>NC_059107.1:32937501-35337501 GCF_020740685.1 Jaculus jaculus | reverse complement strand
CCAGTCCACTGGGTGTTCCTTTCTGCTGCTGTGACAACATGTGATGTCCTGACAACCTGGTCTGCCACGCTTTCCCCTCCGTGACGAAACTTTCTTTTGAAACTGTGAACTGAAATAAAGCTTTTTTTCTCCCATTGGCTGCTTTTGGTCAGGCGTTTTTCCCTAGCAATGGGAAGGTAATTGCAACATGGATATTATAAAAGTTAAAGTGTATGAAAGGCCTTGTGTGGTATTTTTATTATTATGTAGGGATTTTTTTACTTTTGGCTGTTTAAATTTCGTGATTTGTTCTTTAATATCTTACTTTTGTGTCATGTTTTAAAAAAAAGATTTGACATTAAGATAAGGAACATTATAAGATTATAAAAATATGTACTGCTATATATTTTTCTAGCACTTTTATGGTTTATTTTCTATGCTGTTATGAAAAAATTTTAGGTAGTTCTGTTTTTCTAGTTTCAGTATCACCAGCTTCTCTCTTCCCCAGAGGGAACTATTGTTTGCTACCAATCTCTCATGCATTCTTTTAGAGATATGCTGTACACATAGAAGCATTTACAGACCCCGTTTCTCCCTCTTGGAACATGAACAACAGCCTACTGTATACTCTAAATTGCATCACTGTTTTCCACTGACACAATGTGTGAAGTTATTTCTGGGTGAGTGTCCATGCTTTCCAGGTAGTAAAGACCTTTAGGATCTGGTCTGTGAGGGAGGAGGGCAGACATTCCTGTGTCAGGGGTGAAGAGAATGTCATCACCAAGAGGCTCTGGTGCTTGTTTCATTTTGAACGTGTCCATTAGAAACAGGGTCAGAGAGCAGATTCGGGCCTTGGATTTCAAGGCTGTGTCAATATTCAGTCACATGAACATTGTGTGAGAACCACTTCACAAACTCCCCATGTCTTCTCTCTCTCTCTCTCTCTCTCTCTCTCTCTCTCTGTTGTGTTATATGGCGTGGTATGGTGTGGCACCCCATATGTTCATGTGCAGTGAGGGGTGTTTGCCTATAGTGGCCCATGTGGAACATCGGGTGTTCTGCTCCATCGCTCTTCCACCTGGTCTTATTTTGAGCCAGAGTCTTTTTACTGATGCCAGAGATTGTGGGGCTCTGATGATTCTCGGGTCTCTGCTCCTCTGCATGTCTGGGGTTACATATATGCAATGGCAAAGTCAGCTGTGTACATGGGCTCTGGAGATTCACGCTCTGGTGGTCTCCAGCCCCCACAGACTCTCATGCTTGCACAGGAAGCACATTAAACTGCTGAGCCATATCTCCAGACCCCTGTACCTTATTCATTAGAGATGCATTGGTTTTTACTTCCCCAAGTCTAGACAAGTAGAAATCATCCACATTTCAGGCTCTCACTGTTCTGATCAAAATAAAGATGGTTGATTTTAAATTCATTCTTTTGTCGTTTTCCTCTGACTCCTTTTATGGTTTCTTGTATGTATCTACATATGTATTATGTGTGCATTCGTGTATGTTTATGTGTGTGAATGCAGGTGCACCTATGCCATGGCACACGTGTGAACGTCAGAGGACAACTTCAGGAGTTTGTCCTTCCACCTTGTCTGAGGCAGGGTCTCTTGCTTGCTGCGGTGTTTGCCAGGCCAGGTGGCTTCTGTGCACCAGGAGCATCTCCTGTCTGCCTCCTGTCTCACTCTGCACTGGCCACAGTGTCTGGCTGTATGTGGGTTTTGGGGATTTGAACTCAGGTCCTTGTGTTTGTATGGTGAGTACTTTAGCCACAGAGCTAGCTCCCCAGCCCTGAATTTCATGGTTTTCACTGCTGTCTTTGGTACTTACTAGTTTCATTATACAAGTGATTTATTTTTAAAACTTTCATTTCTTGGAATCTGTTGAGCTTCTTGAATCTGCAGCTAGGTATCTTTTAAAGTTCAGGAAACTCCTCTTCAAATTTTGTCTCTGGCTCATTTCTGCTTTTGGAACTCTGATGACGCATGTTAGGTCTTTTCACCCTACTCCCCTTGTAAATTTGTTTTTGTGACAGATTTTATCAAAGCATAATGTGCATATCACACTATCCATCATTGATTCTCAGCCATTTGGCTAAGATCAGGTATAGTATCTGTTCTAATCAGTTCAATCCTATCTAACAACTTAAAGAGTATCATTCAATGATTATTAGTATATCAAGAGCTGTGATGGCATCATGATAATCCATCAAAAAATTGCTAATCTCCTCGAAAAGAAACTCCATGTGTTTTAACTGTCTGACCCAATACTAAGAAACCATAAATGCATCTTATGCCTGCATAAGGTCACATGTTTTGTACATTTTTGGGTTTTTTTTTTTTTTTTTTTGGTTTTTCGAGGTAAGGTCTCACTCTAGCCCAGGCTGACCTGGAATTCACTATGGAGTCTCAGGGTGGCCTCAAACTCACGGCAATCCTCCTACCTCTGCCTCCCGAGTGCTGGGATTAAAGGCGTGCACCACCATGTCCGGCTTGTTTTGTTTTTTTGAAGTAGGGTCTCACTCTGGTCCAGGCTGACCTGGAATTCACTATGTAGTCTCAGGGTGGCCTCGAACTCATAGTGATCCTCCTACCTCTGCCTCCTGAGTGCTGGGATTCAAGGTGTGCGCCACCACACCTGGAAGTTTTGTACATTTTATATGAGTAAAATCATATGATATTTAGTCTTTTCTAAGTGACTTATTTTACTTAGCATTGAATCATGAGGATTCATTTCTACAGAAATGTATTGGTACTCTACTCCTTTATGTGACAATATGTTATCCTGCAATTTGTCCATCATAGACTAGATTCCATCGTAGGCTGTTTACCATCATAGACTAGATTCCACTGGAGGCTGTTTGTCCATCATAGACTAGATTCCATCATAGGCTGTTTACCATCATAGACTAGATTCCACTGTAGGCTGTTTGCCCATATAGACTAGATTCCATCATAGGCCCTTATTTTTATATTTTTATTTGAGAGAGATACAGATATTGACAGAGAGAGACAGAGATAGAATGGGCACACTGGGGCCTTCAGCCACTGCAAATGAACTGTAGACAAGTGTGCCACCTTGTGCATCTGGCTTACGTGGATCCTGAGGAGTTGAACCTGGGTCTTTTGGCTTTACAGGCAAGTGCCTTAATCACTAATCCATCTCTTCAGCACTTATGTGACTTTTTTATTATAAGCCATTCAGTATGAGATACCATGTGAAGGAGTATCTCACTCCGGTCTTGGTGTGCGTTTCCCAGGTGTCTACTAATGCCCAGCATCTTGTTGAATGCGCTTACTGGTCACTTGTACATTCTCATTTATGAGATGTCTATTAATGGTCTTCCTTTTTGAAAATTATATCTTCTGATTTTAAAAAATTAAGTGTATTTACATATACTTTAAATAGCAGCCCCTAATCAGAAATGGTTTGGATATATTTAATCCTATTTCACAGGCTGTTTTTTTAATATCTACATAATGTCCTTTGAAGCAAAAATATCTTTTTATTTTTATTATTTATTTATTTGAGAGAGAGAGTTTAAGATAGAGAGAAAATGGACATGACAGACCCTCTAGCTACCAGCAATGAACTCCAGATGCATGTGCTACCTTGTGCATCTGGCTTACATGGGTACTGGAGAATTGAACCTGAGTCCTTAGGCTTCATAGGCAAGCACCTTAACCTCTAAGCCATCTCTCCAGCCCTGAAGCAAAAAGGTTTTCATTGTGAAGTCCATTATGTACCTTTCATTTATTGCTTGTGCATTAAATGTCCCGGGCAAGACTTCATTTCTTAATGGCCTGTCACAAAGGTTCTTATACATTATTATTATTGTCATTATTATTATTATTATTATTATTAGTAGTAGTAGTATTCTTAGGAGATATTTTCTTTTTTTTTAAATTTTATTTATTTATTTATTTGAGAGCGACAGACACAGAGAGAAAGACAGATAGAGGGAGAGGGAGAGAATGGGCGCGCCAGGGCTTCCAGCCTCTGCAAATGAACTCCAGATGCGTGCGCCCCCTTGTGCATCTGGCTAACGTGGGACCTGGGGAACCGAACCTTGAACCGGGGTCCTTAGGCTTCACAGGCAAGCGCTTAACCGCTAAGCCATCTCTCCAGCCCAGGAGATATTTTCTTATAAGAGTTTTATAGACTTGTCTCCTGCATTTAGCTATTTTATCCATTTTGAGTGAATATTTGTGTATGGTGTGAGATAAGGGTCAAACTTTGTTCTTTTACCTTGGCTATGGAGTTCTCTCAGCACCATTCACTGCAATGACTGGTTCTCCCCATTGAGTTGTCTCAGATCCTTGATCACAAATGTATTTTTAGATTTCCAATTACGTTCCATTGACTTGTATGTGTGTCCTCAGCCCACAGCCTTAAATACTGTAGCTTTGTAGTAAGTTTTGAAATCAGGAAGTGTGAATCCTGTAATTTCACTCTCATTTTTTAAGGATCTTGGTGATTGTAGTTATCTTCATTTGCATATGAATTTTAGGATCAGCTTGTCAGTTTCTAAGATGAAGCCAGGTGGGAGAGTGGTAGAAATTTAATCTATAAATTGATTTGGGGACCATTGCCATCTTAAACTGGTAATGCTTTTTTATGTATTGAGATCGTTATTTCTTTTTTAGTTACAATTTTATGTATGAATATATATAGTCTATTTTGATCATAATCTCCTCCTATCACTCTGTTGTTCCCCTTCCCTACACTCCTTCCACTGAACCTTTTCCTCCCTCTAACAAGTCCCTCTACTACTTTGGTCTATTTTTTTTTTAACCTTCCTTCATCATCCATGATGACTTGTAGAGAGGCTGGATATTATGCAAGTAATGACAGTTACTGTGAGGTCATGATGCAACAGCCAACATATGTCCAGAATACATTTCAAAGCAATCTCCTCTATCTTCTTCTCTTACATTCTTTCTGTAACCTTTTCTGCAATGTTCCCTGAGCCTTGGTTGGTGTGGGGGAGATGTTTCATTTAGTTCTGAACAGTGAAGTGAACTGTCACTTCTTAGCACTTTGATTAATTTTGAGTCTCCCCGGTGGTCACTGTAAAAGGAAGCGTCCCTGATTAACAGTGAAGTTAGCACAACTGTATGAGAATAAACAAAAGCTTTTAGAGGGCAACTTGATGGGCACAACACATCCATGTAGCCAGACAACAATAGCAGCTTCCTTCCTATGGGCCTGTGTCCTTCCATGAGATCAGCTTTAAAGAATATATTATTTATTTATTTATTTGCTTGGGAGAGATTGAGGAAGAGAGAGGAAGAGAGAGAATGGGTCCTTTTCTTTTTTCTTCCCCAGTAGCCTGTGTAACACTTTTCAGCACCGTGACAGCTAGACAGTAGGGAGGAGGCTTCCAGCTGAGCTCTGGCTTGACTTCTCAGTGACCTGCAACCCAAGCATGTAAAGTGTTCAGCAATAAGCTCTTTCCATCTAGTTCCGGTGGGCAACCAAGAGCTTTGGCAATGGCCTGTAATGGTTTGGGAGCCTCATTCAACATGCCACTGAGAGGTTTCCCACTTCTGGCAATGGCATTTTCCTGTCACAACATATGGCTCAGATTGTATTTTTAAGTAATCTAACAGAGAAGTAGGCTTCTATATGGCTTATTTATAACATCTTTAGTTTTGGTTAATCCTCCCTCACCCCCTCATCTCTGTCACCCCTCCCCTGGGCCCCAGAGATCCTTCTGTCCTCAGTATCTTGTCTTTCTGCTTCCACACCTGTTCTTATCTCCTCTTAAGTCCTCCCTGATCATCCCCTCTCAGGACCCCTTTCTAGCTTCCAGACCTGTAACTACAACTGACTGCTACTCACATTGACATATAAATCTAAAATTCATCACAAGAACCTGCATATGAGAGAATATGTAGCATTTGTCTTTCAGCACCTGGATTACCTCACTTAGTATAGTATTTTGCAGATCCATCCCTATTCCTCTAAATATAATTTCATTTTCTTTACAACTTATAAAAGCATATATAGTCTTCATAATCCACTAATCAGTTGATGGGCATCCAGGCTGGTTCTCAGAGCAGCAATGAGCATGGATGAGCAAGTATCTCTGTAGTAACATATAGAGTCCTTAGGGAATACGCAGATCCATTTTTTACCTTTTGGAGAAACCACACTGATTTTCATAGTGGCTCTACCACTTTCCACTCCCAGCAGCAGAGCTCAAGATTTCCTCTTTGCCCATACCTGCTCCAGCATTTGTTGTCACTTGAGTTTTTGGTAATAGCCATTCTGACCAAAGTGGGCCAGTGGTTCAGTTGAAGGGCAATGGGAGATTTTAGTCTTCTGAGGTAGAGGCATGATTGAAGGCATCAGGACCCATATGACATGGTGAACATGGTGCCTGGCACTGGCTAAACCAGGATACCAGTCAGCACTAGTGCTAAAGATAACTGGTTCTCTCTAAGGACAGCCATGGCATTGGACTCCATAGCTCAGTCTTAACAACCAACATAATGTATTTTTAAAATTTAATTTAATTTTTACTTATTTATTAGAGAAAGAGGGAGAGGGAGAGAGAGCGAGAATGGGTACTCCAGGTCCTACAGTTGTTGCACACTAACTCCAGATGCATGCATCACCTTGTGCGTCTGGCTTAAGTAGGTACTGGGGAATCCAACCTGGGTCCTTAGGCTTCGCAGGCAAGCACCTTCACTGCTAAGTCATCTCTCCAGCACAGCATAATGTATTTTTAAGTTATCATTTATTGACAACATGTCTTGTACCTCCCTCCGTGCTTGAGGCTTTACCAAATTCTCTCTTCTAATTCTTTGGAGCAAGCTACTGCCACCATCTCCAATTTACAGATGAAACAGACACTCCAGAAAGTTCATCACTTGCCTAGGGCCATGGGGATAATAAATATCTAAGCTGGTAAGTTTTAATTCCAGTCTTGGCTACTTTGCATATCCGTGGATTAAGCCTGCAACATATATCTTACTGCTGAGGGCAATGACCTCCCTATAGTGTCTCTAATGCTTCCAGAAACAAGGTTTGGGAATGTGTTTAACCTACAGCCTAGACAGGAGGGTGCAAGGACTGCGTAGTTTGGACATGGCTCTAATCAAATTAGTCAAGATGTAATGTACAGCATTTCCAAACACAATGAGGGAAGTGATGAAGAGAGCCAAGGATAGGGCAGGTTTAGAAGTGCTGCTATTTGGGATAAATGTATTGCTCTGATAGGTTTTTGTGAACTTGACCAGATCAGGAATGCAGTGAGAGACGTGCCTCTTGCGTTGGTCTATGAGAATATTTTCCAGGCAATATTAACTGAGCAGGAAGTCCTTCCTCCTGAGTGGGAGGCTCTTCTGCTTGGGATTGTATATAAGGAAGCTCTTGGAGCCACCCGGGTTTTTCTTCTGTCTTCCAGCTGCTGGTGTGGCTCTTGTGCCAGGCTCCCTTGCTGCCGCCGCTGCTGCTGCTGCTGGTACACTTGTGCCATTCTCTTGACCCAATGAACCCAGCAGCACCCAGTCCTGTGACTCTTCTGCCTGCACCCAGCCCTGTGGACTGAGTGACAGCCAAATTCTTCCATGTTCTGGTTTGAGGACAGTCGGGGTTGGACTGCCCAGGCCGGATCTTGTGAGCTTATTTAATAAATCCCCCTTCTTACATGTTCATCCTGTCAGCTCTGTTCCTCTGGAGAACCCTGACTAATCCATTTGCCTAAGTGATGTGATTTCTGTAGTCATGTTAAGAGTACAGTTTCCCTAAGCTTTGTTAAAAATTTATTTTTTTTAATTAGCGTATAAATTATTAGGCATTATTATAGCATTTTCAGATACAATTTGTTTTAGTTAATTCTCCATCTTCCCCATCCTCCTGTCCCTACCTGGCATCCTCCTCCCATTTTCTTGAAATTTTTATAATTTTCCTTTCTCTTTACTGCAAATTAAAATCTGGAAGGAGAAGAGATTTCTACTCTCTCTATTTCTTTTTATTTTTTTAAGGCAGGGTCTCACTCTAGCCCAGGCTGTCCTGGAACTTGCTCGGGAGTCCTACACTGGCCTTGAATTCAGCAATCCTCCTGTCTTGGCCTCTGAGTGCTGGGTTAAAGGTGTAGGACACCATATGCAGAAGACTCTTCATTTCTATTTAGTACAGTGCTCAAAGTCTTAGCTCAATAATAAGACAAAAAGATATCAAAGAGGTAAAAACAGGACAAAAAGAAGCCAAACTATCCCTATTTGCAGATGACATGATTCTCTACTTAAAATATTATCTGGAACCCACCAGGAGGCATTTATCTCATCCCATCTTATCTTACCTTATCTTATCTTTCTTATCTTATCTTATCTAGCACTTTTAGTGAAGTTGCAGGATACAAAATCAACATACAATTATCAGTAGCTTTCATATATCCCAATAATTAACTCACAGAAAAAGAAATCAGGAAAATATCTCAATAAAATGTTGTACCTAGAGTGTGGTGGCACATGCCTTTAATCCCAGCACTTGAGAGACAGAGTTAGGAGGATCGCTGTGCGTTTGAGGCCACCCTGAGACTACATAGTGAATTCCAGGTTATCCTGGGATAGAGTGAGACCCTACCTTGAAAAAAAAAAAAGTACCTAGAAATAAACCTAACTAAGAAAGTAAAAGAACTCTACAATTAAATCTTTGACATTGAAAAAATAAAACAAACAAACAAACAAATCACAAAGAGAATAACAGATGATGGAAAGACCTTTCCATGCTCTTGGGTTGGCAAAATTAATATTGAGGATCAGTAGTTTTTTTTTTTTTTTTTTTTTTTTTAATAGCTGCTGGGGCTGAGGACTCAATTCATAGAGGCCATTCTCTGGATTAAGGAATGGGCATTTTCAGAAATAGTGCTGTTTGGCTGGGGAGATGGCTCAGCAGTTAATGGTGCATGCAAAGCCTGCTGGCCCAGGGTCAGTTCCCCAGTACCCACATAAAGATAGATATACAAAATGGTGCATGAGTCTAGAGCTTGTTTGCAGTTAAGAGGCCTGGCAAATCCATCCTCCCTTCCTCCCTCTCTCTCTCTCTCTCTCTTTCTAATCACAAATAAGTAAATAAAAATATTGAAAAATAGGCTGGAGAGATGGCTTAGCAGTTAAGGCACTTGCCTGCGAAGCTTAAGGACCATGATTTTATTCCCCAGTACCCATGTAAGCCAGATGCATGAAGTGACACATGTATTTGGAGTTTGTTTGCAGTGGCTGGAGACCCTGGCATGCTCATTCTCTCTTCCTCTGTCTGCCTCTCTGTGTCTCTCTCTCTCTCTCAACTAACTAAATAAAAAAAAATATTAAAAAAAGAAGTAGTATTGTTGCAGCTTCTATGTTACACTGTGGGCAATATAGTGACATTCTCAGTGTGTAAGGGACAGTGCTATGACACCCCAGATCATATCATAGGTAGTGCTGAGACATCTGGTTTTCCATCATACTGTGGAGCACTGAGGAAATATTTGTGGC
Organism: Jaculus jaculus; assembly: GCF_020740685.1. Taxonomy (NCBI): domain Eukaryota; kingdom Metazoa; phylum Chordata; class Mammalia; order Rodentia; family Dipodidae; genus Jaculus; species Jaculus jaculus. The sequence goes on along the minus strand of NC_059107.1, from coordinate 35,328,034 downwards.
ATCAGAAACTAGAGGAAACCACCCAATGGGTCCAGTATGATTCAGGCCTGGTGTGAATCCCCACCCATAGATGGTCTTATAACAATGCTGACTTCATTGGTGGTCCTCACATGTATTTGAGGTTAGAGAGGAATCTTGAGGAATTATATTACTTCCTTTTCTTCTTGCTGTAGCAAAAAACAGTTAAGGAAAGGAAAGGTCTTGTTTTTTTTTTTTTCTTTTTTTTTTGGCTTTCTGTTTGAGAGGTTACTGTCCATCGTGGTGGCAATAACACATGGTAATTGGCCACGTTATGTCCACTCACAGGAAGTAGGGAAAGATGAATACTGGTGTTCCACGTGCTTTCTCCTTTCTGTTCAGCCCAGAGCCCCAGCCTATGGGGTGGTGGCACCCACATACAGAGGGAGTCATCCTGCCTCTAGAAGTGCCTCACAAACACACCTGGAAGTGCGTCTCCTAGGCGATTCTAAATCCTATCAAGTGGACAGTTAAGATGTCATCATTACAGGGAAGACTCAGTCATTGTCCAGCCATTGTCAACCAAGGATATGCCTCTAAGGCACCTTCAGGCAAGGAAGATACTTTGAATTATCATGAGGCAATGATGGGTTCTATCCTGTCAACCAGGAGCAAGTTCAGGGAAGGAGGTGGGGGATGGAAAGAGAAGCATGATGTTTTGGTATCGTTTTAGTCTTTTCCTCTCACCTCTTATGTTGTGGCTGTGCCCTGCCAGATGTGAAAATCCCAAAGTGAGTTTAACTGGCTCAGGCTCATTGGCTATATCAGACAACCTGTTGTGTGGTAGATTGGTGTGTGCATGTGTGCGTGTATGTTTGTAAGGCAGGAGAAGGAATCAAGGCCTACAGATTCTTTTTATTACACTTAGTGTAGAATGTTTTGATTTTAATTTTTCTTCAATTTTTCCTTTTCCTTTTTTAAATTAATTATTTAATTTAATTAAAACATTTTTTTTTGAGAGAGAGAGAATTGGCATGCCAGGGCCTCAGCCACTGTAATCAAACTCCAGATGCTTGTGCCACCTAGTGCATATCACCTTTGTGCATCTGGCTTATGTGGGATCTGGAGAGAGATTGCACATGGGTCTTTAGACATCACAGGCAAGTGCCTTAACTGCTAAGCCATCTCTCCAGCCCCTTAAAAAAATTTTTTTTATTGACAATTTTGATACATGTATATATAATGCATTTTGACTATAATCTTCTCCCTTTACCTTCTCTTGACTTCTCCTTCCTAGCCCTCTCCCAGTGAACCCCTTCACCTTCCCAACTAGTCCCTCTTCTATTTTGATGTCTTTCTTTTTGTGTGTGAGTTTGACCCACTTAGCGTAATTGGGGTTGCTTTCCTGGACTGCAGTGGGAGATTATTTATCAGAGTATATGGCTACACCACCGCCAGTCACTCCTCAGGGAGGGCTGAATCTCATACTCTCTTAATCTCATACTCTCTTTCATCCTTCATGATGGAATGTTGATGGGCCTGACATTGCATGGTTACTGTACAGGTCAAAAACACAATGGTCAGCCTGGAGAGCTGGCTTAGTGGTTTAAGGCGCTTACCTTCAAAGCCCAAAGACACATGTTGGATCTCTCTCCAGATTCCACATAAGTCAGATGCACAAAGATGAGGCAAGCACAAGGTCACACATGCCCGCTAGGTGGTATAAGTATCTGGAGTTCAACTGCAGTGGCTGAGACCCAGGTGTGCCAATTCTCTCTCTCTCTCTCTCTAAAAAATAAATAAGATGCAATGGCTACTTCATGTCTGGAGGACAGCATTTCAAACACTCCTTCCCGTCCGTTGGCTCATACATTTTTTTCTGCTCCCTCTTTTGTTTTGTTCCTTGTGCCCTGGAAGGGGATGATGGTGATGCCTCATTTAGCACTGAGCTCTCAACACTTACTCCTTCTCAGCACACTTATGAGTTTTGAGTCTTTTTAGTAACCACTGCCATCTGTCAAGAGATGCTTTTCTTACTAAAGGTGAGAACAGCACTAATCTATGGGCATAAACACATACATATTTAGAGGACCATCTGATGGGCACACAAAATGTCTTTAACCAAACAACAGTAGTCACTCTCCTCTTAGGAAGGCCCACAGATGCAGTGAGACTGTCACACTGCCTCCACATGGCATGTGTCCTTCACAGCAGGGGTGACTCCTAATTCTGTGGTGCTTGCTGTCACAACTGCTCACCTCCGAATGACTCCAGGCCAGCCTATCTACTCCTTCCTTTATATTGACTTGAGTTTAGTTCTATTCAGTATCTAAATTCAGTTCTCCTGTGTATGAGGTTTCCCACCCATTTTGAGTGTGTTAATGCTCAAGAAAAGCTTAATTAACATACCATTACAACTACTTACTGGTTGTTGAATGCCCATGGGGGCATTTGAATAGGGGCTTAACGAAGAGACAGTCTTGTGCTTTGTGGAATAATTCTAATGGTAGCTACTGCTGTCACTAGACAATTCAGCACCAAGGTCTCCTGACTACGGAGAGAACTGCTAGAGGAGCCAAGGGAAGGAAGACAGGGGCTGTGCAGAAGGAATGCTCCCTCCTTTATGTGGAGAGCCAGGGGAGATAACTGGAGCAAATGCTATTGTGTTGGAGATGTTGGGCCTGTGTATGTATCACAAACTAATTAGGAGAACAGATTAAGCTGTTTTGGTGTCAAAATAGCTGTGGGGAAACAACCTCAACAGCAGGTTGCAGATGAAAGAAAATGACATGGGAAAGAAATGAACAACATTTTTGAAAGAAAACAATCAAGCTAGAGGGAGTGCAGACGGAGGGTGAGGCAAGGCACGGGGTTGTGGGTGCATCCAGTACATGACAACAGACACAGCCCAGCTTCATGTTTCCTTCGCCCCAGTTTCCCCCACAGCTCCTGCTGGACAGGTGAGAAGATGAGGGGGTGGTCACCAAAGAGCTTCAAGGGCCGGTGCTCTGCTCCTGCTTACTACTCCCGAAAGCAAGATCCTTGATCATAGCATGGCATCTCTCTGGTGGTTTCCATCTCCATCCCTTAGTAGATGCCTCTCAGATTTGGCTCCCTAACCTACAGGGATACCCTGAATCCTACTGCTCACCCCATCTGGCACTATCTCACTTAACAATCTTATTAAAAGCCTGTCTCCCTTTCTGTACTACCTGCATATATCATCCTCACAGCTTTTCCGAACTAATCTTGTGTCTCTACCCCTACCCTTGCCCCTTGCAGTTCCTGGTTGACACTAGGATCCCAGCTCCCAGGTCCCTGGCTTGGATCTCCCCTAGATGGTTTCTATTTCACAAGATAGCAACATGTCTAGACCTCCCTGATATAAACCAAGAATAGGACATAGACCAAGGCAGTGGATCAAACTGCAAGCCCAGAAATGGTATTGAACAGAACCTGCACTCTTGAAGACAAATGCAAGGATGGGAAAGGGGATTGGTAGGTGTTCCAAAGTAATAAAAAGCCAGCCCCCACTCCACAGTCACGGCCTTGCTGTTAGAACTCCTCTCTAGGTCTGAGGGAGACTTTTGGTCAATAAACTCCCCTCTTTGCCTTGCTACACCTGTCTTCCCACCTCCTAAATTTTTGTTTGATGTAGAAGCTCACTGCTACCTGCTAGCTACCAGCATCATTTCCAGCTCAGCTACTGGTGTCAGCATCCACCCTGACCTCTAAATCAGAAAACTGGGAATCTGTCTCGGCTCTCTTTCCACCACATATAGTCACTGCATCCCCATGCTTCTACCTTCTGTATCTATGTCATTATAAGCCCTAAATAGTCTTAATTTTATCACTACTGTTTAACTATAGTGGTCCAAAGAGTTGTTCTACTCAAATCTCTCCATTTTCTAATTCATTCCTCACACAGCAGACTGGGTATTCTTTCCACAACAAACACACTGATGTTATTTTCTTTCTTAAGAGCCTTCCACATTTCTTTGCTGTTCCAATTATCTAGCAGTGTATAAGAAAAGACCCTAAAACTTGGTAGTTTAAAACAACCAGTTTATTATGTCTCATTTATGGGTCAGGAATATAGGAAGGGCTCTGTTAGGTGATTCTTCTGTTTCATGGGGCATCAACAGTAGTCAGTTGGCAGCATTTGGCTTGTAATGATTTCATTCATGTGGATAGACTAGAAGGCTGGGCTCAGCTGGGGCTGTTGCAGTGCTTGCCTGTAGCTCCTCCAGAATTTGAGGGCAGTTAGTTCTTTAAATAGAGACCCATGGTTTTAACCATGAGAGCATCTGTAAATGAGGTGGAAGCTACTAGTTTTATGGCTTAGCCTTGGAAGTCATGAAGCACCATTTCCATAGTATACCATTGATGGAAGCTGTTCTATATCTGACAAATTTGAGGGTAGGGAGATTGCTCAGTGGTTAAAGGCACTTTCTTGCAAAGTCTGTCAGCCTGGGTTCAATTCCCCAGTAGCCAAGTAAAGCCAGACACAAAAAGTGGCACAGAGAGACATCCTGATGAGTGTGCATGTATGTGTGTGCATGTGAACATACACAAAGTGCAAATAAAAAAAATAAACGCTCCTCCCTGAAATCTACTAAGATTCAAGGGGAGGGGCATAATCTTCATCTGCAATGGCAGGGATATCAAAGAATTTGTAACCATCCTCCTAAACAGGGTGAAGGTTGATCTCCTGTAGCATAGCAGGTGTGGCCCTACTGATCCCCCAGGTCAGCATTCCCAAACTCATTGCCTTTATGTACCAAGGCTCCATTCATCCTTCACTACTTATAAGTCTTTGAGTAGTCAGTTTTCTTGCACAAATGGATTCCTTTCTGTGTTTATAATGGCTCTCTTATCCATTCTTCATCTAATGGCCTTCCAGTCCCCTTCTAGTCTCGGCTCCAGCCCTGCCTCTCACAGGAAGCCTTCTCCTGGCAGGGGAGGTACTACAATGAAGGAATCCTTCTGTGAATACTCACCTGGCAGGAGAGATACTATGATGAAGGAAGCCTTCCGCGAATCTGCTAGTTAGATCAGGTGTCTTCCCATATGCAGCCATGTAGTACTCAGTACTGGAATTCCTCTACAACCTACATTTCCCAGCAAACTAAAAACTGTTAGAGGGCAAAGATTCTACCTTGTTCACGTTTTTTTTAATCCTCAGAATGTACTCACAAGATCTTGCACATATTAATTGTTCATCCAATGTTTATTGAATCCCTTGTTTTCCCTGATTCTGTTTCCTCCTTTGTAAATTGCAAAGGTTGGTTAGCCTGAAGGATGATGAGACATGTGTATGTCCTATATGTCCCTGTCTCATTCAGTGGTGTCCTTGGCATAGAATTGAAAAGATTCTGAAGTTACACTGAGTTCAGCAAGGAAGAACATTAATGACCCATTAGTGATACCTACCATGGGCACAGCAAAGGGAGGAGGCAGCATGCATGCTGTCCATTTGATATACATGAAGGGAATATATATATATATATATATATATAATATTATATGTGTGTGTGTGTTTTTCTAAAATCCTGGACTATAAGAGTTGATAGCCAAGTTCAACATTCTCATTTCCTAGATTAGAAAACTAAAACTTGAAGGGAAACTGATTCATCTGAACTCAGAACCCAAGTCCTGAGTTAGATTGAATAAATAATTAATTTTCAATGTGAATAGAGGATTCTATCAAAGATGTGGCAGATGCTGACCATAGCCCAATGTTGATTTGTTTTCTCTTGCTCACTCTGAGCTTTCAGACAACTTGGAGATAGAACATACTAAAGCTTGAAGTCGGGTGTGGTTGCACACACCATTATTCCCACCTGGCACTCAGGAGGCTGTGGCAGGAGGATCGCTGTAAGTTCAAGGCCACCCTGTACTACAGAGTGATTTTTCAGGTCAGCCTGGGCTAGAGTGAGACTCTACCTCAAAAGAAAAAAAAAAAAAGGAAAGAAAAAAGAAAAAACCTGGATTTTGAATCCTGCCTATAGTTACTATCTATGTGAACATTGAGAAATTCCTACACATTCTGGACAATATAGGGTACAAAAGTGATATAATACAAGGAGAGCCTTTTTCAGTAAGGAATCCAGTGCTAACTAGTGACAGTAGCAAGATTCACATTAAGATTCACATTAAAATGAACTCTACTAATAGTACTAAAGCTTTTGTCCAGGCTTACTCCCTGGAGCTAGAATGAAGCCCCAAGCAGTGTGCATTGCAAGGTATGGCTCTAAGCTATCTGAATTCTCAGGGGTGACCTGGGACTTCCTTAAGGATAAATTGAAGAGTCTCATTTTCCTCAGCAGAAAGCTTTCAAATGGAACTGAGTGGCAAATAGTGGGTGGCTCTTGGGAACTGCTAGCGGACCATTACTGGAGCAGTCCCATTTCCAATCAGGATTTCTATAAAAGACTAATGACAGTTCATCTGATAAGCCTGATGGTTGAACAGGATGAAATCATTTTTCTTTGGTACAAAGAGAAGGACAAATGGTAAAGTCAATGAAAACAGTTGACTTTAGTGTGTGTGTGTGTGTGTGGGGGGTGATATCCCAATCTACGTGGGGTCAGAATAAGTATATCTAGAACTTGTTTGTACAGACAGTTGAATCATAATGAATTCAGTTGACCATAAAGTTTACAAAATTATAATGAAGTAGAGTAAGTTTCTTATGAAGTTTAAAAAAGAAGTAATTTGGTAAAAGTCAATAGAGGGCAATTATTGAAGGGGCCTGGTACTGAAGACTCAGGGAGCAGCGGGGAATGGTTAGGTGTTAATCTAATTTCAGGAAGGCTAATGCATGAAGCTCTCCAAGCAACAATAATAAATGCATTTCTAATCATCCCCATATTAAATTTAGAACCATGGAGAGGGGTACTTCTCTCTCTTCAATTTCATAGGAATGTAATTAACATGGATGTGGAAAACGTTAAAGGAAACAGAATTTGATTTGAACTTCATAGCCAATATCAGAATGAAAATTAAGATGTAGAGCTTTCATGGGTCTATTTCCAAGGGACTCTCCATTGTGATGGAACCAATTCTACCTTACACAGTTCCCCTGCTACTCCTGTTGCCCTCTCCTGGAGCTGCAAGGCAGCTGAGACAGTAGCTGAAGGAGGAGACAGCTGAAAACAGCTCGGTGTGATGAAGATGCCACAGGGAGATGAGCAGACCAGCTTGCACAGGAGAAGGTCCAGGCTGATTGTAGATGGAGGAAAATTGCCTTTGATTGACCATGAGCCCTTGGACAGCATGGTAATGGGACTCTTTAATCTTAGATGGGAGAGTTGGACATGGATAGAAAGTGGAAACACATGATAGATCTGATGGTCAGCAGTTGGCTTTAGTGCACAAGTGTGGTGAGCGGATCACCTCCCACACCCTAGTCACCTTCCCTCAACCTTCTGGGTAGAAGGTTTGGCTTCCAACACTGAGAATTTTAAAGCCACCTGTGGCCACCTGAGTCAAGAAAAATATTTCTTCCCTCCTAAAATTCTCCTTAATGTTAACACTTTTGGGACACAGTGTGGTAGTTTGAAGGAAATGTCCCCCATAGGCTCCTGTACTTTGGTCATCAGCTAGCGTCAGTCTGGGAGAGTTGTGGAACGTTTGGAGGGCAGAGTCTTTCTGGAAGAGGTGTCTTGCTGGGCACCAGCTTTAGAGTTTATTGGTTCAGCCTGCTGGGTGTAGGGAGGTCACTCTTGCAGCTTTCTTCCTGTTACTATAGAGATGTGGAACCCTAGTTAGTTGGTCTGTCATGATTTCCCTGCCATGATTCAACTTTCCCTCCAAACCCTCCTCTTCCATAATCTGTTTCTGGTTGGGTGCTTTGAATGCCAGCAATGAGGAGGTGACTGCTGCACACAGTAAAGGAAAAAGTGGGGAGAGTTTGGGAGCTCCTTTTTTTTTTAATTTTTTTTTTAAATTTTTTATTTATTTATTTGAGAGCAACAGACACAGAGAGAAAGACAGAGAGAGGGAGAGAGAGAATGGGCGCGCCAGGGCTTCCAGCCTCTGCAAACGAACTCCAGACGCGTGCGCCCCCTTGTGCATCTGGCTAACGTGGGACCTGGGGAACCGAGCCTCGAACCGGGGTCCTTAGGCTTCACAGGCAAGCGCTTAACCGCTACGCCATCTCTCCAGCCCTGGGAGCTCCTTTTGACTTTTGACAATTAAAGCGCCTGTAGTTTTCCTAACTCATATCCTGAAAAGAGGTGGTGCTTTGCCGCTGCCACAGTACATTGTTTCAGAAAGAGAGAGAAAGCATGCCGGGGCCTCCTCCCATCGCAAACTCCAGATGCATGCACCACTTTGTGTGTCTGGGATATAGGTGGATACTGGAGAACTGAACCCTGGCAGTTAGGTTTTACCAGCAAGTGCCTTAAACCATCAAGCCATCTTTCCAGCCTTCAGACATATTTTTAAAATATTTAATTAATTTATTTATTAGAGACGGGGCGGGGGGGGGGAGAGAATGGGTGCACCAGGGCCTCAAGCCATTGCAAATGAACTCCAGATGCATGTGCCATCATGTGCATCTGGCTGATGTGGGATCTGGAGAATTGAACCTGGGTCCTTAGGCTTCATAGGCAAGCATCTTAACTGCTAAAAACCATTCCTCCAGCCCCTCAGACATATTTGTAATAAAAGAGAAAAGAGATGTTTTTGGGGGAAAGTATGCTTACAAATTTATCTCTTTCATTAGGGAGGGACCTTTGTAATATTAGTTTTACCTTTAGTAAGTAGTTTAAGAAACACAGCCCCTTGGTCTGGCTACACATTAGAAAGCAGCATAATTAAAAGGACGAATTTAATTGGAAAATTGACCCAAAGCCCCATTTAGCCCCATCCAGACAGTACCAGGTTGAGGTTATGGGAGTCTGTCTGCTTCAGGAGTTGGGGACAGAGCTTGCTTGATTAACATGTTTCCTGGGAAATGGAATTAAGCCTAATGATTTCCAATGAAAAGGACTGCTAATTGGGGAGGCAATGTTGCTTAATTGGGACACCTGTGGATAATTAAAAGCTTCCTCCCAATGGTCTTGCCTGCTTATGACTCTGAGGGGCTAAGACAGTGTGAAGCAGCCAGACATCCGCATCCCTCTGTTTCAGTCTCTCCCTGGCCCCCTGTTCAAGGCCACCAATTTACTCCTTGGCACACGATGCTTAAGAGGTGCTTGAGGTCTTCCACTGACCTTGGAAGCCTTTAGATGCTGCTCCTGGGAGGTTTACTGAACTCCTTGGAAAGGGAAGAAGTAGGGTTAGGGGAGTGCTGATCCATCAGGGAGGTGGAGGCAAGAGGACCTTAACTACATTCAAGTTTGAGATTAGCCTGGGTTACAAGAGCTCCTGTCTCAAAAGTAAATAAGGAAAAGAACACTAAAAGCTAAGGGGCAGATCCTATCGACCTCTGTAACATATGACTGTGGCTGAAAGGGACATAAGGTTGAAGGCAGTACCCTTTGGAAAGAGGCGACCTGCTCCATGTGGAAGGGGCCAGGGTGGAAAACCCTCTAGATGAGGACTGGGGAAGCTGACTTGTTCCAAACTTGCCACCTGGCACTGTGATGCCAGTCTCTTCAAGCTTCATTTTTCCTCAATTTATCCCTCAAATGGGGGCATGATTATACCTAACCATGGAGGACTGATAGACCCTTTCATTTCTAGGTGCTGAGTAAAGGTGTTGGGAAAGGATGGGTTCTTCCTTCTTTTTATTTATTTATTTATTTATTATTATTTATTTATAGCTTTTCGAGGTAGGGTCTCACTCTAACCCAAGCTGGCCTGGAATTCACTATGTAATCTCAGGCTGGCCTCAAACTCATGGCAATTCTCCTACCTCTGGCACCCGAGTGCTGGGATCAAAGGCGTGTGCCACCACACCTGGCTCATTCTTTCTTTCTTGACAGAGTCACAATATGTAGCCCAGAATAGTTGTGAATTCTCAGTCTTCCTTCCTCAGTCTCCTAAGGAAGTCTCCTTAGATGTTAGGGTGTCTGAGTGAAAAAGGATGAGCTTTTAACCTGGGTTCTTAAGGACCTCAGTTCAGTGGGGTCACACAGACCCACAAACCAGCACTTGGCATGTGATGTTACAGGTCCTAGTGGACAATGAGGAAGAAAGAGGTCAGCAGTGCTCAGACTTCAGCTTGGAGAGAGGAGACGCTGCAGACAGTGAACGGGGAGGGAGTTTGATGTCTGGATAGGAGAGTGGGGGAAAGAGAGTTGACAGAGAGAACTAAATGTCCAAATACTGTGACACTTTCTAAGACTTGTCTCAGGTTCTGTGTCTCTTGGGTGGGAGGACATGCAGCCTGGTGAGAAGGAAGAGTTGGAAGGTGAGACACATGGGGTCGGGGGGACTCACAGGAGGAGGCTGCTCCTTCAGGGGTCTTGCTTGGTGGCTGTTGAAGAGGGCTTAGTGTGGGGGTGACAGGTCAGAAGTGTGGACGTGTTTCAGCCTTGGAGCTGAGAGCACAGCAGGAGGTGGGGAGACTGGCTGTGAACCCTTGCGCTTGCACAGTGGTCCCTACATTCATGCAAAGGCTGTGGGATCTCTAAAGAGATGGGGTGGCACGCACGCCTTTAATCTCAGCACTCAGGAGGCAGAGGTAGGAGGATCATTGTGAGTTGGAGGCCACTCTGAGACTACATAGTGAATTCCAGGTCAGCCTGAGCTAGAGTGAAACTACCTTGAAAAACCCAAAGAGAGAGAGAGAGAGAGAGAGAGAGAGCGAAGCAACTTGAGTTTGCCTCAGGGATTGTGTTGTGTGCCAGGGTTTGCATTTCTGGGCTTCTAAGAACTCTGCACCCCTTGCTCCCGTTGCAGCTAAGGACCCTTTCTTCACCTGCCCGCACCTCTTGCTGTGTAGAGAGAAGGGCTCCAGGACCTGACTTTGCAATGGAGACTTTAGGCAGGCCTGGGACTCCCACCTAGCATCCTCAGACAACAGGAATGAGGCAGGACAAGACTTTGGGGCTTCTAGTCTCTTCAGGGGGCTTAGAAGAGTGAGCTCTGATAACAGGCACAAACACAGCCTCACGCCTGAGTTCAGTGGGCTTGGGAAGGAGCGGGATTGAACAGCAGCCAGGCTGTGGGACACAAGGTGAGCTGGAGCGTGGATAATTGCTGCTTTCACTGTGACAGCCATCTCATGTTCTGTCCTTTCGCGCCTGGTGGTTTGGGTGACAGTATGGCATTTATGCGGCAATGGATAAGGAAGGGTCCCATTTCCATTTTTTTTTTTTTATGAGAAGCTGTTCCCAAGAGCTGGGTCACCTTACAGTATCGGGTGCTGGTTCCAAGTATCCTAAAGCTACTGCCTTGTAGTCCCATCCTAAAAAAAAAAATCTTCGGTTTTGAGCTATGATTTTCTGTAAAGTGCTTCTATGAATAGGTGCATTGCAGAGGATGAGTTAATGGGGATGAGGTGAGCTACGTGGTGTCTTCTTTTGGTTTTCCACCCAAAACTCTAACTGGACCACCCTTCCTCCTCTTAACCCTTATAATGCCAAATAGCTGGGCTGTCCCTCAGCAAAGTATGCCTTAGTCTGAGATTAAAATAGGCCTGTGTCTATGGGTAGGATGAATGTCTCTGCATATCATGACCCAACAGGTGGCTCTGACATTCTTTAAAAACGTTTTATTGACAACCTCCATACAATACATCCTGATCAACAAAATCCCCTCCCACCACCCTCCTTTATCCCAACTCCATTATTTCCCCATACTGAACTCTTTCTTCTTTCTGAATTGCCCCCCCTTCTATTTTGATGACATCACTTTTTTAAAAAAAAATTATTTATTTATTTATTTATTTGAGAGTGACAGACACAGAGAGAAAGACAGATAGAGGGAGAGAGAGAATGGGCACGCCAGGGCTTCCAGCCTCTGCAAACGAACTCCAGACGCATGCGCCCCCTTGTGCATCTGGCTAACATGGGACCTGGGGAACCGAGCCTCGAACCGGGGTCCTTAGGCTTCACAGGCAAGTGCTTAACTGCTAAGCCATCTCTCCAGCCCGACATCACTTTTATTTTGCCTTCAGATTAGGAGGCCTTGTGTAGGTAGCATCAGCGACCGTGAGGTCATGAATGCAGTGGCCAATGTGTGTCTGCAAGACAGCGTTCTCCCCACCCCTTGGCTCTTACATTCTTTCTGCCACCTTGTCTGCAGTGGTCCTTGAGCCTTGGAGGGTGTGATAGGGAAGTCTCACTTAGTGCTGCACTGTCGCTCCTTCTCAGCACTTTGATGAGTTTTGAGTTCCTGTGGACTCCTGAGGACAAGAACTGTTTTCTCCTTTGGTCTCTGTGTCTCTGGGAGGAGTGAAGTAGACACCCTTAAGGATGACCTTTCCCATTGGCCAAATAAGACTCTAGTATGAGCCTTCCCATTGGACAAATGAGACTTATTTCCCCAAGGGGTGTGAGAGTCAATATTAAGACCTTAGTACAAACTTGCTGGATGAAATGAATGAATTTACATTATTTCAGGGAATTGTTTCCCAACATAGGAAAATGGAAACCATGCTATACAACACAACTTTTTGTTTGTTTGTTTGTTTTTTTTGTGGTAGGGTCTCACTTTGGCCCAGGCTGACCTGGAATTCACTATGTAGTCTCAGGGTGGCCTTGAATTCACAGCAATCCTCCGACCTCTGCCTCCCGAGTGCTGGGATTAAAGGCGTGCACCACCACTCCCAGTTTACAACACAACTTTTTAAACTTTGGGTTGGATCTCTGTGTGGGGAATCTCTTAACTGAATGTGGGGGTCATGAAAGATTTGGCAACTGGGCTGGAGAGATTGCTCAGTAGTTAAAGGTACTTGCTTGCAAAACTGAAAGTCTAGGTTCAATTCTCCAGTACCCATGTGCTGTACATACAAAGTGTTCTTTCATTATAGAAATGGAATTGTGTTGCTGAGGGCGAACCTTGTGGTTTACTAGCCCAGCCCACTAGGTATTCAGAGCGAGCTCACTCTTGCTGCTTCCTCCCAGCTGATATGGCAACATGTGATGCCCAGCCTCTGCTCTGCCATGCTTTCTCTGCCACGATGCAGCTTCCCCTTGAGACTGTCCTCCCATTGGCTGCTTTTGGTTGGGGATTTCTCCCAGTCATGAGGCAGTCACTGCTGGAAAACTTGTAGCAGGATATTGATTCTTTTGACTCAGAGGTTCCACTTTTCCCTTCCCATCCCCTTGGAGTTCTGAGTTATCTTAATATTTTCTTCTGTCCTTGCAGGTTGGGTGGTCTGATAGGCTGGGAGAAAGTGGGGGGGGGGGAGAATAGAGGAATGTGTTTGTCCAGATTGGAAACTGGTGAGCAGTTTACTCTTTTTCCCCCCAATAGTTTTGTTTATTTAGAGAGAGAGAGAGAGAGAGAGAGAGAGAGAGAGAGAGAGAGAGAGAGAGGGAGAGAGGGAGGCACACTTGGGCCTCTTGGCACTGCAAACCAACTCCAGATACCCGAGACCCTTTGTGCATCAGGCTTTATTGTGGGTACTAGGGAACTGAACCCAGGCTGGAAGGTTTTACAAACAAGTTGCCACTAAGCCATCTCTCCAGCCCTGGTGAGCATTTTTCTTCATGGATGTCTGTTGTTGTGAAAGAACATTAATCTCAATTAAGCCTGATTCTGACATGATCGGATTTGGGCTGAGACTATCTATATCAAGCCTGGCCCATATGATAGTCTAGTCCATGGTATCATTTTTATCCCACAGGCTGATGTCCACAGTGGGACAGACATGCTTCAGGCTCTGATGAGAAAGAGACTCTATATGTCATGGCTGGTCTGGTCATTAGCTCCTGGGAATTTCACTAATTAAATTATAGTGTCTAACTGCTGATGACCTTTGGGGGGGCAGATTTGATATTCATTCTGGGGAAATTATTAATCACTACAATCATGGGGTACCACTTTTATCATCTTCCCAGAGAGGATATATTGGGAGAGAACTTGGGCCTCAGTGTTGAGTCAGGGGAGGAAGCTGGTTTCTTGGCTTCTCAGCTTCTGATGAGGGCCACGTGGGCTCCTAAACAGACAGGGTGGCAGGTCTGGCTTGATGGAATTCTCAGAGCTCCAAAATTGCTGAAAATCATGGCTCAGACTGTTGTTATCCTTGGGAACAATGAAGGGGTCATTAGTGTGTGGGCCAGACAGACTGGGTTAACTGAGAAACTCTAAGTACATGTGTGGGCTCAGAGCTGCAAAGGGCTGGCAACCATTAGCTACTGAGGGGTAGAAATGTGTGAACAGTGGGATCCTTGTCTTTGTACATAACACATGCTTTGGAATTCAAGTGAAAGTTGAATGCATAAAAGTTGAACAACTTCAATTTATGTTGCACATAGGAGTTTATGTTCTTAGAACTGGAAATATAACCAGATCCTAAAAATAAAACAAAATCCCTTAGCTATAATCTTAAATGAGATGATAATGCTTCATATGCATTTTAAAAAAATAAAATGTTCTTTTATAAAGTAGCATGTTCTCATACATTTAAGAACAGATACCAAATGAGCTTAGCACAAAGGCTGAGAACCAATCTACATTGAAAAGTTTATAATGATTAGTGGTAGTCAACTGCTTTCAACACATGTGCTATTTCTTTGCAAATTTGCCTTCATATTTGCAAATAACATGCTAATTCTCCTATTTCTGAAGTTACTAATTTTGGACATTATTTGATTCATGTTAGTCATCAGTAGACTTGGAATGATTACACATGATTTCCTATCCACTTTCCACCCCTTACCTCACTGTATACCTTCATCTTCCAATAAGATCACAGCCATGTGATGGATTTTGGTTGAATTAGAACTATATGGTCATATAGTTATGTGTATGTAACTGTAGGCTTCACAGGCAAGTGCTTAACCACTAAGCCATCTCTCCAGCCCTCTACTCCCATTTTACCTTATGCATACCATATATATATATATAATTTATTTATTTGGGAGAGAGAGAGAGAGAGAGAGAGAGAGAGAGAGAGAGAGAGAGAGAGAGAGGAGGGAGGGAGGGAGAGAACAGGTGCACCAGGGTTTCCAGCCACTGCAAACAAACTCCAAACACATGTGCCACCTTGTGCATCTGGCTTACATGGGTCCTGGGGAATTGAACTGAGGTCCTTTGGCTTTGCTGGCAAGTACCTTAACTGCCAAGCCATATCTCCAGCCCCACATACCTCATATTTTATTAGAAATCTTTATGCTTCTATTAAATCTTTTTAAAAGTACAAAGGATTGGGTTGGAGAGATGGCTTAGTGGTTAAGGTGTTTGCCAGCAAAACCAAAGGACCCAGGTTTGATTCCCTAATACCCACATAAAGCAAGATGCACATGAAGGATGATGATGATGATGATGATGGTTCATCATCATCCTCAGGAGTCTGCTTCAGAATACCCAACCTGGCTTCCACCCATTCTGTCATCTTCCTTTCCAGGAAGCTCCATAACTTTACATCCAGGATTTTGTTACTGGAACACAGCCTGGAAACTTTTTGGTGTACAAACCAGAAGCTCCAGGTGACTCAAAGGGACATATCTGTTCATGGTTGACCAGATTGGATCGAGGTTTTGTTTCACAAACATGATCATAATTTAATCTTATTTACTTTTAAATTACAAGTGATGATTCAGTAGCTTTTTCTCTCTCTTAAAAAAAAAAAAAAAAACTCTTGAAAACATTGCTTTAAGAAAACCAAAACTCACAGCAGCTGTGGTGGTGGTATGCAATGACTGAACTGTAATTAAGAGTTGTTATTATCCCAATTAGGCATTTGGAATGTCAGAGTAGGAACCCAATCAAGTCAAACCAGGCAAAGCAGGGTCAGGCTGGGGGCAGGCAGCAGGGTTGATTTAGGGAGCCTCCAGTGCCTTGGTTGGAGAGGTTTGCCATAGGATAAGGGCCACAAGGGATTGGTTTCTTATTTGTGGTGGGACTTGAGTAGAGGAGGAGCCAACCTTCTCAGGTTTGGGGGTTAAAAAAAAAAACAAAAACAAAACCAAAACCCAGCTCATATAAAAATACTGCTTCCCAGAGGATATCAGCCTTATCTATGTACAACAGACAGAATATCTGGAAGCACATTACCCCTTTATGAAAGTGGGGACCCACCCAGGGACATAGTACAATCCAATGCTGTCTTCTCCTAGAGCTCACAGGGACCCTTCCCCTGGTGTAACTCCAACTTGCCAGCTTCCCCCGTTGTATGGTTCAGTGTTGCCTTAATGCCACTAGCTGCCTCTTCTCCATAGGCACCATGACCAGGGTTCTACGCTCCCATGGCCTGCCATTACCTCGTGAATGTGCCCAACATGATTTGAGTGTCCATGCCTGTGTCTTGGGGTTTGTTGAGGGTGTCCTGTTGGTGGGCCAGAGTGGGACTGAGAGGGATATTAGAATCCAGAGTGCTAACAGTTATGCCACGGAGTCTTACTGTGGACGTATAACTGAGAAATGGCATGCCTGGAAGCCCCACTGGCGAGAGGTACAGCACAGATGGACAGCCAGAACGCAATGTGGTTGGAAAGGTCCCTTACTGCTAGTTCATGGCAGTGGCCTTGACACTTGTGATTTGGGCCCACTGGGTGTGGGGGGAGGAGGGGGAATTATGAATGAAGAAATGACCTGGGCAGAGTTGGGCCATAGAAGATGTATTAGGCTTTCTGTTTGTGGGTGCTGACACACAGGGAGAATCCCGGCAGCAGGCGACCACTCCTACAGTCCCAGAGAGAGTGATGAGGAGCTAGGAGTAGGTTCACCGTGGGCCAGAGGAATGGCGGGCAGGAGTTGGGAGCAGTTCTAGAGGAGCCCAGGTGCCTGGCAGGATTGTACAGGGGGAGTGAAGAGAAGGGGCCAGCAATATTGGGGTTGGGATATTTTAAAATTAGATAATTAGACAACGAGAGAGAGAGAGAGAGAATGAGTATGAATATATCAGGAAGGAGGGAGGCAGTTTGGAATGAGTCATGTGTTGGGGGAGGTTATCAGAAAGTTCCTAGACAGCATTAAGAATATGGGAAGTGGGACTGGAGAGATGGCTTAGAGGTTAAGGCATTTGTCTGCAAAGCCTAAGAACACATGTTTGAATCTCCAGGTCCCACATAGCCAGATGCACAGTGACACAAACACACAATGCCACACATGTGCCACAAGGGGCACACACATCTAGAGTTCATTCACAGTGATTGAAAGGCCCTGGTATATCCATTCTCTCTCTGCCTCTCTCTCTCTCTCAAAAATAAAATGATAATAATAATAAAAAGAATATGGGAGGTATATTGGGGAATCTCTGGTATGTAAAAATATAGGAGCCTTAGAGACTAAGTCCCCAGAGGATGCCAAGGCACATGCTTGGCCTGGGTTCAATTCCCCAGTACTAACAAACCCTAGAAAAATCAATCCTGTTACATACCTCATGGCTGGCTTCAGACCTCCACCCACACAGACAGGGAACAAGTCTGGGATGAGTCTATAGACTCCTGGGGTATCTCATCTCATCTGTCAAGGCTGTGGGAGGAAAGTGCTACTGATAAGGGGGCTCTGACTCTAGAATAAAGCAGGTCTTATCCCCAATGACCTCTGCTACTTATATGACATTGGCTGCTTTATTGAACCTTCTGGCTGTCAGTTTCCTTATCAGCTGAATAGCATAATTATGGGACCTCCTTCAGTGGTCCATTCAGTAGATGAGTGGGTACTCATTTTTGCACTAAGCACAGTGAGGAGAGACAGACAGATGCAAACCACAGCAATGAAATGTGGCAGATGGTAGAAAGACTGGACCAGGTAGGACTAGGAGCTTATGCGAAGGCCATCAAACCTAGGCCCTGGCATGTGTATGGGGGATAGGAGAGTTTCTGTTTCCTGGAGACATTGTTGAAAATGAATTTAGCGGTTAGGTTGAAGAGAGCCTGGGGCTTCTCAGTCCTGTCTGCTTAGGAGGATCTCCTGGGGGCCAGATCTCCCTGGACCAATTAAATCAGACTCCAATGGCACAGAGGAGTGGTGAATGGGCTCAAACATCGGTGTACATTTTTTTTTTTGTGCTGTAATTTTACCTAACTTTAACACAAATATTTGATTATCTACTACATACATTTGAGGCTATGACATGTGTTTTTCATGACTACAAATTTCTTTATTATAAAATATTTCATGTGCAATCTTTTAAAGATGTTTGACTTTCTCTTTTTTTTAAATATTAGTTTTTGTTTTTTTTTTTTTGGTTTTTGGAGGTAGGGTCTCACTCTGGTCCAGGCTGACCTGGAATTAACTCTGTAGTCTCAGGGTGGCCTTGAACTCATGGTGATCCTCCTACCTCTGCCTCCCGAGTGCTGTGTGCACCACCACGCCCAACTGAATATTAGTTTTTTGAGGTAGGGTCTCACTCTGGTCTCAGGGTGGCCTTGAACTCACAGTGATCCTCCCAAGTGCTGGGATTAAAGGCATGTGCCAACATGCCTGGCTTGATTTTCTTAACAACTATACTATAGATAGTACTTTTCAAATTTTCAAGACAAAAGGAAGAGGAAAGCAGGACAACAGATGACATGTACAGAGGTTAGGTGACTGGGTCATGTCATCTGATTCTTAGGTCACAGTTGTGGGACCAAAGATTTTCTTATCTAAAAATGTTATAGATTACTGTATTGGAGATAAAGGGACAGGTTAAAGAGATGGCTTAGTGGTTGAGGTGCTTGCCTGTGAAGCCTAAGGATCCAGGTTCAATTCCCCAGTACCCATATAAGCTAGATGCACAAGGTAGCACATGCATCTGCAGTTCATTTTCATTGGTTAGAGGCCCTAGCATGTCCATTTTCTCTCTCTCTCTCTTTTCCTCTTGTTCTCTCTCTCTCAAGTAAGTAAGTAAATAAATACATATATTTAAAAAAATAAGATAAAGGGAAATAAAGCCAATTACAGTTCCAGGTCATTTTATAACAGAAAACACCAGTGTCATTAATTTTTCAAAGCTCCGCTTGTGTTTGTGGTCCACATGTCTCCACATTAAGATCTGCCTGCCTGTCCTGTGGGTGCCAGGCTCCACAATCCTGGCCTCAGCATGCTTTTGCTCCTAGAAGCTAGTTCTTCCTCACATAATCACAGCCTGTGGGTGTAAAATTCTAACCCTTGTCTTCTTCCCATAGTTAGAGTGATACTGAATGTTTTTTCTTCCTTTGTCCCTAAGGGCAGCTTGAGGGATGATAAGATTGTCACCAAGTAGATCCACTATAGAGACATGCTTGCCATTTTCTGACTCAGTCTCACACTTAACAGTGTGTTAACTATTCAGGGAAGAAATTCTTCATCAGCTTCCTTAAAGACACACATAGGGCTTCGAGAGATGGCTCAGTGGTTAAAGGCACATGCTTGGCCTGGGTTCAATTCCCCAGTACCCACTTAAAGACAGTTGCACAAAGTACCACATGTGTCTGGAGTTTATTTGTAATGGCAAGAGGTACTGGTGTGCCCATTCTCTCTCTCTCTTCCTCCCACCCTCTCTCTCTCATAGGTCACTAATCCTCTCTGCACCTCCATCTATTGGGTCATGGCATCCTGTCTCATCCCATCCCATTCCCACCTCCCTCTGGGCTAACCTACACTGCTGCAGGACTGTCCAGTATTAGGCTATCAGCCCTGGCTTGATCCCACACCACTACTGCCCTGCAGGTTCACACACTGCACAGGCATCAGTATGCTTTGAAAGCATCCCGTGTGATCCTGATATACCACCAGGGCGGAAAATGGCTGAATGAGCCAAGGAGGGAGTGGGGAGCAAACAAGCAAATTCTACCAGGTATGAAATCCCAGAGAGGCAAGAGAGAAAGATGACTTCATGGTCTGAGGAAGTTACTTTAATATATTGATTTCAAATTATAGTTCACTAGTCATGAAACCAAAGAGTTTATCATGATGAACTTGGAAAAAAAAATACCAGAAGAAGTTAAAATTGAAAATGTCAAGGTCTGTTGTGTGCATTAAGGAATAATGTTCCCAGAAACATGTGAGTGGGATTGCTGGGTCTCCTGTAAAAAAACACTTCTTGCCATGGGCACAGTCAGTTTCTGAGAAATACTGGCTCTGCAGGACAAAGTAAATGCAGGGCGTGGGGCTGTGCTGGAGAGATGATGGTGGGCCCAGGCCTGTGAAAGGCTCTCTGGCTCTGTCCCCATCAGCAGCATTGACAGTGTCGGACACAGGCAGGGCTCCAGGTTAAAGCAAGCCTAAGCTATCAGACATGGCTGGGGCCCAGGCTATGGAGAGGTCGCAGCAGCTTGAATCCCAGACAAATCTCGGGTTTTGGACAGGAAGGCTCCTCCCCCCATTCTTGGTGGTCTCAGTGAGCCTGGACCCCCAAACAAATCTTGGACCTGGACCTGCAGAAGTAGAGCCACTCCCTTCCCCTCCAGCATCGGGTGCCTGGACATCCTGATAAGATTTAGGCTTCCCTCATAGCCCTGTGACCTTTGGCCAGTTGCCTAGGAAACTCCTTATATAGTATCAGCCAGCAGCCTCCACACAGCCCATCCCCCTGCGACCCATTCCCTATACATCTTTCTGCACAAAGCAGATCACCTGATTCTCTCCCTACATGCTGGAATGAACATCCCTATATGCCACCTAGGCATTGTCAAGGAACCTTTGAACCCACCAATCTCCTTAGGACCCTCTTCCCGCTTTCTTTCTCAACTGCTTATAAATACTCAGTTCCCTGACAAACAAATGAGCTGTTCTCTGAAGCTGTCTCCCAGGTGTTTCTTCCCTCCAAGGCTCAGGGTCCATTGCAGAAGAGGTGGCAGAAAGAATGTAAGAGCCAAAGGAAGGGTACCACTCCTTACATACAACTGTCCACGCAGAAATTGGCCTTGATATCCAGGACCTTGTAGTGCCTAGTAATACTTTCACAAGACCTTCATAATAGGAGAAAAAGATGATGACATCAATTAAAAAGAGAGACTAAGGGAGAGAGGAAAGGGATATGATGGAGAGCAGAGTTATGAAGGGGAAAATGGGAGAGGGGAAGGAAATGCCATTGTTTGTTGTCTGTAAGTGTAGAAGGTGTGAATAAAATATATATTAAAAGAAACAAACAAACAAACAAATAAAGCACTTTGAGGGCTTGGGAGATGGCTCAGCAGTTATAGGTGCTGCTTGCAAAGCCTGATGGCTCAAGTTCAATTCCCCAGTACACATGTAAAGCAAGATGCACAAAGTGGTGCATTTGTCTGGAGTTCATTTGTAGTGGAAAATGGCCCTGGCATGCCTATTCTCTCTCTCAAAATAAATAATAGAAATAAAAAAAAAAACAACTCAGTCCCCTGACAAATAAATGAGCTGTTCTCTAAAGCTGTCTCTCAGGTGTTTCTTCCTGTTACACTCACGGCTGCTCAAGACCCTGCTCCACAGTTGCCTGGATGCCTCCGGGAAGCAGGTGCACAACGCCCCCCCCCCCCAAGGAACCAGGGACCCACAGCTGGCGTCTGAACAGGGACCCTCTGAGACACGCCAGGGTAGGTGAGTGCTCCCCTGGAGGGACATCCTCCTCCTGAGGGACACCAACCCCCTGTGGCCGGTGCCTCCACATCCTAAGGGTTGGCAGGTTTCTCTCTTTCCACCTTTACTTTCAGTTCGCACCATTGCGAGGGACCAAATATGGTGCCCTCTGGTCTTGGCATTTTCCCTCTAAGGTGGCTCAGGTCTGGTGGCAGGCTCACGCTGGCTGAGACCGCGGTGCCTGTGCTCATACAACAGTGTCTCCACTTCCCTCCCTGGCAGCCCCAGCCCCCCCCTTCCCCTTCATGAAACCAGCCAGGGGGTACTCACGCTGTGAGGAGGCTGGACTAGGGAGGTGCCCTGTCCTCTCCCAAAGACCCTGTGCCATCTGCTGCCTCTGTGGATACCCGATCCCACCCTGGGTGAGAGCCTGGGAGCCGGGTGGGGCTGGTCCAAAAGTAGTGAGCTAGTACAAGCTCTCACCCCGCCCACCCGCTGACACCACACTGAGTCCTTTTTTCCAAGGTGGCAGTGCCAGGGGCACTGCCTCCTGGGCCACCACTGCTGCCACTGTGAAGACCAAAAAGAAAAAATTCATATTTAATTAAAGCCTATGGGCTGGAGAGATGGCTTAGCGGTTAAGCGCTTGCCTGTGAAGCCTAAGGACCCCGGTTCAAGGCTCGGTTCCCCAGGTCCCACGTTAGCCAGATGCACAAGGGGGTGCACGCGTCTGGAGTTCGTTTGCAGAGGCTGGAAGCCCTGGCGTGTCCATTCTCTCTCTCTCCCTCTATCTGTCTTTCTCTCTGTGTCTGTCGCTCTCAAATAAACAAATAAAAAATTTTTTTTAAAGCCTATGGTGAGCTGAAATTTTATGAAAACAATGCCATATTTTGTTACATGATATCATAAATATAATTACTGAGTTTATGTTCTAGGTCAACTTCAACTTACACAGGGGATTATTGAAAACAACAAAATTCTCTCTGAGGTGATGACTCATAATTTGTCATGTGTTTTTTAAAAGATTGTAATGTCCCGTTACTTAAAAGGAGGAGGCCTGAGTTCTAGACCAGCCTGCCTCAAGACAGAAACAAAAATTTGTCTCAGTTACTCCTAATAAAAGCACTTCCAAGTGTATTAGAGGTATTGATGGCATAAAACTGTTTTAATCTAGATTACCTCCTTGTCAGTGAGCAATAGGATTAATCAGTTTGGTGTAGTTTCTTGTAATAGTCTTAGATGACTGAAGGAACTGGGAAGGTATTTTTCAATGTTGGACATAGAATGCTTGTTATCATGTGAGCCACGGCCCTGGCTCTGCAAAGGACAGGCCTTGCCCTCTTTGATGCCAGTCAAGGCATGCTCCTTTGCCTGTCCAGCTCCAAGCTGGCCAGAGCTGAATGTCTCCTCAGTATTCCCATAACCAGGAGCACTTGTGTCAAGACACCCTCTCTCCTTTGGTGTGAAGGGCCAACTGCCCCATGGATAAATGTTCCCTCTCCCACTTATTGTCCGCCAATCTTGACTGTGCCACAGGGGTATCTCTCCGAGGAAGAAGCAGCAGCTTACCAGCTCCATCTGTGTCAAGCCCTGGGTGCCTCCGGTGCTGCAGAAGCCTCTCTTGTCCAGACCAACCACCTCATGGGGGACGTCCAAATCAAGCTTGACCAGGCCACGATATCTACTACTAACAGCCTTGCATCTCCCCAGAGACAGCTGAGCTCTCTCACGGGTGTGGTACTTCAAAACCATAGAGCCTCAGACCTCACTACTGTTGAACATGGGGGGACATGTGATGTCTTAGGAGAAGAATGTGATGTTTTTTGTTCATGAATCAAATATTGTTTAACAAAATGTTAAAAGTCTCAAAAAAAAAAAAAAAAAACCTCCGCAAGGAGCTGCTTGACCACTACCAGCCTGAGGACCCCACTACCTGGTTCTCTAAGCCTTTAGTCACTTGGCTTCTCCCCCCCCCGTCAGCCCCCTCCTTGCTATAGGAACCCTATTACTTGTATTCCCCCCCCTGCCTCATCAAATTTCTCAGACAACAAATAACTAATATTGCTAGCGTGGCTACTAATCACCATCTAGCTCTATCTGAACTATGATCAACTATAAAGATCTCACTCAGTATAACGATACTGCTGGTGCTCAATGGCCCTCTGAGGAACCAGGGACCCAAAGGAAGGGTTTCAGAGAGAGAGAGAGAGAGAGAGAGAGAGAGAGAGAGAGAGGGAGGGAGAGAGAGAGAGAGGGAGAGAAACAGGGTGGCTTCTGCATTTTCAGTGCGCGATTCCTTACCCTAAGTGCAGGTAGTATGTGGGTGTGCTTTTTTCGTGAATTAGGGAAGGAGTCAAGGGCATATGTAAAGAACACACCAAGAGGCCTGGAGGGGTGGCTTAGCCATTAAGGTGCTTGCCAACAAAGCCTAAGGACTCATGTTTAACTCTCCAGGTCCCACGTAAGCCAGATGCACAGTGACACAAATGCACAAGTTTGCATAGGCACACAAGAAGGGCACAACTGTTTGAAGTGAGACTCTACTGGCTGACGCCCTGGTGTGCCAAGTCTCTCTCTCGCTCATTAACAAAAAAGAACACACGAAGGCTGACCATGAACATTGACCTCTGCCCTCACCTCTTCTCTTAGTTGCTCCTCTGTGATGGGTCCTTGCCAAGACATGGGCAGTTCCTTAAAAATCTAACCCCTTATTCAGGGTGATGGTGGCATCCCTCTCATCTCTGTACCCCTTTGATGTTTCCATCTGGGAGTTCAGCATCACTCCAATTACTCAAGCACAGGAAAGAGAAGCCTCTGGAATCTGTCTTTTAAATTGCAGCACTGTTTGGGTTTCTTGTTCCCATAGATGCAGGGAAAAAAAAAAAAAAAAAAAGCAGAACAGATGTGACTAACGCTTTGAGAGAAAATTTCCTTTCAGCTGATATCAAACATAAATGTTGGGCCCCGAAGGGGGTGTTCAGAAAGTTCTGGCTTAGAAAATACTCCCTTTCATCTCATCTAGGCTTCCGTTCTTTGGCTGGGTTGGGGATGCCTTGGTGGTGCTAGGGCTTCCTGTTAGGAGCAGCAACAGCCAGACTGGAACCTCCCTGAAGCCCCTCCTGGCCTAGGTATGAGGGCAGGAAGATAAGTGACAGGCAGCCATATGTGGCTGGCCAATCACCACACTGGGCAAATCCTCCTTCCACCCCTTCCTCTACCCCAGCCACACAGGCCACCTTGCTTCTCTTGGCCCAACATCCTCCTGCCATGGGACTTCCTTTCTTATTTTTCTCTTGCTTGGAATACTTCTCTGCATATCTTCACAAATATCTCAGTTCCAAGGTTGACTTTCCTGCAGGTGACCTTGCCCGACCATAGATAAATTTTCCAACATTTTAAAAAAATTTTTATTTATTTGAGAAAGAGAGAGAGAGAGGCAGGCAGATAGAAAGAAAGAATGGGCCAGGACCCACGTTAGCCAGATGTACAAGGGGGCACAAGCATCTGGAGTTCGTTTGCAGTGGCTGGAGGCCCTGGCACGCCCATTATCTCTCTCTCTATCTGCCTCTTTCTCTCTGTGTCTGTCACTCTCAAATAAATAAATAAAAAAGAACAAAAAAAAATTAAAAAATAAAGAAAGAAAGAAATGGGCATGCCCGGGCTTATAGACACTGCCAATGAATTCTAGATGCGTGTGCCACTGTGTGCACCTGGCTTATGTAGGTCCAGGGGAATTGAACCTATGTCCTTTGGCTTTGCAGGCAAGCACTTTAACCATTAAGCCATCTATCCAGCCCTCCAACACATCTTACTTCTGTCCACTTGCTTTATTTTTCTGCATTGCACTATTCCTTTCTTTGTTAACTTCTAATTGACAACCTCCATACAAATCCACAATACGCCATGACCATAAATTCATCCTACTGCTCTCCTTGTCCACCCCTCCCCCAGCCCCACTCCACTCAATCCCTTCCTTGCAACTAGTTCCTGGTCTTTTATAATGTCATCTTTATTTCCCTTCTATTATTCAGCTCTTGTGTACTTAGTGTCAGCCCCTGTGATATCATGAATCCCATGGCCACTTTGTGTCTGGAAGACAGCATTGCAAAGCACTCTTTCCCTTCCTTTGGCTCTTGCGTTCTTTCTGTCCTCTCCTCCCCTATGGTCCCTGAGTATTGGAGGGTGAGATAGAGATGTCTCACTTAGTGCTGAACACTCCACTGTCACTTTTCAGCATTTTGGTGAGTTTTGAGTCACCCCAAATGGTCACCACCATCTGAAAAGAGAATCTTCTCTAACCAAATGTGAGAGAAACATTAATATGCAGGCATAAACATAAGTATTTACAGGACAGTTGGGTGGGCATAATGTATTGCATTTAGCCAGAAAACAGTAATACTTCTCCCCTAGGGCTTATGAACACCCCAGCCATAGGCTTTTGACGAGGTTTTCAGTGCCAGGCAGGAATTCCATCCTGTGGAGTGGGCCTCAAGCCCAATCAAAGGGCAGTTGCTTTCTTCTTGACAGACATGCCACCATTGCACAGGTCAGTACATTTGCCCTGGGTGTCCAGCCATAAAACTTGCAGGGTCCTCTGCTGATTAAGATCATTGTTGACTTTTCTCTCTCCATAGGCTGCAAAGCTCTATCCAGCATCCTGACAGATAGTCAACAGGGAGCAGGATCCTAACTTGATTTCTCCCACCGTTCCCTTTCCTAACAGACTATGTGTTGGGTTTTGGTGGTCTCTTCCCAGTCCGGGACAAGTTCCATGAAGGTGAAGACCGTATCTCCCCATGCCCACCTTGTTTACTCATGCATTCCCTCGAGAGCAGCTACAGGATACATGCTGTGTGGTGACTGGTGCTGAGCAGACATTTCTTTAATGAGTGACGTGTGTAGTGAACACAGGCTGACTCAGTCGTTCATCAGATCTTCATTCAGAAACCTTCCTTACCGACGACAGGGTCGGGACTCATTGGTTCTTTTCCAGGAGTTCTTAGGGAGACAATGTGACTCTGCATGGCTTCCTACCTGAGCATTTCCTTTGGGGATGACACTTTCTCTTCAGAAAGCTACCCTGCTTCCTTGGAGGCTCCCAGATGGCCTGTAGTGTTTGTCTTGGGAACTTACAATAGTACCAGTTGGGGTTAATATGGAAATCATCAGATCCAGTAACCTGTAGTTGTGTGACAGACCTATGTTATCACTTTCAGCTGTGGCCCTCAGGCCGCACCACACTGACTCCTGTATATTCCCAAGGCCTCCCTCCACTCCACAGAGGATAAGAAAGCCCAGGCCTCTTATTTCCTCCCCCGTTATTCTTTCTGATAGACTTGAGGCTGCTGGAGTCTCAGCTCACATGTTCAGAGTCATAGCATGCCTCATTGCTGTAACTCAGCATCTCCATCCTACCAGGCCCAGTCATCCTTGGATCTTGCCTCCCCACCCTTTTCTCACGTGAGTGCCAGGCACTAAGGTGTCGGCCACTGACCACTGAGATGTCCATTCTTCTAGCTACGTGGTCTTTCAAGTTCTGTTTACCGGTATCTTTTTTTTTTTTTTTGGCCACATTTGGAACCTCTAAACCTAAGGTTTAGATTGCCTACTACACAAGGGTGGTCTTTTCCACTTTTTCCACTGAGCACCCATTATTGTAAAGGCTTACAGAGAGAAACAGGGCTGGGGAGATAGCTCAGCACTTAAATATGCTTGCTTGCAAAAACCTGCTGGACCAAGTTCAGTACCCCAGTACCCACAAAAAGCCACTCAATGGCTAGACTCATTTGCAGCAGCAACAGACCCTGTCTCAGAGAGGGTGGAGCACAGTTAACTCTTCTGAAATTCTCACATGAACACACACACACACACACACACACACACACACACACAAATTTAAAATGAGATCTGGGCATGGTGGCATACGCCTTTAATCCCAGCACTCGGGAGGCAGAGGTAGGAGGATCACCATGAGTTCGAGGCCACCTTGAGACTCCATAGTGAATTCCAGGTCAGCCTGAGCTAGAGTGAGACGCTACCTCGAAAAACCAAACCAAAACAAACAAACAAAAAAAACCAAAAACAAACAAAAACTAGAAAAGAAAAAAAAATACAATTAAAAAAATAAGCAAACAGAAAAACAAAGAGAAATGGAAGTCCTTGAACCTGTTTAGCCACAGGTCACGATAACCCCCAAGGAAAAGGAGAAGTAATATACCCGTGATACACCCAGGATTATCAGTCAGAAGGGAAGTGATGGGAGCAGAGTGTAGAGAGGGTGGAGGCCATCTGGGGCAGAGGGGAACAGTGGCAAACCTGTATTTGAAAGGTGGGCTTATTTGAGCCTTCACTTTCGGGAGAAACTAATCCTGATTCTATATAAAACCCAGCTGCTCAAGCGCACAGCCAATCGGAGTTGGAGTTGGCCGAAGAAAGGCAAGCTGGAGCAGCCGAACTCTGAAGGACCTGGAAGAACTGTGCCTTGCTATTTCTGTACCTCTTGCCCCCCTGCTGCCAGCCTGGCCCGACAATGCTGGCTTTGGGACGCCGCAGCCCCTGATGGCATTGCTTCTCTTTCTACCAGCATGTGGCTTTGAATATAATATAACAAGCTCACCTGCCATAGGCCCGCAGAGCTCCGCACTTGTCGCCCTCAGCTCTGCTTCTCCCGCAAAGGGGCACATCAGAATCCAACCCCAGAGAAAAAAAATGGATCGGGGGGGGTTCAGTCCAGACAGCAGGCGCTTTTTATAGCTTTCAATGGGCTGTGAGTGGTGCCCAGAGCTGACAAAACATCTCCGAGCAATGGCTTCTCTGGACAGACTGTTTTGAGAAAGATTCCATTCCATTTCAATGATGACATTTTGAAGAATTTTTTTTTTCCACAGTCACTACCCCGTGTCTTCCCTTTTATTTTCTATAGGAAAAGTGTAAATGGGAATTAAAATGGCCCGAGAAAAATCTAGACATAAATATTAAAACACTTGGCTGCTGGTTAAAGGGAATTTATATCTGGAGTTTCTCTCTTTTACAGAAATTTGCCTTTTATTTTTTTTTAAATTTATTTATTTATTTATTTATATGAGAGCGACAGACACAGAGAGAAAGACAGATAGAGGAAGAGAGAGAGAATGGGCGCGCCAGGGCTTCCAGCCTCTGCAAACGAACTCCAGACGCGTGCGCCCCCTTGTGCATCTGGCTAACGTGGGACCTGGGGAACCGAGCCTCGAACTGGGGTCCTTAGGCTTCACAGGCAAGCGCTTAACCGCTAAGCCATCTCTCCAGCCCGCCTTTTATTTTTGATGGCAGGTTAACAGACACCACAAACTGTCCTTCTTGGTGTGTTCTTCCTCTAGCAATCCTTCCCTGTTCTCCCTGCTCACTTGCCTCTTTGTCGGGTGGTCTGGAAACAAGTGCCCACTCTTCAAAGCAGGGCTGGACTCTGGTGTTAGTGGGGTACATGCACAGGCGTCAGGCTGTAGGTCTTGGGGTGAGCAGCAAGCAGCCTCGCCTCTCAGGAGGACCTTCCTGCTCACTGTCACCATGGGCACACACATGCAGCCTGCACTTGCATCCAAGGTTTTGAGAGAAGCGGGCTTTCAGATTTGAAGGTGAGGGGTCCTGACTTGTTACATGTACGCAATGGAAAACCAACCCCACTATGGGGGTGAGATCAAACCCACCAATTCCAGCTGGCGGGCAGCCTGCAGCCTCACCTTGGGTGCCTCCGGCTTTTCCTGGCTCTGTGGCTGGTATGAGGAGCTCTGCTCTGGCTTGCAGGCCCGAGTGGCAAAGCTGCCCTCCCTAGGGATTTAGTTAGAAACAGTGATCTTGGCATGTAATGGGGAGAGGGTTGGCTGCAAGGGATTTAGGATCTGTACCACTTTCATGCCCTGCATTTCTGGGCTGGGTGACCTTGAGCAAGCACCTGAACTTGCAGCTTCCTCTCCCCTCCCTTCCCCTCCCCTCCCACCCCCTCCTCTTCCCTCCCTCCCCCTCCCCCTTCTTCCCCTCTTCTTCCTCCCCTTTCATTCCCTTCCCTCATGACCTGACTCACCAGGGAGGCACACATGGCATGAAACCAGGCCGTAGAAAGCTCAGGCAGGAGGGCCTTGGGATTTACTGAAGGGAGTGAAGGGGGATCATGGGGAGCTGTGAAGGAAGCAGAGGCCACACTAGAGAGCGCTGGGGGCTGGAGAGATGGCTTAGCGGTTAAGCGCTTGCCTGTGAAGCCTAAGGACCCTGGTTCGAGGCTCGGTTCCCCAGGTCCCACGTTAGCCAGATGCACAAGGGGGCGCACACGTCTGGAGTTCGTTTGCAGAGGCTGGAAGCTCTGGTGCGCCCATTCTCTCTCTCTCCTTCTATCTGTCTTTCTCTGTGTGTCTGTCGCTCTCAAATAAATAAATTAAAAAAATAAAATAAAATAGAGAGCGCTGGATCCTTCCCAGAGTTGGGGCGAGGCCCATGTGACCTGAGACTGGCCCCATGTGACCTGAGACTGGCTAGTGAGGGATGAGGACACATGGGAGAGAGGCTTGCAGCCATGGTCTGGCTGGGCCACAGGAAAGATTCAGGCCTTTGTTCTGAAGCTGATGAGAGCCACAGGCTTTCTTGGGAAGAATGGGAGGAAAGTGCAAGAGGATGTGTCTTACTGTGTCGGCTTTGTTTGGATTTCTTGAGACAGGCTATTGTTACATAGTCCGGACTGGCTTTGAATGTTGTGACCTCCTCTTCCCCCAGGGCTGGAGTGACAGGCACACAGCCGCACACGGGGCAAGAGGATGGATGTCTGTGTTGAGATTTGGGGGTAGCTCATGGGGGAACTGAAGGAGATTGGGAAAGGGGACATTAACGTCGCCTTAAGCTATGATTCGGTGCGATGTTGCCTGAGGCCACTTAGATGCTGGGGCTGGTAGGATGTCTCCTTTTGTACATGTCAGTGCCAGATGCTTGAATTTCTTGCTCCTCGCTTGACTTGTGGGCATAGCAGCTCTCCACACAGGCGTAATGCTGCCCCAGGAAGGGTGCTGTTGCTAGCTGAGCCTCAGCGCCCGGGCGCCAGCGCACACACTGGGGCCCTTTTGCTCTCCTCTGCTCTGGAGTCAAGAATTTGGTGATTGGAGCTAGAGAGATGGCTTAGTGGTTAAGCACTTGCCTGCAAAGCCAAAGGTCCTCAGCTCTATTCCCCAGGACCCATGGAAGCCAGATGCACAAGGGGGCGCACGCATCTGGAGTTTGTTTGCAGTGGCTGGAGGACCTGGTGTGCCCATGCTCCTCTCTCTCTCTCTCTCTCTCTGCCACTTTCTCTCTCTCAAATAAATAAATAAATAATTTTAAAACACTGGCGATTGTGCCTCTCTGGGAACTAATGATCCTGACATTCCATGTTACCCAGCCAGAGAAGTGTCAAATAAATTCTGTGTGTTCAAAAGCCATTCAACAAATATTTATCACAAGACTGGAGAGATGGCTCAGTGGCCAAGAGACCTTCCTGTGCAAACATGAGTGCGCGCGGAGGCCTGACTGCTTGAGTTCGATCCTTAGGATCGACATAAACAGATGGGTATAGACATGCTTGTCTTTGACCCCCGTCCAACAGGGGGACCAAGACTAGAGAATTGCTAGAGCTTGGAGGGTGAAAAAATTAAATGGTGTGTTCCAGGATCAGTAAGAAACTCTGGCTGGAATAAGAAGAGGTGGAAGAACGATGGAGGAGGGACTCCCCACATTCTGACGTGGCCACTACAGGCAAGTGTAGCACCCACTGCAGGCAAGTGCAGGGAGTCCCGCAAGGGCAACTACGGGTGCATACACCCCTCCCCCCCACACCACACACCTATCACTACTCACACAGAAGCAAAAAAAAAAAAAAAAAAAAGTGAATCACAGTTCTTGTGAGGTCTGGGAGCAAGAGAGCTGACTAAAGTAGAGGAGGATCGTGCTTTCCCTGGGGGTCTTCCTACAAGGCAGGGGCAGGTAGTGAAGCAGTATTGATATGTTTGAGTGGTGTGAGGCCCCGGTCTTGTCCTCAGCCCTTTCCGGAAATATGATGGAGGAAATCTGTGCACGGAGAGGAGCAGTTAGCTCCAGCAGGGTGAGGCAAGGTGAGAGAAGAGTGTCCCGGAGAAAAGAAATGGTGGACACGAGAGTGGAGGGAGGAGATAGTACTCATTGAAAAGTATGGGGGAGGGCTGGAGAGATGGCTTAGCGGTTAAGCGCTTGCCTGTGAAGCCTAAGGACCCTGGTTCGAGGCTCGGTTCCCCAGGTCCCACGTTAGCCAGATGCACAAGGGGGCGCTCACGTCTGGAGTTCGTTTGCAGAGGCTGGAAGCCCTGGCGCGCCCATTCTCTCTCTCTCTCCCTCTATCTGTCTTTCTCTCTGTGTCTGTCGCTCTCAAATAAATAAATAAAAAATTTAAAAAAAAAGTATGGGGGATTCGGGGAGGTCACAGCATGGCTAGAGACCTTGGCCAAAGGAACTTTTTAAGATTTCCCCTGTTGGCCCTCTTCTGGGAAAATATCCAGTGTGTGTATGTGTGTGTGTGTGTGTGTGTGTGTGTGTGTGTGTGTGTGTGTGTGGTTTCTAAGCAGTTTTGGACACAATCACTCAGTACACTCACATTCTTTTCTTGTGTGTACCAGGTACCCCACAGTCCAAATCAAGCTACTTCTCAATTGTTATCCATAGGAGGGGGCTTTGACACTCAGGACGTCATACCAGAAATTGTAAGAAATAATGGTTGCACACACTTGGCGCATGTTTATGGCTGAAGGGCCCTTTGCATTGTTCCTCTGAGTCTTGAGCCCCACACCAATGACATCATATAGCTGCAATGACAAAGGGACAGCCCTTTCCATTTAAAGAGAGGGAAAGAGCTAGTGGGGAATCTATCAGCTGCAGTGACCTTTCATGGTAAGCAGCTATGTGCCTGCTTTGAGACAATTATCTCAAGTGCCCGCGGGTACCAACTTCCTGTTGATAACATGTGGAGCTAATTACCTTGAAGAATTGAGGGCAGATGTTGGTGACTGCAATTAATTGGCCCTCAGAAAGGCTGTGCCTGGCTCAGGACCAGGAGCAAAGGCGGCCATCTCCACCAGCACCAAACTCCCCACAGCTCCACCTTCTCACACCCACCTCCCACTTCTGCAGCTGGGATGGGATGCCGTTATGGATACAGGATGCTGTTCCTCTCTCCTCCATTCGCTATGCCTTACTGAATGCTCTTAACCTCTTCAGTGAACCAAAAATTTGATTGGCTGACCATTTGCTCACCCCTCTCTCTGTTTATAGTCTCCTAGACTTGCAGGGGAGGAACTAGCAGCCAGTTAATCAAAATAGTCTATGGGCAAAAGGTGGGCATAGTAAAAGCCCCTGCAATATATTGTCCTTGAATGAGCAGCATTAAGATTCTGCCTCCATCCCTTCCGATGCTGTGCAAATTGAACGATTTGGCCAGGAAGTTGATCAGTGCTATGGTTCATTGTGTGTGCATGTGTGTGTGTGTGTGTGTGTGTGTGTGTGTGTGTGTGTGTGTGTGTGTTTGTAAGTCACATGAGACATTTTTCCCTGTGGAGACACAAGCACACATCTATTCACCCTAGATAGGGCACAGATGTCAGATCAAAGCACAGTTGCCCCCAAACCAGTTTTGGTAAACCAGTGAGTTTATGGGATTACTTGGAAAGCTGAGTTGAGGGGTTCCTCGCAGCAGCAGGGGTGACTCAAAGGCAGCTGTGTCACTGAACAGCTCACCCCAGCATAGGTGATGACTGACTGGAGAAAAGTCTCCTGAGCAGATGTTTACCCCTTATGTAGCCTTGGGGAGGGGTTTCAGCGGCTATAACCTTGGGGAGTGGTGGTGTGGCCTTTTAAGTTTCAGATCTCCCAGACTCAGCCTCTTGACTCCCTCCTTCTTCAAGAGGGAATAATTCAATTTGGAAGAATTAATTTGCTTTACAACAGTGAGTGTGCGTGTGGAGGGCCAGAGGTCAATAGTGGGTGTCTTTCTCAATTGTTCTCCACCATGTTTTTGGAGACAGAGTAATTTACTGAACCTGGAACTCCAACCATTCAAGTAGATTCACTAGCTAGCAAGCCCTGGAGATCCTCCTGTTTCTGCCTCCCCCACGCAAGGCTTTGATGTGGGTGCGTAAGATCTGCAGTCATGTCTGTTCTGCAAGGACTTGAGCCATCTCCGATCCCTTGTACTGTGGGTTCTTGATGGCTATAATTTATTTATTTATTTATTTTAGAGACAGCAAGAGACACACACAAAGAGTCAGACAGAGGGACAGAGAGAAATGGTGTGCCAGGGCCTCAGCCACTGAAATTGAACACCAGATACTTGCACCACCTAGTGGGCATGTTTAACCTTGCACTTGCCTCATCTTTCTGCATCTGGCTTATGAGGGATCTGGAGAGTAGAACATGGGTGCTTAGGCTCTGCAGGCAAGCGCTTTAACCACTAAGCCATCTCTCTAGCCTACAGCTGGAATTTTTAAGTGCATCATCTTTGTGGATCCTCAGAACATCTTTCAGAGCTTATTGTTCCCTTTGTCAGGCAGGGAAGCTGAACCCACAACGTTAACTAACATGTCCAGGTCACCCACCTAGACTATGAAGAGCCAGGACTTGAACTTGTAGGGATTGACTCTGGAACCACGTGGCTAGTCCCCATTCCCTTCCAGAGCTCGAGTTGCATGGACCAGAGGCTGCACCTGTCTCACTCACCTCAGCATAGGTCCTAACAGCAGACCACCATGAAGCTTCTGGAAGGGTTTAAATCAATACATGAGCAGAAAACCCAAATTGTGTGTGTGTGTGTGTGTGTGTGTGTGTGTGTGTGCATAAGATCAGAAAAGCCTCCCCAGGTCCCAGTTTGCATGCTTGCTCCCTCTTTTGTGTGTGGTTCAGTCTGGGGTATGTATGCATGAGAGGTTAGGTAAAACAGCAGTGTTTTTCTATGGGTGCTGAGTCCAGCAAAGTGACTCTTGTTGTCAAGAGAAACTCAATGAAAATATTTTTATTTATCTATTTGCAATCAGAGAAAGGGGGGGGGGGCGAGGGAAAGGGAGAGAAGGATAAATGGGTGCACCAGGGCATCTTCCATTGCAAACAAACTCCAGGTGCATGAGCCACTTTGTGCATCTAGCTTCACATGGGTACTGAGGAATTGAAACCAGGATGTCAGGCTTGGCAGGCAAGTGCCTTTAATCA
The DNA here is from genome assembly GCF_020740685.1 of Jaculus jaculus. Taxonomy (NCBI): domain Eukaryota; kingdom Metazoa; phylum Chordata; class Mammalia; order Rodentia; family Dipodidae; genus Jaculus; species Jaculus jaculus. The sequence continues at coordinate 35,293,333 of NC_059107.1, read as the reverse complement.
CTGAGCCACCTTTTCAGCCTGAAGCTCGCTTTTGGGTCATGTTGTTATTGAATGTGACAAGCCTGTGGTCCATTTGGTACCCTTTCTTATTTTCCAAAATCTTTAGCACCCAAATTAAGTTCATCATATTTCATGGTGTTAGGTAACCCAAAGTAAAAGAGGACCTGGACCGTATCATCCGTCCACTTTTCAGATACCTTTAGAGAAGCCATTCTCCAAGTGAATGGGATGTCTCTTTGTACATGCATATGTGTGCATGCACATGTTTGTGTATGTACATGAGTGTGAATGGGTACTACCACTCCCCAAGCTTAGCACATTGAAAGATTACTACTCTCTACCCATTGAAAGCTGCTTCAGTTGAGAAAAATTAACTTTTGCTTGTGTGCATGTGTGTGGTAGTGATGGTGGTGGTGGTGGTGTGTGTGTGTGTGTGTGTAATGTGGTTGTGTGTGTGATGTGGTGTATGTGTCCATATGTGTAATGTGACATGTGTATATGTGTGTGTGAATGTGTATGTGTGATGTGGTACTTAGGCTATGCATGTGTGTGTACCCCCAGAGCACTCCATGTTCTCACCTGCAGTGAGGGGGTTCGGGGCAGGGGGTTGTAGAGAATGTCCTACTCCAGTGCTCTTCTGCCCATCCTCATTTTGAGCAGGAGTCTCCATCTGATATCAGAACTATTTTGTGAGAGCCTTGTCGATTCCCTGGCCTCTGCTTCCCTTTGGGGAACTGGGGTTCCAGGCGTGTGCTGCCGTGCCCAGCTGTTTTGATGGGGTCTGGAGACTTGAATGTGGGCGTTTTCAGGACCTTTCAGGCCTTCGTCCTTCCACAGGCAGTGCGCCTCATTGCTGAGTCGTCTCTCCAGGCTTCAATTTGCAAATTTTAAATTATATAAACAAAACAGAAAGGAATGAAGGAGAAAGTTAAAAATATTATGTGCAATCCATCACCTAGAGCTAACTGACAGACAGATTGGTGAGCATTCTTTGAGTATATGTGAGTGTGTGTATAAAATACAATTTTTCAGAAAAACTGTAAATATTATTTTGCAACCTTCTTTCCTTTCTCCATGCAATATACTGTGGAGATCTTTCTATGTCAATGCATATGGCGGCCCATCACTCTTTTTAATGGCAATATAGGCCTCTATTGTATGGCTGTTCCATGATTAATTTAACCTGTTCCTTATAATTCACATTTATTCACATTCACTCCACACTGTAATTATCCATTTAATCATCTGTCTCTCCCTCTAGGCTGTGTGCTCATTGCAAGCAAGGGCATATCTAAAACCTACAGGCATACAATAGGTACCCCAACAAGTGTTTGGATGGACAGATGTATGAGTGAGAAGGAGAGAGAGCTTTTTTTTTTCTTTCATTGCTGTGGCTTGTTTCTGGCTAAACCTACGCTCCGCATGACAGTCCATTAACCCAGGGCCAGAGGGCATTTTAGTGATTTTACAGCGACGGTCACTGTGCTCTTTGTGCCATTGCTTTAAATCCTGTTGCCATAAAGAAGTATTTCTGACACCACAGTCAGCTTAATCCTTGATCTCTTTGAAGGGAAGTCTGTCAAGAGCCCATGAATTTCTTTGCATGCAGTTGTAGCCTCTCCCCTGCTCATCTCTTCCAGACCCACATGGGCTGCCCAGAGGTGATGTACCATCACATTTAGTTGGCTTTTGGTGGGGCATTTGTGGGGGTGTCAAGGTAATGCCCTTCCCAGGATCTTTTGGAGTTTCAAGCAAGATGTCTTAGCGTCATTGCAAGGTAGAGAGTGCTGCAAATGATAAAACTAATTTAAAATTTAAAAAGGAGCCCTATCCCAGGCGTGGTGGTTCATACCTATAGTTCCATCTTTTGTGAGGCTAAGGTAAGAGGCTCACCATGGCTTCAAGGCCAGCCTGAGCTACAGAGGTCTAGGATAGCTGAGGCTCACGTGAGACCCTGCCTCAAAACAAAACAAAACAAAACAAAACAAAACAAAACAAAACAAAACAAAACAAAACAAAACAAATCAGTTAATAACCAAAAGATATTTGTTTTTAGAGCTGTACCATGGGCTGGAGAAATGGCTTAGTGGTTAAGGCACTTGCCTGCAAAGCCAAAGGACCTAGATTCAATTCTCCAGGACCCACATAAGCCAGATGCACAAGGGGGCACATGCATCTGGAGTTCGTTTGCAACATCTAGAGGTCCTGGCGTGCCCATTATCTCTCCCTCTCTTTCGCTCCTCCCTGCCTATTTCTCTGTCAATCTCTCAAAGAGAAATAAAATGAAATTTTAAAAAAGAACTGCACAGTGAAGATAGAAACACAAGTCAATGACCTCTGAGATCGCCAATTAAAAATAAAATTCAAATGCTAGGTGCCTGTTTCAGAGGAGAAGAGAGGAAAGGGGAAGAGAGAGAGGGAGAGAAAGAGAGAGCAAGCTACTGTTAAACCTCATTTCCCACACTTAGCCATTGTCACATTCTCATAGTGCTTTGGACTTCAAATAAATTCAAAACCTGTATTTTTGGAGGAAAAGTAATTTAAGTACTCAAGGCTTACTTTCCTTATCTGTAGAGTGGTGTAATGGCCACTGCCTCTGAGAACGATGTGCGTTTTGATTAAAAAAGCATTTAAAATTCTGGGGATGTGGCTGAGATGGTAGAGTGCTTGCCCAGCATGAAGCCCTGGGTTCAATCCCTAGTGCTTCACACATCAGTAGCAATAGTGTATGCTTGCAATCCCAGCACTTGAGAGGAGGAGGCAGAAGGACTAGATGTTCAAGGTTATCATCTGCTACATAACAAGTTTAAGGTCAGCCTGGGTTGCATAAAAACTAAACAAAAAATAAGACAATTAAGCTATTTTTTATTTAAGAGAGAGAGAGAGGGTGGAGAGGGAGAGGGAGAGAGAGAAAGAATGGGTGCACCAGGGCCTCTGGCCATTGCAAACAAACTCTAGACACATACACCACCCTGTGTATCTGGCTTACGTGGGATCTGGGGAACCGAACCTGGAACCTTTGGCTTTGTAGGCAAGTGCCTTAACCACTAAGCAATCTCTCCAGTCCCATATATAAGCGATTTCAAGTATCTGACTCAGGCAACACAGTATGTGACTACTGTCACCACACAGGATAATACAACATTACTTTAAAATTACATTCTCTGTTCCATGAGTAATGCCTATTGCTGCATGACACTGGGCTGTGAGCAGAGATATACTCTGGCACTTGGTATGACCTGAATGTTTGTGATTCCCCCCCTCCCAAATCCATACGATTTCAAATATGATAATGTGGGTGGTTGAAATGTAAAATGTCTCCCATGGTTGGTGGCACTGATGAGAAAGGAAATGGCACCTTTAGGAGGTAGAGCCTTGTTGGAGGCAGTGTGTCATTGGAGGTAGGCCTTGACAACCTAGCACTCCTTGCTATTGTTTTTCTTTTTATCTCTCCTTCCTTCCTCCCTGCTGATGTGACTTGAGTTTCCAGTTACTGCTGTGCTTTCCCCAACATGATGGAACTATAAGCCAAAAACGAGCCCTTTTCCTTCTTTACTCTCTTTCTGCTCAGGCATTTTGTTTCTATAGCAAGAAAACAACTATGCAGATAGTATTAAGAAGTGGGGCCTTTCCCCCCAAAAAATTTATTTGAGAGAGAGAGAGAGAGAAAAAGAGAGAGAGGGAGAGAGAGAGAGAGAGAGAGAGAAATAGGCATGCCAAGGCCTCAAGCTAGTATAAATGAACTCCAGATGAATGCGCCACCTTGTGCGTCTAGCTTATGTGGGTACAGGGGAATTGAACCCAGGTTCTTAGGCTTTACAGGCAAGCACCTTAACCACTAAGCCATCTCTCCATCCCCAAGTAGGTCCTTTTTGAAGTGAAGTCAGGGGAAGAGATTGAGTAAAGGAAAGGTGGAGGGAGGGCTAATCAAAATCTAAGAGGTTGCAAATAAATCATATGGAATCCTCTGGTTTCAGACAATGAAACACTCAGGAGCCACAAATTGTTGTTAGAAAATTTTCAGTGCCAGGGATGGGATACCTCCAGTGAGTTGTTGGCAAGGGAGGTCCCTCATGCCCCAAAACATTATAGGCCATTGCTGAGGCCCTTGGTTTCCCACAAGGAATCGAAGGTAAGACCCTATTGCTGAAGGGTCCACATACTTGGGCTGCAAGGCCACTGAGAAATCCTGCTGGAACTGAGCTGATCACCTCCTCCATGTAGACCAGCTGGCAGAAAGCTGGAAGAAGCCACTCTACATGTAGTTCAATGGCAGAAAGAGATATCACCATTGAAGATACTCAACAGTGGATACTGCAAGCCTTATAATTGGCCAGCCAGGCCAAATGAGCCAACAGGTGCAATAGTGGCACATCTGTCATGGTGGAAACCAACTGCCCTCTAATTGGACTGGAGGCCTACTCCATGGGGGGAAACACATCTCTGATACTGAAAACTTAAAACAGGGGTAGTCATGAGCCCTAGGGGTGTAACATCTGCTGATGTCTGGAAAAATGTATATACTGTGCTTATCAAACTGCCCAGTAAGCACTTCTCTTAATATTTGTACCCTTATATTAATGCTACTCTCACTTTGGGTAGAGAATCTTCTTTTTTCAGATGGAAGTGACCCTTGGGATGACTCAGAAGGTATCATAGTGCTGGAAAGAAGTGACTGGGGTACTGAGTAACATCTTGATCACACCTTCCAAGGTTCAGGGTCTAACGTGGAAAAGGTGGCAGAAACAATGTAAGAGCCAAAGGAAGGGTAGGACTCCTTACAACATGCTCCCTCCAGACATAAAATGGTCTGGATATCCATGACCTCATAGTGCCTGACACTACCTACACAAGATCATAAAAGGAGGAAAAGACCATGACATCAAAATAAAAGACAGACTGATTGAGATGGGGAGGGGAGATGATGGATAATGGAATTTCAAAGGGAAAGTGGGATGGGGGAGGGAGGGTATTACCATGGGATACTTTTTATAATCATGGAAAATGTTAATAAAAATTGAGGTTAAAAAAAAGAGTGGAGACCTTGAAGCAGTTATCTTATTATTGCTGAGACAAAACACCCAACCAAAAGCAGCTTATGGAAGGAAAAGGTTTATTTCAGGATTGTAGTTTTTTTTGAGGGGGGAGCTTTTATCACAATGGAGAAGCTGGCTGACATGTTCATACAACAGCAGCAGGAAAAGAACACCAAGAATGAGCTAGCTCTGAACACACTGTGGGCTGGACTAATAAACCTCAAGCCCTGCTCTCAGTGACACACCTCCTCCAGCAAGGCTCCACTTCCCAAAGCGTCCCCCAGCTGGGGACTAAGTAGGAAGCTTCATTCCAAATGCTTGAGGCAAAGGGGTAGTGGGTGGGGGTGAGATATTTTATATTCAAACCACCACACACATGCAAATAAATAATTTTTTAAAGGGAGTGAGTTGTTTAAATTATTGAAATACCACCGTCCATAGGCTCACACAAATGTTGCTTTGAACCACTAGTTTTATGTACTTTGGCTCCCAACATGTTCCACCTAATGGGTGGTTAATGTCTCTTGCTGTCACAGACCAGGCTAAATATCTCTTGCTGTTATATACTTTTAAGAATTCAGGCTTTTGAAATTTTCTCTTGTATTAAACTTGCAGTGGAGTATTGGATTGCTTGGTTAATGTTCCTTTGTTTTTTTTTTTTAAAGCCCTTTATCAAAATGTTAAGCTTGGTTGATTTGCATAAAATATTTCCCCTGCAATTTACTCTCTATTACTTTTGAAACTCAAATTGCCTCTGCTTTGTGGGGCTGTGTGATGGATTCTAGGGCTGAACAAGTCTCAGGTCTGAAGCTCAGGGAAATAAATTGGAATCTGAAACAGAAAAGGAAGCAGAGGTTGCAAAGTCAGGGTTCAGACATCAAGGTGGATGATGCAGAAGTGTGTGATTAGATTGGGGTGTGGTCAGAGAGCGAGGGCAGGGGAAAGAGAGCCCTGGGGAGCATTCAGAAAGAACACGGTCACACTCCACAAAAGCAAATTTTTTTTAAATTTTTTTTTATTTATTTATTTGAGAGCGACAGACACACAGAGAAAGACAGATAGAGGGAGAGAGAGAGAATGGGCGCGCCAGGGCTTCCAGCCTCTGCAAACGAACTCCAGACGTGTGCGCCTCCTTGTGCATCTGGCTAACGTGGGACCTGGGGAACCGAGCCTCGAACCGGGGTCCTGAGGCTTCACAGGCAAGCGCTTAACCGCTACGCCATCTCTCCAGCCCCAAAAGCAAATTTAATGGACATCTTCAGCACGAGTCCTCCACCACAAGCACAGCTCGCCTCCCTCCATTCCTCCATCACAGAGCTTTTACTTCTCCCAGCTACCCCAGCATCGAGGCTGTATTCAAGCAGGGCGTTGGAGTCGCTGGTGCACATAAATCTGGAAGAAGATAGACAAGCTTTGTGACATCACGCAGAATTGCAAATGCCTGAGAGACGTTCTTGGGGCTTAGTGACAGGCTCCTACTGGTCTTGCCTTTCCCCAGAGACATCCATGTCTTCCTGCTCTGTTCAGTGCAGGGCCTTGCTCAGTGATGGTCTCCCTTTAAGGCAAAGCCACACAGCCAGAAAACAGTGGCATTCACGACTAGCAGATGGGCAGGCCATAATTAGGCAGCTGCTGTATCCTTATACTCCACTTTCTTAGAAAGAAGACTCACAGAAAATAGGGAGGGCTTCCTTGGTTGGTGTTGGGGGGGGGGTCTTCCCTTTGCATATCAGAAGTTCCTTTCTAACTCACCCTGGGCTTTTCTCTGAAACTTAGAAGTTCTAATGTTAATAGGAGCAAATGAATGTGTTAGGCAAAAGGTGGGGTTTGTGTGCAAGGAGATGGGGTTATATTTAGATCTATGTAATTAAAGATTCATTTATGTCTGAGCATCCTTAAACAGACAAATATAAAACTCATGAATACCAAATTCTATTTGGGTAACTGGCTGGAAGCACATACACATACATTTCTCTCTCTCTCTCTCTCTCTCTCTCTCTCTCTCTCTCTCTCTCTCTCACACACACACACACACACACACACACACACACTCTAAACTGACTCTCTATTCAAGCAGAAACCAAGGCCACCCTCAGTCTCAGCTCATGTCCACCAAGTCTAAAGCCCTGCAGCTGAGGGTTACAGTAATGAATTCTGCAACTCTACTCAAACAGGGAGCAGGGTAGCTGGTGGAAGGAAATACTAGCTTTATCAATCAGGCATCTGGGGAAACAGGAGCTTGAGCCCTTGACTATGGTATTGGTGATGGGGGTCTCTCATGGTCTTCTTTGGCTCACACCCCTCAAACTGGAGTGTCCTGTTTACTCTGGTTTTGAAAGTTAGAGTCTGTCTTAACATGACTTGTGATTGATAACTGACATGGGAGAGGCCCACATTGCTTCTGAGTGGCTTTTCTTGTAGAAGTTAAGTAGGAATAATGCTGAAAAAGTATTCTTTAAAGGCTCAGAGAACATTGTTCTAAGGGGGCGGGCAGGGTGAAAGAATGTAAGAGCTGCGGTGGTGTAGGAAAACATGCTGTGAGACATCGATCTTCCCCTGAGGATCCCTGTCCCCCACTGAGACGGACTGGTGCATTCATGACCCCAACTTGCTGAAGAGGACCCTTAGTGGAATGGGACTGAGGAGGGGGTGGTACATAAGAGTATAACCTGATGAGAATATGACCAATATGCAACATGTTCATACATTAAACTTCTAAATAAAATTTTAGAAGGATGAATGAGAGACTTTATAAGAATGTTACTATTTAAATGTTACTATTTAAACAGCTTTAAAAAAGTCAGGGGTCTGCTCCTATTAAAAAAAAAAAAAGCAATCAAATAGCTTTTCACTTAAAAATGCTTCCAAGTGAAGAACAACTCTCTTCCTCTGACTCTCTCTCTTTCTCTTTCTTTCAATTCCCAAATGTATAGCCAGTCTTGAAACTATTTTCATTGCCTTAGTGATGGTGAGGAAAAAGCCACTGACATCTGATGTTTTCACCCACCATTGCTCAGAGACAGTCATATGAAGTCACTGCAGCCATGTGAAAATAAAAGTGGGTACACTCATACCTTTGCAGTCAAGAGTGCTGGAATTTTCCTACTGCATTTTGCATTCTCTCCTAGAGTATTTGGCAGGAGCTCTTCCCCCCCATGAAGCATCACTGATGGACTCTATGCAGTTCTGGTTTGTTCAGCCTGGTGCTTATGCCTGAGATGTAGCTAGCATTCAAAGGAGTCTCAGATGGGAATTTAGACATTTGTAGTGTTGGGACTGGCAAAACGTATGAAAACCTGGGAAACTGGATTGAATGCATTTTGCATCATGAGACGGCCATGAGTCTAGGGAAGCCAGGGGTAGAAGGTGGTGGTTTGAATGTAAAATGTCCCCATAGGGCTCATGCGTTTGAATCGTTAATCCCTAGTAGGTACTGTTGTTTGAGAAGTTTGTGGAGCCCTTAGGAGGGGGAAGCTTGTGTGAAGAGATAAGTCACTGTGGTGGGCCTTGGATGTTATATCCAGCCCTGCTTAGTACTTTTGCTTTCTCTGTCCTTCCTCCATGTTGATATGAAGATATGACACCAGCTGTCTGCCCCGTCATGGTTTCCCTGCTGTGATAGACCTCCCTCAAAACTGTAGGCCCAGAAGAAACCCTTGCTTTCCTTAAGCTGCTTCTAGTTGTGTACTTTGCCCAATAATGGGGAAATGATAGCTATAGCCACAAATCAGTTTAATTTTATTTATTTATTTTTGCTTTTGAGGGGAAGATATGGACCTCAGTTCTGAACATTTTAAGCTTGCAGTGTGTGTGTGTGTGTGTGTGTGTGTGTGTGTGTGTGTGTGGTGTATAATTAGAGAGATTAGGTGTACACATGAAACAGGCAAGGCAGCTTGTAAGTCTGGAATTGAGGGAGGCATCAGGAATGGAGACATGGATTTGGGAATTGTCAGTATATGGAGGTTTGTGGACGACTGTGTGGAATCCTTCAGAAGGAGGATTTGTCTGTGCTCCTAGGGGTGAGGCAGCTCGGTCCTGTTTCCTCTTCAGAGAATCAACATTGGAGTCACTGGGGAGCATATTAGACATGCAGACTTCCAGACCCCACCTTGACTCAGCACCTATATTTTTCCAGACCATGGGTTTTATGTACACACTGAAGTTTGACGACTGCTGTCTTGCCTTTTCCAATAGGTGTATTGGCCATCTTATTGAACTTTTGTGAAAGATATATGGCCTGTGCCTAGATTCATTATTTTTTCAAGATATCTAGTTTTCCATTCATTAAAAAAGACTTCTCTGTTGTAGTGTCTTTGCTTCTATGTCAAAGATCCCTTCACTGTATGTGTGTGTATGCACTTGTGTTTAGATATTTATTTTTAAAAATTTTTATAAGCATTTTCCATGATTATAAAAAAAATCCCATGGCAATTCCCTCCCTCCTCCCCCACTTTCCCCTTTGAAATTCCATTCTCCATCATATTACCTCCCCATCACAATCATTGTACTTACATATGTACAATAACAACCTATTAAGTACCCTCCTCCCTTCCTTTCTCTTCCCTTTATGTCTCCTTTTTACCTTACTGGCCTCTGCTACTAAGTATTTTCATTCTCACGCAGAAGCCTAGTCATCTGTAGCTAGGATGCACATATGTTTAGATATTTAAATATTTTTGTTTTATTTATTTATTTGCAAGCAGAGGGAGAGATAGAGAAAGAATAGAGACAGACATAGAGAGAATGGGCATGCCAGGGCCTCCAGTCACTGCAAACGAACTCCAGATGCATGTGCCCTCTTGTGCATCTGGCTTATGTGGATACTGGGGAATCGAATGTGGGTCCTTTGGCTTCATAGGCAAGCACATTAACCACTAAACCATCTCTCCAGCCCATGTTTAGATATTTATTATGTTGGTCTACATTTTATTGTATTGATGTAATTGTCTATTCTTTTTTTTTTCAATTTTTTATTTATTTATTTGAGAGCGACAGACACAGAGAGAAAGACAGATAGAGGGATAGAGAGAGAATGGGTGCGCCAGGGCTTCCAGCCTCTGCAAATAAACTCCAGACGCGTATGCCCCCTTGTGTATCTGGCTAAAGTGGGACCTGGGGAACCGAGCCTCGAACCGGGGTCCTTAGGCTTCACAGGCAAGCGCTTAACCGCTAAGCCATCTCTCCAGCCCAATTGTCTATTCTTTAAATGAATGCCACACTGTCTCAAATGCAGTACCTGTATATTAAGTCTTTTAAAAATATACTATGTATGCATTTATTTGAGAAATAGACACAAAGAGACTATGGGCACTCCAGGGCCTCTTGTTGCTGGAAATTAACTACAGACTCAAGTGTCACTTTGTGTATCTGGCTTTATATGGGTACTAGGGAATTGAACCTGGATAAACAGGCTTTGCAAGTGTGGTGGTTAGTATCAGATGTCCCCATAATCTCATGTGTTCTGAATGCTTGGTTCCCAGCTGACAGCAATTTGGGAAGTGGAGCCTCTCTCTAAGAGGTTAGTTGTTGGGGGGGGGTAGATTTATGGGTGTTAAAGCCAGCTCCCCCTTGCTAGAATCTAGCTTACTCTCTTGCTGCTATTTCCTATGTGCTGTGGCAAAGGTGATGTTCAGCCTCTGCTCATGCCATGCTTTCCCCTGCCATCATTACCTGTCCCTCAAGACTTTAAGCCAAAATAAATACTTCCCTCCCATCAGTTGTTTTTGGTCAATGTGAAGATAACTTCAACAGTAAGCAAGCACCTGTAATGGCAGAGCCATTTCAGGCAATATGAAGCCTTTTTGCCATCTTTGGGATTGAATTCAGGGCTACATGTATGCTCGGCAAGCAGCTGCACCGCTGAGCTACACCCTTAGCTTCTGTATATTAAATATAATATTGTGTTGCATCAGTTTTCTGACTGCATTCTTTTTTCTTTCTTTTTTTTTACTGTATGTGCTTAAAGTATACATGTTATTTGCTCCACTTAACCTTCACACTTTGCAATTTGATTATTAGAGTCAATCAATTGAACATACTTTTCATCCTATGTGGTTACTGTTTTGTGGTAATAATACCTATAATGCATTCTTGGGACACATCTCCCATACCAATACAATATTACTGACTATAATCTCATATTATACATTATATCTCTTAGAGTTAATCCTACATAAATAAAACTTTGTGTCCTTTAACCTATATCTTTCCATGTCTACTGTTAGCCTGGTCCTGGTCGGCTTTATTTTACTTTTAAACTTTTTTATTAATACTTTATTTTTAGTTATTTATTTTTGTTTATTTATTTGAAAGTGACAGACAGAGAAAGAGGCAGACAGAGAGAGAGAGAGAAAGAGAGAGAGAGAGAATGGGCGCTCCAGGGCTTCCAGCCACTGTAAACGAACTCCAGACGCGTGTGCCCCCTTGTGCATCTGGCTAACATGGATCCTGGAGAATCGAGCCTCGAACCGGGTGAGAGACCCAAAAGAAATAACATGTAAATAATTAAACATGGCACTGCCATTGTTTGACAAATCATTGTGAACAAAAAGAGGAGCCCAGGCTCGGCTCAGATAAGGAACTAGCTGACTAATGTGCTGACCTTTGCTTCTGTAACTCATGCTCGCTTGCTCAACAGGACATTCCACAATACTTAACTGTGGGGGCCTCCGGCCTCTTGCAATAGATAGGTTCTGCAAGCAGTCTGCTGACCAGAGATAAGCAACTAGTAGAAATGTTCCTGTGCGTGCCTTCTTGGAACCAATCATTTTAAAAGATGCGATGTGATGCAACCCCTTTTCCCCCTTTCCGCTCTTTTTCCTTAATAAACCCCTACTTTTAGAAGGTCGGGGCTCTCTCCCACTCCCGCTGCGACGGTCTGTGTGGATAGAGACCCTGCTTAAGCTTGACATTAAAAGAAACCTGTTGCTTTTACATTCGTGTGTCTCGGCTTCTGTGGCGGTCCTCTGGGTGACTCCTGGGTGACTGGGGGTCTTGGCACAACACTGGGGTCCTTAGGTTTCACAGGCAAGCGCTTAGCCGCTAAGCCATCTCTCCAGCCCTATTAATACTTTATTTGTAAGACAGAGAGAACGAGAGGGCCTCCCACTGCTCTGCCCCACGCACCACTTTGTGCAACTGGCTTTACATGGGTACTGGGAACCAATCTAGCCTGTCAGGGTTTGCAAGTCAGTACCTTTAACTGCTGAGCCACCTTCCCAGCCTGTAATCTTTATTTTTTTAATGATTTTTTTAAATTAATTAATTAATTCATTTGAAAGCTACAGACACAGAGAGAAAGGCAGATAGAGGGAGAGAGAGAGAATGGGCGCGCCAGGGCTTCCAGCCTCTGCAAACGAACTCCAGACGCGTGCGCCCCCTTGTGCATCTGGCTAACGTGGGACCTGGGGAACCAAGCCTTGAACCGGGGTCCTCAGGCTTCACAGGCAAGCGCTTAACCGCTAAGCCATCTCTCCAGCCCTAATCTTCATTTTTAAAATCACTTTGTTGAAGTATGGTTGATATTTCAAAAGCTGTGTGTAGGGAGTACCAGCTCCAGACCTGTCCTGTGTCACAGAGCCCTGCCTTCTTTCTTTCTCTTAAGCTCTGCAATACTTTATAATCAAATCTTCCTAAGAAAGAAAAAGCTGCATATATTCCTCTTGTGCGAGGTGAGAACAGCTTGGCTTTGGACTTTCCTCTAGCTACTTTGAAGCTCATGGGATTGGGTTTTCTTAAAGCAAGGGATTTCTGGACTTATACTAACGGAATCTCCTTGCTGGGAGGTAAAACTTGCATTTCCTTGCTTAACATCATTTTTCTTGACTTGACATAATCTTGGTTTAGAAGGCAAGGATGACCCTTGGCTCTCTTGAGAAAGGACCTCCCTGCCGCTTTAACTCATTACAGCATTTGTCACACAGCAGGGAGCCCCCCGCCTCCCCCCCCCCCCCACCGCCCTTTGATAGCACTTGTTTGAAAATGGACGAATTCTTGCCAAGGCTGCTCTGTCCCTTTGGTTGAACCTGGTGGAAAGCATCTCAAGCAGGAGTGAAGTGCAGGGGTGTGGTGTGAGGGCTGGCCCTGTCTCAGAGCCTGTGACCCAAGTCTCTTGGTTTAACCTTTGGTTTGTTTCTTCCTGATGACTTTCAGCCCCAGCTTCTGTAAAGACTCCACTGTCCCGGATTTGCCTTAGCAACACGACCACAAACATTAAACACATCATTATCTTCCAAAGTCCACAGCAGAAAAATAGCTGAAACAATTTCCTATGAAACCATAATGTGTCCACTTGAACATCAACTCTAATTTCCTGAAGACTAGCTCTATTTTGAAGAACTGCTTGATTTTTTTTTTAAATTGAATTTTTCCATCAGAGAAACTGCCAATACTTACTGCTGGTGTTGTTATTTTTTCTTTACATATATATATATATTTTTTTTTGTCTGAGATTTAAGTATAAAAAGCTTCTCCCTTCCCTTCCAAGAGTTGAGTTTCCATAGCGTGACCAGATTGTACAATCCCTGCATGGGCTTCTGGCTTCACAGTGACATAAGAACATGCCACTGTCTCATTGTCCCATCTTGCAAATGATGGATTTTCCCCAGTGGCAAGTGGACAGATGGGGAGGTCAAACAATTCTACCAAGTAAAAAAGGTCTCAAGAGGTCCCCTCTCCAGCTCAGCCCACTGACACAAATTATGCTCAAGCCATTCCACACAGACAATGGCGTTATTACAACGACCTGCGAGAATCAGTGTTCTCTCAAGAGCATCTTGTGGGGGTGTTATATTTCAAACCAAGTCAGTCAGCAAGCACAGAGGACATCACTATGTAACAGATATGGTTTTAAGTGCTTGAGCACGCAGCACTGGGAGAGGTAAGTAAATAGCTACAAAAATCAGTGTGTGCATACCATCAGGGCAATGGAGCAGAGACCTGTGATACAGAGATGGAGGTGAGCTTGGTGCCACTAGAAAGGAAATGGCCAAGGAAGGGTTGGGATAAGTGTGTGGTGATGTACAAATTAGATTTGTGTGACAGTCACTTGGGTTCCATCCTATAGAGAAAGAAGCAAACAGTCAAAGGTCCCTAAGTGGGTAACCATGGTGAATTGCACTCACCAATCCATCTCCACACAGAGATAAACATGGACAATTTTTCTATAAGAAGTGAAAGATAGCTATGATTCCCGTGTGACATACAAGGACACTGGAATTCAGAAAGCCCTTCAGGACCTTGTGTCTGTGTAAACCTTATTCCTTTAAAATTTTTTTTTATTTGTGTTATATATATATACACACATATATATATATATATATATGATACACACACACACACACACACATATATATGCATACACGCACACACACACACATATATATATATGCATACACACACACACACACACACACACATATATATAGAGAGACAGCGTATTTTTGTGTCAGGGCCTCTTGTTAATGCAAATGAACTCCAAATGCATGCACCATTTTGTGCAACTACCTTTACGTAGGTACTGGGAAATCAAGCCAGGGCTAGTAGGTTTTGCAAGTAAGTGCTTTTAACTGCTGAGTCATCTCCCCAGTCCCTAGAAGCTTTTATTCTATTTTTAAAAAATAATTTTTATTTATTTGCAAGGAGAAGGAGAAAGTGAGAGAATGGGCATGCCAGGACTTCCTGTTACAAACTCCAAACACATGTACTACTTTGTGCATTTGGCTTTATGTAGGTACTGGGGAATTGAACCCATGGCCTGACCCAGACCATCAGGCTTTGCAAGCAAGCACATTTTGACCTCTGAGCCAGTTCTCTAGCCCCCCTTTATTCTTTTTATGACAACACTGAAACTTCTTTTCCTCTTCTCAGTCCTTTCCTTTGCTCAAAGCTACATAGGTAATCAAAGAAACTGACTTTTTCATAAATGTTGTTTCATAAACATTGGCTATCTTACTCTGGGCCCGTCATCTTTGGAACTAACATTTATCCTTCTGTGGATGGATGAGGCTCCTTTAAGAAGCCACACAGTCTCCATATTACATCTGGTCCCTGTAATAAATGTTTGCCCACATTGCCACTATTCTTGTTATAGTGGGCTTAATGTCAACATGTTAAGCTGTTTATTACAAGGTGATGAGTAAAAATAAAAAAATGTCCTTTTTCAAAAACTAGGTCAAACATCTCAAGTCTGCTATCGTGTTATTTAATCTTTTGTTATTAACTCCCATCTATTCTGCAACCTCCCCAGGGAGCCTGCAATGAGGAGGGATATTTTGCAGCCTGAAATGTGTGTTTCACAAGCTCTGCTTCATTAAATTGGAACAGAACCCATCATTTGTTCGTCTAATAGACACTTGAACGACACACCATGTATTAGCATGCCCTGGCACAGCTTCTCTTTGAGACACCTATGCAGTCAGAAAGAAACCAAATCTCATGCCCTTTGTTAGTCTTCCCCATCCAAATAGACTATAGGGTCTTGGTGTTACTTATAACACATATGGGTGAAGGCACCTTTCTGTCATGGAACAGTGGGTGTGACTCAAGGCACCTTATTTTCTTTCCTTTTGTTTTTTTTAATAAAAGGTGCTTTTATTGACAGCTTTCATAATTATAGACAACAAATCCATGATGATTCCCTCCCCTCCCCCACCTTCTCCCTCACAAATCCACCCTCCATCATATCCCCTCCACCTCTCAATTAGTCTGTCTTTTATTTTGATGTCATCATCTTC
The DNA here is from genome assembly GCF_020740685.1 of Jaculus jaculus. Classification (NCBI taxonomy): domain Eukaryota; kingdom Metazoa; phylum Chordata; class Mammalia; order Rodentia; family Dipodidae; genus Jaculus; species Jaculus jaculus. The sequence goes on along the minus strand of NC_059107.1, from coordinate 35,277,564 downwards.
GACTCCTATTATGAGGGTCTTGTGTAGGTGGTGCTCGGCACTGCAAGGTCATGGATATCTAGGCCAGTTTTGTATCTGCAAGATTGTACTGTAAGCAGTCCTTCCTATCCTTTCTTTGGCTCTTACATTCTTTCCACCACCTTTTTGGCAATGGACCCTGAGCCTCGGAAGGTGTGATTGAGATGTCTCAGTGTTGAAAACTCCACTGTCCTTTCTTCTCAGCACCATGGTGCCTTTTGAGCCATACCAGAGGTCACAACCATTTGAAAAGAGAAGTTTCTCTAACAAGAAGTGAGAGTAGCATTACTATATGGGTATGGACATAAAGAAAAAGGCTTACAGGATAGTCTGGTGAGCACAATATATGTAATTAGACAGATAACAGCAGATGTTACTCTCTTAGGGCTCATGACCTCCTCCACCATAGACTTTTGACTAGGGTTTCAGTAGAAGGCACATATGCCCTCCTGTGGAGTGGGCTTCCAGTCTAATTAGAGAGGGGCTGGTCTCTCTCATAGCACACATGCTGCTATTGCACTCATCCAGTCAGTTGGCCTGGCTTGCCAATCTTAAGGATTGCAATGTCCATTGTTAGTTATCACCATTCATGACTTTTCTCTCCCATAGGGCTGCATGCAATGTAGTCTTTTTGCCATCTTTCTGTCACCTGATCCATGAGGAGGTTTTCAGCTCAGATCCAGCCTGATTTTTTAGTGAGCTGCAGCCCAAGCATGTGGAGTCTTCAGCAATAGGGTCTTACCATCTAGTTTGGGCGGGAAACTAAGAGCCTTCCAATGGTTTATAATGTTTTGAGGCATCAGGGAGCTCCCTGGCCAGCCACTCACTGGAAGGTATCCCATTATTGGTACTGAGACTGACTTTTTTTTTTCTAGTAACAATATATGACTTCTGGGTGCATCATTATACAAAAAAAGTAGGTTTCCATATGACTTATTCACAACATCTTAAATTAAAAATTTTTTAAAACATGTATTTGACAGAGAGAGAGAGAGAGACAGAGAGAGGAGAGAGAGAGAGAAAGAGGGGGAGAGAGAGAGAAAATGGGCACGCTAGGGCCTCCAGCCACTGCAAAGAACTCCAGATGTGTGTGCCCCATTGTGCATCTGCCTAATATGGCTCCTGGGGAATCGAACCTGGGTCCTTTGGCTTTGCAGGCAAATGCCTTAACTGCTAAGCCATCCCTCCAGCCCAATATCTTAAATTTTGATTAACCTTCCCCTCATCCTTCCTTTACTCAATCCCTTCCCATGACTTCACTTAGGCCCTTCCACCCCCGTAATCTATCCATCCACTTCCATATATACAATACCAGACATCTTGTTTTTACGGGGGGTTGAATGGTTAGTGACCTAATAAATCCTTAATGACAATACAGGTTGCAGTGAACTATTTATTATCTTAACCATGTTGAAGTGTGCTGCCCAGTGGAATTAAGTACATTCACATTGCACAGGCTTTATCACCACCCAGTCCTAGAACATTTTTGTCACATAAAACAGCAACTCTACCCCTATCGTATATTATCGCAGTCCTTCCTCCCCAGGCTCTAGCAATCACCATTTTTCTGTCTGCAAATTTGATAATATAATACACACACATATATATATATATATATATATATATATAAATGTATATATATATTTTTTCTTTGTGTCACTGTCTTATTTCATTCTGGGGCTCATCTACATTGTAAGCATTTGTCAGAACTTTATTCCTTTAGAGTCTGAATAATGTTCTATTACATACATCCACCACGTTTTCCTTAGCCATTCATCTGTAAGTTTCTTTTCCTTTTAGTTATGTGACACTGAGAGATCCTTTTCCTGTCCTCATCATGATGCTTCAGGTAAGGGGTAAAAAGACATTTAACTATGAATATTTGTGTACTTTAAATTGTGATAGGATGCACATAATGAAGCTTGTCATTTAAAATTATTTTATTTATTTGAGAGAGGGAGAGGCATATAGCATGAGAGAGGGAGAGGGAGAGGGAGAGAGAGAGAGAGAGAGAGAGAGAGAGAGAATGGGAGCCGGGGCATCTGACCAAATGAACTCCAGAAGCATATAACACCTTGTGCTTCTGGCTTACCTGGATACTGGGGAATCAAACCTGAGTCCTTAGGCTTTGCAGGCAAGTACCTTAACCACTAAGCCATTTCTCCAGCCCAAGCCCTTCATTTCAGTGATTGCATACATACAAATCAGTCTCAGTAATCATACTCACAGTTTGTACAGCCGTTACCACATCTGTCTGTAGCATTTTCATCTTTCCACATAAAACCTCTATATCCATTAATAGTCACTTTCTAGTTTCTCCTTCCCCAAGACCTACGTAATCATCACATTTTCTGTCTTTCCAAATTTGTATACTGTTGGTGCTTCCTATAAGTGAAACCACACATTACTTCTCCTTTTATGGTTTCTTTTAACTTAGTGTTGTGGTGGCTTGGATTGACATATCTCCCATAGCCTCATGCGTCTGTGATTAAGCCTCCTACTTAAGTCCCCAGCTGGCAGAGCCTTTGGGAAGCGGAGCCTTGCTGAAGGAGGTGTGTCACTGGGGGTGGACTGTGAAGTTTATTAGTGCAGATAACCGGGTGTTAGAGCTAGCTCACTCTGGCTGCTTCCTCCAACTTGCCGTTACCAGATGTGGCACCGCAGCTATCTGCCTTGGCCATGTTTTCACCACCATGATGAAACCTCTCCAAACTGTAAGCCGAAATAAACCCTTTCCTTCCATAAAGTGCTTCCGGTCAAGTGTTTTGTCCCAGTGATGAGAGGTAACTGCTGCCAGTGTTGTCACATGTTATAGCATGTGTCACAGTTTTCTCCTTTTATAAAGCTGGATAGAATTCTAGCCTGTGTCTATACCACATTTTCTTAATCTGTTAATGGACATTCATGTTGCTGCCACCTTTTGGTCATTGTGGGCATTGCTGCGTTAATTGTGGGTGCACAAATTCATATCTGAATCTCTTGTGTTCAATTCTTTTGGGTATATAACCAGAAATGAAATTCCCTAGTCACGTGGTAAATCTATTTTAAATTTTCTGAGGAATTTTAGTACAACTTTCTGTAGTGACTGTGCCATTTCATTGACTATATTAATAATTATTTAACTCACTTAAAATTTAAAGATGTAGAATTCATTATGTATTCTAATATTTTACAAAAAAGCCCCTTAAGTTAATATATTCTCTGTATGTTTCCTTTTGTTCCTTGAAAGTAGATATTCCTCTGGAGTCAGCCCTGACTCATTTTTCCCCTCCCAGGTCCAATATCTCAGCCATATGGAAATTCTGCGAACTCCTCATCTTCAAAATCCACCCAGAATCCTCTCACTTTTCTACCATGTCTGGTGTATAGCCTTGCTGCTCCATTTTCCCACAGTAATTAGAACAATCTTTCTGACACCTACCAGACCATTTCACTGCTCTGCTCAAATCTCCTGAGGTTTCTCTGGTTTCCAGAATCGAAAGATCTTAACACCATGGCAGTCCTTCAGTATCTTGTCCTTCCTTCTTATTCTCTGCTCCTGCCACACCAACATTCCAGCTGCGCCAGGCCCACACAGATGTGTTCTTCCTCAGCATCTTCTCACTTTGTGTTTTTTTTCCTCCCTGAAGCCCTCCCTGACTTTCTCCTTTCTCTCCCAACTCCAGCCACATGTCTTGGAGCTGCCCACCTTAGAGCCTGTTTTTTCCCTTTGAACATTGTTCAAATGTTGCTTTCTCAAAAAGTTTTCTTCAGGGCTGGGGAGATAACTCAGTGGCTACATGCACCTGCTGACTACGATTTGATTCCCCAGTACCCACATAAAGCCAGATACACAAAGTGGCACACACATCTGGAGTTCGTTTGCAGTGGCAAGAAGCTATGGTGCAACCAAACTCTTCTCAAATATATATATGAAAAGTTTGTCCAGATGCTCTTATTTAAATGTTTAAACTACCTCCTTTCCCATCTACCCCTTACAACTGCTCACATCTATCTACCCTCTCTTATCTCCTCTATTAGAAGCGTAGCCTTGTTCATTCTTGTGGCCTGGAGCCCTAAGGAGGGGCCTGACACATAGAGACATTTCTACATGACTGTTGGGTATGTGCTTGTAGCTGTTTGTTCGTGTACAAATCGTAAACTCTTAGAAGGATCTTGTCAGGCGAGGTGGCACAAGCCTTTAATCCCAGCACTTGGGAGGCAGAGGTAGGAGGATTGCTGCAAGTTCGAGGCTAGCATGGGACTACAGAGTGAATTCCAGGTCAGCCTGGGCTAGTGAGACCCTACCTCAAAAACTAAAAAAAAAAAAAAAAAAAAAAAAAAAAAAAAAAGACATAGAGAGTGGGAGAGAGAGAATGAGAGAGAGAAAAGCGTTTCTAAAGCCAGCCATGGTGGCTCATGCCTGTAATCCCAGCACTCAGGAGGCTGAGGTAGGAGGATCGCCATGACTTCCAAGCCAGCATGGGTTACAGCGTCACTTTCAGGTCAGCATGGGCTAGAGTGACACCCTGCCTCAAAGAAAAGCAAAACAAAACAAAGCTGAGAGAGAGATAAATTTCTCAAGTCAGATTTCTCATTTTCTAAAATGGAGCCCAATTTAATTGCTTTAATATTTTACTCAACTGGGCCTCATTTTCCTCAACTGATGAATGGATATAAATAATAAAACTTGCCTCATGGAATTAGAGTTGAGGGGACAGTGCAATAATCCAGGCATCCAAAGAGTTACTTTGCTTTCATTGATGCTATCTTTTAAAAAAGATTAATTTATTTGTTTATTTATTTATTTTTATGAGAGAGAGAGAAAGAGAAAGAGAGAAAATGGGTATACCAGGGCCTTGTAGCCACTGTAAACAAACTCCAGATGCATATGCCACCATTTGCATCTGGCTTATGTGGGACCTAGAGAATTGAACCTGGGTCCTTACGCTTTATAGGCAAGGACCTTAACCACTAAGCCATCTTTTCCAGCCCTGATGCTATCTTTTTGATTTCTACATTCTCCTTCTTCTCTGATCTCATTCCACAGAACAAGAAGTATCATTTTTAGGGCTCCATAATGTACATTGTGATTTCCTTCTTCTGTCTACAATCCCTGCTTGCTCTCTGCATTACCAGCAGTGCTATGATGAGCCCTTTTGTGCACGTTGTGAACTGGTACTTACTTAGACATAAAGTGTTTTGGATTAGTGTTTTACTTGGATTGTGGGATGAGGGACTCTGCTGATTTGAGTCAGATGTCCCCCATAGACTTGTGTGTTTTGCATACTTGATCCCCAGCTGGTGGCAGTTGGGAGGTAGATCTTTGCTGCAGGAGGTGTGTTTTTGGGTGTTGTAGTCAGCTCCCATTTGTCAGAGTTAAGCTCAGTCTTTTTTTTTTTTTTTTAATTTTACTTATTTGAGAGCGACAGACACAGAGAGAAAGACAGATAGAGGGAGAGAGAGAGAATGGGCGCGCCAGGGCTTCCAGCCTCTGCAAACGAACTCCAGACGCGTACGCCCCCTTGTGCATCTGGCTAATGTGGGACCTGGGGAACTGAGCCTCGAACCAGGGTCCTTAGGCTTCACAGGCAAGCGCTTAACCACTAAGCCATCTCTCCAGCCCTAAGCTCAGTCTTGCTGAGATTCCCCAGCTGCTGTGTCAAGGCATGATGTCCAGTTTCTGCTCTCCTGTCATCCTTTCCCTGTCATGAAGAAGCTTCCCCTTGAAACTATCAGTCAGGGGTTTTGTCCCAGCAACACAAAGGTAGCTGCCACAGGAGTATGGAAGGGCCTAGATTCTTCCTATGTGTCAGATCCAATACTCCAATGAACCTGAAAGAAGAAAACAGGCTCTGTGGTCAGATAGACCCTGGGGTAGAATAACAGTGATGCCATTTCCCAGCTGGAGGAAATCAGTCAAGTTATGTGGCCTTGATGAACTTCAGCATCCTTGTTGAACAAAGCACGCTCAGATGACCTGCCTCCAAGGGTTTCTGTGGAGATTGGGGATCCTATCTGAAGCAGGTCCACTTTAATGCCTGTATGTAGCAGGTACATGGGGATTAGTTCCTGTTTCCTGTTAGCAACTGTTCTTTACAGGTAATGAGTTCTGCCCTTTGGAGACTTTTAGTAGGGGAAGGTGGGTGTACTGTTGAGGTCTGATCAGAACATATGTTAACAGTTAACTCCTTGCTAACGGAAGGGAAGGGTTTATTTTGGCTTACAGGTTCGAGGGGAAGTTTCACAGTGAGAAAAGCATGGAAGGTCTGAGTGGGAAGCCTTTGTCACATCCCCACATCAGCAATAAGGAAGTACTCTAAATACTGGTCTTGGAGCTGGGCTATAGCCTTGAAGTCTAAAACCCTGAAGCCCTACAGCCCACCCCCAGAAATGTACCTCCTCCAACAAAGACCCTATGAATTTTCCAAATTTCTACCAGATGGGGACCAAGTATTCAAAACACATGAGTCCATGGTGGGTGTTTAATTCAAACCCCTACGACATGGTACTAGATCTTGGGAAATGCAAGCTTAATGTCTACACAGGTGAAAATGGGCTTTCTTCTTGTACTTCCCTCTTCTGGCAAATGATCTGACTTGATTCAAACATGCTGGGGATAAGGAAACTTCCTTCCTCATGTAGCATCACCTGTGAGTGCCCAGGTGTCCTGCCTGAAGTTACTGACACCCATGTAGCACTGTGACTTGAACCAAAGACCCAGGTTGTGGACACTCTCATCTGGCTCCTGCTCCTACTTCTGCTAAAATAAGCCTCCAAGTTTAACCCTAGGCTATGCAAGTCTTTCTCTCCTCCTTCTCTTGTCTTTTCTTTTATAACACTTATTTTAAAGGTGAGAGAAATTCAGTCTGAGTAGTAGAAGCTTCAAATATAGGATGCCTGGGGAAGTGGTTAGGTGGGAAACTTATTTTCTATAGCAGGAAGGGAAATTCATAAGTGCTTTTGCGATCTGAGGTAATAGGAAAGACCAGAAGAGAAAGGGAGAGATGGCAGAGAATAATTAAAATAAGTACAGAGATTGGATTTTTTGTTTTGTTTTTGGTGTTTTGAGGTAGGGTCTCATATTAGCTCAGGCTGACCTGGAACTCACTCTATAGTCCCAAGTGATCCTCCTACCTCTGCCTCCCGGGTGCTAGATTGAAAGCATGCACCACCACATCTTGAAGAATTTTAAAAATAGTAGTAAAGATGGCAATTATTTAAAATTTTAATAATAGTATTCGCCCACCCAGAGTGGGTAAATTTGGAGATAAATCTGAGTACCGAGACTTCAAAGAAATATTTTAAAAATTATTCATTTATAAGGAGGGAGATAGAGAGAAAACAAAAGACAGAGAGGGAGAGAATGGACATTATAGGGCCTCTTGCCACTGCAAAAGAACTCCAGATGCATGTACCACTTTGTGCATCTGGACTTATGTGGGTACTGGGGAATCAAACCTAGCTCTCGGGTTTTGCAAGCCAGTGCCTTTAACCACTGAGCAATCTCCCCAGTCCAAAAGCAATCTTTTCTTTCTTTATTTTTTTTTTGACCTATAAGATCCTGATTGTAATTGTTTGTTGTGTAGCAAGTTTTGGAAACCAAACTGAAGCTTGATTATGAAAAAAAGAGAAGAAATTAAAAGGAAATCAATGTTTTTGCCCAGGTTATGGCTGCTTGTCTTCTCTCAGCAACACTTCCTCACCTGTCATCCTCCTTCAGTGGCTCTCCCAGGGACAACTGGGTGACACTTTGATGCGGCAGTCAGTCATTATGTCATCGGTGACGACAGACCTGCTCTTTGCTTGAATTGCAACACGAGCCTTAGCGTGAAGCCCACCAGTCATACTCAAGGCCCGTGCCCATCCTCAACCAGTGAGCATGGAAGGAGGAATTATAGCCACACTTCTGTATCCTGGGGGTACTGGTTCTCAGACACCCTGGTTACAAAATCTGAAGAAGCTCATGTTTGTCATGTAAAGTGAGATGATACCTGCGCATACTGACACAGTTTACCTTCTGGTTGTGGGGATGAAATACCCTACCAAAGAAGCATAGGCTTTATTTCTGCTTACAGTCTCAGGGGGAAGTTTTGTCATGGCAGAGAAAGCAGAGGCTGGGCACCACCTCTTGCCACATCAGCTGGGAGGTAGTAGCAAGAGTGAGTGACTGCTGAACGCCCAGCGGGGCTAGATTAATCAGCCTCGGGCCCACCCCCAGTGACACATCTCCTCCAGCAAGGCTCCACCTCCCAAAGGCTCCCCCAGGTGGGGACTGAGTGTGAGGCTTCATACCACACGTCAGAGACCACAGGGGACATTTCACATTCTAAGTACCACCCACTTCCTCCTGAATACTTCTAATCATCTCTAGACTATTTAAAATGCCCAATTCAGTGTAAGTATTAGGCAAACATCGCCAGATTGCATTCTGTAGGAAATAATGGCATAAAAAAAGGACTGTCCACGTCCAGTACATAGGTAGTCATGGTACATAGACACAGCACATAAGCGGCTTGGCATGAAGGGTGTTGACATGGCTGCCGCAGAGACCGCGGACCTGAGAGATGGTGTAAGATCATAGAGGGTGTCCTCACATGTTTCTTCGTTTGAATGCATTCAGTGTAGAGCTTTATATGGAAAATTCAGGTTTTAACTTCTTGGAACTTTCTGGATAAAACAATACAACAACAACAAAAAAACATTTTCCTCCCAGATATTTTGTTTGAGTTCACAGATCCAGATCCTATAGAAATAGGGCTCACTGTCTTTGCAGCTGGGTTTGTGTTCCTCATTCTGGAGGCACCTGCCTTTCCGAGGCAGAGAGCTGAGAAAAGGGAGGCGGTGACTCAGAGGAAAATCAAGGCAGATTGAGCATAAGAAAAAGAATTTGGGGCAGGCAGAAGCCATAGGTCTCTGTGTCATTTATGATGCACTGGTGTTCACTTCCATCAACGTGTTCCTTTGTGTACATGAAAGGCTGCCCCGTGAAAGGCTTGTGTCGAATGAAAACACCCAAGCTTCCCAAGAATATAATCATAATGCGTCACCTTTTATAATTTTCCTCCCACCGCTGTGCACGTCACAAACAGAGGAACTGAACATAATGACTGAATTTGAGTTCAATGAAGGATTTGTACTGCCTGAATTACATCTCTGTGCACAAGGTAGGACATGTTAACTTAATTACCACCTTAGGCTACCACCCTGGGTATTAATCATGTGTTCTACCCAGAGAGAAAGACTGGGCATCATTTCTAAATGCAGCCAGCTTCCAATTATCCACACTAATAAGGAACATAGTCTATGGAGAGTCTACATACAGCTTCAGTTTGCATTAAGAAATGGCCATGTTTATTCCTTTACCTGAGTGAGTTATTTGTCTTGCTTAGGCTTACATAACACTAAAATGAGTTTGTGTTATTTGAAGTTTATACACATGGCCTGCAGTTTCTCAGCAACTCCTTCACAATGATGGTCAGCTTGGGGCCTTCTCTACTGACCTCAGACCAAGGTTCATGTGGAAGGAGACACAACAGTAACCACATACCACAGTATCTGCAGATTCTTTCATATCCTGCATCTTTCCAATGTTTCTGATTGAGGGTTTGGAACAGCCTTTTGGAGGTATAGTTGAGATGTCATTTTAGGTATGATATTTTGTCAGAATGGGACAATGCTTGTATGGTAGCTTAAATGAAATGTCCCCTATAGGCTCATAGTTTTGAATATTTGGTCCCCAGCTGGCAGCAGTTTGGGAAAGTAGCAGAGCCTTTGGGAGGTGAAGCTTTGCTAGGGGAGGTGGGTCACTGTGGGCAGGCCTTGGGACTTTATAGGCCAGCACCGTCTTCCTTTGCTGGCCAGCTCATTCTTGCTGCTTCCTCCCAGCTAATGTGACACAATGCGATGTCTTAGCTATCTGCTCTGCCATGCTTTCTCCACCATGATGAAACTTGCCCTTAAAACTGTGACCCCCAAATGAGCCATTTCCTTCCCTCACTTCTTCTGGTGGTATGTTTTGTCTCAGCAACAAGCAGGTAACTGCTACAGCCTGTAAGCTGAGTACATACCTTGTAACCAGCATTTTATGTTCTGTGTTGTTCTATGTTGCTGTGGCCCCAGAAGACTGAATGTAACACAAGAATCCAGGGTCAGAGGGTGGTATAACCTCTCCATCACTCCCAGTGACCCATTTAGAGAATTTTTTACTCTCTGTTTACAACCACTGCAGTCTCTGTCAGTTTGGATAGCCTGGGTTCCAGGAGGATTCTTCCTCTAGCTCACATAGTAGATGTTCTTCTGGACTTGCATTTAAGGATACTTCCTAGTTTCCTCATGCTGCAAGGCAAGCAGGAACAGAGAGGACTAATAGGCTCTTGCCATCAGGACAAGGAGAGCTGCCATTGCCAGTAAGGAGAAATATGACTTTCACTCAAGTATCCCTTAGGAACCTTGGTATCTCCATGATCAGTCGTGACTCTGGTAAATGCAACTGCAGCCTGGTAAAGGTGTGGTGATCAGGGGCTCAGAATCCACAGGGCTGTGGGTCAAGGCCACCCTACCAGGAAAGGCACATACACTGGCAGAAGTGCTAGCCAAGGGGAGAGGGGACAAAAATCCATCATGACCTCAAGACCAGGCACAGCGGCTATGCAACCCTTCTCTCATATGATCTCCCAGGCATTGGATCTTGACGTTACAAGTAGGTGGAGGGACCCTAGTGTGGTGAGTGGGTGTGAAGGGTGCCCCTTTTTGGAAGATTTTCCCTTAACATGGATCTCCACATTGTACTCACCGCCACATGCTTGCCATTATGACAACCATTGCCATGGGGGAGATAAAAGACCAGCCTTTCAAAGGTCACCAACAAGGGTTCCGACTCAGTAACTGAAGCTGGTGTTCAGTGGAGACAACAATCATACATGGCTTTTTTTTTTTCGTTTTCTTTTTCTGGTTTTTGAGAGGTGGGATGTCAAGTCACACTCCATAGCCTGCTACCTCCTTGAATTTGAGATCCTCTTGCTTCATCCTTCTAACTGCTGGAATAATAGGCATATGCTACCATGCCTGACTCTTTTGCTTATCCTTCTCCCCCTGCACTGTCCCTTCTCTTATTATCTTCAGAACATACTCTCAATAAATACTTCCTCATGAATCCTTACCTCAGGCCCTGTTTCTATTTCTTCAATAAATATCATTTTGCCTGGCTGTTCAGTGTTTCAAAATAGCACCACTGTAAGTGGCTATATGATGTTTTATTAAGCCATTGAGCTTTTTTGAACTGACTCTTTCTAGACATTAAGGTTATTTCCGTCACTGATAAATTTTTGTAAAAATTCTTAATTTAAGGTTACAACCCTATGTATGGAAATTAGAAAGCCAGTGGTCGCAAACATTGATGGTATTACTATAATTATCATGAACTTGCACTCTGGGAGGGGAGAAATGTACCAGTGCAGAACCCAGAGGCAGAACAAGGAAGCAACTTTTTCCATGTTTTTCAGCAAGAGAATAATAATCTTAAAAAGGCCCTGTAAATTTAATAGGAAAAGCACTATTTTATAGTGTTTGTTTTGGTGGCTAGGAAATTGTTTCATTTATATGTAGGCCACTTGTATTTCTTTGGTAAATTGCCTTTTCAGGGCTTTTGTCTGTTTCCCATGGATGCATTGTTTTCCACCAGTTTGTTTGAGCTTTCTCTGTCACTGACTCAGCAGATGGACTTTTCAGTCACCACAGGCTTCTGTAGTAGAATTCCAGGGTAAGAGGCCATGGCTCTCTCCTTTAATTTTATAGCAGAATAAATTAAATCCCAAGCATAAGTAGAGAAATGCATCATTAATTGAGCCCAGAGTTTATGACTCTCAGAACAGTTCTTTCCTTCCATCTTTATCAGAAGTGAGGGCTTGAAAGGTATGAAACTGGTTAAGATACCCAACAGATGGACAAAAAACTTGGTATATATGCACAGTTGAGTTTTATTCATCCATAAAAGGAATAGAACTTTGTAATTTGAAAGAAACTAGATGGAACCAGAGATTATCACGTTAAGCAAAATAAACCAGACATAGAAAGACAAATATCACATACTGGGCTAGAGAGACAGTGCTAAGGTTGCCTTGCACACATGACAGCTTGAGTTCTATCTTTCGTCCTTGTGATGGTTAATTCTGGATGTCAGTTTGACAGGACTTAGAATCACCATGGAAACAAGTCTCTTTGCATGTCTGTTAGGGATTGTCTAGATTAGGACGCACTCCAACAGCGAGTGGTCCCATTCTGTGGACTGGTATCCTGGACTGAATAAAAAGGAGTATTCAGCATTCATTTGGCTTCACTTCCTCTCTGCTAGTATGATGCTGGGGGGCTGGCTTCCTCCTCTGCCATGATGGACAGAAACCTCAAATCCTCAGCTGAAATAATCCCTTCTTCCCATAAACTGATTTGGTCAGGTATCTTGTCCTGAACTAATACAGTACCCATATAACAATGCCAGGCGTGGTGGTGCATATTTATAATCCTGACACTGGGAAGGGGAAGATGGATGCTCCTTGGAGTCTGTGACTAGGCAGTCTAGCTTCATTGGCAAGATCCAAGGCCAAGGCCTCAAAAGAGGATGGTGTTGAATGACACACAAGGCTGTCCCCTGGTCTCCATATGCATTCATGCACAATATACATTAAAAAACACGTTTCCCCTCATATTTCATGTATATATTTAGAGGGTCAAGAGGGAAGGGCAATAAGAGAGGGTAGTGAGAGTAAGACAAGTATCAAAATATCATGTTTTCCATCATATACATATATATATTCATACAAGCAGAAGGGGCATTATTTGGATGGCAGAAAGAGGACTGGCAGGAGAATGGAAAAGGGACAAGCGAGGGCAATGGGTGATTTACATGTGCAAGGTACAGTGGCATATATGCATGGAAATGTCTAACAAAAGCTACCACTTTAATGGGCTGGAGAGATAGCTTAGCGGTTAAGCGCTTGCCTGTGAAGCCTAAGGACCCCGGTTCGAGGCTCGGTTCCCCAGGTCCCACGTTAGCCAGATGCACAAGGGGGCGCACGCATCTGGAGTTCGTTTGCAGAGGCTGGAGGCCCTGGCGCGCCCATTCTCTCTCTCCCTCTATCTGTCTTTCTCTCTGTGTCTGTTGCTCTCAAATAAAAAAAAAAAAAACCTATCACTTTGTATAATAGCTAGAAACATTCTTAAAAGTTTAACAAAAAACAGAAGTGGAGGTTAAGAAGAATCGACAGAACAGCAGCCCTGTCACCCAGTCATCACTGGTAAGACTTGGTACGTGTCAGACCCATTGCATCCTGTCAGGACCTGACAGGTCTGGGTTGTGACTGCTGCCTGCTGCAGATAGAGACCATCCAGCCACAAGGATGGAAGCCTTGCGGAGCCTATGCAGCTCCCCAGAGACAGAGCTGCTTCCCAGACCCATGCCTCCCAACCCAGGAGGAATGCCCGTCACAATCCCATGTTAAAAAGCCCATGGAGAAACTAAAAGTTATTGCCCCACATTGTGTTCTGACAGCTATCACTGACTTTCCATGTGTTTTCTCTCCTGCCCCTCTACTGAAATCATTCTGTACCTCCAATTCCACAACTCGTTCTTCAGCTCTGCGTTTGCTCGAGTTGCTTCATAGCTTTTATAGGCATCATTGTAATGCCCTGCATAATATTCCTTTGTTGGGCAGATGCTAAATTCTTGGATTTAGTGTTCTCTCCAAAGAAGATGCTGGGAGAATTTCTAGGGTCCCCTGCTGTCTTCCCTTGATGGATAATTGCAATTCTCCCTGGATGGATAATTCCCTTCTCGCCACATGCTTTGAGTGAAACGATACAAGTTTCACTTGCAAATTGCCTAAGGGTATCTTTCATAGTCATAGGTGTCTCTAAAATATACGTGAATATGTATGTAACAAGGCAAGTTCTTTCTAACATGTTCACCTTTTAAAAACATTTAGGGGGCTGGAAAGATGGCTTAACACTTAAAGTATTTGCCTGCGAAGCCAAAGGACCTTGGTTCAATTCCCCAGGACCCCCGTTAGCCAGATGCACAAGGTGGCACGTGTGTCTGGAGTTCATTTCCAGTGGCTGGAGGCTCTGGTGTGCCCATTCTCTCTCTCTGTCTGCTTCTTTCTCTCTCAAATAAATAAATATTTTTTAAAATAAATAAATAAAGAAAACAAAACAAAGCATTTAGGGGCTGAAGAGATGGCTTAGCAGTTAAGGTGGTTGCCTGCGAAGCCTGAGGACTCATGTTTGACTCTCCAGGTCCCACATAAGCCAGATGCACAGTGACTCAAGAGTGCAAGGCCATGTCTGTGCACAAGGGGGTGCACGCATCTACAGTTCAACTTGCAGTGGCCAGAGGCCCTGGCATGCCAATTCCCTCTCACTCTGTCTGTCACTCTTGCATTAAATGGGCAGTATGTTGGGCCTGCCTCAAAAAAAAAAAAAAAATAGTGAGGATGCATGTGCATGTGGTTCAGATTTCTTTCTTGAACCTCAGTTTCCCCATCTGTAAAGTGATGAACTGACTGCTGTGTTTGCCTTATATGTGAGATTTCAGTAGTAAATTGCATTGTAAGTTGAAAAGCATTGCATAAGCAGTGAAGTATATAGTGCAGTATCCTACATGGTATTTTGCCTTGACAGCCCCATGTCATATATGATAGTTCTCATGTGTGAACTCTAGGTGCCCTGAATTCTGCATACTTGATGAACTTCCCTACACACTAGAAAGAAAGCCCACCATTGTCTGTCCATCTTTCAGAGAAGTAAGTGAGGCTCCGGGGTGTTTAATCAACTTGTCTGAGAGCTGATAGATGGTTGGAGGCAGAACCAAGGTTTTCCAGAGCTGCAACCATGGCTTTCATCCTCCCACAGGTCTGTCAGGGCTGTCTCAGACTATTTTGCCTTGTGACTTCCTTCCAATATGTATAAGTAACTCCTACAACTGAAAAGCAAAAGGGAAAATAAAGAATTTGATTTAAGAAGCACCGAAAATGTGAATAGACATTTTCCCCAAAAATACATACAAATGGCTAGCCAGTTTATGAAAAGATGTTCCATGCCACTAGTCTTCATGGAAATGAAAATTAAATTCACAGTGAGAAACATCCTCTTACCTTTTGAATAACTATTATCAATCAGGGATATGGAAGACTTGGAGTTCTGTACTGTTAATAGGGATGCAAACATGGCACAGCCGCTATGGAAACAATATGGAAATTCCTTAAGGATTAAAAATAGATTGATCATATAATCCAGTCATTCCAATACTGGGTATTTATTCAAAAGAATTGCAAGCAGGATCTTGAGATATTTTAACACTCTATGCTCATTGCTGTCCTATACATGGTAGCCAAGATGTGGAAATGACATGAATGTCCACTGATTAGTGAGTAGATTAGGAAAATGTGGAATGTACCCAATGCAGTATAATTAGACTTACAAAAGAAAGAAATCTTGCAAAATGTATCTACACTGCTGATCCTGGAGGATATTGAGTTAAGTGAAATTGGTCAGTCATGGAAGGAAAATACTGCATGATTCTGCTTCTATAGGGTATAAAAAATAGGCAAACTTGGGTAGGATAGATAGGTCAGCAGTTAAGACACTTGACTGCAAAGCCTAACTAAGGACCCCAGTTCAATTTCCCAGTACCCACATAATGCCAGATGCAATAGGTGGCACATGTATCTGGAGATTGTTTGCAATGACTGGAGGTTCTGGTGCCTTCATATTTTTTCTCACCATATCTGCCTCTTTTTCTTTCTCTCTCCTTCAAATAAATAAATGGGCAAACTCATAGAAACAGAGTAGAATGAAAGTTTATAGGAGCTAGGGAGAGATGGAAGTGGAATATTGTTAGTCAAAGGATATTTTGATTATATAGGATGAATATGTTATAAAGATCTGTGCAACATTTTGCTTATAGCTTATAAGACTTCATTATACACTTAAAAATAAATTGAGGGTAGATCTCACATTAAGAGTCCTTAGTACCATGATAACAAGAAGAGAAACGGAAGTACTTTCTGGACTTCTGAGTTGGTTTAGTGCACACCCATCTCTTCTCTCTTTTGGGGGTCTTGGTAGGAAATATTCACAGAAGGTTTGCTTATGACTCAAGATAGTTCCTTGGGTAGTTTTAGAAATCGTTTTGTGGCCTCAGCATGGAGTCACATGCTTGTAATTCCAGCACTTGGGAGGTGGAGACAAGAGTATCAGGAGTTTAAGGCTATTCTCAACTACCTGGCAAGTTCAAGGCCAGCCTGGGCTATATGAAGCCTTGTTTCAACAAAACCAAGAAAAATCCTTTTGTCTTACCTCATGTTTCAATAAGCTTGCTTGTCTGTGGTTCAGAAAACTGGTGTGGCTGGGGCTGGAGAGATGGCTTAGCGGTTAAGCGTTTGCCTGTGAAGCCTAAGGACCCTGGTTCGAGGCTCGGTTCCCCAGGTCCCACGTTGGCCAGATGCACAAGGGGGCGTACACGTCTGGAGTTTGTTTGCAGAGGCTGGAAGCCCTGGCACGCCCATTCTCTCTCTCTCCCTCTATCTGTCTTTCTCTCTGTGTCTGTCGCTCTCAAATAAATAAATAAATAAATAATTAAAAAAAACACTGGTGTGGCTGATTTGTTGTGTTTCCCAGACCCACCAGGCGCTGTGTGACTCCTCCAATTCTTTTTTCTTTCTTTTTTTTTTTTTTTCTGTTTTCATCACAGTGAGAGCCTCTTGGAGAGATTCCTCCATAGAGAACTGAACTTGCTCTCAGATTTGGAAACTTCACCAAGCTGCAAGTTCTTTTAGTACACATCTGGTTTGGGAACACAAACAAGCTCTCTGTTGACTTAACATTCCCTATTAGTCCCCAAGTCCCTAAGATGTGGACCTGCATCTACCCAAATTGACATATTTTTCAGGTGGTGATCTGGCATTGACTTGAGAGGGAAAAAGACTATTGATGGCATGTCTTGAAGCTTTGTAGTGCATACAGAGCTGTTGTGAATATGAGGCTGCGTTTCTTTTATCCATTTATTGCCATATATATATATATATATATATATGTATATCTATATATATATATATATGTATATATATGTTGTTGTTTGTTTGTTTTGGTTTTTTGAGGTAGGGTCTCACTCTGGCTCAGACTGACCTAGAATCCACTATGGAGTCTCAGAGTGGCCTTGAACTCAAGGCGATCCTCCTACTTCTGCCTCTGGAGTGCTGGGATTAAAGGCATGTGCCATCATGCCTGGCTGCTTTTTAAAATATTTTAAAATTTATTTTCAGATAGATAGATAGATAGATAGAGAACTCCAGGGCCTCAATCTGCTGCAAACAAACTCCAGGTGCATGCGCCACTTTGTGTATCTGGCTTTACATGGGTATTGGGGAATCAAGCATGGCTTGGTAGGCTTTACAGGCAAGCACTTTAGCCATCTCTACAGCCCCCATTTCTCTTCTTTAAGTAAATACAAAGTTAATGAGACAACGACAGGCATCTGTCATGAGGGTTAAATCAGATAACAGATAGGACTGTGTGGTGGTTTGAATGTAGTGTCCCCCATGGCCTGGTGCGTGTGGGATTGCCTACCTGGCAGGGCCTTTGGGTGGTGGAGCATTGCTAGAGGAGGTGTGCCCCTAGAGGTGGGTTTTGAAGTTTATTAGTCCAGGCTATTAGTTATAGTTTGCTCACTCACTCTTCTTTTTTAAAAAAATTTTATTTATTTATTTGAGAGCGACAGACACAGAGAGAAAGACAGATAGAGGGAGAGAGAGAGAATGGGCACGCCAGGGCCTCCAGCCACTGCAAACGAACTCCAGACGCGTGCGCCCCCTTGTGCATCTGGCCAACGTGGGACCTGGGGAACCGAGCCTCGAACCGGGGTCCTTAAGCTTCACAGGCAAGCGCTTAACCGCTAAGCCATCTCTCCAGCCCTGCTCACTCACTCTTGTCCTTCCCTCCCAACTAATGTGACAGCATATGATGCCACGCTTTCCCTACCCTGACGAAACTTCCCTCTGTAACTGTGAGCAGAAACAAACCCTTTCCTCCCATGAGCTGTTTCTGATTGGATGTGTTTTGTTTTGATTTCCCAGCAAGGAGAAGGTAACCGAGGCTGGCTGTTTCGATGTGTTGTAAGTGTGACACAATATCAGCCTATGCTGTTTCTATTTGTGCTGTCAGGGTTTATTTCTTGTTCGCTCCAGCTAGGACATATGCACCCTCCACTTCACTTATGCAATGGTTGATTTCACAGGGTTTTTTTTCCCCCCCTGGTGTTTATTTTCTTTTCTTTGTGGCAGATTCATTTGTTTTTAAGATTGGTCACCCTTCACTATGGCTCTGCATGTGGGGAAGAAATCAGAGAGGTGTGGGTGTAGGAGGGCAGGCATGGCTGCGGTGGGGGACCTGGAGAGATGGAGTGAGCCCGACTCTGGCGAACACATGCAATCAATAGGTGAAATTGATGTGTTCCTAAGAGTTACAGGCCCAGCAGGGTGAGCTGTTTTCCATAGTGACAAGAGATACAAGGTTGCACTCTCCCAGCACCCTCAAAGTGGGAGATCCTAGGAGTAGAAAGGTCTTGTTACTCCCTCATTGCTTCCACCTTCCCTCTAAGGGGTGTCTGGGGCTTAACAGAACTCCAACATAAACCTAGGAGCTTCCTTGCTTCTCAGGAGTAAGGAAAAATGCAGACAACTGAGCTCTGAGCTCTCCCTGCGTCAGTTAGCTTTGACTGTGTGTGTGTGTGTGTGTGTGTGTGTGTGTGTGTGTATTCACATGTATGTGGACACATGTGTGCATGTGTGGAGGCCAGAGTTCAACAATGGTTGTCCTCCTCAATAACTGTGGTGGTTTGAATGGGAATGTGTGTCCTCCATAGACTTGGAGTGTTTCATTAAGCTTGTAACTTGGCTCTCCAGCTACCTGGCTGGAGGAGGTGTCACTGGGGGTGGATTTGGGAGTCAAGCCCAAAGGTGTGTTTGGGGCAGATCTGATTCCAGCCTAAAGTTGTGGAGAGTGAGAGACAGCAGTTTGAGCTCTGGTGGTGTGTGCTTGCTACTTTTTGGTGTTTGCTGGCTGTTTGGTTGTTTCTCTCTGCTTGGATCTTTAAAAGGGAGCTGGTTTCTTCCGCCATTGAAATAAACTTCCCCTGGATCTGTAAGCCTGAAATAAATCCCTTCTTCTCATAAATTGTGTCTGATTGAACGCTCATCCCAGCATTGTGGAGCTAACTACAACTGTTGCTGTCCACAGTTTTAAAAAATATTTATTTATTTGAGAGAGGTGGAGAGAGAGAGAGAGAGAGAGAGGGAGGGAGAGGGAGAGAGAGAAAGAGAGAGACAAAAAACAGGCATGTCAGGGCATCCTGCCACTGCAAAGAAACCAGTGAATTAAACCTGGGTCATCAAGTTTTAACCACTGAGCAATCTATCCAGCCCCTCCATCTTATTCTTTGAGACAGGGCCTCTTATTGAATACACTGCTCACCAACTCGGCTAGACTAGCTAACTAGTAAGCTTCGGAGATCTGACTATCTCCATCTCTTCAGGGCTCGGCTACAGGTGAATGCCACCACACCTGACATTCTACATGGGCTCTGGGGATCTGAACTCAGCTCCTCAAGCTTGCATGGCCAGCATTTTACTCCCTGAGCCATCTCTCTGGCCTCCAGGTGCTTTGCAAAACACTATGGGCTGAGGAGCATGCAAGACGGACTGGACTCAGACCCTGTCTTCATACTGCTGAGTGTGTCTGGTGAAAGATGGCTGTGAAATGATTTTGTAGTGATGGTGAGGGCCTTGAGGCTGAGGGAGCCAGTGGAGCCTCTTCTGAGGGCTTGGAGTAAATTTCTGTCCTGAGAAGTGGGGGGTGGGAGGAGAATGGAGGAAATAAAGTTCTAGGTGTAACATCTCCGTAGGACATTCTAGTAGCTAGAATGAGAACCTTCCAAGCCACAGAGTCATTGGGAGATTTCCTGTGGCAGAAGATCAAGCAACAAGACTGGAGCATGGGTGCCAAGGGCTAGGGGAAGGACAGGAGAGACACAGAGCCTTGGGATCAGCAGAAGACACAGAGAGTCAAGTTGAGACCTTGAGCCTTGGGATCAGCAGAAGACACAGAGAGTCAAGTTGAGACCTTTGTGGTCATTGTCCTGAGGGAAGAGAGAGAGCCAGGGGCAGAGAGAAGGGGTCACATCTACGGGAGAGGTCTGTTCCAGTGCCTATGTGAGGAGTGACTTCAGTGGGAAGAACGAGACGGCAGAGGGCAGATGAGAGGTAGAAGGAGGCACATTCTTAGGGGTGCAGCTGTGAGGCAGTGTGGGCAATAGTGTCAAAGAAGTCACTGAAGGTAGGGACCAAGGTCAGAGTTGATGCTAGGGCTGGAGATGGGAATCCTGAGATGGGAACACGGGAGAAAGGGCAGGTTGACTGGGGTGTAGCTCAGGCCTTGCATTTGGACATTTGGAACTCAAGAGTAGCAGAGACAGTGAGATGGACATGCCATGCATCAGGGAGACATATGAGTCTGTTTGCTAAAAATAAATCCAGGTTGATGACAGGGTGCGATGACAAGGTACCTCTTTTATCAGATGCAGCCCAATGGGTGGTTCTTATTCCAGCCAGTGGAGCGTCCTGGGGAAGTGTCACATTTAGAACTTTATCTCTTTACTTCTGTGACCTTCACAATTCATCTCTTCTTTCTGTGCTCCCCCTCCTTGGCATAAAATGCTTATAGTTATGTCTGCTTCAGTCTAGCCAGAAGCACATGTTTGGGGATCCATTAAACTGAAAATAAAACATGTGGGGCTCTTTGGAAATAAGAACGATGTTCAAACAAGGTGTTATTATGGTTGTGCATAAGCCAATGAAAAGCAGAAATACTGCCCCAAGGCTCAGTATTGATCTTAGTCCCAGGTGCTTCTCACAGCCGAATCAATCTGACATGTTTCCCCCCCACCTCCTCCCCAAGTGCTGGCTGAGCGGGTGGCAGGTATCCAGCTTCCAGCCTCCTTCCCCATGCTCCAAGGTTAAGTCCTTTCTTGGCTCAGGCCAGCTCCAGCACCCCGCCCCCTTACCCATAGAGTGCTGGCTGCCCTTCTCGCTCGCAGTGGTTACAGGGAAGATTCTAGTTGTGAGGTTGGAGCAGAGCCAAGAGCAAATGCCCTCTAATTACACCAGGGACAGGTCTTCCCAGAAAAGCAGAGATTGGCTCTGTAGAACTAAAGGGAAGGTCGTACACAGCGGTTTTTTTTTTTTTTCAACTTTAGAATGCATTAAAGGTTATAGAATTGGCTTGAGCCATCCATCCATTCATCTCCAATGACTGTGAAATCATGTATTGAGTGTCCACTAATGTCAGACATCGAGATCAGCCTGGGGATATATAAAGGAGTGGAGTGGCGTGGCCTGTGGGCATCCTGAGGAGATGTCGAGAATGAAGCTAGATAAATGGCTGGAAGTCTTTTGACGCTTACAGGATGGGTTAACTTGCAGAACTTGCAACAGATGCAGGCATCCAGGGAAAGGTTGCTATAGTGACTGTGTAGGGCTCAGGGCTATTCCCTGAGGAGCAGGACCTAGATGCAGAGATGACCTGCGAGGGTAGAAAGCCAGGAGAGACTATGTCACGAGAGCCCATGGAATCAGCACCAGGGCCCAGCGGGGAGTTGGGAGGCGGAGTAGCTCAGGGGAGACTCACTAACATGACAAGTCATCTCAGTTAGGCTCAGAGGCAGATTCGAGTGGGTAAAGGAGTGAATCAAAGGCGCAGGGGCCAAAATGACATTTAGGGATGGCATTAGGGAAAACTGGGGCAAGCGGACTTCTGTGAACACATGATACACACTCTCCGCCATTCCCTACCCTCTCTTCCACTCAAGACATGACGCTGGACGCTCAGTGCTTTTCTGAGATTAACTAAATCCCGGATGAGGTGCTGCTCCCAGCACGATAATTGTGACTCCAGGGCTTTCCTATGTTTTAAATTTTTATTTTTATTTATTTATTTGAGAACGACAGACACAGAGAGAAAGACAGATAGAGGGAGAGAGAGAGAATGGGCGCGCCAGGGCTTCCAGCCTCTGCAAACGAACTCCAGACGCGTGTGCCCCCTTGTGCATCTGGCTAACGTCGGACCTGGGGAACCCAGCCTCGAACCGGGGTCCTTAGGCTTCACAGGCAAGCACTTAACCACTAAGCCATCTCTCCAGCCCGCTTTCCTATGTTTTAAAAGGTATTTTTATTCATTTATTTGCATGTGCTGGGGGGAGGGTACACCAGGGTCTCTTGCTGTTGCAAACGAACACCAGATGCTTGTGCCGCTTTTTTGTTTTTTAGTTTAGTTTTTTTTTTTTTTTTTTTTGAGGTACAGTCTCGCTGTAGCCCAGCTGATCTGGAACTCACTCTGTAGTCTCAGGGTGGCCTCAAACTCACGGTGATCCTCCTACCTCTGCCTCCTGAGTGCTGGGATTAAAGGTGTGCACCACCATGCCGGGCCTTGTGCCTGCTAGGCAGTCAAATCCCAGGCAGCAGGCTTTGCAAGTAAGCTCCCTTAAGCATTGTGCTATCTGTCCTGCTCTCACGCCTTCCCTTTCCAAGAGAGCTTCCCAGAGTGCACTCCCATCAGAGTACTGTCGGGATAGCTGTGGTTCAGGCTGTGCTTTGATCGACAGTCACCTTCCAACTTAAACTGTGACACACGTTCAACTACTGCACGTAGTCAAATTGTCGCAGCCCTGTCATTGCTGGTGGTGGCATGGGGTGTGTGTGTGTGTGGGGGAAGTATGACGCAGCAGACTCCCGCGAGTGACATCCAGTCACTCATCCATCAAATGCTGAATGAGCACTTGTTATATGCCATGAGATACCCTGGGCACTGGGGATGGTTAACAGAATAAAGCAGGGACACAGTGAGATGCGGTCAGATTCTCTTGGGTATGTTCACGGGTATGAGTGGGTAAGGGCAGATTCGTTGCAAATAAAGAAATAATATTCAGTGGAAGTGTTTGAACAGTCTCTTTCCAGGAGAGCTGTGACCATTAAGCTCCCTTCACTTCAGAGGGAAGGATAAAGGGAGATAAGCAAGCCCCCACTCAAGGCTGAAGTTGCATCTGCTTCTCCGAAGGGGGCCTGAAGGGGGCGCTCGCTAGAAAACACAGACAATGTCTCATAGTCAACAAGTTCCTCAGACCTGGGAATGCTGGGAATGGAGCCGTAGGAATCCAGTGCAGAAGAGCGCAGGTCCCCCACTCATCTCCCACTTCAACCTGTAAACCATGCCCTATGTTGATATCCACCTCTGTTTCTCTCTCTGTCTCTGTCTTTGTTTCTTTCCCCCTCCAGGGTCTCACTCTAGCCCAGACTGATCTGAAACCTGGAACTCATAGTGATCCTCCTACTTCATTCTCCCAAGTGCTGACATTACGGGTGTGCACCACTACACCTGGCTCAAGCTTTTCTCTTTTTGTTCTCTTAAAGTGTCGGACATTTTTACAATATTTAAGGCATCTCAAGGACAGGAGTTACTAATATGAAGTGTCATGAAATAGCAAGCTTGCAAGTCCAGGGGAAGGGCTTGGCCCCAGCCACCTGGGGCAATCTTTAAATGAGCTGGGAGCAGCTCTCAGAGCACAGAGGAGACGCCATCTGCTGGAAAGACTGCACCAGGTGTTCTTGCCTGGCATCTTCCGGGGCACACCTGCGCATTGTCAGACAGGCCCCGGGCAGAAACAACCCGTCTGTGTCCTTGTTGAGCTCCAGCTCAGGGGAAGGACACAGTTGGAGTGACTTCTAGTGCAGTGAGCTTTCAGCTTGAGAAGTGTTATATGCTCACAAGGACAGTTTACCTCGGGGCATGGCGTCGGGGAGTGGATCCTGGCTTGGCCTCCAGGCTCAGCAAGACTCTCAGAACAGGTGGAGATGAATCAGCTGAGGGATGCATTGATTTGAACTTGTTCGTTTGGCCCAGGTGAAAGCAAGCTGAGTGCTAGAGGGATTATGTTACCACTGGCCACTGGGGTCTGAACCAAACAAAGGCCAGACTTTCCTGGAAGTCAGAGCAAGAGGAGGGAGTGTGTGCTTAGGACGGTAGCTGGAAGCCCAGAACTTCCCAGGAAAGCGCCATGAAGCTTTTGGGGCTTGCGCTGAGTTTACGCGTGACAACAGTGTACTTCCATTTTTCTACATGTGACCTGGTCTAGACAGTAGGCTGCAGCTGGACAGCTGTGCCAAGGAACCGTGCCTGCTCCCCGGCAGCGGAAGGCATTTAAGCTCCTTCTGTCTCTAATTAATCAAACATGGTGGAGCATTAGGGAAAGAGGTAGAGGGGGGCTGGAGAGATGGCTTAGTGGTTAAGGCGTTTGCCTGCAAAGCCAAAGGGCCTCAGTTCAATTCCCCAGGATCCATGTAAGCCAAATGTACAAGGTGGCTCATGCGTCTGGAGTTCCTTTGCAATGGCTGGAGGCTCTGGCACGCCCATTCTCACTCTCTCTGCCTCTTTCTCTCTCATTCCCATACATACATACATACATACACACATACATGAGAGGTAGACGACTGTTCCAGAAACTTCCACCTCCCTCCCTTCTAGGAAAACCCAATTACGTTAGCTTTGAGCCAGGTGGTAGTTCGAAGCGATGTCCTCCACAGTCACATGTGTTTTGAATACTCCGTCCCCAGCTGGTGGTAGTTTGGGGAAGTTGTGGGGCTTTGGAGAGGTCGAGCTTTGCTGGAGGGAGTGCGTGGGTCCTTGGGCGGGAGGTGGGCCTTGAGGGTTATTAGTACGGCGCACTGGGCCTTGGAGCTCTCCCTTTCGGCTGTGTGCGCCTATAAGTCTTTCCCTGCTATGGTGCTTTAGGCGAGTGTTTTGTCCCCCGAGGACAGAAGACAGCAAGGGGTACCTACGGGGTCCTTGTGGGACAAGGAAGACTGGCAGCAGTGGCCAGGATAGGGTGGAGGATACGGACGATGCTGGTGGGCGCATTGACTCGGAGTGGGCGGTGCAGAAATTCATTCCAATCTTGCTGTGTATGAAAAGCACCTTGGAGCTTGTTTAAAGGGCAGTTTTTTTAAGGCCCTCTTAAGCAATAATCCATCGAGCGAGTTATGGGCCCTTGAACCAGGCATCTCTAGCTTTGTCTTTTTTTTTTTTTTTCTTTCCCCCACCGGCTGCGACTTCTTGGCCTTCTCAACTCCCTCAGTCTGGAAACCTGTGTCAGTCCTGCCTTGGAGCCACCTTCGGGGATCGGGGATCCGGGATCTGGGGCTGCGCGGGCAGCGCGACACTGCGGCTTGCGGCCGCCAGGGAGCGCCAGAGGCCTCGGCTGAGCGCTCGGGCTCCTCCGCCCGCCCGCGGCCGCCGCGCCCGAGCCCAGCCGCCGAGCCGAGCCGAGCCGAGCGAGCCAGAGCGCTGCGGGCTCACAAAGCGACAGGACGCGCGCTGCCGGCGGGTGGCAGGTGCGCCGGGGAGCGAGCCGGTGCTCAGCCTTCTCGGCGGACGGCGACGCTCGGGAGCTCGGGCATCTCAGGCCCGGGGAACCTGGTTGGACCCAAGGTATGTGCCCAAGAAGCCCTGCGCCCCAACTTGGCGTAGTGGCGTAGTTGGGACCTTCTCTTGGCTACCCCTGAGGCTGGCAGGGTCAGGCCCTGGAGCCGGGGGTTGGGGGGAATCTCTGCGCACCCCTCTTGCTGCCCGAGGCTCACGGCGGGTGAAGGGAGATGTTTTCCTTAGCTGTGATGGGGAGGCCCGGGTTGCGCGCACCTCACCTCCCCAGCTTCTCTCATTTTTGCACAAGCCTGGGATGCTGCTCCGAGCCCTTTTGCCCTCCCTGCCCCACAGCCGATGGGCACCGTCCATGGGAGTGCGGCTTGCAGGTGGAGGGTTGCTGGCTTGGGGGATGAGTACTGACGCCCCCAGATCCCAGTACAGCAGTCGGTGTGTGTGTGTGTGTGGGGGGGGACACACCGGAGAACAGGTGACAGGGGATCCCCTGTAGTTTGATAGCAGCTCTTAATTTGTAACCTAGCCTTTCTGCATTTGTATCTGAGTCTCTAATCATGGGGTGGAGGGGTATTCCAGATGTGCTAGGGTTGCTGCTGTTCCCCCCCTCCCCGCAACACCATCCCGTGACATCCTGGTCTCTACAAGCTGAAACTGATCCCCGAGGCGCCCGGACACCTGGTGCAGCCTGGGGGTTCGCGGTTGCGCGGTCCTCCTTGGCTCACGTCCCCTCGGTGTGCCCTGTCCCCAGATGCCAGCGATCGCGGTGCTGGCGGCGGCCGCGGCGGCGTGGTGCTTCCTCCAAGTGGACAGTCGGCACCTGGACGCGCTCGCCCGTGGCGCGGCCCTCAACAACGGCAATTTCCTAGACAATGACCAGTGGCTGAGCACCGTCTCCCAGTACGACCGAGACAAGTACTGGAACCGCTTCCGAGACGTGAGTACCGCAGCCAGCCGCCGATCTGATCTGCTGGGTGGAGGGTTGATGGGGTGAGGGTGGGGGGGAGGATGTCCGGGGGGGGGGGCGGGCAGACCTCCCACAGAGAACCCGCTGCCGGTGCTGCGTGTTGCCTAAAAGGAACTTTAAAGGGAACTTGGCAGGTCAGAAGCTTGTTACCTGTTACCTGGGCCTCAGGTGTGCGCATTTCCCAGACTGCTCGCAGGCGACTGCTCTCAACGGGGGCTCGAACCTGTGAGTAGCTTCTGGAGGCTCCTGGTGGCTGACGGACTTGGCCAAGCCCCCGAGGGCAGCTGCCAGGTTTAACAGCGACCCGAGACCATGTCCAGGGAGTGTCAGACAAGTCCCTGCTGGGCGAGTCGAGTTCACTAGGGAGCCAGGTGTGTGACAGGCGTGAGAGGATGTGGCATGTCATGGCGACTGCTGGGAGCGGTGGGGTGGCTTTGAACCTTGGAATCTTGAGTGAAAGAGAAAACAAAGGAAGGTGGGCCACGGAGTTGGGCTGCCGCCCTACAGAACGTTTGGAGGGGACAGTCTTGTTCCTGGGCTCCCAGAGGTAACTTCTGCGTCCTGTTTGTGCTCCAAGCCTGGCTGCCGCCTCACGCTTCACAGGTGTGCCCCAGATGATGTTGGTGGGCAAGGACACCTGGCGCAGTCTTCCCAGCAGATGGCGCCCTTCTGCGCTGCCAGAGCGGCTCCCAGCTCATTTAAAGACTGCCCGCGGTGGCCGGGGCCAAGCCGAAGCCCACCTCCCCGGGGGCCTTGTAAGCGTGCTATTTTATGACACTTAACATTTAATAATTCCTGCCCCCGAATTGCCTTAAATATTGTAAAAAAAAAAAAAAAAGTCCAGCACTTCAGAACAACAACAAAAAAAAAGAGGAGTTTGAGCCGGATGTGGTGGTAATTCCCTTTCATCCCAGCGCTCATGGGGCTGAGGTAGGAGGATCACAGGGAGCTGGAGGGACAAGCTAGTTAGCGTGAGTTTCAGGTTCCCGACCAGCACGGACCAGGGTGAAACCCTACCTCAAAAAGGGAAAGCTTTTATGTTCAAATTCATTGCCAGCAGGCATTTTTTTTTGAGCAGAAGTTGGTGATAGGTATTTTTAAGCAACATATATATATCCTAAAAGGACAATCCTGTGTGTACCAGCAAGCTATCATGGTGGAGTCTGGTTCACAGGTTGAGGTGGGAGATGGATGGGAGCCCTACAGTCTTCTGTTCTGGAATTCCTACAGTCCCATTCCCTGTATCCCTGGACTTTGCTTGCACGGAGTAGGTCCCGGGAACTTGTTGACTACGAGACATTGCCTGTGTTTTCTAACGAGCGCCCTCTTCAGGCCCCCTTCGGAGAAGCAGATTCAATTTCAGCCTTGAGTGGGGCTTGTTTATCTCTCCTTATTCTGCTTATTGCAGTGAATGACGACAGCTCTCCTGGAAAGAGACTTTTTCAAACACTTTCACGGAACATACTTGTTTATTTGGGGCCACGAGGTTCTGGACACATGTCACTGTGTCCCAGCTATGTTCTCCATGGCCCATAGTCCTCTTTCAGCTTCCCGCTGAGAAGCCCTGCTGAGACCACATCTTGCCTGTGCTGAGGGACGCCTTGAGTGTGGAGCTTCCATTCAAAGACATGTTATGGAAGAGCATAGGGGAAGCACTTCTATTTAGGATAGAAATGATCATGCTATTTATCTTAAAATGCAATGATTTTTTTTTTTTAAGTCGAAAAGCAGGACACATGAGCTGAGCTCTGGAACTGAGCGCCTCAGGCCAGAATTTGTGGGCAGGGCCAACTTTGCCAGGTGCGTCGGAGGTAGAGTGGGGTGGAAGACAGGGTCTGCTAGTGTTTGAGGTGTGTGAAAGTCTGCAGTGGCTGAAAGTCTACTCAAGGTTTGTGTTCACTGCGTTATACATGTACCATTTCTAATCCCCTCTGAGCTTTAAAATATAAAAAAAATCAAAATGAGCTGGGCGTGGTGGCGCACGCCTTTAATCCCAGCACTCAGGCTGGGGGGGGGGGGTGCAGAGGTAGGAGGATCCCTGTGAGTTCGAGGGCCACCCTGAGACTCCATAGTGAATTCCAGGTCAGCCTGGGCTAGAGTGAGACCGTACCTCAAAATACAACAACAAAACCCCCCAAAATCAAAATGTATTAAGTTTTATTTGAGAGAAAGAGGCCGAGATTTTACAATTCTGGGCCTCTAGCCACTGCAAATGAACTCGAGACACATGTATCATCTTGTGCATGTGGGTCCTGGGGAATCTAACTTGGGTCCTCTGGCTTTGTAGGCAAGTGCCTTAACCACTAAGCCACCTTTCTCCAGTCCTATTAAAAACGTGAGGGGGCAGATAGAGACATAATAGGCACTACATGACCTTTAGCCCCTGCAAACAAACTTGAGATGCATGTGTCACTCTGTGCATCTGGCTTTATTTTATTTATTTATTTATTTTTGGTCTTTTGAGGTAGGGTCTCACTCTGGCTCAGGCTGACCTGGAATTCACTATGTAGTCTCAGGATGGCCTTGAACTCTTGGTGATCCTCCTACCTCTGCCTTCCGAGTGCTGGGATTAAAGGCGTGCGCCACCACGCCCGGCTTGCATCTGGCTTTATGTGGGTATTAGGAAATTGAACCTGTGTCTTTAGGTTTTGCACGCATGCACCTTAACCACTGAACCATCTCTCTAGCCCTAGCCTTACATTTTTTAATATGACCTCCTTATATTACTTTAGGGTGGTGGTAGAAAAATACTGTGTGTGTGTGTGTGTGTGTGTGTGTGTGTGTGTGTAGATACACTTATTGTAGAGGTCAGAGGATGACTTTTATTCATTTCCTTGAGATGGGGTCTCTCCCTTGACCTGAAGCTGCTTTTTTTTTTTTTTTTTTTTTTGAGGTAGGGTCTTGCTCTAGTCCAGTCTGATCTGGAATTCACAATGTAGTCTCAGAGTGGCCTCGAACTTATAGCAATCCTCCTAACTCTGCCTCTTGAGTGCTGGGATTAAAGGTGTGCACCACTATGCCCAGCTAGAGCTGCTCTTTAACTGTCAGGGAGCTCCAGGGAGTCTCCTGTCTGTGCCCCTGATGGACCAGGATAATGGACATGCTTGGTCATGCCAGAGTTTTATGTGGGGTTTGGGCAATGGGGCTCCAGTGGTCTCAGATCTTCATGCTTATCAGGCAGGCACTAATGACCATTGAGCCATCTCCCCAGTCCCCTTAAAAGGTGTGGACCAGTGGTTTTTCCAAACTTGATTAATCATGAAACCCTCTTGATGTTCTTACTAAATGTCAGCACCCAGGTCTCTTTGTGTGAGGAAGGCTGGGCTCCATATTTTAAGCAGCACAGGACGATTCTGGGGATGTTTAGGAAGTATTTCATTAGTTATGGGTTAAAAGATTGTTAGGTATCAAGCATCAAGACTAGCATTTCTAGCAGCATACAGTATATAAAAGTGATCACTTGGTTCAGCATACCATTACAAACATCTGAAAATACTCAAAAAATCAAAACCTGGGGTTGGAGAGATGGCTTAGTGGTTAAGGCACTTGCCTGCAAAGCCGGAAGACCTTCGCTTGATTCCCCAGGACCCACATAAGCCAGATGCACAAGGTGGCTCATGCATCTGGAGTTCATTTGCAGCAGCTGGAGGCCCTGGCACACTCATTCTTTCTCTGTCAAATAAGTTAAAAAAGAAAATCAAAATCCCAAACATCTTGAATCACTTAGTATGCTTCATGGAGTTGTCTGAAGTCTGCAGTGGCTCAGGTGAAATTGAATGCCATTAACCTCTTGAAAATGTTGTGAACTTGGCCCCAGATGCTCTTTGAGGACAAGTCCAACGATCTTCAATAGATCATTTAATTGGAAAAGCCTGATCCTCTGGGGAGCACGGAGAACAAGAGTGCTTTCTCTAGCAGCAGGCAGCTCAATGGACCTTAGGTAAAGGGCCAGCTAGAATTGCAGCTGGTAAGCTAGCTTGCTCATTCTCACTGAGCCAAGACCATGTTTGAGGTGGAAGACAAACCTCAGTATGTTATGTTGTGGGTTTGTGTGTGTGTATGGCTGTTTGCATGCATGCATGAATGAATGTATGTGGATGTGTGTACAAGTACGTGTGGATGTGCATGTGGAGACCAGATAAACCTGGAGGGTACCACTCCTTAGGTTCTGTCTTTTTTTGAGACAGGGTCCATGGCCTGGATGGAGCTCACCAAGTAGGCTGGACTGGCTGGCCAGTGAGCCCCAGGGTTTCCCTGTCTGTCTCCCTTTAGTCTTCGGTTACAGATAGGCAACACCACCCCCAGCTTTGTAGATGGGCTCTGGGGATCAAACTCAGTTTCTTATGCTTGTATGAGAAACACTTCACAAACTAAGCTATCGGTGCAACCTTTTTTTCTAGGTTTTTTTCTTTTTTAAAGACTGTTAACTTTGAATGGCTGCATGTACTGATGCTTGTCAATTTTATTTTTTGAAATTCACTATGAAAGAAAACTTGTTCTTTCCCTCCAACTTACTTTGTTGGACTGGGGGGAAAGAGATATTTAGAAGCGATTTTTGATCTTGAGAAGCTGAAATCTCAGGGTTATTTTATGTTTCATCTGATTTTCTTTTTTGGATAGGGTGGGCAGGCTTTGTGTAGCCCAGACTGGCCTTGCAGTCACTTAGTTAAGGATGACCTTGAACTTCTGATCCTCCTGTCTCTACCTCCCACGTGCTGGGAATACAGGCATGTACCAGCCTGCCTGGCTTGAAGGACTCTTTTGAGAGGTGACGGTACCCGTTGGTGGTGGTTACTGGCCAACTTTGACGTGAACATTATGGTAAGACGTGTGCCCTGTGCTGTCAAGTGGGGGGGCTGTACCTTGCTGTGGATGACCTGGCAGCCCTACCTGGATACTTCTGAAATTTATATTATCACTCTAGACACCTGAATACTCACTCTCTCCTTTCCAAAATAAAAACCTTTAGAACTACTTCATGGCTTGTTGCCTGGAGTTACAATCCAGGAGGAGCACAACACTCAGATAATTATTCTGAGATGAATTTGTCGTCTGGTTGGTTATTATCCTTCTATAAAGACTAGAAATTCAGATGCTTTGGCCTAAGGGAAGCCTGGACTTCTGCACAAATACAATATTAAGTAGAAAAAAAACAGAAGGCAAGGGTTTGTATTGTCTGATAATTTCTCATCACTAGCTGTCATATGTTTAACTCCTCCATGACTTGAATTTGAAACAAGATGTTATAAGTTTGATTTGGCTTCCTGGCATCATTACTATAAGAAAATTCTATTCCTTCATTCCAACAAATGTCTGAGTACCCCTCAAGTCCGAGGTGCTGAACTACAAAAGTGGGCAAGGGTGAACATAGTCTTTTTCTCTCCTGTCATCTCCCATCTGCTGTTAACTTAAGTGTCTCACATTTCCTTCTTACTTTTTTTCAAAGTTAAGCTGTTTTTTTTTCTTTTTCCTCACAAAGGTAATACATGCTGGTTGTAGTGAGAAGATTTTAAAATTGCAGACAGCTAGCATTTAGGGAGCACTCTGGTAGGCATTGTTTAAAGTACTTTATATTTTATAACAGTCTGATGAAACTACTAGTGTTAATTTCCTCCTATTAACTGGGAGGTTTAAACATCTTGGTTGGGCTGGAGAGATGGCTTAGCGGTTAAGCACTGGCCTGTGAAGCCTAAGGACCCTGGTTCAAGGCTCGATTCCCCAGGACCCACGTTAGCCAGATGCACAAGGGGGCGCACGCGTCTGGAGTTTGTTTGCAGTGGCTGGAAGCCCTGGCGCGCCCATTCTCTCTCTCTCTCTGCCTCTCTGTCTGTCACTCTCAAATAAATAAATAAAAAAAAACAAAAAATAATTTTAAACCTCTTGGCTGATGTTCCAGACATGGGCTGTGGAAGAGCCTGGGCGCTGTAGCCCACCAGAGCTGAGCATCCTCAGGGTGAGCAGCTTCAACATGATGTTGCAAGCCTTCCCCACTTTGTGTGTGAGGACAACCAGGAGCCTTAGGAGAAGGAAGCCAGAAGACACAATGGACTGGGAGGTCGTGGCATGCCTTCTCTTCTCCTAATAATGAGCTTCTGATTTGATTAAAATAATATTGTTGCTTACACTAAACATGACATTTTCTTTACTTTTTTCTTAAAAAAATTTTCCACACATGAAACCAGCTCTGACATTTAACTCCAGGATAATTACCTTGAGGGAGCCTGAAGAGTCAGACATGTTGCCTTGGCTGGCATTTATTATCTTCCTGAGTGACCTGGGTTTGTAATTCTAATGCGAATGCATTCTCGTTCCCGTCTGGTGCATGCTCTGTGTAATGCGGCAGTCTCTGGAGTACAATGAGGTGGCCATGTGCATCTGATCCGTTCATGTGATCTTAACATCTCTGTTGAAATAAGGGTCAAGGGCAAGGAGGGCTTATTGATGGAAAAGGATCTGGCTCTTTCAGTGGAGTAGTGATGAGAGGCTGTGTGGCTTAGAGGACCTGTTACTCATTGGTTGTGGCAAGAACTTGGTTTGGGATGAAAAGCACCAGGAAGTGGTTTTGCTGACATAAGTCCAAGGGACTAAAATGAGTCTGTGGCCCTGACTCTTGAATGAACCCACTACCCAGAGTCCTCGGTACCAGGTGGCCCCTCCTAGAATTAATTCGTACCAGTCTTTAGATTGGGTGGTTTCAATGTTCATAGGCTCAAGAGTATTCTTGTTTTCTCTGGCCCTGCCTTCAGGGTTGCCTTGGCAGAGAAAAGCTAGGCCTTGCTGGTTTATCCAGCTTCTTGCCCCCCAGCCCCCGCCCCTGAATTTTCTTCAGTTCCTGGTTCTTCCCTGCCCTGTCTCCCAGGACAAGACTGGACTATTTCTGGGAGGCCCCATAACCTCCTACATGCTGATGAGGCACAAACCAAGATGTTTGGATAATTGGACCTATAAGATTCCCCTAGAGGAACTGGGCATTATCATTAGCTTAGCAGTTTTATATTGCTTAAGGAAATGGTAAGTGTTTTATAATAAATCATGGTTTACTTATTTCTTTAGTGCAATGGATTTCAAATAATGCACCCTCAATGTCTAAACTCAGACATACTCGAGGACTCGGTTTACCTTTATTGCGGTGTCTGTACATTTTACGTCCTATATCTCAGCTCACATGTGACCTTACCTCCATGAGTAAGAATTACACAGAAGAAATTTCCTGCAGGAGGTTAAATAATTTGCCCCCAGGTTACAAGTATTTTTCAGCCCATTTCATCTATGAATTTTAAGAGAGGGCATTTTTGTGTGCTATTACCAAAGAAGTCAGCATCCAGGATGAATAGCTCACTAGAACTCTGCTGAAAGCTGGGGTTACAAAGGGCTGTACCTCCAGTATGGAAGCCAACAGAATGTAAGCCCACCATGAAGGAAAGGGCCTACAGTCAGGCAACCTGCCAGTCTTCCCCTTAACAACGGTACATGAGGAGAAAAGATGAGAGGCTTCCTGAACCACGGACCAGGTGTTCTGGCACCTGATAGTCAATGTGCCTTTATTGTGCTCCACCCCCAAGCATTACCCCATTACTTTAAGTAGCCTCCAGTTGCCTACACTCTGAGTTTGACACTCTTCCTCTGCTAAGTGAGATAGTTACTGGTGAGGACTCTAGAACAAAAATGACTGAAAGCTAGTCCAGGCTGGCTTAAATGGAAAGGAAAACTTGGATAACTGAAAATTCTCATTATCTATGACTTGGTGTGAAGCTAGATTCAGAGGCACATGGTCACATCCTAGGGACCCACGTGAGGACTGGGTTAACACTGTAGAGTCAGTCATTCTGTTCCCCCTCTTCCATCTTTGGGCCTCATTTGTCCTATGTTTGTTTGCTAGGTTTATTAGT
Source organism: Jaculus jaculus (assembly GCF_020740685.1). Classification (NCBI taxonomy): domain Eukaryota; kingdom Metazoa; phylum Chordata; class Mammalia; order Rodentia; family Dipodidae; genus Jaculus; species Jaculus jaculus. The sequence continues at coordinate 35,243,181 of NC_059107.1, read as the reverse complement.
TCCCTCTCATGGCTCATGAAAAACTAGACTTAAATCTGTGTGGTTTTTATGCCTCAATAATTAAAATACAGTTCCAGAATTGAGACACATCAGAGTAACCTGTGCTATGTAGGCACCCTTTTAAAAATATCATTTATTTGTAAGCATAGTAAGTATAGGCTTGTAGGGCCTCTTACTGTTGTAAACAAACTCCAGATGCATGAATCACTTTGTGCATCTGGCTTTATGTGAGTACTGAGAATTGAACCCCAGGCCATCATTCTTTGCAAGCCAGTGCCTTTTAGCTGCTCAGCTATCTCTCCTGCCCTATGTATTTTATTTACTCTTAATCACTTTTCCCAAGTTAGTTTAAAAAAACACAAAACAACAAAAACCAGGTGATTTTTTTTCCCCCACCCCCAAGGCTGGGTTGGATGCCCAGGGCTGAGTTTGGCAGTTCCATAAGGGATAATGGATTCCTGATGGGCTAATGTCAGCAGATGCTCGATATGTTGACCAACCTGACAGGTTGTTATGAAGAGTAAATGAATGCTGTGAGGCTCTGGGCACTGCCTGGATTAATAAAAGCTCAGAGGCTGTTATTTTTATTAATATTACTGCCTGGAGTACTTTTCATGCTCTATCCTTGGAATCATAGCTATATATCCTGTGTATTTTACATCTCTTAGTAGCTGGATGCCTCTTGAAATAGGTGTCGATGTTTTGTCATGCCTTCAACACCACAGGTGGCCAGAATTTTGTGGACTTGAATTGTATCCAGAGCCACCTCTTGGATGAACCCCTTGGAGAAGAAAAGCTTTTAGGAGTCTATTAGGAACGTAGGCTGGTAGTCTTTGATGGGCGGAAATTTTAGTTATCATAAACAGTGGAAACCTTTTAGATCTAACCCTACTATCTCAGCAAGGAACTCACCACTTAATAATTCCTTTCAGAATACAGTGTTGCATACAGTTTACTGCCCCATCCCTTCCTAGAGTTTTGCCAGAGTCCAGTGCAGAAAGGAAGCTATACAGGGAATGTTCAAATGATTTGAATGAATGTGTGAACTCTATGCCATCAGAAGCCTGTTTCCCTAAGGGTTCCATGCTGAGGAATGCCCCCAGTGAGTGATACTAGCTTTGAATGCGTGTCTTCCTTCCACTGGTAATGACAGTGACCACAGATACCCATAGGTGGGATGCTATTGAGGAAGGGGAAACCTGATGGGAAATGAACCTTCCCTGAGATTCAAGAGCTGTGTGAAGTTCTCAGAGGTTGAGTCATGTCCTGCCTATGGGATCTCTCTCTCTCTCTCTCTCTTTTTTTTTTTTTTTTAGGTAGGCTTTCACTGTAGTCCAGGCTGACCTGGAATTCACTATGTAATCTCAGGGTGGCCTTGAACTCATGGTGATCCTCCTACCTCTACCTCCCAAGTGCTGGGATTAAAGGTGTGTGCCACCATGCCTGGCTCGGGATCTCTCTTAACCTAAGTCATAGTCCAGTTCTGGCAAAGACAAGCGTGTGCTTTTGACCATGGGATCAGTTTCCTTATCCTTAAGCCTGGGATGCTGAGGTGATGTCATGCAGTTCGGGGGATGACTGAGTGAGCATTTGGCACATATTTGGTGCTAATGATCTTTGACTGTCTGGTGAAACAGCTGCCCTGGTTTGCTTTCTGAAGCTCATTTCTTTTTCTGCCTCACCAGTGTGAGCTGCGGTGCATGGCCATGATGCTATTTTCTGTCTTGTATCTTAAAAACACTTTGGGGAAAATTTGTTCCATGATCCTCGAGCCTGTCTTCATTTCTTGCCAGCCTGAAAGGTGTGTGTAAGCTTTTCCATGGTCTGTTCTGTGACTTGGCCATTTCAGCGTCCTTGTCATGTTTCACAAGATCTTGACATTCCTCCTGAAACTGGCAGCTCTCCTCATGGAATAGCAGGGATGGGGAGGTTTTGCTCCCAGCTATCCCGGAATCCTGGTTACATGAAGGGCACCCTTGGGCATCCTCGTATGCTAAGCAGGCTCTTATTGGTGTTCCTATTAATGTTCAACTCTTGCTAGTCCTTAGTCCATCACAAAAGGGAGATGGCTCATTGTGTCCTATTGTTTGGTCCCGGGCTAGTTCTGGGTGCCGGAAGGTAGGTGGGACCCTGAGGTAAGGGGTCCAGCCAGCCTGGGTGTTCACGTGGCTTCCTCAGCTTCCTGTGTCCATCCTAGGAGGGTTGGACCAGTAGTTTCTTTGGGGAATAGTGAGTTGTTGATGAGGAAGTGGTCGTTAGATTCCAGCAGTGCTGGGAGCAGGACAGCAACACCGTTCATACAGCCCCGGAGCTCAGGGCCTTGTGTGGAGGCAGACAAGCCACTGCCCACCAGTCCCTGAGGCAGTGCTGTGAGGTGGAGGCACAGGTGCCCTTAGCTCTTCCTCCTCCCCAGAACACAGGCTAAGAAGCATTTTGACTGGGAAAGGCCTGAAAGTTGAGGCAACCTGATGGCCCCAGTGAAGTGGGGAATTGAAGGTGGCTGAGAAGTTTTGGGGGTCCAGACGTGGGAAAGCCCCTGTGTGTTTGCTGTATGATTCCATCAAAGAGAGAACTCTGCCCTATGTCTAGAAGGCATGCCTTACCCAACTTGAATTGAACATACATTCTGGGGGCTGAGAAATGAGTCAGCTGTGGGAATCGAGGTACACAGATGGACCCAACTCTTTGGAAAAATTGCCTGTTCTTGTCCCTTCTTTGTGTATTTCTGGGCCATCTTCTGTAGCTTTTTTTTTTTTTTTTTTTTGCCTTATGGATATCACACACTACCTTCCTCCCTCTCCCCAATTCTTCTGCATCTCTAGTTTCTTCGCTCTCTCTGTCTCTCTGTCTCTCTCTGTCTCTCTGTCTCTCTCTGGGCAGCTATTCTGAACTTTGGTGAAAACTTGATGGTTTCAATGTGAAATGTCCCCATAGGCTCCTGTGTTTTGAATATTTGGTCCCCAACTGGTGGCCATTTGGGATAGTTGTGGGGTCTTAAGGGGAGATGGAACTTTGTTGGAGAAGGTGTCTATGTGGGTGGATTTTGGGCTGCTACCACCCAGTTCATGCCCAGTACGTATGTTGTATCCTTCCTGCTGCTGTGGTAAGATGGAGCACTGGGCTACCTGCTCAGCCATGATCAAACTGTTTTTTTTTTTTTTAATTTTTATTTATTTGAGAACGACAGACACAGAGAGAAAGACAGATAGAGGGAGAGAGAATGGGCGCGCCAAGGCTTCCAGCCTCTGCAAACGAACTCCAGATGCGTGCGCCCCCTTGTGCATCTGGCTAACATGGGACCTGGGGAACCGAGCCTCGAACCGGGGTCCTTAGGCTTCACAGGCAAGCGCTTAACCGCTAAGCCATCTCTCCAGCCCTGAAACTGTTTTTTGAAACTGTAAGTGGGAAGAAACTTTCTTCCCCCTAAATTTTTTTTTTTTTTTTTTGGTCTCAGCAACAAGAAGTTTGCTGTTAGAGCTCTAATTCCCTGTGCCGTTTAGAAGTAAGACACTGCATTACCTGGACAGAGATGGTTTAGGAAATTGGGTTCAAAGTGAGGACTAGAATTTATGGAGCTGCTTCTCACTTCCAGCTCCCTCCCATCTTCTATTGCTGGGAGCCAAGTGGAGGCCAGACTTAAAGACTGAAGATGCAGACTGAGATTTCCACCCTTCACTCAGTTGAGGGGGAGGGGGCGGTGTCAGTCACTACTGTGCCCCTTGGGAATTTTGTGCAGGATGTGCACTTGACAGCCTTGCATTGGGGTCTTCCCTATGTACCCATGACAGGCATGATAAGAATGGTTTCTAATGGTGAAGAAGAAAGCTGCTGCTTTTGTGGACGTGTTTCTTCTAGGATGATATTACTAACGTCCGAATTAACGTGTTGGAGTTCCTTTTCTTATAACTTTATATATGAATTTGTCTCTCAGCTCACCGAGTTGATGTTGGCTAAAATTATCTGCTATTAGATGCAGTAGGGTTGAAAAGAAAGACATACAAGTATTGGTAAAGTTTTAGATTTTCCCTGTGTGATGTGTGCCATGTCACCCTGTAACTACCATTACCATTCCCCGGCAATTGGACAGGGCTCAGGCTCTTAGGCAGGGTGTAGCGGTGACAGTGCTCGGGGTGGTAAGCGGAACCTACCACAGGTGTCCCGGGCCGTCTTGGCTCGGATAAAAGATGGGCACACACACAGAGCGAAGCCTTCAATCTACATTTCAGCTGTCGACTATCTGTCCCTCTATGTATGAGGAATTGCTCTAATGCAGTCCAGAGAGGAACTGGGCCAAGTTGTGGATGATGAGCCATGGCCAAGGAGAACTGGAGCTGCCCAGAGGAGTGTGCTGGACCAGCATGGCAGACCTGCATCTTGGTATCTGGCAGGGCCTGGCCTCCAATGCAGATGTCAGCTTGCTAGCGAAGGGAACAGTTCCCATCAAGGAGAGATGGTGCCCAGGAAAGCGTACTTGGGATTGGCGTGCGGGTAGTTCTCAGAATACATTTTTGCAACATCACAGAGCTTTGCTATACATCCCAATTCGTCGATACCTACAGCTCCAACAAGATAAAATAAGGGCGGTATTCTCCCCGTATGCAGACAGGGTTCCCATTGACATCCTTGCAAAGAAAGATCCCGTTTCACGGTGGGTGTCACCATCAGTCTGAGCAACAGCCTTACTGTGAGGTTTTCCTGGGCTGGAACCGCATCGGATCTCTGATTGGCTCCTAGGGCATCAGGATAGTTGTGCGTGGGAACACAGTGGAGCTGATGCAGCGGGGTGCCAGGGGACCACCTCACCCAATCTTCCTGTTTCCAGCTGGCCTGATTCTCCAGGTGGCTCTGGTCTGATTTTGCATCTTCTGTCACAGAATTGATGTTTTCTGCACAGATGAGCTCAGGGAAATTGACTCTGACATTGACTTTAGTTTATAGTGAATAGGTATTGAGGCTGGAACAGTCTTAAGGGCATGTAATAGACAAGGAGTGGTGGATGTCACAGAGAATGTTTTCTCCTCCAGGAGGTGTGCCCTCAGGCACAGAGGTGGATATGCCAACAGTTGGAAAGCATAGAGGAGGCCCGAGGGACGAGGGCTGTACAGTGACCCTGCCTCCTTGAGTGGTATAGTGTTTTGTGGTTGGCCAGCGTGGTGATTTGATTCATCTGCCCACAACACTCATGTATTTTGACTGCTTGGTTCCCAGCTGATGGCAATTTGGAAGGTGGAGTCTTGCTACAGGAAGAGTGTTGCTGGGGTGGGCATAGGAGTGTTAAACCAGAGGACCCCCTTCCCCTCAATCCCTGCTTGTCAGAGCTTGGCTCACTCTGTTGAGGCCTTGTGCTAGCTGCTGTGGCAAGGAGGTGATGCCCAGCCTCGGCTTGTGCCATGATTTCCCTGCCATCGTGAAGCTTCGCCTTGAGACAGTAAGCTGAAATAAACCATTTTCTCCCACCAGCTGTTTCTGGTCAGCTGTTTTGTCCCAGGAACATGAAGGGGACTACTCCTAGATTTTGAAAAGACCAGGGACCACTGAAACAAAGACTTGTCAGTTTAGAAAATGGACGCCAGTCCGTGGGAGTTGGCAGTATTCCTTGTTCTGTGGTCATTGTACCATCGTAGCCCATGGACCCAGCTCCAACTTCCCCTTGCCCAACTTGGCTGTATTTACTCATCAGTGGTAAATTATTAATTACTGAACTTTATACAATTATTGCTAAGAGGGAGTAAATAGATCTGTTGGAAAGACTGATATGGTTGTCTGAGGGACTATCACTACTGTCCTGTTAAAGGATATTAGGATTTTCAGGTATTTGTGTGCTTGTGTGGCATAGCGACTCCCTTGTGGCTTTAGTGGGATTGTTGTATTGCATTTATCACTTTCATTAGGCTACAGTCTTTCTTCCTGTATATCCGGCCAGCCTTGCCATTACCTTGGGATTTGGACTATAACATCTGTGAGTCATCTTGAATAAGTCCTGTCTCTCTTGCAATGAGTACAAGTGAATTCTACCCCCAAGGGAAAAAAAAAATTAAAGTTCTATATCAACTGGTGTTTGAGAAATTGTGAATTTTTTTAAGAAGCTAGCTTTTTTTGGTATATTTATTTATTTATTTGAGAGCGACAGACACAGAGAAAGAGGCAGAGAGAGACAGAGAATGGGCACACCAGGGCCTCTAGCCACTGCAAACAATCTCCAGATGCATGCGCCCCCATGTGCATCTGGCTAATGTGGGTCCTGGGGAATCAAGCCTCGAACCAGTGTCCTTAGGCTTCACAGGCAAGTGCTTAACCGCTAAGCCATCTCTCCAGCCTTTTTTTTTTTTTTTTAAGAGCCAACTTTTTTTTTTTTGGTATTTTTATTTATTTAGTGGATTTCTTTATATGCCAGGTTTGTGGTTTAAAAATTGCTCACAAAGACTTTTCTATGTTTTCTGAATGTTTTCCTTTCTTTCCATGGTCCTCCTGGATATTCATCTTGGTCCTTCTAGAAACCAGATCCTGATTTCATAGGGTTGAGTGATTGCTTAGTGAGGTGTTCTTTCCACAGGGAGTCACTGGCCAGGCCACCATGTCACACAGTGTGCTACACACTTATGATACATCCAGCAGGAAGAGGACCAAACCGGGTTCCCATCTGAGACAAAGTGAAGAAAAGAGGTGGACAGCGGCTGGAGAAAAACATGTTCAAAGTTACTCTGCCAAGAAAACATCTGTAACTGCTCCACCAGAGTCTGGCAAGCTAGGCTTCCTGACACCTTGTCCTTAGGAACCTGGGCCAGATCTTTGGAGAGAGTCCGTTAAACCTTCCTCTCCTGTTGGTTGTCACTTGGACTGTCAATGACTTACACTGACATTTTGCCAGCGTCTCGGGACCTATGCACTGCCAACAGGATGGCACCAGTCTATGTGAGGTGTGCTCCCAGATGCTCGAGTGTGGCGACAGCCTTGTGAGGGCTCTGGGTCAACTTGTGTAGCAGTGGAGACGCAGTCACAAAACGGGTGACAAGTAGGCAAGAGTAGGCGTTTTTGGAGGGCATGATTCACTGTAGCATGACACGTGCAGGTCACAGGGTCCCCAAAGCCAAAATACCCCTGTAGCTAGCAAAAAGTCCAAGACAGTGTTAGACCCATCTTAGAAGTTCATCCTGTTCCCTCTTTGTAAGAACGCTCACAAATTCTAACTTCACATGTGAGTTTTCACTTTTTTTTTTTTTTTTTTTTTTTGAAGTAGGGTCTAATTCTGGTCCAGGCTGACCTGGAATTACGTAGTCTCAGGGTGGCCTCTGCCTCGAATTCATGGCGATCCTCCTGCCTCTGCCTCCCAAGTGCTGGGATTAAAGGCATGTACCACCATGCCCAGCTGAGTTTTGACATTCCTTTTTCTTTCCTAAATAGATTCATAAGGGTGTATTCTTTTATGTATGGCTTCTTAATTTTTGAATCCGTTGAACTTGAGAAACAGCGTGCACAAGCATCACATGTTTCTCATTGAATTACGGATATTCCTTATATGATGGATCTTTTAGGTTGCCAAGGGGCATCTGGGCAGTTGCCAGGCTTCGGTTGCTAGCTGAGAGCATTCCCTGGGGCATGCACTTTGGATCTCTGCTCTCAGGAGTGTACCTAGTGTAGAACCAGTGGTCACTGTAAGGAAGGTGAGCATTCAGTTGTAAGACATAGGACTGAATAGTTTTCCAGAGTGGTTAGGCCAGTTACTATTGGCAGATGAAAATTGTCTGGTAGAAGCACATGCAATCAGAACAGAAAAACCAGAAACAAGCCTAGAATGCAACTCACACTTCAAGTCACCTAAACTGTGTTGGATGTCTGTTTGTCAGGCACTTGCCTAACCTTGTGGAGCTTATTTTTAACTTGTTAATTGTTATTTTTATTTATTTAATAGATACAGAGAATGAGAATGGGTATGCCAGGGCTTCCAGCCAATGCAAACAAACTCCAGATGCTTGTGCCACCTTGTGCATCTGGCTTATATGGGTCCTGGGGAATTGAACCTTTGGCTTTGCAGGCAAGTGCCTGAACCATTAAGCCATCTCTCCAGCCTTGTTAATTTTTTTTTTGTTGTTGTTGTTTTTCGAGGTAGGGTCTCACTCTAGCCCGGGTTGACCTGGAACTCAGTATGTATTCTCAGGGTGGCCTCGAACTCACGGTGATCCACCTACCTCTGCCTCCCGAGTGCTGGAATTGAAGGCGTGCACCACCACGCCCAGCTCAGCCCTGTTACTCTTAAATATGGATATAATTTGATCATCAACCCATTGACTTGTCTTGACCCTCTCCTCATTGTTCTTCTGCTGAACCCCTTCTTCCCAACTAGTCCTCCTTTAATGTCGATGTCTCTCTTTCTTGTGTATGGGTGTGACCCACTGAGTTTGATTATGGTTGTCTAATTATGAGCACAGGTAGGAGATTTTACCACTGTAGAAAATCTGCCTACTGTCCCTTCCCCTTAATACTTCCCCCCCATTTCCTCCACCTCTCATGGCCTATTTCTAGTTTCCTGGCCTTGATGGTGCTCAGATCTGCTTACATGCAAATGTAAACAATTCAAAGCTAGGAGCCACATATGAGATAATGTGGTGCTTGTTTTCCAGAGCCTAGGTTACCTATAGGATATATATGATGAAAGTATTCAAATGTATTTTGCAGATGCATCCATTTGCTGCAGATGCCATAATTTCATTTTTCTTTGGAGCTGACTAGAGCTGCATTCTGTAAATGTACCACATCTTCATAATTTATTCATCAATTGTTGGGCATCTAGGCTGGTTCCATTACCTAGCTATTGTGGACAGAGCAGCCCTAAACATGGATGAGCAAGTATCTCTGGAGGCAAGTGTAAGGTCCTCAGAGTGTATGCCCAGGGATGGCACAGCTGAGTCATATGGCAGTCTATTGACACTCCCTAGTAGATGGAGGAAGAGATGGTTGCAAGACCCTCACCTGGCATTCTGATTCTCTCCTGCCCTCTCCCTGGCTGGGGGATGCTAGAGGATATAAAAAGTAGATGGCTAACTGGAAGGGAGACTTCATGATGCAGCTTCTATGAAGTCACCATCCTGGATTGGGGGGGGGGGGATTTGTGGTGATGAAGCTACCTGTGTGTCACCCAGGCTGCTGTACATAACAGTTCACCTGCCCTCTATAAGAAACACTGGTACGCTCATCAGTTCGCCACGTTGGACTTTGGTATCTATACTTTTGTCTGTTATTCGGTGCCCTGTTTGGGGTGAACAGACATGTTTGTGTTTCCCCATTTGTACCAGACTTCATAATGACATTTTAAAGGTTTATTTGTCCAGTAAATGTGTATTCTACAGTAAACTGAACCAAAGGTTCTGATAGTGCTTCCTGTCTGTGGTGGTTTGAATGGGAGAGTCTGAACATTTGGCCCTGCAGAGTTGGCCATTACTATTTTTCATTTAATTTTTTTTTTTTTTTTTGGTTTTTCAAGGTAGGGTCTCATTCTATCCCAGGCTGACCTGAAATTCACTTGGTAGTCTCAGTGTGGCCCTGAACTGAAGGCAATCCTTATACCTCTGTCTCCCCCCAAGTTCTGGGATTGATGGTGTATGCCACCACGCCTGGCTTCAGGCATTTTTGATTAAACTTATTATTCCATCCCCTGGTGGGCAGATTTCTGCTATGGGCTTGGGGGTGGCGGCATGTCAGTGGGCTTGGATCCTGGAGTCTAGCCCTCGGGTGTATCCTGGCGTTGGCTTTTCTCTCTGCTGTGCTCATGTATGATGGAGTGATCCAGCTTCTCCTGCCATTGATGGAATTTACCCTGGACACTATAAGCCTGAAATAAACCCCTTCCCTCCCATAAGTTGTCTGGCTGGATGTTTTTTCCAGCAATGTGGAGCTGACCACAACACTATTATTTCCCCCCATAATCTGACTCCATGATGGTCATTCTGGGGCATATAGGGCTTTCTACATTTAGAATTATTTCCTTTTGATATATCTTTAGCAGTAGAAATGCCTAGTGTACGGCATGTGCATTTTAAAGACCACTTACATATGTTACTGTGCTGCACCGATTCTATCCTCAAAAGTGATGAATGTGTGCTTTTTTATTCTTACTAGTACTGGGTTTTATTTTTTATAATGAAGAAAGGGAATGAACCTGGCCTTCTAAGATTCACGCGGCCCTGGTTCTTCACAGCCTCCAGTGGGAAGAGATGCTCCTCTGGATTTTGCTGGGAAAACATTCTGTGTGCAGAGCCTCAGCTCACTGAGCATTGGGAGGAGAACCCGTTGCTCTTTCTCACAACCGCACCTGGCCTGGTGAAGGCTCTGCTGAGCATGTTCTCCAAAGATCCCATTGAACTCGTGGTGGTGGTATTAATGAATCCCAGCCTCACTTACAATTAGGAGCAGATGCTCCAAGTCAGAATTTAAGTGCAGCTGACAGATCCCCTGTTGCTCGTACAACATACAGATGTTCAAGTGCCCTTGTAGAGGAAAAAGGTGAGAGGAGACATTTAAAAACCAAGTCCATCTTCAACACAGAAAAAGTGGGTTCCACCATGGAATGCAGACGGTGTCTGGGGCCCATGGCTCCGCCTTCACGTGTGTTGAAGACATCTGTCTGCTTTTCACTCCCGGTTTTTAATCCCAGCCACTGCTCTCACCGAGTCTGCCTGGGGCACTCACTTCTAAACACACAGGGAGTGGAGTTTCTCTCAGGCTGTTTTTGCTTCAGCGATGAGATGCAAATGCATGGGCTCTTTTGGTCTGGGTGAGCTCTCTGGGAACTTCCCGCAGGTTGGCGATTCCAAGTTGAAGGGAAGATGGCTCCCAAGAGACATCTGTGCATGTCTAGGGCTATTTTGGGTTGCCAGCAAGAGGATGCTGTGGATGCCTAGTGAAAAGAAGCCAGAAAGATGTGATAAGCACCCTATGCTGCATTGGAGGCCTCCTCAAATGAACCCTAAAGAAACCCCAAAAGAAATTGCTAGGAAGGGTCAAGATTGTCAAATGCTGGCCTAGAGATAGGATGCTCCTTTTATAATATCTTTTTTGGGCAAGGGATGGTCCAGATGGATGGAATTGAGAACTGGCATTTTTCTGGCCACTAGGCTTTGTTCATGTAAGACATCAAGGGGCTGGATACTTTTCTAGGTTCTGAGGGGCTCATGGAAACCAGATAGAAGAAACTCTCTACCTGCATGTAGCTTAGGATCAAGGGTACAAGGTTCTTCTCAAGATATTTGACCCTTCCAGAATCAAATGTCAGGACTAACTGAATGAATGGTTCCCATCCTAGGGAGATTTGATAGGTGAGCATATTCAATCCAGTATAATAAAGACCACAGTTTTTTTTTTTTTCCATTTTGTCAAGATAAACAGCTACTGGGTGTGGTATAAGAGACTGTATATTAGCCTATGAGTCATAGTGAATTGTCTGCGCTGCTAACCAGAAAGCCCGTTTGATTTTGTTACCCCAAAGGCTGGAAAAAAAAATCTAAAATAAAGATCTTTTTATTCTCTCAGAGCTGACAGCTTCCAGATGGACAGGCTGAGACTCTCCCTTGTTTTTATTAAAATTCTTTTTGGCTTATTTATTTATTTGAGAGTGACAGAGAAAGCAAGAGAGAGAATTGGCACATTAGGGCCTCCAGCTACTGTAAACGAACTCCAGATGCATGTGCCACCTTGTGCATCTGGTTTACATGGGTCTTGAGCCTCGAACCAGGGTCCTCAGGCTTCACAGGAAGCTCTTAACCACTAAGGTATTTCTCCAGCCCATTAATTCTTTTAAGTCTTTTATTCATTTTTCAAACAGAGATTGATGGAGAAGAGAATGGGCAAGCCAAGACCTCAAGCCATGACAAACAAACTCCAGATGCATGCACCACTGTGTACATCTGGCTTTTCATAGGTCCTGGGGAATCAAACCTGGGTAGTTAGGCTTTCCAGGCAATTGGCTTAACTGCTGAGCCATTTCTCCAGCCCTCTTAATTCTTTTTTTATTATATATTTTTTTATTAATTAGTTTTGTATCCAGCAAATACAGTCAGTTTGGTACCATTATTAGGCTCATCCATGACTTACCCCCTCCCCTTAGCCCCTCCTTGTTGAGGTATATGGGTCATGCATTGTGGAGTTAGCCCACAGTTATGGGTAGGATAAATGTCTCTGCATATCATGACCCATTGTGTGGCTCTGACATTCTTTCCACCCCCCCCTTCTGCAAAATTTCCCTGAGCCATGTTGGGTTCATTTTTGGTCTGCTTCAGTGATTAGATGTTAGAGGCCTCTGGGACTCTGGCTCTCTGATTTGGTAGGAGTTGATTTTTCTTTGTGTTGATCTCCTTCAACCTTGTGCTGGTACCCATTTCACCGGGAAAACAGCACCCTTGCTTGTTTCACCAATTGTTCTTAGTTTCAGCTGGGGCCCTCTTAATTCTTGCTTTACCACACCTTGGCAGTATCCTTTCTTTCCAACAGGATGATATCTGTCCATAGCTCACTTTTCCATATGCTGCATAGCCAATTCTAAAGACCCACTCACGTGCGCTCCACAGCACTGAAAGCCATGCCCTGTGGCTCAGTGTTCGCTGCTCTGGGCCTTGCGGGGAGCACTCTGGATTGTGGGCTGCATCTACAGGACTTTGGCTCCCATCTTTTGGCTTTCCTGAAGCTCTCTGCATGTCGCATACATGTTTGAAGATGTGCTGGGAGCCTTCTGTTCTTGCCCTGAATCATTCCAGCACCTTCATTAGGGGCAGCAGAGGAGACTGGGCCCACAACAAAGTCATTGAGCTCAGCTACCTCATACATCTCTCTACTTTTGGTTCAAGTCGTCACAAGCTTCTGTGACATGGAGGCGGCTGAAGGCACTCTCAGGTTTGTTGAGAGGCTTTCTGTTGATGAACTGATGGTAGGATAATGGGGTGTGCTGTGGGACTTACCCCAGGGCTGGTGAAGAGTGTCCATTCCCCCTTTGTCCTCCATCATTCTCGAAGCCTCTCCAGTGACTGGCCGGCCTCACATGCATCTTGGCTTGCTCTTGCGGTCAGCTGGTCCTACCCCCGAGTGAGGTTGCATGCCATAGGCAGGGAAGGAAGTGTGGAAATGGGTCATCTTTTTGGTTGGGTCTAAAAGACCCTTTGCACTTTGTTGGCTAACTCCCTGCCAGTATAACCCCAGTGTCACAGGAGCATGAGGGAGTATCTTTCTCCTCCTTAGCCTTGAGTTCATCTTAGTTCTACGGCACATGTTAAGAGGCACACCTGGGGACTGGAGAGACGGTTAGTGGTTAAGGTGCTTGCTTGCGAAACTTAAGGACCCAGGTTTGAGTTCCCCAGTGTAAGCCACATGCATGACGTGGCACATGTGTCTGGAATATGTTTGCAGTGGCTAGAGCCCCTGGCATGCCCATTCTCTCTCTCTGCCAATATATAAATAGAATATTTTTTTGTTTTTTGAAAAAAGGCAGGCCTGTCCTGCATCTTGCTGCTCCCCTCATCACAGCTATGGGAGACTGCTTTTCTCCACATTCATATTGATCAGAAGTCATGAGAGATTAAACGTCGGACCTCAACAAGCAAATCAAACTTCAGGAGTAAATTACTGGATACTTTGGTTACATCATAGTTTTAAAGTCTCTTTCTCTGTTCATCATTGCACTCCCCCACTGCAGGGTTGAACTTTTGTTCTCATTTGCTCACTGGGGTGTGTATGAATGTGTGTACGTGTTGTGTATGCATGTCTATACATCCTTGGGGTGCTCTGGATGGCCAGAGCTAAACACTGAGTGTCCTGCTCCATTGCCCTTCTGCCTGCCCTTACTTGAGCAGGAGTCTCTGGCTGGTACTGGAGCTTGACGTTTTTCACAAGCTCGGGTGATTCCCTGGTCTCTTAACTCCCCTTTGCAAACCTGGGGTTGCAGGTGCACATGGCTGTTCTCAGCTGTTTATGTGACATCAGGAGACTTGAACTCTGCAGGTTTCAGTCCCTCACCCCATGCCTTCATGCTTGTGCGGGAAACTCACTCAGCCACTGAGCCATCTCCAGCTCAGCATTAATATTTACATAATGTTTTCTTGACACATAACGCTGATCAGCAGAAGAGCTGGGCCTCTAAAGAAACAAGTACCACTATACAAGAAAGAAACTCCGTTTATGTTCTGTGGATAAGAGGGGCAGATAAAGATTGCTCTCTTCCCCTTATTTTTCCTCGAGTGATATTTTCATTTTGAGAGAGACTTGATGTTAGTTTTGTTTTTTGAGAGAGAGAGAGAATGAATGATCACGCCAGGACCCACAGCCTGCTATGCACGAACTCCAGACGCACGTGCGCCCCCTTTTGGTGCATGTGCAACAGTGCACACTTGCACCAGTGTGCATCTGGCTACGTGAGACCTGGAGATTTGAACATGAGTTCTTAGGCTTTGCATGCAAGCACTTTAACACTAAGCTGTCTTTCTAGCCCTTGATGTTAGCACTTGAACACTTGTATATTAGGCATGATTTCCAGCTTGAGGATGTAGAAATTTCAGAATGAATCTTGCCTATAAGGAGCTGATGCTGTACTTAAAAAAAAAAAAAAAAAAGGAGAATAGACACTGTGAGGTGATTAAGTTAATCCTGGAAAGGTCTTCCATGGGATGGTGGTGAAGTCCAAGAAGCCTGTAGGCAAAGATGCTGGTTGGCGCTACGATACGCCTTTTAGGGAAGATGAGTTAGTGTGCAAGAGGAAGATTATGATGAACAGAGGTAGTTACTACAAAAGAGTCTACCACTCACAGAAACCCCAGAGCGTCACACAGCCAAGGCTTTGTTTAAGCCAAAGGAATTCAATAAAGAATTTATTCCTACTTGTGAAGATCCAAGTTGTAACGGATAGCTATACTTCTCAAAAATCCCGTGTGCTTCATCCTTGTTGCATTACCCTGTCCTTGCTGGGACAAAACATCTGACCAGAGGCGTGTTATGGCAGGACAGTGTTTATTTCTAGCTTAGTTTGTAGGAGAGGCTTCATCATGGCAGGGAAACCGTTGTGAGAACAGACAGCAGCCCGTCACCTCTTGTCGTATCAGCAGGGTGGAAGCAGTAAGAGGTCTTGCTAGCACTGGTAAGGGGGCTGGACTATAAAATCCCCCCAGTGACAAACCGCCTCCAGCAGGGTTATGCCTCCAAAGGCTTCCCCAGCTGAGGATAAAGCTTGGTGCTTAGTCACAGACACTGGGTATGGGGTAACATTGTCATTGAAACCACCACACTCATTGTTCTTCAGGTCCCTTCATGTTCTAAAGAATCTTTTGTATGACAAGCATAGAAGTGTCTTCCTCTCTCCCCCCCTGCCTTGCAGCTCTTTATTACAGTACAGTGTGATGAGCTTCTCATGGCTCCATACTTCCCACTTTGTTTAGGATTCTTAAGTATCCCCTTGCCTCCCTGACATCTAGGCTGGAAAAAAAAAACAAAAACAAAAACAAAAACACCAGAACTTTACTTTTTAGAATTTGTTTATATCTATTTATTTGAGAGAGAGAACTTTATTTTTTAGAGGGAATAGGGTAGGCATGCAGAATGGGGAGACACGGGGGAGCGCTGCCGTGTTGACAACCCTTGGTTACCCCTGGAGCCACATTCTGCCTTCTCCAACACTCACCTCTCTCTGTTAGGAGAGCTGAAAACAAACCCACTTCTCTGGGCCATGTTATTTCCACACATCCTAATCTCTGCCTGCATAGGCTATACCTTACGTGTGCAGAGGAACACAACTGCCTCTCTGCAAGAAGCCACGGCATAAATAACAGGATTAGTATACTGAAGTTGGCAGGGCTGATTAGAACCGATTGTCTCGGGGCAGTATTGGTGGTCTTCTGGGAATTACTGCAGGTGTGTGTGTGCGCACTCATGCCCATGACTACGTTGTGTGCTTCATGGGGGTGTGAAGAATGAAGGACCGGAGATAGAAATTGCCTAGGCAGTTTAGGGTAACAGCGCCCCAAAGAGGAACAGTTCTTTTTTCTTTTGTTTTGTTGCATGGCTAAAAGCAGGAAATGTCCTTAAGTCCATAAAAGAAGGTCTGGTTTTTCCTTAGCTTTGTTTAACTTTATTTTTTCTCTAAAGGAGTTTCCTTTTCCTGAAAACCAGATGGGACACTTGGCACAGGCACTGGGCTGACCAGCTTATTCCCCATCCAGGCTTCTGAGTCTGCCCTCTTGTCCCTGACCCACCAACCAATCAAGGTCTTCTATATATGTTTAACCTTAACCAGTAACTTACATCCCTAAGTCACCATGTAGATCATCCCCATTGAACTACACCCCCCACAAACAAACACCAAACATGGGAGCTTTATGCTTTATTGTCTTTCCTAAAATCTTTCATCTTTGGGGACCCTTCCTTTTACACAGGAGCTCAGCCTTCTTTCCTTCTCTTAAGGTCTACAATCAAATCTTTCTAAATTTCACCCTCTAGTTTGTGGATTTCATCAGTTGAATTCATAAGATAAGGACCTGGAGACCACTGACTCTGGGAGTTTTGTGTAACCGTAGTACCCTAACTCCTCCTAAGATCTGAGAAGGGCTCTGTAGCTTTCAAAGGCACCCCAAATTTCTGCATCACAAGCATGAACAGCTGCCACTGTTGGAGGGCAGTCAGAAACACATGTCCCTGTTTACCAAACATGTATGAGCAAGCAGCTCATTGAGGGATTTTAATTTGGGAAATAAACATGAAGCAATTTTGTTTATTTTTATTTGCTGCTTTCCCATAACAACATCTTGGTCGATGTGTTTTCTATCATTTTTAGAATGAAAACCCAGTCCAGTTGAGTTTAACACTCCTACCTCATGGTAGACCTGGGATTTCCTTTTTTCTTGTTGCCTTGTATAGTCTCGACGTACAACTTGAGGAGTCAGTGTTGCAATGAATGTGTGAATGTGTTCTCTTCCTGCCAGTCTTGAGGTCAAGGGAGGCCCTCTGGAGGGCTTAGCTAGGGGCCTGCCTTGATGTACCACCTCTTCCTCCTGTTTTCTTTTGTTGGTTGCAATGGGCTAGGTTATAGTTGGGAACAAGTCAAAATAATATTTTTTGGCTTTAAACCACAAAGGTCTGTTTCTACCCATCTGTCATGGGAGGGGAGGGCACTGCTGTGTGTTCAGGGCAGTGGCTGATGAGGTCTCCAGCCGGCCTTTATGGTCACCATGGCAGGTGGAGCCGTGCACTGAAGAGACATGCATCACCACTGGGTACCTTTATACAGCACTTGGAGGATACGCCGGGTGTGAAAGTATCAGCAGGACAGTTCAGGGCAATCCTACCTACCGTATACCCAGGAGAGGGAAGTTCTGTGCTTGGCCCTGGAATTAATGACATCCCAGGAGCATCTTCTAGCTGTTGTCCCCTGCCTCCTGCTGATGAGACCCTCTCAGCAGGCGGTGCTCATAAAGGGACACATAGTGGCTCCCACTGGGCTGTTTTTAGCTCATTATTCCATCTCCTAAATGCTAATAAGTTTGCTCTACTAAACAATGGGGACACAGGCATCCCCAAAGCTGCCCCCTTCTCTAAGTTTAGCCAGTCCTCTTGTGTTCTCTCCCCGGCCCCCACCAATTTGGTCAGTCCCAGAACAAATTAGCAAACCCACTGCCTGAGAACATCTTTAAATGGAGACATACCTGTCCTCTTTATAAGCACCCGGTTTTGAGCAGTTGACTTAACAGCAGACCTTAGATAGCACATGAGTGGGGAATACGCAGCACTTGGCAAACCTCGTAAATATCCCAAGTCCTCCAAAGGCTGGTGACCGCCACTCTTTCCCTTACCCAGTCTCTCCTTAGGCAAACTGGGGAGCAGGGGAAGGTTGACGCTACAGTTACCTTCAGAGCACTTGACCCAAAGCAGCTGATGGGAGAAAAGGGCTCATAGTTTTGAGGGGAGGCTTCCTCATGGTGGGGAGAGGGTAGTGGAGCAGAGCTTGGCCATTATGTCTTGCCATGGCAGTAGGTGGAAAGCAGCAAGCTGGGGACTTAATCAACCTCAAGGTCTGTCACCAGTGACATGACTCCTTCAGCAAGACTCCACCTCTAAAGTGGCCACCAAGTGGGGACCAAGCATTCAAAACACACGAGGCTCTGGGAGCATCTCACTCAACCAGTATAGTGAGTGTGGGGCATCTTTTGCTCCCCCTTAGGAAGCCTCTAAGAGTTCTGTACCTTCTGAAAGCTTGTCCATTTGCCTTACTTTCTCTTTGTAAGAACATGTAGGAATTTGGTCTTGAGCTTTGGTCATAGATTAGATGACATAGATGAAAAAAAATCCTCCTTATTCAACATACCTGTGTAATAAGGGCCCTAACCTTCCTCTCTACGGCATAGAACTTGCTTGTAAATGCATTTCACTACTTAAGCTAATTTAAAAAATGAAAACCTTCTGGATCTGTGGACTGGCTTCTATGGATGAACATTGGAAAGCTTGCTGAATAATTTTTTTTCTGTTCAAATTTTAATATGGACTAGTGAGTGGGCTTGTTTAATTTCTTAAAATAAATATTTTATGGGATCATTGAGCTTATATTCTATTTCAAGTAAAACCAGGGGTTATTGCAAATCTGGAATGTTCTGATCTGTAATGAGATGTATCCTCTTTGTCTCAAGTCTGACAGTCTAATATGTGAGACTTTGATACATAATTGTTTTTCGTCTAGTAATTTCTTTTTAGGGGGCACTGATGCTGGTTTTAGTCTCTGAAGACATGGTATCTTACCACAAGTGATAGGGTCTCAGGGCCTCCTGTTGGGTCCCTCTGATCTGTTGGTAGAGGATTTTAGCTCATTGGATTTTGGGATCTAAAAATAATAATGGCTATTTATATGGAAGCATAGATGCACCAGGGGGTGCTGTGAGGCAGGCTCACTACCATTTTGCCCTGCTTATCATTTCCTATTAATATGTATATCTGCATACACACTGAATTTCTGTTCTAGGTACTTTCCACACAGCTAATGTCACAGTGACCTTCTAGTTGGGACAAAAGACCTGATTCAAAGCAACTTATGGAAGGAGAGGGTTTATTTTGGCTCATGGTTTTGAGAAGTTTGACTGTGGTGGGAAAAGCATAGCAGAGCAGGCACTTAGGCCATCACATCTTGTCAATAGCAACAGGAAGTAAATAGTGTGAGTGAGTTGGCATTGAACACCCAGCGGGCAGGACTAATTAACCTCAAGGTCTTCCCCCCCACCAGAGACACATCTCCTCCAGCAAGGCTCCACCTCCCAAAGGCATAATGAGCTGGGGACTAAGTCTTGAATTTAATCATACTCAAGGCAGTGGGGGACATTTTATATTAAACTACCAAGGCTCATTTAATTAATGTCCTAGCTCTCTACTATAAGATGAAATGGAAGGTCCAAATTAGTGTCTTGCCCAAGGAGAAGAGCTAATATGAAGAAGGGAAGTATTGAATCTGGTTTAACCCTACCCCTCCACTCCTGATGCAATGTAAATGTCATTCTATTTGATAGGACCTGGGACTCATTTGGCTAGGTTTCATGAAGCCAGGGTCCCTCTTTCCAGTGCCACTTTTCATAGCATTCCTTAACTCCAGGTACTGACTGAGCAGATACATGGAGCTCAGCCAGGGGGCTCTGTGGAAGCAAGACTGCATCTTCCTCTCAGATGCTCTCTTTCCCCAGGGAGGAAGCAGGAAAGCTTTGTCAGGGCTCAGTTGGCCATTGACTTGTTTTTGTCTTGAGCTGTGCTTAGGGGTTGTTGGCAGGTTGATAGCTTTGCTCTGATGTCCTGGCCCACAGCTAGTCCCCACTTTATACCTATGAACTCTCCTGAGAAGAGTCACAGAAGGCAAAGGCATGTGCTGGCATTGGTGATGCCCAACTCAGCTTGGCCTGAGTCTTCTCAACCCCGAAACTGACCAGAACATGTCTGCATGACTCTTCTCCAGAGTGTCTTGCAATGAGGGTTTTCCAATCATGACTTATAAAAATTCACTGCTTTTAAGCTATAAAATCTCATATTTTGAGAAAATAAAAATAGGATTAAAAATAGCACTTCCATAATTCATCACTCTAAGGTAGTTACGTTGTTTTATGCATTTATATTCTCCCATAAATAACGTTGTGTGGCATATATGCCCTTGTCGTGTGTGGCTCAAAATATTTATGGAAACATACATAAAATATACTTACTTTTGCCTTTGCCTCATAATCCACCCTTTCTTGTTTTCTGTTCTGTTTTGCTACATAAAACAGATTAAACGTTTTTTATTTTTATATTCAATATTTTATATAATTTATTCATAATTTATTATATAATATATTTTTGTCATATGACCTATTATATAACATACAGTTTATATAATATGTTAATATATCATTTGAACCCTTTCAATTTTTTAGACCAAGATATGATTTTATATATGCTAAGTTTTATTTGGGGGAGGGGAGACAGGCAGCCCAGGGTGGCCTTGAACTCATGGTGATCTTCCTACCTTAGTCTCTTGAGTGCTGGGAATTAAAGAAATGAGCCACTGTGCCTGGCATTCACATATTACATTGGGATTTAGGCCCTTGGTTTACTGGTAGAAATCTGTTCTTCCTGGATGAGATGGTAATGGGGTTGTGCCAGGAAGACGGTATGATAGGGGTCTCTCAGATCTCACCAGGAACTCTGCCTCCAAGGGATTGAAATCATAAGCAACCTTGGCTACACCACCCCACTCAGAGTGCGTACCTGGTCTAATGACAAAATTTGAACTACAGCCACCTGCAGTATTTCCCCATGAATTCATGGTGTTGGTCCAAAGTGAGCTCTCTCCCAGGTTCCTTCCTTAGTGGAAGGAGCTTGGCTCTGGGGTGTTGCTTGTCACTTGATGGACATTGTTTTTACTCTTGTTGACGCCTGTCAGCTGTTCATTTTTGACACCTGCCCAATCACCCTGGGTTTAATTGCTCTGCTCTGTTATTGCCCTTTGCTTGCAGGTCCTGTGGCAGGTGATGACTTCTCTCTGATTACAAGCCATAGCTGTCTCTGATCACCTTCTGCCCAGCCGCCTGTTTCCCTTCTGGGAGGTGGGATGAGTGCTAAGGTCCCTCCTACTAAGGGAGATGCTGGACCCTCCTGGGTTGAGCTGCAGCTTGCCACAGATCTGTTGTGTTGACTGCTAGCCTCCAAATGGCCCCAGAAGCCATAGCATTTATTTTGGGTGGAAATTATGGGTTCTCACATAATTTAAGAGTAACCACAATGGCCTTTACTCTCTAGCAACATCTGTCAGCCATATCACCAGCAGCCAGAATGGGGTGGACCTTTCTCTTCATTTTGACAATTATAACCGTACATGTAGTTAGAGTGGCTACTTTTGATTCAGGAATTTACCATGTGCTGAGTTCTGTAAGCGTCTCTCTGCTAAACCTTTGTAACAGCTGCATGAAGTAGGTGCCATCACTCTCTTTCCCTCACTCCTTCTTCCCCCTTTTCTCTCCTACCTCCTCCCCTTCTCTTAAATGAGGAAGCTGCCCAAATGCTTACAGCTGCTGGGGAGCAAATCAGAAACACGCATACATAATATGATGGTCTGAATGTAGTGTCCCCCATAGCCTCATGTGTTCATCATGAAACATCATACTCAGTCCCTAGTCGGTAGAACTTTTGGGAGGTGGACCCGTGCTGGGAGCAAAACCTGGAGGTTTCTTAGTCCAGTCCTATGATATTTACTAGCTAGCTCACTCTTGCTGCTCCTTCCCTGATGCTGATGTGTGAGGATGTGAGCTGGTGGCTTGGTCTGCAGTGCTTTTCCTGCCATGATGAAGCTTCTCCTGGAAAGTGGAGGGACTTCTTAGTGGTTAATGCGCTAAACCTTAGGACCCATGTTGGGTGCTCCAGATCCCATGTTAGTCAGATGCACACAGTTGAGGCAAGTATAAGGTCTCTCATGCCCACTAGGTGGTGCAAGTGTGTGGAGTTCGATAGAGGTGGATGAAGCCCTGGTGCACTGACTCTCTGTCTCTCTCTCTTTAAAAAAAAAAAAAAAAAAGAAAGAAAGAAAGAAAGAAAGAAAGAAAATGTAAGCTTGAGTAAACCCTTTGTTCCCATAAGTTGCTTCTGGTCAGGTGTTTTGTCTCAGCAACAAGAGGGTAAGTGTAATACAGAGCTAAACTCCTTTCTACAGTCTGGTGGTGAGGGTAGCAAAAATTGTCAACCTAATTATGTGAAAAATAACATTTACTTCTTGAAAATGTGTGTTTTGAATAGGTCCATCTGCGGCCACACCATTTCAGAACCCCATAAAGGATGTTGTATTTAAGCTCAAGCTACTGATTAGTACTGTCAGTGTTTAGCAAGTGCTTACCGAGTCCAGTCTGAGTCTAAGCACTCCAGAGAGTTTTCCCATATGCTTTCAACCCTGTGGAAAAGGATCTGTTTTCATACTGCCTCATGAAGAGACCAGGCTCAGAATGTTACCCATGTTGTCCAAGGATCAGGGTTCATCACTAGTGAGCCACGGTCCAGCCTTGGCTGGCTTGCCTTCAGTTCCTTGCTAATTTGCTTTATAGTCTGTTGTGAGGAGGGCCTGTCTTCATAACACCGTTTTATACTTGGCCATACATTTTCTCTGTCTATCAGCCAATGAGTCTGTTCTTAGTACCACAGGGAGATGTAGAGACTGCTCAGTGGGATATATTTAGTTGAGGAGACACCCCCACACTCATGCCTAAGGAATGTCCCATGAGGACGCTGGTCAGAAAAGGAGACGTGGAAGGTGTGTCAGGGCACGGTGCGATGGTCTGTGCTCTGCGTGGAGCAGAGGCCCTCTGGGTGTAGCCAGTCTGTGGGAGGTCGAGCTGAATTCAAGGGTGGGGGCAGTTTGACTCTGACTGGGTCCAGACAGAAGTATCTAGGCCAAGCCATTTTGGATACTAACCCCTTGGCAGTGGCATCCAGAGTGGAGCACAGTTGAACGATGTCTCAAGCTGCCACCCACAGTGAGCAGCAAATAGCTGCACCGGGAGACGGGGTGGTTTCTGTGCTCCTCTCAGCAGCGACCCCTGCCCCCGGGTGACTGAGACCATGAACAGACAGCACTGAGCCATCAGAGCACTTGAAAGAGACAAATGCAGCATGGTCTTTCCAAAGTGCCACGAGCTGACCCCCTGGGGGTCACCCCACCCCTCACACCCCCAATGCAGGTTAGTCTTCAAAAACTCAAAGTCGCCCAGTGAACAAAACTATCTCTCTCATTTTTTTTTTTTTTTTTTTGGCCCATTGTTTTCCTAAACTCATTTGGCTATGACACCTGCCGACTTTTTTTTTTTTTCCTTACTTACATACTCATTAATGCCTAGCAGAGTCAGCATTTGTATGAGGTATAAGACAGCACATTTCTGCAAGATTTCCACCTTAAAATTACTTAACTGTTAAAACGTTCTTAAACGTAAAAGGTTTAGCTCCCACCCTGGAGGAGATGGAATAATGGAGCCATTTTCACAGGTACTGGAAAGCTGAGGTTATCATTTCAAGCTTGTTTTTCCTCTTGAGTTAGAATGCTAAGTTCCTTGAGGGCAAGCCAGGGACCCTGAACCTCCTTTGTACCAGCCAGAGAGTTTTCTCAGTGCTGGCTACTCAATAATTACTTGTTAATTGATTGATTGAAGATGTTTGTTAAAGGCCAGAAAGTTAATTAGTTGAGGCTGGAATGCAGTTTTTTGTTTTTTTTTTTTTTCAACTTGCAGCCAGAGGCTTGTTTTGCCAGCCAGCAAACCCTACACTGAGGTCCTTCCAGCCTCCTGTAGTGTCCCCAAACAACTTGGAAAGCTTAACAAGCTCTTCCTTTGTTTAAGTAGTTTTCTCTGGGTGTATCATTCTTGCCTTCCCTCTTTCACATTATCACAGGTCGGAGCTGGGCAGAAGTGGGTGCCAAGACAACCTGTTGGCAGATGCTGAGTGTGTGTGGGCAGCCCTCTCTCCCCCAGCCCTATGTTACTACAGCTGCTTGTCCCAGGAGAGCGGGGACCTTAGATCACTTCTGCTTTGCTCTATCTGTGAGTCTTACCTGGGGAGTTGCATCCTAGGGCTAAGAAGGAGAGAAGTGGGCCTGATGCTGTGCTTCTCCCAGAACTGGCTCATGGTTGGGAATTATTAAGCACAAGAAACACGCAGCCCCAAATCTCAAGCCTTAATTGCATAGTTACGTACGCATTTATGACTGACAGGGTGTCTAAGTTTCACAGCATCAATGGGAAAGGCACTCCATTCTTAACAGGATTACCACGGAGGCCATTTGTCATAAGCATTCCAGTCCAGGTTAACACTGGTATAAGGAGGATGGCTAATTTCTTCTCCTGGCTGTTGTCATAGATTCTCGATGTAGAGAAGTGCATCCTCCTTTGAGCTGTTTGACACTTGGACCTGCAGCTTGCTGGCAAGGAGGAGCACAGGGAGTAGAATTTGCATGCCTTGGAGGATGGCTCTCTTTAAACACCCACTGGGCTGCATCTGTTTCTGGATCTGGTCTCTAACCTTGGGAATCGAAAGAAGAGCATCTTTATTTTGAGTGTTTCAGTTTTGTTTCTGCATTCGACCCGCGCCCTTCTGCTTTCTGCAAGTCCATGAGTCATTTAGCAGCGTTACTTATGTAAGAATTGATTAGGTTTCATGGAATGAGAGAAGAGCCTGCATTCTTCTGAGTGCCTTTTGGCTACCATTGGAGTGAGATGAATGTTGGTTACGGATAATGTGTCCTATTATGTACTAATATCTTCCTGGGCAAATTATTAAAATCTCAACACCCCAAGACTATAGAAGTCTTGAACATTGAGACCAAAGTGAGTTTTTTTTTTTTAATTCTATCTTGATAGTATGTTTGTCTCCCAAACCATGAAACCGTGGAGTGCCGATCTATCTGAAGTTTGTACTTAGTGAATTTAATCAGCTACTTGGAACCTTTCACATCTAATGGACTCCAAGGAGTTCATAGCTTTCTTATAATTTTATACATGTATTTTTCTTGATGGTACTTGTCAGTATTTTAGTTCAGTAGTAACATGTCACATTGAATATATTTCCCTACGAGGCTATAGGCTTCATAGGAGCAGAGATGTGGTGATTTGAATTGGATATCGCCCAATAAACTTGTGTGTTCTGCGTACTTGGTCTCCAGCTAGTGGCACTTTGGGAGGTGGAGCCTTGTTGGAGGAGTGTGTTGTTGGGGGTGGGCTTGGCAGTGTTGCCAAGCCTCCCCTTGCAGAGTTGGGCTCACCTCCAGCTGTTTTCCACCTGCTGTGGCAAAGGTGATGTCCAGCTTCTGCTCCTGGCATGCTTTCCCATGCCGCTATTGAAGCTTTGCCTCAAGACATTAAGGCTGTGGTATAGGTTCTGTCATGTCCACATAATAGGTGAGGTGAAAGATTGTTCACCTCGTGAGAGGGGAGTTGCTTGTCTGTATGGTCCTGCTAGTGTGACTCTGGCCTGTGCTCCCTTCGCCACTATCCTGAAGGAAGAATGTAAGCTGCAATGGTGCTCATCTCCCTCCTTGCTTACAAGCCCTATGGCTTCTGACCCTAGGGACTCCCAGGGCTCAGGGGCAGGTGAAACGTATGCACGTTCCACAGGAGAATTTTGGCAGTCACAGCTTGGGTGCTGCCTTTGTAAGAAACAGGAAGGAGCCTGTTAGCAGAGATCCTGCCATCACATCATGTAGGCCCGACCCTCTTAATGTCCTGTGAATTAGTATGCTCAGTGTGGAAGCCCAGGGAGAAATTCCAAGCCAGCCACTCCTCGTTGGTCCAAGAATAAAATGCAGTCGGGAACATAAAAGATGGTGGTTTTGGAATAAAACAAAGCCGTGTCCACCATGATTATAGCTCATTTTTAACTTCTGCATGATGAGATTAAATCAAATCATTGTTTGCACATTGAACCACATGACTCTGATTTGTCTGAGGCAGATTGGGGTATGGTGGGTATTTATACCAGTTACTAAAGCCTTCTGAGCATATGGTTTTACTTTTTTAAATCTCATTTACAAATGTAAAAAAAGCCACAGAACAAAATGTAAAACATTTGCGGGGAAAAAAGGGACATCGCATGAGACCACTGAGGGTTTGTGTTATGCAATGTCGAGGTCTTGTATTGGGAGCTTACTTTCTAGATGACTCTGTGCCCTAGGTTCTGGAATACGTGTTACAGAGACATCTTGGAACAGCTAGAATCTATTGTGTGTTTCTCTGTCTGCTGGTGTCACTGTGATATCTCCTGCCCCAGAAATGACTTTGACTGACTTCGTGAGCACTAGAGAAATGGTGCCAGGGCTGGATCTAGAAATTTCCAGTGACAAACAGCCAGGCAGTACGAATTAAAAATGTGTTGCCTATACAGCGCCTAACAAGTGTGAAATTCTTTAGAGAAGACCTTCTATTCTGGAAATGTAACTTGGTGTCTCCTAGGAAAACATCCTCTATGAGTCAACACAACTTTGCTCAGTAAATAGTAAAATTTCACCTCTTGGGAAAAGAGGAGTTCGATGTTTGAAAAGTGAAGTTTGCACATCTGCCTTCAGGTTGTTGAGAAGAAACTTAGATGCAGCTTGGATTTTAGACCAAGGCCTTGCTTCAACAGTCCTACTTAGCTGTCATGGTTTAATTCTTTTTCGCTTGTCATGATTTTGGCAGCATTTATTTATTTATTTATTTCTTGGTTTTTCGAGATGCAGTCTCATTCTAGCTCAGGCTGACCTGAAATTCATTGTGTATTCTCACGGTGGCCTCAGCTCACTGTGATCCTCCTACCTCTGCCTCCCTAGTGCTGGGATTAAAGGTGTGTGCCAACACGCCTGGCTTTTGGGAGCTTTTTTAAAACCTTGTTTACTTTTATTTATTTGAGAGTGACAGAGAAAGAGGCAGAAAAAGAGAGAGAGAATGGGCACACCAGGGTTTCCAGCCACTGCACACTAACTCCAGACACATGTGCCCCCTTGTGCATCTGGCTAACATGGGTCCTGGGGAATCAAGTCTCAAACCTGGGTCCTTAGGCTTCACAGGCAAGTGCTAAACCTCTAAGCCATCTCTTCAGCTCCTCTTTTTTTAAATACTAAAAGATTATGTTTATTGATGGAAGTATAGAACCAAGGGAAGGGAAATGAGTATACCATGTGGTTTGAGAGGCTATGTGGTGTGGTTTGAAAGGCCATGTGGTGGACCTATAAAGACCACAAACCTAAGAGTCAGGCATGGTGGCATACACCTTTATTCTCAGGATTTGGGAAGCAGAGGTAGAGAATCACTGCAAAATCGAGGCCAGCCTGAGATTACATAGTGAATTCTAGAGAAGCCTGAGCCAGAGAAAGAAAGAAACACAAAATAAAAGTTACAGAGAAAAAAAGAAAGAAAATAAAAAGAGCTTCTACCATGTGGGTAGTGGGAGAAGACAGAGAGAGCAGCCTATGTGGGAAGTAGAGGTTGGGGACTTCTCCCCTAGTCTCAGCCCTGCCAGGCCTAATCAAGGGAGACCCCCCACCCCCAGAACCTGGGCGTTCATGAGTCATTAGGCTGGCCAGAGAGCTTGTCCCTTGGGAGTTTTTAAGTGTTTTTTTTTTTTTTTAACCTCTAGTGCAATCATAAATGAATTAAATAAGGGTGCTGGATTTGTTTCTTTACTCATCTTAATTTGGAGAAATGTGATAATACAACATAACAAAAATGAATGGCCTAGGTGCTTGTTAGTGACTGTTTTGCACCTGCCCTTGAGTCCCAAGTTCTGGGGCTATCTTGTACCACCTCCTTGCCACTGGTCTCTCTGGCATTATTTTCTCCTGGTTTTTTGGCATGGACTCCCTGATTTCTCTGGCTGTGTCTAGTGTGGGTCCTTAGGTCTTCCCAGCCTTGGAGTGTTGGCAGTTTTAAAGTATCTTTTTTCAACTCCCTGGGCTATTAGACTCAAGAGGAAATCTTTACTATGGTGTGCATACTCATGCCCTTGGGACATTCCTCCTGCCTGAGTTGCTCCCTAAATTCAAGATAGATTATGCAGTTTCTCAGTAACCTCGCCACTCTTAGGGCCCTCTCCTAGGCATCTCCCATTCAGCACATGTGACATTGTATTCCTCCTGCTCTTAGACCTGAAAATTTTACTTTTGTGTGTTCCTGTCAGTGACTTAGCCATCCTTCTAGGAGTTGTGAGTTGTTAACTCTGGATTGTCAACCCTTCCATACTAGGGACTGTCCATTACACTTCCTCAATTGCTCTCAAATCCATCTTTTTCTTCCCAGTTTTTTGTCATCACTCAAATTCTGGCTAGGTCTTTCCAGAGGACCTTCAAGCCAACATCTTCTATATGGAACATGTTTCTTGCTTGGCCTGAACCCAAATCAAATCTTATTGCATCCCAGCTTCCTGTGTGTGGATAGCTCCTGTGGTGGTTTGATTCAAGTGTCCCCATAACCTCATGTCTTCTGATTGCTAGGTCCCCAGCTGATGGCAATTTGAGAGTTGGAGCCTCCTGGAGGCAGTGTATTGCTGGGGGTGGGCTTATGGGTGTCATAGCCAGCTTCCCCTTGCCAGTGTTTGACACACTCTCCTGTTGCTGTTGTCCATTCAATGTTGGCCAAGAGGTGATGCCCACCCTATGCTCATGCCATGTTTTCCCCTGCCGTCACAAAGCTTCCCCTTGAGCCTGTAAACCAGCATAAACCCTTTCCTCCCATAAGATGCTTTAATCTGTACTTTCTGCCAGCAATGTAAAGCTGACTGCAATAGCTCCCCAGTGGGTTAGAATTCTCTGTTCTTACTGTGGCTTCTGGGGTTATTGTGTGACTTGGCATCTCTTCACCCTCATACCTTTATCCCGTACCACTTTTTGAATTTCCCCTGTCAGTTTACCAACCCCAGGACTAAAGCTCCATCTCCTGCCAGGGCACCTTGAGCAAGATCACCTCTATAGTCCAGTGGCCCTTGCTTGGAGGAGACATTAGGCAATGCTGTAATACATCTGTTGCTGTTCAGTGGGAGGGGAAGGAGTTGCTAGTGTCATCAATCGAGAGAGGGCAGGGATGCCACTAAATTGCTATAGTGTAGAGGGCAGGCCTCCCAATGGAAAGTCATCTTGGACATGGTATCAGCAGTGCTAACGTTAAGAATCACCGCCTCTCCACTTGGTACCAGGTCAAGCCCAGTCAATACCTATAACTTTTCATGTTCTGCCACCTCAGGCAAGTTATTGAACTTCCTGTCTGTTTCCTCGTCTGAGAAACATGGGTAATAAGATTCTGCACGAAGAGCTGAGTATGAGAAGTAAATGAGAACACAGCTTGAAACACAGTAAGTACTCAAATCAATGTTAGCTGTTGATGTGATGATCAATTTAACCATCACTCTGTGATCTATTGTTTATCCTTTGACTTTTTTTTTGTCCCACCCATGTAAATTTGATCACCTTTCCTTGGGCGTATCCAGAATGCAAGGACCTCGAGGAAATGGTTTGTGACTTCGTTACCGCTGTGTAGCGATAAAGAGCCCAGAAGCAGCATCTAATGGATGTTTGACTGAATGGATGACTTCATTTTCATATATTATTAATGCATGCAAATGTCCTATATATGCAAATGCATTTATAATATAAAAATTTATATTGTAAATCAGTCTCCCATGGTTGCTAAGTCTAGCACATTGCAAATTCTCTAATGTAAGTATAAATTTTCTAACTTTGCCACCACTGAAATATTTAGCTATGAAACTCCTTTATTCCAGTGAATTTTGCTCATAAAGCTGGTGGTGAGAGAGAAAGCTCTTGGTACACTTAGAGGCTGCTTGGATCCTGGAAGGCCACTGTAGGACATCTCAATATGATGTTTATGAACTTACCTAGTACATTTTCTTTTAAAAAAATTATCTATTTATTTGACAGAGAAAGAGGGAGAGAGAATGGGTGAGCCAGGGCCTCCAGCCACTGCAAATGAACTCCAGACGTGTGCACCCCCTTGTACATCCTGCTAACATGGGTCCTGGGGAATCGAACCTGGGTCCATTGGCTTTGCAGGCAAACACCTTAAGCGCTAAGCCATCCCTCCAGCCCTACCTAGAACATTTTTTTACCCATGGGAGTGGATAAAGAAGCTTTAGGCCTTTCTATTGCTCATGGCTGATGTCCACTGGGGGCTAGAGAGCCTGTCTCTGTGAGAGTAGAGAGTACTTGGGAATTGGATAGCAAGTGTGAACGTCCTGGTAGAACTGTCTGAATGCTTCACTACAGGAAATTCAAGCATAGGGGCAGAGCCTTTAAGAGATCTTTGCCACACAGCGGTGTTCCTGTCAAGGGAGACCATCTTGACCTTAGAGAGTCCGAGCTTCAGGCCGGGTGCATGTTCACCCTAATGGATCACTGCCTGGCACATTATTTATCAGCCTAGAAAGTTCTCACTGATTCTTGAAAGCTCAATTCACCGTACAGTTTCCATTTTGAGCATACGCATGTGGAAGGCGTTGCTCTGGGTGCTGGGGAAGTGAAGGGATGCCCAGACGACCAGGTGTGCTGCTTCGGACCCCAGAATTCTGACTGGGGAGCTGTGACACAGAAGATGATTTCTGGGGCTGGAGAGATGGCTTAGTGGTTAAGCGCTTGCCTGTGAAGCCTAAGGACCCTGGTTAGAGGCTCAATTCCCCAGGGACCCACGTTAGCCAGATGCAAAGGGGCGCATGCGTCTGGAGTTCGTGTACAGTGGCTGGAGGCCCCAGCGCGCCCATTTTTTTTCTCTCTCTCCCCCTCTCTGCCTTTTTCTCTCTGTTGCTCTCAAATAAATACATAAAGAATAAACAAAAAATATGTTTAAAAAAGATCATTTCTGGTACTGATGCATACCGAGAAGGCACCATTGCGTATCATGTCATGATAGGAGAGGACCTGGGGATGGCTAGACCTTTCTGAGCTTGAGAAGTTTTGATTGGGTTTTCTCTTCGGCTCTTCATCGCTGTGTTCATTTCTGAACTATTAATCATGCTGCCTTCTATTACATGCATATGTGCCTCTTTCTAGTCTACATCTTGGCAGACCCTCTTAAGCTCTCAGAAGCATTCTATCTGAAATGAGCAATTACAGTAACAACGAACGTTTACTGAGTACCTGCAAGACAGTGTTCTAAGTGTTGGCCGTCATTTTCTTACTGAACGCTCACAGCAGCTCTACAAAGTCTATATTGCTAAAATGCTTCCTTATTTTTCAGGTGAGGAAACTGAGGTCCAGACTAGTAAGTGACCTGCCTGGCGTCACCCAGGCGGGAAGTGGCCAAGCTGGGATCTCAAACTTGGCAGTGTGATGGCGAATCTTCCTCAACCAGTACACTGATTGTCTTGCTAGAATCAAGGTCTGGGAAGTGGATCTGACCTGAGGGGTCCTTTCCCTGTAAGTCAGAGGGTCTTGTCTGGCCTTGGCCTGGGGCACTGTCAGGCCAGAATGAACAATGTGCCCAGAAGTGCCAGCCTTCAGTTACTGACAGAATAGCTCATGGTTACTGCTCTGGGGGCTGTTGCAGTTACCTTCTGGTTGCTGTAACCAAACACCTGATCAAAAAAGCAGCATATGGGAGGAAAGGGTTGATTGAGGTTTTGGTCTCAAAGGGACGCTTCATCATGGAGAGGAAATGTGGCCCACCTGAGCAGAAAAGAAGCCTTTACAGCAGTTGACGTCGTCCCAGTGAGTTTCCTAGTAACGCGTAGTATAGCTGGAGTAAAAACCTCAAGGTCCGCCCTCCTCCGCCAGCAAGGCTGTACCTCCCAAAGGCCCCACAGCTTTCCAAAACTGTCATCAGCTGGGGACCAAGTATTCAAAACACATGAGCCCTATGGGGGATGTCTCCTACAAGCCACCACAGGGAGCTTTGTAGATCCTGTTCAAGGAGAACTGTGCAGGGGACAAGTGGAAGAAGACATTTGTGTGGGTTTTGCCCCACTGATGCCCATGGGGCCCCTGGCACAGGGCCTTACAATCCTTCTTGCTAACTGGCCATGTGTGTGTGCAGGTGCAGGCTGGAAGTCACCCCTCCTTGGCAGAGTGAGAGGATCCTGCTTCCATCCTCCTACCTGGGCTCAGGAAACCAGTCTCGAGGACTTTTGTGTGTGTGTGTGTGTTTGTGTTTTGAGGTAGGGTCTCACTCTAGCTCAGGCTGACCTGAAGTGCACTCTGTAGTCTCAGGGTGGCCTCGAACTTACAGCGATCCTCCTACCTCTGCCTCCCGCGTGCTAGGATCAAAGGCGTGCACCACCATGCCCGGCTCTGCAGTTTTTATGAGTTTTAATTTCCCCATCTGTAAACTGCCAAATGTGCTAGCTAACACTGGCCTCCAGAGAGTTGGAGAATTATAGGTGATGGGATGTGTGAGTGCTAAGTGAGCGATCAGATGCCATGGAAAAGGAAGGAATTTTTATTATTGGATCATAGAGAGGTTGGCTGGGAGATGTTTCTGAATTATCTGAGGGTTTCATTTATTGTCTCTCATTCTCATTAGTACCAGTAAGTGAGACTTGTCTGTAGTTGGCAATTTCTAGGCTAGGAGGAAATTTTCTTTAAAGGCAGGTCTGCTTCTCATAAAGCCTCATTAGAGCCAGAAGAAAGGGGCAGAACAAAGACAGAGGCCCTGGAGCATGCCGTGACTTGGGGCCTTACATTTTCCAAAATCTCTTTCAATTGTGGTGGAATGCTGGCAATTTTACTCCTCTCTCTCCAGCCCTTAACTTCATAGTTAAGAGAGTTTTATTACTAACATTGACAGCGTTTCAGGGGGCTTCCCTCATAAGCTGCCTCAGTAATGAAGACATTTCTGGAAGTTTCCTTTCTCATGGATTGTGTGTTCAGCAAGTTCCCATTGATTTCTCCCATTTGATGTGAGCCCACACCAGGCCCAGCTGTCAGTGTTCTGGATGTAGCTAGTTTAAAAGAAACGAGCGATTCTATTGTTCCAAGTCTTTACAAGTCTGTGTGTCACGTATTCTCCAACAGATTTCTACCGAGGGAGATAAAGTTGTCCATTTTATAAGATGTGGGTTGCTTAATTATTGCATTATTTAACAAATATTTATTGAGTACCTCTATGTGCCAGGCATTCTTGTAGACACTGGAGAGACAGGCGTGAATAAAGGGCAAGTGGCTACAGCTTTCCTGGGTTTTCTATGCTAATTGGGATACAGACAACAAGCCAGGCAGACACATGCATGAGAGTTCTGGTGGAAGTAAGATGACTGTGACGGGTGATGTGGTGGACGTGACGTGCTTCCCTGGGTGTGCATATTCGGCGAGAGCAGTTGGGAAGGCCTCACTGAGGAGCTGGAGTTGAGTGGAGCCAGCTCAGTCAAGATTTGAGGGACAGTGGCAGCGAATGCAGAGGCCTGGGAGTGGGAATGCATCTGGCATGTCTGAGAGATCCCAAATCTGGAGTACGTGTAAGTGGCAGAAGTGTGGTAGAATTAGAAGGCAGGGCTGAGTGGCTTATGCAGGGAGAGTCATTGATTTTATTTTAGTGGCTACAGTCACATCCTGCGTACCCCCAAGTTCAAGTGTATTAAGTAGAAACCCAGAGTGGACTGTCCTGGGGAGGCTCTGTAGCCCTGTTTTAGTGACAGATGACATTGTCATGTCTCTGTACATCCAGGATTCCACCTGGAGTTTGTCTCCAGTCTGCTGGATGACAGGACAAGCTGCGTTCTGTCTTCTGCAGAGTTGGGATACATGGAGAAGGCAGGGACAACTGCTGAGCCTAACCCTGTGGCTCTTTTGTTGCCAAGTGTACCAAACAGGTGGTTTTTTTAAAATTTTTTTTTTATTTAAAAAATTTTTATTATTATTATTTATTTATTTGAGAGCAACAGACACAGAGAGAAAGACAGATAGAGGGAGAGAGAGAATGGGCGCGCCAGGGCTTCCAGCCTCTGCAAACGAACTCCAGACGTGTGCGCCCCCGTGTGCATCTGGCTAACGTGGGACCTGGGGAACTAAGCCTCGAACCAGGGTCTTTAGGCTTCACAGGCAAGCACTTAACTGCTAAGCCATCTCTCCAGCCCAAACAGGTGGCTTTTGATATGTTCCCTGACCTAGAAGATTCTCTGTGGAGGCCCCCCTTCCTAGCAGCTTTCTCCCCTGCCAGGAAGACTCGGGCGCACAGGCACGGAAGGGTCAGGGTTAGCCTGCAGGAGCGGGTGCCGGGCCTCGACTTGCTGAGCCTCTCCTCACTCCTGCATGTGCTTTCTCCCACCCATTTTGCAGCCTGCCCATCATCTTCATGTGACCCTCAAAGGTACCTGACTTGCAGATCTTCAAAGATTTGTGTGATGTCAGTGAACTAAACCCACACCACTTAGCCTGGCTTGCTTGCTGGTTAAAAAATTTAACGACTTATTTGCACGTGTGCGTTGTGTGTGCATACACTAGGGGCTCTTGCTGCCACAAAGGAAAGTCTGTCTGACTCCACATGGGTGGCCAGGGAATTGAACCTAGGCCGACAGGCTTTGCAAGCACGCACCTTTGGCCACTGAGCCATCTCTCCAGCCCCAGCTGTATCTCTGTGAGCTGTTGCCAGATCTTCTCTCCCAGGCCCATCCTTCAGAATCTTTGCTAACCTTGAGGTTAGAGTTGAGACTGATGCGGAGTGAGGAATGATGGGGCTGTCTGTAGTCCACAAAGGAGAAAGCTCTCTCGAGGAGACACCTCCACATTTCTTGAAGTGCCGGCTTGCATTTCTTGGCAGCATGCTGGCTGCCACTTTTATCTTGCTTTCCAGTCACTACCAAACAGAATTGAGTCATTTCTGTGGATTTTTCTCATTGGGTGCCCGTTTGCTTTATCCCTCACATGTTAAAGACTAAAGGAGACAAATATTCCAGGAACAGATTTCTTCTTTTTGATTCTCTGAAATTAGAAAAGCCAGCATTTTCTTGTTGCAATCAAAAGGATGTGGCAATGGTATTAGAGTGGGCTAAGTGTGTTTTACTCATTGCATCCCCAGTGACTTTAATATTCTCCAGTGCATAGCAAGTACTTAAATTCTAGGTGACTCACTGACTTCGACAGTGACACATCCTCACTGACTTAACTTCATTGGAAGAGACATCCTCCCAGAGCCTCTTTGAAACGAGCCATCTCATCCAGGTGGTAAACAGAGCAGCCCAGTCTTGGAATGATGGTCCCTCTAAGGCAGAGGCTTTGATTCTTCTTGATTTTGATCTGCTGAAGCCCATCCTCGAGTCTCCTCAGTACCCACCACCATCTCCAGAGAGAAGATTCTCTGGCTCGCAGTGGCAGCTTCTCTGATAGTCATTCTGCATTGTTCCCTGAGCTCTGATGAATGCAATAGTGATGACTCATCCACTATTGACGACCTCACAGAGGATACTGTGTCTGCCACAAGATCCGCACGATACTGAGCCCACCAACATTTTGATGTGGAGAATGAGATGGAGGAGGGCAAAAAGATTGAGACAGCAAAACACAAGGACTACTTGGGAAGAGGACTGAGGGTTGTTCAGTAGAATGAGGGTGAGAAGGGCAGCAAAGGAAGGTAATAGGATGGGAATGTGATCAAATTATGGTATGTTCATGTATTAAAAGTTGTTGATTTGGGACTTGGGAGATGGCTTAGAAGCTAAGGCACTTGCCTACAAAGTCAAAGGACCTAGGTTTGATTCCCCAGGACCCATATATGCTAGATGCACAAAGTGGCACATGTGTCTGGAGTTCATCTGCAGCAGATGGAGGCCCTGGTGCACCCATTACCCCTCTCTCTGTCTCTCAGATAAATATATTTTTAAAAAGTTGTAAATTCTCTCTCTATATATCTCCATCCATCCATCCCTGAGTGGCACTGAGTTTTGAAGGCTGAGAACTGCTTATAAGCTCCCATTGTCCCGCATAGAGTCTTGTCTCCCAAAGCCCAGAATGTTGTACCTGCTCAAGGTCACCCTGCATGGGTAGACTTTATCTAAATCTCAGTCCATGCCTGTACAGCTGCTACTGATACCATTCTGCTCCAACTTATTCATGTTTATTTCCTCTTTGATCTTCCTCTAAAAAATTTATAAGGACCGCTGTTGCAGCTGTCATGTGTGGGCTTCTACTCAAAACCACCATGTGTGAGTGAAGCTCTTTCTTCTTGATAGCCAAACCTCATCTTGGCTGGGGAGTTTTCTTGTCCCATGAGTCCATCTCAAATTCACATCTGTCCTCTCCTGGACATGGAGCTGAACTGAGAAGCCCTTGCATATTTAGTGGGTGTGTGAGCATTAGAGGACCTTAGCAACTGAATGATGAGCTGACTTATTGCATGATTTCCTCAAGAAATGTGTATATACCTATGGTGGTTTGATTCAGGTGTCCCCCATAAACGTAGGTGTTCTGAATGCTAGCTCCCCAGCTGATGGATATTTGGGAATTAAGGCCTCCTGGAGGGAGTGTATTGTTGGGGGCGGGCTTATGGGCTTTATAGCCATTTTCCCCATGCCAGTGTTTGGCACACCCTCCTGTTGCTGTGGTCCATCTTATGGTGGCCAGGGGGTGATGTCCACCCTCTGCTCATGCCATCGTTTTCTCCTGCCATCGTGGAGCTTCCCATTGAGCCTTTAAGCCAAAATAAATCTTTTTCCCAGAAGCTGCTCTTTGTTGGGTGATTTCTACCAGCAATGCGAACCGGGCTGCAACAATACCCTTTCATAGGCATATAGTAGTTGGTGGTATGTGTTACCGACAAATTTCTTCTATAAGCATATTTGGTATGATAATTATGCTCACATATATTAAAAGAATTAATACAAACTTCTCATTGGCTTGGGGTGATGATTGTTTGAGCCCACTATCCTCTGGGTCTGGGCTTGTCATCGCGCCCGGATATCATCATTGCGTGATGATGCATTCTTTTTTCTTAAATTTTTTTTGTTTATTTACTTGAGAGCAACAGACAAAGAGGCAGAGAGGGGGAGAGAGAATGGGCATGCCAGGGCCTCCAGCCACTGCAAACGAACTCCAGATGTGTGCGCCCCCTTATGCATCTGGCTAATGTGGGTTCTGGGGAATTGAGCCTTGAACTGGGGTCCTTAGCCTTCACAGGCGAGCACTTAACCACTAAGCCATCTCTCCAGCCCTGATGATGCATTCTTGCTTCCACCATTCCTTGTCATTCTCCTTGAAGAGAGTGACTTTCTCTCGTCATGTTCTTACCCAGTGGCGATAATTGTACCAGAGCATGCTACTGTTGAGTGAGCATTTGTTGCTTTGAATAAATATTCCAAAAGATCTTAATAGAACCACTCACATAAAAACTACTAGGTGGTTTGATATAAACATACCATCTGGACTCAGGAGTTGCCAATGTTCTTTAGTGCATTGTATGCCTGGAGAGTTAGAGGGAAAGTGTGCATTATGCCTTTGCTCTCTCAGAAGAGAAGTCACATTGGTAATCACTGAAAGTCTATGCAAGCAGCGACATTGTTTTGCATGTTACTGGTTAGGTTAGTCTGGTAACATGAACGTGATATATTGCACCCCGTCTAAAGGAGAGCTCTGAGCATCGGATGGGGTAGAAACCCTCAGGAAAGTAGAAACATCCAGAACAGGGATCACCAAGCACCACGGACAGCTCCCAAGATTTCTCTGGTTCCAATGGTGGTCCTCATGTGTCCCAGTAGAGTCCTAGTGAAAGAAGTGAGTCTCTCAATTCCCAGCAGTGAAGAGAGCTGATGGTAGCAAGAAGGAATGGTCAGATTTTAAGGGCAGATCCTCCAAGGGTCTCACTGCCAGGGCTATAGATGCTAAAGCCATGGAACACCCATATCAGCTCTAGCATTCATGTGCCATGCATGACCTTGGCTGCTCTCTTTACCGCTGTCTTTATTTAGCCTTCACCAAATAGCACTTCCTTTTAGAATACCCAGTTCAGCCAGCATGGGTCCTGTGTCCTAGGAAACATCTCGGTGTTCTGAAAGCACCTCCCTGAGATTGCTCCAGGTAGCCTAGTGTCCACAGCATTATCTTGGAAATAAATCCATCTACAAGTTAGGATTGTTCCAGATGAGTAACTCTGGCACCATTGGAAACTTGATTTGGCTCTTCCAGGCATAGATGCCACTTACTTGGAAATGCTAAGCTTTTTTTTTTCTTTTTTAATCATTAAAATAAGATGAGCTGTGTGCATAGAACATCCTTTGAGAAAAGATGCTGTGGAAGGTGATGGTGAAGCAGTGTTAGGTTGGTTTTAGAACTTGGCCTCATGTTGCCCTGGTTTCTCACCCAGTGAGCCGAGGGTGCAAAGTTTGAGAATTAAATGTGTATGCATCTGGTGATGGTGGTCTGTTAGGGTGATTAATCTAGAAAATAGACCTTAGACCTTTTTCTACATGGACTGTTCTCTCTGGGGAGAAAAAAAAATGGGCCAGGTAGGTTTGTTTTGTCACATGACCCAAATCACATGTGACAGCTTTTCAAAAAGCTGGTACTTGAAGGCAAAAACCCTTTCACACATACATAGATAGGATCTGACAGGACTCATGGCCCTGGGGTTGTAGAAGACATGTTATTTTATTGCTTCACCACAGCTGTTAGGATTAATTGTTCAAAGGAGTTCATTGTCCTTACCGAAACAAAATTAAGGGGAAGCAACATTCTCATCTTGCAAGCCATGTAACTTTCGTGTTTATGAATACTTCCATAGAAGAATCAATATCCATATTTGAATGGAGACTTTTCATTGTGAACCTCCGTCAGCGCTGCTGAGAGAAATAATTTTTAATATTTTAAATGTTAAGTTTTCATCAGCATGTGTGTGTCATGATCTCTTGCTGCTTCAAATGAATGCTAGATGTTCACATCAGTTTTTGCATCTGGTTTTTGAGGGTGCTGGAGAATCGAACCCATGCTGATAGGCTTTGTGAGCAAGCACCATCATCAGCTGAGCCTTCTCTCCAGCCTTGTTTTCTTCTTCTGAGGGGTTCATCTCATTTCCCTAACTACTCTTTGTGTATGACTGCTCCCTATCTCAAGAGTATTCTTAACTCTCCACATATTTTGAGGCACTTAGGTGGATTTACAGGGATGTGACATTTGCACCAGGGTCTATAGGTGCCATGAAAGAGACTTGGTCTGCTCTTTAAGGTGGACACTACAGAGGAATGTGGCTTTTTTGAGCATGTTGTGCACCCTTCTAGGTATTTTGGGGGGGACGTGGGGGAGGGTAGGGAACATTCTGCCCCTTTGCAGTTGCTTCAGACGACGTTGTAAGTGTCCCAGAGCTGGGAAGGGTACTGGCACAGCTGTTTCTTCAGGTCACGTTGCCCTCTTTTGCTGAGCTTCCATCTACCCTCCGGTTGTTGGCCAGGTACATCATTCTCAGTTAATATGGGCTGAGCCACGCTGACAGACACCTACCATAGTGTTTCATCCTGTGCAGATCTACCTTCACTCCTATCACCTCCTCT
Organism: Jaculus jaculus; assembly: GCF_020740685.1. Taxonomy (NCBI): domain Eukaryota; kingdom Metazoa; phylum Chordata; class Mammalia; order Rodentia; family Dipodidae; genus Jaculus; species Jaculus jaculus. The sequence continues at coordinate 35,203,740 of NC_059107.1, read as the reverse complement.
GTCTTTGAATGTGCTGGGTGGACTCTGGAGATACAGTTTTCTTTGCATTTCTTTTCTGACCCCTTAAAAATTTGCCCCTTATTTTTTCTATGAGACATCCCTGTGCGTCATAAATGTTTGTTGTTCACTAACGTGGTTTATATGTGGATCGGTCCATGCACAACTCTCCTTACCTTGGAAATGTGAAACCCAGGGTCTATGGAGACTGTCTTGCAGTCAGTCGTGTTAGGCTTGATTTTTCATTTCCTGTCTCCTCTGTGAGCCCCTTGAATAATAAATACAATGAACAATACTACTTGAACTCATCCTTAACCCCTAAGCTGCATCAGTTTTGTGATGTGGATACCTTCAGGGCAGTGATGACATTCATTCCTCAGTCATGCACCCTTGGCTTGTCAGTGATGCTGATGGACTTAGGAGGAAACTGTTGTCGAAGGGCCTTGCCTTGGATGGAGTGAAACATTCTGCCCCTTGCACTTAGAGCTGGAGATGCTTAGGAATGGCTCTTGGCACATTGGAGCACTTAGAAAATGAGGGAACATCATTTTACTGGCTTGAGCAAAACTGGTTTTAGCTTTCAGTGCCTTGATATTTTGAAGTCAAGTTCTCTTGGTTTTAAATACAGGGATAATTTCTGACTTGCAGGCTGTTTGTGGTAGAGAACTCAAGTTCTTGTTTTTCCTTTCTTGTGGCTACCCCAGAGTATCACAGGGAGAGCACAGGGAATTGACAAGTATTTTTAATGAGAGGAGTGTGGGAAGCACTTGCTCTGAGTCCTCTGTACTGCTCTTTAGTGGGATCAGGATTTGGGATTTGTTTTGGTGATGTTTGCATTGACTGTGCCATCATCACTTTCTGGAAGGACAAAATGAGTTCTGGTTTTCGTAATAGCTAAAAGCTGGAATCAACCCAGATGTCCATCATTAGAAGAATGGATAACAAAGATGTGGTATATATACACAATGAAATTCTATACAGCAGTAAGAAAAAATGACATAAAGAAATTTGAGGAAAAATGGTTGAACCTGGAACAGATCATTCTCAGCGAACTTACCCAATCACAGAAAAAAAATTGACACATAGTCTCACTCATCTACAACACCTAACCTGAATCTACCCAAGATACCTTACATACCCAGCAAGCACCTCATGGACTAGACAATAGGATGGATGGGAGGGTGGGGAGGGCATCGAAGGGTGGAAAACAGTAATCCGGACCCAAACGGCAATGGTACCATAAAATTCTACTTCCTAAAAGACAGACCAAATGGCTGAACCTTCATTAGACCCTTACAGGAAACACCTGAACCACAAGACACTGGAGAGGGTAGGATCAAGACTAATCTAAATCTCCTACATCTTTTTGTTTGGTTTTGTTTTTCAAGGTAGGGGCTCGATCTAGCCCAGGCTGACCTGGAATTCACTATGGAGCCTCAGGGTGGCCTTGAACTCACAGTGATCCTCCTTCCTCTGCTTCCTGTGTGCTGGGATTAAAGGTGTGTGCCACCACACCCGGCTCAGTTTTCTTTATAAGCCTGCTTACTTGGTCAGCAAACCAGTTATTTGTGATATGTATGAAATACATACATTTTTATTTAAATAAAAATGAAAAATAAAGCATTGTGGAAAAAAACTTGATCTTCTACTTCGATTCCTCCCACTCCCAGACCTCAGATTAACGGGTGATTTGAAAGTGTCTTGGACTTTGAGCATAATCAAGTAAATTTCTAGGACTTTGAGCATAATCAAGTAAATTTCTAGGCAACAAGGAAGGGTTTTCCCCTTGACCCATGTAGTCCTGCCATTTGATTCTAGCAGTAGGAAAAAATAAATGGAACTGCATTTAATAGATGCATACTGAGAAATTACAGCTAGGTTCTGTAAAGCAAACGGTGCTGTGGAGAACACAGATGAAGGGCAGGTTATTAGCTGTGTGCTAAGAATGTCCTGGAGGCAGAGCGAAGGTAGACCTCGGCATCCGAAGTGCAAGTGCCAAAACATACAACTGTCACTGAATTTTAGAACCATGCCTTAGGAATCTGCCATTGCTTTTCACCACAAAATATCCCATGAGTTATTAGATGGGGTGTGTCACCTGTGCATATCATATTTCAAGTGTTAGTTTGGCTGTTGGACATATCCAAACTAAAGACGGGAGTTCTTTCAAACACTGTTGATTATATCCTTGAGCCAGATGCACTTGATGTCCTTATGCAGCAGTAGGTATTAGCCAATTCAAATGGGAGAGGTGAGAATAAAATTACTTGGAGCCCATAAGACTCACTTTTCTGAACTGACAGCTTCAAAATGATAGGGGAAAATACTCTTCATTTTTAGTCTGTGCAACAATGAGCCAGAAGGACGGATTTAAAAGCATATTTCACTGGCAGATAGCTCGACTAATTATATCACTGTAGTACAGAGCATGCAGACAGCACAAAATGGTGAATCATACAAATCATTAGATCTGGGTTTATTTTATACAACATAATCCACATGGTGAGTGCTATATAATACACAGTAATAATGCATGGGTTTATTAGTAACCTGTAGAATTAGAAAGAAAAGTGCGTGTATAGTTTGGAGCAAAGAAGTAGAAGTCACTGAAATCTCATCAGAATGAGGGGAGTAAGTCAGTGGATTCCACTGGCAGCCTTTCCTACACACCAGAATTAATGTGCCACAGCAGGATTAAGATTTGAAAAGGAAGAGTAAAATGTATGTGCAAGACCAAACACAGTCTGGATGAGCTAAATCCAGTTTTTATTTCTACATAGATCAAGGGGAGAGGGTTACCAAGATGATGCTTGTTAACTATTCAAATGAGGAGCCAATGTAAGTGGGTATTACAGGAAAAGCGCATTAGCTGGATTAGTGAGGATCTTCCATGTTTCTTGGAGGTTGATTTCAAGAGTCTATTTGTGTTTAATGTAATTCTTCTGTTTGTGTGTATTGTCACATTAGACAGAGAAGGAACAAGAGAGATGACAGATGTCTTGCAAAATTGAAAACACTGTAAAATGAAATGTGATGGCATGGAGTTTACCTACCCATGATAAAGCTGAGATGTGACCTTGGACCAACATAGAAAATGTATACCATATATAATATATGTATATGTATGTGTATATACATATATAGTATGTATATGTGTATATATGTGTATGCGCACATGTGTGTGTAAATGTACACACACACATACTGTGAGAAGTCATAAGATTTTTATTATATTGGAATGCTTGAGGTAGGCAGAGATGGAATGATTAAACGTGAGTTTTATCCTCAGGGAGCATGTAGTGTTACAAGAATACTGCATAAATCAGAAGGGGAGGGTACTCTTAGATCAAGGACTAGGAGGAGAGAGGGCATACATCCTGGAAAGTATGAGAGTTCTGGGCTGCGTGAAACTATTCCAAGGCTGCCCAGGGGTAGGAGTTATCAGTGGTTTCAGAGCAGAAGAGAATCTTCTGATCACCCTGGCCTTAGAGAATTTAGTCTGGCATGGTTGGACATGATAGGGGAACTATAGTAGAGCCTTAAGGAATAAAAGCTAATGAAGTGAGGAAGAGGAGGAAGTGAGAGCTGAAGCAAGCACATTGGGGATGGATAGGAAGATGAAGACAAAGACAAAGCATCTGGCAGCCTTCTAGTATGGATCACTACTAGGGGAAGAAAATCTATGATTTTTGTTCCCTAGGAGGGAAAGTAAATCCTTTCCATTTATTGCCTCTATATGTGTCTTGCACACGAAGGGTTTTTCTTAAATTTCAACCTTTCTATGGATACATCAGGTGCTGGTGCCATCATTCCCCTCCTCCATGCCCCCACTTAGTAGGATTGCTGGGATTTGCCTGGAGTTGTTGGTTGTGAGAGCAGTGGTCATTTTATGAGGGGGGGGGGGTGTTGGAAATGCCACTGTCTATTCCCTCCCACCCTATGATGCTTATATATATATTTTATTTATATGAGAGAGGGAGAGAGATACAGAAATAGGTAGGTAGACAGAGAGAATGGGTGTGCCTGGGCCTCCAGCCACTGCAAACGAACTGCAGACTCGTGCGCCCCCTTGTGCATCTGGCTAACGTGGGTCCTGGGGAATTGAACCTCGAAATGGGATCCTTAGGCTTCACAGGCAAGTGCTTAACTGCTAAACCATCTCTCCAGCCCTGGTTCTTACATTCTTTCTGCACTCTCTTCTGCAAAATTCCCTGAGCCTTGTTGGGTGTGCTTTAAATCTCCTTTAGTGTTGAGCTCTCAGCAGCTTCTGGATTCCTGCCTTGGTGCATGCATTTTAAGTATCCTCAGGGTCTGTCTCCACCACCCTGGTTCAGGTTGTCAGGCTCACCACGAAAGCAGCGCTTGTGCTCATCTCACCAATTCCTTCTGTGTTTTCACCTGGGCCCTCGCTGCCATGCTAGGGGTGGTTCACCTGCTGTCATGGAGTCAGCTATTTTTGTCCTGTTGATAGATTTTGGTTGTCCTTGGTTCTTGCTACTTTTCTGAAAAAGAAAAGCAGATTCTGCAATAGAGAATGAGATCAGGGTAAGTTATGGGCATGAACATTGTTAATTTAGAGTGGTTTTGATGGGTATAACCTCACTTCTGGCCAAAGACTAGTGGAAGCTTCTCATTGGAGTCCATAATCTTGGTCTCCATAGGATTTTGACTTGTCTCCCAGTTCCAGGTACGGTTTTCTTCCCACTGAGCAGATCTCTTAGCTAATGAGAAAGCCACTGGTTACCTACCTAGGGTGGGTGCCGCTCTTGCACAGGTATGCACATCTTGCTTGTCAGGATGGTTGATATAGAATATACCACGGTCCCCTGCTTGCTTGCAATGGTGTTGGTCATTTTCACCCAGTGTTTCCTGTTGTAGTTTTCAGCATTGTATGGGTTAATCATCTGGGAGCTGACTTCTTTCCAGACTCAGCCAAATCTTTCAATGTTGTGCTTTGGCAGCATGTGTTGTCTTCACCAACAGAATCTTACCTTTCCTTGCAGGTGGGCAATCAAGTAATTTGACAGAATTCTGCCTTGTTGTGGGGACCTCATAGGTCTTCTCTCTGATCAACAGCTCAAGGTGGGTTGTGACCCATCTCTGGTACTAGAATTTACCAGCCAGGGCCAAATACTTTAGGATTAGGCTTCATCCAACCCTCTCCAGGTCCCTTCTTACCAGTCAATCCCTCCATGGTCCTACTGAGGGTTATATATTTAGTCTGCTCTCCAGGAGGACGGGTTTCTATGATACCAATTCATTATGAATTTGGTTTTGTGTCTACTTCCCCCATCCTCTTATTTGGTGCTCAAGTAGCATGTTATATTGACAGAAATTCAAGCTGTTTCAGTTTAGGAACCACAGATGAGGAGGACCATACAGTGTCTGCCTTTCTGTGCTTGTGTGAGTTCACTTAATATGATCTGTTCCAAGTCCATCCATTTCAGAGGCTTACTAACTAGAATCTATAAAGAGCTCAAAATACACAATAAAAAATATCAATCCACTCAAAAAAAAGGGGTAGAGAACTCAATAGGAAATTCTCTAAGGAATAAAAACAAATGGCTAATACTCACCTAAGAAAATGTTCGACATCCTTAATCATCAGGGAAATGTAAATTGGAACAACTATGAGAGTCCACCTTACTCCAAAAAGGACAGCAATCATTAAAAAAGTCAAATGACACTAAATGCTGGCAAGGATTTGAGACCTCATTCCCTGATGGTGGGCATGCAAACTTATATGACCACTATGGAAGTTAGTATGGAGATGCCTGAAAAAGATGAAAATTGAGCTACCAACTGACCCAGCCATCATTCCTCTGTTGGCATCTACCCTAAAGGATCCACACTTCACTGAAGAACTACTTGCCCAACCATGTTTATAGCTGCCCAATTGGCATTCCCTAAAAACAGGAATCAACCCAGATGTCCATCATTTGACAAGTGGATAATGAAGATGTGGTCCAGAGACATGGTGGAGTTCTAATAAACAGTAAGGAAAAATGATGTAATGAAATATGTAGGAAAATGGACAGACTTGGAGTATATGATTTTAGGCTCAAGAAGATAATAGATCCATTCTGATGAGAGAGGGTTAAAAGAAAAGTTCAATATTTTCACCACATATTGAATACATGACTATCTGCAGTTGTTAGGGTTTTGTATAATATTCAAATGTAAGGCTTCTTGCTAAAGACAGAATTTCAAGATGAGAGCAGCAGAGTCTGACCTTACCAGCATGGGGCCCCGTGTTAGACTTTGTACCTCTGACAAAATACCTAACCTGGGACGGGAGAGATGGATCAGCAGTTTTTAAGGTATTTGCTTGCAAAGTCAGCCAGCCTGTGTTTAATTCCTCAAGAAAGCCAGATTACAAAGCAGTGCCTTATATTTGGAACGCATTTGCAGTGGCAAGAGGCCGGCCCAGGCACACCCATCATCATTCACTGGAAAGAAGTTTATCCATGACCCTTGTCAGTAGGCAGGCTGGGAAAAGCGCCAGGGTACCGGGTCATGCAAATGTCCAGGGACCAAGCCAGACTTTACCTTCCCACCTCCTCGCCTGTTCCAATTGCTGGAAACAGGGCCTTTGAGAGGGGCCCTGTAGAAGATCATCGCCTGCTTTTCTGTCACTCATGATGGCTCAGTGGTTGCTGGGACTCCAGCCAGGCTTCTGAGACCTTTCTGGCCTTGCCTGGATGTGGTTTCTCTAGATGGGACTCTGTCTGGTGTGAGGCAGGGGACTTGCCAAGCACAGGGTGTGTTTATTCAGCATGTCTCACATGAACCAGAGGACATTGGAGGAATTGAGTACTTTGGAACTCAAATTGCATCATTGAGTTAGTTCTAAATTCAAGGTTCTAAGTGATAGAAAGAGCATGCTTTTGTATATGCTGCTGTTTGAAAGCTTCAAGAAGTTCTTTGGAGTATTAAAAAAAATTGCTTATCTTTCTTTATTCACACATTCTTAGATTCGAATTCCTTGAAATGGCTGCACCTAGTGGAAAAGGGTCTATTGAGACCTGTCCCCAAGAGCCTCCATACGTAGAGGTGGCAGGTGGAATCTGAAGGCCATCAGCCACCCCCTGGCTTGCCCCTCACAGTGGGGTTCTCCTGTCCAATCCTCCTATCCCTGGGAGATGTAAAGAACCAACCAGATTCTTGGAGATGGCTGTAAGAGGGGCATGGGACCACCTGGTTCTAAGTGTATGTCTTTTGGTGGCACAGACTTGATGTCACATACAGCTCTCACTGAAACAGTTTGTATGTAGACTTTTTCATAACATGTATAATGCCTGCTTGGTGTCAGAGACTGAATGTCACAGTAATACATGAAACAAGGCATCATGCCCCTGGGTTTCTGAGGAGAACCAGGTTCACATTCCGTGGAGAGGTTCATGGTTCTGGCTGACCTCATGGAGGTGGATGATTCTTCTGAAAATAATCAATATATTTGCATCTCCAAGTTCATGGCATGGTTCACAGGAAACCAGAGGTGGAAGCAACCTAAGTCTGTACCACATTTGTGAGGATAAATCAATGAAACAGGGTCTGCAAATAAAATGGAATGTGATTCAGCCACAAAAGAATAGAAATGCTGTCATGTGCTATGACACATGAGTGTTGGGCACATTCTGCTGGTGAAAGCGTTTTTCACTGACTCCAGCCATAAAGAGAACTACCGTACAATTTCATGTTATGGGGCGTTAAAGTCATCAGAATCATAGAGACAGAAAAGAGTTGATCTTGTAAGGTACCAAAAGTTGGAGGGGTTGATGGTGATTGGTCTAATGGACATCATATTTTGAAAGATGAAAAAGACCTGCAGGTTGGTTATGCAACACTGTGAATGTAAAATAACTGAACCATATGCACAAATGGTTGAAACTATAGATTTTTATGTTATGTGGGTTCCTTTTCTAAAACACAGTTTAAAACAACACATCTAAGTTGTAGGCCCTAAACCATGATGGCTTGTTGCTCATCTGTTAGTCCCCCCACCCTTGGAATCAGTATATTCCAGTTTTCTCTTGCTTTGTACCTCACATACTTTCTTCTTGTGGGAATCCCTCAAAGACCAGGTGAGACTGGTTCTGGGATCTTGCAGAGACCAAAGGGTGGGCTTGCCTTTCTCTGGTATCTGCTGTGGTGGACCCCTGCTCTTCCTATCCAGGTGCATCCAGGATTTTGTTCTCGTCCAACTACTCTCTTGAGATCCTAAATGTGTCGTCATTTTCTGTAGCTCCATTGATTAGTTGCATCATCAGGTTTGGTTTAATCACAGCCACTGCGCTGTGGACACATTGACACAAGGTACAGTGGGAGGAGGGGAAGTCTATGGAAACTTCCATTTCCCAAAAAGATAGAATGTAACCATTTTTTAAAATTTATTTATTTATTTGAGAGTGATAGACACAGAAAGAAAGACAGAGAGAGGGAGAGAGAGAGAATGGGCGCGCCAGGGCTTCCAGCCTCTGCAAACGAACTCCAGACGCGTGCACCCCCTTGTGCATCTGGCTAACGTGGGACCTGGGGAACCGAGCCTCGAACCGGGGTCCTTAGGCTTCACAGGCAAGCGCTTAATCGCTAAGCCATCTCTCCAGCCTAGAATGTAACCATTTTTAAGCATCGTTTAGATTTTTACTGTTAATAAATGCCTGGAACTGATTTTGGTGTTCATATTTAAATCCAAAGGGATGTTGTGGAACACACATATACATAATTTAAAGAGGGGCATAGAATTTTAGTGTTGGAGAAGGATCTCTGAGAGCTTTTCTTCCAACTTTCCCTTTTTTTTAAATAGGGGAGGAACTTGCCTGCGTGGAAACAGTGCAGAATTGTGAGCTCCTTTAATTCTTTGTGCTTTCTTGGAGTTTGAATCCTGTGGTGTCTTGAATCAGTAATCCCTCAGAAGCTCATGTGTTTTGGATGCTTGGTCCCTAGCTTATGGCAAGGATAGCAGAGCCTTGCTGGAGGAGGTTTGTCATTTGGGGTAAGCTTAGAGGTGTCATAGCCAGTGCCCCTTTGCTAGAATTTGGCTGACTTTATTGCTGCTGTTTGCCACCTGCTGCCCAGCCTCTGCTTATGCCACGCTTTTCACTTGCCATCTTGTGTTGGGCTCCTTCCCATAGTGCCGAGGGAAGAACCAGGCCTGCTGGTTCCTCCCTAGGGGTTGAGGGGATGATGAGTGTCGAACGACCCAGAAACCTCTCCTGGCCACTGGAGAAAAACCACACTGAGTCGGGAGTCCTTTCCAAGCAGGAACTGACTTTATTGTTACAGGCAGGTGTTTATATAATGTTGAGAATGAAGGTGGAGACTTTAGGGTGGGGTGAAATATAAGGGCCAATAGCATACCCAGACCTCTGAGATGATTGGTTCTAAGTGCGCATGAGCGGGGGACTCTAACTTCCTGTGCGGAAGTGGCAGGCCAGAGGCCATTTGGCCCTCTGCTGAGTCATAGCTCGGTGGAGGCAGTTAGGCTCAGGAAGTTCCACTAGGCTTCACTTCTGGGCCTCTGAAGGCCCAACATCTTGAAGCTTCCCCTGGAGAATACAAGCCAAAATAAATCCTTCCCTCCCACAACTGCTTCTAAATGGGTGCTTTGTGCCAGCAACAAGAAGGTAACTACAACAGATCCCTATATTCAGTGCAAGGGACCCAAACATACTAGAGTGTAATATATCCATTAGCTGGGTGCAGCATGCATCCACCTACCTGTGGCCACTTACCATGTTTGTATGGTTGCTCTCTGCAAAGGTGGGCTTCTGATGTGCTGTAAAAAGGCCAACTTTGTTTACAAGGGTCCAGTGGGCTTAAATCACTATGAAAACGAAAAAGCAGCTTGAGAATGTGGAAAAAAATAACCCTGGAATTAAACTTTTTTTGGAAAATGTTTATATTCATCTTTGACATCATGATACCTTTTCTGACTTGCCCTTGTGAGATACTCCTTGGAGACCTCCTAAGGTCTTGTGTTATTTTACCCTCCTGACTATGAAGGAAGTTAGTCATGTCCTGAAGCCTTCCTGTGTCCTCTAGCTCAGTGCCCATTCCACGGGAGGGACATTTCCAGTCTCTGTGTACTGAGTTTACATAGAGCATGCACAAGGTTGAAGGAAAAGTATGGTCACAAAACAATGTAGCTTCCCAAAGCCATATGAAGTGTCATTTAACAGGTTGGAATTGGCCCCATAAAACTTCATGGATGAGGTGAGATTTGATCTCATTTCTATAGAAAGGGCAGAGAATTGATGGTGATATTGCTGAGGAATAAGACCATACTCCATGAGGGTGAGGGGAGAGAAAGAGGAGAAGGCAACATACACAGGACCACCCCATGACATTTCCAGCATTTATATGAACAAGCCCCTTTGTGAGCATTCTGTCTCCAACTACCCTCCTAGATAAGGACAGTTGATTGAGTCACTGATAGATCCCTGATCCAAATTGGGCCAGTCAGAGCCTCTTCCTTGGGAATTCAGAGTGGGGACTTGCTGTACCAACTACAGGGGCTTTGGACATCAAGGGCTTGTTGGAGAGTATGTTTGAGAAGTTAGGCTTGATCTACTGTGCCCGAGTCAGTCAGATGTGATGGGATGTAGCACCCTCATCTAACCTGGGCCTAGAGCTCACGAGGGGGACCAGGGGTTGGAAGCATGCATGCTCAGGTTGTTAGCCTTGGACATCTCCACTACCTTGTGCAATAGAGGTGTGTGTACACACTTGGGATGATGGGCAAGAAGAGCACATCTTTCAGAAGTAGCAGGACATACCTGGCATGGAAGAGCATTGCTTGTGGGAAGGTGGGGCAAACAGGTGATAGTGGAAAAATAATTATATTAGATAAAACCTCCTATATAGAAGCCAGATGAGCAGGGCTGTATGAGAAGGGCTGTATGAGCCTGATGTGGCTCCCCTTTCATGGGTATCTGGATCATACATGTTTGCCTGGGTCCATCCATGTTTTGTCTGTTAATCTTGGTATAATGATGAGCACTGCCTTATTGTTACTCTGAGAGCCCACGTTCAATAACAAATGATACTTTTATTATATGATGAGTCTCTACAGAATGTCTTTAGCATTTTAAAAAATTTCTGTTTATATTTATTGATTTATTTATCTAGAGAGAGAAAGAATGGGCTCACTGGGGCCTCCAGTCACTGCAAATGAACACCAGGTGCATGTGCCACCTTGTGCATCTGGCTTACATGGGTACTGGGGTATTGAGCCTCGAACCAGGATCCTTAGGCTTTACAAGCAAGTGTTTAACCATTAAGCCACATCTCCAGCCCTAATTTAGTATTTTAAAAAATGCTTTTATTATAAGCAAGGGAGGAGAGGAAGGAGAAGAGAGGAGAGAGATATAATGGGCTCACTGTGGCCTCTTGCTGCTACAAATGAACTCCAGACAAATGTGCCACTTTGTCTATCTGGGCTTAGATGGGTACTGGGGAATCAAACCCTTGCTGGCAGGCTTTTCAAGCAAGTGGCTTTAACCTCTGAGCCATGTCCCCTGCTCTGTTATTGGTATTTTAAAATTGGGATTCCTCCGACTGGCCTGGAGCCTACTATGTAGCTCAGGGACTTTGGACTTGGAGCATTTTTCCTTCTCTGCCTCCCGAGTGCTGGGATTACAGAATGAGTCACCACAACGATGCATTGCAGAATTTGAAACACTAGAGTGACAAGGTCTGATTTCAAGAGAAGGGGGAGGGGTGACCTAGGAAGCAGAGGAAAGAATTATGGGGCAGAGAATAGAACTGGAGGTCAGGATGGGCTCAGCAGTGGCAGTGGAAAGGGAGAAGGGAACATTATCGTGACAGCTTGTGCTTGTGAACACATGGCTGCCTAGAGAGGGACTAGAGAACAGGGTTGAATAAAAACAGGCTCACATGGATGGTATTAAATTTTGTTTGGATATATGGTTTAGGGTCTGGAAACAGACATTTTATTTTATTTATCAAGAGAGTGAGAGAATGTGAATGCACATGCCAGGGCCTCTAGCCACTGCCAACAAACTATGAACTCCAGAATCATCTGCCACCTCATGCATCTGGCTTTTGTGTGGGTACTAGAAAAATCAAACCTGGGACATATGAGAATCATCTGGCTTTGAGTGAGTGATGATTGGTATATATGGGTGAGGCTGTCCAGGAAGTGTGTGTCTAATAAGAAAATGCTCATGGCTTGGTTTTAACAATGAAAGGAAGGCAAGAAAAGATATCACACAATGGGCACTGAGAAGGGCTAGCCCAAGATTGCAGAGGAAATCTGAGTGTAGTGGGGGAAACTGTTCTAAAGCTCTACTGTGGCTCTGGCACATCACTCTTCCAACCCAAGCACCCTTGCAGTTGGCTGATGTCAGTTGGGTTTAATGGGTTCAAAGATAAACAAACAGGTTTGAGGTTATCTGTCCAGCTGTGGTAGTTTGAATGGGAAGTGTCCCCCATGGCCTTAGGTGTTTGTGATGAAGCCTTAAACTCAATCCCCAGTGGATGGATAGAACATGTGGGAGGTGGAGCCTTGCTGGAGGAGGTGTGTCGTGGGGGGGGGGGGCCTTGAGCTTCCTGAATCCAGCCCCTGCTGGGTGTTCTGTAGCTCGCTCTTCTAGTACTACCCTGCTGATGTGATGGAATGTGATTCCCAACCTCCACGCTGTCATGCTTTCCCTGCCACGAAGGAAGGACGTCTCAAGACTGTAAGCAGAAACGGTTTTCTCCCATCAGCTGGTTTGGGTCCCAGCCTCGGGAAGGAACTTGCAACACCAGCCAACAGGGCAGAAATTGTAGATGATGGTTTGAATGTAAATGGTCCCCCCCCCCATAGGCTCAGGTATTTTTGCCTGGGCTTCCTTAGTCTCTAGCAGGTAGAGCCTTGCTGGAAGAGGTGTGTCACTAGGGGGTGTATCTCGAGTCCACCATGCTGTGTGTGCAGAACCAGCTGGTGATGTGTTTTTTTTTCTTCTTTAAAAAATTTTTTTTGTTGTTGTTTATTTATTTATTTGAGAGCAACAGACAGAGAAAGAGTCAAACTGACAGAGAATGTTCATGCCAGGCCCTCCAGCCACTGCAAACGAACTCCAGACACGTGCACCCCCTTGTGCATCTGGTTAACGTGGGTCCTGGGGAGTTGAGCCTTGAACCGGGGTCCTTAGGCTTCACAGGCAAGCGCTTAACCACTAAGCCATCTCTCCAGCCCATGGTGGTGATTTTTTTTTTCCTCTCTCTGCTGTGGATGTGTGATGAAGTGAGCTAGCTACCTCCACTGTGACGCAGCTTCCTCTCAAACCTATAAGCCTGGAATAAGCCCATCCCCACCCTCCATTAGCTGTTTCTGGTTAGATGCCTTGTTTCTGCAATGAGAAGGTAACTGCAATGCTTTCTGCAACATCTATATTCTTTTGCATTTCATGGAATAAGTGGTGGCCATTGCCATGGAGGCTCTCAAGTCTGGAAAGTCATCTCCCTTCAGGTGATTTCAGTCACTTGGGCTATGTCAGATTTGTGGAGATGGATCATTTCAGGTGTGACTTTGAGGCCAGCCACTGACCTCCTTTCTCTGCCTGGCCCTCCACCCCCTCACCCCCCCGACTCAGCAGACTGTGTGATGGAGGCTATATTCGGAAGCTTTTTCCAATGAAACATGGAAATCCACGCCAGTGGTGTAATTGCACTGTGAATTGTGGCCAGAAAATAAACCCAACAACAAACTTATTTTCTGTTGGGCACAAGACGCAGAGGATTAGCCACAATTAGTTCTGGCTGTGTTTTCCTTCTTGGCAAAGCCTCTCTCTTTTTTTTTTTTCCCTCCCAAGTGCCCGCGATGGATCAGCTGTATCTAAGTTACTGATGTCTGGAGAGTGTGCTGGGCTCCCTCCTTTGTAAGAACACGGATGCACACCCTGTCTAAAGTAGACTGAGCACCTACTCTGTGCATGCCTATCTCATGTCATTCTAGGTATAGGCCTGTGAGTAATGCAGCTTTAACATTCATTTGATTATTGTGGTTTCTCTGTTAGTTGGGAAAGCTAATTTGTCAAAGATCCCATGACTAACAAATGGCAAATTAGAGCTTTTAAACCAGCACAACATTCCCTTGCCTCCTCAGTTGTTCTCTGGGAATCTTTTTAGATTAAAAAAAAAAAAATCAGTCTTTGGCCTGAATCTATCCCCTGTCCCAGTGTAAAGTGACATTGTCCCTCGGTAGCTTCGAGGCGTACTTGGAAGAGAAGCAACTGGTTACATGTCCCCCAGGAGTTCTTGAAACAAACCATGCAGTGGCCCCACCTGCATCTGGAGCAGTTGCAGTCTGCAGATTAGTTGAAATCTCAGCAACAGTGGATCAAAAGGGCAGGAATGGGGTTTGCTCAGCGGGATTGGCTGCTTGACAAGTGTGAGGCCCTGGAGTCCATCCCAGCCTCCCCCCCAAAAAAATAGGTCCACTGGCATGCTGAGTCACGAGTAAGGGATGGCTCAGCTCTAGGTGTACAACAGACATTGGTCGCCATCTGGGGTTGGATAGGCTGTTTCTGAGAAACAGCAAATTGTGATACCATTGAACACCTTGTGGCCTTTGGGGACAGCCTTGAAGCCCTTTTATTCTTGCAGCCTTGTGACTCTGCTAGGAGCTCTGGACCTGCGCAGCTGTGCACAGCTTAAGCTGGCATCTTGGCACACACCCAGAAGCCTTCCCTTTGTTTAGGGCCCCCTGGCCGTGGATGGTATGTTGTCGTTAGAGTGGCCATGTGCTCTGCTGCTAACGAAGTTACCCAGGAGTCAGTGGCCCGTGCGCAGAGTCCATGCTGCAGGAGACACAGCCACCAGCGCTGTGTGGCTGGGACCCGACAGCAACTGCAGAGCGATGGCAAGGCTGTGTCATCGGCTACTTCTTCACTCCCCTTTCTGTACACTGAGCAGGCCTGTGGTGAGAGGTGGTTTGAGCCTGGCAGGTGACCAAAGCTGCTGGCGTGATTCATCTCACCAGTACTGTGATTTGAGAAAAGTTGTAATCACAGCCGCTGGGAGCTGGAAGGAACCTTTGTTCATTCCCTTTATCTTGTGAACGGAACGGAGAAAACAGAACTTGGAGAAAGGAAATCTCCGTCACCAGCCTCACTCATCGGCCCCTTGCCCCCGAGGGCCTCCTGTACTCCACAGGGCTGTGGAAGGAGGGCTGTACAGAGGTTGGAGTGAGCTCGTCTGGCTTCTGGTGACTAATGGGATTCATTCTGAAACACATGGGTGCTGAGTATTGAACAGTGGTTCATTCTATCTATCCCGCATCGTGAATGTGACAGATGCCGAGGCACTGACAAGTATGCAAGCATCAGCTGTCACGTTGGGACACTCCTTTGCTCTTCAGGTGATTAAAGAACTATGCATGTGCTCTCTGATAGGCAGGAAACAAATGAAGCCCTAGAGGCTGGATGGCAGCCTTTCAGACCTTGTTTGTGCCCAAGGATTCTCTTACTCACTTGGTAGTATCAGGGTCAATAGATACCATTTTATTTAGAAACTTACTGTTTTCTTCCCCTATTAGACAGGCTTATGCCCCCCCCACCCCTTTTGGGACTTGCTTTGGGAGCAGTCCTTTTTTATGGGGAAAAATAAAGCTGGTAGATTGTAAAAATAAAAGCTCAAATCAAATTTAGATATAAAAAAAATACCACTTCCAGGGAACCAAGTCACTATTCTGCTTTGATTTATATCAAGAGTTCATCATAATGTAGTTTAGATTTAAAATTTACTCCTGAGTCCTGTGAGATGATTTCATATAGCAAAGATGTTGGGTGGCTCTCAGGTAAGTTGAAGAGGTTTTGAAAGAAAACGCAACCTCTCCTTGGCATATAGGAATCCGAGTCATCTTGTAATAGAGATGTGCATACTCTTGTTGACAGCAGCCCTGTTCACAAGAGCCAAGTCATAGAATCAGCTTAGGTGCACATGAGCAGATGGGTAGATGCAGAGAATGTGCTTTCTATGTACAGTAAAGTATTATTCCGCCATAAAGAAGAACAAAAACTTCTCATTTGCAGGAAAAGGGATGGATCTAGAAGTTATAACATAAAGCAAAGCTAGCCAGACCTAGACAATCACTGCAAGTTTTGTCTTGTATATATTGTGTGGAGTGGGGAGAGGGAGAGGGAGAAAGAGAGACAGAAAATGAACAAGAACATACTCAGGAACAAGAAAGAATGGTGGGTACTGCTGGAGAAGAGGAAGGAGTGGCAAAGGAGTGTAATCTCCATAAGTATGATAAGAATGTTACTCAAATACATAAAATCATTGCACTGAAACCAATGGCTTGGCATAGCTTATGTACATTTTTCTTTCTAAAATACTTTATCTCTGAGAAAGGAGGGGATTAAAAAGTCTGGACGGGCGAGGGCCTCTTGCCACTGAAAATGAACTACGGATGGACGCACAACTTCGTGCATCTGACTTTAGGTCTTGAATCTAGGCCAGCAGACTTTGCAAGTTAGCACCGTTTACTGCTGGCCCATCTCTGCAGCCCAGAGATGTAACTTTATTACACCATACTATTCTATTTTTTTATTTTTATTTATATTTATTTATTTATTTATTTTGGTTTTTCAAGGTAGGGTCTCACTCTGGCCCAGGCTGACCTGGAATTAACTCTGTAGTCTCAGGGTGGCCTTGAACTCATGGCGATCCTTCTACCTCTGCCTCCCGAGTGCTGGGATTAAAGGCGTGCGCCACCACGCCTGGCTTATTCTTTTTTTAATTTAATTTATTTGTTTTTAGAGAGAGACAATTAGTGTGTGGGGGCCTCAACCACTATTATTGAACTCCAGGCACTTGTGCCACCTAGTGGACATGTGTGGCCTTGCACTTGCCTCACCTTCGTGCATCTGGCTTATGTGGGATCTGGAGAGTCAAACATAGGCCCTTAGGCTTTGCAGGCAAGTGCCTCAACCTCTAACCCATTACTACAGCCCCACCATACTATTCTTGTTGCATGTTCTTGAAGTCCTTTTTATTTTAAATTTCTCTGAGGGTATTACAGGCAATTATTATAAAGCTGCTTCTCTCCCCTTGAGAGTCTCTTTTTCCAGATTTCTCACTGAGTTGACCTGTTACCCTGTGGAAGGCTTTCCTCCATTGCCTGACAGTATTGTGTGTTGGTCCATTCTTTTGCCCTCTCCTTCTCCCTCTTTTTTTCTCTTTGTTTTTGGCAGGGTCTAACTCTAGCCCAGATGAAGCTGGAACTCAATCTGTAGTCCCAGGACGACCTCAAACTTAAGGATATCCTCATACCTCAGGCTCCCAAGTGCTGGAAATAAAAGCATGCACCACCACTCCTAGCATTGTGCTTGTCTATTCTTAACGAGCCTACATAGCTGCTTGGCGGTCTCAGTGTATGGATGGGCTGTAGGGCTCCAACACTCATTAAAGGGTGAGTTTGCCAGGATTCTAGAAGAAGCATCAGGCTTGATATTCATGTGTGTGTGTGTGTGTGTGTGTGTGTGTGTGTGTGTGTTCCTGGACCATTCGGACTTCCAGAGACATCACTTACTGTCCTGCATGGAAAATGAAGCTGGGGTATCAGTGCCCCTGGGAATCAGTGGGCATGAGAAGGCTGAGGGTTGGGAATATTGTCTGAGTGTTGTTTCTTCTGCCTGTTTTGAGAGAGCACACCCCTACCTGAGCTTTCTCAAGCCAGAAACCCTCTGATAGGCCTGATCTTAAACTTCCTGGGTATTGGATGGTAGGGAACGAACATGCGAACATCTCAAAATAAAAACTGGAATGAAGTTTTCATGTGAAGACAAATGGTGCTGTTAAGGCTGGCCAACACATTCTCAGAGGCGGAGTGATCACGAATTTGAGGGTCTTCTATTTATTCTTTGAGTTACATAGGGATAGCAGCCAGGAGCTTGCTGACTTTTCCCTTTAGTTAGCATACATTTTCGTACAAAGTAATGGATTTCGTTAAGATATTTTCACACGTGTTTTTCATGCACTTAACTCACATTTACCTCCCATGACCTTCTCTCGTCCCCCCCATTCCCTCATGTGGTGCCCTTCCTATTAATAGTCTCACTCCCTTCCTCACGCCTGTCCCCACTGTATTCTCTGTGTTCAAAATATAGTCCCTTACTTGATTATGAACACCACTATCAAGTCCTGCCATTCAATCTTTAACTATATCCTATTAATAAAAAGTCTATTTTGGGCTGGAAAGATGGCATAGTGGTTGACGTGCTTGCCTGCAGAGAGTAAGGACCCATGTTCGACTCTCCAAGTCCCACGTAAGCCAGACACACAAAGTGATGTAAGCACACAAGATTGCACCTATGCACAAGGGGGTGCATGTGTCTGGAATTCGATAGAAGTGGCTGAAGGCCCTGGTGTGCCTATTCTCTTCCCCTTTCTTCTTCTCCCCCCCCCAAAAAAAAAGGCCAGTTTGTTGGGCTTGCCTCAAAAGAAAAGAAAAACAAATTAAATGTATATTTAATGAATCTAGTAATTCTCTTTGTCTGTGTGGTTTTCAACACTGCCACATCCCGCCTAACCCATCATGGGAGCCTTGTATTTGTCTCTCTCCATTTTTTAAAAAAATCTTCCTCAATTTCTCTTTTTCTACCCTTTCCTCCTCCTCTTACAAAAGCTTATAATGTATTAAATCTTAAAAAGGAAAGGAACATTGGCATATGTGATACTAGGATGAGCCTCAAGGACATCATGCCAAATGAAACGAAGCAGTCTCTTTCACACAAGCAACTAACAAATACTGTATGATCTCACTTATGTGATGTGTTTAGAGCAGTCAAAAATCATAGCAACAGAAAGTAGAACAGTGGATGTCAGGGGATGTGGAAAGGATAAGAGGGAAACTGTTTCACAGGTAGTTTGGGGTACACAAGAGAACACTCTGGCTATGGTTTGTAAAACAATGTGCACAGACAGCCCGCGACTCTAAGAATGGATGTACGGTGAACTTTACATGTATCTGTAGCAAAAACACTTGACCAGAAGCAATTTATGGAAAGAGGAGGCTTGTTTCAGCTTACGGTGTTTTTCTGTTTGTTGTTGTTGTTTGGTTTTTCAAGGTAGGGTCTCATTCTGGCTCAGGGCGACCTGGAATTCACTATGCAGTCTCAGGGTGGCCTTGAACTCACAGTGATCCTGCTACCTCTGCCTCCCAAGTGCTGGGATTAAAGGTGTGTGCCACCATGCCTGGCTTCAGCTTACAGTTTTGAGGTGAGATTTCACCGCCGTGAGGAAAGCAAAGCAGAAGCAGACAAGCAGTGGGGGCCTCATGTCTCCACCGTCACAGCATCAAGGAAGTAGTCTGGGGACTGGGCGTGGTGCTGGGCTGCAAACCCTACAGCCTGTCTCCAGTGGCATACCTCCTCCTCAAAGCTCCACCCCCCATAGACCAGCCACTTTCCAAATTGCCGCCAGCTGGGGACCAAGTATAAAGCTGGAGAGATGGCTTAGTGGGTAAGGCACTTGCCTGCAAAGCCAAAGGACCAAGGTTCCATTCTAGTACCCATGTAAAGCCGGATGGACAAGGTGGCACATGCATCTGGAGTTCATTTGCAGTGGCTGGAGGCCCTGGTGTGCCATTCTATCTCTTTTCCTCCCCAACAAATAAGCTTTAAAAATATTTTATTTTCGTTTAATAGCAAATACATGAAGCTATTGAGGGACGGTCCATATTCAAAGTACCTCAATATATTACTATTGCGATGAGAATCTTAATCTTTATCTTAATGTTAATCCCTGTTTCTATCTTTTTGAGAGAGGGGAGAGAGAGAAGAGACACTATGAGCGTGCCAGGACTTCTTGCCTCTACGAACTCCAGATGCATGTGCTATTTTGTGCATCTTTCTTACCTGTGTACTGGGGAATTGAACCCAGACCTAAAGGATTGAAAGCAAGCTCGTTTAGCCACTCAGCAATCTTTCCAGTCCCCTCAAATCTCCTTTAAATACCCTGTTTCCTTGTGCAGACTACAAAGACTGAGAGATAATTTCCATGGGGAGAAATAACCTTGCTCAGCTCTAAAGAGTGGTGTCCTGTTCAAAACTGAAGTTTGCTAGGAAGACCTTGGCTTGATTGTATCCCCTTCTGCTTGTCAGGATAGGGTTCTCGTCAAAATGGCAGAGAATGTACCCCTGCTGGAAGTGCCAGTGGAGGTCATGTGATTACATGGAGGTGATTGATTGGACTTTCAAAATGTCAAGTTTGCACTGAGCTGGCTACGTGGTCTAGCCAACCCAGATCTGCAGGGTCACAAGAGCTTTCAGACCTATTGGTAATCCATTGGCTCATTCACCCAGGTACTGCTGAGCGCTTTCTGCCAGGCTCTGGAGAGACGAGCTGTCTTCTATGATGTGGTATTCGAAATGTGGTTATGCTATCTCAGACCTTCCTTGCATGGGGTAGTTTGCTTAGGAGTAAAACTATATAAAGCACATAGGAATAACTTGGCAAGAAATGTGGCTGAATCCATATGAGGAAAATCACAAAAATTTACTGACTGACATGAATAACTAGAAGCGGCTGCTGGTGGTTTTTCTTGGTGTGATAAAGATGTCAGTTCTCTCTAAAGAAATGTATCATTTTCACCCCGTTCTCATCAACATCTCAGCTGGGGGTTTCTCTTTCTTCTCCTTTTGGAATGTGTCATGTTCTCAAATATATGAAGAATAAACTGGCTGAAATTACCAAGAAAATTTTGAAAATTATGTGTAATGAGGAGAGATTTGCATTTCCAGATATAAAATGTCCTCAAATGGTGCTAATGAGGACCATGTGGTTTCCAGCTCCGGAGCATATCCGTGCATGGAAACAAGAAGCACCCTCACAGCTGAATGCGACCGAGTGCTTACCCTGTGATACGGGAAAGAATGGATTTCAAGTTCATCTGAATTACCTACTTGGGAAAATGTGATTCAAGCCTTCTCTTTTAAAATTTACCAAAATAAATTTTAGATGGATATTTTAATGTGATATTATTCTGGCTATGTGCAAAATTTGCAATCCAATGAAATAAAAACTAAGCAAAATTACACCTCACTCCGAAATTAGGGACATCAAGAGTTGCAGGCATGTCTGTGGAGGAAAATGTCATTGCTCTCCATAAAAATTATCATTTTTATAAGCTCACTTTCCCAATAAGTGGAAATTAAAATACTTATTAAGAAACTTTGAACAGATCATAAGGAAACCTATCACTTGGCACAATGAATATATATGCTAGTAAAAAAAAAAAAAATTACAAGGGCTGGGGAAAGTGGCTCAGTGGACAAGAGCACTTGCCAGGCAAGCATGAAGGTTTAAGAGGCCTGAGAGGCGCTGAGTTTCTTCCCCACCATCTGTGTAAGAAGCTGGGCATGGCCATGCATACCTTTAAACCCAGGTTCTGTGCTTGGGGGCAGGGATGAGGATCAAGGTAGCCAGAGGATAGTCACTGGGGCTTCCTGGTAAGATAGCATCACCAAGGAGCCGCAGCTCCAGGTTCCGTGACTCTTTCTCAAGACAACAATGGAGAACTCCTGACCTGCTTCTCTGGCCTCCCAAGTATGTACACAGGGTACACACAGATGTATACAACTACACGCCCCAACTAAAACAAAAACATTAAACTGAAAGCTTTCAAAAGCATATGTAACAAAAGATTAATCTTGTTAATACAGAAGAAACGTTAGTGGGGAAAAAGTTACAAAAAGAAATTGTGAACAAATGTGAAAATGTCCTATTTCCAGGGCTTCTCACCTTAATGCAAGGAACACATTTTATGCAGCGGGCTGTGTATGTGCATTTTTAAAGAACCCTGGATATCCTAGCAGCTGAGCAAAATGGCAAGTAGCAGTAACTGGAGGAAAAAAAATAACTGTATATCCACTGTATGTAGAATAAGCAAAAACACAGGAAAAATTAAGATGTTAACTGAAAGTTTAAAAATACTTCAAAGGAAAAACGATAGTTCTCATTGTGGACTGTTTATTACACTGTTGGTAGACATGGAGATTGATGTAACTTGTCACTACAGTAGTTGGGCAGGTATTACTGGGGACTTTAGAAAGTTAATCAATGTTATCCTAAGTGTTTCTCTCTAGGATCCTTCTTTTTTTTTAAATTTATTTATTTGAGAGTGACAGACAGAGAGAAAGACAGATAGAGGGAGAGAGAGAGAATGGGCGCGCCAGGGCTTCCAGCCACTGCAAACGAACTCCAGACGCTTGCGCCCCCTCGTGCATCTGGCTAACGTGGGACCTGGGGAACCGAGCCTCGAACCGGGGTCCTTAGGCTTCACAGGCAAGCGCTTCACCACTAAGCCATCTCTCCAGCCCATAGGATCCTTCTTAAGAAGATGTCTTAAGAGCTCATCATTGAAGTAGACTTAAGACACACCCACCAAGGCTCAGGGAATTTTGCGGAACAAGGAGTGGAAAGGTTGTAAAAGCCACAGGCTGGGACTGTTGTTCCAACAACCCACAACCCCACGGGAAATACTAGCAACCTCACTGAGGGGGTTCCCAGCAGCATGGGGGGGTAGATGGTACCAAGACATTATGTATCCATACAAAGTATGTTCTCAAAAAAGATGATGGCTCAGTGGCTAAAAGTGCTTGCTTGCAAAGCCTGGTGGCCACAGTTCAATCTGCAAACCATCCACAAGGCAGATATAAAAAGTAGCGCAGGTATCTGGTGTCCATTAGCAGCGGCAAATGGCCCTGGTTCATGCACACATGTGAAGAAATAAAATTTATAAAGCTGGAAACAAGCTAGAAATCTAGTCGAGATTTATTTAGAGATCATTGTGTTTACTTGATATAATACACTCTAGATAACCTTTTAAGATGTTTTTTAATTTAGAAGAGAGGCAGAAATTGGTGCATCAGGGCCTTCTGCCGCTTCAAAGAAACTCCACACGTGCACCACTTTGTGCATCTGACTTTAAAGTGCATCGAACTAAGGCCATCAGTCTTTGCGAGCAAGTGCCTTTAACCACTGAGCCATTTCTGCAGCCCACTTCATACAATTGTAATGATAGAGGAAGATGTAAGGTCATAAATAGAACCTGTCCATAGTGTCATAGAATAAGCATGCTTAGAAAATGCTTGGGAGGACAGAGACTAAAATGTGTTCATTGGTATTCTATATATTTGGTGAAATTGTTAGCATTCCTTCTTAGCTTTTTTTTTTTTAAATTTGTGACAACTTCTATACATAAAATGCATCATGATCAAGATCTGCCCCACCCATCCTCCCTTTGCCCCCTCCAGAATCCCCCTCCACTGAATTTCTTCTTCCCAGTAAGTCTTCTATTTTGATGCCACTATTTTTTCCTTCCTATTAGGCACGTCTTGGGTAGGTAGCATCAACCACTATGAGGCTGTGACCTCTTAAAATCCTCATTTTCTACATGGAGCATTTGTTTTTAGAATCAAAATCTTGTCTTGAAGTACTTACTACTTAAACAAATAATGCATTGAAATTTCAAGAAGCATAGAACTTCCTCAGTGATTAACATTAATAGTTGACATTCTTTTAAAAATACTTTATTTTTGCCAGGCGTGGTGGTGCACACCTTTAATCCCAGCACTTGGGAGACAGAGGTAGTATTGTCATGAGTTTGAGGCCACCCTGAGACTCCATAGTGAATTCCAGGTCAGCCTAGGCTAGAGTGAGACCTACCTTGAAAATCCAAAAAAAATTTTTTTTTTATTTTTTAGAGAGAGAGTACAAATACACAAACCATCATCTCTAGCCACTGCAAACGAACTCCAGATACATGTGCCACCCTGTGCATCTGGCTTATATGGGTCTTAGGGAATCAAACCAGGGTTCTTTGGCTTTGCAGGCAAACACCTTAACCACTCAGTCATCTCTCTAGCCCAACAGTTAATAATCTTAAGAAACTGAGAAAAATCTTTTCCTCTATCCTTTAAAGATCTGTAGCCACTCCCTGACATAATGTAGCCTGGATGTGAGATCTGAACAGGGCAACATGTTTGCATCTGTCCTGGAGATCAATCAGAGCTTATCTGTGTGGGGGATGCTTTGGGAGCTGAAGCAAATTCGACTGTAAAGATCTGAAGAGCAGTAGTGAGTGGGTTTTTTTTTTTTCCAAATGACAGTTGAGGAAGAAAGAAAGATCATTACTCACTGCCTATTTGGAGGCCATCCACGAACTGCTTTAAAAACTAGTGCACGGCCCAGCAACGCTGCCGTTTCTTCAGCTGGCCACTTTCCTTGGATCTATTTAATTAGATTTCAGCCTGGCATCTGTAGCCCCAGTAAATTCAAATAATTAAGCTCCATGATTTCTTGTATGTTATAAATGTCACTAAAATCACTGCTGCAGAACTGATCATTTCTTTGGTAATTGCAATTTCTGTCATGAATTGTTTAATCTCTGAGAGCGATTAGAATTTTGAAATTCTTAAAAATTGGACTCGACTGAATACCTTTATCTTGGATTGTGTCGTCTTGTGCATTTTTATTCATTTTTTTCCTCAATTATTTGTGCTGTTTACTAGTCTTCCCATATAGAGAGGGGTACCAGGGCATGCTGTCAGGGAAGCTGGGTGTAGGGTGGTGCTGGGGTGATGGGCTCACTTCACCTGCTGTGGTCGGTTATACCCATGTGGGGAACCCGTATGATTCAGGCTTTCTGGAGACCTGGGATGGAGCTGCATTGACCCCCTGCAACCTCCAAAGGTGAGTGAGATGTTCAGAGGTTTGCTGAAGCTCTTGCAGGCTGTGTGAGGGGTAGCGCTGCCGTGGAATGGGGCTGCCACGGATGGTCATTGTTACTACGCCTCCTTGGAGGACCCTCGATGCTACTGGGCCACTGGAGGTGGGGACAGATTTTGAGAATCTGAGATTTTGGGGTGTGCTCACATGAAGCTCAGGCCATGTAGATGCCAATATGTCTAGTGATCCTTCTATGAATGATGGGACTTCTTTGTCTGGTGTCTATCTTCTCTGCTCCTCCTGGTGAACAATTGCCCCCACCCCAGTGACACATCTCAGCTTGCATTGCTGTTACTTCTACCTGGAAACGTCTTTAACCCCCGCTCTCTGGTGCAGCAGTAGAGATTCCCGTTCTTCAAACAGTCCTATCTCTTCCTGGGAGCTTTTCTCAAACTAAAGAGACAGCTGCCTACCTCTGATGCCCACTTGTCTAAGTCTTGTGTCCCAGTCACTTGGAAATCTGCTTATAATTTATCTACTTGGGGATGCCTGTTGCCTTCCCCAAAGGTGGGAAATCACCTTACTCAGCTTTGGATGGCTAGAGAGGCAAGTGAATGGCCAGTCTGGCACATGAATAGAATTCCTTTCAAATGTGCTGATAGGGAGCAAAGCAGAGTCTGGCAGGGGGTGGTGGTGGGAGCTGAGGAAGGTAGGACTTAACCTGGGGGTGCGCACAGCTCGTGGCTTTATCTGACTTACGAATTCATTAACACATCCATATTAGATTGGTGCATTATGGTTTTACTTAGTTTAAAAGCCACATGGTGGGAAGGTATACTGAGACATTTTCCTCCCACACCCACAGACACTGACTGTTGTATTCATGATTCCACAATAAATAACAATACCCCCTCCCTCCCCATGGGTCCTCAGTGGAACGGGGAGAGGGAACAGAGATCATAAAAGTTTAACCCAATGGGAGTGTGACCAGTAAGCAATATATTGATGTAACAAAGTTCTCAATACAACATACTCAAAACTGTCACACATGTACTATAAGATTATCACTCCGACCTTCTTCCCAGGGGGTCACTGTCTCCTCGAGAGCACTGTTAGATAGTTGGAAGCACCAACCATCTCGAAACTATTCTCATCCTATAACATAGGAGCTTTTAGGCTGGAGAGATGGCTCAGCTAGTTAAAGGTACATGCTTCCAAAGCCTGATGGCTTGGGTTCGAGTCTCGAGTACCCACGTAAAGCCAGATGCACAAAGGGGTACGTGCCACTGGAGTTTGTTTGCAGTGGAAAGAAGCCCTGGTGAACCCAGTCTTCCTGTCTCCACTTAGAAATAATCTTTAGCCAGGCGTGGTGGTGCAAGCCTTTAATCCCAGCACTTGGGAGGCAGAGGTAGGAGGATCGCCATGAGTTCAAGGCCGCCCTGAGACTACAGAGTTAATTCCAGGTCAGCCTGGACCAGAGTGAGACCCTACCTCGAAAAACGAAAAAAAAAAAAAAAAAAAAGGAAATAATCTTTAAAAATCTACAAAAATATCTTTTCCCCTTTCCTTGAAGTCCCATGGAACTGCCACTCCATCTTTATGATCTATGAATTTGAACACTTGGCATACCTCATATGAGTTGAATTATATAGTAGCTATCTTTTTGTGACTATCTTATTTCTTTTAGCATAATGTCTTCAAGGTTCATCCATATTGTAGCATGAACGAGAATTTCCTTCCCTTTAGTAGTTGGTTAATCCATTGCATGTCTGTATCATGTTTAGTTTGTTTATTCATTCATGAATGGACCCTTGGGTTTCTTCCACCCTTTGGCCATTGTGACTGATACCTCCATGAACATAGGCACGTGGTTATCTTTTTAGTATCCCTTTCATGTCTTTTGGAAAAAAAGTTGCTAACTTGTGCAGTAATTTCTTTTTCTAATTGCTGGAAGCACATTCAGGTTTTGACAGTGCTCACACTATTTTACATTCCTACACAAGAATCACTCCTCCAAAATCTTGCCCATACTTGATACTTTCTTTTTCTTCTAAATAACCACTTGACTAGACGTGACCTGTTACCTTGTGGTTGGGGTTGGTGGGTACCTAATTATGCATTATACTGAGAACCTTCTAGTGGGATTATTGAGCATAGCTTGTGACTTGAGTCATTATTTAGCTAGACATGTCCTGGGCACTATATGACCATCATCTCAATTAGTTCTAGCTACAAATGGGTATCATAGGCTTTGATCATATTTGTATCACATAGACTCTCTGGGTTAAATAAATTGTCTAAATGCACTTTGCTTTCAGTGACTGTACTCAAGGGTGTCTGGTTCAAAGTTCACGTGTTTAATATGACATTAAATAAACATTGCAGAGCTGTTGGCCATAGGTACATGAAAACCTTCCTTCAGCTGCTTATAACAACGAAGGATGATTTTTTTCCAAGTAGTTAAAGATTGATGACATTGAAATAAAAGTGGCAAATTGAAAAGAAGGGAATCACTCAGTGGAAGGAGGATTCAGAAAGGGGAAAAGAGAGGGTGTGTGGAATGAAATGTTGTTTATAGAACATGGTCTATATGTACTAAGGATGTCAAAGTTTTTTTTTTTTTTTTAAGGTACTTGTGATTTTGTCACTGTAGTCATCTCTGTGACTCAACATCAGATTCATATGCCGGATGCTCTTAGTATTTTCTTATGACTTTTCTGTGGACAAAATAACAGGTGATGGAAGAATTGTCTAAGACACCATTTTAATAAGCCAGTGATGGAAATGCTTCCAGAACATTTGGCTGCTGCAGCTCCAGATAGCATGGGTATGAAGACAGGGAGGTGTAAGGGTCCAGTCATGTGAACTTACTGCTGCTTAAAACCAGGGTAAAAATTGTCACGGCAACCTTGAACAGATCCCTACAGACACTGCAACGGACCTGGATTGTACTGTGACCCAAGTAGATATCTGATGACCTGAGCTCTGTGGAGAGGCAGCAAGGGGCAAAGGAGCTTGCAAGGGCATTGGAGTACCCACATAGTCTGTCGTGGAATATGTCCCAGATCTTTTCCTCCTACTTAAAATTCCAAAGTAAGTCCTTTTTGCCTAATTCTAAACTGGTACCAATTTTGCATATAAGGTTTGTTAGACCTGGAAAGGAATATACAATAATTAGTAAGATATCAGAGAAGATGGATAAAAGGCTTAAGTAAAATCGGAGCCTCCTGGGGCACAAGGTGTGTCCAGTAACTGCTGAAATCTTAGGGACTTTCATAGGATCTGAAACGTAGTGGTTCAAAAAAAATAGTTGATTACAGGATTGGCCAAAAGATCACTTTAATATGCCAGTGGAGGAAATGCTTCCAGAACATTGGATCTTCTTGGATGAGATGGGAAGAAGTACCAGTGAATTGGTTGAGAATGAGCTAGGGTGATGGATTATCTTCTTGCCCACACATGAATAGTGCCTTTGATATAATTAATGTAATGCCATTGGCACATCTGAATCATAATTTAATTCCTAGTAAATACACTACTGGCAGAAATCAGACAGCAGGACCATCTTTTAAAGATGGATCACCTGCCACGTGGCTCTGTGTGCTGGGATGTTGAACACAGCTGTGTGCGGTAAGATCAGTATCACATGTTGATTATCTTTATCAAACACTGTACTGGCTGCCAGAAGGAAAGGTGACTTCTCGTGATGAAATGCTTTCTTGGTTTCCTGAGGACATGACGATTCCAGTGTGTGTGGAAGTGGACAAACAGAATTGAACAAAGATAAAGAGCATAGGTGAAGAGGGAAGTGAACACTTGGGAAAAGGTGGATTTCTGCAGGATTTCAAGAGCTGAATAGAGACTCATCATGGAGAGCTGAAGGAGGGGCAGGTGGGAGGATAGCAGAGATTTCCAGAAAGAGCAGGGCTATATCATGACTATATTGTGAGAGCCATGAGGAGAGTGGGGTATGGATGCTAAGAGTAAAGGAGAACTGTGCACCAGAGGAGAGGGTACCATGATTTTCTAGATGGGGAGCTATCAAAGACTGCTTCTGTGTCAGTATGGAATGCAGGCTTCAGGGTAGCAAGGGAAGGCTGTCTGGTGATAGGTGTATAAAGGGCCTCTGTGAAGGTAGGCTTGGGTGATAGACATAGGCCCAGCTGTGGAGATGGGATGGAGAAGTATCTCTTGAGAGAGATACTGGACATAATGTGGTGTTGTACTCCAAAGAGGGGAAATCAATAAGAGGAATGACGGGGCTGGAGAGATGGTTTAGCAGTTAAGGTGCTTGCCTGCAAAGTCACAGGACCCAGATTTCCGCAGGACCCACATAAACCAGATGCACAAGGTAGTGCATGTGCCTGGAGTTTACTTGCAGCAGCGGAGGCCTTTGTGTGTCCATTCTATCTGTCCCTGTTCTCTAATTCAATTTACACACACACACACACACACACACACACACATACATACATACATACATATAAATGTTTTTTTAAAAAAAGCAGAGGAATGACTGAAGATAATGTCTATAATTGTAGTCATCTTTGGGTGGGCCAGGGGCAAATGAAGGGATTAAGAGGGGACTTGGGGTTTGGCAGTGAGACTTGCTCTCTGTTTGTTCCTGTGGCATAGCTGTGCGGACATAAAGGTAGAAATTATTTTAGTTCATGGTTTCAGCATGCTTAGTGCGTGGTTGCCTGGCTCTGTTTCTAGGCCCATGGGATGGCAGAACATCATGGTAATGGGAGTGCTTAGAGGAGGAAGCTATTCATATCATGGTAGAGGAAGTAGAGAGCAAGACAGGGATTTGGGCTGAATTATAAACTTCATAGCCAAGCTGTTGTCTAAGTCTTTACTCCTTTGCTGACCTCTGTCCTTGTTTTCTTTTTCATGTGAACTGAACTGTCTACAATTTTACCCCAGAGAGTAAGCGGGCATTAACGGGAAACATCTTGACCCTGTGATAGAGGTCCACATAATGTAACTTCTATGGCCGCAAGAACTTAGGTCATCCAACTTCCTCCAGGGAGATGGTGGTAGACATTGAGGACAGTAAAAACTTGTTAAAGGAGAAACCTAGAAGTTACAGAGAGCTCTCCACCAAAGTAGACTTACAATACTCCCACCAACGTGCAGGGAACATTGCAGAAGAGGAGACTGAAAGATTGTAAGAGCCACGGAGTAGGAAGGTGTTTTCTGAAACATTGACCCCCCCCCCACCTGCACTGAGACAGGTGTGTTCATGACCCCACAGTGATTACAAACAACCCCACTGAGGAGGGTCTTCAGTGGAATGGGGACAGGAGAAAAGGGATGTAAGAGGATAACCTGATGGGAATATGACCAATCTGCAGTATGGTCATAATAAAAAATTCATGATAATAAAAATAATTACTAAAAGAGAAATTAGGTTGTGAAATACTAGGATATGGCCAGATGGTACAGGTAGCCCAGTAGCCAAAATAGGGCCTTTAGATGGTAGGCTAGGTTGTTTCTGTGTTATGATGCAAGCAGAGGTAGTATCATAGCACTGACCCTCCCTCTTGGAGGGGGATTCCATGACTGCTGAGCTCTGGATGCACTTTTGTGCAGAAGTTGAGGACACAGTGGAAAGCTCTGGTGTCCTTCATCTGGATTCTTCTTAGCTGTGGCTCACTTCATTGCGTTCTCCACAGCGAGGTGAAGAAACCCAACCTTACTTGTATGTGACGGTATTAATGACATAGATGAACACAGCCCGTGCTGCATTGGGGGTCGAGCTTCGAGTGGTGCTGGCCAGGGGAGTGAGGACTTGATATCGCTAACATGTGTCTGTTGGCAAATGGGAAAAGGGACAGCAAAGAGGAGACATCTCTGCTTTTTGCCCCTTTGATGTGAAGGTAATGTACATGATTTGTTACTGAGAACTGGTCACATCTTCCTACCTAGGAGCAAGAGGCTGAGAGACAAATCCCCAGGCAGGTATGCCAGCACCTCCCAGGAGCCCTTCTTCTCTGTTGAGGAGGAACCTGAGTCTTGGTGAGACACTTGCTCCCTGTGCCATGCACGACAGTGCTGTGATGTCGGGCTGGGTAGATTGTAGCCACGGAGAGGAGCCCGATGGGAAGGAGTCTCTGTCTGGTTGTACCACTCTGTTCCAGGGACTTCTAGAAATAGCAGGACGGGATTTCTGGAAGCAGGTGGTCTTATACTGTAGAAACTCAAGCCACATATTGTAGGCTTTTCTCAGGGCTTTGCTAATGGAGATGATCCAAATTCTTTCAGCAGCTATAGCCTTGAAATACGTGCAACATGTAACATTGCCATCGTTAGAAATACCTTTTGGGAACAAGTCATGGCTCTCATTTTGTACAAATAGGCATACTTCTGATGTGGGCCCAACACAAAGGTGCCAGCCTACATGATGTCTGGTTCATGATTATTGATGTTCCTTTTACATATGAATATGTCAGTAGATATTCTGAATTGCATATTGGTCTTATGTGTTCAGCAGAAATGAGGCCGTTCTTAAGCAATTTGCTTCAGGTCAATTTGAAGCTCAGCCCCCAGAGTCCTTACTTACGTTGCCAATGTCAGTTGATAGCTAGGGAATATTACCATGGAAGTGACAGTTTGTGTGAAGGTGGGTGTTCACACTGGCTCCCTGGAATTTGTCATCGCCTCCCTTCACACTTGAGAACAAGCAGCCAAGTAGTCTGATGGCTGAGCGGATCGCAGCTGATGTTAAAAGGTTATGCCACAGCACATGTCGTCTGAAAACACTAAGCAAGAGGTACCGTGACAGGCAGCTAGCATTTACTAATTGCTCACCATCGGTCAAGCATCCAAATGTCATGTATTAAAGACAGCTGCTGTGGTTATCTGCATCTGCTGGATTCAGAAAGAGAAATTCTTCCAAGGCCACACTGCAGTGATGAAGGCCAGCGAGAGTTAGGGGTGCTGGGCCATCTAAGTTGGCAGGAGGCCAGGAATGAGCCATTGTGTGGGTTTTTGAGCCCTTATCAGTTCAGGAGGTTTAGCTGTCCCCTAATTCTGGTAGTGGCAATCCTCCCTCACGCTAGTGTTGGAATTGAGCCCTTAATGATTTAGGAAGGGAATACATATCCCCAAGGGGTTTGAGTGTTTCATAGATTCACCCTAGAGCATCTGTTGGAGATAGGAAATACCTGAAATATCTTTGAAAAATCTGAACAAATCATGTGAGGTTTTCTTTTTGTTCTAGGATGTAGCATGACTGCTCATACAAAAATTTCCTCCTCTCTCAATTTCCAAGTAAAACTGGTGCTCCAAGAGAAACGTGCCATTATTTTGTGGTTTGTAAAAGACAGGGCACTTACAGGGGGGGAGGGGTGACCAGATCCTGATGAAAAAAATGTGGGTGTGCGGTTCGCTAATCCAGAGGTTACAGAAAGCAGTGCAGATGCAGGTGGCTGGAGAGGCCTTGGTTCTCTGCAGGGTTGTTACATGGTTATTCAGCAGTTGCACCTGCCTAGTTCTGTGTTTGGGAGACAACTTTGGCTGGAGACTTGTCAGTCATTCCATTTGGAGGGCAGGTCATGGAAGATGTGTACACAGGAGCATGGACGGGAAGATGTGCAATTGAGTAGGGAGGTAATATGTAGCCAGATACATTTGTTTTATTTTTGTTTCTTCTATTCATTCATTCATTTGCTGCTGCAAATGAACTTCAGACGCATGGGCCACTGTGTGCATCTGGCTTATGTAGGTACAGGGCGGTTGAATCTGGGCCAGCAGGCTTTGAAAGCAAGCACCTTTAACCAGTAAGGCGTTTCCCAGCCTGCTTTGGGTTTGCTCTGCTGCAATGTCTCTAGCAACATGGGCTTTTGCCATATCAATAGCTTTATGGAAGTCCAGGAAATAAGCAGCCCTGGCCGATCAATAAGTGCATTAGTAACAAATGTATTTTCACAAGATAAGGCCATTCATTGTATTAGACCCAATCTTAAGTGTTAGTTTAAAATATTAGCTTTGCAAAAGCATTTTAGAAATAGTCGATGGAAACCAAGGGGCAGCTTGATATTTTTATCTATGAAGCTGTTTGTATGCTTAAGGATGTAGATAAATCCTTTGGAAAAATTTAAAATACTTTATTTGGGGGGGGGGAGAGAATATGAATGAATGAATGCAAATGAGAATGAGAATGAATGGGCATGCCAGGGCCTCCAGCCACTGCAGACGAACTCCAGATACATGTGCCCCCTTCATCTGGCTTATGTGGGTCCTGGGGATTTGAGCCTGGGTCCTTGAGCTTCACAGGCAAATGCCTTAATTGCTAAGCCATCTCTCTATCCCTGGAATTTCTTTCAGAATAGAAGCCCATATTGATAATGAGGGCCTTTTCAAAGAATAAAAAACCAATTTAATTGAATAATTGATGAACAATCACGCGCACCCATTTGAAGAGTATACAGTTTAAGATTTAGCAAATGTGTAAACCCATATAAATCCCACCACAATCCAGGTTAGCACATTGACATCACCACACATGATCTCATATCCATTTGTAACCAGTCTCTCTTCTCAGAGGACCTCTGATCTGTCTCTGTAGTTGGGTTTTTTATATAAATAGGATCATATGGTAGATGATCTAGTTTCTTCTTCTTGAAATGATTTTTTTTAGATTTGTACATGGTATCCTGCATATAACTCTTTTTTTTTGTTAATTGTTGACTAATTTTGATAAATATCTTTATCCATTCATCTATAGAAGAACCTTGGCTTGGGTTCATTAGGTGTAGAATTGTCATTGGGTATTCAGGTACGAAGCATTTCTTGACTAAATTGTTGGGCAGTATCAAAGAGAAGAATGCTTAATTGTTGAGTCACATTTATCGATGGAACAAAACAGATTCTCAACATAGGCCCATGAATTTATGCCCATTTGATTTGTGTTTATAAAGATGTAAAAGTAATTCAGTAGGGAAAAGATCATCTTTTGCAAAAAGCAGTGCTATAAAAACCAGATACACACACACACACATATATGAGGAAACAGAATCTTGACTAATACATCACAACATATACCAAAATTAATTTGAGGGCTGGGGAAAGATGGCTTAGTGGTTAAGGAACTTACATGCCAAGTTAAAGGACTAAGATTCAATTCTCCAGGACCAATGTAAGCCAGACGCACAAGGTGGCACATAAGTCTGGAGTTCATTTGTAGTAGCTGAAGCCCTGGCCTGCCCATTCTTTTTTGGGGGGAGAGATGTGGTTTATAAGGTAAGTCTTGTTCAAGCCCAGGTAGAGCTGGAATTTACCATGTAGCCTCAGAGTGACCTTGAACTCACAGTGATCCTGCTACCTCTTCCTCCCATGTGCTGGGATTAAAGGTGTGCACCACCACACCCAGCTCATTTGCTCTCTTTCTGTCTGCCTTTTGCTCTCTTTCTCAAATAAATCTAAAAATTTTTTTTAAAAGTTCAAAAGGAATTACGTATCTGAAAATGAACAATGAAAATGATAAAACCCCTAGAAGAAAACAGAAAAATCTTCATTACCTTGGAGAAGGCAAAGACATTTTCAGATGACAGAAAACCATCATATAAAAAGAAAAATAAACTGAACTTCATTATAATCCCAAACTTATGCTATTTTAAGGGCATTATTAAGAAAATGAAAAGAGGGCTGAAGAGATGGCTTAGCTGGAGGCCCTGGCATGCCAATTCTCTCCCTCTCTTATAAAAAAGAATGTGAAAACACAAGACAAAAGATGAAGATAATGTTTTTAAAATTGTTTATTTTTATTATTTAAGGGTGACCGACAGAGAGAGAGAGAGAGAGAGAGAGAGAGAATGGGTGCATCAGGGCCTCCAGCCACTGCTGCAAATAAACTCAAGACACATGCACCCTCTTGTGCATCTGGCTTATGTGGGTCCTGGAGAATTGAACTGGGATCCTTTGGCTTTGCAGGCAAGCACTTAACTGCTAAGCTATCTCTCCAGCCCGAGGATAATATTTTCCTATACACATGTGAATACGCACATGTATCTATGTTAATATACATATATATTTATGTTTGTGTATATATATATATATATATATATATATATATATATATATATATGGCAAGGACATACTTATATAAGAAAATTAGTTTCATTCTGAGAATATGATCTGAAAAGGAAGTAAGCAACATTTTTTTTCACACAATACTCACAAAAGGAAGTTTTGAGGTGACCACTGAACACATGAAAAGATATTTAAACCCTTTAGTCACTGGGGAAAGGCCAATTTCAATCATCATAAGGTTCTATTCCACTTCCACGACAGTGGTTACCACAGGAGGAAAAGTAGACTGTCTACACCCACTGTTGGTGAGGACGTGAAACACACAGAACTGGGCTCCAAGGGCGTGAAATGGAACACACAGTTTGGAGATAGGTTTGGTGGTTTCTTTGTTTTGCAGTGCCGAGGCTCACAATGAAGGTTTTGCCCATGCTAGACAGGTGTTTTACCACTGAGCCACATGTCCAGCCAGGCAGTTTCTTAGGTTTTTTTTTGTTGTTGTTGTTGACAGTCTCCTGAATTTTTTTTTTCTCAATGAGTTGTGTATTGTTTTCTCTACTATATAATTTATTTGCCCCATTTTTTTTTTTTTTTACCTCTTTAGGGAAGGGAAGATCTTGTAAAGTTTTAAGGATCGACTCTGAGCAGATTGTATAAAGTTATTCTCTGATTAAGTCAAGGCAATACTGAAGAAAAGAATATGTTCAATTTGGCAAAACAATTAGTATAAAGAAAAGTATACATACAAAATCTTACATGTATATTTGTATATGTTGCTGACTGAGAACTCATGGAATGAACCAATAGCTTTTCATATATGTGTAGATTCAGGTTTTAATCTGGTATAATATTTCTTCTGCTTGAAGGATGTAACTATTTAGTGCATGTCTACTTGATCAGATAATTGTGATTTTGTATGTCTGAAAAGGATTTATATCAATTTCATCTTCAAAAATTTTTTTTGCTAGGTACACAATTGTAGATTTTTTTCACTTAGTACTTTAAGCATGTTAGCTGTCCTGTTTTCAGGGTTTCAAGAAATAGTTATTTTCCTTCTCTGTTTCCTCCATATGTAACAAGTCTAATTTTCTTGTGGTTGCTGTTGATGTTGTAGTAATTTAATTATGAAGTACCTTTTATATTTATCGTATTTGAGGCTCATTGAGAGTCTTGGATCTGTGTGTTAATAATTTTTTAAAATGTGTAAGTTTGTGAGAACTAACTAGGTAACTTGAGATTTGAGGGTATTTGGGAGTGTGACTTCTTAGAGGTGCTAACGGAACAGTAAAGGGTGCTAGCTAATGTATTCTCAATCATGGAGTAACTGGAGGTTGTTCAGCAAGAGTTTTCTTGTCTCCAGAAGCCTTCAGTCGCTTGCAGGCAGCCTGAGTGAAGAAGATGAAGGGTTTTATTATGATCTTGCTTTGCTTTCTTGTTCTGTGCTCTTAGGGCTGAGCTGCGGCAGGGGGTAGGTGCCTGGAGGTGAAGGACTCACCTGGATCAAAGACTGCCTGTTCACACCCTGTGAGGGTTCAGATGGTTCTCACTGGACTTTACAAAGGAGAGAGAAGGAACGCCTTGGATGCTCTCTGAACCTGTGTGTCCCTCTTCCCTGAGCCGCAGCTTGCCCCAAGCCACTGAACTTCCGCCGCTAGGCACATACCTCATTTGGATTTATCCTCCGCTCATATAAATCCCATTTAAAAAGTCATCCGGGAGGATTACCAGGAGCCCTGATTCAGCGCAGCAATATCTGTGGGCTTGTAAGAGAAAGGGGCTGCTAGGATGGTAGGAATCTCACAGTACCCGAGCTGTCTTGCCTTCTTCCCTAGCCCAGGAGTTATATGCAAATCTATTTACATTTTTAAAAATTTATTTATTTATTTATTTGAGAATGACACACACAGAGAGAAAGACAGATAGAGGGAGAGAGAGAGAATGGGCGTGCCAGGGCCTCCAGCCTCTGCAAACGAACTCCAGACGCGTGCGCCCCCTTGTGTATCTGGCTAACGTGGGACCTGGGGAACCGAGCCTCGAACCGGGGTCCTTAGGCTTCACAGGCAAGCGCTTAACCGCTAAGCCATCTCTCCAGCCCTCTATTTACTTTTTTATCCTGAAATGCCTTTTTCTTAAGCACTTGGAATTTAACTCCCCAAAGAACTTGTATTCTCTCGGTAGGACTCAGAAATAACTGCAGGTGTCTTCTCTTTGGATTGGCTTATAATTTTGTTAAGTCCCAAATTGGAATGCTTTCCTGGTCCCAAATGCATGCTCACCTGTGGACTGAGGGAGGATTGAGAGTCAAGGTCCTCTGTGAGGGAACAGGCTTTGCTGAGCACCATCCCTCAGCATGAGGAATGGGGTAGAAGATCCTTTTGTTACAGGGCAGTAAGAACACCCTAGAGATGACCTGTCATTCTAGCACCAGAACAGGTAGCATTAGAAGTTCTGGACATGAGGGAGGTTAAAAAACAGACATCTTGGAGCTGGAGAGATGGCTTAGAGGATAAGTGCTTGCCTGTGAAGTCTAAGGACCCCAATTCAAGGCTCGATTCCCCAGGATCCACGTTAGCCAGATGCACAAGGGGGCGCATGTGTCTGGCGTTCGTTTGCAGTGGCTGGAGGCCCTGGTGTGCCTGTTCTCTATCTCTCAGCTGCTTCCTGTCTGTTGTTCTCAAATAAATAAATAAAAATAAACACAAAAAAATTTAAAAAAGCAACTTGGGAAATATTTTGTATGATATATTTATGTCTTCATACATTATATACTGTATATTAATCACATTAATCACCCATTACCTTATCTTACTCACCTCCCACTGAACCCCTTCTACCAACTGGTTATGTTCATTTGATGTTTTTAGTTTTTATTTTGTGACCTAGTGAGTTTAATTAGGGTTGCTTGCATAAGCATGGGTGGGGTGGGGGGTAATTGACTTGGAACATGAACAGCTCACCAGTGGCTACACCACTGATGAACATGACTCGCCCCCAGGAAGCATTTGCTTCCAGTAGCTCCTCATGATAGGGGGTGGGGCCTTATGAGCTCTGGGAAATAGTTTTTAAATACCTCCTAGGAACACAGAGTAGTTATTGCAGGAGTTACTGAAAAAATGCAAATCTGTTACTTTCTTTTTGCACTGTTGTAATTGATAGGTGTACACATGGTCACATCCCAATTTAAAGCAATTTCTCAAGCAATAAACCATGGCTTGCAGGGTTCTTTGCCACGGGCGAGCAAGTGTCTTCCATTTAATACTGGGAAATGTAAACAGGACAAGCATTCCTTTTTCTTCAGGCTTTAAAATCATTAATAAAGATGTCTTTACTCCTGAAGGGAAGGGTGGCGAGCAGTCACATTTTTGCTATCCTACTGAATCAGTGAGTTTACCCAGCACATAAATTAGTAAATGCAGCTTTCCCCCTGCAGCATGCACTGACATTTTCCCAGAGATAGCTCTGCAGAAGAGGATGCTTGGAAGGTGGCCAAGTTACAAAGGACAGGCATGTCTAGTCACTGTCCCTCAACACCGGAGACACTGGCCCTTCTCTCCTAGAAGATGCTTATGTGACTGCAGGTGCTGTCGTGAGGACAAATGGCGTATGGGAAGGAAGTGACATCTGCCTGACCCATTAGAACTAATTTTAGTCTTTAGAATTAAGTTTGCTCATAGCACTATAAGTTGGATGAAGCATTTTTTAGGTTTTTATTGTTGAACTTTATTATCCTCTTGCATTTTCTTGGACAACCTCCATCTATATACCTAATATACCCTGATTGTAATCTCTTCTCACCACCCTCTTTTTCTCTCTTCCCCAACCCCCTTTTCTAACTAGTCCTTTTTCTATTCTGATGTCATTTTTTTTTTTTTTTTTTTTGTCCTCCATCCATGACAGTATGTTGATGGTCTCACTATTATGCAGGCAAGGGCAGCCACTCTGAGGTCACAAATCCAGCCAGCCAGCCTCCTTGTTGCCTTCACATTGCAAACCTAGACTGGGGCAGATAAGAGAACTCCTCTGAGCTGCAGGAGGCCCTGTGGCCCTGGAGTACGAAGGCGTAGTGAGAGAAGTGTCTCCAGTAGTCTGTCACCATCGCTGTCTCTGCCTATTTCCAGGTTCTTGGCGTCTTAGTCAATGAAAGGTGCACACAAGTGGTTATGCAGAAAGATACTTGATTTAGGGCAAAGTGATAGTAAAGATTTAATTCACGCGAGTGGAGATGACTCCACTTAAGCACCCCAGGAAGTGGTCTGGGGCTTCTCTTGATAGGGGTCTTTTGATAGGATGAATTGGATGTGGTTAAGTTGGGGATCTGGACTGATGACAGATCTTGGTTATATGAGCTGTCCTCTGTATATGTTCCTTCCCATGAGGCATCTGATTGCAGTCAGGTTGTGGGCCCAATTATGCATGGGCATAATATGGACAATAGGAATTTGTTCCTAACAGTTCCACTTAGAGACACAGTTTGCTTGTTATGCATGCACACAAAACTGGTCCAGGCTGCATGATTCAACTGCTGTTCTGTTCTGAACCCAGATCTATGTGAGAACATATGTGACATGCTTGAATATCTACTGACCACAAGAAGTCTGGTGGCTAAGGGGAGGAGAAAATGAGTTGATAGTTTGGAACAGGGTGTATGTGCATCTTTTATACAGGTGGGGGTCCCACGTTCTCCAGACATTCATTGCCAGGGGCATTGCATAGGAGAAGGGTGTGTGGACTCAACTTAAGCAGTGTCCCAGGTGGCTAAACTGTTCACTGTGCGTGCCTGCCTCCAAGGCCACATGCTCTATCCTGATGACATGGGCTGATTTCTTTCACCACTTTGTAATTTGAGTGGACTTTATTCTGGGCATTATCTCAAGTCCAGGACTTCACAGCAGAGTCCCGAGTGACTTTCTTCTTCTGTCCCTCTATATTCACTGATGCTGTGATAGCCACTCTTGTCTGGTCTTGTCCTATAGGGGTGAGGGCTGTAAGCAGTGATAGAAAAACTTAGTTAACCTTGGTTTTAGGGCCAAATAAAAAACTGTTTTCTTTCTAGAGAGGGTTAAAGCTATGGGCCAAAGTGAAATTTTGGTCCTGTGGAGAATTGTCATCATTTGTAGCATTTATTTATTTGGCTGAACTTTGTGATACTCTGACTTGCGTAAGTGGTCTTAAGATGTTTGATAGCCCTATAGTAAAGCTGATAAAGTGAGACACTTAAGGAACAGTGATTCATCTCAAAACACATAGCTAGGCAGTGGTAGAGTAGAAGGAAGCCCTGAGTCTCTTGGCTTCAAATCCAGGGTGCATTCTAGAAAACCACATTGGTTACCCAGAGGAATCATGTTTAAATGCCAACATCATCATGTCCTTCCTGTCTTTGCAGTCTTCTGGGACTCCTTGTCCCAGCTGTGGGCGAGCCAAGCCTGACCTGTGATGATTTGGCTGGGTCTCCCTCTCTGTCTCCATCACCAGTGCCCTCCTCTGCTCGCAGGCTTTTTTTTTTTTTTTCTAGCCCTATAAAACATGCTCTACCTTGCCTCTTCCCTCCTTGTCTCTTTCCCCCTCCACTCTCCTCTCCTGTCTTCTGTCTTCCCCTCCCTCCCCTGCCTGTCTATAAATAATCATATCTATCCTTCAGGCCCTGGCTCTGAGTTCCCTTCATCTGGGCTTTCTGGGCTCATTCCCAGCCTAGGTTAAATAGCTGTCTCAGCAGCTCACACAGCGCCCTCTCTGCTACATGCTGATAGCGTATGGCTGCGTGTGCCCGCGGGG
Organism: Jaculus jaculus; assembly: GCF_020740685.1. Taxonomy (NCBI): domain Eukaryota; kingdom Metazoa; phylum Chordata; class Mammalia; order Rodentia; family Dipodidae; genus Jaculus; species Jaculus jaculus. Next base: position 35,163,258 of record NC_059107.1, on the reverse strand, counting down.
CTGGGAAGGCAGAGACTAAGTCGGCTGTCTTCTCCACTGTGTTTTCATTCAGGTCCTCCCTGTGCCCAGTCAGTAGGAAGGTGTTCCTGATTCCTATTCTGGCAGGGGTCCACACTGCCACTACACTGAAAACACAACTTTTTGACTTGATTGTGGATTTTTTGCAGAGATACAAGGAAATGTTATTTCATTAAGTCCCTTAAACTTGACATGCTCATCTGTGAAGTCTGGCCTTAGGAGCAGGATGGCATTTCTTTTCAAATATTACTTTTTTACTTTTTACTTACTTGTTTATTTGAGAGAGGGAGAGCGAGCAAGGGTAGGGGGAGAGAATAGGCGCACTGCAAACAAACTCCAGACACATGCGCCACCTTGTGCATCTGGTTTACATGGGAAATCCAACCTGGATCTTTTGACTTTACAGGCAAGCACCTTAATGGCTAAGGCATGTGTCCAGCCGCAGGGTGGCATTTCTGCCTTTTGCATTTCCTGCGTCCCCACTTCCTTAACCTTCATTGTTGCTGCTTTTCCATCTGATTTTTCTAGGAAGGGAAGAAACAAACCCCCAAAACAACAAAAATGAAACGGCAGTTCTTTGCTCATGGGCTCTATGCCTGTGCCTCCGGCAGGGCCCATCAGAGGGCCGTGGCACACTTATCTCCTTCCTGGATCAGACGCTCAGAAGGCCAAGCGCTCATGGCTAAGCTAACCTCCCCTGCTTTTGCTGTGTACTCTAGGCAAACATCCAGCTGACCAGTCTCCAGTGAATACTTGCAGACTCCATTAAAATGCAGGGACATCTTCTTGGCCAATTATGCAAGGGACACAAGACAGAGCTAGTTTGGAATAATAAAACTAATAACGGAAACTGACACTGATGGTCCATGTAGCTACCACGCCGGTTGTCACAAAGTCGCCTTTCCCACCATTCTGCAACCAAGCTGCTTAGAATGTTATTCAAAAGACCCCGTTGTCGTGAGAAACCTGCATGGCCATCAATTTCTATAGGCTTGTCCATGCTCCCCGCCGCAACATCTTTATCAGTTCCGAAAATTAATTATCACCAGGAACAAGTGAAATCATACCTGGGAAAGATCTTCTTAAGTGCCCACGTGGCACTGTGGTGGAGTTTGCAGATGAGGGGAAATAAATCTGAGGGAAGGTGTCGTAATAAACCGGTACAGCATGGTGATTAAATGCCTGCGAAGGCCGAGTATCAGGAGCATGATAATCAGGGTATGAAAAGGGAAGATGTGAAGAGGTGACGAGATCTGTGATAGGATGTCTTAGGATGTGGGGGAGTCAGGGGAGGAAGTGTGGTCTTCTTCAAGGCTTGAGGGGCAGCTGGGGTTCACACCAGAACAGCTGTTGATGGTCGAGTTTGAGACCACATGTCCCTTGCCTGGCTTCCCTTCCTCCCAGCCCAGTCCTTAGCCCTTGCCTGAACCATATGATCTACCGGTAAATGTTCAGTTGAGCTAAAGTGAATTTGCACTGGACCATAAGCTCCCCAAGGGGGCGGATGTCTGTTTTGCTCAGCACTTAGGCCAAGCCAAACAGTTAATTTATGTCCAGCGATTAAGTGAACGGAGGACTTGTGTGGGTACTCTAACCTGAAAGGGACATGGGACCATCAAAAACCAAAGCAAAATTCACTCTGCCAAGCCAGTAGTTGGGAACCTGGTGCTGGTGTTTGGAAAGCAGCAGCTCCTTACCTCTTAGCCATGTAGTAGACGCACGCTGCCAATGTAAACTTCACTTAACCCTTAGGGACAATCCTATGGAGTGTGTGCTACCGTGCTGGTTTCACAGAATGGTAGTCAGAGATGTGGGTGGGGCGCCCAGGCTGTTGGACTCTATAGCCAGTGCTCTGAGTTGTTGCCAGGCAGACTGCCTACCCCGGATTTCTGTTAGGCTGGGACTTTTCTCCTGTGGGAGCCCATGCCAGTGTGTGTCATACAGACTCTTCTCCACGGAACACTGGCCGTTCCTAAAGTATGGCTTTCTCTTAACCCTTCTGCCCCCAGTTTGAGGAGGCAGGCATAGCAATAGAGTGTGACTATACTTATTATTTTTCAATATCTTCATTTATTTGCAAGAAGGGCGAGAGAGAGGGAGAGAGAGAGGAGAATGATTGAGAATATGGGTGCCAGGGCCTCTTGCCACTGCGCGTGAACTCCAGTTGCATGTGCCACTCTGTGCATCTGGCTTTGTGCTGGGGAATTGAAACTGGGCCCATCGGGCTTTGTAAACAAGCACCTTTAACCATTGAACCACCTCTCCAGCCTCCTGAATAGAGCACTTCACTGCTTCCAACAGGCTTTTCAAGGAAAAGGAACTCGTCTTTTGGGACTGTGAAGTATGGGGGGGAAATGTCTGACATTTCTTGGTTGGAGTTGGGAGTGGGTTGGAGACTATGTGGAAATAGGAGTGGCTTGGAGGCTCCTAGAAATCTGGAGGGATGGTTCCAAGGTATGTGTAAGACAGCCCTACTGGGTGTTCAGTAGCCATCTCAATTCCCAACTGCTGTGGCAAGAAGGGATGCCCAGCCATGCCTTCTCACCATGATGAAAATTCTCCTAGAGACTGGAAGCTGAAATGAAGCCTTCCTCCCATCAGCTCGTTCTGGTTGGGAGCTTTATCCCAGCACGGAAGAGGTAGCTGCTACAGCAGGCATCTGTGCACTTTGCTTCACCTCTGGTGTGCTTTTGCAGGTGAGTCCATTCTTGGAGTCAGGTGCCCTTTGCCACCAAACAAAGTTAGAAATGTTTGAGCTTGCAAGGGACCTTGAAAAAGTTATACAGGGTACAAAGTGGGGACCCGAGGGGGCAAATAATGTGTTCCCCGTTGGCCATCCCTAAGAGGTTAGGGTCGGTCTTCTTACTTTTCTAAGGTCAGGTTAGGGTGGCGATGAGGACAAGAAACGTATCTTTCAGGAGGGCAGAGGGTATGTTTCAAGGTCAAGTTCACCTTGGGGGCTTTGAGTTAGGTACCCATGGTGAAGGTCAGGAGCACCCTGGGGGCTTTGTGTTAGGAATCCATGGTGAAGGTCAGGAGCACCTTGGGGGTTGTGCATTGTAGAAGTGCCGCTTCCCAGATGGCCATGGTCACAAAGGAGTGTGTCTGTCCGCTGTAGGCTTCACCTTTAGTCATGTGGTAACAGCTCAGTCCAGACATCCACCTGTGTGTGTGTCTTCAGTCACCTTCCCCACTGCCTTGCGTGTCGCAGTTGGATGGGATGGCAGGCTCCCCGTTGGCGGTGACCTCACGTGCCTGAGGTGGTGCGTGCAGGTGGCGCATGGAGGTGGCTGCCAACACAGCCCCAGCATCACAACTGCGACCTGTGCTTCAGCAGCTCAGGACATGGACAAAACCAAAGCAGCCCCATAACACCAGGAAGCAAAGGAATGATGTGTTTGGAGATAGCGATAAGTGCTCTGAAGGACCTAACCACCGTGCGGGGAATGGGCCTTCCGTGGAGATGAAATACATGTACAGAGCCTCTCTTGGGTGGCGCAGAGCTTCCCGCCTCCAGGAGCTGCGAGGACGTCCCGTGGCTGGAACCCAGCAAGATGGGAGAGGGGTCGGCAGGCAAGTGTCTTCCCCAGTTTCTTTCTACTCGGAGTTAACAAAAAAGGAGTCTCGTTTCCTTTCAATTAAAAATGATCTCAAATTGCCTTTTCTCTTTAGATGGCAGCTGGCTCATAGTGACACTTATGGAGTTGAACATCTTAGATGGTTTTTTCCAGACCATAAAATTATATCCTGCTCCAGAATGTATTTCACTGGCATAATTAAGCTGTTAATTATCTCGGCGTTTATTGTCACCATATTTTAGCATTATTGCGGGATGCTGTTAATGTTTCATGGCGGCTGAGAGCAAGGGTTCAGTTCAAGACCCCTCTCTGCCCGTACTAGCCATTTGGCCTTTGGCAAATTTCTTCAGGTGATAGTGCCATCAATACAAACTTACCTAACACAGAGCCAATAGTAATAAGCACTCGCACTTAGGCTGGGACCAGACTAACTGGAATAATTCCTGTGGCTGTTTATGGCAAGGGTTTCATTATTTTCATTATACACATGTGGATATCAAGGCACAGGACAGTTCCCCGTTCCAAGACTGCTCACCCAATCAGAGAGCTGAAACCGGCAGCCAGACCTGTACTGCAAGCTCTTAATGAGGCATATTTCATAGCACTTCTTTCTGAGGTCACTGTGTCTAACATGAACAGATGTGTGGCCAGCACATACACGGTGGTCTTCCTTATGCATCTTCCTCAGATTTTCAGAGCTGTTCTCTGGAACCCAAGCACAAGGGCACAAGCTTTGGGTCAAGATGGCCTTTGTGTCAATGGTGACACCCGCCTCCCCACCAGCACCCAGTGCTCAAGGTATCCTGCATGTTAAACTTTGAGGTATTGATAGGCAAAGCAGCCTGAAAACTGGGGTCTTCCCCAAGCCCCAACCAGTTGTCTCCAGTGTCCAGGGCATGTGTCAGCTCCTGTCAGAGTCCTCCTTTGCTGAGGTGCTCCTCAGCCTCAGCAGTAATACTTCCCTTCAGGTGACTCTGGAATCCATGGGGAACGGCGTCAGCGGCTGGCAGTGGGTGTGAATGTTCTGGTAAGAGGCTGCCTATGTTGGAGTGTATGATTGTGAGCATCTCCCTGAGGCTCTGTAACCTTCCCAGCTCCTCAAGTGAGTGGAGATCTTGGTCTTGTCATTTACCTCCTCAGAACTGAAGACACTTGCCCTTCCTCTGAGCTGGATTGCGACAGGGGCCTGGACATCAGTGAGTTCCCTTGGGGCTTAGATTGAGAGGTGACAGAATGGGGCCATTGCCTGGCCACAGGCTCTTGTTTTCTCTTTCCCTTGGACAGCTGGCTGGGATTGGCTAGGAGGGGACTTGGCTGTTGCAGGCAGCCCGTTCTAAGCTTAGTTGTCCCTGGGTTCCCAAATGCTATGTGGTGCTGCACACATGCATAGGACACGTGTGTCCTTTGATTTCTTTTCTAACTACCCACACAGGTATGCCCTGTCCAGTTAGGAATTTATGTATTTGGCTGAACGGGGAATGCATTTAGTCAAGCTCTCTCTTTCCTTTGCCCTCCACAGTTAGGATTTTGTTAGTAGGCTTGGTTACCTCTACCTGGAACCACAGAAAGAGCCTGTCTTGGCCCGGTGCGTATCAAAACTTGTTCATGCCAAGAGGGGGTGGCTGTGGGGAGTGTGTGGTTGTGGGTGCTGAGTGCTGTTGGCAGAGGAGGAAGGAAGAGGAAAGGGTCTTATTCTTTACTCCCACCTCTGGCCTTTCTCCCAGGAGACCCACCTTAGACTCTCCCCCTTAGTGAGTTAGTAGCTGGCAGTTGGGCTGATTTATGGGGATAAGATGAGCTCGTTATGTGCGTTGTTGGTAATTATATGAATTGATGGAGGGATTTCCCTGCTGCTTCTCTTGGATGCTCACATAATCATTCCGGGTTGATTTTACTTTCTCAACCTAAACAGTGATGAATTTAGACATGAGCCTTCTCCAGTTCAGGGTGGCGTCTCGTCCTCCATCTCTGCATCTGTCACTTCGTAACGAGCTTGTCTTAGGTGAGGAGACTTGTAAAGTTTTCCAGCACCATGGATGACCAGGGATCCCTGCATCTTTGATAGGATTGTATTGTCCTTACCCTGTGAACAGCATCCTCTGGAAGGACCTCAGCCTGCTGACCCCTGTGACCAAAGGTCAACTCACTGATCACCAAACTCAAAGATGTTAACGTGTAAGCACACAGAATCAGCATCAATGCAGCCTAACACATTGTGTATGTGTGTATAAATGTACAATGTTGCCCATAGCTTTGAGTGTTCGTGATTAAGCATCCTCCTTATTTCCTAGCTGATAGAGCTTTACTGGAGGAGGTGTGCTGCGGGGGACTGGGCCTTGCCATTGAAGAATTCAGTGCCAGCTCTCTCTTGATGTTCTTTCTCTGCTGCTGGCCTATCAAGATAGGAGCTGTGCTATATTTTTCTTAGCCATGCTGAATCTTCCCCTCCAATCTGTGAGCCTGAAATAAATACTTCTTCCCACGAAATGCTTCTGGTCAGATGTTTTGTCTCAGCATCAGGAAAATGATTGCTACACACATGTATGTAGGTGTCAAGTACGTGTGGATGGTTATTCCCCTGCCATTACAAGTATGGAGGTCAGAGGACACCCACAAAGTATTGCTCTTCTCTTCTTACCTTGCTTGAGACAACATCTCTCTCACACTTATGCCCCTGGGAAGGCCAGAGTAAACTTACAGAGCTTTATGATTCTCTTGAGCCCACCTTCCATTGAGCTTCAGGATTCTCCTGAGCCCACCTGCCATTGAGCTTTAGGATTCCTTAGACTTTCCCTCCCATTGCTACAGGTGTGTTGGGGTGACAGATGCATGCACCACTTTGAACACAGATTTACGTTGGTGCTAGTGTTTTGACCTCTGACTGGAAGGCATGTAAAGCAAGAGCCTTCAGTCATTGAGCCATCACACTGGTCCTGATGTAGCATAATTCTCTGTGGGAGTTGCCTGTGCTGCCTATAATGACAGTGCCTGACAGAAGCAGCTTAAAAAGAGGATGGATGTACTTGGGTGCATGGTTTCAGATGGTACAGTCCATGTTAACTTGGCCCCTATGTGCTTAGGTAAAACTGCATGGTTGTAGGAACAGGCCTAGACAAGATTCTTTATTCACTTTATTATAGAAAGAGGGAGGTGGGGGGGGGGAAGGGAGCCAGTGACAAGACTCGCCCAAAGGAACTGCCTCCAATAACCTACTTCCTCCAGCTAGCTTCTGTCTCCAAAAGTTTCCATAACTCTCAAAATAGTGCCACCAGCTGCTGATTAAGTGTTGACTACATGAGCTTTGAGGTGACATTTCTTCATGTCCAAAGCAGAACGCTGGTTTTCAGTGGCTAATCAGACAGTGAGCTCAGACGCACCAGAGCTGACAAATGGCATGGGCTAAATCTGTCTTGCAGATGTGTTTTGTTTGGCCTGTATGTTTTTTTTATAATCTTTTGAAGATGTTAACATAAAAAATTTAAAAAAATCCCCAAATTCACATTTGTGAATTCCTGTTTCTCTGAGATAAATTTCAGGCATAGGTACCTGTTCTTTCATAGTTCTTTATAGACAGATGGCTGTCACTGAGAAGTAGCTGCCCTGATATAGTCCAGATTTCCTTTGTGTACACCATTAAACATTTCAATGGCATCTGGCCTCACAAGGCAATGGAGATGCTCCAGAACCAGACTAGTGAGTGAGGATGTGCTCAGTGACTGGTCCAGTGAGCGTCTCACCTGGATGGATGGAGACACCTCCCAGCTCTCCCTCTGCTTCCACCAGTGTCCTCAAGCCACACCCAAGTCTTCCCTCAGCACAGAGGTCAGACTGGTCTTCAAAGAGCCTGTCACTCCTCTGCTCACAACCTTGCTATGGCTTCCTCCCCCTTTGTTAGGGAGTAACGGCCAAAGTGTTCGTTCACACTGCCCCAAGTCCATTGTGACTGGGCCTTCTAACCTCTGCAGTCTGGTCTCCTTTCCCTCCCCTCAATCCCTCTCCTCCAGACTTACTACACCCTTCCTGTTCTTTAAACACACCATACCTCAGGGCCTCTGTCCATTCTGCCAGAAATACGTTGCCCTACAAATCAGCCTGGTTCTTTTACTCAACTCTTGCCTCACTTTCTCACTAATTATTATGTGCTACCCTATATCACCTCCTGTGTTTCCTATTTGCTGTATAGCTGCTTCTATCTTTTTGTTTTTATTTCAGCGTGCTAACCATCAGGTTCCTTATGACACTTTCTATATACTTGATTTTTTTGTCTTTCTCGCCCTCTCTACTGCATCCCTCCCCCATCCCTGCTCTCTCAGGCCTACTTAAACCTTTTCACTTTCATATCACATATTCTCTTATTCTCCATATCCTTCTATTCTCACTATGCTTCTCCCTGAAATCCTCCTGTTTTCCCTGCTTATGGGCCCCTTTCTAGTTTCTTGGCCTACTCCCACATAAATACATGCATACAGTAGTTAGAAGTCATGACCCACATGAAAACAGGGTTTGCTTACCTGAGGCTGGGTTACCTCACTTAAATATCTTCCACTACAAGGTCGGCTTTATTCCAGAGACACAGGGATGGATCAACATACATGCATCAGTGAATATAATGCATCACATAGATTCAAGAACAGAAGTCATCTCATGATCATCTCAACTGATGCAGAAAGGCCTTTCTGACAAAATCCATCATCCCTTCATGATAGGTCTCAAAGAAACTGGGACAAGAAGGAACATACCTCAACATAATAAAGGCTCTATATGATAAAGCTATAGCCAACATCATATTAAACTGGGAAAACTCAAAACATTTTCATGAAAATTAAGGGCTACAGTGTCCAGTTTCTCCACTATTAATCCTATAGTCCTGGAATCTTAGCTAGAGCAATAAGACAAGATAAATACATAAAACATACAAAAAACAAAGAAGTCAAATATTGTTTTTAATTGATAAATTTATGACCATATATTACATATAGATCATATTCCTATCAGGCCATCCTTTATATCTTTTCTCTCCCATCCCCATTCCTCTGAGGGCCTCTTAAGTGTGGTTTCTGGTATGCACTATGGGCTCATGAATGCACCAGCCAGTCTCTGTGAGGGGGAAGGGGAGAGCAATGCTTCAGTGTACTCCATCCTTCCCTGTGGCTCTAAAATTCTTTTCACCTCCCCTTCTGCAGTGTTTTCTGAGCCTTGGAGGGCATGCTAGATAAGCCTCCCTGAGTACTGTGTTCTCAGCAGCCTATGATTTTCTGCTTTGAGTTTTGAGTCTCTTTAGTGTTTAACACCACAGGAGTTAGTATTCTTCTTGGCAGATGATATGCTTCTCTATGCAACCTTTGTCAGATGATACACTTCTATATATATAAGCTTTAGAACTAATATATATATATATATATATATATATATATATATATATATATATAAAGAACTATATATATATATATATAGAACTAGTATATATATATATATATATATATATATATATATATATATATGTACATATAGAACTAGTGTGTGTATATATATATATATATATATATATATATATATATATTTTCAGTAAAGTGGCAGGTTACAAAATTAGTGTGTAAAACTCTGTAGCTTCCCTATATGCTGATAAGAAACAAGCTCAAGGGGGCTGGAGTGATGGCTTAGTGGTTAAGGCGCTTGTCAGCAAAGCCAAACACCCAAGTTTGATTTCCTAGCATTCATGTAAGGCAAATGCCCAAGGTGGTGCATGCATCTGGAGTTTGCTTGTCATAGCGGGAGGCCCCCTGGCACACCCAACTCTCGGCCTTTCTTGCCCTGGTTTTCTTGAATAAGTAAATACATAAATAAAAATATTTAAAGACACGCTGAAGAAATGGCAGAAATATTTTCATTCATAATTGTCTCAAAAATAAGATACCTTAGTTAAACCTTCCCAAAGAAGTGAATAACCTGTGCAATGAAAACCTTCAAACCTCAGGAGAAAAATTGCAGAAGACGCTAGAAGATGGAAAGTCCTCCCAGGCTCCCATGGATTAGAAGAATCAATATTGTGAAAATGGGTATTTTACCAAAAGCAACCTACAGATTCAATGTAATCCTCATCAGATTTCCAAGCCATTTTCTACAGAAAAAGAAAAAAAAAATCTTAACATTTATTTGGAAGCTTCAAAGACCTCAGATAGCCTCAGCAATCCGGAGCAAAAAGAATAATACTGAAGGAAGAATAAAGGTATCAGCATGCCTGGTTACTGTTACACTGCAGAGCCATAGTAACGTAACATACAGACACAAAACAAATACATAAAACAATGGAGGATCCAAACATGAACACATTGGAAACTTGCTTAAACACATCTCATTTGTCTTCTGTGTGCTAGAATTTGACAATAAATGGACAATTTTTCAATGAAATGTTGTTCCCATGCTGACTGTTGCATTCCAAGCACTGTGAGCACCCAGTAGACATTTAGCAAGGTTGGCTGTTGGATGTTTGAACACTAATGGGGTACTTCCTGAGAGGTTCATGATTAATGATTAATGTTTGTGATGGGATCTGGGAAGTGTCTTGCTGCCTGTGTGAGCTGCCCATTAAGGAATCCCAGCAGGGAGTGTTGAAGAGCCCAGGATGAATGAGAACCCTAGATTACCAATTCTTTGCCTAGGGGCATCCACCTCAATGTGGTCACCATGCTCCTCCATCCCTTTATTAGTGAGGGTGTGGGTGCAGCCTATACGTCAAATAGAAGAAATAGAGAAGATGGGACTTCTGGTTTGAATGGATACCCCCCCCCCCCAATAAATTCAGGATATTAAAGCTTGTCATTTAGATCTTCAGCTGCCTGGCTGGAGGAGGTGTCACTGTAGGCAGATCCTAAAGATATGCAAAACTCATGTTCCTGAAGTGTGCTTGCTGGTGCCGGTAGTGATTTTTTTTCTAACTACTTCTGCTGTTGGGGAACTTCCCCAGGATCTGTAAGCTTTCAAATAAAATCTCTTCCTTCTATAACTTTTGCCTGGTTTGGCAATTCATCCCAGCAACCTGAGGCTGATGACCACAGGACCCGAGGGAACAAATGCAGTGGCTCCATTCCTCAAGTCTTCTAGCTGGGTGACCTTGGGAACAGTTCGGGGATCACCTTTACTTCCAGGACGGGAGCCTGTCACTCAAAAGAATCTCCGAGGCTGTCCCCCCAACTCTGCAACGCTGTCAGTCAATGGCTCTCACAAAATCCCGGGGCTGTTTTTCACATTTCGCTGGGAATCTCCAGCAGAGCCATCTGTGCATCCCACCTGCACTGTGCCTTTTACAACCATTTCCTGGATCCAAATCAATTGCAATGAAAATAAACTTAAAAAAAAAATTTATAGATTTCCAGAAGAGATTCCTTTGGGAGGGGTCATATATTACCCTCCACTCAAGTATTCCAAACACAGTCTTGGCTGTGGTTTCATGTCCCTTATTGGTGTGTGTGTAGGGGGGGGGGCGAGTGGACAGGCTGATGTTGCGTCCCGTGCAGTTGTTTGGGGAGCCGGCACTTACTGTCTGCCGTGGTTCAGGTCCTGCCTCCGTCTCTACCTACTGACCAGTCACTGCAGTCAAGGATGAAATCATCCCTGCCCCACCAGCACCTCGGCCTAGTGGCGTAAAGCACACCTCATTTCCACTCCAGATGGTTGTCAATAAAAAGTGACATTTTAAAATGCTGACTAAATTCAAGCCTCATGAAATGCTTTCTTCCATAATTTAAATTCCTTTTTGGCGGCGGGAGGGGGCCCGTGGGGAGACATGGGCAAGTGTGTTTTTGTTTTGATGCTTATACGTATATTAATCTCACATGAACGAGAAATAACTGCAATGGCTGTACATTTCCCTAAAAGCTTTTCTAAGGGAAACCTAGTGGCTTCTACGGAAACAAATGAAAATCTGACTCGCGGGAATGGAAATAAATGGGCTTATTTTCTTGAAGACACGACCGTCTTGCACTTGTAACCTATCTTCCCTGGCTTTTCGGCGCTGGCCTCAAGGTGAAATCATGAACAGATGGGGCTCCTCACAGCTCCTTCGCAGGGAGATAGAAATGCCTCTGAGGTGACACTAATAAATGTGCCATTTCAAAGTGGCCTTTCCTCCTGGAACAGCCCGAGGCTCAAATCTCGAGATCTCAGATGGAATGGAAGCTGGTTCTCAGTGAAGATACCTTCAATTTTCTCCTACGAGAAAGAGACTCTGGGACCTGTGGGGAGGCAGGAAAAGGAGAGCAGTGTGGAGGGAGATGGCGGGCAGCAGAGGCACACGATGCCCCAGACTTGACTTACTGTTGGCCGTGCATCCTCGGGGAATCTGTGGACATCTCTGAAACTCCACTTCCCAGTTTAAAGATGGGAATGTGAGTGTTACATCCACAGTGTGTTCAGTAAGGAGCATCCTGGGTGTTAGCTCATAAAAGCTGATGTTTATATGTTTATTAAGTCCTATCCTTTCGCTGAGTTTCCTCTACCCTCCCTTCTTCCTCATTCTCTTTTCTGGTAGAGCAATTGACAGATAGATGGAAGTTCTCCATTACTTTTCCTCCAGTTTCCACAAGTGGCGCCTGGCACCCCACCCCCTCAACGCTCAAGTCGGCTGTTGCCTTGCCTACTGGAGCAAACAGGAAGGGCATCTGGCTCTCAGCTCCTGACTGTGGGTTGGCTTTGATGGGAGGATGCTCCGTGGCCCCTGGTATGTGCCTCCTTAACCTACTCAGTGCATTTGGGTCCAGCAAAGGCAGGGCCTTGGGGGTCAGGCTGTCTGTGGCCACTGTATGGGTCAGTCGGGAAGTGCTGTGGAGGGGCCTGTGAGCCGAGGAAGCTGCCTCTGACTTTTGTTCTAGAGCTGTCTTTTCTTCCCTCTGGGGCATACTTGCCTCAAATGTTGCCGGGACCATCTGTATTAGGGTATTTTCTCTGCTGTACCAGAGATGATTGGCTGAAGCAGTTCTCAAGTCCTCTCAAGAGCCCCCTGAAGCTCTGAAGGCACACTGAATTCTCCTCCCATTAATACCTCAGAGAAGAAGGCGCGTGCTATAATCCATGGCTGTTTTATTCCAGCAAACCCAGCATTTCATACTGGCATGCTGGACTGGCTGGGCAGAGTGGACAGAGAGGAGCAGATGGCTGCAGACACAGGTGTGCTATGTATTGTACATAGCTCCCCGGGAGGCCCCATGATGATCTTGTCTACTCATGAATCTTCCCATACTGTTGGCCAAGCCATTCTCACTCAAGACTCCAGTAATAAGGATGTCTTTCTGTTAGTACTGGTCCTGGGAACCTGCAGGTCGGCCTAGGATGGCTGAATGCAGGCTCTGGCTCTGCTGACAGATGGCAGGAATAACCTATGAGGATTGCAAATGAAATGCTACCCTCTTTTACTCTGGCCAGATAATCACCTAAGCACATCAGATACTGCAGAGCCTGGGAAGAGTGTCCATGACCACAGCCCCATGAGAATGGGTGGGATGCCTGCATTAGGGGTGAGGAGACAAGACTTCTTCAAGCTCATTGGTGGAAGGCAGACCTTGCATGGGTCAGCAAAGCTATAGCTGAGTGGAGGAGACCTGCTTCCCAGCCAGAGATGTGGGTGGACTCAACAGGAAGTGTGCTGGTTTTCAGGAAACATTGCCCTCAGACACATGAAGAAAAGAATCTAAACAGAGTTCATAAGACTGCTGACTTACCTATTTTATTAAATATTTTAAACTAAAATTCTAAACTACACCAATATTTCACGAGGTTGAGTTTTCATCGCTACTCCGGGTTTGCCTCTGCCGCTGGTGGGGTCTTTTGTTTTTCAGGGCACACAGTCTGGTTCCCATCACAGGCTAGGGCTGCATCTGTGCTTCACCCTGGGGTGTGGCTGGGAGCTGTGGTTGTGGTAGGGAGGGGACTTCATTTTTCATGATGGAATCCAGCTCATTTTGTTATTACTTGTACTGATATTTTATTATTATAGTAATAATCTTGATATTCTCATAAGCATATACTTCCCTCCAAATTCATCAGGATCTTTTCATTTAGTATCTACAGCTTTTGTATGTGTCTGTGTGTGTGTGTGTGTGTGTGTGTGTCTAGGCGTGTGCATGCCATAGCACTTGGGTGGAGGTCGGGACAACTTCCAGGTCCATTCTTGCCTTTCCACCTCATTTTTGGTGTTTGGCTTTCTCTATCTGGATTTTTCTCTGCTGACTTCCTTTGCTTCCCAGCCCACTGTTAGCAGTCTGGGGTTGCGGGAAGCCACCGTCACTTCTGGTTTCTTTACGTGGAATCTGGGGAGAACTGAACTCAGGTACTGCAGGCTTGAGTGGCGAGCGCTTGATCCACTGAGCCATCTCACCAGCCCCTCTACAGAATTTTGTGTGCTCATTTTACTTCTAAGTGGTGAGAAACAATAGAGAGGAAAAATACAGCCCAGTAAAGGGGACCTGGCCTAGGTGTTCCCTGGATGGCTGGTGGAGGTGCCACTAAAGGAGCTCATGCTTGCAAAGCTTGCTGCATGCCACAATGATCATTAGTACTGGGCATCATTCATGGTTACTGTTTTACAGTCTTCCCTTGATGTCTCCACTCCTGGCATATTTCAAAGCTTTGCTTTTATTGCTTTCTGCACCCTACATGGCCTGCTATGAAAAAATAGAACTTGGGAAAAAGAAAGGCCTTGCTAACATATAAATGCAAAGTGAGTATCTCTCAGGTGGCATACACTGTCCCCTTGCTTTCCATTGTGTGCACTTTGTTAGCTGTCATTTGCATGCAGGTGGGCCTCCCCATCTCCTTCATTTGGCTCTCCTCGCTGCCTGCATTGCAGATTGAGAAAATCTGAAAGGCCCTCTCCCAGCAGCACCTATGTGGTCGGGTCTCTTGACCCCATCTGTGAGCTGCAGGTTTTTGCCAATTGGTGCCTTTGGAATCTTCTCTAAAGCAGTTTCCATGTTGCTTGTTCATTTTGAGCAATAAAGAAGGGTTATAGGATTAGACGTGATCGATCACTTAACTAAGAAGGAATTGTGGAAATACCATCTATAAAATTGCCATAAAACTCTGTTAATCTGACAAACTTTCAAAGTAGAGAATCAATTAGATTTGTTGAGTATTTGTTTAGCTGTGGTCTTGCAGTGACTCCTGCTCTATTTACTCTCGTAATTCTCCCAAAGATTTGTTTCTGTCTCCCCGAGAGAAGAATGTGTTCTGCATATCCTATCGGCCTCAGCTTGAAGGGATTGGGGCAGGGAGATAAATTAAACAAATATTTCAGATTTGTTACTGTGTTTTTGTGAGGCATATAAGTTAATGATCCAAGGCCAGATACATTGCTTAATGGCAGATACAATCACATTAGGTTCTGCTTTTCCTTAGGGAGCAGGGGATGGATTGCAGCTCCGATTCTCTGGTTTAGCTCCGGGGGTGATGGGAACCTACCTCATGCAGATTTGTCTTGGACCAAACGCTTCATTTCCAAGCACCAATTACTTCGAAGGTATGACTTACTGTCACAGCGCCACATCTTGTTGTAAGCCATCAGCTAACAAGGCTGCCTCAACTTAGGTTTGCACTTACCCAGAAATGACAGGACAGCCAGCCTCATTGAAAATCTTTGCATTATGAGAATAGTGCAGGCATTGGTTTTTTTTTTTTTTTAAACTTCTTATTGGGGCCTAGAGAGATGACTTAGCAGCTAGCAGGTGAAGCCAGAGGACACAGATTTGATTCCCCAGTACCCGCATAAAGCCAGATACACAAGATGGCATATGCATCTGGAATTTGCAGTGGCTAGAGAGTGAGAGAAGACAGACAGAGAGATAGAGAATGGGCACACTGGGGACTCCAGCCACTGCAAACGAACTCCAGGTGCATGCGCCACCTTGTGCAGCTGGCTTACATGGGTACTGGGGAATCGAACCTGGATCCTTAGGCTTCACAGGCAAGTGCCTTAACTGCTAAGCCATCTCTCTAGCCCTAAAAACTTTTTTACAACCTCATGCATATATATATATATATATATTATGTACCCTGATTGTAATTGCCCCCCGAACCCTTCTTTCCAACTAGACCCTTTTCTATTTGGAGTAATCATTTTTTGTTGTTGTTCTCATATCATCCAGGTCTGTGTAGATAGCAGCTAGAAGCCATCATGAGGTCATGCATGTTCTGGCTACTTTATCTGGAAGGCAGCATCTCAAAGCACTCTTCCTCATACTTGGGCTCTTACCATTCCTTCCTCCACCTCTTCTGCATTGGTCCCTGGGCCTTGGAGGGTGTGATAGAGATGTCTTATTTAGTGATAAGCATTCCACTGTCACTTCTCAGAGTTTTGAGTCACCTCAGTAGTCACCACCATCTACAAAGTGAAGCTTCTCCAACCAAAAGTGAGAGTCACACTAAATATGTGCATAAGCATCAACATTTAGAGGGTGATTTGGTGGACACATGTATTCATTGAGCTAAACAACAGTAGCAGCTTCACCCCAGGGCTTACGAACTCCTCAGCCACAAGCACTGGACTAGTTTTTCAGTAGCAAGTCATGGAGTCCTTCCTATGGAGTAGGCCTCAAATCCTGTCAGAGCAGCTGGCTCCCCCTGTAACAAACATGCTACCAATGTGCCAGTTTGTACGGTTGACCTTGGTGACCAGTAAGGCATTGGTATGATTGGCTGCCATCTGGTTGAACTGATGGTGACAGAGGATCCTGGTCATTTTCTCTAGGTTAATGATGATTGACCCTACCAATAGTTCTTCTTCCTCCTTTTAGCATGTGACCATTCTCTTGTTGGGGAAATTCTCATCAAATACTTAGTAGGTCCCCATTTGCTGATGGTCTGTTGGATGCTGGGAGCAGTCCAGCCTTGTAGTCCGGTAGGAGTGCATGTATCATAGAACCAAGTGGCTCGCTGGAGCCAGGGACATTCTGGCCAAGTCTTAACAGATGTGTAGAGCTATAGGAAAAGGCTTCATTCACATGGTTGACTTGACTGGGCCTGTCAAGGCTCAGAGTGGCAGGTGTTCATGTTATTCTCACTTTAGGGAAGAAGAGCAGATGAGAAGGTAAGCTTCTAAGGTTAGGAGCTAGGAATGATGTTAGGAATGCACTACCATTCCAGAGCCACCTGCTCAACCATTGTACCTTTCCAGTAGGCAGAAAGACAAAACCCATAACTTGACTCAGTTTTGACATGGCAAAGGCGAGACATGAGGTGACAGAATAAAGCTCCTATCTTTCTTCAGGACCGGCTTGGCAACAGGAGTGGAGCTTGGAGTGAACAGAAACTTGATAGATTGTCTTAAGGAGTAAATGGTGCTGTAAGGAGAGTGAGGCTGGGAGAGCTCTGGTGGGTGGACATGAACAAGCAAAAATAGGGTGGAGGGATGGCTTAGCAGTTAAGGCATATGGCTGCAAAGCCAAAGGACCCAGGTTCGATTCCTCAGGACTCACGTTAGCCGGATGCACAAGGGGGTGCTTGCATCTAGAGTTCATTTGCAGTGGCTGGAGGCCCTGGTATGCCCATTCTCTATCTGCCTCTTTCTCTCTTGGTTTTAAATAAATAAACAAAACAAAACAACAGCAACACAAAACCCCAAAGATATGCAGCTTAACAGAAGGATAGCAAATTGTCAACACTCCATGTGGGATGTCCCATTCTCAAATATGGTAATGAGGTGGACATGACTCCATAAATCTCAGACCAGCCTTCGCTGGGTACAAGGCTACCAGTGACCACAGTATCAAGCCCACAAGGCTCGCATGGCTCTGTCCATGAAGGGGCTTCATAGAAAACCTCTGGACTTTTGATATGGCCAAGTGGAAGGATCACAGAACTTTGGAACCAGGAATGTGACCATCTTGGTTGTGTTTTTCACTCCTTTGTTCACTGACTAGGTAACCTTGGAGTTTTCTCAACTTTTCTGGACTTGGTTTCTTCATTTGTCAAATGAAAGTAAAACCATGAAGTAAGTAGATTCATGGCCCAAGGACATGGCTCCATGGTTAAAGACAAGACACATGCTTGCAAAGCCTGTCAGCCTGGGTTCAGTTTTCCAGTACCTACGCAAAGCCAGATGCACATAATGGCTCATGCATCTGGAGTTTGCAGCTGCAGGAAGCCCCAGCATGCCCATGTTTATATTCCCTCTCTCTCTTTCTGTCTCCTGTGCACAAGTAAATATGGAGTTTTAAAAAGATGTGTAGATGTTGGTGAATATAAGAGGTTTGAAAGAGTATAGAAGTGTGAGAGGTTCTTTGCAATGTACGTTCTTTATGTTAAAATACTTAGTTTGATGGTGGAAACCATGATCCCTGAGCCCTGACTGGCCATATTTTGAGCCAGATGAGCCACTTTATAAACAGGGGATTAGTGTTTGTGGTGACTACTGTGTCTGTTGCTTCCTATCTATAAGATAAGGCCATCAAACTCCACTTTGGGGGGCTGTTGTACAAATTAAATGAGATGATGAAACCTGAAAGCCTCCTGCAGCCAGATGAATGACCAGGGTCCTTACAACCTCGACGTCATGTGACGTTCACAGGTTGTTGCAGCATCTCCCACTTGATGTGAAATACAGTGTATCCCGGGACTTGTGAATACCACTGGCCTGATGTTTGCCACATAATCAAACACTCAGAGTTACTTAAAAATGTTTTCCTTTAAATCAATTCGTTAACTTGCAGCTTACTTAGTCTTAGGTAATCATGCATGTAAAACCAGATAAAGTGCCTCTTGACATACATTATTTAAACACATGTGTGCATGTGAAACCGCAGATAGTGTGCATTGATGTGTTATTTAAATACATCCATGCGGGCTTTCCACACACCTCAGTAGTATTGTATCTCACTTTAATAAACATAATTGAGTCCCTGTGAGATCCCTTCATGCTTACTGGAAGTGTTTACCTGGTGACTCCTCATTAAGAAATACAGCAGGCACCCTGGAGGTGATAGGTTGTGGAGGAGTGCTTTCTCTGAGGAAGTTTGGACAATGGAACAGACTGAATCACAATGAGAAACCTCTCTCCCCACCTCATCTGCATCCCAAGGGTTGATGGATTTGTCTCTCTCTAAGCAGTGGACCCCAAAGTCTCAGCTAACATAGCCTTCAACAAAACTGTGACATGAGGGAGTGTGACTGGCTGCAGGCTTATGTTAAGGAGTCACTCAGCACTGGCTGGATGCCATGAACATGTAACCTTCCTGTCAGTGCTGGGCATCTGGGATCCTTCTGAGAGGAAATTAGGGAAGGATTTGGCTCAGTGTGTTCCTATATTGATTATTCTGAGGGGGACACGCATGCCCACACATGAATAAAATCCCACTTGTGGGCTGGAGGGATGGCTTAGCAGTTAAGGCATTTGCCTGCAAAGCCAAAGGACCCTGGTTCGATTCCCCAGATCCCACGTAAGCCTGATGCACAAGGGGGCGCATGTGTCTGGAGTTTATTTGCAATGGCTTGGAGGCCCTGACACGCCCATTCTCTTTCTCTCTCTCCCTCTTTCCCTGTCAAATAAATAAATAAATCAAAATAAGACATCTAAAAGCCCTCCTGCATAGCAGCATGCCTATGACATGCCCCTGGACTCACCTCGTCGCCTCTCAGACATGCAGCTCCCAGGCCTTGTAAGAGCGGACTTGTCCCTGTGGCGCAGCTTGGAAGAGACACATTTCTATTCCATCATCTGCATCCCTTCCCCATCACCCTCAGCCTCCTGTGTCCCATTGCACACAGTGTGGCCATCACCCTGCAGATTGGCAGGTGCACAAGTGATTGTCTGACTTACTAAACATAGCCAACTGGGAATGAGTCCCAGATCTAAGTGCCAGGTGTGGTGTCGATGAGATGTGGGGAGCTGCACCCACCGGGATCAGCTCTCCTGCATAACTTACTTGCTTGCTGATGGGAACCCACTCACCTCAGTCTGGGAAAAATGCATCCTGTTTCCAGGCCTGCAGTTTCATGCTCTTCTGAAGAGCAATGTGCTTTTAATTTCAGAGATCAGATGAGATGACTGGTGTTCAAATGGCTGATACATCATTTTAAAGGAAATTACTTTGGCATACCTGACATTCATATGGATTGCTGATGAATGAGAAGAAGAGACCCAGCTCACATCAGAAATATTTCACCATTACAAAATATCATGGTCTGCAGGAAACAAAATCCAATAAAGTGATAAAGCCGTCGGATTGTCCTTCCAAGTTGCAGGCATGCAACCACTTGGGGACCATGTCACATTGGCATAAGCATATTACCTGGTGGGTGGCTACAAGGAAGGAAAGAGCCCAGGGTAGAGGTGAGAGGGCATGGGTTTGGCTGCTACTCTGCCCACCAGCCACCATTTATCACTGGTCAGCAGTCACTTCATCCTGCTTCAGCTTTGCTGGGTCATTAATTCTACTTGAGTATCTGACAAAAGCATCGCCTCTCCCTGGAAAACAGGTGCACATATAAAAAGTATTTTCCATCCAGTGAATGGCTTGGTAGACCTCATGATGAAGCCTGTCTATGGGCCTCAGATTTATAAACTTGGTGATCCTTAACGTCTCTCCCTGTTCAAGCCACCACTTGAAGACCACACTTGCTTTGTAACACACTCTTCTCCAGTAGAAGAGTTAAGAAGTGGCTTTGGTACTGGCTGTCTCACTACCAAGGGCCCTGTGAACATGTGCCAGTGCCGTTGAGTATAAGGCACTTCTGATCAGAGATAGAAACTGGAGGAAACACATACTTGGCCCAGGTGATGTGTCCTAGGGAGGCTGGACACATGTCTGATCATGTTTTCAATCACATTTTCACTAGCCTCAAGGTTGAAGACCACAAGGAGGTAATAGGCTAACAATGGAGACAGCATTGGAATATGAGCCTCTCTGATTCTCTGTGCTGACGACTCTGCCCTTTAAGGCCTAGTCACTTTAAATAGACGGTAAGGTTGCTGGCCCTAGCACTTCATGCCCTTGCCACATGATAACTGGATATACTCAGAGATGATTTGTTAAACAATTGATCATTAGAGGACCACATCATGGATACAGAGGTGAAAGGTCAAAACTCCTCTTGTTTAATTAAGAGTTTTATGGTTTACTAGTGAACGCAAGGTCTTGGCTAACAAAAACTACACAAAAACGTAAAAAAAGAACGATCGCATGAGAACTGAATGTGCCAGGAAGGAAGGCATTGCTTGGAGTTTGTCTGACTGAGGAAATCTCTGCCTGAATTGAAGGCCTTAACTTTGACAGGTGGATCTGAGTCGTTGTTACACAAATAACCCATGTTAGGGTTGAAAAATAGAGAATACTATTTATTAAACAAATCTGAAATCCATGCTGTTGAAGTTGTCTTCTTGTTGCTGAGAGAGAAGAAGAAAATCTGACCAGAAGCAATTAATAGGAGGAAAAAGTTTATTTCAGCTTGAAGTTTCAGGAAGCTTCGTCATGATGGGACAAGCCTGGGCGAGCAGGCGGCTGTGTGACATCTTGTCACAACACCAGGAAGGATGGAGTCTGGGTAAACTGGCTCTGGACACCCAGTGGGCAGTAAACCTCAAACTCTGTCATTCCCCGGCCCCCACGACACACCTCCTCCAGCAAGAATCCACTCCCAAAGGCCCCATCAGCAGGGACTGTGTGGGAGGTTTAATCACAAACACTTGAGACTGCGGGAGGTGCTTCGCATCCACACCACCATGTACGCTGTTGTGGTCAGAGCTACATTGCTGGGATGAACAACCAAGTGGATACAATTCTGGGGAGGAAGAGGTTTATTTCAGGCACCCAGAGAGAAACTACAGCAAGCAAAGCACCAATAAGCAGCAAGCGTGAACCCACAGAGCTCAAACGGCTTCTTCCACACCTCTGGGCTGGAGTCAGAACTGCCCCCCAGTGACACCCCGCCCCACTGCAGCAGGAATCTGCCTTCTAGGAGCTGACATTGCAAACTTAATTAAAAAACGTTTTTTGTTCATTTTATATTTATTTATTTGAGAGTGACAGAGAGAGAGAGGGAGAGAGGCAGAGAGAGAGAGAGAGAGAGAGAGGGAGAGAGGCAGAGAGAGAGAGAGGGAGGGAGAGAGGCAGAGAGAGAGAGAGGGAGGGAGAGAGGCAGAGAGAGAGAGAGAGGGAGAGAGGCAGAGAGGCAGAGAGAGAGAGAGGGAGAGAGGGAGAGAGGGGGAGAGAGGGGGAGAGAGGGAGAGAGGGGGAGAGAGGCAGAGAGAGAGAGAGAGAGAGAGAGGGAGGGAGAGAGGCAGAGAGAGAGAGAGAGAGAGAGAGAGGGAGGGAGAGAGGCAGAGAGAGAGAGAGAGAGGGAGGGAGAGGGGGAGAGAGGGGGAGGGAGGGGGAGAGAGGGGGGGAGAGAGGGGGGGAGAGAGGGGGGGAGAGAGAATGGGCATGCCAGGGCTTAACCGCTAAGCCATCTCTCCAGCCCTGCAAACTTGGCTGTCACATGACCTGTGATGGCTGCCATGGAGACAGCTTGACACAGCTCATCCCTCAGCAGGCAGCTCAGATGAGTGCTCAGGGTGATGACGGAGGCACGCGTGGAAGCCCGGGCACTCCCCTGAAACCCACATGAGCCTCTGCTGATAGCATGACTGTTGACAAGTCACACGGCTAAGCCTGCTTAGAACGTGTGACCACACTGCTACAAAGAAGTGTGGTCAAAGACGAGTAGGCTGAAGGTGGCAGGGGTGGGGGAGCTGTGAATGCAACTGACGAACTGCCTTACATATATATATATATTTTTTTTTTGAGGTAGGGTATCATTCTAGCCCAGGCTGACCTGGAATTCACTATGTAGTTTGAGGCTCGCCTCAGACTCATGGTCTTCCTACCTCTGCCTCCCAAGAGCTGGGATTAAAGGCATGCACCACCATGCCCAGCTGCGTTACATTTTCCTGGCTCAGTAGACTGATGGGACCTTACACATAGGGTGTCTGTTTCCAAAGGTATGGAGTGGCACTAGGTATGGTGGCTGGGTCTGCCAGGGCCAGTGTGGAGAATGGAGAGCGTTATTTGCACAAAGAAAGAGGTTGGACTTCATCTTGTCAGAAATGGAGGGGTGTGTGTGATGCAATCAGAGAATGCAAATCTAATATTGCTATTTAGGGTGCATTTAAGTAAAGGAGGCTGTGGAAGGGGAATGAGTCACCAGGGGCTGGAGTAATCCAAGTGTCGGTCTAGAGGTAGAAGGGATAGAAAGGAAAGCATGGGCTAGGGTGATCAGATTTGCTGTCATGGCTTTCATGAATTGAGTTCAAGTCAAATGCTTAGTGCTGTCTCATCATCTGAGCGGTACTCGGGTTATCCCATTTTACAGATGGCGGGGCAGAGAGGGGAGTGAGGTGCAGCTTGTCCATGGTCTCTCAGCTTTCCAGGCACAGTGCTGGGCGGTGAGTCCACATTAGCTCTCTCCAGGGGCCCGTGTGCTTCCCTGGGGTTCCAGGAGTCACCCCCATAACAGAAGGTGTGATTGCAGGAAGTTCCTGGGGTTCAATAACTACGTATGGGAGCAAGAAGAAGGCTGCATTATAGAAACAGCTGAGCATGCTATTCACAAGAGGACTGGGTGGGGTGAAGGAGGCTGGGAAGATGGCTCAGCAGTTAAGAGCACTTGCCACTTCAACACGAGGGCCTGTGGGGCCACGGACTGCCAAGTTTGGTTTCTCAGAACCCGTACATATCTCTTGAACCCGGTCTCAGGCAGGGAGGGGGTTGGAGACAAGAATCGTTGGACCTCCGTGAAAGAAGGCAGCTCAGGTTGAAGTAGATACAGACCCCCACATCAAGGAAATAGAAGAATGAGTGATAACCAATACATAAATTTTTTTTTTAAAGGAAAAGGAGTGCAAATATGGTGGAATTGTATGGGACCAGGAGTGGGTGAAGCAAGTAGAAAGAAAACTGAAGGGAGTGAAGGGGTGTGGCCATGTAGAGGTCAAGGTCAGCAGGGGCTTCCAGTGTGCTATAGAAAGAAGTTACAGGGCTGGAGAGATAGCTTAGCGGTTAAGCACTTGCCTGTGAAGCCTAAGGACCCCGGTTCAAGGCTCGATTCCCCAGGACCCACGTTAGCCAGATGCACAAGGGAGTGCACACATCGGGAGTTCATTTGCAGTGGCCGGAGGCCCTGGCGCGCCCACTCTTCTCTCTGTCTCTTTGCCTCTTTCTCTTTGTCGCTCTCAAGTAAATGAAAAATAAACAAAAAAGTTTAAATAATAAAAAAAAAAAGAAGTTACAGAGGCCCCTGGAGGACAGGATCAGAATTTGATTTAGAGCTGTGTTCACCTGCCGCAGCTGGGAAGCCAAGGCTAGGAGTTCTGGGGCCAGGAGGGCAGAGGCACGGGGACCCTCTGTGGGCAGGAGGGCAGAGACACAGGGCCCTTTGTGGCCAGAGGCACGTGGTTCTCTGTGCACTGGCAAGAGGAAGGGAAGAGGAGGTTGCTGATGACAGGAAGTTGAGGGAGAGGGCTGGCTACAGGAACAGGACCCAGGAGGCCCATGAGGAGAACTAGGACCCATAACTAATGGTGAGGAGAGGAGGAAGGGAGCCGCGGAAGTCCCCTGGAAGACCTGGTGGACTGTGAGGCCAAATGGGACTGGAGCAAGTGTGACAATTCCATTCAAATGTAGGAGCCACCTACTGCCCTGGCTAAGGTACACAGCTGCCATCTGGGAGCCAGAGGCCCTGCTGGATTATGCTGCTTCCTCAGCCTCAACCAGCCTCTAACTCCCTCCATACCACTCTCGGCTCCAGTCCTTTGCTGGAGGGCTTGTCCATGGTGGCTGCTGAACCCTGTCCTGACATCATGCCCTGCACACAGTCAGGGCCTCTGCATAGGTTTTTTTTTTCTCATATAAATCAAGACAGAGTGCCTTAGATGCCCGGGGAGGGAAACCCTATTGCTAGTAGCAACAAGGGCAGAGCTGGAGCTGGGGATTGCTCTGGAGGCCCCTCTGCCCCTTTGTGGTACTCAGTGGGACAAACGCTGGACTTAGCAAGCTTGACCACCTGTTCTCAGCCTTGCTGTCCTCTCTTCTATTCAAAATGGAAATAGCAAGCAGAGCAGACCTCACAAGGACTTTTTCTTTTTTCATTAGACAAATAGCTGGTCTTCCTATTAAAATGGTAATTTCCTTTGTTTAAAAAGGCAGATGTGGTCAAATTAAGCTAATCTAATTTGCAGTTTTTCATTAAAAATATATATGAGTTAGGCTGGAAGGCTGTTCTGGTCCCAGGGGTCATTGCGTTAGCAGCCACGGGAACAAATGTCCTTTATCTCCTTAAAGATACATACGGTTCCCAGGCAAGCATCGTTTCCTCATGTTAACTTCTCTGTGACCTTGTTACAGACCACAGGGGATTTTTATCTGCCAACTTGTCTAGTATTGTACCCTTTTTATTAAATAGAAAATCCCTAACTATCTCTAGGTTGCAGAATCCCTTACAGAGAGGGAAGAGGAGACCGGGTCTCCTTTAACAGGGAACACAGGACAAAGACTTGGCACTTTTGCATGGATGTGAGGAAGTTGCAGCTAGAGGGGTGTAGACACTCCTCTGTATGGACCTGAATTGGACACCATACTGAGTTTACTAGTAGGCAGGGCAGCACAAAACAGGGTCTGTGATGTTTCTTGAGGTTAAGGAGTGCCTAGACGTTCTCATAGCCCATCACTTAGGGCTGCTGTCACCCAGGATTTCCCCCACAAAATGCCATCAAGAATACCTACATGACCCCATTTAAGAATTCACTTGCTCTCGGGACTGAGGGCATCAGAACTCAGCTGTGGGGAATGCAAGATGGTGTGCCTAACTGGATTTTCTTCCTCATGTTATCGGTAAGGGACTTGGTTGAGATCCCTTTCTTAGAAGTTTTGGCATCACAGAGACCTGGATTTGGGCACTGTCATCTGCCTCATGCAGCTCTGTGGCACCAAGTCTGTGAAACGGGCATGCTACTTGAGTAAGCATAGACTTGTGAGTGCTGTGTGCAAGATGGTGCATGGTGTTAGGAAATGGTTCCTTTCCACTGGCTCTGAGACAGCCGTTCATTACGTGTTGGGAGTGTGTGTGTGTGTGTGTACACACATACTTTACATATCCCACAAAGTCAGAGTCAGTCCTGCTTGGAAGCAGCAATGGCACCTGAAATCTTGAT
Organism: Jaculus jaculus; assembly: GCF_020740685.1. Classification (NCBI taxonomy): domain Eukaryota; kingdom Metazoa; phylum Chordata; class Mammalia; order Rodentia; family Dipodidae; genus Jaculus; species Jaculus jaculus. The sequence goes on along the minus strand of NC_059107.1, from coordinate 35,137,494 downwards.
GAAGGGTATGTGGTCCAGAGATTCCCCACAGTGTCAGAAACTAAAGTCCTAGCTCATAGTGTACCAAGTCTTCTTAGAGACAATGAGTCTTATATCAGCCAGTAGGTGGACCTAACTCAGGACCTAGGGAGCCAGACTCTTACGTAGTCATCAAAGCTCTACTGAGTCAGTTATGTCAGATTTTCAGTGAAACTCAATGAATGAAATTTATGGGCACTAACAGGAGTTTTAAAAGAACAAATTTAGTTTTAAAAATATTTTTATTGTTTTTTTTTTATAAGGAGACAGGTAACATGGGCATACCAGGATCACTTGACACTGTCAGCAAACTCCAGATGTATGCGTTACTTCTGTGCCTCTGGGTACTGGGGAATTGAACTCAGAAGCTGGCAGGTTTTGTAAGTCAGCACCTTTGACCACTGAACAATCTTCCTAGCCCAAGTAACTTTATTACAGAAAGTAAGTTTAGAGCAAAAATCTTATTAAATAGAGCAAAGAAACTTTATTGTATAGAAAAGCAAGAATAACAAGAACGAAAGTACAGGGAAGGTACCTGAACAGGATGATGGTTGTCTAGGGGTTTGTAAGACTTCTTGGCTAAGGAAATAAGTTGATCTTTAAAATGACTGGATTGAGATGTGGAGGTGTAGTTCTGGCCCAATTACCAATGCCCATGAGATGTCTCTGTGTCTCCTTTCTAATCAGGGAGCTGGTCACATTTCTCTCTGTCTTAGTGGCTGAGCCTGGGGAGTGTTCAGGGAACACTTGCAAGCTTTGCAAGGGAGGCAGAAGAGAATCGAGGATGGGAAACAAGGAAAACGGGGAGCTTCATGCTGGCCGTTGAGAGCCCATGGAGACTGGCTTTGTTGTTGGTACCTGAGCGTTCCTTCCTCTTGTCTGGTCGGCTTGGCTGTCCTGTACCCAGCTGCAAGCCCCCTTGTTCTTCTGTGTTGTTGATTTTACTGTTTTAATTCTAACAACATTTCCAATGCAGGACAACCAACAAAACTGCTTATTTTCAGGGCTCCGTCCCTTTCTCCATGACAAGTTTCTTCTTCCCACTCTCTGTAAATAGTGCACACAGATGCTTGGGGTCCACAGAGACAGAGTGCCCATCAGAGAACTTCTGAGGACTTGGAGATACTTCTGTTTTTAAAAGGGGATGATGTGACTTGAATGTAAAATGTTCCCATAGCATCATGCCTTTTCAATACTGGTCCTCGGCTAGTGGCAATTTGGGAAAGTTGTGGGGCATTTGAGAGATGGAGCCTTGATGGAGTGAGCTCTGGGGTAATACAGCCCAGTTCCAAGCCAAATAGACACGCTTCTTCCTTCTTGGTGGTGTACAGAAGTGATATCTGGCTGCCTGCCATCTTTCCCTGCTATGATGAAACTGTAAGCTGAGATAAACCCCTTCCTCCCAAGAGCTTCTCTGGTCATGCGTTTTGTCTCAGCTACAATGGCAGTACTTGGAGCTATGTTTGGATTATCATTTATGAGCTCGTGATAAACCATCTTCCTGGAAATGTGTCATACATGCTGTTTGTACTTTTTGCAAACCATCTTATTTCTCTTTGGAGTAAACCTGAGGTGCTTTTGTCCCTTTTTTTTTTTTTTTTTCTGAGAGAGGTTCTCATTTTAGTCCATGCTGACCTGTAGCCCAGGCTGGCCTCCAACTCATGGCAATCATCCTACCTCAGCCTCCTCAGTGCTGGGATTAAAGGCGTATGTCACCATGTCTGGCCATAGTTACACTGTTTTGTTGCCAACCTAAATGATGCCAACTTGTACAAATCACATCTCTCTATGTGATGGTAAGTGGATGTTCTGTGGTGAATTCTCTCTTCCTGAGCCCTTTTATTGTAGTGTCAAGAATTTTCTTTTTCTCTTACATGTTTGCTTATACTTAATTTTGAAGTTTTGAAGAGGCCATGGAGCAGAAGGAGGGTTTTGCAGAGCAGAGCCTGTAGCCATAGCAGAGGTGATGAAAGCCTCAAGTTCACACCTCAAGAGGTGTGAGCGCTGGGATCAGATGGATACTGGGTCCATATCCAAGTAGACCTGCAGCTGGTAGCCATTGTTCTGGTGAGTAGAGCTGTCAGAGGCTGTAAATGTCATCCCACCATGGTGCTTGAAGGGTAAAAGTGAGGCGTACCCTCAACATTGGGCTGCATAGGAGAAAAAAAAGTTTTTTGTTTTTAATTTAACAGTATAATTTTATGACCTTGCTTTTGCTGGATGTCATCTTATGAATCTACCAGCACCTCATCCTATCCCTTTACTCCCAGAGATAGCATCAAAAGGCATAGAAGAGGAGGAGGAAACAGAGATAGAGGAGGGGTGAAGAAAGGAGGAAGAGGAGGAGCGGTGATAGAAGGAAAGCAGATAGGAGGTAGATGAAACAGAAATGGAGATTGGAGAACACACATCTTACTTCAAGGAAAGAGGCCCGAGAAAGCAAGAGAATGGTATCTGGGTTTTTTGTGTCTGTACACTAGAGGCTTGGTGACTTGCCCAGTGGAAGGAGAGGTCAAAGGCAGTGTGGGCTAGTGCTTAGGGAGGGATCCAGTTTGGTCTGATCTCCTGTTGAGTTTTGTCCCAGTAATGAGGGAGATAGGTGGATGTGCAGGGAACTCGGATTCAACAGCTGTCAATATGGACGAGCGTTGACTTGACCTTTGATAGAACTTCCTTGCATGCCATGTGGCTATGCTGCCTGTATAATTTCTGTTGGCACCTGGAAGGGTTCTGTCACCAGAAGACAAAATCCTCATCCCTTAGGCTGCAGGCTCCATGAGAGCCTAGCTCGACTGTCTTTTCTATTATGTGTTTGTTTGCATGTTTGTTGACTGGGATTTTATTGAAAATATCTACTCTGTTCCAACTGTCAAATCATTTTGCTGTAATGAGTTTTTCTTTTAAGCGCACTTGTAATTGCTGCTGAGTTCATGGAGTAGGACATAGTTTGATGGTGTGGTGTGGGAATGGAGGACCTGGGTTCTGTTCTAAGCCTTGCCTCTTCCTCTCTGAGTTTGAACCATCATTGTGAGGGTTCCAAGTTTCATGTGTGTACCATCCTCAAAACTGGGGGGGGGGGAGTCACAAACTATATTTAGGGGCCATTGTATTTGTTTGCTTTTTTGTTTATTTAAAGACAGAGTCTTACTATGTCTTTCAGGTTCTGTCCAAATGCTCTTCCCTTCAAAGGCTCATGTGCAGTTAGGACTGTAGGTATGCATCATCAAAGCAATGTGGACTACTTAGGGTAACTTCGATGAGATCTCCTCTGTAAGCTCTCATGTTCTGAAAGCTTAGTCCACAGATGATAGTAACTTGGGAGGTGGCCTTGCTGGAGGAGGTGTGTTACTGGGGGTCAACTTTGAGGTTTATCAAAGTTGGTTTGCCAGGGTTGGCTTAGCTCAATTTCTTGCCATTGTCTTCCACCTGCTATGGTAGAAGTGTTGCCTAGCCCGTGCTGTGCCATGCTTCCCATGCCCTCTTAATGCTTCCCCCCACGACTGTAAAACCAAAATAGACAACTTTCCTCCCATCAGCTGCTTTGGGTTGGGTGTCTTGTTCCAGCAATGAGAAGGTGACTACAAGACTATTGCCCTAGTTCATTGCACAATCGAGAAGAATTGAACAGAGAGATTTTCCAGGCACTTGGTGCCCCTGCACATGCACAACCTCACCACTACCAGAGTGCAACACTGGCTACATTCCAAGAACCTGCACTGATACCTTTCATTATCCCGCAAAGTGCACAGTTTACAACTTCCTTGTGCACATTTTGTGAGTTGGGACAAATGAAGAGAGATTTGTATGCACATTATAGTACTGTACCAGGCTGTTTAATTTACCTGAATATCCTCTATGCATATGCTACGTCTTCATCCCTTTCTGCCCCCAACCTCTCCCAACCATATGAGATCTTACTGTCTCCATGATTTTGACTTTCCAGCCCGATTTACAGTTAGGATCATGCCTGTGTGGCTTTCTCAGGTTGGTTCTCTCACTTAGTGATATGTACTTAAGTTTCCTCCATGTCTTTTCATGCTTTCACAGCTCATTTCTTTTTAGTAACAAATAAGTCTATTGTCTAGACATCACTACCACAGTTTATGCATCCTCTTACTGAAAGACATCTTGATTGCTTCCAAATTTGGGCAATTATGAATAGAGTTGTTGCAAACATTTCTGTGATGGCTTTAATATGGATTTCAAAAATCCCAAGGAGGAAAATTGCTGGGAGGTATGTTAAAAGTTTACCTATAAGAAAAAAACAAAACCAAACCAAACAGCTGCCTTCCAAATGGTGGTACCATTTTGTATTCTACCAGTGATGAACGGGAGGGTGACTATACACCTTCACCAATGTTTGTTGGAATCGCTGTTCTGGAGTTTGGCCATTCCAGTGCACATTTAGTGGAATGTGTTTTAATACACATCAAAGCAAATGATGTGGCCCATGTTTTCATTTTTTGTTACTTATATCCCTTCTTTGATGTGTGTCAGCTCAAGGTTTGGGTCTATTTTTTTCTTCTTTTTTCAAGGTAGTGTCTTCCTGTAGCCATGCTGACCTGAAATTAGTCTTAGGCTGGCCTAGAATTCACAGTAATCCTCCTATGTCAGACTCCTGAGTACTGGGATTAAACTGAGTTCTTTCGTACTAAGTTTTAAGAGAGTTGTTTTAGGGGGTATATATATTTTTTTTCCCAAATTTTTATTAACAACTTCCATGATAAAAAATACCCCATGGGGCTGGAGAGATGGCTTAGTGGTTAAGTGCTTGCCTGTGAAGCCTAAGGACCCTGGTTTGAGGCTCGATTCCCCAGGACCCGTGTAAGCCAGATGCACAAGGGGGCGCACAAATCTGGAGTTCATTTGTAGTGGCTGGAGGCCCTGGTGTGCCCATTCTCTCTGTCTTTCTCTCTCTCTCTGCCTGCCTCTCTTGTCTGTCACTCTCAAATAAATAAAAATATTAAAAAATACCCCATGGTAATACCCTCCCTCCCCCCACTCTCCCCTTTGAAACTCCATTCTCCATCATACTTCCTCCCCATCTCAATCAGTCTCTCTTTTAATTTTAATGTCATGATCTTTTCCTCCTCTTATGATGGTCTTGTGCAGGTAGTGTCAGGATATCCAGGCCATTTTGTGGTTGGAGGGAGCACATTGTATGGAGTTCTACCTTTCCTTTGGCTCTTATATTCTTTCTGCCACCTCCTCCGCATTAGACCCTGAGCCTTGGAAGGTATGATAGAGATATTGCAGTGCTGAGCACTGCAGTCATTTCTTTCCATCACCATGATACCTTCTGAGTCGTTCCAAGGTCACTGCCATCTGAAAAGAGAAGATTCTCTACCCAAAGTGAGAGTAACATTAATATAAGGGTATGAACATTAACAGAAACGCTTACTGGGCAGTTTGATAAGCATAGTATATACATTTAGCCAGACAACAGCAGATGTTACACTTAGGGGGTATATTTTTAATAACATTCCTGTATTAGCTGTGGCTTTTGCAAATATTTTTTTTTCCCACTCAGTGAAGCCTCTTTCATTCTGTTGACAGTGTCTTCTACAAAAAAAAATTAATAAAACCAGTTTATGGAAGCTTTCTTTCATAAAATATATTGTTGAAGTTGCCTCTAAAATGTCCTAAAAACCCAAGCTCATGTTGATTTCCTCTTGTGTTATCTCCTAGGAATTGCATGTTTTAATCTAGCTCCCCCCTTTACCCCACCCTCCCCTGGACTACAAAGTGAGTTTCAGGCCAGTGAGACCCTACTTGCAAAAAAAAAAAAACAGACTGGTGTCTTTTTGAGAACGGAATCTGTGACAGAGCCATGGAACAATGGCTATATGAAGACAGAGGCCAAGACTGTATAGCTGCTATCACAACCAAGAGATACCAGGAGCTGGGAGAAATGAAGAGTAATTCATCTCTCAAACGTCTGGAAGGAATAAAGCTATGCTGGATACCTTGATTTTGTACTCTGGGCTTCAGAAAGGTGAAAAAAAAATATATATATTTAAGCTTACTGGCCACTAGTGATTTATGGTGGCAGCCACAAACACCTAACACAGGCACAGCAATATATTATCCCACCCAGGGAGCTGCATTGGTTCCCAGCATGGCTCACTGGTAAGTGATGAAACTTGGACTCAAACCCAGATGAGATGCTGGGGCAAGATTTGCATCCAAGGGCTGAGGGTGTGGGGTGTGGGGTATGGGTGAGAGCTGATTACTAATCTTTGTTGTCTAGCCACACCAGGCATTTATACTTCCCTGGAGGCCTTATTCCCAGCTACAGAAGACCTCCAGTGTCCATGGCCCAGGTGGAGCCCTCACAGGGAGGGCACAGGTTTATAGCCCCTGCCCATGCCACTGTGTCTGGAACAGACTTTATGTGGTTGTTCCACCTGGGGACTCAGTCACCCCAAAATGCAGCTTGGACTGGGCCTGAGGCACAGCACTGAGGGAAAGACTCCTCCACTTGGTCTGGGAGATAAAGGGGATTAGCGCGTGCCTTTGCGGTCCAGGAAAGAGTCACTTTCTCTGTGATCTGCAGATCCTAGCTTGTAATAGTTAGAGATGAGGCCAACAGTGGGTAAACCTCTGAAGATAAAGTGGTAACCAATTACGGTGAGTATAAGGAGAAGAGCGGGAAGATGATGAAGGGGAAAGGACACGTGTGGCATGTAAATAAAAGGAGGGAGTTGTTGAGGGAGGAAAGGGACAATGGGGAGGGGAGGGTGGATGAGAATGCTCTATAACAAAATTTTTTAAATTACAGAATGAATGATCCCTAAATCTCTGATTGGCAACTTAAAAATTACAGTAAGGTGACAGGTAACCTGGTTTGGCTGGTGGGGGAGCAGCTGCTGGGTTTCTGGCACTCAGGTTACAGTTGCTAATAATGCTCTGTGCTCCTTGGAAAGAGCCAGCTGGACTGGATCCCGGGCCCTGAGAGAGGAGTAGATGAGAGGGAGCTACCAGCTGAACCCCGCCCTGTGAGGTCGCACTGCCAAGCCAACCTTTGCTCAGGCTGGCTGGACACTTGCCTGCATTTTTGGGGTGAGGTGGCTCCCTCTAGGTCTGGACCCTTCTCTTCTACCTAGGGATCAAGAATACTTGAGGTATAGGTAGCCAGCAGTGATCAACAGTGGAAACTGAGGGCCACAGGGTGTGCATAAAGGGTAGGAGGGCAGAGATGATACGAGGCACCCCTTGTGGTCTTCTAAGACTTTCCTATTTCTGTGAACATAAGCATCACGACCACTCTTGGAGATAAATTGCTACATCTTGGCTTCACAGATGGGAAACAAGAGACTGAAAGGCTTAAGTTTTTGGTAACAGACTCAAGAATTCATGGCAAGTGGGCAGTGTTGGGATTAGAACTGAGGATCTTTCTGACTTCAAGCCATGCTTTGCTTTTGGGGCCCCAGACACTGCCTGGATTAGGGTGTGGAGGTGGCCAGGTGCGAAGCAAGGAGGACTATGGAAGGAGAGACTTGATGGTTTCCATAATTGTGACTGGTTCTGTCCCAGCTAAGCAGACGTAAGCGTGCCTCCCACATGAATAAGCTGTTTCCCCTGTGAAGTGCTGCCTGCCCTTCTTGGCCAGTTGCTCTTCTCAAACCCCATCTTCCTTTAGAAGTTCACACCTACACAGTGGACCCCCCCACCCAGACCATTGCACCCTCTCTTGTCTCCCTTGCTGGCTTAGCAGAGTGACCCCAGCAGCTATCACCTGAGGATGGCAATGAAGCCATTCCACCAATGAATTTCCACCCATTCTTGACTTTAGGCTTTATCTCCTTTCCCTCTTTCCCCCTCTCTGACATTTCATACCATGCCTAGAGCACCAGTCATTCTGTGGCATTTGCTGTGCCTGTCAGTCGGCTTGGTGTGTTGATTCGCCATGGGTCTTGGGGACTTTCTGTGTGAATGTCTTAGAGGGAAAGGAAGACATGATGAATGCTTGGGAAGCTCCTCCCTGACATTCTGATTCTTACCCACTAAGTGTTAAAGTGGCAGTGTTCAGAGATTCAGTCTCTGCAGGGGAATTAGTTTATATGGGCTCATAGTTTGCCCTCCTCCCTGGTGTCTGAATTACCAGAAAGCTGAGTTTGAGCTTCAGAAAAGGATGGTATAAAACTCCAGGGGCCCCATTGCTTCTGTTGTCACTCCAGCATGGTGGTTGGTGATGTGTATCTCAATACCAACAGCTGTTGTCTTGGCCTACCCAAGGAACAATCACACTTTCATAACACAGACTGACTTGATGTACAATTCATGGTTATGAAGCTGAAGAAAAGAGAGTAAACTTTCAGATCACTGATCAGGCTCTTGTGAATTCTATGTAGCTCCCCAATTCCTCTGTCTAGTAAGGGTGCTACCCAGAAGTGGGTGCAACTTATTTGTGGGTGGGTTTCTGAAGGAACGTTATCACTCAATCAGTGGCTTTTCATTGTTGAACCCTCCTTTGTGGTGTTAAATCTGCAAAGTGGCTCAGAAAAACATATATACCTTACCCAGGGTTTTTGTTTTTATTTGGCAGTAAAAAATAATGCATATGCACTTGATCTTTCTTGCATTTGGAGATTAAAATGGATTGAGTGTGTGACGCTCTTTTTCAAAGGACACATCTGTCTTTGCTGTGATGGAAAGTTAAAATGCACTTGCATTGTAATGGCTTTAGACCAGGATCCTGACATTATCAATCCCTGGGAGGGGTGGGGTAGTAAGTACCGCTTGCCATCCCTGTCTAGGTGGCGGCATCCCCAGCCTTGCATTCGTCATGACCTGGTAGTTGATGTTTGTGTCATCTTAGGCTACAAAGCACAGAGACGGGCTCACACTCCTGAACCAAGATGAGCTGCAAGGGTTTAACAGGGAAAGAGCTGCAGCTGTACAGAAGCCAACCTTCCCACCAGCCAAGCCTGGAGAATCTTGGGAAGTGGCTTAGGGCACAACTATGATCTTATATGTGCATGTGGGTGGTGAGGCAGGAAGGGGTGGTGGTTCTGGCTTCAGGCACATCCCAAAAGGTGACAGTTTGCCTTCTGCTGCTTTTCTGTCTCTTTGCTGATGGTCTCCCCATCCTCGCCAAACTTTAAACTCTTTCAAAACTACCCAAGGACACTGAGTGATGTCCTTCAAGGGATCAAGTCCATTGTGGGTGCTTTGTCTTCAGGCCCTGATCTCTGGACTGGTTATTGGGACCAGGGAGAATGAACCCTGGTACAGATACTGTGATGTGTGGTAATGGAACCCCTTCTGACTGACTTGCCCAGAAAGCAGCTGCCTGGGATTGTGGCTATTTGTCTTAGGCTCCTCCCCCGCTCTGGCCCAGGTGGTGATTCCAGCCTAACTCACCTGAAGGAGCTCTGGGTTCATTCATGCTCCAGCTCAGACTGCTCCAGTCGATACAAGAGGAGATTGGTCACCAATTGCCGCACCCTTTGAGATGGTTTCTGAGCGCAGAAAACCAATCTGAATGGTATGGAGCTGGAGAGGCTGCCTGTACCCCCAGTGCATTGCCTTCTCACCTCTCAGTAGAGCTGTCCCTGCTTTCCCTCTCTCCCTGCCTCCCTCTAGCTGCAAAGCCATGAAGGAAATCCTCCACTGACCTGTGGCTGTCACAAACTGAGCCTCCTTCGGGCAGCAATGTCCATGCAGAGCCCAAGAAGGGACAGGGTGACTGTGTGGCCTTCCTACCTGCTTTGTCTCCTGATTCTCAGCCTCGTCTATTAGTCAATCCTGCCTGGCTTCTCTTTAGGACAAGGGCTTCCTCTCAGTACCAATTTTGGCTAATTCTTTGCTTTTGGAATCTGTCCATGGTCAGGATGCCAGGGGGGCTTTCTTTAGAACACAGGGAGAGGATCCCGAGTATTGCTCCAGCTGGTAGTCATGAGGAAGCATAAATAGCCTCTCCACCACCACCTATCTGCCAGCGTATTTAATTGCTCATGTCTTGCCTTGTTCCAAAAACTTAATTTATTATTCCACAAGTAATGCATGTTCCTCGTAGAATTTTTTTTTTTAATGAATGTAACAAGAACAAATTGTTCCCTGATCCCAGGGAATAAGACATCACACATTAACATTTCAAAAAAAAAAAAAATTCTTTCCTCAACTTGAATCAACTTTAAACAGAACTTGTTGACGTAGCCCAGTATCAGGCATTCTTCAAGGCCCGTGCTGTAGGGAGGGACTGTGAGATTCCGGAGGAGAGGGAGATCTGCAGAGGCCTGTGTTCCATAGCAGGCAGTCTTCTGCGCCTACGCCACGGTTCATCTCTGCCTGGACCCAAACCTGTGTGCGGCCCTTCCCTGAGTGAGTGCTCATAGCCCAGACCCTCAGCACTTCTCCTTTGCACTTGCAGGACGGGGACTCTCCACCATTGGACTAAAAAGTGAACACAATTAGTCTTGGTTTCAGCTGGGGCCCTGGTGAGGTGTGATGGGCCAATTCTCTCCTCAGGATCTGTGTCCGTCTGAAAAACAGAAGCAAATTCTCCAGCCAAGAGTGAAGTCAGCACCAGATAAATGGGATAACCATTATTATTTTAGAGAGAATTACGTTAGGTGTAGGCCCTCTCATAGCCCACGATTGCTGGGAGCTTGATAATGGAGAACAGGCTCATTTTTTTGGATGTGGTTCTGACTTGTTTCCCAGCTCTAGCTATAGCACAAGGGGGAAGGAGATAGACACTGAGAACACTCAACTCCTACCAAACCAGAGATCCAGAGACACAAAGGCTCCCAAGACCCCATCACTGAAGTAGGCCTACAATGAATCCATCATGGCTCAGGGAAATTTGTGGAAGAGTGGGCAGAAAGATTGTTAGAGCCCCACTTGGGACATTATGCACAGAGACATTGCCTCTTACCCATGACTGATGGCTACCCCCACAATGCACGACCCACATTACGCAATGAGGAGGGGCCCCTGTGGAGGGAGGAGAACAGGGAGGAGGCTAACAATGGTAACAACATGGCTGTATATGCACTGTGTACGTAACTAATAAAAAAAGTGGACACAAGTCCAGAGCAGGACTTACCTGCTGTCCTTCAATTTGTCTAATCATACTGTGAATCCCATGAATAAGTATTGACTCTTTTGTGGAGCAAGGAATGATTAGAAATGATCAGACATGGGGCTGGCCTTCATGGTGCCACTCTGATGATGAAAAAAGACCAATGAGCAGAATGACACCAGGCGAGACCTCTGTGGGCCCTTGCAGAACACAGGAATGCAAAAAGACGCGTAGGTTACCCACAGTCCTGCCCGAGGCTTGACAGCTGCCCGTGTTTTGTTGGCATCGATGCAGAGGCGTACTGTGAGAGTTGGGCTGCTCAGAGATTCGGGACACAGCATATGGAAAAGAATCTGAGGTGTCAGGGTATGCGGGCCTGATGGGCAGGTGGATCTAGGGTTTCTGAGTAAAGACTTTGAAAGGAGTGCAGTAGTGAAGCCTGTGTGTGCATTTGGTGGATCTAATTTCCTCTGTACAAAGCCTACCTTTCAAATCCCTTTGGGTGGGGGGGGGGTTCTTGCCTGAGGACCTTGTAATCACTGAATTGCAATGCAAATTAAAGTGTGATTGTGATCAAACCGAGTGACTCCCATTACCTCTTTGCCTCTCTTGCATGGAAACCCTCTCACTGACAGTGAGCAAAGCTGAGCTGTGATTCTTAGCAGGCCCACTGCACTTTGAGACAGGGTCAGCTTTACTTTTAATAAGCAGAGTAAATAGGAAAGGCAACTGCTCCTGCTGCCCATGAAGGTGGCACTGACCTGGGCATGCTTGTGCTTTCTTTCTGGGTCCAGAAATACCCAGGGCTCAAGGTTGCTTGCTGAGACTGTAACTAGGTGGATCCCAAGGCTTTTATTTTTATTTTTTAATCATTATTTATTGGCAAGGAGAGAGAAGAGAGAGAGGCAGGACAGAGAGAGATAGAATGGGCACACCAGGGCCTCCAGTCACCACAAATGAACTCTAATCACAGGTGCTATCTTTTACATCTGGCTTTACATGGGTACTGGGGAATCGAACCTGGATCTTGTGCTTGGCATGCAGGCACTTTGACCAACGATTCATCTCTCCAGCCTGTCTTGCATTTTCCTAAGCCCAGCTTGCTCTCAAACCTGGAAATAATTAGTGGCGAGTCTGCACATGACATCTGCTGTACAGTGAGAGCCTGATGAGCTGGTGGCTGCTTCTTGTCACTTATGCCCATGTTGCCCCAGGTACTTGGTCATTGAATGGTCAGTGACAGGTTGGTCTCAGCCAGTTCTTTGGAGGTCGCTTATGGAGTTTCCTGTGGTGCTGCCTTTGCCTTCAAAAGCTTGGCACTTCCGGTTGCAGATGACAGGAATGTTCTTCTAAGCTCCTCTGAAATGGCAGGCGGGGCTCTCTCTGCAGACGGAGCTTCCTAGAATCAGACCAAATCTGCCCAGCAGGGTGGGCTAGGGTCGCCGGAGTCATTGTAGCGTGTATAAACCTGGAACAAAGCGATTCCCCTGCTCCAGTGTATTATTACTATGGCTGCTGAATTTCTGTTTGGGATGTTTAAAAGCTAATGTCACTTATTTATGAAATGGAAAAGTTCCCTCCAAACAAGTACCGATTGTTCAATCTTGAAAGAAAGTCTAATCTTACTATTTCTTTACCACCAAAGTAGACCATTACTTGCCTAAAAAAAGTCGGTCTCCTTATCTAAAAGTAGACTTCTGGATCAAATAATTGAGGTGTGAGGTATTCTTTTCTGTGAACTCATTTTAGTTTCTGTTTACATGACTGTCTATGTGGTACATATGTATGTATATGCATGTTCATATGTGTTTAAAGGTCAGAGGTTAACAGCAAGTGTTTGCATCTTCTTCACTCTAATTTTTTTTTTTTTTTTTGAGACATCAAATTCAGGTAGGCAAGCCAGCCATCAAGCCCTGGGGAATCCCTGTCTCTTTCTCCTTAACACTGGGATTGCAGGTATGCACCACCTTCCCCAGCTTTTACCTGGATGTGCAGGGCCCAGGCTTATGTCTTCATGCTTGTATGACAAACACATGACCACCAAGTCACCTCCTCAGTTCTGTTGAACATTTTTATTTAGAAACAATATTCCTACAGATCTGAAGTATAGAGCTCAGTGAATGTTGATCCCTAAATACACCTCTGGAACCATTAGATTCGGGTGTATTTCCAGTTTCCCAAAGGTCCCTCCTGCCTTGTCCATTTGGGAACTTTCAAAGGAGCCTCCCCCCCCCTGCTTTTATCAGTAGATACGAGTTTTATCTGTTATTGGATTTGATGTAAAATTAATTCACAGACTGGCATATATTGTGTCTGTCTGCTTTCATTCCTTACATCTATCAGGTTACCATGTTTTTATGTCTGCAGAGTTCATTTTCATTGCTCTCCCATATTCCTTTATGTGGATTTATTACCACACTGCCTCTGTCTTACTGTTGATGGATCTTTTGCTTCATCATGACTTTTTATTGAAAGCTTGGCGTGGAAGCCATCATTTGTCCTGATGATTTTAAGTGATGAACAGCAGGCTTCTCTTCTCACCCAGAGGACAATTCATATGGAATCCATTTAGGGAAAATAGGTGAGCTAGGAACTGCTGAAACTGTAGGGTTCCAGGGGTTTGGAGTCACCCAGTTATTTGTCTTCCTTTGTCCCCCATGGGTGGGCCTTGGGAAAGATGGTTGAGCTACCAGTCAGGACCTGGCTACCAGAACCAGTGCTGAGCAGGTTTCCCCTTGTTCTACATTCTTGGACTATTTAGCCTTACTTAAAAAAAAAAAATTATATCTAAGGAGAGAGAGGGTGAAAGTGCCAGACTTCCAGCTGCTGTACGCAAACTCCAAATACATGGTGCCCCTTTTTGCATCTGAATTTACATGGGCAATGGAGAATTGAACGTGGATCCTTAGGCTTTGCAGGCAAGGGCCTTAACTGCTGAGCCATCACTCCACTCCAGCCTTACTTTCTTTAAGCTATAAAATGGAGATTTGAAAAGAGGCTCCTATTATGGAGAAACATCAAGGGAGGTTAGCACTGCACGTGGTGGCGCTCAGCAAATGTGTCATGAATCGTGTCGTCGCTGGCACTCCCTGTGAGACATGGACTCAGGTCCGTGGTAGCAGCACTCACTTGCTGCTGCTCCAGTTTCTTGAAGACACGAGATACTGCAGTCTCTGGCTCCTCCTCTTCTTGTTAGGCTGTGCGCTCTGGTGGTAGATCAGCCACTTAGCAAGAAAGCTGGAGTTCTCTGTGCTGGGGCAACTGAATCACTAGAGCCCCGGCTCCCAGGCCCTCCTCGTACTGAGTTCCTGACTGGCCAAGTAAAGATGGTCTTGGGCTTCATGCATGAGGTGGGTGCTCATGTGGTCAGAATCCTGAAAATGTAGAAAGATATTAGGATGTGAATGGAACCCCTTTCGGGTTTTTATTTCACCCTGGCTTCTAGCCAAATGGGACTTTTGGAACCTGTCCCAGCCTCTCATGTAGTTGTGTGGACTAGATATTGCAGTTATTACAACTTGGAATAACAACAGATAACACTTATTTAGTACACATAGTCTGAACTAGATGCATTATTTAATCTTTACCAGAGCCCTGTGCAGTAGGCATGGTCAATATGTGATGGTCTATGCCCTGGTACCTCCCCTTCAAGGAGAATGGAACGTCATGAGAAAGACCTTTCTCTCTCTCTCTCTCTCTCCACTGTTACTTCCTGAAGCTAGAATGGTATGTTAGTATGGACTCAGTGACTGTGTGTGTGACATGAATGAATGAATTACTCTAGAATGGTGAGATGGCTCACCCAAGATCACACTGTTTGTAACAGGCTGAGGCAGTCTATTGGATATCACATTCCTGCTGGTCAACGGGCAGAGATGTACAAGAGGGCAGTGCTATGCAAGACTTGGGAGCCCATTCTGGAAGGATGAGGTGCAGGGTTGGAGGTGTACTCTAGGCACTTGTGGTCATGAGATTGGCATGCTGAAGGGAGCATGTGCAACATTGCCACCTGCTACCCAGTTAGGAGCCATGCCATTTCCTTTGTGGCCTCAGGACTTGCTGCCCTCAGGTGGCCCTGGCAAGGTAGAGGACTGCGGTGCGTCTCAGTCTGAGCCTTTGCCCAGATGCATTTCCCTGTAGGGGTGCAGGCAGGGCAGGAGGTGAGCCCGACCTGTGTCCACAGGTCTTGAAGTCCTGCACTGAGACCAAGGGCTGTCCATACTCGGGTGGGGGGTTTTCGTCTGCATTTTAATGAATCTCAGGGAGGTTTTGTAGGCCAGCAGGATTTGGGGATTCACTTCGACTCAAAGTACAGCCGGCAGCAAGCAGTCATCCCTTTCTCATAGTGCGGCCTCTGCTCAGAGTGTCCACTCCCATCATGGTTCTGCCTTTGGGGAGAGACTCCAGACAGCATGAGGCCAGGCCCAGGCCAGTGCTTGCTTTCTTGGCCTGATGCCTCCTGGCTTCCTGCAGCTCTGTCTCCAGCTAAGTAGGCACCTACCTTCTCCCATTTGAAGGACATGTTACCTCCTTTTGTGTTCAGCCTCTTTCTGTGTTTAGCATTGCCATTATCTGGTATTTTACATGGGCGTCTTTAATCAACTGTGTCTTATCTCTGTAACCATCACTCTCCTTCAGCTTCTCACATAGCAGCGAACTTTTTCTTTGACAGGTTTGAAATGCCCCGTGACATCATTTGGCTGCTGTTGAAAATGTCCTGTTTTCCTCCTCTTCCTTGTTTCTCACTTTGGAGTCCTCTGTAGACGGAAGGCTTGCAGTCATGGTGCCTTTTCTGGATGGTTGTTCAGAGAATTAAACGGGCTGTCTCTTTGTGCCTTCATTCAGCAAATGGGATGGTGTATCCAGCCAGTCCTTCTAGTGAGGGGTGAAGCTCCCAATTGCTTGAAGAAGGTGGGGGTTTGATGTGGCAAAGGTCAGAGGGGAGCAGAGGGGCACTTGGCTCTGGCTACAGCTGCCTGAGTCTATGTGGGGTCCTTGCCAAGATTCTTCCCATGGCTTTTATTCTTCAAGCCATCACAGTCCAATTCAATAATGACCAGCCATGAATGGTGTGGCTTGAAAGTGAAGTGTTCCCCATATCCTCAAATGTTTGTGGTAACACCTCATAGTCTATCTTCAGTTGGTAGAGTCTTGGGAGGGGGAGCCTTGCTAGAGGAGGTGTGTTGTTGGGAGCAGGTTAGGGGTGTTCTAGACAGCTCCCCTTTGCCAGAATTCAGCTCACTCTCCTGCTGCTGTTTTCCACCTGCTGTGGCAGAGGTGATGTCCAGCCTTGGCTCATGCCATGCTTCCCCTGCCACCATGAAACTTTCCCTTGAGACTGTAAGCAAAACTACTTTCCTCCTAACAGCTACGTTTAAAAAAAATATTATTTGAGAGTGACAGAGAAAGAGAGAGAGAATGGGCGCATCAGGGCCTCCAGCCACTGCAAACAAACTCCAGATACATGCACCTCCTTGTGCATCTGGCTTATGTGGGTGGTGGGGAACCGAGCCTCAAACTGGGGTCCTTAGGATTCACAAGCAAGCACTTAACCACTAAGCCATCTCTCCAGCCCCTAACAGCTACTTCTGTTTGGTTGTTTTGTCCCAGCAACATGAAGGTAAACTACAACATAGTAAAATTCAGTTTTTTAAAATATCTTTTTATTTGCATGAGTATGTATGTGTATTAATGGGTACACCAGGGTTTCTTGAGACTGTAAACAAATGTCAGATGGATGTACTACTTTTTGCATTTGGTTTTACATGGGTGCTAGGGAATCAAACTAGGACTGACAGGCTTTGAAAGCAAGAGCCTTTAATGGCTACACCACCCCCAAAAATGAGTTATTTTTTTTTTTAAATGAAAGCAGTTATAACCAGGTAGGTTTTATTACACTTGCCATGGTATCGTATTATCTTCTTCCTCTGCATCGCTTTACTTAATGGCCTATAATAGTCCTTCCAGTTTACACTAGAGGCTTAGGGCACATAATGTGTCCCAAGAATCATAGCCAGTATGGGAGAGAGCTGATCCCCCAAATCCTGGTCTGATTGTTCAGTTTCTGTACCATGCATTATGCACTATTAGAACTCAAAGCAAATCTAATCAGGAAACCTCATACAGTACAACCTGGGTACTTGAGAATGCCTGCTGTCTTCAAAGGGCTTTGAGCCCCAGGGTTCAGGAAGCCCGACAATGGCCAGGACTCTTTAGGGTCAGGCTGTGAGTAGAGTCCTGGACCCAGTGTGAAGTAGTTGGTGACCAGGTTCTGTGACTAGCTGGATAGCTGTGGACTTGGATCATTGATCCCAGGTTCCCCTTGGCGTTAAACAGGAAGATCTCATAGGATTCTTCCATGGTCCTTAGGTCTGTCTACAGGAAAAAAAAAAAAAAAAAAAAAAAAAGGTATTCTGAAATCTTGGTGAGGTTGAGAGACCCGATAAATGCATTAATTATTTTTTTCAGTGTATCTTAGTAGAGAAATTTGATAAAACTTTCCCAAAGCCGCAGTGTTTTCTTGGAGAACCCTCACTAGGGCGAAACTGTAATGACTACGTATGCCAGCAAAAGAACCTTCTCTTCCATCAAGGTTCAATCTAAATTAGCTGGAGACTTTACCGCGTTAGCTAAATGCCAGGAAAGATACATGTCACAGAGGTGGGTGTTTCTGTAGCTGCAGGACACAGCACAGCATGTTCTTTAATGAGTGACTGCCACTGAGAGGAGCAGCTGCCTTTCATTCGGGGAGACTGGTGCTCTTGAATAAAAGATCTCTATTTAGTATACTGGTTATTTCCTCTTTGACCCCCTTTCAGTCAAAATATGCAAGGGTTATTCCTCACCTCTTGCCATCCGAAGCTGTTAGAGGCTTATTAGCATTTGTTCTCGCGGATGCTCGTTGCATTTTAAATCGGGCAGGAACATGATTAAGAGGTAGAAAATCGGACTCGGTTGGCATGTGACTGTTGGCGTATGGCACAAGTGACCGGCTCGGCATTTAATCCCATCTCATGTGCTTTCATTTTCCTTGCATGCCCCTAGAGGGGAAAAGGTTCAATTCCAAGTCACGCTCCTGCTCAACAGGGGAAGAATGGGGACGAGGGTGGGTGTAGAATTGGCTGGTCTTGGGGATGCTAAGAGGCAAGCAGGGTCCAGGAAGCAAATCCTATGTGTCATTTACCCAAGGTACCCACAAAAACAAGCAGGCTGGCTGGGTATTTACAGAGCTTGGCACTGAGCTTAGGAGCGGGCAATACCTGTGGGTCCCAAGTGATCCACACCTGGCACCTGTGGTGTAGATGGCAGCTGTGCAATGAATTGGAACCTTTTTCTTGAACCTCTGTGGCAAACTGTGACTCACAGTGGGAGGCTGTTGGGAGATGGCTCGTGTTCGATGTGGTGATTATGTGTCCTTCGTGATGGGATTAGTGTCTTTACAAGAAGGGACACCAAGGAACTTAGCTCCTTTCTTTCTTTATTTTATGAGAGAGAGAATGGGCACACCAAGACTTTGAGCCACTGCACATGAACTCCAAATGCATGTGCCATCCTGAGCATGTGGCTTTACATGGGTACTGGGAATTAGACCAGGGTCCTTAGGCTTTGCAGATAAGCACCTTAACCACTAAGCAATCACTCCAACCAAACTTTCCTCCTTTCTATCGGCTACTTAAGTACAGTGGGGTAGAAATCATGTTAAGCCCAGGAGAGCCCTCTCCAAGTTGGCCAGCACCATGATTTTGGACTTCCAGCCTCTAAACCTGCAAGACATGAATTTCTGCTATTTCATCCATCCATAGTATACTGTGACATTTTTTTTTCCCCTTAGGGCTGTCTGAGTTGCCTAAGCCAGTGGTCTCCAACACTGAGAAGCTAACCAAACTCCCCATTGAGAAAGTGGCAACTGATTTTTGCCTGGGGGTTTCTCCTAGCTTGTGTTCTCTGTGGAAGGATCTCTTAGGTCTTGTCACTTATTTATGGAACCCTCATAGAGATGTAGAGTAGATGTGTGAGAGTGTAGGTGACAGCCTGGAATGGTATCAGACCTTGGACAGAAGAGGATGGGGAGGTCATTAATCACTCACCTGTTCCCTTATGTATATCTAGTGTAGGAGCACCCACCCTTCTCCAAAAAAACCTTTACTATAGCTGGCCTCTCCAGAGACATCCACTGTTGTAGTGTGTCTTGTTGCTGACCAGAGGAAGCTTATGGGGGAAAGAGTTCATTTTAGCTTATAGCTTCAAGAGGAGTTTTATCCTGGTAGGAAATCATGGCAGAGCAGAGGCTGGGCATAATATTCTCTGAGTGGAAATAGTCTCAGAACTTGCCTTGGAGCTGGGTTGTATTGCCCCATAGCCCAGGCCCAGTAGCACACACACCTCCTCCAGCAAGGCTCCACCTCCCAAAGTCTCTACCAAATTGCCACCAGCTCAGAACCCAGCATTCAAAACACATGAGGCTCTGGGGGAAATTCCATACTGAAACGATCATGTCAAAGAAGGAACTATAGCCGGGAGTGGTGGGCCACACATTTAATCCTGGCACTCTGGAGGCAGAGGTAGGAGGATTGCTGTGAGTTCGAGGCCACCCTGAGACTACATAGCAATTCCAGGTCAGCCTGGGCTTCAGTGAGACCCTACCTCGAAAAACAACAACAACAAAAATAACGCTAACTCCTTATAAGTTCTAGACAGACAAAGGGCTTCCAGAAAGATCAAAAATATCCAGAATTCCAAGACCACTTGCTTTCTTGAGTCCCATATGTCCTTCATAAGTTTTTATGTGGTGTTCTCTGACAGACATTTAAGTGCACTGTTGATGGAGAGTAAGAAGAAGAAACTTGGTAAGTACATAGGTAGGGGAGGGACACTGCAAAGGAGCAAGATCTCACCTCACAAATCGCCATCATCTGGGGCTCTAGATGTTGCTCTGGGTATCTGGAATACTCCTGAGGGTCTCATGCTGCCCCCTCCCACATGTGCCCAGGCAGAGCTGCTGCTGTCTAAGAGCCAGACGAGATGGCAAAGAAAGAGTTAAACCTGCACGTGCCAGGCCTGTGTGCAGAGCAACATCTAGGTTATTTCTCCAACACAAAGGGAAGGAAATGCAGCTCACACTGCATGGTGTAACTCCAGGTAGGCTGAAGGCCATCTTAATAAGGCCCAAGTGAGATTAATCCAGGGGAAGACCACAGGGTCCGCTGCAGCCCTCAGTCCTATGCCCAGCTGTGAAGGAGACAAAGAGAAGAGGCAGTAGGATGTTGGCCTTGGGTGTCTTGCTGGGAAGAAGGGCAGCATCATAGCAGGGTCCTCGACAGTGTCCAGGGGATTTCTAGCAGTTTCAGAGGTGTCTGGACATTGTGTGTGGGAGTGCTGTGTGTGTGGCTCCTGGGAACTGCTCCGGAGTCTAACTGGTTCTGTTTGGGTTGCACAAAATGTCACACCTGCTCTTGTGACACCTAGCTCATCCCCTCCCAGGTGTGTGCTCAGCTGTACCCTTCCTTCAGGTATCTTGAAGCATATCATGACTCCCCAATAGGGCCACTGCAGTTCTCCATTGTTCCTTTTAAAAATATATTTATATTTGAGGACAGGGGGGTGGAGAGAGAAACTGGCATGCCAGGGCTTCTTACCACTGCAAATGAACTCCAGATGCATGTCACCATCTTGTGCACCTGGCTTTATGTGGATCCTGGGTAGTCAAATCCAGGCCATCATGCTTTGCAAGCAATTGCATTAACAGCTTCCTTCCCTCCTTCATGGTACTTGCCAGTTGTAATTTTACTGTCTTAGTGTGACCCATTCACCCACCCACCCTTTTGTTGCTCATAAGAGCAGGACACTGCCTCTGAGCGATGCTCAAGCAAGAACTTGGTTGGGTTACTTCAAGTTATCGAGTGGTTCCTCTCAGAGCAGGGTCACTCTCAGTTGAAGCAGTGTGGTGAAGAAAGGGGTCATGTGACAGTGTATTTGCCTTTTAGGGGATGGCTGGGGTAGCTTAATAGTGCAGGAAGCCTGAGGTGGCAGACCTGACAGCTGGAGTTCCTACTGTGGTGTCCTAATGAGGGGTGGAGCCTGCCCTTTCACCCTGAAAGGGTCATGCCCCCTGTCTTCTGGACATAGCAGCTGCTTCTCTGAGTTCATGGTGAGGAGGCTTCACTCAAAGCTCAGCATGGTTGCTCGAAGCTGTGGCAGTTTGAATATAGCTCATGGGTTTTGGAATACTTGGTCCCCAGCTGGTGGCAGTTTGGGAAAGTAGTGGAGTTCTGATGTTCTGTGTGTCTGTGTATCTTTGTCTCTTTCTTAGTCTCTCTGTGTCTCTTTGTCTCCCCCCCCCCCCGTGTGTGTGTCTGTCTGTCTCTCCCTCCCCTGGCTTAGAAGTTTAAGCAGTGTCAGGTCTGGTGGTTGAAAATTAGAACCCCTGTCATCTGCTTTTCTTCTTTGCCTGTTCCGCTGTTTACTAGTCTAGGTGACAGTTGTTCCACCATTGGCCAGAGCATTTGTCTCTGTTCCTCTCATCTGTTCTCAGAGCTGTGCTCTGTTCCCTCTGATTCTGACATTCTCAGCTGTGGGCTGCGGGCTGTGGGCTGCGGTGGACTCTGCTGCCCCAGCTGTTTCTACCTCGACCCCTGCTCCATCACTTATGTTTCCCCTCCACCACCTGCCCATTCAGAGGAGCCATATGACTCTTGACAATTGGCAGGTTTCACTAGAACAGCATGGAATCCTGCGCAATGGAGGTGGTGAGTGGGATGGGAGAGAAGTAGGGTTCAAGTTTTGACCTTTCAAACCAGTTGAGGAAAGGACTTACTGCGCACATATTGGGGTACTCCAGGCCTTGTTTCAGACCTGGTCTGGCTCTCATCATGGACAAGCTTGTTTGCATGTCTGTCTTGAAACAGGAAGGTGGTATTGTTGGGGATTGAAGGAGACCTTACTTGTTTGGTAATGCATTCTTGTTAAATTTTTTTTGTTTATTTTTATTTATTTATTTGAGAGTGATAGAGAGAGAAAGGCAGAGAGAGAGAGAGAGAGAATGGGCACATCAGGGTCTGCAGCCACTGCAAACGAACTCCAGACACATGCACCCCCTTGTGCATATGGCTTACGTGGGTACTGGAGAATTGAGCCTCGAACCAGGATCCTTAGGCTTCACTGGCAAGCACTTAGCTGCTAAGCCATCTATCCAGACCTGTTAATGCATTCTTAATGAATGCTTGCAATTCTCTCCCAGCTTAAAGATTCCACATCTTCTATTCTATTCTGAAGATGTTGAAAGTATCCTGTTTCTCCTGTGAGGGCTTGGTCACTCATAAGACTGAACAGTGCTGTCTTGTACCAGGAGCATTGTGCAGGGACTCCTGTGACATTCCTGACAGGTGTGCCCTAGAACCCACACCTGTGTGTACGCTAGCCGACTCACTTTGCCTCCCGAGGCACTGGCTGCTCCCGTGGGGATAGCTCCCGTGATGGTTTGAATCAAATGTCTCCTGTAAACTCATGTGTTTTGAATGTCTGGTCCATAAGTGGTGGCAATTTTGGAGGTGGAGGCTTACTGGAGGAGGTGTTTCATTGGGGACCAGATTAGTGGTATTAGAGCCAGCTCCCCGTTGCCACAGCTTGGCTCACTCTCCTGCTATTTCTGCCGGCTGTGGCAGAGGTGATGTCCAGCCCCCGCGCATGCCGTGATTCCTCCTGCCCCCATGAAGCTTCCCCATGAGAGTATAAGCCCAGATAAAACCCATCCTCTCAACAGCTGCTTTTGGCCAGGTGCTCTACCCAAGCAATGTGAAGGGAACTACAACAGTTCCTCGGGATCGGCTTTGTCCCAGAGCTGCCAGAAGTTTGGGGCTGTGCTTTTGTGTGCCGATGTGTAGATGATGCTATGGAATATTTAATAAGGTCAGCCATAACCCATGTTTGAAAACTGTGTAAGTCGAGTTAGGGAAACAGCTTTGATTGCATGAGTAATATTTAAAGTGCCTGCTAAAAATACAGTAAATTTTCTGTCAATAATAGAAAA
The DNA here is from genome assembly GCF_020740685.1 of Jaculus jaculus. Taxonomy (NCBI): domain Eukaryota; kingdom Metazoa; phylum Chordata; class Mammalia; order Rodentia; family Dipodidae; genus Jaculus; species Jaculus jaculus. The sequence continues at coordinate 35,114,422 of NC_059107.1, read as the reverse complement.
CCTTCTGAGCTCTGGAGAGATTTTTTAAAGCAAGATGCACTGGCTCTTGCCCGTCATGGTGAAAGTTTTTCATTAAACAGATGATTCATGCGACGGGAGCGGAATGATTAACATGAATTATGGGGAAATGACTCAGACTGGGATGTCTCATTTATGAATGGATGAGGATGCAGATTTCTCCACCCTCAGTTTCTGTGACCAGAGGATTTAGGCTCATGAAGACCCTCAGAAAGGGAATCTTCTCCAATATTGTTGTTTGCTTAAAGGTAATGAATGCCTTCAGGTCCTATTTGCAGAGAAATCTCTTTCAGAGAAGGGCTATTCAGTTTTGTCAACTGTAGAATAGATTTTATCTTTTTTAAAATTTTATTTGCTTTTTAAAGAGAGAGTGGGTGGAGGAGAGATCAAGAGAAAGCATCGACATGCCAGCGCCTCTAGCCACTGCAAAACAAGCTCCAGACACATGTGCATCTGTCTTTACATGGGTCCTAGGGAATTGAACCTGGGTCCTTTGGCTTTGCTAGCAAACACCTTAACTACTAAGCCATCTCTCCAGCTCTAGAGTAGGTTCTAGAATTCCCCCCAATTTTGATTCCATTTGTGGAGGTCAGAATGTTTTCTTGGGGGTGTGTGTGTGTGTGAGGGGTATCCCTTTAACTCCTGGGCCTCTGCAAAGCCTAGAAGAAACTAAGATTAATTTAGGAGGAACAAAGCCTATCACACTGATGAATAGTATGGGGAAAGCTCTCCTTCTCTGTTCTGCTGATGTAGCTCTGTCCTTGGAAGGGCCTGAGAGACCCCCAGACTGAGAACTGTAGCTTTGGAGCAAAGAGGGCTGCTGATCAAGGAAGCAGCTGCTCCAGGTAGGTGTCCTGTAGGTGCTACCCTGAGCTTGCCTCAGCATCTTCATTAAAAGTGCCACCAGTAGAGATGGCTCATTGGGTGAGGTGCTTGTCTGCAAAGCCTTATGACCTGTGGTCAGTTCCCCAGTGTCCACGTAACGCCATATAAACCAAGTGGTACATGCATCCGGGATTTGTTTGCAGCAGCTAGAGACACTGGTGTGTTCACCCTCCCCTCCCCCCGCCCTCTGCTTATAACTAACTAGATAAATAAATATTTTTAAAAAGTGAAGCCTGGCATGGGTACTTAGATAGGTTTTCTTCTGTGTGGAGCTCACCTCCTGTGTCAGAGCTCTCCAGAGAACGGAACAAGAGAATGAACCGATATCAATGGGCACAATAGTTTGGCTATGTAATACAGGCTGACTTAACCTACAATGGTGGTGTGCATACCAGAGAGGTTGAAACCCAGCAGCTACTTAGTCCATGAGGCTGGAGACCTCATCACTCCCAGGTGGCACCAAAGACCTGGAGGATCCCTGCGGAGCCATTGGTCTTCAGGCTACTTTGGAAGGCCGAAGAAATTGGGTTCTGATGTCAGCATCAAGGCAGGTACACTCACCAGCAGGTTGCAGAAAAGGCAGCCAGGCAAGAAAGAACTACTCTTTTCCTAGGATCTCTACAGATGGGCTGTCACAGGAGGGTCAGCCTACTCTGGGGGAAACCCTTTCTTAGTTAATCCTTGGAAATGTCCTTTTAGACCAGCCCAGAGGTACATGTCTCTTACTAGAATCCTGAGCCAATCAAATTAACCATTGCACCGCCCTTCCAAGCACCAGGTAGTGGGTGAGGGAGTTCTAGTGGGTGGGCAGATTGCATACACCCTAACAAGTGCTTCCCACCAGCCCCTTTTACAGATGAGACGCGAGGCTGAATAACCAATATTAAGTGTTGGAGCCATGACTGGAACACAACTTTGCCTAACCCAGAGCCTTGCCCAACTGTGGGTGTGCAAAGGTGACTAATGACCTGGGCTGGAATGCATGAACAGTAGGTGTTGGGTACAAACCTGATGACTGTGGTAGTCTTTGGAGAGAAGGGTTTAGATTTGACTCCTCTGTGTGTGTGTGTGTGTGTGTGTGTGTGTGTGTGTGTGTGTGTAGGGCCATGCACATGGGGGAGTCTGAGAACAGCCTTGGGGTGTTTGCCATCTCCCTTACATTTCTTGAGACAGGGTCTCCCTTGTCTTACTCCACTGTGTGCTAACCAGCTAGCTGGCCTCAGAGCTGCTAGCTTCTCCTGGCTCCACCCCCTCCTCCCATTGCTGAAAGTGTATGAGGATCACACTCTGATTTTTAGCTCTGGAGTTAATGAAGCAGCCACAGGTGTGCAGATGGCGGTTTGGACCTTAGGGAAAACTGCTTGCAACTCCTGTCATTGAACTGCTACGCCCCTCCAATTAGCTGCCCTGGACCCAGAAAGATGTGTTGGAGGGGAACAGGTGTACAGAGGCAGGCTGGCTGTTCACTCCTCTGCTCGCTGGAGTAAATAAGGTCAGGGTTTATTTTGAGTCAGGAGCCAAAGGGGAGCTACTTAGGGAAATAAACACACAGCTGAGGCTGGTAGTGAGCCTGGAGGCCAGCCAGGCCCTGGCATCCTCGGTTGTTTGTGTTGAGATCTCCACACCTTCCATGCTCACTTAAATCCTCTTGCACACCTGTCTGTCAGAACCGGGCCTCTCTTTTCACTCCAAGGATGAGCTTCTCTATTTCCAGGCTGCCCCAGTACTGACCTGTCCAGGTTTACTCTAAGACAGCCATACTGTACTTGCAGGGGATGTGGATTGTAATACAAATCCTATTTTTCTGCTACCCTGGCTCATTTCAGACAGTCTCCATGTTGACATTTCTCCTCTGCCCGTTTCTTGGGCATCTACTCCATATCTGCTCGCACAGATATCATGATGGATGGAACAAATACATCCCCTTCACCGCTACTGCGTTCTCTCCCAGCAGTCCTAGAGCAGTGGGGCTTCCTAACTATGGGGCACAGCAAGGAGGCTTGAAGCATAGAGAAGCACTGGCTGTTCACTTGGGGTCTTGGAGCTAGGATTCTGCCTTAGTTCTTACTGTGTCCACTGTGCTTGTGACCATGAAGCTAAACCGAGAGCCAGTACAGCTAATTGCTGATAGAGGCTTTTCCTGGACCCACATCGTGTAACCCAATATTGGCAGAGGCTGAGTAAGCTCACTTCCTAGCCACATTCTTGTGTACAGTATAAAAAGCCTTTTGTCGAGCAATAACCTCCTTGTTGTGTGTCTGTGGCTGTAGGATTTGGGGGTCACTAGTACCCACCTAACTCCCCGAGAAAAGGATGCTAGACATACCTCAGGGCACACGTCTTTTTGAGCTTTTGAGTCCTGAGTCTTATTGATTGTCACTTAGTGTGATACAGCGATAAAGATGGGCTTAGTAAGTGGTCACCTGGTGGAGAGAGCACTGTCCATCTGGGTTTGAAGCCAGTCCTTATCATTTTGGCTCATTCAAATGCCTGACCCAGCCTAGCTTCTGAGTCAGATGAGGTCCAGAACATTCAGGGTAGGCATGGTCAAAAACAAGCCTTCTCCCTTTCTGACAACAAGCCTGGGCATATGATTTGATCCTCTCATGTCTTGGTGGCCTGACTCAAGGGCTATGGGAATTACAGATAGAAGATGGATAGTAGCTTTCCCATCTTAAGCCAGAGGTCGGCAAACTATGGTCTTTGGACCACATCTGACCCAAAGGATGCCTTTGTATTTCGAGTACCATTTGTATGCTGAGTACCATTTGTCCGCAACATGCTCGTTCCTTTATATATTGTCTGTGGCTGCTTTTGGACTACAATGGCAGTTTTTAGTTATGACAGGGACCATATGGCTTACAAAGCCCAACATATTTATTCCCTGTCTTTCTATAGTAAAAGATTGCCACCTGCTGTGTTAAGCCCATAACAAATGACAAGGGGTGGTTATCATTACAATTATTGTCCCTGCCAATAATTTCCACCCTTCCTGCTTCATAAATAAGTCAGCTTTAAACCAGTGGCCCTCTGTACTCTTGAGTTTTGGGGAGAGGGTTGTAGTTACCTCTATGGAGACAAAACCCCTGACCAAAAGCAACGCATGGGAAGAAAAGCTTTATTTTGGCTCACAGTCTTTGAGAAGAAGCTTCATGATGGCAGGGGAAAGCATGGCATGAACAGAGGCTGGACGTCACCTCTGCCACAGCAGGTGGAAACCATCAGCAGGACAGTGAGCTGAGCTCTGGCAAGGGGCAGCTGGCTGTAACACCTCTAACTAGCCCCCAGCACACACCTCTTTAAGCAAGGCTTCACTTCCCAAGCTACTGCCTGCTGAGGACCAAACATTCAGAACACAGGAGTGTGTGGAGAACAGTTGATTCAAAGGACCCCACAGGGACTGGTGGATTGTGATTGCCTGGTATATTGATTACTTTTCCTGAAGCGGTGACCATACACTTGACAGAAAGAACTGAACAACAAAGCTGATTTCTGCTCATTGTTTCAGTGGAGCTTCAAGTCCATCGGGGTGAGGGCAGCAAGTCGTGGTTGGGGCAGCAGCTGGGAACTAAGAATGAGGCTTAGTACCACTCACTTGAGGCTGTGGGGGGTCAGTTTACTTTCAGTTCACCACAACCACCTTCAAAATGGTGCCAGAAGCTGGGGGCGTGAGTGATCCAAACATGGACCTATGGGTGACATTTCAACTGTAGCCCCTGGGAGACACATCTGGACTCCCGTGGGTTCTGGTCTTCATGGTTCCAAAGCTGTGGCTTGAATTCCTTCCCAGCCCTTTTGCTTCTGATCTGCTGGTGGCCCCTCCTCTGTGCTCTGTTCTTGGCCATGGCGCTTCCTTTCCTCCATGCCTGACTGGCCAGGTCTGAAAGCAGCACTTCCAATGTCTTTTGGGTAAATGACAAATAGAGGGTCTTTTTCCTGCCTGTGTGGGTGTCCAGGGGATGGAAACTCCCAAGCTCAGGAACTTTGGGCCTCCACAGCCCTTCGTCGCTTCTCTTGTCCAGCTTCTGCAAGTCAAAACGCTTAAGCTATAGAAGCCTTCCCCCCACCCCTTACTAATTTCCTTTTTAAAAATACAAAGTTATCTTTGGATTATAAATACGAGACATATAATTCGCAGAAACATGGGAAATGAGGAAAACTCTGGCAATCAATCTAAGTCTTGCCACCCAGACATAACCGCTATTAGTGTTTGCAGAATCTTTCCTTCAAGATTCCTAATCATGTGTAAATGTTTACATAATTGAAATCACATTGTTTATGTAATTTCATTTCCTACATTTTTTTGCTTATTATATCATAACCATTTCCTCCAGCACTGAAGGTTCTCTAAAACTTTAATTTTTATCTGTGCATGGAGACAGCCACCCACTCACCCACCCACACATCCACATGTGCATGCATCTCTCCATCCCTCATGCAACACGTATTTTCTGAGTGCCTTTTACATCCCAAGCCCTGTGCTGGATGCCAGGGATGTGGTAGAACCCACTACTTGACATTCTCTCCCTTCACCGAGCTTATAGTCGGCCAGGGCATTTAGGCTGATGGTCACTATGACATTGTCTCACTCGGCTCAGGCTGCTTGAGCAAAATCGCATAGGTTGCATTGCTGAAACGGTAATTCATTTTCTCGGTTTGGGTGAATGGGAGGTGGGTCACCATGCCAGTAGATTCAGTTCTTCCTGACCTGCACATGGCCTCTCTGGCTGTGTCATTGCATGGTGGAGAGAGAGGACTCTAGTGTCCTGACCTCATCTAAATCCAATTACCTTCCAAAGGGTTTATCTCCAAAGACCATCACACAGAGGAGTCAGATTTCTTTTTTTTTTTTTAATTTTTATTTATTTATTTGAGAGCGACAGACACAGAGAGAAAGACAGATAGAGGGAGAGAGAGAGAATGGGCGCGCCAGGGCCTCCAGCCTCTGCAAATGAACTCCAGACGCGTGTGCCCCCTTGTGCATCTGGCTAACGTGGGACCTGGGGAACCGAGCCTCGAACTGGGGCCCTTAGGCTTCACAGGCAAGCGCTTAACCGCTAAGCCATCTCTCCAGCCCAAGAGTCAGATTTCTTCAACTCCTTCATCTCAGGGAGAAGGGGGCATGGTCATTCAGTCCACAACAAACATCACAAGGAACGAAGGTGACATAGGCAAGTCCCCACCACTGCTACCTGGATTGAGAAAAGCAGACTTCTTGGAGGTAGCTAGCCTTGCCTTGCCGTCATAATTTCTTAAGTATTTTATTTATTTATAAGACAGAAGCAGGGGGAAGAGAGAGAGAGAGAAGAATTTGAATGTGCGCCAGGGCCTCTAGCCCCAGCAAACGAACCCCAAATGCACGAGCCACCTTGTGCATGCATCTGGCTTAAGTGAGTACTGGGACTCAAACCTGAGTCCTTAGGGTTCACAGGCAAGTGTCTTAACTGCGAAGACATCTCTCCAGCCCATGAATTCATATCTTGATGTGAAGCTTGGGGCACCCTGACTGGGTAGCCCCCTTTGGAACGGCAGACTTTCTTTTGAGATGTATGTTAGGATGTGATTGCAGGAAAGGCCACCCATAGTTCCTGTTGATGGCAGACCCCAAGCAATGTTACATTATTCTCATGTATTTCCTAGCATGAGGCTCTTTGGAAATAAAGCAAGGCACGGCTGAGATGACTGAAGTCAGATTCATGGGCCACGGGGGAGTGTATTTCTAAAATCGAAGATGGGCTCCCCAGAGAGTCCCCTTCCTAGACTCAGTGGCACCTCTGAGGGCGAGAGTGTGACTATTTCTTGCCTTGCAGATTGAACCCTGCTGCTGTGAACTCATGGCTTCCCTGTGCCTCCAGGCTACTTTGGAGGGGTGCCCGGGGACTGTGTGAGCTCAGGTGACCATTGGATGGGTGCGAGAGAGGTCGCATGCCTTGTGAAGTTAGGTGACGGAACACTTACGTGAGGACAGAACTCAGACTCGCTGCTTTTCTGGAGTCCTGAGCATACAAGTACTGACTGACCGTGCTGTCTTCCTGCTTCCTGGCCACCTGTGGGTTTCCCTGAGGAGTAATGCAGAGAGACAGAAAGACGGGCCCAGAGTGATTACGTACCATGTCAGCGGAGCGAGAGACTCTCAGACTCTGCATCTGCAGTTAGCGGGGAGCTGCACCAGGGGTCGTGTGTGTGGTTTCCTCAAGGGGCTGAGATGGAAGTTGGTCCTTTCTCTCCCTTAGGATGGTCAGCAAGATTAGAGTTGTGGTTGGGGGCAGCCTCATGGAGACTCAGAAATACATGTTTTTGAAGTTGCTTAGGGATGAATATCTGAGGGTCACAGCCTCCTCCCAGCAGGGGACAGGGTAGCCACTTGGTTATGTAAGTGACACAGAGGAAGCTCAGTGCTGCATTATGGATGTCACAGAAGATAAAAAACAAACCAAACCAAACCAACCCAAACCAATCCACTTAAAAAATGTATCTGCCCATGCATTGCTTTCTGACTTTGTATCTTTATCCAAGCTAGGCAAACATAAGAAAATGCTGACTGCATTTTCTCCTTAGTATGGACTATAATGCTTAATAGTAATAATAATAAAGCTAAGCATGACTTCCCATTGACAAAAGCCTGCAAGGGAAGCATCAACACCATTTGCATTTCCTCACCTTCGTCTGTAAAATGTGGGAGTTATCGCTGCCCTGTAGGGTCTGCTGTTAGGATTAAATTAGAGAGCACATGTCTTTAACCTGCCGTCTGCTCTGTAGTAGGCGCTCCACGAATGGAAGCTATTATTTTTATTGATATAATAGCTAATTTTGATTCAAGGTTCAAAGTGCCTTGCATGTATTAACTCTCTTAATTGATTTCACATACTCGGAATCTCTGTAGATTGGGCTTTCATCAGAGGAGGAGCTGTTAATGAGGATGTAGGGCTGAGCTTTGCTCATTATCCTGGGGGCAGCGGGCAGGCAGAGGAGAGTTCGGTGACCACCTGAGAGTATCATCCAAATGCAAGTTTCCAGCTTAGCCCCTGGATTGTTTCCTAACCCAGGGATGTTGCTGCAAAGTTGATTCTTCAGACAGTTCTCCGCTCTGTTTAAGGGGGAGAGTTCTGATTTCACACGGGCATGATGCTCGGAAGATTGCTTCTAGTGCGAGTCTTAAACTATAGGCTCCCCAGTGAGCTTGATTTATTCGGACATGCATTGAGGCTAACTGGTCGGGATAGCCAATTTTTAGCCTTCGTCTCAGAAATGATCCCTTCAGAATCTGTCCTCTGCTCCATGCTGTAGGCTTTGTAATGAGTTCATCCCTTCAGAACCATCCAAAAGTAGCAATTAAATTGGATTTCAGGGTACCTGGATTCCTGATTTGATCTCAGATGTCTTGAAATTTTGTCCAGGAGACCCTTCAAGGTTTCAAGAGCTTAATGTGTTTTGAAGAGAGTCTCAGCAAAGGTTGAGCCAAGGAATATCAAGCTCTGGTATAAACAGTTTATCAAAACCCGATAGAGAATGTCTCTTAAACACATAGCCACTGGGGCATTTAAGTTTAGCAGGGAACAGCTGAACACCTATTGGGTAGATTGAATTTCTTGTGGCTGGTGGAATATTATGCTATCTAGGAAGATATTCTTGGGGTGGAAGAGCCTCTCTGTCAATATTTGTTGCACAGAAGTGACCAGAGTTACATGTTAATGTAATTTAAATGTGAAATGTCCTTCATAATCTCAGGTGTTTTGAATGCTTGATCCCCCAGCTGGCGGCAATTTGGGATGGTTGAGGAGCTTTTTGGGAGACAGACTTGCTGGGGGAGGTGTGTCATTTGGACGGGCTTGAGGTTTATTAGTCCAGCCCCAACTGGGTGCTCAGGGCCAGCTCCCTCAGATGACTTTTTCTTCTGCTGTGACAAAATATGGTGCCCTTGCTGCCTGCTCTACCATGCTTTCCCCGCCATGATGAGACTTCTCCTTGAAACTGTAGGCTGAGGAGACCATTTTCTTCTGTCAGTTGCTTCTGGTTGGGTGTTTTGTCCCAGCAACGTTAAGGTGTCTGTCACAAATGTGTTGTGTGGATGAGGGGCAAGAAACTGTTGTACTGGCTCCGAGCTGAGCCCCTTTTGGCCCCTTGGTAGGTAAGATTGACAGCAAAGAGATTTTTGTTTTTTGTTTTGGGACCCTCTGATCTTGTACAGTCATTGCGCTGTGATCTCTATCATGGACATGCAGCAAGCCATAACGTAGCCCCTTTCCTCTTCCTACTGTATGGGCCCCGTTGGGTCACTTGTGGCTCTGTGACTTCTGTACTGAGAAACCTTGAGGGTCTTCAATGAATGGTATAATCCTCAGGAAGGAAGTGTTGTCTCTCAGGGTGAAATGAACCCAGAAATGATTTCTTGGTTCCAAGGAAGATCTGTAAAGTTCGAGTGGAATGGTATCTCAAGGTAATGATATTTTATTCTGTTGGAAGATGGATTATTAAGAGAGGAAGCAGAGAAGACTGTGAGGATTCCACTTATTCTATTATGAAGGAATGAGAAAAATTCCATTTCCCTCCTGCCTCACAAATACTGTATGATACCCATTAGTCACAGACAGGCTAGATGCACACTGGCCTCTCCCAGGAAACTGTGTACGCACAGCCTGCGCCAGCACTGCGTGCCAGGCAGAATGGTGCCCCTAAATGCTTGTGTGTGGAAACCTGCTCACTGTTTCTCTCATATATATGATTTACACAACTCACAGCCTTTGCTGGTTCTCTCTAGAATGTTCTTTGTCTTTGTCTACTGAGCAAGCCCCTTCAAGGCCCACTTCAGGAATCCTTTTTTCTGTGCACATTTGTTTGACCCTCTTATCCCCAAAGCAGGGCTGACCTGATTCCTCTGTCTCCTCACTGACCTTGAACATTCTGTGGCTCCATTTCCATCCACCAGTGCTTTGCCCAGTTTAATGTGGGCTTTGGGACTGATTTGTTTTGTGGTACCTTATTTGTGGGAGCATGTGCCCCTCTGGTTAGTAAACAGAAAACATGTTCTGTTCATCTCTGTGTCCTCAGCAAGCAAACAGTATAGTACCAGGATCATGTTTACAGATGTCAGCTTGTGATGAGCTGAGTGATAGAGTCAGCACAGTGGCCTCAGGATGTATTTTCTCTAGGTAACAGAGCCAACGAACAGTCCTCTTGGTAAACTTACCTTCTGCTCAGAGGCACTTCTATCAGAGCGATTGTGCTGTGGGTAAGTAGATAAAAGTCCTTTGTATGGACTGAGGGAAAGGGAGGGGGACAGAGAAGTTTCCTAGTGATCAGGTGAGCAGGAGGTGAGGTTTCCCCTTGTGTTCTCAGGAGGAAGCCTGGGTTTCTGTGATCAGCATGCAATCTCGATGTTGTGGAGACTGCCTTGGGATGGGATCTGAGACAGAGAGAGGCAGTATGAGGAGATGCCATTTCCTGGAGGGTCCACACACAGCTCTGAAATAGTTTCCAGTAGAGGTGAATGAGTTCCATCTTCTGGGGTTCATGCCAGACACAATGACAACACAACAGAGAGGCACTCATTGCCACCAGTGTGCTTCTGGGCAGATACCAGTTCCCTTTTCCACTTCCCACCACGTTCCCTCAATGTCCAGATGGCAGTTTGTGAGTGAATAATTTATAATGAGACATCTTATGCATTATGCAGTGCAGCAGTGCAGATTTGAATTATAAATTGACCTCACTTGGGTTAATAAGTGGACTTTGTGCATTTGCCTTGATCTACTAAATTGGTGCTGAGTTAGGGCTTGTCAGAGGGAAATGGGATGTTTGGCCTTATCCGGCCTGCAATGAAGGTGGTGGAAGTGAGGTCCCAGAGCTTAGAGGAACTTCACAGTTGAGCCCTGGGGTAGTTTGAAAGTGAAATGTCCCCTGTAGCTCCATGTGTTCATGATTAAGCCTCATACTCAATCCCCAGCTAGGGGAAATTTTAGGGGGTAGAGCCTTGCTGGAGGAGATGTATTGCTTGGGGTATTACAGCCCAACCTCCCCGTTGTCAGAGGCAGGGCACGAATGTGGAGACTTTCCAGATGCTGTGGCATCATGTCAGGTCCAACATCTGCTCTGCTGTGCTTTCCTGCCGGGATGAATCTTCTGCTCTAACCCGGAAGCCGAAATAAACCCATGCTTTCCACGTGTTGCTTCTGTTTGGGTGTTGTGTCTCAGCAATCAGAATGTGACTGCAGCAAGCTCGCTGTTGAAGGTGAGCTTAGGGAAGGGCCAGTCCAGGCACAAGGATAGTGCCTCAGGTCCTGAAAAATAAAATGGTGGTGGAAGTGAGTAGCCTCCTCGGCAGCCTACGACATCCCAGGAGGTACGTGTACTCTTCTCAGCAGGACGGGTCCCAGATGGGCAGGTCCCCACAGGCTCCTGACCCACTGCTGTGTTCAGCTGCCACCACCACCCCAGGGCTGAGTGTCTGCTCTTCTGAGGGAAGTGCCATGGTGGGCAGGAGAAATTGTCAAGTCAAGGTTCTGTGGGGTGTGGGGGCAGTCTGCGTCAAACAGCTTAGTTACTAACAAAGGGGTCACAAAAGTGATGTATGTTCTGGGGGGAGGTATAGAGGGACAATTCCAGCACTGTTTACAGAATTCTCTTCACAAAGGTATGTCACGTCTCATGCCATGCCGGGCCCTACCTTACTGACTCTTCATGGTGGCTTTGAGAGAGGTTTGGTCCTGTTCTTTCATTTCTCCAGGATGGGAGCTGGACATGGAGATCTGGCCACTTGCCAATGTGATACAGTGATAAGTGAGCTGTGAAAGTGGGCTGTTCAGTTAATACAGGGCTTACTGAATGCCTTATGGAGGTTGGGTCCCCTCCTAGCTGAGGGTCACTGGTCTTTGTCCGTAGGGTAGCTATGTATTGGTGTCCAAAATACAAAATAAAGCCGATGTCAGCTGTTCATATCTCCTACAGTATCATGGCTCCTAGAGTTGATACTGTGTGATGAAGTCTGGCTCAACAGATACTGCCTGGCCAGTCTGTGGCATATTAAACCTCTGTGCCCTGAGTGATGTATATAGAGACAGATAAATGCCAGTCCTAATTTCACAGAGATTAGAGTTAGAGGCGGTAGTGGGGAGAAGTAAGGCATGCAGGTGACATGGCTCCAGGAAAGTTAGAGGGAGAACTCTTGTACCCTACTAAGGAATTCTGGGGAGGCCTCAATGAGAAATCAGGATTGAGACATCCTTGAGTGGGGAGAGTGATATTGAAGGCAGAAACCCACGGTGGGCATACCATGAAGGCTGGGCTGGAGTGAAGGATGTCAGTAATGAAGGAGACTGGAAGGGCTGAGGCCAGGACTGGGGATTTGTGCTTCAGATAGAGAAGGTTGGGGACCAGCCATTAGCTTCCCTGTAGCAGTGGGAATTGGGTGCACTTGAGTGTGATCAGACATACCTTAGGACACATTGTGGGGGATGCTGTTGGAAGGGAATGATGTTCAATCAGAGCGTTCTTCTTAGAGAGAACCCAAAGGTGAAGATGTTGGGAGGGGAAGAAGGCAGATGATGTGGGAGTTTCTTGCAGGAAGCAACTTTGAGGACTTTTAGAGTCAAGCAGTGGCTTTGGGGTATACTCAGGAAACATGAGGAAGTGAGGCTGGTGATTGTTTGGAAGGGAAAGCCATGTTGTTGTGCTGCACCATGTGGTCCTCAGGAGGCCAGCAAGTGTCTGTAGGAGAGTATAGGCAAGGAATGCAAACTTGGACATTCCCCTTCTGGAAGGAAAAGGCCGAGTCAGAGACAGAGGTGGAGGATAGAGAATGCACGACACACGTCCTCGCCCCTGCTGAGCGTCCCATCTAGGGAGGAAATTTAAGTCACGAACATGCACTAGCCAAGGGATTTGGGGAGCCATAATTGGTGTGTCACTGTTGTCCTCATTGGGAAGATTCTAAAGTTAGTGCCCAGGAGGGATCTGGCATTGGATGGAATTTGAAGGGACAGAACAGTCTGTGTTTAAGGGAGTCTTTTGTCTTCTGATTACAGACAGGAGTGTGAGTCTGAGGACAATGCCACTGTGAAGGTGCGTGGTGACAGGAGCAGGGCCACCCAAGGCCCTGAGCATGTGTCTGCATGGACTAGTGGCTTAATTTCTCTTTCAGATCTTTCCTACGTGTCTCTTTTTTCTAACTTGACTAGTGCCACAGTTGTACTTGATAAAGCCAGAGCTTCAAAGATGTTTGCTGTGTAAATGCCAGGAAAGCCTTTGGAAGAACTTGGTAGGTTTTTTTTTTTTTCCCTCCCCTTCTTCTTTTTCTTCTTCTTCACAGAAAATAATTGTGTGTGACAAGAGAAAGGAGTACAGAGATGGTTGTTACAATGACCACTCCTCTCCAGTCTACAAATGAAATATCAGCTACTCTGCCCTTCCCTATCTACGTTTGGACTAGAAAAATTATTTCACTTAACATTTGTAAGAAATGACATGATCTCCTGGGCCATAGCCCAACAGTGTCTGAGTGTGTGGTAATGGCTTCTTTTTCCTTGTGAGGGATTTCTGACGCCTCTCCTGTCCTTCTTTCCCTCTCTCCTTCCCTCTCTTTGCACTATTGCTGCTTGCTGAGCTCTCTCATAAGCTGGGCCTGACACCCTAGTGGCTTGGTAACAGATGTGGTCTGGTCCCTTCAGGAAAGAACATTCACATGTATTAAAACATTAATAATAAGTTGATGGAAATATAGGGAATTCCTGACAAATTTTACTTCAAGAATGGTGTGCCCCTCAGCAGTCAGCACATGATGACTACGTTGAGGTGAGACACCAGGCATGTTACTTGTTTTCTATCCCCCAAGTAGTTGACTATATTAGGTACCTATTAAGTACTTAATGAACGATTAACAGAGGTTTATTTTTTAAAGATGGAATTTAATTCTGTGCCTTTGAGGGAAAAATTCTAGTCTATTAAAATATTTACTAGTGTAATCACCACTGTAGCTATTATTAGTTGGGTCCTGTGGAGTACCCACTCTGATTCTAGATATTTCTTCTAAATCTTCACAAGGATTCTCAACAACATAGCCAAGGGTGGACGTGACTCTCAGTGAAGAAGTGAAGGCCCAGAGAAGGGAAGAGATGTGTTCCAGGTCATATAGTCCGAAAAATACAGAGGATCTTAGCCCTGTCCCATCTGATTCCAGAGCATGAGCCCTGCGTGTCTGTCCCACACAAGGAAACTCCTCATGTAGGTTCTCAGCTGCGCTTTCCAGAGCTAGGCTGAGTCATGCATGGTGCTTATGCACGTCTTGGTGTAAACCATCTGAAGATGAATGGGCAAGTTTGGAAACAAGATGGACAGGAAAGGTAAGCCATGGAGGCTAGATTCTCACCTCCTACTGGAGCATTTAGACCCCAGAGAATGGTCTTAGCCACTTAAGTCTCCCATGAATGATGTGGAAACACAAGGTCTGCTTCTGGCTGGATGGTGAAACTGCCACAGGCAGTGGGAAGCTCTCTGTACACGTATAGTCATTGTTGGTTATTGTCAGTCATGTTGACTCTGATTCTCTCTGAAAACCACAAGCCCTGGTAGTACAGCTGCCCCCACCCCCGATGAGGAGAGGAACATAGGTGACATCCCAAAGTCCATCAGAGAAAACTACTGAATGTCGCTGTCACTAAAGGGTCAAACTTCCAGTGCAAGGAGTCTCTTGCCAGCCATGATAGTTTTACCACACAGGGCAGTAAGTCCACACGCACAGCTGCAGTGACAGGGCAATTAAACATCTCAACATGTTGCCATGGAAACCGCTTCCTTTGAAACATTCATAGAGCACTTGAATTAGAGCATCTTGGCAGCCCAGCATCCTGCTTTTCCGATGCTCCTGTCTAGGGTGGCCTCGGACGCCCTGTGTACCTGACAATGACCTTGAGTTATTGACCATCCTGTGTCTGCCTCTCATGTGGTGGGATAACAGATGTGTAGAACCGCGTCCAGTCTATGCGGTGCTGCGGGTCAAACCCAGTGCTCTATTTGTCCTAAGCAGACCCTCGGCTAACAGAGCCGTAGCCTCAAGCCCTAGGTTCTTATTGCTGTTCTCGGCCACAGACACGGCTGCTGGTTGAGCATGCTTCTGGGTCCCAGTTGGAAATTCTGACCACATGTGTTCAAGTGGGTCATGATGAAATTGTGAGAGAAATATGTCCTTCATATTGGATGAACTAAGAGCTTATGTTTTATTATTGAAAAATAACAAAATCTGTGGAAATTTGGCCATGGAGTCAGATTTGCTGATCTTAGTATAGTGGTACTTTCACATTCATTTGATGCCATATATGATAAACATACTTATTTTGATATACTTTCTAATATTATTTATCTGTGAGGACACACCCACCCACTCCGTGGGAGCTCCAGGGCCTCTTGCCACTGAAATGAACTCCAGATACATGTGCCACTTTGTGTGTCTGGCTTTATATGAGTACTGGGGAAGTGAATCCAGACCAAAAGGCTTTGCGTGCAAGCGCCTTTAACCACTGAACCATCTCCCCAGTGCTGCTTGCTACACTTTTAATGACATATTTTCCACATTCTAAATGAAAAAGGATTCCACATTCTCATGTACTGGGCTCCACAAATTCATTTTACCACTGACATACTTTTTTTTCTACTGAGAGCAGATAGTTGGAGAACCATGATTCCAAGCTTGCTGCTAGGACTGCAGCCACATTGAGCTCTTGGTTGGACAATATTGAGCGCTTGATTACAGCCCTGCAGGATTTGCTGTGTGGTACTCCCCAATTGCAGACATGTGAGAAAATCAGCACCCCATGCTCTGGGTGAGTCCCACCACTGACCTCAGGTACCGCATGGGTGCTGAAGCCAAGCCCAGCTCTACCTGTCTACATGGCATGCAGAATTACAAGTGACCATTTTTGGGCCCTGCATTTGTTAGGTAGTATTAGGTAGCTATGATGCAACACTGGAGTAGCAGCCCTGCCCTTCAGCCTACCTTTACCCCAGGCCTTGGGTTTTCTCCCACTTTGCTACTGTCTACCCTTGATGTGACGATGTTATGAGGAATTGATTTCCCAGTTTTGCTCCAAAGCACTGTGTCTTCTCTCTGTCTTCAGAAAGTAGGGCTCCCATGCAGTGGATTCTGTTTGAACCAGTAAATGGACGTGTATCTCTCAAGTCTATCTCTTGTGTGGATTGTCTTCGGATCTCAGAACCTAAAGTTACATGGGCAGCTCATCTTAGGCTCCTTAATATACCCCTGGGCTAAACCTCTTTCCTTCCCTCCATGTTTTCCTCTGCCTTTGCACCCCACAGAGAGAGGTTGCTGACGTCCTAACCTCCAGCATCTCATTGTGTTGGTTTGAACACAATGTCCCCCATAGGCTCATGTGATTTGTATACTTGGTTCTAAGTTGGTGGCAATTTGGGAAGGTTAGGGAGCCTTGGGGAGGTAGAACCCCCTTCCTTCCTTCCTTCCTTCCTTCCTTCCTTCCTTCCTTCCTTCCTTCTGTTCCAAGGCGGGGGTGTCAGTCTAGCCCAGGCTTATCAAGAACTCACTCAGTAGCTCCAGGCTGGCCTCAGACTCAAGGTGATCCTCCAACTTCAGCCTTCCTCGTGTAGGGATTAAAGGCAGAAGGTGGACCATTGCTGGAGGAGGTGAGTTGCTGAAGGCATGCTTTGGGGTTGATACAACCCACTTCCAAGACCAGTGTGTAGACTACCTCCTCCCTGTGGACAAGTGACCATGTAAGCCAGCTAGCTTCCTGCTCTGCCATGTTGTCCCTGCCATGGCGAGGCGTCCCCTCCCTGGACACTGAGTTGAAAGAATTCCTGTCTTCCCCCAAGCTGCTCCTGGGTGGCTGCACTCCTATGAGATCCTTTTTGGAAATAGTCTTTAAGGAGAAAAGAGAGTGAAAATGAGATGATTAGGGTGAGCCCATAATTCATTATGACTGGTGTCCTCATGACAAGGGGCATTTGGGTGCCAAGACAGACATACATGGTGGTAAGGTTGAAGAGACTTGGTCATGTGAAGCTGAAAGCAAATATTGGCATGAGGCCCCTACAAATCACTGGATACCAAAAATGTTTGGTGAACCTCAGAGACTAGTGGAGAGGCATGGGGCAGGGCCTTCCTCACAGCCCTCAAGAAAAGCCAACCCAGCCAGCCTGAATCTTGGACTTGCAGCCTCCAGGACTGAGTGAGAAATACATTGCTCTTGTTTAAGCTGCTTGCCTCATGGTACTTCGTGACAGTAGCACTGGGAAATGAACTCACCCCCCTATACTGGCTGCCCTGGAAATTCCATCTTCCCCACAGCCCCAGTCTCAACAGATCACGCCCCAACCTCTCTCCTCACTCAGAAGAAACATTTGAATGCTCAGCTCTAAGAAGTGAGCTGGCTTGAAGTTGGGCACTCAATACCATCGACTGTTGAAGAACAGCCCCTCAAGTATTGCAGGTCTTTTGGCAATTATAGGCGTTATCCTGTGGATGTGCAGAATTGTAATTAAAAAGAGATGCAAATGGCAAACATTTTTTTCTATCCATCCCGTCCCTCTGTATGGGTTCCTGAGCGGCGCCATTGATTTCTTCTTTCAGCCGTGGGGCAGACATGCATTGAGAGCCACGTACATGTAAATAAGGACTCAGCCACCTGCCTGCTTTTCTACTCTTCAGAGGACTATTGATTCTGACTCAGGAGAGTTACCTGGAAGTTCTCTTTTCACTCGGGTTTCTTTCTTCATTGTGTTGACCTGCACCGGCGTGTGGAGGTGCACAAACGTGGGCTTTGTGAAGCACTTGCAGACTTGGCAGAGCTCTTTGGAAGGCCGATGGTGAGGAGGCCACTTCTTAGAACTGCATTGATCTGCAGCGGGTTGTTGAGGTGGGCACAGATGCTTCCCCTCCTCTCCCCCCCCCCCCGCCCTGCCGCCATTCACTGATAACGAAGTCACTGGGCTACAGAACTAACAGTCGGGCTTTCAAAGTGCTGTAGCATCTGTTTATTTATTTATTTTTGGCTTTCAATGGTGATTTAAGCAAGTCCCTATGCACCAGCCTTTCGGAGCATCCCGATTACCCGTGGCAACGGAGCGGCGATAGAATGGTTGCAATTTTATTTTATATAGAAACTACTTCCACACATTTCCTATGCTTGGTCTATGCAAATTGGAAATTTTTTTTTTATATTTTTGAGTGGGAGGGTGAAGAAATTATAGTTATGTGTGGAAACCCTGAGCAGGGCACACACACAAAAGAAAACTATCAAAGTCTGCTATAACCACAAAAAGCAATGCAAATGTTTCTCATTAATAATTCACAGTTAAGCACAGTCACTATGGCCCCCCTGTGTGGGACAGCAGCAAATAGCAATTTGTTTAGCTTTGGGAAAGGATAGTAAGTCACCAGGCTCTTAGGTTCTGTTTTGGTTTTTTAACTCATTTATGGGTTACATGTAGACAAATAACTTTGAAATGGGCACCTACATATTTGTCAGGGGGGGTCTCAGATTATAAAGCAGGTTTGGGTATGCTGAGCTGTAGGATTAAGGTCATGTCTCCTCTGTGGGAGTGTTTGGAAGAAGAGGCCCAAGCAGCCGGGGCTGTCCTTGTACTCAGACATGCAGGTACTGGCCCTAACTTCCAGAGGCAGTCAGGGAAGGGGTGCTCACCTCTGCATCTCATTCAAGTTCTAACCTCTGCGTCTGAGAGTAGGCACAGCCTAATAAGGCTGCAAACCATAGAAACGAATGCAGTCTCTTCCTTTGCTAAAAACGAGGCTGTGGGATTACATGACCTTTTTTCTTCCATCTCTGAGGTTCCTTGACTCAAGACACAGTATGAATTCGGGCTGGAGAGATGGCTTAGCGGTTAAGCGCTTGCCTGAGAAGCCTAAGGACCCTGGTTCGAGGCTCGGTTCCCCAGGTCCCACGTTAGCCAGATGCACTAGGGGTCGCACGCATCTGGAGTTCGTTTGCAGTGGCTGGAGGCCCTGGCGCGTCCATTCTCTCTCTCTCTCTCTCTCTCTCTCTCTGCCTCTTTCTCTCTCTGTCTGTCACTCTCAAATAAATAAAAATATTAAAAAAAAAAGACACAGTATGAATTCAACTTGGTGGTGTGGGCGGAGGGAAGGAGCAGGGGATATTGGATTACTAGTTAGCTGGCTGTCCCCAGTGTTAGCTCCTTGCATTCCTTTAAACATCATTCTGTGCTGTGAGTGTCCTGTTTTGTATGGAGCCCCAGTTGCCACTGAGCTGGCTATTTTTGTGGGGAAGGAGAGCATATGTGATTGCATCAAACTATTTCAACTTTTTAGCAATCTTCAGTTACCCAAGCTAATAGCACTGCTGCCTGGTGGCGGCCACTAGAATTGCAAACCCATGGTTTGGAGTAAAAGCATTGAAGTCACTTGAGGGAAGGGAAACATTGCGCTCTCTCTCTCTCGCTCTCTCTCTCTCTGTGTGTGTGTGTGTGTGTGTGTGTGTGTATTTACAATTACTGATTTGTGTCTGTATACGTGTTTGTACTCCAGAGTCTGTTGCCACTGCAAATGAACACCAGATGCTTGCGCCACGTTTTGTGTCTGGCTTTACATGGGTGCCTTTGGCATTGAACCCCAAGCCAGCAGCCTTTCCAAGCAAGTACCCAAGTGCCTTTGACATCTGAACCATCTTTCCAGCTTCTTGTTTTTGTTTTATAAAGGCACTTCCCACACGAGAGCAACTAAAACTAAACCTCTGTGTGAAGGATTCAAACACTTGTGTTTATAGAAGTGTCATTCTATGGAACCTCACGCCCTGGCACTGGGGTTTTATTGAGAGGGAATAATACTTGATGTGGACAGGGCAGGCCAGTCGGCAGCATCCTTGACCTCTTCCTGTAAATGCCAATGGTCCTTCTCTCTCCTCACATGTGACAGTCAGAATTATCAGCAGATGTTGCCTACTGTACCCTGGAGGGCAAAATCTTTCCTCTTTAGAACTGTCATGAAATGCTTCTCGGACATCCAGCTGATTTCAGTGACAGCATGTGACACAGGGTCACCAAGAGCTAAGACATGACAAGTGTCTTCGCAGAAGGTTATTTAATGTAAATGAGGAATGACTTCTGTCCTGAAAGTAGAACGAAACATTCAGGATTTAAGGCCTTTGTTTTGAGTTTTTAAATAGACATATATTAGCTGGGGACTTCTGGGCCGTAGGGTCTTGTATGGACTGGGAATTGTGCATTATTTCTTTACTCTTAGAATCTCTTCGAAACAATTTTATTTTTTTATTTGAGAGATAGAGAGAGGCAGATAGAGTGGAAGGGGAGGTAGAGAGATACAATGGCTAATAGAGAGAAAGAGTAGGGGTGTGTCAGGGTCTCCAGCCACTGCAGGCTAACCCCAGACACATGTGACGCCTTGTGCATCTGGCTTACATGGGTCCTGGAGAATTGAACCAGGTGTTTTTTTTTTTTTTTTTTTTGCTTTGCAGGCAAGTCCCTTAACCATGAAGCCATCTCTCCAGCCCTAGAATCTCTCGTAAACAGTCAAATTCTATCTGCTTCTCTACTTTGGGGAAAAGATTGCTTATTATGTGAACTATTTCTATATAGAAAGTCCATATTCCTGCTTTTCCTGCCTCCAGCTCTTCAGCATTTTCCTAGTAGCATGAGCTAGCACAACTGGAAGAAAGTACATGCCCCAGAAAGGTTGAGTCGAGGCTTGCCGTGGGGAAGACAGTTAATGGAGCACCCGTGTGGATCCCAGCCTGCTTGTAGGAACATTGTTGAGCCTGTGGGTGGAGGCGAGGCTCAATTCTCCCGTGGGACACCTGCTTTCACTCTCCCAGAGCTAAGTGCAGTATTCCCACGTTCTCCACTGTGCTGCTCCCTGGACTTTCAGTTACCTACAGTTACCTGTGCCTGGCAGATATTAAATGAGAAATCCCCTAAATAAATAAATAAATGTTCCTTTTACACTGTGTGCTACTGTGAATGCTGTCGTGAAGGTCCCCTCCTTGAATGAGAATCTCTTTGTCTGATCTGTCCATGCTGAATACATGACCTGCCTATTAAGCATGCAGCCAGCTCACTTCAATCACCATGTACTCATTGGCCACAGGAAGGAGGAAAAGAAAAGAGTGCGTACAATGAGAGAGGAAGGAAGGAGGCTCCAGGCCATACTCACGTAGCTTTCATTACAGTACATTGTCACAATTGTTCCACTTTACGAAGTTTTGTGGATGATAATACAATGCCCAACCCATAAATGAAACTTCACTATAGGTATGCATGTATAGTAAAAACAGTATAAGTAAGACTTGGTACTATCCATGATTTCAGGCATCCCAGGAAGCCTTGTGATGCATCCCCTGAGGATAAGGGATGTTACTGTACCTGTATTTAACCCTTCCACTGAGAGGTGGTTAACTGAGGATCCATAATTAGCACTCTCGTCTCCTTAGCACTATCTATGGGGCCACCTGATTCAGAGGCCAGGGGATCTTGACATGGGGTAAATGAGCACTGTAGTATGTTGTCTAATGCAGAGAAATGAAGAGGAGCCCAAGAAGGGCTTGTTTGCACATTCCTCCTGTCTGACATGAGGATTCAAAGCAGGGCTTGGAGCCTGGAGCTGCCTAGAGGCTATATTAAGAATCCATGTAGAGGCAGTTGAGGGGGCTGGATGCAACCAGGCGCTTTCTGCAAGCCCTGCCTACCGGTCCTCAGTGTACTCTGAGAGAAGTCGTCAGCCTCCTGGCACCTTATTGCTTCTACAGTTGAATAGGAGTGTTGAACATGGATCCCTCTAAGGCATGGGATGCCGCACCATTGTGTGGCTTTCAGATTTCTTCTGCCTTGGGTGAGATTGGGCAAGAGGATGCTGAGCAGGGAAAGAAAAGAAATGCTGATTAATTTTTGACTAGTCCACGTTTCCTTCCCACTTCATCTTGCTCTCCCAAAGGCCTGTAGGCATATCTAGATAGGTCAACATGGACACTCGGCAGGGTTCTGCTAGCCCTTGCTCCCCCTCCCCTAGGGGACTGATGGCCTGAAACTTCTGCTGATAGCCATTGGCGTGGACAAGCATCAGGGCGTTCCTGCGCTTGGTTGAAGGCTTTTGCGTCAGCACATCCAACACTCTGAAAGCTCCAGTCTGCTCTGGAGACACACAGTTCTTTTGGTGTCATACTTGAAGTGACGGCCTAGTGTCTTACCTAGTCTCTAGTATTAGGCGTTACATTACATTTGGTGTCACCGAAGTTCAGCTCATTCCCTGCGGAATTTTAGAGGGAGAGGATATATGTGTGTGTGTATGTATACGTATATGTGTGTATACGTGTATGTGTATATATGTATATGTGTGTATATGTATGTGTATGTGTGTGTATATGTGTGTATGTATATATGTATGTATGTATATATGTGTGTATGTATACACACATATATACATACACATATATGTATATATTCATTCCTGAGGGAGTCAGATAAGAACAAAAAGTCAGGAGGGACAAAAGGACCTAGGACTTGAGACCTGGAGCTTCTGTCCAGGTCGTCCAAGTCAGGGTTCCAGAATGGCCCCTTCCTCAGCCACAGGTAATTGCCTGTGAATTTCCCAGAGTCTTCCACTCTGACCTGCTTTCCTCTCAGAATCTGAAACTCTGGCCGCATTTTTTCACTTCAAATACTCTGTGAAGATCCCTGTTCCCCTCCAGGAGGCTGCTGCCTCTGCCAATCTACAGCATTGCGGCTTAGTTCTCCTACCTGACATTTTTCTATTGAAAATCTACTTTATTTGGCCCTGAGAGAATAGGAGGTAGGTCATAAAATTCCCTCATGAGGTTACAATTACCTTTGTTGTTACAGGATAGAGACTGTCTAGGCTAGCAAATGAATATTTTATTAGTCTTTTTAATTATTCATGATGATCCAGTCCATAGGGTGAGCTGGAAGATGTACCCAAGACATGATATTTAAAAAAAAATTTTTTTTACTTATTTACTTTCAAGGACAGAGCAGGGTGTGTGTGGGGGATGGGCATGTCAGGGCCTCCCGCCACTGCAAAAGAACTCAGATGCATGTGCCACTTTGTGCATTTGGCTTTACATGGGTATGGGGGAATTGATCTCGGGCCTTCAGACTTTGCAAGCAATCACCTTTAACCACTGAGAAGTCCCTCCAGCCCCCAAGACAAGATATTTTTGAGTGATGTAAGGTATAAAATGCCTTTAACATTCATGTCTTCTTCTCACAGAAAGAAATGCTGGTTTTAAAAGCAGAAACACTGGCTGTCACCCTCGCGAGTGGGCAGACCAAGGAGAGGAGGGTAGAGGTGCTTGATTTCCACACCCACAGTGCGCTTACTCAGGTGTCATCCCTGACTATGGTGCCTTTGGGAGGAGCTTCCTGCCGAGCCCTGTTCCTTACAGTGTCCTGAGGATATGAATTTGCCTGATAACAGGCAGTTTTGCAGAGATTTGCTCAACACCTGGAGCTGGGCAGGCAGCCCCAGTCACCGAGAGCACACTCACAGGATAATGGTGGGTCTCGATGTCCTGCAGTATGGCTGATGTGCTGGGTTTGAAACAACTCATGCTCTCTCTCCACCAACGTGACCAGAAAAGCCTGTTGTTTTCTTTCGTGCCACCACCTTAGAAGATACAAGAACTTGGAAATGGTGCTTTGGGGAATGCTTCTCTACTGGAATTAGTTGTTCCCATGCCATTGCAGACCCCTTCCCCCCAAAATTTTGCAAGCTTTTTGATGGGGGCAGAGGGAGGTGGTATCACCATCTGAGGTAGAAGCCAAGATCTACCACCCTGCCTAGCATATTAGGGCTCAGTAAAGAAAGGATGAACCAAGAGAGTGAGAGGCGTGTTTGTAACGTCTTGTGGTCCTGTGTGAAACTGTCAGTTGACATATCCTTTAGGGCAGCTGGCACAACCTCAGAACCTGAGAAGGGACGTGCTTCAAAAGTTTCCTCGTGGTCACAATGTTTCTAAACCTGAGACACGATCATGTCCCTGGGCCTAAACTACATACCTTAGCAGCATCCTGATTTCTTCTGTTTGGTGGTGCCTGGGTTTCACTAAAACTTAGGAAGAGGGAAGGATCTGTTGATGCTGAGCAGATCCTAAACTACAACTCTAGGGGCTGGAGAGCTGACTGAGTGTTTAAAGGTGCTTGCTTGCAACCTGGGTCTGATTCTCGAGCACCCACGTAAAGCAAGATATACAAAGGGGCACATGCATTGGGAGTGTTTGCATTGGCAAGAGGCCATGGAATATACGCATACTCAATCTCTCTCTCTCTCTCAAATAAGTACAGCTCCGTCTGTGATAGACCTGCAAGGCAGCCTGAGTCAGCACCCACTTCAGAAGACAGAATACAAGTTCTTGTCCCTGACACCTTGCCTGCCAGTGTACAGAATGTTCTTTCTTGAGACTGTGGCCTGCATGGTGCAGCAAAGACATGAGTAGAGACAGTTAGGAAACATCATGGAGGCTGAAGAGATTGCCCTGTGGTTAAAGGTGCTTGCTTGCAAAGCCTCCCAGCCTGGATTGTGCCCATGGACCATGTACAACCGAATGAACAAAGTAGTGCATATATCTGGAGTTCATTTGCAGTGCAAGAGGCCCTGACTTGCCCATGCGTGTGCTGTCTCTCATGTGTGTGTGCAATTGTACACCCTCTCTGCTTATAAATAATACATAATTATATATATGATATATTATCATGTGATATATATATTATCATGTAATTTATATTATCATCTGAGATATATGGGCTTTCAGAGTTGTGGAGCCCTCAAGAACCAGACTTGCAGTCCTGTGAATGAGACAGGAAAGAGGATGGCTCTCACATAAGATCTGAACTTAGAGTTATCAGGTAGGCAACTTTGAGTGTCCCAAAGCGATTCTACTCTTCAGTCTTCTTATATGCAAAACTGTAGTTAAGACCCGACACCCACTAGCTTTGCTTATTTTCTGGGTTTGGACGGCAGGGGAGGGGCTCCTGTTCTGGATCTTACTTCACAGAGGCCAAGCTTAACATTCAGACAGGTGTGTGCTTCAGCTCTAGGTAGAGGCAAGGTCAAATGACCCAACCACACACCATGCTATTGCCAAAGAATGTGGCTACGGACCACCACTATCCTGCCATACTTCACGGTGAAGGTCTTGAGTGAGCTGCAGGCAGGGTCCAGATGGTGAATGTCTGCTGCATTGCACCTGTGCGCTGGGGGGGGACAGCATCAAATGCTGCGGTTCAACTTCCTTATTTAAATCCAGTGTCAAAATGCTCAGTGACAGCAACTGGAGAGCAAACGTCCTCTGTCTCACTTTAATGTGCATTTTAATCCAGTTTTTTTTTTTTTAAATTAAAGTAGTCAGTGGAGGAGAATTCATGAGGAGTGTCCCACCATGCTCTAGTCCATGGCCCTTGTAAATGTCATGGCATGGCCTACCCATAAGCTTGAGACAAATAGGAAAACAAAAGCTATCATCTATAGGAGTGCACTGCATATCGCCACCAAACGGAGACTCTTGGTCTTGAAGAATGCCATCTTCAGGTTAGGAACACATGTCCCAGGGGTTCAGGTTTGCCATCTGTCTGGCCAGCTACTTCTTCTGGGCATCTGTTACCTAGACCAATATAAATCAAGGATTGTGGCTGAAATTCAAAGCCATGACTCATCCAAAGTTTCATGTAGGCCTCTGTGCTCACTTCAGCCACCCATACCAGCCCTCAGCACCTCTCTCCATGTAACAGTCCAGACTGTACCAGTGTCAGGAACTAAAAATACTTAAAAAAAAAAAAGCTGAAAAGTGGATTTTAAGATATATCTGAGAATTCAGTAGCAAGTAATGTTCAGAAGTTGTCTTCTCATTCTTGGAACAAAACACGTGACCAGAAGCAGCTGATGGGAGGGAAGGGTTAAACCAGGGCCTCCGGTTTCTGGGGGAAACCTCATCATGGTGAGGAGGAGGAGGGAAAGCATATGGCACAAGCAGGAAGCGGCCATGTTCCTGGGTGGAAGTCTTTGGTAGTGGTCTTGGAGTTGGGCTCAATGTAAGAAACCTCAAGGCCTACCCCTTGTCCAGAAAGTCTCTCCTTTCCAAATTACCACCAGCTGGAGAATGAGTATGAGGTTGAATCACAAACACATGGTGCTTTGGGGGAGGCGGGCTCTTTATATCAGACAACTACATTCTGGCTTCAAATTCAGTTTGCTGCTAGTTTATTCTCAGTTCTGTCCTGGGCGTTGGATCTGTTCATGAATATGCTGTGTCCTTAGAGGGTAAACTAGCGACAGAAGGTCCGGTTCTAATACCCATGTCATTTAAATTCAATAGAAAATGTCACTTAGCAATTCTAGGAATGTAGCTCCTTGACTTTGATTGGATCCTGTTCCTGTCCATGAACTAATGACCGTGGCCAGGAAGATGCAGTGTGCATTTATTGGCATAGGTGTGTACCAGTGCTCTACCCTGGCACTGGGATGGAATTGGGCACAGAGGCAGGGGCTGCGGGAAAGAGAGAGCCGGGTTCCAAAAGGAACTCAGAGAGATGGATGTGGGTGGTAAGGATGGAAAAGAAAGTGCACTCTCTGAAGATCCACTTGGTGCCTGGTCACTAGGGCTGTGTGCACGTATCTGACTGCATTCTCCAAGCAGATACGTATTTGTGCTCTGGTTTTGACCTTCTCCTGATGCAACAACTCCTGCTTTGTAAAACCAGTGGTGGTGATTGCAGTCATCATTTAAGTTCCTTCCACGTGACACACGGTGTTAGACACTCTGATACACTTGCTCTGACTTTTCTCTGCAGTAAGACCCCTAGAAGCTCTTACTAGCCCAATTTAAAGAAGGAGAACAGACCCTAGGAGGTGAGACATCTTGCAAAGTCGCATGGTTATTGGCAAGGTCACAGTGAGAAGTCAGTCTCATCCAGTGGCTAGCTGCAACCTAGTCACTAACTCCCCCTCCCGCAGGCGAGCTGGTTTGTGAGATAAGTAGGTGTTTGTGAATGCTTTGACAGACCAAAAGAAAGAGAAGCATCTTCCTATAGGAGAGTCACAGCCTTTGGTTCTTATGTTCTCTGTCACCTCTTCTGCTTGGAGGCTGTGATAAAGATGTCTCACTTAGTGCTGAATGCTCAACTGTCACTTCTTAGTACTCGAAGTTTTGAGTCTCCTCAGAAGTTACCACCATCCAAAGAGAAGTTTCTCTAACTCAAAGTGAGAGCAACACAAATATAGAGGCATAAACACAAATATTTAGAGAGCAATACTACATACTATATCCATTGAGCCAAACAACTATAACACCTTCTCCCCATAGGACCTGCCGAGCCATATCAGTCCAGGAATGAATTCCCTCCAATGGGATGAAGCCTCAAATCTAATCAGAGAGTAGTTGATAACTCCCTAACAGGCATGCCACTAGTGCACTGGTAGGCGCATTTTGCCTAGCTGGTCAGTAGTATGGCTTAATGGTGTCCACTGCTGGTTGAACCGTTGAAGTCTTTTCTCCCACAGCAGTGTGCATAGCACTTGACAACATGCTTGGAATTGTTTTTTGTGAAAAGCAGAAGTTCAACAAGTATTTACCAAGAAATTAGTGACCTTAGCCCCTGCTATATGCCCAGTACTGTTCTAGGCTTATAGGACACAGTAGTTAGCAAGGCAGATGCTGTCCCTGGCCTTTTTCTTGGGACGCTCTTACTCTGACCATCACACTGGAGGCTGCCCTGGGATTCTTAACTACTCTGTGGGTCCTTTCTCCAGGGTCTTGTGTGGAAGCCTGTTGGCCTCAGGCCTGGGAAGGAAAGTATGTCCTTCTATGGTTGTACTTTTGCTAATGTCTCCAGGCAGGGAGCTAAGGTGTAGCAATTCCTTCTCCTTGCTGGGACAAAACACTCAATTAGAATCAACTTCTAGGAGGAGAGAGGGTTTCATTCTAGCTTACCATTTTAAGGAGAAGTTTTTTCTCAGTGGGGACAGCTTCACAGAACAGAAAACTGAACATGGCATCTTGTCACGCAAGCTGTGAGGAAGCAGCAAGAGTGAGCTGAACTGAACATCTAGTGGTTGGACTAAAAATCTCAGGTCCCACCATCAGTGACACACCTCCTCCAGCAAGGCTTTACCTCCCAAAGGCTCTGCCCACTGGGAATTGAATATGAGGCTTAATCACAAACACTTGAGGAAAGTGCCTCCTTTTCTTGGAGTAGGGGCTTGTCTTGTAGGTTCTTTATCCAAGGCTCTTTAGGATATAAGTCACAAAAAGTCACTCAACTAAAAGGAAGGCAATCAGAAGGCCCTATTTAGGGTAGATTTATAGGCCAAGAAATGCCCTCATAGGGGCTTTTACCAAGACCCATTGACTGTTTGTGGTCTAAGAAGGTCACTGTCAGTCCTTTTTTATAGGTGTTCTTGTATTTTCTCTTGAGCCTGGATTTATCTTCCGAACCTGGTGCCCCAGTCAGAAATGACCGTCATGTGGGTTCCAGACTCTCCACAGTTAGTATTTCAAATTGCCAGCAGACAACAATAGTATGGAAAGTTCCAGTTCTGGGTGCCAGAGGAGAGAAGAACTAGTGTCATGGTGCGCCCACAGCCCTGGCAGCTGTGGTTGGTCTGAGAGGGGATGGCAGGTTCAGTGGTGCCAGCCGGGCTGCCTAGTCCTGTGCCTCTGATAAGCAGAGCCACTCTGACAGGCTGAGGATGTCATCCTCGTGGCTCCTGCCTGGTGTCAGCAAGGACAGTAACCTTTGCTTCAGCTTACAGCACTTGTTCACACTAGCTGACTATAGGACTAGTCTCAGCAGACCTTTGTCCTTGGTCTTAACACCTGCAATGAGATAGGGAATCATTTCATAAATTAGCACTGTTACTGTTTTAGAAATTTCAATGTCAGCACAGTTACCTGGAACACTGTGTGTGATAAAGATTCTAAAGGATAGAAAATCATTACTTGGGGTCAATAACCCTCTCTTACAGTAAGACTGTATATGCAAAAAAAAAAAAAAATTAGCCCTTTTCATAGAGATGGGAGTAAATATTTGTAGGGTCAGGAAAGGTGGCTCAGCAGTTAAAGGCACTTGCTTTCAAAGTCTGCTGGCATGGGTTCCTTTCCCCAGCACTCATGTAAAGCCAGATTCAAACCATGGTGCAGGCACCTGGCATTTATTTGAAGCACCAGGAGGACCTGGTGTGTCTACACACACACACACACAGACACATGAGCAAATAAATAATAAGAAAAAGCCTTTGTGCAAATATGCCCTTCTGGGATGAGACATACACTCTACACTGATGTTAATAATTTTGTTCCTGCTGTTCTTGTTCATATTAAATTGGACATGTAAGAATTTGCTCCAGGAGCTGATGGTCACATGTGTGATATCTGACTTAATTAATGTTTGCTTTCCCTGTGCCAGACCAAGCCCCCTTATGGCACCACAAAGTGGACCACTGAGGAGAATGAATATGCTCGTGGCAGAGAGGACTTCATCCTTGAAGGCTTGAGCTGTGGTGACGGCATGGGTTTAAAAAGCTGTTCAGTGTGAGGGTCTGTAGCAGTCACCCTCTTGCTGCTGGGACAGAACACTCTACCAGAAACAGCTGATGAGAGGAGAGGGTTTATTTTGGCTTAGGATTTTGAGGGGACATCTCACTGTGGTGGAGAAGGCATGGCAGAGCAGAGGCTGAGCATCACATACCTTGTCACAGTTCAGCAGCAAGGAGGGAGCAGCAAGAGTGAGCTAGCTCTGAGCGCCTGGTGGGCGGGACTAATAAACATCAAGGCCCGCCCCCAGTGTCACACCTCCTCCAGCAAGGCTCCACCTCCCAAAGGCTCCACCTCCCAAAGGCTCCACCTCCCAAAGGCTCCATCAGCTAGAGGTTGAGTATGAAGTGTCATCACAAACATATGAGGCTATGGGGGACATGACACACTCAAACCATGACTGGTACCCAAAGTGTCTTCCCCAGCATTGCCGGTGGCTCTTCCAGTTAAGCTCTGTGCCCATCCCTCCATAGTGCCATTAGACAACTGTAGTTCTTGGATAGGAAGACCGTTCTCATCCATGGTGTGGAAATTTGGAATATTTAGAAAGTATAAAGTAAATGGAAAACACCTGTAATCCCACTCAAGAGCACATAATCTTGATGTGCTAGTTGGCATGTGAATGTATGTCCCCATAATCGGAGGTATTTTTGATTTGGCTTGCAACTTGTCTCTAGCAGCCTGCAAGAGGCGTTGTCAGTGGAAGCGGATCTTGCAGTCCAGCCCTGAGGTATGTTTAGAGCCATTAGAGATCTAGCTGTTAGTGTCTGCTAGTTGTTTGCTTGAGGGTATCTCTGCTATGGATCTGTGGAAGTGAGCCAGCTTCTTCTGTCCCGATAGAACTTACCCTGGATTCTGGAAGCCTGAAATAAAACTTTTCCTCCCATAAGATGCTTCTGTCACATGTTTGTCCAGCAGTGTGAAGATAACAGCAATGCGCTGTAAACCTTGTGCCATGCTTTTTTTAAAAAAATATTTTTAGCACTTAGGAGGCAGAGGTAGGAAGATTGCCATGAGTTCGAGGCCATCCTGAGACAACATAATGAATTCCAGATCAGCCTGAGCTAGAGTGAAGACCCTACCTTGAAAAACAAAAGAAAAGAAAATTATTTATTTGTAAGCAATGGAAGGGATAAAGGGAGAGAAAAGAGACACAGAATGGCTACACCAGAGCTTCAAGCCACTGCAAATAAACTGCAGATTACATGCACAACTTTGTGCATCTGGCTTCCCATGAGTACTGGGCAGTCAAATCCAGGTTGCTAGGTTTTGCAGCAAAGTGCGTTAAACCCAAAGCCAAGTCTCCAGCCCATGCACACTTCTTGATTTTGTGTGTCTCATGGCACTGTACCAGGATGTATATTTTAAAAACTAGGAACACAAGATGTGATAGATGATGATGTGCCCTGCCTTTTGAAACTTACTTTCTCCATGCTCTTAACTACTCCATGATTACATTATTAGTTTTATTGAGACATAATTTACATTCTCATACAAGCCCACTTCAAATGTACAACTCAGTGAGTTTTAGTCAAGCTTTTCAGGTTGTAGAATTAGAACTGCAATTTAATTGCAGAATATTTCTAGCACTCCCCCAAACTCCAAGTTTCCACTTTGACCCCTACTCTCAGGCAAGTGCTGGGGTGTCCTGGGTCTGCTCGATGTGCCACACGTGATCTTTTCCATGTGGCTTTATTCCCTGAGCAGTGTGTGTTAGGCCCAGAACCCATAGGGGCTTGTTCAAGGGCAGCATTGGGTGCTGACTTTGTGCCAGTAGTTGTTTCAAATGTTCCTAGAGCCACACTGTTCTCAGGACATTGGGCCATCTGAATGATGTTGCCATCTCTCTATGTAGAGAAAGGCAAGGAGGGTAGCCTGGGTGTTCATGGGAAAGATCTGACTCGATCTTTGCCTGGGCTGGGAGGACAGCTATTGCCAATGTTAATAGGGCTGTGAGGGGAAGTGTCTTTCCATGCCTCATGGACCTCAACAGGGACTGTAACTTAGAAATGTCTAATTTGGAGAGACTGAAGGCGTGGGGCACGAAGCAGGAAGACCTGACTCCCTGACCAAACTCTCCACATTCCTGGAATTCAGACATCTTTGCCTTCCCTAGAGACCTTTCTGGAACCATTTGCTTTCTTCCCAAGTGCTTAGCAGACCCCCAGAAAATCTTACTGGGATGGATGTAGCCTATTTGCCCTCAGACAAGTAGAAATGATATAGTTCCTGGTGGCCGACCCTGTGCCTGGACATGCCAAAGGAGAAAACCGTCTAAAAGTCTAGATCTCAGCAGAAAACAAACTTGTTATGATGACCCCACACACTGTGGTCTTGAGTGCCAGTGATATATCCTCACGGCTTTGAAGCAAGTCTATCCAGAACCTGTGTGTTTGTGAACACAGTAGATTTTATTTTATTTTATTTTATTTTATTTTATTTTATTTTATTTTATTTTATTTTATTTTATTTTATTTTATTTTATTTTATTTCAGAGCACAAGAGCCACACAGGTACCCATAGACGTGTGGGGTGGGGGATGCATAACTCAGCTGGAAAAGACCACAGGAGGGTGAGCTCAGCTCAGCTGCACCCAGTGAATGTCTCTGAACCTCCCGGTCTTGGATTGGAGCCACCTCAGTTCATCTTAGCAATGACTCTTCGGTCATGTTCATCTATCTTCTCACTCCTGAGAGAGGTGTTTTTTTTTTTTTAACTTCTGTCTTCTATTGAGCCTTTTAGATAACTTGGATTGATTTCTTCACAAGTGGGTACACTTGTTTAGAAAAATGAGTGTTCGCAGAAGTACTAGTGTATTTAAAGATACAGCCTGCACATGCCACGCTTTACTGGAGCAGCAGGTTCTTGGCTTTGGCCGGATTGCAGTGACTGTGTTTGTTGACGAGGCCTCGGACATCTGATGTGTGGTATCTCTCTCTCCAGATACTGTGGGAAGCTTCTGCTCTGGTCTGTCTGAGTGAGAATCCCAGCTCTGAGGATGCTGAGAAAAGCAGCACAGAGGGAGAAAAATCTTATTTCTGGACCAAGAGACTAAGACCCATCAGAAGTCACGTGCTCAGACCCTGGTATTGGGCAGGGATGCATGGAGTACGTTAGGCGCCAAATGGTCCCTGAAAACAAAGGTGTTGCCACTGTAATCCGGGGCTGAGAATCTGCTATGATGCAGAAACGTGGCATGCTTATGTCACAGCATGGCTTTCTTGAGCATATGTGATTAGCTCTTGAACCTGACTTTCCAATCCCCCCCACTCCCACGTCCCCACTGGCTAGTCTCAACGTTAGCATTACAGTTAGAATTTCTCAGTGGCTCACACCTTTAATTTAGCATTCAGAAGGTTGATGTAGGATGATTACCTTGAGTTCCAGGTCATCCTGTGCTACAGTGAGACCCTAACAGAATTTCTGTCTTTTTTTTTTTTTTTTTCCTCTTCGTCCCGTGGTCTCTCAAGGGCTTGACCTCAGACACAGATGTGTGTACTGCGGTCTTCTTGCCTAGGTGGCTCAGCACTTGCCTGTCTTTCCTGGGTATCAGGACCACCTGGGTATGTGATGAGAGTGCAGGTCTTACTCTTGGGAATTACATCTTCCGTCAGGGCTGTAGGGTGGCCTCCACTGACAGTGTGATGGCTGCTGGCATCTGCAGACTTGTGCCTCTTCTTGGGCCTGGCTGAAGTCCTCCCCGAGAATCTCCCCGGCCCCCTCATCTGCTCTGTCACCCTCTCTTTCACAGCAGTGGTCATCGGTGACAGTGATGTTTGCCTTGCTCTCAGCATCTCGGCGGTGCACCTCAGCGGGAGCCGAGAAGGATCTGTGGCGTGGGTGGTTAGAGCCTGTGCTTTCAAACGTGGGGTGAGCATTAGTGACTTCTAGTTTGGTGCTTGGCCACTGCCAGGGCCTGGGTGCCCATGGCAGACTGGCAGGCTCATCAGAGGGAGATGAGCCACGACCTTACGTGGGAACTTCATTCATGATGATACTGCTCTAAGTCACAAAATACAGATGGAACAGTGAATGCTGTCTGGAAGATGAGCAGGGCCAGGCCTCTGTTGTGAAGGAGGGAAGAGTGTTGCAGACGGAAGAACTGGAGTCAAAGGAGGGAAAAAGTATGCACACGTGGTGAGGGTATGGCAGTGAGAGGCGACTGTGGGCTGAGGCAAGGCCGGAGTGAGCTTTGCACAAGAGCTCATGTACCCTGTGATGGCGGGGGGGGATTGTTTTCAGTGCAAAAAATGTTATCTGAGTTACATACATTGTAAGATGTATAAACAGTGGCTGAGCATGCAAAAGTAAGATGAAATAGTATGAGGAACAGTGAGGGGTTTCTTAGGAATGTGATAGAGACAGGATCGTTGCAGCCAGCTTGTGTCTTGTATCAGTCAAACGCTGTGTGTGACGCTGTGGAAGTAGGACTTCTTCCTCAATCTCGGCAGGCCTCCAATTGAAGAGATCCCGAAGTCCCTGTAGCCGGGGTGTGTGCTCGCTCGACTCTTTTCACCTTGCCCATTGTGCTGATGACAGGGCACTCGCAGAGGGGAGGCCCTGGCCATGGGTCTGCAGATGCAGGCTCCCGGTTGCCTGGCCGTTCCTCTTATCCCAACAGAAAAGGAGTCTCAGGGAACAACAAAAGTAGTGTGAAGGTGACGGAATGGCTGAGTGAGGAGCAGGCCCCCCTGTGAATCCCTGGGGAATCCCAGATGCTTGCGTTGCTAAGGCTGCTATGCACTTGCCATACTGGGGGTTTCAATCCCAGCCCCACCCCCTGTCTGCTGACTGTATGACTTTGAACAAGTCACTGACTCCTTCTGGCTGTCGTTCATGAAATAGCAGCGCTGATTCCTGCCTACCTTACAGAGATACAAGGTGGATTTAATGGTACGGTGGGCATAGAGTGCCTATTCCAGTGCCTCCTGTAACAGGTGCTCACTAAATAGAGTGATGAAAACACCCGTGGTTCAATGGCACTTGGCATGTGGCACTTAGATAAAATCTATAATGATCGGGGTGAGTGGAGGGCTGGGAAGATCTCCGCAGAGTCACATAGCTTTGCCAGGGGAGCTATGGGGTGAGAGCGAGGGGGCACGAACAAGCATGAGCGCTGTGACTCTGCGTCTCGGACTTCCCTGAAGTGTCGTGTGAGTGGGTATTTTTACTCTCAAGAACGGAATGCAGGTTACATCGCCGAGCACCAGCTTGAAATTTGTATTCCCTTTTGCTTCTCGCTCTCGGTGTGAATTTTCATAAGGCATCTGATGATGGGTTTTGGAACCTGTCAAGTCTTGAGATCTTAGAGAGATGTGGCTTTAAAATAAGTGTGCATGTACTTAACGTGTGAGTTGAACTGGCTTTCTCCTAATCTGACTAAAGATGGAGTGACCGTTTGCGTTTGGGCTGAGCTGGCATAAGGAGCTGAGAAACAGAATGCTAGACTAGGTCCAAAGCCATCCTCACCTTCAATTGCCCACCACTGGGTAGCTTCCTCCTGGGCATCTGGGGATCTCTGAGTCAGCCAGCTAAGGGTGCCGAGCAGAGAATGGCAGACAGGGAAGCGGCAGGAACATAAATACTAGGAATTGGGCTCACCGGTAATGTCTTAGCTCCTGTGTTTCAGGCAGCTCCTAGTGATGAAAGAGCTAATTTTCCGAAGCAGTGCCTTGTGCCGGGCAGAGCAGAGATGAGGTCCCAGCTCAGCTGCCCATGTGATGTGTTGGCCAGCTGGAGCCTCGTAACAGAGAAGGCCCCCCTGAGCTACCTGGAGGGGCCAAGGGACTCTGTCTTGTCAATGGAGAGTGACATGAATGACAGAGGTACAACTGACCCCAAAGTAGCCTGTTTCATTGACCTTCGATCCAAAGCCTTTTGTAGTCTGGCTGAGGACATCCATGGCTGAGCTAAGTGTGTCCCACAGACAGCTCCTCAAGCTGGCATCATAGGCTGCAGTTGGTATGGAAAGGGTTGGACGTGTTACAGCAGCTAGCAAAGAAGCAGTGTTCAAGGCTTGGGGAACATTGAAAAGGGGGAAGAAAAACTGTAAAAGCCATAGGGGGTGAGAAAGAGTATCCTGAGACATTGCTCATCCCCAGAGACTGACGGGTACATTGATTTCCCCACAGTGATTACCTCTAACCCACTGAAGATGGCCCTCAGTGGAATGGGGGTGTGAGAGAGGGAACAAAAGAGAAAAACCCAATGGGAATATGAGCAATAGGTAATGTGTTCATGCAGTAAAGTTCTCAACTTCTTTTTTAAAGGTGCCAAGGCTGGAGAGAGGGCTTAGCAGTTAAAACGCTTGCCTGTAAAGCCAAAGGACCCAGGTTCAATTCCCCAGGACCCATGTAAAACCAGATGCACAAGGTGGTACATGTATCTGGAGTTTGTTTACAGTGGCTAGAGGCCCTGGCATTCCTATTCTTTCTCTCTCTCTGTCTCTCTCTGCTTTTCTCTCCCTGAAATAAATAAATAAATAAATAAATAAATAAATAAATAAATAGAAATTAAGTTACCAGAGGGACACTTGGGTACACCCTTCCCTGCACTGGCTAACCCTGCTCCCTTCATACCTCACACTGCAATCAGTTTCCAGGTTATTTATTTATGTATTTTTCAACTTTTTATTGACAACTTCATACATATAGACAATATACCGTGATAATAATCCCCTTTGACTACCTTCCCTTTTCTCCATCCCTACTCCCCCCTCCACTGAATCCCTTCTTTCCAACTAGACTCTTCTATTTTGATGTCCTCAGTTTCTATTTTATTTTCAAGGCAGTATTTTTTTTAAGATTAGGCATTTTTCTAAGATTTACTCCTGGACTTGAGAGAAGGGGGGAGGACGGGAGAGAAGGAGGGAGGGGCAGAGAGGGAGAGAAAGAGAAAAAATACGGGTGCACCAGGGCCTCCTACCAATGAGCTTCAGAGAAATGTGTCACCTTGCGCATCCGTCTTGACGTGGGCACTAAAGAATTGAATCCTGGTCGTTAGGCTTTGCAAGCCAGCATCTTTAACCGCTGAGCCATCTCTCCAGCCCCAATTTACTTGCTTTTTAAAAATTGGGCTGTTGGGTGCTTAGAGTCTAAATAGTCCACATGAAGCACTGTGAATGAAGACTTTGGTTGGGTTTTCTGTTGTAGTTTACACCTGGAGTCTCTAGACAAAACAGCACCAGTAGGGGATGATAGATAATAGGAAGGGAAGAAGGAAGGAAAGGAGGAGGTAAGCGTAGTCGTGTCTCACAGTTTGTTCTCCAGTTATCAGCACAGAGGAGCTCGGTGACCCGCTGGCTGTTTGGCTGCACAAAGGCCCCATGAGCTGCTGCTATTTTCTTCCTCACACACGACTGCAGCTGGCTGTGGATAATGGAAAGTTAATCCCGAAGTCTAACGCAAGGACCTGTAAGAACAGTACATTTACTTTATTTATTTTACCCTGGAGAGACTTTGCCTCCTCACTTCCATGCATCGAAAATCCATAAGGTGAAACCTCTTGGTGAAAAAGGCAGGCGGGTGTGCCTTCCTGGCTCCACTAACGCTGGGTGTGGGGGGGACTTGTGTACCACGTTCATGTTCTTCACAGCGACCCCAGATCCTGTGTATATTTATGTTTGCCCACCTTACAGAGCGGGGAAATGGAAGCACAGACTGGTTATTTGCTTCACTCAAGGTTACATTGCTTGTAAACACGAGGCTTATAGTTAAAGCGAGTGCAGGCCTGTTGGGAGGGAAGCCCAAAGTGTCATTTAAAACAGCTGCGAGAGGCTGAGAAGCGTCTTCTCCTGGGAGGCTGAGGCCAAGTGTCCGGTTGATGTCTCTCTCTGCCTGACTGAAATGGAACCAGTTGTGTTGGCTTCTGCTGTTGGCATTAAGGCTGTTGCAGTTGCTTTCTTGTTGCTGGGACAGCACACCTGACCAGAAGCAGTTGATGAAAGGAAAGGGCTTATTTCAGCTTAGTTTTGAGGGGAAGTTTCATCGTGGTGGGAAAGCATAGCACGGGCAGGAAGCTGGCTCACATCGTCATATGTCAGCATTGGGGAGAAAGCAGCAAGAGTGAGCCAGCTGCCTCTGGCAAGTGGGCTGGATGGTAACATCCCAAGACCCACTGCCCCAGTGACACACCTCCTCCAGTAAGGTTCCACCTCCCAAAGGGCTCCACCAGATGGGGGTTGGGTATGAGATTTCATCACGAACACATGAGGCTGTGGGGGCATTTTTACATTCAAACCCCCACAGGGGGCATTGAGCATTCAAACATTTTATAGTTAATAATGATCTTACTATTTATTTTGTGGGTCATTTTTAAGTTATGAAAATAGATCTCTTGTTTCATGCCAGTGAAAGAAAGGATTAAGGAAACTTGTGGCAGAGAATGCTTGTCACTGGTGCTGGGCACTTGCTATGGAGCAGGAAGCATTTGTGAAGAGTGAAAAAGGGGTTCTTGAAAGTTTACCCTGTGAATCTGTTCTATGGAGCTGGGACAAGAAATCAGTCATGCTGGGGTCCGCTCATAGGAACAGTCCTTTGACCCAGTACCAGAAAGCATAGAGCTCAGGGATGTTGGAAAATTCCATTTAAATCAGTGATGAAGACAAATGATTATTATTTTCAGGCTTCAAGTGAAGTTTATTTTGAGTGAGGCTCTTTTGGACAACATCTCATGAGAAATGATGAGGTGTAAAGCAGTATGCATAAAAATGTACCCCATTTGAGAACATCCCAAGATAAATTCCTTGGTTGATTTCCACAATGGGCATAGACTCAGTAGGAATGGCAGATGACATGAGTTCAGTTAATCTCCAGATTAAAATTCTGAACAGTGAAACAGCATCTTTCATGAAAGGTTGAATCTCCCGATAAACTCCAAATTATATTCCTACCTTACTTAAAAATGTGTGTTAGCAGGTTTAACAAGATATTGGCACATTCTAATTTGAGATTTATTACAAGATGTGTGCATGCTTAATAGGGGCTTAATTATTCATATCCACAGCTTCCTGACAGTAACTTACTTCAACTTTAGATAATTCCTGGCACATTGGGGAATATCGACTTCTGCTGTTAAGCAGACCCAGCATAAGGAAAATCAAATACACGTGCAAGAAATTACCCAGGGTCACCAGCTCTGCTCAGCCTGGAATCTCCTTGGTGCCAGCCGGCCCAAAAGGTCCTTTGTAGCCCTGGATGAGGACGTAACCCTGCAGTGGGGAAGGCATTCGGGCCCCAGTATCAGGCTTCTCTAGGGTCAGTTTCAGATCGGCCCCAAGGGTTGAGAGCTCCTTCCCTGATTTCTTAATAGCTCTAGGATTCATGTAATTTTTCATCCAAAAGTGGGTCCCTAATATGTCCCTCCCTCAGAGGGTTGATGGAGGACAAATGGGGGTATCTGTCAGGTGGCGAGACAGAACAGGACAGAACTGGAAGTGCTGAATGGAGACTGTTCTTTCCCCTCTCTCATGCTCTTACATGGTAGTAACTTCTTAAAATAATATTTAAAATATTTGATTTATTTGAGGGAGAGACAGGGAGCATTCCAGGGCCTCTAGCCACTGCAAACAAACTCCAGAAGCATGTGCCACCTAGTGCATCTGGCTTTACGTGGGTACTGGATAATTGAACGTGGGTCCTTAGGCTTTGCAGGAAAATGCCTTAACCACCGAGCAATCTCTCCAGCCCGAGTGGTGAGTTTTAAGTAGAAAATACATGGAGTAGTGTGTAAATGAGTTGGTGCCAGACATATTGGGAAATGGGCATGCTAGATGTTTCTGGGTTAATGTGAATGCTACAACTCCTTTAGTGGTCAGCTAGCTTACTGTGGTACCTGTGTAAAGACCCCAAGGTCTCAGAGCCTGCTGTATCCCTGGTCTCACTTTACCCCCATGTGTCTGCATGTTGGCACTCCATCCTCCTTCCCTCCCTTCCTCTCCCCTTTCCCCCAGCATCTCTCTCTTTCCTTTTCCTTTCTCCTTTGATTTCTTCCTATCTCTTCCTTCCCTTTCCCATTTCTCTTTCTCTCCCTCCCTCTCCTTTCCCCCTTCTCTTTTGCAAGGGTTTTTATGTATGCTAGGCAAGTCTTCTCCCACTGAGCTAAAACTCCCCTCTCTCTCCTTTTTCTCCCTCAACCTTTGGTTCAAAAACAATGTTCTCAGATAGGTCATAGCTGAGTGGTCTGTATACATTATCCCCCCCCCATCACCATGGACTATTTACTAAGCTTTGTTTCCTCCTCCACTTTGAGCACTCCCTGGCTTGTTACACATCCATTAGTGAGTCTACATGCCCTGAATGCAAGTTGTAAGGAGGAAGGAGCTTTGATTTATCCCCTACGGTGTCTCTTCCAGTAGCTTCCCCATTTCACCTTCTTAACCAATAACGCATATATGTTCTTGTCTCCACATCATCGCTAAATCTTTTGCAAGTGACCAGCCTAACAAGTGTGGGTGAGATCTCATTACTGTTCTGGCTTGGATTCATTTGGTGGCCAGTGATGTTGAACACTCATCCCGCCTCTGTTGGCCATTAGCATGCTGTCTTTATGGACTCTCTGTTCAGGTCTTTTGTCCGTGTTTCAATCAGGTCATTTTCTGTTATGGAATTACAGGAGGTGCTCAGGAAGCTCTCTCGCCTGCTGTGCTGTGGCCTGTCATGAGTGGCTGGTGTCCTTTGTGGCTCAGAAGCTCATTAGATGGCTTCCCTCTTATCTCCATTTGCGTTTGCTGTCAGTGATTTGGTAGCATACCCCGTAAATCCCTGCCAACACCTGTGCTATGTAGCTTTCCCTCAGGGAGACTTTTGAGGTGAGTTTTTCTTAGGACACAAAGTCAAGGTCTGATTTACTCTTTGCAAGTGAACATATCACCACTGGTCACAGATACTTGGCTATCCACCTGATGTCATCTTGGTGCCCTCGTTGAAGGTCTTTGGCCATGTATGTCTGAGTTTAATTATGGGCTATTTTGCCTCACTACTATGCATCTCTGTCCTTTAAATTTTTTTTAAAAAAATATATATGTATTTATTTTGAGGGAGAAAGAGAACACACACACACACAAACTGGTATGCCAGGAACTCTTCCTGCTGCAAATAAACTCCGGACACATGTGCCATCTTGTACACCTGGCCCTATATGGGTGCTAGGGAATTGAACCTAGGCCAGCAGGCTTTGCAGATAAGTGTCTTTAATCACAAAGCTATCTCTCCAGCTCTGTCCTTTAATTCTACCACAAGGTTTTGATTACTGTTCCTTTGTAGCATGTTTTTTCTTTTTATATTTGGTTATTTGAGAGAGAAAAAATGGGTGTGCCAGGGCCGTTAGCCACTGCAAGCAAATTCCAGATGCATGCACCACCTTGTGCATCTGGCTTACATGGGTCCTGGACAATTGAACCTGGGTCCTTTAGCTTTGCAGGCAAGCACCTTAACTGCTAAACCAACCCTCCAACCCTGTGATGTGTTTTGAAGTCAGGAAATATGCCTCCAGCCTTTCTCTTTTTAAAGGTCATATTGACAATCTAATGTTTTCTATAGTTCCATTTAAATGGCATATTTTTCCCGTGAGTGGTGGCACATGACTTTCATCCCAGCACTTTCATTCAGGAGGGGAGGCAGAGGTATAAAAGATTGCTATGAGTTCGAGACCAGCCTGAGACTACATAGTAAATTCCAGGTGAGCCTGAGCTAGAGTGAGCCCCTACCTCAAAAACCCAAAAAGATTTAAAAAATGATAGGACTTTTAAATTTTATTTCAATTTCTAAAAACAAACAAACAAAACTGCTGGGCTTGCTAGTCTTCAAGCACTTCATGCTAGTACCTGGGAGGCTGAGGTTGGAAGATTGCCATGAGGTTGAGGACAGCCTGGAGCAACAGAGTAAGTTACAGGTCAGCCTAGGTTAAAGTGAGACCCTGCCTCAAAATCAAACAGGCAAGCAAGCAAACAACAAAGCCCAAAAGGCAAATCAAAAATCAAACTCAAAAAAAACATACATACTGACATTTGGGTTTTATTAGAAATTGTATTGAATTTTTATAGTATTTTTTAAGCTTTACAAAACTTTGCTTGCATGTATGTCTGTGTGCACACACTTACCCCAGAGTCTTTTGCCCCTGCAATGAATTCCTGACACTCACATCACTTTTCATGCCTAGCTTCTTTGCATGGTTAACTGGGGAATTGAACCCAGGCTGGCTGGCATTTGCCTTTAGTTCATGAGCCATGCTCCCTGCCTTGGATTTGTGTAGTATTTTGGGTAGGTATTTTCACAATTTAAAATTTTCTTATCTATAAATAAGTGATGTGTTGGTTTGAATGTAAAATGTCCCTCACAGCCTCAAATGCTTGTGATTAAGCCTCCTACTTAGTCTCTAGCTGGTGGGGCCTTTGGGAGATGAAGCCTTTCTGGAGGAGGTATGTGGCTGGGGACTGGTTGATGAGTCCATTCCACTGGATGTTCAAAGCTGCAAAACAGAAACCTGCCTCTTGTATGGTACTCAGAAGGCCCAGCACATTAGGTATGGATCCCAGCTGTGTTTTGATTGTGAAATGTTCCCCGTAAGCTGACATGTTTGAATACTTGGTCCTCAGCTGGTGGCAGCAGTCTGGAAGGTTGTAGACCCTTTAGGGTGAAGCTGAGAGAAGGCCTTGCTGGAAGAAGTAGATCACTAGGAATGGGACTTGAAGTGTTTTTTAAAAAATATAGCCCAACTCCACTTCCTGTCTAATCTCTGATTTCTGACTGTGGACACAATGTAAGAACCATCCTCTTATGCCCTTCTTCCATGAAGTTGCTTTTTTATTAGGTATTTTGTCACAGTAAGAAGGAAAATGTGCCGTACAATTCTCCTCTGATGCTTTTGTAAGAGAGACTATAAATTTGGAATCTCTCTTGATCATAAAGTGACCCGTTGAATCTCTTAATAGGATTGAAATGAAATGCCTCTTGCCAGCACTTTAAAAAATATATATATTCTTAGTTATTTACAAGGAGAGAGAGAGAGAGAGAGAGAGAGAGAGAGAGAGAGAGAGAGGGAGGGAGGGGGAGAGAGGGAGGGAGGGAGGGAGGGAGAGAGAGAGGGAGGGAGGGAGGGAGAGGGAGAGAGAGAGGGAGGGAGGGAGGAGGGTTATGGGTATACCAGGGCCTCTCGTCACTGCACATGAACTCTAGACACATGCACCACTTTGTGCACATGTCTTTATGTGGCTGCTGGGGAATCAAACCCAGGCTATCAGGCTTTGTAAGCAAGCACCTTAACCACTGAACCATCTCTCCAGGGCCCCTGTGCTGCCACTTTGGCATAGTCATTCTTGGTTTTTAGTCTGGGGTACTATGAATTTCTAAGTGACTTCTGGAGTTCTCATGAAGGCCTTTTCTACACCATTCATTTCTGCTAAGTTGGTGTGTGTTTGGGGGTGTGGCATGTGGGTCATCCTATTGCACCTTCTTGCTGATGTCTCTTGAGCATGTGTAGCCTCATGGCATTTCATAAGCTTGAGTCCCAGCAGCCCTTTATGGGAATCAAAGCCACTTTAAGTGTTGTCGTTGTCTAAGAATTCATTGTATAAATACACAGGCATTTCTCTTCAAAGGATGCCTGTCTGTGATGTAATGAGCAATAGACATGTTGAGATGGTGTGTCAGATGTAGAACTTTATTCATAGTTTATCCAAAAGTCGCCATCCGACATTACTTCTAAACACTTAAAGGGCAGAGGCAACTTGGGGCACTGAGGTCTGTGGGTTTTTCCTTGTGTAGAGATTTCCTTCCAAATGCAGTTTTCCTGGAATCTGTGGATCTTCAGTTCTGTGGTGAGAGGCAGCGTGACATTCAGTTGCATAGATTTTGTGATGTTTCAAACAGGCTCCATACTTTCATGGACTCCAGCCTTGAAATCCATCTGCGTGTGCCTCCTTTTATCCTGGGGGCAGAGTTTGGACACAGACTTGAACCACTGAGGTGGGGAAAGTGACTTATTTCAGGTTTAGTAAATTTTTTAAAATATTGTTTTTACTTATTTAAGAGAGAGAGTGATAGAAAGAGCACACCAGGACTTCCAGCCACTGTAAGTGAACTCCAGACACATGTGCTTCCTTGTGCATCTGGCTTACATGGGTATTGAGGAATCGAACTTGGGTCCTTAGGCTTTGCAGTCAAGTACCTTAACTGCTAAGCCATCTCTCCAGCCCTTATTTCACTTTTTAAACTTAGAACATCAGCAGTTGGCCAATATTAGGGGCAGAGGCATGAATTGAATGCTCTGGGTAAAATGACATCCACTAAATGTTTTCAGTGACTGGACAAGACTGTGAATGAATGACATTTTATTTTCTTCAGGGAATTGGGTGAATTTTTTAGAAAATCTATGTTATGGTGTAACTGCCATTAGCATCTTGTCTAAAGGTTAAGGAAAACATACTAGTCAGGTGAACTGTGTAAGGTCACCTTATATTGGCTTTTCTCAAAGCATTCTCTGATTTTTGTTGTTTTTTAAGGTAGGCTCTCAATCTAGTTCAGTCTGACCTGGAATTCACTATTTAGTCTGAGGGTGGCCTCGAACTCGCGGTAATCCTCCTACCTCTGCCTCTTCAGTGCTGGGATTAAAGGTGTTGCACCAGCACACCCAGTTTTATACTCTTAAGTTTTAGAGCCATAGCTTCCCAAACAACCCTGCTTGTAGACAAGGGAAAAATTAAACAATAAAACAATAGTTTTTTTTTTAACTCCACTTCATCTCTCACCAGTGAGTAGTGGATCCTGGTAACACCCCAAATCTCTTTGCATCCTTACTTAATGCACTTGGCAAGCTATATACCTTGCTCACCATCCACCAGAAACTTAGTGATGGGGAACAATCTTGAGCAATGTTACCTTTCCT
Source organism: Jaculus jaculus (assembly GCF_020740685.1). Classification (NCBI taxonomy): domain Eukaryota; kingdom Metazoa; phylum Chordata; class Mammalia; order Rodentia; family Dipodidae; genus Jaculus; species Jaculus jaculus. The sequence goes on along the minus strand of NC_059107.1, from coordinate 35,070,089 downwards.
CAGGGTACTGAAACTGGTTCCTGGGGAGGGAACTGAGAGAAAGCAGACCAACCCCTCAACAAAAGTAGATGGCCCTTCAGGATGGATGCCTGGAAATAGGGATTCTGCTTGCCGTTCTACACAATAGAGCTAGGCCATTTATTATTATTATTATTATTATTATTATTATTATCATTATTATTATTATCATTATTTAAAGAGCGCTTTCTCTTTACTCTTAGGTAGTCCACAGCTAACAATTTCAAGGAGCTGGTTTTATGGATGGCTGCAGAAATTCTCTTCACTCAAACCCAGTATCTATCCGTCAGCCTCTGCTTGGCACTTCACTGTGGCGGCAGCAGGAGACAGCTCATCAGAATCGCCCCAGTGAAATGTTATGATAGGGAAAAGATGAATAGATTACATATTTATGCAGTCTTGGAAAATGCAGTGGGACAGGGAGATGGCTTGTAACGGATGCAGTTACATTAAATGACTATTAACCTTCACTTGTTTGCAAATGTCTGCAGCATATATGTTTGTGCCTATGTGTGCTGGATGTCTTGAAAAATTAATGAGACTTTTGAAATAATCAAATTAAAAGTATTTGTTACCTCAGGTCCTGGTAAGGTACAAAAATAAAATGTCTGCTGAGAGAAAGGAAAATACAAATGGAGAGGGGAAAGTTACAGTTACGCAAATCCTGAGCTCGTTTTATCTGATGGAGTAGAGTAAGAGAATATATATTCTGTGTGACTTGGTTTCATTTGTAGATTATATTGATGAACTGACTCTTTTATTCTTTAATAAATAAATTTATTGATAATCTCCATTCGTATACACAATATTGGATGGTCATAACATCCTATCATCTTCCTTTGTCCCTTTCCCCATTCTACCTGCACTGAACCCTCTCTTGTTTCCATCTGGTCCCTATTCTCTTTTGAAGTAGTCAGGGATTTTGTTGATGATGTTTTTGGGCCCTCTTCCATCATCCATGACAAGATGTTGATTGGCCCAGTGCTATACAGGTCTGTCACAACCATGGTGAGCTCATGAATGCAACCACCACCTTGTGTATGGATAACATCACTGCAGAGGACTCCTCCCCATCCTTTGGTTCTTACCTTCTTTCTGCCATTTCTTTCTTTCTTTCTTTCTTTCTTTCTTTCTTTCTTTCTTTCTTTCTTTCTTTTTTTTTGAGAAAAATATTTTACTTATTTGGGAGACAGAAAATGGGTGCACCAGGGCTTTCCAGCCACTGCAAATGAACTCCAGACACATGTGCTACCTTGTGCTTTCAGCTTATGTGGGTGCTGGGGAATTAAAGCTGGGTCCTTAGGATTCATAAGGCAAATGCCTTAACCACTGCATCATCTTGCCAACCCATATGTTTTTAAAAATTATTATTATTATTTAGTAGAAACTTTGTATGGATGCATCATATGTTGGTACCATCATTTCCCTGTGCCCACTCCAATGAGAGCCCTTGTTAGTGGGATTGCTACTATTCACCATGGAGTTGTGGGTTATGAGTTAGGAGAGCAGCAGTCAGTCGTTTTGTGTGTGTGTGTGTGTGTGTGTGTGTGTGTGTGTGTGTGTGTGTGTTGGGGGGGTCTTTCTGCCATTTCTTCTGCAATTGTCCCTTAGCCTTGGAGAGTGTGATGGAGATATCTCATTTAGTGCTGAACACTCCACTATCACTTCTCCACTTCTCCTTAGTGCTTGGATGAGTTTTGGGTCTCCCCTATAGTCACTGTCAACTGAGATGAGAACGTTCTCTAACCAAAAGTAAGAACAGCACTAATGTACTGACACACACATAAATATTTAGATGGCAGTTTGGTGGACATAATATATCCATTTAGCCAAATGATAGTAGATGGGAGGAAGGAGGTGGCTTTGTGGTAATGTTTCATCGCTGTAAGAGCTAGGATTTTCCTTACCTTGATGCCTTGTGAGAATGGCTTTCCAGACGTGGTGAAGAACGGTGCCTGATGAGCTGAGCCATCCAATTTTCAAACAGGGTGTTTCCAAGAGGACCTACAGATGAGGACAGTTTGACTTCACTTGGGTTTGTTCACCCTCCCAGATTGAGGTGCTCTTTGTTCTAACATTGTCCCCTTACCTGCACCACGCTACCCTACAGAGGCCTTGGAACACACCCACCGTGCCTCAGCTACGAAAGCCCATGTCGTCTAATTCTCATGCTGTGTGAAGATAGCTTCACTGTCCGTCAGAGGCGCCCCGCCCAGAGCCCCTGCATGAGCCAGTTCTCTCTGCTCTATATCACGCCACAGACGGGGGCCAGGAGATACAGCATTTCAGCAATTTCACTCTAGGTGCCCAAAGGAAAGGCACACGATGCTCCAAGTCTTAGCATGTTTCTAAAGCACTCTGTGTTTACCAGGTTGATGGAAATGGGCGAGGGAGGTGACGGCTGTAGTTGTTGAGCAAAGACTCTTTTTCTAGACCATCCGAACTCAGTTCTTCCATCCGTAAATTGAAGGGGCTGGTGTGATGTACCCCAAGACCTCAGAAGGAAGAGGACTGCTTTGGTTTCAGTTCAAATCAGTATTGAAGGTTTGGGAAAAAAGGAAACATCCTCAGAAGGGTGTAAGGTGTCATTCCTATTAGAAGACATGCACTGGGTCTACAGAAGCAGGTAGATTTGTTCACCAGTGGTCTCACCGCTGGCTCACACTCAACACAGAAATGGCGTTATTTTAATTGTTCAACAAGGAAAATGGCATGTTGTGAATTAGGCTAATGGAGCTTCAGAATCCTGGTCTCCTGCAATTTAAGAATTCATCCTGGGAATGCATGAAACATTCAAAGAACAGAGGAGCTGAAGATGAGATCTGCAGGGCGGGGTGGGGGGTATCTTGAACAAGGCTTTGCAATCCCAGGGAGGTAAAGCTGTAGACTTTTACTCAGGCCCTGGCTGCCTTAGCCAGGGTGCTGGTAATGAGCTGTGTAAGCTGAGAGCCCTGGCTGTAGGCCTGGGGTTTAGCATGAAATGGAGGGCTTAAACCTGGAATGCTTCCCAGCACTTGGCTCTATGGGATGGAGGCTCTGATCAGAATTTCCCGAATCAACCACCTCAGGAGATGACTCAAGCCATAGCTGAAAGAAGGAACAGCTCTAGGTGCCAAGACATGAAAGCCTGACGCTTCAATTTGAGAAGCTAAGGGCTGGCTCAAGCCATCTGACTTCCCTCAGCTAATGCCTGCCCCCCGAGAGAGCCCAAGCCTCTCCTTTCCAGAAGCCCGGATGCCACCAGGGGCACATTGGAAAATGCCAACTGTTGGGTTTAGAAGCTGGCTCCGCAGTTAAGGACGCTTGCTGCTTAAACTGAGGGTGCGGAAGGACCTGGGAGGGCCTGAGACTCCCAGAACCCATGAAAACGGCTGGGTGTGGTAATGCACTTCTGTGACCCCCAGTCCATGAGGGATGGAGACCTGGGAATTGCTGGGGCTTGCTGACCAAAATAAGAAGCAGCAACAACAACAAACGCAGTAGTATCTCTAGCTGATAGCGCCAGGTTGAGACTCTGCTTCAAGGAAACACGTGGATAGGTGATAGAGAAGGGACCCCAAAGCTCTCCTTTAGCCTCCAAACGCATGTGTATGGCATGTGCATCTGTACACATATGCCATACACTGCATGTAATGCATCACACCGTACACACTACACACACACACACACACACAGAGTGTATTCAGACTCTTAAGCTCCTCCCCACACCTAGTCAGTCACCCTGTGTTTTAACAAGTCCCACCTTGGGGAACTCAATTGTGTGAAGAAGTCTGAGAGGCAAGGAGGAGGCTGTGAGCAGATCTGTCTAATTTGAGCAAATCTCCATGGCAGCTTGGCCCTAGTGGGGGAAAGGCCTGCTCTGTAGCTCCTCTTGGGGAGCTCAGGCTGTGGAAAAAATGCACATACTAATCACAGAAGGAGAGCACCTCAGCACCCAGCACTCCCGAGCCAGCGGCAGGAGCCTGGAGGGTTGCTGTGGTGTGCAGCCTGCCTTCCTGGCCTCGGGAAAGCAGAGTAGAGGAGGTAAAGCCCCCCGCTTCTGCCAGCTGTGGCTTCCTCAAGTACAAAAGAGCGAGGGAAGAATATGTTCTATTGAAGGTTGGCAGATTGTTCCCTAAAAGTTTGCTGATCCCCTGTTCTGCACTCATCCCCGTACCCAGTGCTGAGAAAAAAGACGGGTCCTTGGCACTCACAGCCTCCCGGGATGAGAGGTAAGAGGCAGTGGGAATTGCCTGCCTGCCGTTCAATGGCATATGAATTGCAAAGAAGCAGGGAAGGACCAGTTCTGGATCTTTGAAGGCTTCCTAGTGGAGGGAGATGGATTTTTAGCTAAGATCATAGAACTCTTGGCTGGCAGAGTTCAGCACAAGCTTCTCCTTGCTTCATTTCTGTCTGTGGAACAGGGAACAGGGGCACTGACGAGCTCATATGGAGGGGGATGGTAAGGGCTTGAGGGACGTGGCAAGATAAGCAGACGGGAGGAGGCTGGGATTTTAAGGATGCCATAAGCTTTCGAAAAGAAGCTCGGTTTGTCACATACGGTGGCTGTCTCACATTCCCAAAGACAGCTCATCTGCTGGGTCTTGTGACTGAACATACAAAGAATTGGACAGAGACCTTTACAGGCTGCTCACCTCACTGTAGCCAATTAAAGGTGGAGCGCTCATCGAGGCTGTCCCATGAGCTCAATTTGTGCAGCAGTGGCTTGGTGCTGAGCACAGGGAGAGAGGAGGAGACAATGAAAACATGGTCCAGACCCTCTGAACCCCATCAATACAGCAGGATCCTGTTTGTCCCTTTAAACAGAGTCAGGCTGCAATCAATCACTGGATATTCTAGCCTGGGATAAACAACAGACATGTGGCTGACAGTAAGACTAGCCGCATTTCATAGAGTGTGTTCCTGACACCGAACTGGCTGCTTTATCTATCTATGGCATTTCTAATTAAGTTTTATTAAATCCCCAAAGCAGGTTTTTTAAAATCTCTGTTGTACAGGTGATGAAAACGAGGCTTGGAAAACTTGTCACCAACAGAGTTGGGATTCCGGTGCAGTTTTGTCACATGTCAAGTCTTGGCTTCTTTCTATGAAATCACATACTACTTTTAAACCAAGCCCACAAGAAGCCAATGGGGTGACTCTAGGATAAATGGGTAGAGTGTGTGAGGTTGGATTTTTGGAGGTTTTTGAATGGCTGTCCGGGATGTTAGGGTCAGGTCATCCTACTTTCACTACCTTGTGTTGACACACTGATGCGTAGGGAAGATGTGACTGATGGCCTTGTGTGACACAAACCAAGCAGAGACACGGAGTACAAGCTTGTACTCTGAGGCTTATTGGGCTTTTGCAAAATGTGTGAACCAGGACAAAGGCCCCGGGCAGGGAAGCCTGAGGGGAAAGAGTCAGAGCCTAGGGCCAGACTTCAATGGGATGATCTGGAGACAGGGAACCCAGAGGGAGGGGTATAGAGATATATACAAGTGGGGGGGGGGGGAGGGAGGAGGAGGAGGAGAGAGCCTGGGTATCGGCAGGAGGTGGGTGCAGACTGCTCCAGCTAGCAGGTCTGTATTAACTTGTGGGGAAGCTTCGGTCCACTCTGCTTCTGTCTTCTTGGGAGATACTGGTAAAGGCATCTTTATTCCCCCAGGAATGTGGGGCCTCTAATCTTTCAGGAAGTAACCAGAAACACTGAGAAACCACCTCCCCCCACCATGTCACCTACTGTAGAAACCTTGACCCCAGGACAGTATTGAAAGACAGCACTAACAGGAGCAACTGCTGGGGCCAGTGGGCTCCTGGACAGGCGATGGATTTGACCCGCCCTTTTCTCAACCCATATTTGTACAGAGCAGAAATGTGTTGTTGGTGCTTAGCGGAATGAGGCCAAGCTCATTCTGAGGAACTGTGTCTCAGGCAGCTTGCCATGGTCAGCACGGGGAGAAAGAGATCTGATCCCAGTGCGTTGAAGACACATCAGATGTAGAGCAGAAAGGCCGGCTGAGGAGAGAGAGGACATTATCTAGCAATGCCTCTGCCTCTTGACCCCAGCACGGTGCTTTTACTAAAAGGCACATAAGGAAATGATTAACAAGCTTGCACGTGAAAGGCACATTAAGATGTAATGACTTCTTTGTCTGTGTCTTATGTTAGTGTACATCAGGGACTTTAGCAAGAACTTAAACAAGAACAAAAGCAAGAGCATTTCGACTTAAACTTAGCAGACAGAAAACAGGGTGAAAAACGGTGTGATTTGTATGAGATAAATGCTGGGAGACTTTTGGACTTCATCCATGGCATGGGGTCAGCAGGTCACCTGAGAGTACTTGGAAGGGTCGCTTGTGACCACTTTCTCCCTTGATCCTGCGATGTGGGACGAAAGGGCATCGAGTTCACGTGGCCACTGCACTCCTGATGTGGAATCCGTCTCCAACCAGGCAGTCAGTCTGCATGAGGGAAACCAGAGCCTGTGGCTTTCCCAAGGGCCCCTGTGAGGATGTTGGTGTCTGTGGTGGTTTGAATGTAAAATGTCCCCCATGGCTTTTGTGTTTGTCATTCAGCCTCAGACTTAATCTCTGGCTGGGGGAGTCTTTGGGAAGTGGAGCCTTACTGGGGGAGGTGTGTCACTGGGGAGCAGCCCAGCCCCGTTTGTTTGCCCCCACGCTCCCCTTCTCCTCACTGCTGTGAAGATGTGGCTCCTGCCATGCTAGAAATCTCCCCTCAGATCTGTATGCTGGAAAGAAACCCTTTCCTTCCATAAGCTGCTTCTGGCCATGTGGTTTTTATTCCCCAGCAATGAGAAGGGGTCTACTGTAGTGTCCATTTCTGGATGGTGTCCCCAGTAACACGCTGCTCTCCAGTGCTTTCCTGGCAGCAGGAAAAGCACTGTCTGCAGCAAGATGTGTGTCTCAGCTCTCCCTCTCTCTCTCTCTCTCTCTCTCTCTCTCTTTCTCTCTCTCTGCCCCTGTCGAGGCCTGGCTCTTCCTGTGCACATACACATCCTTGCTGCCAACCAGATGATTAACATATACCTTACCAGGAGCTACTTGAGTTGGCCCACCTGGGATTAGTCTGAGTACTGCCCTAAAACTACAATATTGTAAATATTAAAACTCATCCTTCCTGAGTTCCTAGGAGGAACTACTGGTGGGAACTTCAGTACCTGTTGGAAAAGGATGATAGGGACACGTTTTGGTCCCGGACATAGAAACCCACCCTTGGTTGTCCTCCACATCCCCTCAGGTGGAATTGTGTTTTCTGGCTGGGGTTCAGCGGTTTTAAATCTTGGATTAAAACAAGAGCAAGACAGGGACCTGAACCCCCTCTGGGCTGGGGTTCACAGTTAGCTAATGGTAGGAAACCAGGTGTGTCCCAGTCTGTTCTTCTATGGTGGTCAGTTGGACACAGCAAGCCACAAAGAAGTGGGCATTTCTACCCTGGAGGCAATTACTCTTTAAAGAAGGACTTCTCATACCAATATGTCTGCTGCTGGTGTGGTATTTGCTAGGTTTTGATGCTGTGAGAGTCATGGGGTGGGCATTGAGGGCAGAGAGAGCCTTCATTCCCAGAGGCTTTTGAGCTTCAGTGGGCTCCTGAACTCACTGCTTTACCCCACTCATGGCATGCCCTGAAGGTGGCATTGTGTCTCTGACCAATCAGAGTCCTGACTTAGCCGAGGACATTTGGGGATAGTCGGCTTTCTAATTTGTGTCCGGATGTAGGTTAGGGCAAGCAGAAGCAGGGTGGAAACCCAGACTCCGGCTGCTTTCTCACTGGCACAGTTACAAAAGGCTTTGGATGTGTGGGACATGGTTTTCCTGGCGGCTCCAGTTTTTTTTTTTTTTTTTTTTTTTTTTTTTTAAATTATGCCCAGGTCTTTCAAAAGGGAGTTGTGTTCATTGAGGAGTGATCGTCCTCTAAGTGTCATGATGAGGCCCCTGAGGTCCCAAGCCTTGAGGCTCTGAATGTTGGCAACAGGGACTAATGCCATTTCAATGCCATTTTAGCTCCTCCAGGGCTATTCCACTGTTAGAGATATGAGGGTTCTCAGTTTGAATATTGAGCCATAGCTCAAGGATTTTTTTTTTTTCAGGCATGTTTTGAAATGATATGTACTGAAACCTGGTAGAAGAAGGACCACCCTACAGAATTGGCATAGTAGTACCAAGCAATGGAAATGTCTCCCAACTTCCAAACTCCTACCATGTTTCTCTAATTTGGGGATAAAAATGGGAAGACTAACTTTTGTCAGACAGCAAGATCTAATTAATTCAGGTGAACTAAGTAAATCAGGGTCAAGGCATATACTCAGGCAGTAGACAGCCACTAAAATGATTCTCTAGGATCTTCAACAACTCAGAGGGAAGGGGCAAGATTTGTTAAGTGTGAAAATCAGGAAAGAGTGCAGAATTACTTGATTGGTTTGTGATTTCAAAGAAAGTAGAAAGACTGATACGGTAGACATCAAAAGGTTAAAAGTGGTTCTGCCTCAGAATTTGGCTTGTAGGTGATTAACTTATTTTTCTTATTTTATACATTTATGCTATTTCAGGCAATAGATGATAGCTGTAAGATGAAAAATCGGTGTGTGCGTGTGTGTGCCTAGATGTGTGTGTGAACAATAAACTTAAGGAAATCAGGAATAGATACTTAGAAAATCTGTAGAATTTAGCTGGACGACTCTTGCTTGTAGATAGGGCTAGTGCGACTCAGCATAGAGTAAATGGCTTGATACGAGAAGAAACTGTAAGAAAAAGAAAAAAACCTAAATGTTTTTAATATATAGCCAGATTCAAGCTAACAACTAACAAGCCATTCAGGAATACTTGAGAACTATTGAGAGTAGTCATGAATTTGGAGTCACCTCTCCCTCTCAAAATTGATGATGGAACCTAACACCTAGCATGAACACTTAGCAGGTGCTCAGGAAATGGTTAGCTCACTCCCCCCACCCACCGCTCCGAAAGCAATGTTTCATGTCTTCTTACATTAACACCATGGTGTTCTGAAGCAAATGAGAAGAAATGGCTTTGAATTTATCCCTTTTGGGTTAGTTGTGTTTGTTAAACCAATACCTGCGGCTCTGTCTTGTGGCCTGAGAGATTAGTACCCACTTTGATGCGTGCCCTTTTAAGATGAAAACAACATAGATTTGCAGCCTGGCCTGTGGGAGGTTTGCTCTTGAAGGAGAGTTTCCCCAGGCACAGCTGCTTGAAGAGGGTGCCTGTGTTTGGGAATGGAATAAACTTTTCTTTTCTCTTTCCTTCTCCTAAGAGCCAATTTGAGTTTGAAGCTGTGTCTCATCTCCCTCTGGGGGAGGTAGTTTTTTGTCTCTCCCTTGAGTTCGACATCATAGCCCCTCATGTATTGGGCTACAGTTGCAGTATTTCAAGGGACATTATTCAGTAGAAAGTAGACAGCAACCATTCCCTGAGTTATTAATTCATTAATAAACCCATTAAAGCTTTGTTTCCTTGTAGCAGTGATGAGTGGATGGGGACCCTCCTCCCCAGAGCCATCACTCTCAGCTGCACATCCCCTGCTGGTTGAAGAAGGGCCAGGCTGCGGAAACACCCAGGCGTTGTTGGATGACACGGCTATAGATTTTTGTGTGAATTCTCTTTTGTTGCAGAAAGCCAGCTTTGTGGACCCTGCGCTCATCAAATGCGTGCTGCTGGCAGGGTGATGGATGATTCTGGCGTGCTGGTCCACCCTGCTTTCTTCAGAACAATTATTTCGACTGTGCGCTTCCTTAGGGAATGGCTCTTTATGGTTAATAAATCAGTAAACAATATAAAAGTCTTAAATGAGGATGACTGTAATGTGGTCGCACCTGCATGCCATTGTGCTTTGCTGATAAAAATTACAGTGAGGTCTGTGAGGTCTGCTTTCCTTTTTCCTTTCCTTTCCTTTCCTTTTTTTTTTTTTTGGTGTGTGCGTGTGAGCTGAGAAAAGATTTGGTCACCACACAAACTCCAAAAGAAGACAAATATTTGTAGAGCCTTTTACACCGGGAGCTGGGTTAAGCACTTTATATACTTTTCTCCTTCGAAAGCAGTCGTATTTCCAATTTATAAGTCTGCCTGAGAGGACCAATAACTTGTCTAAGACACACACCTGATGAATAGTACAAGGTTAGATTCACAGAAAGTACCCCAGTTACAACATATTTGCTATGTGGGACTTCAGTGCCCTAGGGTTATTGTAGACATTTTCACAGGACGGTTTTTTTAATGACTTGACATGTGATATGTACACGTAAGGAAGGTCATTGAATGATACTTTTTTATTAAAAAAAATACCCATGGTGTGTTGTGTTTGTGTGTGTGTGTGTACGCACACATGCGCACCCCTCTTGTGTGGAAAACTCACTGCTTGAGGACTTTGGTAGGCACTGGACTGGACAGTGACATCACTTTTCTCACTTACTCTTTGTGGTAACCCTATCTTTAGTCTTCACCCATCCCTAGGCAGAGGCAGTCATGTGCTCAAGGAACACAGACTGGAGCCGATTTAATTAATTAATCAACAGAGTGGAATGAATGAATGGATGCACCAGAGCCTCTGGCCGCTGCAAACAAACCCCAGACATATGCTCCACTTTGGGTCCTGGGGAATCAAACCTGAGTTAACCCAGGCTGGCAGGCTTTAGAAGCAAACACCTTCAACCACTATACCACCTTCCCAGCCCTGGACCAGAATTTTGACTGTTTGAATTTGTTATAAACAATTCGAGAGTCAGCTCCCTCCATGGCAGAGGAGAGTGTAGTTAACAAGCCCTTAAGCTGTTTCCTACTAGTCCCAATAGGAAATGAGGAAGCACATGAGCAAGAAAAACACCAGGCCAAGGAGGGTGGGGGGAGTGTTTTGGCTTGGAAACAAAAGCTCCCCTCCCCCACAAAGAAACTCTTTGAAGGCTTGGTGGTGCTGTTTAGAGGTGATGAGTTCAGTTCTGAGCTAGATGAAGTATTGTGAGTTGAGCGGTTGGTAGAAGAAGCAGGTCAGTGGGGTGTGCTTTTGAGCAGTATCTTACCCCTGACCTGTGGCTTTCTGAAGTCCTCTGCTTTTTCCAGCAGTCCTAAGTGAGAAGCTTTCTAACACCATGCCCTTCCACCACGTTTCCTGCCTGGCCACATGCCTAAAAGCAGGCAGGCAGCCATTCATAGACGGAAACCTCTGAGACTGTGAGGCAAAACCGAATCTTTCCTCTTGTAAGTCGGTAGTTCTCAGATTTTTTTTTTCAGCAATGAACGTCAGGCTGAGAAACTGAACTTGGTGTCTAGGAGAAAGCTGGCATGGCTGGTTGGTGGGGCGGTGGTGGTTCAATCCAAAACTCTCAAGGCCCATTAGGGGGTCAGGAAGAGGTAGGCTTCATGGGCCAGAAACTCTGAGCAGGCATTCAGGGAACTCTATACTGCGCTCTGTATTTGTTTCTCACACCCTCTTCCTGTGGGCTCCTGTTTCCTTCCTTGGAGCCAAGAACACGATGGGAAAGCTTCCCTGGGAGGAGTGGGAACATTGTAGAGGACAGATGGCTGCGGACTAGGTGTACTTCACTTCTTCCTGAAGATCTGTCTCCCTTTGAATGGTATTCCCTCTAACATGTGATTGGCTTTTAAGTGGTTCTGATATAAAAATCATTTTTACTTTTTACAAAAAAAAATCAAATGATTTAGGAAAGCAGGTGTTTTTTCTTAAATCTATTATCTCATCACTTAGAAATAATAGTCAAACTTACATGTCTATAGTCATGTTTTCACTGCACCTATGTGCATAGCTCCCACTGTTTGTCTCTGAGTTTCTCATTCTTGGCTTCCTTCCACAGCTCTCGGCCATCTTTACCCATTAGTGCCTTTACACTCACATCACTGTTCTAATGGGTGCTCAGTGCTCCATAGAGTGGTTGTGAAATGTTAGGTTTTGGATGAGTATGGGTCAGGGTTCAGGGAATAGAAGCTACTTTAGGTGTTTACCGCAGGGGAAATTTTACACAGGTGATTGGCTATCAGGAGATGGAAGGGCCGAGAGGAGCAGGAATGTGTTGCCTCCCCTGGGCTGGGCCATGACAGGAAGTGATGTCAGAGGTCAGGAGCTGAGGCCTTCTGATGGGTGCTAGAACCCTAGCAGAGCTGCCCTGCCAGACAGCCATGGGTGCCCACAGGAGCAGAAATGATGAAAACGATGTGGTTGCTGCTGAGATGTCACTCAAAACTGGCAGGTGGGGAGGGACCCCAGCTTCACCACCATCATTGTTCTTGGCCACCATGGCACACTCCTTTTCTGTAGCGGGGGTCATGGGAGTGTGGGGAATGTCTTGCTCTCTGTCACAGAGTAGAGGATGTGCCCTGGGATCAACCATGCAAGTGACTGGCATGGGGCGGGGGTAGGGGAGACTCCAACCCCCCCCCATGGTAAAGGCTTTTATGTCTGCAATGGTTTGGGAGGATGACTCAAAGGACCTCTTTTTAGTGGTTGTGTCTCCTGTGTTGGCTTATGTCTAGTTGGGAACATCTATGGGACATGACCTCTGCTCTGTGACAGAGTGCAGCTTGGATGCCGTCAGCCTGCGGTCAGCCACTCTCCACAAAGCATTTCCCAAATGCCAGGCCCTTGCTCAGTACTTTGTATCTATCATCATTTGAGTCGCCCGTGGTGGTTTATGACACTGTCGCCCATTTCTTTTCAACAATGGCCTCCTTTTTTTTTCATGACATAAATGCAGACTTCGTTCCATGCAAGAGAGCTTCCTGGGAATGAAAGGGCTGGCTGACTCAGCACTCTGCAGGACACATACAGCCCCTGAGCCCCGCAGTGTTGTGTCCTAGACTTCAGACGTGAGCTGTCACCCTCCCCGGCCTGGCACGCGCCCCCAGGCCACACGAGGTGCCTCTGCTAATTTCACTCTCAGTTTCTGACAGCTGTAGACTGATTCACTTCTGAGGCAGAGATTTCTTTTTTTTAATGTCCTCTCTTAGGTCACCAGTCCCTAAAGGTCCACTGTTTTTTTGTTTCCATGTAGTAAAGGTTTTCATCTGGAGAATGTGCAATTCCCACCAACTCCATCATTCTTCCTTAGTTTTCATCTCCTGCAATAAGTTCTGGGTGAAGCACGTAATAGAAATAAACCATTGATCTGGGGACTGGACATATGGAAAGGCACTTTCTTGCAAAGCCTGCTGGCCTGGGTTTAATTCCCCAGTACTAATGTAAAGCCAGACACACAAAGTGGTACATGTGTCTACATCTCATATGAGGTGATAAGAGGCCCTGGTGCATCCATTTTTTCTTTACTTTATTACAAGAGAAAGATGCAGATAGACAGAATAGATAAACCGGGGCCTCAAGCCACTGCAAATGAGCTCCAGACACATGTACCACTTTGTGCATCTGGCTTTACCTAGGTATCAGGAAATCAAACCTGGATCCTTAGGCTTTGCAGCCAAGTGCCTTAACTGCTGAGCCATCTCTCCAAACCCCTGTTCTCTTTCTCTCTCTTTAATAAATAATTAATTAAATGTCAGACATGGCGACACAAACCTTAATCCCAGCACTTGTGAGACAGAGGTAGGAGGATTGCCATGAGTTTGAGGCCACCCTGAGACTACATAGTGAATTCCAGGTCAGCCTGAAGCTAGAATGAGACCCTACCTCGAAAAATATTAACAACAAAATGTTCTTCAGGAAGAGAAGCCATAGCAGAGGAAATGGACACCACGGAATGGATTCCTGTCTCTTCCCTTCCTCACCATGATGGATGGATGTGCTGGCTGGCTGCACTCTATGTACTCTTGGTAAAAAGTAGATACATACTGTTGGGCTAAAGAGATGGCTCACTGATGAAAGGTACTTTCTGTGCAAGCTTAACAATTAATTGAAATACCCAAAATCCATTTAAGAGTGGGTGAGCCTGTGTGTGTGTGTGTGTGTGTGTGTGTGTGTGTGTGTGTGTGTGTGTAATCCCAATGTACCTGTGACAGTGGGTAGCCAAATGGGAATGTATAACTTCAGAGACCAGCTAATCTGGTATTCACAAGTCTGAGGAAGGTGAGGACTAGCATCCTAAGGTTGTCCTCTGACCTCCACACATGTACACATACATACCACACACACACAACAAAAACAAAACTGCTGTGATTTTCCATGATACATTTTTGGTTGGTAGGAAAGGATTAGTTTTAAACAGGTGGACTCTCACCTTAACAGCGGCCTCCTTCCCCTTAAGCCTTTGAGCTCCATGAGATCAGGACCGTGATGCTGTGGTCTCTGTAGCACCTAGCATAGTACTAGGAAATGTAATTGATCTTATGCTGTGTGTGTTATATATGTATGTGTGTGCATGTAGAGACTAGAGGTGGACATTCTCATCCCTCAACCACCTTCTTTCTTTTGAGACATTTTCCCTCACTGAACATAGAGCTCACCCATTCCTCCTTAGTGTTGGGGTTACAGGCCTACACATCATGTCCAGCATTTGACATGGGCACTGGAGATCCAAACTCAGGTCTTTTTTTTAAATGTTATTTTATTATTTCTCAACTTTTTAAAACATTTTCCATGATTATAAAAAATATCCCATGGTAATACCCTCCCTCCTCCACTTTCCCCTTTGAAATTCCATTCTCCATCATATCCCCTCCTCATCTCAGTAAGTCTCTCTTGTATTTCGATGTCGTGATCTTTCCCTCTTCTTATGATGGTCTTGTGTAGGTAGTGTCAGGCACTATGAGGTCATGGATATCGAGGCGATTTTATGTCTGGAGGGAGCACGTTGTAAGGAGTCCTACCCTTCCTTTGGCTCTTACATTCTTTCTGCCACCTCTTCCGCATTAGACCCTGAGCCTTGGAAGGTGTGATAGAGATGTTACTCAGTACTCCAGTCACTTCTTTCCAGCACTATGATACCTTCTAAGTCATCCCAAGGTCACTTCCATCTGAAAAGAGAAGATTCTCTACCCAAAGTGAGAGTAGTGTTAATATAAGGGTATAAATATTAAGAGAAGTGCTTACGGGGCAGTTTGATAAGCATAGTATATACATTTTTCCAGACATCAGTAGATGTTACACCCCTAGGGCTCATGACTACCCCTGTTTTAAGTTTTCAGTATCAGGGATGTGTTTCCTCCATGGAGCGGGCCTCCAGTCCAATTGGAGGGCAGTTGGTTTCCACCATGATCGATTTGCCACTATTGCACCCGTTGGCTCATTTGGCCTGGCTGGCCAATTATAAAGCTTGCAGTGTCCACTGTTGAGTATCTTCACTGGTGGTATCTCTTTCTCCCATTGAACTACATGTGGAATGGCTTCTTCTAGCTTTCTGTCAGCTGGTCTACATGGAGGAGGTTATCAGCTCAGTTCCAGCAGGATTTCTCAGTGGCCTTGCAGCCCAAGTATGTGGAGTCTTCAGCAATAGGGTCTTAACATCGATTCCTTGTGGGAAACCAAGGGCCTCGGCAATGGCCTATAATGTTTTGGGGGCATCAGGGACCTCCCAGGGCAACAACTCACTGAAAGGTATCCCATCCCTGGCACTGAAAATTTTTTGGCAATGATCTACAGTTCCTGAGTGTTCTATTGTCCAAAATTGGAGGATTCCATATGACTTCTTTGCATCCTCTTAGATTGATTAGTCCTCCCTGCACCTTTCCTTTACTCAATCTCCTCCCCTGACCTCACTTTGGGCCTTTTCATCCACGTTAACATATTCTTCTACTTACATATATATATAATACCAACCTATTAAGCATAGTACTAGGAAATGTAATTGCTCTTACTCTGTGTATGTGTGTTGTATATGCATGTGCATGCATGTAGAGACCAGAGGTGGACATTCTTATCACCCTACCACGTTCTTTCTTTAGAGACAGTTTCCCTGAACATAGAGCTCATCCATTCAGCTAGAACAGCTAGCCAGCAAACTCTAGGGATCCTTCTGTCTCTGCCTCCTCAGTGCTGGAGTTACAGGCCTGCACCATCATGTCCAGCATTTGACATGGGCATTGGAGATCCAAACTCAGGTCTTTATGCACTCCATCCATGGAGCCATCGCCCCAGCCCTCGACTACTCTTTATTTGTTATGGGCCTGAGGATTCTGAAGGCGTTGTACTGAAAACATACTGGTACTTCCCAGAGAGGACAGTAGAGTCAGACTCTCCAATGGCTCAGGTGTATGTGGGGCTTTTGAAGCTTGTGATGTCTAGAAGCTTTCTTTGTGAAAGTGCTTCGGAATGATGTACGCCGTGGGGGTGAAAGTAATTATTTAGTCTGACCACAAAACAAGAAGTTTTGAAAAGCTTACCCATGCTACAAACATGGTCCAGTTAAGAAAATAACAGATGGCTTTTGTAAGTCACCCATCCAGCACACGTTGCTGATGGATCTGACCACGCTCATTCTCTGCTGCATGGTATCTGATTGTCTCTTTATAGGACATCAGTTTTGTAACAGTCTCTATAGAGAGATTGGAAAGATAGTTCAGCCTTCCTCTGGTGCCTGAGGAATTTTTTTTTTAATTTTATTTTTGGTGCTTGGCCGCACAAAGCACACAGCTTGTAACATGGATGTGGTCTACTTGTCACTGGAGGCGTCACAGCCAGAAAGCGTGGAGATGCTGATTCTTTCTGGGCTGCCCACGTGACTCCCGCCAGGAAATGCAGTAGTTAAGCTAAGCAGTGGTCTGGGTCGTGGCAATGGTGTGTTGTCGAGGATGCGTGGAGAAGTGCCAGGGTCTTGCCTCGGTGCTGTGTGTCTGTCGCTGGGAGACAGCTTCATGGTGTCAATTCCAGATGTGCCTGCATTCACACTTGTTCTTTCTCTGTGTGTGCCCTTGTCATGTGGCCTCTACGGTTGGCTCTCATGCATCACCATGACAATTGGGGGGTGGGAGGGGAGTTACCTTTCTTTGGTCTCAAGTAGTGCTGGCTAAAAATGAGAACATACTTCAAACAGTCATGATACAACTCTTGGCTGTGCTGGCTGATGGTTCATAATGATTGTGTCCAGACTGCATACCCACAGATAAGAGAACACTTTGATGTTTGGTGAATGATTCCCTGTGAACCAAAGAGACCTCACGGTGGGATGGAAGGAGGGTTCTTATACTCCTGCTCAACTGGTGCTCACCGAGACTGCCTGACTTCTGCCCCAGATCGGTTCCCATGGCTGGTCCTCAAGTGCACATGGGATTGTCACAGATGATCTCAGGTGGCAAATGGCTTTGATAACAACAATCACTATTGGGTCAGGATCAGACATGGGCATCTATAGGAGTCTTCACTTTGGTCAGGCCCCAAGAGGAAGTTTCTAGTATGTGAGTATAGCAGATCGATCCATTTGTTGTGGGGCTGTGTCAGTCCTTGGAAATCCCAGGTGGAGACTCAGAGGCACGATATGTCCTTAATTCCAAAGGTGGCATAGATAAAGAAACCAAGGGGTTAAAGGACTAGAATATTCTCTTGGATATGTCTCTGTTCCTTGTTTGGCTGAGAGTAAGTCTTTTCCTTCATTAATATCTCATACTCTTAAACTAGGCTGTTAAGGCATCCTCTTCTCATTGAGAAATAAGCCATGGAAACTAGATGGGAATTCACTATTGATAGCAATCACGCTCAGTAACTTTGGGTTAATGTATAGCTTCCAAACGAGGGTACTCTCCACTTGCAGGCAGTGGAAGACTAGAAGTCGCTCAGAATGTTTCTGAGGAGTTGGAGGACAGAGTTTAGAGCTGCCCAAAAGGCTAAAAGTGATGGGGGAAATCCCAAAAGGGAAGTACAAAGATCTTTGTGAGTTGTGCACGTGTCGATGGATGACCTCTGAGCTCGTGGGTTGGCAGATAATGCCAAGCTTCCTAAGCGAAAGCACCAGCTGCAGTCTGAAGGAACTGAGCCATTTCAGCTGCTGCTCAACATGGCAGGAGAAGCAGTTTGGAACTTGTCTATCCAAATTGTTAGAACTCAAAATAAAACATTTCCAAAAGGAAAAGTAAGAAAGAAGGAAGGAGGAAAAGCGGAGGAAGGAAAAGGAAGAAAAGAAACTAGAGAATCTACATTGTGTTATGAATGGTTTTCTATTATACAATAGGAATGGTAGATAGCTAAAGAAACAGGAATATATGTAATAGTTGTGACAAAAAGCAACACAATTGGCCCCAAGATGATCCAGGTGTTGTAATTCGGTGATAAGTACTTTGAAAAATCATCACAAATACGTTCAAAGGGAAACTTCATGAACCAATGGATGGAAGAATCTGATTATTGACTTAGAAACTATTTTAAAAATGAAAATTCTAACTCTTAAAGAATATAGTACCTGAAAAAGTACTGGATGAGATGAGCAGCAGAATGGAAATGAAAGAAAAGGCACTGAATGTGGAGTTAATAAAAACTATCTGGCCTGACAAAAACAGAAAAGACTACCAAAAGGTTATGGGAGGCATGTGGGACAGTACCACATGGCCTAATATATTTGTAATGAGTGTTCTAGAAGGAGAAGGAAAACAGGAAAATTTGGACAAAAAAAGTTGAAGAAATAATGACTTAATGTTTTCCAAAACTTGTGGAGAAAAAAATCCATAGCAAGATACAAAACAGAATTTATACAAAAAAAAAATAATAACTACACTGAGGAAGTTTATAGGCAAAGTGCTAAAAGGAATAAAATAGAAATGTTCACAGCATGGGGGGGGAGGCACATTATTTATAGTGAGGATGATGGTATTTTAAAAGTGCAACTCCTTCTTGGGAATTAGGAAGACCGGATAACAATGAAGCAGCATATTTAAAACCGTGAAAGAACATTCCAGATCTGGCAGCTCTTGAATCTTTATCCAAATTCATCAGTGATGGAAAGAAAGTATTTCCAGACCATTTGTCACTAACACAATAGTGCTGCAGAAGATGCTAGAAGTTTCCAGGTTGAAGATTATGAATTTATATTATATGTTTATGTATAAAATTATATATAATTACATACAATTATATATAATTTTATATTATGTGTAACTATATATATATTTCCTTTGATTTATTTAAAAGGTTACTTTTTAAAACACATTTTTGTAAGCACAGAAAGAGAATAGGCACACTAGGACTTCTTGCAGCTGCAGATATACTCCATATGCATGTTCCACTTTGTGCATCTGGCTTTATGTGGATACTGGGGAATTGAACCTGGGACAGCAGACTTGACAAACAAGTGCATTTAACCACTGACCCATCTCCCCAGTCCAACAGATGAGCTTTTAATAACAAAAGTTAAAGCACACTATTGTCATTCTTATAGATGTAGGTTATAAGTGATAATATATGATTTCATGCATAAGTATATGAACATGAGCAGTAGTGGCTCATAGGAATAGGATTTAGTGAGTAGAATGATGTTCTTTCTCTTTTCTAAAAACTTTTTTTTATTGACAACTGCCATAATTAGACAATAAATCATCATAATTCCCTAGGTGAATATCGCAAATTCACCCTCCATCATATCCCTTTACCCTCACAATCCATCAGTCTTTTATTTTGATGTCATTATCTTTCCTCTTATAATAAGAGTCTTGGGTAGGAAGTGTCAGGCACTGTGAGGTTGTGGATATCCAGGCCATTTTGTGTCTGCAAGATTGCATTGTAAGGAGTCCTACTCTTCCTTTGGCTCTTACATACTTTCGGCCTCCTATTCCGCAATGGACCCTGAGCCTTGGAAGGTGTGATAGAGCTGTTTCAGTGCTGGACACTCCCCTGTCACTTCTCAGCACTTTGGAACCTCCTGAGTCACCCCAGTTTTCACTGTCATCTCAAATGAATTGAGTAGACTGTTACAAATTGAGGACACACAGTGTAATCACCATGTCAGTCACTAAAATGCATAACACAAGGGATGGAGCCCAAACAAGTGGAAGCATCAAAAGTACATGCCATGCTAAAAGTAGAAAGAGGATCGAAGGACGGGTGGGAAAATGCTAAGGGTAAGGCACGTACCTGATGCCTCAGCTGCTTGGGAAACTGAGGCAAGAGGATTGTTTGAGCTAAGAAACTTGAGGTCAGCATAGGTAACATCAAGAACTATCATCCAGGGCTGGAAAGATGGCTTAGCGGTTAAGCATGTGCCTGCAAAGACAAAGGATCTCGGTTTAATTCCCCAGGATCCATGGAAACCAGGTACACAAGGTGGAACATGCATCTGGAGTTTGTTTGCAGTGGCTGGAGGCCCTGGCTTGCTCATTCATTCTCTCTCTCTCAAATACATAAATTACATTTTTTTTAGAAAAGCTATCATCTAAAACAAAAAAATTAGGGATGGGAAATATGGTCCAATGGTTAGCGTGCTTGCCTGCAGAGCCTACTGGCCCAGGTTCAATTTCCCAGTACCCAAATAAAGCTAGAGTCAAAAATGGTGCATGCCTCTGGAGTGAGTTTGCAGTGGCAGAGGCCCTGGGGCTCCCATTCGTTCATTCATTCTCTCTTGCAAGTAAAAATTCTTAAAAATGTGAATATTTGATCCAGTTTCAGTTGTATCAGAGATCACATTAAATATGAATAAACATACATGTATGAAGCAGTGACTATCAGATGGTCTACAGGAAGTCCACCTGAAATACGAAAGATGAGTAGATTGAAAGTTCGTAGAGAAAGGTATACCTTTGAGAGACCAGAATAATGAACCCGGGCTGGGGACATGGCTCAGCCATTCAGAGTACTGGCTATGCAATCGTGAAGAAACACGTTTAATCCCTGGCTCCCATGTAAAATCTTAGGCATGACCATACGTGCCTCTATTACCAACACTGAAGGAAGCAGAGACAGGAGGATCTCAGGGGCTTTGCTGGTCAGCCAGAATACCCCCCCCCTAAATATTATGCAAATGCTAAGCTAGGTGAGAAAACCAGTCTTGAGAGAAATAAGGCAGAAGAGCAAGAAAGGAGAGTACTGGACCTCTTCTGTTTGCCTGTGCATGCATGCACATGGGGTACATGCGTTAGCATACACACATGCATATAGCACACACACACACACACACACACACACACACACACACACACACACGCACACCCTGTGCCACATATGCCAGTTTTCCTTGTGCAGAATGCCTGGGCAAGGCTTAGGGACTAGACTCTGATGCAGGGTAACACTGGAGATTTGAGACTCTAAAGGGTGCTGTCAGAATTAATTAAGGTGTGTGGCACTTCCTAAGATGTTCAGATGAGGCGAGATACAACATGGTGCAATATTATTACTAATTGCACATTGTGTTGGCAGATCTCTTCATCGTGGTCCACTTGAGATTAGACTAATTTGTTGGGCTCGGCGAGCTTTCTTGCAGATAGCATTTCACATGCTCATAAAAGTTGCTGATGTGCTGTACATACGCTCAAAATATCCCTGAAACAAATGGAATTCTGTGACGACCTATTAGATTTATTTGAACTAATAAGCCCAGTGTCTATTGGACTGTGATATACATTGAAAAGAAAAAAAAAAAAGATGAGCCAGCTCACCACAAGGTTGGAATAAACAACAGTGGCCAGCAATTTTAAGACTGTGCCAGATGGGCTCAGGCCATAGGGGGTTACTAGACCCAGAAGATAAACAAGATTAAAGTGGAATTATTTCTCATTCCAAATCAGGATTTTTTTTCCCATGGTGTTTGTAGCAATGACTTGGAGACATGCAGCCTGCCTAGAATTTACTGTTACAGAGCTCCTGGGTGTGTGTGTATGTGCGTGTGTGTGTGTGTGTGTGTGCGTGCGCGTGTGTGCACATGCACACAGGCCCTTACAGTGATAAATCAGAGGATTTATGGATTTAATTTCCTCTTATTGCCGACTCCTTTCCCATCTAAAGATATGAATTTAAAAGTTAGAGTGCACACCTACAGGTAGTAAAATACCATTTTGTTTTTCCTCACTGGCTGAATCTCTGGAATTAAAATCACAGGAAAATCTTGTTAAAGAGGAGTCGATTCATTACGTGGAGGAGATTCATGTGCAGAAGACGGGCTGGCTGCGCACTAGCTCTGCTGTGAGGAGGACTTCCTGCTGACCGCTGAGAGTCTGGGCATGACTTCCTGGGCTGTGTGCATTTGCAGGCATCCGAGGCTACTGCTCTGTCCCTCCATGGTTTCTGTTTACTTCTGCAGTGGATTGTCTTCCTTGCCTGGAAGCCAAACCAAGGTTTTAGGAGTTTATGTCAGGATAATCTTCTATTCAGTGTTTTCCTTACAGCTGATAGACTTTCACCCCCTCCACTCAGAAGTCACCTATTCTAGATAAAAAATAAAAATGCCCCTCCATCAGACCTTGCCAATGAAAGAGACTGAACTCAGACCATAACTTAAGCACAGCCACATATTGGGCCCTATAACTTGGAGCCTCATGTTAGACTCCAGTCATGGCTGAATCCAGGCCTTGGGCCCAGCGTCTCCTTTTCTCTTGGCTGAGGCCCCTCTGGCTTTATTCTTGGAGATGCTTTTTTCCCCTCCCTCCCCCAAGAAACTGGAAGATGTTTTCTGACAGGTTCAAACTAGTTCCTTCCTCCTAGGGCATGTGGAGAGAGAACCCTTTCTCTCTGACATCTGTATGCAAACCCAAGAAGACTCTCACTTTGTTGCAAAGATCCCATAATCATTCCCAAACGAATCTCAGTGGCCTGGAGGATGAACGCCCATTGGCCAGGCCTGAGTCACATGGCCTTCTGTGTTGGGAGGGTTGGGGAGTGATTAACCATGTCTGAGCCCCAGGCTAAGGGCTCCCTCAGAAGAGCGGCAGAAAGATCAAGTGTGTGTCGCACTCTAGGTAGGCATCTCCAGATGTTCCATCAGCTTTCGTTTGTGTGGAAATCCTCAGCACCCAGCCCGCCCATCCTTACTTAGAGAGCTCCATTTGTGTAGGATTTGGTTCTGGCTTCCCTACGTGGAAGCTTCATGGTGCCAGGACCTCTTTTGGTTTGTGGGACTTGGGAGGTTATCACTGGCTTTGCAGGGGAAGAACTCTGGGTCCTGGACCTGCCTGTTCACATTCTAGCTGGGTGTAAATCTCTCTCTTCTGCGAGCATCATTTGTCTCTTGTGTAGGAGCGAGAACCGTAGGGCTGCATCCCAGGACTACTGGGAAAACCCAGTCTCAGCTGCTGAGGAGGCTGTATGTAGCCTAAAGCTGGGTGCATTGCAGGGGCTTATTCATAGGGTCCTTTCTCCTCAGGGCCTTGGTCCTCAAGTTCATTGCTGAAAAGGAGATCTCTGCTGAGTCAGGCAGGTCATCTCCTGTCCCTGTAGGTCTTCAGATAATTTAAGGGGTGGTATGACCTGTGACTAAGTGTGTGACTTCTGGAGCAAGACCCCACGGGCTGTCATCTTGATAGCTCTGTGACGTCAGGCAGGCTCAGCCTTAGAGTTCAGTCACTTGTGTGCAAAAGGGACAGGAACTTGAAAGGGCTACAACAAGAGATTGTGTTTTAAGTACTTACAGTAGAAGTTGGAAATGTCAGTTCACTGTGAGCCTTTCTGGCTTCTCAGACCCAGCATAGTTGGCACCAAGTAATTGCCCTGTTCCTCTGTGGCTATGGTGTGCCCATCAGGGGTTGACCAGGCATTGGGAAAACTTGTCCAATCTACCATGTGAGGCTTCCCTGGCTCAGAGTAATCCTTATTCCCAGCTAAGCAATGGCTCAGCTGATCGCAAAGACAGAAGAAAATAGACTGTATCTCTGTTCCTCTCATTTCTTAAAGTTTTATGTCTGCCTGTCTTCTTTGTTTTCAAGCTAGGCCAGGCTGACCTGGATATGTAGTCTCAGGGTGGTCTTGAACTCACAGTGATCCTCGTACCTCTGCCTCCCAAGTGCTGGGATCAAAGGCATGCACCACCAACATGCTGGGCATCATTTCTTAGTTTTCTCATTGAAGTATGCTATACATAGGCATCGAGTGTATGAACAGAATACTGATTCAAAGTGAGTACACATCTTGTCAGCAGTGAGATATTTCACTAAAATGGTCCCTGAAAGCCACACTGGGCATGCCCATATCATTCTCCTCATGACTTCTCTGTAGAAATGACTGCTTTTGTGACTTCTGTGCTTGCATAATGTGTGTGTAGTGTGGTATATGCACATGTGTGTGTCATTCCGATGATCCATATTGTTTGCCAGCGTAGGGAGTCACTTGCCTGTGGTGGCTGAAGTGGAATGTGGGGTGTCCTGTTCCATCGCTCTTTCTCCTGGTCATATTTTTGAGCCAGAGTCTTTTTTTTGACTAATTCCAGAGCTTACCAGGCTCCCACACCAATTTCTGCTGTTTTTAGGCACTGGGATAACTGGCATGTATGGCCACACCCAGCTGTCTTGATGTGGGATCTGGAGATGTGAACTCTGTCTCAGGCCTCCTTGGGACTTCATGCTTGCACAGGAATCTCTTAACTGCTGAACCATCTCTTCAGCCCCGGGTGCTTTTCAACATGCTGTACCTTTGCCTTGTGGTGAAAACTTTGCATGGAATAGCAGTTACCTTCTTCTGTCTGTCCTTGGTTCACTGGGTGCTATGCGTATGATACCTGCCATTCATTTCTTCTTTTGCTGCCTAGAATTCCCATCCTGCAGGCATACCACCATTTGTCTGCGCCACGCTGGGGGCCGTGTGAATTGTTTTCTTCCAGTGAGGACTGAGGGGGGGGGCGCATTTCTGCACCTAGGCCTTCTAGTATATGTCAACTTGGACACCTGTGCTTATTTCTGATGTAAGTGTGCAGACGTGCAGTCGTGAGTCATAGCTGAAGGTGTCTTCAGGTTGTCACAGCTGGCTTCCGGGTGCTCACCAATATTTCCTATACTTGTTAAGGTTAGAGTTCAGTTTTCAGCTGTCCTAGTAGATTTCAGACTTTGGACACCATCCCCCTGCCCCCCATGAAGTCTGTATTTCTACCACCTGCCTTTCTATCTAACTGGATTCTCCATCTTCATTTTATTGATTTGTATAAGGTCTTTGTACCTCCTGGCTGCAAGCCATTGGCATGTAGTATTTTTTTTTTATTTTTTTTATTTTTTGAGGTAGAGTCTTACTCTGCCCAGGCTGACGTGGAATTCACTACTTATGTAGTCTCAGGCTGGCCTCGAACTCATGGCGGTACTCCTACCTCTGCCTCCCAAGTGCTGGGATTAAAGGCATGTGCCAGGCGTGTAGGTTTTAAATGCTGCAAATGTCTTTTCTCACCATGTTCCTTCATGGGGGAAATGGTTGATCTGCTTTCTCCATTGCTTATCTCTTCCTTCATACATTCTAAATAAGATGCTTCCAGAAGAATGTGTTTTACTGCCTTGTTCAGCACAATGTACAGTTCTCTGGTTTGCTTTGACTTCCCACAACACAGGGTAAGTGGGGAAACTTGTGGTCTCCAATTGCTGCTGCTTTATGAACAATAAGAACCACCTTTCTTTATCTTCACCTCTGGCTTATATTAGGTTTTCTTCTTTTTACAAGATTCTAAGTGAGTCCCTGACTGCATTTTATATTTGAGAATACCATGCATTAACAGAAATCAACAGGCCAATCAAGCACCCCATTTTTCTTCAATTTATTTACTTAGGATTTTGAGACATAAACATATTATAATTTGATAATATTCCCCTCCTATTTCTCTTTTCCCTCCTCCCCCACACTATTCCAGTGAGACCCTCCTCCTCTTTCCAAGTAGTCCTTCCCCTGTTTTGATGATGTCTCATTCTTTCTCATCCACTGTGTTAAATGGTTGGTGAACCCATTGTTACACTGGCCTTGCAGGGTTAATGACCTCCACCATGAGATCATGCATGTCATGAATGCACTGGTCAGTTCTTGTCCGAAGGGCAGTGCCCAAAATACTCGTTCCCATTTTTCTCTGGAATGGTGACATAATGGGCGAGCCTTGGAAAGAAGAGGAATGAGAGACTGAAGTGAGCAGAGATAAGAATCATCTACTGAATGGCATTGCTGCAGACAAGTGATGTTTGGTAGGAGTGTTTGTGCTAGCATGAGTGATCTGGACTTTGTAGAGCCCAGGAAGCTTGGTTGGAAAGAGAAGCTCTGTTCTTTTCTGAGGTCATGCTGTCAATAATGTTTGGAGTCAGAATCCACACAAGGTTCTGTTGGACACCTCAGCTCCGAACCCCAGCCTTGCTCTGCTGGGGAACAAGAGTTCTCATACTTCCCAATGTGGTGAAATCCAGCTTGGTGAGATCACACTGTGAGAGTTCAAAACTCAGGAGAAGTCAGCAACCTTCTATTTTGCCACTTTCCACAACAGCAATACATCAATGGCGGTTATGTTTCCTCAGTGCCTTTAATGTGGTTTCTCTTGCCATCCTGGCAGGCATTACATGTTGTTTTCCTGGGGCAGTCTGTAAGACCTTGAAGTTTAGTGTGAAGTATGGTGGACTTTGCTCTAGCAGGAAGCTGTCCTTGAATTGCATGGGTAGCAGTCATAGTGCATCCTCATTTCTGCTTGGCAGCAGAATGGCTGCCAGGCCTGAGGAGACTTGGAGACACCAGCTTTAGTGTCTGCTACTTCCAGGCCCTCCTTGATTGAATGCTTTTGCTTTCTTCTCCACTGGCTACATACTCATAGCACTGAGGGCTTTAGAGAAAAAAGCAACAGTTGGTGTGGCTGGAGAGACAGGGCTGTCCTAAGGGGAATGAGTACTAAGCAGGTATAGCAGTTACCTTCTTGTTGCCAGGACAAAACATCAGACTAGATACAGCTGATGGGAGAAGCGGGTTTATTTTAGGCTTACATTCCCTAGAGGATATTTCATCATGGCATGACAGAGCAGAGGCTGGGTGTCACGTCTTGTCACAGCAGACGGCAAGAAGCAGCAAGACAGCGAGGTAACTCTGGCAAGGGAGGATTGGGCTTTAACACCTCCTCCAAATTTCCTCCCACTGTGGGTGTAGTCTGAGGCATAATTACAAACACATGAGGCTATAGGGGACATCACACATTCAAACTACCTCAGTAGGGAAAGAGACTCATATTTTGTGTGGTGGGAGGTTGAGTGTCAAGTCCTGGGGCTATCAGGTCCTCTGGCTTCTTGGCTTGTGTCTGGAAGGGAGGAGCAGATGGGTACCTGCGGAACATTTCAAAATGTCAGCAGCAATGTGCAGTAAGTCACACATGACCAGAATTAACTTAGAAGTTGCCTGTCTCAATGGAATTGTGAACATAGAGGGAGAAAAACCGGGCAGGAACAGGGAGCAGTGCTGCGCTGGGCTCCCTTCTGTTGGAAGAGGCCTCTCCAGTGTGTGAGGCCTGTAGTGGTTCACTTCTCGTTGCTGGGGCAGAACACCCAACCAGAAGCAGCTTATGGAAAGAAAGGGTTTACTTCCAGTTTAAAGTCTCCAGGAGGGGAGTTTCATCATGGCAATGAAAGCATGGCACACCAGCTGAGAGGAAGCAGCAAGAGTGAGCTCTGTAGCACTGACCAGAGTGGACTATGAAATCCCAAGGCTCACCCACAGTGACACACCTCCTGCAGCAAGGCTCCACTTCCCAAAGGCTCCAGTTGGGGACTAAGTAGGAGGCTTAATCACAAACACATGAGGCTATGTGTGTGTGTGTGGGGGGGTATTTAACATTCAGACCACTCCAGGACCATAACGGTGCCTAAACTGAGCCTCCGTTAGGACTCAGTACTTGTCACTTGTCAATCTCCTTCTTTTTCTCTGTAGCTAAGATGTCCTCTTACTGTGATTTCTCTTGATTATTGATTACCTTTAGCAATGGGATGCCTTCTCACATTTAACTTGAAAATAGTATTTTCTTGGTGGAAAGAATGTAAGACCCAAAGGATGGGTATAATTCCATGCAACATTCTCCTCCAGACACAAATAGCCTGGATATCCATGACCTCACAGTGCCTGACACTACCTACACAAGACCATCATAATAGGAGGAAAAGATCATGAAATCAAAATAAAAGAGAGACTGATTGAGTTGGGGAGGGGATATGATGGAGAGTGGAGTTTCAAAGGGGAAAGTGAAGGGGGGAGGGATATTGTTTACAATTATGGAAGTTGTCAATAAAAAATAAAAACTTATTAAAAAAATACAGAAAGGAAATAGCATTTTCTCAATTTTGGGACCTGTGGCTTCCACCCACCCATTTCTCCTTTCCCTTTGTAGGTACCACCTAAAGCTTAAACAGCTGTTTTCTGGGTAATTTTCCACCCTGCTGCCGGAGCATTTTGCAGTAGTGATGGTTCTGGGAATGACTGCTACCTGAAACCCACACACACAACGGCAGCATGAAGATGGGCTGTTCGGGGAGCCCAGAGCTTCATGCTTGCTGGTATCATGTGCTCTCCCGCCTCTTTGGTGGCTGTCTGGAGACAATCACAGAAACATGTAGGGACATTGAAGAAAACAAAAAACTCTAAACCTCATCCTAGGGGTTGGAGATGAAAATAGGGAAGAAAATGCAGTTTCTTTCATCTGTTAGCTAAGTCCTAACAACTAACTCAGTCTTTCTCTGACTGGGCAGGATGGGGAGAGAGACAGCATCTTCGAGGCCTTGAGGCCACATCATCCAACATTGTTATAGGAGTAAGCCCCTCCGTGACATCTGCCTCATTTTCCCTTCAGGTACAGCTGGAAAGTTTAAGGGCCGGAAGGGTCCTGGTTTCTTGGGTCAGGAGATTGGCCCAAGCTATCTTCTGTTGAGGAGTTTTGGGGCAGAAACAGTTTGTGATGTTTGGGTGATAAAGAGGGGCCAAAGCCTCCATGGGACACTCAGTCTGTGGAAGAGGGACCACAGGTGCCTGAAGTATAGTCATACCCTGACTCCTGCAACGTTCTGTCTGTGCTATCAAGGATGGAACCCACAGTGTGGAGATCAGAGCATTGAGGCCATTCCTCAGTGCCTCTTACTTGCCTTTAATGAGCACCTATTCATTGACACCAGTAGTCTCTGAGTGTCTGCTGTGCAGTGGGATGGCTATAACTCAATTCACAGTGCCTTTTCTCCACGTTTCTCACCTGGGTAATAATGACATCTGTAGTTCAAACCCTGTGTGAGGCAGCCCGTGTGTGTGACGCTGTCATCTGTCTTCTTAAGGCAAGCTCCATGGGTGCTGTGTTGGGCTTCCCTACCATGCTCTTGCTTGGTCATTCTATGCACTTGGCTCTGTACTGTCTCTCTTCACTCTGCCAGGCTTCAGGGTCCCTAGTTTTTGGTTGGTCTGCTCCTTGCTTGTTCTGCCTTCCTGAGCAGTACACTAGTGGCTAATTCACTAGTGTGGGGCCTTAGTGATAATTGGAAGGAGGGATAAGTAAAGCCCTATTCCTTGTGCTTGGATACCCTCTTCCGTGTAGATGGTATTTCAGCCCCTGAACTGGCTAGTCTTTGTACAGTGAGCAGTTTGCCTAATCATCCATGACAACCTCATGTGTTTGTCATGTGCAAAACCCATGGCCAGGGAAATATAGAGATGTTCAACACACATGAGTTCCTCCTACGGTCCTGTATCCCAGTATAAATTTGTTCTTTGTTGAAAATAGAGTGGCTAAATTTAGAAGGTTTTGAAGCCTGTTTTGCCGGCCAAGTCTAGCAGAGATCAGTAGATTATATTGTTAGGTTTCTTAAAGGGGAGTAGAAAAGGTGAAAAAAAACAATGTGAGCTGAAGTCTGTATATGACCCACAAAACCTAAAATAGTTACTGCCTGACCTTGACCAAAAAAAAAAAAAAAAAAAAAATCTATCAGTCTTACCCTTGGAGGACTAATGCTACCTACCTCAAGGAATAGCTGGACACAGGCTTTCACACTTGACCAACCCTCTGTCCAGGCTCTTCCCTCCAGACATGTGGGGCAAAAAAAAAAAAAAAAAAAGATTACCATTACGAAGGTCAGCCACCAAGGCCCGTGTGAGCCTGACATGAAGGTTACCTCTGAGTAGAGATGTACGAGTGGACTGTACCTCATGTCATTTTCTTACTGTGGGCCACATGCGTCACCATGTTTACCACCACCACAGGTGTGAACAGCCGTGATCTTCCTAACAAATAATCAACTAAAGGGGAGTATTGTTGGCACATTTTTCTGATAGTCTTTAAGACTGGCTATTTTCTTGAAGAACTATAACCCCAAATGGTTCAGTAATGAACTGGTGGAGGTGCTGCAGGACTAGCTCTCATTACAATGAGGAAGATTTATGCTCCCAGGTAGATTTTAGTTGCAGAGTCAAGAATCCTGTGGCCTTGTAAAGAGCCGAGAGGCGTTGTTCAGAAGCATGCAAGGTCTGTAGGCTGTGGCTGAGTATGTGTCCATCATTTATGTAATGTTTTCTCCAGCTGTGTTGTTCACCCACAATTGTTGTGTAGGAGAAGAACGGAAGGACCTCTGGAAAGCAATTCATGATAAAGTCACATTTCCCCCTGACGTGTAGTGAAGTGAACCCAGGGCGTTTCTAATGCGTTATTTCCATTTTGCCAATGGCCCATGTCGGTTCTGACCGGCTCAGAGCTCTCGATAACATTATACCGTTAGTACTGCCTAAAATGATGGCAGATCAGACTGTAGGCTAATGGCCGTTCGCTAGTTAACCCTTCATACACTACATTTTGGTCTTCCCTGAAGCCTGCTGTCCATTTTATGAGGCACATTCCTCTGTCCTCCAGTCCCGTTTTTACCCCAGTGGCCACATAGATAGACGTGACCTTGTGGGGCAGCATGCCTGGTGTGGGTGGCTATCTGCTTGACCCGTGACTCCCTCACCTACCACCCAGTCACAGGCTTTGTGCCTATCTGACCCTACGGCTCTTTCCCAAGGAGAAGCTACTTGCATGAGAGGTGCTAGTGAGCCTGGTGGACTGTCCATCACCTGTTTGGAACAGTGACATGGATATGACTTCATATACCCCATAGCAAACAGTGTGATAATTAGTGACTCCAGGCATAATTCTTCCTGACCAGGTCCCCTGCCCACCTGAGACCCTCCCCTTTGTTGGCTCTCTGCTGTGGAACCAAGTCCCCCACCTTGTTTCTGTCCTCTCCTTCCTAATTTCTCCCAGGATCTCACATGTTCCTCCCTCTTTATGTAGACTCAGGGTCCTCCACGTTTCAGCCCTGGAGGCCCAGCTTCTCCACTTTACGGTATCGTGTGATACAGTTTTCTGAGGAAAAACAACTGTTGCACTCTTTATCACAAGCAGCTGCAGCTGCTCATGGGAGACTCTTGGCATTGAGCCAATTCATGTGCCCTCGTAGGAGATAGGTGGGATTAGACAAAGATGCTGCATTGTAGAATCAAAGCCCAGCTCCTCCCTTACTGGCATGGTTGTTGCATGCCGTGAAAACTGAGAGTCATCCTTTGGGAAACTGCGTTAGTTGAAAGAATAGAAGATAAGGATGGAGAGGGTCATCCCCTGTGCCAGCTATAGTCAATGGTGCATGAGGTCCTATGGCCTGGTGGGGAGAGAGGAGGATACATAGAGGGTGGAAGGTTGAGGGGCAGGGAGTTCCATCTAGGGAGCTATGAGGAGTAGTGTTGTAGTTATCTTTTCGTTGCTGAGACAAAGCACTGGACCAAAAGCAGCTGATGGGAGGAAAGGTTTTGATTTTCCTTAAAGTCTTTAGGGAAGCTTCATGGTGGCAGGGGAAGCATGGCATGAACAGAAGCTGGACATCACTTCTGCCACAGCAGGTGGAAAACAGCAGCAGGGGAGTGAGCTGTTCTCTGCAAAGGGTGAGCTGGTTATAATAGCACTAAGCCTGGCCCCCACAGCACACCTCCTCCATCAAGGCTCCTCCACCTCCCACAACTCTCTTAAATTGGGGTGGGGATAAATACTCAAAACACACAAGCTTATGCAGGACAGTTCACTCAAGCCCCCCACAGGTACTTAAAGGAAATTTACCTCCAAAATTGCCACCAGCTGAGGGCCAGGAATGTGTGAGTTTATAGAAGACATCTGATTCAGAGGGATCTCACTATACTGGGATGTGACAGTTCTATGTTGTGGCTCCTTTTGGGACGTGTGGGGGTTTGAGTGAAATGTCCTGCATAAGCTCATGTGTTTTGAATACTTATCCCCAGCCAGTGTAAATTTAAGAAAGTTGTGGGGCCTTTGGGAGGTAGAACCTTGATGAAGGAGGTGTGTTGCTGGGAGCAGGCTCTGAGATAGTACAGCCCAGCTTCAAGTCTAACACTTGGACCGTTTACACCTAGATGATGTGGCCAGATGTGACACTCGGCCTCTGTTCTGCCACACTTTCACTGCAATGAGGCAGCTTCCTCTCAAGACCATAAGCTAAAATAGACAGTTTCTTCCTATCAGCTGCTTCTGGTTATGAGAAGGAAACACTAACCGGAGAGAGAGAGAAGTGAGAGAAATGGACATGCCAGGACTTCTATCCACTGCAAGTGATCTCCAGATGCATGTACCACTTTGTGCATCCAGCTTTATGTGGGTACTGGGGAACTGAACCTGGATCTTTAGGCTTTGCAGATAAGTTCCTTAACCAATAAGCAATCTCTCTAGTCCCATGCTGATTTTCTTAATCATTGTATCTTTTCATTCATGACAATTTGCAAAATCTTGCCATTCCCTCTTCCCTCTCTAGTCATTATCCTTCATCATCTTTATCTTCCATCTTTCCTGGACTAAGGATTACAAGAAGAAGAGGGTCAAATACCCTGGTAGGCTTTTGTCACTGAAGACAGGGATGTCACACATAGTGCCTATGGCCAGGAGCTGTCACAGTCCTCTTGCCTGACCCTGATGGAAGACTCAAGGAGTATGCTTTGATCCACAGTGAGAAAAGACCACAAGGACACAGAAGCCCACTGGGAGATAGAAGCCGGAGGGACTGAGTCAGTGAGGACAAGCCTTGCTTCTCTCAGACCCTCACCTTGCTCATTTCCAGGGTGCTTGTCCCTGAGGAAGTTGAGCAGGATGACAATCTGGGCCTGGGTTTGATACTGAGAATTAAGCCTCATGTCATCCCCTAGAGGTTTCCATCCTCTTCCTCTATAAACACCCACATCTGTACTGTTCACTGCAGCTAGAACCTGAAGGTGCCATTCTAGAAGGTCCACATTTATTTAGAATATAAATGGTTGTCCTTCTGAAGGTAGCTGTGGTCTCCTGGGAGTCAGAGACCCTTGTGGAGAAAGGCCAGGTCACAGTGTGTTTCTGCTCACTTCTTTGTTGTGTTGCTTAGTCTAGCAATCTACACAGCCGGTCACTGGCGATACTGTGGTATCCATAGGAGAGAGAGGCTCCACCCTGCCCAACTGTCCCATGAAGACTGAGCTAGAGGTTTCCTCTGGGCCGAACTGTCTTGAGAGCCCTGAAAGTGGAGGAAAGAGCCATTATACTGACTTAGAACCTGGAGGGCTTTTTTTCCCCAAACAAATATTTCCCTTTATATTATCACCTTATTATGAAAGCATCAATTCCTTCCTGGCTGGGTCTGGCCCCAATGATAGCAGAGGCGCAAGGCATATCAGAGCTAATGTAGATGTTCCCAGCCAGGATGCCCGCTGCAGACAGCTGGATGGACTACAGTGGCAGCCGACAGACAATGAGAAATCCATCACATGCGCGTGCACTCAGCTCTGGCTCACATGCATTAAGCTGTGAGTAATGTGATTACTTAAGTGGTGTCTTATTTACACTTTCTCACCGAACAGGGCCTGTCTTTTTTCCAGAGGAGCCATCACCAAGATTTGATTTCTTCAACATCTCCTTAGAGTCAGGATGGCAGTGTCACAAATACATTAATCCAGAGGAAGCTAGCAGTATATGTTTTTAAAACTGTTATCAGCTAGGGGCAGAAAATAAACTGGGATCAATTGAAGCCTGGCTTTGATTTCTTGGGACAGCCTAATGTATGCTGGGCATCTCATTATATAGATATGTCTCCCATAATCTTGGCAGGCACAATGGTGTCAGCACCATTGTTCTTAGTACCCAAATGAGGAAACTGAAGATTTTAAAAATTCTGGTTCTTTTTAACTTATTGTTTTAGTTGTTGACAACTTTCATAATTATAGAAATAAGCCATGATATTTTCCTTCCCCCTCACTTTCCTCTTCACAGCTACATTTTTGATCATATCCCCTCCCCCCAGGCAGTCTCTTTTATTTTGATCTCATCATCATTTCCTCCTATTATGATGGTCTTGTGTAGGTAGTGCCAGGTACTGTGAGGTCATGGATATCCAGGCCATTTTGTGTCTGTAAGCGTGAATTGTAAGGAGTCTTACCCTTCCTTTGCCTCTTATACACTTTCTGCCATGGGAGAGAGAGAAGTCATCAGTGGAGAAATGGAAGTTTGAACAGGTGAATTTGTTTATCTGGGAGTCCCTGAGATCATGATAGCAGAAATGTCAGGAGAAAAAAAGCTATCACTAGTGTTATGTATTTTATGTTTCCAGTGGGGATTTAGAACCAGTGACTTCAGCCCCAAGATGGGCTCAGGGCTGAGTTTTGTGGAAAGAGAGGCATGAAGAATGGCTGTCTGAGGCTTTCCTGGGCATCAAGCACATCACCACACAGTGTTGTTCCCAGATAGTCCCAGCAGGCAGCCCTGACAGTCTCGCTGCTACCTTAAATGAGGTATGGGGCCTGGAATGCCTTATTAAATCGAGCCACGATTTGGGTTTGTTTCCGAATTGTTACTGCATCATGAGTCAGAGTGTGATTTCTACCCCGAGCTCTGGGCATCTCTCCTGTATCTTTCTGGCAGAGGTCATGGGCGGCTCACAGGTGGGGTAGCTGAGGGCTAACCCCTGCTGTGTTTTTTGTATCTTTCATTTCCTTAATGAGGTATCAAAAATGCCAGGGCACAGGGAATAAATGAATGGGACACACTATTTGCCTCCCCAGAAGCAGGCTAATTAAAAGGGTTTACGGTTCCATTGAGCTGCCTGGAAGTGTTCCTTGGCACACGTGGCCCCAGAGAGGCTCTTTATTCTTGCTTCCCGTGTTTTGGTATGTGGCCACATTTCTCAGTCTCGGCTACTGGTGCACAGGGATCATAGATAGCAGACTTCAGTGCAGCGTGGCTGCATGTTATGTGACCTCAGCTCCCTGGGGTTGGCGTTTACCCTGGTTGTCACGTTGCAACACTGCCTTCCTTTTGTCCATCTTGTAAAAGTTAAATAAATGAACGCGTAGACAGTATCCATTGTGATTTGGTAAAATCTGAAAAATAAAAAGTAGAACCAGGAAGAAAACGCTCAATTCCCACACCCATTGACAGTCATTGTTACTATTTCGACTTTTCTCCAGTCCTTTGCAAGGAAATATTTCATTTATTTATTTGCCAGCAGAGAGTGAGAGAGGACAGGCAGTCCCCAGAACCTGTTGGTGCTGCAAATGAACTCCAGATGTATGTGCCACTGTGTGCATCTGGCTTTATGTGGGCACTGGTGGGAGGAAAGAGAGATGCAAGGCTCCTGGCTGGCACCGTGTCCTCTGAAAGGCAGCATGTGTACATTTGTGGAGACCTGCCACCCATAGGGGCCTTTCTCAGAAAGGTGGTGGGACCAGATTAACTTTGTAATTTGGACAAGATGGGTCTCAAGTCAAGAGAATCTGTGCATGCTAGAAAATTAAATTTTGCATGTCAGAAGACTACAAGGGCCCTGTTGGGTATAGTAATAATATCCACCCTATTGAGGATCCTTCATGTGTTTTTTTTTTTTTTTTTTTTTTTTTTTTCGAGTTAGGGTCTCACTCTGGCTCAGGCTGACCTGGAATTCACTATGTAGTCTCAGGGTGGCCTCGAACTCTCGGCGATCCTCCTACCTCTGCCTCCCGAGTGCTGGGATTAAAGGCGTGCGCCACCACGCCCGGCCTTCATGTGTTTTTTATATGCATGTTGCTGATTATATAGAATCTTTTAAGAAATGTATTTAATTATGAACTCTAGTGTATGAACAAGTCACGTTGGTCACATTCCCCTTGGGGATACTATTATGACCACTTTCCCCTCAGTCAGGCTACTGGGATTCACCATGGGGTCACGAATGCAACAGTAATTTTGCCTGGATAGGCCTGTTTTGTTATTAGGATATAGTTAATCATAATTGAAACTTGAATTTGTTTACATTTGTATGATAGGGAATGTCTTATAGTGTTTGAAAAGACCACTGATCACAGAATAGTTTAATCTCATAGACACTATCTGTTTCAACTAGGTGGGCTCTCTTTTGTGCATGAGGGTCACTGAATCTCAGGATGTGAGTGTGGCCTTTATAAGTTTGTCTGAAATTCAGGTTTCCAAATCACATTATATTTTAAAATTTATTTTAATTTAAGACAGAAAGAGTAAAAGAGAGAGATAAAATGAGAATGAATAGGTGTGCCAAGACCTCTTGCTGCTGCAAAATGAACTCCAGATGCATGTACCACTTAGTGCTTATGGCTTTACATGGGTACTGGAAAATCAAACTCAGTCCAGCAGGCTGGGCAATCAAATCCCTTTAACCACTTAGCCATACCTCCAGCCTTAACATTGAGTTTTCTCTAAAACACTCTTCATATCTGAGACTAATAAAATTTACATGCATAAAATATTTCATAATTATTTTTTATAGTTCCAATTGATCTATTTTTACTTGGGTCTAATTGGCAAATTTTAAATGTGCAGGATGTGACAGGATTGAAATTTTCACATGTATTATTTTCACAAAGCCTAATCCTCATGTCTATGTTCCTGGGACATCTCACTGCTGTAAACATCTGGAGGTGAATGTGAAAGTAGATATCATGTGCGTATTAATTCTGCGTGCCACAAAATATGCCTGGCATTTGTATCATTCTGAAACACTGAGACCATTCTTTAAGGTAGGTGCCAATGACTTTGTTTTATGGATGAGGAAACTGACTCAGAAACACAGTGTGTTGTGTAAACCCACATAGCCAATGAGTGCTGGAGCAAGAATTTTACCCCACATCTGCTTCAAAGCCTGCCCGAGCCCTTAACTCCATGGTTCTGACTTCTCTCCTTCCTAGACTTTGAGAGGACTACCTGTGCTTATCTCAGACAATTTGATAGCTTTTCCACTGAGGACAAGAGCATGGGTGGTTTTGATTGATGGAGACACCCCTGGTCTCAGTTTGAATATATATGAAGTAACCATTTAGCTTTCTTTGCAGGGTGGGGATCACCACACATAGCACAGTTTTGGGAAGGAACCTCATACTTACTTTTTTCTACTTTGGAAAACAGCATGCTATTAGACTGGTTCTCTCCACCCCAATTTGAATAGACTGCCAGAGACAAACTCCCAGAAAGGAGATCGCTTTGTGGTGGTTCAAATCCTTTCTTCAGCTAGAGGAGCCATGCCAATCCTATTCATTTTCCTTATTTCTTCTGATCATGTCTGTCTCACGTTTGAGGTCTCCTCCTCTCCAGCTGTTTTAGAGCTTCAAGGCAATAATGCATTTTGTTTTTCAGAAATGTGGATGTCTATGGATTTTGCTCATTGATGTCATTTGGGGATTTTTATTGAATTTTGCCCTTTAGACCGATGTCACAGTCAATTGCTCATTTAAGATTGTCACAGAAGGTCATCATGGCCCAGTGTCTGGATTTCATCGTCATTCTGCCTGTCATTCTACAGTAGTGCAGAGATGTCTGAGTGTACTCAGTGATTCTACCCTATCACCTCAAGTCTTTCCCTATGGACTATGTAGGTGAGGGGGGCCTTTGCAAAGGAAAAATGGTGGGTGACTTAAGAGAAGATACTTAGCTATGACCTTTCTAATACTTTGAAATTCTGATGCAATGATCAATAATGTTACATTCCTTTCTATTGTTTGATGTGATTCTTTTATTTTTTCCCCCATTTATAATGCTTTCGTACTCAGGAAGTTGAGGTAGGTTTTTGACTTTTCAAATGTATGTAGATACAGTGTTTAAATAGTTTCCTAATACAATGTAACTTGTATCCTAAATCTTTATTTTTTACAGTAAATATTTGTTTTTCTTCAGTGAACTAGGAATGCACACATTTGTTTGCCATTGGTATATCCAGGGGATTCAGTTTATCAAATGTATATAAACAGTCCATTTGCTGCTTTATCGTTTCTCATTAGTTATAGTACAAGTCCGATTGTCAGTTATTATCTGTATTTTACTGGTGGGTTATTTATTGAAGGAGCAGGGAAACTGACAGTGTTATTTTCTAAATCACTTTGTCTAAGGCCTGCAGGACTTTACACCAAATGTCAAACCAATTTATCAAAGAATTGCTCTATTCACGAGGAAGATGATTGAGAGTATGTGTGTGTACAAACATACGCCCACCTGTGCTTACACACACCAGTAACAGTTATGGGCATTTCACGGGGACTGCAGAGATGTTAATAAAACAGGAATGGCTTACTCATACTTGAAAGCAATTCAGCCAGGATTTATCATGTGCTGTGGAGTGGTACCTTAGGGAATAGCAGGCGAATAGAACCTATCCCTGCTCAGAAGCAGCCTAGTCTAGGTGTGCGTACCAGTGGAGGGGATAGAGATGTGTGCACATTGAAATGCCTTGATGCACACAACTCCTGTCCCTGGTGAACAGAGGGCCCATGAGCGATGCCAGGATTGCCTTGATTCACTGCCTAATCTGGGCCAGGTGGTTAGGCCATTTCCTTGAGAAAGACTCCCAGGGGTGGCTCTGATCCAGGGAGGAAGAGGGATAGGCTTGGCAGAGAGAAGACAGATACCACAACCCTTCTTGAGAGAGATGAGGGGATATAGCTTGAAATGATCTGGCTGTATGGGAAGCTAATTGCTTTTCAATAAATGAACTGCTTTGAACCATACAGCGGCCCACCTAGCAAGAATTTCTACTGCGGAAAAATTCAAGTTACAGGAAAATGGCATCTTATATAAACAGATTCCAAGATAGAACATGGTCTGAAACTTTCTGGTAGCTTCTCTTATTTCAGGGAAACCTTCTGCCCAACAACCAACCCTCTTCCTATTTGCCCCAGTCAAACCTCATGAAAGTGAAATAAACTGTTTTATGTTGAATTACCTTCAGAAAACTTTGGCTATAGTCACTTGCTCGATCTTTTTAACCTTCGAGTCATCTCTCCAGCTCCACTTACAGATCTTTTTAAAGGATAAGGTAGTATGAATGTGGAGTGCCCCCCCCCACCTTACGTGTTTGCGATTAAGCCTCGTATTTAGTCCCCAGTTGGCAGAGCCTTTGGAAGGTGGAATCTTACTGGAGGAGGGGTGTCACTAGGGAATTGCCTTGCAGTTTATTAGCCTAACAGCTTTGCTAGTGCTGGCTAGCTCACACTGTCTTCCCCCTTCCAGATGTTGTGACGGGATGTGATGCCCTGATATCTGTTCTTGTCATACCTCCCCTGTCATGATGAAACTTCCCCTTGAAATTGTCAGCTGAAATAAACCTTTGCCTCCCCTAAGCTGCTTGTGATTGGACAAGAAGCAGCTTCCTAGCGATAACTCTGACAAGGGCTATGGGTTTTGGGAGAACTGGCCTCCATGTACGATGTACAAATCCAGCCATGCTACTCCTGTACTATTAAGAAGACCCCAGTTTGGCTTCTTTGCCCTCTTGCACCTTGCTTCCTGTGCTCAAGATTTTTTTTTCTCACCCCTATTCAAGACAAATGAGGCCCCCATTTATTTTTTTCCAGGCCGGTAATTTGTATTATCTCAAGTAATCTTCAGATGGAACTGCAAGGTTCAAACAGTTTAACTGAAATATGTATGAGAGAGAAATTATCTGTTTCATGTGAGCTCAGTGCCTTTGATCTGTGGCATCTGAAGCTGTAGTATATAATAAATCATACCTCATTTTCATATTCAATAGAAGTTGGGTTTCTAGACTGGCTTCTCTTTGGTTCTGCCCCTACCTCTCCTCTTTGGCATTTTATTTTATGAGGCAGGGTCTCACTCTAGCCCAGACTGATCTGAAATTCACTCGGTAGCCCAGGCTGATCTTGAACTCAGTGTGATCCTCTTACCTCAGCATCCCAAGTGTGGAGATGACAGGCATGAGCCATCATGCCCGGCTTGACATTCACATTCTTTGCAGCTTGAAAGGGAAACAACTGGAGAATATTTGAACTAATTTTGTCAGCCATTAGGAGGCCATGGCACAGGGGAAGAAACTATTTTGCCATTAAAAATGGGCTGGAGCCATGTTATCATTGATTATACCCATCCATGGTGAAGGGACATTATCATCCAGATTATTGTGGGAATGTTTTGGCATTGTTTTGTGCCAGGCAGACTCAAAGGTTTCTCTGGAAGATGTATTATGGTGTGCAACACTCTAGTATAGACAGTCATCCTTTAATATCTGTGGAGGACTGGTTCTAAAATCCCTGAGTATACTAAAAGCTGTGCATGCTCAATCCCCTGGGATGTTCAAGCCCTTCATACCTGGTGATATAATGTTTGCATAGAGCTGACAATATCCTCCCATATACTTTAAATCACCTCAAGGTTACACATAGTAACTAATGCATCCCAAAGGCTGTGCCAATAATTACCACATTGCATTGTTTTTGGAATCACAAGAAAAACATCCACATATTTAGTGCAGAATCAACTTTTTAAAAAAGTGTTTTTGATCCTCTGTTAAATCTGCAGAATGGGCCCTTTAAGTTCAAATAGCTGACTGTGTGTTTATGTGTGCATATCATCATATATGTTAATATTAACTATTAAAATATATTGATATCTTTTTCATATGCATATCCATACACTATACATATATAAATAAATGGATTATTTCCTATAGGTGCTGGTCAGAATAGAATATCTCTAATACAGTTGAAAACACAGCATCAATTCCTTTGCACTGGCTACTGTAAAGCAATGATTTCACAGCATCCTATGCTATTGATGGTGATGTTTAGTTAGCGAGATGAATGGAGAAATGATGAGATTTTCATCTATGATGGTCAGGTGTAAAGGATAAAATCATTATAGCCATGGCTCTACCAGTCTCTCATTGTTCCTTTGCTACGTGCAGCAGCCATCCTCTTCCTCATCCTGGACGTGTAACCATCCCACACTTTCTTCCTGCAATTGATATGCTGATTTTTGAGATTATTCATTGCTGCCCTTGCACTACTTCGTGACTTCAGACATCCATCAGTATGATCAATCCTCTATTTAAATTGATAGGCTCTTTGAGGTTTTTAACTGAAAGTCCCTAAAAAGGAGTCAGAGTAAGTGCCACTTGGGAAATCGAATCAGCCTCTCCCTGTAAGAACTGACTGGAATATAGAGCAAGATGGTCAGCTCCCCTATCTAAGAAAGGCCTGACATCATTACACACTGCAGGGCAGTCATAAAATGAACCACCTGGAAAAACAATTTTGTCCTTCATCATTCAGCCTGGGTCATGCAAGTTTGTGAATTTAATACCCATGTTTACATGTACAACTTTCTAGTTATGATTTAATTTTTAATTTTTTTCTTTTTATTTATTTATTTGAGAGAGGGAGAGAGAGAGAGAGAATGGGTGCACCAGGGCTTCCAGCCACTGCCAAAGAACTCCAGATGCTTGCACTACCTTGTGCATCTGACTGACGTGGGTCCTGGGGAATCAAACAGAGAGAGGTCCTTTGGCTTTTGTAGGCAAGCGCCTTAACCACTAAACCATCTCTCCCGTCCAGGGTTTCATTTTTAAAAATCTGCTAATACTAGATCCTTGCAAGTCATTTTAAACTTTATCACTAGGTGGCAAAATTGTCAGTCAAGGCCTGGAGAGATGGCTCAGGAGTTAAAATGCTCTTCC
Source organism: Jaculus jaculus (assembly GCF_020740685.1). NCBI lineage: Eukaryota > Metazoa > Chordata > Mammalia > Rodentia > Dipodidae > Jaculus > Jaculus jaculus. The sequence continues at coordinate 35,028,330 of NC_059107.1, read as the reverse complement.
TGCACAAGCATGAGGGTCCTAGTCTACCCAAGTTGGAATATCCAGAACCTACATCAAACACCTGGGTGTGGCCACTCACATCTATCACCCTACTCCTGTACAGGAGCAGAGACCTGAGAACCACCGGAGCTTGCAAACAGAGGACAAGCTCCATGGTTAGTGAAAGACTTTGGCTCAATTAAGAATGAGCAGAAAAGCAATGGAGCAGGACATGATTCCACAAGTGACACTTATCCAACTCCTTTTTAGGGACTTTCAGTTAAAAACCTCAAAGAGGCTTACAGCATGGGAAGCACTGGGATGGTGTAGGGATAGATACACGGCCTCCCAGACTGAGAACACAGAGAGATAACAGCACCGCATATTTTCCAATATGCTTATATTTAGATAGAAAATAAGACTAACGAAAAGCCTGACTGGTACCACCTGGGTTTCAGACCCCTGTAGAAGTGACCAGCCTCAGTATTGGTCAAGTGATGGTTCAGGACCATGGACACTTCTCAAAGTTTGTAGACTATGTGAGTCTGATGGATGAGCAAGTTCGCAGGTAAAGCTCTAAAAGTAGCGTTCCTTTATCTTTGGATTTTTGCACATTTCAGCTGCTGCCTGACCAGAGTTTCTCTCGGAGGCAGAGTGAATTAATAGAAGCAGCCTCAGCCTGTGTGGCTGGAAGGTGTGCGAGAATGACCGTGCATGCCCTGGCAGCAGCAGTGAGTGCAGAAGGCCCCTCCCCATGCCTGTCCATTGCACCCACACGTGCTCTGGTACATATGGTACTTGGTCTTCATGATCTTAGCCTCTGGACATGGGAGAGGTTGCCACCTGCTGTAACAAAAGCCATGACACCCAAGGTTTGTATTCATTCCTGACTTGTGCCTTGGAGTTATATTTTCCTGAGGCAGGGCCAAAGTAGTCAGACACAAGGAATAATTTTCCTTCCCTGCTTGGCCTTACTTGGCAAGAACCTGTTTGAAGGGCTTATTATGCATAATGAGTTTTCATTCAAGGTATGCTTTTACATTTTGCAGTAATTAGGTAGTAGTATTACATTTGCAGTGAGTTTCAATACCACGAGGCAGAAAGCCGCTTTTAAAAGCTTAATATTTAAGCTGTGTTCCCCCCCAAAAAAGAACTATGTAAAAATGGCAATTATAGTTAACCTGCAAAATGACAAGGTCCAGACAAATGTTTCACATTCCATACAAGTCCTGCAGGATGTTGAAATCACGAGGGCTAGTCTGTTCTTGAGATTAGTGCATGCTTTGCTTTAACATCAAAGAGAATGTGCCATGTGAAATTAAAGTAAAGGAACTTGTCTTAGGCTCCAGCCTTCCTTTGTTGGACACATACCCTGAGCTTCCAATGGCTTCCATGTTCTAGTAAAAATTTTTTAAAAAATCCAAAGATTTCTCTTTGCCCTTGGACCTGATGCTGTCCTCTCTGCATGAGGATCTTCCATCAGTGAACCACAGTGTGGATGGTTGGTTACCTTCATCCTCTGTTGCTGAGAAAGAGTTCATCCGGGGTTCTCTCTTCTCCTGCCCTTGTGAATAGCACAATCTACTAGTAATAGGGTTGTGTAAGGCTATGAGAATATCAACCATCAGGCTGAAAAAATGTGTTAAAACTCCTATCTATTGCCCAACTATACCTCACCTTAAGATCATTTCGTACCAACTGTCAAGTTTTAGAAGGCATGAACCCCCTTTCCCCAAATTCAGGTTGCACTTAAAACAAAAAGAGGGAGATACTGCAGAGAGATTGTTTCAGACTTTCTCAGTGATAGCTGATGATACAGCTCTCAAAGACTCCCTATCCAGTTAAATGAGCAGGCCAGGTATGCCATAAAAGTAAGCTAGAACAAAGTGGGCCATTTCCTTGTAGTTAAAAAAAAAATAGCTCAGTGCTGAATGCTTGGGATCCAGAGGAACCTGTTCATGTTTATTCATGCTCTGGAAAGTGGAATCACTGGCCATGAAGCAATATGTTCTGATTTTACTCTAAATCCAGTTTCTTAAGACCTATTTAAGGGCTTAGGTGAACTCAACAAGGATGTAATAAAGCCAGGTAATTGAATGACGAGGCCAGTGAAATCCACAGTAGATTGTGGAAGAGATAAATGGCAGCAGGAGACAGAATGGACAGTAGTTTACACTCATTGTACGCTTTGACATAAATGAGCTTCTCTCAAGGAGAAATCAGGGACTCATTTTGGACAGCTTTTTGAAGGAATCTATGACACGGATCAAATAAACTGGCTATCAGTCAAACGGGGTTGAATGTCCTCAAGATGGCTTGGGGGTGACATGCAGGAGTGAGGCCTCTCACAAGTGGCAGATGGCTCGGTTCATTGACCACAGGTTTGGGGGCTGGTGCCAAGGATGGGGGGGGCTAATGAGTGCAGAGCAGGGGTGCTGAGTGAGAGGAGAGTGGGTGTTAGGAAAGAGAGGGTTGTTAGAAGTAGGAAAGCGGTTAATATAACCCTGAGGAAGTAAGTGACTTAGTCTCGCACTCAGTCCAAGAACATAGATGGATGCACTAAACATGTGAGAGAGAGGGACGGTTATGAATGGACTAGAAACATCTTTACTTATCCATCCTTCCATGTCCAGAACAAATGCTGTTAAGATATATACACCTCCATGGTTCATTCTAACATTTCAATGGCCTCCATCTTTAGATTTTATAAGTGTTGGGAAACTGAAACTGCACACCACAAGACACATGTCTCCATGTAAAAGAAATGTTGACAGTTAAATTATCTGCTGTTACAAACACAGAGGCTTAATCTTAAGTGAGAGGCAGCCAGGCATCACCTACAGTATAATTGATAGCAAGCAGACCTCACATTTAGGCAGAGTCTGGGTTTATATGTCAAACCAAGACGAGTAATGCTGTTACTATATCGGACTGAAATGTCTTTATTAGCCCCAGTGTTTAATCCACACATTTTTAAAGACAAGAGTTTGAAAAGTAAATTGGTATTTTTGATTGCATGTTAATGTCTGTTTGGGGAAAGATTTGTAAGCTGTGAGTGTTTTCCTTTGTGCTTTGGGAAATGGGGGGGAAAGCAATTTTTACACAGTTCTGTTAGCCAATGTCTGAAATTTGACCTTTGTTGTTGATGTTTTTCTTTTGTAGGATGATTATTTCAGAAACTGGAATCCCAACAAGCCCTTTGACCAAGGTAAAGGAGGCAACGTTTCCCACCATATGCACCATGGGAAATATGCCGTCTCATGCTGTCTTCCTACATGCTGGGTTAATGCTCTCACACAGGCTGGCAAGCTGTCTTATTTGATTGCCTTTGGGGACCGAATTGAGAGGGAGGGTAGAAATTGTTTTATCAAATTGGGTATTTGTGTGAGGCTCTATCTAGGACAAATTTAAACAATTTTTAAATTTGAATTGATTAATACAATTATTGGTTGGTTTTCTTTTTTTTTAAAAAAAGCACTCACTGTTGATGGGAGTACAAACTGGTATAACCATTATGGAAATCCATGTGGAGGTTTCTTGAAAAGCCAAAACTAGAACTACCTGACCCATTAATGTGACTCCAGAGAATTCACCCTAGGAACTCTACTACAGAGATACTTGCTCATTTATGTTTATTGCTACTCGATTCACAATAGCTAGGAAATAGAGTCAGCCCAGATACCCATAAACTGATGGGTAGATTATAAAGCTGTGATACATTTACACAATGAACTTTTATTCAGCTGTAAAGGAAAACAAAATTATGAAATTTGCAGAAAGATGGATGGTTCTGAAAAGCATTATACTGAGTGAGGTAACCCAAGCCCAGAAAGACAAATGGCACATGTTCTCTCTCATGTGCAGACCCTAGCTTTGAATTTCTAATGTGTACATAAACTGGAGTGAGAGACAGCACCAACCAGAAAGCTGGAAATGGGACATGAGGTCAGAAGGGGAGAGTATGGTAGAACACCTGTGATGTGAAGGTAGACGAGAAGAATACTGGAGGTAGAAAGGTTTAAATGTGGATAGGAGGAGAAGAGAGAGAAGAGGAAGGGGAGAGAGAACTAAAGCTATAGATTATGAAAAAGCCATATGGCTAGGGAAAAAAAAAAATTGAAAAGAAATAAGGGAAAGTAATTTTAAAAAAGAAAGAGTAATGAAATGATTATAGGGGCTTACTTGGTAAATTTGGGGGCTATCCCCTGCACTTTCATTCACAGGTAATAGTGTGTCTAGAAATGGACCACAATTCAATGAGCCTCTCGTAAAAGAGGACTACTGAAAGGTATCAGAGAGCACCTGACGTCATTTGTCCAATGCCTCCTCTGTAGTACATAGAAGCTTGCTTGAGGGCTGCCGGGCCACTGGCTGCTGGGGCTCATGCCTTGGCAACAGAGGGCTCTTTGATTCTACCCAAGCAAGGAGAGAATGTTTCATCGTGACTGCTGTAAATTGCTAGCCATGGCCTTGTGTGAGTCATTTGATGAATCAAATCCATATTTCAGTTATTCCATGGCTGGCTGCTCTTGGTACACACACCCACTGCTGAAAACAATGGTAGACTGTATTCCAAGTATGGATATGCAATTAAGGCTGAAACTCAGAAGAGAGTCGTCACGTGGCATGTGGCACAGAGAAACAGTTCTTATCTGTGGCCTGAATTCTCTATGTGCTTATGATGGGCACCCTGAACGGAGGCACTGATATGTAATGTGGTAGAGGGGCCCCACAAAATGTGGTAGAGGGGCCCCTTTGTGCAGTCTACATTGTCACTTTAGTGAGTTACCTCCTCTGGGCTCTGGTTTTTCTTATCAGCAAAGCAGGTATCGAGATTTCCCCATGTGCATGAAATTCATCTAAAGTCTTAAAGTAGCACAACATTTTGTTCACTGATACACGCGCGCATGCCTTCATCTACTTGTTAGAGGTTATGAAAGCGGTGGGAGACTTTCTTGGCTCTGGATAGGCTTAGCTTGGAGGTTAGGGTGCTGGATGCCGGACATTCAATGGTTCCTGGATGTCCTCCAAGCCAGCGGCTCTGAGTCCCTTGTGCTATGACCTTCAAGAATGACAGATGCAGACGTGGAAGAAGGGCTAGTTAAACGGGGGTTTGCTAGAAAAGAAAAGGTGTGTGAAGCACAGAGTAGGAGTGAGTGAGAAGATCTCCAGAACAGGGAAGAGTCCTGAGTGGGTAGCCTGCTAGTGACTTGGATCAGGTGCTTTTTTTTCTTCTTTTTCTTCTTTTTACCCTTGGTGATCTAAATGAAGCACCAAGTTGGAGTGGATTGGATTGGTTACTTGGAATGGATTGGGGGCTTTTGATAGGCTGACAAGGTAGACAGGATTGGTTACTTGGTATGTGTGGGTCAGCTGATATCCTGGCAAGTCAGCACAAGTCAGGGCTTTTGACCTCTTGGAAGTCAAGGCTTTTTGGATTTTATTTCCCTAGACTTACTATGAAGTCACTGTGCTCATTGACTTCCAGGCCATACAGATGTCTGCTCATTCTTGTGCGGCCTCATCCTGACTAGGTGCCTACAAAATGGGGTCTACCTCACTCTATCCCTATCACAACAGTTTATCTCCAAACATCTAAGCTTCCACTGTGACCAGAAGCACCAAACCAAATCCCAAGCAGAGAGCAAAAGAACGGTTGGAGTGACTCAGAGTGAAGATCAGGAAGAGAGAGCATTTCTGATGTTGGTGGGATGTGTTCATGGCTACGATGCCAGTGCGGGCAAAGAAGCTTGGGAACGGCAGGGTGGAGGGTGGCAGTTCTGCTTGTGCGTGTGTGCCGATGGCTTTTCTTAGGAGGCTCTGCCTGGGCTATCCAAGACTAAGCTTTGCAGGGCCTTATTCATGTTTTAGTTAAACAGCAATCATTTTATTCCCTCTCCATTCAAGAGGGAGTTAATCACAAGAGTAGGGTGCCATGAGGATAGTTGCTTCCCAGGCCTCTCCTCGACTTGCTGATGGCCATACATTCACTGTGTCTTCACATGGTTGCCTCTCAGTGTGCGCCCTGAGTCTGGTTCTCTGCTTTTAACTTTTCATTGACAACCTCCATACGTAGAGACTATATGCCATGACAATAATCTCCTCCCACTACATTCCCTCTGCCCCCTCCTGTATCTTCCCTCCACTGAGTCCTGTCTTCTTTACAACTAGTCTCTCTTCTACATTGATGTGCTTATTTTCCCTCCTGTTATGCAGCTCTTATGTAGGGGGTGCCAGCCACTGTGAAGTCATGAATGCCACAGACACTTTGTGTCTTGGAAAGAATATTGCAATCCACTCTCCCTCCTCCCTATCCTTTGACTCTTCAATTCTTTCAGCCACCTCTTCCCCAGTGGTCCCTGAGCCTTGGAGGTTGGGATAAAGATGTCTCCCTTAGTGCTGAACACACCACTGGAACTTCTCAGCATTGTGAGTTTTTAGGCACCCAGCTGGTCACCATCAAGTGCCTTATTCTTTAACATTTTTAACAGTGACTAAATTGTCACCAGAATTCACATGAACACTCATGAAGGTGTTAGTCCTTTAGGTTAAGTGTTCCCCGTAAACATGATCGAACTTTTGAGACATCTTTAAAAGGACAGACCTTCATTCAGGAAGAATATTTATGGACACAGAGTGGCAAATTCCCTGCTGATGTATGATGCTCTAGCTTTTCTGCAGACATCCGTGATGGTCTCTTGATTATGACTGCGGCTCACCTGAGAGTTACCCCGAGCTAATATTTGATGTTAAGAACCAAAAATGAGTTCTCGTCCTACAGGATTCAGTAACCATCACATTTACTCTTGCCCGGGACTTATAAACAAATACAAAAACAATTGAGGGAAAACCTTGTGATCTTTACTAACATACATCAGAGCAAAATGCATAAAGGAGGGCATCATTTGCCATTTGGGGATTTAAATGATTACTTCCCTTGGTTTGATGATTACACAAGAACTTTGACTCCCCAGAAAGAACATGATATTTAAATCTGCTTAGCTACAAAAATTTTTGCTCTCTTGGGGGTGCCGGCAACTATATTGAGCAATGCCCTGCCCTTCTCTCTTTTTCTAGCTTGGCAGGCTTTAAAACTGGGTCTGTTTAAATGAATCCTTCCATAAAAGCTCATGACTTCAGGGGATACAATTGAGGTCATAAACTGAGTAGCCCCACTTACGGCCTGTGCAGGGACTATTATGTGCAGAGTTGGGAAGAACATCAGAGCTGAAAACAGCCTTCACTTAGAATATCAGTCCCAACAGATGACATTGATTACACCATATAGTGCCCCATAAAAATGTGTGGTTACTCTAGCAGTGTGTGGTGTACAATGGAGACCACAGGTACTGACAATGTGGGACATTTCATCTTCCAGAAAGTAGGAGTTGCCGGATTCCACTGGGAGTCATCAGAAAAGGGGTAACACGTCCCCTCCTAAACTGAGAAAGAGCAAAGGTGCGGGTTGAAGAAAATGTTCACATTGCACCAAAACAACTTGTTAGGAATCACATTCAGAGTTATTGGCAACAAATGCAGGCTGGACTGCTACAGAAGAGTTCACAACAGAGGTGAGATGGACTGGGCAGGAGAAAGAAGGCAGGGAATGGGGAAGAAAAGCCATCTTGGGGAAGACCAGCATGGTGTAGTCAGAAGTCTTTCTGTGGGTTGTACAGGGCATCCTGTGCCAACCTACTAGCTTTGGAATTTGTATTCAGAGTAGTGGGAAGCCATATAAAGTGCTTGATCAGGGGGGTGACAAGCTAGGTGACATTTGAGAGGATTTTGTTTGATGATAGGAGCCCTAGACGTGCTTGTAAATGATGTCACTCACATTTGACTCAGGTTGTTCCTCTTACAACATCAGTCATGGCCTAAGAGCTCCAGGCATTGGCTGATATGAGGGCAGACATATCAATCTGGCTCTGTGGCATGATTGCCAAAATGCCTTGGAGCTGCCAATGGTCTTGTGTGTACGTATGAACAGTGAAGGGATCACAGTGACCTGGTAAAAAATTACTGAGCTGCCATTGCATCCTGCTTAAAGATACTCAGCGGTCTGGAGAGATGGCTTAGTGGTTAAGTGCTTGCCTGTGAAGCCTAAGGACCCCGGTTCGAGGCTTGGTTCCCCAGGACCCATGTTAGCCAGATGCACAAGGGGATGCACGCATCTGGAGTTCGTTTGCAGTGGCTGGAAGCCCTGATGTGCCCATTCTCAATCTCTCTCTTTCTCTCTCCCTCTGTCTCTCTTTTTCTCTGTCACCCTCAAATGAATAAATGAACAAAAAAATTTAAAAAAAAAAAAGATACTCAGCTCTCAACAAGAGGGTGTTGTAGGGCAGGCACTCAGCATTATGTTATGGATGCCAAAGCAGTGAGGAAAAGAATGCTGACCTTGTGGTCTTCAAGGACCCAGACCTAGAATGCCTTTCCCATCTCTTTAAGGAAGTCATGAATGTTCCCTAGAGGAAGATAATAGCCCTTCAATCTGAGCTTCTCGGGAGGAATTCTTTCTGAGGTGAGGGTGAAGAAAGAGATCTTTTTAAAAAAATTTTTTTCCTCTTGTAATGATTTCATGCCAAATCTTGCAGAAGGACAGAAGGTTCAGAATTGAAGGGAGTAATTATTAACTCAGGTGAGAGATTTCCTTTGAGAAAGCACACAAAGACAGAGGCTCTCCAGAGAGCACTGGGAAGAAGTCATGAAGGGTGGAGGGAATGTGGGAGCAGCGACAGACAGGTTTCCATCTCCCACAGGTAGGAGACATGAAGACCATGGGCAGAACTCTGTGGGAGGCTGTTGAGGCTGTTGTCAGTTGCTTCCGCTGATTTCTCCATGGGCTGTGTGAGTTCTCCTAGGGAGACATGAACAAATACCCCTTCACTTGAAATGGGACACCCAAAGGCAGAACAAAGAAATGCTTCCACTGAATGTTTGTGTGGTGAACCAGTGAGGTTATTGAGCTTACTCAGAAGAGCATGGGCGAAGGGCTACTTGCAGGAGCACAAGTGGGTATTGGGCAGGCACATACCCTCAAAGTCCCATCCCCACAAAGGCCCATTCCCCCAGATGATGACTCCGTAGATCTTGCTGCTCAGTGTGCAGAGAGCTCCATTGGAGAGTGTTCTCTCCCAGCAGTTATTAGTTATGTAACCTTGGGGAAGGGACTTACTAGTTTTGTGAGTGATTTTTTTTTTTTTTTGTGAGCCATGTCAATATCCTGAGCTTCCAGGCACTTATATGTTTCCTTAGGCTTCAGAAACACATGGCCTCTCTGTCCTTTCAATTATGAAGAAAGAGCTGTGCAGCGCCCCATGAACCAGCTCTCCCCTCCACCACCAGAGCCACCTGAGAATACAGAGGCTACTGTTCCTCCACATGGGATCTGGCTCTGCACATGCCTACCGGAACGAAAAACGGCTACCACACTGAGACAGGCATATAGGGCATGTTTTTTCTCACATGTGGAATATATATTTATACATGCCATGAAAGCAGTAGGGGCTATTTTGGAGAAGGAAGGGGACCCATGAGAGGTAGATTAGAGGATAATTGGGGATAAATTTAAGCAACCCATAATGATACCCATGTATGCAAATGCCATAATGAAATCCATGATTTTATACACTAAAACTTATCTATTATAAAAGGAAAATCACTGGGCAGATAAATGTAGGAGACATATTCCCTGTGGTCATTGGGCATCGCTTGGGGATTCACAGCGTTCCTTGCACATTGAAAAGCCCCAATAAATCGTTCAGAAAGATGTCTTTAACCTACCCTGTTCCCACTTGTCTTGGGGCCCCTGTTGTCATTACTTTTCATTCCACACTTCCCGTGACCAGAGCAGGCGGTGTGTTCTGTGGAGCACACCTCTTGCCATGCGTGTCGTCTGGGGTCTTAATTGTAAGTTCCAGACTGTGGATCTAGGCAAGTGGCTCACCTTCGCTGATTCACAGCCTTCCTCTCTAGAAAAGCCCCAGAACTCCAAGGACTAGCATGGGGAAGGGAGGGTGAGTTAGTAACCGTGGTATTCAGCCAGTGCTCAGCAGGGCTGTTTCAACAAGGAGCTGCTCCTTTTCATACCTCCCCATCCTTTCAGCTACTCCTCCCTGTGGCTCCCCTCCCTTCCTACCCACGTTTTCCTTTGTTCTCCTCTTGATTCCTTCTGCTGGCCCTGAGTCACGGGGCTGAACCTCAGGGCTCAGTGGACACTATCCTGCCCTCCACTGGGTGGGTCACAAAGGTGATGCATCCCAGATCTCTATACTGGAATAGAAGAAATTTAGGCTTTTAATGCGTGTGTTCATTCATTCATTCACTCACTCACTTACTCAATTAAAAAACTCTCAAATGCTTGATGTTGACAATAGGGACAGCACTAAGGAAAAGTACACTTGCAGATCACCCCCAGTAACCAGTCTTGGAACATATGTACCCCCATCATACAGGTGTGCGATGTGTGTGAGTGTGGGCTGATGGGATGGGAAGCAGGTATAAACCCTACCTACTATGTAGGAACAAGAGAGGGTAATGAGTAAACCATATGCTGTTGCATGGACAGACTTGTGACATGCCTATGGCCACCTTCAACTTGGCCTTGTGCATCCTGTACCTTTAGTCTGAAGCCAGCTCCTCAGTGCTACTTCACTTACTTCGCTGGTGACTGTCACCTGGAGGCAGTGACAAAGATGCTCCACTTTTGTTTTCTACCTGAGAACCTGGCTTGATGAGGATGAATAGCCAAAAAATCCAGAGGGGAAAGGCATATATAATTTATGGCGGAACAATACTATTTTGCTTTACTTCTTGTTTGAGGCAAGCCCAATGGACTGCCTGTTTTTAAATGCAAGAATGATAGAGAGTAGCCTTCAGCCACTGCAGTCTAGCTCCAGATGCACGTACGCGCCCCTTTGCGCCCTGTGTCACTGTGCATCTGGCTTATGTGGAAGCTGGAGAGTCAAACTTCAGTCCTCAGGCTTGGCAGGCAAGCACCTTAATCACTAAGCCATCTCTCCAGCCCCCTCAAACCTATTTTTTTTTTTTAATGTATTGCTCTGGAGCTTCACGGAGTGGAGGTGAATAAGCTATGCAGTGGATTCTACCAAGTCATTTCAAGGCTCTACAGCAGTCCTTCTGGAAAAGAAATCTGTGAGTTCATGAGCACAGCAGTCATACCATTGTCCAGAAGATAGCATTCCATAGTACTCCTCCCATTGTCCTTTCATTCTTTCGACCCCTCTTCTGTCATATTCCCTGAGCCTTGGAAGGGGTAGCATCGATGTCCCACTTAGGGCATAGCAATCAATACATCCAATACTCATCACATATTCTCATTACCTTGACCAGTGGTGAGTCTCTGGATTAACCACTGCCCCCGAAGAAAGAGGCTTCTCTACCAGAGCTAATTTACAGGCATCTACAACAGTCACGTTTACTAAAACAACAGGAGTAACTTCTCCGCTAGTTCCTGTGACCTCCGTAGCCAGGAGGTTTACAGTACCAGGCATTAGTTATGTCATGTGTAACAGGACTCAAATATATTCAGACAATAGTTATGCCACTAACAGTCATGCCACTACTGTACCAGTGGGCGCATCATTTCCGGAAGGTTGGTTGTAGCATGGAGTGCCCACAGCTTAGTAAGGCTGTGGAGGGTTTTTCTCTCCCAGTAGCCTGGGTAGCACTTTCCAGCAAAGTGAAGGCTAGCCAGCATGGAGGAAGCTTCTCTTCAGCAGGAGGGTCTTACCGTCTAGTTCTGATGGGCAACCAGGAATGGTGGCAGCAGCTTGCGTTACTTTGGATTCCTCAGGGATTTATCTTTCTGACCAAAACTCACAGGGAGATATCCCATACCTGGCACTAGGGTTTTCATTTAATACCCTGTGGCTTCTTGGAGCATCTCTGTGTATCACAGCATTGGTGATTCCCTGCAGAAGACCTGCATAAGATAGAGCCCCTCAACATTTACTCATGGGTGGGGGAGGAGACCAGGAGGTCCCACCCCTCCTTGGCAGCTAATGGTTGCTGGGGAAAAAGAAGACATTTTCTTCAGTGATATAGCCACTAATATGTTGCCCATGCTTATGTAAACAAATGTATCACCAAAAGAAAATGCTAAAGAGTAGAAGAGAAACAAGTTCGACGAGGAAGGTGATCACTAGGCATGAGAAGGAGTTGAGAAAGTATAATGGGTTGAAAATGATTAAAACACATTTCTAAGCATGTATAAAAAGAAAATCCTGCAGATGGATGGCAATATTTTTGATGGATAACAGGTTTTTATGTTGTTGTTGTTGCTATTGAGTTTGGAGTTGCAAAGGGAATATACGCATGTACTCACTCTGTTGCTTTAGGGTGAAATTCTATTTGTGGGGAGATAACCAGCCCCAAGTGATGGAACACGAATGAGTTTAGATTCTCTGCCATAGCCAGGGCCCACTTGGGAAGAATTCATTGGTTTATATGGGTTTGACATTCCACACGTTAGGAGTTGTGGCTCCAGAGATTGTGTGTGGAGCTTCAAGAATGCATGGATGCTAGAGACCCCCTCCCCCACTGTCATTGGCTTTGAGGATGATGCTATTCCTTCCATGGTGAGTCCCAGTCATTCTTGCCCAGCAGTAGCTCACTCTTGGCAGATTTAGGGCATCTTCAGAGGAGAATCAAAGCCTGTTGAAACAGATCTACAGAGTATTATAGAAGAAGTAACCTAAAAAACATGAAGCCGGGTGTGGTGGCACACGCCTTTAATCCCAGAACTCGGGAAGCAGAAGTAGGAGGATTGCCTTGAATTCGAGGCCACCATGAGCCTATGTAGTGAATTCCAGGTCAGCCTGGGCTAGTATGAGACCCCTACCTTAGAAAACTAAAAACAAATAAAAATAAAAAGAATATGTGTGCTGCCCCCATGGCTAGCCAGAGAAGCTTCTCATGGAGATGGAGGTAGACACTGAGGAGACTCAAAATTCAACAAAGCTGAAAATAAAAGGGTGTTGGGAGCTAAACGTTGAGCAAGACACCTCTCTCATGCCTTAGGAGGCTTAGAGAACATTATGGAAGAGGAGGGACAAAGAATACAAGAGTCACAGGGTGGGAAGGAGTACTTTGGGACACTGGCCTCCCGAAACAAAGTGACTGCTGCATTCCTGTGCTCACAGGGGTTGTCATGATTGTCACAAGGCCTGCAACATCCTGAGACTATCAACATTTTGATGGTGAGGATGGAAGGGGAAGAAAAGAATGAGACATCAACATAAAAGAAAGACTACTTGGACAGAGAAGGGTGCTCAAGTGTAATAGGGCCAGGGAACTGGGGGACAAACAGGGTAATAGGACAGTACTATGATGAAATTACAGTATCTTCATGCATTAAAATTTTCAATAGAAAAAGTAAAGCCCAGAATAAGGTCCCTTTCTCTTATGCTGGTTGTTTGAATGGAAAGAAAGAAGAAAGCCTTTGCATGCTGACCATAATCTATTCTGTCAACATTCTGAGAAGTTCAACTTTTCCCTCTAAGGGCCTCTGCTTTGCATTCATAGTACCTTAATTTTTGTTTTTTTTTTTTTTCTTTTTTGGATCCATTCACCGGTTTTGATACTGGGAACTGGCGATTTTCAAAGCCTGTCAAGTTGGTGTGATGCATCTTAACAATTTCCTTCTAGGGGCCATACATGTGCAGGGGTCAGCTTTACCATTGTTCTTCTTCCTCTCCACACAGCTTCAGGAAGGTGCCACTCCTACCTCAGATCTGCAGGCTCAACACTCACTTGAACTCTGTCCCAGATGCCCATGCCCCACTCTAGACAAAACAACCACTCCCTCTCTATAGCTTCGGTATCTTGATTTGAACTGTGAAATCGCTGTTGCCTCTTTTTTTTTTTTAATGGAGTATTAATTTTTAAGTGTTTTAAATGTAGCGCACTAGCAGGGACGAAATGGAAAACTACTGACTCAGATACTGGGGTGCTCCCACTTGATCCCTGGCTTTCATCTTTGAAGTCCCATCATGTTAAAAAGTTGCCTCTTGCCTCTTGTGTCTTTGGCTGGCTCTTCCTACTAGCTTGTTTTGGAGATGTGAACCCTCAGCTGTATGGAGGCAGATTCCTGTGGGTGCCCTTTCTTGGTCCTCTTACCCATTTCCCTTTCCCCAAAAGCAGCCAGATCATTTGTTTGCTTTGCTGCCCATTTACTGATACACTCATTTCATCTGTACCTGTGCCATGTTAGCCTGTGCATGTTTTGAAGTTGAAATCAACATATCTTTCTCTAACCTGTTTATTTCCCTCAACATACTTTTTCTCATTCTCTGTATAGATAGTTGTAAGTCTAGCTGATTGATTTGTGTTATAGTATCTATTAGTATGGCCATGCTTACCTAATTACCTCCCCATTCACAGGCATTTATGTTGTTTATTTATTTGAGACAGAAGGAGAGGGAGAGACAATGGGCCCACCAGGGCCTCTTGCCACTGCAAACAAACTCCAGTCCCATGTGCCACCAGTGCATCTGGCTTATGTGAGACCTGGAGAATTGAACCAGGGTTCTTAGGCTTCACAGGCATGTACCTTAACTGCTAAGCCATCTCTCCAGCCCCTTATGTTGTTTCTTAGTTTTGCTCTTGGGACATTTGTTCTTAGCATTTCCCACACACTGACTGACTCCTCCTTCAATCCCTGAGCATGGAGAGTGGAATCTCACAGAGCCAAGGTGGAATATGACAGTGTCATTGTCAAAATGACCAGCTTTGGGCAAGTCACATGACTCTTCTTACTTCCAGTTTACCCATCATTGAAATGAATGCACCTAAGGCCCGTATGTCTATGACAGCTGAGTTCAGGTAGCATAGTTTTATGCATTTTTTTCCTCATAAAGAAAGGCAAAATGAAACAGTTAAAGTATAATGCTCTTATTTTAAAGTTACACTTTTAACCAATGAGGTATGAACATAACTTCAATAAAACCAGTGGAAATAAATGAACCTTTATACTTTTAGAGGGGGAGGGACACTTTGCATAAGCAAGAAGAAAGCTAGTTGTCCCTCTTGAAGCCCGTGGGACCCCACAGAGGTATGAAGGAAAGAGAATGGAGTTGACGGCTCCGGATCTTGATTCTGCCATTATCCCATGTCTCTTCCTTTGAGGACCTTGATCAGGTGTTTTTCATGTCTAAATGTGCATAATGGGGCTGGTATTAATGTCGCCATCTGGTGAGGCTTTTGTGGAGCCAGATGTGGTTATGCTTTCAGAGGCTGGGTTGTGGAACAGTTATAAACCCACCTGCCTTTCCAGCACAGTTGGTTTTCCTTTTGCACCCAGCGCCTGGGTGCAGTCTGACCGGCATGCTGTAGCAGCGTCTGGCCCCTCAGGTAACTGCCAGGCCCATGTCCCTAGATCCAGAGAGCAAGAGCCACTCAGGGCAGTGCTGCCTGCTGTGGATGCAGTTCCAGAGAACTGTAAGGTTAGGGAATTTCACCTTGCTGTTAGGAGCCGCTGTGGCTGTTGGTGACTGTGTTTAAGAGCATCTTTCAGCATGATCAAATCCATTTTAAAGACATGTTTATTACCTTTCTCTAAACTCATAAAATGTGGTTAGGTTTATAAAAAAAAGTGTGTGTGTGGGGGATATCTGTTTGCTACTCCACCTGCTAGGTAGAATGACGGGCCCTGAATTAATTATGCTGTATTTGTGGAGCTCTAATGAACCAGCTTTAGTTTAGGTAAATCCTCCATAGGGAAAAAGAATGTCGGCTGAATTTTAAAATTGATTAATATCACTGTTTAAGTTTTCTTACTGGGGAATGGAGAGTTAGATTCATGTTTTGCTCACTGGTACAGCAGGGGGGAATAACTACTTGGAGAAAATGCTGGACCTGAGATGAAGGCCTTTGCTTTGTTAAAACTCCTAATTGTGGGCTGGAGAGATAGCGTAGCGGTTAAGCACTTGCCTGTGAAGCCTAAGGACCCCAGTTCGAGGCTGGATTCCCCAGGACCCACATTAGCCAGATGCACAAGGGGGCATACGCATCTGGAGTTCTTTTGCAGTGGCTGGAAGCCCTGGTGTGCCCATTCATTCTCTCTCTCTCTCTCTCTGCCTCTTTCTCTCGGTCTGTAACTCTCAAATAAATTAATAAAATAAACAAAAAATTAAAATATTAAAAAACCTCCTAATTGTAATAGGTAGCCACCAAGTGCTGGAGATGGATGCACTGTCTACCCTGCCAAGAGATTATGTGTAACAAAGGACAAATGATCTGTTGGGAAGGCCCTGGACCTATACCATGAGTGATTTGGCTCCATTTCCACCTCTTGCTTTTCCCACCTATATACAAGGACACATGTCTGACTTCTCTGAGCCTTGGTTTCCTGGTCTGTGTGATAGAAATCTTGACACTGGCTACATCGATGATATGAGAGGATCTGCTGTATTGATCCTTCTCCTTACAGAGAATAGGACAAGGACAAGGCTTGGGAATGAGATAGGAGGACTGTTTTCTTTTTCTTTTTTCTTTCTGGTGTCTCAGATATGGAAGAATTTTCAGTTTCCTTTCTCATTTCATCAGAGTGTGAGCCAAAGGATGCACTAATCATGAAATATTTACTGCTCCCCTCTCGCTGATGATGGCTTATGCCACTGAGTGAGAAAGCCAGGCAGTACCAGCCGCCTGAGCATGAGCTCAAGGTGCCCTAACAGAAGCATGCAGCGTGGGAGGTCAGGTCAAGGGTGGCTGGTCAACTTCCTGGGTGACATCAAGAAAATGATCTTAGAAGAAGTGACTGCAGCTTTTCCAAAGATTGACAGATGTTAAGGGAGGGCCATGGCGGTGGTGGTGGGGGTGTTGTTTTTCCCCATTGCTGCCACTTGGGGCAATAGGAGTAAGGTTCAACAGTTCATATTAGCCAGGGATGACTGAGTCACATGGAAACAACTGACATCTAGCTCTCATGGTCATAGAGGACGCAAGCCTGAGCTCTAGGGACCAGCATCACTGAACTCTGAGGATGGCCTGTTCTGGGTTGCCAATGGCTAGCTTCTCCTGTCTTCATGTGGAAGACTGAGCTAGGGCATCCCTTGGGATCTCTTAAGAGCACTAATGCCATGGGTGGTGGTCGCAGTCATGACCTAATCACTTCCAGGGGTCTCCCACCTCTCAAAACTTCCATAATGGGGTTTAGTACTTGAACTTTTGAATTTGCAGAGATGTAAACCTCCAGTCTATTATAGGCTAAATACTTCTCTTAAGGACACACTTGTGAGTGGATACAGAGAAAAGACAGTATACTCCCGAGACTGTACTTCCACCCTTTTCCCGCCTACCTCTGAAGTCTGGAGGGCAAGGCTATCTGGTGGATGGAGTGGCACCAGCCCAGCAGTCTGGCTTGCAGGAGCCTGATTAGAGGAGGATAAGAATTATACAGATGGTCCCGGAGAAGGTATACGATATCAGATGCTATCTTTGCCAAAACAGAAGACCCCCCCCCCCCAAAATTGGATCCTTTGTAACTTTATAACCCTAAGTTGGCACAGGGCATGTGGCATCCATAATTCTAAGTCTCCTTCCATCTACTTGAGGAAATGTATTGTTTTTCTTCAGACCCCCCAATGAAAATGTTGTGCTCATGTGTAACCAAATGCATGCATCATAGCCTAGCCGTGTGCTCATTAATTTCTTTTTGAAGTTTATCTTCTCTGCCTAATTTCACCGAAAGGCTAACTTAAAAGCATATACAACTGAGCAGATGTCTTATTAGTTAAGTGTGCTTCCTGCGCAATCATGTGGGCCTGAGAGGAGCAGAAGAACCTGCCAGAGTTTGAATGTTCAGATTGCACATGAGCAGCTGGGTGTGACCATGTGTGCCTGCTAGCCCCATCTGCAAAGGGGAGAAAAGAGACCGAGGAAATTGCCCTGGCTTGCACAAAACAGCAAGCCCTGGTATCAGTAAGAGACTATGGCTCAAACAAGAATAGGTGGAATGGGCTAGAGAGATGGCTTAGCGGTTAAGCGCTTGCCTGTAAGCCAAGGACCAGATTCAAGGCTCGAGTCCCCAGGACCCATGTTAGCCAGATGCACAAGGGGGCTCACGTATCTGGAGTTCGTTTGCAGTGGCTGGAGGCCCTGGCATGCCCATCCTCTCTATCTCTCCCTATCTGCATCTCTCTCTCTCTCTCTCTCTGGCATTCTCAAATAAATAAATAAAAATGAACAAAAAAGAATTAAAAAAAAAATAATAGGTGGAAGAGGGATGTGGAAATGGCTGAGTGATTAAAAGTGCCTGCGTACAAAGAAGGGGCAGGAGAGTGATGGAGCTGTACACCCAATATTGGGCTCCAGCTATGTCAGGCAAGCATCACCCACTGCAGGCAAATATTTGGGGTGTGAAAAGGGCATACATACATGTGCATACAACACACACACACACAAGCACAAGAAAAATTAAAAACCTCAGGTGAAATAAACTTATAGTTAATCCCCTTAAGGGTCCCCAGAAGAGAGTGCATCAGGGTGAATACACTTTGTTTGTGCCATTGTCTGAAAGGGACAGGCATTGTCAAGATCTCTTACTGTATATCAGCGCTTAGTGGCAAACTTCAGTTCTATAAATTAATCCAATAATACTGAGCCCACAGTTTTCTAAAGGTCTGGCTTGGTATAGAGATAAAATTGACAACATGGCAGGCACCTCCATCAGGGAATATGTTGATTGCATCATTTCTGGTAAGCTGTTAGCATCGGGAGCAGAGTTCTGAGCTTTTCCTGGCAGGAACAAGGAGTTTGGGTGATATGTGCTGCCAATGAATGGAAGCAAATGAATATTCTGTCTTCAGCCAAGTGATGGCAGAGCCCATCTCCTATGAAGGGCTTTCCACCTCAAACTGGAATACGGATTCATGAGTACACATCACACTCACCTTCCTCCCTGTTGAGGTTGGAGGTCAGTCCTTGCCCACAGGACAGGAGGAGCATCCCACTTACTGTCATAGACTGTGCTGTCACCAACAGGTTCAGAATGTCACGTGGGCTTTGGGTGAGACATGCTTCCTTTGTACATGTCTGTATGTTTATGTCTATGTATATGTATATCTATATGCCTTCATATTTCAAATGCATACACATATGTATGTATATACATACATTCATTTTTCAAATGCATGCACATAAATCTGTGCAGATACCAGTATCTTGTAATAAAATTCTCAACTACCAACAGAAATACCTTTGGAGAGGTGAAAGGAAGATGTGGTTGGCTGATATTCTTTTTTTCTTTTAATGACAAGACTACCACCAGGGATCGATCCAGTAATGGGAGAAAGGCAGGGGTTGAATAAAGGGCAGTCTTCAGAAAGGATGGAACATCAGCTAATCAATATTTTTTACAAAGATTTTTCTTGACAGTGAAAAGTGTTTCTCATGGTAGAGGAATCTGAGCACATTGAAACCATTCATAGACAAAGGAATAATATATATATATACACACACACATACATACATAGACATAGACATATATATAAATTTTTATATATATAATATATCTATATCTATATCTATATCTATCTATCTATATATATATATATATGAAATTTACAACCAGAGAGAGAGATTGAACATGGATATGCCAGGTCCTCTTGCCTCTACAAATAAGCTCCAGATATATATGCCACTTTCTGCATCTGGCTTTACATGGGTACTCAGGCCATCAGGCTTTGCAAGCCAGCATTTTTAACCATGGAGCCATCTCTCCAGCTCTAGATTTGTTGTACAATAAGTGCTATGAAGAAGACATAAAGGCCTCAATACAAGCTCACAGAATGTTTAACATGAAGCCACACCTGTTTAGTAATCATTATGACCCTCTTGTGTGGTCACGATCACATGCCATCATGATCTTCTTATGTCATCACAATGATCTTCATGTGTAATCAGTACAATTGTCACTTTGAGCAAGGTTGGGCCCTAAGTCATTGTCTTTCTGAGATTAGGCAGAAGAAATCTTCTCTTTGTGATGACAAAATTATACTGTCAGATTAAGGATGATCAATTGTTATTCTCATTTATAACAGAGCCTAAATTTCTCCATCCCAAAACAGTTTCAAGTGCTTGGTAAGTAGGGATGTGTAGCAGTTAGCTTCTCGTTGTTGGGACAAAACACCTGAAAAGAAACAACTTGTGGGAGGGAAGAGTTTGTTTCTGCTCATGTTTTCAAAGGGAAGTTTCATCATGGCAGATAAAGCATAGCTGAGCAGGAAGCAGGTTCATGTCACCACAAATCAGCAATAAACTATTGTATTTGGAGTTGGGTTCTATTGTCCAAACCCCACCCCCATTGTGACATAGCCTCCAGCAATTCTCTACCTCCCAAAGACCCCACAATTTGCCCAAATTGCCACCAGCAGAGGACCAAATATTTAAAATGCATGAGCCCACGGGGGACATTTCATTCAAACTACCACAGGGTGGGTGATAGGGCACTGAGGGGTGAGCAACCCTTTGTACAAGCCTCACAGTCCATGCAATACGATGGCCACTTTGGAAATAAAACAGCTGTTCAAGGTCATCTGGGTTGTTTGACTTTGAAGGATATCTCTGGAAAGGGTGGATGGGAGTTACAAAGGGCTGGGTTGTAGCATTTTCCCAGCCCAAGCCCTGGATGGCTGTGCTATGCTTCTGTGGTAGTTTGGATGTTACAGTATAGATGTATGACCCCCAGAGACTCAGGTATTTTATTAAGTCAAGGTTGGATCTTCAGCCACCCGGCTGGAGGAATTGTCTCTGGAGGTGGATCCTAAGGTGCAGACTAGATGCATGTTGGAGGAGGATCTTCATCCTAGCCCACAGACATATGGAGAATAGTCTGAGGTCTGATGGTGTGTGCTTCCGTTTGTGTTGGTGGCGCTGGCTATTGGTGGATCTGGAGGGAGCCAGGTCCTTCTGCCGTTGATGGTGTTTCCTCTGGATTTGTAAGCTGAGATACATCCCTTCATCTCCTAAACTGTGTCTGGTCACTTGTTTCCCAGCAACATGGAGTTGACTTCAGTGGGGGAAAACGGAGTTACCATCTCTAGGATGCGTGTATGTATGCGTAGACAGCCACATGGAAATACTGCACTGGATGGGAACAAGGGCACTGGTTGATAGTGCTTCTGACCTTAGGTCTATGTAGTTCTGTGAGAGGCAAACCGGTTGAGAGGTAGAAAGATAGTGATTTTTCTTTCTTTTTTTTGAAAAAGTTAAAAACAGGGCTAGAGAGATGGCTTAGCAGTTAAGGTGTTTACCTGTGAAGCCAAAGGATCCAGGCTCCATTCCCCAGGACCCATGTAAGCCAGATGCACAAGGGGTACATGCATCTGGAGTTTGCAGTGGTTACAGGGTCTGGCATGCCCATTCTCTCTCTCTTTTTCTCTGCTTTCAAATAAATAAATAAATAATTAAAAAAAATAATTTTACTTAGGCCTAGAGAGGTGACTTCACAGTTAAGGTGCTTGCCTGTGAAGCCCAAGGACCCAGGTTTGATTCCCCATTACCCAAGTAAGCCAGATGCACAATGTGGCACACATGTCTGTAGTTTGTTTGCCGTGGCTGGAGGCCCTGGTACCCCCATTCTCTGGATCTACCTTGCTTTCAAAGATAAGTAAGCAAAAAAATTAGAAATATTTTTATTTATTTATAAGAAGACAGAGGGGGAAAGAGAGGATGGAACTCTTATCACTGTCAATGAACTCCAGACACATGAGCCACTTTGTGCACCTGGCTTACATGAGTACTGGCGAATCAAATCCAGGCAGTAAAGCTTTGCAAACAAGTGCCTTTAACTACTTAGCCATCTCCCCAGCCTGAGAGAGTGATTAATTTATGAAATGTTTCTTTATATGGTTCCCAGGTAACCTACCTAGCTGATAGATCTGAAGCAGATTCTGTTTACCAAGTCTTGTCTGTGTAACTTTGCAAAGAAAATCGGGGTAAAACCATACAATGAAAGCATTCACTGCAAATGCAAGGGACTGAGAAAGAAAACTGAGTTACTGAGTGTAGTTAAGAGAAGTAACAAATCCAGTGTGGTTAGTCTCAGTCTCATGAATTTGTGATGAGCTTTCCCTTTCTGCTCCTACCTCTGAACAGGGTTAAGAGTGGCAGAGGACAGAGCCACCATGATGCTATGGTCTGTCTTTCTTTAAAGATTTTATTTTTATTCATCTATTATAGTTGGGGTAGGGTGGGAGAGAGAGAGAGGGAGAGAGAAAATGAGAATGGGCATACCAGGGCTTCTAGCCACTGCAAACGAACTCTAGACACATGTGCCATTATGTGCATCTGGTTTACATGGGACCTGGAGAACTGAACCTGGGTCCTTAGGCTTCACAGGTATGTGTCTTAACTGCTAAGCCATCTCTCCAGCCCTGGTCTCTCTTTCTTGAGCTGTTGACACAGGCTCACTTTTTCAAATGCTGTGCAATTTCTTATAGTGGTATCTTCTACTGAGAAGATAGTGGTTTTGCTTTATGTTCTGATGTATGAGTGGATAAGGCAGAATTTGGGGAACCATTGTGTTTACAAGGGAGTTGCTGAGGGTCTGGGGGAACAGATCGGCCTGGTCTATCTTCAAGGAAAGTTCAGGCCCACCCATGAGCACCTGTCCTGCTCTGGAGGGTGGAACCTCTTCCACAGATCCCATACTTGTAGTCCCACGGGGCATAGACTCATAAATTCATGTGTGTGACATGGTTGTTACAGATGGGGAATTCTTATGTACATTCTGGATTAAATGTGACTTACATCTTAGTCTCTCAGACACCAAAGAATATGCCCTCGGACTTTCAGATGAAGGAGGATTCCCACGTGTTTGCAAAGTTTGTTTCTGCTGTTTGTCTCCACTCCCCTCTGCTCAATTCTGAAGGGAAGGGGGAGGGACTGCTTCTGTCTACACATGCATTTTGGCTGTGGAATTACAGGGCAGAAGAACAGTCAAGAGAGAGTGCCAGCTGCCTGAGAAGTATGGCAGGAACTTGGCTACAGAGTGTTTCCACTGCCTGTTCTCTTTATGACTATATGATCTACATGTTTCTGTTTTGATTCTTCAAAGGGAAATTTTCCTGGTGGTGTAACTTGGCAGATAGTATAGGTGGAGACTGGAGAATCGGTTATAAGCAAATTAAAGGTCTCTCATCTCATAGCCATTGGGCTGCTCCTTAAGTTATAACATGGTTATATTATGATTTTATATCATTTTAATGTTGTCACAATTCATGCATAACTTATCTCTGGTGTTCACACATCCTGATACCACAGCTTAGTTCGTCCCTAAGGTCTCAGTTTACTTGTCAATTAACCAAGGAAACCTTTCTAAATGACCCTAGACTAGATTAGATCAACTTCCCCTAATAGTCTATGTCTGACACAGGTGTAATTTAATAATTTTTGGTCAGTCATGAATATTTTAAAGTTATTACTATTTTAAATATATTTGATTTATTTTTATTTTGTAAAAAGTTTAATAAGAAAATGTACACGACCTGATTTCACATCAGTAGTAAAATAGGCCTTTTGAGAAGGGGGCATGAATTCCTCTGAAAAGCCACTGTTTAAACTCGTTCCAAAGCTTCCAACATGAATGATGCTATTTCCTCGTATGACCACCATCCCAATATTATCTTGCTGCCCACTAGTTGCCATTTCCACACATTCATTGATCACAAGATTCATGAAGGGATCAAATTCCCGCAGTATTCCTTGGACGCGTCTGCTGCCATTTAAGTTCAGTGATAACTTCTTGTTTATAAATATCTTCAGGGAAGGTGGGTCTTGCTCATGGTGGCTCATCAGCAGGATTCATGCTCCTTACCGGGGAGTTTACAGCCCTAATTATTTGTAAGAGAAAGAGAGAGAGAGAGAGAGAGAGGGAGAGAGAATGGGCTTGCCAGGGCCTTCAGCCATTGCAAACAAACTCCAGATGTGTGCGTCCCCTTGTGCATTTGGCTTACGTGGGTCCTGGAGAATTGAACCGGGATCCTTTGGCTTTGCAAGCAAACATCGTAACCACTAAGCCATCTCTCCAGCCCCATTATTACTATTTTAAAGAATCATTTATGCTGGTTTACAAACTTACTAGAAATGTAAGTTTGAGAACTCGGTAGAAGTGCTTACTTCTGACCTATTCCATCAGAAATCTGTGGAGGGGGGTGCAGTCAGTGATCTGTGTAGGACCAGTTCCCTGGGTCAGTGTAATACATACATAAATTGGAAAACCACTAATAAAATGGACAAAAAGCACTTTGCAGTCCAGTGGCAGCATGATGTTAGCTGGACTTTGAATGATGGCACACGGCTGCCCTGGGTCTGTGGAATAGGTGGTGGCATACCTGCAGAATTGTGGAGGAAGCAGTGAGAAGCCACAGCAGGTGAATGATTTGTACACGCAAGCCCGTTAATCAAGTTCGGCACAGGTATTTACTCTGCTCCTTCTGGACAGGTAAAGATTGCTGTTGCTCCCTTTCCTACCTTCCAGACTGCCTTGAGGCTTCTGTTTCTTCTGTAGCCTGAAGGTTACAGCCGTTCTTCATGCTTCCTGGGAGCCTCTTGGAAAAATTACCCTCCCCAGGCATGGCACAGAGGGGACCAGCAGCTAGTGTTGTCTGGAAAAGAGAGGGTAAAGCTGAAGGGGCAGATCAGGAAACTGAGCAGTGGGACCCACCTGCTTCTATACCTGGGTCATGAAGATCACCCAGAAAGACTGAGTCTGTGGAGAGAAGACAGTTCCTACCACAGACATCTGAGTGGGATTAGCAGATGGAGGCTTTCCTGTCACAACAACGAGAGTCATGTATAGTCAAAATATTAGGTCACCATCATGGGGCAGGCTCAGTTTCTTTTCATGTAGTCTTAGGTACCAGTGACTGGTAGATGTGGCATTAGTCTATATCCTATTAACAAAACCCCAGAGTAACTCAAGTTGACAAGCTATCATTTGTTCAAAAGTAAAATTTTGTCGTTAAGATGTTAAAAATATCATATTGAAGATCCACTAAGTCCTGAGCACTTCACACATTGTTAATTCAGTCTTACTTCTATGTGGAATCGGGGGTCTTCATGTCCTATTTCGCAGACCCAGTTAAGTCGGCGGCATTGAGCAGGGGCCAGAAGGCTTTTCTTCTGTGAAAGCTCAAATAGTGTTTTAAGCTTTGTGACACATGTAGTCTTTGTTGCAGACTTGGACACTATGCAAATGATGGGCATGGCTGTATGCCAGCGTACTTCCACTGTAGAAACTGAACTTTGAAGTTCATGTAACTTTTATAGGTTATAGAACAGTTTTAAAATATTTTCAAGTATGTAAAAATGTAAAAGAAGATTCTTAGGTCATGGGTCATAAATACAGGTTTAGCCTTGGGGCATAGATTGTTGACCACTGGTTTAGGGACACCTAGTGTCCAGATTGAAACGGAAGAGCGTCTTTCTTAGCAAGGCTTGAGTCTCTCTTGTGTTGCACAAAGAAGGAGAGAGAAGTGATTGTCAGCTTTTTTTTTTTTTTCCTACAAAAGTAAAATCTACTGCAAGCACTCCTAGTATTCACTGACAAGTTTGTCAAATTTTTAAGAAAGGCCTGATTTTAATTTCCACTGAACTTGCCCATTTGAGCTAAACATTAATTAAAACTTGGTGATGCATTTTGGCTTTTGAACTGACAGCTTAGAAATGAGAAGTATTTTTAAGGAACACAAACATACACTAGGTACATAAAATTCAAATACTTCAAAGGTCTACAAAAGAAAATATAAAGTTCTTTCACTATCTTATTTACTTTGATTCCAAAATTCTTCTTCTCAGAGGTACCCCTCTTCCCAACTCTACCAGAAATGGATTGTGATTAGGGTGATATTTAAATCCCTACATGCTTTTTCCTTGCAGAACCCTCTATATGAGTTCATTCATCAATACATTATATTGCTGCATCGTGTTCTGCTGTGAGATCCACTCCTGAAGTAGACCTGTTTCTTTAACCATGTTCCCGTTGTTGGACTAAATTGTTTCCAGTGTTTTTAGTTATTTAAAACAGATCCTGGGAGATGCTGAGCACACCCCTCTCATACTTTGGTAAACTTCTGTAGCATAGGCTTATAGAAGGTGGCATTATGTTCCAGGAAATGTGCAATTTGGTTGTATCCATATCTGTCCTATATTAAGTTTTCAAGCAGACTGGTGGAAAAATTGACTGTGTTGCAGCTACCTTCTCATTGACGGGACAAAATACATGATCAAAATGAGTAGATGTCTCATGGTCTTGAAATATTTCATCACGGTCAGAAGGCAAGGCAGAGCAGAAGCTGGGCATCACTTCTTGTCTCATCAGCTGAGAGGTAGTAGCAAGAGTGAGTGAGCTAGTGAATACCCAGTAGGGCTGACCTAATAAACCTCAAGGCCCACCCTCCAGTGACACACCTCCATCAGCAAGGCTCCATCCCCCAAGGACTCCAGCAGCGGGGGATGGAGTGTGAGGCTTCTTCACAAGCACATGAGACTATGGGGAACACTTCACATTCAAGCACCACAGTATCCTACTTAGATTAAATGCTAGCCTTGCTACTGGAAAAATAGATCCTTTCCTTTCTTCTATCATGTTTCCAGAGCTCTATTGTTTCTTGTTTGGTGAGAAAATAGGTCATGTTTCAAGAGAGTATGTGTGGAGTTGGTGCAGGCAACATTCTGGTTTTATGTTCCTGAGGTCTTCATGATCTTGGACATCTATTTAAAGAACATCCACCTTTGTTTTCAGATCATATGAAAAAAAAATAAATATGTTCTCAACCTGCCTGGCTAGGATTCTCTGACAAGTTATCAGCAATGGATTGTGAAAATTGTAGCTCATCCCCTTGAAAGTTTCTCAAGGCCTCACAGAGGATTGCTCATGGCTTAAACACCAAATGGCATCAACTGACCTTCAGTACCACGTGCCAGCTTTACACTAAGCCCCTCACGTGAATTATCTTTAAATTTGCAAACTGACCCCTGAAGATCGGCACTTCTCTCATCTGTGTGTTCAGGGAAGGAAATGGAAGATGAGAGTGTAGCAATGACCTTCTTGCTGCTGGGACAGAACTCTAGCACAGAAACAACTTATAGGAGGAAAGGAGTGATTGCAGCTTATGTTCAAGGGGAAGTTCCATCTTGGGGGGGGATGGGAAGTATGGCATGGGCAGAGAAGTGGCTCAATTCCTGTCATAGCATCTTGGAGGAAGCAGCAAGAGTGAGCCAAGCTATGAACTCCCAATGGGGCTGGACCAATACCCGCACCCAGTGACATACCTCCCACCAAGGTACCCCTTCCCAAAGGCTCCACTAGCTGGAGATAAATTATGAGGTCACAAACACATGTGGTTATGGGGGACAGTTTACATTCAGACCAACAGGGAGTTCCCTACAATTGCAAGGTAAATAAATGGCAGAACTGGGCTTTGAGCCCAGAGCTAACTGTGAAACTCTCATTCTCGACCACCAAGCACCTTTTCGTCTATCAATGATCATCTCAAAAATCAGGTAACAAGCTTGGGAAGGAACAAACCCTATTCACAGCTTAGCAGGTCTCTGACCACAAACACCACTGTGGTTGTTAATCTCTGTGGCTCAAATCCCTGGGTTCCCTTGAACAGTGGACGCCACCTGTATTCATCCTAACACTCTGTTATGTATGATTCATGCTTTTTCCTTTGCCATAAAGTCCTAATGCCTGTTTTGCCTCCAATTTCCTTTCATGTATATGGAGCAATATTGAATGTTTAATTAATTCCCTCCTCTGCTCATGTCCTTAACTATTGATTAGAACAAACAGTTGATATAATAACCATTAGATGTTTAATTATTTCTTATAAATGTTATATGAGTCCTGGGAATGGCCTTGTAAAACTCCAGAAAGTAATCGAAAGA
Source organism: Jaculus jaculus (assembly GCF_020740685.1). Classification (NCBI taxonomy): domain Eukaryota; kingdom Metazoa; phylum Chordata; class Mammalia; order Rodentia; family Dipodidae; genus Jaculus; species Jaculus jaculus. The sequence goes on along the minus strand of NC_059107.1, from coordinate 35,000,439 downwards.
TACACTTATGTCTATGTGTTTTTTTCCATTTCTGAAACCAATTATTTTTCTAAAATTGCTTTTCAGATTGGCTATTAAGTTGAAAAGATCATTGTTTTTGTTTTTTTTTTTTAATACTGGCATCCAGACAATCTCAAACAGGATGTGTTTCCTATTAATTATGTTAGCTCTTTCCTGGAGACTTCACACCAGTAATACTTATTTTCTGTTTTTAAAGGGACAAGTGGTCACGTTCACTAATGTCTCTCTAATTTTGTGGGAGAACAGGAGGGAGCGAAAGGCTGATTATCTTTTTATTAACACCTAGAGAAGAATAATTAAGCTACCGAGGTAAACACTGTACCTCTAAATTGTTTGCCCATTCACATGAGCTATGTTCTCCACTAGGGAGAGGTCAGTTGTACCCCAGACACATGTGAGTGAAAATAGTATTTTAAAAGTCTCAGAGGGGCTGGAGAGATGGCTAGGCACTACAGTGCTTAAGTGCAAGACCTAATGACTCAGGTTCGATTCCCCAGTACCCACATAAAGCCAGATGCTCAAAGTCTCACATGCATGTAGAATCCCTTTGCAGCAGCTGGAGGCCCTGGTGTGTGTGCTCTCTCTCTCTTTCTCTTTCTCCTCGATCTCTGCTTGCCAATAAAAAATTTTCAAAAGCAAGAGGTCCATTTGAAAGAAGTTTATTTCCTCACTATGGATTGGGTTGGCCTTTAGTGTCCATGTTGGAGAACTGTAGACCAAGGTGACAGAAACTGATGTGTCAGGGAAGAACTGGTGTGCACAAGGCCACACGGGTATTGGCAGATGCACAGAGCCCTGGTCAAGGGGATTTGTAGTTATAGATGGAGGTCACAGTTTCTCTCACTTGGCTGTGAGCATTTTACATATAGGGTGGGGCAAAGGTCATTAGCCAGACTAGTCTCTCTAGCAGGACACATTTTACCAGGACCCATAGACACCACATTCTCTGATTGCATGCTCCAGACAATGCCAATCTTTTTATTTGTCTCAGCAATCAAATTTTTCATTTCCATATTACAGCTTGAGAATGCATCTAGGATTCAGCTCCAGTCTATGAACATCTCTTCTAAATACCTCAAAAACTTATTTTCAAATTCTACCTTCATTTTTCCTCCCGGAGTCTTTGATTTTGATAGCCACGCGGTGGAAGCTATCAGCTCACAGGCACCTGAAGGACAGTGTTTCTCAGAACCATCCTTCTGAGCCCCAGTTCACATTTAAATTTTGTCCACGTTGAGCTTTGTGGGTTTGTTTCTGTAGATTCCTACGCCCAAGCCTCTGGCTTTGTGCCTTTGTGCTTTTGCGTACCTGTATTGAACACAATAGTCTCTTTATGGGCAACATGTTATTTTTTTATATGCCTGACTCTATTACACCTGAAATGAAACCATCTCTGACATTTTCTATACTCACTGAATTTTTATTAGAGTTCTATCTGTCATCAATAATAACATACTCTGCAACACCCTTCTCTGGGATATTTACTGAGATTGCTGTGACTGTTGAGACAGAGAGGGGCTGTGGCCACCTTATTAGAAATAGTTTTGTTGCTATTGCTTTTATCTCATTAGATAATCCTTTAAGCCCTGCTCAGTGCCCACAGATGCTGCCTCTTCTTGCCAAGGCTGTTAGCACAAGTGCACAGGACAATGTGGTGGGTGAGGCTGGCCTGCCAGTCCATCGGTTCTCAGCTATTACAAGATCATTAGTTCTTGTGGGTGCAGTGATGACAGCTGGAGGTCCCCCACCTGGGGTCAGCCATACTCATTCATAAGAAGGGATTTAGCAGGTTTTTATGCAAGCAGAAAATTGAATCAGCAACATTAAATTATGACATTTTCCTGTAGAACTCATGTAAAAACTGTAAGTGTAGATTTGGACAGAGCTACTTCTTAGGTGGGCTAGTTTAGGGTCTTTGAGTAAAGCAGGGAGGTGGGAGGCTTTCTTTGTGACGTCTTACATTATCTCACAGGTCTTAGTTAAGCTTGTCTTATACGTGAATGTGGCCACTCACCTGTGAATTCTGACCTTGCTTCTATGGATGTTGTAGCATTACCTTGAGGATATCTTTGGTTTTAGGTCAGTGAGACTATAAACATAAAAAAAGACTCTGGTGCTGAGTTTAAGACATACTGTGTCTTAATAATTTAATTAATATAGTTCAAGACATAATACTGTGCCTGGGGGAGAAGGCACAGTGGGTAAAAGCACTTCCTTCACCAAGGACGTGAGTTTGATTCCACCACCCCTGTAAGAAACCAGACATAGCCACACATGCTTTAAACCCAGTGCTGAAGGGGTTGAAGACAAAGGATTTCTGGGGCTCCTTAGTCAACCAATCTAACAAAAAAGCATGGAGCTCTAGGGTCAGTGAGAGGCTGTGCCTTAGGGAAACAAGGTGGAGCAATAGAGGAGGCCACCTGATAATTCTCCCCTGGCCCCCATGTGTGTGTGCACATGGCACTCGCTGTATGCGTCACGTGTGCATACAGACATCCCAGGATACCACACACACACACACACACACACACACACACACACACACACACTCACACACACTTTGAGTGTCTGGCTTTACACGGGTACTGGGAAATTGGACCCAGGTTGTTAGGCTTTGCAGGCATTTGCCTTAACTGCTGAGCCATGTCTACAGCACCATTTTTCTTCTTTAAAGTCAGCAATGATAGCATGTTACACACAATGCTTTCCATCCTACTTTCTTGTCAGAACTAATGTATCTTGGAGGTATTTCCATATTTACTCATAGACCTCATGATTGATTAAATTTTCTTGTGTAGCTGTGTGCTGCTTCCATATGCAAGTATATCTGAATGTATTTAATTTATTTCCCATTGATGAACATTTGAGCAATTTCCAGTACTGTAATGTCATAAGCAGTGCTACAGTGAATAACCTCATATAAATGTCATTTCACACATTATGTGCCAATTCTTTACTATGACAGATTCTCAGAAGAAGGGTTACTGGGTTGGAAGAGGAATGCATTTATGATTTTGATAGCCATTGCCAAATCTCTGTCCTTTTTATAAACCCAGTGTTTAGAAGTAACTGTTTCTAAGCAGGTGGACTAATACATTCTTTTATCCTTTTGGCCCTTGTTCATCTTCAAAAGCTCTCCATATAAAGAATTTTGCCTTTGGTATATAACTTGAAAATTGAAATTGAAAATACAATTTGAGGGATGGAGAAATGGCTTAGCGAGGCACTTGCCTGTGAAGCCTAAGAACTGTTCTACTCTCTAGGTCCCACATAAGCCAGATGCACAAAGGTGAGGCAAGCACAAGGTTGCATATGCCCACTAGGTGGCACAAGTGCCTGGAGTTTAATTGTAGTGGCTGAGGCCCAGGTGTACTAATTCTGTCTGTCTCTCTTATCTCTCCCCCTCCCCTCCCCCTCCCTCCCCCTCCGTCTCTCTCCCCCTCCCCATCCCTCTCCCTCCCCCTCCCCATCCCTCTCCCCATCCCCCTCCCCCTCCCCTCTCCCTCCCTCTCCCTCCCTCCCTCTGTCCCCATCCCTCTCCCCATCCCCCTCCCCCTCCCCTCTCCCTCCCTCTCCCTCCCTCCCTCTGTCCCCATCCCCCTCTCCCCATCCCCCTCTCCCTCCCCCCTCTCCCTCCCCCCATCCCTCCCCCTCTCCCTCCCCCTCTCCCTCCCCCTCTCCCTCCCCCTCTGCCCTCCCCCTTCCCATCCCTCTCCTGCCCCTGTCCTCCCCCCCGCCTCTCCTCCCCTCCCCTCCCCTCCCCCTACTCCCTGCCTCCCCTACTCTTCCTCCCCCTCCCCCTCTCCTCCCCCATCCTCCTCTGTCTATGCTCCACCTCCCCTCCCTCCCCAGTGATACAACTCCCCCAGAAAGGCTCTACCTCCCAAAGGCTCTACCAGCTGGGGATGGAGTGTGAAAAAATGGTTTAGGCTGGCATTACATACGTAAACCACCTCAGGAAGAGTGGGCATTTTTGTACCATCTGACTTGTCTTGCTCAAGAACATGGTATAGACTCTAGTCCTGAATCTGTGCAAGGTATTTTTTATGTTTCTGTTTTGTTTGTTTTTAAAGCTTTCTTCTAATAGGCTTACAAATTTTTTAGTCCTTTGCTTTTTTTTATTTTAGGTGTACAATGTTAAATTGCATTCCTGCTTTGCCTAACCCTACACATTAATGGAAGTTTATGTGAGGAAGGCATGACTATTTGCAATTCAAATTATTTTGTTAGTTTTCAGGAATGGATTATTTTTTAACTTTGTTGAGTTGATTCTTTTTGGCATTTCTAAATATATAATTAGATTTTTGATAGTCTTACATACTCCTTTCCAATATACATATTTTTAAGACTTAATTATCTGCATATAATGTGAAATCTGCGTGGTTATGATGAATGCCCTGGTCCTGGTCCTGACTCTTGTTGACAACTTAAGAAAAAGAAATCACCTTTTCTCTGTACAGATAACACCTCAGATAGGAAATGTGGGGAGGGGGTGTTTCACACCAAACAATTCCCTGTAAACACAATTTGCGTGTGCTCCAACTCCGTTCAATCCCAAGACTGCCTGTAGTCCATGTCAGTCCCCAGGCATAAATTGACTCAGCCCCACAAGGCTGCCGCCACTTCAAATGCCAATATTAAGTCGCTGGCTACCAGCTGCGCTTCTAATGACTGACTATATAGTCGAGGATCCCCACAGCTCCCTTCCTGGATTCAGTAATTTGCTATAATGACTCATAATACTCAAGGAAACATTGTACTTGCTGTTACAGGTTTATTATAGAGGAGATTATAAAGGATATAAATGAACAGTCAGATGAAGAGGTCCCTGTGGAATTGAGGAATACCACCCTCCTGGCATGTGGCTGTATTCACCTACCCAGAAACTCAAGACACACCATGCTTCAGTGTCTTCAATGGTTTCATAGATGCTTCATGACACAGGCACTGTGACTGTTTATATTGACTGTCAACTTGACCTAGAGTCACCTGTGAGGGATCATGTACATTAGATTAGCCTCTGTGTCTGTATTTAAGAGATTACATTGATTTAGGTTTAGGTGGGAAGACCCACCTTACTTGAGGGTAGCACCATTTCATGGGCTGCAGCCCTGGAGTATATAAAATAGAACCGGCTAGGCACCAGCATTCCTCACCTGCTTCCTCACTGTGGCCTGAATGTAACCAGCTCCTGTGGTCATGTCTTCCCCACCATGAGGGGCTGTAACCTGGAACTGTCAGCAGAAATAGGCCCTTCTTCCTTTAAATTGACTTTTGTCCCAGTTGACTAATGCAGACAGGGTTGATTAAATCACTGTCCATTGGGTATTAAGTAAATCTCCAGCTCATAACCCCTCCATAGAAATGAGAGGGTGGAATTGAATGGCCCCACCCTCTAATCACGTATCACATGATTGGTTCCTCTGGCAAGCAATCCCTTTCCTCTGAGCGTCTCATCATTAGCATAAGCTCAGAAAGACAAATAAATGCTCCTCCCACTGTCCCACCACAGCTTCCAGTAGATGCCCCTCCTACCGTCCCACCACAGCTTTAAGGGTCTTAGTTCTCTAGAAACCAGAATTGCAGAGTAAATACTTGCTTCCCATTACAGCACACGTCACACCTTAGAGTCTACTACCACACATGTACACTGCCACACACCACGGAACCCCACCACGTACCACAATAAACTGCCACACTACAACATGCCATCACAAATCACAGAACACCAACACACGCCGTCGTACGCCGTCACACCCTGCAGCGCACCGTCACGCTTTATACTACACTGCCACATATCTCACACTGCCCTGGATCACACTGTCACACACCGTGGTACACTGTCACACCTTGCAGTACATCAGCATACACAACAGTCCACCATTGCACACCACAGTGCACTGGAAACCGTAGAATTGTCACACACAATAGCATGTCATCACACGCCACAGTACACTGATACATACCATAGTACAACAGCAATACTGTCATACACTGTCATACACTATGACACACCAGCACACATCACATGTACCAGCACACACCATAAGACGCTGACCCATATCATAACACACTGGCACCTGCCTCAGCATGCTCCCATACAGCAGAGTGCACTGGCACTCATTTCTGTGCGTATTCCTGCATTAAACACCATCCTAGCTTGTGGCTGAGATAAATGGACTATGAAGAGATCTATATAACCCTGTTCCATTGGGTCACTTTTGTTACTGTTGTGTAGAATGATGGGGAACCTTTTCTCTATACTGCTTCAGCATCTTGTGGACGGTTGTATGAATTGACAACTAAAAAAAAATAGGTACTAATATGCTAGACTTATTAACCTACCAGGATTTTTACATGACTTGAATGAACTTTATGGTCATATATTATATAATTTCCTTTTATTGTACTCGTTGGCTACTTCTGCTTCTTTTTTGCTTTGATTTTCATGAATTAGACTCACCTTGAACTTTCATTTTTATGCAATGGTTTTGAGATTTTTGCCCTTAATTTAAACTACTGAAATTTGCTTTTTGTATGAAGGACATTTTTAAAAAATAATTTCACACTGCACATAAGATTATCAGGAGTGGGTTTGGCTTAATAAATAGCTTAAAGGACCATAGTATATTCATGTATGTGAGTTCAAACTTAATAATGAAGACCAGGCTTATGTCCAGTATACATGTGTGGGAAGGCAATGTATGGAAAATTATGGAACCTCCTTGGAACTATTAAGAAAAATCCTTAGTTAAGTTAAAGAATCAGTTTAATATTAAGCAGGTTGGTTCATTTTTGTCCTCTGCCCAACCTGTGAGGAATTACTTTCAACTGATAGAAAGGAAAATCGATTTTGAAGAGGTAATGCCTGAGATCATGCAGGTAGCCCATGTACAGAATCATGTATAAAACTTGGAGCTGTTTGATCCCAACTTCCATGTTTTCAGTCACCAGATGTATTTTCTTTTTCAGTAAATGTGAAATTTGGTAGGTAATTGGAAATCAGAAAACCATTTCCTGAAGCAATAGCCTTGTATCAGTTATTTTTTTTTTCATTGTTGGGATAAAATACCTGACCACAAGAACTTAATGGAAGAAAAGGGGTTGAATTCCGTTCACAGTTGTGCCACAGTTCTGCCGTTGTGGCAAGGGGGGTCATTCATGGAGGCGGAGGTGTGACGGGTGACTGGGAAGCTGGTGTCACCTGTCACTAGCACAGAAGCTGAGGGAGAACAGGGGGTGGAGCCGGCTGTAATCCCTCAAGGCCTGCCCCTAGTGACACACTTTTTCCAACAAGGCTCCACCTCCTGAAGGTTCCACAGCCTTCCAGAAGAGCCCCGCCTGATGGAGATTAATAAGCCTGTGTGTGTGGTGGGGGATGTTACATTTAAACCACTACAAACTGCAACTTGTAGCCTACCAGTAGCTGGTGGGTCACCTGAGAGCTTGCTACAAATGCACATTCTCAAGTAACCCCCCCACATCTATTGCAGGAGGAGGAGATCCCACAGTCTCTATTGTGCTAACCCTCCATGGAGCTTGGGGGGAGGAAAGGGGGCTTCAGAATTCTAAGATTTGAGGCCACCTGTCTTAGAAACAGCACCCTGTCCCCTCTTCTATAGTCGAAAATGTAGCGTTTGTTATTAACCTGTTAGCTGTGAATAAGGGCAGAATGTCTCTTTTTTTCTCTACTTACTCTCCTGAAAGAAAGGCTAATCATTTGTTTGACACCATTTGGCTTGTTCACAAAAGGGAGTATTTGCTGAGTCAGCCTCCTTGTGAGTCGTATGAGAATTAAGCGCTTGTAAAATGTCAACAGAGCTTCATTTACTCATAGCCTCCACGTGGGCACAGGTCTTGAGCAAACTAACAGGAGGAGACGCAGTAGGAGTGATGCCAGCACTCAGATGTGCATGTTTTCCACGTGTGAGCCCTGCACATGACGTGCAGTGACTTTCTAGCATGGAGTCGGTGAGGAGTTGCCCAGCACCCTCCTGAAAGCCAAACCCCCTTGCCCCACCCTCAGAGTGAGTGAATAAGGAGAAGGTGAAATCATAATGCTCGGCCCACTTGACTTAATCTCCACACATCTCCACGGTAGCTGCTACTGTCACCGTCTCGTGGCTGGGATAAAACACCCGAGCAGCTAACAGGAGGAAAGGGTATACATCGCTTCAGCATGGCGGGGAAGGCACAGAAGAGCAGAGGCTGCCCATCGCATCTTGTCACAGCAGCAGATAGGAAGGAATCTGAGCTAGCTTTCAACACCCAGTGGGGACTGACTGATCAAGCTCAAGGCTCACCTCCAAGCTCCACCAGCTGAGAATCGAGTCTGAAGCTTTATCACCAACTCCTGAGGCTATGGGGGATATTTCACATTGAAACCTCCACAGCTGTCCAACACAGATATAAGTCACTTCACCTAAAAGGCTCAACCCAATTCATGATTTCCCTGCAATTGTCAGGTGCGTGCCTTTTGCCTTCTGGGGACTGAATTCATTTAGCTGGCATCACACATCTACAAAAGGCAAGCTACTTCCATACTAATTGGGTGAAGTCATTACCGAAGGCAGCGTGACTGTGAGCTAGAGCCCTGCTAATGTGGTTTTCGATAAAGTCCATCTCACCCCACACTGGTTGTAATTCCCAAAGCAGTCAGATCTGAATGGCATTTGTTTGGAGCTATGAGTTTACCAGTGACCACATATAGTTTGCTGGAACTAGCTCTACATTCCATTGAGGTACCTTGTCCAGGTTTTTTTTTTTGGGGGGGGGTCAGTAAACACATGCTGCTGTGGTAGAAGTTTCCTTGTTGTGTGTATGTCTGCATGGAGGTTGCAGATGATAAATGATCCCATTGGCAAATACTGTGTGGTGTGATCTGTGGTGTGAGTTCACTCGGGTTACCTTCACGTTCCCCAGTCCAGGGTGGCTATTCCAATGCCATGGTCTTTCTGGAGGCTTCCAATCTGCAGATGAGGATGGTAGAATTCAGAGAAATCCAGAGAGATCCGAAAGTGTGGATCTGTACACAGCTGACCTTGTAAGTGCTTGAGGTTTGCAGAAAAGGTCGTCAACCTGTGTCTAAATAACTGAAACTTTCAACAGAAATGTGTGCGCCATCCTCCTGCCTTGGCAAATGACCTCTTTGGGATGTGACCATAGGAGTGAGCATTCCTTTTCTTTCTACGTTCGGGTTCATCTTATTCCAGCAAGGACCTGGCATTAGCCTATGTGCAGTAACCAGCCTTGTCTAGGCTCATCCTCATGCTGGGCCATTCAGGACACCTTGAAATGATGAACTTTAAAAAAAAAAAAAAAAAAAAAGGCCCAGGCAGCCTCAGAAGTTGTGCCAGGGTCATTTGGTCTGCAATCCTGGAGTGCGGGGACCAAGGACGTGTCTAGAGAGATGCTGTGTGAGATCTGAATGGAGATGTGTTGTCAACCTTGCAGAATCCCCACTGCATTGGGATGGGCACTGTAGCAGTCACCTGCTCATTGCTGGGACAAAACACCCAACCAAAAGCAGCTCATTGGAGGAAAAAAAATCTTATACAAGCTTTTCATTTTGAGGGGATGTTCCACGGTGGGGGAAAGCATGGTACAAGCAGACCGCTGGCTCCTATCATCACGTACATATAGACGGCAGGCAGTAGTCAGAATGAGCCGGCTACACCCAGCATAAACAGAATAATACACCTCAGTGTTGTCCCCAGTGACACAACTCCTTCAACAAGCCCTAGCCCTCCCCACGAAAATAAAAAAAAAAAAAATGCTCCACAACCTTTTCAAATTGCCACCTGCTGGGAACCAAGTACTCAAATCATGTGAGCCTATGGGAGGAATTTCAATCAAACGACCACAGATGCAGTGAGGTGAGGGGAGGCAGAGGGTCGATCCCTGCCTTTGTCCGAGGACAGTGCTGGACAGATGATAAGTCTCATTTTCCTGGGCCATTTTTCAGTCAGCAGAGAGGCTGTGAACACGGGCTCATGAAGGCATGCGTACTCTCCACACAGACGTTCCTGGCTCCCGACGGTCACGAGCAGAGCCACCCCCGTGAGCTACCTGCCAGGTGCCTACGTCCCGCTTTCACACATTCCCAGGCGTACACTGTACTTCTAGCCCAGGCAGCGTCCCTAATTTATAAATAGACACAGAGACGCGTCTGCTTCACTGTAACACCTATACATGGACACCTTTCACAAAATATTGTACGGTGTCTTCACCCAGACATATACCTCTAAAGAGTGCACACTCACCATGTTTACTTCCATATGTGCCCCCAAAAGCAGGCATCTCCCCCCCACCCATTCTCGTTTCTCTAGCATGTGCCCAATGGCCCATGCCTGGCATGTTTTTCTTGTTACCAAGGTAACTGTGGTGTTTTGATTCAAGTGTCCCCCATACACTTATATGTGCTCAGTGCTAGGTCCCCAGCTGGTGGCACTTTGGGAATTGCAGTCTCCTGGAGGTGGCGCATTGTTGGGGTTTATGCGTGTTATAGCCAACTTCCCCTTGCCAATGTATGGCATACCTTCCTGCTGCTGTTGTCACCTGATGCTGTCCAGGAGGTGATGTCCACCCTCTGCTCATGCCATCATTTTCATGGAGCTTTCCCTCGAGTCTGCAAGCCAAAACAAGCTGCTCTTCGCCAGGTGTTTTCTGCTAGCAATGCGAAGCTGACTGCAACCATTGCTATCATAAAGGAGCCAGATTGAAATTTGTGTCTGAAATGAGGCTTTCAGGTTGTAAGATGCAGTTTTCATATTTGTATTTAATATTTTATATTTACCCACTGGAGGACCTTGGACCCTATTATATGTTTTAATTATTGCATACAAACTTACTATAAAACAGTCATGTGAATGGTCAATCTAGCCCAGGCTGACCTGGGATTCACTACACAATTTCAGGCTGGCCTGGAACTGACAGCTATCTTCCTACCTCAGCCTCCCAAAGGCTGGGAATAAAGGTGTGTGCCACCACACCCTGAGTTTTTATCTTTTAAGTTGGCATATATTAGTGTATACTTACAAGGCACTTTGCAGATTTTTTGGTACATTTAAATTATATTATTATTAAATCAGATTATTATATCTATCACTCATATAAGCATTTTTTCTGTGTTGATAACATTTAAGAACATCTGTGCTACATATTTGGTAATTCTCCACACATGAATGTTCTATAGTTATCTTGCTATGCACTACATCTCCAGAATTTATTACCTTAACTTATGTGTAACTTTATGTTCCATTGCCTAGCCTATTCCCTCCTCTATTTTGAGTTCTGCTTATGACTATTAGCAGATAATGAAAACTGGTTAACCTGTCTTTACTAGTGATCATAAGGCAATCAGTACTTAGTTACTGAGACACGTGTTATGTCTCTGTCCATGATACTCCCTCAGAAAGGTAGCACCTCTCCAAGCAGGGAAGAGCAGCTAGCTGTGGCTCTCTTGTCTGGGTGCTCCAAGAGCAGCATTCAGAGCACCTTAAAGCACGTTACCTCAGAGAAACCACACAGCCATACAAAATAGTTCTGGATCCTTCTGTGGGCTTGCCTCCCACCTTTGCTAGTGACTTCACCCTCATTGTCTCATCTCTAGGCTGATGCCTGGGGGAAGGCAGACACTAGTAACTCACTCTTCTTAGTTACTTCTTTTCTTTGGAGACACACACACACACACACACAGAGAGAGAGAGAGAGAGAGAGAGAGAGAGAGAGAGAGAGAGAGAGAGAGAGAGAGAGAGAGAGAGAGAAACAGAGATAATTGGTGCACCAGGGCTTCAGTCACTGAAATCGAACTTCAGATGTTTGCGCCACCTAGTGGGCATGTGTGACCTTGTGCGTCTGGCTAACATGGGATCTGGGGAGTCAAACATGTGTCCTCAGGCTTTGCAAGCAAGCACCTTAACCGGCAAGCCATCTCTCCAATCCCTTCTTGGTTACTTCTGTGACCATCCTGAGAAAGACCAGTTTTCAGCAAGCAAAAGACACAAAGAGTTTCACCAGGAAGGATATACAGGTGACAGGTGAGAATGTAAAAACAGTGTCCAACATCGCTAGTCATCAAGGAAGGGGAAGCTGAAATTGAGCACTGACCTATCACCACACAACTGTTAGAGTGCTTAAAATGATCAACAGTGGTAACACGATGCTGGCAAGGTTGTGGATGAGCCACCATGTCTTGCTTAGCATGGAGTCTCTGCAAAGCAAGTGTTATACAGTGCAGTGCCTGTGCTCTGGTACATATATCCCAGAGAAATGAAAAAACTCACCTTCATACAAGACCATGCCTGTGAATGTTCTTATAGTAGTTTTATTTGCAATAACTAAAACATATAATCAGGTCCAAGGTCCTCCAGTGGGTGAGTGGTTACACAAAGTATGGCGTAGTGCCATTGTGGGAAAAGTACTTAGCAATAACAAAACAAACAGAAAACAAGAAAGAATGCACTACTGATTAATACCACCACCTGGGGCAATCTCCAGGGAATTTTGCTGAGTAAAAAAGGACTGTTACCCAAATGTATAGATATATAGTTCTATTTATAAAACATTTTTGAGATGCGGAAAAGTTATAAAAGAAGGAAGATTGGTGCTTGCCAGGGACAAGGGATGGTAGGATCAAGCAGGCGAGATAAGCTGGGAGACGGTATGAGTAGTAAACGACAATTGCAAGAATCCTTGAGCTGATTTTTAGAACTGTTTTGTATTTTGCCAAGGTGGTGGATATGAAACTCCACACCTGTTTCAAAATGTCATGGAACTTACACACACACACACACACACACACACACACGGGGGGAGAGAGAGAGAGAGAGACAGAGAGAGGGAGGAAGAGGGAGGGAGGGAGGGAGGAGGGCACATAAAAAAAACTTGAAGAATTATGAGTAAGATCCATGGTTTATTTCAATGCCAGTATGCTGCTTATGACATTGTACTGCAGATTGGCAAGGTGTTATCTCCATAGACTGCATATAGGTTCATATAGTGTCTCTGGATTATTATTTCTTTTTGCATTTGCAGTTAAATATCCAATGATCTCAAAATTTTCAAGGAATAAGGGTGTGTGATAGGATAGGATCAAATTTAGTATACTTAGAAATGATCAAGTTGAGTGTGTGGGCAAACGTCTTTATTTCTAGACCCTTATAAGTACGTAGAGGCAGGAGGATCAAGAATTCAAGGCCAGTCTCAACTATACAATGAGTTTGAGGCCAGCCTGAGCTATATAAGACTGCATCAAAAATAAAAATAAAAGATCAACCAGGCTGATATGTTCAGAAAAGTATATAGAAGAATACTAAGAAATGTGACATTTAAAATTCCTGTCCTCAAAGTTGATAGATAAGCAGAAAATAATTTCATGCATATTACTTGCATTCTTAACTAAGAATGACATATTTAATTTATTTTATGTTTTATTTGCAAGGAGAGAGAATGAGAATTAGAGAATAGGCATGCCACGATCTTTTGTGCCTGCAAACCAACTCCAGATAACTGTACCACCTTGTGTATCTGGCTCTACATGGGTAATAGGGAATTGAACCCCGACTGGCAGGCTTTACAAACAAGCACCTTTAACTGCTGAGCCATCTCCTCAGCCTTGTGGCATATTTTGAAATGAAATTTTATCTTCTTACAGAATTACTAAAGCTTCATTGTATTAGAAATTTCCAAAAAGTGGGCTGGGGAGATAGATGGCTTAGTGGTTAAGGGGCCCCCCGGTATTTCATTCCTCTTGCTGGCCTCCCCTGTCACTCACTGTGCTGTGAGCTGGCAGAGAAACTTTTGTGTGTCTAATGAGGGCTCCTGTTGGACAAAATTAGAATGAAGAGGAGACCTATCGGTACCGGGGGCTTGGGTTTGCAGTGCATAAGCTCAACTTGCTGAGAAGACTGATGGATCTTCACGTAGGCCAAGTCCTAACAAACCCATGGATCAAAACCAGTCGGTGATAGTAGAGATGTATTTAAATTATTTCTAATTTCTCACACTGTTGCAAGGTAAATCCATTATCTAGCTAAGGGCTGCCATGGAATAATTACACTGAAAATATTATTATATTTGTACATATTTTCTCCCCCTCAGCAAAATGTATTTAAAAGTGTTCTTAGAGATGATTTTTAAAAGTCTTGACGTTTTGGTACTGCAATCCCATCCCAGATAACATCAAGCAATAGCTCAAAGTAGAATAATTTTTTCTGTTTTTGCGTTGGGTGCCATCTTGCCAACATCTACTCCTGGGGTTTACTCAGGCTGAGGTCTTGTTTGGATGCCCAGGCTTGCCCTTTGGCTTGTGTCTACGCATTGTGGGCAGCTGTTGTCTTGATCAGTATCGATTTTTTTTTAATTTAATTTATTAGTTTTCTTTTCAGTAAATACAGGCAGTTTGGTACCATTATTTAGGCTCATCTGTGATCTACCCCCTCCCATTAGACCCTCCTTGTTATTGAAAATGGGTCGTGCATTGTGGAGTTAGCCCCCAGTTATTAGTATGATAAATGTCTCTGAAAATCATGACCCAACATGTAACTCTGACATTCTTTCCGCCCCCTCTTCCGCAAGATTTCCCTGAGCCATGTTGGGTTCATTTTTGGTCTGCTTCAGTGCTGAGGTGTTGGGGGCCTCTGAGGCTCTGGCTCTCTGATTTGGTAGGAGTTGATTTTTCTCTGCATTGATCTCCTTCCCCTTTGTGCTGGTATCCAGTTCACAGGAAAACATCACCCTTGCTTATTTCGCCAGTTGTCCTTAGTTTCAGTTAGGCCCCTTCTGAGGTATGTTGGGGCAGCTCTCTTCTTAGGATCTGCATCTATCTGGAAAAGAGAAGCAGATTCTCCAACGGAGAGTAAGTTAGCACCCAGAAAATTGAGATAACACTTACTTTTTTGATAGACAGTTTGATAGGTGTAGGCCCTCTTATACCCCGTGATTGATGGTAGCTTGATATTGTAGAGTGGGCTTGTGTTTGGGTATGGTTCTGACTTGTTTCCCAGCTCCAGCTAAGGGTCTAGTACCACTGAGTGGATCAGTTAGCCAAATCAAGAGCAATTGATTCCTCACCATGGCTGTGTACCACTATTGCACTTGTGTGGGTATCACATCCGGTTAATTGTTGCTACTTAGGTTAAACAATGTGTTGCTTGGACAGATCTTGGTCACTTCCCCCAGTCGCCTATGTAGCGCCTTCTGGCACTAGACACGCTGACTGTCTGGGGACTGACTCTCTCCTGGCTTCCAGCTATGTCATTCCATTTTACGTGTCAGCTGCATATGGAGTCTTCAGCAATAGGGTCTTACCACTGGCCTTTGGTCAGTATCGATTTTTGACCAGAACTCTCTGAGGAACAGGCCATCGTCACATCCAGGATCTTGTTTGAGTTGCTCAGGGGTGCTCACCTCAGTGAAGAGGGGACAACCTCCGGATCCCTGCTGTGAGGGCTGCTGGCTGTGAGTCCTCCTTGGTTCTCTTAAAAATGGAGGGTGAGCAGCTGCCGAGGGGCAGATGTGACTTGCAGTGGGATCTTCTGTCTTCCTGTGAGCACTCAACTTTACCGCTTACGGCTGTCTGGAACCTGATGTTGTGATCCCTGGTCACCAACTGTCACAGTCAGGTTTGCACTGCTGGCAGAAATCACCTGACCAAGAACAGCTTTTGGGAAAAAATATATTTATTTTGGCTTATAGACTCGAGGGGAAGCTCCATGATGGCAGGGAAAATGATGGCACAAGCAGAGGGTCGACGCTACCTCCTCACCAACATCAGATGGATCATAGAAGCAGGAGAGTGTGCCAAACACTGGCATGGGGCAACTGGCTATCACATCCTTAAGTCCACTGCTAGCAATACACTGCCTCCAGGAGGCTTTAATTTCCAATTGCCATCAGCTGGGGAACCTAGCATTCAGAATACCTAAGTTTATGGGGGACACCTGAATCAAACCACCAGACCAAATTTGTGAAAAACCCTTAGAAATCTCTTATTTTTCAGATGAATGAAGGAAGCAGGCTTTGAAAAGGGAGGGGTCCACTTGGGGTTGGCTGTGCATTTATGTACTGGTAACTGTCTGTTGAGTACCTGTCATTGAGAACTTTTCACCAAGTGCTGTATTAGAAATGACTGTCTTGGCCTCAGAGACCTTATATCTTCTGGAAACAAACAACCTACAGAGGGCTACAGAGATGGCTTAGCAGTTTCAAGGCACTCTCCGGTGAAGCCCAAGGACCCAGGTTTAACTCCCCAGAACCCACATAAGCCAGATGTACATGGTGACATGTACATCTGGAGTTTGTGTGCAGTGGCTAGAGGCCCTAGCATGCCCATTCTCTCTCCCTCCCTCTCTGTCTATCTCTCTCTCTTAAATAAATAAAATAGTTTAAAGCAAGAAATGACCTGTGGTATGACTGCTGTGGGAAGTGAGGCGTGAGAATGCTAGTGGGGATCACATCAGGGAGACATAAACTGATACCCAAAGTCCACAGAAGGTGAACATCTGGAGAAGCAGGGAGGGAAGCCCTCCAGGCAGACGGCCAACCTCTTTAAACCTGAGACAGTGAAACCCAGAGGCCTAGAATGAGGGAGCCCACAGCGTGAGAATGGGCCTAGCACCTGAGAATGCTCCTAGAGAAGATGGACACTGTGGACATGGGTGAGAGAGGTGAGAGTCTGATCATACAGGTACATGGGGCCCACAGGGTCTTGAGTGGGGGTAGAAAGGAGAAAGCACAAAGTACTAGGAGGTGGCCCTCTGTGCTGGCTCCATCCCCTCAAAGACCCAGACTGTGTAGGTGACACTTTAGGGTCCGGCATCACTTACTGAGGATAAATGTGGATGTCTGTGCACTGTGGCACCTCAGCCCCCAGGGCTGAGACCATCAAGCAACCACGTGTGTGGTGGACAGATGAATTTGGTCGATAGTTTATTTCTGGCAGGAGCCAGTGGCATTTCCACTGGAAATGTCTGCCATCATTTTCATTTTGACATGAGGAGAATAAAGGCTTCCCAACTCCAGAAAGAATTAGCATGAAATGTGCCCATCAATCTCCCCAGTGCTGGCTGACTGTGCTATAGAACAGTGTGAACATGGGGGAGTGGTGGTAATGGTAAGTAAATAAAGTGGGTATGCAGCCTACTGATACATGGTTTTCAGGCCCCAGCTCTGGTCTGGATATCCCTGCTGGGTTTTGGCCTTGAGTCGGCCAAGACACCCAGTTCTAAGAGCTCACTGGCTTCCTTTGATGCTGGCTGCCCACTGCACTGCTGATGCCCACCTGGGACCTCCTTCAGGGCTGGACTGGTTTGCTTCAGAGATTCCCAAAGGGGTCTTTTATCTCTGTATGCCCTTTTCCCCAGTTCTTGAGCTTAGCTTTTCCTTCTCTTCCCATTTAGTAGAGTAGTCTTCAAAATGTAGTCCTCGGACCTGAAATATGGCATGCAGCTTGGAGGGTTCAACCTCAGACACATCAGCATCTCTGAGTCCCAGAAACCTGTGTTTGGAGGAGCCTCCATGAGAGTTGGATACCTGCTCAGGTGGAAGGTCACTGCCTCATCAGCTGTGAGTGCTGAGGCATCACGTTTCGTGCCATAGCATACGGCGGTGTGAAAGTGAGGCTTCTATTTGAATATGGGTGTGGGTGTATAGGAGAGAGTCTTTGCAGGGAGGTAATTATAGGGAACACCTGGTAGGGGTCTTGTGGCACTTGAGAATTCTCTCACACCTGCTGGTACCTAATGATGGCTTAGATGATGCTGCTGACAACTTTAAGGACCATCCTGTGTCCCAGTCACTTCCTGAAGCATTATGGACTTCTTATGTTCACACAGCGATCACTGTGACATAGTGACTTTTCTATTCCTTTTTGCAGTGTCTAAAAGCAAGGCTCAGAGCTGTTAACTAACGTATTCATAATCACCCGGCTGGTAGCAACAGTGATGGAACCCACCACAGGTGTGCACTTGACCATGGAAGCTAAATCTATGGGACTCGGCTCGTGCCCTGGCTTTTCTGAACATGGTCAATTTCAGAAACACCTGGGCTTCCTGTGGGCAGTTCTTTAAAATATATATTTTTAGTTCTGAAGAGAGAGAGAGAAGAATGGGTGTGTCAGGGCCTCTTGGCATTGCAAATGAACTCCAGAGGCATGTACTACTTTGTGAATCTGGCTTTACATGGGTACTAGGGAATTGAACCCCAGGCCATCAGGCTTTGCAATCAAGCACCTTTAACTACTGAGCCATGTCTCCAGCCCCTGTGTATAGTTCTTAAGCTGGCTTGTTGATGGGTTTTGGTCTCCAGCCTTGCAAAGAGATTGACCGGGAGGGGAGTTCCTGCTCTTGAAGTCTACTTAATCTGTGCTGCAAGAGCAACTTTAGAAGCACAAACAGGATCTAGCGGAAGAAGTGACACTTCACTTGAAATGCACACATGTGAATGTCTATAAGGCCTATGCCCTCAGACCTGTGGATAGAGACCACTACAAAGAGGAGTTGAATGGCAGTGGAGAGGTTGGTCAGTTTTCCCATGTTGTTATAGTGGCCTACCGGAGGAGCCAGTGCCTAGCATTGCCTACCCTTGACTCAGTGGAGCTCCTCTGTGTATTAAATAGGCAGCTGAACCAACCTCCATTTATTTAGGAGGTGAAAGGAACATTGGCTGAAGTTGTGAAGGTCTCCCAAAGCCATGTCTGGGAGACTCTTTTTTTTTTTTTTATGAGGGAGAGAGGGAGGAAGAGAGAGGGAGTTGGTATAGCAGGGTTTCCAGCCGCTACAGTTGAACTCCAGATATGTCTCTCACCTTGAGCGCATGTGTGACCTTGTGCACATGCCTCACCTGGTATGTCTGGCTTACATGGATTCTGGGGAGTCAAGCCTGGGTCTTTAAGCTTCACAGGCAAGCGCCTTAACCACTAAGCCATCTCTCTAGCCCAAGACTCTTGTTTTATTAGCCAAGCAGAGCTAGCTCCTTCCGGGCTGATCAGAAATGCTTTCTAAAAGTTCCTTATTGGTCCTGAAACATGCAGGTAGGGGAGTGCTTGGGGACTCAGGTATGAACTTGCTGATGTTTGATTTCATACCAATTTCCTTCCCAGCCAATATGCTTTAGAGTTTTCTTTTGGGCTGCTTCCTTCTTATGGACCCTAACTTGACAGTCTGTACTTTGAAAGCATGTCGTTTAATCCTAAGAGGAATCTATGTGCCTAAATGCATGGCAAGTTCTACATGCCTTCCTGCCCACATGGGAAGCTGTCCTGTGTCTATTATGACTCAACTTGCCATCTTCCAGATGTGCACTGGAGGCCAGGTAGCCATGGGCTGCAGCTCCTCAAGATTTCTCTCTCCCAATTAGCTTGTTGCCGAGTTCCAATAATATATTAAGCCAAGAGATTTTCTTGTTAATTTCCCCATAGAAAAGATGTGGCAAAGCTGCAGGGCGGCCGGAATTAGCTTACAAACAGTGCTGAGTTAGGCTGTTCCTCCTTTCGAATAATCAGCTGCTTCCTCAGAGAGTAAGTTTGTTTAACATCTGTAACAATGCTGGAGCTGAGAACTTGGTGGTTATTATTAGTCAGGGGGAAATCATCTCAAGAGGAAACTTCAGCATCTCTTGTTATCCAGCGGATGAGACCCTAAGAGGCAGGCTGAATGCTTTCACATGCAACTTTTGCATAAACCTCACAGTACGAATATTTTATACTTATTATTGACAACCTCCACACCTAGACATAATGTACCCTGATCATAATCTCCTGTCATCCTTCTTTTGTTCCTCCTCTTATGCCCCCCCACTGAACCCTTTCTTCTTTCTAAATAGTCCCACATCTATTTTGATGATGCCATTTTTTTTTTTTTTTTTACAATCCTATTTTGCAGGTTCTTGTATAGGTAGCATCAGCCACTGTGAAGTCACGAATGCCATGGCCACTTTCTATCTGGAAGACAGTATTGCAAAGTAGTCCTCCCCTTCTTTTGGTTCTTTCCTGCTCTCTGCCACCTATTCTGAACTGGTTTATGAGCTTTGGTGAGTGTGACAGAGAAGTCTCACTCACTGCTGAACACTCCACTGCAAGCTTCTTTTCAGTGCTTTGAGTTTTGAGTCTCCCCATTGGTCACCTCTGTCTGAAAAGAGAAATTTCTGACTTAATGATGGTATAGATGGTGTTCCTAGTAAGCATAAATATTTAAAGGGTGATTTGGTGGCCATAATGTATCTATTTAGCCGAACAACAGTAGTAGGTTCTCCCTAGGGCTTATGATTTCCCTAGCCATAAGCTTTTGACTAGGTTTTTCAGTATTAGGTATGGAGTAAGCCTCATATCCAGTCAGAGAGCAGCTCACAGTACAGATTAAAAGCTATGACCAGGGCTGGAGGGATGGCTTAGCGGTTAAGGTGTTTGCCTGAAAAGCCAAAGGACCCAGGTTCGATTCCCCAGGACTCATGTTAGCCAGATACACAAGGGGGCGCACGTATCTCGAGTTTGTTTGCAGTAGCTGGAGACCCTGACATGCCCATTCTCTCTGTCTGTTTACCCCACCTCCTCTTTCTGGCTCTCTCAAATAAATAAAAAGCTATGACCAATCTCTCAACCCCTAGCATTATGTCATTGTTCTGATGTTCCCTGACAGACAGGAAAGCTGGTCATGTTTTGGGTGACATCATCCCCATTTCTTGTATAGCTTTCCATATCTGAGCAATTCCTTGAGTGTTTTGAGTTGTTTAGCATTCCATAAATGCCATGTGGTCAGGTAGGAATCATAGTGTTGAAACATGGTTCTCGTGAAAGTGGTCCTAACATTGGAGATCACTCAGCAAATGTCAGCTCACTCATCTCAAATGGATAACACTGGCTGGAATTACACAATCAACAGAGCATTCACTCGGGAGGAAAGGGGAAAATTAAGGAGCACAGAGGAAATCCCCATAGTGATAGTGTTTATCTTGTCATCAGAATTTCATATGTCTTACACTGTAGTCACAACAGCAATGATTTGGGGGGAAAAAAAAGCTTACAATGAAGTCAGTGAAAATGTTCCCCCATGTGTCCGCCTTCTGAACTCCAGAGTGAGGCTGAGGACCAACTGAGGCACTTCAACATTACCTTCTTAGATTGGTCGGCATTCGCTTAGATTCCTCTGTATGGCATGGGGTCACGCAATGCAGTACAGCCACTCTGTCCTGGAAACCTATGTGCGTGGCATGATGCAAAGCAATAGCTTCTAAAACATTAGACAAAGCAAGAAAAACAAGACTGACAATGTCTAGTGTGATGGGAATACTGTCAGAAACAGGGTGATTGGCATGCTTCCGCTAAGAGCCCAGGTAACAGGAAGGGCCTCTTGGGCTGGAGCAGATCACAGCTCTCCCATGGGACCCAGGCTCAGCGCCCACGCCTCCTCGGCGTGGGGTGGAGGTGGGCCTTCACCGAGATGCTGTGGGAGGAGAACTGGTTTTAGCATTCCCAGAAGGGGATGTGTCTCATTTATCACCTTAAGCAGATTCATTGTTCTATAGAAACGCTTCTAATGTTGATTTTGCTGAGATTGATGTCCATGTTCTTATACCAACAATTGAAGAGCATGAATATTCATCCTGAGAAAATGAATTTAATGACAGTCTAAACAAACATCATAATGAATGGTTCTGATAGTTCAACCCCATGAGTGCAGCGAAGTTAAGTTTCACAAATTGGAATCTGTTGTCATCGTTACTCACATGGGTAGACACTGGAAGGTTTTTTTTTTTTTTTTTTAATATTATTTGACAGTGAGCAAGAGAAAGACAGAGAATAGGCATGCCAGGGCCTCCTGCCGCCGCAAAAGAACGCCAGACTCATGTGTAACTTCGTGCATCTGGCTTCGAGTAAGCACTGGGGAATCCAATGGGCTGTCAGGCTTTGGAAGCAAATGCCTTTAACCATTGAGCCATTGCTCCAGCCCCAGGTTCTGGAATTTTTATCTGCATTGCTGAGGTAGATTTTCTTGAAGCCAGACCTCTGCTGTATACTGATTCTCATTTTAGTGGCATGAGGGAATGTCATATCTAGATTTTGGCACTGCTGGAGCTCCTGTGAGGGTCTGATACTGGCCTGAAATTTTTCTTAAAAAAAGTATATTTTTTTATTTATTTGCAAGCAGTGCTGGGACTTCCTGCCAATGCAAATGAACTCCAAATGCATGCATCACTTGGAGCATACAGCTAGCCTTGCGTGGGTACTGGGAAATTGAACTCAGGCCAGCAGGCTTTGCAAGCAAACATCTTTAACTACTGAACCATCTTCCCAGCCCTGACCTGCTGACCTGCACTTTTATGTCATGAAGTCTTGTAGCCTTTTCCTAGTGTCTGTATCTAATTGGACATTGACTCTCAGACAGGTTGTTTGGAAGATTCTGAAATCAGTCTTTTGAAATAGAAATATCCAAGGCAGCAGCAGACCATGAAGAGGGAACTGTATTGAGTCCTTCTTAAAACTAAATACTGAGACTGGCATGGTGGTGCACTCCTTTAATCCCAGAACTTGGGAGGCAGAGGTAGGAGCATTGCCATGAGTTTGAGGCCACCCTGAGATCACCAAGTGAATTCCAGGTCAGCCTGGGCTAGAGTGAGACCCTATACCTCAGAAAAAACAAACAAACAAACAAACAAAAACCTGAATACCTCCCTTGTGTATGTTTGCAAATAATTTATATTTTTGCTCCACGTTTTCTCAACGTAAAGCATCCTTGTGTAAGCAGATGTGTTTCTAATGGCCATATTTCTGCAGCTGCTGAGATGGTAAGAGAGTATTTCAAGAACATAATAGGAAAAATACTTTGAAGGCATGAACCTATTGGGTCACATGTCTTAACAGTGAAGTAGGTGAGGATCTTTTTATTTATTTATTTATTTTAATTTGGGAGCGACAGACACAGAGAGAAGGACAGATAGAGGGAGAGAGAGAGAATGGGCGCACCAGGGCTTCCAGCCCCTGCAAACGAACTCCAGACACATGCGCCCCCTTGTGCATCTGGCTAACGTGGGACCTGGGGAACCGAGCCTCGAACCGGGGTCCTTAGGAATCACAGGCAAGCGCTTAACCGCTAAGCCATCTCTCCAGCCCAAAGGATCTTTTTCTATTGGAATCTCTCTTGAATGTCACTGTCTTCCGCTGTAGAACTGAGACACTCAGAGGCTGATGTTCAACATGGAAACCCACAACGGTTGTCTCCTCATTTTCTTACATGTTTCCTTATCTATTTTGAGGCCATTTACTGAGCACAAATACTGAGCACTGGTCCCTCAGCAATGTGCTAGGGAGGATGAGGACTGTGACTGAGTCCTGGCATCTAGTGTCCTCTGAATCTGGCCCAGCAGTTACACTAGGGAGCTATGGTGGAGTTCACAGTGTGAGGAGGTTAGACTCAGGTCACAGCCCTGCAATGACACTGGTCAAATGAATAACATTTTCTGCAATTTGGTTGGGATTAAAATTGTGATAAATTGACTTTTTTTTTGAGTATTAAATAGTCTAAATCCATGCCAACTGTAGTGGCACACATTTGGTGCTATTGAGCAAATGATTGCCCAGAAAATATTCAAGGCACCTTGTCAGGCAGGGCAGCCCCAGATGACGTAGTTACACACGCACAGAACAGATGAGACGGGCATCATCTGCTTCCACAGAACTGACCAAAGCAGTGCGCTCTCTGGAGCGAGGAGCTGTGGGTATGAAATGTAGGGCATGGTGTTGAGGTTGTTTGAGTTTGTTCTGGAAAGCTCTATCTCTGCTGCTTCCTTTTTTTTCTCGTGATGGTTAAAATTATCAACTTGGCAGGATCTAGAATCACCTAGGAAACACATCCCTGGACTTGTCTGTGAGGGAGTTTCTAGGTTAGGTTAGTTGAGGTGAGAAGACCCACCCTTAGCACTAATCCATGGGCTGAGGTTCGGGGCCATGTGGAAAGGGGAGGTTAGCTGGGCGTGGTGGCACACGCCTTTAATCCCAGCACTTGGGAAGCAGAGGTAGGAGGATCATCATGAGTTCGAGGCCACCCTGAGACTACATAGTGAATTTCAGGTCATCCTGAGCCAGAGTGAGACCTTACCTCGAAAAACCAAAAAAAGAAAAAAGAAAAGGGGAGGGTAAGCTGAGCTCTGGCATTCAAGGCTCTCTGCTTCCTGACGGGGGGGGGGGGGAGGAGTGAGAAACTGCTTCACATTCCTGCAGCCATGCCCTTCCCACCATGATGGACTATATCTCCTCTAACAACACACCAGAATCAACCCTTTCTTTTCTTCTTCTTCTTTTTATTTATTTATTTGAGAGCAACAGACAGAGAGAGAAAGAGGGAAAGAAGAGAGAATGGGCACATCAGGGCCTCCAGCCACTGCAAACGAACTCCAGATACATGTGCCACCTTGTGGCTTATGTGGGTTTGTGAGCTTGAGCCTTGAACTGGGGTCCTTAGGCATCACAGGCAAACGCTTGGCCACTAAGCCATCTCTCCAGCCCCCAAATCAATTCGTTCTACTCTCAGCTGCTTCTTGCTTGGTAGTTTGTCACATCTGTAAGCACATTAACTAATATATATTTCTCGGATATTAGTTCGTGCTGCTCACCCAGAAGCACCATGGTCAGGAGCTGCAGGCAGCCACCGTCAACCCCTTCCCTGGCCTCAGGGTATCCAGACACTCCAAGACTCTGAATACAGAATGTGCTGCTGAAGAGATAGGGCACTGGGTGTGTTGCCTGGGATAGGGTAGGAGACTCTTGATGTATGTTAGTGTTATGTTTTTACTATTTGACATTATTTGAATGGGGTCTAGCTGCGGATTGCAGTGCATTTATCAAGGGCCCAGTACTCGACAGATATTTGTTGCATGAATGGATGAGTGGATGGATGGATAATCCAATCATGGGTAGATACAGGAACTTTGAGCAGAGGTGCTGTGCTACTTAGTG
This sequence comes from Jaculus jaculus, assembly GCF_020740685.1. Lineage (NCBI taxonomy): Eukaryota > Metazoa > Chordata > Mammalia > Rodentia > Dipodidae > Jaculus > Jaculus jaculus. Next base: position 34,975,472 of record NC_059107.1, on the reverse strand, counting down.
TCTGGCCACAGTTTTTGTTGTGGTTGGTTTGCTTTTTTTTTCTTTTCTTTTTGGAAACTACTTTCTCAAGGAATTGGACCTGAGATTTTGTTTGGCAGTATTTTGAGCTTTTATTCATTTGGAGAAGAGAAGGCATGAGGGTTCTTAATTGGTGTAATTTTACCTTCATGAATTCAGAAATGTGACTCTTGGAATAATGAGTTCCCATTTTAGAAAGAAACATATTTGCAGAAATGCCAGCTCCCGGCTCATTAGGCCCGTCCTAGCACGGAGCTGTGTGGCTTTCCCCAGGGTAGACCCTGAAAGGCCTGGGATGCTCTCGCCTTTGCCAACCCTGCTGTCCCCAGCCAGAATCACTTCATGCAACTAAGAATTAATAAGAAATAAAAGGACCTTTGAGACCCTCACTGCCAAGATTCTGCTGGCTTGGTCCTCTGCAAATAACTTTAGATGAGTGGCTCTTAGTATCTTATGGTCCTTATTTCTGAGCACACAAAGAGCCCAGGTTGTTGATGTCAGCAGGCCACTGCCCAGGTCAACAGTTGATGATGGCAGTACTGACGTGTGCAGATTTGTCCATCCTCATCCCTTTTGAGAGGCTCTAAGCGAGCTCCCAGGAAGACATTTATGAATGAACCAGGCTTCTTGTGTGGACCTGTGTGTGGCCTCCACACTCAAAACTTGTGAACCATACAGCGTCTTGCTGGGACCCTCAACTTCTGACTCTCTTGCTCCTGTTCTTTGGAGCCAAGGTGGGCACTGCCTTCTTTGTTGATGATTGTGTTAGTGCTTTTTCTGTACCTTTAACAAAATGCACAAGACTGGGTAACTTATCAAAGACTATGTATTTATTTAGCTCACAGTGTGGGCAGCTGGGAAGAGCCTAGTGCTGTGATTTGGTGAGAGGAAGGTTGGTCTGTTTGTGTTTTGTTTTCCTCCTGAGATAAAGGCTCTCTGGGCAGCCCAGGCTGGCTGCAAACCCCAAGCCCTCATGCTTCACCCCAAGCGATGAAATTGCAGGTATGTGTCACCATCTCAGCCTGGCTGAGAAGATCCTTCCTGGCTGCATCAAGCCACAGTGGAAGTAGTGGGCATGCTAAATCAAGTCTTTTGTCCTCATCCTGTAAAGCCAACAATGCCATTCTGGGGATCCTACCTGTGTGACCTCATCTAATCCTAATTACCTCCCAAATGTCCCACCTTTCCATACTGTTCACGTATGACTTGAGGGGTCGTGTATCCAATGCGTGACTGTTCAGGGGACACATATAAACAACCTTTCATCTCTCCATTCTGCCTCAGCTGTCCCCTTGCCTCGCAGCCCAGTACAGCTTCCCATCGTTGCTTGCTGTTCCCTGCATTTCCCCACCAATCCTTCTTATCAGGCAGTATAAGGAGGAGCATGTTCTTGCAAAGGTCTGGGGCCAGTGTCCTCATTGCTTCAAAAGTAGTGGGTGAGCCCGGCTGTCTGTGAGGCTTCCATTTTTTTAAATTTTTATTTATTTATTTATTTGAGAGCAACAGACACAGAGAGAAACACAGACAGAGGGAGAGAGAGAGAATAGGTGTGCCAGGGCTTCCAGCCTCTGCAAACGAACTCCAGACGCGTGCGCCCCCTTGTGCATCTGGCTAACGTGGGACCTGGGGAACCGAGCCTCGAACCGGGGTCCTTAGGCTTCACAGGCAAGCGCTTAACCGCTAAGCCATCTCTCCAGCCTGAGGCTTCCATTTTAGGAGCGTGCTCCGGCTGTGTCTCGGGAGCGAGAGTGATGGATTCTCCTTCAGGTGCGGCAGGGCTGGAGGACTTGCCAACCTTCTTTTCTGAGCTTGAAGAAAATATAGTTCCTGCAGAAGGATCGAATGACTGGCGTGATTGTTCTTTTAATTTGTGAGTTTTCTGGGCTCTCTGGTTCCAATATTTATTAGCTCGACAAGAAGAAAACATTAATTTCTCAGCTTTACAAATTTCATTTTATTCAGAACAAAGCTGGAGAGCTGTTTCATAGTGGCCCGTTAATTGGATGACTGGTGACTTCCAAGAACCGTATGGCAGGGCTGGGATTTGGAATAATCTCCTTCTGGCACTTGATGTGGTCATCTGTGGTATTTCAATTCTATTATTTATGCAAGTCAAATGAAAGAGGCATAAGAAGATCTTACCAGTTAACCTGAGAGACAAGAAGTCAAAAGAGTGAGAATCTAGTTGCCACTGACAAACTGTTCCTTGAAACATCCCAAACCTCTAAATGGGATAGTTCTCCCGCAAAGCAAGAAGATAAAGAGTCAGGTTTCATCTTGAACTCTGACTAGCGAGAAGTGGTTCTCTGGTTATGGTGGGGAAGGAGTCTGTGATTGATTAGCCATGTCTGCCACAGGTATAGAGTGAGGGAGGGTGTGGCTAAGCTAGGTAATTTCTAAATCTACTTCTCTTCAACCGTACCTACATAGTAGTGGAGAAGCAGTGGGATTTTGGGGGGAAGTAGGATAGCACAGGGGAGAATAGTAGAGTTGGAGCCATTCAAATTATGAGTTGAGTAAGTTATTGAATCTCTGGGCTGCATTTCCTTCTTGTTAGAGAATGTTATGGTCCTTACCTTGTAAAACAGGAGAATGGAATCAGGCATTGTAAGTACTTTGCATAGGAGATGATTAATAAAAATGCCATCAAGCTGTTACTATTAATATTAATATAAGAAGTCAAGTTTACTGACTTCAGTAACAGTGGCTGACTTTGCAAAGCAAGTTTTTCTTCCAAATCACATGGTGACTTGCTCACGTGGATATAAATGACAACCTGGGAAGAGCACAGGGATTTAGGATCGCCCCTCCCTGACAAGGAAGCCCATTTTTAGGATCGTAGAACTTTTGAGCAGGAAGGGATCCCAGGGTCTGTGTTTTGTAGGGAGGAAACTGTGGTCTTGGTCTTGCGCAGAATTTCTGGGTGAGGTTGAGAAAAGCCGGTGACTCCTGTTGGACTCCAGCGTGTTCTTGACCTCATGTTCTTGACCTCACCCTTTTCCCGGAGCTCAAGATGCTCACGTGAGTACAAGAGGAGAGCCAGGCTCTGTGCAGGGGTGCTTAAGGCTCCTCTGACTGCGGGACCTCTGGGACAGTTTAGGTGGAAGCAAAGTGATTCTTTGCAGTCTCTGGAAATGTATTTATTTATTTATTCATCAGGATCAGCAAGAGCCTCCAATACTGTAAAGAAAAGCTTCAGTCAACTGAGTTTTGTTTTCTTTGTGGGTTTGCCTTGATTCTCTGTGGCTTCCCATGGGGTTCCTTGTCTGTTCCAAGTGTCCAGTGGGAGCCCGTCATCCCCTCCTCCCCTATCTTACTTCTGAACCTGACTGCCACCCTCCAGACTCCCCTCCCTGTCCTACGCGGCAGCACTCCTGCCTGTTTAACACCGTCCTCTCACAGTCTCCAGGGTAGAGTGCCTCCCGTCTGGCACACTGCCCCGCTGCCACACCGGCCTGCTTTCTCCATGCTCTGGGCCCTTGCCCGGGGCCTTCATCTGCCCTTTATGCTACACCTTTCCATTGGGACTTGCTGCTCATCCTGAAAAACAGCAAACTGTCACCTCTTTGAAACCTTTTCCCTGCATGGACTTTGTAAACCTCTGACTCCTGGAGGGAGACTTGTTAGGGCTTTGATCACCTCTACTCTCATTTTACATTTGTTTATTTTACTAATACATTGCACGATCATTGGAAGGAAAAATTCCGTGTTAGGTAGCAGCAGTTACCTTCTCGCTGTTGGGGCAGAACACCTGGCCAAAAGCAGCCGATAGGAGGAAAGGGGTGGCTTGTGCTTACAAGCTCTTGGGGAAGCTTCACCATGGCAGGAAAGCATGGTAGAGCAGAAGCTAGGCATCACATCACATCATATCAGTGGGGAGGTAGCAGCGAGAGTGAGCTGTAGTTGAGAACACCTTAGTGGGCTGAACTAATAGACCCTAAGGCCCGCCCCCAGTGACATACCTCCTCCAGCAAGGCTCCACCAGCTGGAGACTGAGTATGATAGAGAGAGAGAGGGAGAGAGAATGGGCACTCCAGAGCCCCCAGCCACTGCAAATGAACTCCAGATGCATGCACTTCCTTGTGCATCTGGCTGATGTGGGTCCTAGAGAATCAAACCTGGGTCCTTTGGCTCTATAGGCAAACACCTTAACTGCTAAGCCATCCCTTCAGACCTTTTTAAAAAAATATTTAATATTTGTTTATTTATTTGACAGAGAAAGAGAGAGAGAAATGAAATTTTTTCTTTTCTTTTTTGTTTTTGTTTTTTCAAGGTAGAGTCTCATTCTAGCTCAGGCTGACCTAGAATTCACTATGTAGTCCAGGGTGGGCTCCAACTCACCACGATCCTCCTACCTCTGCCTTCTGAGGGCTGGGATTAAAGGTGTGCACCACCATGCCCAGCCCAGCCCCTGATGATCTTTTTAAATGCAGAAACTATGGTCTGTTCTCCTCTGTATCACACCTTCCTGATGTTTAGGGCTTGCTTCAGTGACCCCTTCTTTCCATGCCTTGGCTAGTACCACTCACTCCAGAGCATCCTTATTTGATCAGGAACATTTCCCTGTGTTACCTCCTCACCTGCCAGGATTTGAATTTGAACCTGATTTGAGCCCCACTTGAACCCACTTTTGACCTTGGACTAACCAATAACTTCTTTTCGCCTTTGTCTGGGTTTCTTAGAATAGGTAGTAATGTGTCTCCAAGAACTTTGAATGGGTCTAAAATCTAAAGGTCCACCTTCAAAGGAAACCACATGCATCAGACTGAAGGTGGCAGTGACCTCAAAGAGAGCATGTGCTTCCTGGATCTGCACCATTTGCTGTACCAAGAGCTTAACAAAACTTGGCACTATAAACTCCTTGTGGCTGGGGAATAAAAACCATTTGGATGGGTAGCTTGAATCAGTCTTACATAGACCTAAAATTTCTTTGACATCCTAGGTCTCATCTGGAAAATCTGTCTATAATTTTCATTCCATGCCTTAGTAAACTTGGTATGGAAATGTGTCAAATTTGAATTTCAGGAAGGCATTGTCACCCCAGCTGCATTAGCTCATCGCCAACAAGGTGTGCTGGCATTCTGGCTTCCCTTCCTTCCTGAAAGAGTCTCAGAGGTCCTGTGGCAACACCTCTCCCTTCGCTTTCCTGAGCACCAGATGTCAGTGGAAGCATGAAGGGATGAAAGCAAGCAGAAGGCAGGTGTCTCTTTGCCCAGGTATAACCCAATTCCTTAACCCTGAGCTGGAAAGAAACCATGCAGCTTAGAAAGTGTCCTCATTGGTCTCAGATGAGAACACCTGTTGTTCTTAGTGCATTGTGAATGGTCAGAAACATTGAAATGACACAGACCTAGCTGTTCATCCCACTCCAGTCTCAGTATTTACCTACTGCCTTCTTTTTATTTATTTGTTTTATTGTTTTGCTCTAGTCCAGGCTGACCTGGATATCACTATGTAGTCTCAGGGTGGCCTTGAAATCAAGGCAGTCCTCCTACCTCTGCCTCCCAAGTGCTGTGATTAAAGGTTTGTGCCACCATACCCGGCTCTAATTTATTATTTTCAAATATTTTATTTTTATTTATTTATTATTTGACAGAGAGAGAGAGAAAATGGGTGTGCAAGGGCCTCTAGCTACTTCAAACAAACTCCAGACACGTGCCTACCTGGGTCCTTTGGCTTTGCAGGCAAATGCCTTAACCACTAAGCAATCCCTCCAGCTCCTAATTTATTATTTTTAATCTTTATTTATTTGAGAGACAGAGAGAGGGAGAAAGAGATAGGGACAGAGAGAGATAAAGAGAAAATGGTCACACCATGGCCTCTAGCCACTGCAAGCAAACTCTAGATGCATGTGCCACCTTGTGCACCTGGCTTACGTGGGTCCTAAGGAATCAAACCTGTGTCCTTTGGCTTTGCAAGCAAGAGCCTTAACCACTGAGCAATCTCTCCAGCCCTTAACCTAGCACCTTCTATTGATAAGACTTTACCTGCCATTAGCATGGGCCATAGTGCACATTCATACAGAGAACATGGTCTTCTTTTGGTCTGTACCAAACTAAGGAGTAAATATTTTCCCCTTGAAGTGGATACATGGAATTTAAAATTTTAGGATAGCGTTTGCCAACTAAAACACATTATCTGTGTAGGACTGGATTATTTCTACAACAGAATGACCGTGGCTGAATAGGCTTCACCTCTTTCGTGCTCATCCCCACACGTCCTGTAGGACGTAGCTCTGATGTGCTTTCAGAAGCACCTCAGGCCCCACTCTCTCTCTCCTCACCCCCCTCCATCCCATTCCAGTTGTAGCCTCACTCTGGGACTTGGCATATGAGCTGTTGATTGTTTCTGTTTATCTGTTTTTGGGCTTTTGTGGTACCCTAATTGATTTGAGGCTATATACCATAACTATCAACAAATAATCACTTCATCATTTGGCAGGCGTCGTTAGATCTGATGAGCGGTCATAAAGTCATAACTGTGTACTAGGGTCCAGGGAGATCATGGAGACTGGAGACACAGACCGCTTTTTTATGAATGAAGAATGGAACCATGTACTTGTTCAGTGCAGTGATGGAACTTTCTGGAGTCTGAATGGCTTTGATATGCATGGCAAGCAGTATTGCAAAGGGTTCTTGTTCTGAATCATGTAAACCTGGATTTTTATTCTGGTTCTGCTCCTCACCAGTTCTGTGACCTTGGCCAACTTCTGTCCCCATCTCTGAACTTGGATTATCTCCATCTGTAACAATGGAATGCTTGTTACAGGTTTGGGATGCAGTACCCACAAGTAATGATAGTAATTTTTTTTAATTATTTGCTAATATTTAGAAATACCTGTGTTCTGCTTATGTGATAAGTGTTAGGCTAAAGATTAAGCTGGGGACATAATGGTGACAGAGGTTCCCTTGAATCATTTTGGTAGTAGCTATAATTTTTTTTTTTTTTTGATTTTTCGAGGTAGGGTCTCACCCTAGCCCAGGCTGACCTGGAATTCACTATGGAGTCTCAGGGTGGCCGAGAACTCAAGGTAATCCTCCTACCTCTGCCTCCCGAGTGCTGGGATTAAAGGCGTGCGCCACCACGCCCGGCAGTAGCTATCTTTTGTCCAAGCCTCCGGGTGCTGACATGATTGAATGTGGTCCGAAATAAGTGCTCATTCACCGTGCGGCACTTTTGCTGTGTGTCTGGGGTGATTCTGGTGGCACTGTGTTTGCTCTAAGGAAAGAATGCATAAACCACTACTGGGACAAGATTTGGATCCGTGGTGCTGATGCACCAAACAAACATCAAGCACAGGAGGGAGGAAGATCATTATTATTATAGTAATAACCACTCCTGTGTGTGTGTGTGAGAGAGAGTCTCTTTCACTCTTTCACTGAAGTCTCACTGTGGTAGTTAAAATGTGGAAGTTCCCCCATAGCCTTATGTGTTCATAATGAAGCCTCATGCCCAATCCCCAGTTTGTGGCAATTTGGGAGGTGGAGACTTGCTGGAGGAGGTGTGTCAATGTGAGTGGACCTCAGAGTGTATTAGTCCAGCCCTACTAGGTGATAGTCAGCTCCCTTGCTGCTTCTTACCAGCAGCTGTGGCAAGATGTGATGTCTAACTTCCTCCTGTGTCATGTTTGTCCCTTCCATGATGAAGCCTCTGCTCCATACTATAAGATAAATTCAATCCTTTCTTCCCATGACCTGCTTTTGATCAGCGTTTCTACCCCCTCACCCCACACACACACTCAGCAATGAGAAGCTAACTGATTCACTCATTCAAAGCTCATCAAGCACACACAGCCCAGCTCACAGGAGTGCATCACAATGACTCGTGTACCTGAGGGTGTGTGTCCAGTGAGGGATGAAGATAGGACTTCAGCCAGAATTTTTGGGTCTCTGATCCAGTAAGTAAATAAATACTCTCAGGAGCTTGGTGGTTAGAAGGGAGAGAATAGCCTTTACGTTTATATAAGGTTGAACTTGGTTTTATTTTGTTATGTGGTGCTTTGAATGGCATGTCCCCCATAGACTCATTTGTCTTGGTCCAAAGCTGGTGGCAACTTGGGAAGGTTGTTGGGCTTTTGAGAGGTGTGTGTGTGTGTGGGGGGGGTCTTATTAGAAGAGGGGTGTTACTGTCAGAAGACTTTGGGATATGATAGCTCAGTTCCCACTTGCCAGTGCTAGCTCACTCTTGATGTCCCCACCCTGATGCTGATGCATGAAGATGTGAGCCAGTTGCCTGCTCAGCCATGCTTTCTTCACCATAATTAAACTTCACCTCAGGTTATAGGTTAAATAAAGCCTTTCTTCTCATAAGCTGCTTCTGGTCAGGTGTTTTGTCCTATCAATGAGAAAGTAACTACACCACTCTTCTATAAAGTAGACACAGTATTTCTTTGATTGAGGTTTGATGCATATAAAATAGAATATAACAGTTATGCAGAGCTTCATTGACTACTAGGTTAGTAAATTTTATTTATCAGTAGCATGTTTGTCAGTATAGTTGACATGAAGATGACCTGTTCTTTTGTGCTGCTTACTTGTTATGTGACCTTAGGTCATTTATTTATATTCCTTAAGACTCAGTTTTCTCATGAGTAAGTGGGGACAGTCATAATGACCACATACAGACTAAATAGCACGTGCTCAGTTCAGGCTAGCTGTCGCTGGGGTGAAGTGGATGGTTTTACGTGTCCTCTCCATTCTGCCCTCATCAAGAATGGAATCCATGAGCACAAGCCTTAGATTTACCCTCCTGGGCCCTCCTTGCCTGCCTGAGGCTCCCTCTCTTTTTTGAAAGGAGCCAGTGGCCAACCGAGGCACAGGCAGTTTATTGCCTTGGTGTGTGCTCCTGAACCAGGCTCCGTTTTCTTGTTCCTTGGTTTGTGTGCCCCTGAACCCAAATTCTAATGTCTTGTTTACTTAGTGTGTGTGAACGCAGGCTCTGTTGCCTGGATCCTCGGTGTATGCTCCTGAATCCTGGCTTTGTTTTCTTGTTCCTTGGTGTTTGCTCCTGAACCCAGGCTCTGTTGTCTTCTTCCTCAGTGTGTGATCATGAACCCAGTCTCTGTTGTCTTATTCCTTGGTGTGTGCTCCTGAACCTCGGCTCTGATGTCTTGTTTCCTTGGTGTGTGCTCCTGTGTTCCAGCAGCTTGAATCTGGACTTCAGAGCTTGGGGCTATGGTTGCCCTCTCCTTTACATTTCTACTTTAACCTCATGCTGCATTTTAACCACATAGGCCAGTCAACAACTAGAGGCTGTCATCCATGTATGAGAAGGTTAGACCATGTCTCTGGCTACAGAGATGCCAGAGTGACTCCCTGGGACGTTTTATTTTGGAACTGTAGTAGTAAAGGTTCTGACCTGTTGCCTTGGCCCAGGGCTTCCAGGCTTTTAGACTAAAGAGATAACTACATGGGCTCCTCAGCTGATTACTGGGAACTTGTTGACCAGGCACTAGGGAAGCAACTGTGGTCAGTGTTGGTCTGGACAATGTGTTTTCTGATTCTACCATAGTTGAATTGACAGCGTCTGTCATGAAGTATATGTTCAATACATATTAGCTGAATTAATAGAATTAATTGTGTAAAAACTGTGATATGAAGGGATGCTAAGGATTTATGCTATCATCAGTGGTGAATATTTATATGCCAAGCACTGTGATAACCAGTTACTATGAATTTTCGCTGAATCCTGATTTAAACAAAATATTTTATTTATTTGTGAGGGGTGAGAGGTGGGGTGAGAAGGAAGGGAGGGAAAAAGAGAAAAAATGGGAGGTAGAGAGAGAATGAGTATACCAGGGCTTCTTGTCACTACAAACCAGCTCCAGACTCATGCCCACTTTGTATATCCATCTTTAGATGAGTGCTGGCGAATTGAACCTGGGCCAGCCAGCTTTGCACGTAAGTATTTTTAACCACAGAGCCATCTTCCCAGCCTAGGTACTGTGGAATTCAACCTGGGCCAGTAGGCTTTTCAAAGAAATACCTTTAGCTGCTGAACCATCTCCGCGGCCTAATGAAACTCTGCTTTTCTCTGACACACCAAAAGCACATAGTGCACAATGTTTCTCCTTTGGTTATCAATTTGTCCAGGTGTTTCTCCCCATCAAAGAACCTGTTCTTTAGCAGATATTAGCCGGATTTTCTACAATTTAACTCAACATACCTATGTACGTAGACACTGTGTACCTAAAGCTATAGTCACATCCCATACATTAAAGGCTCAGCTACTCACCTTAGATGTCAGTGATAATCCCCTGGATCCTCTTGTTGATTTCGTTAATTTGTTACAGTAGTTCGCTGAACTCTCATTTATCTGCTTATTACAGAAAATGCTTCAGAGTGTAGGATAGAGGACGTGCTTAGGGCAGGGAGCGTGTGGAGGGGCAAAGGGCGTGCCTGGCTTCACTGTGCACATCGCCCTCCAAGATTCTGTGTGTTTCTCAGTCTGAAAGCTCCTAATCACGCCCTCTGCATTCTGTGCGGCTTAGTGACATGGGCTGGATTGACTGAAGCACTGGTCATTGGGAGGGCCTGTAGGTCAAGGTGTGTGACGGAAGGAAGGTAGCAACCTTCTAGTCTCGTGAGGGCCACTCTTAGGACCAGCCCATATTTTGAGGCTCTCTAGGGGTCGCAGCCTCAGGCCATCTCAGTAGCCATCCTAGAAAGATGCTAATCACGCTGGAGATTCCAGGGGTCTTAGGAACAGTGTTCCGGGAATTAAATTATTAAATTAATTTTTAATTGAATTGTTGAAGTAATTTAATTAAATTTAAGGAAATCAGATAGAACAAAGGATTTCCCTAGCAGTCCTTTCTATGAGGATTTTAGGAATTTGTGATAACTGGTCTCAGAAGCCAGGGGCAGAGATCACATTATCGTATTCAGCAATACCTTTATTAACATGAGTGCCACTGGGGCTGGAGAGATGGCTTAGTGGTTAAGGCATTTGCCTGCAAAGCCGAAGGATCCCGGTTCGACCCTCCAGGACCCGTGTAAGCCAGATGCACAAGGGGGCACGTGCATCTGGAGTTTTTTTTGCAGTGGCTGGAGGCCCTTGTGTGCCCATTTTCTTTCTCTCTCTCCTCCCCCCTTTCTCTCTCTCTCAAAGAAAGAAAATCTATTTAATAAAATGACAAGTATCATTGTCTTCTTTGCCCCTGTTGGACACCAGAACCTCAGAAATGCTTAAAGACACACAGCTAAGGGGCAGCTAAGGTAAACATATGAAGTATTCTACTCTTGACATGCTCAAAGGGGGCCAACATATGAGACTGTGGTCCCCTTACCTCTTTAAGCCTCCGCTCCTTTGTCTTCTAGGGAATGGAGTGGGGACTCCGGGGTCCCCTCCGGCACTGCTCACCTCGGGGTTCTTTCTGTTTGGGTACCAGCTGTGGACCTGTGTCTGACCACTGGTGTATGGACTGCTGAGAATGAGCACTGCACTTCCAAATTGCTTTGGCTCACTAGAGAGGACCACAGTGAACAGTATTTTGGATAGAGTGCCAAGGGAATGAACAACCTTAGAATTAAGCCTGCAGTCTCTGGGCACATTGCATGGGCCAAGCTCATTGGCAGTTCTAGGCCTATCTTAGCTGTCTTCCATTGTTGGCACAAAACAGGACAAGTGGAATACAGAGAGCGAAAGTAGAATGTGGAAGCATAACATGAAGTGTTGGGCAAGTCTCCCCCTCCCCACAGCCACTCCCACTGGCCATGCTGGTGGGTGTCTGGGTATCTACTTGATAATGGCTTAGCTTGGGAATGGTGACTCACTGGTCACATCTCAGCCTTCTGGCCCCAGTGTGGGAGTCTGGCCTGTACTGTCAATGGGTCTTTTGCTCCATGTTCTCTCTGTAACCACCTCGGGCTCATGGAAGGGTTGCTGTGAGGCTCTAGAGAATGCAAAGAAATGATTCAGACAAAAGTGATCCTTCTAGAGCTGGAGAGATAGCTTAGTGGTTAAGATGCTTGCCTGTGAAGCCTAAGGACCCAGGTTCATTTCCCTAGCACCTATGTAATTCCAGATGCACAAAGTGACATTTATGTCTGGAGTTTATTTGCAGTGGCTAGACGGCCTGGCATACCCAATCTCTCTCTGTATCTGCCTCTTTACCTTTCTCTCAAAAAAAAATAAATAATATTTAAAAAAAATTTTAGGGGCTGGAGAGTTGGCTTAGCAGTTAAGGTGTTTGCCTGCAAAGCCAAAGAATCCTGGTTCAACTCTCCAGGACCCAGTAAGCCAGATTCACAAAGGGGTATATACATCTGGAGTTCGTTTGCAGTAGCTGGAGGCCCTGGCACACCCATTCTTTCTCTCTCTCTCTCAAATAAATAAGTAAAAAAAATATATATTTTAAAAAAGAGATCTTTCTTTTGGGCTGAAGAGATGGCTTAGCAGTTAAGGCACTTGCCTGCAAAGCCTAAGGACCTATGTTTGACCCCCTAGATCCACATAAACTTACTGCACATGCATCTGGAGTGTGTTTGCAGTGGCATACTCATTCATATTCTTTCTCTCTCAAATAAAAATTCCAAAATAAAAAATGATCTTTTTAGGGCAGGAGAGATGGCTTAGCAGTTAAAGTGCTTGCCTGCAAAGCCAAAGGGCCCAGGTACAATTCCCTAGGACCTATGTAAGCCAAATGCCCAGCGTTACTTTGAGGTCAACCTGAGAACTACATATGAATTCCAGGTCAACCTGGGCTAGAAGGAAAACCTACTTAAAAAGAAATTTAAAAAGTCAATAAATAAAAGATCTTTCTAAAGCATTTCAAATACATAAAGCACATAGTTCATTCCTAACTCCCCAGTGACTGACAAGGATGGGATATTATGTTTTGAGTCTCCTGGATAAACAGTTGACCCAGTAGACTTGGGAGTGCTAAATAAGCAGGTGAGCTCCTGCTTGCCTCTTTGGATCAGCCCATTCTCAGTGCTCTTCTTAGATGAATTCCTAAAAGCCTTGGCCTGTGGCTTAGTTTGGGCTGGGTGGGGCCAGGAAAGTGTGCCTGTAAGCTTGTCAGTGAAAGTGGAAGGGAGGCTTCTCAGAACATGGAACAAAACTGAAATACTCTTAACTTCTGCGCAACTGTCTTCTACCTGTTTGCTCAACTCTTCAACGTATAATGAGGTAAACATGTCACCCTAAAATTCTTTAGAACCGGAAATAAGAGGAGAAAATAATGGCTGCTCTCCAGATCACTCATTCCTGGCTCAGTAACCAAAAATCAGTATCAGGCCAGGCGTGGTGGCGCACACCTTCAATCCCAGCACTAGGGAGGCAGAGGTAGGAGGATCACCGTGAGTTAGAGGCTACCCTGAGACTACATAGTGAATTCCAGGTTGGCCTGGGCTAGAATGAAACCTTACCTTGAAAAAACTGAAAAAAATAAAACAAAACAAAAATCAGCATCAAATCTAGGTGTGTGGGCAAATACACAAGTTGGATGAGACTACAGTGGGGCATTAAGAACATGAAAAGTTCTGGGTTCTTCATGCCCAGGAGCATAAATATGAATTTATTGATTTCAGAGTTTGAGAGACTGTATCTTACCCTGAGTTTCTTGTGTTTCTTTTTTAATACAAAGTGTCTGATGCGCAAATTTTTTGTTTTTTATTTTGTTTTTTTCAAGGTAGGGTCTTGCTCTAGCCCAGGCCGACCTGGAATTCACTATGTAGTCTCAAGGTGGCCTCGAACTCATGGCGATCCTCCTCTCTCTGCCTCCTGAGTGCTGGGATTAAAGGCGTGCACCACCACACCCGGCTTTTGATGTGCATCTTTTAAAACTTAATTTCAGTAATTACCATACTCTATTTGACTGGGTAAATGGTAGTTTCAAAATCTCTAACACAAGTAACTTTCCTAACCATTAAAAAAATTTATGGGCTGGAGAGATGGCTTAGCAGTTAAGCGCTTGCCTGTGAAGCCTAAGGACCCCGGTTCGAGGCTCGGTTCCCCAGGTCCCACGTTAGCCAGATGCACAAGGGGGCGCACGCGTCTGGAGTTCGTTTGCAGAGGCTGGAAGCCCTGGCATGCCCATTCTCTCTCTCTCCCTCTATCTGTCTTTCTCTCTGTGTATGTCACTCTCAAATAAATAAATAATTTAAAAAAAAGAAATAAAAAAAATTATTTTTATTTTTATTTATTTGAGAGAGAGAGACAGAGAAAGAGAGAAAATGAGAATGAGAATGTGTGCACCAGGGCCTCCAGCCTCTGCAAACGAACTCCAGACACGTGTGCCACCTTGTGCATCTGGCTTATGTGGGTCCTGGGGAATTGAGCCTCAAACCGGGGTCCTAAAGGCTTCACAGGCAAGCGCTTAACTGCTAAGCCATCTCTCCAGCCCTTCCTAACCATTTTTGAGCTGAAGGTTGGGTTTGTGTTTTGTGTCTCACTTGACTGACACTAAAAGTGAATTCTTAGGGGACCTGGGGAGAGCTAAGGGAGACAAAACACAGTCAGGCAGTATGCAGTTAGTCTGATTTCATCAAGTTCAGTGTCTTCTCATCTGTCACCCAAGCCGCTCTTAGGTTCTTTGCTAAAGAACTTATTATGAAAATGGTTTCACATTTGCTGCCAGTGGTAACGTTACCAGCTCCCACCTTCGGGTAGGATATTTACAGTGCTTCTATTGGTTTGAGTCATATGGGAACAAAATCAAATAATCACCCCATCTACCTTGCAGTTAGAAGCAATTCATTTGTGGTGTGCAGGTCCTACTGCGCTGGCTCTGATGTGGCCTGGTTATTTAGGGCCTTGGCAGTGTTAATAGCTTTGAATTATCTAATGGAAACTATATTTTGAAAAAAGCAAATAGTAAACCCTATGCCAGTAATTCTTATCATGGTGTGGGATTGGGTATGACAAGAGGGAAAGGTCATTGTTGCCACATTGACAAGAACACACCTAGGACATGTTTGTGAAGATGACCCATCGGGTAGAAGGAGAAGATGATATTTGAGAGTTTTCTCACAGAGACCCCATGAAACAAACATTATGATCCCAGCCCTAACAAAAGAGCTAAAGTCTACATACTTCATTCTTGGAAGTTTAAGTGTGATCTGAAAAGTCATGAAGAAGACCCATGTGTATCTATAAATCCTTTCTTCACCATCCCTGATATGTAACATAAAATCAGAAGGATGCTGATGCTTGTATATTGGTTTCAACCTCCAATGGTCCCTGTCAGGAAGGTTCCCCATGGCAGGCCTGCTCCAAACGTACACGTATATGTCCTGGGCAGCTGACTCAGACAGAGGCAGAGAGGTGCTGGCTGCTAACAGGCTTGCAAGGGGTCCTTAAACAGGCCACTCAAGTGCCCAACCTGGTTCCCCAGAAGGCCTGCACCACAGGATGTTTCTGAGATGCGTGACTGGATCCAAGGAGATCTTTGTTACTAAGGCTGGAGCACTGGGCTTGTAAATACTCCATACTCACACTACTCATCACTGACAGGTTCATGAGGTCTTAGGTTCAGTGTGTAGTCCCTGAAGAGGCCTGGCTGGGTTCAACTATGGAGTGGCCCTTTCTAGTTATCAAGCACCTTTGGAAAGTTTTATTCCCTCTCCAATTCTGTTTCCTTAATTATGAAATGGGGTTAATAATTACCCTATCTTTAGGAGACAGTTAAGAAGTCAATAAAGTGAGCCAAGTATATTTCATGAGACATTGCCTGTCATGCCATTAATGCTTAATAAATGTCAGCTCTGGTAATATTTATATGATGTTTCTCCTATTTGTACTAATTATGCTGGTTGTAACACATTAAAAGCAACTCCAGTTTATAGGGTTAAATTAGCATTTACTTAATGTGTCCATTAACTTGCTTCTCCTAACGTTCTCGAGAAGCAGCTTGGTGATGCAGATAAGAAAACAGAAATAAGTTGGGTGTGGTGACGCACGCCTTTAATCCCAATACTCAGGAAGTAGAGGTAGGAGGATTGCCATGAGTTTGAGGCCACCCTGAGACTCCATAGCGAATTCCAGGTCAGCCTGGGCTACAGTAAGACCCTACCTTGAAAAACAAAAACAAAAATAGAAAACCAGAAACATAGGGAGGCAAGTCCTGTATCCCAGGTAGCCAATTTTGCTCCATATACCTCTCTCCAATAATTTCTGCTATTGGTGTGTCTCCACATGGCAAGGATGTCTAATCTCTCTGTCTGTCTGACTGTCTGTCTGTCTGTCTGTCTTTGAAGGCATGGCTTGTGTGATGTGAAAGCAGGCAGGTTAGCCTCAAGTAAGGTGACCTAGAATACCAGCCATATTGGGGGCAAGAAGTTCCAAGTTGCTGGAGAGTTTTCTCTCTCAAGCCACTGAAAAGCTTTATGGTTGGGGAGGGAAAGGTAAGATGGGGAGAGCTTGGCCAGGAGCCCATCTATTTAGCCTAACTCGCAATGTACTCTGATTTAGGGATTGTTATTGGCTTTTTGGGGAAAAGCTTGGCAGCCTTCACAAAGACATTAAGATTTTGAACATAACGTGTGGTTCTGAAGACTGATTGCAAGGGCCGATATTTGCCTTTGAGCTCCTGGGCTGTGTGACTGTCTGCTACTATTTCCTGGTCTGTCTGCCTGCGTGTTCCTCCTGCCTTGGCCATCCAGGGATATATGACCTTGACCCTTTGGCATCTTCATGTCAAGAACCAATGCCTACAAAATGCTTGGGGCTGTGCCAAACACTTGGGAAAATGTGTGTGTCTTCTCTCTCACTTAACTGTTCCTCTCCCCAGCAACTAGCCAGGGCGAGCCCAGCACTTATTTCTGAGACGCAATCTGTGTTCATCACAGTAGGACGTGTCTTGCCTCCAGCAGCGGCTGTGACTTCATTGAGCGTCCTTTTCTAAAACAGGCCAAGAAGCCCTGTTTCAGGACCTGATGATGCAGGACGCTTGCAGTCATAGCAGTTGGCCCTGAGGACCGCTGTGTCCCAAGTACACAGTGCCCACTGTCTTCTCTGCGGGCATCCCGCCGGGGCTGGTGCATGGCTGTCGAGTGGAGCCTCTTTCATCTCAGCTGGAGGGGTGAAAGCTACCAGCCAGGATGTGTAGTCCATTCATTTCTCCTGGGAACTGTTGCCTGGCCCCTGCCTGCATACTCTCAGAGCTGGGAGGCTCCTGACACCCCTGGCAGGCAGCTCTTTGGGGTGGCGGCGGGGGAGCGGTAGTTTCTTGATATTGAGATGCAATCTGCCACTTCCTCCTCTCCACATAGGATTTTGTCTTTATTCGGTAGCCATGCAGAGATCAGGCCAAATCTTGTTTTACCTAATGGCCAAGATCGCATCACTCGTTCTTGCCTTAATGCCTTACCAAATACTACCCTACGTGCAGACACGGTGGCTGTCAATGTCCGCCTCCTCCTCCAGTGTCTGTTGTTCTCATGAAGCCTATAATGATAAGCAAGCACACGGGAAACTGAACTTGGGGCCGTTGTTGTAAAGAGGCAAATTGGCTAACTCTGATAAGGGCTCAGTCACCCTTGCAGGCATGGATGGGCCCTTCTTAGCAGGAACTGTTTAGTTGTGTCTGGATGACAAGAAGGACACAGTCCAGCAAGGGGTGGGCTTCCATTCTGAGCTAGCAGCTTGTGCATGGCCTTGAAGGGGGCAGAGCCTGAGCACCTTTGAGGAGCAGAGGCTAACGGGTGCTTCTGGGCTGTGCTGAGTGAGGGGAAGGTGGTGGGACGAGAGATTGCTGGGGGCAGCAGGGGCCTGTCGGGTTTGGACTTTATCCTGAAGGTACTAGGAAGCCATCCAAATGGTTTTAAGCTGGCCAGCTGGGATTCGGCTGTGTGGGATAATGCTGTGGGTTAGACCCGGGGATGGTAATGCACAGTTAGCTGTGGTGCTGCAGGTGAACAGATGAGGGCTTGGAAGTGCGGGGAGGATGGGGTGAAGCATGCTGAGAGGGCTTGCTTTGGGATACAGGGGGGTGGCTTAAACCAGGGAGTGACAAGAAGGGTGGCTCTCCATTTCTTCCTTGACCAGGATCCTTTGCCTGTGTTCCCATGTGATGGTCGGCTGCCAGGCTTCCGCATCCGAGTGGAACCGTTTTGGGCTGGATGACGCCCTCTCAGTCCCAGAGTAGGAATGCGTAAAGGGATTTAGGTTTTATTCAACCAAGTTTATCAAACTGCCTGTTTCTATGTTTCTGTGGTACTGGCTAGATATCATTGTGTTACAGATTCATTTGGGGTACTGGGGTGCTCCCTGGAACCCCAAACCCCCGAGTTCATATCTGCAAACTAACCAAAGAATTGGCAGTCCAGACTAAAGAATATGATTTTTTAAAATACCATGTTTTATTCAGATATCACAGGGGAGTAAGGAAGGGAAGGGAAAGTGGGGAGAGGGGAACTTTATCACGTGGTCCAGGAGCCCATGTGAATGGACATGGGCCTTAGATATGAGAAGGGATTTTAGAAAATGCACTTCCAGGGCTAGAGAGCTGGCTTACTGGTTAAGGTGCTTACCTGCAAAGCCAAAGGATCTCAGTTCGATTCCCTAGGACCCACATAAGCCAGATGCAGAAGGTGGCGCATACATTTGGGAGTTTGTTTGCAGAGGCTGGAAGCCCTGGTGTGCCCATTTTCTCTCTCTCTCTCTCTCTCTCTCTCTCTCTCTCTCTCTCTGTCTCTTTCTTTATCCCAAAGAAATAAATGAAAATAAAATATTTTTAAAATGCACTTCCAAAGAGATTAAAATGAAAAGCCAGTAATAAGAAGTGCCCCTTCTCATCCTGGTAGCCAAGCTGCTGGGGTTCAAGCTGCTGGGGTTGGGATGGGGTGTGGCGGGGTCTGGGAGGAAGATAGGTAATCTCGCCAGGGTGAAGACCCAGGTGTACTGTCCTGTGTAGTTCCAGGGCTGGAGAGGTCATAAGAAGGGCCTTCTCTGTGGGTCCAGAAAGATCTTAGAGTCTGTGTGCTCAGCACATCTGGGTACAACTTCACCAAGTATCCTAGTCAGTCAGCCTGGGCTCCAAGGAGGAATGCACCCATACCTGGGCAGGGTGTGGGCTCAAGAAAGATCTGATTGGGTGAGACAGAGAGATGTTGAACTCCACAACTGAAGCAGGTTGGGCCAGCTGAGAGAGGCAGTTCATAGGTGTGGTAAGGGTGCCTACTTGTGGTTAACCTAGCCTCTCACAACTAGTGATGAAAAAACACAGCGAGTAATATTAACAATAAAATTAAAGATTATATTTGCATCCAATGTTTATAAAACAAGCTAGTAAGACTTCATACTCTCCCTTCATACTCTCTGGTTTGGGGTTCCAGGTGTGCTATTTGTAAATTTTATTTATTTAAGATAAAGGGGAGGGGAAGATCGACAATATATGCACACCAGAGTCTTGCGCTGCTACAGATGTGCAGATATGTGTGCCACTTTGTGCATCTGGCTTTACGTGGGTACTTGGGAATTGAACCTAGGTCGCTGGGCTTTGAGGCATGGCAAGCAAGCACCTTTAACCACTGAGACATCTCTCCAGCCCCTTAGGTGTGATCTTGGCTGATGTGTCATAACCACCTAAGAGCCAGACATTGTCATTTTTTTCCTACAGGGGAGAAAACCAAGACTGTGCTTGTTGAGGTAACAAACTCAGGGTCCCCAATAAACACATCACAAAGGATTTAAGTCCAACCCTGTAAATGTCCAGAACCAACTTTCTTCCCAACTAGCCATGGTTCCTCTGTCTCTTGCTAAGTTCCCATGCTGCGGAATTCTACTCTGTCCTCCATCTGCAAGTGGCAGACATTATTCATCCACTTTACTTGCAAGGGATTTTCTCCACTCTGTCTCATTCGTTTAGGAAGCAGTCATAGTTGTGCAAGAGTGACATCGCTTCTGATCCAAGGCGTCTCTTTACACGTGCAGCTTCTGAGAGCATCCTGTAATTCAAAGAGTGGAAGCTGGGTAGAGTGAATAGCTTGTGTTGATGTCTCGATGAGAGGCTTGAAATTTATTCACTTAGTATCCAGAGAGGGGAGTGTGATTTCTTCATTTAACTGAAGTGTGCATAACCCTCCAAGTAAACACAGTAATGCTCTCCTGTGGGAATCTGTGTAGATGGCAGTAGTGATGAAGAGATCACAGAATGAACATCAGCCATTAGACACAGCTTCCTAGGGCTGCCCTGGGGAGTTACAAAGGACAGGCTCAGGCCTTTGTGACTTCATAAGCGTGTCTTGTGTCCTTCCTGGCCACCTTGGCTTTAGGAATTGCTCTCATCACAGGTAGATGGGGAGGCTAAAGAATGTTACCAGAGCAGGGGTGACTTCTCCTTTCCAGGAACCCCAAATCCTCCTGTGACCCAATGGCCAAGCCCAGAAAAGTGATCCAAACCAATCCACCATGTCCCCTACCACGCACTAGTTGTCAAATCTGGGGCTTTCAAAACAGGCTGTCATCAGCTAGTGATTTCTTAAACTAAGGGAATCGTTAGCTTAAATGAAGTTTCATTAAGACTCATGTTCTCATTAAGCATAAAATGGCTCGAAAAAAGCTCAACTACCAACATTTCTTAGAAGAAACTCAAACCTTGGCTAAGAAGCTTGACTCTCACCTTTGTGCAACAAGCAATCATGGTTTAATTAGTGGAGTGCTTTGATTTGTTGATTAGAGTAAGGGAGCATATCAAGGCCATGAATATGCATGCTGGTCTTAAAGTAACATTCAGATCCTCCTAGGCTGCTTTTCTGAAGCCGGTTGTCCAGTGACTTTAACAGGCTCATGATGAATATGGATGTCCCTGATTATTTATAGAATCACATCTAGTCCCATCTTTAGCCATTACAGCGTTATTTTTGAGTTGACTGTGACCTGATTCTTAATTCCAGGAAAAGAATGCTTGGTTTGTTTTGCTGGTTTGAAATCTGAGTTCTTCAAATGAAGAAGCCATTTCCTCCCACGAACACCTCACGAACCCTCCTACTCACACACTAAGGAAATGAAACCCAAGTACTATTCCATGCACCGTTTTGGTTTTCTTTACTCATAGGTACTCCTGGTGGCATTTACACATTCTGGGAGCCCCAAGAAATTGATGTGTCCTGGGCATTTTTATCTCTATATGATTGCATACATCTGTATCAGGATGTATAGAATCTTGTCTCAAATGAAGTGGAACTCCAGCTTGCCTGCACATTAGTCAGGCTTTTCCGGTTCACCGTGGTGCATGGAGCCCTCTGGGTTTCTTTTTCTTTATACTATAAGAGAAGTTTTGGAAATTAAATTGGCATCAAGATTCACGTGACCACATTTTGTCCAGATTATATAACAGACCAGCCACGCTTCTCCCTGCTGCGCTCTTTCTCTCTGTTTCTTTCCCTCCCTCTGATCTTCATTGTTCCATTACTAGCTTTTCCTCTGCTGGGATCAGAAGTCATGAGGACTCTCTGCAGCTCCCAGAATCTAGGTCCTGCAGAGGCTGGATGTAAGAAGCTCAGTGCCACTGACACAAAGTTCATGGTCTGCTCAGGTGACTGGTGACATTTTGCACTTCAGCCTTCTTGACTGTCCCTGTGTTGGGGAGTGCCCAGGTGCAGACATAAAGTCCAAGAGTTGGGGTGCCTTTAGCCCATACCTGGGACTCTGTGAGCTGATGTCTGGATGTCCAGCTGTGATAGACTGGCAATTTGTATTTAAATTGCAGTATTTTCTCTTCAAATTTCCATCCCCATGAAATGGAGCTGGTTATCTTTCAAGCAAGGTTCTTTAGGACTCAGGGAGAATGATGCTAAGAAAACGGTGAAGAGATAGGATGTCCCACTTACTATAGCTTGTCCAAGTCCAGGCTAAGGATCCTTTCATGATGGTGTGTAGATAATTGTTTCCTCTTTCCAGTTTGCTAGAGGAAAGTTTATACTAGATCACTGGTTCAGATAAAGAGAGACGTTTTCCAACATTAACACTGAAATTGGCACCAGGGCCTGGATAACAACCCAAATGTGGGACTTAGTTAATAAAGCTCTGTTTACATTTCCAGGAAGAATATTAAATCCCTCTCTGCAAACAGCTTGGAAGGTGTAGTAGCATCGATTCCAGGGCATGGCAGGAATGAAGTACGTTATTAACTTAGAAGCAGCTAGGCGAGCGGTCCTTCTTCCCCTTTAGAAGTTAATGATGAGAATGGGCATTTCTGAAACTGACTGAATGCTCTCTGGGGAATGCTTATTAAAATCTGACCATCATTGCTGGGTTCTGCAACACTTTTATGATCAGCTGTAACCTTATGAGGACTGTCTCGTTACGTCATCACCATTCCATCCATGGAGCCGCCAGACATGCGCCATGCCTCTGTGCTGGTGCAGCTCTTTCTGATTACCGTTGTTCTGATGAAATAATTTCCCCTTTTCTGTCAGTCAGACCCTTCGCTCATGCGTTCCTCAGTGCTTGCCACTGTCCTGTTGATGTCCTTTGTCCTTCCTGGGCCGATTTAAGTGGAAGGCTGCTTGAATCCTTGTGTCGTTTCCTTCTCCCAACCCCCGAAACTACTCCAGCCACCCCGACTCTGACTCATAGTGCCGGTTTGTCCTGTGGAATTTTTACACGGGTGCACTTTCCATTGCCTGGGTCACCCTCTCGATGCTTCAACTCACAGCGCTATAAACAGGAACTGAAACAGTTACCTTCTCATCGCTGTGATGAGACACCCAGTGAGAAAAGTTTACGGGAGGAAAGGATTTATTTCAGGCTTACAGTTTTGAGGAGGAGATTCACGATGGTGCAGAAAAGCAATGGCACCTGGCCTACAACATCACATAAACATATCCAGTGGAAGGAGGGAGGGGTCACACTGTCTGAGGAAGCTAGCTCTGAACACCCAGTGGAGCTGGACTAATCAACCCCAAGGTCCACCCCCGGCAACATGCCTTCTCCATCAAGGCTCCACCTCCCAACGGCTCCACTAGCTGGGGACAAAGTAGGCAGCTTAATGGCAAACATTTGATTCTATGGGTGATACTTTATATTAAAGCCACCAAAGAAACTTAGTTGTAGAACCAGTGGTAGGTTATAACCTCAGGAACAATTTAGAACTACCCTAAGCTTTCATTTCCTTGTGTGTCAAGGACGGGTTCCTTGCCATCCCCTGATTTATATATTGAGTGAGTATGCAGACAAAACATGGCTCTTTCTTTTCTTTTTTTTTTTGTTTTTTTTATTTTTATTTATTTATTTGAGAGCAACAGACAGAGAACGAGGCAGAGAGAGAGAGAGAGAGAGAGAGAGAGAGAGAGAATGGGTGCGCCAGGGCTACCAGCCACTGCAAACGAACTCCAGACGCGTGCGCCCCCTTGTGCATCTGGCTAACGTGGGACCTGGGGAACCGAGCCTCGAACCGGGGTCCTTAGGCTTCACAGGCAAGCGCTTAACCGCTAAGCCATCTCTCCAGCCCAAAACATGGCTCTTTCTCCAAAGAGATGAGCCAAACATGAATGCCTGTGGACCAGGACTATGGGTTCAGCCTGCTGTGGATTCCTTTACTGGTTGCACTGTGGAATTAGTTACTCAGGCTTTTACTAATCATGGAATAAAATGAAGTCATAGATAAATGCATTTACCTTATACATTGGTGGTAACACCAAGTAGGCAGAGTACAGCAAATCAGGGGACCCTTAGCTATGGATTTCACATGTTATCTGATCATGTTCTTTAAAAAACAATATTTTGGCCTAGCAGTGAAGATGTTTGCCTGTGAAGCCAAAGGACCTTGGTTCAAATCCCCGGGACCCATGTAAGCCAGATACACAATGGGAACATATGCCTGGAGTTCGTTTGCAGTGGCTAGTGGCCCTGGTGTGCCCATTCTCTCTCTGTCTGTCTCTTCTCTCTCTGTGTCTCTTCTCTGTCTCTCTTCTCTCCCTACCTCTCTTCTCTCTCTCACTTTCTCTGCTTACAAATAAATAAAATTTAAAAATAAGTATTTTTTTTTTATTTGAGAGAAAGAGAAAGGGGCAGACAGACAGATAGACAGTGAGTGAGTATGGAACTCAAGGGCCTTCTGCTGCTGCAAAGGTGCTTCTGTTACATGTACCACTTCAACTAGGGAATTAAACCCAGGCCATGAGGCTCAGCAAGAACTTTTAACTGCCAAGCCACATCTCCAGCCCAACATTCCTAACTTTTGTGTTGGTGGAAGCTGGTGGTCTATTAAGTTAATATATTCCGAAAGACTTTATCCAGTACTCCCAAAGATGTTAAGTCAAACACAGAGGTGGAAAATGAGAGGTTATTAAAGGATAGAAGATAGCCAGAGACTGATCGCATTGTTCCATCTCTCCACAACCAAAAAGCTCTAGTCCACAGCTCTGCAGAACCTTAAATTCAGATGTGGATTTTTCAGGGAGGGTCAAGTCACAATAAGTACCTCCTACATGCTGAACACAGTGTTAGCTCTACAGATATGACCATGACCAGACAAGATGCTCACTTTTGGTGTTGGAGGGAGCCTACAGTCAAGTACCACAAAAACGAAAAAGTTAAGATGTAAAGATGGCAGTTTAAGTTTTAGTGCCCAGGAGAAAGGAGAAAGAACGTTAGATTGTCGGGAGGTATAAAACAGGGAACTAACATCCTATTTTGCATTTATTTGAGGGTGTGACAGTTTAATTCACTAAGAGGCTGACCACAGCAAAGGCCACACATGAGTAGATTCAACTACTTCTGATGGTCCTGACTATGCCACCCCAGCGTCCCAAGCCTGTGCTAGAGCACATCCCTTGACTGCTTCTTCCTTTTATCCTTTCATAATGTTCCCAACTAAGTGGTAGTGATCCCACCATCTCCTTCTCATTCTCATGGCCTCTGTGTCCAGCACTGGATGTTCCAGCAATTCCTCAGGCACACAGGATTGAAATGCTTTGGACGGCTCGGTCTCTTTTCCTTCCCTTAACCCTCAGCCTCCTTCCTTGCTGACTTCCAGACTAGGGGCAGTTAATGGATCAAGGAAAAGAGTAATTGAAAGCTGGTGAGAGTCAGCAATAGTCACTGACAGTCAAGAAGCCAGCCTTGCTGCTGGTCACTCACCACTCTGGCTCCATGGTGACTCATGCAGAGGGCTCTCTTCCAACCAGCCTGACGATAGGGAACATAGACACAGGACAAGAGCTATGGTGAGAAAGAGAACCCACTGGAGGGAAAGAGGGGTTGCTGGCCTATGGGGCAGTAATAATAGCAGAGAAGAGTCAGACTGAAGCCTGGTTCTTCTGCAGCACGTGGGCTTTGCCCTAAAATAGGCTGTTCTGTGGCAGGCTTCTGTGGTCTGCGGAAAGCCAGAAGTACCTGGGCTGCTCCTGCCAGTGTGACAGGATCTGCTCACTCAGGCTCCAAGGAAGACGAATATTATTCCCTATTAAGGGTCAATGTGAGTGATGAAGAAAAAAAGTCATTGGGCACAGCCATGGAATGGAACCTCCAGGTCAGCTGTGAGCCCCAGCTAGCTGTTGGTTGGTCTTTGGCATACGGACATGGCAACATCTCAGAAGGGTTACTTTACAGATGGTGCTGAGAGACTTCAAAGTGCTATGAGGTTGAGAGTCCCTCCATGCCAACACCTCCAATGCGTACATTTGGTTGCTGAATATTCTGAGGAGTGACGTAATAAAAACTGCAGGAACATCAAAGAAGCTACCACGGCCGAGTTTTCATGTACACAAAGAAACTGTAGATCATGAAATCAGGCAATTTGATGGCACAAAAATTAAAATATTACCTGTCAAGAATAAAATGAAGCCAGTCAAGAAAAACACGACCAGAAGTAAATGAGAGAGATGATTTTAGCCATAATACATGAAAGTGTTTACAAATCATTAAACCATACCAAAGACAGGAGCCAAAGGTTTCATTGGGAGACAGCAAGAAAATATGCTCAATTTCACTGACATTGAGAGAAATGGAAAGTGAGATGAGATGGAAATTTTCTGCTCTCAGCCACCCTTTTCACAAGGTAGTGTCTTTCATCTTTTCTTCTGGTGATTGTCATATCTCCATCCTCTCAATTAGGCAAGTGCAGTGCTGGACAATGGAAGTATAAATTCTAGTCAATATTTGGTCACATTGAAGATTCAGGAAAAAAAAATAAAATCCTTGTGTTATGTTACTTGTAATTCACCATTCAGGAGTTTGTTTCAAACACATAAATTGAAACTAGGACAAGGACATAGGCAGAAACATAATATAGCAGCAAAATTGATAACAATATCATTCAGTAAGAATATAGTTGGCAAGCAATGATGATGGAGTGATTTGGGTATTGTTACGGGGTACGGTGTCACACAAGTAAGACCATCAACTCACAAAATGTGAGGCAAAGTTTTAATGGGTAAAAGGAAAGAAAAAGAAGAAAGCTGGTGTGTCAGGTCTGCACACCAGAGTTCAGGATCTCAAGATGCAGCCCTGAACTGTTTGGAGTGTCAGCTTTGATTGGAAATAACCACATGAAGCTTATAGTAAAAGCAGGATCCGGAGTTAAACCACAAAATTACATATGGTAAACAAGGAGGGGGGGAGATATTACAAGAAGTCACAAGGATAAATATGTCACATAGTCAGAAGTGAGGCAAGAAACATACTCTACTATGTCATCACAAAGATATTTAGAAACGGATACAGGGAGGTCATGGTATATTGCACAGAGGGATCATTCCATTCCTAAGGTAACAGTAAACACCTGCACTGCACAGAGGGATCATCCTATTCCTTTCACATCCCATATAATGACGTGTTATGGCACCGCTATATCATGTTTTCATAATAACTACATTGTAAGAAAGGTGAGTGAGTCAGATTATAACAAAGTTTATGTTGCATGGATACAACATTGTAAAAGAAAAGGCATCGATGTAAAGATGAGAAAGGCACTCTAAAACATTTATGGGGCTGGATTTACAAACTGCTTTATCCTTGTGCACTTGTGTGAGATGATTGTAATAATGGTGCCTGCATCCTCACTGGGTTACAGGTGACAGCCTGGCCAATACTGTTAACACATTTTATGGACATAGAGAGGAACCTTGGAGAATTAAAAAACTTGCCCAAGGTCAAAGAGCTGCTGGGAAGTGAAGTCTGCTTGAATCTACTTAATGGGTTCTTATCTCCTAGTACATATTGCCCTTCCATAGAAATGTGATCATCAGAGCTGGAAAGATGGCTCAGTAGTTAAGGCTCTTGCCTACAATGCCAAATGACCTGGGTGCGATTCCCCAGTATCCACATAAAGCCAGATGCACAAAGGGGCGCATGCAACTGGAGTTTGATTGCAGTGGCTGGAGGCTCTGCCACATCCATATTCTCTCACTCCCTTTCTTTCCTTGTGAATAAATAAATAAATAAAATATTTTTAAAAAAGAAATGTGATGGGCTGGAGAGATGGCTTAGTGATTAAGGTGCTTGCCTGCAAAGCCAAAGGACCCAGGTTTGACTCCCCAGGTCCTATGTAAGCCAGATGCACAAGGGGGCACACACATTTGGAGTTCGTTTGCAATGGCTATAGGCTCTGGCATGCCCATTCTCTCTTTCTCCCTGTCTCTCTCTACCTGCCTATTTCTGTATCTCTCAAAATAAATAAAAATTTAAAAAATACTTTAAAAAAAGAAATGTGATGATCAGGAGACATAAGAGGGTAGTGGGAGATGATTATTATCATAGTATATTGTTTATATAAACATATAAAATATACATATATAAATATAAATTTAAACAATATATCTATAAATAGTCAATAACATGTTTAAAATTTGATAATTATAGGAAAAAAACTTTAAAAAGTACTTTGTAGTCCTAAAGTAGATTTTCCATTTTTAGCTTTACTGTTTCTATACAAGGACCTGGTGAACAAGCCTCCCACTGTGTGGGCATTGTGATGACAGATGCATGCACTATTTTGCATCTGGATTTACATGGGTGCTGGGGAGTTAAACCTGGGCTTTCAGGCTTTGCAAGCAAGCACCTTTAACTGCTGAGCCATCCCCCAAGTCCTGTTTTTGTAGAGAGAATGAAAACTAGAATTTGAACCTCTGCTCTGTGACAGGCAGGCCATATCCCTTTATCCTTTGTAATCCTCTCAACAGCCTTGGGAGGTAGATACTGTGACCCTTATTGAGATCTCATGTGTGAGGAACATGACCCAGAGTGTCACAGTGACTTCTCTGTGGTCATCAGCCAATGCATACCAGTGAGGGCTGGAATTGGCAGCTGAATATCATGCAAAAGCAGGCACCCTCAGCCCTCCTCTCCCTCCTGGGTACCATGGTTCTTTTCTGAGCTACATCTTATCATGGGCACCAAGTCAAGGAGACACTATGAGCTTGCCAGGCCAGTTGCTTTCTGCTGAAACAGGGCCCTGGAGCTCCCATGCTTACATCCAATGGCTTCGGTTGGTTGACTGGGTGAGCCGTACCTTGGTGGGTTCTGGAGACCACTTAGAGTCAGTAAGCCTCCTTCAGTCTCCAGGGTTGGCAAGATTAAGGTGTGGCATCTCTGATCGGTGTCACCTTACTTGATTATTCTCTAGGTTACAGCTGAGCATCATTGTGTTTTCATAGCCTAGATTTCTCCACTGCTGAAGGTGGCTGTGTCATTGTGCCACTGCCGGGTGTCATTTTTCTTGAAGGCAGATGTGGATCCTCTCATGGACTAGTAGTCCTGCAGGGGCAAGCCCCTCAGTGACGCCGCGGTTCTTCATTGCAGTGAGCGGTCACTAAGGTCACATGGTGTGCTGAACCCCGTCCTGAGTACTAGCTATGCTGTACATGTATGATTCAGAACAAGCACAGCTCTTGCTCTCCTGGAGCCTCCAGTAAGGAGGAAGGTGTGCATGGTGGTTTGAATGTATAATGTCCCCCCTGGGCTCATGTGTTTCAAATATTTGGTCCCTGGCTCATGACAACTTGAGAATGTGGTGACGTTTCAGGCAGGTGGGGTTTTGCTGGAGAGGGTGTGTCACTGGGGGTGGACCTTGAGGTTTATTAGTCCCGCCCACCGGGTGCTCAGGGCTAGCTCATTCTTGCCGCTTCCTTCCTGTGGATGTGGAGGTGTAACCCAGGCTTTAGGCCATGCTGTAAAGAAAAGCTCCCCTTGGAAAACCATAAACTGGCATTAATCCTGCCCTCCTATGAGCTGCTTCAAGTTGCTAGTAGAGTGTTTTCTTCCAGTCCCAAGGAGGTGACTTCTGCAATGTGCTAATCACATAACTGCAGGGGGGGAATGTTAGTTTTTGCCCCGGCCAGCGGGGAGTTGAACAAGGACTCAAGGAGAAGCTAACCTGGGTGAAAGAAGGCAAACAGACACAAGAAGGAGACCATGCTAGGTGTTTGTCATGGCCTCGAGAGTTTATTCTTACATGTAGGTTTATATAGGGTTGTAGGGGGAAGGGGGCATGGTCAGGGCAAAGATTACAGAGTTACTGGTTAATCTGCAATGCCTTTGTTTCTTCATCAGCTACCGGCAGGATGGGGGAGTGTTTGGCCAGGTGTACAATCCCATTGTTTCTGGTAGTTGAATGTTAGGTGAGGAAGTAGAAACTTAACTTGCTATATGGCAGTCTTTGTTTGTGGTAGTTGAGTATTAGGTGAGGAAGTAAAAACTTATCTTGCTATATGGCAGTCTCTCTTAACATGGTCGAGGTTTGGTTCATAGCTCCCAACAAGTTTTAAACAACAATAAGAGCCAAGAAAGTACAGATAGGCAGGGTCCTAGAAGTTTATAAATGGGAAGATTTTGCCAGGCATAGTGGTGCATGCCTTTAATCCCAGCACTCAGGAGTTAGAGGTGGGTGGATGGCCATGAGATTGAGGCCACCCTGAGTCTACATAGTGAATCCCAGGTCAGCCTGGACTGGAATGAAACCCTACCTCAAAAAAAAAGAGGGCCTGGAGAGATGGCTTAGCAGTTAAAGTGCATGCCTGTGAAGCCTAAGGACCCATGTTCAATTCTCCAGGTCACACGTAAGCCAGATGTGCATGGTGACACATGCATCTGGAGTTCGTTTGTAGTGGCTAGAGGCCCTGGTGTGCCCATTCTCACATTCTCCCTCTCTCTCTTTCTGTCTCAAATAAATAAATAATAAAATCTTTTTAAAATGGGGGGGTGGGATTTGGCATAGGGAAAGGTGACCAGAGAAGGCTTCCCAGAGGAGGTGGCATTCCATCTGAAACTTGAAAGAGCTACACAAGCAAAGCCAGGGAGAAACAAGATGCTTACATGCCTTGGGATGTAAGGTATCATGTCAAGGAAGAGAGGTAGCAATAAGGCTGAGGTGTAGAAAGCAAGGTGAAGGCTTGGAGGAGATGAGGCAAGAGATGTGTATGTTATAGCCTGACCACTTGGAGTCATAAAGAGCATTGTATCTGGTATGGAATGTTGTTCTCCTGGCAGTATTGCGAATTAGTTGAAAGATTTCATGGCGACAGTGGAGGGTTAGATGACATATTAGTCACTCCAGTTGCCAGGTGAAGGGTGGCCTGGAGGGGATGGGTTAGAACTTTGGGTCTGTGACAGGTACCTCCTTGTTTCTGGAACAGAACACCTGACCATAAGCAGCTTATTGGCAGGAAAGGGTTTATTTTGGCTTATAGTTTCAAGGGGAAGTTTCATCATGGCAAGCAAAGCATGGCAGAGAAGCCAGCCAGCTGGGCATCACATCTCCACAGCAGCAGAAAGGAAGCAATCTACATGCTGGGCTTGGAACTGAACTGTAACACCACCAAACCAGCCCTCAGCAACACACCTCCTCCAGCAAGGTTCCACCCCCGAATTTAAACAACTTTACAATCAAGCCATCACATGGGTCTGAAGCTGGGAGGCTATTGTCATCGCTCAGTCTTAGAAGGGGCTGAGAGGAGGAGGTTCTGGAGAAATTGTGGCAGGTAGAGGAGAGGTGGTCTGGGAAGTGATTGAAGAGCTAGCTAATGGGGAGTGAGGGAGGGTTTCTGACTCTACTAGAATCCCCCACTGTACCAGACACTGACTGTGATACATATAAGATGTTAACTTGGTTGATGCAGGGGCACTGGGAAGGCCAGAAGTGGAAGGGGCCATTTTCTTGCTCCCTCATTACAGTCACTTTGGGAGCTGACTTTATTCTGTGGCTACATGTCTAAGCTATTTGGGCACTGGGACAGTGGGTCCACACAGTTTTGCATATTTGCTCAAGCGCCTTTGTGCACCAGACATGAATGAACCGTGCCATCTATCCCCGGAGACATGTTACCTTGGTGCTGCCAACCAGTCTCTTGCCCATAGCATCTTCTGGTCTCTGACAACATGGGCCAGGTCACTTCTCTTGCAGTATGTGATGACTGATCTAATTTCACGAGTCTGGAATTGTGGGTGGCTGTATGTCATGCCATGTTTAGTGGTGGCAGTCTCAGCTCAAGGTTGTCCTACTGTTGCCTGTGACCAAGTAGGCTAACATTCCTGCCTGGACCCTAACCTTTACCTCAGCTCTAGGGTCGCCCTCTGCTTGATAGGAGTGATGCTGATGTTGGGGCTGTGTGTGTACTTTGTTAAGAACTTTATTTTTCTTGGTGCTGAGGATTGAACCCAGTACCTTACCCAAACCAGGCAAGTGCTCTGCCACTGAACTATATAAATATCCCCAAGATACCCTTAGAAAACTAATACTACAGGCTGAAGAGATTGCACAGTGGTTAAGGCACTTGCCTGAAAAGCCTAACAACCTAGGTTCGATTCCCTAGTATCCATGTAAAGATGGATGCACAAGGTGGCACATGCATTTGGCATTCGTTTGCAGCGGCTTGAGGCCCTGGTGTACCCATTCTCTCTCTTTCTCTCTGTCCTTGCATATAAGTAAAATATTTTTAAAGATAACACCAGAGAAAACAATAGTCCTGCAACCTAACATCTTCCCTCATGTCTATGAGAGTCTGAATTTTTTTTCCCATGCCTGTATCAAGGCAGGCTTGCATGGAAGAGCCCATATGAGAATGTCCCATGGAACCCAAGTCTTTGAATAGACAGGAGACCCTGGAAGTGCAGTGAAATAAGTGTAGCGAAAGCCTGGAGGGCTTGCTGAAGACTCCAGGCATGATGCCTGGGCTGTCAGTGAAGGGGCATTAGGAAGGCTGCCACAGCTTGTTTACTTTGGCCTACAAAGGTCATTTGACATGGTTAGAGTGAGAAGTAAACAATAGAAGTGATGGATAACCCCTTAGCTTTGTGGTGGATTTAATAAAAGACTAGCAGCTGGCTGTTCTGTCTTCTTCGTTCACGTGTTAGATACAGAGGGCAGCTGAACAGAACTGGGGAATGAGTGCAGCCATGTTTATTGTGTTTAACCTGTCAAGCCTGATCAGGCAGGATCAGGGTTCCTTGTGACACTGGGCCTGGTGGCTCTCCTTATTCCCTTGACTCTAACTAGAGACAGGAAGGGGAGGGGAGGGGAGGGGAGGGCAGGGGAGGGGAGGGCAGGGGTGAGGAGGGGAACTACTAACTCAAGTGAAACTGTAGAAAGATCACTCAAGATCCCTTCAAAGTGCTAGCTCTGTTTTGGACCCAGGAGGACAGTAGTGTGAGGAGATGCAGGTGTGTCTAGGGTGTGAAGTGGGCAGTAAGGGGCTCACGTCGGGGGGGAAAGTGGAGACTGCAGGAGGAAGGGGCATGACTTGACTCACTTCATCATCTGCTAGAGGGCAAATCTATCCCCAAGTCCCTCCATATGTCGAGCACAGGGCAGTGCAGGCTGAGTTCAGAGAAAACAGACCAATGCCCTTGCCTTGGCTCTGCACACTCTGCACCATCCCATTGCAGGTTAGTGACAGGCTCCACGTTCTCCTTCTCTTAGCCCATGAACAAGCCTTTGCTTCTGCCAGAAACACTCTTCTACTCCCTTGGCCTACCTGCTGCCTGGGCACCATTGCTCCATATTTAATCCACTACTAACCAGTGTGAACGATGGAGGCCTTGTTGCTGCTGCTGTTTCTCAGCCAGCAGAAGGTTCTGAGACCCTGCCAGCCAGAAAGGAAGGGAAGTCATCAGCATCACCTGTGGTGATGTTGTAGGCAATGGCTGGTCAGACTCCTACCCTGCCTCTTGGGAATACTGAATGCAAAACCAGCTCATTGACCTATTGGAAAACCAAGAACCTGAGCAGTCTGCGAATTAAAGGAACAATTAAATAGGTTCCTTTCTGTTCAAGAGTGAGTGGTGCAGTTTTATGGTGAGGACAGATTGCTCATAGGGTCTATAGGTGCTATCTGCAGGGGAGGAGGACAGATAGAGGGCCATTTGGCTAGGGAGGGCCTGGGGGGGTGGCCCTGGAGGAACCTGATAGGTTATCAGCAGGTTGCAATGTCCTCTCTCACCCATCCTAATTTCCACTGTATTAAATCTCCCTTTCCTAACGTATCCTTAAAGGAGAAATAAATCATGTGCACCCTGTACCTATAGCCCTTTGTGTTATTATCACTAATGTAACTTCTCAGGGCAGCCAGACACTATTCATATTTCACAGTCATTTGCACCCCCAAAGCTATATTGGGCCATCAAGAATTCATGGACACCATCTAGACCTCCCATTTTATTTATTTATTTTTTTTTTTAACGCTGGTTCTACCCAAAGGTTTGAGGGCAGAATTAAGCCTGAACTGCATGATGATTGGGGCTTCAGCTCGCGCCTTTTCTTCCCTCCTCAATATTTTTTTGTCAAAGGAAGCCATCAGGCATGCCTTCTGTTGCAGTTACTTCTCTGTTGCTCAGACAAAACACCTGACCAAAAACAGCACATGGAAGGAAAGGGTTTATTTCAGGTTTACAGTTTTGAGGGGAAGTTGATCGTGGTGGAGAAAGCAAGGCAGGGCAGGCAACTGGCTTGTGTCTTTGTACATCAGTAGCATGGAGGAGCCATCAAAAGTGAGCTTGAGAACATGCAGTAGGGCGGATCTGGTGGAACTCACCTCAAAGTCCACCCCAGTGACACCCCCTCCAGCAAGGCCCCGCCTCCCAAAGCCTCCACCAGCAGGGGACACTCCACATTCCAATCACCGCAACTTCCCAGAGGAATCCTCACTATAGTCTTTGGAAACAGTTCATTTTGGGTCTGGGGAAACATCTGTGTCTCATTTCACTTGCTACAGAGGGTGCTGGGGATGGCTGGTTCTGGATCCATCCCTCGAGTGGCTCAGTGTTTCTCTCACACAGCTGCCAGCCCACCCTAGGGCTCCCACCAGCCAGTTACTGCCGCCAGAAGACTGTATGTCAAAACACTTCCTCCCCTCTCGCAAGCTCTCGATACATAACCCGATGGCCTGGGGTCGCCACATTATGGTTTGATCCTCAACGTCGTTTTGAGGTTGCCCACGCTCGTTCACTTTCGCTGTTGGGTTGGAGTCTGTTGTGTACACAATTAATCTGCCCCTCCTTCTAGTGATGGGTACCGAGTGGCCTCTTTGAAGGGTAAGTCAGAACGTGACACTTCAGCTCCACTCCCGTCCACTCTCGCCTGCGTCCTATGGGTCCACTTGCTGCCCTCTTGCTCCCCTCCATTCTAGTCCTTTGCTCTGCAGCTGGTCACGTGGTACTTTGTTCACTACAATTCAACTTTTTTTTTTTTTTTTTTTTGAGGCAGGGTCTCACTCTAGCCCAGGCTGACCTGGAATTCACTATGGAGTCTCAGGGTGGCCTCCAGCTCATGGCGATCCTCCTACCTCTGCCTCCCCAGTGCTGGGATTAAAGGTGTGCGCCACCACGCCTGGCTGACAATTCAACTTTTATACCCCATTTCAGTGTCACCCTATTAACTTCAGAGCTTTTATTTAACAAAAGATATTTGGTACTAAGGACCTCAGTGCATCCTTCCCAGGTCTCTTTATTGTGTGTGTGTGTTGGGGGTGTGTGGTATGTTTATGTATCATATGTACAGTGTATGGATGTGTGTGTGTGTGTTTAGTAACACACACCCTGTGTGCACAGTTGTAGAGGCCAAATTAGACCACTGGGTGTCCACCTCTGTCACTCCTCAGCATTGTTTGCCTATTTAAGTAAACATATACTGTTAGGCCTCATGTGAACAGATGGTTTGATCCTCAACATGCTTTGGAGGTTGGTCATGGTGCATCAAGAGTTCATTCACTCTAGCTGCTGGGTGGTGTCTGTTAATGTTCGCAACTAATTTTCCCATTTTTCTAGTGATGACCTCATCATCTTTCTGAAGTGTGAATCAAATCTCTTTGTTTTCCTTTTGCTTGCAGCTGCCTTTGGCCTGGATAGGAGGACCCATGTAGTGAGTGCACAGCGTTGGACAGATTCTGGGCAGGGAGGCAGTGTTGAGGGTGGGAGGAATCCTCCCAGCAGGCTCTCTCCATGCCTCCCCTAGTCCCTGGCAGGGGCTGTACTGGATGACACGGGACTCTGCTGCATGGGCTTGGGGTCTAGAGAGCTGGGCTGCTGTTCCCCTGCCCGGCTCTCCCTGTGTCGGCTTTCCTGTGGCACTCCCTCTTCCTTCAGTGACTCTGACCTGATTTCATACTCATTACTTTTCCTTCAGCCTTTTTGTCTACCTCTTCTACAGTAACGGGGCAACAGGGCAATGAGTGTATTAGCGTAGGGCATGCACATACTGGGATTCTCTGGAGCGAGCACCTCGATTATAATATAAGATGCATGGGATTTTTGGTAGTTTCCCCACAATGACTATTCACTCTTCAGCATCCCCAGAGGCCTTGTCCAAAAGGGGTGAAATTGTCAGAGGTGTATATGTAATGAAAGCCTATAAACAGATGATATTGTGTGGATACTGGAAGGATATAATTAATCCATGACATTACATTTCATATTTTCCAGTCTATGAAGAAGATACTTGTGATTTATGCAAAAGTTTGAACTATCAGATGAAACCTAAATTATGACAGACAAAAGTTTATATGTTCAAGGGCTCAGGAGATGGCTCAGTGGTTAAAGGCACTTGCAAAGTCTGTGGCCCAGTTTACCTATGTAAAGCCAGATATACCAAGTCGCATATTCATCTAGAGTTTCTTTGCAGAGGCAGGAGGCTCTGGCATACCCATATTCTCCTTCTCCTTCTCCCTCTTTCTTCATCTCTCTCCCCTGCTCTCCCTTATCTGTCTCCCCTCTCCTCCCTCTTCCTCCTCTTTGTATCTCCCCTCTCCTTCTTCCTCTTCTTTCTGTTTTCCTGTCCCTCTTCCTCCTCCTCCTCTCTCTCTCCTTGCATAAAGCATTTATGGTTCAAAATCCCAGTATATCATATATCTTAGCATAGCTTAAAAGTACATATAGTGTCTTGAGCCCCACATAATTGTATTGCTGTTTGTTTGCATGTTTTGATCATAGAGGAGGCCTTCTCTGGCCACCCATGACTTGAGATACTGCAGTTTGCCTTTTAAGAATTGTAAGAAAGGGTGATGTATAAAAATTGTGTATGAACCATGGGCTCACTGTGTGTTTCAATGACCACTGTGAAGTGATTTCCTTGGTTGGAAGCAATGCTGTACAGAATACTAGAGGGTAGGTAAGACATCCAGTTAGTCCCTCAGCAGTTTAGTAGAAGCATTATAAGCAGGAAAGTCAAATGCATTGCCAGGGCTGGAGAGATGGATTAGTGGTTAAGTGCTTGCCTGTGAAGCCTGGTTCGAGGCTCAATTCACCAGGACCCATGTTAGCCAGATGCACAAGGGGGCACACGCATCTGGAGTTCATTTGCAGTGGCTGGAAGCCCTGGCATGTCCACCCCCCCCCTTACTCTCAAATAAGAATAAACAAAAAAAAATTTTAAAAATGCATTGCCAGAAAAAGTGTCTGTTCAAGCAAGGACAAAATTGTATCCCCTCCATGAAGGGAGAAGTCCAACAACTTGCCTAACCCCAGCAAATGAGATTTCAAAAGTCATACTAACTATTCCTTAAATTATTTTTTATGAAAGCCAGTGTGTGTGTACATGAGAGAATTGGCACACCAGGGACACCAGACACTGCAATCAAACCCCAGACACGTGTCCCACCTTGTGCACATGTGTGACCTTGTGCACGTGTCACCTGATGTGTCTGGCTTACATGGGACCTGGGGAGTCGAACATGGGTCCTTAGGCTTCATGGGCAATCACCTTAAGTGCTAAGCCATCTCTGCAGCCCCATAGTAATGATTTTATCCTTCCACCTCCCATGACTTCCACTGAGAAAAGGGTACTTTCTTTCTGACTTAACAAGATCTCTATGACCTTCAGTGTTGCTTCTCCACAAACTCCCTTAGGAGGGGTGTTGACGAGGAAGGACAATAGCTAGATGAAGTGGAGTGGGGAGGAAAGAGCAAGAGTTGGCTTTGCTAAAGTCTTGTCAGCTGGCTCATGCGTTGGTTTGAATGAGGGTGGCTTGTGCTTGTGATGACAGGGAGGTCATAGATCCCCAATAGTCCCCTCTGTTCTGAGGTGCAGATATATTTGGGCACTCAGGGAATTTGCTTCCACAGGCTGCCTTGCCTACATTTGCCTCTGGAAGATTCTGTCCTTGTGACTTTTCAAGATGGAGCACTACATTTTCTTACTGCCTGTTTTTGTTACAATGCCACATTCTTCTTGTTCTCAATTACTGGAATGCACTTTGAAAGGCCTTATCTAGCAGACGCCGCACAGTTAGCATTTCTCCTGTCGGTATTGCTCTGGGGCCCTGCGGGGGACCTCCTCAGATGCTGGGCCCCATGCACATCTATTTCCTGCTTCTCAGCACCATGGTCTCCTCTGGTTACCTCAACACCATTGTACTCCATCACCTTATCATACACGGACCCCCACTGTGGTCCAATTGTTCCTTTGGAAGATTTTCTTTATGTATTTTACTAAGATTTGGAAGCCTCAATGGGCTCTGGGTGGAGAAAGGAATGCTATGGAGCTGTCAGGTGTCAGAGCTTTACAGCACATGCTAATTTGTCTACTTTGTTTCTTGAGTTAAAAAAAGGGAAACTCCCTGGGTGTGATGGCACATGCCTATAATTCCACCACTTTGGAGGCAGAGGTAGGAGGACTACTGTGAATTTGAGATCACTGTGAGACTACATAGTGAATTCCAGGTCAGCCTGGACTAGAGCAAGACCTTACCTCAAAAAAAAAAAAAAAAAAAAAAAAAAAAAAAAAAAGCAGGGGCAACTCAGGGCTGAAGAGATGGCTCAGCAGTTAAGGCGCTTGCCTGCAAAGCTTGATGACCTGGGTTAGATTCCAGTATGCACATAAAGCCAGATGCATGCATCTGGAGTTCATTTGCAAAAGCTCGAGGCCCTGGAGCACCCATTCAATCTCAATCTCTCCCTCTCTCTGCTTTCAAATAATTTTTTTTTGATAAAAGAGTAACTCAGCAAATTAAAATAATTGTTGAGACTCCTTTTCTGCCAGAACCAAAGTGCTCTGTGGGGAACTCCAGGGTCCTCCCTCTCCTTGTGGTCCGCAGACCATCTCCTGGTGTCAGCTTGGATATGGCGGCTGCTGTAGCTATCATACAGCGCTTGGAGCTCTTGAAAACTAGATTTGAAATGGAGGAAGTAATGGTCCCATAGGCCTCTCACCCAAAGAGAACAAAAGAAAAATATCCCTGTTAGTCCTGGGCATAAGAAAGGGTCAGTTTCTCTTGCTCTCTGTCTTTGTTCCCTCTCCCAGAAGCATTTCTCCATTCCTCCCCTCTCCTGCCTGGACTTCAACCCCTGCCCTTCCTCTGTCATTCATTCATTCATTCTCTTTGTTCCATTTGCTATGTTGGGTGCTGAGAAAGAAGGCCAACTTGACAGTGGTAACACACGTAGCTCAGCCTTGAGAAGGGAGTCAGCAGGTTCCCTGGGATATAGGATGAAGAGGCTGAGATGGGAGGGATGTTGCAAAGTGATAGAGAGAGGGAGGGAGGGAGGGAATGTGCAAGCCCTAGGGAATGGGAAGGAGCCAGGCTGAGGGTAGCTGGAGGTGGGGCTTGATGGAGGGGCTCAACCCAAAGCCTCCCATGTGGCTGGAGCCCTACAAAGTACAGGAAGAGTTGAGGGTGGAGATGAGGAGCCTGGAGACAGGTAGGCACAGAACATTGGCATCTCTCGAAGAAGCCTGTTGTCTGAGGGTGCTTTGTCGTCCTCGCCCCTCCCTGAGCTGGGGCTCGGCATCACTGCTCCGGTTGTCTCCCTTACCTGATGTCATCCACTCCTGGGGTGAAGTGTTGCCTTTGCAGGAATCACTGCAGAGCTCCCATGAGAACCTGGAGCAGCTTGGGGAGGGGAGTACATTGCCCTCTCTGCCTCTGAGGAGCTTAGGCCGTGCTGGGTAGCAGGTTCCAAGAATGAGTGGGGAGGAGAAGGGTCCTCCCAGTTGGGCAGGGAGTAGCTTGCATGGAGCTGGAGTGGAGATGGGCTTCCTGTAGCCAAGGGCTCGGTGAGTCTGTGAGGGCCACTGAACACACGTGCACCAGGCTTGCACTACCTCAGTTGTCTCCTCTGACTGGGTCATGACAATCCTCTCTCTGCGTGGGCTTATTCGGCTCATGGCCTAAACACAGCTGTGTGTGCCCTTGGGAGAAAGCCAAAAGCCCAGATGCTCACTGGAAATTGCCTGCCTTATATAATAATTAAGAAAGCAGAACTGTATTTCAAAATTGGCAGCATCTGTTCTTGTCTGGGGGACTGCATCTGCGGGCGACCACTGCTTCTGTGCCACCAACCCAGAGTCGTGTTGCTGCTATCAGAGTATCGGACCAGGTCAGGTGTCGGTGACCACGTAAGCTTGCCCGCAGGGCTAGCTGCCCTGAGGTTGGTAGTAGGCAGGGCTCCATGCTTTAAATAAGGAAAAGGGAGGCACCACGAGTAAGAGACTTGGTCCAAGTTCCCCAGCTGGGAAGGAGTGGAGCTGGGAGTTCAGTTCAAGCAAGTCTGACTTATCATGAGTGCCTTCCTGTGAGCTGTGGAGGGCAGGGGGACGTAGTCTGTGTCTGCACAGTCAATAAGGTGACACACAACTGTGAGTTTCTGGCCTAAAGCTGGAGCCTCCTGGGAATGTGCATCTGGGTGTGAAGTCAGATCTGAGACCTGCTGAGAGCCTCAGATCCTTTCCACCATGCACATATTAAGCCCGGGTCTGTGCCTGAGCCCTGTTGTCTTTGCCAGTGGAGGACTCAGCATGGCTGGATGTTCAACAGACAAGTGCCTTGGGGTCTGGACCATGAGAGACATGTCAACCTCATGGCCGGGTCCTGTCTGCCATGCCCTGTGGTCTCCTGGGGGATGAAGGGGATTCATCAAGCAAAATCCTAATCAGATTTCCCAGGCAGGCATCTGCCCAGCCCGATTTAGATTATCATACATTATCCTCAGCTCAGAGAACTTACGATGGTGGCAAGATTAGCTCGTGCTTTGCGTTTGCCCTGGGAGTTTACACAGCAGCGAGCCTGTTTGTCAGCTAATGCTCCAAAGTTTCCAGCCCCCATGGGGACCCTGTTTCCAACTCAGCTTCATGTTTTATTCAAATGCAGCAAAAGGGAGGTGCAGAGACCATGGCAAGCTAGAAGCTTCAAGGATTGGGAAGTTGCCATTGGCAGGGGGGCCCTTCCCAGTTTTTTCCTTCACTCCTTGGAACCAGCCCAAGATTTTTATTTCTAAGCCAGCAACTGGAGAGAATCTCGTTTAGTGGGTGTACTAATTACTCTTCTCATTGCTGTGACAGAACACTTGACATAAGAAACTTAAGGCAGGAAGGGTTTATTTTGGTTCGCGGATTAAGAAGGGATGCCGTCCATCCATCTTGATGGGGAAAATGCGGCAGCAGAAACATGATGCCTGCAAATGGTCACATTGTGTTCACAGTCAGGTAACAAAAGCAGAGAGGAAATGGGATATGAAGTATCAAGCCCAAGGTCCCACGCATAATAACTGACCTACCTCCCAAAGCTGGCTACCAAAGCTTCCACAGCCTTCCCAAGCAAGCAGCATCGCCAACTTGAGGCCACGTGTTCGAAGACCTGAGTCTATGAGGGGCCGTTCACATTCAAACCAGCACAGCGAGTAGAAACCAGCGTTCCCTGTGGACCGGAGCCTGAGTGGTCCCTGCTGACAGATTGTAGAACCCGGAAGCAGATTCCTTGACATTCTGCTCCCCTCGTCGGACACTGACAGTTGGCTGTCACTGATGATGGCACCATGCCCAAACTGACTAACGCTGTGCTCATGATTTTTCGTGTTCTATTTCTGGGCCAGACTACCCTTACCTGTCCTCATACACATCTGCGTTAGAAATATCCACCTCTCTCTTAATAAAGACATAGGTTCTGAGCAGGGAAAGAGAGACAGTTTATTCTCAGTCTTGCAAGGTCGGGAGCAGCCCAGTGGGGGGCGGGGGTGGTGCACTGCCTGCGCACAGAAAGAAACAGTCCCCGAGTGCAGCAGGTCCCTCCTCCCTCTTCCTCACTGGCTGGGTACTTGGGGAGATACAGTCTCCCCCGTGTGTTAGTATAACCCTCACCCCCGAGTTTCTGTAGCTGATCTTGGTTCCGATTCTGCTTTCCAAAGGCCTGAGGTGGTTAATCTATTTCTTGGGGCTTTCGTAGCTACAGACCCAGGCATGTATGTATTCAGTTTCTTCGCGGCCTGTCAATTTCCATTCTGGACAAAGGAGTCTAAATGGCAGCTATTCAGTAGTTCAGGTTTGTTGGGTCTGTAAACACGAGTCACGTGTGCATGCACAGGTAAGTGGTATGTATATTGACTATCATAATATTCTCACGTCTTACAATTCAACTATAGCAGGCTACACAAAATGACCTCAACTTCCCCTCCTTGTTGCGTGTTCTCATGCTGCTGATCCCACCAGGAGTGTTTGTCCCGCACCTGCCTGGGATCTCTGTATTCTTCAGTGAGGTACGTTCAACACAGTCCTCATTTTATACTGAGACTTTGCTGCCATCCGTGGTTCCCACTGTTTCAGACTTGTAGAGTCATTAGTGAAGTAGACACACTAAAGCTGGGGCAACCTTGAACTTGTGAGCGTAGCATCGCCCTTTCCCCTCATCTTCCTGCTCCCCTGGGCCTGGCCAGAGGCCTCACCCCAGCTTCTGGTAGGCAGGGGAGATGGGACCTAGTTCCAACCCACACACGCAGAGACATCCACATGAGCTCATGCTACTGCGGATTTTCATTGCCAAGCGCAGGAAATGAACAGCTCACCCATAGCCTTCCTGTGTTTCCTGTCTTCCCAATGCCTGAACCCCGGAGGTTCGCTATTTTAAGGCTGTGTCTGTCAGAGAATGGGAAGGAGGAGAACCAAGGCAGAGAAATGAGCCCTTCTCTCAGCTCTGACCTGAATATTCTGGAACTAATGGCTACCTGTTTTTTTTCTTTAGCCAAGAAGAATGTGGCATCTTGGCCTTAACAGGAGATGTTTGGGAGATAGCAGGGGAACAGCACCAAGGGACATCTCAAGGCTGTGGTGTGAAGTCTGAGGATATTGGTAGTAGTGAGCATTGATTTAGGTAACTGGAGATGTCTTTGAGTTTGGCATTCCTTCCTATAAAATCAGAGTAGTGATGTGGAGTTTAGAGCCAGGGAGGATAATTGAGATAAGGTCTGTTCCTTCAGAGAGTCAAAGCAGTCTCCTCCTCACTCACCCCACCCTAGTCTTCACCCCCTTCTTTAAGTTGACTGAGGGAAGGCTTACAAACATTGTTAGTGTGAGAGATAACATTAATCAATAATGCCACCTTACACTTGAATCTTTCTTCTGGCTGCACAGAGTAGGCTTCATTCAACTCGGCAAGAATTAACATGTGCTATGGGCCCCACCATCCAGCATGTTTTAGGAGATGAGTAAGACATGGCATTAAAAAAATAAAAATTTTAAAAAAGAGATTGGCTATCGCAGGGCTAGAGAGCAGGGGTTCTCACCTCTGCCAAAACCAAGTGGATGTCTGTTCAGCTGCTCAGTAGCTGTGGGGCATTGGCAAGGGTCTGGGCCTTTCTGAACCTTGT
The DNA here is from genome assembly GCF_020740685.1 of Jaculus jaculus. Taxonomy (NCBI): domain Eukaryota; kingdom Metazoa; phylum Chordata; class Mammalia; order Rodentia; family Dipodidae; genus Jaculus; species Jaculus jaculus. The sequence goes on along the minus strand of NC_059107.1, from coordinate 34,932,509 downwards.
TTTTTTTTTCACTGTAAGATTGGGATAAGAGGGCTGGAGAGATGGCTTAGTGGTTAAGCGCTTGCCTGTGAAGCCTAAGGACCCCGGTTCGAGGCTCGCTTCCCCAGGTCCCACGTTAGCCAGATGCACAAGGGGGCGCACGCGTCTGGAGTTCTTTTGCAGAGGCTGGAAGCCCTGGCGTGCCCATTCTCTCTCTCTCCCTCTATCTGTCTTTCTCTGTGTGTCTGTCGCTCTCAAATAAATTAAAAAAATAAAAAATTTAAAAAAAATTAAAAAAATAAAAAATAATAAAAAAAAAGTTTGAAAAAAAAAAGATTGGGATAAGAACACCCCTCTGCAGTATTGTTCTGGAGATGAAGCAAGGGGGTTCCTATGACATCCTCGCTCTGGCAACTAGCAATGACACAAGGAATGTCAGTGACAGGACAGGGGGAGAGTCAGGCTTAGTCTTTGAGGAGCACATAGCCAGTGAGTGACAGGACAAGGAGAGTCAGGCTTAGTCTTTGAGGGGCGTATGGCTCCATTAGAAGGTAGCCTTACTATGTTTAACTCAGCCGGGCATGGTGACACACGCCTTTAATCCCAGCACTCGGCAGGCAGAGGTAGGAGGTTCGCCATGCGTTCAAGGCCACCCTGAGACTCCATAGTGAGTTCCAGGTAAGCCTGAGCTAGAGTGAGATCCTACCTTGAAAAACAAAAAATAAAACAAACAAACAAACAAACAAAAAAACCTTACTTTTAACCCTTACAAAAGCTCTGAGAACCCAGTAAAGCCATTCCTATTAATTCCTCCTTTTTGGCAAAGCCAGGATCCTGACCCAAGTCTTAGAGCTGGTAATCCATCACTTGAGGTATAGCATGTCTCTTCTACTTTCCACTCCGGCTACTGGACCTTGAGAATAAACTTGGGATGGTCTCTGCTGAGTGGGGATGAAACAAGGCCAAGGCCGTCTGTTAGGGTGCCCTGTGAGGTTTAAGAAGGATTTGGGCTGTGCATTGTTAGAGCAATGGGTGTCATGAGCGGGTGCTGGGACCTCTCTAACGAAGCAGAAGATAGTACATGACCCGGCAGGTCAGTCAGTCCTACAAGCCTGTGCTTCATCCCATGTGGAGACAACTTCAGTGTGTAAGTTAACTAATTGGTACCTTGTGACGGCCGGAAAGAAAGCAAATGCCTGCGCCTTTTCTGCAACGAAAGCAGAGCTGAAATCAGATGGTCCCCAAGGAATACAGAACTAGTACCTATATTTTTAGATCAAATAGGGACGAGGGGCAGGTACTTTGATTTGTATTGAACATGGTTAGAAACTGACACCTTTACTTTTTTTTTTTTTTTTTTTTTAATTTTAGCTCACCATGAATCTATTTCTTAGCAGGCTGGGGATGGGTTCTACCTTTTGCACAATCCCATTTTTATTGTCACAGAATCTATTTTTTAATATAGGAGGAATAATAATCCCTGAGTTTGAATAGCCTGAATGGCCCTAGAAATAAGCTGCCACCAGTCATTGATTAGCCAACTTGGACAAAGAAGTCCTCATTCTGTACCTCAGTCATATTGGTGTCTCAAAAATTTTTTAAAATGGCCTGGAGGGATAGCTTAGCAGTTAAGGCATTCACCTGCAAAGCCAAAGGACCCAGGTTCAATTCCCCAGGACCCATGTTAGCTAGATGCACAAGGGGGCACATGTGTCTGGAGTTCATTTGCAGTGGCTAGAGACCCTGGCATGCCCATTTTCTCTCTCTCTCTGACAAATAAATAAGTAAAATATTTTTAAAAATTAAAAATTTATTTGCATGTGTGTATGCACATGCACACATGAATGAATGCACGCCAGGACCTCTTGCCACAAAGGAATGCCAGCAGCTCAGACCATTGTTTATGTCCAGCTTACGTGGATGGCTTGGGACTTGAACCTGGGCCTGTAGTTTTACAAGGAGGAGCCTTTAAGCAATGAGCCCTCTTCAACCCTTATCATTATGCTTTTTATATTTTAATTATTTATTTGAGAGACAGCAAGAGGCAGTGGAGGGGGGGTGATGAGCATATCATGGCCTCCAACCACTGCAAACGAGCTCCAGATACATGCACTGATTTGTGCATCTGGCTTTTCCATGGGTACTGGGGAATTGAACCTGGGTCCTTAGGCTTCACAAGCAAGTGCCTTAACTGTTAAGCCATCTCTCCAGCTCCTTGTCATTATTCTTATTTGTTTATTTTATATTTATATATTTTTATGAGAGAAAGAGAGAGAATTGGCATGCCTGGGCCTCCAGCCACTGCCATCAAATTCCAGACAGGTGTGACATCATGCACTTGTGTCACTGTGCATCTGGCTTATGTGGGACCTGGAGAGTTGAGCAGGGGTCCTTAGGCTTCACAGGCAAGGGCCTTAGCCACCAAGCTATCTCTCCAGCCCCTTGTCGTTACTTTGGAGCCAGGGCCTGTGCCAATCCCTGGGGTGCAAAAGGACATGAGGCCCTTTGATAAGGTCACACTAAGCTCCTAGCCTTGCTGGGCCCAGGGAATATCATGGCTTTCAAAAAAGAAAAAAAGAAAAACACTATGGTCCTGGAAGTACTCCATAGTGGAGGAGTAAAACAAGAGGTGGATGGATAGGATTGGAGAGAGTAAATGCTTATCCCCAGTCGTGTAGGATGGGTGTGAGGGTGCTCCCACCTTCTCTATGAGCAGAAAGTGAGCTGGTGGGATTGGTACAAGACGCCACTCCTCCTCCTCCTCACCCAGGATCCTGGCGAGTGAGGCTTTAAATTTGAGAAGTCTGTCCTTCACTTATGCAAAGCCTCAAGTCCCTTGGCCATGGAGCCTCAGACTTCTGAAATGTGAGGTGTGGCTGTCCATGCTACACTCTTGGGACGCCTCTGTGCACATCAGACACCTCTTGCATGAGGCTTCTCTAAGGTGGCAACAACTGCAATATTTGTGCCATCGCAAGATGAATCAGGGCTGGGGAGTGGTTACAAGCACTTGCTTACAAAGCCTGATGGCCTGGGTTAGTTTCTAAGGTACCCATATAAAGCCAGCTGCACAAAGTGTCCCTTTGCAGTGGCAAGAGGCCTGTGCACCCCTATTCTCATTATCTCTCTTCTTGAAAATAATAAAAAATGGTGTTTTTGTTGTTGTTTTGTTCTGTTTTGTTGAGGTAGGGTCTCACTCTAGCCCAGGCTGACCTGGAATTCACTATGGAATCTCAGGGTGGCCTCGAACTCATGGTGATCCTCCTACCTCTGCCTCCCAGGTGCTGGGATTAAAAGCATGCGCCACCACGCCTGGCTAAAACTGTACTTTTTAAAAGAGATGAAATAGTTGAGAATTTCTCTCAGTTGTTCCACAGAGAATGTGGAACATGTATCTAACACAGGACTTTGAAAGCTGGACAGACAGACAAACGCCCTATTCTCATGGCCCTTCATTCCACCAGAGAATGCACAGTTGATAACCCAACACAGAGCTCGGCTGGCTTCAGGGCAGCTTCTCAGTGAAGCGGCAGGAAGGGAGGCTGGCCTCCTCAGTCATCCGGATAGAGAGATGGCCAAGGCATGGGATGGGCCAGGAATTCCACCTCCACCCCTCGCTCCCAACCCCCGCCCCCCACCCAGATGCCAGGGTTTGGAGGTGATTCCTGATTGGAGCATGTGGGTACATGCTATTGTTTTTTAAATATTTTTTAAAATTTTTTATTTATTTATTTGAGAGCGACAGACACAGAGAGAAAGACAGATAGAGGGAGAGAGAGAGAATGGGCACGCCAGGGCTTCCAGCCTCTGCAAACGAACTCCAGGTGCGTGCGCCCCCTTGTGCATCTGGCTAACGTGGGTCCTGGGGAACCGAGCCTCGAACCGGGGTCCTTAGGCTTCTCAGGCAAGCGCTTAACCGCTAAGCCATCTCTCCAGCCCGGTACATGCTACTTTTATCCCTCGGCCTCATTTGGAAAGATTTGAGGGATGACTACCTCTCCTTAGGCCCCAGCCCAACATCTTCCTTCTCCCCCACTTGGCTTCTCTTACTACCAAACATGCTACAGACATTCTTTTTTTCTTTTTTCTTTTTCTTTTGTAATACTGAGGATGGAACCCGGGGCATCTTGCACGCTAGGTACACGCTGCACCACTGAGCAACATCCCCACCTCTGCCTTTTGCTTGAGGGGAGGTCTCATTAAGTTGCCCAGGAGGGATTCAAACTCATTCTGTAGCCTAGGCAGGCTTGAAACTTCCATTCCTCCTGCCTCAGCCCCCCGAGTAGCTGGATTATAGGCCTGTACCACTGGGCTCAAATTAAGACTTTTTTTTTTTTTCCAGAGCAAAACCTGGGGCTTCATTATCTTCCCCAGGTGTCTTGTTCGTTACTTTTAATTATTATTTATTTTTTAGTTGGTATACACAGATTTAGGTCTCACTCATCCTTGCATTTTCAATACAATTTGTTTCTGTTTTTTGTTTTTCTCATTCTTCTTCCCAGTCCCCTTCTCTCCACCCCAAGTCCCCTCTCCTCCCCAGCTCTCCCCTCCTCTCTCATTTTAATTGCCTTCTCATTGCTGGGACAAACCACCCAACCTAAAGCAATTGATAGTGGAAATGATTTATTTTGGCTTAGTCTGGAAGGGGTGCTTCTTTGTGCCGGGGAAAACATATTATGATCAGGGGGCAGGGGGCATCACCTCCTTGTCACAGCTGGTGGAAAACAGCAGTAGGAAGAGTGAACTGAGCACTGTCGAACTAGGGCCTAAAAACCAAGGGAACAGTGACACAACTCCTCCAGCAAGGCTCCCAAGCTGTCATCACCTGGGAACCAAGCGTTCAGAATACAGGAGTTTATGTGGAAACATTGGATTCAAACCATCACAGCCGCAATTTCCCTTTCCTCCCCTCCTTCTGTTTACATATCATATAGTACAGTTCTTAAGAAGGTCCTTAAGGGTCTAGAGGAGATAATTCAGCAGTTATGGTCCTTGGCTTCAAAGCCTAAGGACCCAAGTTCGATTCCCCAGTACCCATGCAAAGCCAGATGCACAAAGTGGCACACACATCCGTAGTTTATGTGCTGCACCTGGAGGCTCTGGTGTATCCTTTGTCTGTCTTTCTGTCAGTCTGTATCTTGGCTTACAAATTATTTTTTAACGGTTGTTCAGAATGAACACTTGGGGCACCTAATCTTCTTTGCTTTGAATGCACCAGCACATCTGTGCAAGAAATGTTCTTTTAAATGTGTGTGGGTGTTCATGGAGGTTTTCAACTCTGTTATCTCAGAAGTTGTCCATTTTCTTTCCCCTCATTTCCCAATTCTGACTTTTCCCCTGGAGATGCCTTCCCATCGTCTATGTGCTCTCCCTCTCTACCCTCTGCCCTTCCGGTCACACCGTCCTCTCTAGCTTCCTCGTGCTTGCTCACTCTCTGCCCACACTGGACCCTCAGACTTGTTAGCTCAGCTCTTGCCAGAGGCTGTTTCCAAGGGAAAGGGCTTCTGGCTTCCTCCAACCCCGAGGTCTCTTTGAAGATGCCTTTGATAGTGTGGGTATGCCCTGGCAGACCTGGACCACACGATGCTTATTTGCCCACTGGCTGAAGTTGCCTTGATTTCAAAGAAAACAAATGTTGTCTTTAACTCCACATGGTGGACTTTCTCCGAGAGGCATTTCTGCAGGTACCGAAGAGGCGTGCCCAGCGTTGAAGCACTGAGGGGCCACTGCTGCTTACTCAGTTCTGTTCCCTGATCTCACTGTATCTGTTAAGGAATGTGTCCCCCCACTGTGAGGAGTCACTCCTTGTTATAAGTTAGTCCTTGTCTTTGGGTGCTATTGAGATACTTCTGTCAGAAGGGAGGACATGGTCTGAACTGGAAGGAAGGGAGAGAGGGAGGCTGAAAAGAAGGCACAGATCATATTTACTCATATTCTTACGTTAACAGATATGGCCACCACCACTCTGCCCATCACACCTACCACAAACGCCCTTCAGGAGAAAACTGTAAGAGGGAAAAGAAGCCATGGAGGATTTTTTGGCATTGAAACAATTATTGTTCCATTTCAAGGACTATATACCACCTGTTTGGTCCATACTCAGCTTTCCCTTTATGTCTATGTTCTCCTCATCCCCTGGTTGATTGAAACGATGAGAGCATCATTTGGGGTAACTTATTGCCTTTTCTAATGAAGGATTCAATTTTCCGAGGACTCAATAAGTGGTGTTCTTGTAGACATTGTTTAATTACAGATGACAAGTGGACTCTTGTGGTAAATAAGTGCTCACATATGTACGTGTGTGTGTGTGTGTGTGTGTGTGTGTGTGTGTGTGTGTACACACATGCATGTACATTCAAACTGACACTGAGGCTGGCGTGGAGTGAGATTTTACAATCACTGGAAGCCTATCAAGGCTCTGAGCCTTCTGTCCTCACGTGATCAGGACCTAAACAGCCACCAAGGCATTCAAGGATCTTCCTAATTTCTGAGTGGCGTTAGCGCCCCACTTGTTCCCATGTCCACTGCCAAGGAGAAACCGGGTATTCATCTTCTTGTTATTTCAGGGGTACACAAGGAAGGTGCTCGCCTCTGAGCCTCCAAGGTGACCTTGATGACAGATACTGAAGGGAACTGAGGTCATTCTTGCCATTCGCGTGATTAAAGAGCAGGGTCTTCCTTTCTTAGGTAAATTCCCACTATTGTGGGAATTACTGAGGGCTGTTCATTGTGGAGGCATTTATAAAGCAAGAGAGTCGCTGGTGTCAATGGTGGTTACCTTGGATTAATTCAGCCACTGGGGAGGTCTGGTGGAAGTTTAACACTATTGACCATCCCTGTGTTTGATATCTAGGCCTGGACGTTTATGCAGCATTAGTGTTAGCATCAGTGTAGTTGAAAATAGAGGTAGGGGGCTGTGGAAGCAGTGTCATGATAGAGTGATTGCTTAGCATGCTTGAGGCCCCGGGTTCAATTCCCAGCACCCCCTCTCACAACACACCCACCCACACACACACAATGTGGTGTAGCACAAACCTCCTGTCTTTACTATTAGGGCAGGTGGATTTTAATTTTAATGTGAGCTTTGAATAACTTATTCACTTTCCCCAAAGGGGTCACTGCTTTCCTGATTGGTGTGTGTGTGTGTGTGTGTGTGCACACATGTGCATGTAATAATCCAGAGGGTGGATGGTGGTGGAGGAAACTCGTGGGACTGCAGGTGATGGTCTGGTTTCTTCTTGGGCATATGTATGTGCTGAGGGCTCTGCAAAGCACTTCACTATGCATCTCCTAGAGGATGACTTGACAACCCAGTGAGATAGCCATGCTCACTTTTCAAACTCAAAGATAAAGAAAAGAAAAAAAAAAAAAACAGGTCAGGTACAATCAAATAACTTAACACAAAGTCACACAGCCGCTAATAATTAGAACTTGGAGCTTAAGCCAGGATATAATTTTGCCTAAGCTCCGGCCAGTGCTCCAAGCAGTGATTTTGTTACAGCTATTGCTACATCTCATTCTACCCAATTTTGGAGTCTACCTGTAATATTTTCTACCTCCCTTTTTCATACGTATACCTCTGTGCCTGGTGTGGGCAGTAATTTCCTCTTGCTCACTCTCATTTCCATAGTAATTTGACATTGTTTCTCATAGTATCTGGCACCTTTCTTTTTATAGTTATGTAATCTCCTTGAGGGTAAGACGAAATTGTAGATTGGGGCAACATGAACACAATGTAGAAGTTAGTTCTGAAAAGGCATGTGGTAGAGTTGGGCATGCAAAGGTGGGTGGGTGGTGGGGAAAATCTGTTAGGTTGAAGAGACGGGAACGTGCATGAAGGTGGTGACAGCCTCACCCCCTGGGTAGGCACCACCCCTTTCTCCCACCTCTTCAGAGTTGTGTTGTTACGGCGTTTAAGTTTTCCGAGGCAGTCTTGCTATGTAGCAAAAGTTTTGACCTCACATTCCTCCTACCTTTGCTCCATGAGGACGAGGAGTTCAGACGTGCTCCACCGCACCTGTCCCTTCCACTGCTTTCAGTGGACATGTGGGAGTCCTCTTTTCCAGCTCTCTGTCACTCCCTAAAGCATCCCAGGGTTGGTGAAGGGCCAAAGCTTCTCTAATGCCTAACCGTGATGGGATGTCTCGCTTGACCAAGATTGGGTACTTGTGGCTGCTAATGGGCCAACCTGGGAACAGACTCTGATCAAAGCAAATGCTCACTTGTGGAGTAAGGGCTGTGCCCCACATTCTCCAACAGTCTTTTTTTTTTTTTTTTTATTTGAGAGCGACAGACACACAGAGAAAGACAGATAGAAGGAGAGAGAGAGAATGGGCGCGCCAGGGCTTCCAGCCTCTGAAAACGAACTCCAGATGCGTGCGCCCCCTTGTGCATCTAGATAACGTGGGACCTGGGGAACCAAGCCTCGAACCGAGGTCCTTAGGCTTCACAGGCAAGCGCTTAACCGCTAAGCCATCTCTCCAGCCCCAGTCTTGTCTTTTATTCTGTCCCTTCTGATAAAGTTGCATGAAAAGATGAATAGGACCAGGCCCCAGGGCACAGTGCCACATAGGGTACCACGACTGCAGAGGATAGCTAAGGCGTGGCTTCAAGGAGAGCAGCAGAATCGATTGCAGAACTGAAAGTTAAGGCTTGTATGAAAGTTAATTAGCAACCGCAGCCTCGGAAAAAGAAACCTGCAGGGATATCTCGCAATTGCCTGGAAGAGTAGAAAGCCAATTTACCACCAAGTTGGGTCAGCTTGCTTGGTCTCCACAGAGAGGTGAGGAGGTATGGTTAAACATGGAGAGGAAGGGCTTCAGCTAGGTGCATGTGTCATTACTTCCTGGTACTAACTGGCAGGAAAGTACTTTGTATCAAATAGAGAGAGTCCCTCTTTCTAGAAGGAAAGCTTAAGCAATGTGTCTAAAAGGGATGACAGAGCTTGGAGTTCAGAGTCATCAATGCTTTGCCTCTTACATTAGGCTGGAGTCTCAACTCTGCCTTTTATTACCTATGTGTTTGGGGGCTTGTTAAGTAGACTTTCTGAGCTGTTTCCTGTTCTGTTATAAAGCAGCCATAATGTATACTGTATAGCAGTGTTAGGATTAAATTGTAAGTTGTCTATAAAATTTAGTAACTTTTTGTATTTTATAAGAGATAGAGTGAGAGCGAGAGTAAGAACTAGAGAGAGAAAGAGAATGTAGGTGTGCCAGGGCTCCAGCCACTGCAATCAACCTCCAGATGCACGTGCCGTCTTGTACACATGAGTGACTTTGCATCACATTGTGCTTCTGGCTTACATGGGACCTGGGGAGTTGAACATAGGTCCTTAAGCTTCACAGGCAAGTGCCTTAACCACTATACCATCTCTCCAGCCCAGAATTTAGTAACCTTTTTTTTACATGGAAGTTGCTACATAGATTACAGCTAGGTATTTAAGACACAAAATGTTACCCAGCCTTTAAGAATCAGTACCCCAGTTAAAGACATTTGAAAATTGCAGAGTACTTTTTAATGAAAATTATACTACTTTTATTCAAGGTCAGGCTGTCCAGAGTAAATAAGATGTTGGGTTTATTTGCTTTGGGGTAGAATTATCTCTATCCACTGTGGGAAAATTGACTACTTCAGTTATTTTCTGTGTGTCTTCCATTCACCAGGAGGAGCAACAAATTAAGTGTTCCCTAAACAGCGCAGCTTGGTGACTTAGAAATCTGTAAACCTGGAATACATTCATGATCAGGAAAACAAACAGAATGTCTGGGTTGGGGAGCTGGCTCTGAGGTTAAAGGTGCTTGCTTGCAAAGCCTGCTTGCCTGGGTTGATTTCCCCATTGCCCATGCAAAGCTAGGGGAAAAAAGTGGTGCATGCACCTGGAGTTCTTTGCAGTAGCTGCCAACCCTATTTTTCTCTCTCTCAAATAAATATTTTTAAACATCTCTAAAATTCTTTTAAAACTTGTTGAATATTTATGTAACTCAAATCGTCCTAGCTACTTGCAAACCTTTCAGTTTTTCTTACGCTGTAAAAACTTGGCCTTGTGCTATGTATAGGAGTGGATTTTCAATAAAGGATGATTAAATAGTGAATGATTTTAATTAAGCAAATGTTCAGACAATTGCTCTGTTATTATATAAGTAGACTTTAATTCTAAAATTATTTGAACTGCTTTCCTTGACTCCAGCAAGCCATCAACCACATCACTGAATACAGGTTGCATCTTATGAGTCTTTGAAGAGGTTTACAGAAGCCCAGAGGCAAATCAACAAAAGCTTACAGCAGCAGCAATATCTGGTCACTTCTTAACAAATGATGTCAAAGTTCCAGTTCTTTTTCAATTGGATGTAACCTGAATTCTGCGTTGCTATCCTTCCTGCTTTCTCCAGCATCTAGCAGGGCACACTCATCTGACATCCCCATTGGTAGCACAAAAAGCTTAAATTAATACTTTATCTTCTGTAAATCTCATTGCCAGATCAAAGTTACAAAACCAATTTAAAGACTAACGAGATTTCTCAGCCTTGCTTGCATGAGGACATGCATTGGATCCCAGTCCCTAGAACCTATTTAAAAATAGCTGGGTGTGTGGGGCTAGAGAGATGGCTCAGAGGTCAAAGGTACATGCTTTCAAAGCCTGAAGGCCTAGGTTTGATTACTCATTACCCTCATAACACCAGACATACCAAGTGGCACATGCCTCTGGAATTGGTTTGCAGAGGATAGAAGCCCTGAAGAAATGCACAGATATTTGTTCACTAAATAGCGCCAGGCAAAAATCTCTATGCTCTGACCTCATATGCAATTCAAAATAAAAATTATGTTTAAGCCATACACAAAAAACAAAATGCAGGAAAGATGAATCTGCCTTGTCTCTGTTATTTCCTATGTATGATTCTGGTCCATGGCTTGGTATTGGTTTGTTATTGTTTTTGCAATATCACAGTCTTAAGACAGTATTTTTGGTATGCTAATTACATGCTCAGTCTCCTGGGAGGGGGATGGAGTGGCAACTGGTTCACAGCTTCTGTTTCTCTGTCAACAAACAGTTTGAACACGTGATTAGCCCAATGTCCTGGTCACAGGAAACAGACTCCTGTGCTGGTTCTCACTTAAGAGAAAGGTGACTCCTGGGGATGGCAGGAGCTCCCAGAGCGGCCAGTGGGGAGAAACAAAGGGCCCTGCTAAAGTCAAGGTACTGGGTGTTGGGTCAGCTTCGATCTTGGCTGTTAGTGACTTGATTCCTTGGATTTTCTTTGAAGCACCCTCTGAAGATTTAGAGGTTCTAGGAAGAGGTCTGGTGCTGAGCTCAGTGACTCGTGAAAATAAGGGTCTGGTCCCTTCATGTGTGAGATGAGAGGCGAGAATCTCTGAGAATTGCCTTCCCATTGGCACGCCATGCGAGGTGTCAGACCTTGGATGGGGACGCATAATGAATGGAGACCCTCAGGGTTCTTTACACGCTCCACCTGAGCATTGCTTCTGTGACTGTCAGACAGGTGTATAGCCCGTACAAAGCCTTTGCTGTTCAACTGTGCATGCATTTTTTTGTACTTTTGGCTACTTTTATTTGAGAGAGAGTGAGAGAAATGGACATGCCAGGTCCATGTGCTGCCTTGTGCATCCAGCTTACATGGATCCTAGGGAATCGAACCTGGCTTCTTTGGCTTTACAGGCAGGTGCTTTAACCACTAAGCCATCCTCCAGCCCTGTCCATGCATTTTTATCACATCCACACCTCCCATAGGGGCCAGGGATCCTGGCTTATAAGTTTGACATCTCCTGCGTGGCATTCGGGAACTGCCTAGGGATCAATGACATCGCTATTTGCTGGATTCTGAATGAGTTTCTCTTTGTTAGTACAGATAGAGGCAAGCTGGGTAAGCCCGTGGTAAGGAGTGTGTATTGGATGCTGGAAGTGTATAGTTAGGGCTAGCAGCAGCCCATGGCCTCAAATAAAAAATAATGGATACCTCTCTGATTGCAAGCTGACTTTCAGTACCACAATGTGTATGGTAAGCCTGGGGTCACGGGTGGAAAGGTTGGAAAATAAACTAGACTTATCCCCTCAATTGCTTTATTAAACAATGCAGAGATGACAGTGTATGAAATATTGATATACAGAGAGCTTACCATCCTGCAGGGTGGAAGGGGCCTCTGTATAATTGGTTTTTCTACGAGACAACCTAAAGTGCTTAGAAATATTGTTACTGTTTCCCTTATGCTATCAAGCCATGTCTGTTAATGGAGGGATGGGACCAAGTGATTCTTGTGTCCCAAATCCTTATTATCCTTCTGCTACTGAGTCACCAGAATGACCAGAAGAGCAAAGGAAAGCATTCATATCCTCATATTAATCAGCTTGAAGGAGCAGGCTCTTCCTGTGAGTTTGTTTCAAGGATCATCCTTACCAATCTTTAAAAATCAGTATAGTATTATTTTGCTTTTCATTCATTTACCTGGAAGATTTAGACAGGTTGTGAGTCGGGTGTGGAAGCCAGGGCTGCAGTCTTTACCACAAAGGGTTTCAGCACAGTGCTTGGTAAAACTCCCTCGAGAAAGCCATTTTGCATAAGAGAAGTATGAAACCCCTTGAGTCACGGGCCAGACACTCTAGCCATTTGCTGGCCACAGAGGCAAATTGCCCATGGAGGTTCAATATGTAAGACAGGTAAGACAGTACCAGCTTCTCTGGAACTCTTAATGGAATTTTAAGACTCAGTAACCTTTATAATTGGAGGCACATAGATGACATACGTTTATTAGGGAGGCACAGTGGGAGTCACGGTGTCCTCTCACCTATGAATGGCAAATCAGACTCTAACACAAGCCTGCCACTGTGCAGTTATTTGCAGAGGACAAGGAACACCACTTGAGTGCCTACTGTGTGCCAGCATGGGGTTTTCCTCTCTTCCTTTCGTTTTCACTACTTTTTGTCATTTCACATATTTTTCTAACAAGTAGTTTGGCCCAAGAATAAGCTGAGGCTATCTGGGTAGAAATACAGATAGTTCTTCATTGCTTAAAACTGATGAGTAGGTTGGTTTGGCCAGTATTTTTGAGGTACCTATTATGAGCTGAATCCTAACCCCTCACATCAAGAGTGTGCCCCACCATTTCATCTGGTCACTTCTAGAAGGCGACTTCCCAGCCCAGCAGATGTTAATTGGTGTCTGGCCTGAGTCAGGTACAGTGGCTGTCTGTGTGCATATAATGACTAGGGAGGGCCATTCTGTACCTCTGGCTGTCCCTCTACCAGAGACGGCATTAAGCAGAAGTGCCAAACCTCCAATTGTGTCACATGTGGAGTTCAGCATGGACCCCGAATTGCTCCAGATGCAAGCTTGGTTCAGAGGAGGCTACATCTGCATTGGGACACAACCGGGTAGTCTGAGGAACACTCTCTCCAAATATCTGGTTGAGTTTGAATCCCACTGGAAGCTCCACAGAACCTGCTCTCTCCCCGCACCCCCTCCGGGAATCTCTAAAACACATATATTTATTTACATTCCTGCTGCAGTAAACGTCTCCCAGCTGTTTCGCTATTGTATGTGCTTGACATAGGGCACTGAGTTTAATGATGAGGGCTTTACAACCTCCCACCCGAGGCTGTAGATGTAGCTCATGACTCTGAGCACCTGTGTATACTGCTTAGCCTCTGTACACTTCGGTTTTCTTATAGTTACCTTGGCAGAGCAATAGCTTGAGTTTTTGTCACAAAAGGTCATCGACTGGGTAGCTTAAGCAACAGAAAGTCTAAAGTGGGATGACCAGCACGAGGGGAGCTGAGGGGAGAGGGAAAGGGAATGAAGCCCACAGGCTTTCTGGTCTCTGTAGGGGATGTTCATCTACTCCTCATAATGCGGCTTTACCCCATTACCTCAGATCACCATAATCACTTTCCTGCTGGTACCATTTTCAGACCGTCACCTTGGGGTTAGGAACCCAAGCCAGGGGCCCTTATGCCATCCATCGCCACACCTATGTCATCTGGCTCTCTCAGGTAGTATTTATGAAGAACCCTGCCCACTGCCTGGCACATCGTGGGCATTCTACAGAAGTGAGCTTTCCATCTGATGCATTCCTCTACTCTACCTTGCCCTTGCAAGCCAAGGCTTCATTTCATGTGTTGCCACCTCCCTCGAGTGGCTGGTGTAAAAGGAACGTCAGCGAAAGAGAACAAAGGAAGAGCTCGGATTCAGAGTGGGAGTTGCAAATCTTGGCTTGGCCGTGCCCTAGCTATGGGCCCCAAGACAGTGACTGTGCAGTCACCTTCTCATGGCTGAAGCAGACCAGAAGCAGATTATAGCAGGAAAGGGTTTATTTCCACTTATGGTCTCGAGAGGAATTTTCATTATGGTGGGGAAAACATGGTAAGAGCAAGTAGCCAGGTGGGTTTGGAGCTAGGCTATATTACCCCAAAGCACACCTACAGGAACACACCTCCTCCAGGAAGATGCCATCTCTGAAAGGCCCCACAGACTTCCCCATATTGTCTCCAGCTGGGCACCAAGTATTCAAAACACGTGATTCTACGAGGGACATGTCATTCAAACTACCATCGTGACCAAACCTCTCTGAGCCACTGGCTCTTAGCTGGTAGCTCTCACTTTCCAGACGTGTGATGAGTTTGGCAGGGGATGAACTGAAAATGCTGTGTTTTCTGATGCATAGCAAGCCTTCTATCTGTGTTACTTGGATGAGATCCACTTGCTTTGATCTCCAAAGTATGCCTTGAGTCAGCAAAGACCTATTAGCTCCCAGCTTGCCCTGACCCTGCCTCCTTTTCATGGGGGCTTTCCTGGTCCAGTGGGTAAGAACCCAAGCTAATAGCTACTTCACATGATGCTTAAGGAACTGAAAAAATAAAATAAGCTTGCTCTGATAAAGGTGTGTTGGCTTAGATCAAAGATTCATTTAGAAAACCAGTCGTTTTGAATGTGGGACCCTAGGATTGGACATGAATGAGCCCTGAGTTCCCAGTCAGCTCTGCAGCTGGCTGGCTTCGGAACCCTGGGCATCTCAGGCTCCTATTCCTGCATCTCCACTTGTCAACAGTAGCAGAAGGCAGTTGGCTTAAGGAATTTCTTCAAGAATCTTCTAAAACTGACGTGGAATGCAAGTGCTCTCTGGAGGTTCGTATGGGAAATTCAGCCCCTGCTTCTCCTCCTGTGTTGTCAGTCCCAGCCAGGATCACTTGTCATCACCCTACCCCCACCCCAAAATGTCTCCTGTCACCAAAACGGTTTTCATTAGTAGCCCCTTCTTGTGCACTTCGTAGATCTCCTCTAGGATTCTCAACTCGGAGCTACTGACATTTGGGCCAGAGGATTCTTTCCTGTGGGATACTGTCCTGTACACCACTGGGATTCATGCCCTCCCCGGCTCCTACTTCAAAAGATTTATAGCATTACTCCTACTCCAGCCCCCCTCCCACGAGTCACAGTGAGTGAAAATGTCTCCAAAAGTGGCCAAATGTCCCCTGAAAGGCAGCAGAGGGGACAGCGTCATTGATAACAGCATGCCTTCTCCCAGAGTCCTTCTTAAGTGAACATTGCAAGAGGAGAGAAGGTTTTCTCAGGAGCCTAGAGCATTAGAAATAATACCTTAGTCAAAGGTTTCTCTTCCCCCTAGGGATGGGGGATAGAGGAAAACAAACAGGAAAGTGAAACAACTTTCTTACCATCTTGAATGAAAAGTGTCCAAACTACCCCAAAGTGTTTTGCTAGGGACCTGAATTCACCACTGAAATAATCCCATGTCTCCTATGTCACCAAAGATGAAAATGGATAATGACAGCTCTCAGTGCTGACTCAGAATATGGCAGCTGCTGGATTGGATCTTGGTCTTAGTGTGTGTGCTGGAGGGCGGGTGCACGCATGTGTATGTGCCCATGCGGTGCCCCTGGCTCTGAGTGACAAGAGTGGAACACTGGGTGATTCTGTCCCATGTCTCTTCCTCCAGCCCGTCTGTTCTTATTTAAGCCAGACTCTTAGTGACCCCCGAGCTTGCTGTTTTTGTCACAAGCTCCAGTGATTTTTCAGGTCTCTGCTCCCTTATGGGACTGGGGTTACAGACACGCGTGGTTACACTCAGCTGTTTATGTGGGTCCTGGGGATTGAACTTGAGCAGGCTCTCAGGCCTCTTCAGGCCTTCATGCTTGTACACAAAGTGCTTTTAACTGCTGATCCATCTCTCCAGCCAGGATCTTATTCTTACATCATGGATATTGGATGGCTTATGGTACTGAATATTTGATGAAAACATAGGATTTTTTAAAATCGCTCTTCACATCTTAGATGTAGGCAACTCCTGAAGATGTTTTTCAATATACAGAAGCAGTTTGGAGACAGTAACATTATCTGTGGTGCCAGGGTGTTAGAAACAAAGCATTTATTCCAAACTTCTTGATCATTTTTTTTGTCAACAAAATATGCTGGCTGCTTTCTCTGAGAGGAGTTAAAAGGAAAAAAAAATAAAAAAGACAGGAGCTTTCAATTTGACAGGTAACAGACAAGACAGAAAGTAGCAAAACCATAAATCAAAATCACTAATCATAACTAACTTTGTAAAGTACCACTGATTCATGGAGCAAACAGGAATGGCCAGTGGAGCCCAGTGAAAAAGGTACATAGGAAGGTGGTCAACATCACCAAGACAGAGCATCCTCGAGGCTAAAACATCAGTTTGATGACTAACTGCCTTTATTTGGAGGCTGGTAAAGACTAAATACTTTAGACATCAGGTGTTTACTCTGAGGTATTTATTCCAGTATGAAAGTAGAGGTGATTCCAAGGAAGAGGTCTTTATCTCCTTTACTCTTAGATTCCTCCTAAAGTTGATATTTTTGCAGTACTCTCCCATTCCAAAGACACATTCTCTCTAGAAATATTTCATGTCCATCACAGATGGGAAGGAGGAGGAGGGGCTGGGAGTGGTGGTGTGGTCTGGGTGGGATGGGATCCCAAGGGAAGGAGGAGGAGGGGCTGGGAGTGGTGGTGTGGTTGGGTGGGTTTTCATGTGTTGCAATGTTGTCTCTCAGACTGGCTGATGTACAGCTTGTCTGGAATCTCTGAGGAAGGATTTAGCAGAAAGTCATTGAAAGCAAACTCTTGGTAAGGATTGAGGGACCTCAGTGTCTCTGAGCTGTCTTGCTCTGCAAACTCATCTTTCTCTCACACATGATCTTGCCATGTGCCATGAGCCCCTTGTTAGAATTAGTGCTCAGCTATTGGAACATTCTATTGACAGCTAGCCACTTTGTTCCAGGTTATCATTGATTGAGTTGAGGTGAACACATGATTTCAGCAGAACTAATCAGATAAGCTTGGTAAGGTATATGTAGCATTTGGATTTAGGATTGGAAGATTGCCAGTTTCTTCATGTGACTTGAGGCTCTCCATTCCAATTCATCATGGTAGCTATCCATAGCATCCATCTCTCTTCAATAAAGCCTGGAAAAGCTGCAGGAGAGATTGGTAGCTGTGGATTCTGTCACCCTACCCAAAGGCTAGCTCATCACAGAGCCACTCTGTATAATGATTGACATGTGACTGGGGTCTTCTTACAAGCCCGGCCTGCTCTTGGTTCCCTGTCCCTTTCTTACCACAGGGCTCCTTAGGCTATTTTCCATCTATGACACAACCTTCCCTCTCCCTAGCTGGCTCTATAGCAACCTCATTTCACTCATCACAGGGATGTGCACAGTATTGTTTTTTTTTTTTTTTTTTTTGTCTTTGTTGAGCAGCGTCCTGTGGATGGTGACTTACCCCAGTCACTCCAAGCCTTCTTAGAAAATAAGGTTTATCACATTTACCTGTCCAAGTGTGGCTATATTTGAGCTCATCCAGAATGTTCCATGACTGAGAATTGTGGTTTCTGATCGCAGATGCAGACAAAGTTTCTTTGTGAGTAACAAACAAATAAAAACAAAAAAGAGACCATGTTGAGGTTTCACAGGGAAAAAGCTATGGAGGCTGTGAGTAGTCATAAAACTCTGGCTAGGAAGTGGGAAGGAGGTGAAGGGAGACCAGAAGCCCAAGCAAGCAGGAGCCTCATTTACAGTATCCCTCTGCTCTAGGGCTCCCCTACACTTCAGAGCCTTGGGAAAGCCACTATATCCAGAGAACCAGGAGGGTGGCACCCTGTCTCTTCAGTGGAGAGTGGACATTGGGAGCCACAATCCCACCAACCTGTACATACTATGGAGAGAGATGATATTCTCTGTAAGGAAAGTGGGATGCTGTTAGAAAAAGGAAGTTGGAGGGCTCAAAGTAGACATCAGCTTTGAGTCTCTTATATAGAAAATTGCCTATAAAATTTTGTGCGCAGGTTTTAACCTGCCTGGACCTGTCTACAGACCTCTGGTTAATAGCAGTTTTCCCATACAGTGCAATTTCCAGTTATTTGTATTATTTCAGAGGTTAGTCATTGCCCAGGTGATGGGTTCTGTCCAAGTGTTTGGCAGAAAAGTCTGGAGAAGTGCTGCATTAAAGACACCTTGGTCTTCCACCTGTGCATACTGGATGACAAAAATGGAGCCAGGGGCAGCATCAGGATCAAGAGGTCCCTTGGTTGCTCCTTTGTCATGGAGTCACCTCTGGGATCTGCAAGCATTAACATGGCATAGCTAAGATCACAAAATAAAACAAAACAAAAAAAGCAGAGTAAAGCCTTTTAGTAAATTCTCCAGGGCAGAAGATTGCTAGGCTAATTACTGAAAGTTTAACAAAATTCAAAGGAGGAATAATTAGATTGCCTGTTAAAGCCCGAAAAGAAGTTATTATGTTGTTGGCTAAACAATGAAGAAACAAGACTTGAAGCTTCCTTTAAACCACAGAAGACTAATCTTCCCAGAGCTCATCAGCCTGACCATCCCAAAGCTCTGCCTAGGGAAGGCAGCCCAGAATGTGAATAGCGTGCACATTTTGTCAAAAAATAGGTTCTTAGGATGTTCAGAGTATCTGCTGCACACCAGCACCTGTGAGACCAGGCAGGCAATTAATGGGTCAAGAAGGGAGTAAGAAGAAACAGCAGAAAGGGAGAAGGAGAAAATGGAGGTCAGAGGATACTGTCCTGGGTGGTGATAGGGTAGAGAGCCCAAAAGTGGCCAGAATGGTCCAATTATAAGCCCTTAGAAATTTGTACAGGAATTCTGTATACCTTCACCATTTTTATTTCGCTGGAAAGAGAAGAGGCAGAATGAGAGAGAGAGAGAGAGAGAGAGAGAGAGAGAGAGAAAATATGAATATGAATGAATAAGAATGGGCATACCAGGGCTTCTAGCCACTGCAAACAAACTCCAGATGCATGTGCTACCTTGTACCTCTGGCCTACATGGGTACTGGGAAATAGAACCTGGGTCCTTTAGCTTTGCAGACAGACACCTTAACTGCTAATCCATCTCTCCAGCCCTTCCCTTCCCTTTTGTTGCTAGTTTATTTTGAAAGTACTCCATAGGCTGGTCAGGACATACCTGTCAGGACTCTCCTATGTGGCCTCTAGGACAGGTGTCCATGGGTCCACTTGGGATTGAATTCTTGTTCAGACCCTGAGAGCTCAGGGTACTTGAACAAATTCTGCATCCTCTCTAATGTTGATATAAAGCATAGCTCTCACCACAAAGAAAATAAAAGATAGTTTATTCTGAAGCCAAAATGAGTGATCATGGCCCTGGAACACAGATGGAGGTTACTCAAATGCTATGTTCTGACATGTGAACAGTTTCATGAAGGTTTTATATTATAGTTACCAAACAAAAAAGTCCTGAATCACTTTCAACTCCCTTAGTGTAAACATCAGGCAGCAAAGTGAGGAATTCTCCACCATAGGCTTCAGATGCCATCTGATGACATTTTAAACCTTTGGCTTGGTGGAAGCTGGTGGTCTGTTAGTGAATTACAAAAAGGTCATATCTGATCATTTGATAGTCACAAGGATCCTAAGTCAGACACAGAGTTGACAATAAATGGTTATTAAAAGGCTAAAAGTAGCCCAAGGTAATTTGGAGCTGATCCTGCAACATTCTCCATGATCACAGGAATTCTGTATGTCCATAAAACCTTATTCTAATTAGATGTGGAGCTTTTTGGAAACTTGAGTTTATACTAAAGCCGTTTCTTGGGCTGGAAAGATGGCTTAGACATTCAGGTGCTTGCCTGAAAAGCCTAACAACCCATATTTGATC
Organism: Jaculus jaculus; assembly: GCF_020740685.1. NCBI lineage: Eukaryota > Metazoa > Chordata > Mammalia > Rodentia > Dipodidae > Jaculus > Jaculus jaculus. Next base: position 34,912,345 of record NC_059107.1, on the reverse strand, counting down.
GTATAGATCCCAAGTAAGCCAGACACACAAAGTGACTCATGTGCTCAAGGTCACACATGCACACAAGGTGGCACATACATCTGGAGTTTGATTGCAGTGGCTAGAGGCCCTGAGGTGCCAATTCTCTCCCTCACTCCTTCCCTCTCTCTCTCTGTCACTCTCTCTCATAAAAATTACAAAAAATAAAAATAAAAGCTTCTCTATTATCTGTGAAATGGGGATGGAGGCAAACCCTGTCCCCCAGGGTTGCTTTTAAGAAGTGTGCTGAATACCCCTACCTCTGATGGGATTCTAAGTGGCACTGGCAGAGAGATTGGCTTCTGTCAGCACATGGAATGACAGCTGTGACATGAAGAAGGGGTTCAGTGAAAGTTTATAGTAAACTGATAAATGAATTACTGGTTATTGTACTACTTCAGAGTAATCTTGGTTCTCCTGCTGACTAGAATGGGTTGGGGCAGGTATGGAGGCATGTCCCCCACAGGAACTATGCCCTGTGTGAATAAACACTACAGGCTGGGCACGATGAACTCCATGGGAATATACATGACAATGGAAGTCTTCAGTAGTGGGTCCTATCTGACACAACAGACTGTAACCGGAGTTTCAGGGCAAAAGAGCTGGTTCTTGAAGCTCCCAACAGGCTCAGTTGGACTACTAGATTATCCCAGTATGCCAGTTAAAGAGAAGAGTAATGATAAAAAGCAGAGAGAGAGAGGCCATCAGTGTCCATTGGAAAGAGGGTCAGCTCAAGTGTCCCTTACCTCATGTTCATCTTCAGGGTCCTCACATGAGCTTGTGGTTTAAATAGAAAAAGGACTCTGGCAAGAGGACAAGAGGATGCACAAACCAGCCATGTCGGGTCAAGGTCTGGTCTGGCTGATGGGTTTTCTCAGTTTGGTTCTGCACAGGGGTGGGAAGAAGTCCTTATGGCTTAAGGAGGGGACAAGCTCCTTGTCAGAAGACGGCTGGCTACTCAAGTCCCAGGGCATAGCTTCTCCATCATGGGAATGGCCTATGCCTTAGCAATCTTCTGCTCCTGGGATCCAAAGTGACTGTATTTACAACAGTGAGGACCTTGAGGTGCCTTTGGAGGGGAGGGGGAGAGTGGCCCAGAAGAGGACGTTGTAAAAAAAAGTTCACAGTAAGATGCATTACATACCTTCAACCTCGAAGGGGAATGAGACAGGCAAGCTATCATGTTTGTAGGTGACATTCCTAGAATGGCTACCATGTGTACTGGCAGAGGTAAGTGGATGGCCTCACACTGTGGAGGCACACAGACACCAAATGTTGATCTCTCCTTCACTGACCTATGGACCCATGTGAGGAATCAATGCTTTTTAGCAAAAAATAGTTTCTTAGTGCCTACTAGTCCATGTCACATAGGTCCCTTCAGCTTGGCCTACCAATACTTGGCTGCTTTCTGCTACTGCCTCACTCCTTAGCATGCACGGGCACTTTGGCTCCCCGCCAGTGTCCAAGAAACCAGGTATGTTCCCCAAAGGCCATTTTTCCTCCTGTGTGGCTCTGCGCTACTGCATCCATGAATGCCACTGCTTGAAACCAGAGTATACACAGTGTGGGCTGTTTTCAGCGTACGCTGTGGGCATTAGTTAACCATCAGTGGTGTTAGTCTTGGAGTTGGAAATGCCTTCCACTGAGGGAAATGAGGGGAACTTGTTAGATTGGAGCTCACAGCCCCAATGGCTCCGTCACTGTGATGAGGACTTTGAATTAGCATCCTTGGGGCCTCTTGTTCTTGTTGATTGGACAGGGTTTACAAAGAGCCCAGACAGAGCTTTTGTTTGACAGAGAAAGGAATACACCAGGGAGATTTGTTGCCCATTTAAAAAATGATTGGGCATGAAATGGATACTGTTTGGATTACACTGTAACATACACTCTCATTAGCTTTTTCAGGATCACAAAAGGCCTGGTGTGAGTTATTCCCAACCAGTGGCATCTGGGGCTGGGAAAAGGAAAAAAGTGTCGGTGAAACATTTGCAGGGGGATCGAGTGTTAGGGAAGGCATCTTCATTATCTCACCATTTTTCTTTTCCTTTTACCTGTATCCTTCACTGAGTGAAGACAATGTGAGCTTGGTGGCTACCTGGGTGATGATGAGTGAGGCACTGGGTGGTCAGGGTTCTGATACTAGGACTCTCAGGAGTGGAGCCCAGGCCTCCTGCGAGGAGACTGCACGGAGGGCTTGCTTAGCACAGCTGTAGGCAGTGGGTGATGCAGGAACTCCTAAGGGCAGAGCCCAGACCCACAGGAGGGCTTGCTGAAGAGGTCAGGATTGGTCCCACAGGGGAGGCAACTCACAGCTTTCCTGGGAAATATATCTATGGAATTTCAGGGCTGTGCTTGTGCTTAAAGTTAACACAGAATAAAAGAAAAGTCCAGTTTGGACTACTGTGGCCGGAAGGAGTGTTTGAAATGAATTGTGGGAAAGGGATGAACTAATGCTTACTGAGGACTTGCTGAGATCAGTGGTAAGCTCTGGCCATATTGTGTCATTGATTTCTACTGACTGCCAGAAAAGGAAGTTGCTGAGATTTCCTTACCGCTTGCAAAGGCCACATGATGCCCTAGGAGCTGCCGTCAAAGATGGAGCCGGTGCTGTCCGTTCCAAAGCTCATATTTGTTTGGTCTTCTTCCTTAATTCCTATCCTATCATGCTTTGCTTGCATGAGCCAAGTCAGGATTGAGGAAGCTTAAAATCCCAGATCTCTGAGCACTGTTTAGTTTGGTGGAGAGGCACTCAGGAAAGAGAGCTGGCTGTTCGCAAGTTTGGAACAAGGAATTGCTAGGGCCCTTTGGATGCGTGCGGCATGTTTCAGCAATGACTGAATAGCATGGGACATGAAAACTAACTTGGAGGCACAAGATGTATAAGACGTAAATGGCACAGCCCTTATCGAGCCCAGACTTGGGAGATGCAGCTATTCTTCTCACTTGAGAAGGTTTTGAAATAGCTTAGGATGTGCCCCGCCCAAGGAGCCCCAGCTCCACTCAGCACCAACTTTGTTGGATTACTTTCACACTCTCAGTCAAGGAATGCAATTTGATGACCCTGGAAACCTTTCCCAAAGAAGCAGACATGAATCTGCACTAATTGGGGAAAGAAAGGATTTGGAAATGAATAGTCTCTGATTACCCATTTACAAAACCACACCAAGTGTTTCTGAAAAAGTAACAGTGGGAGGGACAGAAGTAATAACAGCTTCAATTATGATATTAAATTTGATACGTGAGGAGCCAAAAATGCTTTATTGCTTGTTTATTGTTTGGCACATGAAAGGTTCTAAAAAAAACAGTGCAGGGTCTGCTGTCCTAACAGCCCTGGGATTTTTCCCCTGTGGGACTGTGATCTCTTGGAGAAGGTGACATGAAGGACATTGGATATAAGGAGCTGCTTTCTGGTCCTACCAGAAAGAACAATTAGCTTCTGAAGGGTCTTTGTGTCTGCTTTTCTTGGTATAGATTTCCCATCTCAGATATCAGTACCCTGGAGAGTTCTCCACTTTTTTTTCCAGGGCGCTTTAAACTTGGTAAACACTTTCAGCGGCTTTTCAAACTTGTCGCTTAAAGAGCCCCTAAGGGCGAGTCAGAACAGATACCTATCCTGAGGCTTGGTGGAGAGAACACATGGTCCATTACTGAAATCTCTTCTCCTCTAGCTTGCATGACCTTTGCATTCTATTCCCAAATAGATTAGGAATTGCTGCAAGGTAAATTCTAAGTCACCTGCTGCAGGGAGCTTCAATATAGACCTACCTTCTCCTTGGCCTACCGTAGTCTGAGAAGTGAGGCTTAGATTGTGGGAAACAAGGAAAGTGGTGGGTAGTACAGGCTGTGCTATGTGCAGAAAGTGTGGGACTCCTACTTTCTTCTCTCCAGCTGCTTTGGAGGCTCTGTTGGGAGGGGGCCTATGATGAGCACTTCTCTGAGGTTTTGCTCCATCACGGGCCACAGTGTAGAGTAACGGGCTTACTTGAGGAGCTGTGGTGCCATTTTTGAACATCCCTACCTCCATTCTGAGGAGGCTTTCTTCACAGATCTGGCCCCTGTTTCATTAACACCCACTTCTGCTGGGATCAATAGGACAAAAGACACCAGTGGGCAAGGGCGTGGTCTCTGGCTGAAGACCCAGGAACCTCAGCCCTCTATGTCCAACATGCCCCACTTACCAGCTGTTTCGGAGTTAAGCAGTTATCTGCTTATGTCAACAATGTATGCTAGATTCTTTAAAAAATTATCTCATATATATGATATGTGTATATCTATAATTATTTAATATAATACTTATATGCATATATTTAATTATGGCCATACTCAGTGTGTAAGCAGCATATGTTGGTACCATCCTTACCCTCATCCCTGTCCCCTCCTCTGAAGGAACCCTCCTCGTTGGGGATGCTGGTTATCTCCATGGGGATTGTGGGTCATGCATTGTGGGGGTAGCCGTCAGTTATGGGGAAGAGGCAATGTCTCTGTGTGTAATGTCCCAACTTGTGGCTCTAACAATCTTTCCAACCCCTCTTCCTCTAATTTACCTGAGCCAAGTTGGGTTCATTTTAGGTCTAGTTCCGTGATGGGCTCTTGGGAGCCTCTGTGTCTCTGAACCTCTGGTTTGGTAGGTGTTGAGTGTCCTCTGCATCCATCTCCTTCACCCTTATTCTGGTACCAGGTTTGCCAAGAAAACAGCACCCTTGCTCATTTACTCTATGGTTTCAGCTGGTGCCCTGGCAAAGTGCTATGAACTGATTCTCTCCTCAGGTTCTGCATCCATCTGAAAAACAGAAGCAGATTCTCCAACAGAGAGTGAAGTCAGCACCAGTTAACTGGGATAACCTTTGTTAGAGAGAATTTAATAGGGGTGGGCCCTCTTGAAGCCCAAAATTGGTGGGAGCATAATATTGGAGAGCAAACTCATTATTTGAATATGATTCTGACTTTTTCCCCATTTCCAGCTGTGGGTTCTTTTCCAATGAGTGAATCTGTTAGCCAATCCAAGAGTAGTTGGTTACCCACCATGGCTGTGTGCTACTATTGCACTTGGGTGAGCAACACATCAGGTTATTTGCTGCTGAGTAGACCTCAAGTTACTTGGACAGATGTTGGCCATTTTACCCCAGTACCACATGTAGCACCTTATGGCATGAAACAAGCTAACTTTCTGGGGACTCTTTCTTCCAGATTCCAGCCAGGTCTCTCCATGTTCCGTACAAACAGCATATGGTGTCTTCAGCAGTAGGGTCTTACCACTGACCTTTGGTGGGTCATCAAGTGCTCGGACAGAAATCTTTCTTCTTTTGGGAAACCTTGTCAGTATCTCTGATAATCAGCTCATTGTGGATGTTAACTGCATCCTGGTATGGGGAGTTACAGACCAGCACCAAGGGAAAAGAAGGAAGAAAAAGAAAGGTAATATAAAAGAGAAAGAAGAAAGAAAAGAGAGAGAAAGACAGGAGAAAATTAAGGTTAGTCTTCATTTTACTCTCTCCAGGGCCCTTTGATTCAGGTGTTCCCTCTAAGTAAGATCCTGATGAGGGTTCACCTAAAAGGTCTGTTTTATGGAACATAGAATTTTATGGTACCATTTACATTTGGGTCCAGTTTAGTGTCCCCCCCCCCACACACAACTCCTGCTCTCCCCTTTCCTCCAGCCCTCCCCTCCCTACTGCTAGATTCTCGAGATGCCTCAAGATGCCTAATGGGTTGTCAGCATCTCGAACAGATCCAGGTTTAGAGCCACAGATGAGTGTGACACTATGACGATTGTCTTTTGTGATTGGGTGAGTTTGCTGAGAATGATCTGCTCCAAGTTCAACCATTTTTCTACAAATTTCATTATGTCATTTTTTTTCTAACTGCTGAGTAGAATTCCATCATGTAGATATACCACATCTTGGTTATCCATTCATGCAATGATGGGCACCTGGGTTAATTCCAGTTCTTAGCTATTATGAATTGAGCAACAGAAACATGGTTGGGCAAATATCTCTGAACAGGCTTGGAGCTCTTAGGGTAGATGCCCAATAAGGGAATAACTTCATCTGTTGGTAACTCTATAGTCAACCTTTTAAGGAGCCTTTATATTGCTTTCCATAGTTGCTGTACCATCTCACATTCCCACCAACAGTGAAAGAAGTTCCTAGTCCTCTACATCCTCACCAACATTTGTTTTCATTTCATTTGCTATCCTTACTGGAGTAAGGTGGAATCTCATAGTTGTTTTAATTTACATTTCCCTGATGGTTAGGGGTACTGAACGTTTTCTTAAGTGTGTGTTTGCCATTTGTATTGATTCTTTCTTTTTTTAATAAGGCTCTTTTGTCCAAGCTTTTCATCAATAATCCTCCAACATAAATTTCCTTTTTTTCCCAATTTTTTAATGTTTTATTTTTTAATTTTTATTGATTTATTTGAGAACGATGGACAGGCAGAGAGAGAAAGAGGCAGATAGAGAGAATAGGCGTGCCAGGGCCTCCAACCACTGCAAACGAGCTGCAGATGTGTGTGCCCCCTTGTGTGTCTGGCTAACGTGGTTCCTGGGGAATCAAACCTCGAACCGAGGTCCTTAGGCTTCACAGACAAGCACTTAACCACTAAGTCATCTCTCTAGCCCATAATGTTTTATTTTTATTTATTATTTATTTGACAGAGAAAGAAGGAGAGAGAGAGAGAGAAGAGAGAGAGAGAGAGAGAGAACAGGCATGCCTGGGCCTCCAGTCACTGCAAACAAACTCCAGATGCATACAACCCCTTGTACATCTGGCTAACATGGGTTCTGGGGAATCGAACCTGGGTCCTTTGGTTTTGCAGGCAAATGCCTTGACTGCTAAGCCATCCCTCCAGCCCTTCAATATAAATTCTTAGGTTTCCTTAACTCTCAGACTTCCTGACACTCCATCAAAAAAAAATATCTGAAGCCCACAAATTCCTCACATACACACATACACACAAACACTCGGTGAATGATAGTGTGGCTTCATATGCATTGCATTGTTGTATGATCTTAATGCACAGAATTTAGGGAATGGTGAGTTTCAGTCCTCATTACCAGCCCCTTAGGGAAGGAGACATGGAAAGGTATGCTGTACTCAAGATGCATGGACTGAGTCTTTCATGCTTTGGTGTCAGCAGTGAGATGGATCTGATTAACTAGCTGAGGTTTTCTGGGCAAAGGGGACAGTTGCAGTCATCTTCTCCCTTTTGGGACAAATCACCTTACCATAGGCAGCTTATGGAAGGAGAAGTTTTATATCAGCTTACAGTCTTGAGAGGATGCTTTACCATGCTGGGGAAAGCTTGGCACAAGCAGGAAGCCAGCTCTCATCTTGTCACGTACAGGCAGCCGGAATGAAGTCGTCTACACTCGCTCACTAGCTAGCACCAGCAAGCTAAGCTAGGAAACCCGCCAGTGATGCATCTCCTCTAGGCTCCACTTCCCAAAGCCTTATCATCAACACTTGAGGCTATGGGGGACATTTTTACATTCAAACCACTAAGATTGGAAAGGCTGGACAGAACCATCGCCCCGGGAAATTGGGCCTCTGAAATGTCCATGGTCCCTTTCCTTGGTTGCATTTTCTGTGCCTTAGGAGAAGGTGAAAAGCACCTTTGAAGAATGATGACAATGATAGCTGAGCATGTGCCGGGTCCTATGCTGGGCATCTTCTCTGAATTACCACGTCAGATCTGTTTGTCTGTAACTGAGGCGCAGGCGGAGGAACCAACCCGTCAAGTCCTCCCGTCTCACGATGGAAAGATATAGCACAATGGTGCCTCCCCTCTCAAACCCTCGTCTCTCTGTTCCAGACTCTAGACCGTACATTCCTGGTGCAGTAAAATTTGGGGGAAAATTCCTGGAGTTTCTGAATTTCCACATACTAATGTAGCCAATTGTCTGGCTGTTGAATAATGATAGGATAATCAGCATCAAAAGAATTATTTCTGTGGATACTTTTGTTCTGGGAAAAGTTCCGTGTCTTTAAGGGATTTTTAATTGCATTGAAATACAGCACAGACACAAACCACAGAGTTTATGAGCCATCATGGTCTTTTAAGCATACTTTTTTTTTTTCCTGAAAATATCTGATATTTTTGTGCTTTTTATGTCCTCTTATTTTTTCCTAGGTTATAGAATTGGTTCTTTTGTATTTTGAGTAATTCTTCTTTGTTCATAAATGTCTTATGAATAATTTATGCCAATTATAATGAAATAGAACCCAAGAACTTTTACTGTTAAAACATTTTAATAAGTTCTGGCCATTTGAGGAATGGTAAAGTGATGGTTTCTCTGTGGATAGAGTTGTGCCCCTCACCTTAGAGGCAAGGCCATTTTGGGGTCTTGTTGAGAGCATACCACTCTGTCTCTATTGCCACCAAGGCCTTGTACATTCACCTGTCAATCAATCAATCAATCATGTGTCATGGATTGGAAACCCTTCACAGAAGGAGCCACAGTGGAGGAGTATATAAAAGGCTTCCCTAGTCCCCTGTATTTAAGTCAGAGACTTAATTCACTAAGCATTATTGCCTTTCTAAAGATACTATTCATTTATTTAGCAAGGAGAGGGAAAGAGAGAATTTAGGTGTTCACCAGAGTTTCTTGCTTCTGCAGATGAACTCTAGACACATGTACCACTTTGTGCATCTAGCTTTAGGTGGGTACTAGGGAATCAAACCCTGGCCACCAGGCTTTGTAAGCAAGCACCGTTAACCAGTGAACAATCTACCAAGACCCCCAAACATTGCTTTTGAAATAAGTCTTGACTTTTGAATTAATAATGGCCACCCAAGCTTATTCAAATACCCAAAAATCTGGCTTTGATCTCTGACCATGCAGTGTTTTCTACAGTAAAGAGTTCTTTAGGGGGTCTTGGGTATTTTGGTATATGGATACTTGGCCCTATAAGAATCACCTTTATCCCTATGATAGTCTGCTTGCATACATGGCCTAGTGGCTCTGAACATTGGCTTTGGTATAATCCTTACTAGGATTAAAGTTCAGTCTCATTGACTGTATGACCACAAGTAGGTTACCAATTAGTAAATTAAGAAAGAACTGATTTCAGAGGCTGGGAGATGGCCTATTTGCTAAAGATGCTTACTTCCAAATCCTGTCGGCTAAGGTTCAACGTTCCATGCGATGACTTTACAACCATGTAGAGCTGTATGCAAAAAGTGGCCCAAAGATCAGGCATTTGTTTGCCATGGTTAGAGAACCGATTTCTGTATGGGTTTCCTCACTGTTGAATTAAAATATATAATAGGTCTGTTGATGTCACTATCCACATCATCGTCCCCTGTCTACCTAAAACACTGTGCAACAAAATGTTCCTCCCTTCCCTTCCGTTCTATCTGGATGCTTCCCCTGTTCTCTTTTGACCTCTTTCTACCTCTGCCACCCATTTTCAAAGGGAAATCAGTTGCTTGTTGGAAGCACTGGTGGGGCCTTGCCCTCCTCACCATTCCAGAACAGCTGCGGACTAGGGAAAGTCTGGCTGGGTGGTTTAGGAAGGAGGCAAGCTACCAGGCTGGTAGAGTTCTGTGTGCACTGATTTTATGGTGCTCATTCCCACAGCTGAGCTGCTTCTTTCCTTCCTTTACTGTCTTCTCACTGTGTTAGGCCTATCCATGGTTGCTCATAATGTTTTGCTTTGCATGTGAGCAGAGGGGTCATTCTTGGGGCAGTGACTACGTTGGTGCAGGCAATCACAGACACTCCCTAACTCCCTCACCTTGGAGGAAAAAGACACAACCTCCCAGGGATGGACACTTTCTCTGGCCTTTGGCCATGACCTGTCTTCTGTTCTGCCCCTGCTATATACACTATTTTCTAGGAGGCAGAAGGCACTGGGCCTTCTTCTGTGGCTTGTGCTTCCAAAGCAGCCAGTGACAGGCACCAGCTGTGTTGACTCGTGGTTTGTGGGAGCCTGACTCTCAGACTGGCTGTCCAGAGGTGCCCCAGGAGGTAGATGAGCCAAGCAGGAAGATTTAGTTTCAAAGGGTGAGAAAGGGCGCCTTCTTCAGAAATGAAGATCTAATTTTTAGTCCTGGCTTTACCATTAAGGCGTTCTGATACCAAGAAGATGCTTTCCAGTCAATTTTCTTACTTTCAACCTAATTGATCACAGACAATCTTCTGTTAGCATTTGTGGGCTTACTTGTTCCGTTAGAATCACTGCATGACATTACAAGTAGATGCCATGTCATTATGAACCACTCCCCTGCATTATGTCCCTTTCAAATTCCCACATGGAAGTCTCTCTACCCCAAGATGGCCGTCTTTGGACATGAGGTCTCTAATGATGTCATGGAGGTTAAATAAAGTTATAAGGACTAGCATCCGCCCTTACAAGAAAACAGAGAGTTTACCATGTGTCTCTATGTATGTACCAAAGAAAGGCCATGTGACAATACAGCAAAAAGCTGATCCCGCCCAAGCCAGGAAGAGGCTCTCACAGAACCCCCTGCCATACCAGAAAGCGTCAAACTGTCAACCCCCCAAAATTCATTAAGAACCAAGTCTATAGTATTTTGTTACAGCTGCCCTATCAGACTAATACAGAAGGACATTGAAGTTTATAGTTATCCCTTATTAAAAACCGTTGAGATGAATATTTTGCCTAATATATTTGACTTACACAGTGATAGGATATTTTTTCCTTTAATTATGAAAATATCTTTTATTCTTCATACATATAAAAGTTGAAAAGATAATGTAACAAATGTACTAAACTCATCCAACTGCTTTCAAGCAGTTATTATTTAAGGGCAGAGCTGAAAACTTGCCCTTCCAAGCAGGCTGATACCAATTTATCATGAGCCCCAACCCACACTTAGTCATATAATTGGGAAGTTGCTCTTAAGTGTTCAAGCTAAGCGTCAGAAACTTTTAGATCCTCAGTTTAAGGGAACGGGAAGGAAGAATATCGTGGCAGTCGGTTTTGTCTTTTTATGGTCTGCTTCCATGTCATTGTGTGTCCTGTGTCACCCTCTGTAGGCATGCCTCTCTGTCCTTTGGCACACAGGTTCAGCCTTCTTTGCCACTCAGATGTCTGCCTGATCCGAACCTATGACCGATAGGGTCTTTTGTTCAGCTTCAGAGGAACGAGCCAGTCCTTTAATGTGACGCCAAGAGTGGTGAGGGAGGCCATTCTCCTTGCTGACAGCAAAATCTAATGGGCAGAATCTTCTGTTTTGTATTCTGAGGGGCTCTGTCGTCAGCTGCTAAACAAGGGCCTCTGGAGCAGGGGATGCACGGGTTACCATGGGGACAGACAAGCTGTTTCCACAGTTTGGTGTAATTTCTTTGTCAGTCATCCATTAAGTCACTCCTAATGAATCACTGGCCCTGTCTGCTCCTCAGATGAATCTTGAATGTGAGCAACCCGAGCACAGGGCAATCTTAAAAGCAAGGAAGAGAGGGCAGGCCATCATTAATGTGTAAATATTTTGCAAAACGGGTGACCTTCTGCCAGAGGAAGCTCTGGGAGCCACCAGCCTGGACCACAGTTCATGCAACTTTTAGAGAAGTCTTTTTGATTACTGGTCTCAGAGGATGGGCTTGTTGCTACCCAGAATCCTGTGTGACCTGATAGCCCTGGGGAGAGAAAGAGAATAAGGAAGTTTCTGGAAGGAGGATAGGGCTCTGAGAGCTGACTGACTGGCAGACCCTCCATCTCCACCTCACTGGAGAGGGGCCCCCTCTTGTTGGGAGCTGGATTATGGAAAGCCTGCCTGTTCTTACTAATGGATCACTTTCTCCACAGCATACACATGGGGAGACCCACTTCTGCTCCTGTCCTCTAACTGTGAAATGGAAGCGCATGCCAGACATAGGCAAAACCTATCATGTTTGTTTGTGGTCCCTTGGGAACTGGGAGACTGTGGTTTTAAGATCCTCCATGACTACGCCCACTCCCCCTCACCAGCCCTGACACACACACCCCTCCCTCACTCTGGCCCGCTGCCAGCCTGGTGAAAGAAACAGCAGTTCCCAAACCTGCCAACTCCCTCCTAGCCCAGGAAAGAGGGTTTTCTTTCAACTGGAGGGCCTTCCTCGGCCTAAAACCACTTTTCCATGCAGGCCAGCATCTCTGGGCGGCTTCACCTGAGCCTCCACAGGGCCCCGGTTACCTCCCCTGCATCTTCGAATGCGAATGACCCGAGAGCAGGAAGGTGTTACAGTCACCTTCATGTTGCTGGGACAAAGCACCTGACCAGAAGCCACCGATGGGAAGGATGTTTTGCTATTCTGGCTTACAGTTTCGAGGGGGTGAGCCGTGATCGCAGGGAAAAGCAAGAGGCTGGACCATTACCTCTGCCACAGCAGGGCAGACAACAGCAGCAGGAGAGTGAGCCAAGCTAACACTGGCAAGCTTAGGGCTTCACAAATCTCAAGGCCTGCTCCCACCAGCATAGCTCCTCCACCACAGATCCACCTCTCAAGTTGCCGTCAGCTGGGGTCCAAGCATTCAACACACGTAAGTTTATGGGGGACAGCTGATAAAACCACCACAGATGGACATCTTGTCCCCTGCAGAGATGCCGGCCTCCAGCCTGCCAAAAGATTCTCCCCACAAAGTAATGCTCTGCTAACGTTAGTCGAATCAACAGGCTTGGGCACCTCCCCAAGGGACTGAGGGACACTTTGTGTCAGGCCTCTCTCTCTCTCCTCTTGGCATCTCTGAGGTGGTAGCAAACACTGTGGCAGGTGTCCTGACCCGGTGCCAATTAGCCTATAGGAGATGCCCGTGGACAGGGAAAAGGTTTGAACCCAGACTTTAAAATCAATGTTGCTAATTAAAAAAGTAATTGATTGAGCTGAAAAACAAGTTCAGAAACTATTAAGAGAATTAAAATATCACCACTTTAATTGAGACCAAGGAATGAGCTTGAAAAATAAAATTAATTAAAAACTTTAAAAAGAATGACACGGGCTTAAAAAATAAAATTAATTAAACACACACACACACACACACACACACACACACACACACACGGCCAGTAATTAACTGGCTTTTGATTCAGTGTTCTGCAGCTCAACAAAACTCTTTAATTCATTCTTGTATTTTTTTTTTCTTAAGGAAAGTTTTTGTAAAAATTAATTTTGGAAAAAAAAACATTTAATGAGGAAGTCATTGTGTGACAATTGACCTATGGCTGGGTTTGGCAGGAAGCTGGGCGAGAAAGGAGAAATTCCATTCACTGAGTGCCTGTGGAGCCTGGCTGACCACATTATCCTATTAAGATCCACATGAGTCTTCTTGTAGGCCTGGTGACTCAGAGGGACTAGGGACACAGGGTGTTGCCTTCTGAAGATTGCTGCATCCTACCACAGAGTATGTGCCGAGAAATTAAAACATGGAGCACGGTCTCCAAGAAACCTTTAGCCACCTTGACAGGGAGGCCTCAAGCTGGCTCAGGGATGTCACTGATCCCAGCTCTCCCCACTTCGCTCCTGGACAGTCCTCTACTTTGTGAAAGGGTTTCTCAGATGCCACTTCCTCTGTTGATGTCTTCAGCTCTGCCAGTGCTGGGAGCCCTGTGGCTCCTGGGAAAATCATCTAAGGAGGCACTGCACGTGCATGAAAGTGACACGCTCTGCCTCCACGTGCCATCCTCCCCTTGTCCCCTTTCAACTGTCACTGGATTTCAAAAACAATGTGTATTCGGATGATTAAACAGCCCCTGACAGCTTGACTTGTTACTGTTTTGTTTTCTGTAAAGTTCATTCACTCTAACTAATTTGCATACAGGTTTGAAGTATTCAGATTCAATAATTAACTTTTAGCACATTGTTAAGTACATGTGTGGAGCCGAGTAATTTTTTTAATTTTGTTTTTGTTTTGTTTTGTGTTTTTGCAGTACTGGGAATTGAACCTTGGGTCTTATGAATGTTTGGCAAGTGCTTTACTCTGAGGTCTCTTCTGTATGTTTTTTTTTTTTTAAATTTTTATTTTTTATTTATTTGAGAGCGACAGACACAGAGAGAAAGACAGATAGAGGGAGAGAGAGAGAATGGGCACGCCAGGGCTTCCAGCCTCTGCAAACGAACTCCAGACGCGTGCGCCCCCTTGTGCATCTGGCTAACGTGGGACCTGGGGAACCGAGCCTCGAACCGGGGTCCTTAGGCTTCACAGGCAAGCGCTTAACCGCTAAGCCATCTCTCCAGCCCTCTTCTGTATGTTTTATTTTGTCACAGTCTTAATTGCCCAGGCAGGCCTTGAATGTACTACCCTATTTTCTCAGCCTTCCAAACAGCTGGGATCACATACCTGTATGACCAGCCTAGCTTAACTGGTTTCGTATTTTATTTGCAATGCATATATATGTAAAATGTCTGTGTGTATATAGGCATGCACATTTTGTCATGCATATGTGGAGGTCAGAGGACAACCTCGGTGTTTCTCTTGTATTCCACATTAAAAAAAAATTACTTATTTGCAGGCAGAGTTAGAAGAGAGACAGAGAATGGGAATGCCAGGGTTTTCATTCTCTGCAAACAGACTATAGATGCATTCACTACTTTGTGCATCTGGCTTTACATGGGTACTGGGGAATCACATTTGGGTCGTTAGGTGTTGCAGGCAAGCGCCTTAACCACCGAGCCATTTCTCCAGTCCCCCTTGCTGCTTTCAGGCCTCTGGATTCTCTTGGATCCATCTCCCATTGCCATAGGCACGTCAATATTACAGACATACATGTCGTATTGCAGACATGTGTGCCGCTTTGCATCAGACTTTCCATGGATGCTGAGGCTCAATATCTCTGCTCGGCAGGCTTGCAAGCAAATGCTGTTGGCCACTGAGCCATCAACCAACCCCTACTTATGTTTTAAATATTTTATTTATTATTTGAGAAAGAGAGAAAGAGGCAGAGAGTGAGAGGCAGATAGAGAATGGGTGCACCAGGGCCTCCAGCCACTGCAAAGGAACTCCAAACGCATGTGCCCCCTTGTGCATCTGGCTTATGTGGGTCCTGGAGAATTGAAATCAGGTCCTTAGGCTTGACAGGTGAGTGCCTTAACTGCTAATCCATCTCTCCAGCCCTCAGAATCCTTTTAAAAATAGTTAATTTATTTGGGGAGGGGGTGGCAGAGAGAGAGAGAGAGAGAACTGCTTACGTTAAGTATCAGTATTGTGGATGAAGACTGTTGCTAGCTTCCACTATCTTACCTAGTGGTGAGATTGCAGAGAGCACTGACTAGACAGAGACCAGGTGACTCAGGTGAGGAGGGCATTGCTGCACTCAGAAAAAGCAAGCAGGGTGCAGTTGCTCAGGTCCCACCCACACCCGCAGAGGGGGTGCTGGGACTGGTGGCTTGGTCCTGAGAGGCACGCTGCTGGGGTGTGCCTTCATCCCTTGCTTTTCCCTATTACAGTGTAGTTCCACCATGAAGGTTCCAATAAAATGGTATCAACTGAGCTCTACGCTTAGGTAGCTTGCTTCTGTGCCTCCCCCCCCCCCCCCCCCCCAGCAAGCAACGTTCTAGGTGAACAAGGATCCTAAATGATCCCACGCTGTGTTACTGTGCAGACAGGGATTTGGGCTCACTGACCAGGTTTACAAATTCCCTCTGCACTTCACACATGCAGTCAGTCTTAGGGATCAGTGTTTGCAGAAAGGGCGTTTTAGCTTCAGGGCCTCCCTTGAATGCCTGTGGGGATTAAGTAAACTGATCCAGTTAGAGGACTTAGTTCACACAAGGACACAGTAAGTGCTAACTGTTGTTCTAGTGACTATAGTACTGCTCATTTTGACAACAAAGGAACACCTGGGGGGAAAAAAAATCAAAACCAATACATATGAGATACTTATCATATGCTAGTGTAATGGGGTGCTTGGGGTTCAGGAAAGTCCTTGGACCCTAAAACTCCACGTTCGTTTCTAATTTTAATCAAAGAATTCACTAAAAAGAGCCTTAGGAGGGTGGTTTTTAAATTATTCTATTTATTGAGCAAAGTACAGAGCCAAGGAAAGGCACCCACGTAGCCAGAGATCCCATGTGGAGGGTCTGGGAAAACCATGGAAAGAAAAGAGAAAAAAAGAAAGTAAGTTCAAAGAGCTCCTGCCATGTGGGGAGCTGGCGGGGGTTGGGGGAAGAGTCAAGGCTAGGGGGCTCTCACCTTGGCTCAGCCCAGCTGGGCCTGAGGGAAACTCACCCACAGCTGGGAGTTCTCAAGTGCTCAGGTAGTTCCAAGAGCATGCCCTCCCCTTGCAAAAGCATTTATGACCTAACGGTGGTGGGTCTTGTCTTCCTGTTCAGGTGACTGGCTAGGACTAGGGACTATACCAGGAAGAGGCTAACCCTGACACCAAGTTCCAGGGGTCTGGACTTGGTCAACTACCCAATGCTTAAATCAAAGACCTCCTTCTTAGGAGAGGACCAGTTTTGGTTTTTTTGTTTGTTTGTTTGTTTGTTTTGTAAAACAGGTCTAAGGAACTAGGTAAGAGATAAGAAGTCAGATCATCCTTGATGTCTAGCAAGTGTAAACTTTCCTGTCTTTTTTTTTTTTTTTTTCTTTCAGGGCCCAGTCACCCTGCCCGCTCCCTCTTACCAGGTCTGTTAGAAGGACTTAGGGATCCTAATTCTTCCTGACCAGCAGTAAAGGTACCTCGCAAAAGGTCCCTATTTTACAGAGAGGAAGTGGAGGGACGGAAAGGTTTGGAAGCAGCAGATCCAGGATTCAGTCCAAGAAGCCCCCATTCTGGGTGTCTGGGTCCTTTCCTGACATGCAGGACCAATTTACCATCTTTGTCTCAGTCCTGCAGGCCACATGGGTGGCATGTGGCCACTGAATGTTTGTAAACTTGACTGTGGAAGCAAAATGAGTTCAAATTCTTCCCAGAAGCTTGCACGTGGACTGTGGTTTGATACGCATCACGTGAGGCTAGCCTACAATTTCTCATGTCTGAGACCCACCCAAGTGGAAGATGCCAAGTCTCCGATACCCCGGGTACTGACTTGGGAAGAGGCTTTAGCTGATTGCTGGGGTGAGGCTGCCAACGGTCTGGTCCCCAGGTTTCCTGAGATCCAGAGGTGGGGAGTGAGTAGAAGTATGATTGTAGGTACTGGCATGATCCCCATTAGTAATCATATGGTATTCTTAATCATTTTCTCAGTTTTGGAGGCATCTTAGGAAGCAAGTCAAAGCCTGAGGAGGGGCTAGGAGGAGACCACAAGGAAGAGATCACTGGCTGAGGCTGCATGAGCCTCCTGGCTTCTCATGCAGAGACCCTCAAGAAACTGTAGACTCATCATGGGATTAGGAAGCTCTGCTTGTAAAGTTTTGGAAGACTGTGAGGGCAGACCAGGGCTGTTCCAGCCATGTGCAGCCCATAGGTGTCTCTTAGTTTAAGAGCTGGAAGCAAACATCTTGTCCCTGGGCCTCAAACCAGCCTCTCTCTTATTGGATCCTGCTTCTCTCTGCTAAGCTCTTGCCATCTGAGAATGTCCCTTGGGAAGCAAGCTCTGCCAGGTGATTCCCCTGCGACCAGAACCAAGGTCTTGTTGCTGTCATGACAGACCTCTGGATGTATACTGGTTTCCACTCACAGCCACTACACCCCGCCGTAGGTTACGACTACGCTGAGCCAATGAGGCAGCCTAATGCCTCTGGGTGGATGCTGTGGGGTCAGGACCCTGGAGAGGTTTTTTTAGCAGCAATCTGACAAAAACTTCATGCTACTTCTGGGTCTGGGGAGGAATTATGGCTTTCTAGGTGAGAGCTGAAAACCCAACCATGGAGTGAACAATGCATTTCTTCTTGCATTCCTGCTTGGAATGCCAATTTGTTTAACCAAATGTTTGTGTGGGGATGGTTTGAGGAACATCCCTCCCCTGACTAGGGGAACAGTTATGAAAGATTTACTGCCTAATAGGCTTTCAGCCTTGAAGCTGGGAGATGGCACAATTGCTTTTGTTTTGCGGAGAATTCCCTGAGGCCTCCTCTGTGCCCAGGATAAGCATGTCTACCTCGGCATGCAGATTAGCCAGGGAACCGCTGCTAGGCTCATAGTAGAAAAAAAAAAAAAAAATGTCACAGCATCTGACCTTGCGCCTTTGGAGACCCTTTCTGGAGCTACTTGTGTGAATCTGCTCCGCCCTATCACCATCTCATTATTCCTACCCACAACTCTAGTTAATAGAGCAGCAGTTATGATTGCTCAAACATGCCTCTCTGCACTGGCTCCTCCTGGCCTTCCTGCCTGGCTTGCCCTGTCCATCTTGGCTTCACAAAATCCTGCCCAGCCTTCAAGATCCAATTCAAATATTAATGCTTCACTAATCTTTGCCCTAGAAATTGATCCCTATTTTTTCCTCTTGAGCTCTGCTATCATTTTATATGCCTATCATGGCCCTTATCTAATTCTGCCTTACACAATAAATATTTATAGTCTATGCTTTTTTCCCCTCTTCCTATTACATCTTAAGTTTGTGTGGCACAAAACTCTCTTGCACATCCTGAAGTTATCCAAAAACTTAAAATGGGTTACTTGTGCCTGTAGATTATATTTATTAAATTGAAGTGGGGGAGAACTCTATCCTTAAGGATTTTTTTTTTGTAACAGGAAGTAAAATTAATGCCATAAAAAATAATGCCAGATAATCACCAAAGAGGGATGCTCTTGGCAGCTCTTGAGTTTGGTATCATGTAAGATTCCAAAGGATATCTGTTAAGAGTAATTTCTGCTTGAAGTCATGATACTGTAACTCCCATTGCACGAAAGAATCTTGATGCTGATGTTGAGAAGATTGTGGGTGATAGATACAGAATCCCTCCTGGCTCTTTTTCTTTCCCAGTCCCCACCAGCCTTGGGAAATAGCGCAGAGAGCAAACACACGGTTTCATTAATTTTTTTCATTCATTTGTTTGACTTCTCTGGAGGCCCTAACTTCCTGTTTTCTATTCCTTTGTCCTCAGCCCTGGACCCATCCAAGGACCCCTGCCTGAAGGTGAAATGCAGCCCTCACAAAGTATGTGTGACCCAGGACTACCAGACAGCTCTGTGTGTCAGCCGCAAGCACCTGCTGCCCAGGTAAGGTGAAGAATGATGAGGCAGGGGAATGGCAGGGTCTGTGTCTGGGGCAAGGCTGGGGAGGCATGAGCCAGGTTTGTGCTCCCTTCTTGTAGGGTATTTCATGTAGGTATTCCTGCGGTGGTATGAATTTCAGACTCCAAATATGGAATTGCAAGGAATCTAAACTTCCTTCAAATCAGCTTCATTTTGACTGAGGCTTCCTCTGAGCACAGGGACAGAAACATCCCTTCATGTTCTTCATTGGCACCCCCTTCCTCTCCAAGGGACCCCAGTGTCCACAAACCTTGTAGCCAAGAAAGCAAAGGCCTGTGGTTTTGCTCTCCTGGTTGTAGCTGAAACTGTGAATGCAGTAGTTCTTCCAGAGTGCTTACAGGGCTGGGATGCCATGGTTCTCTCTCCCTGTCCCTGTCCCCCAAAGTGCCCTACAGGATGTGGCACATTTGTGTTTTTGCCTCCTCACAACCCTACACTACCATTTCTTCCAGGAATACTTGCTGGGGCTTCAGGGTTTCAGGGTACAACAACTGATTTCTTCATTTTCACCCAGAGAGAGGCCTTTGCCATCTTTTTTAAGGCCCTTAATGCCCTTGCTTGTTATCTCAATCCGTCCAGAACTTTCTATCCAGTAGGCTTAGGCTTTTGCATTTGTTGGAAAAAGCCTTGAGATCAAATTGGTAAAGTTTTGCTCTCACAAAAATTCTTGAGAAAAACTCTCTTTTTCTTACACACACACACACACACACACACACACACACACACACACACACAGAGAGAGAGAGAGAGAGAGAGAGAGAGAGAGAGAGAGAGAGAGAGAGAGAGAGAAAGAGAGAGAGAGAAGAGAGAAGAGAGAAGAGAGCAGACTTTAAGAAGTTGCAGAAATGGCCCGGTGGTTAAAGGCACTTGCTTTCAAAAATCTGATGGTCCAGGGTTCAGTTCCCCAGTACTCAAATAAATCCAGATACACAAAGTTATGCATGTATCTAGAATTTGTTTGCAGTATCAATAAGCCCTGGCTTACCTATTTAAATTCCCTCTCCTCCTCTCTTTCCCTTCCTCTCAGGTGTCTAATAAATTTTTTAAAAAAAGAAAATATGGAGTTGAGTTGGGTTTGGGAAGATGGCTCAGTGGTTAAAGGTACTTGCTTTAATGCCTGCCAACCTGGGTTCAATTCTCCAGCCACTCACATAAAGCTAGACACAAAAAGTTGTGCATGTATCTGACATTCATTTACAGCAGCAAGAGAATCTGGCGCATATGCATACACACACACACACACACACACACACGAGTTAAATTATTTTTTTTAAAGGAGCAGGGTTGGGAACAGGTGGTACTAGGGCCTATCCCCTTCCTACTAACCCGAGAAATACAGCGACACACACTGAAGTCATTCCACTGTGTTCAGCTATTTTCTTGTGACACGCTTTGGGGAACTGGAATCCGACTGAAACCTGCCTCCCTAGAACCTTCCTTGATCAGCTCCAGTTTGACCTCCTGGGTCTTAAGAACACATGCTCTCTCTCTCTTCTTAAGTTCTAGCAGCCACAGTTGCCTTGAGTGTTTCTTTTGGGATATGTTGTAGTTGCCTTTTAATCTTCTAAGTGATTTCCTCTGAGCCAACCTGGGGGGTGCCATCCCCTCAAATCATGTTCTAGTGGCAGAACAGTGCTTTTAGTGTGAGGTGGCTCCATTGCTTCTGTCTTTCCTAAGCATAACACCTCTGTCCACTGACCTGACCGCCAGGGTCATCTTACTGTGGATTGCTTCCAATGTTGATAAAAGTAGCATTAGCACTTACATCTATAAGACCAATCTACAAGGTATTAAGGTGTGCTTTGCAGTGGGTCCAAACTGGAAGTTGTCCTTGGCTGTGAAGATAGGCCTTGCCCTGGGATACCAGGCATTACACTCCATCCTCACATTTTTTCAGTAATCCTTCCAGTCATTTTTTTTTAAACCGAGTACATTTTTTTTTTCTCTCTCTCTTCTCCAAGTGAAGCATAGACAGAGGCATTGCTAACTTGCTTGTGTATCTACTATGCGATAGCCATGATTCAAATCCAGGACTTCCTGCCTCCACAGCTTATGCTTTCTACTTCTACTACAGCATGTTGACCTCTTCAGTCTGTCAGTGATTGTTTACCGTTCATGTTGAATGACAGTCCAAGAGGTACTGGATATGTTTGGTATGCCAGGCTCCTGATAGGCAATAAGGGTAACCATCTCTTTAAAAAGAGAGATGGCTTAGCGGTTAAGTGCTTGCCTGTGAAGCCTAAGGACCCCGGTTCGAGGCTCGGTTCCCCAGGTCCCACGTTAGCCAGATGCACAAGGGGGTGCACGCATCTGGAGTTCGTTTGCAGAGGCTGGAAGCCCTGGCGCGCCCATTCTCTCTCTCTCCCTCTCTCTGTCTTTCTCTCTGTGTCTGTCGCTCTCAAATAAATAAATAAATAAATAAAATTTTAAAAAAAGATGAAAGGAGAGGAGAGGAGAGAGGGGATATGACCCCCTGCTACTGCAGTCAAACTCCAGACGCGTGCATTGTAGGAAAAAACCCCCGCAGGGGGTCCCCACGCTCTGCCCGGATATGGCGACACCCCAAATCACTCACGAGAAGCGGTCTTGATGCAAACTGCAAGAGGATTTTATTCCAAGCGCGCTGGGGTCCACAGTCGTACACCGCACAGGGGTAGAGGACTGCAGAGCCCCGAATGCAGGAACGGGACAGTTTTTATAGGGTTTCTAACAAAGCCTGTGCATTAGACCAATCATTATTTAACATCAGGAGCCCCTGCAGGGTGTGAGCCAGTCAGTTTGTGCCACCCCACAGTTTCTAAGCCAATTAGTTTACTTTGTTCAAGCCCCTCATGGACCAATCATTCTCTTGTGACCTTGGTGGTCACCACTTGTGCAATTCCTTAGGTGGGGGTAGCAGAGTATGGTATCAGCCTCCTATGACCTTGGTGGTCTGAGGCAGGCTGCTACAGCTTATGGTGCGAGCTACTAAGGCTTACAGTGTGGGCTATTAAGGCTTATGGTGCAGGCTATTTACAGAAACCAAATAAGTGGTTTACTTTATTACTCATTTCCCATCCTTGAGGGCTATCTCATCCCCTTTTTACCTAGTTTTATATTAGGAGCAGGCTCTGATATGATGAAAAGAGGGATTCTTTACTTGCTTCTAACAGAGAGTAAAGCCTGGAGTTTGAGGTATGCAGGGGGCCCACTTAAGCTCCCTTTGGAGTGTGATAGTATTTCTGAGCTTCTGAATTCTTGGGCCTTTCAGCATCACTTCATGCATCTAGTTTTGCATGGGTACTGGGGAATCAAACCCAGGCCGTCAGCTATGCAAGCAAGTCCCTTTAAGTGCTGAGCCATCTCTCCAGTCCAAATAAGAATGTTTTTTCATTCAAGGAAAATCAAGTGCATTAAGGAGTGAGCTGTAAAAATAATTTTGTGCTTGTTATTTAAAGTTTTTTTTTTTTAAGATGTTCATATTCTAAGAAAACTAGTACCAATCTTCTTGCCACATGTGATTTCTGCCGCCTTTGATGAAGAGGAATATGTCAACTTTGATTGCAATAAACCAAAATTTTGGGGATAATGCTCAAGTTGTTTGACCATTTGCTCCCAGGTATCTATGTGTGTGCACATATGTAAGAGAGTCCTTCATATGCTTTCCCTCCCTAAAATTCACAATGCAGACCTTTCTAGACATGCCAAAGTGAGTTCAGTTTCAAACTCAAATCCATTTGAGATCAAGGAAGAAAGCTTGTTGGTATTCAGACATTTCCAGATAAAAGTGTCATTTTCCTAGGTTGACCATGTGTCTGACCATTACTCATTGCTTATGTGGAAGATGTCATCATCTCCTGTATATCCTGATAAAATAGTATAAAATAATTATGTATTAAATTGAATACAATCCATAAAATAATAATGGTTCAGAAGATAGGTTTAGGAATAAAACTACTGGGCTCAGTTGCCATGGTGGTTAGATCTTGGTGGTGTGACCTTAACACATCACTGTGTGCTTCTCCATCTGTTAAATGGATTCACAACCAAGGCTCTTGGATTGGATATTGTGTGAGTTTGTGTGAATATACGATAAAGATGATGCTGTGTAAAGCACACAGTATCATGGCAAATAATGACAGCTGGTCTTACAATTACTAAAACAATTCACAATGATAAGTTTCATTATTGAGTCATTCTGGAAATTCAGCTAGAAATGCCCAAAGCTGTGCATGTTCCTAGAAAAAAAAAAAAAAAAAGTAACTCCCTCTAGGGCCCTGTTCCCTTCTTGGTTTGATTATACTGTCTGTGAAGTTCTTAGGGGAATCAGTGTTTGAGGTTTATCTCAAGGATTACAGTGATATTTCTGCTGCCCCTTTGTGATTCACAGCAGGAAAATACTAATAAAATGACTGCATTTCTGATAATAAGGTTTATTCCTTTATTGGAAAAAAAAAATCCATTGAGGCCTACTCCCTTAGCATGATCTGGGAGGAGGCCTGGTCCACAGGGAACCTGTGGTGGTGGTGCTCACTGTGGTTGTTAGTCCAGCCTTTCTCCTGTTCTCTGTGAGGTGGGACTCCTCAGCCCTCATCCTCAGCCCTCATCCTCAGCCCTCATTCTCAGCCAAGTATGTCACTCTTCTCCCAAGAGTCTTGGACACCCTCCCAGATGAAACATCTGCCTTTCCACATTCAACTTCAGGGCTCCCCTGAAGCAGGGAGAGCATGTTGACAGCTTTGTGCAATTATTAATCAGGGGAGTCATCTTTCTTTCTGCAAAACATCTGTAGTCATCATTTCAACCAGGCAACTCAAGTGGTGAGTCTTGTTTCCAGGACAGTGAGCAGTGCTTATGGAGGAGAGGTGGCTGGATGGGCCCCATACTGGGACCGACTTTGCAGGAACATCAGAGCAGAAGGACAGAATGGGCCTCAGTGAGAGGGTGCTATTAGTGTGTCTTTTGTAAAACTGAGTGTGTGGAAAGACTATTGGGAGCACACATCTGTGGCCACCTGTCAGGGCTGACCACATGGTTTGGATGGGGTGTTAGGAAGGCAAGCCGGAAGAGCTGGCCTAGCTCTGATGGAGACCTCCTTGATGAGGTGGACATTTGCATTTGGCTTCACCCAAAAGTTTCTGTTGAATTCACCTACTTTTTGGAATTTTTCTAGAAAGCCTTTGTTTCATTTCTTCCTGCTGTTAAGAAGTATTGATGGGTGTGAAGGAAGGGTAGACTCTGGTAGTGAGTTCAGCCCCCTTAATTTCTCAGCAGTCCTCTATGTACCAAGGAGCAATGAAGATATCCTGCAGTCAGGAAAGCTTCACGAAGAAGTGGTGTTAAAACAATTTCGAGCTGGGCATGGTGGTGCACGCCTTTAATCCTAGAACTCGGGAGGCAGAGGTAGGAGGATTGCTGTGAGTTCAAGGCCACCCTGAGACTCCATAGTGACTTCCATGTCAGCCTGGGCTACATTGATACCATACCTCAAAAAACCAAAATTAAAAAAATCATTTTTTTAACTTAATGGTAGCTAATGCTAACTATATAAACTACTAAAAATTGAACAAGTAAAAAGAAACAGTAATAAGTAATCTGCATGATCAAATAATAGTAATTAAAATACTACAATGTATTTCTGTCTCTTTTAGTTGTGGATTTTTCTCATCGACTTGCTTTTGTCACAAGTTGTTTGATAGATAGTACACACATATATTTTGTGTTACTGTAAGTACATATATTACACATGAGTATTAGCACATGATTCTTCTCTGATAGTGTAAGCTATGCCTAAAATGTTGATGATTACATAACATGACATATAAAAAATTAACTTGAGATGGGACATCATTTTAGATATGAAGACTATAAAACTTGTAGAGGAAAATATAGGAGCAGCAACCTTAGGTTTGATTATGATGTCTTAAGCATGACACAAACACCAAGAAGGATAGGTGCAGTAAAAAGTAACAAATGAGTTTTCATCAAAATGAAAGATTTCTGATCTTCTCTAGACACTTACAAGACTAGAAGAGGAAGTCATACTGGGAGAAAACATTTCAAAACATGTACCACAAAAGATTTGATTTAACTAATTTATTTTTTTAAATATTTTGATTGATTCATTTGTAAGATGAGGGACAGAGAGACAGAGAATAGGCACATTGGGGTCTCTTGCCACTGATAATCAACTCCAGATGCATGTGGCATTTTATGAATCAGTCTTTATGTGGGTACTGGGTAATCGAACTTGGACTGTCAAGCTTTGCAAGCAAACACCTTTAACCTCTGAGCCATCTCTCCAGCCAAGATCTGACTATAAAATGTGTCACAAAATCTTAGGCACATGTGCTCAGTATGTAAGTTCATATGAACTCCATTTATAATCATAAAAATCAGAATCCAGTGTAACTCAATGTACAAACTGTGCTGTATCCATTCAATTGATTATTCCTCAACCAAGAAAACAAGTAGACTATGCATATGTTGTAGTCATCTTCTTGTTGCTGGGACCAAACACTTGGCTCAATAGCAGCATATGGAAGGAGAGGGTTTTCTTCAGCTCATAGGTTCAAAGGGCAGTTTCGTCATGGTATGGCAGAGCAGAAGCTGGGTATCACATATTGCCACATTACCTGGGAGGTAACAGCAAGGATGAACAAGCAAGAGAAGGCTTGGGCCTTAACACTCCAAGACTCACCCCAGTCAATGTACCCCCTCAGCAAGGCTCTAACTCCCAAATTGCCACCAGCTGGTGACTGAATATGAGGCTTAATCACAAACACATGGGGCTCTGGGGGAATGCTTTACATTCAAAGTCCCTCCTCATATAAAAACATGGATGAAACTGGCTGACATTAAAATAGACTAAAAAAAAGTATGTACTATATGATTTCAGTGACATGGAGTTTTCAAGAACTCCGACTCCTCCTCTGTGGTGAGAGGAAGCAGATCCCTAGCCACCTAGGGAAGAGAATGAGAGCTCCATGATGCCTAAGCTCAGTGAGGCTTGGCAATTGCATGGGCCCTTGGGGAGGCAGAGCAGTCAGACTCCAGTTTGGATGCCCGAGATCTTACTAGCAAATGAGTTTGCTTCCAAAGGGAAGGCTTTTTTAATTTATTTTGTATTTTTTAGTACAACAGTGTATTACCTTTCCAAATGTGGATTTTTAAAAATACTGCCTAAGCATTCTTAAGGAGACTATTGTCCTAGGGCCACAGAGAGCTGTGTCCTCAGGGGTTGTGTTTGGGTGGGGATGGCTGGTTCTCATTTATTGTTCTGTGTGGGTGGGAGAATGGCGTGGGGGAGGGGGCTTCCTCAGAGAGTGCTGAGTATTGATTTTCCCTCTCTGTTGCCATTGATTTTCATTTGGAGAATGGAAAATTGAGGCATTAGTTTCAGGCCTTCCAGACAAGCTACATTCTGCAGTTCTGCGGATATATTGTGAATGGGAGCAAAGGATGTCAGGATGGGACTTAAAATATGAAAGTGGACCCTTCAAAGCCTTGGGGAGCAGTGGGAACTCATCTATTTTTAAATAAGGAGCGAGTCAGCCCTACTTCCCAAAGGGTTGGGCCTCTCTAATGTAATGGCCCTTCATCTCCCACTCCCTCAGCATCTGAAATAACAACTAATTCTCTGCACTAGCCAAGAATGCAGATGCAGTCGAGGCTTTCGCTACAGTAAACCAATCTCCGAGCTGCCTCTCTTTTCTGTGAACTTGGGAAAAAAAGAAAATCAAAGCGTTTGAGGTCAGAGAGAAGTACATCACAGGATGTGCCTCAAATACCAAACTCTCAGAGGATAGTTGAAAGGATGATGGTTACTTTATCTCAGTTTTGTTTTACAACAAAGCAGTGCCTTCCACCACAGATGCTTTGAACGGGCTGATTACACAAACGCATAGCTGTGGAGGATTGGCAGGCACGTGGCCACATGGAAGGTGGGTGGTTCCCGGGTGCCTGTCGGGTCATCTAGTGTCTAACCCATCAAAGTGTCCCCAGTTATCTGCGTAGGGGAGCCTGCATCAGTTACTAAGACTGGAAGTTGATGTGACTCGTGCCCCTTCTCCAGGAGCCCATGTGTTGCCCGGGGTTCCCTTTCAAGCTCAGAGTCTCTTCCTGGTCAGTGCTGTAGTGATTGGTGGGAGGGTTTGTTAATCCTGCGCCGATTGTGGAAGATATACAGCGGAGTTTTGGGCTTGCTGTCTCCTGAGCCACTTTTGCGAACAGAACACACTTCGCCGTAATCTATTGTTTCGCCAATACATGCCATTTTATGTATTCGGTCTGTCTGTCATTCAAACCGCATGTCAAATGCACACCCTAGAAGAGGAGGGACAAGTGGCTGGCTGAAAACCAGCACCAACTGACTGATGACCGGGTGTGTCAGACGCACGTTGCAGGGGAATTTTACCGCCTTCTCACAGCGGTCTGTCAGGGCTGTACTGCATACGTAATTGCCATTTGACGGGAAGCAAATACATGGTGACCCTGGCTGTACAGGTCGGTCCCTCGGGGGCAGGCGTACATAGAGCTGCGGGCTCACACTCTACGCGCGTCACGGCCATGCTGCTGTGCACGCCCAGGGACAGGCTCTCAGGAGACAGTTTGCTTTCCTCCCTGGCAAACCCCTCCAGTCAAAGGGTTCCTGGTCCTGAATGTGACAATATGTGGAAGCCTGGACCCTCCTGTCTCTCAGTTCCTGCTCCTTCCCAAGCAATCATCCTGCACCCTGACATTAGACGCATTCCTTCATCTCTCTGCAAAATTGCAAAATCCTGCCGTTCTGGTTTTGTTCAATATTTTGTTTGAACTTGCCGGGTGTTTTAAACAGAAGTCGTGTCCATCTGTGCCCAGGATGAGGACATACCTGCTCATTCGGCCTTTACTGGACACAGTTGTGTGTGTGTGTGTGTGTGTGTGTGTGTGTTTAAATACCATATTTTTTAAAACATTTTTTTCTTTTTACTTATTAGAGAGAGAGAGACACACACACACAGAGAAAGAATGAATGGGCATATCAGGGCCTCTGGCCACTGCAAATGAATTCCAGATGTGTGTGCCACCATGTGCCATCTGGCTTATGTGGGACCTGGAGAATCAAACCTGCGTCCTTAGGCTTTGCAGGCATGTGCCTTAACCGCTAAGCCATCTCTCCAGCCTCCCCCCCCCCCTTTTTTTTAAACTCAAGCCAGCCACCCAAGTTCTCCCAGCCTTTGTTTTCCTCTCTGAAGCTTCAGGCATTGGTTTGGGGATGACAGGGACAGTAGAGAGGACAAAGCAATTCAGGGTGGGGATGTGTACTATGTATGGTATGGGGATGTTAGTCCCTTAGTGAGGGGAGGACAGAGTGAGATGCAGACATTGCACTGTGAATCAGACGTGGCGTTGTAAGACAAGGTTACCAGGTTAACTTTGCAGTTGCTGCTGCTGCTGTTTACTTTTTCTTTGAGGCAAGCCCAACAGACTGGATTTTTTTTTTTTTTTTTTTTTTTTTTTTGTGAGAGAGTGAGAGCAAAAGTGAGTAAATGGAGGTGGGAGGAAAGAGAGAACTGGCACGCCAGGGCCCAGCCACTGTATTTGAACCCCAGAGGCTTGAGCCACCGTGTGCGCATGTGCTACCTGTGCGCTGCATCACCTGGTACGTCTGGCTTACGTGAGACCTGGAGAGTCGAACATGGGTCCTTAGGCTTCACAGGCAAGCACCTTAACCACTAAGCCATCTCTCCAGTCCCTGTTTCTTATTTTCTTATTTCCTTTTTTTTTTTTTTTTGAGCCATCTCCTGTTGGCAGGAGGCAGAGAATGCTGTCTTGTTAAATTCTCAGGATGTGTGCATGCCCAGATGCTAATAAGCTATGTATCTGTGGAGCTGGGGTGGCTGATCACAGGGCTGGGGAGCTTTGAGGGACCTCCCTGCCGTTCCCTGCCTCTGTGTCTGGGGAGGTATTCGGTGTGCTGCCTTGGTCTGTAGTGCTGCCTGGCGTGGCGGGGTTGCAGGTGTTTCTGGGTGTCTGCAGTTAAAGACTGGCAAATTTCCCATTTCAGATTTAAGTGTGTGAGAAAGAAGGGGTTGAGCTGGGTATGCCATTTTCAGCAGACAACAACTATGTGATTCCCAGCTGGGATCAGGTCTTGCCGGTGACACACAGGTGTGGATTATGTTAACACATCTGTCCCGACACACTGAGAAACAAACAAGCTTGAAGCCTTTGCAGTTCTCTGAAGTTATTAAACTGCCTATCACCCATCGTGAGGGCCAAAATCTTCACAAATTCTGACTGTACGTTACGCAGGTAGATCGGAGCCCATGGGACACCTCACAGGGTATACCATATTTTCTTTCAATCTTTTTTTAAAAATATTTTTATTTATTTGATAGAACTAGTGAGTATGGCTTTATGTGGGTACTGGAGAATGGAACCCAGACTGGCAAACTTAGCAAGCAAATGATTTTAGCTGCTGAACCATCTCTTCAGCCTCTTTTTTACTTTTTAAATTATTTAAAAAACCTTATCTCAGGGGCTGGAGAGATGGCTTAGCAGTTAAGCGCTTACCTGTGAAGCCTAAGGACCCCAGTTCAAGGCTCAATTCCCCAGGACCCACGTTAGCCAGATGCACAAGGGGACACATGCGTCTGGAATTTGTTTGCAGTGGCTGGAGGCCCTGGCACGCCCATTCTCTCTCTCTCTCTCTGTCTCTCTCTCTCTGTCTCTTTCTCTCTGTCGCTCTCAAGTAAATAAATAAAAATAAACAAAAAAATAAAAAACATCTTTATTTCGAAGTTTATATAACTGTCTCCCACCATATTCCTCCATCCCCCCTCTAGTGAAGCCTACATTAATTTTCCTAGTTTGATACCTTTCTTTTTTTTTTGGTCTTCTCAATCATTCATGACATCCTGATGGGCCCAATATTATGCAAGTCTTGTACAGATAACGACAGCTGCTCTGAAGTCATGTATGCAATGACCACTTTGTGTCTAGGAGACAATATTAGAAGCACTCCTCCCCGTCCTTTGGTTCCTACTTCCTTTCTGCCACCCTTCTGCAGTAGTCCCTTGGAGAGTATGATAGAGAGGTCTCAGTGCTAAGCACGCGACTATCACGTCTTCTTAGCAAGTTTTGAATCTCCCCAGTGGTTAACCACCTTCCAAAAACACAAGCCTCTAACGAAAAGCGAGGGTGGCACTCATCTACGGGCATAAACACAAGTATTTAGAAGGCAGTTTGGTGGGCACAGCTTATCCATTTAGCCAAATGACAACAATAGCTCCCACCTCCCTCCCCCTCCCCCAAGCTTATAACCTTCCCAGCCAGGCCCTTGATTGGGTATTTTATATCAGTGTGCCATGTTCTTGAACAAAAGTTGTAAGATTGACTTTCCCCACCTTCATTTTATCTGTCTCAATTTCCTTAAACTGCTTTCTTTCCCATTCTTACAATAAATCTGTGTTTGCCTGCTTGCTGTGCTGCGAAACTCCTCAGGATCCCCACTTCAGGCTCCCATGTTAGATGTTTTACACTAGATTAATTTAACCAATGACCCATGAAAGGCATTTTTTTCCATGTATCTGCCAGCAACAGTAGGGCCCATCTGGGCCACTGACCCTACAGATTCTGGGGCCAGAAAATGGGGCTCAGGATAATTTAGATGAACATTCAAGCCTATCTTTAGAAGGACTTGTGTTTTAAATAGGATGTTCCAAGCTAATGTCCTATCTTTAATGTTATCTGTGTAGGAAGATGCCATTCACGGAGGGACAGGAAGAGGAAGTTAGTTTGGGGACCTTGGTTCCTATCCAGTGCTATCTCCTAAATGATGGTTTTATTTTCCAGCATGCCTCTACCTCCACATGATGAAAGACCTTCTCACAGCCTGCCTCGCCTCTGCTGTTTCCACAGCCAGGTGGCTGGGAGGCCATGCTTCCTGTTGAATTGCAGGGCTAACTTTGACATGTGACACTGGTCTGATGGCAAGAAAGAGGCCCTGGATCAACATCCCCTGGCCTTGAGAAACCCCCTAGAGGATAGTAAAGTGAAGGGTTGCCCTCACCTCTTGAGTTAGATCCTGTCTCTTGACAAGTACCAGGGAAGCCATGGCATGGTAGCAAAGGGTTAATAGTTTCTCCTGCTGGGTTCAGAAAGCTGCTTATATGCACTGAGGATAGTGAGTTAAAAGTACCATCATCAAATTTCATTAAGTTGTAGTTTATCATAATATCTTGACTCAAATATGCATATGGGTACCTTCCAGTAGACAGACACTGTACTGGGTGTTTATAATTCTGTGATGAATAGACACAGTCTCATAGATATTAAAGTCATATAGAAAAGGACACATTAAAAAGACAGATGAAATTGAGTGATCACTAATGATAAGTCTCACATGGCCTAAGGCACAGGGTGCCATGGAAGTCACTGTAGGTTGGTTAGATAGGGAAGGCCTGCCTCTTGGGGAAGTAAGCAATCATAACTCAGGCAAAGCTTCAGGAAGAATGATCTTGGTGGAGGTAATGGTCCAGAAAAATCACTCTGGGTCAGGAAGGCCCAAGGCATGCTTCCCTACAGGAAGCAAGAAGAGAGGTCAGTATACTATGGGAAAACTGGACAAAGGGTGTGATGGTGGGAAGGAAGGCAGAACTAGGTCCTGCCATGCCTCAAAGACCACGGAAGTAGCCTTGGTTCTCAGGCTAGGCATGACAGGCCATCTTTGTGGCTTTAAGTGGGAGAGAGAGAATTTTGTGGCTTAGAATGGACTGAGCATCCTTGAATTCTTATTCTTTAAGGTGAATTCTATGCTATGGATGCATGGGTGCAAGACCATCATAGTAGGAGGAAAAGATAATGGCATCAAAATAAAAGAGAGGGGCTGGAGAGATGGCATAGCGGTTAAGCGCTTGCCTGTGATGCCTAAGGACCCCGGTTCGAGGCTCGGTTCCCCAGGTCCCACGTTAGCCAGATGCACAAGAGGGTGCACGCGTCTGGAGTTCGTTTGCAGAGGCTGGAAGCCCTGGCGCGCCCATTCTCTCTCTCTCCCTCTATCTGTCTTTCTCTCTGTGTCTGTCGCTCTCAAATAAATACATTAAAAAAATTAAAAAAAAATAAAAGAGAGACTGATTGAGAGGGGAGGGGATATGATGGAGAGTGGAGTTTCAAAGGGGAGAGTTGGGGGAGGGAGGGAATTACATTGGAAATTGTTTACAAGTATGGAAGTTGTCAATAAAAATTGTTTAAAGTCCTAATGATCTCAGAATTGAACTTGTATCTTAAAAGCACCAGGACAAAAATATATGAATCGAACCTAGAAACTGAAAATTCCCACAAATAAAGCTGAAGTTCCAAGAAGGGAGAGGCCCTTTCCACCTGCAGTCGGGGTGAAAAGATGGGTGGAAGACATTGGCCAGTGGTGTTAATTAGCTTACACTAAGGGTTCAAGAGAAGATAAGGGTATTGGCTCAGACATATGACTAAATTCCAAGAGCTGTGTAGAGGCAGAGATGAGGCAGAGGATGATGTCCCAAAGCCCATCTTCTACGGAAGATTCTCCCTGCCCTCAAGACTCTTTTACACCAAACCTCTGTCTTCTTATACAGTAATTAATCAATAATTTAAACCAAGGCATGGCTATAAGGAAGGCAGCAAGGAGAGTGCCAGCATGTAGTAGTTACCCAGTAGAAGTTATTCACTGGGCTGGAGAGATTGCTCAGTGGTCAAAGGCATTTGTTTGCTAAAGCTTGCCTTCAGCAATTCCCAATTCTCAAGCCACCCACATAAGCTGGACACAAAACGTGGCATAAATATCTGATGCTTATTTGCAGCAGCAAGAGGCCTTGGTGCACTCCCCCTCCCCACCCCCCGACACACACACATCAATTTAAGGTTGTTAAAAAGTGAAGCTTTCACATGAGGCTCAAGGAATAGGGAGTAACAATTGTCACCATCCTAAATGTTGTTTGAGGTTACCTGAGATCACATGAGCCCCACTGTCCTTCACGTTCTGGGTGGTGTCTGCTGTGGGTTGTGTCTCTTTGTGTTGCTCTGCCAGAGTACCAAGACCAAGTGAGTCTCAAACAAAGGTATTCATTTCTCACAGTTCTGAAGGTAAGAAAAATTCAAGATCAAGTGCCTGCTGAGACTGTGGTCTTAATGTGATTGGTTCCCTGTTGCTTAGAGGGGATCTTTTTGCTATGTCCTTACATGATGGGAAGGGGTCAGGGACATCTCTGTGGCCACTTTTATAAAGTCATTAAGTCCATTCCTGCTTACCAGAACTAATCACCTCCCAAAGGGCCTGCTTTCAAATACCTTACCGAACTGTTCAGTCTAAATATAGCGTCTCGCTCTGACACTGCCAAGTTCATGTCCTCCTCACACCCACAACTTACTCACTTTGTACCAGCAGCCCCCACAGTCTTGAACTCATCCAAGCATCAACTTTGAAATATAAGTTGTAGGTCTCATTTAAACCAGATGGGAATGATACCCAACTACAATTCAATCTCAAGGCAACTGCTCAGCAGCCTATAAATCCAATGCAGGCTCACATTCCAAATGCAGGTTAAAAAATAAGCATTCAACCCAAAAAGGAGAGAAATCAGAAATAAAAGGATAAAAGGTTCCAAGTATGTCCATACCCTACCAGAACCAAAAAAAAAATTAAACGTTAAGCTCAAGAAACTTGAACTTGATGGGCAGAGGTTCCACTTTTCAGGAGCCCTGGGGCAGACATCTTGCCGCCTCCTCGAACACACATGGGTGGTCATATTGGTTCTTCCAAGCTTTGTTGAAAAACTGTTGGACCCCTAGAGAACCAGGGAACGCTGACCCACAGCGACTCTGTCCATGCGTCTCAGACCTTTCACTCCCCTGATCTTAGAAGTCCAGGCTCATGGCTCTGCTGGTACGGAGTTATGGTAGATACTCCACTGAACGTCACTCCGATGGGGGCTCTCTGTGGTGATCCTGCAGCACTAGGGCTCTGTCACTTTGGACCTATGATGGGCTCTAATGATTTCTAAGAAGGCTTTCTTGCCTTAGAGGCCATCTCCCCCTTGTTTTGGATGAGGGCTCCTAGCTCTCACTTGGATGGCTAACTCACTTCTCTCTCATCTTCGTACATAGTGCTTGACTTCTGGGAGGATAGCTGCCCCACACTACTTTTCCCAAACAGGTTTGGCTGGACTCACTCTTGAATTTTTTTTCCCTGCACACTCTTTGTGATAATGGTGGTGTGAATGTCAATTGTTGCCCTGTCCTCAAGTTTCCTATTGATTCCCCACCTGGTGGAGTGTTTTGGAGGTAGAGTCATGATGGAGGGGATATATTGCTGGGGACAGGCCTTGGGGTTGATTAGCCTACTGTGTATGTTCAAAACTAGCTCACTCTTATTGTGTTCTCTCTCTCCTCTCTCTCTGCTGTTATCTATTATGTGAGCCAGTTGTCATACTTTCTCCAGCATGATGAAGATTCCCCTTGAAACCAGAGCCTGAAATAAATCCTTTTTTTTTAAAAGCATTTTTATTTATTTATTTGAGAGCGACAGACACAGAGCGAAAGACAGATAGAGGGAGAGAGAGAGAATGGGCGCGCCAGGGCTTCCAGCCTCTGCAAACGAACTCCAGACACGTGCGCCCCCTTGTGCATCTGGCTAACGTGGGACCTGGGGAACCGAGCCTCGAACCGGGGTCCTTAGGCTTCACAGGCAAGCGCTTAACCGCTAAGCCATCTCTCCAGCCCTGAAATAAATCCTTTCTTACCATAAGCTGCTAATAGTCAGATGTTTTGTCCCAGCAACCACAGCATAACTGGTACAGATGCTCTGAGAATTTTTCCAAATCTTAGAGTTCTGCTTCCTTTCACATTAATAGTTATGCCTTTAAATCATTTTACCTTAAACAGTTAACAGGAACCAGGAGGTGCATATACACCAATACAGGAAAGTGGTGCCAAGACATGAAGTACCACTGCAACCCAACACCCACATACCCCCCTGAAGACCTTACAACTTTGGAAGTTGGGACTTCAATATGGGAAAGAAGATGCAGAACATTGCTTTGTAATGAGGGTCACATTTAGTACATGCTCAGTGCACACTTGTTTCCTGGTGGTCTTTACACATTTAGTACATGCTCAGTGCACTCTCCTTTCTGGGTTTTCTTTACCCTTGCAGTGTGTAGACACCACATGTGTGTCAGCCTCACAGGGACACAACCTGTTGACTATTCATGTCCCTTGTGCCTGTAAGGGTTTGGTACATGGCAGGTGTAACCTCCCACATTACTGGGCATAGGGAAAACACTCAGAAATTACCTAGGGGACTGGCAAGGGAAACTGGAGTTAAAATGTGAGTCTCTTTGTCCCTGGGAAGGAGCAAGATATCCAGGGTCTGCCCTTGCCTGATGTGGGACCAACTGTTCTAGGGTCTGTAGTCTCTGTTCACCTTGTCCCTATGCTAGATGAATCTAAAAGTTCAGCTCTCCTCTGGAGTCATGGGATAACATGCCATTTATCCCACTGTGCTAGTTGAAATATGTCCCCCATGGCCTCCTGTAACTCTCATTCTCAGTCCCCAGCTGGTCGCAGATTGGGAGGTAGGTCCTTGTCAGCGGAGATGCGTTCCTGTGGACAGCCTTAGGGGTGTTACAGCCCAGCTCTCCTTTGCCGGAGCTGGCTCACTCTTGCTGCTACCTTCCAGCTTGTGTGGCAAGATTCAGTGTCCAGGTTCCACTCTGCCACGCTTTACTGCTGTGATGAAACTTCTTGTCCATACTACACGCCTTAAATTAATTCTTGACTCACATCAGCTGCTTCAGGTCAAAAATTTTTGTCTCATTAGCCACAGCCACAGGTCTGCGTTCTTCAAACTGCAGCATAGCCTTTGGATCTATCTGAAGGAAAAGTCGAAGAACAGGCATACATTGAGTTATAGTGTGTCCATGTGTAAGCACTCAGGAACCCTGGGCAAACATGCTCGGAGGCAGATGCAGGGCTGCCGGAGGCATTCTCAGAGAAGAGTGCCTCATGGCACCCTGTTGTAAAGACTGAGACTGACAGAAGTTAAGCCCAATAGAAACAAGGAAATAGGCTTAGTTGTTGAAGATTCCAGAACCTTTTTCTCCTGAAAGTTCCTTCCCTGTGAGGACCACAGTGTGAAGAAGGTCCACCAAGTCCATCTTCTTTCTTCAGGCTCTGAAGAGAGCTTTTTTTTTTATTTTTAAGATTTTATTTTCATTTATTTGTTTATTACAGAGAGGGAGAGAGAGAGTCAGAATGGGCACACCAGGGCCTCTAGCCACTGCAAATGAACTCCAGATGCATGTGCCACCATGTGCATCTGGCTTACGTGGGTCTTGGAGAATCTAAGACTTTACAGGCATGTGCCTTAGCCGCTAAGCCAGTCCTGAAGAGATCTTTGAGGTAGGAGACAGGTAATGCCG
Organism: Jaculus jaculus; assembly: GCF_020740685.1. Lineage (NCBI taxonomy): Eukaryota > Metazoa > Chordata > Mammalia > Rodentia > Dipodidae > Jaculus > Jaculus jaculus. The sequence goes on along the minus strand of NC_059107.1, from coordinate 34,875,830 downwards.
CTCCTTCCTGCCTGGTTTTGTGATGACCCAATTCTGTTGTAGTCAGCTTCATGTTGCTGGGATGAACTTCCAAACCAGGGAGAGTTTGTGAGAGGAACAGGGTTTATTGAAGTGTACAGATCCAGGGGCCAGTTCCATAACGGTGGAAGAAACTGGCGCCTTTTCGCAGGTCCACACAGAGAGAAAATACCACCACCAGCACTGCAAGCACTGCCCGCTGTGTACCTTAGGCTGGAATTCCAAGTTGCAAACCAAACCAAACAGACGCGTGTGCCCCCTGTGCGCATGTGTGACCTTGCACGCTCGCACTGCTGTGTCTGACTTATGTGGGACCTAGAGAGGTGAACATGGGTCCTTAGGCTCTGCAGGCAAGCTCCTCAACTCTCCCCAGCTCTGACGTACAAGCTTTAATAAACTCCCGAATCGATTGGGGGATATCCACTCAAACCACCATGGAAGCTTTGTGGGTGACGATGTCTCCCGCAGCTCCTCACATGCCATGCTGCAGTTAGCATCTAGCCTGCCTCTAGCCCTTCCCTATAAACCATCATGGCCCCAATGCCACATGCCCATTTTCCTCACTTGCTAAGATAGATCCTCCCAGGATGGAGTGTTTTTGCCGCTGGTGACCAGGAAACACAGGTGTGGTTTCATTCCTCACATACACTCATCCTACGATAATTGTCTCCAAGGTATGCGAATGATTGTTTTTGAAGATGATACCAGTGAAGTCCGTGGTGGAATTTCACATGGTTACCCTGCCCTCACACACCCAAGCTTACAAGCCCTTAGCCAGAAGCTGTGTTAGAGATCTGCTCACTGCTCTGGACCCTTCTGGGGGGAGACAGAGCTGTGGGTGCTTAGGGAGAGGGTGCTCCATGAAATTCTCAGCCCTGGGCTTTAGCATTTGCTTTTCTCTTTTCTTTTCTTTTCTTTTCTTTTCTTTTCTTTTCTTTTCTTTTCTTTTCTTTTCTTTTCTCTTTTCTTTTCTTTTCTTTTCTTTTCTTTTCTTTTCTTTTCTTTTCTTTTCTTTTCTTTTCTTTTCCTTTCTTTCTTTCTTTCTTTCTTTCTTTCTTTCTTTCTTTCTTTCTTTCTTTTCTTTCTCAGTTAATATATCCATTCTACATATAGCATCTAATATCTCAGAGCCAGAAATGGGTCTGTCTTTATTAGGCCAGGGAACAAAGAAGACTAACAAGTAAGTAATCAGACTGTAAAGCCAAAGGTCAGTGGGTAAAAGTAACAGTTTCTTTTCTGTCCCCTGTCAGGGAGAAATGAATTTTTAAAATAGGATAAATATGAGCCATTGACCTAGGGGAATAAGGAAAACTCAACTTTTGCTTACATTTCCCTAACAGCTTGCTTTCACGTTGCTAGCTTGGCAATTTTCTACAACAAAGCACATTTTTAGTTAGGGAGAGAGGGCAAGAGAGAGAGAGAGAAAGAAAGAAATAAAGACTGGGATAGAAAGCATACAGATTTGTTTTGTTTTGTTTTTTGTCATTTTGTGTTGAGGTAGGGACTCATTCTAGCCCAAGCTGACCTGTGGTGGTTTGATTCAGGTGTCCCATATAAACTTAGGTGTTCTGAATAGCTAGGTTCCCAGCTGATGGAGATTTGGGAATAAATGCCTCCTGGAGGAAGTATATTGTTGGGGGCAGGCTTATGGGGGTAGGGTAATAGCCAGTTTTCCCCTGCCAGTGTTTGGCACATACTCCTGTTCTTGTTGTCTACATTACGTGGGCCAGGGGGTGATGTCCACCCTCTTCTCATGCCATCATTTTCCCTGCCATCATGCAGCTTCCCCTTGAGTCTGTAAGCCAAAATAATCCTCTTTTTACCACAAGCTGCTCTTGGTTGGGTGATTTCTACCAGCAATGCAAACCGGACTGCAGCAGTAAAGTGGTACTGAGGAGGGGGATTGCTGCTAGACACCTGACTGTGTGGCTTTGACCTTTTGGAGCTGATTTTCAAGAGGAGTGTAGAAGGATTTGAAACCTTGTTCTAAGAGATGCCTTGCAGTGCTATAAGTATAGCTTGATAGACTATTCTGGTCAGAGTTGAAAGACCGGAATGCAGTAAGAACTGTGGACTGTGAGGTTTGGCTTATGAGGGTGAGAAAGAGCTGTGCTTGGACTGGGCTAGCAGTTTGTGTGAGAAGCTTTCTGTTATGCCCATGTCCTGAGAAGTTGTGCAGGGTTGCTTTGTATATAAATGAACTGGTGTGGGCAGAGGGATATGGCACAGAAAGAAAAATCTTTGGGTGAACTGCTGCCTGTTCAGCAGCAATTGAGAGATTACAACCTTTGAGATTGGGCCAGCTGACCTGCACTGGGACAACAAGAAGAATGTCGACTCTTTTGAAGGGGCCTGAGAGCTCAAGGAGTGTCCTGTTCTTTCAAAGTCTGCTTTATTCCCCTCTGGATTAACAAATTGGCACCCTACCTGGTATCGTGGAGTATAAGAAATGTAGGAAACATAGGGTCATTGAGTTTGCAACACGGTCTTGTGTTTTGGAAATGGCCATGGGCAGTGTGAAGCGGGTTTGTTGGATGCCTGCACAGAGACCCCATGGGGCCATGAGGACGAACCATAGATTGCAGTGGAGAACCAGTTGAGATGCCAGGACCAGGAGATTGCTGCTAAGGAAAGCTGCCAGCCCGGATGAAGTTTTCTATGACTGTGAGTGGCATAGCTAGAGGGGTAGAATTGGAACTCCAGGGACTTGTTGCTGGTTAGGATTATTGGACTTGGAGATTTGTCATTGACTAGAGTTGTTGGACTTGAAGCTACAGAGTTTGATGTTTGCCCTGGTTGTTTCAAATCTTGTATAGGTTGACTATGTCTTTGCTGTGCTCAATGCCACCTTTTGCAGTGTAGATGTTTATTCTGTGCCATTATGGGTATTTTGAGGTTATTTTTTTGCTATTATGGCTCAGTTAAAAGATCTTGGATGAACTATGGGGATGTATGAACATCACTGGAATTGATTAAAAAATCTATGGGGAATTTTAAAGTTTAATGAATGCATTGCATTTTATATCACATACAGTTTATGGGGGCCTGGGGTGGAATGTGGTGGTTTGATTCAGGCGTCCCCCATAAACTTAGGTGTTCTGAATGCTAGGTTCCCAGATGATGGAATTTTAGGAATTAATGCCTCCTGGGGGCAGTGTATTATTGGGGCGGGCTTATAGGTGTTATAGCCAGTTTTCCCCTGCCAGTGTTTGCCACACTCTCCTGTTCCTGTTGTCTACTTTATGTGGGCCAGGAGGTGATGTCCACCCTCTGCTCATGCCATTGTTTTCCCTGCCATCGTGGAGCTTCCCCTTGAGCCTTTAAGCCAAAATAAATCTCTTTTCCCACAAGCTGCTCTTGGTTGAGTGATTTCTACCAGCAATGAGAACCGGACTGCAACATGAAGGCACGTGCCACCCTTCCCAACTGAAAGCACACAGTTTTGCATGGAGTTCATCTGAGTAAATTTTAAATGTTCCGCAGAATCTGCTTTACCGAGCCCTTTATTTCAACTGGCTGTCATTTGTCACTATTTTTTTTTCCTTTCCTTTTTTGTGCTTTTTTTTTTTATAAGAAAGGAAGAGAATTGGTGTGTCAGGGCCTCCAGCTACTGAAATCGAACTTCAGACACATGTGCCTCCTTGTGCGCATACACGACCTTGTATGCTTGTGTCACCTTGTGCGTCTGGCTTATGTGGGACCTGGAGAGGTGAACATGGGTCTTTAGGCTTCGCAGACAAGTGCCTTGACCTCTAAACCATTTCTCCAGCCCTGATCTATCACTCTTAATGAAAGATGACCATAGATAGTCTCTAGCAAGTTAGTGACATTTACGTGGCCAGCCTGCAAATCTTCCTTTTTCAGTATGGGATTACTGAGGGAATCAGAGCCGAAGGCTTAGTTTAACTGAGACCCCAGGACACAGATATTTGGTGTACAACTCTAAGAAAACTTTGATTCAAGTAATGCTCAAAATAAAAAAAACAAGTATGAACTTCTTGAGTGCTGGCTGTGATTCACCACTGTGGTGGTCACCTTCTCATTGCTGGGAGAAAACACCACACCGAATGTAACTTAAGGGAGGAAAGGGTTTGTTTCACCTTGCAGTTTCCAGAAGGAGTTTCATTACAGCAGGGACAGCATGGCAATGCATAGGGTGGCCTTCACATCTTGTCATATCATCTGAGCGAGTTCTGAACACCCAGTGGGCTGGACTAATAAACCTCAAGGTCCACCCCAGTGACACACCTCCTCCAGAAAGGCTCCACTTCGCCCCCCCCCCCCAACAAAAAGGCTTCACTAGCTGGATAAAAGGCTTAATCACAAACACTTGAGGCTATGGGGGACATTTTGCATTCTAACCACCACAACCACAAAATTTGTTCCTGATTCTCTTAGCTATCAAATGGCCTGATTTCTCAAGATGAATAGCACATTGGTGGTGTGTATATGCATGTGCATGTTTTGAGTCAGGTTCTCACTGAAACTTACTATGTAGTCCAAAGATGTCTCAAGTTCAACATCTCTCTGCCTCACCCTCCTGGAGATTGAGGGTACAGATGTCTGTCATTATGCTGTCCAACAGCAAACTCCTGATAATATATTTCTCAAAAAGTTAGTTCTCCCTCAGTCTCTAGTGCTTTGGACTATGACTAAGACAAAACCAGTAAGGTAGTACCGCTTCAGAATAAATTCACTTTTTCATAGTAATGAAATACCATTATGTTTAATAATAATTACACTGAGTACATGTTCCAGGCAGTGCATTTAATACAATGCTAGCTTTATCTTTGACATTTCTTGCTCAATTTGTGGCACAAAATTTGTGGCTAATAAGTGTCTGCTGAAAAGATAAAGTCTCTAGTTTCCTGTATTTGAAAAAAAGTTCATGCCTTTAGTTCTGATCACTTAGCTTAAAAAGATTGTCATAATATTAAGGTGAACATTTGATTCAAATAAGGTAGGTTCTGGTTCATGGTCTGCATGGTCCTCCTCCTTACACCTTTGAGATTTTTCTCTATTCTGTCAACTTGGATTTCTTGAAACATTTCTAGAGAAGTAGAAAATGGCAACCAAGTGTGACCTTAACAGTACGCATTTCTTTAAGAACTCTGAAAAATGTAGCTGGGCGTGGTGGCGCACGCCTTTAATCCCAGCACTTGGGAGGCAGAGGTAGGAGGATCACCATGAGTTCGAGGCCACCCTGAGACTACATCGTGAATTCCAGGTCAGCCTGGGCTAGAGTGAGACCCTACCTCAAAAAACCCAAAAAAATAAATAAATAAAAAAAGAACTCTGAAAAATGCACTTTTTTTACTTTAGATTCCGAGCCAATTAGTCCACCAACATGTAAGAGAAACAATAGAAGGACATGTGGAGTCAAAAGGCATGAGTTCTAGTCTTCAGACGTGATCTCTCCTGTCTTGTCTGGGTGTGTTTCAGGTCAGGTTGTGTCCTCTCATTCATTTTCAGGTCACTTGTACCAGCTCAGATTGTTCTATGGTCCTGGAAATTCTTGGTCAGTCTAGTGACTGTTCCCATCTGGGAAGAGTGATGCTCCTCCCAGCTGCTGTGGCCATCCTGCAGTCTAGACGAAGGGCAGGTCACAGAGTTCAAGGTTGAAATGAACCACAGCCTAGAAAGTGACACTTGAGTACAGCTAGAGAGATGTTCTTGCTTTTGGATACATAGCTGGCATATAGCTTTTTGGGTGCTCTGATATTACTCTATGACTTCTTAATTTGTGTGTGTGTGTGTGTGTGCAAAGGCATGCCAGGTCCAATTGCCACTGCAAACCAACACCAGACACTTTTACTACTTAAAAAGTATTTTATTTTTATTTACTTATTAGAGAGAAAAAGAGGGAGAGATAGAGACAGAGACAGAGAGAGAAATGGTATGTCAGGACCTCCAGCTGCTGCAAACAAGCTCCATACGCACACACCACCTTGTGCACGTGGCTTATGAGGGTCCTTTGACTTTGCAGACAAGCACCTTAACTGCTAAGCCATCTCCCTCCAGCCCCCCCCCCCTTTTTCTCTGAGTTCAGTTTACATGAGTGGCTTGGGAATTTAACCCAGGTCAGACAGATTTTTGCAATCAAGTACCTTTAACCACTGAGCAATCCTTCCAGCACCTTCTATGACTTTTTAACTCTCCACTTTGCTTATATGTTTGAATGCACTCACTTTAGAAACATCTCTGAGGACCTGCTTTAGAAGCATGCCTATTGGCTAGCAGCTCTCTGCTTGACCTGGGGCCTGCTGCTTTCCCTTGTCCATGTATAATAAGCCTTGATCTGGGGTGCACTGTGGCCTTTGCCAAACAAAGATGGAATAAAGCCACATAAGGGTGATGGCTTTCTGGTGGCTGACATCCCGGATGGAGTCAGTGGCTAACCTCGTCTCAGTGCCTGGGGTGCTGGGTAGTGGGCATGGCCCATGGTTCCAAGTCTGCTTTGCTATGAAATCTCCCCTTCTCATTTTCCCTGGCTGCGCCTGTGTTCTGCTATACTTCTCCTTTCCATTGGGGCCATTGGGAGGAGTCCATAGGGTCATTTGTATAAAGAGCTTGTCTTGGTTTGAATCAGACATTCCCCTTAACCTCATATTGTAGAATGCTTGGTTCCTAGCTGATAGCAGTTTTGGAATTGGTGCCTTGCTGGAGGGAGGTGTTGTTGGAGGTGGGCTCTGGGGTGTTATAGCCAGCCCCCCTCCTGCCTGCCACTGTTTGCCACCTGCTGTGACAGAAGTGATGTCCAGTCTCTGCTTTAATCTTTCCCCTACCATCATGGAGCATTCCCTCAAAACTGTAAGCCCAAATAAACAACTTATCTCCCATCAGCTGCTTTTGGAATGGTGTTTTGTCCCAACACAACACCGGTGCTCAACACAGGTTATATTACTGATTACCAGTGGTGCGGGTTATCATGTCATCAGTTGTAGAGTAATTCTTCACTGACTGTTCAGCTACTGTTCTTATTGTTACATACTTGGCCTTTTAAACTTCAGCCTTCCCTAAACTATGTGTCCTGCCCCATTGAGTGTCTAGCAGCACTGGGGAACTACCAAGCCCAGATAATTATTCTCTTTCTGTAGCTCTCTTCTCTTTGCTTGGAAAGGGAGACTCTCTTTGGACAGGATCTTGTATCTGGTGCCTTATGCATTTGGCAAAGGATACTCGAGGCCATGTATGCAAAACCAGAGAGTCTGTCATGTGTGAGCTTGTTGCTTTCATCACAGAAGCTTTTGCAAGTGACGCAGACCATTCTGCTCTTCCATGCAATTGGATGACTTAATGCAATGACTCCCATGAACCGAGGAATCATAGCATCACTGTACATGACAGATTATTTCAATGGCTAATATATTTTTCATTTCAATTAGCAATCATTATTTTCTTTGTGGGTCAAAATAGCTACTCTGACAAGTATCTGAGTATCTCCCATCCTTGCTTTAGAAGCAATTAGTTTTTGATTTTCGCAAACAAATTCAATTTTATTCCTGAGCAGGCAGTTTGTTATTAACATGAAAATAAAACGCATGCAATCCTTTCATTTCGGCAAACAAACACTATTAGTACTGGGATGTGATTGTTCCTTGATGGTTCTCCACAGCCCTGAGCTGACAGTGCTGTCTTGGGTGATGAGCAAACAAAGATGAAATGGCAAAGAAGGTCGGCTGGCTGCAATGCTTATGCAATTCTGTTTTCCAGTCTATGAATGGGTAGTAATGACACCCTCCCTCAGAGGGACTCCGTGGCGGAAGAATCAGGACAATGTGTTGGGGCCTCTCGATTGCCATGTGGTTGTTTCATAAAGCATGAGGAGAAACCCCATTTTGAGGTTTTCTCTGGAATTGCTTTACTCTCGCTAGTGATGGCAAACATGGAATGTAGCGGTACCCTGAAGAGCAGACACTGATTTCTGAAGTTGTTTACTTAGAAGTGAGCCCACTGCCTCTTCTGCTGCAGCGGCTGTGGTTGGCCACTTCTGAAGCCAGCACTCATCTGGTGCATTTATTAAACAGCAACAGGAGAGCAAGGAATTAATAGTACGTGAATAAGGAACAAGGCATTTTGACACCAAAAATATTTTTTAAACATTTACTCAAGGGACTTAGGGACATGACCAGTGAGCTCTGTTGACTCAGAAAACACACACACACACACACACACACACACACACACACCATTTATCACCTGTTGTTTTCAACATTCTTGTGGGCAATTCATTGTTTTCAACATCCTATAGCTTTCATAGGCTTGGTCAGCACTTCAACACCTCACACATGCAAGCATTGCTCTGGGCCAGGAGCACCACCAAGCCCCTGGGGAGGTAAAACCAGGAGCATGGTTTCAGGTCACATCAGCATATCCAACATTCCTGTCAATGTTGATCATCTGTGCTGTTCACAGCAGAGGCAATGCAAGGCATAGGAAATCTGGTTCCATTGTTTTAAGCAGGGTGATCACTTGGTTGTAAAATAGCTTTAGAGTATATACCCAACTTGGTTACAGGATGGGGATAGCAGATTAACAGGGAAGGCATCTCACAGAAACATCCCCAGAAAAGTTAGTTCTCAAATCCATAAGCAGCCTTGCCACAGTTCACTTGCACAATAGTAGAAGGAATGTGAGTAAAATGAATGGCCCTCCTTTAGTGACTGATAGAGGGGGAAAAACAAAGTCAACATTTCTACCAGGTGTATTTTTAGCAGCCACCCATTACCACGCCTCCCTCTCCTCGTTAAAACATTTTTTGACAGAGATTGTTGAATTGCATTCAGCGGTATTATTCCGGTAAATTTATTCTTGGAGATGTATTTATTTCTGACAAATTACAGTCCTGCCACATTCTGGCTGTGGGCTCTGACCAGAGTCCCACTCGGTGATAACAAGTGAATTGCTCGGTCACAGATCATGTCACTGAAGTCTCCCTTTATTTCAACTTGGTCAAAGGTGGTGATGGGGGACAGGGTGAGGCGTGGCAGGGCCAAGTCAAAAACCAGGTCAGGAATCACTACGCATGAAGCTGGACTGATGGTGGCATTTCTGGGAACTAGGACAGGAGTGCCTAGAAGACAGTTGCCATGACATGTTCAATCAATCCTCCTTGTCACTGTTGCAGTCAGGTAAGAATGGTTTTAGCCACTAGCAGTTAACTGTTTTTATAAAATATGAATATTAATGGACTGATTTGCATACTGATTGTTTCGGTTACCTTCTCGTTGCTGGGACAAAACACCCAACCTGAAGCAAGTGATGGGAGGAATGGATTCATTTTGGCTTATCGTTGTGACAAGATGCTTCTTGTGGTGGGGAAAGCATGGCAGAGCATACAGCCAGGGCGTCACATCTCATGGCAGCAGCAGGAAGGGAGCAGTCTTTGTGAGCCAGCTTTGAACACACAATGGGCAGGACTACTTAAAGCTTGGGGTCCACTGTCAGCAAGACATCTCCTTCAGCAAAGCCCTATGTCTCAAAGACCCTACCAGCTGCAGATCAAGTGGAAAGCCAGAGCAGGAATTTTATTTATTTATTACTTAATCACAAACACTTGAGGCTATGGAGGACATTTTACATTCAAACCACCACAGTGATTTCATAGAAATCCTTTGATTGGCATTCCCAAGAATTGTTTCAGAGTAAAACAAGTTTACATTGGAAATGTCAACATGTGGTTCTGTGTAGTACTGTTCACTTGTTAGAAGACCTCATTCATGTGGTAAGTATTGCCCCAGTAATGTTGGCTGGCAGTTACCAATATCTAATTGACATTTCTTTTCTTAATTTAATTTTATTTATTTGAGAGCGACAGAGAGAGAGAGAGAATGGGCACATCAGGGCTTCTAGCCACTGCCAACAAACTCCAGACACTTGCACTCCCTTGCGCATCTGGCTAAAGTGGGTCCTGGGGAACTGCACCTCGAACTGGGGTACTTAGGCTTCACAGGCAAGCGCTTAACCGCTAAGCCATCTCTCCAGCCCAAGTTGACATTTCTTTATAAATAGCACTAAACTTAATATTTCTTACTGACTTAAAATAAAATTTAGGGGCTGGAGAGATGGCTTAGCGGTTAAGCGCTTGCCTGTGAAGCCTAAGGACCCCGGTTCGAGGCTCGGTTCCCCAGGTCCCACGTTAGCCAGATGCACAACGGGGCGCACGCGTCTGGAGTTCGTTTGCAGAGGCTGGAAGCCCTGGCGCGCCCATTCTCTCTCTCTCCCTCTATCTGTCTTTCTCTCTGTGTCTGTCTCTCTCAAATAAATAAATAAAAATTAAAAAAAAAAATTCTAAAAAAAAAAAAATAAAATAAAATTTAGGATGTGGTTAAAATAGAAAAAGTAGACAGACTTCTTCTGCATAGGTAGGCAGAGAAAGAAAGATGGGGAGTTATTTTCTCAGAGAAAAAGGACAAAAATTAATAATTCAATCACCATCCTTCTAGGAGTATATCATATGCTGGAGGAGAGAGACATATGAGAGCTATAGCCCACTGCAGTGAATGTCACCCTGGGTGTGACCAAGGTGGAATGTTGGGACAGATATCAACACGATTGATCTTACCTGGCATGAGGGTCACAGGGTCTGAAAAGGATACACAGAGATGATGGGTTAGAAGCTTGTGCAGGAGTAGACATGTGGTATGAAGATAGGAAGCAGTTGTCAAGCCCTTTAAACCTTGTTTTCATGGCACATGATGTATCCATATGAAATATGGATAATGTTGTTAATAATAATATAAAAATTCTGTGAGGGAAAAGAAAAAAATAAAGAGGCTTTATAAGCATCCAATATGGCTTGCTGGAGAATCAGTTGGGAGGATTTGAAGTGGGGGGAGGGCGGGGAGGGTTCTAAGTTGGGTTCCCAGGCTTTCTGCTTGCCATGCCTGTATTCTTTTGTAATAGCAGTGGCTTTCTAATGTTTGATTAAGTAGAATCAAGGTGCTTGCTTGAAGGCCAGTCAAGAAGCCTGACCTAGCAGAGGTTACTACAGAGTCATAGTGGAATGGATTTATCCCTCTACCCCAACTGCCTGTGATGGCTTCCTGGGGAGGTGGCATTTGAGCTAGATTGAAAGAAAGAAAGGGGGAAGGGAATGATGTACATGGGAATGAAGCCGTCTTACATGGAGGAAAAGCCACATGATGGAACAAAGGCCATCGTTGTTGGGCTTTTAGAAACAGCTAAGGATGGCTGGAGCAAAATCTAGTGGTGACGAGAGAGAGAGAGAAATTGATTTTGAGCACATTGGGGATAGGAACAGGGCAAGCAGAAACCTCTGAAGTTAGGCTGGGCTAATTTGACACTAAAACTCAGAGTCTGGAATATTCTCTGGTAGATGGAGAGGAAGTGAATGTTTCATGGCTGGAAGTTGTCTGATCAGATTACAGTTATAAACCCTTCCTGTACTTTCAAAACAGAAACACTGGAAATTTTGGTAGAACTTGGAAAGAAAAAGTGAGAAAAGATAGTAGTTGTTTAATAGGCAGACTAGGAAATGCTGGTGGTGTCTGGTGGTTTGCCACATCCCTCCCTATAGAAGGCAAACAGGCTGGGATTTTTCTATGCAGTGCTATCAGCCTATAAGAGGTGAAGCTGCCTCTCAGCCTAGCCAGGCTGAGATGGAGTTGGCTTAGCGACCAAGAAAGGCTGACAGGACCTACCTCTACACCAAATTGCTGTGTCACCCCATTGATGAATGTTTATGATGCTGGGCACAGCATTCCCATCAAGTCACCTCCAATGGGTTTCAATTTTCACTGGCTGAAGAATTAAAATGCTTGAATCAGAAACCTTAGTCCCTTGGTTATGTTTTATGACCTGTACTGAATGGAGAAATTGAAATATGCACACAGTTGACAGGAAAGTTAAGCATTTTTGGCTCACATATATTCATATATAACCTGCACACTTGGCTTCTCAACAGAGGTGACAGGTTAGGGTTTCATCTCCACTAGGGTTCTACCTTGTTTAAGAAATAAAGCTCCTTGGTTCACCCTAATGTACCAAGCGTGCTTGTTTCTTTAGAAATAGGAAAATATGGAATGGCTGAGGTTTTGAAATGAAAGTCTCCAAGGTATTCTAGGCGAAGTCAGAGGTGGTTTATACCCAGACACGATCCATGCACCCCCCACCCACCATTGGGTCTGTTGAGCCCCCTTCTCTGCAGGTCAAGAGCCAGTGGGACATGTTTTCAAGGGTCCTCTACTTGTATAACTGAACCCCAGTGATAACAGTGCAGATCCCTAAATAAGAGATACAGAAGTCCTAGGTGAGTGCAGTGGTTTCCTGGAGAGCTCTCTATGATGCAGCCATCACATATCTGTATGCCATTGCAAGCCACTTTCCTTTGTTGCATATTTCTCATTTGGTATGGTGAGGTTTCTTATCTGGAGTTGGGGATTTACTGTGGAGTTATGACTGCATAGGTACACCCAACCAGGCCCTCTAGCATGCACCGGTCTTACCTCCGTAAGACCTCCCATCTGTGTGGTGTCCTCCTCTCCCTCCTCGCCTTTGGCTCAACACTCCTCCTGGGGATTCTTACGTAACATCACCACACATGTCCTGTTTACTCCAGCAAGGTTTCCACTCTTGGTATGTTGCATTGGGATTGCTTTTTGGGAACTTAATTTTTTTTTCATTGTCTTCTCTCTCTCTCTCGCTTCATTTTTGTATTTATTTATATTTTTGTTGAGCATTTCAATGTACAAACATACTATGAGTTCATTGTATTCCCATCCTATTATTTTCTCTTGTCCCCCTTCCACCCCTATTTCATTGAGAGCCCTGCCCTTTCCAGGTAGTCCTTTTCTTCGCTCTTATTATTATTATTATTTTGTTTTATTGAGGTAGGGTCTCACTGTAGCCCAGGCTGACCTGGAATTCACTATGTAGTCTCTGGGTGGCCTTGAACTCACAGCAATCCTTCTACCTCTGCCTTCCCAAGTGCTGGGATTAAAGGCATGCTCCACCATGCCCCGCTTCCTTCTTCTGTTTTGATGTCTCATTCTCTTTGTTCTCCTCCAGCCTCTTTGTTGAACGTTTGATGGGATTAGAATTGTGCAGGCGTTAGGGGGTAGCGATAACCACTGTGAATGCACCGATCAGTTCTTGCCCAGATAACAGTGCCTCAAAGTACTCCTCCCAATCCTGTGGCTCTTACATTGTTTCCACCCACTCTTCCAGAAAGTTACCTGAGCATCAGAGGGCCTGACAGAAATGTACTTAAACTTAACAGCCTATTTTCACCTCTGTGGTGTTCCTCAGTGTCTACCACCATCTCCAAAGAGAAACATTTCTGACTAATAGTGAGAGCTGCTCATATTCTTCCCACTTCCTCCTTAGCAATGTTCCCTGAGTCCTGGTGGGTGTGGTAGAGATGATTTATCTACTAGGTGCTGGGATTTCTCTGGTCACCTTGATGAGTCTAGAGTCTCCACCTTCTGGGAGAAGAATCTCTTCAGCTTTGTGGGGACTGACCCAGCAGAGGGCTGCTGGACGCTTGAACTTCTTCATGCATTTACTGATTCATTGTCAATATCAGACAATCAACTGTGTGAATGTGAATAATGATGAATGTGAAGGGTTGTGCTGAAGGAAGCATGCCCTCTGAGATTAACCCTGTGCTGAAAACCCACTCCTCTGCAATGTGGAATCCCTACACCTGAAGCCAGCACAGATCCCGAGAGGATGAAACATGTCTTGTGAACAGTTCTAGGAGACCTCCAGTCCATGTGATTTGTAAATTCAAATGATGTTTCATTTTCCATTCCAGATAGAGAGCAAAGCCAACATGGATAGCTTCTAGGGAAACAGAGAAGCATTACAAAGAGCACTCTAAATAGGTATCCTTCCAAGAATTTTAGTTTATATTCTATGTTGGGCTAAAAGAGCCAAAAGCAGAGATTTATCCTTGGACACTATTGCAATTGCCTTCTCATTGCTGGGACAAAGCACTTGGCCAGAAGCCACTGGTGGATGGAAAGGGTTCACATCACCCATGGTCTCGAGGGAAAGCCCCATCATGGTAGGGAAAGCATGGCAGAGCAGATCTGGGCATCACAAGCTGTCACACCAGCAGGGAGGTAGCAATAAGTGTGAGTCAGGTAGCTAATACCCAGTAGAACTGGGTGAATAAACCTCAAAGTGACAAAAGCCCCCAATGACATACTTGCTCTAGCAAGGCTCCACCAGCTGGGGATTGTGTATGAGAATTAGTTATCCAACACATGAGGCTATGGGGGATATTTCATGTTCCTTCAAACCACCAAAGACACGCTGCATCTGGGAAGGCCGCTCTAGGCCTTCCATGACCTCAGGTACAACTCTTCCCATTCCTCTTTGAGCTTTAGTTTCCCCCTTGAGCAGTACAAGCAAGTTGGAATCCAGATGATTTCAAAGGACTCTTGCAAGTCTTTCCTCTCAGGCTCTTTGGTCACACAGGCTTGGAAGCACTTCCTCTCCAGCCAAACGCCAGATTGTCCCCAGGGCTGTGTTGTGGGCATGCACTCATTTTTCTCTGTTACTCCCATGTATAGGTCTGTAAACATACCTCCTTCCTCTCCCTGCTTCACCTCAGTTGTATATGTGAAGTAAATTAAGAAGCAAGTTGATGTTCTTTCCATATGCATCTCTCATTTTCATTCATTTGGAAGAGGACAGGATAGCTCAGGCACTTGAGGGACTGCACCCAATACAACAGGTGTGTCCACCTTTCATGGGTTGGGAGAATTCAAAGGCCCTGGGGATTGATCCTATATCTACAACGATGAAAATTTCCTTATCTGTTTTCATTTATTGGGGCAAACAATTATATAATTACTATCATTTTGTTGCTTCCTATTGTAAAGGTTTTATTAGTCAGACTTGCTTTGAAAAATACCCAAGAAAAGCAAATTAAAGGGAGAGTTGTTTACTTTGGCTCATGAACTCAGAAGTTTCAGTCCATAGTCTGGATCTGATACCTCTGGGCCTTTAAGGCAGGACATCATGTTGATAGTATGTACCAGTGGCTATTCAGCCCATGGTGGACAGGAAGAAGAGAAAACAAATACAGGAAGGGATGGTTATAGTTCCCAAGGGCGTATCTTCAGTCATCATCTTACAACTGAGCCCCACACCTTTTGCTTATCACCACCTGGTGCTATATTCTGTTGAGCGATTGATCCACTCATTGCCTGAAAACCTTTGGGCTCTAGTCACTTTCCAAAGGCTGGCCAGTTAGCAAGCCAGTCCCTAAGCCACAGACTCATCTGAGCTCTATCATAACCTCATAAAGTGTTTCTGCTACCTTCATATGTACATGAAAACCTGGGATTCACAGAATCAAATATCTTCTCAAGGTCATACTATGACTTAGTGACCAAGCTGAGTTTGAACGTAACTTAGGAGAAAACCATAATGGCCTGGTCAATTATTCCAGGAACACTTCTGTTCTCTGTGAAGTTCAGCCTCTCAGCCACTGGAGTCACTGCACAGGGTTTTCTGGAAGACCAGCCTTAGTTAAGGGAGGAAGGTTGGCAGGTATTGTAGGTCTCTATTTCAGTGGTTTATGACGCAATGCTCTGGTCGCTTCTGTGGGCACAAGCCATCTTAATAGTGTCATTCATCACTATGACAAAGGTAAGAGTCAGGGGAATGATAGCTGGGATGAAAGAGGAGAATTTGATGCTATTAACACTTGGAAGTGACATAACCTCAGAGCCTCTATCAAGTGGCAAATTAGAAACTATACTAAAATTACTTTAAAATATACCCAGGGCTGATTTTCTACAATCGTAATAAAGCCTTCTGTTTGAGTTTAGAGATGCATTTCTGTGTAAAGTGCTCACAAGAGGGTCTGGTGTGTTGCCCCATGTGGAAGCCACAAGTGAACCCCAGGGGAATCTAAGACTGTGAAAGGTGTTTGCGTCTCTTGCATCGTGTGGTACCTCTCCCTTGTTGTTTCTTTAAAATGTGTTATGAAGTTCCTTCTATGTCAGTCTGTAATGGTTTAAAACAATTCAGAAGCTTCTCTCCTTTTCTTGGTTTAGCTGTTGGGCAGAATAGAAGATTTTGTGACATAATCTTTGTCCCTGTGTTAATGAGTTTGTAGTGGTTTGAATGTCCAATGCCCCTCAGAGGCTGATGTGTAAGAATCCTGGATCTCTAGTTGACTGTGCCATGTGGGATAGTGGTGGAACCTTTAGAAGGTGGAGCCTTGCCGGAGGAAGTGTGACACTTGGGGAGGGACTTGAGGTGTTAAGCCAACCTCCATGTGGGCTCCTTCCCGCCTCCTGACTCTGGCGAGATGTGATATAGGCTTCCTGCTCTGGCCTGCTATAGCTTCCTCGCTGTGATGAAACTTCCCCCTAGAAAATGTAAGCTAAATTAAACCCCTTCCCTTCCATAAGCTGCTTCTGGGAATTTTTTTTCCAGCAAGGAGAACACAACCGTTAGAGTCGAAACGAGTACCAGCCCTGGACAGAGCCCTCAGGAGCTCCGTGCCTTTGAAGATTACTTGAACATATATATCTAGCCTTGTACTCTAGGAACCTTGAGGAAACATTAGGGGGGAACCAGAGCTGCAACTAAATTATTCCTTTTCTTCCCCTCATCCTTAGGCAAAAGAAAGGAAATGTCGCCCATAAACACTGGGTTGGACCTTCAAATCTGGTCAAGTGCAAGCCCTGCCCGGTGGCACAGTCAGCCATGGTCTGCGGATCCGACGGCCACACCTACACATCCAAGGTCGGTCTTCACTGTTATCCTGCCTTATTATCAAAACTGTGCCAGGCTGAGGAGATGGCTCACCAGTTAAAGACGATGACTTGCAGAGCCTGATGGCCCAGGCTTGATTTCCCCAATAACTATGTTGAGCCAGAAAAGGGGTGCATGCACCTGGAGTTTATTTGCAGTGGAAAGAGGCCCTGGTGCATCCCCCCCAACCACCCTGTGCATTCAAATAAAAATATAGATACATTTTTTTTAAATTCCAGGCCTCCTTATCCTGTCTTTGTGTACAAGTAGGGGCTGGGGCAGCTTGGTGACTCTGGGTTTTGCCCTGAGATGCTGTACAGGAGTACATTAGGAGATAGTCTGGCCAAGTGAGGCTACCCAGAGTGACATATTTCATCCAGTCAAGGGCTAACGAGAAGACTGGTCCCCAGCCACCTTTTGTGTCTAGGTGTAACATGTAGCCTGGGTGTGTAGGGAATTGAACTCCAGCCTGATAGGGCTTTGCAAGTGCTTTCAACCACTGAGCCATCTCCCAATTCTCAGGGAAGGGTGGTTCCTGAAATGCTTGTGATCTTGAATGAATCTAGAAGGGCCTAGAGAACTGAGGTATGTATACTGCCCACAAGACACCTATCACATAGCTTGGCTAGTGGGGAACAGCCCAGGATTTGGTGCCTTGTGGATAGCCTGGTGGGACAGTGGAGGCCTGGAACTTCCCATCTCCTCCAACCGAGCTGCATGCTTTCATGAGCTTCATTGAGTTTCTGTGTCAACTTCCCCCTGTAGGGTGGACCCTGTGGCTTGAGAGTTGTTCTAGGAACCAACGCCCTGGTCACCTTGGGCCACAGTGCAATGTGGATGATTCTTAGGCTTCTCTATCCCCATCTGACTCTGCCCTTATCATACTCAGGCTGGCCCTAGAGCTATGGAGACTGCACAGGCCTCCAAGAACCCTCACTGCCATCTACCTCTGGAGGGTTACCTGGGTTGCCCTGAGGTCATGGCTACTTTTCCTTACTGACCTTGTCTTGTATGTTGTTTATCGGAAGTAAAGTTTTACCCACCCACCCTGAATCTCTGCATGTTTCTAACAAAGAGAGTATGTCTCACAAAACCAGGAGCCAGCAAGTGGAGCTGGGTCTGAATGATATTCAAACCCATGTAGTTCGTATATTACCTTGGCACGATCAGTCTCTTTGTTCATGTAACAGGTACTGTTTGAGCCCTTGCTGTGTACCAAGCAGCATGCCAGGTGCTGGGGAAGCATGGTGGGAGTGAAACCGTTGGCTCCTGTCATGGGCAAAGTCAGTAATCTTTCCCCTACCTGAGTACAGCCCTGCTTCTCTGCTGAAGGTCAGGGCCAGGGACATCCTGCTCAGAACAGCCCCAGAACATAATAGCCTTTCCTTTCTCTTCCTCCCCTTAACCTCAGATAGAATCAGTTTGAGACAGAATCCAATCACAGGCTTGCTTCTGAGCATGCCTGAATAGTGGATTTATAGGGATCGTTGACAAATTTTTAGCCTTCATTCCTAAAGGCATCTTGCTTTCCTTTTCTTGCAAGGGGGTGTTGGGGGCTAGATGCCAGATGTAAGGGCAGTTCCCAGGATGTCTTAATAAATAATGCTTTGAATATAGAGGCTCTGAGTAGAACTAGGCTTCTGCATTGCTAGTAGGTTTCCAGGCCATGGCCAGGGTGTGGCCCACAGACCCCACTTTGAGTGTGAGGGCTTCAATTTGTAAAGGTCCTTCTTCATATCCCTACTTCTGTCTGCTCTCTCCCCAACCCCATAATCCATTTCTGGGGAACAGAGGAAGGGTTGACAAAGTAGCAAAAGTTCCCCTGTACCTCCCTGACTTAAGTCTGGAAGGCTTTTATTCTGCCAACAGAACTAAATTGAGACTATTGTCACCATTAGCGCTCTCCAGAGACTTGAGTCCTTCCTCTTTCAGAATCACAAGAAGGGACATCTGTCTGTTGGTTCAGGAGCTACCCATGGAACACCTCCCGAGCTTCCCTGGCACCATGCAAAGCATGGAGGGGGTGGGGACTGAGACATAAATTCCTGCTTACTGAGAGGTTACAAGTGGGTTGAGGAGTCAGAAATAAATAGATAATAACTCATCAAATGAATCTGTAATTTTAAATTGTAGTAAGTGTGGCAGAGTCGGAAGAGAGAGGAAGGGAAGGAACGGGAAGGAGAAAAAGGCAGAGGAAGAGAAAGAAGAGGAAGGAAAGAAAGAGGAGAGAGGGTCCTGCTTTGCAGAGATGGTCCCTCTAAGGTGATGTCTTTGAGTTGAGTTGAAGGGTAGGGTGTTCTTGGCATGAGCCATGGCAGTCTGGCAGCATGGTATGTTTCTGAGCTACGTGGCACTAATGGTAAGGGGTGAGACATGCGAGATGAGGGGGCATAACTCACACTGGACACTGTTGAATGGGATGGACAGTGCTTAGTAATCCAAACATATAAGCAAGCCATCTTCATCCTGGGCCAAGTTACTTAGCAAAGCGCTCAGCCTGGGATTCTGGCACAAAGCTAACTGTTTGTGATGCTTTTCCTTTCATGACGATCCCAATGTGTGCCATTGAAATGACTCCCGCTCTGGAGTAAACCACCTCTGTTCCTCAAGCCTCACCTCGGATACCAGCCATGGGATGCCAGTAAGGAATTAGAGCTGTCCTCAAATCCTGGTCCAAACCTACCCCTCTTCACATTACATTTCACTCACAGAAGGGATTTAAAGTGCCACCTGCCGTGACCCCTGAGTGGCAAGGGCCAGTGGTGACCTTTCGGAGGCGGTGGCCTCGGTTACTGCAGCTCTGATATCCGGGCCCTGGAAGCTCCTTGCCCAGCCAGGGGGGAACTGACCTTGGAGGACAGAGTTCTCCTGGTGTGATGGGATTTCTGAGAGTCAGGCCTGTTCTCTGCCACCAGCTCGGCTGTTGATAACTGACAAACCAGCAGCAAATACCCATCTGCTATTATTCATCCCTTGAACCCAACACTTCCATCTTTCATAGCTATTAAACAATTATCCAATGACTCATTTGTGTCTAGAAACAGAAGAGAGACCTAGAGATGAGGACTGCTGCGGAAGATGACATTTTCTTGCCATCCACAGCAGTGCTCATGAAAGCCTGGGTGGAAGCTCTGGCTTTCCAGGGCTGGCATTTCTTTTCCTTTATTTTTTACTTATTTTTGCCATTTTTGTACATGTATACAATATGTGTTGATCCTATTCCCCCTCCAATTAACACCCTTCTTCCTCATTCATCCCATCTTACTTTCATGTCTTTTTTTTTAAACCCATTGAGTTACATTAGAGTTGCTGGTATGATCACAGATAATTACTGATGAACCCAAACTCCCCTCTTCCAGCAACCATTGGCTGCCATTAGCTACTCTTGAAGGTCTGCTGTCTCATGTATCCTTCCCCTCATTGATGATGGAGTAAGGGCTGACATATAGTATGAAACATGTGATATTATCTTGTATATTATTTTTTTCAAGGTATCTTAATAGTTGCTAACAATCACTACCAAGAAAAGGTCATGTCTGAAGTTCATGGAAAATATAGTCCCTCTTGGTCATATTTCCCCAAAACAGGAAGTTCAGAGGACTAGAACCAATTAAAGGGTGGACTGGTGAGGCTTCTGCAAATGGCTTCAATAACACGCTAATTCTTAGTCTCCAGGATGTCAGCCCTGCAAGCAATCCAGGCATGAGAGGAGTCACTGGTGACTACTCCGTGTTGCTCTTCAGAAGCTGAAGCTGACATTGTTTGGGAACATTTGGGGGTTGGGCCTGCTCCCCAGCAGACCTGTGGGATGAGAACTTCTTTACTTGCCAGTGGCTCAAAGGGACAGCCTTGCTGTTGATTAAGAAAACAGTGAGACAACCGGAACTGAGGGCGGTAAAGCTTGCCATCACTCGTGTGGGACCTCAGGAGCCTGGAGCCCTGTGGTCACGAGGAAGGTGGCAGCAGCCAGGCCAGCTGCAAGGCGCTCCCTCTTCACAGCACCGCAGAGGACACAAGGCGACAGCTCTTGAATCCTTAGAGTCTCAGGTAGTGAGTGGGGGGGAGCAAGGGGCTCCACACAGACTCTAGCGGTCAGTACTGGCTAATAAGTGGTTCCACACTCCATTACTTTGATATTCTGATGTTTCTCAAAGGGCAACATTAGAAGTTCGGTGACTCTAGAGCAGCATTCCATGACACCTAGCTAACTACAAGTGATTTTGCCTTGTCCATTAAATAGCTTGAGATGTGAGGATGAGTTCTCAATGGCAGTGCCCCAGTTTCCGTTCCCTCCTCAGGCCTTGCTCACTGGCAACTTTCTTTCCTCAGCCTGAGGAAGCTAAATGTCATTTGATCCTGAGAGCTCATTTCCTTAGCAGGAAAACCCTCAGCTATCAGTTTAGAGTTTTTGACCTACTTTCATTGTTTCCCTCCCTTTTTCTCCTCCACAGGACTTTAGGGGAAAGCTTCAGTGAGATGTAGACTATTAATTGTGTCATTGTTAGGATATTGGTCCTGGCTGACATGAGCAAAAATCCAAATGAAGCAGAGGCTTACATGCATCAAGTTAGGATTGTCTCTCACGCGAATAGTACCCCAGAAGCAGCCCAGGGTGGACACGATGCTTCTAGGCTGGTTGACTGTGACTGGCTTGGTTGGCTGTCCTGTCATTCTCAATAATAGGAATGGTGGAGCTTTCTGTGTAGGTGTGGGATGGCATCTCCACCCAGCTAGTCCTGTTATAAGAGGAAAGGAAAGGGGCACCACTCAGAGTTACCAGGGTCACTTTGTCTCTCACCTCATTATCCACAGCTTAGTCCTAAAGGCTATAAAGGAGGCAGGGAAATGTTTTTATTCTAGGCAGCCATGTGGCCATCCAGAGTTTGAAAGTGATTTAAGGAATGCCAGAATGAATGTTGGGGTTATATAGCAGCCACTGCCCTGACAATTTGATATTTGAATAGGAGTATTAAATAGGAATAATAACAGTGATAAGAACACAGTACTTGTTATGACAGCATTTAAGTGCAGAAGTAATATTTCTTGTATCTCATCCAATGGTCTTAACGCACCTATGAGGTAAGTAGCATTCCTAGGCCTAAAGTAAAGTGAAAAACAAAAGCTGTATGTTTTCTCAAGGTCAGTGCTGTCAGTGAGCACATTGGACATTTGAAGCCCAGGCAACCTCAAGTGTCACGGTTATAACTTCTCTAAATGACAGACATCTGAGAAAGGTGTAAAATCCCAGTTGTCCCGTCAGAATGCTTCTGACTTCAAGTGACAGGAGCCTGCGTCCCTAGGTCAGCTTAACCCACAGAAGGGAAACAAATGTCCGTTTTACACAGGGCTTGAAAGTACTCCCCAGTCCTGGACCTCAGAGAAAGACAGGAACAAGTACTGTTGGCAACAGTGCGCTTCCCCTGGTCTTCCTCCTTTCCATCTCTGCTTGGTTTTATCCTGCTACTTGGCTGTGTCCCTCTGAACAGAAGATGGATTTTGAAAGCCCCAGATTCACTTGTTTTCAAATAGAAACTCCAAAATATGTGCCTTACTGGTGTCACAATTCCAGGGAAGGATTCTGATTGGCTCATTTTGAATCATATGACCATCCCCCAGTCAGATACTGTGTTCAGGCTAATGAGGCTCTCTGGGCATCTGGCCTGCGTTGGTCTTGTGAACCTTCTTCCTTTGCTATGAAAAAGGGTTGGATTTTGTTTTTCAGCAGAAGAGGGAGAGAGAAAACATGTTAAAATGAATAAATATTTAAAAGTACTGTTCTACACAATACCTTTAAACAATATATATATATAATTAATATATATATAATATATAATATTATGTAATATTGATATTATTATATATAATAATAAACTATGTAGATATAGATATAATTTGCAAGGATGAGACAGGGAGGAAATAGTCACACCAGGGCCTCTTACCATGGCAAGCTAACTCCAGATGTATGCACCTACTTTGTGCAGTGGGTATGGGAGAATCAAACTCTGATTGTCAAGCTTTGAAAGCTACTGTCCCTTTAACCAGTCTCATAATCACCCTCTCAATGACAAATATGCCTTCCTCTTTGGAGTGCTTATGAAAGTAACACTACTATGGCATTAAGGCTGCTTCCAGCAGTGATATTCATAGAGGGACATAAGAGACAAGGAGACAGGCTTTTCTATCACATTCTGTGTAATTAAAGAGAAAGTTGTCCTAAAATAACCAGTATGAGCTAACCTCGGAATTCTTTGAAAGCATTAGACATGATGCTTAAGACTTTCTTTAGATCATGGGGCACACTAGTCTTCAGTTCTCCTCAGCCTATATTTTCCTTTTAGACATACCAAGGTAACAGTCATTTTGGCTCCTGAGGATAAACGTTCAGGCAAAGTGGTTATTGTGACATTTTCAGAAAGCACAGTTGTTCAGACACCATCCATCTACATGCATCTGCCATATTTATGCCAGCAGCTTTAGCCTGCAGACGAGTCACAGAGAGCAGAAGGAAGCACCCCAACTAATCATTTTACTATTTAGTTCCACGTCCTATATGCAAACACTGTTTAGCCAGGATTTGAAGAGATTTTCACTACTTCTCAAATGCTCTGAGTAGAATGCTGTGTCATTAGTGTGTTTGTTAAAATTACATGAGGATGAGCAAACTTCTTCTTGCCAGTTCAGTTGAAAGCACAAAAATCCACTTGGTGAGGCCATTACCTGAGCACAATGATGCCTGGACTTCTTTTATTACAAGATGAAATTAAGGATTGGGTAAGATTGCAAAACACACGAGCTACTAACTGTTTAAAGTCTGGAAAGGCCCCTGGCCAGGAGGAGTATTCAAAGCACTAGAAATCTAATCAAATAATTACAAGCAACCTTAATTAAGTTTATGATCATGTTGCTTCTACTTTTCCTTAAGAGAAACAAACAAAATATTCCCCGTTGACATATTACTTACATGATCACGATTACACTCTTTCTCAACATTTTATGAGGATATTTCAGCCCCACATCTAGGTGGTGCTTGAAGAAGTTCAGCTCATGTTCTAAGCCTTGGCCAGAGCATGTATGTGATGTAAGGGAATTGGGGAATCCTTTATTCTTTAATTAAAACTGGGCTTAAAACTTACCATGAAGTGTTTTCATAATTGAATACTGAAAGTCATGACCTAATGATGCTCTCATGTTTACCAAAGCAATTTTTTTTTCTTCCAAAATGAAACCTTCTGGGATTTTAGTTTTTAGATTAAACTGAGACACTCAGGTGTGCTAAGCAAACTAACCTATCAACTAAACCACATCCTCTAGCCCCAGAAATCTTCATAAATATGCATAAAACAAAAAAAAATAATGCCTTCTCTAGGTAAGTATGCCCTTCCTAAGATGATAGGTCCTGTCCAGTGAGATACTCCTAACAGCACCCTCTCGGTAGCTGGGGGAGGTTTTGTGGCCCAAAGAATGACTTTCTTAACTTCTCCTGCAGTGCTAATGACAACTGGTTTGGATCTCCGACATCTCCAAAAGAGAGGCTGGGCAGTGGCAGCCAGCTGAGAAGGTGGCTGAGAAAGAGGTGCCTGAGGCTCCTGAGACCCTGGACAGTTTGGTCAGATTAAGTGCATCATAAAGGGACATTTGCTTTTTCTTTGCAGTAGAGTGACTGAAAGATAGTGACATGTACCCCAGAAGGAAGGATGCCCCAGAGTTGGACATGAGCATGAACTGTGGCTTTGTGCATATTATTGTCTACTTAAAAACTGTCTGGCCAGTCAGTTGATCCCTCTTTAGAGCAAACCAACATATAACTCAAAAGACACACAGCAGGCAAAGGACAGGCTGCGGTAGAACAGAGAGTACATCTTTTTCATTATGGTATATCAGTCTCTAATGATGGAAGAATTCAAACCCAGCACCTTGCAGATACAAAAATATACTTTGTTGTCATTACCTTCTCATTGCTGGAACAAAGCAGCCGATGGCAGGGAAAGTTCTTATTTTGGCGTATAGTCACAAGAGGAAGCTCCACGATGGCAGGGGAAAACATGGCGTGAGCAGGGGATGGACATCATCTCTGCCACGGTAAGTGAAAAGCAGTAGCAAGAGTTGAGCTGAGCTCTGGCAGTGAGAGAGTTGGCTATATCACCCCCAGGCATACCCCGATAGCACACCTCCTCCATCAAGGCTGCATCTCCCAATTGCCACCAGCTGAGGATGGATCATTCAAAACACACAAGTTCATGGGGGACATTAGATTTAGACCACCACACTATCAGTGGGAAGCATCTCCAGCCCAGCCCTCGGGCTTTTGTGCATCTAATGCTCAATGATGGGGTAGAATAGATGGAGCTTCCCATCCACATCTACCCTCACCAGAAAGGAAAAAAATAAATAAATAAATAACTGTGCTCCTGGGATTTCAGCTATGAAGTCTCAACCTAAGCATTGTTTCCTCAGCGAGGGTTCTTGTGTTCTTCATGCCAAGTGAGACCGTTTCTTTCCTCTGAATTCTGATTAGCATCACGCATACTAAAACGTATGTCCTTGAACATTGACCACATCCCAGGAGTTGTCTGTATGCATGTGTATATCCATCTCTATGATAGACTGGAGGGCCTGAAAACCCTGGCATAGAAAATGCTCAGCTGTGAAGCACAAATCATTTGAATGATTAAGCTCGGAAAATTGAAGAGAAATCCCTGGTTGAGGTTGGAGGGTACCAAAAGGCAGATGGGATGTTGAACATGGCCTTGTAGGATCAGGGAGGTTGATCTCATCGAGAGACTTTGGGTGAGCAGCTGTATGCAGACTCTAGATAATTCCTTAAGGCCTAGTTGGGACTAATTCCTCCATGGGAAAATGGAACGGAGACCCTCACAAAGAAATGTAGAACTTGCAGCATGTTCCCCCTGAGTTCACAGCGTCATTTAGATTTTTAAAAAATCAGCCTGATGGTGAAACAGGACAACAAGAACCTTCGTTAGTCTCAGCTTGGACCCTGGATAGAGGGAGGAAAAGCTAATCTATAAAACCATAGCAAATCTCACCCACTGAAGTAAAGCAAGCATGGTACAGAAAACACATGAAGGGCAGAAACCGAAACCAATCATAACAGTGGCTGGTAAGCTGTCCCGTGGGTGCACACTGTAAGCATTTCAGCCTGAGTATTAGCTCATATGTACTGTCTTTGCATGATGGAGGAAAGTTGAAGCTAGTAAATTGACCTAAAGTGGTTTTAGTGGTTTGGATGACATGTTCCCCCATAGGCTCATAGGTTTTGAGTACTTGGTCTGCAGCTGGTGGCAGTTTGGGGGAGTTGTACAGCCTTTGCGAGATGGAACCTTGCTGGAGGAGGTGTGAAAAGATGTGATTTTTCCCCAGCTGTCTGCTCTTGTCATGCTTTCCCCAGCATCACAAAGCTGCCCTGCAAAACTTAATTGGGGATCTTGTCCAGCAATGTGGAGGTAACTGCTACAAGAGAACGCACCAGAGCACCTGAAAGAAGCAAGTGCAGATCCTCCATGGAGTCTTGAAAGTCAACTGGAGCACCACCAGATTGTTTTTCTTGAACACACCAAAGGAAGTAAGCCACATGGGTGTAAGGCAACATAAACATGAAGAACAGAGCTGGAGTCCCAGGAAATTGAGTGGTAGACTTTTAGAAAGAGAACATAAAACAAGTTCAAGGGGGGGGGGCAACTTGTTTACAAACAAGACTCTTTAAGACTTGGACAATGAATTATACCTTACCAAAAGCTGTCAGACTCATTAGAACTGTCTAGAATAGAAAAATCTAATCACAAACAATCACCGTGAAGAAAACAGACATCTAACTGTACTATAGGAAAGAAACCAAGGTTCCAATTCCCTATTCTAAATTTGGCAATGAAAGAGTAATTAAAGATGTGAGGTTACTTAACCGCACCACAACCTTCTCATGTGTTTGTGATTAAGCCTCATACTAAGTTCCTAGCTGGTGGAGCCTTTGGGAGGAGACATGCGACTAGGGGTGGGTCTTGAGCCCTTTGGGTATTCAGAACTAGCTCACTCTAGCTGTTTCTTCCCCACTGCCATGACAAGAAGTAACTCCCTGGCTATCTTTTCTGGGACATTTCCCTACCATGATGAGACAAAACTGTAAGCTTAAATGCTTTCCTTTCAATAGCTGCTTCTGGTAGGTGATTTGTCAAACAATAAGCAGGTAACTGATACATCCACTTTTTTTTTTCTGTACAAATTATGTTTAAGGGTGAGCCTAAAGGATAATTCTGTCTGAAAATATGTTTCATAGGAAGATAAGTGAATAAATGCAGAAATAATAGCATGAGAAAAATCACCATTTCCTACCTCTAATGATAAAACTGAAGTCATGAACAGTCAAGCATGGATGAGATAGTTGGACTACTCTTGGTGGTAAGCTTCGTGTTTTTGCCACCTGAACCACAGGCAACTCTTAGGATAATGTGAGTAGGCAGCCAGCCTTGCCCTCTGACTTCATGCAATATAAGTTCACAGCAGCACGTTCCGTTTATAGATATGTGAAGAAATGCCAGAGGAGATGAACCCAGTTCCCATTTAAAGGCAGGGTAGCAGCATAAAGACATGAGAAGAGACCAAAGAGAATCCATCAGACAAAACCAGAACCTGAAATATACAGGAGTCAGAAAGTGGACCCTATTTATACATGAAAGAATGTGGAGTGGGAGACATGGCTGAATCTAAATCAAAACAATGAACCAAAACTAAAAAACAAAAAGATGTGTTTGGGGACATTAAGGAAAAATGGTTATAAATGATTTAGAATTAGACATGGTGTTAGCATTATAGTTAGTAAG
Organism: Jaculus jaculus; assembly: GCF_020740685.1. Lineage (NCBI taxonomy): Eukaryota > Metazoa > Chordata > Mammalia > Rodentia > Dipodidae > Jaculus > Jaculus jaculus. Next base: position 34,848,240 of record NC_059107.1, on the reverse strand, counting down.
AATAAACAAGTACACACACACGATATAGATTCATTATGAATTCTAAAATAATTTAGACAAAATGAAAACAAACACAGACAGATTAAATGAATGGAAGAAGCTTAAAACTGCTGAGCTGAAGCTGGAGAGTCACTGCTCTAATTTTCCTTTGGCCCATATCTAGAAATTTCCCAAATTAAAAAAGCAAGCTTTTCAAGGGAGAAATTATCTTTAATATTATCTCCAACATGTTGAATATATAATTGATATCAGTCAAAGATGGAAGAAAATATTGCAGGAAATTTTTAGGAAAGACAAGAGTGGCAAATTTGTGAAGTTATCAAGGCATATATCTCATATACTTAAGTACAAAGCCTAAAGTATAAAATATTTAGAAAAAGTAGGGGAAAATATTTGTGGGTTCTGTCTTAGGTAAATAGTTCTTACATGTAGCCCCCAAAAAGCATGCTTTGTAAGAAATATAAAATGTTTTCTACACGATTTGGCAACTAACAGTGAATTAGAAAAGAAACCATGCCTGGATAAAGGAAAATAAATCTGATAAAGAACTTGCACAGAACCTTGTAAAGAATTCTCTACATTCAATAACAACACTCCTCTCCACAAATAGACGAAAGATTTGAACAGAAATTTCACCACAAAAGGTATGTGTATGATAACCTCCCCCCCCCAACCCGCCAAAAATGCTTAACTTCTCTGTCATCCAACCACATTGATGTAACATCATAATAGGGTGAACTAAATTAATGACTGATTTTTAATACTCAGAGAGAAATTTGGTCACAGTATATCCATTCATTCAAGTGCCAATAGTAGCTTCCACCATAGGTTCTCTGACTTTCCCAGCATATACAAATCCCGTCCTGTGGAGCAAGTCTCAGATCCAATTAGAAAACAATTTTGTAACCCTCATAAGTTATGGCAGTAAATCAATAAGCTTGTTTCTATATGTTTCAGTCCACTTTCTGGTACCATGGAAAAGATAACTAAGACCAGGAAAATTATAATGGAAAGATCATAAGGTCTGCAGGTTGGAAGTTCAGTGCGGTCTGCTTCATAACATGGAGGAATTCACACAGCAGCACGTAGCTGCAGAAGAGGGGCAGGGCATTCCCTATCACAGATGAACTCGTCCCTCATAAAAGGCAGGAAACTGCTCATAAAAGATCTTCCTCCATGACCCAAAGACCTTCCACCCTCGTCTGGATCTTAATGTCTCCCCCAAGGCCCATGTTTTGAAGACTCCCTTCTCATCTGCTCATCCTGGTGGGAGTTGGTAGAACCTTCAGGAGGTGAGACCTGGTAGAAGCAAGTTAGATCACTGATGGCATGCCCTTGAGGGGGATAGTGAGATCCTGACCTCTTCACCTCTTTTTGTGACCCCTGGGTAGAGAATCTGTGTACCGCATCATGCTACACACTGTGACTGTCTGCCTCTTTCTGGCCCCAATGCAGTGCACTCAGCCAACCGTGGAGTGAAGCCTCTGAAACCAAATGTCAAAATCAACCTTTCTTCAGTTTTTTATTTTTTTTTTTCTTGTCACTTTTGTCACGGTGATAGAAAGCTGACCTAAATCCTCAACTCTCAACACTACTGCACTGAGAAATTAAGAGTTCCAACATGGCTTTTTGGAGACACACTCAAACCATGTTGTGTAATAAGAAAATATGCAGAAAAAAAGAGGGATGAACTGTTGATGTATGGAACAACATAATTAGTATTAAAATAATTCTGCTAGCCTGGCGTGATGGTGCGTACCTTTAATCCCAGCACTTGGGAGGCAGAAGTAGGATGATTGCCATGAGTTCGAGGCCACCCTGAGACTCCATAGTGAATTCCAAGTCAGCTTGGGGTAGAGCGAGACTCTACTTCAAAAAAATATAATAATACTGCTGAGGGCTGGAGAGATGGCTTATCAGTTAAACACTTGCCTGTGAAGCCTAAGGACCCCAGTTCGAGGCTTGATTCTCCAGGACCCACATTAGTCAGATGCACAAGGGGGCGCACGCATCTGGAGTTTGTTTGCAGTAGCTGGAAGCCCTGGCACACCCATTCTCTCCCCCCCCCTCTCTGCCTCTTTCTCTCTCTGTCACTCTCAAATAAATAAATAAAAATGAACAAAAATTAAAAAAAATAATTCTGCTGAGAAAAGCCAGACCAGAACAATAACATATATTAATGACACTGATATAACTTTAGAAAATACAAGCTAATCTTTATTAAAGGGAGTAGACCAAAGGTTAGGTAAAGACAGAAGGGTAGGAGGGATGGATTTCAAAGGGGTTTAAAGAAGCTATGAAGGATGATGGCTGTGTCAGTCACTTGGGTGATGCTAATGGTTTTTATATGCAGATGTGTGCATTAATACTTATCAAAGCTCCTTGAAATGTCATCCTAAAATATGTATAGTTTTATATATTAATTATACATCAGTTGAACTGTTTTAAAAGTTTAGTATAGGTCAAACCTGGAGAGTGTCCAACAGGTAGCACATCTTTATAGTTTCCTATATTTTATTTACATATGTCTCACCTTCGTGTGGACATCTGTAGCAGCTACCTTCTTGTTCCTGGAACAAAGCACCCAAGCAGAAGCAGTATACAGAAAGAAAGGGTTCAATGTGGCTCCAAGACTCGAGGGAAAGCTTCATCATGGCAGGGAAAGCATGGCAGAGCAGAGGCTGGGCATCACATCTTGTCATATCAGCTGGGAGTGAGTAAACTCTGGCAAAGGGGAAGCTGGACTGTAACACCCCAAAGCAAGCCCCTAGCAAGACACTTCCTTCAGCGAGGCTCTACCTCCCAAATTGCCACCAACTGGGGACCAAGTTTTCAGAGCACATCACAGCATCATTTAGAAAGACACTTTTATTTTTTCATTTAGCCTAAGTAATGACAGAACAGACTTGGAATTTTCCAAGTGATCTTTTTTTCTCCATCAAACACTGAAAAGATATAAAGTTGCCATGAATACTCCATTGCTTTGGATTCTTCTTCTATGAAGAAACTCATGGCTTGAAGTTATGTCTTGGGTATTAACATCTTTCTAGGAATGAAGCCTAATTTTCATGCATTGATGTTGCCCTTCTAACCCATTCTTGGGATGAAGAGGTCGTGAGGAAGTGAGAATCAGGGACATGGGCCAAGCTGGGGCTTCCTGGGGCTCAGAGCAGGTTTCCTAAGGTGACCTGTGGAGCAGCTGGTGACATTTTAAGGGCAGCCTGCTTGGGTGGGAGGGATGGTGACAGTTCATACTGTGGTAAGAAGAAACTGCACAAAACATGTTGCTGTCTGTGAAAGGAGAGTCAGTGGTTATTGGAGGTCAGACTGAACAACAGGTTGGATCTGATCTCTGGGACTGATGCCACAAGCCTGGGGATCCAGGAAGATGGCCTTCTGACAGTCACATGGTTGAGACACAGCACTTTGTCTTCTGGTTTTTCAGGAGCTCCAACTCTACTCTCTGACTCCATTCTTTACTCAGATGTCCAAGTCCTCAGAGTTGAAAGAGGCCACCTATGTTTCTGGAACCTGCCTCGGCCTCTCTTCCAAGATAGTTCCTCCAGAGTCACAAACACATCCACCGTTTGCACAGGTTCTGTGCCCAGGTTGCTCCCTGAATTGAGAAAAGGCAGATGTGGAAACAGGTTGTGATATAGATTAATCAGGCCCGGGAGCCAAAGGACAGTCATTGGAAGGCTGACATTTTTGTGGCATGGCTCAGAGCTTGTTGAGTGGAACTGGATATTGTAGCCTGAAGATCCAGCTCAGCTCGTGACTTTGAAGAGGCTAGGTAACCTCTCAGTGCTCCAATTCCCTTTTCTGCAAAAATGAGAATAAAGGATCGTTGTGAGAATTATACTTGCATATGAAGTTCTTAGAACATCATCTGTCTCATAGATAAGCCATCTATGGTATGAGTTGCTCTCTCCTTAGTCCTCCCTCTGGCCTCAGTATTATCTTCTGTTCATGAAGTCTCTATCTCCAACTCCCAACTAGGTGAAGTTGGGCCAGTTCCTAAACAGTGGAGGTGGCCATGGTGACGGTGACAACAGGGACTTCTTCGTGAAGGCATGCCCTTCAGCAGGCACTGGGTGTGGCAAGAATTTCATGGCAGCTCCCAGCACGGTAGATTCTCAAGCTGTAGGTAGGACATGATGTTCAGGTGCGGTGTCACGCAGGCCGCAGGTAGTGAGGAAGAAGTTAAGGTGAACTTTTCAATGTGATGATAGGAAGGGAATAGCACTCTGCCCACCCCCACGGGGGTAGGGGGAATGTCATTGGCTCTCTGTGACATCATTTAATTTCCACTCCCGTATTCATTTGGTTGTCAAATGCTTTCTGAGTCCCTCTGATGTGCTCAGCATGTGTGCAGAATACTAAATAAAAAATGGATGGAGCTGGCTGCACTGCCCAGAGCTTGCGAATGAGAATAAACATCTTTGGTCACTGGGTTGGCTGTTCCTGTGCTAAAGGTACTCAGGCCATCCAGGTGTGTGAGGAGGCAGAGAACTGTGTACAGGCCCCTTGCTCCTGGGAAACCCTTCACCCTCAGGAATTAAGCAAAGACTCACAAGGACAGAGACCAGGGTTTGCTCCAGAACCCCCTTCAGGGGCTAACTTTACCTCCTCTGATTGGGCCACCCTGCCCCAGATCTTCCTCATTCATACATGGCCCATAAATGCCAGTAACTATGTTCCGTAGAGTTTCTACCATGATATGCTATTATACAATTATGACACTGGTCCTGAGATGTGTATAGAGTTAAAGCCCTTTCTTCAGCTCACACACCATGCATAGAGAGAGGGCGGGGGGAGAGAGAGAGAGAGGCTGAGGCTCAGCACCTCTCTGACTCCCAAAGTCTCCAATATCAGAACAATATCAATCCAGACTCATCTATTAGAGGGCAGTTAGTTACAAGTGATTAAATATTTAAAATTATAAATATATAATCTTGCAAGTAATATAGCTTTAGGTAAGACTTTGTGAATCTGATCTTGGCAAATGAGTACAAACAATCACATGGACAGTTTACCAGTTCCTTTCACTCAACTATGCTTTTGAGATCTGTTCCTCAGAGTCACCAGCAGGGTCAAGGTTACCTGATAAGGTTGGCTCTGTGGGCACTATGGCATCCTAAGCAGGTAGTCTAGGTGTCGGTAGTGGTGAGATAGAGGGCTCAGGCGGTAAAGACAGTAACTGCTCCCTTTGGTTCAGCCATTGTGTGGGTCCCCATCTCCCAAGTATCTTACTTAGAAGTGGTTGTCATGGCAACCTCTTTGTTTTTATTTTGGTCTTGGACAATGATCATTGTCTCAGCTGCCTGGCAAGAGGAGAAGCCATGCATGGACAATGAGTATAGCATATTACTGAGCTATTTCAGGGGTCACTGCAGATAGACAGTGGGCGGTCCACAGAAGCCCCACTACCATCCCACATAAATGGAGGACTTCTGTCATATGCCCATAGCACTGTCAGTCACCCCGAATCATCTCAGTGCTTCCACCCCCTCTGCATGCATGGCTCTCCTCCCTTGCTCCTGCCTGCCCGCTTCCCACCCAGACTCCTATTCTTCTGATAACCACAGCTCCGCCATAGGAGGGAATAAAGGGCCCTGAGGTTACTTGGTTTTCACAGCTCATAGGTTTGCTTGATTGCAGGTTTTGTAGATCCACATTTTTATCCACGGAACTGTCATTTTTCTTGACCTGCCACTTCAATCACTCAAAACAGTACTGCTAGACTACTTTAGGAATTTCTCAGGCTTTTTTTTTCCCTCTCATGTGTGTTCTATCAACCCAAGGATGGTAATAATTAATAATTAGTGCTGAGAATGGAGAACTACAGCTGACTTCCACGTTCTCCTTGCCAGCAGGGCCCCCATGTCACAAGAGGGCACTGCAGGGGAGTGGGGGTCAGCCATGGGCACCCATGCATTCTGTGCTCAGTAAATTCCATCCTCACAACCAGCTCGGGAAGCACCATTCCATCTGCACTATCTACAGAGGGAGTCACCATGACTCGCATGAAGCTTTCTTGCCTAAAACCATAAGCAGCAGAAATGAAACCTGATTCTAGATTTACCTGAACTCAAACAGTCTTGTCTTCTGCTATTAGTTGCCAAATGTACAGAGTTAATTTTTTCCTGATTTAACTGCAGTCCACAGGAATACCATCGTGCATGTGTGAAGTAGCTTTGGATGACCTACAGAGTCATTTGCTGAAATGTTCTTTGGGTCCTCACATTTAATGTGGCCATCAGAGTGGCCCTGATTTTCCTTGACCCCAGCCCCTCTCCCTATTTGCTAGTGACTCAGTGCCACACAGTGACTTCCTTACTGGTCTCTCTGTTTCCATCATAGTTTGCCTGCAGACTGTATGTACCTCACAGAGAAGCTGAGACACAATGGCTGAGCCAACCCAGTGTTTCCCTCACTTGCACAATGACCTTCTTCTCCTGCCCTGCCTACCCCATGGCCTCCACGTCTGACCCCTGCCTTGGGTCTTTTCCTGTCTTCCTGCCACTCCAGTCTAGCTACCTCGACATGCTTCTCTGTCTCCAGAACACCAAACTTGTCCCACACGAGGGTCTCTTGCATGCACTATTTCCTCTGCATCAACTCTCTCCCCCTGGAACTTCTCATACTGGCCTCTACTCTTCATACCAGCCTTAGCTGGAGGTCATTGCCTCTGAGAGGCCCTCCTCACCTTCCACAGCACTAGAACTACCTTCCCTCAGCTCCTTCCTAGCCTCTTGCTTTGCATTCCTCATCCCGCAGGCACACAGCAGGAAAGCATGTGGTCTCCCCTGCTTTTGAGGAGGGGGAATCTCTTGGAGAGCCAGTGGCTGAGCTGTATAAGGGGAGGGCTCCCAGTGAGAAAAGTATCATGTAGAAGCAAGAATGCTGTAGCAAAATCCAACTCTTCCTTTGACCTCGGTCCTACCAAAATCTATATCCTCACATTGCCTTTCTGACTTTCTGTGGGTACTAGGGAGACCCAAGCTGGCAGGTGTTGCAAACATGTACTTTTAATCACTGAGCCATTTCCCCTGCTCCTAATTTTGTAGTGGTAAGATTAATTATTCTCTCTCCCAGTGAACTGTGAGCAACTCAGAATTGTGACTCCGATTTTTGACTCGTCATGTTATCCCCCTGCAGCATGAACAATGACTGGCACAGAAAAGCAACTCAACAGACACATACGAGAAGAGAAAGTGCTTGAGGCAAGAGGAGGGACCGGGCTGGAGAGGGGAACAACGGTCAGATTAGGAAGGACTCTGTGTGGCCTATTTGTCTCACAGAGGGTTTATTACTTGTTTAGAATAACTCTTGAAATTGTTTTTTCATCCCATCTTAGCACTCTTTGACTAGCATTTTTATATTCCCAGTGCCTAGTATGGTGGCCAACTTGATTAACATTGGTGAAAGGATGGAATGGAGTAGAGGAGAAAGTTAGTCTTTGGAAAGATGGAGGAAAAAATTACCTGTAACTCTTGACTTTGAATGTTGAGTCCCCAGGTTCAGATAGAAAGCAAGTGATGTGTTCCGTGCATCTGTGTGCACCATTTGGCCAGTTTCCCCGTGTCTTCCCTTTGTGGCCCTCTGAGGTGGTTTGAAAGAGATGCACCCCCACACCCTGCCATAGCCCCATGTATTTCAAATACTTGGGCCCCAGCCAGTAGAAATTTTGGAGGGGGGGGAGCTTTTCTAGAAGAGGTGTGTGACTTGGGATGGGCTTTGAGCTGTTTATAGCCCAGCTCCTCCTTGCCAGAGCTGGCTCACTCACTGCTACTTCCCAGCTGTTGTGGCAAGATGTGATGTCCAGCCTCTGCTCTGCCCTGCTTTCCGGCCACAATAAAGTTTGCTGTTAAGACCCTAAGCTGAAATAAACCCTTCCCTCCCATCAGCTGCTTCTGGTTGGGTGTGTCGTCCCAGCCATGAGAAGGTCACTACAACACTTTCAGGTCCCCTTTGACTTGTGACCATTGAGCACCAAAGGGTAGAACCACGGGGGACCTGTGGCCCCGGTTTCATAGCACCTGATGCTGCCTTTGCTTCTGGTCTCGGGTCAGTTTCTGGGACTGTGCTAGCGTGTAAGGCGCTGAGACAGGGCAGGGAGGGGAATGTGAAACTGAAACCGAGCCAGAGAGTAGTGTAAGAGAAAACGCTTCATGAGCACGGAGAATAGACTTGCCTCTTGTCAAAGCCCCTGGCTTATAAACCCCAGGGGAACAAAGAGGTTTGTGTTGTTTTTTTTTTTTTTACCATTAAATAATCTACCTGTTCTGTTCATGCCCTTCTCCTCTCAGCTTGGGAGACTATGAAATGTTTGAGAGATGTGTCATGCGGTCAAGATGAAACCCTGCCCAGTGACTGACCTTGACTGGGGTCTGCCTTTCATTAGCCACAGCCAGCAGCTGCGCCTACCATACTCTGCCCTGGGTGGGGAGCCTGGGGGAGGAGAAACCTCAGCAGCTGGCCTCATGCAGGGGCGACCAGGCTGGGCTTTCTTTGCGTTTCTGTCGGTAGCACGCTGGGTGGCGCTGCAGAGGAAGGTCAGGTGTCCCCTAAGCAGCCTCCGCTTGTGCCATATGTGATGTGACGCGTAGTAGAAGTGCTGGAGATGTCTACAGGTGGAGCCTGGTGTGGGCGGGGGGGTTGTGCAGTTCTCTTTCACAGAGAGGTGCCCTGAGACTCACTGATATGTCTGCTGGCTAATTGCTTCTCTGCAAGAAGTTTAAAAATTGCCTAGCAATTTTGTTGACAAAAGGACGAACCTCAAATTGCCATTTTGCAGTGAGCGATTTGTTTGTTCCTCAGGAATGCTGAACCCCTTTTCATTGAAATGCAACCTTAAGCTAGCAGCTTGTCTTGTGTAGGATTTACACATTTTGTTAAAGGAAGTATTACTTCCATTTCTGCTGTTTTTTAAAAAATATTTATTTATTTATTTATTTGGGGGGGGGCACAGAGAGAGAGAGAATGGGTGTGCCAGGACCTCCAGCCACTGCAAACAAACTCCAGATGCATGTGCCCCCTTGTGCATCTGGCTTACATGGGTTCTGGAGAATCGAACTGGGATCCTTTGGCTTTGCAGGCAAATGTTTTAACTGCTGAGCCATCTCTCCAGCCCCCATTTCTGTTGTTTTAAGTGAGACAATATTTCCACATTGGCTCTGTGCTTCCATGTTATCCCAAGCAAGCCAGAGGGTGCAAAATTGGTTAGGTAGAGTCCAGTGTTCATACGCCAGACTGGTTATTGGGGAAGTGACATGTTTGGCCTGTCAGTGACCTCTGCCTTACTTTTATACCACCTCCTAAGTATAATTCATGAGATACCATGATTGAGGGCATGTTCTGTTTTGGATCTGGTCTAAAGATATCCCAGAAAGGGTGCAAAGAGGTAAAAAGGACACCACCTTGTGCAAAGATCAATGTTGGTCTCATACAGTGTGTTTGGTCTCACAAGATGAGGCTGTTGGGAAGCAAGGGCTCCCACCTGCCTGGTCCTTTCTACACAAGACCTTCTCCCTTTCTGCTTCACCAGACACCAGACCTCATGGGGCTGCTTGATCTTGGATTTCAACCTCCCAGACTAAGCCAAATGAACCATTTTTTTTTTTCCCATTATGAAGTACTCAGCCTAAGGTATTTGTTATAATAAAAGAAAATGAGAAAATATAAGAAATGGTTAGTGAGAGTAAAGTCATCGTGATGCTCCTCATATTTGGAAAGGAAGAACAGGGCTGGAGCTAGGTGAGGATAGTGGCTAAAAGAGTTTGGAGGTGCTGGCTAGAAAAAAAAAAAAAACAAAAAACAGGACATTCTGGGTGACTCTGCTGTCTGCTGAGGGTTCAGAAGAAAAAGTGACTTGGAAGGAGCCAAAAGGAAATACAGATTAGATAAGCAGTTGTGACCAGGATGCTAATAAGGTGGTCCAATGGGAATCCAAAGAGTCTGCTAGCAATTGGAGCAAAGGTCATCCTTGTTATAACACTGCAGAGAACTCAGATGAGCTATGCCCATATCCTTGGGCTTTATGGGAAGCAGAATTTAAAAAACCTATGACCCAGGGTGTTAGCCAGTGGAAGAAATCTCTAACAAAAAATAGAGATGAAACCCCTCAAATGCTTCTGACTAGCTGCAATAGGATTCAGAAGCAATGACAGGACCTAAAGGCAGAATTTAGAATTAGAGGATAGTATAAAGATTTGGTTAATTCACTGCCTGGGCCAGAAAGGAACTTGGGAAAAGCATGTGAGCGTACAACTTGATGAACAGATGAGCACAGCTAGCGAGAAACCAAATGTCAGAACAATGGGGGAAAAGGCACTGAGTGTATCTCAGGCTCAGAGGTCAAGGGCACCGAGGTTTTTATATTGTTTATTTTTATTTGAGAACAACAGACAGAGAGAGGCAGAGAGAGAGAGAGAGGGAGGGAGAGAGGGAGAGAGAGAGAGAGGGAGAGAGGGAGAGAGGGAGAGAGGGAGAGAGGGAGGGAGGGAGGGAGAGAATATGGTGTGCCTCCAGCCACTGAAAATGAACTCCAGATGTGTACGCTCCCTTGTGCATCTGGCTAACTTGGGTCCTGGGGAATCAAGCCTTGAACCAGAGTTCTTAGGCTTCACAGGCAAGCACTTAACCGCCAAACCATCTCTCCAGCCCTTTATACATACATACATACATTCATACATACGTACATACATACATACATACCTTGATTTTTTTGAGGTAGGGTCTCATTCTAGCTCAGGCTGACCTGAATTCACCACGTAGTCTCAGGGTGGCCTTAAACTCACGGTGATCCTCCTATCCTCCTACCTCTGCCCTCTGAGTGCTGGGATGACCATGCCCAGCATATATACATACATATGGTTATTTATTTATTTATTTATTTATTTATTTATTTATTATTTGAGAGTAACAGACAGAGAGAGAGGGAGGGAGGGAGAATGGGGCACAAAGGTTTCTAGCAATGGGCCTTGGGTACTTGCCACAGTCTGCATGCCCCGTGCTGCCTCATAAATCTGCTTCAAGCTTTACTCTGTGCCTGCAGCCCCAGCCTTGGCTCAACATAGCCTAACCACAGCTCATGCCCTTGCTCCTAAGCAGCAGACCTTGTGCTCACCTGGTCCTGACACTTCCCACATAGCAAAATCTGAAGCTGTAGGGCCACGAATGTTCTACCAAGACGTCAGAGGCAAGCCTGGGAGGCCAGGCAGGGAAACCTGCTGCACAATATTACCTGCTAATATGCCTAGTGATGCCACGGAGTGGCACCACCACTCTTTAGACCCCAGAGTGGCACAGCAACTGGCATCGCGCAATGTCAGCCTGGTGACTGGAGGTATTGACTTGAAAATACCACCCCAGAGAGCAGCCATGTGCCATGTGGCCAGCTAAGCCATGAAAATGAAGTTGCTTGAAGCTTTGGGAACCATTGGCACACTATTCACAGGGTGCCAGGCCTAGAGGTTTAAGATTTAATGTCTGTGGCCTGGGGAGGTGGCTTATTGGTTCAAGGCACTTGCTTCCAAAGCCCACCAGCCTGGGCTTGATGCCCTAGCACCCACACAAAGCTGGATGGGCATTTATTTGCAACGGTAAGAGATCCTGGTATGCCTGCACACACATGTACGCATACAAATAAATAGAAGTAAGAAAAGGAGTGCTGTCTTGCTGAGAGCCAGTGATCTCTTATTCTCCTGTTCCTTCCTCTGGAATAGGAATGTTCTCCTTGTAAATATTATTTACTTTGTGTCCCTGCATCTTGGAAGTACCTAACTTGTTTATGAGTTTGCAGGCTCACAGCTACAGTCTCCTTGTGTCTCAGAGGAAACCTGAACTTGCGCACCTGAGTAACGCTCGAATGAGGACTGCGGGCTTTGGCTGACAATATTGCATCAGGAGCTTTTTTGTGTCACTGAGACAAAAATACCTAGAATGAACAAGTGAAGGGTGAAAAGATAGAGGCTCCTGGTTTTGTCCATAGTCACTTGACTCAGTTTGGGTGTCGGGGGCACGTAAGAGAAAGATGCTGAAGTCATGGTGGCAGAAAGGAAGATTCCCGGGGGCAAGATAGGCAGGCCTCCAGGGACCCACATTTTCAGTTAGACCCCAACCTCCACTTCTTTCTGAAGCCTGGAGAGTGTGAGAGAGAGGTTTCATTTAGTGCGGAACGACAGCAAGAGATCTTGAGTAAAGTATATGACACAAGTGATAGTGTTAATTATGACAAAATAGCTTCCATTTATTGAGTGGCCCAATATGGCAAGAGCCAGGCTTCCACGGGCTCACTTACTACCTGTCAGTGACGTCAGGGGTACTTTTCCTCCCTCGGAGGGTGCCAGTGTTCATAGAGGTATAGCATGTAGCGTGTCTGAGTTCACACAACCCCTCCCCACACCCACAGCCCTTTCAGATGCAGCTAGACGTGTGGCCTTCACCTTCAGGGAGGAAGGAGAGAGGTCATGCGGCGATGCCTACTACAGTTTATTGGGTGACAGAGAAAGAAAAAGCCTTTGCCCTACTTACTTCACCAATCCCTCTTGGAAGCTGCTGCTGGTACTTTGTATTGTATGGATCTCATCAATTTCAACAAATGTTCATTAGGATTTCCCCTACAGCTAAGGAAGTGTCAGCTTGCCTCATAGGTAAGGTTTCACTAACATTCAATTAATCAGGTCTCATTTTCGTAACCTTGGGCAAAGCCTGGGGCTTCTGTGGTTCCGTTTATATATGCAGAGGCGGAAGCTGGAGATGCTTCCGCATGATCCCACGCAACATGCTGTGCAGCCCCCCCCCCCCACCGCCCCGTATGACAGAAGGGAAGGTGCTTTGCTGATAACGGAGCATGGCTGAGAGCCAGGGGTGTCTTTCCTTTGTTACCGACTTGCAATGAAGCATGTCCCCCTTCCCCCCCCCCCCAGAATGTAAACTTCAGGAAGACTGGAGGAATATTTGGCATAAGCTCATTCTCTAAATAGCACCTGGGGCTGGTAATGCCAGGTGTATGCCAGGCATTTGGTAGCCATGGGTGGACGATCAACTGCGTAGATGTATAGATGGTGGAAGGAATGAATGAGAGCCCCAGGAATGTTCACCCCCACGGAGTGTGTGGAGCCTGGCAAACCACCTCCCTCCCCACAGAGCCTTTATTCCATTCAAGAGTAGACGCTGCTCCTCCGGGATGACTTTGCCCATTTTCAGGAGCAAAGCAGAGAACCTGTTCCCCCATGTTTGAGCCCTGCTCTCCTTGGTGACAGATCCTTGCTTAGGGCTGCGGCTTTGCTCAGTTCTGGACAGCCATTGTGACCACAGTGGAGTCATCTTTGTAGGCAGGGACACTGCTGCTATCTTGCTCGGTGACTAGTCCTACCTTGGTGCGCACAGGCAGGGAAAGGTTCTGCCCCTACCGTGGGGAACAAAAGACTCTCAGTGTTCTCTCCAGGCCCATGCTCCTGCCCTCCACAACCAAACCCCCATGCCCACTTTCCCTCGGAGGGGGACGGGCAGCTGCCATTGGTATAGTCTTTGCAGATGGCGAGGGGTATCGACTGCTGCGAGCTTCCTCTTGGTGAAATGCCACTCGCAGCTCTTGCCTTTTAAATGCCTGGGAGCTGGGGTCGGTAACGGCTCTAAATTTAAACTTTGGCTTTTTCTTTCTAGCAACCTATAGGTCCTTCTGCACAGCTGCCATTAGGTCTGCTTCCCTCACGGGGGCTCTGTTCCTGGTGGTCTGCTTTGAGAGCACATGTGCGCGTGTGTCAGCACGAGCTGTCGGACATGACCACCTAGGAACACTGAGATCCAAGACTCTTGTGGCCTCTCATGGTCTGTCATTCTGCTTCTGATGGGACCCTTCTGCTAGAATCACATTTTGGTAGTTTCCTAAAAGATGACATATCTCATTATTTTTAAGTTCTATTGCTTTGCTGTGTGTCTGATGGTGATGAGTGGAGATTGTAGAGAATACTCTGTATACATCCCCTGCCTTCTACATAAATTAGACCCAAGGAGAGTCCTTTGCCTCCATGCAGGATATGGGAGTAAGGACCATGAGAGGAAGCAGTCAGAACTGATGAGGTGGGCTTGGCATAGGGAAATTGGGTCATGGGGCAGTTTAGCAGAACTGTAGGTACAGACTGAAGAATTCAGTAGACATTGTCCTTTATGTTTTGCTTTGGATTTCGTTTTTTAGTTTTAAAAGTGTTTTTCAGAGGCTGGTGATACATCCATTTCATCCTATAAAGTCTTTTATGTAGCATTAATTTCTCCACAATGCTTTTCAGAGGACCTTTACTAGGCGGAGTCAAAGACACTCAGATGCATCCCTCTGTAGCAGATGCAGCTCTCTCATTGCCTTCCTGGACAGAACATGCTTCCGTTACCTCCCTTCCCTCGGGTACATCCTTTGCCCTGTCAACACACATGGTATTGATGCTCCGGGGAACAGGGGGACACAGTGAGCCTCTCCCCACTAGGACCTCATAGCCTGCAGGGGAGAAAACAGAGGTTGGCTGCCCAGGTTGAGTGGGGAGCCCTGGGTGGTGCAGCCTCTGTGCTGTGCCCTGTCTGTGGTCAAGCAGATGGGATGGGCATTCATACAGAAATATGGTGTCTTTGTGGATGACCATTGAAATGACTCAGGTACTCCGGGCACAGTCTCAGGTGGAATAGAGACACCATAGTAGCTGCTGCTTCCAGAGTTTTCACAGGAGTGCGGGCAGGGTTGGGGAAGGGGCAGAGTACTCAACAATAACAGAACTGAGCATCATTGTTAACCACAATATGGATGTGAGAACGACTCTGAATGGGTTAATGGGCTTGCTTGAGGTCATAGAGTATGCAAGGGCTTTGTGTCTGACATTGTTCCAATTGTGTTATTAAAAAAACGTCAGGAAGCTGATGTTTGCTACTGTCTTCCTTTTCTGCCTGCATGCCCCCAAAGGGTACCAGTATCCCTGACCCTGAGAACACTGCCTATCACATTGTAGCATCGCACATTTTGAGAGTGAGAGTGACGAGGCCTTTCTTGGCTCAGATGGGCTAAGGCTTTCGAGTTCACATCACATGTCAAAGAGAAATTAAGAGATGGGGACAAGGAGGTGAGAAGGGAAAACATAGATTTTTATTAAGGAAGGTATGAAACAAAAAAAAAAAAAAGATGCTCTAGAGAGTGAAAGGGTTTCCTGGTAGAAAGAGAGAGGGGTTTGCAGGATCAGGGGCCTGCGGCCGGA
This sequence comes from Jaculus jaculus, assembly GCF_020740685.1. Lineage (NCBI taxonomy): Eukaryota > Metazoa > Chordata > Mammalia > Rodentia > Dipodidae > Jaculus > Jaculus jaculus. The sequence continues at coordinate 34,832,998 of NC_059107.1, read as the reverse complement.
AGTAAAAGTGTGGGAAAGCCCCAGAGTGCTGGGGAAGCCTGCTTAGGATTTCTACTGACATCCAAAGAAGGGAAAGAAAAAGTTAGGCTCTCTGAGTTAGAGTAAGCTCTGGGGTCTGTGAGCAAATGCCTTGAGGGAGGGGGTTCTTGAAGGTCTAGTATATTGTACCACTAAGGGGATAATTATTCTTTTTTTAAAATTTTGTTTATTTTTATTTATTTATTTGAGAGTGACAGAGACAGAAAGAGGCAGATAGACAGAGAGAGAGAGAGAGAATGGGTGTGCCAGGGCTTCCAGCCACTGCAAACGAACTCCAGACATGTGCACCCCCTTGTGCATCTGGCTAACGTGGGTCCTGGAGAATCGAGCCTCGAACCGGGGTCATTAGGCTTCACAGGCAAGCGCTTAACCGCTAAACCATCTCTCCAGCCCGATAATTATTCTTAATACCTCTTTAGCATGTCTGTAGGTAAGGAGTGGGCTCTAAAGAACCTTGTTCCTCTGGTCAGGTGAAAGTACCTTTTCTGGGCTGCAGAGATGGCTTTGCTATTAAGGTGCTTGCCTGAAAAGACTAAGGATCCAAGTTTGATTCCTCAGGACTCACTAAGCCAGATGGATTCACTTGCAGTAGCTGGAGGCCCTGGCATGCGTATTCTCTCTCTCAAACACTCTCCCCACGCCCTCTCTCTGCCTCTTTCTTTCTGAAATAAAATATTACAAAAAATAGAGGCTGGAGAGGTGGCTTAGTGGTTAAGGCATTTGCCTTCAAAGCCAAAGGACCTTGGTTCGATTCCCCAGGATCCACGTAGGCCAGATGCACAAGGGGTATACGCGTCTGGAGTTTGTATGGAGTGGCTGGAGGCCCTGTTGTGCCCATTCTCTCTCTCCCTCTGTTGCAGTCAGATTCACATTGTTAGTAGAAATTACCCAACCAAGGGTAGCTTGCGGGGGGAAAAAAAAAGAGGTTTAGGGCTGGAGAGATGGCTTAGCGGTTAAGCGCTTGCCTGTGAAGCCTAAGGACCCCGGTTCGAGGCTCGCTTCCCCAGGTCCCACGTTAGCCAGATGCACAAGGGGGCGCACGCGTCTGGAGTTCGTTTGCAGAGGCTGGAAGCCCTGGCGCGCCCATTCTCTCTCTCTCCCCCTATCTGTCTTTCTCTCTGTGTCTGTCGCTCTCAAATAAATAAATTTTTTTTTTTTTTTTTACTAAAAAAGAGGTTTATTTTGGCTAACAGCCTCTAAGGGAAGCTCCATGATGGCAGGGAAAATGATGGCATGAGAAGAGAGTAGACATCAACCCCTGGCCAACAGTAACAACAGAAGAGTGTGCCAAACACTGGCATGGGGAAACTGGCTATAACACCCATAAGCCCGCCCCCAACAATACACTGCCTCCTGGAGGGTTTAATTTCCAATTGCTATCAGCTGGGGAGACTAGCATTTGGAATACCTAAGTTTATGGGGAGCACCTGAATCAAACCACCACACCCTCTCTCTGCCTCTTTCTCTCTCTCTCTCTTTCAAATAAATACAAAAATAAAAATGTTTTAAAAATTACAAAAAAGAAAGTTACTCTTCTAATATTATCAGGGAAGCCAAAGGTGGGGTCCTTCCTTGAAGGACATCAAAGCCTACCTACAACCGTGAGTGCTCAACCCGTATTCGCTGAATAAGTGATTACAGCAGCTCCTGAGGAGTTCTTTCATTCTTCAGATCAGGAAGCGAGGGTACGGAAGGAGGAAGGAGCACATGTGCCCACGAACCCAAGTGTTTTCTCATAGAGCTTTTACCCCTCTGCTCTTCATAGAAGCCAGAAGTACAGTTGGTGAGGATTTGAGTGGCTGACCCATTGCTTCCCTGTGAAGTCCACACTGTCGTCCTCCCCGTCCGGCACAGGATGGGGATCAATGAGGATCTGAATTATACTGCCACCATGACACGACAGGGGTGCCATGTGGTCCACAGCACAGAGTTCCCTGGGATAGACGTGAACACATTATAGCACAGGCCCCCCAAGGCCAAGCCACTTCCCTTCAGCCATGAGCTGTCCCTCCCGCCCCCAGAGCTTGATGTGAGAGTGTTTGAAAAATCACTCATCTGAATGAAACATAAATTACATTAGATGGAGAGCAGCTAGCTTCCTGGAGATCACAGTTGTCCTTCACTAATGAAGTTTGGTCTGATTAATGCAGGTTCTGGATTGACATCAAAATATACAAGTTACAGACTTAGCGGGGGGAGGGGGGTGTGTGAGTGGAACTAGTTTGAATGTTCTGTCTTTGAAATCGGAGGGTGGGGAATGGATCCAGAGAAGCTTGGGCATAATGAGCCCTTAGGGCTTTGAAGCAGCTTCCTTAGCTCAGACCTTGGTAGACTGAGGCCCTGCCTAGGCTGTGCCATGTCCAAGGGCACACAGCCAGAAATCTAAGGCTGATTGGGTCTGAGAGAGAGAGTAAGAGAGAGAGAGAGAGAGAGAGAGAGGAAAGAAAGGACATGAAACAGTAACAAGTGCTTCACTTCTTTCCCATTTCCTTAGACTCTGGATACCTGTCATGTGTCCTTATCTAAATCTACCATATCCTGTAGTTTTCCAGGATTTTTTTTTTTTTTTTTTGTCCCTGCCTCCCACTACTGACTTCTTCCTGCTTCGCCCCTCTAGAGCTGGGCAGCTTGCTTCCTGCATGGACAGAGCCCCATCACCATTCCCAAATTTCCACTTCAGGCTCTCAGCATCTCATCCTGAGACTGAGCTTTTGACAGGTAGCCTGATCTCCCTGGCTTCCCTGGAAGGCTGGTTTCAAATCTCTTTCTTTCTGTGCACCCATCCCAAGAAGTTAACCAGAAATGGGAATTGCTGCATCACAGGTTTACACCCTAACCAGCATAGCGAGCTCCCCTGTACCCACGAATAGCTCAGAATCACAGGGCTACAGTTCTGGCCTCACAGGAAGATGTAGTACCATAGGAGAGGCGCTCTGTATAAATGACAGACCTCAGACATTTCTGGCCTTGGCCTGAGCAGAGAGGACCATTAACACACAGACTTGCATCACAGGGCAAATGGTCACCAGTGTCAGCATCTTAGGGTGCCCGATCTGGCTGCATCATCTTTCATCAGGTCCTAGAAGAAATGAGATCAGACTCGTTTTTATTTTTCTTTGCGGAGGTGGGGGGTGGCAAGAACTGTAATCAAAAGAAAGGGAGAAATGACAGCCTTTAAATGCCCTCTCCAGTTTCACACCTTGGCTCTATCATCAGAGAATGAACTCTTAGGAGGGCATTTTATTACTTAAATGTATTTTCCACAGAGGTGATGTCAAGCAAAGAAAATCCTCTCTGAGTTATCCGGCTCTTTCGTTCAGCGCTTAAAGGGTCTTTCATCTCTAAGCAGTAAAATCAGGCAGTCATTCAAAGTTTGAGTCATTATTTCATTTGGAAAATATCACCTTAATCTTATTACATTTGGTCAAAAGTCTGCTTTGGCATTTTTGGTCAACTTTCTCTCTGGTTGTAGTTCTGTTGGCTCTGATGAACACGCACAGACTTTACACACCAAGATGTCTGTGGTTTGTTTCCTCCAGAAAGTAATAGGGAAAAGAGGAAGAAATTAGGCTGCAGTGCTGTTAGAAAAGTGAGGCTGAATTGGCTGGTGATGGTTATCTCGTACCAGCCCAATGTGAAACTTTAATGGCTTTTTTTTTTTTTTTTTAACCTTGGGAGATGCCGGCTTTGGATAGGAGTTGGTGGACATGCATAGCCGGTATTTGTTTTCTCATTGGTCAGAGTGTGTGGAGGACAGTTAGGATGGGTTGAATACAGACTCTCCTCATGTACTCTGTCCGCCTCTTCTCCCCCATCAGTGATGCTTCTAGAAATTAGAGGAGGAGGACTTTTCAAAGCACAGACTCTGAGAAAAGCTTCTCTGTGTCCTATGTGGTGCTAGGCCAGCAAAGAAATACAGAGAGTATAGGGACAAACCACACCCAGGGCCATCCTTTTGAATGCTTGTCTGCAGGTGTCTTCACACCAGCAATGCATGCCCTGTCCCCCAACCCACGGAGTGTGTCAGCACTGAGCACAGGGCTCCCTCCATTCACCACACCCGCATCCTGGCTCCCAGTAACAAAGTGCCCATGAAGCCCGCCTTTTCCAGGTTGAGAGCCAGGAGAAAATGAGTTTGAAGTCACAAAAGAGCCATTACTGGTCTGCCTTGTTGCTGTTATAGATCTGATAAAGACACCTGCCTGCACTGACCTCCCCTGTCATTACCGAGACAGCCATCCCGCGGCTGGCTTTGATGGCCATGAAGTCTTCTTCCTGCTGTAGCTGCTTAGAATATATCTGATTTTCCTCCACTTTTTCTTTCTTGAAATCTCTCTCTCTCTCTCTCTCTCTCTCTCTCTCTCTCTCTATATATATATATATATATATATATATATATATATATATATTATTACTTATTTATACATGTAGGGGTCCTCGCTATCCCTGGGGATCATTGGCCACTGACGTCTTGGGCACGGGAGGAGTTGAGGGGAGCAGGGTGAGAGGGTGACTGGCAGGGAAGTCTGATGTGTAGCCCTTTGTCTCGTTTATTCAAAAGGGCAGTGGGTTCATAAACACTTGGCAAAGGTTGAGAAGGCACATACAGACTATAAGGTGATTGGATACATAGGTTTTTGGGTCGCTATCTAACTGGTTGGCGTTGGAAGGCAGAAGTTGTGAGGGAGAAGTTGCAAGGGAGACAACAGAAGCATTGAGAAAAGCTACATGACTTCAGCCACATGTTGGATGGCTACAGCAGCAGGGAGACTGTTGACGACCACATGAGGGTCTCTTGGGCAGCTGGCCACAAGGTCAGGAGCCGTGGGTGGGGGGCAGAACCGTAGACTATGGAGTGGTCAGGTGTTTTTGGATGGGAGGGCCAGCCGGTCCTGTCCCCTCTGGGTGAAGATGAGGCACGCTACGACCTCGTGAGAAGGGGGGTGGGTTCCCGACGACAAGGCCTGCTGCAACCCCCACAGCCCAAGGTCCCTGGCCATGTCCAACAGCCCAAGCCAGCTTTCTCTCAGTCCCAGACTGTGTTTAGCAATGTCCGACATACGTGCGTGTGTGCACGCACATACACACACACACACAACACACACATAGAGGCGTGCCAAGGCCCTTACTGCATGCATCACTTTTTGTGAGCAGCTACAGGATTTTTGCAAACAAGTGCCTTTAGCCTCTGACCCATCTTCCCAGCCCCCAAAAGAGCAAGAACCTTCCATGGACAATGGGACTGTGGCAGAGGCCCTGTGGAAACATTCAGGAGGGACAGTTCCTCAGTGCTTTTCTAAATGTACAGTGACGAATCTTCAATACCTGCTGCCCTAACACATGGTGCAGAGAATGCCCACCAGTGTAAGAGCCGACTTTGTTGGAAGAACAAGTTTCTTCCAGCACTGTGGGCTTTCAGGAAGGACCACTGAACTTGTAAAACACCTTGACCTGAGAACACGCACTCAACTCTTAAAAACAAACAAGAAATAAAGCATTCATTTATTTAGTTGCAAACAAAGAGAGAGAGAATGAGTGCTCTAGAACCTCCTGCTACTGCAAATGAATTCCAGATGCATGAGCCACTTTGTGCATCTGGCTTTATGTGGATACTGGGGAATTGAACCCAAGTCATTAGGCTTTGCAGGTGAGTGCCTTAATGCTCTCTCTCTCCATCCCCACCCTCAGCTCTTAAGAGCACAGAGCAGACTTCAGAGTCAGGTAAGCAAGAACAATTTCTGGGTCTCCACCTTAGAGCTGGTTTCCACTGAGCAGTAGCATACGTGTACTATACAAAAGTCTTCAAAGCCCAACAGCTATATTCCCATGGGAAGAAATTTAGGCAATGTTGTAGTTTCCTTCTTGTTGCTGGGACAAAAATGCCCGAACGTAAGCTCACGATGGGAGGAAAACGCTTATTTTAGTTTGCAGTCATGAGGGGAAGCTTCATGGTGGTGGGTAAAGCATGGTAGACCAGGGTGGGGGGTTACAACTTGCCACAGCAGCTGAAAGATAGCAGCAAGAGTGAGCTGTTGAGCACCAGCAAGGTGGCTAATAAATTTCAAGGCCCACCCCCACTTCCCCCCACCTCCCAGTGACACACCTCCTCCAGCAAGTCTCTGCCTCCAAAATTGTCCCCAGCTTGGAACCAAGTATTCACTTCACAGGAGGCTATGCAGGTGGAGACATCTGATTTAAGCCACCACAGGGAGACAGAAGGACACTGAAGGAACAGACACATGGGACTGTGTATAGCTGAGGGGTGTGACTTGGAAATAGGGTTGCCTTCCAGGGGCTCTGCAGCAGAGGAGTGGGGGGGAGCACCTAGGAGTTGGTACCCTGAGGAAGGAGGGCTTGGGGTGGGGAAGAAGAAATCCGGCCGGTGAGGGAGCATAGGCATAGAGCAGAGCCTGGGGAGCAGGGGGGCCTGTGAAGGTCCCAGGACCATGTTGCTGGAGAAGCAAGATGAGGACCAGATGGGGACCAACCTCAAAAATGAAGGGCTTGGATTTGAATCAGGACTTGTGAGAAAAATGTTACCAGTTTGGGAATCTATGGTCTGGCTTCCCTATATGCAGGGGAATCAGATGGGGTAGTGGGAGGGAACGTCCAATCCTTGCATCTGCTGGATTGTCGAGCCAAGGCACGCCCAAGCCTGGAGTTGGATGGTGAGAGATGACTTAATATGGTCTACTCGACTGGGTATGATGATCTCAGAACCAGTTAGATACTAATGACATTTGTCTGTCTGTGTTTGCGTCTACCCTCCCACCAGCGTTTCTTTAGTGCCTGATCTTTTATAGATCCTTCTTTGGCTGTGGGACTAAGTTCATGACTTAAAGGGTAGATTTCATAGCACTCATAAGGAGATATGAAAGAAAATGGTCATCAAAATACAGGGCATATGAAACTTAGGAGTGGACACAGGTGCTAGGAGTGCCTGGGCACATTACCGTAGGTTCCTTTGGGCAGGGGGACTACAAAGACAGACATCAAAAAGAGTCTCTGGGGACATAGCAGAGAGGACCTAGGCGGACTATGTGAGGATTGCCCGGTGGTCTGTCAGCTCCAGCACAGTGGTCATGTATTTGATATGTGGGGGGTGGGGGTTGCCATGTGGGTTGTGGATCAACAGTATCCTTTGCTCCTAGGCTTAAAACAAAACAAAACAATTTTTTTTTTTAAAAAAAAAGCTTTTGTTATCAGAGGATGACGGGGAGCAAGGAATAGTTGTAAGCCAGGGTGGATGTCACACCACACACCTGTTTGCATTTCGCAAGGCCCGCTCAGGTGCAAAGCCGTTGAAGGGAGGATGAAGGCAGGGCTGGCAGAAGACACGGGACAGAAATAAGACGTGCTTTCTGCCCGTGCCAGCATTGCTCCCAGCACTAGCCATCCTGACTTACCCATCCTGTCTTGCCTGCTGACAGCTTCAGGAGACAGGGTTATCTTCATTTAGTGATAAGGAAACAGACTTGAAAAGATTATACAAATGGACCCAATTCTCACCTCCAGTGTACAATGGAGCTTGAGGTGTCAGAGGCACCCCTAGGTTAACTGGGAGAGGTGGGGACAGAGGAGTGTGTCCCTGACAGCACAGCATCACAGCTGGCGAGCTGAGCGCAGGGGAAGAATTAGGTCAGAATTACGGAATTCTGACCATAGAGGACCCGGCTCTGACCCATGACACAGCCAGCTGGGAGAGCAGGCTTAGGGTAGCCTCCCCCAACCCCGACCAGGAAATCAGGACAGCCGGAGAGATGGAATCTCAGGACATTTATAGCACCAGAGACATTTCTATTTTAAGTTGCTGTGGGTCCCCCCCCCAGAACACATTCTTCCTTTCTTCTGGAGCTGCCTGAACCCACACATCCAGGCTAGGCGAGAGACATGGATGAGTGAGGTCCCCATTTCCACACTGCCTCTTGTGCTGCTTTTAAAATTTTTTTGTTAATTTTATTTTTATTTATTTATTTGAGAGATACAGGCAGAGAGAAAGAGTCAGAGAGAGAGAGAGAGAAAGAGAGAGAGAGAGAGAGAGAGAGAGAGAGAGAGAGAGAGAGAGAGAGAGAATGGGCGTGCCAGGGCTTCCAGCCACTGCGAACGAACTCCAGATGCGTGCGCCCCCTTGTGCATCTGGCTAACGTGGGTCCTGGGGAATCGAGCCTCGAACTGGGGTCCTTAGGCTTCACAGGCAAACACTTAACCACTAAGCCATCTCTCCAGCCCCCTCTTGTGCTTCTTGATGGTTTGTGGCTCCCCCTTTCTCCTCCTCCTTCTCCTCCTCCTCTTCCCTCTCTCTCTCTCTCTCTCTCTCTCTCCCTCCTTCCCTCCTTCCCTGTGTCCCCCTTGTATTTCTTCTCACTTTCCTTCCTTTCCTGCTGGCATACCTCAAGTCTGGCTTCTTTTCCTGCTGTCTCCTTAATTTAGTGTTATTTTTATTCTTTTGTGTCTTCCTTTTCTCCTCTCATCTGTGAAATAAAGATGATAGTTCCTAACATTTGGGTGTGGGGGGATGCGGGAATTCTGGGAAGATGACTAGTGAATTTCAGCAATCTTGCCCACCTTCTCGGGGCACAGACTTGCACCAAGCACCAGGGTTTAAGTGCGAGGACAGCTCCCTCCAGGAGCTGGCTCTCAGGCCTCCATCAGTCCAGAGGCTTGAGCCCATGAACCCGACTTTCTTTTAAGGCCCGGGCTGGGCTTCCCTGGATTTCCCACTCCTGCGGTTTCTGCTCAGAGAGCTCCTGTGTGTAGAAACAGTTCATCTGTCTGCTTGGAATGGCAGTGGGGCTCCCTGCCTTGGGGAGAAGTTAAGTTCCTGTCACAGCAGCCTCTGGAATACAAAGGGGTGGTGCACCCATCATGTGATCCAGGTTAGGGGATGACCAGCCTCACTGGTAGAAGTTACCTTTGTTGATCACAACCCTTCCTGGACATTATTCATCAAAACTGTCACCAGGGCTCTATGCAGCTGCATGTGGGAGAAGTAGCTGACAACTGTCTCCTCTCTGCCGCTGCTCAGCAGCCTCCAGCAGGGGCCTCCTGCCTTCTCTCCCTTTCATCATTCCAATGTCGTTTCATTTCTCACCCCTCTCCTCTACCACATCACTCAGCCCTCCTAGAAGCCCAGAAAGGCTATGCCAAAGCCCTAGCCATGGTAGGAGTCGCTGAGTTGTCACTTGCGGCATTGCCCTAGGGAGACACATTGGGGGTTTGTATTAAAAATTAAATCTGCTGTTCACTTGCTTTGTCTAGGTTTCTGCTTCTTTTTTTAAAAAAAGTTATTTATCTATTTTCATGTGTATGTGCGTGCATACACACATATTCATGTATATGCACTTCGGGGTCTCTTGCTGCTGCAAATAAGTCCCTGTCTAGCTTTACCAGGATGGCTGGGGAATTGAACCTGCGCCACCAAGCTTTGCAAGCAAGCACCTTTAACTGCTGAGCCATCTCCCTAGCCCCTTGTTTTCTGTTTCTTTTTGTTTAATTATTTATTTGTTTGAAAGAGAAAGACACAGAAAGAGAAAGCAAGAGAGAATGGGTGGACAGAATTTCCAGCCACTGCAAAGAAATTCCAGACACATGTGCCACCTTGTGCACCTAGGTCCTTTGGCTTTGCAGGCAAGCACCTTAACCACTAAGCCATCTCTACAGCTCTGTTTTCTGCTTCTTAGTCAGTAAATCGAGCATCATGACACCCATCCTCATGGAGTTGCAGGCCCTGCGTACGCCCTGTGAATGAACATATACTTGGTCCTTGCTACGTGCCAGGCCGTGTGTAGACAAAGATGTCTGCTTCCCTGAAGAAGTACGCAAGAAAATATACACCAGGACCATGTGGGAACGTGAGGACATCACCCGGGGACAGAGGGGCAGGGGTTTGGAGGATTTTTTGGCAGGCTGACACAGATCTGACACTTTGGTTTCACACTCTGTCCCTGAATCACCATCCTGCTGTATTTTGGTATCAGTCAATTAAATACCTACTTGGAGCCCTTTTCTTGTATGGCTGAGAGGAAATGTGACCTTGATCAGTTCGTGAGTTTGCCTCCATGGGGCTCTGTTAAGGTCTGAACAGTTCGTCGGTCACAGTGTTGGGTCGGGGTAGAGAAATGTGTCTGTTTGCCAGCTCTGAGTGGGGAGGGCTGCCTTCTGCCCTGAAGCCCTTCCTCATCTATGCCGTCCACCAAAATTCCAGACGGAGGAGATATGCCGTGAAACATTAAAACCACGAATTATCTGCAGTCCTGAGAGATTACTGGGCACAGATGACAGTGGGCATCAGCCAGGAAAGCACCCATGATGGGGAGGGGGCAGTGTGCAAGGCTGGAGCCGGCTGACAAGTGTATGGCCCGAGAGCATGCCCCAGCAGGGTAGAGCCCTGGGGGAGCGACTGTCCTCACTGAGCTGCATCACCCAGAGGGGTCCACCAGCAGAAGCGGTAGAGTTGCTCCAAGCTGAAACCTGTCACAAGATCCCCCGCCTTCAGGGAGGTGGCATCTGTCCTGTCCCCCACGCCTCACGCTCCCTCCTATGGAGCTTTGAAATGCTGCACACCAGTTTTCTCACACAATTTACAGAACCTTTCTTCTGCCTGCACCGGAAAGCAAACAACGAAGTGCGTGTGCATGAACAGGGCTGAAAGCTGCCTCCTTTTCTTCTGAAAGTCAGTCACCAGCAGCAGACTTATTAGGAGAATAACCACAGACACATTATCTGGCTTCCTGCCTCAGTTTCCCCCTTTGGTACAGCAAACACTATCCCTACAAGGCCTAAAATACTCCAATTCCATGCAAATGTTAACAACTAGGACTCCTTAGTGAAGACCTGCAATTTTTTTTTCCTTGCATACATTAGCAAGCAGAATCCAGCCACTGCCCACTAGGAGCCTGCCCCCTACTGGGGACTGAAGCGATTGCAGCGGTTAAGACGGCCTGAGTGCTTGCTGGGAGATGTGGGGTCGGGTAGGTGGAGGGGTAGCAGGCTTCTGTGAATAACCTCACAGCCCCACAGGGCTATGCAAGTTGCAGTGTCTTTCCAAGCCATTCATTTTATAAACGTGCCCAAGGAATCACACACTCATCACCAAGACGAGGCGGCTCGATACCATTTTGACACATTTGTGCTCCGACTGTGCCCACGTGGACCCTTCCGTCTGAACCATCTAGGTGCAATTTGCAGACATTGTGATGCTTCATGCCTATGAAAAGCAAAGGCCCAATCTTTATTTATTCATATTTTCAGTTGGAGTAGATTGAGGTATCATTCATTCTGGCATTTTTCCAGCACAATCTGTTTAGCCAGATGGGGCAGTGCATGCCTTTAGTCCCAACACTTGAGAGGTTGAGGAAGGAGCATTGCTGTGAGTTCAAGGCCAGCCTGGGGCTACAGAGTAAGTTCCATGTCAGCCTAGGCTAGAGTAAGTCCCTGCCTCTAAAGGATGAAAAATTAAAAAAAAAAAAACACAAAACTTAAAAAAAAACAAAACAAAAACATCGTGTGCCCAAATACAACCTGTTAGGGGTGATTCCTGTCCTCTCACTGATCCACAAGCCCTCTCTCTTTTTAGCTCCCCTTCGTTGGTAACCCCTTCTGTTTACATGTCACTTGAGGCACGTTCTTTCTTATGGCCGCTTTAGTAGGTATTTTTCACTACACTCCTGAGAGCAATAATTCTGTCATCTCACCTAATAATACAGTTCACATTAAAATCACAGTGATTTCCTCCAAAGTGTCTTTTATAGCTCTGTATATTGTTATCCAAGAGCTAATCAAGTTTACCCATTGCACTTGTTTTCTCTCTTTCTTTTAATCCAGAACAGTTCTCTCCAGCCCCAGGGTACTACTGAGGCAATTATCTTGTAAGATGTCCTCAGCTTGGGGTTGGGTGATTGGCTGATATCGTCATGAGGAGGGTTAGGCCCAGCAGTTTTGTTAGAGGAACACAGAGGCGTCCATGGCCATGCACCCTGAGCGTGCCCAGTCTTATCAGAGTGTCACTGGGGCTGTTGTCGTCATAGTCTTTCTTCCTTGTCTGCACCACAGCAGGAGCGTGCCAGGTCCTATCATGGTGGTCCCGACCTGGCCTGGACCCTCGTTCCCTGTGCTAGGAGCTGACTGCCACATATTGTATTAAAAATGTACATTTTCTTCATGGTTGCAATGAAATACTCTATAGGGGAACACTTTAGAGTGCCTGTGGATGCCTTGTTCTCTACTCAAGCTATTGTTTTTGTAAACATGAGGCATCGTAAAAGTGGTGATTTTTCTAGGTATAGCTTCCTTCTAAATGAAGCTGGCATCTTTGTAAGGAAGAGCTCTTGTGCACAGTCATAGCGGCTTGCTTGGGAAAGTTCTGCCCTCCTTTGGAACTCTTAAATCCTGAGAGACAGACAGATAGAAAACACACAAAAGTGCATACACACTAGACAGAGTCTGAACTCACACATGTTGACCATCATTTGGTAACCAAGGGACAGGACTTTGGCTCCATCCAGAGCCCTACCAAACATGCATGCATGTATGTATGCATTCCTTCCTGTCTTCAACAAATGCTCATGACATACCTGGTATAGCCCTCTCCCATGAAGTTTAGATGGCAGGTGCCAGTGACAGCCATGGCAGGTGGGCGTGGACAAGAGAGAGAGGGAAAAGTAATGGGAAGTTTCTAGAACACTATTGTAGTCAGCTTCTCCTTGCTAGGACAAACATCAACCAGACACAGCTTATGGGAGGAAAGGGGTTTATTTCAACTTACAATTTCAGGGGAAACTCCAACAGTGGCAGAAGCAGCTGCTTACTTCCATAGACCCAAGCAGAGAGAAACAACTGCAGCAAAAGCCATCACCAGCCCCAGCCAGCAGGAACAGCCAGAGTTCCAACTACTCTGAACACGCCCAGTAGGGCTGGAGATCTAGCCCCAGTGACATGCCCCGTGTAGCAGGGCTCTGCCTGCTGGGGGCTGAAGTTGCAAGCTCAATTTTAATAAAAGTCCCGAGCCTATGGGGCCATCCATTCAAACTGCCATATTCAAGCAACTACAGGTATCATGTGTGGAATAATCAGAAGATCTAGAAATGCAGTGTCAGACCAGAAAATAGAATGAACAGGGTGGGATGCAGACGAGAGACTATGCAAAGGTCCTGGGGTAGAAGACTCCATTTAAGAACAGTAGTGAAGTTGACACCATGAAGAACAGTGAGAAGAGAAGGGGCCATCTGATGCTTCCAGTCTGCAGCCAATAACTTCATATTATTTAACCCAGCAAAGGCCCAGGATTATTTCCCTCCTCCTACTGTGACATGATTTTGGGTGAATAAAAACAAATCAGAATTCATCAACTGTGAACAAAATTGTCAACTGTGAACCGTTAACAGTCTGGTTTAAAAATAGATGATAGGTTGATGAAATACAGTGGAGAAGGCGATTTAAATAAAATGTTAAAAATAACACTCAAAGCATGCGAGGCACCACAAAGGGGGTGGCATGGTGGAGCAATGTACTGAGTCCAGAGCTGCGTGAGCAATGGACCGGACAGAAGTTATTAGTTTTGCCTTATAAATCATAGAAGAAAAAAAGATTTACTGGCCATTCATAGGAAAACATTCACTCATTCCAACATATTGGTGCGTTATGCAAAATGGAAGCAAAGACTGGCTGGGAAATCTGCTAGCACATTTATTTTTAAGTAGGTCAACATTTTGAATGTTTCTACACATCTGGGCCATCTCTGGTGCACTTCTGTTTCTCTGTTTCTTGATGATTGGTGTGGTGTTTCTATTACAACAGGCCAAGGGTCTAGAAGCTTCAGGATTTTGTTTATATTTGTATGAACATCGGTGCACTGATGCATGCTTAGAAAAGTCCTTCATTTATTTCCTAATTACTCAACTTATCTCCTTGACAGAGTTAATGCTAATTATTTATATAACCACTTTATCATAAAATCAATATAAAGACTTGGATTTTTCCTATTTATTTTTTTCTGTGATGAGTCACAGCTGATAAAACTTGGCTGTTTTTTATGTCCAGTTACCTCACATCCTGAGACTACTGATCCATGGAGAGAGAGAGAGAGGGAGAGAGAGAGAGAGAGAGAGAGAGAGAGTGTGTGTGTCTCCAGTAGACTTGAGCCATCTTGGTACAAAGATCTATGCTTTTTAAACTTAAGACAAAGCATTTCCACTCTTTACAGTCTATCTCTTTTGAAAATACTAGATAGGAAATAGTGGGGACTAGGAAGATAGGGAGATGACTCACCAGATAAAGGTGCTTTCTTGCAAAGCCTGTTGGTTCAATTCCCCAGCACCCATATAAAACCAACACAAAAAGTAGTGCAGCTTTTATTTGCAGCAGCAAGAGACCCTGAGCAGCCAGTGCATGCATGCACACATGCACACATAGGGCGAATAAGTAAAATAAAAACACATTGGTCTGTTGGGCTCCCACAACCAAATACCACAAACTGGGTGGCTTGAGGGACAGAGTTAGTTCTTGCATCACAGCCCTGGAGGCTGGAAGTTGGTGATCAAGCAACTAACGATGATTGTGCCTTCTGAAGGTGGTGAGGGAAGGACCACTGGATGCTGCTCCCCTTGCCTCCAGTGGCCTCAGAAGTTCTCAGGCTTAGAGCTGATCTTCACCGTGGGTCTTGTCACTTCATCCTCCTTCCCTGGGTGACTGTGTATCCGAATATGCCCTCCATAGAAGGATACCAGTAATATTGGGTTCAGGTCGAACCTACTGAGCTTGTTTTCACTTGCTCACTATAGCAGTTACCTTCTTACCCCTGGGACAAAATGCCCAGCTTGTGGCAGCTGGTGGGAGGCAAGGGTTTATTTTGGCTTACAGTATAGGGGAAAAGTTTCATGACAGCAGGAAAGCATTGCAGAGCAGAGGCTGGGCATCACATCTTGCCACAGCAGCTGGCAGGAAGCAAAACGATAGTGAGCTGGCTAGCACTGGTAAGCTGGGCAAATAAACTTCAAGGTCCACTCCCCAGTGGCACACCTCCCCCAGCAAGGCTCTTAAACTGCCACCAGCTGGGGATGGAGTGTGAGGCTTCATCACAGATACAGGAGACCACGTGGTACATTTCACATTCAAATAGCCAAACCGAACTGACCCTGCTGTCAGTGAGGCGCCGTGCTGGGTTGACAGGAGTTTGAACTCATTTGGACATCTTGAGCAGGGCAGCATGGGAAAGCCTGGGCCAATGGAGCAGTTGTGACACCTGCCTTGTGTTTCCAGGATCAGCACATACCAAGACCAGGGCATGTGTTTTGATTGTCCAGCCAGGTCTGTCACTCGGCTAGGTCCACCTGGACCTGGGCCCTGTGACTTGAAGCTCAGGAGAAATAGTTGGATCCCTCTACTTAGTAATCAGGGCCCACTCCCGCTGTAGAACCCAGTGCACAGGAAGTCCTTTGCTCTACGAGTCCCCCAGACTCAGTGTAAAACTGGCATAGTGATCACCTTTCATCTTCTTGATCACCTGTGCCTCAGCGAGAACCTGGGAGGGAAGAGGATGGTAAGTACCTAGGAGAATCACTTCACATGGAAGGGTTAGACAAGAGCCATAGGAAAGGGAAAAATTCATGAGATTTCCTAATCTGTTTTTCTGTTTTTACTTTTATATTTTTATTATTTATTTGCAAGCAGAGAGAACCAGAGAATAAGAATGGGTGTGCCAGGGCCTCTTGCCACTGTAAGCAAACTCTAGGCACATACATACATGGTGCATCAGGCTTTATGTGGGTACCAGGGAATCAGATTTTGCAAGCAAGTGCCTTGATTACTGTTGTAGTCAGCTCTATGCTGCTAGGCTGAACTTTCAAACAAGACAGTTTATTGGAGGAAGGGATTTATTTCAGGCTTACAGATGTGAGTTGAGGTGCGGGGGGCCGGGGGGGAAGGCTCTATTTTCTAAGTCCAAACAGAGGGAAACCATCAAATAGCCAGCACCATGAGCAAGCTCACAAACTGGCAGGAAAACAGCAGGGAACTCCAGGCATAGCTCAAGCTCTCTGTGTGCCTTTAGATTGGAAATCAGATTCACTCTCAGTGACACCTCCTCCAGCCAGCTGGCTGGAGACAAGCTCTTACAGAAACCCTGGAGAGATTGCTTAGTGGTTAAGGTGCCTGCCTGCAAAACCAAAGGACCCAGATTTGATTCCCCAGGACCCATGTAAGCCAGATGCACAAGGTAGTACATGCATTTGAAGTTTGTCTGCAATAGCTAGAGACCCTGGTGTGCCCATTCTCTTTCTTTCCCTCTACCCCTCTCCCTCTATCCTTTCTCCCACTTGTTTGAGATCTCCCTCCCACTCTCTCTTTCTATCTGCCTCTCTCTCAAGTAAATAAATAAAATATTTTAAACATTCTGAGTCTACTGTGGGACATGACTACAAACTACCACAAGCACTGAGCCATCTCTCCACCCTGAGATGCTGTAATCTTGAGCATTTGGAATGCCTCTATCTGGCTGAGGCTCAGGGCTCAGGTTCAGAGCTTCCCCTCTTTCTGTATAGCCCCTCAAATGTGGATTTCTCAGAGCAGCTGTGGCTCTAACTGGGTTGCGACCTCCAGAGAAGCCTGTACATTTTGATTCTCTTTTATCTTAAAGCGTCTGGTGCAAAAATATGTATATTATTCATAGATATTGCCAAGTCTAAAAGCAAAGCAAAAACCTCCAAACTGAATGCGCCTCTGTAAAAACAAAGCATCACCTGTTTTACTGATGCATCTTTGGGCTTCTGTCTGCCCAGCACCACGGCCTTCCCAAGGGAGGTGCTTCTATCTGATGACATTTGTCATGTTCCCCTCCTTACAAATGAGTTTTTGCTATCTATGTATATAACTCCTGCCTGTTTGGAACTTTATAAAAAGGTGGAATTAAAGCCCTTTGAGCTACATTTAAATGCCGCATATTGTCCTGGAAGATAACATGAAACAGATCTCTACCCTTGAAACTTGGCTTGACTAGTGTAGATAAGGACCGATTTCTTGGCGGCCCCTGTCTGGAGTAAGAGAGAGAGAGGCTGGCTGTCTCCGTGGATCGCTGCCAGGGACGGAGCAGGCAGGAAATGGTATGCTCAGCCTCAAAGGAGATTCAGTCACGGCATCTGGGGTCAGGCAGGGCCACGCAGGGAGGAGGCGTGTGGGGTGACTTCAGCCATGGCCTGGGGCAAGCGCGGAGGCTGAGAGCCAAGCCTGGAATGAGGAGCTTCAAGAGAAGACTCGAAGGAGACGTGCCCAAAGGGCACGGAGCTCGCCGATGGAATGCCAGCACCCACCTGCCTTGAGCAGGAGCTTGCGATGCCCCTCGTGAGCAGAACAAATTTCTGGCAGCAGAGTGAACACAGCCAATGTTTCGTCCGCCTTTATCATCCCGCAGTTATTTGTTGAACACCAGCTATGAGCCAGGCTCTCTGGATAAGACAGAAAACGAGGCTCTTCCAGCTGTAAAGTTCTCTGTGGTCTGTGGAGGGGAAAGCTAGCCAGTGTGGTGAACAACTGACCTCCACATGTTGGCCACTGACATCAGTCAGTTGTCTCCTTGTTTGCGTCGAGGTCTAGCTCTGGAATTCAACCTGCCAGCTCTGCTCCATGTTCTCTGCCCCTGTGTTACCGGGCAGAAAGAGCGGCTCTTCCCTGGCACACAGCGTTTTCATGGTACAGGGAAAGTACCATGGTGAGATGTTGGAGCTGGTGGTTCTTGAAGAATACCCCACGGAGCCCGCTCCATCTCTGCCGCTGGGGACTCAGCTGTCCCAGCAAGTCACATGGCCAGTGCTGGCACCGTGGGGTGGAGAAGGCAGGTGCGGGGCCACAGGATAGATCCATGAGTGTGAACCCAGTGTAGATTCCTCCCTCAGAGAGAGGGTGGAGACTGGTAAGAACTAGTATTTTAGTCTATCACAGATGACAATGATAGCCTTATACAGCCTTATGATAAATGTATATAATTTTAGCTTTATAGATGTTCCCCTTAAATCAGTGTGGCATTTTGAATGGGAGTGTCCCCCATAGTCTCATGTGTTTGTGGTGAAGCCTCATACTCAATCCCCAGCTGGTGGAGACTTTAGGAGGTGGAGCCTTGCTGGAGGAGGTGTGTCGCTGAAGGCAGGATTTCAGGTTTATTAGTCCAGCCCATTGGGTGTTCAGGGGCTCGTTATGGATGATAATCTTTCTGCTGATGTGACAAGATGTGACATATGACTTCCTGCTTGGGCCATCCGTTCTCTGCTGTGATGAAACTTCCCCTCAAAACTGTCAGCTTGAAATAAACCTTCTCCTTCTATAAGCTGCTGCTGCTTAGGTGTTTTGTCCCAGCAATGAGAAAATCACTACTACATTTAGCATTAGCTTAAAAAAAAATAACTGGTTTGAAAAACCAGTAGTCTGAAACTGAGGCTCATTTGAGAGAGCCCACCCAGAAGGGGCAGTTACAGGGTGAGTCACAGCTGTCCTCATGGAAGCCCTACAATAGCCACACATGCTGGGCTATTTGAAGAGAAGCCTTTTAAAGTGGCAACTCTTCTGGTGGCTTCTGATTGTCCTTCAATGGATCCAGGCTGTTTGTAGTCACATCCCATAGCTGTGACTCCTCTCTGCTCTGTTCCTGCACACTCGCGCAGCCTTTGTCCCTGAACAGTCCTGTGCACACGCTCTTAGAAAAACACTCTATTTTGCCTCATATTAGACCCATTGATGTAGGATGCTTGGCTATGATTTCTTCCCATATCCACTCCCATGTTAATACCACACAGGGCACATGCTGGAGACTTCACAAACATGTACAGTAGGGGTTATGCAGAGCTTAGAACCAGGTTTTACACAAGTTTTCCCTGGGTTCATAATCCGGACTGACTGACTGAGCCAGTATTCATGAGCATGCATACACGTGAGTGCTACTTTTCAAATGCTGGTGGCCTCTTTTTTTTTTTCAAAGCTATGCATTTGTTTTCCAAGGGCAAGTACTGTATCTCCTCTTGCCTTTCTTTTAAAAGATCTCCCCAAGGCACGTGATAAGAGCTGCATGCACAGTGGGTGATCAGTGAATTTTGTCTATCTCTTCTTTGAATTTCCACCAGGTACCCAGGCCATGGGCCTATGCAGAAGACTAATCATATGCAGGCCTTGATCCTGAGCATTTGACAAGCAAAATGGGGAAGGAACTCTCAGATAACTCACACTTAGGCCAACAGCAAAGGTGTAGAATTAGCCGCACAGTGTGCTATGGAGTGCCTGCTCTCTGGAGCCCCATCCATGTGACAGAAAGTGTCTCTGGCCCTTAAGGGCTTAGCTTCACTGAAGTTAGATATGCATTTGAGTGTTAAGAGGGCCCTCACAACTTATTTAACCTCTCAGAGTCTCAATTTCTTCTGCTATAATGTAGGAATAATAGAAGTGTTGGTAACTGTTGCGGTCTATTACACTTGTAAAAACCTCCCTTCTCTCTCATCCGTGTTCTGAGTCTGTTGAGACTTAAAAGTAAAGAGCCAGAGGAAAGGGACCCGAATACCACCATTGTTGCTGATAAAAGGTGACAGGAGGTCACAGCTTACTGGCCTTCCAAGATTGAATCTTGAAATTAAGTACATGTTTCCATTGAATCCTAAGCTCATCACGCAGCCTCAGGAGTTCTCCAGCCAGTAAAGGACCAGTGTAAACCTAGGTTTGGGGCAGGGGCAGGAAAGTTTTCACTGTACATTGTCCCCAGGGGAAGGAGCAATCCTTAGATGTTCCATCCAAACTTACAGAAGAAACTGTTATACTTTTTTGCAATGGTTTAAATATGAAATGTCTCTCAGGCAGTCTCCAGCTGATGACACTATTTTGGGAGTTTTGGAAACTTTAGGAAGCTGGGTTTAGTTGGAGAAAGTAGGTCACTAGTGATGCATCCTTGGGGGCTATATCTTGGGTTCCTCTCTTTCCCACTCTGCTTCTTCTTATTTATTTATTTTTTTTTAAGTAGGGTCTAACTCTGGCCCAGGCTGACCTGGAATCCACTCATGGTGGCTTTGAACTCACAGCAGTCCTCCAACCTCTGCCTCCCGAGCGCTGTGACTAAAGGCATGTACCATGTCCGACTTCACTGTGCTTCTTGCTTACCATGATATAAACTGTTCCACTGTACCCTCCCCATCATAATGGACAGATTCCCCTAAAGCCACGAGCACAGCACATCTTCCCTCCTTTTAGGTTATTTATGCCAGGCATCTGTCACAGCAACAAGGAAACCAGCACTCTCTTCCTAGGGAGGAAGTGTGTGAGCAGGTTACTAAGAATGTTTTCCAAGGAGGACTTCTTCTACGTTGAGGAATTGTGGGGGGAAAGCCCTCTGAACTGAAATGGAAGGGTTTTACGGACCGTACAGGACTCCATGGGTGTTATGTTTCCTATCCTTATGAATAGTAATAGTTGAGCTCGCTGTGTTCTGTTCCTGCAAAGCAAGCAATAGTTTCAGCCGTTGGCCAGGAAGCCAAGTAGGGGGTCTGTGGGAGCTACATTCTGATAATCCATTCTCTCTTCCCTGTCTCTCTTGCAGTGCAAGTTGGAATTCCATGCTTGCTCTACAGGCAAAAGCCTCAGATCCCTGTGTGATGGGCCCTGTCCGTGTTTGCCTGAGCCAGAGCCACCGAAACCCAAGGCAGAGAAGAGTGGTGAGTGGGGATCTGGGGGCTGGAGCTGGCTGATGTGGCTCAGCTCTGTCTCTATGGCCAGGGGCCTGACGTGCATGCAGCAGGGCTTCTCAGGCCCCTGCTGGGGAGATGGGCTGACTTGGCAAGTAAGGTTTTCAGCTTGTTTGGAGGCCCTACCCCAAACCACCTGCTGTAGCCATTAAAGAACAAGAGGAGAAATGAGAGGCTTTGAAAAATGTGTTAAACCAAGATAGGCACTAGGTTCTTTTTGGTGGTCAATTTGCTACAGGGTGGGATGGGCGGGTTGTCAACATCTCAGGCCAGGGTCCACCCTCTGGTTAATCTTGGTCTTTTCTTGAACTCTAAGCTTTCAAATCCATTGAATTTTTCAAGGGCAAATATCAACACAGACACTGAAGGGTTGTCGCTGTCAAGGAGTATTCTCCCACAAGCATTTCTTCATTAGTATACTCTGTTTAGAATTCAGCATAGAGCCAAGGGACAGATGAAAGAGGATACCTCCCCAGGGGCCTCTGTTTTCCCTCTAGGCCTCAGAGGCCCAGGAGAGCCTGGGCTTCCTGGGATGTTTTCCTGATGGAGAACTGATGTCCCACTGGCTTCAGCCCCTTTGCAAGCCTTCTCTAATGAAACCTAAGGTAGGAAGTTGAATTGTTGTTCAGTAGTGTTGAGCTTTCTCTGCTGTGATCATGGCGGGGTGTGTGACAGTGTGTATGAACTCATGTCTTCTAAAGCCAGCAGCCACCTGCTTAGGATTGGGGAAAATGAACAGTGTGAGAGAGCGTGAATGGATCTGTTTTTCTAAGTTATCTTGTCTCTTTCTCGGCAAATCAATGGAGACTTCAAGTTTAAGTTTGGGTATTAGCCTACAGTAATACTGTCTTTGGAAAGTTTAACTCGGAATGGGGAAGAGCTGATCTTTTGCATTTGAGACCAATTTATTTCTATCATAGCAGTGAGCAAACTTACTAAAGCACATAGGCCTCTTTATCATTTGGTCATAAAAAAAAATCTAAAGACCTGAAGTGTTCACATTGTAGGAAGGTCAGATCCTTCTCTGTCCAGGTTCCTGGTCTTGTCAATAAAAAGAATTTATAAGGTGGCACAAAAGGTTGGCAAGCAAAAGTTAATTTTGGAGGAGAAGTGTATGAGGAAACAAAAGTACTTGCTGGATAGCAGCATGGGAAGCCTGGACAGTGAGGCGAAGGTGGGGCTGTTTCTCTTATGAGTAAGCAGGTGTGAATGGAGGAGGGTGTCTAGGGTGCGGTGGTTTGGTTGCAATCTTCCTTTGATGTAGATCCCGTCTGAAGAGTGTGTTGAGGTTGCATCAGGTTCACTGCTGGTGCTTAAAGTCAGGCATGGTATGTGCAGGGGCCACTTTCCCCCAAGTGCTTGCCCTTGCTGGCAGAGTATCCCCAGCCAGGCGGGGGTCATGCGCTTGTCATTTGTTGGGGTGGGTGGGTGGGTAGGTTGCTGCATATGCTCAGGGGGTTTGTGGCTGACAGTGAGTATCCTGAAGAGCCAAGTCAAACTCTTTCCTGATTAGATGAGAGGGATGGTTGCTGAGCTGGATGATGAGACAATTACTGATCGTTCCTGCTTTCTGACTCCCTTACCTTGTAACCCTTTCTCATTAGTTAGCTATATAGTCCAGAAAACTCTGTCTGAATATGTCTAGAGAATCTTCATAGGAAGTTGTAATAACCTACATTATTCCAGCTACATTGTTTATTGCATTTATTTTCTGTTCTGAAGGAAGGGAATTAATCCAAGAAAGTCTCTGTTTTGCCTGTGGCATACAGAGATAAGCAGGGTACCTCTCCACATCTGCTAATGTTTCCTCACTGGCCATAACAAAATAACAGACATACCCATTCTGGGGGGAGAGCAGTTTGGCTCTCCAGTGAAGAACAACCTTGTTCTTGCTTTACACCTGAGGACATAAGAATCTCTCAAGTGTGGCCCTCCAGGAATGTCTTTGATATGCTATATTTTCATGATGATTCCCTCATGAAAATCAAAGCCAATGTTTACTGGACCTATGCAAGTAAGTCCCTTGCTGTTAAGCATAAAGAGACTGAGAAAGAGTGTTCCAGAACTCTGAAAGGTCAGTGAGAACAAGTTTGCCATTTAAAAAATATTTCAAGACATTTGCAAAAGCTTGCACTACTAAGTCAATGGTGAGAGACAGTTCTGGAAAGCAAAATCTTCATCATACCGTAGCAAAGAAGAGAACATTCCAATACAATACCAACAATCTTCTGAAACAATCCAAATTGCATTTCTATATCCACTCCTGTACTATGTGCATCTTTTCTGGAAAATATTTACACAGTCCTGAGTGATGTGGAAGCCTCACATGTTCCTTGAGCTACAAGTAGCAGCTCATGCTTGGGGTGAGCTCTTTCCCTGGGGTTCTAGAACTGTCCTTGGTTCGTAGTTCCATTTCTAGGCTGTGACTTCTGGCAGAGTTTTCACATAAACCTGAGATGGAGCAGATGTTATCTGCGCATGGCAAGTGGTGATTTGTCTTTTTTTTTTTCAGTGCTCAAAAGTATCCTAATGGAAGAGAGTAGAATCCCCTACCAAGATATAACATCCACACCTATTTAATCTGGATCTGATCAGCGTTGCCTTGGAGGATAACAGCATGCTGTGGGCAACGAGGCCTTTGACAGTTCCCTAGGGTCATGATGTAAAACATTTCCAGTGAGTGAAGTTTGACCCTGACAAATGTGATCCAGGGGAGGCTGACCTTTTCCTTGGACTTGATGGCTGTCTCCGTACAGCTCTCGGGGTGGCTCCATGACAGGCAATGATGGCTTGGCTGAGGTTGCAGCAGATGGGACAAAGAGGCAGGGTGGATGCAAGGGACAGCTCAGAAGTGAGGTGGAAGACAGCTCTCAGCTGATACCCGGGCTGTGATGAAGGCGGGAGGAGGAAAAGCTGATCATGATGTCACCTTGCCTTACCTGCCAGCGCCCTTCAGGAAACAGCCAGGAGAGGGTGTGGCATCTGCAGGCAGTCTGCCTCAGAAAGGCACTTTGTAGTTCTGGAATGTACCACACTCATTTCTTGAAAAATTGACATTGAAGTCTTACAAACACAAGTGAGTACAAGATGTGACAATATTATCATCAGTGTTGCTGCTAATACTCTGTTTTTAGCCTTCTCTCTCTCTCTCTCTCTCTCTCTCTCTCTCTCTCTCTCTCTCTCTCTCTTGAAACACCATTTTATCTGACAATGAAAACATCCACAGAGTCACTTCAGGGTACATTCAGTGCGTTCAGGGCTGTCTCTAAGCTGTGAGAAGGAGAGATAAGGGGTGGGGCCTCCTGAGTTCTGATACTGATGCAATGACATAGATTGTAATTCTTGGGCTTTGACCCACCTACGTGGAGGTGGAGTTCTTGCCATCTTCAGTTAGTTGGTGACCAATGGTCTGTCCCCACAAGGTCCCAACTATGACTTCTGTGAACCCTATCCATTAAGGTCACATGAAGTCCTGTCTACTCTGCCCAACACTTCTGGGTTTACTAGTTCCCTAGCCCTGTCCAGGGATACAGAAAACATGAGGAAGACCTCCTGTGGTTTTTCTATTATCAAGGAGGCTGGGGTGAAATTAAAGCCTCAAGTTTCTTTGGATCTGCCCAGAGCCACTCCTATTCAGGTCAGAGGACATTAATAGGAGTCTTGCTTCCAACTGGCTTTTGTATTGATAGCCAAAGCACAGGTCTTCATCCCACTGGAGCCATCCCCTTGTCTCAGATTGCCTCTTCCCAGCCCAGAACAAGAAACAGATCAGAAACAGAAGAACCATGGTGTGGTGGTTTGATTCAGGTGTCCCCCATAAACTTAGGTGTTCTGAACTCTAGGTTCCTAGCTGATGGAAATTTGGGAATTAATGCCTCCTGGAGGCAGTGTATTGTTGGGGGAGGGCTTATGGGTATAAGAGCCAGCTTCCCCTTGCCAGTGTTGGGCACACTCTCCTGTTGTTGTTGGCCACCTAATGTTAGTCAGGAGGTGATGTCCACCCTCTGCTCCTATCATTGTTTTCCTCTGCCATCATGGAGCTTCCCCTCAAGTCTGTAAGCCAAAATAAACCCTTTTTGATTTTCCCACAAGCTGCTCTTAAGTGATTTCTGCCAGCAATGTGAACCTGGCTGCAACATATGGTAAAATGTACATTTCTTGAGAACTCACCTGCCTCCCCCCATTCTCCTCCCAAGAGTCTCCCTCATTAGAGTCCAATGTTGATCATTATTAGGTTTGAGGGTGAAGTGGCTGAGAGGACGGGTCTACTTGCTCTCTTGTAAGAATTCTCTGCTGCTTCTAATACTGCTCCCCCATTTTGCTCTAAGACAGACCTAGCTGTTGTAAATCAGAAGGCTTTATTTCTGCTTTAAACCTCACTAGCATTTTGTTTTTTGAAGCCAAATACTGTGGTTGATTTTGCTGTCTTTATTTACCTGCCATCTTCCCTTTGATGTGACCTTTGGAGTGACCCCTGAAGAGCTGATGGGGGGTAAGGTCATCCTTTAATATCTCTGAATATTTCCTAGTACCCTTCTCAATGATGACCTTGGGTAAATTATCCGCCTCAAGAGCTTAAAGTGACAACTGCCCCCACAGAACATTAACAACAAAGCCAAGGGGGAGCAAAGCTGTTGTTTAAAGAGAGAGTTGAGGGACTGACCATGTAGCTTGGTAGAAGAGCAACTGCTTAGCGGAAGTCCCAGGGTTTGACCCAAGCAAGGCGTAAAGGAGGAGGGGAATATGGAAAGCTATGCAGGAAGCCTGCATTCCACGCATGGGGGAGCGATAATCTCCCCCAATCGCACTTGGTGTTTTTCAGCTCTCAGCAACCAGGCTAGTCAGGAAGGCACTTAGAAGGAGCACTACTGCTTAGCTGCGGGCTGCTGTTGCTGCCCTCTCATTAGACCTCAGCAAAGGAAGGTCTGAGGTGCTGGTTTCTGGATTTTTTAAAGAATATTTTATTTATGTATTTATTTATTTGAGAGAGAGAGAGGCAGATAGAAAGAGAAAGAGAGAATGGGCGCTCTAAGAATTCTAACCTGAACAAACTCCAGATGCATGTGCCACTTTAAGTATCTGGCCCACATGGATACTGAGGACTCAAACCTGGGTCCTGAGGCTTCACAAGCAAGAAAGTGCCTTAACCACAAAGCCACCTCTCCAGCCATTAAAAAAAAAAAAAATTATTTAAAAGAGAGAAAGAGAGAGAGAGAGAGAGGCAGCTAGGGAAAGAAAGAGAGAGAGAGAGATGGATTCTTCACAGTGGTGAAAAATCTCAGGAGAACCTAGAACTCAAGATGAGAAGCAATAAGATACATTTAAAAATATGTTTTCAGTTATTTGTGTGTGTGTGTGTGTGTGTGTGTGTGTGTACGTGTGTGTGTGTGTGTACGTGTGTGTAAGCACACTAGGCTCTCTTACTGCAAATGAATGTCAGATGCAAGTATCACTTTGCATCTGGCTTTACACGAGGGACCAGAGAATCAAAGCTAGGCCAGCAGGCTTTGCAAGCAAGTACGTTTAATTGCCGAGCCATCTTCCCAACCCCTAAGCTACCTTTTTTGAAGTAGCTAATTCTTTTCCCCTCTAAACCGCACCCCTCTGTACTTCTGCAGCCTGCCTCATCTCCTCCTGTCCCTCTCCGAGCCGCACACTCCTTCTTAACCTCATCTCGGCAGCCTTTAATCCTGATACCATTCACCCTGCGTGGGAGCTCTCCCGAGCTGAAGGGAGGACTTTGCAGAGTCATGGGTCTCAGGTCAGGAAATTTACCCACCGTGATATCTTATAAGAGCACCCCTCTGTTCTGGAAGGGAAGGCACGTGCATGAACGCACTTATACCTGTGACTGCATTTTATGTTGTACCACAGTAGATTATGTTTACAGGAAGACCTTGACTTGCAGGGATCTGAATTTAGTCTCCACATACCAGGGAAGAGCCCTTCTGAGAGAAAGAGAGAGGGACCCTGGCCTCAGTTCAGTGAATGGGTCGCTGAATTTCAGGTACAGCTCGCTGCGCCTATGCTCACGGCCTCGCATCACAGTCGGCCTGGAGACGGAAAGAGTGTGTGTGTGGCAGGAGTTTAATTTCCCCTGAGTCTGAAGTCACTTGCCCAAAGCCCACATTGTCAACCACGAGGCAGAAAAATGTCACTGTGTTCCTAAAAGCAACACCGTTTTGAATGAAACTCTGCAGCCTGCCCCTGGGCTCCCCCTAGAGAAGCAAACCCAGAGAACAGGGCTCTTGCTAAGAAGAGCCTCCTTCTGCCCACGTGGTTTAGGGTTCAGAGAAGGGATGGGGAATCAGCTATCCATACTGAGACCCGCTGGAGAAGGCTGGAAAGGTCCCTGCTACAGCCCTGCCTCTGCTACTCTTGCTACTGCTGGAGGCAGGAGCAAGATGGAGCACAGAGGGCTTGGGGAGGAAGGAGAGCTGTTGTCTTTCTCCAGCAGGGCATGATAAAGAGGAAATAACTACTTCCCTCCAGCTGAGCCCTTTGGAACAGTAGAAAAAATTGTCTACTGCAATTTTCTTTTCTCAAATAGTGTTTTCCACCTGAGGGCTAGATTCTTGGGGGGCGGGGGTGGGAGAATCTTGGGTTGACAGACGGTTGTCTAATTC
This sequence comes from Jaculus jaculus, assembly GCF_020740685.1. Taxonomy (NCBI): domain Eukaryota; kingdom Metazoa; phylum Chordata; class Mammalia; order Rodentia; family Dipodidae; genus Jaculus; species Jaculus jaculus. The sequence goes on along the minus strand of NC_059107.1, from coordinate 34,805,631 downwards.
CATTACTTATCACCAGTGGATTTAGGGAAATGTGTTTCAATGGGAACAGGAGGCGGTGCAGAAGAGACCGGGTAGAGTTCCTCCTAGCTGTGATGTCTCAATGGAAAACATCCTGAAAGAGTCCTGCTGCAGAGGCTCCAAGACGAGAAAATGGATCTTTGCATCCAGGAGAGAATGCTTTCCTTCGGTGCCTGTTATGTAACACGGTGAAGGCCCCAGGCTTGCAAACCTGTGATTTAAAAGCAGTTTATAGTAACCTTTCCATTCCCATTCTGCTCCAGGCACTTACTATTCAGTACCACATCATGGGCAGGAATTAAAAACACAAAAGAACATTTAATTTTTAGGGACCTGTTATTTTAAATGTCATGACCTTAAAAAAAAAAGTGTGAATTAAATCGACTGCTGCCTGAAGAGCTAAAATGCACTTGTCAGGACTCTGAGTAAGAGCTGACTATGTGGCTTTGATTTCCATTTGCTCCTGCTCCATGGGACAGGATCTGGAAGGTAGAGCGGGGCTCCTCCTGGGCCTGCTGGTAGGAAGTGCTGCAAATAAAGAGAAAAAGGAGAGTGCATTGAGCTCCATGATGGCCGGAGGTGAAACCGGAGTTGAGAGGAGGGACGGAGGTTTGAGCTGGGAATTGAGGGCTCTGACAGCTTGCTCACACTGATCTCTTCTGTCCTTGCTCTTAAAATAATTACAAATTATGTCTAATGGTGGTGGAGGGAGATGGTGATGGCACACACAGTTAATCCCAGTACTCAGGAGGCTGAGGTAAGAGGTTCACTCTGAGTTTGAGGCCAGCCTGGGGTTACAGAGTAAGTTATAGGTTAGGCTGGACTACAATGAGACCCAACTCAAAAAAAAAAAAAAACAAAAAAAAACAACTGAACAAGGGCTGGGGAGATGGCTTAGCCGTTAAGGTGTATGTCTGCAAAGCCTAAGGTCCCAGGTTTGATTCTCTAGGTCCCACGTAAGCTAGACGCACATGGTAGGGCCATGTGTCTCAAGATGGCTTGCAGTTCCCAGGGGCCCTGGCAAGCCTATTCTCTCTCTGTCTCTCTCTCTCTTTCTCCTTCTCTATCTGTCTCTAATAAATAAATGAATAAATCTAAAAAAATCTGAAAAAAATTAAATTACAAATTAATATATGAAAAATATTGTGGCAAAATGTTCATGTTGCTAATTCTTAAGAATTTTTTCAGCATGCACCTTCAGTTATCTTTATAGATACATGCTAACATCTTAAACTTTATTCACCCCAAGTTGGAATGTTTTATTGCCTGACTTAAAACACGTTTTGTATCTTGACTTTTGCGTCTCATAGATGTCTTCTTGTACACACACGTGGTTCTTTCCACACGTGCGTATCAGTTTCTCTCTGTGTGTCTGCCTCCACTTGTCTCACCATCATGTTAAATCATGTTCTTAGCCTACTTCACTTGTTCATTGAAAGGCAGGCTTCCCTTGGAAAGAGAAAGAAATACGCCTGCCACACATATGCCTACATACCCTGTTTACAGTCTCCTTCTCATTGCTGAAACAAAACACCCAACCAGAAGCAGCCGATGGGAGGAAAGGGTTGATTTCAGTTATGGTTTTGAGAAGTTTTGTCATCGTGGAGAAAGCACGGTAGGATAGACAACTGAGTATCGCATCTCGTTATCAGTAGCAGGGGAAGGAAGCAATCAGAGGGAACTATAAAGACACCCAGTGGGCTAGGCCAAGAAACCTCAAGGTCCACCCCAATGACACACCCCTTCCAGCAAGGCTCCACCACCTAAAGACTCCACAACTTTCCCAAATCGCCACCAACTAGGAAGCAAGTCTTCACAACAAAGGAGGCTGTTATAGTTCTTTTCTTATTGCTGAGACGAACACCCGACCAGAAGCAGCTTATAGGAGGAAAGGGTTTATTGCAGGCTTAACGGATTCCATGGTGGAAGAAGCTGGCTGCCTTCACCATCCGTCCACAGCAGAGAAAGACACCAGCCAGTACCAGCAAGTGCAAAGCTGGCTGTGAATACCTTTGAGCTGAACTCAAGACCCACTCTTCCCATCCATAGGCCGTCTCCAGCCTGGCCTGCCAGAGAACTAGGTAGGAAGTATAGTCAAAATTTGCCTGAGACTTTAAAGCCATCTATACTCAAACCACTGCGGTAGCTATGGAGGATAGTTTACATCCAATCCACCACACTGTACAGGTAACATCCACATATGTGTGAGTGGTGTGCATTTTAAACTAAATCTTAACCGTGGTTTTGGTACTCCAGGGACGCCTTTGCTGGTATCAAAGCCTTTGCCGACAGGGTGTTTACAAAGTGAGGGACTTAATATCCTCGTGCATTTTCTCCTCATTCCGCTATATATATGCTTAGCTCCCTGGACTTTATCAAGACCGCAGCATGAGCTCATTGTTCACCACCATATTGTGCTTTTCAGATAGCTCAGTTTCTGACCTAGCTCCTTAAAGATAATACTCCATTTTTAATCTCTCCTGCAGTCAACTGTTCTACCATGTCCCGGCTATGTGCTGCTGTGAAAAAGATAGCACTGCAATAGAAAATACAATAAAATTATCATCAGAAGAAAACACACAGTACACTTCTCCAACCACAGGATGTTTAGCAAAATATTGGCAGGCCCGTCTCCTAGATCCAAGAATTGAAATAAATGAGAGGTGGGCCTTTGACAAAGTGGGGAGCAAAGGAAGGAGCAGCCCCATTCTTAACAGGTGGGAATCAAATGAGCTCAATTTTACCTGTAAGCATCACAGAATTGAGCAGTCACAGGAGCAGCATTGCATCAGTGTCCTCGGCCTTGGTGTCACCAATGTCAGGATGACAGCAGCGTCCTTTGTCAGCCGCATGGTCACATTCGGAACGGTTCATTGTTGCAAACCCCAGAGTGTCGATGAGTTGTGGGGGGAGGGGAGGAATGCCACTTTGATTTCATGTGAACACATACCCATGCCAGATAAAGAACAGAAGGAGTAGTTGAGAATAAATAGCGATAGACATTCAGGTCAGTTGAGACTGCAGTTAAAAGAAACAACCCAGCTCCCTCTGGTCTGAAGAGGCCAAGGAGAAGGGAAGCCTGAGATGTATGTCTGCTCCACGGTGCTTAGGGTAAAACCTTGAATTCTCCTCCTAGTCTCCACGGGGGTGGGGGAGGGGGCTCCAAGAACCCTCCTGTTGGAACAGCCGGGGTTTCATAGCAAAAGAAGGCAGGGCTTGTACTTGAAAGTTCTCATGGTTTCCAGATCTGGGATGAGCTCAAAGGAGAAATTGCTTGAGAGTAGATTGGGGTTTGGGGGAGCTCTGGAAAGTAGAGGCAGAGGATTATTAAGACAGGGGACAGCAGAGGGCTGCAGAGAGCAAGTTCTGTTTTCCAGTCTCCCAGAAGCATCATGAAAAGTCTTGCTGAGGAAGAGCACTTCGTATCAGACTCCTGTGCACCCTTGCGGAAGATCTCATAAGGCGCTGCACAGCCCTCCGGTTGTGCCCCACTCTGGCAAGGTGAGAAAGGCAGTTGGGGAGTGTTGCAGTCAGGTTCGCAATGCTGGTAGAAATCACCCAACCAAGAGCAGCTTCTGGGAAAAAGAAGTTTATTTTGGCTTACAGGCTCGAGTGGAAGCTCTACGATGGCAGGAGAAAACGATGGCATGAGCAGAGGGTGGACATCACCCCCAGGCCAACATAAGGTGGACCATAGCTACAGGAGAGTGTGCCAAATACTGGCAAGGGAAAACTGGCTATAATACTTATAAGCCCGCCCCCAACAGTACACTGCCTCCAGGAAGCGTTAATTCCCAAATCTCCATCAGCTGGGAACCTAGCATTCAGAACACCTAAGTTTATGGGGGACAACTGAATCAAACCACCACATTGAGCTTGTCCCCTCGGCCCCAGAACAGAGAATACTGATTTTTGGTGTCAGTCTTGGCCTATGGTCCAGCTGCTGGATTCTCTTGAATGGCTCTTGTTACTAGGTCATAGGTAGTAGAAGAGTGAAAAACTGACTGATAATTGACTGAGTCCTCCAGACCCAGCCGAGAGTGGGATGTGAGTATGCAACCCTAACTCCAGGAATCTCACAGGCAAGGGATGCTGATATGGTGAAGCCGGAGTTAAAAATCAAATGTCAAAGGCCAGAAAATTAATCCTCTTCAGACTTCTAATAGCATCCAGTGCACAAAATTTACTTAAAATCACTTTAAGTTTACAACAATGAAAGGGGTATGGGAGATGGCTCAGCCGGCACTTGCTCGCAAAGCTTGCAGGCCTGGGTTCAATTCCCCAGCCACCCACATATGCCAGAAGGACATTCTTGCAGCAGCAAGGGACCCTGGTGTGTGCATATGCAGACACACAACACACATGCACACACACACGCACGTGAATAAATGGAAATTTAAAGGAAAAAACAGAGGAGGCTAATAATCCTGTGGAACTACCAAACTTAAAGGTGTTCCTGAGGCTAAATTGGCCTGGATCCATGTCCCTGTAGCTCTCCAAATCATAGCATTTCTTAGATGTTGTCCTAGGCCTAGCCTGTCCCCAAGGAGTCTTCAGAGCTCAGCTGCTTAGAGGAGTTAACATCTGTCACCTTCTTGGCAGGATCCTAGCTTATGGTCCTACTTCCCACAGGTCCTCCACCCCTAGCCCCGACTCCTATATCAACTGGTGACTGCTGTGGGTTCCCTCTGCCTGCCAGGCTCTTGTCTGACTCACCCCTGATGGTCTGTCCTCTCCTTCTACATGTCCAGCTCCAGTTTTGCCCACACTCCATTCATTGTAGGCTGTGTGCACCGCATCCAGCACAGCATGGCACAGATTAGATTAGGCCAGCCTCGGTCATCTGTGGAAGGAGTTATGTGAGGGGAGACACAGGCTCTTACTGTTGGCTCAGCACATAGACCTGAGCTGCTTGTGCTGGTGAATTAGGGTCCTAGGTTGGAGAGGCAGACTCCTCTATCCAAAAATACTCATCTCTGCTTCCCCCAAGCGCATCATTCTAGGCCGAACCATAGGCTGCCTTGTATCATCGTCCTATCGCAGGCACCTGTGTGTGGTAGGAAAACAGAGGCAAGCTTAACAACTTGGCTCAGTCAGGTCTTTTCACTCCATCCCTGCATCTCCATGACTTATGAGAGGTCCCTGGTGTTCCAAGAAGCACATACGCCTCTCTTGATGGGCAGATAGACACAAGGCATATTTTGGCATGGAATGTACTGTCCACTGTTCTCTTGGGCTGCAGTGAGAATATAGAACACATTTTTAGGCAAAGGAGGGAGTAGTTGGAGTTGGTAAGAGGTCTCGATTGGGTTGCGGACTAGTACAAAAGTGACACGTGGTTCCGTATAGTGAAACAATTGGGCTCAAACCCAATGACCGCTGTGCCCAGTGGGAAACTTGCCTATCCAGAGAAAATTCTGTGAGCAAGATCCCCCAGATAGGTTTCTTCCTATAACTTGTTGTGAAGACCTCTGTGCTCTATTCAAAATCAAAAGTTTAAGGCAGTCTCTCAAGAGCTGTTTTTGTTGTTGTTGTTGTTGTTGTTGTTTTTCCCACCTAAAGCTAAAGGCAGTGAGTGACTGAGTCCGTTGATAGAAGTAATGTGCTTTCAGCCGTCCATCCATCCATCATCCAGCCATCCAGCGATCATTAAGAGCTCATTCCGTGCCTGGATCCTGTGCCATTTCTCCCCACGGTGGGGCCACAAGCACTCTCAAAGACCCACACATCAATAATGTGTTAGTCACATGTCCACATGCGGAGTGTACTTACGTCCCAAGGTTACAGTTATATGGAGCTGAGCGCCTCCCATCTCTTTATGGAGTTGGGTTTATGAGTCCTGGACACCGAGGGCTTTTATTGTTTTCTGAGTATGTTGCTATAATTTTGACCTACATTCATTGCAGCCTCTCAGGTCTGACTTTATTTCAAGGAAACTGACTTGAAAATGTAGGCAATAATACTATTTCTGTTGGACGCTCAGTTCTGTGGCATGTATACCATGAGAGTGTGACCTCCTAAATAGTTATGTCTAACTTATCCTGAGATCCCCAGCATATAGGGACTTCTGGATATACAGACACAACCAAGTATATTAACTTGTAGTGCAACTCATACACATTTAATAAGAGTAATGTTTAAATACATGAATATCCAGGACCTAGTATTCCCCATCTCTTGTGACTGTTTGTTCCATGAGCTCTGGACATCCTGTCCTGCTGGGAGGAGTTGTCACTCACATTGTCATCTTAGGTCTGTGGGTTGCTGTCCTCGGCTGTGTGCAGCAATGACCAGAAGTGAACCCTTTCTCTATGGTTTCCACAGTAGGGCTGCTCTCTAGGTAACTTCCCATGAGTCTTTGCGTATCTTCCAGTTTTAGCAAAGCTGGTTTATACTTCTCCATTGTTTACCTCTCAGGTGCACACAGTGGGATTTGGTTAAAGGCAGAACTATAGATGAAAATTGTGAAAGCTATGAGTTGGGACACTTTTGGGTGCTCTGAGAATCTCCAGCACGTGTAGTTTCCAGAACTGAGCTAGTGAACTTAGAATGGCCCTGGGTGGGAGCTCCTCATGCATCTGAAGACAAAGGAACAGCAAGGATGGTCCATGGTACACACCTATGGGTCTTTGCCCTGTGCAGGAGGAAATACAGCAGAGGCTGTCCCACTGGAGAAGACAGGTGTGTGGTACAGCAGCAACAGGCATAATTTTAGGATTAAAAAGAAAATTTAGTCATGTTTGTTATAGAACACTATTAAAATACTTCAAACTGTAAAGAAATTTTTTTTGGAATTACTCAGTCTCCCAAATTGAGTATGATCACACACTATTTTAATATCTTTATTATTAGCTTAATAGCACATAATAGCCCCATATCATCAATTATTCTTTTAAAACTTTAATTTTAATGCTTCCACGATATTTGATTATATAAGTGTAGTATAATTTTCATAACTTGCCTTGTATTACTGAACATTTATCTTCTCTGTAATTTTTCATTATCATAAACAGTGATTTCATGAACATTATAATGTATTAACTTTTTAGACACCTTAATTATTTTCATGGGTTTCATTCCTATCAGGAGAGTTTCTGTAAGATAGTCTATCTAGTCTAAGACTTGTGCTGCATGGCAGATAGGGAAGACAGACTACAGGATGCCTACTCAGAAAGCCCTTGCCAACTTCAGATACTGAAATTTTTAGATTTTTTTTTAAACTCTGTGAGTTAAGGAAGAAGGTGGCTTCATTAGCTTAAGACTTGGTTCTGTGGTGTGTAATTGTCTCTTCAGTTCCCACCACCTTAAGTGAAAGAGGGTTTTTCACATTTTCATATCAACTAAGTCACATGGTAGGAAGGATAAGGCTGGTACGGAACCATCCTCCATCATGTGGGGCCAAGGCACCTTTGCTTCGACAAGTGCCCTGGATGGCCCACCGTGTCTACTAGAGCTCCGTTCATGCCTTCTGCAGGTCACTCAGTAGGAGAAATCAAAGAGCGTCCTTTCATGTACAGTTCTGTGAATTCAGACAGGATTCCTCTTACATCTCAACAGCCAACTCAGTCTGAATTTGGTCTCAGTCCAGTCCCAGGTTCTGGTTCCTACTTAAATGCTGGGAAGCAAAGAAGCCAGCTGGGAACCTGAACGCTGGGTCTTGAGAGGTAATTACAGAACCATATCAAATGTTAATTGTTCACATCTTTAATTATACTTAGGATTTGACTTGTACATGTGTGCATTCTATTTGTAACTCTTTTGGTTTATTTTTAAGAGTCTCCTGCAGAGCTAGCCAGGTTCTCTATCTTGTTGTTGATTTTTAACTAACCCATACTCCCTAGAATTTCAAAGTTAAGGCCCTGACAAAGTTTTCTCAAAAGTTTACCAGGCAATTCTTTTATATAATAAGGATATAAATACTTTGGATATTTTCCTTTTTTTTTTTTCAATGTGTCATTGCTTTTAAAATGTTTTGGGTAGGATTCTTTTGCTTGTTTGTTTGCTTTTGTCTTACTGCAGTAGGGTCTCCCTTTATTTCCCCAGACTTGCCTCAAACTCTCAGTCCTCCTGCCTCATCTCCAAATGTGGGATTTAAAATGAACACCACTCTATTGGACAGTCTTTTGTGATAGACTAAGACTTTAAGGATTTTCTACACCAGGTTTGTCATTGTTTTCTTCCAGCATCTCTGGCTTTGATATGTGTGTAGACATCTCTCTCCCATTGTGAGGTCAGGTGAAACTGTCACCTTTATTTTCATTCTGTCTCCTCTTGGTTGATGCATTAATTTGGTATCACCCAAACAGAAAGAACTGGTGAGGCTATGAGTGAGTATCTGTGGTGGTTTGATTCAGGTGTCCCCCATAAACTTAGGTGTTCTGACTGCTAGGTCCCCAGCTGATAACAATTTGGAAATTAAACTCTCCAGGAGGCAGTGTATTGTTGGGGGGGAGGGGGACTTGTGGGTGTTATAGCCAGCTTCCTCTTGCCAGTGTTTGGCACAGTCTCCTGTTCCTGTTGTCCATCTGATGTTGGTGAGGAGGTGGCATCGACCCTCTGCTCATGCCATTGTTTTCCCCTGCTGCCATGGAGCTTCCCCTCAAGTCTGTAAACCAAAATAAACCCACAAGCTGCTCTTGGTTAGGTGTTTTTTTTTTAATTATTTATTTATTTATTTGAGAGCGACAGACACAGAGAGAAAGACAGATAGGAGAGAGAGAATGGGCACGCCAGGGCCTCCAGCCTCTGCAAACGAACTCCAGATGTGTGCACCCCCTTGTGCATCTGGCTAATGTGGGACCTGGGGAACCGAGCCTCGAACCGGGGTCCTTAGGCTTCACAGGTAAGCGCTTAACCACTAAGCCATCTCTCCAGCCCTAGGTGTTTTTTTTTTTTTTTTTCTTTTTCTTTTTTCCAGCAATGCAAACCTGACTGCAACCCAAGGCTTTCTTCCAGAAACCCTCACTTTACACTGTAAGAACTGGTATTTTGTATTCTCGCCACTGTGCTTCACATTTAGAATAAAATTCAGAGAGTTATGTCTGTGGCCCACTCATGGATGGCAACATATAGTTGAACAAAAGACTTTTACCATCAATCTAACTAACCTTTTCAGGACGGAATACGAGGAGTGCAGCTATAACGTACTGTGAATAGGCAGCTGGAAAAATTCTTTTTCCACAGTCATTAATCTTTTCATCTACCGAGTTTCAAATGTTTTCTGACCATTTTTATCTACTCATTCTCTTATATGATATTCAGAATCACATTTGGAAATTTCAACAATGAGATTTACAGTTTGTTTGGAGGTACTATCAGGGGAGCGCATCTACTTGCATACCCTTGAATGAAGACAGGTCTTCCTCTATTTGGGGAAGGTAATTCTCTTCAACCAAGTATGTAGCTTTGGGAGGGACACGGATGGAGTGGTGAGGGAGGAAGGGGACACCCTTGTAGCCAGCCAGATCAGCTGAATCAACCCCAATGACCACTGGGGTGACAGATGCTGTAGCCAGATGCCCTCACCTCTAACAGTGAGCTTTAGATTGGATTTACAATGTAATTTGAGAAGATGTGGTAACACAAGGGCTGAGTTGCTCCCTCTGGATGCATGGTACATGTCTCTATCCAAGTTTCCTCAGGAAACATCTGCAGGCTCTCTTAAAACATTGGCTCCCTATTTCTCATCGCATCTAGGACTAGGAAGTTGATGTTGGCAATTGCTTTATGTGAAGGAAATCTGTTTCCCATTTCTGTTAAGATGATTATTTCAAATAGGAAATCTTGATTCAGATAGGCTTTTTTTTTTTTGGTTTATCATGTGGGATCTTGTATAGAAAATTATATCATCTGTAGATAGTGGGCATTTTCATCTTTGGAAAATAACTGCCATTTGTTCACAACTACAACTGCTCATTGCTGTACTGATGTGTTACTTAGCTTGGATTGCCAGTGGGGGAGGAACTATCATCTCCATTTTAACGATGAGAAAAGAACCATTCAAATTGGGCCAGCTCACACCTTCAGCAAATGACAGAGATAAGGTTTGAGCCCAGCTCATTCTGACTCCTGAGTTTGGAGTTCTAAGAATGTCACTGAACTATCTGTAGGCTGTTTCTTTGTTTATTTTTATGTGTGTTTTATTGCTTTGCTTGTAACTTCTGGAATGGATTGACTCAAGTAACCCTTTGAAAAGTGCCTGTGGCATGGTGAGCTATGATTTTTTTTTTTTTTTCTGGAGGTATTCGTGGTCCTCAGCATTGTGAAGGCTGTTGTCCAGTCGGGCCTGTGTCATTCTGGTGACCTCCTCTCACACACCTCTTGAAGACACCCCTCCTCACTCCCCAGATCCAGTCCCTTCCCCATGATTCTTCTACTTTTCAGCAAATGGTATCCAAATCACTTCTACTAATTTCCCAAAAAAGTCATTTCTCCACTATTTTTAGAAAAGTTTTCAATTTTCAAGAACATCATAAATAAAAAGTCAGTTCTAAGATAGAGCCCTTCCTCCACTTCCCTGTTGTTAACATCTCACATTTGTATGATGATTTGCCACAATTAATAATCCAACATTAATGCATTCTAGACCATCAAAGCCCAGATTTTCATTTACACTTCCTCAGTCTTTATGAAGTTTCCTTTTCTGTTAAAAGATCTCATCCAGGATGCCATATTACATTAGTCATCTTCTCAGCTTAGGGGTTTGTTGCACTGTCTTGACATAAACCACCATTCTCCTCACTCCCCAAGAGCATCCATTGTCTGCATGACTGCCACTGTTGGTGTCTTCATTTCTCTCCCTTTCTAGAACATACTTTTAAGAAGTCACATACACTGTTCCTGATACTGAATGCTTCCTCTACTCAGACCAACACTCGGGGCAGATGCCTGTGTCAGTTATTTGTAATTAAACCCAGGAGATGTCTCTTTTCCCCATATTTATTTTGCATCATGTATTTAGATGAATGTGTATTTGTATACATTTATATTTGAACTCTATTAATCCAATCCTGAAATTTCATTTATTTATTTTATTTTATTTATTTGAGAGGAGGGGAGAGAGAAAGAAAGAAAGAATAGGCATGCCAGGGCCTCCAGCCACTATGAACTCCAGACACCTGTGCCACCTTATTAATCTAGCTTTACGTGGGTACTGGGAAATCAAACCTGAGTCATTTGGCTTTGCCAGCAAGCACCTTAACCACTAAGCCATCTTTCCAGCCCTGAAATTTCATTTGAATTGCTCCCATTTTGGCCAATAGAAGCTCCTTTTCCTAGTACTGTGTCCATTTGACATACTTCCAATTTAGCTTAACAATAAAAACATGATTAATTTATATACTGACATATTCATTCATTATTGCACTGTAGACTGAATCCATAGCAATGGGCATATTAACCATGTGTTCTACCGCTGAACTATACCTCAGTCTCCAAAACTTAATTTATATGTATATTTTAAAGTTCTAGTACCAGATACTTTAGGCCCATATAATATATTACTTAAAGCGCTCATAGAATCAACTATGTCTCTTATGTGTTGAAGCCATTCTGAGTTCTTCTATGGGAGAGTGGTGGACAGTTCAGCACTAGGCATTAGCTGTGTTCTCTACTATTGGTATATCATTGACAATAAAGGAAATATGTGTGTGTACTGATTCTCAGTATCCTGCTCTGTAAACACTTAGGAATGGTTTTGCTAGATGGTATACGTTGTGTAGATTTATATGAACCCACCATATTGGTTTTGCCATTTTGCTTTTCCACCTGCACAATCGTGTGTGTGTGTGTGTGTGTGTGTGTGTGTGTGTGTAGAGAGAGAGATGAGAGAGAGAGAGCTCATATAGCCATATGGTAGTTTGAAAGTGGAGTGTTCCCTATAGGCTCATGGATCTGTGGTCAAGCCTCATACTCAATCCAGCTTGTAGGATCTTTGGGGGGGGGTAGAGTGTTGCTGAAGGAGGCTTGTCACTGTGGACAGACCTTGAGGTATATTAGCCCAGCTGCAAGTCCAGTGCTTCAGGTGACTTCCACACAGACATGTGGCAAGAAGTGGTGCCCTGTTGTCTATTCTCACCACGCTTTACCTGTCAGGACAAAGCTTTCTCCTGAGACTCTAAGCTTAAATTAAACCCTTTCCTTCCACAGGCTGATTTTGCTCAGGCATTTTGTCCCAAGAAGATAACTGCTACAATCCATAAATTCCTCAGTATTGATCCATTTGTATCTAGATGAAACTACGTGTGAATTCACACTAATGTTTCCAGCAATGACCCATTATCACTTGGATCACCTAGACTGACTACTATACTTTTGTCTCGATCTTTTACCACTAGCCTTGTGTGTGTGTTCCTTCATGTGTATGTGTGCACAAGCATATGGAAACCAAAGGACAACCTAGAGTGTCATTCCTAAGAAGCTGTCTGCCTCATTAGAGGCAATGTCTCTTATTGGCCTGGAACTTAACAAGTAGGCTAGCCTAGTTGGCCAGCAAGACCCAGGTTCCTTCTAACTCCCCATCCTTAGTGTTGGGATTACAAGCAGCTGCCATTTCAACCAGCTTTTTTTATATGTTGACTCAGGATTGAACTAGGTCCTCATGCTTCTACAGCAAGCCCCTTACCAATAAGCCATCCCCTCAGCACTTGCCTTTAATCATATAATCTCCACTCATTCTAACAGCTCAGGCCATAACCTTGGTAATACGTTGAAATTGTTTATTCACTATCTACATTTCATCCTAAATTCTTCTGACATCCTAAATGATTTTCTTAAGATTTACATACATTAATGTTCACATACTGTGCTATAAAATTCTGTAAGCTTTGAAAAATTCCTAATGTCACATACCTCTCCTTATGGTATCAAAGAGAACCATTGCTCTTAAAAATTATCTGTGTTTCATGCCAGTCATGGTGGCACACACCTTTAATCCCAGCACGTGGGAGGCAGAGGTAGGAGGGTTGCTCTAAGTTCTAGGCCAGCCTGTGACTACAAACTGAGTTCCAGGCCAGCCTGAGCTACAATGAGACCCTGCCTTGAAAAACAAATAAATAAATAAATAATTTGTGATTCACCTTTTCAACTACTCTCTCTCACCCTTCCTTAACTCCCTGGTTTCTAATCGTTTTGTCTTTTCTAGAGTGGCTTAAGAATGTCACCATATATCATATGTAGCACTTTTAGAAAGACTTCTTTCATTTGTTATTAGATATGTATTTTACAAATATTTTCTTCCAATGTTTTTAGCAGTTTCCATTGTTTTGTTCTCTTAACATCATCATCCACAGAGCCCAGGGTTTTAACTTTAATGTGGTTCAACTTATCTATTTTTTTTTTCCTTTCATAGACTGTGTTTTTAGCACTGTATCTAAGAATTCATCACAAAGCTCAGGATCACTTAGATTTTTCTCCTATGTTTTCTTCTAGATATTTTATATTTTTTCAACTTACATGTAGGGATGTCATGAGTTAATGTTGATATAAGAGATAAAAGTCTGTGTCTAGGTTTATTTGTTGGCATTTGTGTTTCCAGCACCAATTTTTTTCTATTTTACTTAAATTTTGAAACTTTTTATTGACAACCCTCATACAAATACACGATGTAGTCTGATCATAATTCTCTCCCACCAGCCTCTTTCGTCTCTTCTTTTCTATACCCCTCTCTAGTCAACCCTTGCTTTACAACTAGTTCCTCTTCTATTTTGATGTTACCATTTTTTACCCTCATATTATGCAGTTCTTGTGTAGGTAGCATTAGCTATTATGAGGTCATGAATGCAAAATTCATTTTCTGTCTGGTAGATAGCATACCGGAGCACTCCTCCTTCCTTTGGCTCTTACATTCTTTCTGCCACCTCTTCTGCAATGGCCTGAGCCTTGGAGGATCAACACTGTTTAATGACAATAGTTACTGTTCCTTCATGGGTGTATATTTCAGTATTTTATCTTATTATTCTGTTGTCATTTTTTTTTTCCAGCACTACCACCCTGTTTTATATTACACCTAGAAATTGGGTGATGTGTACTTTCTACTTTTTCTTTGATGTTATAGTGCTCTTAAAATACAATGTGACATATGTATTAAAGGAAATATGTTTGCACCCCCCCCCCCAGCCTTTGGGTCTGAAACGTGTTCTTTGGACAATAATTCAGTGATGGCCTAGCACATAGTAGGCTCTGGCTTGTCACTTGTTGACCTGTGGAAGGACATTGAGGAGAAAAAGCCATAGTTCTCGAGAGTCAGCAAGGGGCTGAATGTACCCATGCCAAAGAAACACCATGAGCCCCATCTTTCCAATCAGGTTTCCCAAGAGAAAGCCAGTTTCTAGTACTAACGAGCAACCTAAAGGGATAGGAAAGGGTTTGAGAAATCGATGGTTCTTAACAGTGACAAATAATGCAGGGCTGGGGAGACAGCTCTGTGGAGAAAGTGCCTGTGGCACAAGCATGACGACCTGAGTGTGGGTCCCCGGAACCCACACAACGCTGGATGCAGCAGGATGCATCTGTAATTCAAGCATGTGAGATGATAGAGACACAAGGATCTCCAGAAGTTCCCAGGCCAGCTGGCTGCCTGCAGACCCACCGGTGACCAAGAGATCCTACGTCAAATATGAGGTAGAAGGCCATGAACAATATACAAGGTTATCTTCTGGCCTCCACACATGTGCCATGACACACACACACACACACACACACACACACACACACACACACACACACAGTGGTTGTTTGAATGTGAAATGTACCCCAGAGCCTCAAGTGTTTGTCATTAGTCCTCATACTCAATCCTCAGCGGGTGGAAGCTTTGCTGGGAAGTGTGTCACTGGGAGGGTGATGGGAATTTTTATTTATTTATTTGGTTTTTGTTTTTTGAGGGAGGGTTTTACTCTAGCCCAGGATGACCTGGAATTCACTACGTAGTCAAATGGTGGCCTCAAACTCACAGTGATCCTCCTACCTCTACCTCCCAAGTGCTGGGATTAAAGGCATGCGCCACCACGCCCAGCTCCCATGGGACTTTTGAGTCCCCTTGTCAGGGTGCGCTAGCTCACTCCTGCTGCTCCCTCTCAGCTGACGTGACAAGATGTGACACTCTGGCTGTCTGCTCTGCCATGTTTCCCCTGCCGTGATGAAACTTCCTCTTGAACTATAAGCTGAAATAAACTCTTGATTTCCATAAGCTGCCTCTGGTCAAGATTTTCCCAGCAATAAAGGTTTCCTTACATAGACAGACACACACACTTGCACAGAGAGATTTTTTTTTAATTGGATTTTGAATAGACTAGAACTTATAGTTCAATAAGGATGAGATAGAATTATTTTGTATAGAAATGAATAATGTTCCATCAAGATAACAGCCATGTAAAATCTTTATAGGTCATGTATTTGCTTTGGCCTTGTGCAGAAATTGAGAATTGGATGGTATCTCAGGAGGTCTTGATCCCTTCTGCTTTTTGTGGAATGTTTTCTAAAATTGTATTTAGTTATTTGAGTGAGAGAGAGGCAGAGAGAGAGAAAGAGAGAGAGCACGCACATGCGAATGTCAGCATGGGTACACCAGGGCCTCCAGCCACTGCAGAGCCCAGACATATGTGCCATCTTGTGCATCTGGCTTACATAGGTCCTGAGGAATTGAACATGGGTCCTTTGGCTTTACAGGCAAGCACCTCAGCCACTGAGTCCTCTCTCTAGCCCATGGACTGTTGTTTCTTTTTAATGTTTTTTTTTTTAATTGTTTTAGAAAGAATTGATGTGCCAGGGCCTCAGCCACTGCAATTGGTCTCCAGATGTTTGTACCACCTAGTGGGCATGTGTGACCCAGAGCTTACCTCACCTTTGTGCATCTGGCTTAGGTGGGATCTAGAGTCTCAACATGGGTCCTTAGGCTTCTCAGGCAAGTACCTTAACCACTAAGTCATCTCCCCAGCCCCATGGACAGTTCTTCCCCTCCTCCTCCTCTTCCTTTTCCTTTTCCTCCTCCTTCTCCTCCTCCTCCTTTTCCTTTTCCTCCTCCTTCTTCTCCTTCTCGTTCTCCTCCTCCTCCTCCTTCTCCTTCTTCTTCTTCTTTTGCAGATAGTTTTCTCTGCCTGCTTGCCCTTGTTCTGGGTTGGCTTGGAGATTTTCTCCAGCATTTGTCTCCTCTGTGCAAGGAATACACATGCTCTGTAATGAATCGCCCAGCTCTCTTGCAGTTTGGGGTGAAGAGACATGCGTAGGCTGGATTGGCAACAGATGGAACTCATCAGGATGCATTAAAATGGTCGTCCAAACTGTCAGGAAGTGCTCACCTGCTGTAAGCTGGCCGGTTTACCTCTGTGAATTGCTGGGTGGGACCATGTCAGCTGGACACCAATCAGTTCTGAAGGTCCTTGCAGCGCCAGGCTCAGAGCCCAGTCTCTGTTGGCACCAACTTCTAGCAAAGCGCTGGGCAGCTGCTAGACACAGCTAGAACGGGCATCCAAGTGAAGGGAGAATGGCATAAACCCCAGTGAACATCTGACTGTATGTGGGAGCTCCACTTTAACCTTCAGCAAGCTCCCCTGGAAGGTGTCCTTGGCAGGTCCAGGACCACAGCTGCTTCTGCTACTCTTCAAAGTGTGGGAACAACAAATGGGTTGCCTGTGGGACCATTTGGACCCTGCCAACCCAGAGAAATACTGGCATGCAGAGAAGCTTGTCCAGGTGGATTCGCTAACCACCTGCACAGCCGTGGTTACCCAGCATTGCTCCGGGTGCCTGGGACATCCCCTCTGACTGGATGGAGTACATCCTCTTCCTGCAGAGCCTGACGGATGCTGCAGCCCAGCAGAAGCTACAAGCTGCTGAAGGCTATATAGGCTCACACAGACTTAAGCCCTGATGCTGGGGCATAGGCTGTCATTTTTCAAAGCCTCGCCTGCTGGTGTCATGGGCTCTGCCCATGGGCTATGGCATCTGGTTCATGCTCTGCATGTGTGTGGTGGTGAGATAGAAGTGTGGCTTATGAAGACTTACAGGGAAATCTCACACATACCAATGCTGGTGTTCTGTAAGAGCCAACATACTGGGTGAATGCCCGGTGAGGAAAAGTCATAAGGAAAGTTTGAGCGCTCAATGGATCCTTAGTATGGATAGGACCACTGAGGTCTTCAGAGACCCAGATTCATTATTTCTTGTCTGTATTTTTCCTGAGGTTTCTTCCTCTTCTCCCAAGCTCCCCGTGTTGGCAGAAAGTCCCTGTCTCATCAAAGAGTGTGTGGTGGGCTTTTTATTTTAAACACACAGTGTTCACCATGGTGTTGCTGCTGGATTCAGATCTGTGTTTAGTTCAGAAGCCCACTAGGAGATCACTTGCCTGTTTGAATGAATGTCTTTAGTGGTGAATGGAGAAATAAATGCATGAAAATCCATATACCTTTTAATGCCTATAACACATCAATAAGCAGTGTGCCATGTGGTCATTAATTGTGAGGACAGCCAAAGTCATAGTCTTCAGCTGATTATATACCCTGACCACAGGTTAGGTCTTGGCTCATAACTCTGTCAGTCTGTGTCACTAAAATATTATTTCTTTTTAAAAATATTTTTATTTATTTTCAATCAGTCTGAGAGAGAGATAGACTGAGTATGGGGGCATCAGGCCCTCCTGCCACTGCAAATGAACTCCAGATGCATGTGCCACTTCGTGCAACTGACTTTACATGGGTACTGGGAGAATGAACCAGGGCCATTAGGCTGAGATATCTCTCCAGCCCCCAAATGCTATTTCACATAAAAATAAGGGAGAGCCACTGCAAAGCTCTTCACCCACCATGCCATGGTTCTGCATTGAATATGTATTTCAACTCCCTTTTCCTACTTTCTTCCTGCTCTAGTTCCCAAATCCCCGGTTCTATCCTTGCCTCTCCATTTGAAAAGGTATGTTGCCTGTTCGGGTGAAATGTTGATACTGTGACAGTGTCTGGAGGAGGAGAAGGGAATGAGTAGAGTATTACAATCCACCCCTCCCAGGCCTGGCTCTGACCATTGTCCTCAACCTGCTTCAGTGCCAGATGCCAGAATCCTGTCTCCTGGGTGAAGGCTATCTCTCAAGGCAGCATGACTTGGTAGCCAGTGAGATCTCCCATAAATACCAGCGTTTGATGACCAGAAGTCTGGATCTTGAGATTGGTTTGTACAGCCTTGCCCTCTCCAGAGAAAAACAGGAGAGCATTGAATTGCATCCTTCCGAACCCCAGCTAGAACTTCTGCCTAATGCTCCCACAACAGCCCCACAGATAGCTGTCACCATGTGAGGCCAGGACATCATCTCACAGTGAGATAGTGAAGTCTGCTCTTCCTTAATACCCAGTTTGACAAAGGCATTTTTCTTTTTCAAAAATTTTTAAAATTTATTTATGTGTGTGTGTGTCTGTGTGTGAGAGAGAGAGAAAGAAAGAGAGAGAGAGAGAGAGAGAGAGAGAGAGAATGGGCACACCAGGACTCTAGTCAGTGAAAACGAACTTCAGACACATGCACAACCATGTGTATATGGCTTACATGGGTTTGGGGGAATTGAACCTGCATCCTTAGGATTCACAGGCAAGCGTCTTAACCACGAAGCCATCTCTCCAGCCTGACAAAGGCATTTTTTCTATTCTGTGATAGATGTAATGTAGACTCTACTACCAACCCTATCCATGTGATCATGAAATATGTAAATACAGGTACTGGCTGCACATATGTGAATATGACCAGCACCTCTGCTCACCTTGCCTTGACCCCCAACATCAGGCATAAATCACTGAAGAGGTTTCTGAAGGTCCATTCTTACATTAATAGTGTGGTGGTTTGGTTCAGGTGTCCCCCAGAAACTTAGGTGTGCTGAATGCTGGGTTCCCAGCTGATGGAGATTTGGGAATTAACACCTCAAGGAGGCAGTGCATTGTTGGGGGCGGGCTTATGGGTGTTATAGCCAGCTTCCTCTTGCCAGTGTTTGGCACACTCTCCTGTTGCTATTGTCCACCTGATGTTGGCCAGGGGGTGATGTCTACCCTCTGCTCATGCCATCATTTCCCCCTGCCATCACAGAGCTTTCCCTTGAGCCTGTAAGACAAAATAAACCTCTTTTGTCACAAAAGCTGCTCTTGGCTATGTGATTTCTTTCTTTTTATTTTTTATTTTTTGGTTTTTCAAGGTAGGATCTCACTCTAGCCCAGGATGACCTGGAATTCACTCTGTATTCTCAGGGTGGCCTCGAACTCACGGCGATCCTCCTACCTCTGCCTCCCGAGTGCTGGGATTAAAGGCGTGCGCCACCATGTGCGGTTGGTTGGGTGATTTCTACCAGCAACGTGAACCTGACTGCAACAGTTGTCAGTACATATTGATGTGCCAGGACATATGTTTTGGGCTAGAAACTTCCATGAGTTCAGAGAACAGAGCTCACCCCAGAAAAGTCTGCAGGTAAGATCCAGGTAGAACACGGTCATCTGTCGTCTTGGTTGGAGAGGACAGCGCGTGTGACACACTTGTGCACCTGCCGGAGTTTAGTTGGAAGGGGCCATGGGTGCCACACGCTTTCTCACACTAACCTACTGGGGCATGAGGAGGTGGCTGCTGGCATTCCAGGCAGTATAGAAATGGTGATGAGCAAACCTTTGAAAGGCAGTTTTATTTCTCAGTATCTTATAGAAATAAAAAAGAGGAATTTACGCCTCTAATTGCTGGTATCAGAGCCAGAGCACCTGCTGGTTCTAGTCACTGCCTCTACTAGTGAGCTGCCTCTCTCCCAGGGCTACTGAGTGGGTAATCTAAAAGGGAAATAACTTCTGGCTGGGGGGTGGCTGGGGCTTATTGTTGCTAACTGCTCACCCATGGCTATCGCTGTCTCACTTCTCCTCTTGAGGGGAGAAATCAATCGCATTTGAAATGCTTTGCTAAGTAAGTGTTTTTGAAGCAGGTTTCCATGGTTGAGGTGGGTGGGGTTAGCTCCAGAAAGCCTGGGGCAGGAAATGCCAACCAGGTGACAGGCCCCTTCCCACTCCATTCTCACCTTCCTATCCTCCAGAGCAGGTGCCTCCATAGTTGGAGTTGGGGGAATCAGGGTTGTTGCAGTCACATTCTTGTTGCTGAGCAGACACCTGACCAGAAGCAGCTAGTGGGGGGAAAGGGTTGATGTCAGGCTTACAGAGTCCAAGGAAGCTTCACTGTGGCAAGTGCTGCTGGCTCACTTCATCACACAGCCACAGCAGAGAGACAAGAGCCTGCCGCAGCAAGCACAGCCTGCCTCTGAACGCACCCAGCAGGCCAGACTCCGCCCCTGGGCCCGCCCCTGGAGCCATAATTCCTTCCTCACGCTCCACTTAATCAAACACACCTGAGGCTTGTCGGCAGCAGGGAGCATTTTGTTCAAACCCCCACACTAGCCATTCCTTCATTCACCATTTGTTCTCCATGATGCATTTTGGGGCATTGTGTTAAATCAGGATATGCCATCTGGGCCCTCAAAGATCTCCTATGTGCAGGGAAGATAGACACTTAGGCCGTGAGGGCTGGACAACATGGCATGATAGAAGGAAAAACAACTTGGAGAGGACAGAGGGAGCAGATGGGAGAGTCAGAGAGGGTTTCCTGATAAGACAGATGTCTTCCGATTCCTTGCGATGGACTCCGGCTTGCCCACAAGCTCTGCATGAGCTATGGGCAGTAGAGCAAGCAGAGAAACCTGGGGCTCAGTGATCAGGCCCTTCCCAGGATGGCCTGGTGCACAAGCGCTGATGTGAACACGAGATGTCCAGTGTCCAGGCCATCGCAGGAGTCCCAGGAACATTAGCTCCCAGCCCAAGAGGAAAACAGGCTCAACTCTCCTCGACCTGTCCCTCTGCCAGGGGCCGCACTTAGCTATGGGAGTCCAGCTCTCTGCCGCTTTCATCAGGTTCTCTGAGGGCTTCCCCTTCCTGCTGGCTCTTCACCGCGTCATTCCCAGGAGTTCATGAGAGTGTGGCTCCCTTCATTCTTGTTGCTTGCTCAGTCCCCAGCATGGAGTGGCACTCTGGCACAGAGAAGATGTGCAGGCCAAGAGAAAACATAGCCCACCCCCACCATGGTCTTGCCCTCTCCTTCCCTTGCTGAACTGAGAGAGAAGGTGACTTGGGTGGTCCCTTGGGTACTACAGGTTAAGGAACTGCCAACAGACACATGCTGCACCCCGGAGCCTCAGCTTAGCCTAGACACTGTCCCAGCGAAGGGTCATCCCTGCCACAGGAAGACATACGGTGAACATAGGACCGTGTTTTCTTCCCATGGCCAGGGCAGCAGAAGTGTCGTGTCGTGCTAAGAGGACTTTCAACCAGACAGGCCAGCCTACAGGGTAGCAGCCATTGGCCCTGAGCAAGCTGGCCCTGGCCCTCTCTCTGCTCTCTGCTTGTGTGCCACGTCTTCTCTCACCTGCCCTTTCCTCTGGAAAAGCAACCTCCACCTTGCAGAAAGGTGTCTGCCTTGGGACTGGGGCTCTGCTGGGAAATGGCTTCCTGGAAGAGGGTGAGATCCCTATACCTTCCCCTGATACGGGAACTTGGGGGGTTTCTCTGACAATGCGCCAATATACACCAACACACCAATCATTTTGGGGTGTCTCCGGACCCTTGTCTTACTAATTTGAAGAATGAACTCCACAGACCGGATGATACGGTTCAGAAAGATTTTATTCTAGCTTAGAGCTTTAGGATGGGGAGCTTTGAGAGGAGGGGAACTAAGGGAAGGAAGGAAGACCTAGCTCCTGCCTAAGGTGAGAAAGTCACATGGACAAGGAAGGAGGGAGATGGGGAGCAGAGCTCTTGCCCAGGGAGGCAAAAAGAAGTTTGAGAAATCCACCTCAAGATTCAGGTCGGGGTATTTTATGAGCAGCTGGCCAGGGGTCAGGATTTCTGGAAAATTTCAATCTTCACAGAAATCTTAATTCTCTAGGAAGGGTCTTCTCAGAAGCAAGTGGCAGGGCTTCCTAATGGGGCAAAGATAGAAAAGGCCAGACCCTTCAGTAAAGTAAAAGTAAAAAGTAAGGTAGTAAAGTGTAATGACCTAGATTTTCCCCTCCAGGCCAAAATATAAGTTCCACATCTAGTCAAGGAGAAAGCCATTCATTTTGGGGTCCTGCCACCCCTAAACTGCCTCACTGTGAGGATTCTCCCTGGGGAACTGGCAGACCCCCCCCCTTCCCCCGGCTGGGGAGCAGTGGCCGTTGACAGGCTGTGAGTATAGCTTGTGTGGCATTGTGTGAAACCGCTCGAATTCTCCTCTCCACATTCAGGCAGAATGAGAGCGAAAAAGTCACAGTGCAGACACCTACAGAAATAGCACTAATTTGGCCTGTTTTAAATTCAGGTGCTAACTTGTAGCCGTTCTGAGCATGCCAGGCTGAGCTGGAGGGGCTGCATGTGGCCTCACTGGCTGGCAGGGAAGGAATCCATATGACAGGAGGAGTCACGCAATGCAAACACTAGCCACAGAGTCTGTTCTGGAAGCTGCCATGCCCCCATCCCCCTCCGCCCAGCCCCTGTAGAGACCATGCTGGCCTGCACCTGAGGCCTCTGGACCACAGGCCCATGCCCTTTTGCGCTCTCAGATTTTCCTCCTGGGCTGGCTTTGTCCACAGGAAAGGACAGCTGCTGTTGTCCATGCCCATCATCCATGCCAGCCCTGCCCCAGATGCCAGCTCAGCAGTGCCCTTTCTCAACTATTGATCTGCCATCACCATATGGCTACACTGGACATTGATTATTTCCTTAATGATAGCCTGATATCATTTCTGAGTTGCACAAACCTAGCTTTCGCCTCTAGCTGTTTCCACCTAGCTTGGTGACCAAAAAAACAAAAGTCATTTAACCTCTCTGAGCCAACCTCAGTTCTCTCAGCTGTGAAATGCATATGATGATGATGCTTGGCTCACAGGAGCTTGGTGTCACATAGGACTTGGAGTAGCTTAAGTGGACGTGGTGGTTTGAATGAAAATACCCCCCATAGTTCATGCATTCTTAATACCTGGCTGCCACTTGATGGCAATTGGGGAAGATTGTTGGGTCTTTGGGAAGTAGAGACTTACAAGAGGAAGTATGTTGCTGGGGGCGGGCTTTGGGGTTTACCAGTGCAGCCCCACTGGGTGCTCACTAGCTAGCTGATTCCGACTGCTTCCTTCCCACTGACTTGAAAATGTGCTCCAGGCTTCCTGCTCGGGCATGTCACGCTTTTCCTGCCATGACGAAGCTTCCCCTTGAGACTGAAAGCTGAATAAACGCTTTCCTCCCATCAGCTGCTTCTGGCTGGGTGATGTGCCCCTGCAACAAGGAAGTAACTGCCACAGTGGGTCATCATGCCACGTGCTGTTACCAATACTCCTGGCTGTAAAGTCTGGCTGTGGGTCAGGACACCTGCCTACAGTTATGAGACAATGAATATATAAAAAAAAATACATAAAAATGGGCTGGAGAGATGGCTTAGCAGTTAAGCGCTTGCCTGTGAAGCCTAAGGACCCCGGTTCGAGGCTCGGTTCCCCAGGTCCCACGTTAGCCAGATGCATAAGGGGGCACATGCATCTGGAGTTCGTCTGCAGAGGCTGGAAGCCCTGGCACACCCATTCCCTCTCTCTCCCTCTATCTGTCTTTCTCTCTGTGTCTGTCGCTCTCAAATAAATAAATAAAAAAAACATAAAAATGGAAATGCATATGAATATGTACAGGTGGAAACACTAATACACCTATATAAATGCATATAAATCTGTTTCTAGTTTAGGCCAAAATCAGGGGGACAGAAATCCTCGGTCTGTGTCTGACTTGCCACAGCACTGTCATAACCTATAGAGAGGGGAAACCAGAGCCAGGAAAGATGCACGTGTCAATTGATCTCGGTGCTCCAGCTCCCAGACCTGGAAGATGGCCCTTCCCCTGGAAGGTCAACTGGGCTCCTGGGATGGGCCACCTCCTTCAGGGGCCTGCTACGTCAGTGCAGTGAGTCCTCTCTACCGACAGATGTCTGTGGGGATTTTACAGTCTTGCTACGGTGAACCTCACCTTTTAGGTCACTTCAGGGGGATTGTGAGGAGCCCCCGGGATCATCTTGGTGAAATGCATAAGGCCGAATTTGGCTCTGGCAAGTGATCATCAAGCCATCTCAGTAGTGTTGGAGATGCCCATCAACCGTGCTGCGGTAGCCTCACTGTGCTTAACATGCCAGATTGAAAACCCTTATTTCCTTCTGGGTCCCTCCAGTGCTCCTTGGCGGCAGGGACCTACTGTGCACCATCCCTAAACCATGGGATGTCTGCGACAATGTCCCCTCATGAACCTTGTCTCTAGTACGAGAGAACGAACACAGCACATGAACCATTACAGATGACTGAGTCACCTGCTGCTGACTTGACGGGACATCCTGAGTCAGGGTCAGCCACCGTGCTAAGAGAAAGAAAATCAAATGCAAAGGTCTCTGCCCATGTGACATTTACACTATAATGGTAGACATGGGGGGGGTCATAAGAATATAAACATGGGGGTACACAACAGCAAGGTGACAGGTCCTGAAGTCTGACCACAAGGAACCATGGGAGAGAAGAGGAGTTCACCCTGACCACCTTTGGATCAAGGAAGGAGGGCTTCCGTTGGGAAGTGGCCTCAATCTGAGGCTGGACATATTTGTAGGAATTAACAAACCCAAAGGGAAGGAAGTGGGGAGACAGATGTTTCTAGCAGGGAGACACCGTCATGCACTTCCTGACTGTAAGTAGCTCACAGTGTCAATGAGTGAGGGAAGGATGGAGTCCTCGTGTGGCAGAGACAGTGAGGAAGAAAACACCTGCTGGAACAAACAAACTTGGTTGTATTGCATGTGTGACTCCTGCTATAGACCAGAGTCCTCTGGGAGGAGTCTGACCCCTAGGTGACACCATGACCCCATGTTTATACTTCTATATAAGATGCTCAAAAATATTCCTAGAAAAACAAGTGATCCAGTATAAAACTGTACAAATGATCTGAATAGACACTTCTCTAAAAAACAAAGAAACACAAAGGGCCAGGGAGTATATGGAAAAAACATGCTCAATATCATTAGCTATAGAGGAAATGCCAACCAAAACTGCAGGGAGATATCACCTCAGGCCAGTTAGGATGGCTATAATCAAACGAACAAAAGTAACAAATACTGGTGAACCTATGGAGAGAAACATGTTCTTAGACACTGTTGGTTGAGATGTTTGCTCTTCTGGGGGAATCTACCTTGCTTATTCTCACAGCTCTGCAGCAAACATGTATTTGGTTCTGACCAAGTAATGTGTACTTTTGGAGTTGCAATGTATCTGGAGGAGATGAACAGATACAGAGAGAGCTAAAAATAAAAATGGTCATCTTGCCTGGAGAATATACTGATATGTTCTGCCCCTGAAGCCAGGCCTACCCTCTATATATTTGTTAATTGTTCTTGCTCATGTTACTTTCGCTGCCCTTTTAGTGTGTGACCTTACAGTTAGGATAAAGAGTTTGTGATTAGGCTCTGCCTTTGTGAATTTAATATTGACCTCCTTGAATGGTGTCAACTCTTTAACAGTAAGGTCTGCCCTTTGTCAGATGTCCACTCTGGGGGCTGCTAGTGCTGCGTGCTTATTGAAGGGAATGCATTGACATGGAATCATGTGCTAACAAGAAGCAAAGCATGGTCCTTCTTGGAAGTCTCCTATGTGTCATTACAAGGAGGAATGTGCTCTCCTGATGCTAGGGGGAAAAGCTTGCCAAACAAAACTCCTCACTGCTGTTAGAATCACTACGTATTATAATCTTGAAAAGCTCTTTAGTGACTAGGTTTTCCCACGGGGGGAGTATTTCTGTCTAGAGAAATGGTGTAATTGTATTTGCTGAGTTCAGGATCAGCTGGGGCACTTCTGAGAAGTTCAGCCCGAGATCCAACGGCATGGACACTGCCTATAGTCAGATGGAGCCGTAGACTAGTAGGAAAGATTCTGCTCCTGAGATGAGGTTCCTGGTGTGAGGTCCGCCCTGATCCTTGGTAACTAGAAAGCTCCGGACAAACGGCTTCCAAATCAATGCTGCTGTGGGGAGAAGGTTCTCACTGTACCGCATTCCCCTAGGAGTACAAACACATTTTGTCAGTTTCATTTGCAATGCTTGTGCTATTTTCAAGACACATTATAAAATGTTAATTATTGAACATTTGGGAAATCCAAATTACTTGAGCACAAGAGAAAGAAAGTAGAGTAAAAACTAGCAAATATGGATTCTTGTTTTATTTTTATTATTTTTGTTTTTGGAGACAGATCTACAAAGGTTCTATCTCCCTATGCAGCCCAGGCTGGCTTTGAACTCTCAAACCTCCGGCCTGAGCTTCCTGCGTGCTGGGTGTGATTACAAATGTGAGCCACTGTGCCTGGGTAAAATACAGATTTTTAAATGATTTTCATTTTGAAAATCAAAATTTTAGTTGGCATATAAAGTAACAGATATCATTATGAAATTTTCATATACACACACACACACATCATTGTACCTTGTTATGTTTTCTTCCACAATACCTCCCCTGTTCTTCCTGCTCTCTTACCCCCACCCCTTCAAAGTGCCTTCTTCTGGTTCCATGTAATATGTGTATACAAATGTGTGTGTGCATTTTCTTCAAAATAGAGATCTGCATATAAGTAAAAATGTGATATTTTGGGCCAGAGGGATGGCTTAGCAGTTAAGGCATTTGCCTGCAAAGCCAAAGGGCCCAGATTTGATTCCCCAGGTTCCACATTAGCCAGATGCACAAGGGGGCACGCGTCTGGAGTTCTTTAGCATTGGCTGGAGGCCCTGACGTGCCCATTCTCTCTCATCTCTCTCCCTCTTCCTCTGATAAATAAATAAATAAAAATAAAAGATTTTTTTTAAATTGTGATATTTTGTCTCCCTTCACTCATTACCCTCTCTGAGCCTCAGTTTCCTTTTCAGTAAAATGGGGTAAGCGTTTCCTCGGGGCTACAGTGGGCATTCTATAAAACTGTCATTCAAGTGTAGGATTTCCTCTTTACCTGTTTGTCCCTCATTGTCTTTAAGGATAGAGTTTGTGTTTTATTTACTGTTTGTAAGTCGAACAGGCCTTAGAATATAACAGATGGTCACAAGAGATCTGTTGATCAAACACTAAATGAACTAATTCAGAGGGAGTGGTGATGTAAGCAGAGGCGGCAACGGTTCGTAGCAGGTATTTTAAGCACAGGTTTTTCCACTGTTGTCAGTGTGATGTTAAGGCTCTTTCCCGGCTTTAATCATCTTGTGTGTACATGCACATGTTTGTGTGTTTTAGCAATAGTATTGTCTTAACAAAAAAAAAATACACATACACACACACACACACACACATATACATATACATACATACATATCTGTGTGTGTGTGTATATATATATACACACATATACATACATACATGTATATATATAGTGTATATATGTATATATATAGTTACCATAGTTGCAGTGCATGAAATGTACAGAGCACATAATTACCGGAGTTACAGTGTTGCATGAGAGATCTCAATAACTTATTTCTCTTGCCCAACTATAATTTTAAGTCCCATATTTCCTCATTCCCCCAGCACCTAGAAATCACTATTCTACCCTTCGATTATTTGAATTTTTTCAGCTATATCATAAAAATGGAACTGAGTGCTATTTATCTTTTAAAAGTTGGCTTATTTCACAAAGCATCATGTCTACAAAGTCCTTCCATGTTGCCCCGCTACAGGATGCCCTTCTTTTTAAGGACTAAATACCATCCTGCTGTGTGTGAAAACCAGATTTTCTTGTTAAGAAATCTTTGTTTTCAAGAAGAGAGAGCATCAGAGTGAGAGACAGCAAGAGAGAATGAAAATAGGCCCACCAGGGACTTTTGCTGGAGCAAATGAATTCCAGATGCCTGGACCACTTTGTGTATCTGGCTTTACGTGGATCCTGGGCAATCAAGGGCAGGCTGTCAGACTATGCAAGCAATTACCTTAACCACTGAGAAATCTCTCCCAGAAGCCACATTTTCTGTATCCATTCATTGGCCACTAGACACTTAAGTTGTTCCCACATCTCAGTGACCATGAGATCCCAATTTTGGTTCTTTGGGAAAAAAAAAAAAATGGGCAGAAGTGGAATTGCTGAGGTGGTCTCCAGTCTTCTCTCAACTTTATAGTACAGATTGACAGATCTAGTCATCTTTTTATGTCCCTGCCCTATCTTTCTGGTTCTCCACTTTTCTTTGATATCAGATATCTCCTTTCATAGAAGGGTGATCTTCACAATTAAGAAAAGATAGTTCTCATAGCCAAATATTCAAACTCGTGGGCATCAGCAGCATAGAGGGTGGTAAGCAAGGTGTTTCTCACAGACTCTGCATGGATGCCTTAAAAATTCTGATCAGCCAGAGGTGGGTGCTCCTTTTATTAATCACAGAAAAGTTCTGGCATCCTAGCTTTAAATCAATGTTGTATTTAACAAGAAACGAGCAGTCAATTGTGACTTTTTTTTTCCAGTAAACGGATGCAATTTAGTACTTATAGAATTTATCTGTCTAGCAGATCAGCAGCCGAACATAAGTTTAATTACTCCTGTCACCCTTGGCCACACTCTCCATCCTGTGCTAAAGTTCTCGGGGTAGGGCTACCTACAACTGCCAAGTTTTTCTGTTTAAAAGCCAAGGTTTCATTCCTTGTCACTTAGCAAATTGGTCAGCATTTTACCTTCAGAAAGAAGCTACCTGCTTAATATAAAGCCACAGCGTGAAGCACAAGCTGACAGGTTGCATGTCTGGCTGATCCCATGACATAGCAAAAAAAAAAAAAAGAATGTACTTGTTGGAGCTAGCAAGGATATTTGCCAGTTATGTGTGATTTCCCTAGGCAGCCCGTATGGCTGTGGTTTTCACTGCCTTTATCTGCCTTGTACCAGAGAAGTATTTCTGTGTCTTTGGGGAGCAGTCACAAAAGGGGCTGAATCAGCTCCATCTTCTGTCAGTCCCACGAGAGGAGACAGTAAAGGAGCAGACAGTGAGCATCACTGAGGATGACAAAACATTGGTGCTTTCTCCTCCCTTCACATAATTAGGATATTGAACTTGTCTGGGCAGGGTTGTGCAGAGGATGATGGGAAAAGGATCCTTGCCTCATGGCACCTTTTCCCCTCTTCATCTAGTTTCTGTCCGATTTATAAGTCGTACTTCCACAACAATTCTTTTGGAGCACATTTCTTATATCACAGACTTAGAAACGTATGGCAGTTGTTAATCCACCTGCCTTCTAATCTGTCCGTAGTGTATGCCAAACAATGGCTATCTAAGTTTCTTTACAGAATGTCACTAGAGAGGTAGAGAGTCTCCTGGCCCAAGCCCAGGTTCTGTTTGTTTTTGCGGGATGCATTGGCCCTTCTGTTTTTTGTTGTTGTTGTTGTTTCAAAGACTTTGAATCTTGCCAGGTGTGGTGGTGCATACCTTTAATCCCAGCACTTAGGAGGCTGAGGTAGGAGGATTTCTGGGAGTTCAAGGCCAGCCTGAGACTACATAGTGAGTTCTAGATCAGCCTGGGCTAGAGTGAGACCCTACCTTGAAAAGCAAAAACAACAGCAGCAGCAATGACAAAAAAAAAAAAAAAAAAAAAAAAAAAAAAAAAAAAAAGACTTTGAATTTTTACTTATGGGGGGAGGCACATGTGTGGTGGTCAGAGAACAGCCACAAGGGGTCTCTTGCTGCTGTAAAGGAACACCAATCCCTCTCCTGTCCCCACATTGTCACAGGTGCCTTGGGATCACAGATGCATGCTCTGCTTTGCAACAGTCTTCATGCAGATGCTGAGAGGAGCAAGCTTGAATGGGCAGGCTCTGCAAGCAAGTGCCTTTACCTAATGACCCATCTCCCTTGCCCTGCCCCTGCTGTTTTTATTGGAGTCTGCTCTGCATCACTAAAATATCACTAAAATAAACCACTGACCTCCATTTAACTTAACGACCATGTAGTCCCAAACTTACTAAGACTTCCTGAATGCTAGTTAAGGTTCAACAAACTATACATATGAACATGTTTAATTTTATATTCATCGTCTCCCTGGGAGGTAGCTACTATTCCATTCTTCTTAAATTTAAAAAGCAGAAATAATTGCATGTGTGGGTATGAGTGAGCCAGAGTCTCTTGCCAGTGCAAACAGAATGCTGGATGCTTGTGCCACTTTTTGTGTCTGGCTAACTTGGGTTGCTGAGGAATTGAACATGAGACAGCAGGCTTTCCAGGCAACAGCTTTAACCAGTGAGCTATCTTACCAGAACCTACTCTCCCATTCTAAGAAGGAGGATTTGAGGTATAGGACCTGGTTGTTTCAGTCGAACAGCTATTAAGGAGGGAAGCCTACATTCAAATCTCAGTAGAGGGCCCCAGACTCCACCCTCAGCCCTGCCTTGTGATGTTGTTGCCTGTGTCACTAGCCAGGCTGTGCTGCTAGAGACCAGAACCAATGTTAAAGAATATGGGGGGACAGGGTGCTACCACCCCACCTGGGGCTGACCGCTCCTCTGTGTGGTGTGCTGCTGAGATCCCTCTGGTGGGTAGAGTCCAGTGGCAACTGAAGCCTTTGGAAGCTCTCTTACTCAGGTTTGGCATTGATCCTTGAAGCAACTACTTTCCCATTGCTGGGACAAAACACCCGAGCAAAAGCACCTTATGGGAGGAAACGGTTTATTTCAGGTTGCGGTTTCAAGGGGAACTTCTATCATGATGGGAAAAGCATGGTGCAAGCAGGAAGCTGGCGTACGTCATCACGTATCAGTGGGAAAGCAGGAGTCTGAGTGAGCTGGCCAGCTAACATGCAGTACGGCTCGACTAATACACCTCAAGGTCCACTCCCAGTGACACACTTCCTCCAGCAAGACTCCCCTAGCTGGAGATTGAGTATGAGGCTTAATCACAAACACACGAGGCTGTGGAGGGACACGTTATACTTAAACCAGCACAACCCTGGCTTCTGGCTAGTTGTCACAGCTGGGGACACTGGCTGAGACACATGCATACAGACTCTTTAGCTTTCTCAGCTAGCGCCTAAGAGCACATGTCCAAAGACAGGCAGAGTGTCAGTCCTGTGGGCTGGAAAGAGGGAGAGAGAAAAGGAAGGTGACAAACACCTTTGATGACCGAGCCTCAGAATAACAGCTTAACACCTTCCATCACAAGGTGCCATCCAAGTTCAAAGGGAGCAGACAGGGGCCCTGCCACCATCTACGAGTCATGCCAAGGTCATATTCTAAGGAAGAGAATGTTTTGGTCATGTCTGACAAATGCAATCTGTCATGTCATTTTGTCCAAGAGATATTTTCCTTCTCGGGCAGAGGCATCTGCAGTGAGAATTTCTGTCGCCATAGATGTTTCCCTTTCAAAGCACTGACATCAGCTGTTTTCTCTGCGAGACATCTGGGTATTCAACTGAAATCAATTATGCATCTTGAGCAGTATCAATCAATGGCAAACATTTTCTTCTTTGTCCCAAGCAAATCACGAATAATTTAGAGTAATTCCTCTGATGTCGAACATTAACCACAGTAATATGTCGTAGATTTGCATTCTCTTTTCAGATTTCTCTAGTTCATTGAAGGTAGTGCCCTCTCCCCAGCAATATTACTGTGAATAGTTAAGTCTGAACTGCGTTAAGGAGTAAAGATTTCTTTTTGAGATTTTAGTTTATTTGCCTGTGTGTGGTTTGCGCCAGGGTCTCTTGCTGCTGCAGATGAATGCCATATGCATGCAACACTTTTTTTGCATCTGGTTCTCCTGGTTGGCTTGGGAATCAGACTGAGCTTTGCATGCAAGCAGCTTTCACCCTGATCCACCATCCTAGCTCCCATGAATAATCATTTCTAAGGAGTATATTTATTATTTTCAGATTGTTAGATTTAATCACTAATCTCTTCTAGTTTATGAGACTTGTGAAAGGATAATAAAGATCTACAACATTAAAGATGTCATCTACACCACCATCACCTTATGTCACTTTCTGACCCTACCTTCTTCTCCCCCAGCCCACTTTAACCATTGTCCAGATTTCTGTGGGTTGTACCTCATTAATTTTCTTTCTGGTGTGGTGCACATTTATATCCTGCAGTGACACAATGCTTAGTTTCACTTGTTCTGTAGCTGGAATCATACTGTATATATCTTTTCAGTCCATGCTGTATTTCCAAGATTTATCTGTGTTGTTGTGTGTAGCTGGGTTTCAGTCATGCTGACTGTTAAATCATTCTCAATCGTGTAAACAGTAATCTAGTCTACTTTTGATGGATGTTTCTGTTTATCAGTTTTTTTCCTATTATAAACAGTGCTTCTATTAAAATCCCGCATGCACACGAGAAAAAAGCTATCCTTATACATCTAATATACATGTACAAACTTTCTTCTCAGAGCATGGCAAGTACCTAGGAATAATGAAATTGTCGACAAATGCTTGTTTATAACTTTGCTCAAATGCCAAAATGTGTTCCACTGTGATTTATCATTTTTATACTTAATATATAAAAGTTTTGGTACTTTTGCATTGCTTGCCTAAACTTGGTTTCTGGTTATTTCTTTTTGTTTTAACTCTTGTTAATCTGATGTTCGTTAAATGTATCTTGTTTGGGACCTCTGCCACCTGGAAGCATCTTCCATTTGTTTTTGTTGTTGTTTTTTGGCTTTTCTTATTCCTTAAGTTCTGGTCCAAGGATCTTGGAGATTTTTGTTTTATTTGAGAGAGACAGAAAGAGGGAGAGGAAGAAAAGAGAGGGCATGGCCCACCAGGCACCTCTGCCACTGCAAATGAGCTCCAGACACATGTGGCACTTTGTGTATCTGACTTTACTGGGGAATCGAACCAGGGCCATCAGGTCTTGCAAGCAAGCACTTTTAACCACTGAGCCACAGATTTTTGTATTGGGTTATGAGTTCTCATTTATCTGCAGGAGACTTCTTCTGCTATGCCTTATCCCAGGGTCGGGTTCCACATCCCCCTCACGTGCTTTATTGATGTGCTGGGTTTTCCATGCTCTTGGAGCTGTCTGTCAGAACCCAGAAATTGTTAATCTTATACTATTAATTCTTCAATAATATACGAGAGTATACTCTCGTGTTGTCTTCCGTGGACTCCACAGTGTTTTCCTTACAATCTGAATGTGGTACTGCTACAGCCACAAAGACAGCTTCATGGTGATGTGGACTTTGATCATTGTGTTTTGACTCAAGTTTGTTGTTTCAGCTTTTAATAAAAAGGAATTCTGATATTGTCAGCATATAGCCATAGAGACTTTCTTACGTGGGTATTATATTTTGATTTTTGGAAATCCTTTTACATTCCTCACTTGTTTATCCTTTTTTTCTAGCTTATTTGTTAATAGCAGACAACTACATATTGGTTTTCATTATGCTATATTTGTCTTAACTAAAACATTCAGCCCATTTTGTAATTCTGATTTCTTTAATTTTATTTGATAGGGAGAAAGAGGGAGAGAGAGGGGAGAGAGAGAATGGGCATGTAGGGCCTCTAGCCACTACAAATGAACTCCAGATGCAAGTGCCACCTTGTGCATCTGACTTCCTGGGGAATTGAACTTGGTCCTTTGACTTTGCAGGCAAGTGCCTTAACTACTAAGCAATCCCTCCAGCCCTTTAATTTTATTTATTTTATGGTGGGGGGGGAGATGAAGAAAGAGAGAGAATGGGCATACCAAGACCTCTGGCTACTGTAAATGAACTCCAAATGCATGTACCATCTGGCTTATATGGGTACTGGGGAATCAAACCTGTGTCCTTAGGCTTTGCAGGCAAGCACCTTAACTGTTAGGCCATCTCTCTAGCCCTACTTTCTTTAATTTCTTAAAAAATATTTTTGCTTGTGTGTATAAGCAATATGGTGAGTGTGTGTGTATGTGGCGCGCGTGTGCGCGTGTGTGTGCGCGCGTGTGTGTGCGTGCGTGTGTGTGCGTGCGTGTGTGTGTGGTGCATACGTGCATATGTGTCCTTGCGGTGCCACATAACATCACTGGCAGAAGCCAGAGTGAAACATCTGGTGAGCTCCTCCATCTCTCTTCTGTCTGGTCTTGTTGTGAGCCCTTGTTCTTTCACTAATTCTGGAGCTTGTGAATCTCCATGGACCCTCTGCTCTCTGCTCCCCTGTGGTACTGGGGTTACAGCAGCTGTGTGGCTATGCCCAGATATTTTATGCGGGATCTGGAGACTTGAACTCTCAGGCCTCCTCAGGCCCTCATGCTTGTGCAGGAAGTGCACCTAACCACTGAGCAATCTCTCCAGCCTGTAATTCTACTTTCTTAATATTTTCTGCTTCCTATTTGCTTTTCTTTTTTCCATGATTTTTGCTCCTTGTGGGGTGTATTTTTTTTCTTAATATTTGTTCATTAGTTTTGAGGCTACTCACACTATTTCTATATGAACAAGAACTAATCCAGGATTTTTGACATGTATATGTTATCTGTCAGGGTCTAAAGTTTACCCTTCTTCCAAACTGAAGTGAGAACTAAGGCCAGGACTGAGACTACGTTAGCCCTATTTCATATGGCAATGTTGACATGGGCTTGCATTTGATATTTGTGGAGCCTTCTCAGAGGTTAGCATTGTTGAATAAGGCTTTCTTTGGATTTGTTTGCCTGTGGTGGTGTTTTCACGGTCATTTAGTTTTCTCAATACTTTCCCTTCTTGTACTTCAGAACCTTTGTGTGCTGTCACTTTGGAATTCCTGCGAGTCTGTTGGGGACAGGTCTTATTTGTGTCACAATGCCTTGACTTTTCTGTCATTCGAAGTACAACCCAGGCAAATTCAATCACTGGAGCTGCATTTTGAAAATGTTAAGGTGTCATAATGATTCCAAAGCATTATTTGTGATAAGAGACCAAACCAGAAGTGTGAGAAACCTTATATGTCCAATAGAAAGTCCATCCACAGGCACTGAACAACCACAGGGGACCATGTTTCACAGGCCAACAGAAGGCATCGGACCGTGCTCACGACCGAGCGGTAAGTTATACAGATGCCGCAGTTATCTTGCCATGGCTGGCACAAAACACCCAACCACAAGCAGCTGGCTGGAAGAAAGGGTTTATTTCCCTTTACAGTCTCAAGTGGACATTTCCTCATGGGAGAGAAAGCATGGCAGAGCAGAGGCTTGGGCATCACATCTTGCCACAGCAGTCAGGACGCAGCAGCCAGAGTGACTTGGCTCTAGCAAGGGAGACCTGGGCTATGACACCTAGGACCTTCTCCAAGAAGGCTCCACCTCTGAAACTGCACTAGCTAGGGAATGAGTACGAGCCTTAATCACACAGAAGACTACAGGGGACAATTGACATCAAATTACCACAGGAGAACAAGGCTCAAACTATATGTGCAATATAATAACCTTTCCCATAGAAAAACCCTGAGCGAAATTTGGGAAAGATAATACAAAGCAATTAAAAATCTCGGATGTTGAAATCATAGGATTAATTTGCATTTTTTGCATTTTCTGATATTAATTTCCTCCACAAGCAAGCATAGTGTTTGTAATTAGGAACTAGTTTTTGTTTCTTTGATGACTTAAGGTTGGAATTGTTTTCAAGAAGGCTGCATCATTTATATCCCTAGCAGTGTAGGCACGGCAGTTTCAGTTCTACTTCCTGCTAGCTTTATGAGCATACTGACATATTTCATGATTATTTCCATTTTTAATGGATATAGAAGTTAGTTTTTTTTTATGTCTATGTCTACTGGCCATTTATCATTCTTTGTTTAGAATGTTTGCGCCTATCTCTTGTTGATTTTTCAATTAATTCTTAATTGTTTTCATACTGACTTAGAAAAGTGTTTTATATGTTAAAAAAATACTGAGCTTGCCTTTTTTCAGTTGTGTTCCAACTTGTTTTTCTTAATATCATTTATAAAAAGTTGATTTTTTTTTCATAGAAAATGATTCCATAGGACCGGGGAAATGGCTCAGTTGGTAAAATGTTTGCGTGCAAGTCTAAGGACCTAAGTTCAGATGCCTAGAACCCACATAAAAGATAAACATGGCTCATGCCCATAATCCAAGTACTGTAAAGGCAGAGGAGGTTCCCTGAGGCTTCCTGGTCTAGATGAATTGGCGAGTTCAGTAAGTAACCCTATCACAAAAATAACAATAATCAATGACGGTCGAGAGCAATTGTGGAAGACACCCAAAGTCAACCAACTATCTAGTGGAGGTTTAAATGAAAAAATGGCCCATGTAGATGACTCGTGTGTTTGAATACTTAATTCCCAGTTAGTGACACCGTTTGGGAAGTCTGTGGAACCTGCAGGAGGCGAAGCCTTGCTGAAGGCCTGGAGGTTTTATAACCTAGCCCCATTTCCTGTTCTTTCTGTTTACTTCCCCCTTCTGATATACTCATGTGACACCAGGTTTCCTGCTCCTGCCAAGCTTTCCCTGCCACCACAGAATCACCCCTCTAAACTGCAAGCTGATACAAACTCTTCTCTTCCTTAAGCTGCTACTGGTCTGGCATTTTGTCCAAGCAATGAGAAAATAACTGATACCTACGTCTGCACACGCATAGGCACACATGGACACATGAGCCTGCACACGTGTACCCACACACATGCATACCCTCAGAAATGGTAAATTAAAGGATTCCATGTGCTTTTGTGGAAAAGAAAATGAATAACTAGAAGTAAGGTAAAATATGTATTCAATAAAGAACCTGGTGTCCATTTTTTGGGGGGGGGTTGTTGTTTTTTTGTTTTTTGTTTTGTTTTTGTTTTTCAAGGTAGGGTCTCACTGTAGCCCAGGCTGACCTGGAATTCACTATGGAATCTCAGGATGGCCTCAAACTCACAGCAATCCTCCTACCTCTGCCTCCTGAGTGCTGGGATTAAAGGCGTGCACCACCACGCCTGGCCCTGGTGTCCATTTTGACAGGGAAGTAAAATAAGCTCCTGAACTATGTATCAAACAAGCACGAAGCAAAGAGAAGCAGAATATTCCTTTTGGGGTTTGTCACCTACGGGCTGGGAGGGGTTGTCTCAGCATACTCTCCTCCATGGCAGCACGGTTCTATACCTTTGCACATATATATTTAATGGCTGACATTTCCCTTTCTAAGACTATGGTCCTTCATTTGTTACTCTCTGACATACTTAATGGAGGTGGACAGGGAGAGGAGAAAGGAGGAAGTCCCAAGCACCTCTCTACACAGGACGCAGATTACACAGCTCATGTAAGAAATTATTACAAGACTTGCCCCACCTGACACCAGCAACCCCAAGGTCCGCCTGCTTAGTTCTTCCTGTCACCTGAGGGCTCATTGCTCTCAGTGCTGATGTACAGAGAGTGGTACCTGCTCTCCTCAGGCTCGGGTCGTTCATGTGGGTACTGCTGGCACTTTAGGTGGCACTTTCCTGAGCACTAGTAAAATGTAGCAGCCCTGGCCCCTACCAGCTATTTCATCTGTGACAAGCAAAAATGTATTTAAGTGTGGTAGCTATCTTCTCATTGCTAGGACAAAACACTGGATCACTTCTCCTCATTGGTGGGAGGAAATAGTCTCAGAGTTAGCCTGCCAAGGGGAAAGCTGAGCTATAGAACACCCCAATGTCCACCCCCAGCAACACACCTTCTCTAGCAAGGCTCCACATCTCAAAGGCCCAACAAGTTTCCAAAATTACCACCAGCTAAGGACCAAGTATTCAAATTACAGGAGCCCATGAGGGACATTTCATCCAGACCACCACATTTATGTTCCCTTGGACAACACTGATGCTGATTGAGAACCATTGTAAATTGACGTGAGACAATGAAACTGAGAGGTTTCCTACAAAGCTTTGGAGAACTCTACAGATTGTACTGAAATGTGACAAGTTTCGGAATCAATTTGTTCTGATGGAACTGAAGCTACCTGCTGATGGTTCCCTCTTCCACAATGTGAATGTGCCTATAGCAAGTATTTTCATGAACATAAACCTTTTATCTTTATATTCACTTTTATTAACATTTTGTTGAATTTACTTTTGAAGTAAGCTCAACAGCCTGGCCTTTTTATGAGAGAGAGAAAGAACAAAAGAGAGAGAGAGAGAGAAAGGGCACACCAGGGCCTGTAACCATTGCAATCGAATTCCAGATGAGTACACCACCTGTGTACAAGTATAACCCTGCAGACCTGCATCACCTTGTGCATCTGGCTTACATGGGACCTGAAGAGTAGAACATGGGTTCTTAGGCTTTGCAGGCAAGGCCTTAACTGCTAAGCCATTTCTCCAGCCCTTTCTTAATATTTTTAAGGCATGATGATAATTCTATAGCTAGTCAAGGCTGGAACTCACCATGTAGCCCAGGCTGGCCTCAAACTCATACCAAGCCTCCTGCTTTAGCCTTTGAAGTACTGGAATTACACAGGCATGAGCCACCACTCTGGTTTGTAGCTTCTTTTGTTGCTTGAGATACACAGAGTTCCCCTTCATTGGTCTTTGAACAATTGGTGCTGTTAATTATTTTTATCTGAGCTTTTCATCCTTATGAGGCTTTCTTTCACTGATGTGTACTATGAGGTGGCACCTTACCTTTTGGTAATTTTTTTTCTTTTAAAGTAACAAGTGTAATGATGTCATTAGTTGAATACTTCTATTATGATGTTCCTTAATGCATTCATCAAGCTACTGGTTCAACAGAGTCCTGTACCCTATTTCAGGGCTCTTTGTAAAAAATCATGTAACATTCTCATGTATTTTTTTTTCAATTATCAGAGCAGAGAAGCTCCTCACTTACTGTTTGTTCATAGATAGATATAGCTAGGTGTCGGGAATCATCTAGCTCAACATATCCTGTCCCAATTTTCTTTTTTAAAACTTTTTTATTATTTATAATTTTTTAGAGAGAGGGAGAAAGAATAGATGCACCAGGGCCTTCAGCTGCTATGAACGAACTCCAGAAGTGTGTGCCCCCTTGTGTACATGTGTGACATTGCACATTTGTGTTCACTGTGCGTCTGGCTATGTGGGACCTAGAGATTTGAACATGTGTTCTTAGGCTTTTCAAGCAAGCCCCTTAATTGCTAATCCATCTCTCCAGCCCTCTACTTTCCTTTAAAAAAAAGAGATTATTTGCAAGCAGAGAGAGAGAGAGAGAGAGAGAGAGAGAGAGAGAGAGGAGTATGGATGCTCCAGGGCCTTTCCCATCACAAACAAACTTCAGACACTTATGCCACTTTATAATTCTGGCTTTATGTGGGTACTGGGGAATTGAACCTGGGCCATAAGGCTTTTCAAGCTAGCACCTTTAAACCACTGAGCCTTCTCTCTAGTCCTCATCCTAGTTTTCTTTGGTGGCTATTTAAATCATGAGAGTGTCAGTGTGGGTCTCTTAACTCATTGGTCACTGGAAGAGTCACTGAGAGCAAGTATTTATGAAACTCCTGCCATGTCAACCAATTGTCAATGGAGGGACAGAACTGCAATTCCATCCATGACCTCTGAAACGCTGTGGACTGGCAGGTAAATGGGTGTCAAAAAAACCTGCCAGCACTGCTTCCTGTGTCCCCTCTGGGGCTGCTATGGCTCAGAAAAGCAGTGTCAGCCACAGCCCCTTGACATGAGCCATCACACCAACAAGGGAGGAGAGCTTTCCCAGCATGCCAGGGGCCTCAGGTACTCACCATTTGGCAGGAATCAGCGCAGCTTCCAGAACACCAGGCAGGCTTAACTGAGCGCACAGGCTTGTTCTTGGGGCCAAGCCTCTCTCATCCTTGGTCTCCCTGCTCATACTTGTCCCGGGTTTTCCACTGGACCTCCTCCAAGCCAGCCTCACATTGCTGTCAATGTGCAGCCTTAACTAGATTGGGTTTTTCTTGTTTTCTTCAAATAGAGCAAGTGGTTTAAGTGCATGGCAAATGTTGGGGGGCCTGAGCCATCTTTTCTTGAAGTTGTTCTTTACTCTATGGTATGGAGTTGGGCTTCTTTGTAGACAACTAGAGAAACCTATCCAAACCCTGTACCCAAAACTATGCAAGAAGTCAGTGACCACTTGTTGTATGGCTTCAGCAGCAGTTGCTGTCAAGCTGACCCACGTCTGACTTTCCAGTTTTGTCAGTGGTTTTCTGCTTTTGGTACAGCCTATTTCCAACAATTTCTAGGTCTGTTTATTTGGGAACTTCTGTTTGAATTTGAGCTTACAAATAGGGAACCCGGGGAAATAGATCAGTGGGTGAAACGCTTCCTGAGAAGATGGCTCAGTGGGAGAAATGCTTCCTGGGAAGATGGCTCAGTGGGTGAAGAACTTGAATCCCCAGCAGCCTCGTCAAATGCAGGGTATGGTGATGTGGTCCCAGCGCTGGGGAGGCACAGACAGGAGCCCCCCCCCCATACACACAGGGCTTGCTGCTAACTCATCTAGCCACACAGGTGAGCTTCCAACTCAGTGAGAGACCTTGCCTCAAAAATATAAGGTATAGCACAATTTTGGAATACACCTGATATTGATATCTGGCCTACAAGTGTACAAAGCCATTGCTCATTATTTCTCTCTCTCTCATACACAGACACACACACACATACGTATGCACATCATACATGCACTGACACCACATACATATAAACATGCAAAAATAAATTAAAGCCAGACATGGTGGCACATGCCTTTAATCTCCGCCCTGAGGAGGCAGAGTTAGGAAGATTGTGGTGAGGTTGATGCCACCCTGAGACTACATAGTGGATTCCAGGTCATCCTGGGCTAGAGCAAAACCCTATCTCAAACAAAACAAAACAAAATTTTAATTAACAATGAACTTACAAAAATGTCTATTTTGGGCTGGAGAGATGGCTTAGTGGTTAAATGCTTGCCTGTGAAGCCTAAGGACCCCGGTTCGAGGCTCGCTTCCCCAGGTCCCACGTTAGCCAGATGCACAAGGGGGCGCACGCGTCTGGAGTTCGTTTGCAGAGGCTGGAAGCCCTGGCGCGCCCATTCTCTCTCTCTCCCCCTATCTGTCTTTCTCTCTGTGTCTGTCGCTCTCAAATAAATAAATAAATTTTTTTTTAAAAATGTCTATTTTATTTTTTACTTGTAAAGAATTTCAAACGATATATCAGACAACATTTTTCTAGGAATTTCTTTTGTTCAAATTTTTTATGATTTGCCAAATGTATGTGTGCCTATGCACATGCGCAATGGGGTCTCTTGCCACTGCTGACAAATTAATTCCCCGTTTGGCTTTACTTGGCTGGCTGGGGAATTGCACCTGGGATTGCTGAGCCATCACTCAAGCCCTCATCCCAGGAGTTTCTGCCTGTGCTGCAGCTCAAGGTATGAGAGACCTTGACTAGTGTGCACAGCAGTGTGAGACGGGAACACCACTTTTGCCACACCTGCCTGGGTGCTGCTGCAGAGCTCTCAAGGAAAGTGGCACAGCTTGCATGTGATTGTCACGTTTACAGATGTCTAGGGGTAGGAATGCACAGGGTTTGTGGGTGGTCTGATTTTGTAGTGAAAGTGGCCTTCTTCCAGAGGGGCATTTCACAACCTCATTTTCTGACTCCATCTGCACAAGGGCCTCTCCCAACTAACAAAACTGACCTGTCTGTTTTGCATCATTTCAATGAGAATATCCCTCAGACTCCCGAGTTAGGCGTCTAAAACATGGGATGCTTTCTTTTCCTGTCACTCAGTGCTGTTTGCTTTCACTTTACAACCGCCTGCCATGAGGTCACTATCAAGCGCTTACGTGCCACAGCCCCTTGAAGTGGTCCCCTGACTTGATGTGTCATCAACCAATCTGGGCCCTTCTTTCCCATGTTTCCCCTGATTCCAGGAAAACAGATGCCATCTGTGGCCCAGAAACAAAGCCTGTCACCTCATGAAGATTTGTATGCAGAAAAGCATGCCCTCTGTCGATTATTATGTGTATATGTGAACACAGCAAACCCTACTTTCCATCTGTGTGGCGGTCTAACAAGGAATGCGGAGCGCTTGGCCTCCTAAGCATGTCTTCTGATTCCTAGTCTGCTGTCACAGACAGGACAGACTGTGGGGATGGGCCCCAAGTGTGAACATGAACATAAATACCAGCGCTGTGAATGTCTGTACCCTTGAAAGCGCTCTGCTCTCTAAGCAGCAGGTGGATTTCTCTTCCCTCCACTAAGACAATGATCAGCCTGCATGATCCTCTCCACAGCTATGTAAGCTACCTTTTGGTGAGAAGTAGAAAAATGAGGCTTTCAAAAGTCACTTTTACCCAAAGAGACGTGATTTAGCACTAGCCTAATTCAGCACGGGGTGGGGGGGGCGGGGGGGAGGGGCGGGAGGGGCTTCCTATTTTGTAGAAGTCACCTCCAGGTAGCCTTGGCCTTTGTGTGCCCTGACAACGTTCCCCAAGACCTTTGCTGCATACACAGTAATGATGGTCAGATAAGTGAGTGATTTCCCTCAAGCCCTTGGGGGGGTTTTTACATCATTCTTCAGGATTACACAAGCAAAATGAGCTAAATAAAAAATGATGTGTGCTGACTCTGTCAGGAAATGAGCTTGTCAAGATTCTAATATCCCTCGAGATAGAAAATTGGATTACTGAGTCTTAGCTACACACACATTCCATTCTGGGTGCTAAGCCCAGGTATATTGACACAGAAAGTCCCTCTTTTTTTGATAGATTTTAGCGATCGGAGGGTCTTTCTCCTCTCACTGTTTTGAGTAGTTAAAATCAGGATCCAGGAGATTTTGCTTAGTTGGGTAGATCTGAGACCACATTTACGGTAAGACTCCAACTTGTGAGGCGCTCACGGCCTCACTTGTAAACAAGCAAGGGTCTATTTGTGAAACTGAGTGTGTGTAGGTCACACTCCTACTTGGCACCAGGTGGACAGTGAAGAAAGGGTCAAGAAGGAGGTAATGTGAGAGCCATTGCTTGTGACCTGTGCTGGTTCCGTCCTATCAGGCCATGGCTGTTGCAGCCCCCTGCTGATCATCTGGGAACAACGGTCTTGCTGAGATGCTAGCCATGCAGACTCTCAACGTTGGTATAGTTCTGAGCAATAACACCTTCCGTCTTGTTGGTAGTAGCCACACTTTAAGGGGTGAGGCAGGGAGAGTTTTTCATACTTCACAAACATTCTAACTACCATCTGGCTATTCCATGTTAAAGAGGCCTATGAATAATGCATGTTTGACTTAAAATCTGAAGGTATTTGCAAGGGCTACAGAGAAGGGGGAAAGGTCATTTATTTCACAGGTGTTATTAGAAGCCAATGACTACATACAGTGGTTGGTATTTGGATGGTGGATAGATTATAGAGGTGAATAATGTTCTCTTGGACACATTTTTTGAACTCTGTTCCTCAAGGCTGCAAGATATTAACGATGGCCTACTCAGAAGTGTGTCTACGATTGCATAAATTAGAAAATCTCTACACAGATTTAAATACAGTGTCTCTAACAACAGACTGCAGTGCAAGTTATCAAAGCAAGATGGAAGCTGTGCCAAGTGGATTTCACCATGAAGTCCTCTTCTGGAAATATCCACACATGTTGAGGCTCTTTGAGATGCTCTTCTTGTAACAAATAGCCTGCTGTTTTTGTCTGACCCTCAAAGTAGTTAAGACTAAAAGCCATATATATATATATATATATATATATATATATATATATATATATTTAGCTGGGCATGGTAGCGTACACCTTTAATATTTCACTTTTATTTATTTATTTGACAGAGAAAGAGGGAGAAAGACAGACAGACAGAATGGGCGAACCAGGGCTTCCAGCCACTGCAAATGAACTCCAGATGTGTGTGTTCCCTTGTGCATCTGGCTAATGTGGGTCCTGGGGAATCCAACCTGGGTCCTTTGGCTTTGCAGGCAAACACCTTAACTGCTAAGCCATTCCTCCAGCGTAAAAGCCATATTTTTTAAAAGATCACAAAGTGATGAAAAAGAGTTTCCTAAAGGTTGAAACTTCAAAACATCAATAGATGATCAATAGAACAAAAGAAGGAAAAGCAATATGCATATGTGGCAGTCACCTTCTCCTTGCAGGGACAAAACAGCCAACTAGGAACAACTGGTAGGAGGAAGGGGTTTCTTTTGGCTTTTGGGTTTGAGGGGAAGTTTCATCATGGCATAGGGGGCAGTGGCTGGGCATCACATCTTGCCTCAGCAGGTGAAAAGTAGCAGCAAGTGAGCTAGCTAGTACTGGTAAGCCCGGCTAATAAACTGCAAGGTCCTTAACCAGTGACATACCTCCTCCACCTCCCAAAGGCTCCCCCAGCTGAGCACTGAGTGGGAGGCTTTATCATGAACACATCAGGTGGTTGGAAGACAATCTGCATTCAGGCTACCACACCATGCTCCTCACATGTAAGAGACCTGTTGTTAACCTGAAATTGTACACCTCCTCACTTTTCTTCCCATCACTATCTCACACACATTCACATTAACTGTTTCATATGACATGTGGGAAAACCATAGATACTTTTATAATCTACTGTTCCCACTTAATTTATTATAAACACTTCCCATGCCATAATATCCTTTGCCATTATAACAGTTACCTTCTCATAGCTGGGACATACCCTGAGAGTTTATGGGAGGAAAGGGTTTATTTCAGCTTACAGACTCCAGGGGAAGATCCATCATTGTGGGTAGAGCATAGCAGACTAGGTAGCCAGATCGTTACATCTCATCACAGCAGCAGAAAGGAAGTAGTCTGAGTGTCCAGTGAGCAGGACTAATAAACCTCAAAGTCCACCTTTAGTGACAC
Source organism: Jaculus jaculus (assembly GCF_020740685.1). Taxonomy (NCBI): domain Eukaryota; kingdom Metazoa; phylum Chordata; class Mammalia; order Rodentia; family Dipodidae; genus Jaculus; species Jaculus jaculus. Next base: position 34,760,864 of record NC_059107.1, on the reverse strand, counting down.
ACCTCCTCCAGCAAAGCTCCACCTCTCTGAGACTCCGTAACCTTCCCAGGTGGCCACCAGCTGGGGACCAAGTATTCATAACATATTAGCACATAAGGACATTTCACACTCAAACCACCAGTCATACTTATTTAATGGCCCCTTCCTATGTCATAATACCCTTTTATCTCATACTTTTTAATGGCCCCTTCACGTTCCAACACAGCTGCAAACCCTCTGGGCCTGTCCAACTGCAGCCCACAGGCCACCAACCTAAGATAGCTAGCAACATGGCCAAACGTTAAACTGTAAACTTACTGAAGACTGAGATACTCTGTGATTTTTTTTTTTAATTTTTTGGTAACTCAATTACATGGTTGTCAAGCATGACCTGATGCTGTGTCACAAAGTCAAAAGTTTGGGCATATCATAAGTCCCTAATGTCACACATTTGTTTCTGGGTGATGATTGCTTTTCCAATGACAAGCATTGCCATTGTTTGTAAGAATGCACTTAAACATTTGCTTATTTGACTTTAGTTTTGTATAAAATCTACTGAAGGGTTGTAATTTTGAGGTTTGTATATCTCCTAGATTAACTGCTATATAGCCTGTTTGGCTTTGTTCTTGCTGCAAACCTGATCTGCCACTTAATAACTTGCTGAATCTTCAACTGTCAGTCTCCATAGCTATAAAATGGGAATAACAACAGTGCTTGCCTCATTGCATCCCTCTTAGCATTAGTGAGACTTTCACTTGGTTGTGTGTGTGTGCACATGTGTACTCATTGTGTATTCTGATGCATGGGAGGATGAGAATGAGAGAGGGAAAGTACTGTGTACCAAGACCAACATGACTTCCGCGTGCCCCGAAGGCTTCTTTCTCCCCAGTGCTCCCTTATTTTTTGGCAATGGTGGGCCCCTTCTCAAATGATGAAATTGCAGGACACAGCAGGACTGATATGGCTGTGGCCCAGTCCTGAATGTGATGCCCAGGTCTGCCCGCCTTAACCCCTTGACTTAGACATGTTACATAACATCCTCTGGTCCAATGCCTGGAGCTGAGATATTAAAGTTCCACCTGAGAGAAAACCGGTGTGGTGACTCAGTGAGGTCATATCGCTATGTCTAGTGCCTGTCACATAATAAACACTCAGAAGCAGCCAGGTGGTGGTGGGGGGGGGAGTCACTTAACCTCCCTCAACCTCATGTCCACATCTTTAAGAACGAAATCGTAATAAGGACTCCAAAGGCTTTCAATCACTATGATTAGGTGGGGTGAATTGGCATGGTTCTTGGATTTAGGGGTTTCACACAGGCAGCTCTGGAGGCGTCTTAGGGCTTGTGGTGTTGAAGAATGTGACAAGCTGGATTGCACTGGTGCCAAGTGGACACCTGGAGTTGGCAGTTTGCACCCTGCCAATGAGCCAGCTCCTTAGGTGCAGTGTTAATGAACCACCTGTCCTGTAGCCTGTGGATACGAAGTCACTCACACCGGCCCTCGCATCTGACCTGCATAGGAATGATAAACTCTATAACATTGGCTTGTAAAGGTGGCCCTTAAAGAAGCGATACTTTTTATTACATGTTTTAAAGTTTTATTTACTGGGTGTGTGTGGTGGGGGTGCTGGGGCTATATGACATGGTGTGTGTGGGTCAGAGGACAACTTTCCTGTGTGGTAGGGGGCGGTATGACATGGTGTGTGTACATACGTGTATACGTACATACAACTTTTGTGTTGCCTTGAGGCCAGATCTCTCATTACTCACAGCCCCATTGATGAGCTTCAGAGAAATTCTCCTGTCTCCTCCTCCCTTCTTCCTGTAGGTTCACTAGAATTGCAGAAGCCTGCCATAGGCCCAGGCTCTTCTGTAAGATCTGGGGATCCGAAGTTAGGTCCTCAGAGTTGTGTGATGGGCTCTTTATCCACTGAGCCATCTCCCCAGCGCCCCTGTCACATTTTCAGTGTAATTTATTGCTGATGAGAAATGAGAAGGACTAAGGCAGCAGGTCTGGTGGAGAATGGAGACAGGGCACGGTAGGTTGCAAAGATGCTTAAAACTATACCAATGCTTGTGGTGCTTAGGGAAGGCCTGGAATTTTCTCTCTAGGTGCAAGGAGAAAAACAGGTGCGAGAAAACTGTGTGAAGTGTGAGGAGTCACAGTGGAATTGAGTCTGAAATGTACTCCCACCATGAATTCAACCTCCAGACGCTTTATAAGCTATAATTCCTAGGAGTCATGATACCATAATAGCCACTTAAAATTAGACTTGTTCAAATTCTTGTTTATGTCCAAGCTTCACACTTATAAACTTATTTTCATTCAAATCGGAGCTCATCCGTTCCTACAAAGCAATCATTTTATATCCCTTTCAGAATGACTCTGTATAGTTCTAAAGTTGTCTTGGAAGAAGACACCTTTGTTTTCTTCAATGCTCTGAAGTGTGAGGTCTACATAATTTGCTAAATGCATCGTGTTTACATATGCATAAGCCAGTTATCTCCAAATCACCATCTCTTGCCGGCACTACTGGCTGGATGCGTAAACAAAATGAAGCTTAATTTTCTATAAGCAGCCTGCCATGGTTTCCAAATAAGCTTGCAAAGACACAAACAAACTAAATTACAGAGTGGTAACTACACAGACAGGGATGAGAAGCCAGGGCCGAAACGAGCCAGGTGTGTGAACTAGGTATGCCATCATGCAGTTGCTGTGTACAGACAAACAGAATGACCCTGCAGGGATTGCCCACGCTGCTGCCAGCCTGGGGCTGAGATCTTGTGTGTTAGCAGTGGGCCCTGATAGCCGTATTTTACTTCCAGATGTCCTGTTAGTTCCTTTGCTCGAGCTTGGGGAGGACCGTGTATCTGTGCTCAGGGGATTACCAAGGAGCAGGGTCTCCTTTTCCTAAGTAGTTCCGAGTGGACAGAACAAACCATAGACTTTAACTCTTTGGCTGTAGGTTCAAATGTCAGCATTGATGTGCCTGCCAAGAAAGGGGTGTAGGCTGGTAGGAGTAAGCTTTAGGCTTTAGTAAAGACAACAGTGCTACCCCCCCAGGGCATTCAAAGTCTTGGCTCAGACCAGTATCTTCGTGTAATAAGTCTCTCTCTCCTAATTCCTGTCCCTGCGAAATCCATTCTCTGTTTGGCTGGAAGACAGTTCCTGTAACTTCAGCCCTCTCCCTCATCCTCAAAGGAGCAGGCTGGCTGCTTTGTGCTTCTCTCAGTTCTGCATGCAAGTCTTAGTGCTTCTGTGGCCATGGGAACATTGTTTGCAGTTCATTCAAGGTGATCATATTTGTGGTGGTTTGAATGAAACAGCTTCCATAGCCTTGTGTGTTCTGAACATTTGGTCTCCAGCTGGTGGCGATTTGGGAAAGTTGCGGAGCCTTTGAGAGGTGGACACTTGTTTGAGGAGGTGTGAGTGGGGGCAGACCTTGATGTTTATGAGAACAACCTACTGAGCTTCAGAGATTCCACACTCTGGCTGCTGCCTTCCAGCTGACATGGCCAGATGTGATGCCCAGCCTTTGCTCTGCTATACTTTCCCTGCCAAGGTGAAACTTTCCCTGGAGACTGTTAGCTGAAATAAACCCTTTCCTCCCTTCAGCTGCTGGGGTGTTTCGTCTGAGTAGGTAAATGCTACAATATTATTTCCACGGTGCCTTCTGCAAGCCTGTCAATGCTTGCCATTTGATCAGGCACTGTGTCCAGACCTCGAGGTAAGTCAGGTGTGACAACTGTAGCATCCTTGCTGTTTTGATTTCTGAGTCCAGAAGGGACAGCAGGCTGTGATGTAGCACAAAAGGGTGGGCAAGTATGTATTGGGTCCAGGAGCTGCCCACAAGGTGTCTTCCAGGATGGGTATTGAGAGGAGACTGCTCAGATGAATGTAGTCTGATCTGAACCCTGGCTCTCTGTGTAGGAGCATTGTGGAAGAGATAAGTCTAAGTCCCTGGTTAAAATTTCCCCAAGTCAGTATCTGGGAAAGTGTTCTTTTACAATCAGGTGAGGGAAGACTGAACACCAGGCAAGGGCCATGTCTTAATCACCTCCGAATCCCCTTGAATGTCTGGCTCAGGGAGTGCTGGAATTGAATGCAGACTTGCCTCAGGGTTGAGGGCAAAATTGAGGACAGAGCTCAGACTGTGTTGATTGAAAAATTCTGCATTTAGGGCTGGTGAGTGGCTTAGTGGTTAGAGAGTTTGCCTGCAAAGCCAAAGGACCCTGGTTGGATTCCCCAGGACCCACATAATCCAGATGTACAAGGTGGCACATGCATGTGAGGTTTGTTCGCAGTGGCTGGAGGCCCTGGTGCTCCCATTCTCTCTCTCTCTCCCTCCCCTTCTTTCTCTCAAGTAAATAAATAAAAATCTAAAAAAATTTAAATTCTGCATTTACGGTTTATTTTTCCCCTTTGGGTTCAAAAGAAAAACGTTAGCATGTGGCATGAGAATGGATGGATAGGTGCAAAGTGTCCTGAGTAGCAGTGTACAAACCCTGATGATCATACCTCGGCTTTCTCCCATGTCTGACATGTTGTCTGACGCTACATTTGTTCACTTATTCACTCACTCGTTCCACACACCCCAGCTAGCCATCTGTGCTGCTTCAGCTCCTGAGTTCCGCTCGGAGGAGACACCCAAGTGAGTGTGACATGTAGTGCTTCCATGCAGGGAGCAGGAGGTTATGAGAGAGACTAACAAGGAAACAGACTTCATGTGTTTCTTTTGTATATCTATTTGTGTATGCATGTGTGTGTGTGCGGGGGGGGGAGAGGGGGGAAGGGAGGTACCACGGTCTGTCCCCACTGCAAACAAATGCCCACCCAGCTTAACATGGGTACTGGGGAACTGAACCCGGATCATCAGGCTTTGCAAGCAATCCTTTTTAACCATTAAGCCACCTCTCCCTCACTGTTGAAAGTCAATCAAAGGAATGCAGAGGTTCTCCTAGTGGCCTAACAGCTCCTTCTCCACACTGTACTATTAACTCCTACAGACCCTTGAATAGGCTCTTGATGCATTTAGAAACACATACAAATAGCATCTCATCAGCACAGTAACATGACACACACTGCACTTGACTCTTAGCTTGAACAATCCTGTGTGTTATCAAGATTCTCTCCCTTTTGTCCCCACCTCTCTCTGAGCTCGAACTCAGGGCCTAACATATGTTAGCCAAGTGATATACCGCTGAGCTATATCTTGAGCCCTTTTATTTTTATTTTGAAACACCTTTTTTCCTAAGTTACCCAGACTGCTTTTCTTTGTCCGTTGTTTGAGGTAGGCTCTAGGCTGACCTGGAATTCACTATGTAGTCTCAGGGTGGCCTTGAACTCACAGTGGTCCTCCTACCTCTGCTTCCCAAGTGCTGGGATTAAAGGTGTGTGCCACCATGCCTGGCCAGACTTTTTAAAAAATTTTTATTGACAATCTCCATACATACACACAATGTAATCTGATCATAATCCCCTCCCACATCCTTCTTTGTTCCTCCCTTTTCTGTATCCGCCCCCACTGAACCTTTTCTTTTTTTTTTTTTTTTTTTTGTAACTAGTCTCTTCTATTTTGATGTCATCATTTCAACTTTGCTAATATTTTATTCAGGTCTTGTGTTTGGTAGTGTTAGCTGCTGTGAGGTCGTGAATGCAATGACCAAATTTTGTATAGAAGAAAGCACCCCTCCCAACCCTTGGCTGTTTCATTCTTTTACTGCCTCTTACACAGTGATTCTTGAGCCTTGGAGGGTGTGATAGAGATGTCTCATTTAATGATGACATGACACTCTACTGTCACTTCTCAGCACATTTTATATTTGTATTTATTTGTTTGAGAGAGAGAGAAAGAGAAGGAGAAAGAATGGGCACACCAGGGTTTCTAGCCACTGCGAATGAACTCCAGACGCATACACCACCATGTGCCTCTGGCTTACGTGGGTGCTGGGGAACTGGTCATGGGGCTTTGCAGGCAAGTGACTTAACCACTAAGTTATCTCTCCAGCCTGAGTTTTGAGTCTCCCCAGGAGTCACTGCCATCTGAAAAAAAGAAGCTTCTCTCACCAAAAGTGAGAGTAGCATTCACAGATGGGCATAAACCCAACTATTTACAGGGCGATTTGGTAAGCATAATATACATTTAGCCAAACAATAGTAGTTTTCCCACAGGACTTAGGCCTTCCCAAGTCATAGGCTTCTGACTATGTTTTCAGTACCAGGCATGAGGTCTCTCCCATGGAGCAGCCTCAAATCCAATCAGAGAGCAGTTCCCAGGCTGGTCTTGAACTTAACTATATGGCCAAGGCTGGTCATAATCATGCGATTCTCTTGTCTCACCTCAGGCTCCTGAGTACCTGGGATTATAGGTATGTACCGCCAGGCTCACAGTCTGGCCATCACTTTAAACAGTAATAAACTTAACATATGATTTTTCTTTCCCATCACCTCCTTTCCTTTTCTTTTGCTCCTTGCATGTGCATTTCTCCCGCTTGGGTTTCTTTGTCTATAAAGTATGTACAATCTTGTATTCTTGATTTTCTGTCCTTTAATGATTTCACCTGAGCCTCAGCTATTAGATATATAACGCAATCCACAAATTGATCCCCCTTGTTCTTCCCCCTCTTTTTTTGTTGTTTCAGCACTGAATTTTTAGAGTGTATCCCACTTGCATTCTTGCCGCAATCTTCCCCTTTGTCCCTTTGCAAGGAACTTCATTTCACCACATCCTTACATTGGCTGCAGTGAGTTATGCAGTGACTCTTTTGAAGGGCTCATGGTGACAACAGTCCCCAGGTTACTGCATTTCAAACTGGGCTTTTGCTTTGTTTGTTCAGGTGGATGTAACATCCTTGGTTCATGCTTCTTTTCCAGAGTAACTTGTCGATAGCTCTGCTTGCTGTCCCCTCTGGTTTTGAATCCGGAGGTGGTGAGATCTGAGCACAGCTTTGTTCTTTTCTCTCACGCAAGTTCCTGGGATATGTCTTTTTCGAGCATATTGACATTTCTTTCTTTTGAAAATCCAGTAATTTGATTAGGACGGATCTTGGCATTGACCATTATAAGTCCATTTCCCTTGCTTACACTGTGCCTTTTCAGCATGCAAAATCAACTCATCTTGATTTCAAGAATGGCTTAGAGGATGATATCTGTAGCAGTTACCTTCTTGTCGCTGGGATAAAACACTCATCCAAAATCAACTTATGGAAGGAGAGGGTCTATGGTGGCTTACAAGCTTGAAAGAAAGCTTCATCACGGCCCAACAGAGCAGAGGCTGAATGTCACATCTTGCCAATGCAGATGGCAGAAAACAGCAAGACAGTGAACTGGCTCTGGCAAGGGGGAGCTGGGCTATAACACCCCAAGTCCAGCCTCAAGCAACATACCTCCTTCCAGCCCTTCCAGCAAGTCTCCACCTTCCAGATTGCCACCAGCTGGGTATTTGATATGAGGCTTAATCACAAACCCATGAGGCTATGGGTGACATTTCACACTGACAGTGTCACAGGAATCTGAAGCTATCCTATTCCACTGTTTACACTTGATTCCTCAGGGGTGACAGTTATGCATAGGCAGTATTTCCTCAGCATCTTCTCCTGAGCTCTCACAAGCTCCCGGGCCTGCTGTGTTGCCTGCTTCCTTTTTCTGTGCTCCCTCCTCTCATTCTCATAGCCTTCCCTCTGGTTTTGGGGGTCTGTTCACCCTGACACTTCTTCTCCTCTTCTGCCTTGCCACTTGTCTCTCTCTGTTTTTATCCAAGCTCCTTTATTTATTTATTTTTTTCTTTTATCAAGGTGATGGACTCATTTGAATTTATTTTGTTTTGTGTGATCCACGTTTTCCTGTTTTTCTATTTTCTACTCAGTGTTCTTTTCTTTTCCAAAATTATTTCTCTTTATTAAATTTTTAAAAGTAATAAATTACTTTTTAATTTTAAAAGTAATTTTTATACCTTCGTTTTAAAGCTTACAAAGTCCTCTCCCACCACCCCTCCTTCATCCCCTCTCCCACCTCACTCCACTGCACCCCTCTTCATTCCAAATATTCCTTCTTCCATTGTGATGTCTTTTACTACCCTCTTTCATCATCCATTACAACCTGTTGATGGACCCAATGTTGTGCAGGTAATTACAGCTGCTATGAGGTCATGAATAGAACAACCACTTTGCATCTGGAGGACAGAATTCCAAAGCCCTCTTCCCCATCTTTGGCTCTTACATTCTTTTTGCCATCTTTTCTTAAGTAGTCTCTGAACCTTCATAGAGAACTGTGATAGATATGTCTTATTTAGTGATGATCACTATCTCCTCTCTCAGCACTTTGAGGACTCTTGAACTTCCAAGCAGCCATCTGAAAAGAAAAGCTCCTCTAAACAAACGTGAGAGTAGAACTAATACATGGGCATAAATGTAAATATTTAGAGGCCCATTTGGTGGGCATAACATATCCATTTAGCCAGACAACAGTAGTAGCTTCCCCCCCCCCACCCTCATTGCTTATGACCTCCCCAGCCATAGGCTTTGAACTATGTTTTCAGTATCAGGCATGGAGTGGGCCTCAAGTCTAATCTGAGAGTTGCTGGTTGTCCCCATAACAGGCAGGCCACTATTGTACTGGTGAGCATATCTTGCCTTGCTGGCCAGCTGTATAGGTTGCAGGTTTCACTGCTGGTTAAGACTGGTGATGACTTAAATAAACTTTTAAAAGCACAAAAGCAAAACAGTGTCATAAGTTTTACTGCTCTGCATTATTGAAGAGAAACTTGTGGCTGGAAAGCAAGGGACCGGGCTACCTGCAGACTTCATGGCCCAAAGGTACCCAGCTTCATTTGCTTACCAGCGACAACTGGCTTCTAGTGAAATGGCTTCTGTGTAATCCCATCATCTCTGTGTCTGTGAAGTGAACCAGGCACAGGAGGCCTCTCCCCTCACTGCGCTGTTATCTTGGTACAACCAAGATGAATCTGGCAGCCTCCCACTTGAGCACAGAAAGAACTATTTTGCAGGCGTTTCTGAGCTCTATGCAACAAGTCCTTTTTCTTCTTAAGCAATCTGTTTAATCTTTGCCTTTCCTCAGACCCTTTCCTTCTGCTGAGGAAAAACCTTTGGTTTGTTGCTTTAGGGAGGAGCCCCTTGCCTCTTGGAAACAGATTTGTGTTGTTCTTGTTAGCTAGTGTTTTTACTGGCCCGCCTTCATTTCCATCTGGGTGGGTTTTCAATACTTTACAAGGCTAGGGATTCATATTCTCCCTTTCCCCACCCTTCCATTCTAGTTTCAGTCAAAGTGAAGTATACAGGCTTTTATTTTTATTTATACTGTTTATTATCTATTTATTCAGGAGAGGCAGACAGATGTCGCTAGCTATGTCCTGCTACCTCGTTTGATACTGAATCCACAGACAGGCAATTGTGATTAAATATAGCAGTTTTCCTAGAAACATGAATGACAGTGGCTAGTATTCTATTCCTGTGTTGGTTACATGGTCCTTTCTGTATCTAGAGGAGGTCCCTGGAGGTTTGGCCATCGGCTGGCTCTCATGCCAAGTCACTGTCTCCATTCATGCCCCAAGGGGAGTACAGAAGAGAGAGTTGAGTTGTGTGGCCTGAAGGGTAAGAGGACTAGTGAGTGCCACACTTAGCCTGGCAGCATCTCCATAGCCTGTAGTCCCTTTAATGGTCATGGGCGGTGCTTCCTTGGATGCGCCTTATGTCATCCCACTCCCTCACCCCTTTATCCACCAGACACATGGAGAGTGGGCGTGCCAGGCTGCACACAGCCCAATCCTGGCTCCAGTCTCTACCCTCTTACCAGAATCCCAGGAGATGCTACTACTGGACCTTGATCACAGAACTGCATGGTATTATTGCCCAGCCTATTAGCCTGTATAAGGTCCACACTAGGCCCGAGCCAGGGAAAGACCTGGGAGAGGTAAAAGAAGCACAGGGCTCTTAATTTGGCCTACCTAACTCCTAATTCCTCATTGGATCTTTGAATCCAAGTGTCCAGTGTCCTTCTCCCATCCTCACCCCCTAAATTAAAGAGCCATTCATAGGTTCCAGGCTTCCTCTTATAGTCAGTATGAGAGCTCAGATCTAAGGCTGCCCCAGGTGGCCTTCCTCCAATCCCTTGTAGCTTTCTGCCTCCACTAAATAGTCTAGTACAGTTCTATCACCTATTTATGTACATGCATGTGTTATAGCTTTAGGCACTGAAAACAAGCTAACACTACATTTAGTAAAATCTAGATTGAAGGGCTAAATTGGAGTAGGTTAAACTGGGTCTTAGAAATAGAGATCTTTTTTAGCATTTCTTATTGAGAGTTTTATTACATGAACATACTTTAATTTGATCATATTACCTACCTATTTCCTCTTTTGTCCCTCCTCCCCCTCCTCTACTCCACTGAGATCCCTCTTTTCTCCAAGTACCCTTTCTTCTATTTTGATGCCTCATTGTTTTTGTCCCCCTCTGTCCTCTATGTCAAAATGTTGATGGGCCCAAAACAATGCATGTCCTGTAGGGGTCATGAAAACCACTGTGGGGTCATAAGAACGAGGACTTGTTTTACATTGCCTTCAAAACATATTTCTGTCACTAAAATGACATTCAGCTTTAGAGTTGGCATCTGTCCTAGAAAAAAAAATCAGTGCTATGTCCTAAGTCACATCTTAGGACAGATAGGTGCATATGTAATGCATAGTAACAGACTGCCTTAAGTAGACAGCCATGCCTATGCTTTTGATACACATTTATGATTTGCAAATAGATTGAACCATACTAAGGTCTGTGTACTTTTTCTGAGTAGAGCAAATCTTAAGTGGAAAACATCTTTGGTCATCATTTTTTTTTTTTTTCAAATGGCTTCCTCAGTGTTTCTAAGTCTGCCAGCAGTGAGGTCTCCCTTTCCAACTTCTCCCTGCATGACAGCCTCCTCCTGGAAGCCCTCCCTGACGGCAAGTGGCTCCTTGAGCACATATATTAATATAGGTAAAGTGACGCCAGACAACAGCTCTGCCATTCCGCAGTGTTGCGCCCAGACATCGCCTGCCGCCCCCTCGCCACGTGCACCCCTACCCAGAGCTCTGCCACTCTCTGAAGTCCAGGCTGAGCCCATTCATACCCTATCTTGGGGCACCTGCCATTGCTTGTTTTAAATGACAATAACAGCTATTATTTCTCAAGCTTAGTCTTTATTAGCTGCAGGCCCAAGACAGTTGGTCGGCCATGAATCTTCAGTAAAACTCTGGCCATAATTCTGTGTTTTATAGTCACTGCTAATCTATGACAGGTCTCCTAGGCAAGCCCCAACCCACTGACTAGGAAATACATTTCAAGCCATAACTGGCATTTCTAACCAATATTTTGCATATTCAGGTTTTTTGTTTTTTGCCCTGGAGTGTGAAAAAGGCTGTGGATTTTATCAGAATGTTTGAAGGCTTATTTTATTTGGGTATCCTTTCTGCTAGACTATTCAAGGAGAAAAATAAGTGTTACTCTACTAATGCACATTTACAAATGTTGTGTGAGTTCTAAATGTATTTCTTTTTCCACTTGAAGGATTATCAGTAGGATCAAGGGGAACATCAAGTCTCCTTAAATCAGGTTACCAAGAATAGTTTAAATGGCTTTAATAGGGAAATTTATCCATCTTTGCTTGCAGGTTGTTCCATTAATTAGTTTAACTCGTCTTCTTCCAAGTTTAATGTCGGTATTTTAAGCTCTTCCAAAGACTGCTTTTTAAGAAGGATTTTTATTAGCAAGCTCCAAAATAACAGGGCCTTAATTCTTTCCTTGTGCCTGTTTTTACTTGAAATGATACCTTCTCCATGGATAAGAGAACGTGCATATATACTGATGTTTTAGGCACTGAAGAGTAAAAACTGAAATTATATATTGTAATACAATTTAATTTACACAGGCATAACCTGTCCTGCCAAGTTAAGCCCCAGTTAGAAGGTGGGGTTTAAAAGCTCTTCCTGGGGCTGGAGATATGGCTTAGCAGTTAAGTGCTTGCCTGTGAAACCTAAGGACCCTGGTTCGAGGCTTGATTCCCCAGGACCCACGTTAGCCAGATGCACAAGGGGGCGCATGTGTCTGGAGTTCCTTTGCAGTGGCTGGAGGCCCTGGCGCGCCCATTCTCTCTCTCTCTCTCTCTCTATCTCTAATAAATAAACAAAAAAATTTTTTTAAAGCTCTTCCTGGAGCCCCCGTTGGGATTTCTCTCATTGCAATTCCATGTGTCTAGAAGCTCTAACATTAGCCCCTCAAGTGTGAGTGCTCCCCACTCCTGGCTCCTCCCTACTCCTGGCCCCTGAGGTTGTTTGGCACAGCAGGCGGCAGGGTGTTAGCTATTGTTGGTGTGGAGGGCTTAAGTGTCAGCTTTAGGTGAGATTGACACTGCACGTGCACTGGTCGCCTTTGCGGGGACAAAACACACAAACCAGAAGCGGCTCGCGGGACCACAGGGCTTCTTTTGGCTCGTGGTTTCCAGGAGAAGTTTTGTCATGGCAGGGGAAGCACGGGCAGAGCAGACAGCAGCACATCACATCATCTTGGTGGAAGTAATCTGAAAAGTGAACTAATGAACACCCAGTAGGACTGGACTACTAAACGTCAGGGTCCAGCCCTGCGACACACCTCCTCCACAAAGGCTCCACCTCCCAAAGGCTCCACCAGCTAGGAATCCAGGATGAGTCTTGATCGTAAACACAGGAAGGCAATGGGGGACGTTGCGCATTCTAACCACCACATACTGTCACCGTCCTCATTTACAGGAGAGAAAGCAGGGGTACAGAGAAGGGTTTAGAACAACACCCAGTTCACTGAGAGCTGGCTGGCAGACTCAGAAGCCCAAACCCTACGCTCATCATTCTGTGCCAGAGGGGCAGAGATGCAGGTGCCTTTGGGAACCTGAATTGTGGGACAGGAGCTGCTGAACTGCCAGCTAACAGCCCCGGGGCATGAATTTCAGCATTCTGTATTCATTCACCATGGTAGGACCTGGGAGAGATTAGTGAACTTTTTTCCCCTGAAATGTAACAGAGGAGAATCATGTCATTTCATGTGCAAATACCATATGATCTGTAGGTCTTGGTTTCAAAATGTTTCGATTTGATCAGCCACCATGCCTCCGTCGTGCACAAACACAGTCACAGGCAATAGATGCTGAGTGTGGACTAGGTAGCAGACATGGTGTGGTTGGTGCACGGGGACATCCTACTTGAAGCCTTCCCTAATCTTGCCCAGCTAGGCCTGCTGCTGCTGTCATTGTGCACTTGAGGAAAACTGACTGAAAGCTCTTTGACCACAGATGCCGCTGGAATCTCTGGTCAACGTTGTCTGTCACCTCTCCTGTCCTCCCCTTGAAAGCACAGTCTCTCCAGTCATTGCTGCTTGTGCTATCCGAGCAGTTTCAGGCCTCATTTATGCACCAGTTTATCAGAGCACATGTTCCTCAGGGAAGCTTAGACCCACTGCTTACTTCTGTCCTCTTTCAAGCTCCTGGAGAATGCTGCATCCCCTCCCCAGCTTCCCTGCACATTGTCCAAGCCTGGACGATGTCAGCTATACAGCCACAGGAGGGGTCGCCAGTGTCGTGAGCATGCGACGGTGGAGGTCAGAAGCTGGGCCCAGGGAAGGTTACCTCGCCTTAGCTCAAATCTCAGCTCTGAGAGGTATTATCCCAGCGTCTAAATCTGCACCCCAAAGAAGGCTCAGCCAGACCTTTTACAGGAGTTGCTAATTGCAAACACTCTGAGCGCATTGATCCAGAGCCGCTCTGATTAAGTAATTACTCACAGCGGCACCTAGGCGGGCTGAAAGAGATTACAGCGAAAGGACTGGCGCCGGGTCTCCAGTGCTGAGAGGCCTTGCAACCTGCTCTGAGAGAGAACTTGAGTCTGGCCCAATTCTTTAATTACCTTCGGAAGCACCAGAGTTTAAATTAAATTCTGATGGTTTTCATATTACCTTCTGCAGAACCTTGAGGTAAGCATCGTGAGGCTGGGGTGGAAGGAGGTCAGGCGTGGGGTTCTCCTTGGGCCTCCTCAGCTACAGAGTTCTTGCATTCGAGAGACCAGTAGTTGGTCCCCTGGCAGAGGTTCACAGATGCCACCAGGCTGTGTGATGTCACATGGGCCATTTTCAGACATCCTCAGTTGGATGTTCAAAAGTGGCTTCAGTCACCTTTGCCGCCATCTGTCCCTCTGATCAATGTCAACACTAGCTTTGAATAAAACACTTGTATCCTCCTCATACCTGCGTTGATCTATCACTTGGCATTTCATGCACCTCCATTCCCTTTCAAACCCTCTTTGGAAAGGGCTATTTTGTCACCCAGCCCCCAAACTCATTAACAAACAGAATTCATCTTAGCATGTGGCATAAGGCCTTTGGGAACATTTTTTTTTTTTTTCCAGCAAGCTTGAATTTCCTAGCTCCCGTTTCTGTTCTCTCAAGACTATCCCCTATATATTTGTTTGTTTTCAAGATAGGGTCTCACTCTGCCCCAGGCTGACCTGGAACTCACAGCCTCCTACCACTGCCTCCTGGGTGCTTGGACTAAAGGTGTGTTACTATTCCTGGCGTATCCCCTATTTTTAAGGTCCAAGGAGGATGGGGCATATGAGCCAAGGTCATGTAGAGCTAGTATGGGGTAGAAACAATGCCTGGCTCCCCCAGCAGCTGATGCTCTGTTGACTGACCAGCCATTTCCCTTTCCCTTTGTCCCCCCATGCTGCAATCACCCAGAAAGACTTGTTCTGTCTTCCTCTGTCAGTTGGATCTCTGTGTTCTACCTTGGCCTGAATGCCACTGCTTGCGAACAGTGTTGTCTTAGAGCCCTTTAGAGCTCCAGGCCTTGGGTAAAGACAAGAGGGTGCTAGTTAGACAGGACATCACGTCCACGGCCTAAGCTGTACACAGCCTTGGAGCTGCATGTGCCTTGTTTCTACCTGCTTACTTCATTCTGGTCATCCTTTCCAAACAAAAGCCTGCGGGAGAGCACCAAATTACCTGGGCCTTTACCGGCCTCACTCTGCTTCCCTGGGGGAGGGAACTGTCTTTGTACCTGCTGGGGAGCAGCGTGCAATGGCGTTATACACTTTTCCTAATGAAGCACCAGTGGCTGTACACGTGACATGGAGCAGCCTGGGCTGCAGGCCTCCCAGAAGGACATTGTTCTCACCCCAAAGCTAATGAAGGCAAGAGTGTCACTAGCTGCTCTCTCCATTCTCTGTTGCTGAGCCAAGTGCTGCCTGGGCCACCTGCAGAGCTTTGTGTACGGTTAACAGTCCTGACATCTTGATTTCTTGCAATGCAGAGCGTGGACCAAATATATTAATTGCCTAATTAGTGTTGGGTACCCAGTCTGCCTTTGGAGTTTGTAACCAATGTGTTCCATCAGGCATTCTTTCTTTACATAGATATCTTCTGAACAACTCCTACATGTTAGGTAGTAAGTAACTGCTGGGAAGACAGGTGTGAGGGAGTCAGACTGATCTCCTGTCACAGAGCTTGTCCAGTTGGGAGAAAGCAAGCAGAAACGACAACCTGAATCTCCTATTATCCTGCCTATAAGATAAGCAAGGGGAGATATTATTCTTCACTTTATCTTTTTAGATTTTATTTTATTTATATGAGAGAGGGTGAGAAAGAGGCAGATATGGGGGAGAGAGAATGGGTGCATCAGGGCCTCTAGCTACTGCAAACAAACTCCAGATGCATGTGCCATCTTGTGCAGCTGGCTTACGTGGGTACTGGGGAATCAAACCTGGATCCTTAGGCTTCCCAGGCAAATGCCTTAACCGCTAAGCCAGCCATCTTTCCAGCCCAGATATTATTCTTTATATTACCTCAGGCTTGAAGACAAAGCATGACTATAAACTTTTAACAGGTACGGGAATGTCTGTTGAACACGTGGGACATGGGAAGGGAAAATGAAGTGACTGCATTCCTGTGGCGTGTCAGTAGCGGAAGCTATGCTTGGCTGGTCTCTCATCTCACTACATACAGCGACATGTGCCAAGCTACCTCTTGCCGTCGCTAAAACTTCAGGTTATAAATGACAGCAGGAGGGTTCTGAGGGTCGCCGGGAGTGGGCTGCATTGCAGGCTGAGGCCGACTCACACCAGGTTCCATGCTGCCATGCGCAAGGGGCTGAATGGGAAGTCTTCTGGAAAGAAATCACCCTGAAAGCTGAAATGTGCAGGAGACACAGGCTAGGCAGCAGGGCCAGGGTAGGAGCGGCAGGCAGGCCCTGGCATGGAGGCCGAGAGAGAGGGAGAGAGAGAGAGAGAGAGAGAGAGAGAGAGAGAGAGAGAGAGAATGCAGAAGAGACTGGCAGGTCTTCAGGGCTGATCCTGAAGGCTGCTAACCTCCCATTGTGAACTTCAGACCTGACCCTCAGAGCGACCAGGAGCCTCTGAAGTGGTCCCAGAATGAAAATTACTTGATCTGAGTCCAGTTTGTAAAGATCACGTTGACTGTGAGATGGGGAAGGGGTTGTGGGAAGCAAGACGGGAGGCTGGGGGAGGCCTGCTGTGGCTCTCTCAGAGGGTGGCAGATGTGACGACACAGGCTGGAAGGCAGTGGGGACAGCAAGGAGAAGCACATTTTGTTTGCTGTGTATGAGACAGAAAGACAGACTGACCGGCAGGAAGGACAAGATAGAGAAATCCGAGACAATTCCCAGATGCCTGCCCCGAGGCTGAGTATCTGGAGACACTCACAGAGGGACTGTCCCTGCGTCCCAGCAGTATTGTCCGGGTCCCAGCCCTGTTGGGCCAGACTGAGTCATGTAAGCAAGGTATGCAGTGATTTACAGAAATGAGGAGGCACTTGGGGAGACATGACTGAGGTGGAGGATGCTGAGCAGAGACTCCTGGGAGAAGGGAAGCATAAAAAATAAGCTGAAACCCAAATGGAGTTGGGAGGAAACAAGACTGAAAGTGAGAGACTTTGCCAGAATGTGTCCCTCAGGAAGGTAAAGCGGTCAGACAGACCAGGATCCTGGTCATCATGACTTAACCAAATGCTCCCCGGGAGAGAACCCTCTTCGTCTAAAGACTGACTCTGCTGGCCTGAGCACCCAGTTCTCCCACCAGGAGGTGTGTGGAGCCCAGTAGGACCCCTCCGTGGAAATGCCAAGGACCGTTCCATCTCTCAGCAGACAGCGTGTGAATGGCCGTGGATACAGTTTTACAGTTTGCATGAACATGACCCTTCCCCAGGAAATAGCCTTTGGGTTCCTCCTTCCCAAGAGCATAAATCCCAGCTAGTGCTTTCACCCAGGTGGTGATGGATGCTTGGAGAGACATTTTTCTCCTAAAGCCTGTGTAGTGGCTAAAAGTCCAGACCTGAAAAAACAGTTCACTGCAGGGTACTGTCTGGTTATTTTCTTTCCTCTAACACATACCAAACACCAGGCAGACTGTACCTGATTTTTTTTTTTTTTCCTTATAGGAATCACTCACCTGAGGACACTATGAGTTAGCCAAGCCCAACAATTGAGTATCTTCTATCTCCATTTCTGTTCTCTGATCGATCTCTCTCTCTCAATTTAGTCCATGGCTTCCCACTCGTGGGCTTGTCCCTGAGTGGCATATTCACTCTTTCAAGATTTCACCACCTGATTTGTTCAGCCATCCATAGCCTCTGTACTCCGGGAAGCCTGTGGGAAATCCAGTGGGTTTGTGGAGGTACAGGTTACCTGCACGTGTGCCAGGATTTAGTGAGACACGACTGACCCTTTTATCTTGCAGTATATCATATCTTTGCAAGTTGGCTTGGCAATTTTCTCTGCTTGGTGGACATCGTGGATACCTGGTGTGCACAGCAATAAAGAAAACAAATGAATGAAACTAGCTTTCCATTTTCAAATGCGAGATGACTGTGGAGTCCACACCCTGTCGTCAGAAAATCACACTGCTGTTTGGAGCCGAGTGTAGTGGTTACCTTCTTATTGCTGGGGCAAAGCATCCAGCCACTGACGAAAGGAAGAGATTTATTTGCTTACAGTCCCATAATGGGGGTGATAGTATGGCAACTGGGTATCTATCTTGTCACATCATCTAGGTGGCAGTAGTCCCAAGTAAGCTATCTCTGGACACCCAATGGGCTGGACTATAAAGCCCCAAGGCCCACCCCAGCAACACATCTCCTCTAGCAAGTTGACATTCCTCAAAGGTCCCCATAGCCTCCCAAAGGACTGCCATCTTGGATCCAAGCATTCAAAACACATGAGCTTACAAGGGGACATTTCATTCAAACCACTACAGGTGAGAGATGTCAGTCTAGTGCGAGCCGGATTTCCCAGGGGCTCTGCGTTGGGACAGGTCAATGGGTTAGTGTGGCTTCTTTCTGAAATCAGAGTTGGTACCTGGGCAAAAAGCTAGAATCTCTTGCCTTCAGCCATACACCCCCATTCCTCCTCGTGAGCATCGCTTAGCAGGAGATGTTGGGCCCTGGCTCTTAGAGGCTTATTGTCTATCCTTTCTTCTCATCTCAAAAGGCTGAAGGGAGGGCTGGAGAGATGGCTTAGTGGTTAAGTGCTTGCCTGTGAAGCCTAAGGACCCCGGTTCAAGGCTTGATTTCCCAGGACCCACACTAGCCACATTCACAAGGGGGCGCACGTGTCTGCAGTTCGTTTGCAGTGGCTGGAGGCCCTGGCGCGCCCATTCTCTCTCTCTCTGTTGCTCTCAAATAAATAAAAATAAACAAAAAAATTAAAGCCTGAAGGAAGGTAGGAGACACACTCATTTTGATCTGTAGCTATCATAATGATCTCCACAAAGTTGGAAAATTCAAAATATTAGCTACCTTCATTCCAGTGCCAACTGGTATGTCACCCTGTGGGCTGGAACTTTCCTGTACGGTGTTGTCCAGTGTGAGGACCCACCACATGAGACGTGTGAGTACTAGAGTGAGACACACTGAGGAGCTACATTTTTAAATGCGTTTAATTTTAATTCATTCCAATAGGGAAGCACAAATACCTGCTTCTACTAACTTCCTGTGTGGCCAAAGCCAGCTTTGTTTTGGTCCATCTGTCTTACTGGTATGAAGTTTGCTCTAAGGTGGCCTACAGATCTTCATCTTTTGTTTGTTTTTGTTTTTTCAGGTTATGGCCTTGCTCTAAGCCAGGCTGACCTGGAATTAACTCTGTACTCTCAGGCTAGCCTTGAACTCATGGCGATCCTCCTACCTCAGCCTCCTGAGTGCTGGTATTAAAGGCATGCACCATCATGCCTGGTTTTTAGATCTTCAATTTAAAAATAATAATTATAAAAATAATAAAAATCACTGCTGGCATATCTCTGTTAAGGACTTAAAACATAATGTCTTACTTGCGGTCACTTAATGATGCTATATTCTGAGTCTACTGATAAGGAGATGGAAATG
Organism: Jaculus jaculus; assembly: GCF_020740685.1. Classification (NCBI taxonomy): domain Eukaryota; kingdom Metazoa; phylum Chordata; class Mammalia; order Rodentia; family Dipodidae; genus Jaculus; species Jaculus jaculus. Next base: position 34,741,488 of record NC_059107.1, on the reverse strand, counting down.
CCAAGAAGTTAAAAGAGATGCAGGCCTGCAGGTCTCCTAGCCAGTAAGTGGCAAAGCTGAGATTCACTCTTGGCAGAGTGACCCCACCGTGTTCTACCCCTCTGCCCAACAAGTAATCCTGATGCTATTTTCTGCCTGGTGTCTCAAGATACTATTGAGTCCTGCCTGTTTGTTAAAAACCAGGCAGTGACTTGAGGTCACTGGCAACTTGGGTACAGTTCTAGGTGCACTTGCTGCCTTGGAGGTGAAAGCTGAGATCCTAGCTGGGCAGAGTGCGTAGAGCCATCCCGGGCCTGGACATTTCCCCACTAGTTTGGAGGGTGGAGAAAGACCTTTCAGGTCTGATCTAGAAAGCTGGGTCTAGCCTCAAGCCTCAGCCAGCTAAGAAAATAGGGGCTTGATTAAAGTGAGGAAACGTCGTGGGGTATGCTTTTCTTCCTAGCCTCCGTGAGGCAGATGGACGGACCTGAGCACCTCAATTCAGTCAGAGCCTACTATTTGGGGGCTGCTGTGGAGTTGGGATGAGACTTTCCACATCTCCATTACTGCCCCTTGGCTGTGGAGAGCCAGTGCGCTGTGGATTCTGACCCAGCTGTGCTGAAACTCTGTTTTCCTCAACTTCTTGGCTTGCTTGCTCCTACACCTTTGAAATTTGGGAAAATCGGCTATGGTGGGGATGGGGAGGACCACTTCCTTGCCCCTTTTTATTCACTGGGATTTGGGCTACTTGTGTGACTTTTAAGTTTCTCTTCAGTTGCTTAAAACCCACAAAATATCTTTGCTAGGATCCTCCTTTTCAGAATTAGTATAGGACCTAAGGAAACATCAGACGCCAGTGGCAAGTCAGCTCCCTTCTCGCCTTTGAGATTTCCCCTCACGTCTCAGCCTTCTAGAGACCTTCAACTAGCTCACAGTCGCTCCTCGCCTGCCTTCCATCTACCCATAGGGATTTTCTTTTGTTCTAGCAGTGTGTGTCGGCTCCAGCTATTCTCCAAGCCCTAAAAAAAAGGAGTTAAGTATAGATGGGCTGTGGTAGGTAAAAAGACTTCTTCCATGGAAAAGGCATTTTTCTTTGGGCAGCAGAAAGAACCAATGCCTAGAAAGAAGGCTAGCAAGATAGTCCAAACCTCATGCTAATATGAAATGGGGAGCCTGCTGCTCCTGGGGTTTCTTGATGTCCTAGGTAGCACCTCCCAAGGAACATGAGCTATTCCTGGGTTTGAACCTCTCAGCATGAGCACAGCGGAACATGCCATGTTCCGTGTGGTTACCAAGAGAGACCCGGGTCAGTCTCTGGAGGATGCTGAATAAAGGTGAGGCTGCTGCAACTTGAATTTGCTCAGAAGCTATCTAGGTTCAAGTGTGAACAACCCCACTTGTCCCAAGGCTCTCAGCGCTCAGTGCGTGCCCCTCTTTCCTGGTGATGGCAGAATCCCTGGGATGTCCGCAGGGTGCTCGGGTCAGCAGCCCTGCCCACATCTCACCATCTGTTCTCTGTTTCCTTCCAGCCTGTACTGACAAGGAGTTGAGGAACCTTGCTTCCCGGCTGAAGGACTGGTTTGGGGCTCTTCACGAAGATGCTAACAGAGTCATCAAGCCCACCAGCTCCAATGTAGCCCAAGGCAGTAAGACTCTGCTTTCGCTGTCTCACCTCCCCTCATTTATCAGAGAGAACTGAATTAACAGTAACATGTTTGGGTTGAAAAGAGAAACACGGCATTACCTTAACGTGTCCCAATTTTAGAGATTCTAAGAAAAAGACAACTTTTATTTTAATTATTTATTTATTTGGTTTGTTTGAGGTCGGATCTCACTCTGGCTCAGGCTGACCTCAAACTCACGGTGATCCTCCTACCTCTGCCTCCTAAGTGCTGGGATTAAAGGCATGCACCACCGCGTGTAGCTCAACTTTTTTAAAAGACTGATTTCAAAAGTACCATGTTTAACATAGGCACTTAAGAAAGCCTAATACATAGAAAAAAATATGTAAGTTTTTATATACTACCAGTTTTAAAACCCTATAAGCATGCTGTATAAGAATTACTTTAAAGTGTTTTCCTTATCATGTATGTGTATTACAAAGCTTGCTTATTTTAAGACGGGTTTGCCATTTAGAAATACTGCTGCTGAGTGTTCTCCTACGTTGCAGTTGCCAAACAGGATTGTGATTCATGGGTGTAACAATTTAAATAGGCCTTTAATCAGGGACATTTAGGTTGCTGCCCATGTTAGCAACACTGGAACTAGCACGTTTGAGGAGTTGAGTTTGTAGATGCCAGCTACTCTTTATTTTTGTTTTCCCTCAAAACTCCCAGATGAGGGCTGGAGAGATGGCTTAGTGCTTAAGCACTTGCCTGTGAAGCCTAAGGGCCCCGGTTCGAGGCTCAATTCCCCAGGACCCACGTTAGCCAGATGCACAAGGGGGCGCACACGTCTGGAGTTCTTTTGCACTGGCTAGAAGCCCTGGTGCACCCATTCTCTCTCTCTCTGTGCCTGTCACTCTCAAATAAATAAATAAAAATAAAAAACAAAAAAATTAAAAAAAATCCCAGATAAGCATATCCATCTCCCCGGCCATGAACATGTAGGTTCTGCAAGGAGGCTCCAGGGCCTCCGCTCCTTCCTACAGGGGAGAAACCACATCGAACCTTGTCTGCCGCCAGGGAGCAAGCTCAGGGTGGGCCTCGCGTTAGCACTCTCTCCATGCTTGGCACTCCGAGATGGTTGGTGGCGGGGAACTCCACACACTGTAGCCAACCAACACGAATCTTCAAATGCAGGTCGGTCTTGTGTTTTGAGTCAGGGTCTCTCTGGCCTGGAACTCGTGGTGATTCTCCTACCTCAGCCTCCTCAGGGCTAGGATGAAAGGTGTGAATGAGTACGCCCAGCTAAATGGAGGCAGTTTTGCCAAAGGCTTTTCTGTGTCATTTTGCTATTACCTGGTCGAAGTAGAAAACGCACTGCTTAAAGCAGACTATGTCATCCTTTAGCTTCAATTGTGAAAGGAATGCTCCCAGCTTGAAGGCAGGAGTTGCACTGATGAATCTTGCCATCTAGTTTGACCAGCAGATGCACTCCAGCCAAAAAATAAATAAATAAATAAATAAAATGTTGCCCATCCCAGGCAGGTGGGCACTCCTTCTGTCACAGATACTTGGGAATCTAAGGCAAGAACCCAGGATTTCCAGGCAAACCTGAGATGCCTAGGCAGCTACTGTCAGCCCCCTGGAGATGCCCACGAAGAACACTGCTGTGTGGACAGTTTTAATAGCCCAGATCTTTCACTTTAAGGGCAAGATACTGAAATCTAAGTGTACTAAGGGCAGGAGTTCTTAGTAGCTGTGTCTGTAGGAAGGTGAGGTGAGACCAGTTTTTGTTTTCTTCTCTCATTCCTGCTGGAAGGTTCTTGGGAGTTTGTGGAATAATTCACAAGGGATCTAGAAAAACTTTTTTTTTTTCCCTGAGTCCTCCAGGAGCTGCCTAGCCTTGGGCTTTCTGAATAACCTTTCAAGAGAGAGCAGACTGCTGGGATGTGAGCTGCTCCTTGTAGCCTGCCGTCGATCCCCAAGAGACCTCTCTTATAAGACATCTGGGGAGCCTGCAAAAGACTTGTTTAGCTAAGAGAAAATTGAGTCCCCGAAGTGCTATAGGTTTGATGTCCTGCAGTGAGCAGAGCAAAGGGAGCATAAAGGAATGATACCCCGACAGCCCACGAGGCCGGAGAAAGGACTGACCTTCTCATCAGCCCATGAGATCTGAAGGGACAGGCTTGAGGCTGACTTAGTCTGTCCTGTCTCTGACTACTGTGGACTCCAGTGTGATATTCTTTGCTGAAAATTGACCAGTGCAGCACAGCAGGATTGGCCTATAAAGTATGTGCCCACAGCTTGGCCCTTCCTTTGCTGATCTTTCAGCATCCTATATAATTGACTTGTATTACATACCATGTCATGCACGAACATCAGGAGACAGATGACTGTCACATTGAACCATCCTTTGGAGGCCCTTGACTATGAGCGTAGGGACTGTGAACAATCATGGCAGGCAGGCAAGAAGGGGCCATGTCATAGTTCATAGCCCCAACCTGGAAAAAGGTTGTAAAAGATGTATTATATCAACATGAATAAATTTAAGTATGCAAACTTTCTGTTAGAAAGAGTAAACTTAGAAGTAGCTAATAAATTTCTAAGAAATATTTTTATGGCATGTATACCATGTGCTTATCAGGCTGAGGCAAAGTGAGTAAGTCTGATTAACATAGCACCAAAGCGGGGAAGCCCAGGGTTCTCAGAACTCCGAGGATGGCCGTACACAGGCGTCATTCCATGAAGATGACATTTGCAAAGTCAGAGTGGGCAAATACATGGCTGTATCTTACATCTGGCTCACTAAGCAAGGGTTCTCTGAGGACCACGCTGTATGTAGGGATCACTGGAGAGGACATTCACCTTCCTCTCTAGTCATCAGCACACATGGCACCTTAGGCCAAAGGGATATCTCTGGGAAATGCATATCAAAGAAAGCAGAAGGGAGCCTATGAGAGGAGGCGCTGACGATCGACCAGAATCTTGACATGTCTTTATCTATAAGGTGGAGATGACAGGGTGCCATTTCAACAGGGTTGCTACTAGGATAGGTAAGATGACCAGGTTCTTAAAGAGTGTGTACATGTAGGGACACACAGTTGACTTCTTATTTTCAGAATTCCAGGAACATAGAAATCAGTCTACAGAATGAAGCCAGATTGCATCCTGCGCCTTTGGCTCTGAAAGAAAGATGAGCTTGAGGTTTGGGGCATCCTTCCCAGATTTCTCTGCAGTGGCTTCCACTGTGGAAATAAGTAATTCTTTAAGAAAACTGCCTCCTCTCCCCTGGGGAATAAGAAATTATTGTGTGTGTTGATTTGGATTCCATCTCATGTCACTCCTGAGGGAGCTGCAGGAAAGAAGAATGGGACCAGCAATAGTACCTGGCTTACTTTGCCCTCAGGCTTCAAACTGTTTGGTTTAACAGTCCTCTGAGATATGATGGAAGGTTCTAGATTATACTTGTAGTTTTCATTTCACTGCTATTTTTCCCACATATCTTATGTCCGTTTTTCATTACTATATGCCTTACAATGCTGGCATTTTTTTTTTCCTTTCAGACATGCCTTATTTTAAGCAGGTTTCATTAGTGAAATCCCATCTTCATATCACAGAAAAATTAACACTGAAGATTTATTCTCTTTAGAAAATCTTCCCTTTGTGCTGTAGCGCATTTAATATTTAGAAAGACAAAGCCTGAAGGGAAGAGGAGTCAGATAAGTCCTGGCTTCTCGGGAGCACAAACTAGGGGGTGACGGGATGTACAGTTCCAGTCCTGGTGGTGGCTAAGGTGACCCTTTACCTCATAGGGTTTGACACCAGCATCCTGCCTATCTGCAAGGACTCCCTGGGCTGGATGTTCAACAAGTTGGACATGAACTACGACCTTCTGCTGGACCACTCAGAAATCAATGCCATCTACCTGGACAAGTATGAGCCCTGCATTAAGCCTCTCTTCAACTCCTGTGACTCCTTCAAGGATGGCAAGCTCTCTAACAATGAATGGTGCTATTGTTTCCAGAAGCCTGGAGGTAAGAGGAAGTCCTAAGCCCCAGGCAGCCATGCTGGGAACAGCAGGATGCATGTGATCTATTAGGGAGATGGTTAGAGACCCCTTCATGTGAAGACACAGCTAGGGAGTCAAGAATTCATCTCTGTTTCTCCTTTTAACACAGTGTATTAGAAAACTGGACTGGACAAATAGCTTAGGAGTTAAAGCACTTGCCTTCAAAGCCAAAGGACCCAGGTTTGATTCCCCAAGACCCACAATGTTACACATGTCTGTGGAGCTCATTTGCAGTGGCTGGAGGCCCTAGGCAGGGCCATTCTCTTTCTCAAACAGAAATACTGAAACAAAGGAAATTAAGGGCATGAGCAGGAGTCTTATTTGAGCCTTCCCTCCTAACAATATTACATCTCAGCTTTTTGATCTATAAAAATGGGTGTATAGACTCCTTTACTACATAATTCCCAATGTGAAAAACACTGTACAAATGTAAGAGTATCTCATGTTCCAGTAGCACACAGATATTCCATGTTCGCCTTAGAGAAAGCCACTTGGCATCACCTCTCACGTAAGCATGGACTTGTGCAGCGTGTCCTTCAGAAGGTGTTTAGTTATCAACAACTAATAAAGAATCAAGATCTGGGGGATGGATGAAGGATGGTGTGCTGGTTTGATTTGGGTGTCCCCCATAAGCCTAAGTGTTCTGAATGCTAGGTCTCCAGCTGGTGGGAAAATGGAGACTCCTGGGAGTGATCTGTTTTGGGGGGCGGGCTTACAGGTGTTATAGACCACTTCTCCTGCCGTTCATCTGATGTTGGCCAGGAGGTGATTCTACTCTCTGGCTCATGCTCTCTATAAGCCACAGTAAACCCTTTCCTTCTACAAGCTGCTCCTGGTCAGGTTCTTTGTACCAGCAACACAAAGCTAACTGCAACAGATGCCTACCAGGGTATCTCTGGTCACCCCAAGTGATACAGAAAGTCTCATGACTACCATTGTCTGGCTCCCAGTGTGTGTTTAGCACATGGGGGGAGGTACGTTACTCAAGGGTTCATCAATCTGGCTTGAATTTGGATTTCAATCCCCAGGAAGGAGGTAGTAAGTAATCATAAATTGTATGGTATTTATGCACCTCTGCAATAGATAGTACATACAGACATTCCAGGATTATAAAATATATTCCTAGAAGCAGAATGTCAGATCAGAAAATAAGTACCCCTTTACATTTAAGCATGGTTTCCAATTTTCCCTTCAGAGAAGTTGTACTCAATATTTTTGATGACAGTAAAATCTCAGAATATCGATTTCTCTGAGGTATTATCATACTTAGATGTCGTATCTCCTAATACGTCATTATCACAAAGGAGGCTGACATCTCAGACACTCCATTTCCTTTCCTTCAAAATGACTACATGTTCTTTGTACTTTCTTTTTTCTTATTAAACTCTTGTGGTTTTGTTTTTTAGTATGAATCTCTCTGTAGATTAAGGAATTTGGAACTTGCTTAGTTACAATTATTACATTTTTCCCAGGGATAGATTTTAACATAGTTGACTGTTCGTGTGTGTGTGTGTGTTTTGGTTTTTCAAGGTAGAGTCTCACTTTAGCCCAGGCTGACCTGGAATTCACCATGTAGTCTCAGGGTGGCCTCGAACTTGTGGCAACTTCTGCCTCCCAGGTGCTGAGATTAAACGCATGTGCCACCACGCCTGGTGGCTTTGTTTTCATTTTTTTAATTCTGTGTCTTTGAAATCATCCATAAAGCCTCAAAAGATATTTCTCACTTTAATTTAGTATATTAATTCTCTTGTGTTTTCTTTAATACCTTTTTTTGTGGCTGTTTATTTAAATCTTTCCCTGGTCTAGAATTGTGTATATGCACAATCAAAGCAGACCTAGCTTCAAACCTCAATGTAGTCATCTTGTCGCCATTTTTTTTCTGCTTAATTTAAAATGCTGCCTGTAAAATGCATGCATATTTTATATTCATTCCTGCATACTCTATCCTATTTATCTAACTATTCATAAATCAACTCTATTTGAATCACACTTGTTTTATGGTATGTCTTGTGGGTCCATCTCTCTCTAGCCATTCATCTTTGTTTCAGAATTTTTCTAGATGTTCAAGTTTCCCTGCCTCTGTGAACTTTAGAATCCATTTGCTATGCGTTTTAAATTTTCCTGTGAGCTTGGTAATAATATTGAATCCTTTTATCTTATAACAGGCTGTCAGCCAGTGGCATTATATTTTTCTGTTTTTTTTTCTCTCTCTCTCACCAACATTTCCCTTCTTGGTGGTGCTATTATAAATTAAATCTGCTTTTTCATTATAGCTCCTCACTGGCAGTTGCTTTGTGTCAATTTTGTTTCCAGCCACCTTACTCAAATTCATTTTGTTTGTAAGTTGTTCTGGTTGGCTGTCTTGGTTCTTTCGGATGTGCAATTGATAAAATCATCTCCATTTGCATATTTATTTTCCCTTTCAATTTTTATGCCTCATTTCTTTCTGCTTTCTACTATATCAGCTAGTACTTACAAATTAAATAATAGCAGTCTTTTTATTTTAGTATAAAGTACTTGTAGCATGGAAGCTAATGATAACTTTAGGCTTGAATTTATATAAAGCCCTGTGGCTTTAGTGTGGGTTCTGGAAAGCACAGGCTTCATGCAGGGGTGAGATGCCTGGGTGAGGTGATTCGCCGCCTTAATCTGCAGCAGAGCTGTTCTGCCAGCCACAGGGCATCTCTCTGGGCAGGCTCCCCTTTGCCACCTCCCGTCTGTGCCATGGTGTGGCATCAAGGATAAGTTGGGCAAAATGATTTGCTTCTCATTTTATGTCCTCCTCTCACTTTCTTTTGGTAGGCAATTCCTGCGTTATCTATTAGGTTCTTGCCATCTCCTGTCCTAACCACAAACCAGCTGCAAGATTGCTATCTTGCTCGGATATTACTTAATTTCTTGCATTCTTTCATCTGAAAGCTGAAAGATGGTGAGGAAGCTATTTAGAAATTGTAGACGAATGATGTGTATGTGTGAAGCTCACGTTTCCCCCCAAAGCCCCCATCAGCTGAAGACTAGGTGTTGAGGCCTGACGTTCTCTTTGTGATTAATTGTAGTTACCTGCTTGATGATGGCAGAGCAGAGGCTGGACATAACTTTCTTGCCAACAGCAGCAGAAGAATAAGCTACACCCTGCGAGGAGGAGCCTATCCCCAACCACACACCTCTAGCAAGGCTCCACCTCCTAGGTGGTCACCACCTGAGGAACAAGCACAAAAAGCTCATGGGGAACATCTGATTCAACCCACCACAGATTAAGTGTGTGTGTGTATTTTACAGTCAAAGCTAAGTAACTCAGCTCTTAGAAACTCTTCAGATTGTGAGGGCTTTTAAAAAAGATTCTTGTGAGAATTACCTTTATCAGATCAAGTATTTGTTTCCTTTATTCTAGAAAATGTAAAGCCAGTGTAAGTTTTTTTTTTTTTTTTTTGTCTCTTTTATGGGTGATTTGACCATTGTGCCTAGAAGCCAGAGGGATTCTTACTCTGTTTTTCAAGGATATGAATTTTCTAGACCATGTCTTAATTTTGTTCAGTCCAACTTATCCTTTTCCCCTGAGAAATGTCATGTTCCTTTGTAGTCTAGAATTAAGGTGGTGTTTTGTTTTTTTTTATTATAACTGTCAGGAAACTGCTTCTTGGCAGTCTGACTTTGAAACCTCTGAGTGTGCATCTGACTGGTCTTTTCTCCAGCTTGTCAGCACCGCAGGATCTTCATATGCACTTCGTTGCCTTGAATATGGTCTTCCTTTCTCTAATTGCCCATTTTCTTCTTTCTGGGTCATTTTCTTCCTTGAGTCTAGACCTCTGTGCAATGACCTCTAGCCCTCAGGGTCTAACTTTTCATTAAAATCCTTAATGCCTCAAGAGAATCTTCCTGTGCTAACTTATCATCTCGGTAGCAGACATTCTCCATTATAAACTCCACTCATGTGGAGTTTTGTGTTATTCTTCCCTGTGTACCTTCCAAAGTAAATTTCAAAATATTTTTTTCTTTGATAAACAGTTTTGAAAAAACTTCTGTCAGAAAGTGTGAAGGAAGGGTCTTAAAATTAGCAATGTGCTTTACTGGTCAATGGTCTGATTTATATTTTCCTTCTTTTAGAAATAAAACCCTCTATGCACCTACAGCTTCAAAGATGATCTCTTCCACTTGAAAATGGGGGTGACACTGGCACCCACCTTGCAAGGCAGTTGTGAAAGATTAAGATGTTAGAATATGCCAGGCGGTGTTATAGAGAGTTTTATACTTCAGTAAATGGCAGCTATCCGTCACAGTGAATACTCCCTTTTACAATCACAGTAGCCCTGCTCCATCTTTCCTCATTACCCCAAGTGAAGTCAACAAAATCTCTCTTGCATCTACTTCTCTCACACAGAAAGCAAGCCTGCCTTTGGGCCGGGTGGCCATGTGAAAGTCACAGGTGATAGGTATAAGTAGATGTTTTAGAAACAAAGGTAAAGGCCCAGGGAACCAGCATCTTACCAGTGCCACAAGGACAGTGGGACAGCAGAATGGCCTCCTGAGAACATAAGTCACCATCAGACCCCCAAGAACTAGCCAGGTCCCTCTGTCTGGAATGAAAGTAAATTCTTTAGAGAGGTCGCGCAGGTCCACGCCCACCGTCCTCCCCACGTAGCCTCATGCTTCCCCATAGGTGTCCTCAGCTCGTAAGCGTGTGGTTCACAGAACACGCATCTCACAACTGAGGCCGAAAGTGCCGAAGAGGTTCAGGAGGAGCGGAGGAACCCGGACTGAGGGTCTTACTTGGAGCCGCCCCACTTTGTTGCCTTCCCACATGGCTCTGATGTCTTCACAGGTGTCCCTGGAGTCCTGTCCTTGACCTTCCCAAAGATAGATATTTTAATCCTCTTTCTCTATTGTGACAGGAAGGACTGGGAGTAGTTCCAATGTTTTTCACCCCTGGCTATTTGATTCGGAGCTCTTGCCCTTTAAATAAGCCTTAGTCAGATCCTTCCTTCCTGATTAAAAAAATAAAAAGTCTAAAGTCTAAAATAAATTAAAAAGTCTATTAGCAAATCACATATCAGACACATGATATTTGCCTGGATTGGTGGTGGTAGGAAGAAAAATTCCTGTATTATGCAAGTAGCCTCCAAGTGCTATTTTAAGTACCTTGTGGTAGGAGGGTTTTTGTGTTTTAATTAGTAACATTAATGGCTCGAGTTTGCTCTGATATATGGTATCAGCATATGGAGCAATCCCTCTCCCAGGTGTGCCATTGTCTATTTTACACCAAGAGTAAAGCCAATCATTAGAGATTATACTCTGTAGCATCTGGAAACTGATATCCATTAAATTATTTTTGTAGGCCTTCCTTGCCAGAATGAAATGAACAGAATTCAGAAGCTAAGCAAGGGGAAAAGCCTACTGGGTAAGTACAACTCCTTGCCACTTGTTTAAACAACTGATTAAACCGCACACATCTCCTGTCACGTTCAGCTTTGCACTGGGTATTCAACTACACAGCCAGTGTCTTGTGGGAGACATTGCTCATCTGCAAAGGTGGGCCTGCAGCCCAGGGCCATTTCTGCTGCTAAGCCCCCCCTCAATCCTGGTCTACAATAAGCCTTGGATTTGTCTTCAAGTAAAGCCAATGAATGGAACTAATAGGCGTTTTTCCAGTTCTTAGAATAAAAGGTCCACACGTTACATTTCCCTCTACTCCCCAGAGCAAGATAAGGTAAAACCCCTTCAGAATTTATCAGATAGAGTCAAAGGGCAGGTACGTCTGTTTCGCCGTGGACAGACGTGTTAGTTACCTAGACACTGAATGAAATGGTGGCATGGCCTCCACCCCAGGCCGCCCTTAGCAGCCCTCATTTGCTGTAAAAAGAAGCCTCTTTTTCCTCCCTGGCTTTTTAAGAAGGGCTGACAGCTGCAACACAGCAATTCCAAATTCTTCTTGTCAAGCATTCAGAGGCAGGTGCCTTCCTTGTACAAGCAGCCTGCTATTTCAGAAGACAATCCATTTACTTGAAGGAAATGGGCAGTCTATGAATTCTGGAAATTTCTCCAGAATTTCTGGGTCACCTCATATTATGTTGCCCCTCTTCCTTCTGCTTTTTAAATTCTTTGACACTTTCCTAACATGTATGTATTTTTATTTATTTAACAGATTATACTCTTTCATTCCCTCTCCCCATTTCACTGGCGCTGGCCTCAGTCGGTCCCAGTGGGTTATGGGGAGAAGGTGCCTCGGGATATTCCCGCCCACTCTGTGGCTCTTACAATCTTTCTGGCCCCTCCTTCTGCAATCCTCCCTGAATCACAGCAGGCCTATCGGGCAGTCTGACTTAGCATCGAGTTCTTTGTAGCCTCAGGATTTCTGCTTTGATAGGTTTTGCTTGATCACCATGTCTGCCACCATCATCCTGGAGCCGGTTGCCAGGTTAGTAGTGAGAGCAGTGTTCACCTGACCCTCCCCTGCCCCAGTTACCTGCTCTTTCCAACTAATCACCATCCGACTTTCATTTTTTTTTTTTTCCCCCCTTAGACCCACTGACTTAAATTGCTTGCAAGGGCATGAGCAACTGACCAGTGGTTGCACCACTGATTAACTGGACTTCCCTCCCCCAGCATCTAGCAGTCTACATTGGCCACGCTAGGAGGAGCAGGGTCTTCTGAGCGCTCTTACATTCATGATGATAGTGGCAGACTGTCTTGTGCAGGAAACTACAGCTGCTGTGAGTTCATGAGTCTAACAGCATTTCGTGTCCAGAAGACAGAATCCCACTGCTCTTACATTCTGTCCCCCGGGTTCTCTGATGTCCTCAGAGGTTTAGATGCTCAACCCAAAACAGGACAAGAAATAAATAAATCACTTGTTCTTGGCACTTTTACCACCTATGCATCTCTGCATAACCCTCAGTGATCCAGGCTTCAAGAAGCACTGATCTATGGAAACAAATATTTTGAAGGCTATTTGACATCCTGTCTATTGAACTTAGCAACAATACTAGGTAAATGTCCCTACCCACAGGCTTTTGGCCAGGTTTACATTAAGAGGAAGGAATTATCCAATCAGAAAACTACTGGTTTCCTCCAAAACAGCCATGCCACTATTGCACCATTGGGCATATCTTGTGAAGCTCCACAGCTAGGTAAGACTGTTGACTTTTCTACCCCAGCAGCTTGCATAACAGAGAGGATGCTTCCAGCCTGAGTTCTTTTTTTTTTTCTTTTCACAATTTTTATTAACATTTTCCATCATTATAAAAAAAATCCCATGGTAATAATACCCTCCCTCCCTGCCCCATGCACTTTCCCCTTTGAAATTCCATTCTCTATCATATTACCTCCCCATCTCAATCATTGTAGTTACATATATACAATACCAACCTATTAAGTACCCTCCTTCCTTCCTTTCTCTTCTCTTTATATCTCCTTTTTAACTTACTGGCCTCTGCTACTAAGTATTTTCCTTCTCATGCAGAAGCCCAATCATCTGTACCAGCTCGATTTCTTCACATCCTGCAACTGAAGTGTAATATGTCTTCAGCAATACAGACTTACCATCTAGTTTTGCTGGGCAACCAAAACCAATGGCAACAGTATTTTTCCAAAGAGCCTTTGTAGTGTCCCTGACTAGCAATTTACTGAGAGGATCTCATCTCTGCCACTAGAATTTTTTATTAATAAAATTCTGACAACAGTTGAATCATATTATAGGTCTGGTTTTAGCTTTTTAAGAAGCCTCCACAATGCTTTCCATACTGGCTATACCAAGTTGCATTCCCACCAAAAATTCAAAAGGTCCCTCTTTACCCATACCCTTACTGGTTTCTTGATGCCAGCCATTATGACTGAAGTTAGATGGAATCACAGAATAGTTTTAATTTGCATTTTCCCGATAGCTAGTGATCCCAAACGCTTCTTAAAACATTGACTAGTCCTTTCCACTTCTTTTGAGAGCTCTCTGTTGAGCTGTAGTGTCTGTTTTTTTAAATTAATAATTTAGTTGCAAGCAGACACAGAAGAGAGACAAAGAATGGGCACCCAGGGCCTCCAGCTACTTACAAACTCCAGATGCATGTGCCATCTTGGGCATCTGGCTTATGTGGGTACTAGAGAATTGAACCTGAGTCCTTAGGCTTCAGAGGCGAGTGCCTTGACCACTAAGCCATCTCTCCAGCTCTATTGTCCATTTTTTTTCAAACTGTGTTATTGTTTTTCTTGACATTGAGTTCTTTGTATATTTTAGATATTAATATATTAGGTGTATAGCTCGAAAAATTTTCCCCCATTCTTTAGTCTGACTTCTAATTTCATGTGATCCCTTTTGTCAATTGCTGATCTTATTTCCTGAGCACCTGGAGGCCTTATTATGCTTATATCGTTTAGTGTAGTCTTGACTTTTTCCTCTAGCAGGCTCAGAGTGTCAGATCATATGTTGAGGTCTTTGTTCCTTTTGGAGTTTTTGTGCAGGGTGAGAAATAATGATATAGCTAAAAGCTTCTACCTATAGATACTCTTAGTACTATTTGTTAGTTTTTTTTAATTGGTTCCAGTGAATTATGGGTTTATATCTGGCTCCTCTGCACTATTCCACTAACCTACAGGTATGTTTTGGGCCAGTACCATGTGGCTTTTATGACTGTGGCTCTGGAGTACAACTTGAAACCTAGTACAGTGATATTTCCAGAAGTATTCTTATATTCAAGAGTGCTTTGGATCTCTAGAGTATTTTGGGCTTCCATATGAATTTTAGGACTGTCTCTTCTATTTCTGTGAAGAATAGCACTGTGATTTTTATTGAAATTGCATTGAATTGTACATTTCTTGTGGAGGATGGCCATTTTCATCATATTAATTCTTCCAATCCATGAGCATGGGAGGTCTGTCCATCTTCTACTGTCTTCCTTAATTTTTTCAATATGTTAAAGTTTTCTCAGTAGAGGCATTTCACTTGGTTGGCAAGGTTCATTCCCAGATACTTTTGAGGCTACTGTAAATGAAATTATTTCCTTAATTTTATTTTTTCCTCACCATGATTGTCATTGGTATAGAAGAATGCTACTAATTTATGTATGACATCAAAGCTGTGTTTGTGAGCTCTTAGGGTCTAGATTCTTCTCCTGTATACAGAGGCATCTTTCTGGTAAAAGGCAGAGTAGCTAGATCTCTCCTCCACAGGTTTATCCAGCCCAAAGACTTAAGTTGACTAACTGTATTTTCCCATGTGGACTGATGTTTGGGTTTGAGTAATATATCTAAATCTGCATGTAATTCAAGTAATTATGTTTTTTTTTAAATATTTTTGTTCATTTTTTATTTATTTATTTGAGAGCATAAGATAGAGAGAGCAATGCAGATAGAGATAGAGAATGGGAGTGCCAGGGCCTCCAGCCACTGCAAATGAACTCCAGACATGTGCACCCCCTTGTGCATCTGGCTAATGTGGGTCTTGGGGAATCGAGCCATGAACTGGGGTCCTTAGGCTTCCCAGGCAAGTACTTAACTGCTAAGCCATCTCTCCAGCCCACAATTATGTTTTTTTAAAAAATATTTGAAGCCAGGTGTGGTGGCATATGTCTTTACTTTAATCCCAGCACTCAGGAGACAGAGGTAGCAGGACTGCCTTGAGTTCAAGGCCAGCCTGAGACTCCATAGTGAATTCCAGGTCAGCCTGGGCTAGAGTGAGACCCTACCTTGAAAAAAAAACAAAACATTTGAGAGAGTGAGTATGGGTATGCCAAGGACTCTTATCACTGCAAACGAACTCCAGCTGCATGTACCTGTGCATCTAGCTCTATGTGGGTACTGGGGAATCAAACCAAGATTATCAAGCTTTGCAAGCAAGTACCTTTAACAGTTGAGCCATCTCCCAGCCCCAGTTATGTTTTTATTTTTGGAATATACTTTCCATGGGAGATGGATATTTTGTTGTCATCTCATTCACCAATAATGAAACACACTAAGTATGCCCTCAGAATGGCCTTGTTTTCCATGGAGGCTCATGACCACATAGGAAATGCCTACGTTTGTCTTATCACCAATCTCCCAGATTTGGACTTCACTTGAGCTGACTCATAAAATGGCAGTTACTTGTTTACAAATTATTTTTCTGCATGGGGAAATCTCCTAATATAATATATGCATATTCAGGGATATTCAGACTAAAATAAATGAAACAAGCAACAACAAATTATAATCAGCTATAATTACTGCCTACTTAGAAAAAGCTGTAATCTTATTAGATTATAGATTTAGGGCAACACCTGCTTCCTAGAAACCTGGAGGCTCAGCTCAGTTTTATTTATTTTATTATTGTCTATGCCTGCGGCAGCTGAGTAGGAGAATAACCGTTTCCCACTGTCTTCCTTCAAAGTCCTTGACTGAGAATCTGCCCCCAGATCTTTCTTTTCAGTTTCCTTCTGCTATACCATGAAAACTGGGGATCACATATGCTGGCTTGAATTCCTATGTAAGAGGGTATGGGGCTACTAAGCATCTAGTGGTGACCATGGTGTTGGGACACCTTCTCACCTTTGATCTTATATGAGCTCTCAGAACCTGAGCATCTTGAAATAGCCTGGTCAGTAGACCCTAGACTTATTCAAATCTAAATGTATTGGTTCAGAATTGTAGCCATTTCTACCTCCAATGCCACCCCTTGGTGGGGGGAAATGTCATTCTGTGCAATAAAAGGTAAATTTTGAAAACACATTCTTAGGGTATCTAAGACATCAGAAATAAAACAGGGCATAGAAATGCACTGTGGTACCAGGGGCAGGATGTGACCTGTCAGGTCCCAGTAGGAAGCGCCCCTCCAGAGGAGCACTCATCAGCATTCTGTAAGGAAAACCCAAACCTTTATGCACATAGTTTACCTACAGTTACATGGGAATCAGACTGGTAATAACCTTCCACTGGCAACACTACTTGAGAAAGAGAAAATGGTATTTCCAAAGTGCTGAAGGGAGACAAGTTTGAACTTAGAATTTTAAACTTATCTCAGTGCTTGTTAAAATGTAGTAGTCTATGTTCCAAAACTCTCTGAGGTTCTGTATACTGACCAAAGTATTTATCAGAAGATGATCCTGGAAAAAATTCTGACACACTGTGAAAAAGAAATGGCAGGCTCCTAAATCCATGTAAGTATGGCCTATAAAGGTTGTTGACAGCAATGAAAAAATGTAGGTAAAATGTGTTAAATTTCTGGCTTATTCAGTAAGAAAAGGAAATACAGTTTGCTTTTGGTCATACCATGGAGAACTATGCCTCTCTCTGGAAAAGTTAAAGAGTCACTACCAGAGGGCTGGAGAGATGGCTTAGTCGTTAAGGAGTTTGCCAGCAAAGCCAAAGGATCCTGGTTTGATTCTCCAGGACCCACGTAAGCCAGATGCACAAGGGAGTGTACGCATCTGGAATTCGTTAGCAGCACCTAGATGCCCTGGTGTGCCCATTATCTCTGTCAAATGAATAAATAAATTACATATTTTTTATAAAAGAGTCACTACCAAAATATCAGAAAGAGCATAACCATATGGAAAAGAAAACAAGCAGTTATTTTTATAGGAAGGGAGAACCCTGACAAATAGTCACAAATATGGTGACGGAAATAAGAGTAAGCAAATATAAACACAATAAATGCGAATGGGCCAAGCTCATTGAGAGAGAAACTATTGATTGGTATTGTTCAAGTTATACCTAAAGCAGTTGTGTAGAGAACTGAAGTTAAACGATGGAAAGTATTTTTATAACAAGAGTAATCATGTCTGCCAAGAACAAGGAAATGTGGAGGTGTTCCTTCACCCTGCTGCGCCATCACCAGGTCTACTTGTAACTTTAGGACAGACTGGAATAGCCGTATGCAGTGGTACCACCCAAGTAGGCAGAAAAGGATCGAGAAGAATGGAACAGCATGATTAACTTATATGCATTTCTATAGGTTAGCATGAAATATGTGCCGTGGACAACCCCACAGAAAACAAACTGCAAACAAGCAGTTACCTATCACACTCACTGGCCCTGATATAACTGGAGAAGTAAAAGGGCAGCAAAGTAGTCTGGATTCTACCCTGAACTGAAGGAAGAGAAGGCACTGGCCACCAGCCTATAGGAACAACTCAACGCTCAGGAATGTACCTGCCCTTGAGGGCTCGTATGAGAAAGAATTAAAACTATATTTTTTTCTTACTTAAAAAAAACTTGTGCCGGGCGTGGTGGCGCATGCCTTTAATCCCAGCACTTGGGAGGCAGAGGTAAGAGGATCGCTGTGAGTTCAAGGCCACCCTGAGACTCCATAGTGAATTCCAGGTCAGCCTAGGCTGGAGTAAGACCCTACCTCGAAAACAAAACAAAACAAAACAAAACCCAAAAAAAACATAAGAACATAACTGAAAAGATTAAAGCAGAAAATAATGAAATGAAAACTAACGCAGCATACTGGAAAGGGTTTGATTCGTTCAACAATCCCATGCACTCGAGAAGCAATGGCCACATGGCTTTGATGCTGTGGTGAACGGAGAAGTGAGTGGTCCAAAGCCAGGCGTGGAGGAACACTGGGTCTGTGCCTCTCCAGCTTTCCTATGCAGAGCTGGCAGAGCAGATTGCTGGGCCCCTCTCTCTGCAGGTTTGAGTGGACTCAGTATGTGTGAGGTAGGGCCAAAAAACCCTTATATTTCTAAGGGGTCTCCAGGTTATCCTTGAATAAAGTTATAAAAACTAGAACTATCATGGAAAATGTTAATAAAAATTAAAAAAAAAACTAGAACTATAGAGCAATTTATAACAGCTATGAAAAAGTTTACTCATTACTTTTCTCATCACTATAACAAAATTCCGGCAAGAACAGCTTAAAGGAAATATTTACATTGACTCACAATTTCAGATGTGTCAGAAGAGAGGATGAGGGCAGCGGCCAGGGCACATCCCATCTCTTACCAACTGTAGTAAGGTACAAGAAGCATCTCAGCATTGCCATCAGAATCCTGAGGTGTCCTCTTTCCATTTAGGGACCCTCCACTCAGGTAACACTGGGTCCTTAGATGTGCACTCGACAAGATCTCAGCTGATAAGGTTAAACCTTATGTCACAAGAGCTTCCCATGCTCAGGACTTAAACATGGTTCAGAAAAGGGCAGGCCAAAGGCTTGTGGGTGTGCTGAGGTCACAGGAGATGAGAGACAGGGCTGAGGGCTCTCACCTGCACAGCACTCTTGGAGGCGAAGGGTAAGCCAAAGTCTTGAAGTCATTCTTTAGACGCAATGGCTAGAGTACAGAAAAAGAAACAGCTAGATTATTTTATTAACCAGGAATTTCAATATAGAACCTTAGTATGCCTCAATCATTTACATGTCTTCAAAATCACCCACAAATTGAACAAGTGATTGTTAATAACAAAAGTTCATGGCCAAGTAGTGTTTTTACCAAGAAAGCAATGGCAAAGGTGTATAATAGTATACCACTTGTAAAAGTATAAAAAAGGCAAAAAAGTAATTTTTTCAAATATTATAAACAGTAATAACCGTTTGTGATTTAAAGGGCAAAATAACTGATTAAGAAGAGGAGGAATCCTCTGTGTCTTCCAGTGAGACGTTTCACTCCAAATTATCACTTTAACAAAATATTTGAGAGAAAGAGGCAGATAGAGAATGGGCGTGCCAGGGCCTTCTGCCAACAAACTCCAGACATATGCACCAGTGTGCATCTTACTTCATCTGAGCAACTGGAGAACCAAACCCAGCCGTCAGGCTCTACAAGCCATCTCTCCACCCTCCATTTATCACTTTTTTCTTTGAGGCAAGTCCAACAGACTGGCTATCATTTTTGCAAGAGGGGGGAGAGAATTGGCATGCCAGGGCCCCCAGCCACTGCAATCAAACTCCAGATGTGTGTGCCACCTTGTGCATCTGGCTTATGTGGGATCTGGAGAGTTGAACCTGGGTCCTCAGGCTTTGCAGGCAAGTGTCTTAATCACTAAGCCATCCCTCTAGCCCAGTTTATCAGTTCTTAAAACATCTGTAAACTGAGAAGCAGGGAAGTCCCTGGCTCTTATCCCTCTCTTGGAGGCAGGATAGCACATCAGTGGACAGCTTGGAACATTGTACTCCATAATTCACACAAATACTTGTCATGTCAGCAGTAAGTGCAGAAATTGATACCATAACAAATGGGAAGAAAAAATAAGCCACATTCTTTCTTACAGGTGTTTGGGAGAAATGAGGTGAAGCTGGGAGTGATGTTCACCAGCAGGTTCCCTGGCTAGATTATGAAACTGAGGCAGAGGGAGATTACATATTTATTAAATGGTAACAGTGAGTGAACATATATATGAAAAAAAAATATATATATATACACACACACACACATGCATATGTATATTCATGTGTGCATGGCTTAGATCTATGCCTAAGTATCCAGTAAAGGTTAACTATTATCAAGGCTGTTTGAAAAGTGAGTTCCTAAGAGTCCACTGCATTTGACCCCTGTAACCTTGACAGACTAATAACCAACCAGTACCATTCTAATCCTGTTGACCCTATGAGCATTCAGAATTGCGTGATATTCTTCATCCCAGTCTTGGACCGCACTTACCCACTGCCCCCATGTTCCTGCAGGGGCATTCATACCTCGGTGTAACGAAGAAGGCTATTACAAGGCCACGCAGTGCCACGGCAGCACGGGGCAGTGCTGGTGTGTGGATAAATATGGGAACGAACTGGCCGGCTCCAGGAAACAGGGCGCCGTGAGCTGTGGTGAGTAAGACATTCTATGTCAGTCCCACAGTTCCCCGGGGGGGGGGGGGGCTCACTGTTTAAGGATCACATCACGACAGAACTGAGAGAGGCAGCTCTGGCTATCCATGGTTGATGGTGGCATCACTGGAATGCTGAAACCCCACAAACCCACACACAGCCAGCTTTGCGAGGGGTAGGGGCTCTCCATTATGAGCCAGTGAGCAGATGTCACCACGTTCCAGTCAGCTTGGCAAACTTCCTGAGAAGGTAGACTTGTCTGGGGCATTCTCGGGCTCACAACAGAGCATCTTGTGCTGTCTGCCCCCGACTGGGCAGGGGCGCCCCCATGATTTTAGCCTGCCAATCCAGCCCCAGGATGGCCCTTGAGGAACAATAGCAGCTAACCTGACACCTTTCCTTCCCACGGCAGAGGAGGAGCAGGAAACCTCGGGGGATTTTGGCAGTGGTGGCTCTGTGGTCCTGCTGGATGACCTGGAGGATGAACGGGAGCTAGGACCAAAGGACCGAGAGGGCAAGCTCAGGATGCACACCCGGGCCGCGACGGAGGACGATGAGGACGAGGAGGACGACAAGGAGGATGAGGTCGGGTATATATGGTAGTGCCCTCAAGGGGAGAGGACACGCGTTTTGCACAAATTGCAAGTCACTTCCTGCATTTGTATCTAAGACTCCAAGGCACCTCGGTCTCTTCTCCACTGTTGCTCTCTGTACCTGGCGTAAGGTCTGGAAGACACTTGCTCATTCCCAGAGCATTCTGATTTTACACACGGCTGTGTGGGAGAAAGGATGTTTTCATTTCCTGTTTCCATGTGTACTGGATAAGAGAATGGCTGGCTGAATTACAGCCTCCTCCCCTCCTGTGAGGTGTTTGCAACTAGCATGTGATTTGTGTGCAGGGAGCCCCCACCCTCTCAAATGCCCAAGACCCCCTCTGACTCCCCACATCGGTGGTTACTACAGCATGGTTCCCAGCCTTTCTGGTGTCTAAGTGCTTTTCTTGTGTCCTGTAGATGTTGTGGGAAACGCACCACAGTGCACCCTTGAGCCCCTGCTCCCACTAGCCGTGGTATTTATCAAGCCCCTTTTGGACAATTCATTTTTTTAATTCATTTTGAGGGTCTGGATGCTTCTCTCTGCACATGCATGAGATTGTGTGTGTGTGTGTGTATGTCTTGTGCAAACACACACCTCTCAGAAAAGCCTGACTCGTGTGAAAAACACAACGAATCAACTTGTTCTGACCCAGAAGGCAATTTCTAGGATAAATTCGGATCAAGGTTTGGTATCGCACTAACAGTCGGCACCTGCAGAGGGTCCTTCTCTATGCAGCGGCAGTACCCGAGCCTCTTTGATTTCGATCAGCCTCCACTTGCCTAAATCGCAGAAGCCATGCCAGTGATCACGCAGCTTCCCAAGCCATGTCTTCATTTCAACTCAGCCCCCCCCTTCCCCCCCCCCACGAACACACCTTCCCTACCTACTCAAGGGCTTTTTCTAAGACAAGACACGCACACCTAGAACCTGTTCTCAGAAAAGACAGTAGCAGGGTATGCCCAAAAATAAAATTTAAGATCTTACTGTTTTGTTTTTGTCCCTTTTCTTTCACAAATCACAAAGTCTGGTTATCCTTCATTTGAAAGAATCCCAAATGGAGACCTAGAAAAAACTTTCTAGTAGCACCTGGAGGCACCGTCCAGGCACTACTGACAAAGTGCTTCTGCCACTGCCTTTCTTCCCTGAGCTCATTAAAGGAATCAGTAGGGCCATCGTCTCCACCTTCATTCGGACTTCTCTTCCCACAAGAACCAAAGAATCGACTTTGCAAACAGCCCCAGTCGGGCCAGTGCTGGGATGCAAACCCCACGCTGCTTGCTTCCTTTCTAGCCAGTTTCCCTAACCTACGAACCAGGCCAGATTCCCCTGGCTTCCCTTCCCCACAAGACAGCTAGCTACATTAACTCAGGCAAAAAAAAAAAAAAAAAAAAAAAAAAAGTGCATATACAGCCAAACCAGGATCACAGTGGCAGAACCAATCCCCCACCTTAAGTTAGTTAGCAGTGCCCAGTCTTCACACAGGCTATGCAAAGCAACATCAACCCTGGAGTTGTTCTCAATGGGAAACGAGAGACTTGGTACCACTCACTCCTGTGGCCAGACAGACACAGTATGGCCAAGACTCTATATGGAATTGGGCCTGATGGAGACCAGAGAGCTAGACTGGGATCTTAACCCCATCACTCTCATTTCCACGGGTATTTTTTTCCCCACTCAAGCAAATCTGAGATCATAATTTAGAAAGCAGGTGCTTAATAACAGCTAAATTATAATGGAGTACATAACAATTCAAGGACTATTAAGATATCTCTGTTTAGACCATCAACTAAAACCATTGTTACTGTTTCCTTTGAGCTTGGAAAAGTACACAGGAGAACAAATTAAAATCGACAAAATTGCTTTCTCTAAGAGAATGCCAAGGATCCAAGTGAACCATGATCTTCATTTGCCTAATTATCTTATGACGAGTGTCAAATAAAGATGATACTTTAAGATCCTTAGCATTAATCTAATGATGGAGAAGAGCACTTAACAGGCAATTCCCAGGAAGGTAACAAGAAGCCATTTCCAGATCAACTGAACAACATTACCATCCCTTCTCACACCCCATTCTGGCTTGACAGCATTAGGTTTTTAATGACCTGGAGTACTTTCTACCAGTGCTTAGGATTCAATTTTGAGTTACCTTATACTTAGAAGTAATTCTTTTGGGAAGGTGCCCTTTATTTAGAAGTATACATAAATTTTGGGTGTTTTTTTTTTTGTAATGGTATTTGTGATAACTCATCCCTTCTTTGAGACAGGCATTAGATTGAACCCTAACTTATTTTTAGAAATCCTTTGGGGAATAACTTTATAGAATAAGAAAGTTATTTACCTACCATGACTGTGGCATCTAACTTAAACCTTAGGATTTTCTTTGGCCATGGTTAAGTTGCCTACCATATGTGTGTCTTTTATTTCTACCAATATCTGAGGCATGGGAATGCCTTCATATTGAGTTTGAGGGCTTTGGAATAGTTTCTCCTTTATGCTCATTTCCCTATCTACCCATAAAATGCAATGTGTCCCTCCAGGTCTGCCCGCTGCTCTTCCCACAATTCCATTGGGTCTGG
Source organism: Jaculus jaculus (assembly GCF_020740685.1). Taxonomy (NCBI): domain Eukaryota; kingdom Metazoa; phylum Chordata; class Mammalia; order Rodentia; family Dipodidae; genus Jaculus; species Jaculus jaculus. The sequence goes on along the minus strand of NC_059107.1, from coordinate 34,717,941 downwards.
TTTTGTTAAACCTCACCACACTGTACACTAACATCCAAGAGCCCTTTCTACAGTGGTGGTTTCGGTCTTTTTCTACCTTTTGCTCAAAGTCACTATGTTTGTCCTTGTTCCATGTGTAGCTTTGTAACAGAACACATCAAATCCAGAGTGTCCGTCTGTTGTCCCAATGGTAGATGAAATAGTGACGTAGAAACCCTAGTATTCTGAATGCTTTTCCGCGTAGACTTCGCTGGAATGTGAACACACCTCTTTGGTTAATAGCAACTGCTGAGCTGTAGTCCTGAGTAGGTGCATTTCTGTCTGTCTAAATAAATTTTACTTTGTCTGCAACATCAGGTGTTGGCGTTTTGTTAGCTTGGACAGGAACTCAACAGGTCATGTCCCCACACAATCACTTCAGGGCAGTCTGGGGACTGCCACAAGTAGAGAAGCTTGACCAACGGGTAGCTTGGCCCCTCTGTTTTCCCTACCACATGCACACTTGGTTCCTCCTCAGAAGAAATCCCCCTGATCCCTCCTTCAGATGCTTTTTTCCCCTCTCTTAGGCGCCAGTTTTAACCCTTAGCCACCACATTTCACTACTGCCATCCTGATTGGACTTGAAATTTTCCCAACTACTCCTGGGGTAAGGAAAGTTGGCTGCCTCTGTCACAAGTGCGCAGATGTAAAATCAGCAAGAACCCAGACTGGGAAGAGCAACCATTCCTTCTCACATCTGGGCCAGTGTGTCCAGGACTCGATCACACCCTGGGCAAGTAACTTCACTGTGCAGAGAGGTAGAAACAGTCTGATGTGTAATTCTCCAATTTTACAATCTACAGGCTGACAGTTCAAGAAAGATACTATTTCAATCCACTGAGTAACTGACACAGGATACACTATGAGACCTCTAAGGTGCCAGGGACCATTCCAGACTTGTGGACATGTGGGAAAACATTCCCGGTTCCCTCGTGATCCACAGGGCTTCCCAAGCAATGCCTCACATATCTCCTGAAATTGCTCCTTCAGGAATGCCATCTTGACCTTCCCAAGGTATCCATCATGGAGATACACCAGAGGACCAGAACTCCAGCTTTGCTCATGACAAGAGTTTTGTTTCTTTTGAAACACCATGGCATTTTCTCAAATGTTTCATCCTAAGATTCAAAGCAAGAGGAAGATTTCAAAACACACTCAATTGGTCTTTCTAGATTAACTGCCAGATGTAGATATCTGTATTGGAAGGATGGCTGCCACCTGCACAGGAAACACAGTTCTAAGAATACAGAAATGAGTCGGCCACGCTGCCTGCTCTTTCGTCGTTCCCTTCCTTGAGAAGACAGCTTGCGCACGCTCAGGCTTCTACAGCTTGTCTTCCTTAGTTCCTGCTATCCCTCGTGGCCTGGTTTTCCTCCTGCTTCTGGAGCAGTTCCTATAAGTTCTCCTGAGCATCCCTGCTGTGTGACTACTTTTGTCAAAATTGCTGCTCTGTTATTGGGTTCCCTGACCCACTTCTAACTTTGCATCCTTTCCCTGGCCATCCTGACCCATCTGCTTTCATGCACCCTGATTCCACTCTAGGGAACCCCCCCAACTATATCTACAGCATAGTGTTTGACTTCTGCCCCCTTTGGAAACAACTGCCTCCTGTGGAGCCATGGCTCATGAATGTCCCTCTGACACTTCAGTCCATGTGCCCATGGAAATAAGTTTCAGCAAGGCTTCTCTCTGAAACCCCAACTAACGTAATCTGTAAAAAGAGAAACTGGTAAATGCATCTCCATCAAAGTGAATAATAGATCATAAACAAGCTTAAATGATGACAAGAGACTAGAAGATATGGGCGGCACGACCCAGATGAAGGACTAGAACGGGAGATATGTCTATCCTCACACACACAACCAATTACAGGCCAGGGTTGGGGAGATGACTCAGCGCTTAAAGGTGCTTGCTTGCAAAACCCGACAGCCTCAGGTTTGATTCCCCAGTAGCCATGTAAAGCCAGATGCACAAAGTGGCACATACATCTGGAGTTTGTTTACAGTGGCTAGAGGCCCTGGTGTGTCCATTCTTCTCTCCCTCTCCCTTATTTCCCCCTCTGTCTCTCCCTCCTTTCCCCTCCTCTCTCTCTCTCTCTGTCTCTCTCTGTCTCTCTCTGTCTCTCTCTGTCTCTCTCTGTCTCTGTCTGTCTCTCTCTGTCTCTCTCTGTCTCTCTCTCTGTCTCTCTCTGTCTGTCTGTCTATCTCTCTCTGTCTCTCTCTCTCTGTCTGTCTCTCTCTCTGTCTCTCTCTGTCTCTCTCTCTCTGTCTGTCTCTCTCTGTCTCTCTCTGTCTGTCTCTCTCTGTCTCTCTCTCTCTCTCTCTATATATATATATATACACACAGACATATATATACACATATATATATACATGTGTGTGTGTGTATATATATAATAAAAATACTCTTTTAAAAAATAAAAACACAACCCAAAAGACTATTAAGGGAAAGATAAAAACAAACAAGTCATTGAAAATATAAAGAAGGCAATCAAACTGTGACTAGACTCACCCGACATCAGGCAAATACAAATTAAAGTAATTGATAACAAAGCAATAAATGAGGCACAAAGGGGTCTATAGTCTGGAATATTACTCAGCAGTCAGAAAAGTGAAGGAGGACCAGGGTTGATGGTTCGGTCCATACAGTGCTTGCTGCACAAGCGTGGGGACATGTGTTTGGATGCCTAGCACCCAGACAAATGAAGGGTGTCAGAAAATGGACCTATAGTCATGGTGCTCGGGAGGTGGAGGCAGGAGGATTCTGGTATGCTGGTTAGCTTGTCTAGCCGAGTTGATGAGCTTTGAGTTCAATGAAAGATACTGCCTCAGAAACTGCTTTCTAGGGCTGGAGAGATGGCTTAGCAGTTAAGGCATTTGCCTGCAAGGCCAAAGGACCCAGGTTCAATTCCCCAGGACCCATGTTAGCCAGATGCACAAGGGGGCACATGCGTCTGGAGTTTGTTTGCAGTGGCTAGAGGTCCTGTCGTGCCCATTCTCTCCCTCTTTCTCTGTCAAATAAATAAATTAAAATGTAAAAAATACTTTAAAAAAAAAACTGCTCTCTACTTGGACTGAAGGCCCACTCTATGGGAGGGAATACTTGCCTAGTACTGAAAACCTGATCAAGAACCTATGGCAGGGGAGGTCATGAGCCTTAGGGGTATAAAGGCTGCTCTTGTCTGGATAAATGTATATATTATTCTCGCCAAACTGCCCTGAAACCAGTATACTTAATGTTCATATTCATATATTAATGCTACTCTCTTCATATTGAGGTGACCACTAGGATGACCCAAAAGGCAACACAGTGCTGAGAATAAGGGATGGAGGAGTGTCCAGCACTGAAACATCTCACACCCTCCAAGGCTGAGGGTCCACTGTGGAAGAGGTGGTGGAAAGAATGTAAGAGCTAAAGCAAGGGTAGGACTCCTTACAATGCAACTGTACAGACAGAAATTGGCCTCAATAACCATGACCTCACAGTTCCTAATGATACCTACACAAGACCCTCATGATAGGAGAAAAAGATGACATCAAATTAAAAAGAGAGACTAATGGAGACAGGGATGGGATATGATGGAGAGCAGAGTTGTGCAGGGGGAAGTAGGGAGGGGAGGGAAATATCATGGTATATAAGTATAGAAGTTGTCAATAAAAAATAAAAATTTTTGAAAAAGTAAAGTAAGCCAGGCTTGGTAGCACACACCTGTAATTCCAGCACTCAGGAGGCAGAGGTAGGAGAATTGCCACAAGTTCAAGGCCACTCAGAGTATATAGTGAATTCCAGGTCAGCCTGGGCTAGAGAGAGACCCTACCTTGAGAGAAAAATAAAAAGGTAGAGGTGAGAAAGACACCCGACGTTGATCTGAGGCTTCCACACGCAAGCTCACCCACATGGATAGGAACACACATATGCACACCACACACGTGCACATGCAGGAAAATAAAAGAGAAGTCAATTGGTACCCACTGGCTTAGAAAAACCTCTGAGATATTGGTTATATCAGAAAAACACAGGCATATATATATAGAGAAGCAAATATGTAAGTTATACATTGGAAAAGTGCTACTACCCATGTGTCAGAATCTACTACGGCATTAATTACTTCCTGTGTTGTGATATGATACTTGACAAGAAGCAACTTGAAGGAGGAAGGGCTTATTTGGTTTACAGTTCAAGGGACACAGTCCATCATGGTGTGGAACATGAAGCAACTGGACACACTCACTCCCCAGATAGGCAGGCAGGAGGATCACTAGAAAGGGAGTCGTGGGGAGGGATGGCAAAGAGAGAGGGAGCCTCCTGGGAGCTGGGATTAAAAGGCCTGCTCCACCAAGCCTGGCTAGAGTGTCTGAAACAGTGATCCTGCTTTATTCTTGACCGGCTCCAGTACGTGTGGCCCACCACAATGACTGATTCTCAAAAGTCAATGCCCCCACTTAATTCTAAGGTTTCCCACCCAATTCTGAACCAAACCTAAACTTCAGGTGTCCCTCTTCATATGCAGGGAATATATTTGAAAACCTCCAGGGAATGTCTGAAATGAAGGAGGAGTGTAGTTTACACACTTAATCCATGCCAAAGTGAGGTTTATCCTTGGGATATATGCAGCTCAACAAATTACAACAACAACAAAATCAATGTAACATACACTGACAGAATGAATCATGTGAGCATATCAATTGATGCAGAAAATTATTTGACAAAATTCAATAGCTCCTTCTTTAAAAAAAATACTTTAACCATTCTTATTAGCATAGTGTTATAAAGAAAACAAATGCTAGGTTTAAAATTAATGTTAGGGTTAAAACAGTGAGGACAGAAACACTTAGGAAGGTAAATAGAAGGTCTGTAGTTGAGTATGAGCTAGCCTAGCTGATCAGATAAGAGGAAGAACAGAGTTCTGGGGAAAGCAGCAAAACCAGTCTAGGTAGGCAGGCTCAATGTGGATCCTATGAAGCCCCCCTTCCGCCTCCCCCCTCCCCAAACATATGCAAGGCACTCTTGTTTTTTTGCATATCCTTAGTCTATCTAATTACAACAAACTAAGAGGTAAAAACAGCTTCTAAGAAAGCCTTCTGGGGTTGGGGAGATGGCTCAGCAGTTAAAGGAGCTTGCTTGCAAAGCTTGCAGTCTGGATTCAATTCCCCAGCCACCCATATAAACCAATGCAAAAAGTGGCTCAAGCATCTGGTGTTCATTTGCAGTAGCAAGAGACCCTTGCAAATGGCCTTACACCACCACCACCATCCCCCAATACACACACACACACACACACACACACACACACACACACACACACACTCACTCACACTAGTAACAACAAAGAAAGTGTCCACCTATTCCAGACTGCCCCATTGGAACTAGATACTAGGTAACCAAGGAAAACTAGTTGTATCTTGGGAACTACATCTGCTGTGATAAGAAGGACCTTTGTAGTGAAACATTGTTCCCAGGCCTGGGGAGGATACTTAGTGGTTAAAGGTGCTTTCTTGCAATGCTTACTGGCCTGGGTTCAATTCCCCAGTGCCCATGTAAATCCAGAAACAAAAAGTGGCAACTGGGGTGTGTTTGCAATGCCATGCTTCCCTAACTCAATAAATAAATAAATAAATAAATAATTTTTTTTTTCAAAACATGCTTTAAATCCACAGTGCAGACCCCATGAGGCAGACCACTGTGGTCTCTGTGGAGCACTGACTTTGCTGACCTGCTTCTGTTGCTTTGCTAAAGGAAATTCTCTCAAACTGCCTTGCCTCTTCCCTCATTCCTTGGAAAAGACAAGAACCAAGGGCACCACAACCACCACTGACAGGGACGGAAACTCTCACTTGAAGCAATGAGGCAAGAGAAAGACAGCCAAATTGGAAAATAAAATAAAAAAAATTATCTTCATACAAATGCATGTTTTTCTACAGTAAAAACCCTAAAAGTACCACAAAAAACCCCTTAGGCCTAAGAAATTACTTCAATAAACTTTTAAGGTAAAAAACAAACACAAAAATCAGTTGTGTTTCTATGTGAAAATATGAAAATGAATCAAGGAAACAATTTAACTTATGCTAACATTAAAAGAAAATTAACAAACCAGTATGGTGGCACACACTTGCAATTCCAGTACTCAGGAAATAGAGGCAGGAGAATCAGATGTTCAAGGTCATCCATGGCGGCATCGTAAGCTCAAGGTCAGCTTGGGCCATGGACTATCTCCAAAAAATTAAATACCTGGGATTAAAATCATAAAAGCAAAGATTTGTCTGTATTGTAGAGAAATTAAAAGACATGCTGAAAGAAATTAAAGATCATATAAAGGGGAGGAAATCTATGTATATAGATTGGAAGGCTTAATATTGTTAAGATACCAGTACAGGAATAGAGAAATTGCTCAGTAGGTAAAGGCACTTGCTTTCAATGCCTCATAGCTCAAGTTCAATTCCCCAGAATCCCCACGAAGCCATATGCACAAAGTGACACATGTGTCTGGAGTTAGTTTGCAGTATCAGGAGACCCTAGGATGCCCATACTCACACACACACTCTCTCTCAAATAAAAATATATTTTTTGTAATTTCTAAGTTCAGTATAGTCAGTTCAATGAAAACTCTAACATTTACAAATTCAACAATTTACCTTAGCTATATTCCCAAACAGTAATATTTGGAGAGATAGAAACACCCATTCAAAAATCCACATGGACTCTCAAGAGACCTGAATAGCCAAAATTCTCTTGAAACAGTACAACAGTGGAGAGCTTATCACTTCCTGATTCCAAAAGTTACAAGGCGATGATGAAGAACTGGTTTGGTGCCAGTGTGTGTACAGACGCATTGGCTTGTAGAAGAGGCCTCACAGATAAACTCTCATGTTTGGTCAAATAATTTTCAATGGTGATACCAACAAAATTCAATGAGGAAAGAGCTTGTCGGTAAATTGATTAAAAGAAGTATATGTCCCAAATGAATGAAAGTAAACCTTTACTTGGCACTATTCATAAAAATTAACTGAAAGATCTAAATAATAAGAACTGAAAGTATAAAACTCTATAAAAAAAAAACATGAAGCACAATGAAGGATGGCTCAGCTGTTAAAGGTGCTTGCTTGCAAAGCCCACTATTCAGGGTTCAATTCCCCAGTCCCCACAGAATGCCTGATGCACAAAGTGACGCCCCATTGCTCACACTTGTGGCTAATGCATAAAGTGGCCCATGCATCGGGAATTCATTTGTGGTGATGGGAGGCCCTGGAGCCCTCATTCTTTATTTGTCTCACTGCAAATAAATAAATATGAGTTTAGAAGGGAAAAAAAGTGTTATGATATTGGGTTTAGTTTCTTGGATGAAATATCTTTTGGTTTTCACAGGCAAAAAAGGGGGAAAATTAATCAAAAAAATCAAAACCTCTGTGCATCATAGGACAATTTTAACATAATGAAAAGTCACTCACGCATGGTAATAGGAAAATGAATTAAAATCACTTATCTGATAAGGCATTAGTATCCAGAATATATAAAGAAATTTTACAATTCCACAATGGAACTAAGGTAGGCAAAACAGATGACTAAACAATTGTCCAAATACATCAAATGGCCAAAAACACATGAAAAGATACTAATCATTGGGGAATGCACACACCAAAGCCACAACAGTGAGACACAGTTCATACAATTAGAATATATTTTTTCCCTAAAGTAAATAAATGTGACCAGTGTTGTCAAGCGTATAAATAAATCAGAGCCCTCGTGTGTCCTGGTAGGAATGTAAAAATGGTACATTCACTACAGAGGCTCCTCATAAAACCATCATCAGATACTGCAATCCCACTCCTAAGTATTCACATGAACAACTGAAAATAAAGACTAGAACTCATGCCTAAGTTCATACGGCAACTTTACTCACAAGAGCCAAAATAAATCTGGCAACTCAAAGTTCCACTAAGAGAAGAATGTGTAAACAGATGTGGCCTTGTGCATATACAATGTTTGCATGTGCTAGAACAGGGACGGACCGTAAAACATCATGCTAAATAAAACAAACCCACTCCCAAGGGCACATATATGACCCCTCTTCCATGAGGAATCAAGAGTCACTAAGACTCAAAACAAAATAGAACTGTTCCTACAGGATGGAGAGGTTTCCCACACCAAGTTTCAGTTTGGAAAAATGAAGTTAGCTCTGCATAGTTGGCAGCGCACACAGACACATGTGTACCACCGTTTTCAAAAGAAAGGTCATTGCTGTCCCATTCTTTCTCACTTTTCAGTGTAAAACCATCACATCTTACATGAGCAGGTGCTGTCTGTCAAATGAATATTAATGAGCAAATAAATGGTAATGAAAATGGGGAGGAGGAAGAAGACAAGGAAGAAGAGTATGGAGAAGAAGAGGAAAAGGAGTGTTGGAGAAGGAAGAAAGGTAGGAGAAAGAGGGGGGGAGGAAAAGATGGAGGGAGAGGAAGAACAGGAGAGGGTAGGAATAGACATGGGAGGAAACAAGAGGAGGATGGGAGGAGGAAGAGAAAGAGGAGTGTATAAATAAAGGACCCTGGGTCTCACAGAAGGGACATCTCATCAACACCTCTACAAAGACTGAACTTTGGATGAATCGTGAAACTTAAATTTTAAAATGATCCACTGAGCAATGATTCATTTAGTACAAAATTTACCCAGGTTAAGTCCGATTTTATTAAATGTATTAAGCACATCATACCTAATTTTCAAATATTTCCATTACACCAAAACGAACCCCAAGGCCTTACTATGTAGCCTTTATCCTCCCCTATCCTGAACCCCAAGCAACCAGCAACTCTATAGATTGTCCTGTTTTAAATTAATAAATAATAAATAAAATATGACTGTCAGATGATTTGGTGAGAAGGAAAATGCAAGTGTGTAATATTAGAAATGAACATGAAGCATGCAGCAGTTGTCTTTTCATGGCTGGGACAAAACACCAGACCAAAAAGAGCATGTGAGAGAAAAGCTTAGTCCTGTAGTCCCCAAGGGAAGTTTCATCCTGACAATGGATGGATGACAATGGCAGGACACAGGCTCATTTTGTCACAGGTTAATAGTGAGGTATCAGATATTCTTTGCTGAGCTGTGAACACCCAAAAGGGTTAAACTAACATAACTCAACGTCCAGCCCCCGTGACGTCCCTCCTCCAGCAAGGCTCCCTCTCTCGAAGACTCCACAACACTCCAAAATTGCCACCAGCTGGAGACCAAGTATTCAAAAACATATGAGCTTATGGGTGACATCTGACATTCAAACCACCACAAAGCATGGCTACAAATGAAACTGGGGTTTAAAATGTAATAAAAATAATTAGGGCTGGAGAGATTTCTCAGTGGTTAAGCACACTTCCTGCGCAAGCTTGAAGGCCCAAGACCAGCTGGGTTTGGATCTGTGGATTCTACGTAAGCAGCTGGGTGCTTATACCCCATGGGCCTATAGCCCCAGTCCTACAGGGTGGCAGAGAGCTCAGGATGGTCATAGCCCAGCGAGCTCTGAAATCGGTGAAGTGACTCAGGCTCAAAACAAGACCCCTTGGAACAGCGATGGAAACTGACACCTGACCTTTCACTCTGGACACAGGAAGTGGGCACACCCCACTGCAGGGGGCACATGCACATGAATGTACCATACCATTCGCACACGGTCCACATTTACACACACAAATAAAATAAAACTGCAAACCAATTGGGGAACTCAGATAAAGGGAAAGACTTCAGAAATATAAACTTCATAGTTGTCACCAAGGAAAGGAAAACTATTCAAAAAGTAAATCTAAAACATAACAGCAACCTCTCTTAAAGCATACACACCTCAGGTGATTGACACTATTTTAGGGAATAAGGAAGGACATAGAAGAGAACACGTGGCAATCCTCTTATGAAGCTGGAATGGCCTTAATACCAAAACCAGGGATGCATTTCAGAGGAAACAAAAACTTTTAAATCAGGCTACTAAAGAGAGATGTAGAATTCCATAAAAGCTCTGGCAAGCCAAACAAAGCCACAAGGAATGAAAGCAAAGAGGCCAAGTCAGCTTAACCTAGAAATACACTGGCTTAATATTTGAAACTACGCATTTTGACATCCTAACTAATTAAAGATGCCTACCAAGAAGACATGAAAGATGCACCAAATAATTTATGATGCTTTTATTTTTAAATATGTTTAGTCAGTAAACTAAGAATAAATGGAAGTTGATGAATTTAAACTTTGTTCAACTGGAGAACACCTTCCTACTATGAATAGAACACACCTCTTATGCCAGGGAGAAATCCTAGACACTTTACTTTTTTATTAATTTATTTTTATTTGAGAACGACAGATACAGAGAGAGAGAGAGAGAGAGAGAGAGAGAGAGAGAATGGGCACATCAGGGCCTCCAACCACTGCAAACAAACTCCAGACACATATACCTCCTTGTGCATCTGGCTTACATGGGTCCTGAGGAATTGAGCCTCAAACCAGAGTCCTTAGGCTTCACAGGCAAGCACTTAACCGCTAAGCCATCTCTCTAGCCCCTAGACACTTTACTTTTTTTTTAAATTGTTTTTGTTCATTTTTTATTTATTTATTTGAGAGTGACAGAGAGAGAGCAAGAGACAGAGAGAGAGAGAGAGAGAGAGAGAGAGAGAGAGAGAGATTGAGAACAGGTGCACCAGGGCTTCCAGCTACTGCAAACGAACTCCAGATGTGTGCGCCCCCTTGTGCATCTGGCTAACGTGGGTCCTGGGGAACCAAGCCTCGAACCGGGGTCCTTAGGCTTCACAGGCAAGCGCTTAACCGCTAAACCATCTCTCCAGCCCGACACTTGACTTTTAAAACCATGATCAAGCCCACTCTTTGGCTAAATGGACATGTTGCACCCAACAAATTACCTCTGAGACTCATATTCATGCTGCCGACCCAGATGAGCAGAGGAGCGAGCTTCACTGCGCAGATGGCGGAGATTACAGGGATGACTCACTCATCAAAGTGCTGAGAAGAAGAGACAGTTAAACACTCAGCACCAAATAAGACATTTCTATCACACTCACCATGGCTCAGGGGACACTGGGGAAAAGGTGGTAGAAAGAATGATAAGACTTAGAGGATGGGGAAGAGTGCTTTGCAACATCACTGTACTCTGGACACATGGTGGCCCGTCGTGTTCATGACTTCACAGTGGTTGTCACCTACTTAGTATTGGGCCCATCAACATGTGGTCATGGAAGATGAAGATGAGACATATTAAAATGAAATAAAGACATCAAGATAGTAAAGGGACTGGTGGGAGTGAAGAAGGGGTTCAATAGAAAGGTAATGGGAGGGGCAAGAGAGAGGCACAGGTGGGAATTATAATCAGAATACATTTTGTTACATCAAAAAACTTGTCAGTAAAAATATTCATGAGAGGGCTGGAGGGATGGCTTAGAAGTTAGGACGTTTGCCTGCAAAGCCAAAGGACCCTGGTTTGATTCCCCTGGACCCATGTAAGCCAGATGCAAAAGGAGGCGCATGCATCTGGAGTTCATTTGCAGTAACTGGAGGCCCTGGTGTGCCCATTCATTCTCTCTCTATATATGTGTGTGTGTCTCTCTCTCCCTCTCCCTCCCTCCCTCCCTCCCCTCTTTCTGTCAAATAAATAAAAATAAAATGTATTTTAAAAAATATTTATGAGAAAAAAAATTAAATCTGTAGCAAGAATGCCACCATCACCAACTGTAACCAACATATCATCAGGGAGGTAACCCTAGCAATAAGACAAAGGCAAAGACACATCCTGAAAGGGAGAAATTAACCTACCATCACTGGTGTATGAATGCCAGAAGCTGACAGAAATGCTCTCCCAAAATATTTATAACATCATGAGGATTATTAAAAGTTCATTAATTCGACAAATGCTCACAGAACAGCTACTGTAAGTGAAGTATTAGGAGGCTGAAAAGGTTGTCCAGTGGTTATAGCCCCTTGCTTACAAAGCCTGTCATCCCAGGTTTAATTCCCTAGCCACCCATGAGAAGCCAGTCAGACATTCATTTGTAGCGGCAAGAGACACTGGCACACATGCACACATGCAAAATAAATTTTAAAAAATTTAAAATATCTTATTTATTTATTTGACAAAGAAAGAGAGACAAAGGAGAGAGAATGGGCACACCAGGGCCTCCAGCACTGCAAACGAACTACAGACGCATGCGCCCCCTTGTGCATCTGGCTAATGTGGATCCTGGGGAATCAAACCTGGGTCCTTTGGCTTTGCAGCAGGCAAATGCCTTAACCACTAAACAATCCCTCCAGCCCTATTTTTTTTTATTTTTTGTAATGGTGCTGAAGATATGGCTCAGCAGTTAAAGACACTTGCTTACAAAGTCTGACAGCCTGGGCTCAACTCCCTAGTACCCATGTAAAGCCAAATACACAAAGCAGTGAATGCATTTGGTATTTGTTTGCAGTGGAAGGAGGCCCGGGCATACCTATTCTCATTCTCATTCTCTCCCTCCTTTCCTCACTACTTACAAATAAGTAAACAAAAGTATTCTTTTAATTTTCTTAAGATTTTTTTTCAAGGTAGTGTCTCACTCTAGCCCAGGCTGACCTAGAATTCACTATGTAGCCTCAGGGTAGCCTTAAACTCATGGCAATCCTACTACCTCTGCCTCCGGAGTGCTGGGATTACAGGCATGTGCCACTCCGCCCAGCTTCAAGTATTATTTTGTATGTTAGAAATACAGTCATAAACAAAACAGGCTAAAATCCCTGACTCTCAGCTTATAGTCTAGGGAAGGAAATAAAAATAAGGCAAAAGAGAAATCACATACTATATTAGAAAGTCCCAAGTTTAGACAAAGTGGAGGAAAGAGGATTGGTGTTTGACCCAACATGGGAAGGGAATGGTTTAGCAACTTGAGAGCATTTCTATATCCTAACCAAGTCCTAGAGAACAGAACCACTATACCATCTTGTACTACAACCAAATGAGTCTTACTATAAATAAAAGTCACTAAGAATGTGCAAGACTTTTTTTGAAATATGTTTGCAACATCTACTAGGAAACATTCCTAGGAAGACAAAATTGATAGGGGACATGACAGTTTTCAGCCCAGTTTATCTGGTCACTTCTGCTGGTCATCACAAGCACCCTGCTTAATAATCTGTTATTTTCTCCTTGATTTTTAATCCCTTTACTTTTCTTGCTATCTACTTCATGAACTCACTGGTTTGCAACTGAAAGTATGACTGTAGAAGATCACACCCAGACAGGACCGTCATGTGTTAGTTACTCTTTCGTTACTATGTCCATAGAGCTGATAGAATAAGCTCAAAAGCACCAAGGACATATTTTGGCTCACAATTTCAGAGAGTCACAATCCTTATACCTATTAATTCTAGGCCCACAGTGAGACAGAACAGAGTGGCAGCAAGGGGCACGTAGTGGAGGAGACCCAGGTATAACTTTCCAAAAAAAAGTAACACTCCCAAATGACGTACTTCCCTTTAGTAGATTCCATCTCCTAAAGTTTCCAGAACCTTCCAAAACAGTACCACCAGCTAGGGATCCAGCATGTGACACTTGTGCTGTGGGGATATTCATATTCAAACCAAAACACCTGACAAGCCAATTTTAAAATGCAATGTAAGAAGCCAGGAATAATCACGACCTTCCTGAAGAAAAGAGAAGGGCAGGTTGTGTCAGCCGTTAAGCTCTGCAATGATGCCATAGTAATTTTTACAATGCAGTACTGAATCAAGGAGACATACTATCAGTGGGGTGGCAGAGAGCACTCAAAAACACACCCTTAGATGTACAGATGCTCAGCTAATGAGAACAGAGAAACTGCCAAGGTGCAGAGTATAGATGGACTGTCTAACAGTGGTATTATAATTACTAGAAGGCCAGTGATGACTATTTGATTTTATTTCACACACACATAAGAATCAGTCCTCAAAGGATGATAGACCTAAGTATAAAATATAGACAAAATAATAAAAATATAATGGGAAATTTTCTTTGGCACCCAGGCAACAGAAAGGCTTTTTACAATATAGCCAAAACCACTAACCATATAGAGAGAAAAAAAAAAAAAAAGATGGACCATTCTGGCTACATTCAAGGTAAAGACTTCCACTCGTCTGTGGGTCATCGCGGCTGCTCCCTTATCTTTGCTATTGCACCAAGTACAGCAGTAATCACAGGTGTGCCAGTATCTCTGTGGAATGCCGAGAATCCCTCTGACATATCCAGGAATGGGAGAGCTGGTGTAAATTTTAAAAATGGATAAGTAATTTGGGCATGTAATTCTCAACAAGTGGCTAACATCCAAACAAGGGCTATAATCTACATGAAAAAGTGCATGATAAACTAGGTGTGGCGGTGCACACCTTTAATCCCAGCACTCAGGAGGCTGAGGTAGGAGGATCATCATGAATTTGAGGCTAACCTGAGACTATGTAGTGAATTCCAGGTCAGCCCGGGCTACAGTGACATCCTATCTTGAAATCTGCCCCCTCCAAAAAGTGCATGATGACATTAATAATTTGGGAAAACATAACTCAGGAGCACAATTAGACTCCACTGTTCACTCACTAAGGTGCTACACACCAATATGGGAAAACCTTATGAAAACAGCATTGAAATCAGAAATCAAAAATATTACATACTGTGTAATTCCACTTAGAAAATTCTTAGAATATATAATACTAAGCTGTTGTGTTTTGGGTACAATTTACCTGATTCAATGGCAAAATAAACAACAGATGACTAGAGAAGTCATGTCCCTTTGGCTTCCTAACCTGAGTATAGGTTCTGTTCCCTTGTTTTATGATCATGGATGGAATATTATATTTGTATAAATGTGTGTTGTATTACACAATGAATAATTTATAGAAGTAAAGAGGATCTGGGGACATGGCTCCATGGTTAAGGCACCTGCTTGCAAAGCCTGCTGCCTGGGGTAGAATTCCCCAGACACCCAGCAAAAGCCAGATGCACAGTGACACAGGCATCTGGCATTCATTTGCAGCTTCAAGAGACTCTGGAGTGCCAACACACATGCACAAATAAATAATTTTTACAAAAGAAGAAGGAGGAGGGGGCATACTCTTTTTTTTTTTTTTTGTAGAGGCTATGAGCTCAGACAGCAGAGGGGAAATGGGCTCTAGGTCACCATAGATGAAATTTAAGGGCAATCCTGGACCGCCCGCCTTAGACCTTCTACATCATAAGAAAACAAGCTTCATTCTGGCAGATTTCTGTTTCTTGATGCCAAATCAAATCCTAATTTTTTCAAGGTAAGCGTTGGACTCAAGGGCTGGGGGAACTGTTCAGTGGTTATAGGTGCTTGCTGGCACAGGTTCAATTTCCCATCCACTCATGTAAAGCCAGATGCACAAAGAGGTGCATGTGTCAAGTTTGGTTGCAGGGGCAAGAGGCCCTGGCACACCCATATTTCTCTCTCTCTCTCTCCTTGCAGATAAGTAAAAATATATATAAATGAAATTTAAATTTAAAACAGAGTGGATTCAATACTGCTCACACCTAACAAGCATCTAATACAACATGTGAGGCCAGTAATTAGTTCCAGGAATGGTACAAAAACAGGAGACCGAGAAAGGGGATGCCGGGAATCAGACAGAAATTAGGCAATTTTGATTAGCTACAACTGGACAAAGTCAGTCTATTTCCTAGAAGAACTTCGGTCACCTGCCACGCCTGGGGAGAGATGGCTAAAGTTGCTGATTCTCTTGTCCTATGAAAGGGTCACATCAGAGTCACTGCCAAAATAGTAGTTTTTATGAAAATTGGCTTAAAGTCAAACTCTGCTAAAAGAGGCCCTTTCAAATGTCCTTGGTTCCTCAGCAGGCTCGGAGCAGCATCCTGAAAGATTTCTTTGTCAGAGCTGAATCTCATCTAGCTTTACAAGTGGAGTCCCAGGTCTGAAATAGAGCACTAAGCAGGAAATCCAGGATGGGTCACACTCATTTTCCAAAGTAGACCGAGCCCAGATTATTTTACAGTGAGCTATGAAGCAGAGCTGAGTTTTTAAATACATAAATCCAATAAGCCTGTTGGACTCAGGACTAAACCTGTATCTTTACTAGAATTATTCAACCAGAAAATCAAAAGTTTCCCTAAACGGAATCTGAAATGATCATTGCATTCAGTTAAGTCCTTGGATCTTAGGGTGGGGAGGAGAGGAGCCAGTGTGGGGAAAGCTGAAAACCCAGGCTACGTGGGTGGTACAAAGTTCTGTGAGCCCCGATTCTGTTTGGAATGTAAAACAAAACCTCGTTAGTGATCTGACACACACAAGCTCTGGCTGCATACAGCCATCCCACCATCAAAGGGGAAGACGACCTACATTTGTCTGTATAGGCTTTGCATTTGTTGTTAATCAGCCCAGCAGACATCATCCTCGACCAGAGAAGAAGGCAGAGTTTGGCCTTGTGCATCATTCTCCCCAGGAAGGGCAGCCAACCTGACAGGAATGATTTGTTACACAGAGAATGTGATGTTTCCTTTTAGAAACTACACCTCAGGCATGTCAAAAGAAAGCGGGTGCCTCTCCAAACAGTCTATAGCAGTCCCCAGCTTGATCAAGGGGAGGATTCAATGGCCCAGACACCCTGGCTCACAAAGGAACGTATTGTAATGTAAATGATCCTTCTTTCTCAGGGAACCCAGAGCCTTTCACAAGCAACACACGGAAACAAATGGTTTCTCAAAGCCCAAAGACAGAAATAAAGCCCAGCAATGTAGCAGGGGCTTGTCTCTGGGAACTTCTGAGCTACCTAAAAGCAGAAATAACTGACTTGTGCAGTGCCAGGATCTCCAGAAGGTGGCTAAGGGGCAGCATCTCCCCCCCAACCCCCCATACACACATCACATCCACCACACCCATAAGGCTGGAGCTCCTAATGGTGATGCACTGAGCACCCACCCTGGATAGATGGATGGGTTTATATCAAGTCTTCCACTGTACTGAGCACTGAGCGTTGGACAGGAGGAAAAATTACTTTCCTCTAAAAGTGTGTCCTGGGGCTGGAGAGAGGTCTTGACGGGTAAGGCTCTTGCCTGCAAATCCAAAGGACCCAGGTTCAATTCCCCAGGACCCACATAAGCCAGATGCACAAGGGGGAGCACACATCTGGAGTTCATATCCAGTGGCTGGAGGCCCCGGAGTGCCCATTCTCTCCCTCCCTCCCTCCCTCCCTCTCTCTGCTTATTTCCCTTCTCTCTCTCTCTCTCTCTCAAATACATAAAAATATATTTTAAAAGCTGGGCACGGTGGCACACACCTTTAATCCCAGCACTTTTGGGAGGCAGAGGTAGAAGGATAACCATGAGTTCAAGGCCACCCTGACACTACATAGTGAATTCCAGGTCAGCCTGAGCTAGAGTGAGACCCTACCTCGAAAAAATATATATATATTGTTGTTGTTGTTCATTTTTTATTTATTTATTTGAGAGCGACAGACACAGAGAGAAAGACAGATAGAGGGAGAGAGAGAGAATGGGCGTGCCAGGGCTTCCAGCCACTGCAAATGAACTCCAGACGCGTGCACCCCCTTGTGCATCTGGCTAACGTGGGACCTGGGGAACCGAGCCTCGAACCAGGGTCCTTAGGCTTCACAGGCAAGCGCTTAACCACTAAGCCATCTCTCCAGCCCATATATATATATTTTTAAGTGTGTCCTCTTGTGGCAAAGGCAGAGCAGAGAGGGTTGAGGACTAAAACTGCTCAGTGCCTCCATTAGTCTCCAAAGAAACAGTACACAAACACACGCACAAATCTATTAAATCAGCTCACAAGACACTTGCTGGGCTCGTCCAACCACAGCCATCCACGGACAAGAAAACTGAAGAATTCGACAGCAGCTCAGTCCACAAGGCCAAACGAACAGCAGAAGTTCACCAGGAGCAGCTAGGAGAGCCAGGCACACATCGTCCGCCATCATCAAACAAGAGAAGAAAAGCCCTGGTGGCTCCTGGGCCTTCCTGATACTCAGTCCCTCAGTGGAAGGGTGGCCCACTGGGGAGGAAGGACTTCCTGCTCAGATAATCTAGCTTGGAAACCCCTCACTGGTGTGCCCAAGAAGGCTTCTCTCACCCCATTCCTCATCTGGTCAAGTTGACAACAAACTCAACCATCACAAGTCTGCCCCTTGTTAACTTGACACCAGACCACATCTTCTATCATGCTTGGTTTCTAATAGTTGATAACTTAAATTAAGCTTAATAACACTTAACTACTGATGTTATCTCAATCGATACTAATCACAGAGAAACAAGATTAAAATCAAAGACCTGGGCTGGAGTGATGCTCAAAGGTTAAGGCGCTTGCCTGCAAAGCCTAAGAACTCTTGTTCAAATCTCCAGGCGACACGTGGCCAGACGTGGTGACGTCAGCTTACAATGTCACACATGCGCACTAGGGGGCAATGCGTCCGGAGTGTGTTTGCAGCAGGATGGATGCCCTGGTGTGCCCATTCTCCCTCTCTCTCTCAAAATAAAATAAAATAAAATAAAATAAGTCATCTTAATATTTGTATACAGAGGCATAAACACTTAACTAGGACAGAAACACAGCAATTACAATCCTCATTTCTGAAAGTGGTCACGTGGTCTTAGCCAGTTATTTCTAATTGCCTTCTGCTGCCCATTCTTTGTTGCCTTGGCCCTCAGCAAGCACCTGAGCAGGTCCTGGTTCTTTGCCTGGAAGGGTGATTCGCTTACTTGAAGAGCCCTGATGTTGTCTGGAGTCTCTTGGAGTCAATGTCAATACCAAGCCAGTGTCAGTAGACCCCAAAAGGTCTGGTATTTCCTTTTCCACAGCGCACACTTGCCCTAGTGAAAGACTCCAGGGCCCCTTGGGTAAGGATGGGAGAAAGATTAAACTTTTAGAATGGAAGGAGGGGCCTTTCTCGAGGGAATATGGCCTCCCCTTTATTCAAGGGGTTCTGGGTCCATAAACTGTCTCAAATCTGGAAATCGATGGACAAGCCATGATTCCCTGATGCTATGACTCAAAGCAGTCTTTGTGTTGCTTTGCTCTAGAACGTTTCTGCTTCTGTAGATCAAGCAGAAACTTAGAATGCTTCCAATCACTTCCGAACACCAAGCTTGATCAGCCAGTACCAAACCACCCTAGTCAGCCTGTTGTGAACATTTGTGCCTCTGCTCCCCATCATGGCAAATATGCTCACCTCACTTCTAGGGATTCAGTGCTGCCATTTGGCCCTCATTATTCTGAGATCCAGTTGGACCCATTGCACATGAATCATCAAATTCAGCAACCGCAGCCCTCACTGCACGGTCTGCATGACAGAGAAGAGCAATGACGGAGCTCCTGGAGCATGCCGCCACTCCCCTCAGAAACCCGTGTCTTAGTGTCAGCGAAGGGAACATCGGGTCCCTTCCACTATGGAAGATAAGGCTTCACGTGTCAGGTCTACTCCAGCACTCCAGTTTCCCTGAGCCTTTGAATCCCTTCATCAACGTTAAGCCAAGGGATACCAGCAGCTCCAGCTCATTCACAGTAGGCCATCCTTTGCCAACAGATCAAATACACTCTTGGAACCTTCCTTAACTGCATGAGCTGTGCATTATTGAACCTAGGATCTCTGATCAATGAGCCCACTTTCATAAACTCAGCCTGAGCTAGTTTCACATTCCTTCCTCCATCACCCCCACGCCCTTAAAATTCATTCCCACACATATTCCCCAGATCTCTGTTTGAATGAGTTAGAAAAGTTGATGTTCTTTAAGGGTGTATCTCACCTCCTCACAGGTCATACTTTCTACCTCATCTCTAAGGGGGCCTGCTTAGCCTTAAGTCTGGTTATAGGTCTAGAGGTAAAACTGGGGGGACACTGAGGGACACCAGCACTGTCTGGCTTGGCATCTCCTTCAGAGAAGGTCATTGTCAGTTCCACAAACAATTCGTAATACATCCCTCAGGCAATGGTGGAGCAGGGGCTACAGACAGCAGTACACCTGCTGCTAAATATGGGGAAGTGGGGCTGGGGAGCTTTCTTAGTAGTTAAGACGCTTGTCTGCAGAGCCAAAAGACCCAGGTTTGATTCCCCAGGATCCACGTAAGCCAGATGCACAAGGTGGTGCATGTGGCTGGAGTTTGTTTGTTTGCAGTAGTTGGAGACCCTGGTCGCCCATTCTCTCACTCACTCTCTCTGTTCCTCTCTCTCAAATTTATTTTTTTTTTATTTGGGGGACTACTTCCTCAGTCAAAATAAACCCATGGGAATCTGATAGTCTAACACCCTCAGCATTACTAGGGCCTTCCCACACAACTGATACCAGGTTACAGGACCCCACTCTTTCCCAATCAGTGCCCTCACTGTAACTGCCAACACCTGTTGCAGCAGGAACTTGAACCTGTGTTGGACGTCAGCCAACCCTATAATGAAGCCTTGAGTCTGGTTTTCTCCCACCTTAAGCTCTGTGGCTTCTACAGAAAAGTCTCTTCCTGGGCACACTTAGAAACCTTTGATGTACATCTTGAGCTGGGAGGTTTCATCTTTGATCTTATTCTTCTCAGTGTTATTTTATCCAGAGTCACTAGAAGCAACAGGCCAGCACCATTACATTTCTGCCTTTTCCAGAAAGATTCAGAAGCCTCCGCACACACAGTCACTAAATCCCTTGCTCCTCACAAGGAGCAAATTGGGATCAAGCACATCTCTCTCACAGAGTTCTTGAGATAGTTCACACCACGTATTAGCAGCACTCTCCTTACTACCAGAGCGTCTTTAGCAGGGCCAGAGTTGGAGAACCAACTCCAGATACCACCAAGCCCACCAGAGAAATTCATCCTTACAATTCTGTGTTTCCAGTCTCATTCCTGGAACCATTGTCTCTATTAGTCAGGGTTCTCTAGACGAGCAGAACTGATAGAATGTACAAGTATATATAGATAGTTATTAAATCAGCTTACAAGATACAGGTGGGGTAGTTCGTCCAAAAACACCTGGGCACAGATGGGAAACTTGAAGAACCAGGCTGCCGCTGAGTCCAAGAGCTGGGATGCAGGTCACAGGGTCGTGGACCAGGGACCGCTCAGCCCGCCTCAGGGAAGCCTTACACAGAGCCCCCGGCCAGCATGACCACTGAGCAGAAAAATCCTGGCTCCTCCTGCAGCTGCCTCATATACAGTCCCCACGGGAAGGCCCACCCACTCGGAAAGAAGGACTTCCTGCTCAGTTAACCCAGCCTGGAAGCGCAGTCACAGACCTGTCCAAAAACCACATCTCTCCTCCCTGCATGCTGGTCTGGTTGAGTCCACGACACCTGGGCTCCAGAGTACTGGTGACTGTCCACATCTGTAGCCTGGCCACCTCTGCCTGCCCTCCCACAGCCCCAGCCTTGCCCCTGTGCATCTAATCCAACTTGTCCTGCCCACCCCAAGATCTTTGCACATGCTGTTAGACTAGAATCCTGAATTCCAAATGTTGTATACATTCTCATTGCACACAGAGGTTTAAGCAAATAGGCAGGCTAACTAACTAGCCTAATGTAATCCAGCCAGAAACTATCTGAGCAAGAATTTGAATGCACGTAGTGGCTCAAGAAATCTGTGCGAGAGGAGCCAGTTTATAAACAAATGGGAGCAATCAGATTGGCAGAAGAGAGACGAGAGGCTGGGGTGTTTTCTTTCCATCTGTGATGGGTGGTAACCATGATGGTTAGAAGGCAAAATGTCCCCCATACCCTCATGTGTGTGTGGTTAAGCTTCATACTTAACCCCAGCTGGTAGAGTCTTGGGGGATGGGGAGCACAGAGTCTTGCTGGACGAGCTGTGTCACTAGGAGTGAGCTTTGAGGTTTATTAGTCCAGCTCCACCTGGTGTCCAGAGCTAGCTCACTCTAGTGCTTCCTCCCAACTGATATGACAAGATGTGACAACCCAGCTGTCCTGCTATGCTTTTCGCCCAGGATGAAACGTCCCCCCGCCACACACACACATGAACCATGGGCCAAAAGAAACCCTTTTCTTCCATCACTGCTTCTGCTTGGGGGTTTCAGAGGTAACCTCTACTTATTAAATGTTTATTATAAAAACATTTTCAGATAAGGAATCTAAGACTTAGAGTTTAGTAACAGATAAAATAACCAACAAAGCAGCATAAATCAAATGCTACTCTGTACTGCTTCCCACATAAAACTCCTGGAAATAAGAATGAAGAGCACCCCACACTTGGGGATTTTGGTCACGTACCCGATTACACAGATAAAGCCTTTTCAAGTGAGCAAAGTGGATGGGCTTTAACTGCCTCGCTCCCTCTCCTGAATGAATTCAGCCTACTAAGGTATAGAACATGGCCATTGACGGTGGCCGCAGTCTTGTACCAGTAGGCAAAGAACCTTGCTCTTCTTTTTGTTTTCTGTCCTGGAACATTTTTATTTACACAAGTGACAGTATTTCATGTCTTTAACAGTTGAAGAATGTTCTGTTGTGTGTATACATATAGGCATATAGACACATATATTTTCTATATCCATTCATCCATTGATGGGCATTTTGACTGCATCGGTTTACCTCTCTCTCTTTTCATATAGATAGATAGATAGATAGATAGATAGATAGATAGATACATAAATACATACATACATACATACATACATACATATATAATTAATTACAGACATACTAAGTATGGTATATCATGTATTAGTACCATCCTTTCCCTCATCCCTGTACCCATCATTCCTAATGCTCAGACATAATGCTGAGCAACTCACAGCAGGAGGGCTCTTCTCAGCAGGCGCTCTCCCACTCCTGTACTAGATCCAGCCTACTTCTCACATCATCCAGGTCCTCCCCACCATTGCTGAATTCTAGCTGCCCTGGCCTCCGGTGTCCATTCTAACCCACGCATGTGAACTTGAAGAGGACCAGTCAGCCCTGGTGAGGATGGCACCTTTGGAGACATGTTCTGACCTCAGCAGCTGGTTTGGTTGCTCTTTCATTCATTCTGCAAAACTAAGCTGAGCACTGGTGACATGGCAGGCCATATGCAGGGTGTTGGGGGTTAGGAGAGTGAACACGATATCTTCCCTTCCCCTGGAAACAGACTGTGTCTCTCAGCAGGGGAGAACCAACTAGCTGAGTACAGTGCAGCAACTACTCATGTAACTTGTGATGAAATGAGACCAAGTAACATGAAATCGTAACTTAGGATGCCTTCATCACACCGTTTGGCTATCCACCGGCCCCTTTAGCCATGTTTTGCATGGCACTTTCCCTGGGGATATGTGAACACACATCTATTCACACCCCAAAGGGCACAGGTGACAGACCAAAGCATGATTTTGCCAAAATCCAATTTTGGTGAGCCAGTGAGTTCATAGGGCTTTCCCTCAGAGCATGGGTGAGGGATTTCTTACAGGAGTGTGGGGACCCAAGGGGGCCATCATATCACAGTTTCGTCTCCACAGCTGCTGAGATAGAGTTCTTTATCCCTTGATTCTCTTCTCTACCCTCTAGTTATTCCATTCTACCTCCAAAGCCATGAGACCCTGTCATTCATAGAGCTGGCACGGCCGGGGTGGGGTTCTGAGATCACAGGTAGGGTCTGACAACCTTCCCCATGCCCTTCCTTCTATGGGGGAATGCCAACAGGTCCAATCTTGAGAGTCTCTGTGAGCAGTCCCTACTGCATCTAAGAATTGGTTGCTTTTCTTGGAGAACAGCTCATACCACACTGGTCAGAGTCTGCCCTCAACAGTGCTTTACTGCGCCTATCACTCTAGGGGTTATAGGAACACTTGGGGAGTGGTCTTATGACCTTTTAAGTTTTGTTCTCCCAAACTTGATCATCCCAGTCTCCTGAGCTTCTTTCTTCCCTCCAGAAAGGAATGTTTCAATTTGGAGAAATCTGCTATACAACACCATTAGTGCCCAGTTGTGAGACACAAGCTCATCTCATAACCAGGGAGGCTACATCTTTCATCTCTGTCTGAGAAGGATGAAGCTTCATGCGACCAGACTCTCCCAGTCCACACAGAGTAGAAAGTGAAGATCACAGGGTTTAGTGGCTTTGCCACCAAGACAGAAGGAATAAAAGAACTGGTAGAGAAAAGAGAGAAACTTTGTGCAAGGTTAAGAGGGAGGAAGACCTGAATCTCTGAGCTTTTTCTGCCTGTCCCCCACCAACCCCACCGCCGGGCAACATCCAGGACATGTTCTTGACAGCATGTAGATAGCTGTGAACAGAGTCCCGGGTTCCCAGTTCTTCCAACAGCAGCCTGTGGGGAAATGGATGGAACAGTAGTGTTAGTGGGAGACAGAAGGAGACGACAGCCAGGCTTTCCCTGCTGGCCCACACTGGCATGAAGAGGGTAAGATGCATTAGAGAGAACCCAGACCAGCTCTCAAGGAGAACACTGAGGTCTACAGGCCAAGAAAGGCTGATGGAAACTTCCATGCCTCCTTCAACACCGGGAGCATGAGAGGGATGTTCAGAGGGGACCACAGATAGACACTGCCTCCTGTTTTCCCTCACGATATGTCCCCAAATCACCAACATTCTCCAGTCAGAGCTGCTGCTGTTTTGGTATCCTTAAATGACTTGACACTCTCCGATCACAGCTGATGACATTCTGATATATTACCTCTGAAAATGGATAGTAGGTGTCCTGGTTGTTCTTGAAGTTTCTCTATTTTGTCTTCTCGGATGCCCATGTTTACTGGCTGAAGTCTTTGCTTGAAAACATCATATTCTGTCTCTACAGGCAGCAAAAACAAGATCCACATTGTCTTTAAAGAAGACAAGGCTCGGGCTGGAGAGCAGGCTTAGCAGTTAAGGCGTTTGCCTGCAAAGCCAAAGGATCCTGGTTCAATTCTCCAGGACCCACATGAGCCATATGCACAAGGGGACGCATGAATCTGTAGTTCATTTGCAGTAGCTGGAGGCCCTGGCATGCCCATTCTCTCTCTGTCTGTCTCTCTCTCTCTCTCTCTCTCTCTCTCTCTCTGTCTCCCTCTTTCTCTCTCAAATAAATAGATAAATAAAAAATATGTATTTTAAAAAACAAAGCCAAGGCTCATCTTTCCAAGGGACATGTCTATTTGTTCCTCCCCTTGCTGTCTCTTCTGTGTTTCAGAGCCATGTCTTCCTTGGCCTTGCCACTTTCCATTGCCCACACTTCCTTGTGAGAGAGACTGTTTCCACTCACCTCATCTGCAGGTGGGAGAACAGTAGCCCATGTTCACAGCCTCCGCATCCGCAAGACCTGTTCACTGTTCCTCTCTGTTTCTGCCCTCAGCCCCATCAACAGGCATTCTTCTCACAAAGGACACCCGTGACATTCTAACAGAAAATATGGTGACCTTTTCTCATCTTTATACTGTCTGACCTTTATGGGCATCTCACAGGACAGACCAACTCCTCACCTATGTGGAAAATTCACTTTTGTTTCCATCATCCTGTAGTTCTTAAACTTTTTTTTTTTGTTTGTTTTTCTTATTCCCTTTGCCTTTCTTTAGTCCCCGTTACAGTTTGGATAGGAACCCCCCACCACCACCGAAGGCTCATATCTCCAACCAGTGCCCCGATTAAGACATGACTGGATCATGAGGACCCTGACGCAGCTGCTGTCTTGTTGCTGGGACCAAACACTCAACCAGAAACAGCTTATGGAAGGATAGGGTTTATTTCAGCTCATGGTTTCAACAGGAAGCTTCATCATGGCAGGGAAAGCATGGCAGAGCAGACAGCCAGGGTGTAATATCTTGTCACAGCAGCAAGGAAAAAAGCAACAAAAGTAAGCTATCTGACACTGGCAGGGGAGGCTGTATTATAAAATCCCAAGGCCCCCGCCCCCCCCGTGACATGCCTTCTCCATCAAGACTCCATTTCCCCAGGAAATCACCAGCTGGGAAGCAAGGGTGAAGCTTAATCACAAATATGTGAGGCCAATGGGGGACACTTACCATTTGAACTACCATAGACACCAACTCCTCCTCTCCAAGTTAACCCATTGCCAAGGTTATAGCTGAATGGTATATTATTAATAGGTGGGATGTAGGCAAAGGAACTCGATCATTTAGGGACATGTCTTGAAAAGCATAATGTCTTCCTGGCACCTACCTCCACCTCCTCTTTCTGACTGGGATAAGGTGAGGAATTTTCCTCACCTTCCAGCATAATGTTCTCATTCACTATAGGACTGAAAGCCGAGGAGCCAGCCAGCCCTGAACTGAAACTACAAGCCAAAATCAATCCTCCTTTAAGTTTTCCTCCTGAGGTATTTTGGTCACAGTGGTGGCAAAACTATTTAGTACATTCCCTTAAATACATAAACATTTTTGAAGCGTGCCTTCTTCTTCTGATAGTGGAGGTCTGGGGGTTGTCTCATGCTTGCATTTGACTGTGAACAAACACATCTTTGTAGTCATGTCCAATCCCTAAGCTAAAGTCATCTTACCTTTCTACCTAAAATTTAACTTACCAAGTGCATACATTATTATTTTTTGTTATGTTTATTTATTTATTTGAGAGTGACAGAGAAAGAGGCAGATAGAGAAGGAGAGAGAGAGAATGGGCCTCCAGCCACTGCAAACGAACTCCAGATGTATGCACCCCCTTGTGCATCTGGCTAACGTGGGTCCTGGGGAATTGAGCCTCAAACCGGGGTCCTTAGGCTTCACAGGCAAGTGCTTAACCGCTAAGCCATCTCTCCAGCCCCCCCCCTTTTTTTTGAGGTAGGGTCTTACTCTAGCCCAAGCTCACCTGATACTCTGTAGTCCCAGGCTTCCCTTGAACTCATAGTGACCTTCCTACCTATGCTTCCTGAGTGCTGGTATTAAAGGTGTATGCCACCAGACCCGGCCTAAGCACATACATTTTTTTCCTGGTCTGTTCTTCCCAGTAGCACCACCACGTTCTTGGCCTATATGACTGACATTTTGAAGTTATATTTCAGACTCTCTCCTCCTAGCCTACCTCCTCTCCTGCTTTCCACAGTTGATGAGATTATGGGTTTAGAAATGTCTACTGCTAAGTAGCCATACAGTTTCTTCCAGGAGGGACCTAGGATCAACTCAAGCACTCCGATCCCCTTCCTACTCCTTGCCCTACTGATCAGAAGAACACATTACAGGCACTGTAAGGGTGAATAGCCAGCCCTGCCACTAAAGCACAGAGGGGCTGGTACAGAGTAAGTCTTGCCAGTTGACACACTGAATTAGCAAACTCCAAGCCACTGCTCCCAGGGAAATATAAAGTTAAAAATCCTATGAGCCTCTGATCACAGTATTTTTACCAACAGATTTTTGCATGACCCTATCACATGTGTTTTTCTGCTTAAGGACATGTTACTTCATATCCGTTGTCAACTCATTGACTTTGGACTGAGAGAAGCAGTATTATACATTGTGTCTGAACAAAACTTACCTAATATACCTATTGCTCTGCAAGGCAGCCTTCTGGAACTTAGAATCTAGGACAAGCCTCCAGTATCACGCACAGGGGTCATTTTAAACAGAACATTACCAATGAAATGAGCAAAAGTGTGAGAAATGTGGTGGCATGAAATAAACTGCCAGGGGACCCTTGCCCAAGGTCTGAGAACCCAAACAGCCAGACAGAAAGTGAAAGAGTCGTCTTGTTCCACCTCGGCTGGGAATAGGAGTGTTTGGAAAATTCAACAGCTTCACCACTACGTGTTTCCATGAATTATCACTGAAAACAAGTTGTTCATTTGGGGGCGATAAATAAATTTTAGCCAGGAGGCAAAACGGCAAATATGGAATCTGTGAACGACGAGAATTGCTCATGCTCCCTTCTCATGCACCACGGCTTCTGCCCTGCCAAAGCTGCTATTTCTGCTTGCCTAGATTTATTGCGCCACCTCTCCCCTGTCCTGCTTGCCTATCCTAGCCTGACACTTCCCAATCCCCCACCCCCACCCCATCCTGTGATCCCATTCTCCATGCCTGAGTTCACAGACGCTGGCCAGCAGTATCTTAAGATTCCCCCTCCCCCTCCGCCAGCCTCGCTCCTCTCCAACTGACATGCTTCCCAGCTGACATGTGACAGAACATGCTTAAACTTGGGGCCTTCTTCTCAGAGTCTCACTGTGCAGATGGGGAATTGACTCTTTGCAGTCTCTCTGTTTCTTAGGCCACTTTGCGAAACCCCATTATCAGTCCATGGAGAGGAAGGTGTTTTGTGGACTTGAATGCGTGCCACCCTCATCCATCAGCAAGCAGTAATTTAGCAGCTAATATTGTCAGTGGCGAGAACACGGACATCTAACAATGAAAGAGAAGAACTCCAGTAAGTGGAGGTGAAAGAGTGATTGATTGGCGTGCTTTTGTGGATGTCATTTTGTTTACGAGAACACCACAGAAATAACCCAAGCGGCTATAAAGAATGAAAACAAGTGCTTTGGGCTATCCCTGCCGTACATATCTGAAGAAAGCCAATCTGATCTGCCTTCTCTAA
This sequence comes from Jaculus jaculus, assembly GCF_020740685.1. Classification (NCBI taxonomy): domain Eukaryota; kingdom Metazoa; phylum Chordata; class Mammalia; order Rodentia; family Dipodidae; genus Jaculus; species Jaculus jaculus. The sequence goes on along the minus strand of NC_059107.1, from coordinate 34,689,466 downwards.
CTTTACTTCAAATTGGGTAAATGGATGTCTCACCATCTCTACGGCTAGGCATCAATGTCTTATAGCCCCACCGTATTTGATGAGAGAAAAGTAGGGAATAACTGAAAATACGTTTTTGAGACTAAAAGTAAAAATTGAATCCTCATCTAATGTTAATTCACTTCCTCCTTCCCCCACCCCTCCCACAGCTCTTCTGGTTTCAGCTTTGACCTGTAAAAAACTTCAAGGTCCAGGCTGGAGAGATGGCTCAGCAGTTAAAGGCACTTGCTTGCAAAGCTTGTTGACCGGAGTTGTGCCCACGCAAAGCCAGGTGCACAAAGTGGCTTATGAATGTGGAATTCATTTGCAATGGCAAAAGGCTCTGGTGCACCCATTTTCTTCCCACCTCTCTGTATTCCTCTCTCTCTACTTTTTCTCTCTCCCTCTCTCAAAAATATCTAAGGAAAAGGACACTACTGGCTTTACAACAAGCTGAAAAAGCTAAACAAAAGAAACCAGTAAGTTTTCTTTGATATATAAAAGACTTGAAAAAATAAAAAGAGACTGGTGAGATGGCTCAGCTGATAAGGCGCTTGCCTGAAGCTAAGAACTGTTTTCAAATCCTCCAGATCCCTCATGTAGCCAGAGGCAAGTGACGCAAGGATGCAATGCCACGCAGAGCCACAAGGGGGCGCACGCGTCTGGTGGGTGATCATTCACAGCTGCTAAGAGGCCCTGGTATCATTTCTCTCCCTCCCTCCCTCCCTCCCTCTCTCTCTCTCTCTCTCTCTCTCTCTCTCTCTCTCTCTCTCTCTCCCCCCCTTTCCCTCCATGTGTACGTGTGTCTCAAAAATAAAATAATAACATTAAATTAAATTAAATTAAAATAGACTTAAGGTTTCAGGATGAATCACCACCCCAAAATCTAGGGAACCAGGTAGGTAGAGAAAATCAGCCTGGATGAATTTACCTAGAGCAGAAGCCTGGATGCCCAACTTAGAAGGCATGTGATGTCCATGACTTCCCAGAGGCTGGGTGTGACTATGTGGAGACACTCCTGGGGGTTGCAGTCTGGGGTGGGGGACAATGGGGTGGGCAATCACCTCATGATGCCAGCAGGGGCGGATGTGACCCTTTTTAAATACACCTGAGTGTTCTCCAAAACAAAGGGTTAGTCTCTCATGATAGAAGACTTTCAGAGGGCCCCCCCACCCCCGCCACCCTCCATCTTGCCTAGACAAAAGGGACAGAGGCAAGTCATCTGCCCCAGCCTCCCTTTAACAATGCTGCCTAACCCAAGGGCTGACAAAGGATGACAAATATTTTACAGGATGTTTTAATTATGAACACAGTAGCATCTAGAGTCACAATAAATAAGTAAATAAGTGCACACGTAATACACCCCACAGCAGGTCTACATAACAAAAAACGTCAACATAGCTGTAAAGTGGTCAAAAGAGAGAGAGAGAGAGAGAGAGAGAGAGAGAGAGAGAGAGAGAGAGATCTTTTCTGAGATGTAGAGACTTGCTGACAGAAATAAATCACCACATAGACACCATGCTGGTAACTGAATCTGCCAGAGGGAACAATTTTCTGGATGCTAACAATACTTTATAAAGTTTCGAGAAAACCCTGGGTGAGTAGTTTGCCTTCTGACCTAAACATTGCAATATCCTTATAAGATTTAAGACCACCTTGGTTGCTGTGAGTTTCCAATTGCTGGACTTGCCTCAATTCTGGTTATTTTCTCCCCAGAACGTGAAACTGTGTTCACTTTTTGTTTTGAAAGCCCAGCATACCTTCCCTCTAAGGCACACTTGTTCAGTATGACTGAATCTGCATTTCCCTGTTGGCAATCTATGTGCACCAGAATAAAAATGGCTTGGCTTTTATCTTAATTGCCTTTATCATCTCTTGGTTTACAGTCTATATGCAGAAAACTATAGAACTTTGGTAAGAGAAACAAAAATTTGAAAAGCATTAGAGCTATTCTGTATTCATGGATAGAAGGATTAATGTTTTGGAAGGCTGTTAATTCTTCCCAACTTGTTCCAAAATTCCAGTGTCATACCAATCACAACCCCAGCAGACAATTTTGTAGATATCAACAAACTAATTCCAAAATTTCCATGGAAATGCAGCAATATACGCACTAAAAAGTAACAAAGCCAGAGAAGTGGCAGGATTTACAATGAACTATAGTAACCATCAGAGCATGGGATTGGTGAAGAAAAGATGCATAAATCCATAGATTAGATTAGAAAGGAAGAGGTGGACTGGGTAATGTACTGTCAGCTGATCTTTGATGAATGGCCCAAAGACATTTGAGTGGGGAAAAATAGCTTGTCAACAAAGGAACAAGTGTGTATCAGAATAAAAAAAAAAAAACACCTCCATGTAGACATGCTCTTACACTATTCACAAAAATTAACTCAAATGGGTCACAACCTGAAAATGAGTATAAAATTATTCAGCTTCTAGAATTTTCTTCTTAAAGAACATAACATAAGTGACTTTGGGCTTGGTGATGGATTTCTAGGTGTAGCATAACATGAACCAGGAAACAAAAAGATGGGTTAGTTTTACTTTGTTAAAATGCAAATCTTTCAAAAACTATTCAAATCTTTCCTGTGAAAGATAGCGCAAGCTGGAGGAAAACATTTGCAAAACACATGTTTGATAAAGCTGTATACTTCACCTCACTGGGCACTTCCCTGTGAATATTTATGTTTCTTAAAATGAGAAGATTGGGCTGAAGAGATGGCTTAGCGATTAAGCGCTTGCCTGTGAAGCCTAAGGACCCCGGTTCGAGGCTCGGTTCCCCAGTATTCATGTAAGGTAATGCATGCATCTGGAGTTCGTTCACAGTGGCTGGAGGCCCTGGTGCACTCTCTCTCTCTCTCTCTCTCTCTCTCTCTCTCTCTCTCTCTGCCTCTTTCTCTGTCTGTAACTCTCAAATAAATAAATAAAGATAAACCAAAAAAAATTTTTAAATGAGAAGATCAGATGTCAATTTTTCTAACTGCATTTTGATCAGAACTGGAAAGAATATCATGTTTGGATTTCATTTGCTGCTTCCAACTACTGATCATGTTCTAATTTTCAATATCTATTGCAAGAGAGTAAGCTAAATATAATCAAGGCTTGTTTATGCATCATCTCACTCATTAAATCCACCCATTGATGAAATTTCAAGTAATCCCATACTTTAACTGGATATCCTCACCATTTAAAATGAACTTCTCTGATGGACCTTATGAATGAACACTTTCCTTATTTTATTTTGAGCCCCAGGAGCAGCATAATAAACACACTCAAACACATGTCTTTCATTTGACAGCGGGCTCTTCTTGTAAATGGGTAAAATCATAGCTCTCTCACATAAGAATATATCTCAATAGCATTTTTCCCAGAGGGGTTAGCAGAATTATATAAAATGTTGAATCAACATCATGGAATTTGGTAGCAGAAAGTCTTAGGTTGTCATGCCGAGCATAAAACCAAACATAGGTATAATATAAAACTGTGGTTAAATATCCCCCAGGGGAATATAGAAATTATAGTATTCAGATATAGAAACTGGAATTAGTTGCTGCCTTTTTGCATTTCAGAGTAACTCTTTCTGAGCATTGCAGAGAAAGTTCTGGGATTTGGAATGATCTGTTGGGGGTGAGCCTTCCTTCAGGACTTGCCAACCCAGCACCCCTCACTTCTGCTCGTAGATAGAGTGTATGGAGCTAAGGCTTTCTGAAAGTTCTCAATAACAATCACACCCACCCCACACACGCACTTGATCAGCAGTGTTTTGTTTTGTTTTGTTTTGTTTTTCCTTTCAACTCTTAACATCCATCCAGCTTGCATTCCTCTCAGCCTGTGGCCCTCACTGATAGTTGTTTGTTCTTCCTCACTTTCGATGCCTATTTGGTTTGCTCAATATAATTCACTCTCTCTCTTCAGTAGAGTCTGCCACAGATGTTTTGCTCATGCTGATGCCATCAGAATAAAGAAGATGCCACCTGCAGCAGTCAGCTTCTCATTACAGGGACAAGGCAGCTGACCAGAAGCAGCTGATGGAAGGGCAGGGTTTATTTCGGCTTACAGTTCTGAGGGCAAGGGTCACTGTGGAAGGGAAAGCCTGGCAGGCATAGACAGCTGGGCATCACATCTCCACAACAGCAGGGAAGCAGGAGAGACAGAGTAAGCTGGTCATGAACACCCAGAGGGTGTTGGACTCATCCACCTCAAGGTCTGTCCCCAGGGACATGCCTCTTCTAGCAAGGCTGTGCTTCCTATAGGTCCCACCAACCGGGGGCAGGAGAGTAAATACAAGTCTTAATCACAAATGCGGGAGGCCAGGGGGACCTTTACATTCACACTGCCACAGCACTTAGTCATGTGGGAATGACTGTCCTGCATTTCTTGCTTGTTGCTCTTGATAGGACACAAAGGACAATCAAGTGGGGTGTGCCCACTGTTCCGTTTGTTTGTTTCAAATATTTTTATTTATTTATTTATTTATTTATTTATTTATTTATTTATTTATTTGAGAGAGAGAGAATGAGCATGTGCACATTAGGGCCTTCAAGCATACAAACTCCACATGAGCGTCCCACTTTTTGTATCAAGCTTTACATGGGTACTGTTCAACCAGGGATGTCAAGCTTTGTAAGTAAGTGCCTTTAGCCACTAAGCCATCTCTCCAGGACCCCCAGTGTTCCTTTTGAATTGATTAAATGGGCACAACCTGGAGGCTGATTGCTTAACTCTAAAACAATAAAACTGATCCATTAAAATAAACACGAAGGCAAAGTGAGGCTGATTAATCCTTCTGCTGGGAAGCTTGTTTGGTTCAGAGATTTAAGATGGCAACTTCTGGGGTGGAGAGATAGATTAGCGGTTAAGTGCTTGCCTGTGAAGCCTAAGGACCCTGGTTCTAGGCTTGATTCCCCAGGACCCACATTAGCCAGATGCACAAGGGGGCGCACGCGTCTGGAGTTCGTTTGCAGTGGCTGGAGGCCATGGTGCGCCCATTCTCTCTCTCTCTCTCTCTCTCTCTCTCTCTGCCTCTTTCTCTCTCTGTCTGTCACTCTCAAATAAATAAATAAAAATAAACAATTTTTTTAAAAGAAAAGATGGCACCTGCAGTATTTGACAGCTTACCCATTTCTGTTCAGGCCTGTGGCAGCTGAAAGAACCCAGTGAGAAGAAGGCTAAGGCATCTTTGTTAAAACCCACTAGTCATCCCTTTCTGTAGACCCAGAGGTGGCTCTGGTGGTCCGAAAAAAATAAGAAATCATTTCTTCCCCTAGGAGGAGGCCCTGCGTGGGAGCATTTGCCAGAGTTTTTGTCACACCGAAGCTCCCCTGTGCCTGTCCGATAGTGACGGCTCTAGAATCACTGCGTGACACAGAGGCGTCTCTGCCTCTGCAGAGAGAAGCTCTTGGAGGTGTAGCCGCTCCTTCCCTCCAGACGCAGAGCCAGCCATGTAGTGGGCTTAGGATTTCCTCCTAAAAAGGCACTCTGACATTAGGCTGCCTGACAAGGCAGCCGGAACAAACACACAGGAAGGTACAAGAGAAACTGGGGATGGAGACTGGGAAGACTCACTCAGCAGCTGAAGGTGCTTGCTGTCAAATCCTGTGGCTCTGGGTTCACATCCCCAGCCACCCATGTAAGCTGGATGCAGAAAGCATCTGATATTTACTTGCAGTGGCAAGAGGCCTTGACCCATACATACACACAAATAATTTTTTTTTAAAAATTGATTAAGTCTTGAGTGTCAAGTCAGATCAATTGATAGACACTGTAAAAATGCGTGCCGAGTACCTCACACCGTGTTTAAACTCCAGAGCTTAATTCAGAACGAAGCTTGCTTAATTAGAAATGTCTGCCTGCAGGAGAGAGAGCAGGTCCCACTGAGGCACCAAGTTTGAGCACTTCAGACTTGTTACTTGAGTAAAAGACATGTCTGGGGCCAGGCAGTTACTACTTAGCATACTAAGCAGACTCGTTACGGTCTCAAGTGTTGGAGGGCTGCGATGGGGTTGGAAATGAAGCCACTCCTTTTGAGCATGCGTGGAACAATGTGGCATGCAGGTTCTGGACTGGGGTTTATGCCCCCCTCCAATGCGTGCACACGTGCGCAAACACATATTGACACAAGTTGATGTCTACCCTTGGCAGTTGATGTTCTATGGAAAATACTCTAAACCAGTTTCTCAACCTTTAATATTCACAGCCATGACTTGGGGGACAGATTCTGTTTCAGCAGGTGTGGGCATGGGCCTGAAGTTCTCTTTCTTTTTTGTTAAAAAAAAAAAAAAAAAAGGAGGGAAGGGGCTGGAGAGATGGCTTAGCAGTTAAGGAGTTTGCCTGTAAAGCCAAAGGATCCCAGTTCAATTCTCCAGGACCCATGAAAGCCAGATGCACAAGGTGGCACATAAAGCTGGAGTTTGTTTGCAGTGGCTGGAGGCCCTGGCAAGCCCATTCTCTCCCTCTCTGCCTCTTTCTCGCTCTTAAATAAATAAATAAATAAAATATATTTAACAACAAAATAATCACTTATTCATTGAGAGGGAGGGAGAGAGAGGGTGTGCATATTGGTACACCCGGGCTTCTTGCCATTGTAGATGAACTCCAGACAAGTGTGCCACTTTGTGCATCTGGCTATAGGTGGGCACTGGGGAACTGAATCTGGGCAGTCAGGCTTTGCATGCAAGTGCCTGGAACCAGTGAGCCAGCTCTCCAGCCCCTGATGTTCTCTTTCTAACATGTTCCCTGGTAGTGCCTCAGCTGTGGATCAATCACACTAGAGAGCAAAGTTCTGAGTGCACAAAAGGCTTCACATTCCTCATGGGCTACAGACACAAAAATATGGCTTACAAACTCAATACATGGTCATCAAACTCGATAGCCTTGTCTTTCCTGCATCAACTCCTTTGCTCATTCCAAAGCAGTGCCAATGGCTTTTGTTCAGTCCTCTGGTGGTCAATTTCTTTTCATCTCAGGGCCTTTGTACAGACTGTCCATCTGGCCTGGAGTGCTGTTTACACCCCTGCATTTTGGGATAAAATATAGGAGAGATGGCTTAGCAGTTGAGGTGCTTTCCTACAAAGCCTAGAGTTCAATTACCCTGGGCCCACATAAGCCAGATGCATAAGGTGGCACATGTCTGGAGTTTGTTTGCAGAGGCCCTGGCACCCCCCCATATTCTGTCTCCCCCACTCTATCTCTCTCTCAAATAAATAAATAATAACATACTTAAAAATATACTCATCCTTCCAATCTCAGCTCAAATATTAAGCCTACAGGAAACCTCCCTGTGGTAGTTTGATTCAGGTGTCCCCCATAAACTTAGGTGTTCTGAGTGCTAGGTTCCCAGCTGATGAATATTTGGGAATTAATGCCTCCTGGAGGGAGTGTATTTTGGGGGGCAGGCTTATGGGTGTTACAGCCAGATTCCCCATGCCAGTGTTTGGCACACTCTCCTGTTTCTATTGTCCACTTTATGTTGGCCAGGGCGTGATGTCTACCCTCTGCTCATGCCATTGTTTTCCCCTGCCATCATGGAGCTTCCTCTGGAGCCTGTAAGCCAAAATAAACCTCTTTTTCCCAGAAGCTGCTCTTGGTTCAGTGATTTCTACCAGCAATGTGAACCGGACTGCAACACTCTCTGATTTCCCTACCCAGAACAATCATCTCCAAATCGGCTCTCACTGAATCCCTTGGTTTTTTTTTTTTTTTTCAATTAGTGTATCTTTTATTTTAATATTTTAAATATTTTATTCTAACATCATCTTCCCCCCTCCCCACTATTATGTGGTATTGTGTAGGTAGTATCAGCTACTTACATTGTGACTATCAAGACCATTTTGTGTCTGGAAGACAGTATTGTAAGCACTCTTCCCTTTCTTTTGCTCTTGTCTTCTCTCTGCCACCTCTTCCATAATGGCCCTTGAGCCTTGGAAGGTGTGATAGAGATGTCTCAGGTAGTGCTGAACACAGGGCACTGTCACTTCTTCTAAGCACTATACTGAGTTTTGAGTCACCCCAGTGGTCGTCACCATCTGAAAAGAGAAGCTTCTCAAACCAAAAGTGAGTGAAACATTAACATACGGGCATAAACGTAAGTGTTTAGAGGGCAGTTTCACGGGCATAATGTATCCATTTAGACAGCAGTAGTAGTTTCCCTCCTAGGGCTTATGACCTCCCCAGCCATAGGCTTTTGGCTAGGTTTTCAGTACCAGGCCTCAGGTGTAATCACAGAGCGGTTGGCTTCCCCATAACAGGACATGAGCAGGGGGCCACCGCTCTACCGGGCTGGCCACTGCCCCATGCCTGGCTGGTTGGCTTCCCTTCCTCTGGCTTTGCTTCTGTCAACCTAGGGATCCACAAGTGTCACTCGAGGCCTCTGGGTTCCTTCCGCTTTGTCTTATGAATCTGCACGTATTCAAGGCGGAGAAGGTCTGGCAGGGCCCTCGTGACTGGGAAGTCATATCTCCCGACACTCTTGAATTTCTTGCCTGGAACTTGCGTGCTCCTGCTCATGGTAGAAACTCTCCCTGCCTAGCTGTCTCCTTTGCATCTGATGGTAGGTTTTTTGCAAGTCTTGTTTCTCAAATACAAAGCACCACAGGCTGGGGATTTGTCACAACCAGCCGGGTGAAGCTGAGTGGATCGTGTTTGTTTGAGCTAATACTGTGCAGGTCTGAGACTCGAGGGTGAAGCGAGCATTGGTTTGCAAAGTGGCAGCTTTGCTCGTCTCCTAGAACGACTTGTATTTCTTAAGCCAGGTCTTTGAGGACCTGGAATCATCCTTCTCCTCAGACTCCATCAGAGATTTGGGAGGGCATCTGCCCTAGATTTACTTGGCTCTGGGACTGAAAGATGCAGCAGTGGCAAGCTGACTTTGGAATACTTGAAGGGTTTACCCTCTGACACCTGCATACATTTTCTTCTCTAGCCCAGGACCAATTATATAAAAGACCATATGGAAAAATACTTCACTAGAAAAGAATAAAGTATGTCTAAGTTTAGATTCAGATGGCCAAGGGAGGCTGGTTGTAGCCAGGGGATGAAAAATTGAGCCTTGGGAAAATGTGAACAGCAAGGCATGGGGAGCTCATGAACTTGATGTTCAGGATACCTGAACTTCCATATTAACTGTTTCAGATCCCTTTGGGATCTTTGGGCATATAGGTTCCTTCTTGGGCCTCAGTTTCTTCCTCTGTAGAGGAGGAGATCACACTCTACAGTCTAAGATCCCTGTAATAAATTAGCTACAAGGCAAAGGTAATAATGTTGATGGTGAAAAACAGATAGGAAGGACATCTCTGTTGAGAGTGACCTTATTAAGATATAGTATTCCTAAAAATGTGTGAATTAACAATCATATTTACTCAGTTTGTAAAGAACTTAAATTCACAATTATCACTTAAGTAGAAGTATCTGGAACAGGATTATTTCAACTCTTTCCTGGAGCAGATCACATAGGAGGCAGAATAGATGAGCAGCTGAACTCTCGTGGACAGCCTGTGGCTCATACACGAACACTCCACACCAGTAAGTATTGATGGAAAAACAGACTCCTTTCATCAGACACGAGTGTCTTGGTCAGAGATTAATGATGCACGGAATGCAGCTGTCACCCATATCAGCACCCATGTGAAGGATTCACTGGAAAGAGGCAATCCCCTAGACGCCCACTGGCAGGTCCCTCTCTGCACAGAGCTACAGAAGCCATGCGTCCATTTCCAGAGTTTTTCTCCTTATCTTCATCTCCCTCTTGGATTCTCACTAAGCCCTTAACATTAGAGCCATGTGTCCTGGCAGCTGGCTGCCTTTCTCTATGTCCTCCTCTCACCTCAGCTAGCGTGTGGTTTTGGTTGAGTGGCACCAAGAGCCCCTGACATCCTGCACAGTCTTTGGACTGCACCATCCCACAAGGCTTCTGTGGCCCTCAGGAGAAGTCCACTCATTCCTGCTGCAAGGGTCAGTTGTACTGTGTCACCATCAAGGCCACCCAGCTGTGCCCTGTCAACAAAGTGGATATGGGTGGAGGGGTTCCAGAGGAGGGGCTGTGAGTAGAACAGTCACCGCTACATTTAGCAAGTAAGTTCAGTGAGGGCTGGAAAGATTGCTCAGTGGTTAACGCACTTCCCTGCCAAGCCTGACAGCCCGGGTTTGATTTCCCCAATTCCTATGTAAAGCTAGATGCACAAGGTGATGTAGGTGTGTGGAGTTGATTTGCAGTGGCAGGAGGCCCTGATATATGCCCATTCCCTCTCTCTTAAATAAATTAAAGAAATAAGGGAAGGAAAGAAAAGAAAAAAGAAAGTTCAGTGAAAATGGCTGTCACTACCTGCACAAAACTTGTGTAAGGGCCAGAGAGATATCTTAGTGGTTAAGGCACATGCATGTGAAGCCTAAGGGCCCAGGTTTGATTCTCCAGGTCCCACATAAGCCAGATGCACATGGTGGAGCATGTGTCTGGAGTTAATTTGCAGTGGTTAGAGGCCCTGGCACACGCCCATTCTCACTCTATCTCCATCTTTGTCTTCCTTTCTCTGTCTTAAATAAATAAATAAAAATCTTTTTAAAAGCCTGTGTAAGGGCTGGAGAGATGGCTTAGCGGTTAAGTGCTTGTCTGTTAAGCCTAAGGACCCCGGTTCGAGGTTCGGTTCCCCAGGTCCCACGTTAGCCAGATGCACAAGGGGGCGCACGCATCTGGAGTTCATTTGCAGAGGCTGGAAGCCCTGGCGCGCCCATTCTCTCTCTCTCCCTCTATCTGCCTTTCTCTCTGTGTCTGTCGCTCTCAAATAAATAAATTAAAAAAAAAGAAAAGAAAAGTAAAAACCTGTGTAATATGAGGGCAAAAAACATTAAAAAATAACATCATAATAGAAGAGGTCCTACTTGGAAAGAAGCGGGAGCTCTGTGGAGGGAGGGTGGTAAGATTATGATTAGGGCACATTCTGTACATATATGACGTTATCAATAAAAAGTTTAAAAGTTAGGTCTGGAGCGATTGCTCAGCTGTTAAAGGCATGTGCTGGAAAAGCTTGTCAGCCTGGGTTTAATTCCCCAGCACCCATGTCAATCCAGATGCACATAATAGCACATGTGTCTAGAGTTTGTAGGCAAGGGGTCCCTGTACACCCACATACACTCTCTCTCTCTCTTTCTGCTTGCAAATAAATAAATGAAAAATGTTAAGCTTAAAAACATAAATGATTTTTTTAAAAAGTATATAGTGTATCTGAGAGTAATGGCTCATACCTTTAATCCCAGATGAGGTAAGATTGTCATGAGTTCAAGGCCATTCTGGGCAACAGAGTGAGTTCCAGGTCAGCCTGTGCTGTTGACCTTGCCTCAAAAACAAACAAGACGAAACAGTGGTATTTTGAACAAAAGTTCCAGAAAGCAGCTGTGCCTACTTCAAACATCCTCTAAGGCTGATTAACTGATTAGAACTTCTGTGATTGTGAAGAGATGGACTGTTATAGTTTCAGAGCCAAATTAACCTGGGCTATCTTTAGCCCCCTTAATCGCCGTTTTTTGCCACCTCTGTGTCTGAATGAACATCCTTGTAGCTATCAGGTAATCAGGTGTGTTGCAGTCAGGTTCTCATTGCTGGTAGAAATCACTCAACCAAGAGCAGCTTGTGGGAAAAAAAGAAATTTATTTTGGCTTATAGGCTCAAGGGAAGCCTCTGTGATGGCAGGGAAAATGATCACATAAGCAGAGGGTGGACATGACCCCCTGGCCAACATAAGGTAGACAACAGCCACAGAAGAGTTTGCCAAACACTGGCAAGGGGAAACTGGCTATAATGCCCATAAGCCTGCCCCCAACAGTACACTGCCTCCAAGAGGTATTAATTCCCAAATCTCCATCAGCTGGGAACCTAACATTCAGAACACCTAAGTTTATGGAGGACACCTGAATCAAACCACCACAAGGTAGAACAGACCAACAGCTACCATCAACCCAAAAGGCTAAGAATGTTATTAGTTACTATCTGAACCCTATAGCAGGGATCTCCCCACTTTGCTGAAATCTGCCTACCTGATGTTTCCACCAATGTATTTAAAAAGTGCATTGGTTTATGACCTTATATTGTTTGGTTACTATAAACACTTCCTAAAACTAGTAGCACATTGGAAAAATAAAAAAAAATAAAATAAAGAGCAGTGGAAAAAAAAAACAGAAATATGGAGCTGTACAACAGGAAACCTGGGGTCACATTTTGCTTTCCTAAGAATGGGTCTGGGGGATGGCTCAGTGGATAGAAGATGTGTCATAGACACATGAATACCCAAGTTCAAATCCCCAGAACTCCCATCAAAAGCCAGATGCTGTAACAGGAGTCTGTAATCCCACCATGCCTAGTGCAAGATGGGAGGTGGAGGTAAAGAGACTCTGCCAAAAGTCCGCACACCAGTCAGCCTGGTGAGTGCAGTGAACAAGGGCAGACCCTGCTCTGCCAGGTGGAAGGTGGAGACTGACATCCAAAACTATCCTTTGACCTCCAGGTGTGCACCATGGCACACAAGCATTGTGACACGCGCACACACACACACACACACACACACACACACACACACTCACGCACAGTGAACACCATTAATCTGGAATAATTAAGAGTGGAAGGGTAATGAACTTAAAGGTTTTCTCTCTATGGAGCCCTATGTCTATAATCTTACTTGTCAGATAGATCAAAACCCACAAATTCAATCCCATGTCCAAACTCATATGTCAAATCCAAAGGAACAATTTGAGAGCTGGAGAGATAGCTCTTGATTAAAGGCACTTTCTCACAAAGCCTGGGAACCTGGGTTTGATTCCTCAGTACCTAGGTAAAGCCAAATGCACAAGGTGGTGCATGTGTCTGAAGTTATTTGCAATGGCAAGAGGCCCTGGTGTGCCTGTTCTCAATCTCTCTCTTTCTCTGCTCGCAAATAAATTTAAAGAAAAAAAAAAAAAACATTTCTCAAAAGGAACAATTCAGAGATACAGATGTTTAAACTCATTGCTTTTTATTTCTCTTTGAAAGATAGTTGCCATTTTCAAATAAAAGGCAGCTTCTTTATTTCCATGTGAGAAATAGCAACTGAAATCACCAGGTCCATAGCCTCCTGCAGACTGCCTCCTCTGTCCCTGCATTGGCTGGCACTAGAGACTAGACGAGTCACGGCTCTGCACGGCTCCATGAGACAAAGGGAATACCCACTCAAGCAGTGGTCAGGGTATTGTGCGAAGTGACGTCACCGCAGCTCTCCCACAGACGTTTCCCAAAACCCATCGATGCGGTGCTCTGCTTCAGATTCATCCCATAATGACCAGGGGCAGCCTGGAAGGGGAGCGCAAAGACAAAAGGATTCCACGGGTCTCCCCGCACAGCGTCCTTCCTCCAGACACTCACGCACAGCTATCTCGTCCTGAAAACTTACAAACAATGATAATGTATCAACTGCAAGACTGCTACGATACAGCAAAAATAATTTCACATGAACAGATAACCTTTCTGATCATCCCCCCACCCCAGATGCTGGGTGACATTATCTGTGTTTACAGGAGAACTGTGTTTCTTGGATTAGTTATCTTGTATGTGGAAAGCAGATTCTGCGTTATCTTTGCTAGTTTGGTTTTGTTTTCATTTTCAAATAAAAATTGGGGTGTCAGTGTTTACACTGATAAACTGTCTCACCCCCTTTCCTGTCTTTCCTCTATTAGGTTGCTCTCCTCAGTGGCATAGACAGGATACCCGTGAAGCTTGAGCTCAAGTCCAGAAAAGGTGAGAACAGGAATATGGTCTTGTTTCATTGAAATGAAACAGAACCATAGGAGTGATACCTCTAGGAGGAAGTACCCTTGAGACAACCCACACTTTGTCACATGTTAGCTTTTGATTCTCCAGCTAGTCATTTGATATGGATAATGTCAATTTGTTTGTTAATTAACAATTACAAATTTATTTCAAATCTGTCTCTAGTTTTTAATTTGACAAATAACATTGCATTTTTATCAAATTTTGAAATATATATGCATGGTAGAAATGTTAAATCTAGCTAGTTACCAATGTTGCCTTTAAAATTCTTTTGTTTATTTGCACGTGTTTGTGTATTTGTGGTGGAAGCACATCAGGGTCTCTTGCTGCTGCAATTGAATACCTATCCAGTTTCACATGGGTATCAGGGAATTAAACCTGGGCCAGGCTTTGCAAGTAAGCACCTTTAACCACTGAGCCATCTTCCCAGCTCTAACATTTTCTTTTCAGTGGGAGTTATTCTGCAACAAGTATTGCTAACATGCCTTTTATGTGTTAGGCAAATACCCTTGAGGGTATAGCAAATGTCTAACAGAGTTCCTTCTTCCATGAAGAAAAGAGAGTGTGAACAAAAATTCTGAGGGAGAGATGTGGAAGCACAACATGGTATGAGCTCTCACAGGAGGAAAATAAGCTTATAACATAATAGGAACCTAATTCTGCAAGTGTGTGTCTGTGTGTGTGTGTGTGTGTGTGTGTGTGTGTGTGTGTGTGTGTTTGTGAGAGCGTGCGTGTGCGCGCGCGCAGAAGTCAGAGACAGAAGAAAGGCTTCCTTGATCTTGTCCACTTTGGGTATAAGGAATTAAGAAATGTTATCAAGTTATTGTGAAGGGTGTTTATTCAGCCTATTTCAATACTCTCGCTGCTCAGAGGATTTTATTAACTTCGATTAATTTTAAGATTGAGTGAGAGTGGCTGACAATAACAGTTTACTGAGAATTACCGTATTTTGTGGGTCAGTATATTTAGGTTGAATTATGGTACCTTGAACAAGTTAGAAGTTTCCAGAAGCCCTAGTCCAAGGATGGCAAGGTATGTCACAGTATTGAGAACCCCTCTGTCTTATGCTTTCTTTATGCTGCCATCCTTAGCACATGGCTTCTGCTCACAGCCCTAGAAGTTTGTGGCCCAGCCACCCTAACCCCATGCCAGGAAGCAGAGAGGAGAAAGGAAGACAGGATGATGCTCTGTCATTTCAAGAATACCATGTTTACCCTTCTGCTCTGTTATTGGCTGAAACTTAGTGGCATGGCCACATGCACGAGAAGCCAGGAGGGCTTCTTCTCCCTAGAGGGCCACATGTACAATTAAAAATTAGGAAAATTAACACCAAGGAAGAAGAGGAAGGTAAGACTGGACAGCAAAGGGCTCACTCTGCCACACTCCCTACAGAAGACTTCAGAGAAGGCTCATAGCATGGACCTAAATCCAACAAGTTACAAAGGGTCTTTGTTACTTTTTAAACTTGCATTATAGTCCTCCTCTTCAAAAGACTCTCAAAGCTGGGTGGGGGGGGGGTGGCTCAGGGTTAAATGCATTCCCTGCATGAGCATGAGGGCCTTGGGGGGCCTGAGACTGCCCAGGTTCAATTCTCCAGACCCCACGGAAAACAGCAGAGCATAGCCACACATGCCTGTACTCTAACCCCAGTCCCACAGGGGAGCCGAGCTCTGAAAACCTTCAGAGCCCCTAAGCCCCAGGATTAGAAAAAGGAGACTCCAGTTCAAAAGAAGACCAGACAGAAGAGCGATGGAGCTGTTCACCTGACATTCTACATGGGAGCAACCCGTCCACAGGCAAGGATATGGGGTGCCACAAGGGCACTTGTGTGGGCACACACCACACAGACCACCAAAAGCAAAAATAAAAGAACCTAAAAAAGGCTCTCAATCTGAAGAGCTGAGGACCCCCTCCTGTAGACTCTGGTTCTTCTATTATTGGCCATCTTTGTTCTTTGTTGCCCACAGTGGGATAGTAATTCATATTTTAGGACCCTTGATTTGAAGCTCAGAAAAGTCCTTAAAATATCTCTTCCTGATCTTCTGCAATGTATATGGTAGACATTTTGGAAAATTCATACAACTTTAATAAAAGAGAAAAATTATGGGCTAGAAAGATGGCTTAGCAGTTAAGCACCTGCCTGTGAAGCCTAAGAATCCCAGTTTGAGGCTCAATTCCCCAGGATCCACATTAGCCAGATGCACTAGGGGGCACACACATCTGGAGTTCGTTTGCAGTGGCTGGAGGCCCAGGTGCACCCATTCTCTCTCTCTCTCCCTCTCTCTCTCTACCTCTTTCTCTCTCTCTGTCCGTCACTTTCAAATATATAAATAAATAAACAAAAAAGAGAAAAATTAAACTATAATTTCACCATCAGATATAACTTCTATAAACATTTGGAGCAATATCTACCTTTTACTAAACATTGCAAAAGTAAATACCCTTTAGGTTAAAAAAAAAAAAAAGCCAGGTAAAAATGTAGATGTTGAAGAAGGCAAAACATGAAAATTGCCACTTGGTGACCCTCACTTGGACTCATTCATTTATTCAATCTGTGGGGAAAAAAAAAGGAGCATCTCAAAGCACTTCTTGACCAATGACACCGTGTTCTGTGATGTCTTGTTCCAGCTGACTCCCTCCCGTTTGGGGTTCCGTTTCCTCAGCGCAGGTTCCTTTCTCAGGCTGGCTCTGTTCTTATAGATGCAGCACACTTTCCAGCAGTCTCCAGGTGGAAGTCTTCCTTGTTCCTAGCCATTACGTCACCAATGCCACAAACCAGAGTCTGAGAATTAAACCATAGTGGCCTTGGCTAATTCAGTCCATTCCCAAACCACCCCATTACCTGGGAGATGGTCATTCTTGCAAATGAGCATAGTTTATATATATCAACTATTTAGCTTTTCCTCTAGTGAGAGGCATTTTTGTAATGTTTTTATGCTGATCTTGAAACAATGTCTTTTTTGGGGGGGGATTTATTTTGAGACATAGGGTTTCTGGGTTCAGGGTTGTAAGCATTTAAAACATGGGTAAATTCTAAGCTGTTCTCTCAAAGGCTTCCTCATGAATACTCCAGAGAGAAGGATATGAGAGTGTATGTTTCCTTAACATCACTGAGTATGATCAATATGTTTAATTATTTCCCATCTACCAAATAAGAAATGTGACCTAATTGTTGATTTAATTTTCATTTCCTTGATTACTAGTCAGATTGAACAACTTTTTATATGTTTATAGTCTATTGCCATTTGTTCTTATGCTAATTGCCAGCCTGTGTTCCTTCTCAGTTTTTCATTTTTTGACATTTAGAGCAGCTTTGTATAATTTTGAATATTAATCTTGCCTATAATTTGTGTCATAAACATTTCCTCTTTGGCTGCGACTTATTTTTTTCTCAAAAGTTTATTGTGAAAAATTTCAAATACTCAGCAATTTGAAAGAGCATTGTTTTTCATAGCTTTCTTTACAATAGCTTTTGCACACAGTTTATATTTATCTTACATATCTATAAGCAGTGGTTTGTTTTAAATTTCTTACATTTTTCATGCTACCTACTGGGAGATTTAACTCACTCCAAGGTCATTAAGGTTATCAAATAATTATCATTCATTTTACCTCATATTATCATGGCTTTAGAAAGAAAGTTCTTCAGCCCACCTCATTTATACTTTGGTGAGAGGTCAGAGGGATGGGTCAGGTCTAATTTTTAAGTGTGTGTGTGTACATGCCACAGTATGCACAGTATGAATGTGGCAGTCAAAGATACCATTCTGGGTGTCAACCCACAGATCCCACCTTGTTTGAGGTAGGATCTCTTTATTTTTCACTGCTGTGTGCACCAGGCTAGCTGGCTCGTCAGTCCCTATGGATACATCCATATAGATACTGCAAAGTTAAGACCACATATTCTGAGATACAGTCACTTTACTTAGAACAATTCTTTCCAGATCCAGTCATTTTGTAGCCACCCAGGGACACCAGCCCTTGATACTTGAATTTTTATTATCCTTCTTCCTTTGTTGATTGCTGCTCAGCTGTGGGATGTCTATGCAATCATTGCTTGCCCACATCAACTTAATGCTGCATGGAACCTTATATAACTTGCTAATCTGTTGTATCATTTTATGTAACCTGCTTTGGGTTAGTTAGCTAAATGCAAGAGTCTTAGCTGCCTCTGCGGATATTAAGTCACATGCTCTATGTAGAATGCTTGTGCCTTCCTCATAAAAAGAGCTTCACATCCGTGATTATCCTCCCACAGTCACTTCCAGCAAGTCCTAAGCCTTGCCCCGCGCATCTTGCGCCCCCATAAACAGTGACAATATTTGCCTCCCACAATGCTCTGGTGCCCATATTACCTTTGGTCATTAGGACCCAGCAGGCATGTTAAATGTTCTTGCACAGTGAACACTGCAAATGGCCCACACACAGATCATGGGTAGCAATGGGTTCAGAACACATGGAGAACTGATTAAGCCAGAAACAAATGGAGATTGTCCTCGGATGAGCCTCTCCAGCGTCCCATCCACACTGGCTCGCTCAGAATGGTAGGGGGCCCTGAGATGAGAGGCCAAGAAGGCAGCACAATTTTCTAAGACAGTGGGAGTCTTTAGTTCTGTTGAATTAGGAAATGGTTTATTACAGTGTTGCCAGAATTTTCCACAGGCGGGCTGCCTCAGCAAGGGTATCCATGGCTCTCAAAATTCCCTTGTCACATTTTCCATTATAGTAAATGTGACTGCCGATTTCTGCGCTCTCACACTGATGTCTTGCATTGCTTTCTCGTCTCCTAATTGCTCTTCTCAGTAAATCCAGAGAAGAGTCGAAGGTTACAGCTGGGTAGCAAGGACTGGAAAGGTAGTTCAGCCCGACTCAGCTACTGGGCTCCAGGGATCTGTGCAAGATGCACTCTGATCCATACAGCATTCTCTGGGCTCAAGCAGGGGCCTTCCAAGCTATAAAGCTGGCTAGCCACCCTCCCGCTTGATGTGACATGGCCAGTCAGAGAGAGATGGAAAACATCCTGCCTCAGGCCACTTAAATCCCAACTTGTGTATGTTCTGTCCACCCAGATTTGCTCTGAGGCTGGCTCTGCTGCAAGCGCCTTTTCCTCATCTTCCATTTTCTCATTTCCTAGGTCACCTTTTTATTCCTTTCCCACATAGTTTCTGACAAATACTAAGCCTTGATAGTGTTTCGAAGGGCTTGCACTCAACATATGTAGACATAAACCTGGTGCTGGAGCAGGGTGGGATTATGGAGTAGAGGCAGGAATTTTTGTCTGCTTTTAAAACAGAAATATTTATTCAAGAGAGAGGGGAGGGCACAGGTACAGCAGAGCCTCCTGCTCTATATACAAACTAGATGCATGTGCCACTTTATGCATCTTGTTTACATGCGTACTGGGGAATTGAAACTGGGCTGTCAGGCTTTGTAAGCAAGCACCTTTAGCCACTGAGCCATCTCTCCAGCCTTTTGTATGCTTAGAATAGGGCAGGGCATACTGTAAGTGATTAGTATGTGCCTTTGAATTGTGGATGGATGAATGAAGAATGCTAAGTGCTCCCCTCAGCTTGTTTAAAAATAATAAACGTTAGTATAGAATAATACTGATTATGTAAAAACACTTGGGCAAAGTATCTGAAGAAAATTCAAATACTAAGTGTGTGCCTCTACCCAAGGGTGTCAGGATGGAGCTGTACATTTCGATCCAATTTCAAAACTTTCTAGGAAAACCTTGAGGATTGAGATAGAGGAGGTAGGATGAATCAGAATTTCAGAACTCGGAAAGACTAGAAATTGTGATTTGTTTTTTGTTTTTTTTTTTTTCATTTCTAGGATTCCTCAAGCATTAGCTAGGGCTTCAAATAATAGCCCACTTGCATTTCTTACACACGGATCGAATCGGGTACTAGTCACAAAGACAGTTTATTTACTCATAGCTCCCTCAGGCTTGAATTATACATAACAAAAAGCCAAGACACTCTATCTCAGGTCTTCTAAAAAGCGTGTCTAAAAATGCCTCACTCACAGCACTGCCTAGACCGGTTTTTAGAGCTGGTGGTCAAGACATCAGATTGTCACTGGACTACTCTTAGAACCAGGAGGAGAATGTGTGGAACATTCCTACAGAAGCACTTTCAATGCAAAGTGCTGAGAACCTAATACAATTAGCTTCTAAATAGGGTCCATAGGTCACATTAAGGTCAATTAACCTTTCTGAGTCTCTCTAATCCAACAGGACTGTTCTAAGAATTAGATGGCGCATGCAGAGTGCCTGGCACAATGCCTGGCACATAGCACCAACTGTAACTACTAATTCTCTTCACTCTCACAGTCTTGGAAAGATGAGCCAGTATTCCCTTCAACACCCTGACCCCATAATTAGAAACCTGGGCGCGGTTTCCAAACATAATGGAACAGTTTCCATTTGCCCTGGAACTTGCTGCTGGTGCCCTGTTCTCTCCCGTGTTCTAACCAGACACCTGGTACTTCAGGTCCTGCTGGCCGGGATTCTAAGGGCTGTCTGCTTGCTTGCAGATCTGCCACTGAGCCACATTATTTTTTTTTTTGCCTCTTGCAATGCCACTGGTAGCTTCACGGAGACATCAAGAAGGCTGGTTAAGGCAGCAGGTACCTCTGACATGGATATAGCTCCCATGCCAGCATGGATGCATGCGTGTCTGCCTTTCTCAGATACCCAGCTTAAGACCTGGACTCTGCAAGACCTAGACTCTCTGATGAAGGAAGCAGTGGGAAGGCTAACATCTTTCTCAGCTTTGTGGATAGATCCCAGCCAAGAACAAGGGGTAGGGTTGGGTCAGAGTCATATGTGGTCTCAAACCAGTCCTCTACCAAATGCCTTCCCTCATCTGTCTTTGCATTGCAGATCCCACCCTTGCCTCCTTTTTGGAACATTTTCTGCCCCCCTTTTAGAGCTCTCACATTGTAATAACTGTCTTTTACATCTCGATTGCATTTCCCTCACAGAGAGTATGCGCCCTGTCCAGCCTGCTCCACTGCCCTGCAGTCCCCAACACCGGGAACACGAGATCACCTCCTCACTCAGCTTGGGGGAGGGAAGGCTACAGTCAGAGGCAGGACAAACCAAATTTTGCAGCTTCCTCTCCTTAGCCATGTGAACTTGAGAGAGTGACTTTGTCCAAACAAGTTTTCTCATCTGCAAAATAGGCGGACTAATCATGTTATCTCACAGGGGTGTGTTAGGTTGAATGAAATGTCCCCCATATGCTCATGTGTTTTGACTACTTGGTGCCCAAGCTGTCGGCAATTTGAGAAAGTTGTGGAGCTAAGCCGGGGGAGGTGTGTCACTGAGGGTGGAATTTGAGGTTTATTAGTCTGGTCCACTGGGTGTTTGAGGCTTGCCCATTGGACCACTTTCTCCCAGCTGATGTGACCAGATGCATTGCCCTGCCATCTTCTTGTGCCATGCTTTCCTCACAATGATGAAACCTCCCCTAGCAATTATAAGCTGCAATAAACCCTTTCCTGCCATAAGTGGCCTCTGGTTGGGTACTTTGTCCAAGCGACAAGAAGATAACTGCTACAAAGTTCTCTGATGATTAAGTAAAATAATCCATCAACAAGACTTGGAAAAGTTTCCATGTAGCCAAATGTGTAATAAACACTTTCTAAGCTACTTAAAAAAACTTCACTTTTCCCCCTAATTATTTCACTCATATTTTCCATGATTTTTCTCCTAATAAGACATAATTGATCATCTAGCTATCTACCCTCCCATCCAACACTTGGGACCCAGCAATGAAATCAGAGCCAGTATTTGCCTCAAGGAGCTGGCAGTCCTACGAGGAAGATGGAAATGAAAACAGGCTTACCATGATATGATACCTGTGACCGGCTTAGGGCCTGCTAGCTTGGAACCCCACGGCTGTCCCCAGGGGTATGAAAGCTATGGCACAGATTTTTTTCTTATTGCCCTTAGCTGCTCACTGAAGCATCTGGAAGAACAAATTGGAAGCTCTGGTTACGCCGAGGTCTGGAGGAGTTCACACAGTGTCTAGATTTCTAGCAACCAAGCAGGGTGTGGTGGTACACACCTTTAATCCCAGTAACCTTCTCTTTGGCCATCTGAGAAATACAACCACTTTGTTATTTCAAGAGAGAGAAAGAATGAGAATTGCCATGCCAGGGCCTCAGCCACTGCAATTGAATGCCAGATGCTTGCACTACCTAGAGGGCATGTGTGACTTGAGCTTGCCTCACCTCTGTGTACCTGGCTAAAGTGGGATTTGGAAAGAGATCGAACATGGGTCCTTAGCTTCACAGGCAAGCACCTTAACTGCTAAACCATCTTTCTAGCCCCACCCACTTGTTTTTTTTTTTTTTTTTCCACATAGGCTAGCATGTCTTCTAGAACCTTTGCCAACAGGTTAGTTGATCTAAATTACTCCATGATGATGGTCAGCTCCCACTCTGGATATAATCCTAGAGTCACATGGCAAAGGTTGCAGGTCACCCAATGCCCTCTCAGTTCTTTTCACCGTGAAGCGCTAGGTATACCATTTCAAACATGGAGTGAGATATGCCAGTGGCAGACGTTTAGAGATGTCAGTTCCACAGATGTCCGTCCCAATCCGAGATTAATCATAATGCCTCTGAATCATCACACGGAGCTCTGAGAGCTCACGCCTAGAGAAACAGTGTCCAATTAGCTTGGGGGATTATAACAGCCTGTGAGCACAGTATTAGCTGGGACTGTGATTGCCATGTAAGCCAGCTGGCCTTTCTCTTATGCCAGCCAACCTAATGCTGATGAAACAACATATGGTCTTCAGAAACCAGGGGAGTGTGGGCAGCTCTTCATGGTCCTCACAACCAAACTCGAAGGCTACTTTCTATATTGCTACTCACCCTTGCATATTGTGTCCTTGCCAATTTGCACCCATCCTCCTCCTGGAAGATGCCAGGTATTCTGCCAAGGCAATGCTTATGTGTCCCCAGCGCATCGGCAGATGGGCTGCGTCTAGGATTCCTGTTTCATAGGTGTTCATAAGGTTGTCTTCCTATATTGATGTGATGCAGGTCATCATGTTTTCCTCCCAGTCTGCCTGTAGCCTCAGTCTTGAACTGCTCAAGGGTAGGACAGTGTTTTCTCGACTCCAGTGGTTAACGTGGAGTTGGTATTAACTGGATATTGGTGTCCTATGAACATATAATAGAGTTTGGGTCATTCTCGCAGGCAAAGCACAGACTGCCGCTGGTGAAGAGCTCAGAGACATGGAGTTGCCTAAGATGGCCTCTGGATCAATGAATGATTACCTGTAGAGCTGGTTGGGAGACACCAACTGAGACCCTTACCTTACTACTGTCCCCACACATACCAACAGCTCTAGGCATTTCACTATTACATTTTACTTGTGTTTGCTCTTATATTCTTGGCATGTTTTTTGATCTGTGTGGTATACCATCTTTTTTTGTTTTTTACTATTTTCACGACAGACGTCATAGATGTTAATAATCTTATTCCTCCACCTCCTTCCTCCATGTTCACAAGGCTAGCTTCACTTTATTGTGAATATTGCTGCTGATTATGGCCATTTCATGTCTTCTCTACTTAATCTAGAATCCCCCATTCACTGTCTGCTGTGTTTTAATTCTTGCACTGTAGGTATCACTATTATATGCTTGTAAGGACAATTCAGCTTGTTTTGAAATCTGAAAACAGGCACCTCAACGTCACTATCTGCAGATATGACCTCAGTGTTCTGCTTTTCTACTAACAAAACTCTACTGTTTCTATCTTCATCGATGTGACTTGTTTTTCCAGCAAATTCCAATCCAAAAAGATATAAGTTATAAATAATTTTAAATACATGTACTGAAATGTACTTTGCCTGCCATAAAATTCACCCACATTATACATCCAGCATAATGTCACTTAGTATAGCTACAAGTATGCTGTGCAGGAAACACGGGCCACTGAACTGGCTGGATTACTTGTCTTGTTATCATTGGCTGTGCAGGCCAGGACAAGTGATACCATGGAGAATGGCACTGCCTTCCTCTCTGACTAAAATGAGATGTTCACTTGTTGACAATGGATAAAGCCAGCTCTTATCTAACATTCATGTCCCTATTTGTGGATACTCCCACAGTTTGTTATCCCCAGAACCTGGGAACCCTGGATTTTCCTTTTTCTTTTCTTAGAGGACTCTCTAAGCCAGGCTGACCTGGACCTCTCTCTATAGTCCCATGCTGGCCTCCAACTCACAATGATCCTCCTACCTCAGCCTCTTGAGTGATTGCATTATAGGTATGAGCCACCATGCCTGGCTTTTTTTAAATGAAATTTTGTTAAATAACAAATAAAATGGTATGTGAGCCTGGATTTAATCATCACTTTAAAAAACTCACCTTTGTGTGCTCCTATGCGTATATGGGTAATGTATATGTTAATAAACTTGCTTTTATTTTGTTAAAAGAAAGAACACAGGGTGTTGGAGAGATGACTCAGTGGTTAAGGAGCTTACTGGTAAAGCCTAGTGACCTGGTTCAATTCTCCAGTACACATGTAAAGCCAGACGCACAAAGTGGCACATGAATCTGGAGTTTGTTTTTAGCAGCTAGATGCCCTAGTATGCCCATCCTTCCTCTCTCTCCCTCTTTCTCTCTTTCCTCTGCTTGCTAATAAATAAACAAATATATATATATTTTAAAAAGAATAGGGCTGGAGATATGGCTTAGCAGTTAAAGCACTTGCCTGCGAAGCCTCAGGACCCATGTTCAACTCTCCAGATCCCACGTAAGCCAGATGCATAAGGTTGCACATGCACACAAGGTGGTGCACAAATCAGGAGTTTGACTGCAGCAGCTGGAGGTGCTGGTGTGCCAATTCTGTCTCTCTCTCATAAGAAAAATACAAAAAAATAACAGACAACTATATAATATACTGAAATAATGGTAATAAGCTTAAGATGCTATTTATTTAATATACAATGTAATTCACAATCTATATACTTATTTAATATAACTAGTTTTAAATTAATATGTATCTGCTCAGTAGCTACAAAGAGGCTACCTTTTAGTAAATCTACCATAAATGGAAATTATGATGTTAAATTGGAAATGTATTTAACACACATCATAGTTAGCTTTACAGCAGATATTCTATAAAGTGTCAATTTTCATCCCACCGGTCCTGTGGCTGACTGGGAGCTGCAGATCTCTCCTGCTACCCAGCAAGGATAGAAAGCTTTATGCCATATATTGACAGGTCAGAAAAAAATGAAAATTCAAAATTCAAAAGACATATCACATCATGAAGTTAAAAATAAAAGTAAGCTAAAGCACGGTGAGTGGAGGACAATCTATCACTCAATTTTAATCTTTTTTAAAACTTAATTTAATTTATTTGAGAGAGAGACAGAAAGATGCAGATGAGAGAGAGAAGAGAGAATGGACACGTCAGGGCCTACAGTCACTGTAAGTGAACTCCAGACGCATGTGCCACCTTGTATCACTCCATTTTAATGTGCCTATGTTTTAGCAAGTGGCTTGGTAAATTCCTAAAGAAATGGCAGTGTGCTTTTGAGCTGGCAGGGATCAGCTCCAGCCCACCACAAGCAGGATACTAGCTCGGATGGCAGCCTTGGACCACGCCCACCACTGGCAGGACGCTAGCTCAGATTGTGGACCAGGTCTCCTGGACTCCGCACACTGGTTTCACAGGGGAATGAGCTTCAAACTTGCCCAGATACCTGCATGGTCAAAGAAACCTGGCCACTAGAAGTGCCCTAGGTTACAAAGCAGACCCATCCTCTCTTTATTTGCTTCAAGTCAGGGTCCCTACATTTGTTCTTGAAACAATACCTGTGAGCCCTGATGGTAGTGGAATTTTGCAGAAGGGAACACTGAACTGGAATCTGTCCAAGGTGAGGCCCCCAGCTGATCTCACAAGGAAGCCTGAAGCTCAGAAGGTTCTTTGGGGTCATCCTGCATTGATACAAAGTGCCCACGATTTTGTCCGTTCCCATCCCTGGTCACTGACTTCGGTCCCTGATTACAGTATGGCACTGGACAAGGTGTTACCTGGGAGGTAAATCCATGGTGCTTCAAGACATCAGGTCTGAGCCAGAGTGGGTCCTAGCCAGCATGACTTGGGAACTTGCTAGAGAGACACGGCTTTGGATTCAACCAGAGCTACTGTGGTTATCTGAACATGAAATGTCTCCACAGCCTCATGTGTTTTTAGTTAAGCCTTATACTCAATCCCCCAGCTGGTGGAGCCTTAGGATGTGGAGCCTTACTGCAGGAGATGTGTCACTGGGGGGTGGGTCTTGAATGTCCTACAGTCCATCCCTCACTTGCCAGACCTTAGCTTGGCAAGATGTGATGCTACACTCTGCTCTGCCATGATGAAACTTCCCTTGAGGCTGTATACCAAAATAAACTCTTTTCTCCTATAAGTTTTTGGTTGGGTGTTTTGTCCCAACAACAAGAAAGGACCCACAACAGCTAATAAATTAGAAATTCAACCAGGATCTTCTGGTGACCCTGATCATTCTGGAGTTTGAGAGTAACAGCCTCACACACTTGGATTCTCTGAATTTAGGTCTACTTATCTTCTCAAAACTTCCCTCAGGGGATAGGGAGATGACTCAGCAGTTAGAGGTGCTTGCTTGCAAAGACTGAAAGCTGGGGTTCAATTCCCCAGTACCCACATAAAGCCAGGTGCATAAAGTGGCACATGCATCTGGAGTTCATTTGCAGCGGCTAGAGATCCTGGTGCACTCATACTCACTCTCTCTCTCCTCACAAATAAATTTTAAAACAGCATTTTTAAATACTTACTGCAAGCCCCCAAACAATTTTTGTTTATATTGGCTCTTCACATGAATTTCCTTGTTAGAAATGATAAAAAAAGATGTTGGAAATATTTTACCAGTCTATTTAAACTAGTAAATTCATCCTTTTATGAAAATAACTAGATTTTCCAAATTAGAAAAGAAGAGATATAGTGACATTGTTTCACATTTCTGCAAATCTTGTCAGTGCCTAGCTTAATGGGAGACAGTTGTGTTCTATTGTTTTTACATCCACTCTATTTTTATCTCACTTGTGGATTTTTTTAAAAAAACATACATTTGTAAGAGATTAAAAATGAAAAAGGCAAATAACATGCCAACGTTATATTATGAAAATAGTTTGACTTCATGGGTCCTAAAAGGGGTCTCAGGGACTTGAACTGTGAAGCAAGAGCCCTTGTCTTGTCTTTAGGTGAGATATCGCTGGAGCGCCCTGCCGTGGTTCTGGGTGGTGAATATCACACTGGGGAGGTCAGGCTGTGCTACGACTGGCAAAGGGCTTGTCTTC
Organism: Jaculus jaculus; assembly: GCF_020740685.1. Lineage (NCBI taxonomy): Eukaryota > Metazoa > Chordata > Mammalia > Rodentia > Dipodidae > Jaculus > Jaculus jaculus. The sequence goes on along the minus strand of NC_059107.1, from coordinate 34,662,309 downwards.
CTTCCTGGAAGAGGATGCAGTTGGAGTCAAGCTCAAATTCTGCACCCCTCTTCAATTGGGATGGGGGGGTAGGAGGCTGCCTCTCCTTGTCTCTGTCTCAAACTGTCTGTGGTCTCTGCACCTGCCAGGGTCCCATTGTGGGGAGGGAAAAATGGCGTATGTAAGCTGCATCTCTGTAGGAGAAGTTGAGAAAGGGAAGTTTTACAAAACCAGGAGCTTAGAGGGGTGGTGGTGGTGTGGAAGGATGGGGCAACCCTCTAGCTTGGGTACTTTGATGGCACTGCTCACTACTCTTGGAAGACCAGATCCTGGTGTAGCTGCAGCTCTGGTCCAGAAGCTTGCTGCTCATCTCTGGTCAACCTGGATGGTATTGCTGGAACCTGGCCAGAGCTCTGTGGAAAGAACCTCCGCCCAAAACTGTGGCCTGAGGTCGAGCATCACAGACGACAGCCTGGGGCAGCTGAGCGGAAAGGAAGAGGAGGTTCGCCCAGCCTCCCTCCGGCGGCTTGTTCCCTTACAATCGAACTTCACTGACCGGGCTCAGCCAGAACCTGGGACACAAAGGGTCACGCAGGCGAAACTCACAGGGTGAGCTGCAAGGCACAGGACAGGGCCCAAGGGAGGTGGGAAATGGATCTTGAGCACCCGAGTGGAGGCTGTCCTCCCAGGAGGCCCTCCGTCTAGCACTGCCTATATTCCTTCTGACTCAAGGAAAGGAAGAGAAGTGGTCCATTTAGCCCAAGCAAAGACACGTAATATTCTGCTTTAATCTTACTTGGCCCGCTACGTGATCTTGAACAAACTATTTAATCTGTATGCATCTCAGTTCTCACCTCTGCAAAATGATGATAACAGCGCATACTGCACGGGGCGTTTCGAGACTGGCATAGAAGGTGGACCACTGTCACATGTGGCCTGGCCCACCAGAGGCCACCGTGAATGGCAAATACCCTTGCCAGGCACAGATTTCCTCCTGTGAACTTAATCTTCATCAGTGCTCTCGCGTGCGCTTTTGCAGCCCCATTCTCTCAAAGGAATTCTTTCCTTTTCTCAGCAAACATGTCTGAACATCCCTTAGCCTAATTCAACTTAGATTCGGTTTGTCAAACTAAGTGGGGCCGTTGGCATTTAGACGGCACAGCTCACTATTCCTGGCAGGCCGGGCCCTGGGATAGAGGCAGCCTCGGTCCAGAGCTAGCTTCTCCTTTGTGGTTATCCTAGGGGACGCAGCCAGCAAATTACTTTAGTCCTCTGCGGAGTGCAAAAAGAATGGGCGGCCAGCTGCTCTGGCCAGCTCTGGTCGTAGGAAGTCTTCCGTCAGAAACATGGGGACATGTTCGGAAAGCAGGGCCTGGCTCAGTGAGTGTTGAACTCTGCCCTGCGGCGTCCTGAGGGAGCCTGGGAAGGTTCTGTCAGTGGTAAGGACATGCGTGTCACAAGCTCCCCTCAGAACTGGCGCTGGGCATGGAACACACTCAGTCCCCTGATGCTCCCTGCATTCGTTTGGGGCCACAGAGGGTTTAAAGGAGCCTGTTGTCTCGGAGTTGTGGAATTTGTGGTCCTAAGTAAGGTTGTCAGCAGGCCTAGTTCTTTCCACATGCTGTGAAGCCAGGACCTGGCAAATAGCCTTGAAGGTGGCCATCTTTCTCAGGTGTCTCTCCTGACCTTTCTATCTATGCTATCTGAGCCCAAATTCCCCCTTCGTTTTTCACTCTCTCTCTCTTTTTTTTTTCCAGGTAGGGTCTCACTCTATTAGCCCAGGCTGACCTGGAACTCATTTTTTTTAAATTATTTTATTTATTTGAGAGCGACAGACACAGAGAGAAAGACAGATAGAGGGAGAGAGAGAGAATGGGTGCGACAGGGCTTCCAGCCTCTGCAAACGAACTCCAGACGCGTGCGCCCCCTTGTGCATCTGGCTAATGTGGGACCTGGGGAACCGAGCCTCGAACCGGGGTCCTTAGGCTTCACAGGCAAACGCTTAACCGCTAAGCCATCTCTCCAGCCCTGGAACTCATTTTTGTAGCTCTAGGTTGGCTTCAAACTCACAGTGACTCACCTGCCTCAGCTTCCTAAGTGCTGGGATTGAAGGTGTGCACCACAGCACCCAAATTTCCCCTTCTTATAAGATCTCTAGTTGTATTGGTTTTGAGCCCACCTAAAAGATCTCTTTCAAATGGATTACCTTTGTAAAGAGCCAATGTATCCCCACATAAGGTCTCTCAAGTACTGAGATTAGGACTTCAGTATTTAAATTTTGGGAGACTTAGTAAAACTCATTATACCTGCAAATGGCTCTTAAACCATTCAGTGTTCACATAAATAAACATATCTACAAGATTCTCAAATTGGAATAGTCACATAATTTTCTTTTTAAAAAATAATTTTAAAGTGCATTGCCAGTTTTAAAAAAATATTTTTATGGGCTGGAGAGATGGCTTAGCGGTTAAGCGCTTGCCTGTGAAGCCTAAGGACCCCGGTTCGAGGCTCGGTTCCCCAGGTCCCACGTTAGCCAGATGCACAAGGGGGCGCACGCGTCTGGAGTTCGTTTGCAGTGGCTGGAAGCCCTGGTGCGCCCATTCTCTCTCTCTCCCTCCATCTGTCTTTCTATGTCTGTCGCTCTCAAATAAATAGATAAAAAATGAACAAAAAAAATTTAAAAAAATATTTTTATTAGCTCGGTATGGAGCCCACGCCTTTAATCCCAGTACTTGGGAGGGAGAGGTCGGAGGGTTGCCATGAGTTCAAGGCCACCAGGTCAGCCTGAGCTAGAGTGAGACCCTACCTTGAGGAAAAAAAAATATTTTGGGCTGGAGAGATGGCTTAGCGGTTAAGTGCTTGCCTGTGAAGCCTAAGGACCCCAGTTCGAGGCTCGGTTCCCCAGGTCCCATGTTAGCCAGATGCACAAGGGGGCACACGCATCTGGAGTTTGTTTGCAGAGGCTGGAAGCCCTGGCGTGCCCATTCTCTCTCTCTACCTGTCTTTCTCTCTGTGCCTGTCGCTCTCAAATAAATAAATAAATAAATTTTAAAAAAATATATATTTTATTTATTTATTTTCAATGAGTGGGGGGAGAGGGAGACAAGAGTATGGGCATGCCAGAGACTCTTGCCACTGCAAACATACTCCAGACACATGTGCCACTTTGTGCCTCTGGCTTTATGTGGGTACTGGGGAATTGAACCTGGGACAGCAGGCTTTGCAAGCAAGTGCCTTTAACTGCTGAGCCATCTTCCCAGTCCATATAATTAATTTTCTTTTTGAAAAATTGTTTTGTTTATTTTTATTTTTTTATTTGAGAGCAACAGACAGAGAGAAAGAGGCAGAGAGAGAGAGAGACAGAGAGAGAGAGAGAGAGAGAGAATGGGCATGCCAAGGCCTCCAGCCACTGCAAACGAACTCCAGATGCATGCACCCCCTTGTGCATCTGGCTAACGTGGGTCCTGGGGAATTGAGCCTCGAACCGGGGTCCGTAGGCTTTATAGGCCAGCACTTAATGGCTTATTAATAAATTTTCTAACCAAGCATTCCTGCTAAAGGCAAGCTCTTTTTCCCATTCTCCCTTGGAGTTTTATCCCATTTTAATTTTGCCTAGTGTCCTTGTGTGCCAAATCTATTGGAGAATTCACAGAATATGGGACTGTTGGCCACACTGGCCCCTTCCCTTTGCTCACAGCAGGTCCCTGGATAGCGCTAGATGAAGCGCCTGGCAGAGAACTTGGTTTCAGACTTCATCTGTCCCACATCTGTCTCTGTCAGGTCTGTGGCTAAGATAGTCTGACAGCCATTATTTGTCTTGTCAACACAGACCAGGAATAGAACATTGAAGCTGAGCTCTACCAGCCTGCCCTTTTCTTCATCCTGTCCCACACCAGTGTCTAGACTCCCAGGGCATGCCAGCACCTACCCTCAGGGCAACAGAAAACGGGGCTTTTCTCTCCAGGGCTCAGAATGCTCAGATTAGCTCCAGGCTTTTGAGTGTCAGACACTCTGCTGCCCAAAGCTAATATTTCTCCAAGGCTCATGGGAGAGCCTGAGTCAAAGGTAGATAGGAAGGACATTGTGGGCATTTCATTTGCCACAAAGGCATCTATAGAAAGCTGCATGCTTAAGTACTGGGCTGGCCCAGGGGAGACAGGTGGGTGAGCCACACAGTCCTGCTCTCAAGGAACAGATAGCTGCTCTGAGAGATTCACTGTGGCCCAGGGTAGTGGAAGCTGTAGGAGGCTGCACAGAAGTTAGCCTGGGCTCACATGGCCCAGCCTGGACTAGAGTGTACTCTGTGTTGCATCTGGGGGATGAATTCCTGCAGGTTCTTCTTGTTGCTGAATAACCCAAACTCCAGGGTCACCAATGCTGGACTCTGTATGGTTTTCAGCATAGATTCATAGGACAGGCTGATGGCGTTCCTAGAGGGATGGAAAACGCACACTGCCCATCACCCGTGGCAAACAGTTATTTGGTATGTAGGTTCTGGACCAGGATAAGAAAGTTTCTTTCCTCTTTCCCAGGGTCCATCTGAGCCGAGTCCCAAAGAGTGAGTGGAGGGGTCTGATTTAGAGGTAGGGGTGAGGTGACTTACCCAGCCACAGAAAAACTACTCAGTAGTGACTAAAAGAAATAATGGGGGCTGGAGAGATGCCTTAGTGGTTAAGCACTTGCCTCTGAAACCTAAGGACCTCGATTCGAGGCTCGATTCCCCAGGACCCACGTTATCCAGATGCACAAGGGGTCGCACGCATCTGGAGTTCGTTTGCAGTGGCTGGAATCCCTGGCGCGCCCATTTTCTCTCTCTCTCTCTGCCTCTTTCTCTCTCTTGGTCTGTTGCTCTCAAATAAATAAAAATAAACAAAAAAAATTAAAAAAAGAAAGAAAGAATAGGGTGAGAAGCCCTGAGGATAGGGCTTGCTGGCCCATCAGCTGATGCTGTTCTTCAGTATTGTGTTTCCTCCTCACTGTTGAAACTTTGGTAAAATACCAAAGTTACTGCCTGGTCCATACCGTACTTACTGTAGATAGTAAAGTAAGGCTAAGTCTTAGAAAGTGGACAAGGATGGAACAGAAGGTCCTCTGAGGCCAACTGATGGCATCAACTGAATGACTGGTGGAAGCAGGTTGTTTTCTGTCAGAGGAGCTATTAGAAAACATGTCACCAAAACTTAAGTTACACAAGCTACCAGTAAAATCGACTCTGATAAAAGTCATACACAAAGTCCCTTCAGGTGCAGGGTAGAATGCAAATATAGTGGATTTGAGTAGCTAAGGAAAGGACAATCGGCCCAGGAACCAGATGGCTGTGGTTTGAGGCCGAGGGGACCTGCTTACTGTGATGGTGTGGGTAGGTTAATTTTGTTAAGCTTTGATTTCATCTTCTAGACTAGAGAAATGTAATCTTGGTATGAGACAAATACAGTTAGAATATTGAAGTGCATGGAAAGCCTCTATGTAAATGTGAATAAGCTTAAATTTTAAAATTAAACAGTGTGGGCTGGGGATGTAGCTCAATGATACAGTACTTGCTTGACATGGGCCAAGCCCTGGGTTTGCTTCTCAACACTGAAAGGGAGGGGAAAAAGGAAGAAGTAAAAACCAAGTGATATGAACCCTCTTCTCCATGAGCTCCGAGAACAGAAGAACTGAAAAATACAAAAGGATGGCTGGAGAGTTGGCTTAGTGGATAAGGAGCTGCCTGCGAAGCCTAAGGAACCAGGTTTGAATCTCCAGGTCCCATGTAAGCCAGATACACAAGGTAGCACATGCATCTGGAGTTCATTTAGCAGTTGCAGGCAATGGTGTGCCCATTCTCTATCTATCTGCCTCTTCCCATCTCAAATAAGATGAAAATTTTAAAAAGAAAAACATAAAAGGAGAAATTATCATGATGTGGACTTCAGACCACCTGTAGGCATAATCATGGAGGGTGATTTGGGCGCACTCACGGAGGGCGTTGTGGACCTTGGACCACCTGTGGGTGTGCTCATGGAGGGTGATGTGTTGGCTCATTTTAGGTGTCCACTGATTGGGCAGCATCATTTCAGGGACAGTTTGTGGAGGTTTTCACAATAGCCTGGCTTCTGAATCAGTGAGCTAGGCAAGAAGATTCCCTCTCACCCAACATGGGTGGCAACATCTCACTTACTGATGGCCTGGACAGAAGAAAGGGGTAGAGGAAAGGCAAGTTTTCTCTTTTCTTTAACAGAGATACTTTTCTTCTCCTGCCTTTGGAAATCAGAAGTCAAGATTCTCAAGGATCCATGATGCAAACCATGGGTGCTCAGTCCTCACCACCACCTCCACCAAGAAGAACCAAAGTAAAAGGTGTCTCATTGCATTTTAAGGTGGATGCTCCTGGAAGGACACTGGCAGTGACAGAGAGGAGGGAGATTGGGAGACCTAAGGCCATGTCTTGGGAGAAACAAAACCCGTGTCCCAGTTGGAAAGGAGCCATGCCTTCAGTGAAGACTCTACATGGAGGATTAGACCTCCAGTGACTATGGGGAGTTGGAATGGTACAGGTACAGAGCCAAACTGTCTTTGGCTGTCTGAGCCCCTAAATAGCCATGAATTTCCTACCTCTGTGAGCAACATAACATTCATGTGTCTAACCTCTAGCTTCTACCTCACCAAAAGCTAAGAATGTCATTACACAGCAAAACCAGTATTCTCCTCTGACCACTGCCCATAGTGTGCAGGGCATGGGTGTATCAACACACATGTGCATGAACTCACATGTCTATGGCAGAGATTGCTCCACTGTTTTGTAACCTAACTGACCTACCTGATGCAGCCACCAATGTATTTAAAAAGTGTCCTGATGTATGACTTTCTGTTCTGTCCCTAAGTTGGAATGTGGAACTGGGGTGGGTCCTAAATCTCTGTTCCTGAGCCATGATCATTCATATCAGCTCCAGAATAAGTGATCTTTTATTCTCTTTGAAGTGAGATCTGGTTTTGCATTGACAGGAATATCTCCCTATTGTACCAAGTTACATACACTGATTACTTTTTTTGAGGCAGGATCTTGCTGTAACCCAGACTGACCTGGAATTCACTATGTAGTCTCAGGGTGGCCTTGAACTCATGGTAGTTCTCCTCCCCTCTGCCTCTCATGTTCTGGGAATAAAGGTGTGCGCCATCATACCCATCTTATACTGATTGGTTTTTTTTTTTAACGAAGTTGAAATTATCTAGGATTTAGGGCCCATACTTTTACCAGTGCACTCCACCTGAGAGTCACACCACTGGCGTTCTTGCTTTAGGGCCTCTAGACACAGCCTCCTACATGGTAGTGGCTTCTCTGGCTTACTGGTTCTCTTGAAAATTCTGACTAGTCTAATAACTAGATCTGGGGATTTGCAGAAGGTGAAAAGCGGTAACTTATGATTGATATTTTTCAATATTTCATTATTTATTTATTTACTTATTTGAGAGAGAGAGAGAGACTAGAGAGAGGGGAGGGAGAGAGAGAGAATGGGTGTGCCAAGATATCCAGCTCCTGCAAACAGACTCCAGATGCATGCGCTACCTTGTGCATCTGGCTTACATGGGTCTTGGGGAATCAAACCTGGGTCCTTTGGCTTTGCAGGCAAGCGCCCTAACTGCTAAGCTATTTTTCCAGTCCTGAATTGGTATTTCAATAATTGTTTTTATTATGACGAACGTTACAGTAAAAACATATTTCATACTGGCCATAATCCCACCGGGTTCCTTATGTTCCCCCTCCCCTGCCCCCATTCCACTGAGCGCCCTCATCGACGGGACTGAAGAATGGACAGGAGTTTTCCAGGTTGAAGAAGGTGGAAAGAACCTTCTAGGCAGAAGTGAATAAAGGGGAAAGGCTCTGGAGGTGTGACAGAGCAGCACCTGGGGGAGGGGACATCCTAGCCCGTTCGTACACTGCTGTGATAGAAGACTGGCCTATTTATAAAGAGCGGAAATTTCTTGCTGACAACCCTGGCAGCGAACTGTCAGATCTCGAGCGCCAGCTAAATCTACCAGGTGCCTTTTGCTGCAAACTCCAGGGAGGAGGGCAGTGTGCTCTCAACACAGCAAGAGTGGGAAAGAAAGAATTCAGCCTCACAAGCCCTCCCGACAGCAACACGCATCTATGCAGAAGGGCAGAGCCCTCCCAACCCGAACCTCCCACTAGGACCCTCCACCTAGCACTGTTGCCCAGGAGAACTTTGCAACGTGGATTAAAAAACAAATAAATATTTAAAAAATATTTGTGTGTGTGAGAGAGACTGGGCCTCTTGTCACTGCAAATATGAACCTCAGACACATGTACTACTTTGTGTGTCTGGCTTTACATAGGTACTGGGGAACTGAACTCGGGCTCTCGGTCCTCTCAAGCAGGTCCCTGTAACCGCTGATCCATCTCCCCAGCCCTCTAACATGGACTTTGGAGGACAGGTTCAGACCGCGGTAGCAGCTGGAGAATGCTACGGCTGGGGCACAAGGGCGGCATGGGTTATGGGAGAACAGCACGTGGAGCTGGGAAGGGGCAGGGCGCCTTCATTCTGACAGACCACTCAGTTTTTTACCTTTATTTCTTTCCTTCTGTTTATTAATTTAGGCTTTGCTTTCTGCTTTTTTAAGACTTTGAGATATCTCCTTAGGTTGTTTGAAATCTATTTTTTAACTATATACTTGTTTACGTAATCTTTCCTCTTTGTAATGCTTCCATTTTGTTTTTCAAGGTAAGGTCTTGCTGTAGCTCAGGCTAACGTGGAATTAGTCTTGGGCTGGCCTGAAACTCACAGCAATCCTACCTCAGCCTCCCAGGAGCTGGGATTAAAGCCATGTGTGCCACCACACCTGACTTCTTCTTTGTAAGTTTTAGGTGAGTACTTATCAGATATAAACTTAGGTTTGTACTGCATTTGCTATATCCTGTAAGTTTCACGTTACATCTCCATTTTCATCTAGGAAATGTCTTTGCAATTTCAATGTCTCATTGTTAGTTCTAAAGTGTGTGTTACACGTGTAATTTCTAACTGTGCTGTTGACTTTTCTCTCATTGTGATAGGGTGCAGAAGTGGCTGGGGAGACTGGTCAGTGGTTAGGAGCTCTTGCTGTGCAAGGATGGGGGCCTGGGAATGCCTAGGACTGCCAGCACTTCCATAAACAGCTGAGTGTGACCCTACATGTCTGTCCCCCCAGTCCTGCTGGGACTTTCTCACTGAAAAAAACAAAACAGAAAAAAGCAAAACAAAACCAGCAGCTCTGGGTTGAAAGACTGTCTCAAGGCAACAGGGAGATGAGAGAAAGGGGAGGGAAGAAAACCAGTGTCCTCCTCTAATCATGGCAAACACATATGCATACTCTACACATACATATACTCATACATGCATGTGCACACAAAAAAAGAAAGAAAAAGATAGCCAATATTATTTCAGTATCTTGAATTTGTTCAGAATTGTTTTGTAGCCTGTTCTAGAGTCAGTCCTATATACTGACAAAAAGCACACAGTTCTGCATTGTAGGTGTCTGTTAAGCTCGTCTGGGCAACAGTATAGCCTCCCTCTGTTTATTTTGGGGGAAGTCTGTCTGAATGATCTGTCTGCTGATGAAAGTGGGGTGTGGAACTCCTAGCCTATCATTGCGATGGAGCTTCTTTCTTTTTGGTTTTGAGAAGGGATGAGGTAAGGTCCGACTCTTCTTAGAAAGTTCATTCTGGGGCTGGAGAAATGGCTTAGCAGTTAAGGCACTTACCTGTGAAGCCTAAAGATCCAGGTTCAATTCAACAGGAACCCATGTAAGCCAGATGCACATAGTGGCTCATGGGTCGGCAGTTCATTTGCAGTGGCTAGAGACCCTGGAAAGCCCATTCCCACTTTCTCTCTCCCTTCCACCCCTCTCTCTGTCTCTAATAAAAATAAATAAATAAATAAATATATTTTTAAAAAAGTTCATTCTGGCTACTGTGTGAAGCATGGGCCTGTTTGTGTATGGTGGTGGAAGGAAGGATAGGGGTAGAAGATAAGTAGGAGGAAACTTATAATGGTCCAGGCAAGGAAAGCTCGGAGCTCAGCAGGGAGGGCTGTCTTAAGAGGACATAAACGTGAATTCTAAGTGAGTGTCCAATGGACAAATGTGCTGAGATTGTTTCTGATCTTTCTTTTTGGACACACTCAAATCTTCTAAGTTTTGAAAGGAAAAGTTCACCCTGTCCCCCCACTTATGTGTTATTGTTGTGTGTGATGGCAAAAAGTAGACTAAGATAAACTGCTGAGGTGGTTTCCATTTAAAACAGTTCAATGTCTTATTTAAACAAGGGGGTTCATTTGTGTGGATAAATCACACAAGCAGAGAAACCCAGATGGCTCTCATTGGAAAAGAGCTCTGTATACAGGCCACCCTTTAATGTTCTTTCAATGAGACCCTCTCCCTTTCCGAGCTCTGTCCACAGCCGTCCTTAAACGTCCCTGCAATGGGACACTCACACTCTCTCTCTCTCTCTCTCTCTCTCTCTCTCTCTCTCTCTCTCTCTCTCTCTCTCTCTCTCTCTCTCTCTCGCTTGCGCGGGGGGGGGGGGGGGGGGGGGGGGGGGGGGGGGGGGGGGGGGGCTGCTTTTGAAGTCGATTATGGAACCGCAGTGCCCTCTGCTGGCATTTTGAAGGTAGAGCTTGACATTCTCCTTTCCAAGCTCTGAGGAGTATTTTGCCTGCAGAAATGGTCTATTTTTAATTTATATGGTTTTGTTTTGCTTAGTTAGAGACCAAACTACGGAACCATTTGGGACCAAGAGCTGTGGTTGAAATGAGGATCACAGAGGAGTCTAGTTTTGTATGGACGATGTAAAAGAGACAGGTGGGCTATTAAACAAAATGAGAGGACTTGGATTATCTGAAACTAGGCTCACATGTCTGCACCTTCTACATAGCCTGTGACCCCAGAAATCACTTTCTTTGGCTCTCCCATGAAGCCCTTATGAGTACGAGATGTGATGGCTAATCTAAGAGCATCTTCATGTGCCACACATTCAAGTTTTTAAATTCTGATATTTCCTTATAGGAATATGTTTGATACATATTTTTGTGGGGGAGGGAGGAAAACTGCTGGCAAATGTCAGAAACCATAAACAAAGTTCGCTGACCTTTGGAATGCAGAGTCTATCCTCAGAAAAATGTGTAAAAAGCTATGCAGACACAAGACATTACAGCGCTGTGTTGGAAATAATCCAATACAATAGAAGTTAGAAATAATCCAATATGAATGTCTAAAACATGAACAGAATGGTGAATTTTACAACAAAGCTCATAGGAATTTTCAATTAGATTTAAATATATATGACATAGATGATGCTCAAAGTGGCTATATGTATTAGATGTGCATAAAAACAAGTAGGAAAATCTTTGATTAGAAACAGAAAACAGATAAAACAAGGCACTGGTAAGGATATGGACAAAATGAATACTTTCAGATACTTTTGGTAGAAATAAGAATTTGTGAACTCACTAGGCAGCCTTTTAGAAGAAATCATTTTTAAAAACTTGACATACAGGGTTGGAGAGATGGCTTAGCAGTCAAGCACTTGCCTGTGAAGCCTAAGGACCCTGGTTCAAGGCTCAATTCCCCAGGACCCATGTTAGTCAGATGCACAAGGGGGCACATGCACCTGGAGTTCTTTTGCAGTGGCTGGAGGCCCTGGCATGCCCATTCTCTCCCTCCCTCTCTCTCTCTCTCTCTCTCTCTCTCTCTCTCTCTCTCTCTCCCTCCCTCTCTCTCTCCCTCTCTCTCTGTGTGTGTGTGTGTGTGTGTGTGTGTTTGTGTATCTCCGTCTCTTTCTCTGTCACTGTCAAATAAGTAAAAATTAAAAATTTTTTTTTTAAATGACGTACATATGTTGTGGTTTGAATGTGAAATGTCCCCCATGGGCTAATGTGTTTGAAGACTTGGTTCCCCAATGGTGGCACTGGTTGAGGAGGCTGTGGGGTCTTTAGGAGGCCGTCTTGCTAGAGGAAGTGGGTCACCGGAGGGGGGGAGAGGGGTTGTATAGCTTAGCTCCCACTTGGTTCTGGCACTTGATGGATCTGACCAGTTGGCCTCCCACTCCCAACTGCCGTGCCTGCCCCGTCACGATGGAAAGTATCCCCCGGAACTGTCGGCTGAAAGAAATCCTTTGTTTCCTTAAGCTGTTTCTTGTCAGCCCTTTGCTCACAGCAAAGAGAAAGTAACTGATAAGGCACATGATTTTCTTTTGGGGTAATTACCTCAGACAAAATGTTGGAGATGAGCCCCAAAGATGAGCCTGAGGCTACACACCCACACACACACACACGAAGATGACGAGAGACTGGCAACACCTCGCCTGTCTACCCACAGGGAGTGGTGACATCAATTATGGTATGTGTATGCACGTTATGGTATGTGTATGCACGTCCGCATAGACAACGGGATTCCATGGGAACAAAGACATCCAATTCTTGATGCTTAAAGAAAGCAAAACAAGACTTCTCACCGGTGCCCCTGTTACACTGACCAGAGCCTCAGCAGGACCTGTGCTGTCCCACTTGCTTGCCACTTGCCCCCCATTACTGAGTCCTTGAAATGTGGCTAGATTGAATTAACATATACTCTAAGCACTAAACATAAATTAATTTCAAAAAGCTAATCTAAATATGTCAAGTATCTCTTAATTGTAATAATTGTAATAGATTGCCTATTTCATAATAGCCTTGGATATAGTTGAGAAATAAAATATATTATTAAATTAATTTTACCTATGCTTAAGATTTCTGAAGATGTGACTTCTACCATAGTGGCTCGTATTATACTTTTCTTTTTTTTTGAGACAAGCCCAACAGACTTCCTTTTTTATGAGAAAGAGAAAGAGTGAAAGAGAATTGGCGCACCAGGGTCTCCAGCCACTGCAATCAAACTCAAGATGCGTGCACCCCCTTGTGCACATGTGCAGCCTTGCATGCTTGTGTCACTGTGCATCTGGCTTACATGAGGCCTGGAGAGTTGAACATGAGTCCTTAGGCTTCTCAGGCAAGCATGTTAACAGCTAAGCCATCTCCCCAGGCCTCATATTATACTTTTATCGGACAGTGCTCTCTAGTGTCCGTAGCCTCAGTGGCAGAGGATGTGATGAAAAATCCTGTTGACTCCTAGCTTATGCCTAGAAGTGACACACACACACACACACACACACACACACACACACACACGTTGGCTTATCTGTTCTTGAACAAATGCAGTTACACTGGTATGTCTGACTTTAACTGCTCTTCTCCAATAGACCCAGAAGGTGAGGGTAGAGGGAGAGGAGCACGCTGGGGGATAACTCTCCTCCACCTATACTGGAACAGCATGCAGTGTTGAGTGGACTGTGTTAGGTCTGTATGTGCTGATGTGGGAAGAGTCCAAGACACATTGTGTGGTGAAAAAGTAAATTTCTTAATAGTCACTGCATCACAGTTTATCAAACACACATACAGAGACTGAACAGAATTACATGTTATACAGGGAACCATCTAGAATAATGTCTAGAAAGATCTACATAAATTTCAAAATACTGGCTCTCTCTTTGGAGTGAAGAGTAGATTTATCTTTGATGCCTGAATATATGATGATAAGACTCTTCCTGCTTGGGATAATGTCTTTGGCTTACCCAATTCTGCCCTCTTGTACCCTGGCATACCTGGAGGATGGTAGCATCATGGATACAGATGGGAAAGGAATGTGAATTATGTACTTACTTCATGTAATTCCTTCCTTATCACAATACCCCTTCCTCCTGTTGGGAGGCCCTTTCCTCACAGTGGTCTGCATTGGGTCCTGATTAGTATCCCTCTTACCTTCAGGCAATGCACAGGGCTACCAAAAGCCCAATTACAGTGCTAAATTAACATCACTGAGAGCTTTACAAAAGGTAGTGTGGGGCTGGAGAGATGGCTTAGCAGTTAAGACACTTGCCTATAACGCCTAAGGACTCATGTTCGACTCTCTAGGTCTATGTATGCCAGATGTTCAGTGATACAAACATGCAAGGTTGCACATGTGCACAAGGGGGCACATGCGTCTGGACTTTTATTGCAGTGGCTGGAAGCCCTGGCCCACCAATCAATCCTCTTTCACCCTCTCTCCCCCCCTCTCTCTCTTTCATTCTATTACATAAAAAAAGGACACTGTGCAAGTGGGACTGTCACTTGTTTTTTGAGGGTGGGGAGACAGGGTATCATTCCATTACCACAGGCTGGCCTGGAGCCATATAGTCCAGACTAGCATCAAACTCATGGTGATACTCCTGCCTCAGCCTCCCCAGTGCTAGGACGGCAGGTGTGAGCACCATGCCCAGCTCAATTTCCTAATTTTAAAAATAGTATTGGGCTGGAGAGATAGCTTAGCAGTTACGGCACTTGCTTGCAAAGCCTAAGAACTTATGTTCAAATTTCCAGGTCCCATGTGCCCAGATGTACAGTGATGCAAGTGTGCAATGTTGCACATATGCACTAGGGGTTGCAAACATCTGGAGTTTGCTTGCAGCAAGGCTAAAGGTCTTGGCATGTCCATTTTTTCTCTCTCTCTCTCAAAATTAAAAAATAATAGCATTTAACAGAATAACCTTAACTAGGTAAATAACTCACAAATTAAATACCAGCTGCAGTTGCTGGCTTTTATTACACCTGCCATCTAGTGATCACGGAGGTGGCCTGTAGAATTGTCTGAGTGTTTAAAAGGGGGAAAAAAAAAAAAAAAAACCTAGCCAGACATGTGAATGCCTGTGATTCCAACATTTCAAAGGCAGAGGCAGAACAACCACAAGTTCAAGGCCAGCCTTGAGTTCTAAGCTAGCAGCGTTACACACTGAAAACCAATCTCAACACTTAAAAGAAAACTAAAAGGGGAAAATTTTTAGTACTTTGTTTTTATTTATTTATTTTAAGAGAGACTACGAACACGCCAGAGCCTCTTGCTGCTGCACATGAACTACAGCCACATGCACCACCTTGTGCATCTAGCTTTATGTGGGTACTGGGAAATGGAACCCCAGGCCATCAGGCTTTGCAAGCAAGTGCCTCCAACTGCTAAGCAATCTCCACAGCCCTCACGTACTCTTTTCACATTGTGATCAACTGAAGCTTTGCCTCCACCACTCTGCACCATCCTGTGGCTCTTGCCTAACTAAGTGTCAAACCATCTAGGTTCCTCTCTTCTGTCTATGACTACAATTCATTTCATTTTCCAGTCTTCCTCCATGTCTCTTCCACTCACATCACACCTCAGGACACTTCTATTTCTCAACTTTCCAGCTACACAATTGCATTAAAACAAAACAAAACAAAACAAAACAAAGCAAAACAAAAAACCAAGCACACCACTAAAAGACTGCATAATTGTTTTTTATGGCGATATGTCTGATAAATAATGCTGAGGCAGTAACATATGCCCATTATTCCCAGCACCCATGAGGCTGAGGCAAGTGGTGAGTTCAGGATAGCCTAGGTTACATTATCCAGTCTCAAAATATTAATGGATTAAATTAATAATATTGCTGAAAGATTTGGGGGGGCTTGATAATTACAAAATAATAGCTGCTTAGCAACTTCTTATTTAAGTACACGTTCATTTGAATACACTTCTGATATAGCTACCACTCTCTAGTTGAGTTCAGTACAGCATTACTTTAAGTGAGCTATGAAACTTTAAAAACTGGAAAATCTACTGTGGATAACCTTGAGTTAACATACAGCATCAAATAAAAACTCAAGTGATAATTTCTTTAGCTGGGCATGGTGGTGCACACCTTTAATCCCAGCGCTTGAGAGGCAGAGGTAGGTGGATTGCCGTGAGTTCAAGGCCACCCTGAGATTATGTAGTGAATTCCTGGTCAGTATAGGCTAGAGTGAGACCCTACCTCGAAAAACCAAAATAATAATGATAGTAATTATAATAATTTCCTTAGATCTTTAAGGGGTTGGAAATGTAGCTCAGTTGATAAAGGGCTTACCTAGTATTCACAAAACCTTGGAGTCAATCCCAGCACTGCTAAACCTGAGTAACTCATGGGTGGTTGTATACTATTCATGAAACCTTGGTGTCAACTCCAGCATTGCTTCACCATGGGTGGTGCTGCATGCCTGGGATCAGTTCAAGGGTATCCACATCCACAATGTCTGGAGAAAAAAAAATAATAACGTTTGCTGATGTTGTGGTACTTTAGCATAAAAGCAGCCCTCCTTAAAAAATCAAAAATCAAAAGCCAGGCATGATGGCACATGCCTTTGGTGCCAACACTTGGGAGGCAGAGGTAGGAGGACACCCTGAGATGACATAGTGATTTTCAGGTCAACCTGGGCTAGAGTAAGACCCTACCTTGAAAAACAACAACAACAACAAAAATCTAAAGTCTGAAAAAATTCCAGAGTGGCAGCTTGCTGGAGGTATCTTGGCATTGAAATAAATTTTCATTGCGTGAATAGTTTTGCTTTCCCGTTCAGTAATTCATATAGGAACTACAATACTTAATTCTTTCATGTTGAGAAAAAAAAAAAAGACACCTGAGCACGATGGTGCATCCCAGCACTACTGAGCTTAAGCAAGAGGTCTGCCACTCGTTTAAGAGCTCCTGGACAGTCTGGGGTACTGTGAGATGCTATCCTCCACCCTCAAAAAATATAATAATAATAAAAAGAAGCTAAATGAAATAATTAACTTTAAGAAAAGCCCTACTTTACTTTCGAAGAATGCAGATAGAAGCAAAAGCCCACAGAAAACTCATTTACAAGAAAGTATTTTATTAGAGAACTGAAGAAAAATGTACTCAAAATGAGCTCGAACTTTGACAGCATAGTTTTAAATTTTTGCATTTATTTATTTGCACTGCGTGGTGGGTGGGGGGGGGTCGGTGCCAGGGTTTCTTGCCACCACAAATGAATGCTCCTCTGGCTTTATTTGGGTGGCTGGAGAAATGAACCACAAGGACAGCAGGCTTTGAAAGCAAGCACCTGTTAAAGCCATCACCCTGGCCCCAGCAAAGTTTGTTAGCATATTTTTTAAATTATTTTGTATCTATTTATTTATTTGACAGAAAGAAAGAGGGAGGGAGAGAGAGAGAATGGGCACACCAGGGCCTCCAACCACTGCAAACAAACTCCAGACACATGTGCCCCCTTGTGCATCTGTGGGTCCTGGGGAATCGAACCTACATCCATTGGCCTTGCAGGCAAACACCTTAACTTCCAGCCCACAAGGTTGACTTTTTGATATTCAGGGTGGTGGTTGTGGCTTACATGTTTAACATAATACTGGATTCTTTTAGGGCAATTTTTTAAAAATAAAAATATGCTAATAGGACTGGAGAATTGGCTTAGCGATTAAGGCGTTTGCCTGCAAAGCCAAAGGACTCAGGTTCGATTCCCCAGGACCCACGTTAGCCAGATGCACAAGGGGGCGCACTGAGTCTGGAGTTCATTGGCAGTGGCTTGAGGCCCTGGTGCACCCCTTCTCTCACTCTCACTCTCTTCCTCTTTCTGTCAAATAAATAATTTTTTAAAAAAATTTAAAAAAGGCAATCTCCGGAATAATGAATAAAACCCTGATAAAATTACGAGTTAGTGAGCAGGTACTTAATGAAGAATGATTTTGGTCTGACTCCAAATACTGTCAGGGGGTATCTGGATTTGTTCCTGGAAAGGAAATCGGGGCGATGAGGAGCTCATCACTGGGATAAGTAAATAAGGTGTAATTAAGCAGATGACACCCAAGGGACAAGAGAAAGATAACTTACCAAAAAGTGACAGAAAGGTTACAGGTAGGTACGACTTTAGTAAAGGATAACAGGAGCATCCCCAGGCAAAACAGAGGCTCCGCCTCCAAAGGGACAGGGGCGGGGCACCGAGCCCGGCCCCGCCCCCGCTGACGTGGCGAGGGCCAGGCGCGCGGGCTGCCGGGCTGGGAGGGCTTCAGACTCGGCGGGTGCCCGGGCGGGAGCGCAGCCTGCTGGCGGAAGCTGGTGGCTCCCACACCGACAGCCACTGGCACGCGACTTTCCCGAACAACCTGCCTGGTAGGCACAGTTGCTGGCCCCAAGCCGCCCGCGGGAACCCAAGGCTCCGTCATCTAGAACCAATGTCTGGCCTGCGGGATCCCGCGAGAACCGGAGATCTCGCGATGCCGCCCGAGCACCTCGAGAGCTGCCGGCAGAACCAACATGGCGGCGCCCAGGGGAGCTGAGTATCCCCGAGTTTGGAGCTCGTGTTTCCTTAGCGGGTTCGGAGAACGTGAAAAACTGTGGGCCCAGAGTCCCTCCACGTCTCCTGTTAGCACCTAGTAGAAGGTGGACTTGCCATCTTACAGCACCGACCACACTTGGAGTTTTCATAACCAAGGGTTGGAGGGCTACAGACTTAACCTCCTAAGATGCGGACTCCACCTCCCACTGGGTGCTAACAGGAGACCGGAGAGTGAGCCACACTCGTAACCACCCGAACGAGGACCCAGGCTGGTGTGTGCTTGGCTGCGCCGTACCTCCCAGAATTGATAGATGTGAACTAAAGTTCCCAGAAAAGCGCAGCATCGGCCACACCTACTTCCAGCGAGGCCGAATGAACTGATAAAACGCCTGTGATCACTGAGAGGTGGCATGTTGCAAGGTCAGAGTCGTATTACCTTGGGCTACGTTTTAGCCCCCTCAGTAGCCATTATTGCCCACCTCTGTGTCTGTCTGACCTAACATCCACCTGACTTATCAATTGATAAGTGTGACCTTTTTGGAATATAATGACAGACCACCTGCTTCCACCAAACCAAGGTCTAAAAATACCATCAGATAGCATCTGAGGCCTGTGGTGGGCATTTCCCTGTGTTGCTCTAACCTGCCTGGTTGTCAGCCAATGTGTTTGAAAAGTGCCTTCATTTATGACTCTTTTTAGTTCTGTAACTATGAAACTTTCATGAAATTGTTAACACGTTGGGACATGGAATATGGGATAACCTAAGTCTGTGTTCCGGGTCCATGGTCACTCATATTTGGCTCCAGAAAAAATTGTCTTATCGCTTTTAGAGTGAAAGCTAGGTCTTTTGCATCAACGATGGGAAAGAAGGCTAATGAGAAAACATGGAGTTGCAGGTTGTAATTTGTAAATTATGTGGCGTTGAAATAAACTGTTCTACACACTGAGGAGCTTTTCTTCCAATGGAACTAAATATTTTAAAAGGAGCAAATACTAATAATGGGGAATGGTAGCATTGTTTCCTCCCTCTATGCTGTATCTTCTCTAGTGCTTGGAAATGTAAGGAAGTGACAGAGTCATGTCAATGAATATGACCATAGTAAGTTACATGGAAGCATGAAAATCACTGTTTGGTACAACTAACATGTACCTATCAAAAAGAAATATCCCATCCTCCAGGTACCATCATGTCTGTTAAATACAACTGTATAATCTAATTTCATCAAAACCTGTGTAGTTGGACACTTCCTTGACATTTGGTAGATAAACACCAGCTTGATAGATAACTCCTTCTAGTAATCCACTACAGCAACCAAACCTATGAACAAGGGGTACTTTTTTTTTTTAATTGACCAAAAATTTCTCAAAAAAAAAAAAAAAAAAAGGCAAGGCCATGGAGGTGCATGCCTTTGATTCCAACACTCAGAAGGCTGAGGTAGGAGTATCTCTGTGAGTTCAACGACAGCCTGAGGCTACAGTGAGTTCCAGGTCACTCTGTGCTAGAGGAGACTCTGCCTTGGAAAAAAAGAAAAGCAACAAGAAAGGAAATTCCCGTGTCCTTCCTTGAGTGTACTGTCAAGATTTTATCACAAGTTTTTTTTTTGGTTTAACTTTTTTTTTTTTTTTTAGATACTTTGTTCACTATGCAAAGCATGTTATTAGCATGTCATTTTAATTATAAAAGTATTTCTCTGCAGTAAGTTTAGAATCAATATCACTAGCACTATTTCATTCTTTTAGTCACCATTATTTCTTGGCATTCCTCTAAAATCAGCAACCTACAGTTATCTTTGATATTACGATCTACCCAGCCTCTTTCCCTTTTAGAGGATAAGCTACTTGGTGTCATTTCAAGAACCGTTCTAGAACTCTGCTATCAAGTTCACAATGATGGCAGTTTAGTGTTTGTTTGTGACAGAGGTTTGCAAATATTTTAGCCCAGGTTGACCTTGACGTTGAAATCCTCTCGACTCAGCCTCCAGAGCACTCTTGATTGTTAATTTTTGGGTCGTCATAACTTCTTTTCAATGGGCCAGATCCATAGTCAATCTTCCTCCTCAAAGATCTATGTTCTGGGCTAGTACCAAGCCATTACTAGAGCAGCATGCAAGTACTTCCTGCCATAGCCACCCCCACCACAGTCACCCACTCCATGAAGGCAATGCTGGTACCTCCTGGCTAGCAAACAAGAGGACTCTTGAGGTGGGTGTATGTTTTGGAAGTATGTGACCAATGTCTGCAGGACACAGTTGCCACAGTGCCCAGGGCCTTGGAGCCTTCATGCATATTTGGGGATTTTATGGTAATATCATTATTTTAACAGATCCAATCAAAATCATTTTTCTATCAGCTGGAGATACTGGATTTAACTGAGGTGTCATCTACATGTATGAGATCTATTCACATTCATAACTGTGCAAGTGCAGAATGTAAAATCATTATAAGAAATAGATTGTAGGAGGCTGGGGATGGAGCTCAGCTGGTACAAATCTTGCCTAGCATGCAGGAAGCCCTGGGACCCCATCTCCTGCACTGTCTAAACTGGGCATGTAAGCACATGCCTGTCCTCACAACACTTAAAGGGTAGAGACAGGGGGATCAGAAATTCAAGGCCATCCTGGGCTATACAATAAGTTTGAGGCTAGCCTGGGATACATGAGACCCACTCTCCTGTCTCTCCCCCTACATACACACACACACACACACACACACACACACACACAGTTTTTAAGTGTTTTCTTGGCACTTTATTTATGGATTAACATTTTGATTTTAATATCTATTCTCTGCAATAATATTACATACAGCAAGCATACTTTATGAGCAATATTCTAATAAATACATTTAAATATATTTAATATTAAATATTAAATTAAATAAATATTAAATGTAACTTTTCCTTAAAAATATTATTTATTTCCATATGTTTGTCAGTGTGTGTGTGTGTGTGTGTGTGAGTGTTATAGGTGTGCCAAAGCCTCTTGCTTTTGCAGATGAACACCAGATGGTTAGCTTACTGGGGTGACTTGAAAAGAGAGCCTGGGCTGGCAGACTTTGCAAGCAAAAGCCTTTAACCACTGAGAAATCTCTCCAACCCCTTAAATGTGTGATTTTATTCAACATCTTAGAGATTAAAAATATCTTTACAAAGTCATTCATTGTTTATCCCATTGCTATATGTATGTATCTCACAGTGTGATTAGGATAAAAACTTTTATAAGTTTTGTGAGTTTTATTTTAAAATGCTTAGGTTGTTTCTTTGTATTTATTACTTAGAGTGGATAGAGCTTCTGAAATATGTGGCTCAATTCCTTGGACCAGTTCTGGAAAATTTTTATTGACTCCTCAAATACTGCTTCTGACTGTTCTTTTTCACCCCAGTTTCCAGGGCTTGGCATCTCTTTTTTTTGTATTATTTTGTCCCTGTGTGCTTCAGTCTAGACATACCCTTCTGACTTACATCCCAGTTTATTAGCTGTCATGCCAACTGTTTCTAATTCTACTTTGGTAATTTTATGTTTTAAATCTCTGTTGTATTTCTTCTGTGTGTTATAGTTATCTTCTGTGAGTCAGCATTTAGTCTTTGCACACAGTAGTCACCATTCTGGCCATGACAGTACTTGGATCTTCCATGAGCCTTTCTCTGCTGTCTGGTTGATTTGATGGATATTATTATACTCTCCTAACCACTTGAAGCAAGTTCTAGAAGACATGATCTTCCGCCAGAGAGCATATGTTGTTACTTTTGGCAGGCAGCTAATCTAGAAGAAATCACCATTAATACAACTATGGATCTGCCTTCATTCTTTGAGAAGGCTGGCCCAGTTTGGTGTGAAACCATGTAAGTGAAGCAAGTCTGGGGTATTTTCCAGGGCCTATCCTTCTAAGCAGGTCCTGAAATCTGATTTTCCCTTAATTTAATTATAACTGATATAAATCCTTTGTTCAGGTCTTCATGTCCAGCAATGTCTCTAGAACAGAGGATGCCCACTTTTAAGTGACCAAAGAATTTAATACTCTGTATAAAAGTGACCAGTGACCAGAAGCATCAGTTTAAACACTCAGTATTAATTCAGACAATTTCTTCATACCCACTGAGGCTCAGCACATATTGATAAAGAGGTAGCAAAAAGAATATCAGAGAAAGAGGATGGGAGGAATGCTTTGAAATGTTGTATTTGACATATATGGTGGCTGTCATTATCTGCACAGTATTGGGCCCATCAACATGTTATCATGGATGATGAAAGAAAGCAAAACTACAGCCATTAAGGTGATGGATTGATTGGAGGGAGAAAGAGGCTCAGGGGAAGGTTTATAGGAAGAATGGGGGCAATAGAGTGATGGAAGAGAACTATACCAAAACACATTTTGCACATATATAAAAGTTGTCAATAAAATCATTTAAAAAATAAAAGTAATCAGAGTTCATGAGAGCACAAAAATCACAATACCCACTTAGGGTTAGGGAGTGTGGGGGACAAAACACAGGACACAAATTACACCAAGTGAGTTAGAAGGGGCAGAAGTTGTAAGAGAATTATTTTAAGACTGTGCCTTGTTCAATTCCACTCTTTTTTCTTTTCTTTTTTTGTTTTTTCAAGGCCTGGTCTCACTTTAGCCCAGGCTGACCTGGAACTAACAGTGAGCCTCCTACCTCAGCCTCCTGAGAGCTGGGACTAAAAGAAGGTACCACCACCTTGTCCAGAAAATTCCATTTTTTCAATAAATTTCCTACCCATAACAGTGAGGATAACAACTGCATCTAATTAATGAGCTATTAATTAATTATCAATTAACCACAGTTGTTGAATAAACATTTCAACAAATGACTATGCCACACATTTATTGATAGATACTGATTTTCTACAGAGCCCATGCTAACAAAAGATTTGGAATATAATTATGAGCACCAAGGAACCAGGCTGACTTCACTTCTGGGGGCTGCAGACAGGGTTAGACAGGGTTAGGAGCAACAATTTGCAATCAGAACTCTGGATCTACAGGGAGCATGCTTCCTCAAGGATCCCAGAGAAAACAATTTAGCAAAGGGCACAGAGATTATGATTTATTTTATCGGCTATCATACAAGAACATTCACATATGCTCCGAGTAAGCCAATGCCATGCTGCCTGTAAAACACACCGAGAATATCTGTTTTCCCCTCTCTAATCTTCAGTTTCCCTCCCATTTGGAAATCGAAGGTGTTCACTGGATTTTCTCTAAGGGGTTTTATAGCTGCTGGTCTATTTTCTAGTGTTTGTGATTGACCGGTGAGTGAAGACGTTTCTAGGTTCAATGTGTTCTTAATACTTGGGAAAACTAGAGGGCAGGCAAGCTACATGCACAAAACATGAGCGCTATCACAGTGAGGCTCTGGCTAAATTCACATCCTCTCTTCCTGCTGGGATTGCCCTGCTCTGACTAGCAAGCAGGAATTTTTCTCCTCACTTACATTTCTGACCTGAGACAAGTTTGCAACCTTTTTTTTTTTTTTTCTTTTGTGCCCCTTAGTCCTGTTCCATAACTGAAACTTAGAACTCCTGAGGTGGAAATAAAATATTTGAAGCTGGGAAATCCTTGGCATGAGGTATTTATAGTCAAGACCCTTTTGTGGATGATCAAAGCCCCTACCATTTCAATTCATGAATGAACAGAGTCCGAGAGGAAATAAGCGCTTTCGTGTTGCGCACCAGATAGATACTTCTTTGTGTTGAAGTGATAGGGAGAAAACACAGAAGAAAAGCTTCCTTGGATGGTGTCTGGATGACCTGACAGCTAGCACCCTGATGCTTACAGAGCTGAGGCTGGCCACCTCGGTGTAATTAGAGGAAGGGACAATTCTGGGAGTTTGCAAAGGTGACTCCTTTCTCTGGAAAACCAGAGAATGAAGGGCACACATCAAACACAAGAGGAATGATTTTAATTTTAATGTAAGTGATGCTGGGTATGAGCTGTCATCGGCAGAGACCTGCACAACTCATTAGCCAGGCCCTTCAATCCTGTTGGCCTTAACTACTCTGTTGGTACATAGATGGATGTGCTGCCCAGAGAAGGGGGATGTGAAAAAAGTCTCATAACCTGCCTACATCAAAGCTTCCTCTACTGTCTTGGTCTTGGAATGCTAATTCCTTATGCTAAAACTCCAGTGAATGAAGGTCCACCACTGTTTTTGGAATATGTCTAAGCAATCCACTCCTCACACCCACGTGATGCTGCAAATTCTGGCTAGCCATGATGCTGAGACCGAGGAAATAATCACACCACAGAGCAAATGGTTTTGTTTATAATAAACCATTTCTTTCATTGGGAGAGGCTGCCAGGATTTCAAGCTACCACACTTCTATTTGCTGATTAAGGTCTTAAGGCCAATGTAATGTTTCTAACCTCTTGTCTTCCCAGGGAAATTTGGTTTTGGTCAATCCTGTCAGTAAAGATGAGCTTTACAGCAAGTTGAGATCAATGAGGGAACCGCAAAGGAAGTAATCAATATCTTACATTCATCACAAGTCAAGTAGCAAGGATGCTACTTTGGGCACGAGGCTTTTATTCAGTCCTTAGAAGTGGCCATACTCTGGAGAGATCATCATCCCGATTGTACAGATGCAAAAACACAGGCTCAGGAAGAAGAAAACAGTAAAGCTTCAAAGACATTTTAAGATGCTACGGAACCAAGTGGGGTTGGTTTGATTTTGTTTTGTTTTGTGGTGCTGAAGGTGGAACCAAGGGTGTTGTGCTTGCTAGGCAAGTTCCCACCACTGAGCTACATCTCCAGCCCATGTTTGACTTTAACATCTTTAAAATTTCATTTCATTTATTTATGAGAGAGAGAGAGAGAATGAGCATGCCAGAGCCTCTAGCCACTACAATTGAACTCCAGATGCATGCACCACCATGTGCACCTGGCTTACTTGGGTTGTGGGGAATCAATCCTAGATCCTTAGGTTTCACAGGCAAGCAACTTAACCACTAAGCTATCTCCAGCCCCATGATTTTAACATATTGTTTAGTTTAGTTTTTTAAGGCGGGGTCTCACACCAACACAGACTGACCTAGAATTCACTTTGCAGCCCCAGGCTGGCCTCACACTCTCAGAGATCTTCCCACCTTAGTCTCCAGAGTGCTGGGATCAAAGGCATGCACCACCAAGTCCAGCTTGATTTTAACATTTTTTCTCTAAATCAATTGAAGTTCCTGACTAGAGGAGTTAGGTATTAATCAATGGAGCACCCAAAGTAGGACATAGAGGCAGATAAAGAGGATAAATGGAGGTTGACAAGGCCTGAGAGGCTCTGTGATATTAATCCAGGTAGTTGGTATTGTGTGTGTGTAGGACAGAGGCGTGCTGATCTAGCAGCCAGGGCTGGTACTGATGCTGTGTGACCCCTGTGCTTTATGGAGCAGGTTATGTGCACATCCTGTTCATTTTCTCACAGCTAGCAAAGAGAAAAGGCAGATCTGGTGCTGCTAATGTTAGGCTATGTTTGAATGAAATTTTATATGATTGGATATTGCCTGATAATTTTCCAGAAGAAAGGAAATGCAAAGAGAGAGAGAGAGGAAGAGAGAACGCCTTCTATAGTTTCCTTATGTTCAGATGGGAAAATTTGGGCTCAAGAAACTGAATTTTATCATTGATTGGGGAAAGCATTTTGTAAGTGAAGGAGTCTTTGCATGGAAGCATTGGTGAATATATCCATGGTAGGTAATCCTCTCCCTATGCTGGCTAGTATCTGAGAGACATTATGCAATAACATCAAATAATACCTCTTGTATGTGTACTTCTCATTAATATATTTAGACAAATAAACACTAAAACAAGGGCTGGAGAGATGGCTTAGCAGTTAAGGCACTTGCTTGCAAAGCCTAAGGACTCAGGTTCAATTCCTCAGTACCCACATAAGACAGATGCACAAGGTGGCACATGTGTCTGGAGTTCATTGGTAGTGGCTAGAGGCCCTGGCATGTGCTCTCTCTCTCTCTCTCTCTCTCTCCATCTATATATGTGTGTATATCTGTCTTTCTCTCTCTCTCATTCTTACTCTCTGAAATAAACAAATAAACAATAAAATCAGACCTTTAGGGATGCAGAGCTATAGGTGGACACTGAGTATCTACTGATTGGGAGCTTTGTGTATGTTCATCACAAGTGGTTAGTAAATGCAGACACTGTCCCAGCCTTTTCGGACCCAGGATTTTGTATTGTTTGGGCCCACATGGTAGATATGCATTGATCTCTAATTGGAGTGGAACTTTTATTTTCCAGGTTACTAAGTAAGATGAGTACATTTACATGTCCATCAAAATGTCTTAAGTAAGCCAGGTGTGGTGGTGCACGCCTTTAATCCCAGCACTCAGGAGGCAGAGGTAGGAAGATTACCATGAGTTCAAGGCCACCCTGAGACTACACAGTGAAGTCCAGGTCAGCCTGGGTTAAAGTGAGAGCCTACCTCAAACAACAACAACAACAACAACAAACAAACAAATAAACAAACAAAACAAACCCAATGTCTTAAGTAGAGGAGGAAATGAACAGAGGGGGAGCTGTCCTGGTTGTTTGTGGAGAAACAGGTCTAGGGAACTAGGCAAAAGATAAGAAGTCAGATCATCTTTCATATTTAACAAGTGTAGACTCTCCTGCCTTTTGGGGTCCTGTCACCCTAACTGTAGCCCCCTCTCAAGGGGATGACAGCACAGCACAGCACAGCACCTGTGAGCAAGAGAGAAGAACTACAGTAGAAAAAGCTGGGGCTAGAGAAATGGCTTTAGAGGTTAAGTGCTTGCCTGTGAAGCCTAAGGACCCTGGTTTGAGGCTCAATTCCTCAGAACTCACATAAGCTAGATGCACAAGATGGCACATACATCTGGAGTTTGTTTGCAGTTGCTGGAGGCCCTGGTGCACCCTTTCTTTCTTTCTTTCTTTCTTTCTTTCTTTCTTTCTTTCTTTCTTTCTTTCTTTCTTTCTTTCTGTCTATCTAGCTATCTAGCTATCTGCCTCTCTCTCTCTCTCTCTCTCTCTCTCAAATAAATTTAAAAAATTAAAACTTTTTTAAAAAGAAAAAGCTTAGCGGAATGCTGAGAACTGTGCTTACAAATTTCTGAAGGTGTTCAGGATTAGAACAAGAAACTGGAACTCCTGGGAATTCTCTGGAATCAACAAATTACTAAGTTTTACTTGAAGTACTTTTAGCATTCTTTATATAGTACTTAAAATTATGAAGGATATATGAAAATTTTTGCTAACAAGAATAAGTAAGAAGAATAAGGAAATGTAAGTTCAGTGTCTTTACAAAGAACGGGCGCCTATAATAATATCCAAGCACTGGAGATGTCAGCAAGCATTATTAGATAGCCTTCCAATAATGCAGTTTTCAGATCTCCTAGCAAGATTAATGACACTACACAGAATCATGTCAAAATAGCCAATTTTGTATGCAAAACTTGTTCCTGAAGTGCCATGGTAGGAATTGTATAAAATATACTGTGTGCATAAACTTACTGATGTTCAATTTGTTTGCAGGAACGATTCACCATTAGTGTGGGAAGGGCAGGACACACACTCACCACAAGGACAGCTGCCAGATGGGATACTGATTATCTTCAGGCTGACGTCTGGGTACCTGGTAATGTCCACTTTAACCTTACTCTCTCCTGTCAAAGCTTCCTGATCTTGTTTTCAATTGGTGGATTCCTTTGAACAATGAATATTTTGATGATACTTGTTATGCCTTCTTGCTCAGAGAGGATTTATACTACTTCCCTATCCCATTTTTCTGATTTCTTGAAATAGAACTCCCATAAGACATGGCTATACCCTCCCTGGGTATATACCTTAAGGACTCCATACTCTACCACAGAGAAATTTGCACATCCATGTTTATGACTATTCTATTTACAATAGCTAAGACTTGAAATCAGCTTAGATGCCCATTAACAAGTGAATGGATAATGAAAATGTGCTGATATACACAATGGAATTCTACCCAGGAGTATGGAAAATGAAATAATGAAAATTTCAGGAAAATAGATGGACCTGGAAGAATTATATTAAGCAAAGTTATTCAAGCTCAGAAAGAACAAGACCACATGTTCTCTCTGATATGCAGATCTATATGTATATATAGATGGGCAAAGAGGGCTAAAGCCTAGGTAACCAGGAGTAAGTCTAAAGAGATGAGCAGGAAGATGGGTGGGGAAAGGGTGAAAGGACACAGGTGACATGTATACAGAAGTGGGGAGGGCACTGGAGGGGAAGTGGGAGGAGAAGAGGCCTGGGGAGAATAGGAGGATGAGAATCAACTAAAACAAATTATTATTGAAAAGGCCAGAATTCAGGCTGGGGAGATGGCTTAGTGGTTAAGGCACTTGCCTGTGAAACCTAAGGACCCAGGTCTGATTCCCCAGTCCCCACATAAGCCAGATGCACAAGGGGGCACATGCATCTGGAGTTTGTTTGCAGTGGCTGGAGGCCGTGGTGTGTCCATTTTGTTTCTCTCTCTGCCTCTCTCAAATAAATAAAAACAAATAAACCGGACATGGAACCGCATGCCCTTAATCCCAGTACTCAGGAAGCATAGATAGAGGGATTGCTGTGAGTTCAAGGCCACCCTGAGACTATCTAATAAATTCCAGGTCAGCTTTGGCTAGAGCCAGATCCTACCTCACAAAATCAATCAATAAATAAAATAATACTTAAAGAAAATGCCAGAATGAGTGATACCTAAATCTCTTATAACCCCAAAAAACTTAAACTAAAAGAAAATCTTTTAAAATATTTTTATTTACAAATTTTTTATTTTAAAATATTTTTATTGTTTATTTGCAAGCAGATAGTGAGCAAGTGTGCACGTGTACGTGTGAGAGATAGAGAGAAAGAGAGAGAGAGAAAGGACATATCAGGCTACTAGCTGCTGCCAACAAACTCCATGCCACTCCATGCATCTGGATTTATATGTGGGTACTGGGGAATCAAACCCATGCTGTTCAGCTTTGCAGGCAAATGCTTTAACCACTGAGCCATCTCTCCAGCCCAAACTTAGAAAATCTTAATCACAGTTACTTTTAATGATTAGCTGATTGACAAATTATAAACAACAGCTAAGTGTTTCATACTTCAGTGTACAAGATAGCCTTTAAGAAAAAAAATCAACACAGAAATAAGATGGATTGATTGAAAAGAAATGAAAAATCTGATTATCTCAAGTATTAATGAACAAATCTCCCAAAGTCAAAAAGTAATCTCAATTCTTTTATTTGGTTCAGAATCCAACCCAGTGTTTGAGATTCAGAGCAGAAAGTGTAAACTGCATGGATCACCTATTCATCTGTTGGCTTATGATGGTGACCCTGGTCGAGCTTCCAAGAGTACAATCTTCTCCAGTCTATATCCAGACCTCTGGCACATACATTTACCCAAGGATGTGTTGTATTGGCAATGCTGAATTCTGTACCCGAGCTGCAAGGATGTTTTGTTATTTTTCCATCTATGTGTCAGATACTTAGCCACCCCTCTGTGTGCTTGGCAAGGCCCCCTTTGTTCTGGTGCATGTGCCATGGCTTTTTCCTCAGGGGAATATTTTTTGAAATTATTTAGGAATATAGGAATAAAGAAACCGAGAGGAAAATAAACACTATAGATAGGTGGAGGAACACAATATTCTAGAAGAATCTTAAAGAACCATAGCTATTTATAGGTATCTAAATAAATGGCTTTCTTTAATTGGAAGAAACACTTCTGAAAGAACCTCTTAAGAAATAGGACAAGAAGATAGTGGTGAAGTGGGGAAAAATGATCTAAGGCTGCCTGCCTGCTGTAATTTTTTCCTTCAGAAAGAAATCAGCATTATTACAATAATCAAAATTATCTCACTATCACATGTACCAAAACTTTTAGAAGTTGTTTGAAGAGGTGGATAGCAGATTATCTGAAAAGATTTTTTTTTTAATTTTTAATTTATTTATTTGAGAGCGACAGACACAGAGAGAAAGACAGATAGAGGGAGAGAGAGAGAATGGGCGCGCCAGGGCTTCCAGCCTCTGCAAACGAACTCCAGATGCGTGCGCCCCCCTGTGCATCTGGCTAACGTGGGACCTGGGGAGCCTACCTAGCCTTGAACCGGGGTCCTTAGGCTTCACAGGCAAGCGCTTAACCACTAAGCCATCTCTCCAGCCCAAGATTTTTTTTTTTAAAGTAGGGATAGAACCAAGAAACTGATTGGAAATGGGAGAAGAAACCTTTAGTTTGGTGGTAGATTGCAGAACTGAAGTTTTTTGTTTGTTTGTTTGTTTTTGTTTTTTCGTGCGGTAGGGTCTCACTCTAGCCCAGGCAGACCTGGAATTCACTCTGTAATCTCAGGATGACCTCAAACTCAAGGTGATCCTCCTACCTCTGCCTCCTGAGTGCTGGGATTAAAGGCGTGCACCACCACGCCTGGCCAGAACTGAAGTTTGTTCTGTGAAAGTATTTGTGGCTAAAGAATTTGGGTGTGTTATTATTGTATGCTAAGAACACATTGTATGCTGGAGGAAATGGGAAATATTTTCATCATTTTTTTAATCAACTGTTTTTCAAAGTATAACTTAGTTGTTGATCCCACTTCATGCCCATTTTGAAGAAATCAGAATTACAAGGTAGTAATCATATGAATCACATAAACCTTAGAGAGGATGCTCGGCCCTGCAACACAATGTCTTATCTACCATATTGAATGGGGAAAAAAAAAGCAGCAGTCAGATCTGCAGGCAATGAGTTTAAACAGCCACTGGAGGGCGATAAAGGACCAAGCTGGAAGGGTGCAGGCCCTCTGGACTAGGAACCCAGGTGGAGATTGTCCTCAGCCAGGAAGGACCTTCACGCCGAAAAGGCTCTCAAGGAGGTTCAGAGGGCTGGAAAGGCAGGAAATGAAACTGTCCAGAGTCACGTCCCTCCAAACTTCCCTCCCTTGTAAAGTATGCCTCCAATACAGTCCTTCTAACTGCATTTCCCCTTCATTCCAACTGCATGGCCGGTGCAGCGAAGGCCTGAACTCTAGCACAGCCCGTTGAAACCTGGCACGTGCGCGCGCACACACCAGCCAATCATGGGAAAGCAACAGCCCATTTTTCTCAAGCCAGGCAAAATACCCCAGAGCAGAGAAATTCACAAGTCCAATCAAGTTCTGTTCCACAAGCTGCTCTAATTAAAGCCCAGGCTTCCCGGGGGCTCTAGGAAGCCTGACAGATGGGCCCCCATCGTAGATGGGTCTCCAGCCTAGCTTCCCCGTCACATTACTGCCCACTCCCGCCTGCAGCTCACACAAACTGCCTGCTTCCCTTTAGTGGCAAGGCGTTGAGTAACCATTTCCTCCCGGAGGGATGAAGGAGACTCAGGAAACTCACAAGAAAGTTACAAGATGCGTAGGCCCCCCTCCCTGAGGTTCTGTAAGCAGTCAACAGTTATTGGAGTGGGGGTGGGATCAGGTGAGGCTCTTGGAAGGAACTGCCTGCAAGTTGCACAGCAAACTCCAATGTTACCATCCGTGCTAGGATTTTTTTTTTTTTTTTTTTTACAGTGACTCAGCATCCGAGGCCCACTCTTGCTCCTGTCAATAACCCCGATCAACTCATTGGATACCTACACCAGAATTGTGTGGCCCGTTACCCTACCTGGGAAGAACTGATGTTTGCTGGTGTTCCCCCCAGGGAAAGTCACACAACGTATGGGAACGTCCCTCTCTACCCCCAGCTTCAGAGAAACTCCCATGTTGGGGAGAAGTCTAGTCTTGGGGTCGGTGGGGGTTGATGTAGGGATAGTTTAACTGTCCTTGTTTTCCACCGTGGCATGGCGGCCAGCTTAGCCCATCCTCACAAGAGCAGAGCAGGCAGTGGCCTCCTCTCTGATGTCCACGCTGCCCTCCTCACCTTTGACAACGTGTCTGGTCACACCACTGCGCTGCGGCTCAAACCTCTGCCTGCTGAGTTCTCATCTTCTTTCCGGGGTCCTCATAGTCTTGAACTCTCCTCCTCCCTTCTCCACGTCCTCGCTGTTTCCAGAAGCAAAGTTTGCTGTGCTCAAATAATGTCGAGCCTAGTTCTTTGCTCAGCTGGGGATTGTGAATGCAGACGCTGAAGGCAAAATGTGGAGAAGGATGCTCCAATTAGAAAAGCTCTCCTCCTGTGACTGGAAGGGAAGGAAGCAGAAGTTTTGGAGGGAGAAACTGAATTACTCTGCGGGCCTGGCCAACTTGGGAAGGGAGCTAAGAGAAAGAATCACCTGTCACATGTTAGGCTGAAGTGGCAAGGTCCTAAGGTCCTAAACCCTTGAAGACATGTCACTGGGCATGTAGAGCTCTCGAAGTAGTAGCTTATCTATAGCTAAGGCAGATCTTGGAGGAGCTAACAACCGGAGGCCATTACTGGAGTTGTTAGGGTTGGAACCTGGGCTTTGGAAGCCTCAACAGCTAGGTCTTAGACACCCATCCTCAGCAGGCTAATTAAAGAGACGAATAATAGTGGAAAGCAGAGAAAGGAGTGATTCAGTGGGGTCACAGGGGTCTCTCTTTAGGATCTCTTCACTCTTGTCAGGATGGGTACAGGGTGGCTACTGATGGCATGCCCCAGGCACACCCTTTCTTGAAAAGACTTCTACGTGAACGAGCTCCCAGTGCTGCAGGACTTGAGAGCGATGGAGCCATTCTCAGATTCACTTAGGGGTTACAATGCTGGATGGTCAACGTTCACTAGAACTCCCCAAGCCTGTGGCTGTCGAGTTTGTTGTCTTGTGACTGGAAAATAATTGACAGGTGGAGACGTGGTAGTTGGTCAAGTTAAGCAAGATTTTGTGTGTGTGTGTGGGGGGGAGGTTTGAGGTAGGGTCTCACTCTAGCCCAGGCTGACTTGGAATTCACTATGGGGTTTCAGGGTGGCCTCGAACTCACAGCGATCCTCCTACCTCTGCCTCCTGAATGCTGGGATTAAAGGTGTGCGCCACCACGCCCAGGTTAAGCAAGATTTTATTTTAGAAAAGTTAAGCAGAAATCTCCCAAGGTGGGAGGGGCCCTGAGAAGGTAACCTACCTGGTGACTTGCATCAGAGGTCCTTGTATCCTTAAGAATGTGAGTTGGGGGCTGGAGAGATGGCTAAGCAGTTAAGCACTTGCCTGTGAAGCCTAAGGACCCTGGTTCGAGGCTTGATTCCCCAGGACCCACATTAGCCAGATGCACAAGGGGGCACACGTGTCTGGAGTTCGTTTGCAGTGGCTGGAGGCCCTAGCATGCCCTCTCTCTCTCTCTCTCTCTCTCTCTCTCTCTCTCTCTCTCTTTCCCTCTTTCTCTGTCACTCTCAAATAAATAAATAAAAATTTAAAAAAGAGAATGTGAGTTGGGGTAGATTGGGTTGGTTACTTTGAATGTACATGGGGGTTTCACTCTTGGGATTGTAAATATAGCACCAAGGTCAGGGTGGATGGGATTGGTTTTATTGAACGTATATGGGAGCTCTTGAAATAAATGAACAAGGACATAAATAAGGACTGGGCGTAAGCTGACATCTTGGTGAGTCATGGTGAGTCGAGGCTTTTTGGAATTCAGTCCCTGTGCTCTGTTCTGTGGGTTTGTCATTAGTGATATTCTTTTGAGGCCCACAACCCTGGCTAAGTACTTACAAGATGGAAAACTAACTTACTTGGAATTCCTATCAGTAGGAAGTTTTTGCAATAGTGTTGGCTTCTTTTGGGTCTCAGAGCCAAATTGTCTGAACCAGCCCCTGGCCTTGGATCAGGGCATCTCTTCAAACGATGGGGAATACCAACAGATGGAGCTACATTAGGACACTCACTGGCCGAGCCCCTGCACAATCATTTCAGCATCTGCTCTACTGAGGGAAAGAGGCAGCTTTGTGACCACACAGGCTAGCCTCGTTTCTGCCACAAGCCAGCTGACAGTCCCCTAGGCAAAGTGACAAGCTTGCTGTGTCCCACCAACCATGTGTGCTCTTTGGCCTGTGGTTGTCTGTGAATGGAGGAGCGCTGGCTGCTGTCAGGTGTCTATGACTTTGTCTCACACAGGCCATGGCAGCTGTGAGCTCCCTGGGGCGGGCACTGCCATTCACACCTGCGGAGGTGTGGGAGGTGTGAACAAGACCATCCCTTATTTCAGCACTTCTCAGGTCACATGGAAGCTTATTTATCTGAACATCACTTCACCTGCTATTGCAGTTAGCTTCTTATTGCTGGGACAAAACACCCAGAAGCATCTTATAGGGAGAACAACAACAACAAAAAAAGGATTTATTTCAGGCTTATAGATTCGAGGAGACGTTTTCATCATGGTGGAGAAAGCGTGACGTGAGCAAGAAGCTGGCTCACATCTTGTCACAAGTCTTAGGGGTGGCAGTAGAACTACACTATGAATCCCAAGGCCCACCCACAGTGGCACACCTCCTACAGCAAGGCCCTACCTACCAGAGGCTCCATGAGTTGGGGACTTAGTATCAAGCTTAACTGCAAACACATGAGGCGATGGTTGACATTGTATTCAAACCACCACATCAGTCTATGAACAATTCTAGTTTTTGTTTTTTTTTTTTTTTCTTTTGGCTGAAAACATAAGGTCCAGCCTACAGCTGGTACCCAACACCTCAGCTCCGATACTTGAAACATACTGTAACACATCAGGGACTCAGTCACCCTTCTGGTTTGCTCATGACACCTTCTGGGAGTAAGTGCCCATTTTCCTTTGCTCTCGGCCCCCTTTTTTTTCTGGATGCTCATTGGCAAGGGAGGCATCACAGTTCCTTGTCTGGGTTATAAAGCTGATTGTGAGGGAAGCATTTTGCCACAGCTCACTGGTTGAGTGGCAATTTAGTGTCAGCCGGACAAGGCTGTCTGAGTGCCTTCCTGTCAGGTCTCTGCCCATGTGAAAATGTGTGGATTATTATTTTTTTTTTATTCTGTTGGTCATAAGAGGAAAGCTGTACTTCCACACGAGGAAAGCCAGAGCTTCGGTGAGAACACAAAGACTCTAAGTTTGGCCATTTCAAGAAATTGCCCCCTTGTTGTTCAAGGAAGAGCATTCCATTCTGCTCCATAAAGCCTGGCGCAGAGGGACAAGTACCCTCTGTGGATTTTCCACAGGTCCCTGTATGTCCTTGAGGAAGTCTGCCTATATTATAAGGGGTTGACGTCCCCCATCTGTGATACTTGTCTTGCAGGATAGCTGACACAGGTCACTAGCCTATGTGCCAAGGGGAAAGTGCTCAGCCCTTGTGTCTGCTTCACCTAACGCTGTGTGATGCATATGCAGTGTTACAGCCTCCCAAAATGAACTGAGATGAAAACCAATGCAGCAGATTCGAGAGAAGTGGAGAGGAAGCCCAGATATGCTATTTGAAATGTGATTTCATGGAGGGAAACATGGAGCACCCATCTGGCTTTGGGTAGCATATATACTTTTTTCCCACAGGACTGCATATATACCCACCTACCAGTTCTCCCCAAAGCCTGCAGTTGAGTCATATTCTTACGGTGGGTGGGAGATGCTGCAGGAAGTTACGTGAGGTGAGGCTGGAGGGGCGGCCATGCTCCAACACTTCCCTCACACCACATCATCTTGACCTCAGAACGCCTTTTTCTGTTGCAAGATGGTGAGTTGAGGTTGGTACCCAGAGACAAGGGTTTTTAACTGAACCAAATGCCAACCAGCATTGGACCTTTTTGGTCAGCAGGCAATGTTAGCAGTGAGGGGATTCTCCCAGGACTGGCTGTATGCATGTTAATTGTGCAGTGAAATCTAATAGATCTAATAAAAATTCAAATAAATTACTAGTGTTCAATTACTTACAAATGGGTTGTAGCTCTCTGCATCTTTATTCATTTTCTTTTTTGTCATCTAGCTTCCAAATCACTAATGCAGACTTTTAAAATCCTAAGCAGGAAATTTATTTTCCTACAAACTTGATCTGTGTATGTTTATGAATTATTATTTTGATTTATAATTACATTTAGTTAAATGATCACATTTGATTCAAATTAAAACACATAGCTACAATTTACATTTTGGTTAAAAGAGCTTGAAAGACAGTTACCTGATAACCAAGGTCTCTGCAGTAAATGACTTACGTGAAAGGGTCTGGTTGATAGAGGACAGCAGCCCTCATGTGTCTCCAACAAAAACTTTCACACTTCTTTCTTTACACACAGATGACTCTGTGTTCCCTCTCATGTTCTTACCATCTCCTAGGTGTGCGGTAGGAGGCAAGGAAAGAAGGTTTTATGGAAAGTTCTGGATTTTAATGACTTCCTTTTCAAATTTTCAGAGGTCATACCAAGGTGAAAAGCTTTTTTTTTTTTCCTACTATGGCTTATAGAAAATCACGGACTGTATTTTCTCAACGACTCTTGCCCAGACCTATTTTCCAAGCAAATAGGTGTGACCCACTTCTGAAGTTATCATGTTAACATTCTGAAAGGCTGGAGGCTGATTCCAAAGATGCTCTCAACACCCTTCCATGAATCTTGTACTCTTCTTAAGATGGTCATCATTTCATGAGAAATTTGGCTCATTAACAATAATCACTGTACCAGATGGTAAGGGGAGCCAAGGAACAGTCTAATTCAACATACTGCCCATCAGGTTCATCTCTTAACCTCCTCAGACTAGTTTGACAACATTTCGATTCATCTTCTCATAATAAAGACATGACATTACAAGGAGATAACAAAAGAATGTCTCACAGGCTTTGGAAGTCATATGGAAGCCAGAGCTGGTCAAAGGGGTGGGACCATGGGATACATTTGAAGTAGAAATCAAGTCTGGTGCTCAGGAGGAGTCTACTTTGAAGACTGGTATCCATTCAGTCACGAGGCATTTTACTCTGCGTGCTCAGCTCCGAGGTTCTATCCTCCACTTACAGCTACTGTGTTTCAATCTCCATTTTTATATCATGAAGGTCTTTAAGAGGTCATGGTTCATAGCCTCCCTGTCCTTTGTTCCCTAGAGTTTTAAGGATTTTTGATCATGCCATCACTTGTTCCCTGCAGTAGTTGAGACAGGTATGGATATGGATATATTTGACCTACACCTGCCAGCGATGCTGAGAGCTGCGGGAAAGCAAGAGGCGTATGGACACGAGCAGGCATTGATGGTGAGTCAGGCTTTGAAATGCTACTATGGTTTGAATCTTAAAGGTTCCTCTAGTTGCAAATGCTGAAACCTTGGTGGATAGACTGCAGTTCTATTAGGAGGTGATAGAACTTTAGTAGGTGAGGCTTAACACAAGGATGTCAGGTTATTGGGAACATGCCCTTGAAGGTAATATTGGGACCCTAGTTCCTCTCCTCTCCTTTCCTCTCCTGTCTTTCTACCCCTCTCCCTCCTCCTCCTTCTTTCCCCTTCTTCTCCTCCTTCTCTTCTTTTTCTTCTCCTCCTCCTTCCCTCTTCCTTTTTCTCTTCTTCTTCCTCCTCCTTTTCTTCTCTTTCTCTCTCTCTTTTCCTGACCATAATGAGGCAAGAAATTCCCTCTACCATGTGTCTCTTGCCATCATGGTATTGCTCACCACAGGCCCAAAGGCAACAGTGCCATGTAACCATGGACTGAAATCTCTAAAGCCTTATAAGTTGATATATCCCCGGGTCTTTTATTATGTGACTGAAAACTGTCCTGAATGCACTGCTCATTGAGACCCTTGCTAGAGGGCCTAGTCCAGCTGTGGGAAAGTTGGGGGAAGAATTGCAATCTAACAACTGCCAGAGAAAGTTAGCATTGGCAATTGCCTATGTGGGGCTAATTCCCGAACCCACCCAGAATCTTCCAGTTACCAAGTCACTTTCAGGTTAAGGCCTCGGAGTACATGCCCAATAGTCCCACATGTGAAGTATCTTCAGCCTCCTGACAATTAGGCAGGAAGCAGCTCACCAGAAAGCGGCTTCAAGATTCTTATGGAAACAGAAGTTGGGGTAAGTCTGTCAGGAACCAAGGCTAGTGGCGGGGAGGAAGCAGAGATTGAAAGCTGTCAAAGGTCTGGCAGAGAGGGACCTGACCAGCCAGGCACTCCCAGAGAATAGGGAAAGAACAATGACAAATTCTAGTTTGGAGAGACTGCGAAGGACTCTTTGATGAATTCTACTGTGCTTGTTCTTATCAAGGTGTGACCTTGTCCTATTTACAGTGTCCCTGTCCCCTCCTACCCGGCCACTGGGAGAGGGGCAGAGGAAAGGAGCACCACAGAAAGGAATCCTATTTGAAAAAGGCTTTGTTTCCCTATTTTCTCCAGAGGTGAATGCAAGGCAGTATTTCTCAAAAGGACAACAAACTTGTTATTTTAAATTGCAAAGTAGTGTCACTCTTTAAGGTGCTGTTTACTTTCTATGGAAGCCAGGAGGCTTCGGAAGCCAACAGGGAAGTGCTTTGTGTTATGTCAGTGTGACCTTGTGATTTTTGGCAGTGTCATGGTCCAGGCAAGCTGCTTTCTGGGACAGAGATCCTTCAAATGTCATACTAGATAGATGAAAAGAAATAAAAATTAGCCTGGGCATGGCCAGTGAGATTTCCTTCCCCAATCCTGCTAAGCACGTAAATGACCTTACAGTTAACATTTCCTCTTTACTCAAGGAGATAAACTTCAGACTGTACTTTTTCCCGTTAAATATCTGTCCTCCGAATCCAAGGGCTTCCTTGTATGTGTAATGATGGGATAATAAACAGTGCCTGATTTACAGATTGTTGAGTGAGTCAGATGATATCATACGCCCAAGCCATCAGAAACCCAGGATCTGGTCTCTGCCTATTGCATTATATACATTATATAATCTTTGACATGTTGTGCAGCTTTTTTTTTTTTTTTAGATCTCTTTACTCAAAGAAAAAGTAATAATAATTCATTGGGATTATAACAGAGGGCTAGGGACTCAGGAAAGTCCTTGAACCCTAAACCCTTGGTTAGTATCTAATTTTAGTCAAAGAATTAAATAAAAAAGGACTGAGGAGGATAATTATTAAATTAGTAAATTCACTGAAGGAAGTACAGAAGTAAAAAAAAGGAGAACGAATAGACCCACGTGGTTTGAGAGCCCATGTGGTGGGTCTGGAAAAGCCATGGAAAGGACGGGAAAGAGAGCTGAAAGAGCTCTTGCTGGGTGAGGAGCAGGACGGGTAGAGAGCCAGTGTGGAACGTAGGGACTAGGAGCTCTCCCTTCTGCTCAGCCCTGATGGACTGAGGCAAGGAGCCACTCACCAGCAGCTGGAGGTGCAGGAGAGGTTGGGCACCACAGAGACCTTGTTCTCCTGTCACAACCATACTTATAACCTTATGCTGGTGGGCCCCACCTGCCAGCTTAGCTCAACTGACGGACAGCTGGCTGATTTGGGCTAGGGACTGTCTCAGGAAGAGGCTAGCCATGACACCAAATTCTGGGGGCTGAACTTTGCCCAGCCACATTGTTAGGGCTAGATTTAAATCCACCCTGCCAGGAGGGGCCCAGGTTATTTGTGGAAAAACAGATCTAGGTAAGAGATAATAAGTCAGATCCTGCTTTGATCTCTGGCAAAGTGAAGACCACAAAGACAGACCCAAAACCATTCCTACGTTTGTACTTTCAGGGCCCCAGTCACCCTAACTGCCTAAAAGAGCTACCTGACTCCTTCTCAGGATGCTATTTAGTTTTTTTTTTTTTTTTTTTTTTATGTTTATGTGGGATTTTCAGCTCTTTATGACGGGGGAAATGAAAGCATCAGAATATGAATCACAAAGTAATAAATATAAGACTTCGTTCAATAAGAGATGGAAGCCAGGAGGCTTTACATGGCCATCAGTGAGGCTCCTGCCCAGCCCTTCGGTGCAGCCCATACCAGCACTAATATTCGGCCTTTAAAAATAAATGCTGAAGCTCATAACTTCTGTCCACGTATAGAATCCGCACTGGCTTGGGGTAATTTTTGCAAAGTACCAGTTTCTTTCTCATAATTTACATTCCCTTTTCACTCTGTGGGGGCTCCAGGCAAATGCCTGCAGGAGTGTGAGTTTGATTAAGCCTCCATGGGCTCCTGTCAGTGCTGGGGTGCTGTGCTGTTTGTGGATAGGCTGGTATTTCCCAACACACCAGGCAGCAGGGCTGAATGAAGGCAGTGTTCAAGCCGGGCTCCAAAAGGGGCTTGCTGGCTCCGGTCGGGGGGGGGGGGGGCTCTTGGGGACTCCAAAGGCGGATTCCCAGGGTTATTATAATGGTTTGAAACAGTGCTGGAGAATTTCCTGATATAGGAAGCATGGTGGTAGGGTTGAGGACAGAGATGAGTTTAGGGAGAGAGAGACTGTGTGTTTAGGAGGTTAGGGGTGGGAAGAGTCCCCCATTGCTGAAAATCCATAGTCCTTGATATGGGGACCTTGTCCCTATGATGTAATGAGGTTTAGGTGCCATCCTAGGGTCTACAGTCCCTTCCAGGGAACACTAGAGCCAGTATTTGGACTTTAAAATATTTTTTTTTTTTGGTTTGGAAATTGAGCAGTCTCTCTTGCTTTTGAAGCTGAATCTATTTAGCTTATTTCATTATAAACACATTGTTCTTCTGTCTGCAATTCTAGTCACCCAGGGTAGTCCTTCTTAGCAACTCTATTCCAGTCATCTAAGACTCCAAGAATTATGTCAGGCTTTGTTTCACAAACCTATAACAGTGGTCAACAACGGCACAGGACTCATAATACAGCAAATTCTCCCTGTGGGCTAGCTATGGACCCTACTCTCTCCGAAGCCCCAGGGAATTTAGTCATCAGTATGGAAATTGCCCCTGTTTCATGAGTAAGACAGTCATAGCTGAGTTAACTAAAATGACATAGCTAGTTAAGTGCGGAGTCAGGTTGTCTGGCTGTGTGGTGTTGAAATGGTTAGTTTGCCCATTATACCATTCATCCAAGGCAAATATTCCATCTGGTTTAGGGGCTGTAGAAAGGAAGTATAGGAGCTGTGAGAACAATGAGGGTGGCCAGATGCAGCCCAGAGGATGTGATATCAGAGACGAGACCTCACGTGCTCATCTGCTTGTTAGCCAGGCCAGATGGGGATATGGGTTCCAGGAAGAGAAGAAACAAATGCCAAAGCATCATGCAAGACAGACCTTGGCTGGTTTATACTCGGGGAATGGGAAGGATCCAGGGCAGCTGAATCAGATTTCACCATCACAAATGAGGTGTCAGAGACCGTGTGTTCATTCAACAAAGACAACGTGTCACAAGGCATTACACTTAATTCTAAGTAAAACTGCATGAACTAATCAGATATAATATTTTCTCTTGTGATGCTTATATTCTATGAGATGAAATGAAGTCATAACTTCTTGATCTTACCTGGTAGGAAAATCAAAGTTGTTGGAAAAAAAAATAGGCAAACAGTTGAGTGACATATTCTTTCAACGTCATAACAGGCCCCTCTCCCTTTTTTAAACAGAATCAACAGTGATTCAGTCGTGGAGAATAATGTACTTATGTTTGGCTTTGCTATTTGCCCTTATAAAGTCAAAATGGCAGTAAGCCCACCATGTGGGTTGTAGTTGTTTGAATGTAAAATTCCCTCCACAGCCTCAAGCATTTGCAATTAAAACTTGTACTTGAGGTGGGTGTGGTGGCACATGCCTTTAATCATAGCACTCAGGATGAAGAGATAGGAAGATCACTGCGAGTTCAAGGCCAGCCTGAGACTACACAGAGAGTTCCCGGTCAGCCTGGGCTACAGGGAGACCCTCCCTTGAAAAACCAAAAACCAACCAAACAAAAAAACACTTTTACTTGGTCACCAGCTGCTACAGACTTTGGGGAGGTGGAGCCTTTGAGGATGGAGCCTTGATAAAGGAGGTGTGTCACTGGGGGAGGACATTGTGGTATAATAGCGCAGCTTGCCAGTGCTAACCAGTTTTACTCTTGTGGCTTCCTGCTAGCTGCTGTGACAAGATGTGATACCCAGCCTCTTCCTCTGCCATGCCATGACTAAATGTGCCTCTTAAGACTGGGAGCTTAAGTCAATAACAAATTGATCAGCTTGCCTTTCCAGAGGTAAGAACGCAGTGCAGGTCTAAGCAGGCTGACCTCAAGAGGTGGGACTGGGTAAAGCAAATGCTGCTCAAGTCTGGTTACCCAAGTTCAATTCCCAGACCCCATGTGAAAAGTCAGAAGCTGGGCTGGAGAGATGGCTTAGCGGTTAAGCGCTTGCCTGTGAAGCCTAAGGACCCCAGTTCGAGGCTCGGTTCCCCAGGACCCACGTTAGCCAGATGCACAAGGGGGCGCACGCGTCTGGAGTTCGTTTGCAGAGGCTGGAAGCCCTGGCGCGCCCATTCTCTCTCTCTCCCTCTATCTGTCTTTCTCTCTGTGTCTGTCGCTCTCAAATAAAAAAAAATAAATAAAATTAAAAAAAAAAAAAGTCAGAAGCTGCGGCAGGCTCCTGCAATCCCAGGGCACTGATGGTAAGACGGGAGTAGGGACGGGAGAATTTGGAAGGTCCTGGCAAGTGCGGTGTGGTTGTCAGCTCCACGTTGCTGGGATGAACTCCCAGACAGACATAGTTTACAGGAGGAAGGGATTTATCTTAGGCTTGCAGGTTCAGGGAAAGTTCTATCTATGGTGAAAGAAGCTGGCTCCATTCATAAATCCAAGCAGAGAGAGAGAGAGAGAAAAAAAAAAAAAACCCACCAGCAGCCAGCACCACAAGCAAGCAAGCATAACCCAGCAGGGAATAGCAGGGAACTCAGCAGGGCTCTGACTGTCCTG
Source organism: Jaculus jaculus (assembly GCF_020740685.1). Lineage (NCBI taxonomy): Eukaryota > Metazoa > Chordata > Mammalia > Rodentia > Dipodidae > Jaculus > Jaculus jaculus. The sequence continues at coordinate 34,619,403 of NC_059107.1, read as the reverse complement.
CATGCCTTTAGGAATTACATCCACTTTCAACCCATCTTAGTGTTGGAACCTCTGGAATTACCCACAGTGACATGTTTTCCAGGCAGGTGGCTGGAAATCCAAGTTTTAGCAAAAGACCTGAGTCTATTGGGGGACCTGCCTTCAAACTACCACCTGCAGCAATGAGCTTTGGTACAAGAGAATAAGAAAAAAAAAAAAAAAAAAAAAAAAAACCTGCTTCAAAGGAGGAGGGAGGTAAGGACCCACCAAGTCCGTCAAGTTTTTCCCTGACCTTCACATACACACACACACACACACACACACACACACACACACACACACACTTCTTGGCAAACTCAACAACCCTAGTTCCTCAAATTGCAAATTGACAAAATTGAATTGAAGTAATAAGAGTCATGTCGAATGACTTATGTGAGAAGCATGTTTCTTTAAGCAGCTTTTCTTTTTTTTTTTTTTTAGCCAAAATAGTTATTTATTAATAACCTAAGGTTTTACATTCTTATAATAAATTCCAACTCAAAGCTTTACATCACAAACATCATGGAGCAACTTGACTCCCTTCTTCACGATCAGATGCATCCCACCTACCAAATGGGCGGGCACCTATGCTCACACACACACTTCCAGTTTTGTACATTTTTGTTTTTAAAAAGGAAAGAAACCAACCCAAAGTTCTTTAGCACCTTCCTGGCTTCCCTGTCAGTGAGTCACATGCTTTGACACATCCTCACCGTGTCACTTTGCGAGGCCTGAAGCTCTTACGGCTGTCACTGTAGAGGTTTCACTGAGACCTGCCCACGCCATAAACACACGGAGGAAGCACGCCTCACAGCTGCCACAACCCAAGCAACTACTTTGGTTCCTGGGATGGATCCCCCTCCTCCCCGCCCCACATAAAGATATTTCCAGATTCCCACTATCTCCCTTGACATCTCACTCTCTCACCTCCCACCTCTTGTTTTCTTTCCTTGTCTTCTTCTTTTTTTTTTTTTTAATTTCTGGTCGTTGGCCAGCATTAGTTCTGGTTCTGATGTGTGTTCTCAATAAGCTACTTGCTAAAGTGACTGCAATCACTGCGGTTCTGGTCTTATACTCTGTTCTCTGGGCAACCTCTGCTGGGATGAGGGGGACTCTTCTTTTGGATGAGAATAGACAGAGTCCACTGTGTTGGTCATCTGGGTTCATCTGCTTGAACATTTGGGGGCTCGTATAACTAATCAGATGTTTTGTACTTCCCGCACTAAGAGTGGCCCTTTGAGCAGCTGGGCAGTGAGTGTGGGCAGCTCCGTATCTGCCCTTCTCCTAGGACTGAATTTGTAGAAGGGCAGTTGCACTTTCTATAAAGGTTTGGATATAAGTGATTAAGACAAGCCTTATTCCTTATTGTGAGTGTGAAATGTTTTCCTTCTCCTGCATGGTATTCATAAATTAGATTATAATGTTTCCTAATTAATTGGTTCATAGAGGTTTTAACCACTTATATTAATCACATAGCCCCAGACTTCTCAAATTGAAAAAAAAAAATACTATACTTCTGATATGTTAAACAGCTTTAGAACATTCTGGATTTTTCAAAGAATCATAATTCATGAACCAAAGCAGATTAATTTCATTGTTTTGACTTAACAGTGGTCATATGTTATTTTATTAGCAAGGAGTATGATGCAAGATTTTAAAATGAAAGACTTGAAGGACTGGAGATGGTTCTGTTGTAAAGTGTTTGCTGCGAAAGCATGAGGATCTGAGTTCAAATTCTCAGAGCAAGTGTAAATGCCAGGGGGCGGTGGAGTGTGTCTGTACTCTCAGTGCTGGGAATACAGAAAAAGCAGTTCCCCAGGGCTCATTACCTAGCTAGTATGGTAGAATCAGAGAGAGGTCATGTCTCAACAAGTAAGGTAGAATGCTGGAGAGATGGCTCAATGGTCAGGTACACTTGCCTGCAAAGCCTAAGGACCCAAGTTTGATTCACCAGTACCTATGTAAAGCCAGATTTACAAGGTGGCACATGCATCTGGTGTTCATTTGCAGTGGCTAGAGACCCTGGTACACCCTATTCTCTTCCTCTCTTTCTCTCTCTCTCTCTCTATCCCTCCCTTTTTCTTTCTCTTACTCTCGAATAAATAAAAATAAAATATTAAAAGAATAATGTGGAGAGCAATTGAAGAGATACCCAGTGTTAACCTCTGGCCTCCACCTATATGGGCTACATCCTGATTTATGTCAGATCAGGAACCAGAATACTGTATACATGCATACCCAGGTGCATATATACCATAGGCATACATGCAGTGAGAAGGTTACACACACACACACACACACACACACACACACACACACACACAATATATATATATAGAATATATATATATATATATATATATATATATATATATATATATATATAATATTCTGCTTGAAGAGGCTCATCTTAACTTCCCCAAATTTTTTTTACTAGCTTGCTTGTCAGACAAGCTAATACCATGGCTATATAACATTGACAATCATAAAAAGTATAAAACTTTTAACTAAATTGAATTATTCTAAAGTAAATTTAACTGGCTTGAACTCAATAATTCTGACAAACCTTTTATATCAACAGCAATTAAGTTTGTTACATATCTGTTTGAATAGAGCTTCTAACACCCACAGTTAACTTTAAAAACATGCACTGATATAAAATTGAGTTAATGGTTAATCTTTGGCTACTTGGATAATTTCTAAGTAAAATAGAATATAGAAATCTAGGTTAAGGAGCATGGTCTAGGACTCTATCCACGTGGACTTTTGGTTTCTATGATTATGTTACAGAGAGCATACATCTTTGGGTCTTGTCAACAGAAGACTTCTTTTTATGCCACTTGGAGGTGTTAAAGGCATTCTGGTGACTACTGAGTGTGTGTGGGGGGAAGGGGGGTCACAGTATATATTCCTTGGAGCTTTTGGGTCTTCATAGATGACTTCCTCCCACTCTCTGATTTTTCTTTGAAATAGAATTTTAAAGATCTCAATTTAATAAAGAGGGTAGGAAGAGCTAGAGAATCTTTACCGCTGAGCCCAATATTGATGGACAACTCCAATTTGATTTCTTTCTGTTAAAGGAATTAACTAAGTCAAGTGTGTGGCTCATGCCCGTAATTCCAACTCTTGCAAGGCTGAGAGGAGGAACACTGTGAGTTCAAGACCAGTCTGGGCTACAGGCCAGAAAAAGAATATTATATCCCAACAGCAAATCTAACCCTGCCACAACATAAACTACTATCTACATATGGTTCTGATTTTCTTCTGTTGTTTACACGAATGCCCACAGGGCACATAGAGACCAGTGGGATAATCACTCTGAGGTTCTGTCTCAAAAAAAAAAAAAAAAAATCAGCCATGTTGGCAGAGCACACCTGTAATCCCAGCACTAGGGAGCCAGGACAGCCTGCTTTACACAGTGAGTTCAGGATAGCTTGCTATAATTTGAGATTCTATCTCAAAGAAAAACTCTTTACAAAAACATAAAAATCAGCCATCTCCCCAGCCTTTTCTTAAAATTCTTAATTTAGCTATTTTGAAGTAAAACCATAATTTGCAAAAAAAAAAAAATCAAATCTTGGGTGTATTTTACATATACAAATCTTTTGATGTCTCAATGTTCCTGTGAAAACTCACAAATATGTATTCTTTAATCTTACAGAAAAAGAGAAGCCAGAAAGGATTAGGTCTGTTTTACATTCATTAATTGACTCAACACAGCTATAAATGGAATAATAAGAACCAATTTGTTAAAGCAAAGAACAATTTTTTTTGTAAGTAGAATGTCATTACGTTTCAGAGTGAACTTCACAGAGGTATTCTGGAAGGTCCTAGGTATTTCTCAGTTCTTTCACTGACCATAATATGATTTTGCCCAGTAGGGGACAGACTGTGGGATGCTGTCCTCTGTGTATAACAGCTGTCACTGGCTTCCTCAGAGCAACTGTGACTACTCACTAAGGAAACTGTTAACAGAGTCAACAAACAACCTACATAAGGGGGGAAAGTCAGTTTGGAGAGTTGACATAGTGGTTAAGGAGCTTGCCTGCAAAGCTAAAAGACCTCGGTTCAATTCCCTAGGACCCACATAAGCCAGAAGCACAAGGTGGTACATGCACGTGGAGTTCGTTTGCAGTGTCTGGAGGCCCTAGCGCTTCCATTCTCTCTTTCTCCCTTTCTCTATCTCTCTCTTTGTGTCTTTCTCTCTCTCAAATAAATAAAAATAATAAAATATTTTTAAAAAGGAGAAAATCTTTGTCAGCAATATGTCTGACAGAAGATTAATACCTAGAATATACAAAGACTTCAGAAAGCTAAGCAATAAAACATCTAATAGTCCAGTCAAAAAATGGGCTATGGGTGGCTGCAGAGAAGGATCTGCAGTTAAAGTATTTGCCTGCAAAGCCCTATACCTGGTTTTTATTCCCTAGTACTCATGTAAAACCAGATGCACAAAGTGGCACATGTATCTGGAGTTTGTTTGCAGTGGCTAGAGGCCCTGACATACCCATTCTTTCTCGTTATCTCACTCACTCTCTCTCTCTGCTTGCAAATAAATAAATCTATCTATCTATCTATCTATCTATCTATCTATCTATCTATCTATCTATCTATCTATCTATCTATATAGTTTTTTGAGGTAGGGTTTCACTGTAAACCAGGCTGCCCAGGAATAATTCACTCTGTATTCTCAGGGTGGTCTCAAACTCATGGCGATCTTCCTACCTCTGGCCTCCCAAGTGCTGGGATTAAAGGCGTATGCCTCCATGCCCAGCTTTATAAATGAGATATTTTTAAGGTGGGCTATAGAAAACAGAGTTCTCAAAAGAAGAACTATAAATGGTTAATAAACATTAAAAAACACTCAATATCTTTGGCCACTAAGAAAATGCAAATTAAAAACTACTTTGAGATTCTCACGCCAGTTAGAATGGTTATTATCAAAAATCAAATGACAACAAATGTTGGTGAGGCTGTGGGGAAAGAGGATCCCTTATTTACTCCTTATTTACTGTCAGTGGGAGTGCAAACTGGTACAGTCTCCGTGGAAAACAGTATGGAAGTTTTCTTTTTTAAAAGTTATTTTTATTTATTTATTTATTTAGGACAGAGAGAGAGAGAGAGAGAGAGAGAGAGAGAGAGAGAGAGAGAGAGAGACATATACATATATAGAGAGAATGGGTTACCAGGACCTCCAGAAAATGAACTCCAGATGCATGTACCACCTTGTGCATCTGGCTTATGTGGGTCCTGGGGAATTGAACCTGGCTCCTTTGGTTTTGCAGGCAAATGCCTTAACCACTAAGGCATCTCTCCAGCCCTGGAGGTTTCTTAAAAACATAAAAAAAATAGATCTTCCAAATGACCTACACTATGCTGCTCCTAGGCATATTCCCTAAAGACTCTAAAACCTTTACTATAGAGATACTTGCTCAACCATGTTTGTGGCTGCTCTATTCACAATAGCTAGAAGTGGAACCAGCCTAGATGTCCATAAACTGCGAAATGGATAATGAAGATGCGGTACATAGAAACTATGGAGTTTTATTGGGTTGTAAAGAAAAATGAAATGCAGAAGAACACAGATGGATCTGGAAAAGGTCATGCTGAGTGAGGTCACTTGAGTGGAGTAAAACAAACACTGCATATTTTCTCATGTGCAGATCCTAGTTTTGAATTTTTAAGTTGCAAGAGACCTTCAAAGTTGGGCCTGATGGTGTTCCCTCGTATAAGGAGCAGGTAGGGTGGCTCATCAGACCCTCACCTGGGAGCTCAGCCATTCCCTCCAACACCTCTGCCATCTGTAGGTAATTGTGTCCCAGCTGCACAGGGTCTCGGTCACTGCTAGAGTATTCAGAGTGTGGGACATTAACTAGAGGGGAGATTCCATCTCTGCAGCTGTGGGGACGCCATCGTTCATGCTGGAGCGGGACTTTTCAATAATACAGCGGCTTTGGGGTCAGCTATTATTGTAGTTCTGTTCTTGTTGCTGGGACAGACCCTACCAGAAGCAGCTTATGGAGGAACATGTTTACTTTAGACTTACAGATTCTAAGGGAAGCTTCACCGTGGTGAAAGAAGCTGGCTCACCTCATCCTGCATCTACAGCAGAGAGAGAAAAGGCTAGCCAGGGCTTCAAGCTGCCTCAGAACACTCCTCAGGGATGAACTCAAGATCCGTCCCCAGGGACACACCTCCTCCAGCAGGGTTCTGCTTGCTGGAGACTAAGTAGGAAGCTTAATCAAACAACTTGAGGCTATGGGGACGTTACATTCAAACCACCACAGCCACCTTCCTGTAAATAAGCCCAATAAACTCACAGGCTCACCAAGTTCTATTGGATGAAATCATGACTTTAGTCTGCTATTGGTACCTTATCTGTGGTTGAGTAGATATTTATGTCTCCCCAGGAAAAGTTCATGCAAAAGAACATTAGATTCTTAGAAAAGGAATGTTGTATCCAAACAGAAAATCTAACCTCCCTTTATTTATTTATTTTTTTTGGAAGGGGGTAGGGATGGCTTCTTAGAGCCATTCCTCACGTGCATCTGGCTAACGTGGGACCTGGGGATTCGAGCCTCGAACCGAGGTCCTTAGGCTTCACAGGCAAGCGCTTAACTGCTGAGCCATCTCTCCAGCCCAGAGCCATTCCTTTTTGATGTACTTATTATTTTGTAAGCAGACAGAGAAGAGAGAGAGAAAGAGAATGAGTGCAGCAGGGTCTCTCGCCACTGCACACGAACTCCAGATGCATGTTTCACTTTGGGCATCTGGAAGTACGTGGGTACTGGGGAATTCAAAACCAGGTCGTTAGGCTTTGCAAGCAAGTACCTTAACTGCTGAGTCATCTCCAGCCCCTGCCTCCATTTTGATACTACTGTTTGTATACAAAGTGAACCACAGCCATATACTGCAGTCTCTGGCTGGTGTCTTCTTTCTTTTGCTTTACAAAGGCCCACAGGCTGCATCTTCAGTGAGAAAGAACAGACTTGGAGTCTTGCAGAAAGGACCATATTGGGTGCTGACAATTGCTGAAATGTCTTATCTCTACTTCAAGGGATAAGCTCCAGAGAACAAGGCTGACATTCTTGAGACGACGTCAGGCTGTATCAGGAGCGGGTCAGAAGTTCCAGGATTTGTTTGGGTTCAGAAACAGTTTCAGGAAAGCAGCTGCTCACTCAAGACATGATGAGATAAAGTTATCACAGTTTTGGTAGAAGGAATTCCTTGCTAAGGGAAATTTAACTGTCGCTGTTTGTTTTGAAATATTATTTTTCAATATCCCATTTCTGATAGATGTATGTGGAAGATGGAAAGGTAACAGAACACTGTTAATGATGCCTGATTTTGCCAGTATATCCCATGTTGCAGGCAGGTTCGCATTGCTGTTAGAAATCACCCAACCAAGAACAACTTCTGGGAAAAATAGGTTTATTTTGGCTTACAGGCTTGAGAGGAAGCTCCACGATGGCAGAGGAAAATGATGGCATACGCAGAGGGTGGACATCACCCCCTGGCCAACATAAGGTAGACAATAGCAACAGGAGAGTGTGCCAAACACTGGCATGGGGACACTGGCTATAACACCCATAAGCCTACCCCCAACAAAATACTGTCTGCAGGGGGTGTTAATTCCCAAATCTCTTTCAGCTGGGAACCTAGCATTCAGAACAACTAAGTTTTGGGGGACAACTGAATAAAACTACCACACCCCAGAATGCAGAACTAAATTATTTTACCGAGTTTCTCTGCACAATTATTGAGTTATTTGCATAGTAGAGTGAGGCTCTCATTCCTTTTATACTGAGGTTTTGTTTAACAAGTCAATTGTGCAACCGAGGTCTTGTCTGGATGTTCATTACAACTGGTTTCCTTGAAGCCAAGAGAAGCCCCTTGGAAGGGCTGGAGTTAACATGTGAAGCCAATGTTTGCCAAAATAAAACCAAGGATTCTCTAAAATAGTGCAGTTCTCTCTCTGTGGTGTGAAATGGGAATTCATGGGTTTTATTTCTAGTCTTAGGACACAAGATAAAATAATGGAGTCTTTAAAAAATATATTTATTAGCCAGGCGTGGTGGCACATGTCTTTAATCAGGAGGCAGAGGTAGGAGGATCATCATGAGTTGGAGGCCACTCTGAGAATACATAGTGAATTTCAGGTCAGCCTGGACTAGAGTGAATCAATCTTTATCTATCTATCTATCTATCTATCTATCTATCTATCTATCTGTCTATCTATATATATATATATACACACATACACACACACACACACACACACATATTATTTATTTATTTATTTATTTGTATTTGAGATGGAGCAGGGGCTGATGGGCACACCAGGGCCTCTTGCCACTGCAAAGAAATTCCAGATGCATGTGCCACTTTGTGCATCTAGCTTTACGTGGGTGGGCGCTAGGGAATGAACCCAGGCTGTTAGGCTTTGCAAGAAAGTGCCTTTAACTGTGGAGCCATCTCTCTAGCCACTGGAGCCTTTATAAATCGCAACCTGAGGTTCCATCATGAAGTCCCCATGGAAGTCACATCTCTGGCCTTAGCTCCAGCAGCAGGAGGAGGCTTTTAGGGTCACTTGATACCTCTTGAAGCTTTGCTTTTACAGATTATCAGACTAACATGCAGTCTGTTTTGTAGTGACGAAGAGTAGTCTATGATCAAAACAGGGCACTGTTAGAAAAAAAAGAAACTTTAAAAACTTAGAAATAAGGTCAAAAAGTACAGTGGGACTATCATGTTTGTCGCAAATCATCGTGGAGTACCATTTCATGGTTGTCTCTGGGGATGAACTATGAAGGAGAGTGGACCTGTGTTTAGTTCTGGTCTTACACAGTTAGATGCAGTGAGTTACATGCAACATGTAGATTTCTCTGTGTTTAAAACAAAAATCCCAAAGGTTGTACTTTATAGGTTTCAGTATATTCTCATTTTCTATCTAATAGTGAGGTTTGTTTTTTTTTTTTTTTTCAGAGTGCCTTTTGTGGCCAACTATGTAACCATTTTTTAAAATATTCTTTTGAGCAGTTTATCATAGCACTGGGCTTCTCATTGTTCAGTTAATAATCTTTGACACATAGTCATGTGATATGAGTCATGCTCTTGGTTATTCATAATTACAACTGGACACAGGATCTCTGGAAAACTAGAGAATCTGGTGAAATGGACTCCCTTGGCTTACTTAGCTCCTCATCAGCCAATCCCAACTGATGCCACCGTCACCTCCCTCTCATCCCTTTCTCCCTGCTCAGTCACTGAGCAGTAGCTGTGGGCCAGTCCATCCTCTTTCCAGTCCTCTTGTGAGCCGCCTCTAAGAGTCCAAGGCCTAGGTCATGATTTAGGTCTCTCTTTCCAGGGAATAAATCAGTGGCTGCTTCAAGCTGCTGCAGACATAAATACATTCCTGGAAGGACCAGGGGAAAAGATGTTTCTGCCCCATGCTGCCCTCTTGGGCTTCAACTCCTGACAGATAAGCTTATTTATTTGTCCAGTGATTTATACAAAACTTATTTAATTCCAATTCCAATACTTATTTGTGTGTTAAGACCCCAGAAACATATCCTAGCCATAGTGGACGGTTTGACTTCATTAGGGGAAACGGCAAAAGCTGCCATGGAAATGAGCACTCTAGGCGTTATTGCTGGTGCACAGGCTGACAGTTGCAAACACAGCTAGCAGCAATGACAGGTTAGCCCAGAATCAACAGAAGCTGATTCCTTTCTCTCACAGTGTGAAGCATGCATGGAGGGCATTCGAGATCCCAGGCTATAGGCACTTTGCCATCTGCAATGTGTCCCGAACATCATGTTCTACTTGCAGGTGGATGGACAAATAGATGATAGATTTGGAGAGAAATTGACAACTAAGAAACCCAGAGTCTAATTGGCTCTCACCAACACTGTCTGGAGGCAGCTAAGATGTAGGTTGTATCTGCTCAAAATACATCCCTTTGGGGAGATCTGCCTGGCAAGATGTACCCACTAAGGCAACAGAGGCATGTCTGTTACAGGGGAAACCAGCTACTCTCTGATTGGACTGGAGGCCTGATGCATGGAAGGGAATTCATACCTCTAGCAGAAAACCTGCTCAAAAGCCTATGGCTAGGGAAGATCTTAGGTCCTAGGATGGAAGCTATTACAACTGTCTGTCTAAATAGATATGTTGTGCCCATCAAGTCGCCCTCTAAACACTTAGGTTTATGGCCATAGATTAGACCTGCTTTCAACTTTGATCAGAGATGCTTCTTTTTGTAGTGGGAGATGATTACTGGGAAGACTCAAAGCTCATCAAAGTGCTGAGAATAAGTGACTAAGAAGTCAACACTAAGTGAGACATCTACACCACTCTCTTTCAGGCTCAGGGAACACTATGGAAGAGGTGATGGAAAGAATGTAAGAGACAGAGTGCGGGGAGCAGGGCTTTGAGTGCCGTCTTGTGGACACGAAATAACCTCTGCATTGATGGCTTCACGGTGCCTGTTGCTACCAACACAGGACCTGCACAGTATTAGGCCCATGAACATTTCCTAGTGGATCATGGGGAGGGGAAAAAAAGAAATCAAAATAGAAGAGAGGTTAGTCAGGGAAAAAAAAAAGGGATTCCTTGCAGGGGGTGTAAATGAAGATAATGAGAGGGGATTATGACCAAAAATCAATTATGTACATATATGAAAATTATCAATAAAATTTTTAAGTACCACAATGAGGGTAATTTTATTTCTCCACTACATAATTTTCAGGAAGACCCCCTTCTGGTTTGTTTTTTTTTTTTTTTTTTTTTTTAATCCTCATTGATAGAAAACCTTCAGCTTCATTTTCCCAACTTGCTTCGTTATGCACTGAGGACTGTTGGGTGGCTGATAAGGAGACAGAGCTCCCAGTGGTGAGCTTGGATGACCACCAAGGCCAGTACTGCTGCTTTCCCCTTGTGGCACTCGGCCGGTGGTTAGGCCCATGGAAGGCATTTAGTACTCAGGGTCTGAGAGTCCAAAATCATAATTCCAATGTGGGTGGGACAGGCCGAGTCACGGTCAGCAGGGAAGGCGGACGCTGTACGTGCAGACATCAGTAACTCATGACCCTTGTCCTCTCCAACCCACCATCCCGGTAACTCATGTTTGGCCATCATGTCTTTTTAATTATTATTTCAATCTGTGTGGGGTTGAAAATCATTCTTAGCTCCTGCCTTAATACTCCCTATTTCAAACTCAGCTAGCCATGGAGACAGTCACCATTCCCAGACTGAGAAAGATATGATAATTGGCAATGATTTGAAGCCCAACCTCAGCTCCTTGAATACATTGGAAGAAACTGAGGTACTTTATCCTCCAACAATTTATTTTAAAAAAATATTTATTTATTTGCAAGCAGAAAGAAGAGAGAGGGAAAGAGAGAAAGAAAGAACAGAAATGCCAGGGCCTCTTGCCACTGCAAAGGAACTCCAGACACATTTGCCACTTTGTGCATCTGGCTTTATGTGGGGGTTGGGAAATCAAACCCAGGCTATCAGGCTTTGCAGGCAAGCGTCTTTAGCCACTGAATCATCTTTCCAGCCCTTCCCCTACAAGTTTTAAGCTTGGAAGAACATACAACCTGACCAGTACACACTCTAGACACAGTAGCAGGGTCCTGCAGTCTGTTTGAGGAAACTGGGAAATGAACACCCCTTCACCCCCTCCAGCCTCCACTGTTAGAAGAAAGGCCTAGATAAATCTTTGTGTACATTGTCAAAAATAATAATTGACTTTGTGCCTTGTTTGAATAATAACCCTCAAGTCAGAACTCTGCTAGTTATGATTCCCATGGTCATTTTTCATGATTACAATATAAATATTTCAGAGCCAATGACTGGTATATTTAATAGTGATGCTAAAATCTTTTTTTCCCTTGTGTTTATTATTGCCTCTAGCTACTTCATAGTGCTATGTTCTTAAAATAACACTTATTACTATAAAAAAATTTAGGCATACTTCCTTTTAGCCATAGGGAAACAGACTAGAAAAATGTGAGACAACTGTCACATAATTTGTGATAGACTAGTTTTCCTAATTCAAATTCAGTGCCTGTCTCCTCCTGTTTAGATTAAACACACACACACTCACACATGTTTTACTAGAGCCTGCGAATATGTAGTTATCTTTCTTTTTAGTTACCTTTCTGTTGTTGGGATAAAACACCCAGTGAGAAGCAGCTTATGGAAAGAAAGAGTTGATTTCAGCTGAAAGTCTTGAGGGGAAGTTTTATCACACTTGGAAAGCATGTCAGGTCTGGGCAGGAAGCCTGGGTCACAATTTCCACCTCAGCAGAAAGGAAGTAGTCTGAGGACTGAGCTTGGAGCTGGGCTATGTCATCCCAAAGTCCTCTCCCAGTGACACACCTTCTTCAGCAAGGCTCCACCTCATAAAGGCGCCACACCTTCCATAAATCGCTATCAGCTGAGGACCTATGAGTATCCAACACATGATCCTAAGGGGAACATTTCATTCAAACCATCCCAAGTCCTTACATCTTTACATCATAATCCCCTGCACAGGCAAATTCACCCCGTTTTCCTTCCACTATCAGTTGCTGAACCAGCAGACTGCAGGCACTCTCTGGAGAATTAACCCAACACCAGCGTTACCAACACTTGAGACCAATGTGGTCCTCAAGAAGGTGAAGTGTTTAGGGAAAGTTCTGTCCAGTAAGTTAAAGACCAGCCCCATGGACCTAGATGGTTCAAACTCCCTAAACCAGAATGACATGAGCCAGACTTGCTGTTGTAAGTTTCGGGAGTCTGAGACCACGCAGACAACTCTGAGGCAAAGATGAAAGTTTTTACCAGGTGGTGGGGGGCACGAGTTGCCAGGACTGACTCTTAAGAGCAGAGCACAGTCAACTTGATATTCCAGATAGTGGGCTTTATAAGACTTTTCAGTTGGGGGAAGGTGAGGAAGGCAAAAGAACTCCTTTATTCTTTACATTAACCATTTCAAATAGCTGAGACCAGAAGTGACCAGGTGATCTGGGGGATAAAGGGGCAGGAAAGCAAGACCTGGGGCATTGTTAGGCAAGGAAGGGATAATGGCTGGGTGGTTCCTTGAGGAATGTGGATGACCCACTTCCTCATGTCTCTGTCGCCCTCCTGCTGTCCTAGGTGACCCCATTTTTGGGAGCCTGTCTTGACCTAACAGCTGTCAGGGGAACATTCAGAGGAGAAATACTGGAGCCAATCTGAAGATAGTCAGGGAAGGTGGATTCCTCAGTTGTACAAAGAAGAAAGACACTCTAGCAGAGAGCTGAGTCGTGACAAGGCTTGAAGATAGGACACAGCAAGGCAAGATTAATTTCAAGTAAGTAGAACAAAACAGAAGCCACAGATAAGGACTGGATGTGTGAGGCTACTGTCTCTGTTCACAGCCCCCCTGAGCTTCCCACAGCTATGCTAAGCTCTCCCCAGCCAGTAACTGGCCATCTTTTATCTTCCCACCATTGTCTCGCACTTGTAAAACTAAGAATAAAATTTGTGGTGCGCATGTGCCTACATGGGTGAGGGATTTACAAACAACAAAAATCAATTTAGCCTGGAAATCATCTGACATTTCTCCTATTTTGGTTATCTAGATTTTCCATACAGTCTCACTGTATTTAAGTCAAAATAGAAGCTGGTGTTTTTTTTCCCCCTGTTTGTGTTATGATGATCAGGGGGTTGTCTGGGGACATAAGACTTATCACATCAGAGGTATCTATTTACATGAAGGGCCATGAGGTACCTCATTGTATTACTTTAGGGGAAAAAAAAAAAACAAGGAATTTATTAAGCCCAGTCGATTAGCACTTTCTTAAACTAACTGGGAAAAGAAAATTCATTTTGAGGATTCATTTAATTTGCTTTTCTGGCTCATTCCCCTGCAAAGGAGTTTCCCCTATTTAAATTACATAAAGTTGGATTTCAGTGCTGTGGGTAAGGAACCAAGGCTTGGCAGTAGCAACCACCTGATTTCAGAATGTTTTGCTACCACAGTTGAATTAATTTACTGAAGGAGCTTATTTCTACCTGCTGGTAAAATCATCCTTATTGAGCCATGCGTTCTACGGCTTTATTTTCTTTTTTCCCCCCCTCATAACCCTCACTTGGTGCTTCCTCATAGTTGAAAAAAGGGGAAAACAGGATGAGGTTATGGCAACACCGATAAGCTATCGTTCTCTTCACGTGCCTTTGGGCCACAACAGCTGTGGGGGACCTCACTAGACCCAACGTCCAAGGTGACACTTCCCAGTGGATCTTCGGTAGGCGCTAAGCTGGCATTTCAAATACCCTGGCTGGGGAGAAAAATCCTTTCCATGAGGTCAGGGACAGGGCATTACAAGCCAAGAACATTGAAATGACGAGGACTAGTCTGACCATAGTGGCTAGCTGGACTGCCTGGCCCTTTTCCTGATGGCATTGCATACTCTAAATTCAGGGGCTAGTATGAAAGCTAAAGGAAAAATTAAATCATGGAGAGAAAAAAACAACTGTGAACAGTGTGTTGAACTATCTGACAGGCTTGGGTTAGGCATAGGAATGTTTTGCCTCTTTGGTTGGCTGTGTTTATTCTTGGTATACAAATGAAGTATAAAAGGTGGATCAGTCATGCAGCTCTCTGGAGAGCTGGGGTATTGGAAAGAAGATGCCCCGGTATTTTGAGAAACCTGTCTAGAATCATACACTCCATGCAGGGAGGTCACCTTGACACAAGGCTCTCAGCAAATACTCCAGAGGACATGTTTGCATTTGTCAAAGTTGGTTTGATGGTGTTTCAGCGTGAATAATTATTACAAAGTTCATCATAGGACATTTGAACTGCTCTGGACATACAAGGCTCTTCTGTGTTTTTTGTTTGTTTTTGGTTTTTCGAGGAAGGGACTCACTCTAGCCCAGGCTGACCTGGAATTCACTATGTAGTCTCAGTGTAGCCTCGAACTCACAATGATACTCCCACCCTGGTTACCCAAGTGCTGGAATCAAAGGAATGCACTACCACGCCGGGCCTAAGGCTTTTCTTCAGATAAATGGGAGCTTCATGTGGCCAACTTGCCAACTCTGTATGACCTCACCCAGCAAGTCAACAAATGCAGGGAGTTCCCTGCTAAGATTTGGGTCCTTCTGGGCTCCCTGCACATCACTGGCTCCCTGATTCTATGATATAGGACAGCTCTTCAAGCTACAGATTGGGATGGCTGGGACTTTAAGACCAGAGGCAGTGGAAACATCCAGAAAATGGTGGAAGATGAAGATGAGTTTGGCATCTGGTGATGTTCTGGCTTTGCATCCCCTGCAAGGGATCATTTCCCCCAAAGATCGGTCATGACAGCTGACTTCCTAACAAGTTCAAGCTTCTCTTGCATCTGACTCCAAAGCCCCAGTTTCCACACAGATGTCTCGGGCAGTGCAGGCCCTACCTCAGGCCCCCAGGCCTCACTGCTCTGCCTGTCCAGCTTGGTACCATTTGACATTCTCAGGCCTGACTTCTGCTGCATTTCCCCCATGCCTGCTCTGGCTTCTCCTTGCTTTTGGCTTCTCCTGCCTCGGAGCTGACAGCTGGCCATGACTGTTCTGACTGGACTGCGGAGAATCAGTGGCTCTTCCTACCTGGGTGTGCTGGAGTGGCTTCTGAATCAGACCACAGTCCTGGAGCGAGAGAGGGAGCGGCTGCCAAGCTCCGCTTTTGGCCATGCCTAGAAATGGGAACAGTCCAGCCTGTCCCACTGGGCTCCGCAGCTCATGGTCTTATCCAAAATTAGACGCAGAATTCTCACCTTGAGAGGCACTGTCTCTGTATTTCTTGTTGAAGTGACAGCCCACCTGACTAGCCTCCGTCGCCAAACTCTTAAATTTTTGTTTTTGCGTTCCTTCTCCTTTCTCTGCTCACCATGACAGTCGCCAGTGATACTGAACTACTTGGCTCTGATTCCTCTAACAAGCAAGCCATGGCTATAGGCATGCAGAGGCTACTCTCCTCTAAGCAAAAATCCCACCCCAGAGTTCTGAGTGCATTTTGCTTTTCCAGGATTCTGATCTGATCCCCTCACATGTCATGGGCACGTGAGTATTCAGGGTGCACTGTGAGAAGGTGAGCCTGCAGAGATGGAGATGTAGGAGTTATTTATAGATACTAAGAAGGTACACTGAGGGGTTGGAGAGATGGCTTAGCAGTTAAGAGCTTGCCTGTGAAGCCTAAGGACCCCAGTTCAAGGCTCAATTCCCCAGGACCCACGTTAGCCAGATGCACAAGGGGCGCACGCATCTGGAGTTCGTTTGCAGTGGCTGGAGGCCCTGGCTCACTCATTCTCTCCCTCTCTCTCTCTCTGCCTTTCTTTCTGTGTCTGTCACTCTCAAATAAATAAATAATGAACAAAAAGAAAAAAAGAAGGCACACTGGGTACACCTGTTTTCCCATGAACATTGATGCTGACTTTGTAGGTAGGGCTCAAGACCGTTTAGAATGAAGAAGCCATCACCCTTCCCACCCCAACTTAAGTCTCAAATCTTCTTGTTTTTAATTTATAGATCTGTGTATTGTATGAGTGTTTCAATGTTTTCATTATATAGGCCTTGCACATTCTTGGTTAGTCTTATTCCAAGGTATTTGATTGTTTGTGTGTGTGTATGTATGTGGCTATTGAAAATGGGACAGCATTGATGATTTCTTTCTCATATATTTGCCTTCTGCATAGGAAGGCTACTGAATTTCCATGTGTTGACTTTGATCCTGCCACTTTGTTGAAAGAATTTTGCTGGGCTCCTCTCCAGCAAGTAGGTAGTGCTGAGGAGGGACCAGGCCTGCTGGTTCCTCCTAAGGGGTTGAGGAGAAGGAATGAACGTCAGATGACTGAGAACCTCTCCTAGTCACCAGAGAAAAACCACACTGAGTCAGGAGTCTTGTGGAAGCAGGAACTCACAGGAACTCACTTTATTGTTACAAGCAGTTGCCTATATAATGTTGGGGATGAAGGTGGGGATTTTAGGATGGGGGAAGAGGAAGAAGTTCCACTAGGCCTCACGCCCTGGCCTCTCAAGGCCCAACACAATTTATCACCTTTACAAGTTTTATGGTAGAGTCTTTGGGGTCACTTATGTAGAGGATCATGTCATCTGCAAATTGAACTAGTTTGACTCCTGCATTTCCAATTTGTTTCCCTTTTATATCTTTCTCCTGTCTTGTTGCTTGGGCTATGATTTCTAGTACTATGCTGAAGAACAGTGGTAACAATGGACACTCCTGTCTTGTCCCCGATTTCAATGAGAACTCCTTGATTCTTTCCCCATTGAGTATGACTTGACTTAGGTTTTAGGTACTTTGTATATAGCCTTTATTATGTTGAGATATAAACCCTGCATGCCTAGTCTCTCCTGTGCTTTAATCATGAAGGATGTTTCATTTTGTTGAAGACCTTCTCTACATCTATTGAACTGATTATGTAGTTCTTGTGTTTAAGATTATTTATGTGGAGTATTATATTAATCAATTTCTGTATGTTGAATCATCCCTGCATCCTTGGGATAAAGCTGACTTGATCAAGGTGGATGATGCTTTTGATGTGTTGTTGAATTCTATTTGCAAGGACTTTGTTTAGGGTTTTTACATGTAAGTTCATCAGTGATATAAGTCTGTAGTTGTCTTTTCTTGTTGTATCTCTGTCTAGTTTTGTTATTAGGGTGATGCTAGTTTTGTAGAAGGAGTTGGGGAGCATTGCCTGTTCACTGATTATGTGAAAGAGCTTAACAAGTGGTTTCAGTTCTCCAATGAGCATTTGGTAGAAGTCGGCTGATAACCCATCAGGTCCTAGGCTTTTCCTTTTGGGGGGGTTTTTGATTACATTTTCAATCTCCATGGATGTGACAGGCTTGTTTAAGAGATTTATCTGCTCTGAATTTAGTTTTTGTAGGTGGTATGTGTCTAGAAATAAATCCTTTTTTTTTCCAGTTTATCAAATTTTGTGATGTAGAGGTTTTGGGAGTGTGTCCTGACACCAATTTCAATGATCTCTCTCATGACCTCTCCCTTTTCATTTCTAACTTTATTAATTTGAGATTTCTTTTATTGTTTGATCAAATTGCCCAGGGGTTTATCAATCTTGTTTATTTGTTCAAAGAAACAGCTCTTTGATTCATCAATTTTTAAATTATTTCCTTAGTTTCCAATTCATTAATTTCTCCTCTCATCTTAATTATTTCTTTCCATCTGGAACTCCTAGGGCTAGATTGTTCTTGTTTTTCTAACAGCTATATGTGGTCTCTGGCCTGACAGGGCCTCATGCTTCAGTGGTGGCAATTGCTCCTAACTGCTGAGTCTTCTCTCCAGCCTGACTTGGTTTATTTGAAAAACACCAATTGGTAGGGAGAGGACTAACAAATGATAGCCTGAACAGAAGATACGATTCAAACCAGAGTGAGGAAAATTTTTGTACTCTTAAATTCATGGCTTTTAGCCTGTCTGCACCTCAGCGTTCTCGTAAGTAAAATGGGAGCAAGCAGATGTACAGTGTTTCATGCCTTGAGCAATGTGGTTTCCTTTTCCTGGAATGACTGAAATTTTCATGCCACACTCAGGGTCACTTTTTTTGAGCCCTCCCTCCAAGAACCCCAGGAAAAGTGACCCTTCTCTCCTTGGAGGTCTCCTAAATTCCATCACGTCCATCTAGGTACCTACAAGCCTCCTTGATACTTATCTCTTCATAGAAAGTAAAGTTCTATCAGCTTCTGCCAGAGAGTCATTTTCTAGAAGGTAGGTGTTGATTATTCATTCTCATAAGCCCAGTGTTGAAAAATGGCAGACATTCTGAATGAATAGTAAGGGGCTGTCCTCAGCTGAATGCTATGATTTACCTGGTGTGGGGGAGATCCCCTAACATAGTAGAATAGAAGAATTGGCCTTTGGTAGGGATGATCCTGAAGGCATCAAGACTCCTTGGTATTCAGACATTGTCTCCAACATGCTGTACTTGTTACCTTCAGAGGCAACTGTGGGTCAGGTAAGCCATCACCATTTAGCAGCACATTATCTGAAAATCACATCTATAGAGCCTAAGGCAGCACATTCCATGAAGGGCTTAGTAACATAGGAAATATCAGAGTCTGAAGCCCCTTAGAACAAGATTGACCTTAGTGTGTATCTTGGTATAAGGGGGACAGTATGTAGGGCTACTATAAGCCACAGAATATCTGATACATTATGCCCCCAGCATAGCTACCCCCATAGCCCTCTGAGGTCCTGGAGCCTCTAATGCCAGAGGGAATATGGAGGTTACAGTGCCCAAAACTTTCTGTGTAAGAGGAAATGCCAGCTCAGTTGGTACAGAACAAACACACACTCAGCCTTGCCCCTCTGGGGCCTGGTTGCCTAGGAACAGGTATAAATCCAGTGGGATGAGAGGTTTCAGGGAGATTCCTGATATATTTTAAGACAGCAGGTGACTCAGTCATTCCATTGTAGAGTCAGGATTACCTTGACGTTTTTAAACATCTGTCATGTCCACAGAGCCAAAAATCTGGTGGTTTCTGGCCTATTTAATTATATTACTTTCATTTTTGTATTTTACTTACTTAACTCCATTTGAGACTGGATCTCTGTATATAGCCTAGGCTGACCTCAAATTCCTGCCTCATCCTCCTGAGTACTGGAATTACAGACATTCACCACCATTCCCACCACATTTTATAAACAAATTTATGCACATATAGTTTAACTACAATAAATTGAACTCATTTAAAGCATCTAATTGAAGGGCTGGAAAGATGGCTCAGAGGTTAAAGCAGCTAGAAGGGATTGTTGTATCCTGGACCCTGATGAAGTCCAGCAAGAAGAGCAGTAAGGGGAATGTCTGTTGAAAGAATCATGGATTCAGTGACTTGAAGGGGAACAGTCACTTGGAGGTCTTCATGAGTTTGCCACTTGATGTATATTCAGACAGCCTAGAATGGGTCTTATATGTGGCCTATTGATTTTTATAGAGTTCTTAGGCATAGAGGCGAAAGACTGTAGCCGGGTGTGGTGGCACATGCCTTTAATCCCAGCACTTAGGAGGCTGAGGAAGGAGGAGGATCGCTGTAAGTTCAAGGCCACCCTCTGACTGAATTCCAGGTCAGCCTGGACTGGTGCAAGACCCTTCCTTGAACTCAAAAAACCAAAAGAGAAAAAGAAAGAAAGAGAAAGAAGGAAAGAAAGAAAGAGAAAGAAGGAAAGAACGATGCAGCCTTTATTCTTACCTCCCAGAGGAAGCGGCTCACTGCCACATCATGGATTGAAATCTCCTCCTGCTCTAGCGCACGCTGCAGCCCCATCTCCTAGCTGCCCCGTGGGTGCCGAGCAGTCCACACACTATAGGGGCCTTATTAGAACACAAGCACATGGTGCGATTTCTATCTATTTCTGGTGCTGTCCCCTAGTCTCGCATGCCCTCCCCACCTGTCTCCCATGCCCTCTCCCCAGGTTTCAGGTACAAGCTCAAATCCCCTTTCTTTGGATCCTAACCCTCACAGCACACTTCTTACTGATCAGCCACGGACTGTGGCATCTTCACCACCTGCCTCGTGTCTGTCTGTCATGCTAGACTGCAAGCCCCTTTGGGGCTGTTGTACAATCTCAATTATCCTGAAAACCCGCTGTCTCATCCACAGCTCTGCACACAAAGCTTTCAATCAACACTTGTAGAGTCTAGTTGCCCACAGAACCCTTCATGCCCATCTCCCCAGATGAACTGAGGCAGAGGTGTCTTCCATACCTGGAGGAACCTGGCCTTAGGTCCAGACAGACATCCACTCGTCACCTTCTGCGTGCACTTTCCAATTGCAATGTGCTCAATGAACCGTGGGCACAGTCTGAAACATGACTCATCTGTCTTCACTCCTGGTTTTTGCAGGTCAGAAGGCCAGTGCAGCTGGTCTGAGTTTTCAGCTCTGTTTCGCAAGGCCTTGAAATGTCTGCTGGGCTAATTTCCTGCCTAGTACATTGGCCTTTCAAGTAAATGTGGTTGTTGGAAGAAGTCAGTTTTTGTGGCTGGAGGACTGAAGCTGGCTTTTGTCTGGAATGCTCTCCATACCTAAGGCCCTCTGTATTCTTTCCCTGCCCCTTCTGGAGCTAGCGATGATGTGATCTCCCTCCTCACTAAGGACTCCTACAGTGCAGTCAGTTCCTCTGCTGTGGTTCCTGGCCACCCCAGGACTGCTGCACATTGGTCTCCCAGAGGTGTCCAGGCAACTGTGGAGCAGGGTCTTGAGTGGCCGTGAGTGCGATGGGAAGAAACATCCAGGAGTCTGTGTCAGAGGACAGCTTGTTTATTTGTTTATTTATTTGGGAATGGGCTTATAAGTGTTCACATAGGGGCGGGAAAGGGCACAGGGTATGGGTCACAGGGGGATTGGCTGTTGAAGGCTGCTGGCTGATACCTCATTAACATATAGGGATCTTACGGGTGAGTGGTAAAAGGTCACATGGCCACAGGAAAACTGAAACTTAAGCCTCATCAGGATGTCCAGGTGTCCGAGGTGAAGGGAGGGAGCAGCGAGATTATCGGGGTCTGGGCCTGCTGCAACCTCCTGCGGCCTGGGGCCCTTAGCCATGCGTTACAGCTCAGGCCTACTTTAGCCTCCAGTGGCCTGGGGCCCATAGCTGTACCTGACACTCTACGTAGTCCCCCCTTTGACTAATTCAGTTGGTGAGTAAACTTAAGATCTAAACAATGTTTTCTTAGTGTAACATGACCCACTTATGAAACTTGTAGGTCTTATCCAAAGGAATTATAGAAAGCCAACAACCTTGGGATTCATCTTAGAACTTTGCCCACCACACCCCCAGGTATATAATCTTTCTTTTGCATGCCAGTCGACAACAGATAAGTAAACTGACCTCAGAGAACAATGGTTAGGGATTCAGTTAAAAATGGGAGAGAACCAGTTTGACTCCTGGCCTTTCCGTTTCCTGCTCGTTTTACAGTGTTGGTCTCAGAACTTTCCCCAGCATATCTACAGAACAGAGCATCTGGATGGTGGGTCTTTGCGATCATTCTATAAGACACTTGGTAACAAAGGCAAGTGAAACTAAGGCTGGTTGATAGTGTCTAGCGGACTTCTGTTTAGAAGGGTAGCAATTGCTGAAATCACCCAGAATGAGTCCAAAGACCTAGTGGAGATGATTAAGAGGGAGAGCTGCTACTGTCACTTGGCTAAAGGGATAAATTATGCCCACCAGATTGCCCTATAAATATTTATGTTTTATGCTCATATATCAATGCTTCTCTCACTTTTGGTTAGAGAAGCATTTTTTTTTTTTTTTAAGATGACTGTGAAACACTAGGGTGACTCAAAATTCACCAATGTGCTGAGAAGAAATGGCAGTGGAGTGTTTGGCATTAAGTGAGACATCTATACATCACCCTCCAAGGCTCAGGGCACACTGAGGAAGAGGTGGGAGAAATAATGTAAGAAGCAAAGGAAGGAGAAGAGTGCTTTGGAATACTGTCTCCCAGACACAGAGTGGCTGTGGCACTCATGACAGCGCCGTGTCCGATGCTACCTCCACAAGACCTGCAAAGCAGGAGGGCAAAATAAATGATTACATCACAATAGAAGAGAGACTAGTTGGAAAGAAGGAGTTCAGTTGAGGGGGTGGGGGTGGGGAATGAGGACAAGGGAAGGTGGTAGGAATGGATTATGATCAGGGTGCACTACATATATGTATGTACATGGTACACTATAAATATGTACATAGAGAAAGAGAGATTGCCAATAAAAAAATTAGAAAAAGTATAACAAAATCTTATAAAAGGCTTAGGTCATTATTTGTCTTGATAAACATGGCATCATTCCCTGTTCATGATGCTTAGATTTCAATAAACATGGTACTATGAGCAGGACAGAGCCGGGAGATGGTGACACGTGCCTGGCTCTTGGGACACAGCTGACATGGGCTAAGTGAGGCCAGTCCTGCTCAGCTCTGTCTCCATCAACCCTTCCCGCAGGTATTTTCTGCTATTGTTGACCTCCTCCTTCGAAGCTGACCGGGGACCTTCATAGCAGTGTCCCCTATGTTCAAGCTTTATCCCAAATATCATCTGAATTCTTCAGAAAACGTAACTGTTCTGCTTTCTGTTACCTCCAGGCCTAGCTGGTGTCTTCCTGATTAGGTACAAGCAGAGCTGAGATGTCAAAGAGAGCACAGGTCAACATGATGGCTTCTTTCTGGTTCCCGATGTTTTAGGAAGAGGCCTTTGGTATGAACCAAAGTAGACGTCCTTCCTATTCCACTTGCCTGGGGCACAGACCTGGGGCTTTGTCCCGCTGGCCCACGTGCTCAGTGCCCACTGCGACGGGCACCTTTGTGACCAAAGTCTGGGGACTCCATTCTTCCAGGAAGGAGGAATGTCACTTTAGCGCTCGCCACAGATGCCAACTTTGTTGTTGTTGTTTTTGAGGCCAGAGGCTCACTCTAGCATGGGCCGACCTGGAACTCACTCTGTACCCCTAAGCTGGCCTTGAACTCATGCTGATCCTTCTACCTCAGCCTCCTGAGTGTTGGGACTAAATGGTGTATGTCACCACACCCAGCTCAGATGCAAACTTTATTTTTCTAAGCTGAGCCTTGAACATAGAACCTCTTGCATGCTAGGCAAATATTGCCCTACTGCTGAGATATACTCCCAAGCCAGTATCTGCTTCTCTTCTCCTCTCCTCTCCTCTCTCTTCTCCCTTCTCCTCTCTTCCCCTCTTCTCCTTTGCCCTCTCCTCCTTTTCCTTCCCTTCCCTTCCCCTCCCCTCCCTTCCCCTTCCTTTTCTTCCCTTCCCTTCCTTTCCTTCCCCTCTCATCCCCTTCCTTTGCCTCCCCCTCCCCTCTCCTTCTCTTCTCCGCTTCTCTATCCTATTTCTTCCCTTCCTCTTCCCTTCCCTTTCTTTCCCTCTGCCCATCTCCTCTCTGTTCCTTTTCCCTTTTTCGCTCCCCTCCTCTCCTCTCCACTCTTCTTCTCTCTTCTAAATGCCCTTCTCCCCTCTTCTCTTCCTCTTTTTCTTATCTTCCCTCCTCCTGGCCCCTTTTTCTCTCTGTAGCCCAGACTGAAACTGATTTTGAAGTTGAGATTGGCCTAAACTCTCAGTCCTCCTGGGCCAGTCTCTCTAGCGCTGGGACTACAAGCCTGTATGGTAGGAGCCACCATATTCTACTCTGCATGCTTGAACAGCTCTTGTCCTTTATCTTTTTTTTTGGGGGGGGGGGAGTTCGATGTAGAGTCTCACTCTTGTCCAGGCTGACCTGGAATTCACTTTGTAGTATCAGGGTGGTCTCGAACTCATGGCGATCCTCCTACCTCTGCCTCCCGAGTGCTGGGATTAAAGGCGTGCGCCACCACGCCCGGCTTTGTCCTTCATCTTATGGCTGTAAGTCAAGACACCACCTCTGGGTCACAGAACTATGAACATACAGCAGGAAGATTCGATTTCATGTGTGCATTGGTACCAATGCCATTCTGTGCCAGACTTTTTTAGGTGAAAGAAAGATTTGCTCCATCCTTTTAGGACTGTACCCTTCACATGTCTGTTTTATTTAGATAAGACAAAGTAAAACCCCAGTGTCTCCTCCTTTTCTGGACACCAGTAATGAATTTAGGGACACAAAAATTCAATTAACCTTTCTCAAAGGTGCACACATTTCATTCTGCGAATGCTCGGGGCCTGCTCTTCCCAAGGCTGAACTGACTGGCCTCAGAGCTCTGCCCAGTCACGTGCACTCAGGTGTCTGTGTCAGGGAAACCACATCGGTTGTCCCAAGGAATCGATGGTGTTGGTGTGCGGCTGGAGGAGGGGCAAAGTGAGCTGAGCTCAGTGGCTTTTGCTATGCTGCTGGGGAACTCCTTGGGGATAAACTGGAAGTAAGTGAGCATCCCTCTGGGAACCGTGAAGTCCCAGAGATCTCCTCTGACTGCCTATCTCCCCACCGCCTATCTTGGCTTAGGCTAGCAATGCTTCTCACCCTCACATAGGCTCAGTTCCCACAGGCAAGGTCCAGGCACACCCTGAGTGGGCCCCTCCCCACGGCTCTCGGGAAGTTTTGATGACTGGGTACGGGGATACCTGTCACCTAACACTTGTAGCATTTCCTCTTTGTCTGCTGCTAATCCTGCTTCCGGCCTCACTTCACCCCCACATGTACATTGTGCATTCCTCGGGGCCCCACATGGACTGAGGTGCAGCTCCCCCTTGTGTCATGACATGACACACCCATGGGCCATTGCACATACACGTTTTCCTATCAGTAAGAAAAGGGCTCCCTCCCCTGCTCACACTTCACAAGGCTCACTCCCACTCCATCCCAGTCCTTGGTCCACTTCTCTAGGAAGCCCCCCTCCCAAACCTGGGGCCAGAGCCTTCCCTGAGCACCCATGGCCGCCTGATTTATCATTTTAGAGGGGACGCTACCTGTGGGCTGGCCTGTCACTCCACTGGCTGTTGGACCCTTTGGCTCTCCAGTAGAATGCCTCCCATCTAGGAACCTTTGTGAAAGGAAGGGAAATGGGATGCCAGGAAGACAAGGGCAGAAGGAAAGGGAGGAGGGAGGCAAAGAGGAAAGACAAGAGGAGCATATGGAAGTGAGAATGACATGGGCTTCAAGGCAAGCGGATCATAGAGACTTGAGGCTAGCACAGGTCCCGACCCCCAGGCTTTGCCGCCATATACAGTGAGATCCTATGCCTTGTTGAGTCTTGGTTTCCTCTTTGGAGCTGGTAGTTGCTGCATTCTCTGGAACTCTATCTCCTTATGAGCCCACCAGTGGGGACAGCTCTGCCCTGATCCCCTGGTCCCTGAGCACCAGTTGTGCCCCCAAATCTAGTCCCAAGTTTTCTGCCTGTTGCTCAGTCTGAGCAGCCCATGATTAGGTTGATGAATGAGTTTTCTGACCTGAGATTTTCATCAATTAATGGTGAAACTCACCGCAGCCTTTCAGATGGCCAGACAAGCCAGAACAAATGAAAACTGACAGGGAATGATCGGTGGGTGTTTTTAGGTCAGGTCTGTCCGTCGCTCCGTTAATCTATTCCATCAGCAGCAGTAGTACAGGGCACCGAGGCTGGGTTCCCTCAGAAGTGAATGACTCAATGAATCCACCCTCCTCTGGCACAAATGCCAAGGCAGGGCAGGATGTGAGCTGTCAGGGTGCCACCAAAGCCGTAGATGGAAAAATAGGTGGCTGATCTTTTCCCCTCACATCCCTCAGATGCGGGCCTATGCAAGAAAGGAAGTGGTCCAATTCATTAGCTAAAAGTGCTCAATAAAAGGGAGTGACTGGGTAAAGACGGGTCAATACTCAGAGCTTGCCATTTGCTTTTGAAGATATTCACTATGAAACATACATAAAACATGGGGAAATGCTTTTAAGATAATGTTAAGTGGAAAGATAAGATGCAGAACTGTATTGATAATCTGGTTATGATTATGCAAGCTAATGAGAAGGGAAATCCTAGAAATGTATGTATAAAGACAAATGATAGCACAAAGAACTTTGGCTGCTAGAATATCTACCCTTTAGAGACACATTTTCAGTCTACATTTTGTAAAAAATGTATATATTTTATGTTGTTAAATATCACTAAATATTTTCAAAACAATCACGTAAAAGGCCCATACGAGGCCATTTTGCTCTTTGGCTCCCAATTGTGGTTTACATGACTATATTGGCCTCCTAAGGAAGCTATTTCTAAGGAAGCAGGGTTCCAGGCCACAGCCATAGAGGCCCCAAACTCAGAAAGCCTAGGACTAGACTCAGGAAGCCAAAGTCATTAAATTAAAGAGTGATAAGTTTCACACTGTTCCACAGTGAGGTGATCTAAAATCTCTATCCTTTTGAATTAATGAATTAATGAATTAATGTGTGTGTGTGTGTGTGTGTGTGTGTGTGTTTTCACATGCACGCATGCATGCCATGCCACCCAGGTGGAGGTTGAAGATAACGTCAGATTGTCTGTGCGCCACCTTCTTTGGGACAGGGTCTTTGGTCATTGCAAACAAACTGCAACACAGCAAACAAATGTCAGACTAGCTGGCCCATGAGCTTTGCATTGTCTTGGCTCTGCCTCCCGTTGCTGTGAGTGCCTTTGGGTTCACAGATGCCTGCACTACTTTCCACGGGCTTTACATGGGTGCTAGGGAGTTGAACCCAGGTTGGTAGGCTCTGTAAGCAAGCACCCTTACTATTGAGCTATCTCCCCAGTCCCATCTATCCTGTTTTATTTTGTAGACCAAGGAACCTGCATCTCCAGAGAGTGACATCATTTGGAAAACATGTGACAGAAATAGGACTAGACCTCATGCCTATTCTGGGATGGCCCTGTGGACTTTGGGTAATTAGGCGGTATTTTAAACTCCTTGCTCCTCTGAGTTTCTTGTTAGCAGATGATAGGGCTGTCCAAAGGCTGCTCCTTCTGGAGTGGCCTGAGCTCAGGGAATGTTTGAGAATGCTGATTGGAGTCAACGTGTTCTTCTTGTGACCTTTTTATGAACAAAGGCATTAGCTTTCTGGATTTAAAATGTTAATACTGAGGAATGACTAGAGGGCCCTTGCCCCAAAGGCTGGCATCATGAGGGCTATTTAACTCAGCCTTCAAGGCAGAGACATTTATCCTCTCATCCTTTGAAGGATAATATAAGGTTGATATGTCTACATGGGATACTGGAGGGCAGGCTGTGCCTCTTTTTCTGACCAGACCACTGGTCAGCATGGGTAGCTGACCTTCAGTCTGGAGCTCAGAACAGGGAGATGACCTTGGACACACTACCTACCATAGTGGCTGCCTAAGTTCTGAGTGTTTTTTAATAGCGACTCCATGTGGCACTCACACAGGGCTTTCCCAGCCAAAGCTTATCAAAGTTGCGATTTTCCTCAACTATTTCTCATTAAAAGATAATTCTCAAGAGATGTTGGGTATCTACCTACTGATTTTTTTTTATTGTTGTTGTTTTGTTTTTGGCTCCTGTGGAAAGAACTGTACCTGGGACCTGCGTCCCTCACCCACTGTGCCAAGCAGGCCTACTCACTCTCTGCGGAGAAGGTCAGAGGTCTAGAGAGCAGCTGGAGGCCCTGCTAGAGGCTCATTCAAGCCATCTCAAAGGGGAAATAAAATATCAGAATACCCAGGACCTGGCACAGGGACAGAAAAGCAATTAAGAAGCAGGCTGTTTTAGGTGCCAGCAATGATAATGATGACAGCTCACGTTCAATATTGGACTCTTTTCTTCCTGGTTTCCTCCCTTTTCTCCCTGCTGGGCAAAGAGTGTCTGCTATTGGACAGCATAAGGAGACAAGGGTTTTGTGGAAAACACCACAGGGCTCCTAGGGACATTTAGTACAGCAAGACATACAAGATACAATGGAGTCAGGTGGGAAGAGTATAGTAGTTTGAATCGGGTGTCCCCCGTAAACTTACGTGTTTTGAATGCTTGGTCCCCAGCTGGTGGCAATCTGGGAAGTGAGCCGCCCTGGAAGAGGTGTGTTGCTGGGGGACAGCTTTTGGGTGCTAATATCCAGTCCCCTTTTGCCAGAGCTCAGCTCACCCTCCAGCTGCTATTTTACAGGAAAAGAAGGAGGGAGGAAGGGAGGAAAGAAAGGCAGAAAAGAAGAAGGAAGGAAAGAGGGGACTGTCAGTCAAGATGGGAAGTGATTAGAACCCTGTGGACCATTGGAGAGAATGTTTATTATGAAAAGCAGCATGACAGTTCCTCGAAAAATTGTAAATGATGTCTGGGGAGATGGTTCAATGGATAAAGCACTTGCCATGCAACTCTGAATGCCTGAATTTGGAACTCCAGAGCCCATGTCAAAGCCAGAAGCTAGGGCAGGCTTCTGCAATCCCAGTGTACCTACAGGGGAAAGGGTGGCAGAGACAAGATAACTTTAGGGGAGCCTTCAAACAGAGAAAAGAGACCCTGCCTTGAAAAAGTGTAAGGGGGCTGCATAGATGGCTTAGTGGTTAAACTGCTTGCCTGCAAAGCCTAAAAACCCACGTTCAAATCTCCAGGTCCTACATCAGCCAGACACACAGTGATGCAAGCATGCAACGTCGTCCATGCACACAAGGGGGCACATGCGTCTGGAGTTCGTTTGCAGCAGCTGAAGGCTGGTGTTCCCATTCTCTCTCTTTCAAACAAATGAACAAAATGTGGAAGATGAAAGCTGACGACGCTCATGCACAGGACAGACAACCACCACAAAGAATTCTTTGGTCCAGAATGCTAAGAGCACCAAAGTGAGAGCCCCTGGCTAGGAGCAAGCCTATCCTTCCTGCTGGGAAAGCTCTCTCTGTGGGGATAGGTTACGAGCTGCAAAGGAAAGCAGGTGCCTGCTGACAAAAGGATCTCTGTCTTTTGGCTCACCAAGTGTAACCCTCAGAAAAAAGACGTCCAGAGTCCTTTGAGTCCTGCTCTTGACCTCAGCCAGGGCTCCTCCCACAGATCAGCTGGCATCTTTTTGTGGCTCACAGAATGGAAGGAAGAACTGCTGCCGCTGAGCTGCGCAGGGAACCTGTCCCGCTGCCTCTGCCGTCCCATGCGCATGTCCACACTGCTAACTCACCCACTCAGCTTCGTCACGAGCCTCGTGCCCACATTCCTGTGAGTTACAGGAAACCATGGTCCACCCCTCAGAAGCCTTGCTCAGGTGGTTGGGTGGAATTACTCTACCACCTGATTCATAATTAGAAGTGCGAATGCCACTAAACAACAAGAAGTGGATTGGCAGGTTCTCAACATCAAGTGCCTCCTTCAACAGATAGCTACCACCCCGCTTGTTGCCCATCTGTGCTCGGGTAAAGACTTGGGAGAATGTCTTCAATAGAACACACCATTCCACTCAGGAGTTAGGACCCAGAAATGACACGCTGCCCTGTAAGTGATGATATGTGTAGTAATGCATGCTAATTTAAAAGGTCACTTATCTTTTCTTTGGACTGATACAGCTGGGAGAGTGAGTCCCAGCAACCTTCATTTTTAGGGGTGAAGGATAAGGGCCCAGGGAGGGGCAGTTATCTGTGTAAAGGTCACAGGACTGTTAGGGCCAGAGGGTTCTCTAGCCTGAACTGCATCTGGCCACCACATTCCAATGAGTGCGTTTTCTCTCTGCTCTGTTTTCCATGAGGCCCAGGGCAAGGTGCGACCCATGACAGGGTAACATATGTGCCACACTGAAATGACCACTGTGTGATCTAAACCCATCTAGTCTTTTCCCAAGGACACTGAAAGCTCATTAGTTTTAGAAGCATATGAGAAGTTTTGTCTGATATTTTATTATGAAAAAAATCTTAAACAGACGTAGTAGTTCTCCCCGATCCATGGAGGAGATATTTCAAAATCCCCAGTAGACAACTGGAACAATGACTACCACTGTGGTATTCTGAGTGTGCAATGTACACCATAGCCTAATGTGTATGTTATTAACCCTCCTACGCAATTGCCCCCAAATGGGACCAATTTGGGAGATGGAGACTTGTGGAGGAGTGGTGTCACTGAGGGTGGGCCTAAAGGTGTTTTAAAATATTTTATTTATTTACTAGAAAGAAGAAAGAGAGAGATGGGGGAGAGGGAGAGAAAGAGAGAGAGAGACAATAGTGCACCAGGAACTCTAGCCACTGCAAACAAACTCCAGATGTATGTGCCACCTTGTGCATCTGGCTTTTTGTGGGTACTGGGGACTCAAATCAGTGTCACTAGGCTTTGTAGGCAAGCACCTTACCTGCTGAGCCATCTCTCCAGCCCTTGGACCTTGAGGTTTATTTGTCCAGCCATACTAGGTGTTCATGAGCTCATGGTTACTGCTCCTGCCCTCTGCTGACGTAAGAAGATGTGAGCCTGTTGCCTGCTGTGCATGATAAGACTTCCCCTCAAGTGTATAACACACAGAAAGCCTTTTCTTCCCATAAGTTGCTTGTGGTTGGGTGTTTTGTTGCAGCAATGATAAGGTAACTGCTATGTGCACTGAGCTGTATATATGTTGTTCCTATATGAAAAGCTTCAAGTTAGGCACAGGGAGAAATCAGTAATAATTAAATCGTAGGTATGTTTTCCGTCTATGTAATTTTATGGTTAGAAGATTCATTCTGGCCATACATCTTAACAGCCTGAGAATATGATGTTTTTGTCTTTTCTTATTGAACTTGAGAGGATGTTATTTTTGTTTTCTTTCTTTCTCTCTTTTTTTTTTTCTTTCTTGTTTTTGTTTATTTAAGGTAGGGTCTCACTCTATCCAAGGCTGACCTGGAATTCACTTGGTAGTCTCAGGCTAGCCTTGCACTCACCAGGATCCTCCTACCTCTGCTTCCCAAGTGCTGGGATTAAAGATGGGCACCATCCCGCCTGGCTATTTTTTTGTTTTCTCTTATTGAGCATGCTCACTTCTTCTCTTAAAGGAAGCATGTATCTGTGCTGCCAGGGCCACTGCTCTTTTGTTTTAGTGCTATTATTAAGGTGAACTGAAGGTAAGCTGCACACAAGCAATGCGATAGCATGACAATTCCTTTAATAACAAAGATGGCCATTAAGTGATTAACAGGCCAGTGATGTACATGGCATGGATTCTCTGGACAGAGATGATTCACACCCTAGTTGCACATAGTGCAAAAGAGCAGGATTTCATAACGCTACCTCAGAACAGATCATTTAAAGCCTATGAACTGGAACTTTCCACTTAATATTTTCAGTCCCCAGTTAATGGACCACAAGAAGTGGAACCTTGGAAAGAGAAACAGATGGATAACGCAGGGGGTGGTGGCTACCGTGGCCTGCTTTAATGGCCTTCTCTGCCTCCCGCTGGCAAGGAAAAGACCCTCATCCCAGGGTTAAGGTGATGGCCAGTACCCACTGTCATAGACAGATGAGATTTATTGGTTGTGTAATCCCCCAGGATACATGAAGATTGCACATGGGAGGCAGGCTGTGTAGAGTCAAATGGGTGGTGTTGCTCCCAGTTCCCACAGGCAGACATGATTAATCAGGTTGAGGGATGCTGTGGGCTGGCAAGGATAAGCAGGAACCACGGTGTGGTCCCCTGGACAAGGAGGGTTGTTTGCCCAGAGTACCTAGTTCAGTGGAGCAGAGTGAGAAGGTTGCGGTAAAGAGACCCGAGGTTTTCCCAGTGTCCCAAGATGTCAAGGTAGGAGATAATATTGAACCTGGCTTTTAGGATTTACACTACCCAGTAAACTTGAAGGAATTTTAGCGACTAGCCAGTCACCTATCACCGAAATCCTAGCACTGACTATACTTGCCCCAAATGCGTCCATCATCTACCCACCAACTGATTCATTTTCAATTTTGAGTTTCACAGAAAAACGAAAATGATAGCGTATCTTAGCAATATAATTCCCTAAATACACCAGCATGGAAATTGTCCATGGTTCCTTTAACAGAGGGTCACATACTGGAAGTTTGGTCCTCAATGTGATATCATGGAGAGGTGGTGCGACTCTAAGATATTAGCTTGCAGGAGGGAGTTAGGTCACCCAAGCTCTGTCCTAAGAAGAGATCTCTGTCCGTCTAGCTGGAGTGAGTTAGGTCTCATGGAACTGGACGGGATGCCATAGGAATGAGGTGTTCTGAAGCCTGGCACTTCCCCTGGACCCATTCTTCTTGCATACACTCATTATCCGGTAATGCCACCCACTATGGGGCTCTCACCAGATGCTAGGCAGATGAGCACAGTCTGGGATGGGGGGTGTCAGTCTTGTCGTATGCTTTTATGAAGTTGGCATTGAACTTGTGCACATATAAGAGCATACAGCAGAGTGTACAGGCAACTCTTGCAGATGAGTGTCAGGGCAGCGTCAGGTTTCAGGTCAAAAGTCAGGGTGGCATCAGTCCCATTTTCCACAAATGAATGCCCACCTGCCTTTATGTGAGTGGCTGGGAAGTTGAAACCAGGCCTGCGCAGTTTGCAAGCAATTGCCTTTAACTGCTGAGCCATTTCCCCAGCCTGCTCAATCTTGTTTTCTCTATCTTCCTTCCTTCCTTCCTTCCTTCCTTCCTTCCTTCCTTCCTTCCTTCCTTCCTTCCTTCCTTCCTTCCTTTTCTTCCATTTCTTTCCTACCTTCCTGTTTTTTTTTTGTTTTTTTTTTTTTTGAGGTAGGGTCTCACTCTATCCCAGGCTGACCTAGAAATCACTCTGTAGCCTAGGCTGGCCTCATGCTAAGAGCTTCTTCCACCTCAGCCTCGAGAGTACTGGAATCAAGCTGGGCGTGGTGACCCACGCCTTTAATCCCAGCACTTGGGAGGCAGAGGTAGGAGGATTGCCGTGAGTTCGAGGCCACTCTGAGAATACATAGTGATTTCTAGATTAGCTGAAGCTAGGTTGCTAACCTGACTAGAAAAAAAAAAAGTACTGGAATTATAGGCATGAACCACCATACCCAAATTCATTCCAATTTTCTGATATTTAAGAATTATAACATCCTTGGCTTCAGGTTTACAAAAATTAGCAATCAGTAGCTATGCCGCTGGAAGCCCTGTCACTCAGAGGCCAGCGCTCTGCTTCCTGACATTTTGTGAAGAACTCTTTCTCCATCAGCTGGTTGGCCAGTGATGCCTTGTGACATGCCCACTTAACAGTGGCCTCAGACTTGGGAGCCCGTGAACCCTTCAGGGATGTGGAGAGGATGGTACACAGCCCCCCAGCTCCCTTCTATGGGATCAAGTCAACCAAAAGCTGGTTCACACTGCCACTGTGCAGCCATTTGCAAGTACAGCAGGTGAAAATGGAACTGTCCCCCTCTTCCCCTTCGGGCCATGGAGAAAAGGGACTTTTGGGAGCAGCTGGCATTATGCATGGGTAGAGGAGGATATGCTGAGAACGTACTGAGAGAAAACCCTCTATGGCCCGCCCATTAGCAGGAAACACTGACTGATGCAATGGATGCTGCACAAGACTAAGCAGGATGAGGGAGAAAATAGCTTTGTCTGGAGCCAAGAGCAAGGCCCCACGGCCATGCTTCTAGTGTCGCCTGAGAATGTGCAAAGGGGAAGAGGGCGCGAAGCGCATGTGTGCCAGTGAGCTCAGTGTTTCCCACCCCAAGGAACCGTGAATAGTTAAGCACAGTAATTATCCCACAGGACGTACCCATCACACACCCTGCAAGGCTCAGGGACCATTCCAGAAGAGATGGAAGAAAGGATGGAAGAGCCAAGGGAGGGGGAGGAGTGCTTTGGAATGCTGTCTCCCAGACACAAAGTGACCATTGCATTCGTGACCTCAGTGGCTGACTCTACCTCTACAACACCTGCATAATATGAAGCCAAAAAAAAAAAAAAAATGTCATGGTATCAAAAGAGAAGAGGGGCATGTTGGAAAGAAAAAGGGATTCAGAAGTGGCACGGGGAGAGGAGGGTGGACAATGGATGGTGGTGAGAGGGGATTACGATCAGGGTGCACTGGGTACATGTGTGGAGATTGTCAATGTAAAGACTTTAGAAAAGCAAATACAGAATCGTGGACAGATGGAGGCAAAGATAACTATGAAAGGTAGAAAATAAATATGGGGAATCCACTCTCGTCCTTCACAGAAGGAGAAACCCCTCCATTCTGACAGGCAGGACCAATTCTAAAGACAGGAGATAACAGAGCAGAGGCCATGGTTCCAGGACAGAGGGTTGTCCTGTTTGGCCGTAACTCTGGGACACGACACAAGATGAAAAGGCAGCCTTGGTACTTCGGAGATGTGGAAGCCTCTGAAAGGTCTTCAGTTTAATTAATTCTGTCAGGGACATGCTGTCCTGAAAGATGAATCTGAGCTCAAGGAGGCCTGATTAGTAGAAGATATTGGAGATTCTAAAACCAGATAGGAGGTCGGTGAGAAATGGACTGTACCAAGCCAGGTGGTGGGGGTCAGGTTCCTAATTGATACCAGCAGTGAGGCCAGGGCGGGGGAGAAAGGATGTCAGGAGAGATGCCAAGAGTGAAAATACACAGGGCTTATTCAGCACCCCAAGGTATAGACGACATAGCATCTTCCCGTGGGAAAGAATCCTGTTCAGTCAGTCCCGAAACACATCTCCACACCTCTGCTCTGTCCCTATGGCCACAAAATGGAACAGCCAACCTCCATCTATGCTGCCTCACTCCTTCAGGTACTGGCGGCCAACAGACCCGCCTGATTACCCAATTCACCACAGGTACACTGAGAGGCAGAAAACGCTGGGAATGAACACCAATGCTGTGAGCCATCTGGGCTCCGTAGTTCCTGTGGGCTTCAGCCGTCTTCTGCCCCTCTCCTCCCCAGGGCAACCATCGCCATGTTTGAAAGAAGCTCTACTTGTCCAGAAGGCTTCCCAGGACATTCAGAGGGCCAGGGCAATGGCTTTGTCGGTCAAGGGTTTGTCGTTCAAGCATGAAAACCCAAGTGCAGATCCCCAAGTGCTTTGTACATACTGGATGGGCGGGGATGCTGGGAGCAAGCTGCTTACCTAGACCAGCCAAATTGGAGAGCTTCGGCTTCAAGCGAGACAACCTGTTATCAATGAATGAGGTGGAGACAGTCAAGGAAGACCTGACACTTCAACCTCTGACCTCCATGCACATGGCCACATGAGCACCCATACATATGTGAACACACACACACACACACATACCAAAACAAACAAACAAAAACAAACAAAGAAAACCACTGAGCCAAGTGTGGTGGTGCACACCTTTAATCTCAGCACTTGGGAGGCAGAGGTAGGAGGATCACTGTGAGTTCGAGGCCACCCTGAGACTACATAGTGAATTCCGGGTCAGCCTGGACCAGAGTGAGACTCTACCTCGAAAAGTCAAAATAATAATAATAATAATAATAATAAACATTTACATAGAGTTCATACTGGGCTTCTACGGTTCCAGGTGATATGACCCTTACCTCCCTCTCCTACCTCTTTTAGCATCCTTCCTGTCCTTGCCCACTGCCTCCAAGCATACTAGCTCCCTGGGGAGTGCGCTGCTAAGATCTTCCCCAAGGCAGCCACTCCTGCGCTTCTCCCTCCGCTCCAGCCACAGCTGACCAATCCCCTAGTCTCAGGTGTCTGCTCTGCTCCTCTGTCCTTATTTCAAGGAGATAGATGCCCTGTAGCAGTTACCTCCTTGTCACTGGGACAAAGCACCTGTGGTGGTTTGACTCAGGTGTCCCTCATGAACTTAATGCGTTCTACATGCTTGACCCCCAGCTGGTGGAAATTTTGGAAGTGGAGACTTATTGGAGGAGGGGTGTTGCTGGGGGTGGACCTTGATGGTTATTAGCCCCTAGCTTGCTTGTGTTAGTTAGGACACTCTCCTGCTGCTGTTGTCCACCTGATGTTGGCCAGGAGGTGATGTACAGCCTCTGCTCATGCCATGTTTTCCCCTGCCATCACGGAGCTTCCTCTCAAGTCTAAAAGCCACAATAAACCCTCTCCTCCCACAGCTGCTTTTGTCGGGTGCCTTCTGGCGGCAACATGAAGCTAACTGCAACACACCGCACCAAAAGTCGATCACGGAAAGAATTATTTAAGCCTAGTTTCCAGGGGAAGCATGACAGGTCAAAGCAGGAATCAGGGGTCCCATCTCCATTATGGGAAGGAAGCAATTTACCTTCTGGACTAGGAGCTAGGCTGTATTACCCCAGCCTCCCCCTCCCCAAACACAATTCCTCCTGCAAAGCTCTACTTTTTTTCCCTTCCTTCCTTCCTTCCTTCCTTCCTCCCTTCCTTCCTTCCTTCCTTCCTTCCTTCCTTCCCTCCCTCCCTCTCTCCCTCCCTCCTTTCTTTCTTTCTTTTTTTCTTTCTTTCTTTTTTTCCAAGGTAGGGTTTCACTGTAGCCCAGGCTGACCTGGAATTCACTATGTAATCTCAGGGTGGCCTCAAACTCACAGCGATCCTCCTGCCTCTGCCTCCCACATGTGCTGGGATTAAAGGTGTGTACCACCATGCCCAGCTAAGGCTCTACTTTTTTTAAAAAAAAAATTTTAATTTATTTATTTGAGAGCGACAGACACAGAGAGAAAGACAGGTAGAGGGAGAGAGAGAGAATGGGCGTGCCAGGGCTTCCAGCCTCTGCAAATGAACTCCAGACATGTGCGCCCCCTTGTGCATCTGGCTAACGTGGGACCTGGGGAACCGAGCCTTGAACCGGGGTCCTTAGGCTTCACAGGCAAGCGCTTAACCACTAAGCCATCTCTCCAGCCCAAGGCTCTACTTTTTAAAGACCCCACAACTTTCCCAAATTGCCACCAGACAAGGACCCAGTCTTCAAACACACGAGGGTTCTGTCATTCAAACCATCACCATCTTCCCTCCTCAATTTTCTCACCTAGCACTTTCTTTTCTTTCCTGACCTTAATCATTGTTTATAGTTAATTGCTTGGCCTTATTCATTTGGTTTCCTACCTCTTTATTATATCGTAAGCTCCAGAAAGGCAGAGCCCCTGCCGGCCTTGTTGAACGTTGGTCCTCAGGGCCTGGCATTGACATGTGTTCTTGGTGTGAACACATTAATGGACTGTATGGGTGAGTGGCTTCTGAGCTCTGCTTCACACGGCTGATGCCTCACCTCCCCTTTTCCGTCCATGAAATGTCTCACACTGGAACAAACAAGCCTTTCAAACTCTTTTGCAAAGTGAGCCGGATCTTCCTGGAGATAGACGATGGCCTTTCTGGGAGTGGCTGAATTTTCTCAGAAGTCCTTATTCATCCTTCGCTGTGGTTTTAAGTGTGAATGTGCAAAATATGCCTCTGGCACTGATGGGTGGGTGAGGCTTCCCAAAAACACTGGCAGGTGTAAATCAGAGATAAGCAGGTGAGGTTTTATCTTTGCTGCAGTTTCACAGAAGCTGTAGGTGCTCCACAGTCCTAGTTAGCAGTCTTTGGAAGATAACAGCACTCTGTTTTTAGAAGAACCCTTGATATTACAATAGCATTTTTGACATGACAGTGTCAACAATAGGCCAGATTTGTATAAATAGAATGAGACACAGCACCGTGCTATTACACCTAACACATGCCCTTTGAGGGTGTGGCAGTGAAGGCCATGTAAAACTGGGGTTCTAGCAACTGAAGGGCGGGTGTGTGTGCATCGGCACACGTGTATGTATGCACACACTTGGTTGATACTGTGTTAGGAAACTGTGACGTACATAGATTTCTACTTGGGTTGTATGTCCACACTGAGTTTGTGCCTGATTGTGTTACTAATACCTGGAAATAAAGTCTACCTAGATTACCAAGTCCACACTTAGCGGGTAAACCAGACAGGTAAGTCGTGGAAGTGGTCTATAAGGGCTGCTCACCGCTTTTGACAATCCCAAAGCCACACACAAATCCATCCCTCAGAATCTTCAGGGCGACACCAGATACTACTTACTTGTCAATGCTCCCCCGGTGACGGTGGTACCTGGCTGAGCTCGAAGGCCCTGTGTGAAAGGTTTTTGGGCGTCAGTGACATATCCTGTATAGCAGGTAGTTTTTCTTTGCTGGCACAAAACACCACCCAAAAGCAGCTTCTGTGAAGAAAGAGTTTATTTTTGGGTCGTCGTTTGGAGGGGAAGCCTTATCATGGCAGGAAAATCATGGCACAAGCAGGATGGCTGGGGCATTACATCTTGTCACATCAGCTGGGCGGAAGTGCCCCAGTCAGCCGGCTCTGAACACCCAGCGCACTCTGGACTAATTAAAACGCAAGCCCCAGCCCCCACCTGCCAGGCTCCACTTCCCAAGTGCTCCTCAATTCTCCCAAATTGCCACTTGCAGGGCAGCAAGGATTCAGAACACAATGGGGCTGTGGGGAATATTTCATACTCCTTCCGTCACATTTGGAATCAGGTACCTCATGACTTTGAACATGAATAAAAGCCTCCTTGTCAGAACAGACAGGATTCATTAACCAGAAGGAGAGGAGCGGGAGCTGATGCTGGCTGTACACTGGCTGTGAGAAGCAGTAACAGGAGAGTAAGCTAAACATGCTGGCCAGACTGTAGAACTAAATCCAGAGTTACCATTAACTGACAATGGAGTGTGTGTGTATGTGTGTGTGTGCGTGTGTTATCTTTGACAACTTGCTAAAGCCCTCTGCTTTATTCAATGTCTCCTTCCAAAGAAGGGCACCTCCTGCCTATATTATGCATGCATGGGTCTAGGAGCTGGCAAGAGGCCTGCCCAAGTAGGTAAGGTAGAGAGGGAGGGAGGAAGGTGGGTCTAGACAAGAACAAACGTCAAAGGCTGGTGAGATGGCTTAGTGATTAAGGCACTTGCCTGTGAAGCCTAAGGACCCATGTTTGACTCTCCAGGTCCCATGTAAACCAGATGTACAAGGTAACACAAGGGTTCAAGGTCGCACATGCATCTTGAGTTCGCTTACAGTGGTTGGAGGTCCTACTGCACCAATTCTCTCTCTCTTAAATAAAAGTCCAGTCTATTGGGCTTCAAAAAGCAAGCAAACAAACAAAAAAACCAAGAACAAAAGTCAGAACACGGGGATGAGAAGCTTGACTCATCTGGTGAGAAATACCTGGGAAATCAGGGAGACGGTGTCTTACATCTAAGTTAAAGTAACCGGAGTAGATTTCACTGCTTGGACTGAATGTTTGAACTGCTTGGGGGTCAAAGACAAGGAAGTGGGTGACATTATGAAGCCAATCTTCATTCTGAAATGGATTCAAGTTTTGTGCAATCTATACATAAGAGCTTGGCCCACAGAAGGCCCTCTCCCTTCCCTCCTGATCACTGAGTTCTTTACACTATAAACACTGCTCGGTCCAGATTTCATGACCCAT
Source organism: Jaculus jaculus (assembly GCF_020740685.1). Taxonomy (NCBI): domain Eukaryota; kingdom Metazoa; phylum Chordata; class Mammalia; order Rodentia; family Dipodidae; genus Jaculus; species Jaculus jaculus. The sequence goes on along the minus strand of NC_059107.1, from coordinate 34,579,615 downwards.
GGAATTGTCAGTGTCCTTATGGTCACTGTGGTTCTACTAAGTTGAGCTCTCGGTGATAGGGCCACACACAGAGTGGTTCCTCAAGTGTAGGCAGGCAGATCGAAACGTGTGGGTGTAATTTAAATACTAAAGGAAAACAGACAATGTTATAAATATAGATATCAACAAAGATATCTAAATTACTTTTAGAAACAAGTAGAAATTCTGTAGTTGAAAAGTATAACAGCCGAATTTGTTGTTAAGTTACAGGAAGGAAGCTGGGTGTGGCGGTGGATGCCTTTAATCTCGGCACTTGGGAGGCTGTGGTAGAAGGTTCATCATGAGTTTGAAGCCAGCCTGGGCTACCTAGTGAGTTCTAGGTCAGCTTTGAGACCTTGCCTCAAAATCAGAGCAACAAAAATTTATTAAAAGGATACTTTAGATTTTAACTGGAAGACGTAAGAATTAACACATTTGAAAATAATTCAATAGAGATTATGTACACCAAAAAAAAAAAAGCAGAAAGAGAGAAGAAGAGGAGGAGGAGGAGGAAGAGAAAAAGAACAGACTCAGAGGAATGTGAGACACCATCAGAGACATCAACAGCACTTATGAGGAATACAAAAATGAGTGAAGAGAGTGAAAAAGTAGTAAAAATATCTGACCCTGTCCCAGTTATTAAAAAGCAACAAGGCACACACCCAGACAGCTCAAGGAACTCCAGAGAGCATAAACAAAGAAACCCACAGGCAAACACATTACCATCAAAATTCTGAACTCCAAGACAGAAACTCCTGGAAAAAAGAAAAAAGCTGAAAAAAAAATTGCTCACCATGTTATAGGCTGACATAGAAGTCCCCCCTGGGATTTCCAGGCTTCTTGTGTCTCAGAACAAGGAAATGGACCATAACACATGGATGGTGAGAGAAGCAAAAGTGGTTTATCAAGAAAGAGAGCAATTTCAGGGATGGAGGTGAGCCAAAGTTAGGAAACGGGACAGATGCTCATTAGCACCTGTTCCCAGTGATGGAGACCTTTATGTCATCTGTACTTTGTGTCTGTATGCACATGCATGTGTGTGTGCACGCACACTCACACGCACACATGCAGATGCACTGTGTATGATACATTGCAGCCTTGGAAGGTGGAGTATTCAATCTTTCTCCCACTGGTTTCTTTAAAATATATTTTATTTATTTATTTATTTATTTGAAAGAAAGGGAGAAAAAAAGGAGAGAGAGAGAGAGAGAAGAATGGGCATGCCAGAGCCTCCATCTGTTGCAAATGAACTCTAGACACATGTGCTACTTTGTGCATCTGGCTTTAAGTGGTTAGTGGGGAATTGAACTTGGGTTCATAGGCTTTGCATAAAAGTGCCTAACTTCTGAGTCATCTCTCCAGCCTCTCCCCATGAAAATTAAATATCTTTGAAAATAAATACCAAGAGAGCCTGTTGCTAACAGACCTGCCTTGTAAGAAGCACTAAAGGAAAATGCCTCAGGTTTGTTATGGTTTGACTCTGAAATGTTCCATGTTTTGATCACTTCTCCAGCTTGTACCACTGTTTGAAGGTGATAAGCCTGATGGGTAGAGATATGTCACTAGAGGTGGGCCTTTGAAGGGTACATCTGCCCCCAACTCCACCCTGCACTCTCTGCTGTTGGCTTACAGTTTCAAGGGGTGGGAGTTTCCTGATGGCAGGGAAATCATGGTGTGAAGCGGGAAGCTGGCTCACATCATCAGCTATCAGCAGGGAGGAAGAAGCAAGAATGAGTGGACCTCCACACCCAGTGACACATTTGCTCTAAGGCTCCACCCCACCCCCAAAGGCACAATATGTCACCACACTAAACAGCTACTCTGCCTCATCCCTCCTGCACAGTGGTCTGAATCCATGAGCCAAAGTAATCCCTTTTCTTTTTACGTTTATTTTTTGAGGTAGGGTCTCACTCTAGCTTAGGCTGACCCGGAATTCACTGTGTAGTCTCAGGGGGGCCTCAAACTCACAGCGATCCTCCTGTCTCTGCCTCTCGAGTGCTGGGATTAAAGGCATGAGCCACCATGCCCGCCTTGTACCCCTTTCTTCTTGAACTTGTTTCTGTCTTATTTTGGTCACAGTGATACAAAAATAACTAATAGGAGCTTGGAAAGGTGTGACGGCAGAGTGTAATTAAAATCTACATTAAAAAAAAACAAATAGTAATGGTAATTGCACATTTCTCAGCATGTTTCTGCTCTACCAGCTGACTTAAGAGCCAATTTGTATAAAAAATTAGTAGGACCTTTAACATATAGAAATGCATGGCGTGTGGAACACTTTTGCCAGTCACAGCACAGGGCGTTGAGAGGGAGTACTGTGAAAGCACCGTGTCAGAAACATAGATCCACATGCTGTGTCTTTCCACAGTGTCGGGGTTTATTGAACAGCAATAACTTCATTAGGTACGGTGCCTTTAATGACAGCAATTTGTCAGTTCTGCTTGCCTTGATATCTCTGTCTGAAGCAAGCATAAGTTCTTCGTTTGCTTATATTTTTTGGGACTGAGTCTTACTCTAGCCCAGGCTGACTTGGAACTCACTCTATAGCCCCAGACTGGTCTCGAACTCACAACAAACAGGTTCAGAAGTAATTTTCAAAGTCCCTCTGGGTAGTCAGTCCCCTTTTATCCTGTGATGAGAAATAGCCATATTCTTCTTATTATTATGCAAATAATGCCATTTGACTGACTTAAAAATATTTTAATCGACACTGTATTTGCTTGAGGTATGCCCGAGGGAGTTCTGCATTACTTTAATAGCTGGTATGATCATTTTAACCTGTCTAAGCTTTGAGAGATTTTTAGGTTTATTGGATGATAATAGATTTCCTTTCTTCTAAAAGAAGATTGCTTGATATCTTGAAGGTCACAGAAAGTTCATCACACCAAAGACTGTAATGATATCCAAGTGTCTACTTTGCGACTGCGCCTGTAGGATCTACACCTGTACTTCTGGAAAGATTGAGAAGTGCATAATTGGCTCACTATTTTTAGTAGGGAAGGGGTGCTACTGACATCACTATCGCTCAGTTTTTAAAAGTAATGGTTATTTCTCCTTCAACAGAGAGGAATATGCATCATATTTAAAAAAACACCAATCACTTCAAGAAAAAGTTAGAAGCAATATATAGAAGGTACATGCAGAAAATTATAAGAGCTGGCTCAAGATAGTCTAGCAAGGTTTAAGAGATTTGGCAGAACAGCATCCTCATATCATTTTATAATTTTAATATAGTTCCACAAATTCTAACAAGACTCTAGGGGATATTTAAAACTTATTTTAAATCTCATGTAAAAAGAAGTCAAGAAAAATAGACAAAGGATGTATACAAAAGAAGGGTGAGGCTAGACTTATATTGCCCAGTGATAAATGTTTTAAAGAATTCAAATTCAGCTGAAGAGATGGGCTAGTGGTTAAGATGCTAGCCTGAGAAACCTAGGGACCCAAGTTTGATTCCCCAGTTCCCACGTAAGCCAGATGCACAAGGTGATACCTGTGTCTGGAGTTCAATTTTAGTGGCTAGAGGTCCCGGTGTGCCCATTCTTTCTCTTCTCTCTCTCTCTGCCTCTTTCTCTCTCTGTCTCAATCTCAAATAAATTAACTAAATATATATCTTTTAAAGGGAGCTGTATATGGTTGCACACATCTTTAATCCCAGCTGAGGTAGGAGGATCATCGTGAGTTCAAGGCCACTCTGAGACTACATAGTGAATTCCATGTCAGCTTGGGCTAGAGTGAGACCCTACCTCGAAAAACCAAAAAATAAAATAAAATCAATTAATCAGTAAATAAAAAGGATTAAAGAGATGGCTTAGTGGTTAAGGTGCTTGTCTGCAAAGCCAAAGGATCCAGGTTTGATTCCCCAGGGCCCACGTCAGCCAGATGCACAAGGGGGCACACACATCTAGAGTTCATTTGCAGGGCTGGAGGCCCTGGTGCTCCCATTCTCTCTCCCTCCCTCTCTCTCTCTCTCAAATAAGTAAAGAAATAGATACAATAAAAGAATTAGAATTACCAATAAAGTATTGCAGCATTTGATAGCAACAGAGCCTTTCTTAGCTCTGGTTGGGCTTAGCTTAGTTGTTAGAAGGTAGGGCACACAACAGCCACTAGAGTTAGCCAAGCCAGTGGCTCTCTCAAGTCCTTTGTCTTACAATGTCCAAAGAAGCGACAGGCGTAGACCAAGTAGAAGGGCAAGTTAAGCAAAGCTTTGTTCTTAGACAGTCAAGCAGAAAGCTCTCAAGCTGAGGGACCTGAGCCAACAAGCAGTCTGATGGCCAGGGCCAGGCATTCTTAGGCCCCGCAGGGTTGTAAATTAGGTATCAGGTATCAGGATGGATTACATTGATTACTTTGAGTGTATGTGGGCTTTCTACCCTGGAGGTGTTAGTTAGGCATCATGTCAGGCTATTTTGAATGTATGTGGGGGCTCTTGATTAAAAAAAAAAAAGGCACAAGGGCACAAGGGCACAAGGGCACAAGGGCTGGTGGCCAGCTGACATCTTGGTGAGTCAGGGCATTTGGGGATTCAGTTCTTAGACTCTGTTACCTGGACTTGTCATGATATTCTACTCTGGTCTTTAACCTGGACACCTACAAAATGTGGGCTAAGTTTCTTCTAATTCCTATCAGTAGTATCACCCAGCAGAAGAGGAAAACAGAAATATTCATGAAGAAGAGAATTAATGATCATGGAGATATAAATCAAAACCACTCAAGGTATGATTTCACACTGTAGTAACAGTGGCTATCAGAGACACTAATGAGGGACAAAGGAGGCAAGAGTCTCCATGTTAAAGAAACAGGCAGATGAGCACAGAACGAAGATTCTCCTAGGGGACATCTGTTTCTCCCACCTCTTTAGCACGCTGAGGGCTTGTCTTTTGACTAGGTGTGTGGCAGGCTCACTTGGACTGACTCTGAAGGCCATAACTTAAGTTTCCACCCAGGACCAGAGGACTTTCTCTGGTCAGGAGGAAGTGGCTCTTCCCTTCTATATGGAATTAAAAAAAAAAATCCCAAGGAGGGGTGATTGTGTGATTGTGTTGTTGTGTGTTTCCCTTTCTAATGTCCCCAAGGAAACAGGAGGAGAGAGAGGAATCTGCTGTCCTTAATGACCTCCACGTCTGCTAACATCTACTTACCTACAGCAATATAGGTACAAAATGTTATTCTGCAGCACAATTGAAAACAGCCAATTGTGCTATTATTTCTGTGAGGCAGTTGATGTCTTGTGGAAAGCTGACATTTAATTTCCTGCAATTGTATATCTAACTACAGATTGACATGAGTCCTGGTGTCAGGGTCTCTGTCAAGGATAGTCTATGAAACTGGCCAGCCCTGTCCCTCTCCCCCTTCACATTAAAAAAGCAGATTGTAACAATTACTTAATATGTCTTAAGTTCAGTGCCAATCACTTTATGGTATAAAAGTCATAGGATCATTTCACTAACCCTAATCCTTCCCTTTACTGCTGCAAACCCCAAGATTAAAATCAATTAGGAGACCTGTGTTGGCCACAGAGCAGTGAGTGCCAGGGGTAGGACCAAAATTCTGATCAGAGAAGCTGTATGATGAGGTAAACAAAAGAGAGAGAAATTGGCTAGGTAGTCCAGGGTAGCAGTACTCTGAGAGAGAACAGGGTATATATTTGGCTAAGGGTCTAATTACTTTTTCATCTCTTTTCCTCTAAAGGTTTCCCCTTTCTTGGGAAATTGACATGCAATCCACATTGACCAACTCACCCCCCATCCTGTATCCTGAGTCTGTGTTGTTCTCTCTGACTCACCAGCCAATCAAGGTCCTGTATATAAATGTAACCAACAAAGCTCATATAACTCAATGACTAGTCTACATCCATCCCCAAGGTGATAAGAAACCCTGATCCAAGTCACCCTGTGGACTTCCCACTCAGGACCCCTCAAAACTCCAGGGATCTCTGCTCTACTGTCTGTCCTAAGCGAAATCTTGCCTAACAGTATCCCATTTCTGTGGACCCCTCCAGCTGTACAGCAGCTCTCCTTTTTCCTTCTCTTAAAATTTATAATAAAACCTTTCTAAACCTCACCCTCTGTGGTCCGTGGATTTCACTGGTTAAATTCACAAGACAAGAACCTGAAGGCCTCTGGCTCAATGGAATTTTTGTGTGACTATGAGACTCCAGCACCCTAACTCCTCAGTTAAAAGCACCCCCAAGAGCTGAGAAGGGCTCGGTGACTCTCATAGACACCCCATATTCCTGTATTGGTATCTTCATATTTTATTGATCTACTTGAAAACACAAACATAGACACACACACACACACAGAGGCAGAGAGAGACAGAGTATGGGTGCACCAGAGCCCCTCAAAAGAATGCCAAATGCATTCCCCACTTTGTGCATCTGGTGTACACGGGTACTGGGGACTCAAACCAAGGTTGTTAGACTTTGTGGGTAAGCCTCTGAACTGCTGAGCCTTCTCTCTAGCCCCTGTATCAGTATCTTTAGATAGGACCTCTCTGTGACAGCCTCCCACTCAGCTCCACCATCGAGGGAGCGGCACTTGTGAGGCCGTCTCTGTGATCCTTTTATTTTATTACAGAAAAATGATAAATATCCAGTGAGAAAAGAAGAAATTGTTACACCGATATTTATTTAGGTTTGTGCTTTGCAAAGTATACATCTTGGAAATAGGAAAGAAGGCCCAATAGAGCTAATGTGTTTTGCATAAATATTGTTATTCTTGTAACTTGGAGCTAAGCAAACATTGACTTATATATTGTCCTGGGAGCCTTGGGGGAGATATTAGCATAAAAACCATTTGTCTTCTAAATACAAGGACTAACTCAAAAATGACAGAACAGTGTAATCTATCTGTGGATAAATATCTCTGAGATGACTTAGGAAAAACTAAGAAAATCTAGGGCTGGTCATGTTGTCCAGCAACCTGGAGACCTGACATTGTTCTTCCCTGGGTTCACTCACTGTGGGGCAGGATTTGGGTGACACTGACAGGGGCCAGCAGGGAGAGCAGGAACCCAGAGGTGGCTTTTGCTCAAAACCCCTGACTCCTCACGTGGGCCCATGAGGTAACTAGAAACAGGAAGTGTGGAATTTCTGTCTCAACTTTGACTCGAATACCTGACTGACTCTACAGGAGTTCTCTCCATCCCACAACCCATTCCCCTTCAAGACTGAAAGCATAAAGCTAAGTCATCGCCTCAAACATACAGCCATCTTGAAAAGCAAAGACTCTGGGGACAGACAACCTCCCAGGTGAGGACATCTGTCTGTGAGAACAAGGCTGCACCTTGGAGTGAGAGTAATTCTCTTTCTTCTAATGGTTATTTTGTTGTTTGCATGTAGTATGTATGTATGTATGTATGTATGTATGTATGTATGTATGTATGTATTTGGAGGTAGGGTCTCACTCTAGCTCAGGTTGACCTGGAACCCACTGTGAAGCCCAGCCTGGCCTCAAACCCACACTGATTCTCTTACCTCAGCCGACTCAGTGCTGGGAGTAGAGGTGTGAGCTTCCACCCCCAGTAAGAATAAATATCTTGAAAGCCACTTTGTGCATCTGGTTTTACATGGTACTAGGGAAGTGCAAGAAAGCCATTTAACCTGTGAGCCATCTCTCCAGCCCCAGAAGTAATTATCTTGCAGGACTCAGACTTTCCTCCTCACCAGTGGCAGCACTGAAGAGTTCTTTAGGCCGCCCCACAGTTCACCTTGACCTAGACTTCCTAATTATGCATACCTCTTGCCCCCCTGTCCCAATGTTTTCTCTATGTAAGTGGGAAGCTCTATTTAAGTGTCAGCACCCCAATGATGGACCTGGACTTCTTCTCTTCTTCCCAAGTGCTAATGAAAACCCCTCTCCACTTTTCACCATTGCCAGCATCATTAATACACTTGGTGCATTGGGATGGGTGGCTGAAACCTAGCATGTTTGGGCTGCTAGAGCCTTGGCTTTTGTTCTCTTAACTTCATTTATGATCTAGGTGGTCTACCTAAGAAACTCACACAGGTCACCAGGAGGAAGGAAGAGGGCTCCATACCTAGAAAGAAAAGCTCTGCAAAGCCAGGGAAGAAGGCCTCAATGCTGCTCAATCTCAGGCCTGGTTCCTTCGGCATGCGTGGTCCCATTCATTCTGCCCCTAGAACTATGACCGGTCATGCAGGTCCATGACCTGTGTCCCAAAAGAAATCAGAGAGAACATTGGATGGACTCACGGTTAAGCCATATGGGGGAAAGAATGCCACGCCTGTGACAGCCTTAAAATTTATAGAAAACCATGAAGTGAAAGTTAGAAGGTATGTAGATTTCACCATGATGATATAGTTACTGGTTTTGAGGGCAGCAGAACCTCTCAAGACAGGAGCTCTTGAATTCATTGTTTTGTAACTTGCACAAACACAGACACAGCAAAAGGACAAGTTAAGCAAGGTGTATTTTAGGAAAGAAATAAAGCATCAAGCCTCTGAGTTGAGAGGGGTCCCAAGAGGGTAATCTGCATGGTGACTTGGCTCAGGGTTTCTTGTAACCTGGGGGATATAAATTAGGCATTGGGTTGGGATGACCATTACCGGTTAAGTTTATATAGAAGACCTTGATTAGTTGGTGGGTCAGGGAGAACAGTATAGATTCAAAATGGGCCCAGCAGTCAGGGGGAAATAAAAACAAACCATGAAAATTCCTAGAAGAGGGCAGAGCCAGGAAGCTTCCTTCATCATGAGTTAGGTTTAGGGTCACACTGAATTGTGTTCTAGCCTCACTAGGTTTCCCTGACATGTATGTCTTTTGAGCCCGTGTCCCTAACTACCTGCCTACAAACCTACCTACAAAAGAAGGTTTCCTTGCTCCTTACCTCTCTCAGTGTCAATCGATAGTGGGGGTCTGGGAGCACTTCCGGAAGGGTTCCAGGTTCTTGTGTCCTGAACAAAGAACTGAGCAGAGACATATACTTACTGAACAAGTGGAGATAGTTTGTTAGGAGAAAATACACTTTGCTGAGATCATGTTTACTAGCTGGGCACCCACCATTCAAAGATTTGGGGCTTTTGACATCAAACAAAATGAAATTTTGGGGTCATTTGAATAACTCATTTTCTTATTTTTTTTATTTTTGGTTTTCTGAGGTAGGGTGTCACTCTAGCTCAGGCTGACCTGGAATCCAATATGTAGTCTCAGGGTAGCCTTGAACTCATGGTGATCCTCCTACCTCTGCATGGTAAGTGCTGGGAATTAAAGGCATACACTACCACATACCTGGCTTCTTGTGCATTAAAAAAAGTATTTTATTTATTTATTTGAGAGAGTGTGTGAGAGAGAAAGAGACAGAAAGAGAAAGAGACAGGCACAGACAATACAGGTGTGCCAGGGCCTCTTGCCCCTGTAAATGAACTACAGACCCATGCACCATTTTGTTCATCTAGCCTTATGGGGGTATGGGAGAATTGAACCCAGGATGTTTAACTGCTAAGCCATCTCTCCAGTCCCTCTCGTGAATTTTCTTTATGTTACATGTAGTTCTATCTACAGCTTCCTGTATCACATCTCATTATCATCTTAAGTCTCCATCTAGGAGTATGTGTGTTATAATGAGCTGTAAGGTCACCTCCAGACATTCTGAAATGCCTCTGTGCCTTCATCAGTGACCAAGTTTAGTTGGCCTCAGCTGGAGGCAGAATTCTAGTTTTCACAATTTGCTTTTATAATTTTTTAAATAATATTGTATTTATTTGACAGAGAGAGGCAGATTTACACACACACACACACATACACAGGCACTACCTTCTTCTAGGATCTTTTCATGTTTTTTTTTTTTTTTTTCCCCACTGCTGGGCCCATTTTGAATCTAAACGATTTTCCCTGATCCACCAAGTAATCATGGTTTCCTATATAAACTTAACCAGTAAAGTTCATTCCAACTCAATGCCTAATTTATATCCCCAGTGTTATAAGGAACCCTCATATATGTGGGTGTGTATACATATGGAGAGAGAGAAAATGGGTACGCCAGGGCCTCTAGCCACTGTAAACAAACTCCAGATGCATGTGTCACTTTGCGTATTTGGCTTTACAAGGGTCTGGGGAATTGAACCCAGGACTTTAGGCCTTTTGGGCAAGGGCCTTAACTGCTGAGCAATCTCTCCAGCCCAACTTGTTTTTTTCGGGGAAGGAGAAAGAGTATGTTTCAGCTTACAGTTCCAAGTTCCAGTCCATCATAGAGGGTGGTGGCAAGAGCTGGTGAAGGCTCAACATGGCCATTCTTCTATGCTGTTTGCTACCTGTGTGCATTGTCTCCAGGACCTCGTTCTCTGTGCTATTCTGCTTGTGAGACACTTAAACCACCGTTCCTTTCCTCGAGGTGATCCTGACTCAGGTTGCCTTCCTTCTCAGTGGCTACATCCTGCTGCTGCCTCTGCTGTGATTTTTTTTTTAATATGTTAATGTGATTGTGGGACCTTGTTTGAAAGGACACAAGAAAAGAGGCCTTGCTCTTGAGAAGCATGACCTCGCAGCTCTGGAATTGTTTCATTGTATCGTTTGTACTAGAACATCCAGTCAGAAGCTGAGAAAGCACTGAATCCCATCACCTTTCCCAAGATCCCAAAGGGCCACGTTACATAAAAACATGGTGTGGGGCGGGGGTAAGGGGCACTGGAGAGATGGCTCAGTGGTTAAAGTGCTTGTTTACAAAGCCTGATGGTCCAGATTTGATTCCCCAATACTCACACCAAGTCACATGCTCAAAGTGCCGCATGCATCTGTAATTATTTACAGTGGCAAGAAGCCCTGGTGCACCCATTTCCCGACCCCCCCCCATCTCTGCTTGCAAATAAACAATTTTTAAAAAGCATGGGTTTGGGAGTTGGAGGAAGGATCACATTTCTGATCAGATTCTATGCGGATCCTCAAAGCTTCCTTTGACTTTGCCTTGCAATGGCATTCCTTTACTTCCTGTGTTTTGTCTTTTTAATTTTAATTTCTTTTTAGAGAGAGAGAGAGAGAGAGAGAGAGAATTGGAGTGCCAGGGCCTCAGCCACTGTAATCATCCAACCCTAGATGCTTTCACCACCTAGTGGTCATGTGTGACCTTGTGCTTGCCTCACCTTTGTGCGTCTGGCTTATGTGGGACCTGGAGAGTAGAACATGGGTCCTTAGGCTTCTCAGGCAAGTGCCTTAACCACGAAGCCATCTCTCCAGCCCTACTTTGTCTTTTTAAACAGCAATCCATGGCTCAAAAGGCTGGCACTGCTGTCCTCATCCTGTGATCATCCAAGGAAGAAGGCTGGTGAAGCAGGCTGGCCGTATTTCCCAGTGCCTGAGGATGAAGCCGACGAGGCTGGTTGATCGCCAGGTTGGCAGTGGGATGGGGAGAAAGAACAGGCGCCTGCATCTCTCACTCACTACCCTGGGAAGAATTCCCAAACACCACCACGTAGGAAGAAGCCAGAGCTTGTCACAAGAGCCATGTGTCATTCCAAAAATCACTTCCATTTTGCTTTGTTTGGCTTTTTAAGTGATGCTGTTTGTAGAATTTAGATTTTGAGAATGTGATGAGTGCTTAGGACACTCTAAAATAGCATTACATGTATGGCTCCGTCGCTGCTGTTATAAATAACTCTGTGTTCATCCTTAGAGCTTGACAAATATCTTTAGGGTTGGAATTCTGGCTCAGTGGTTCTGTGTGCTTCCTATGCACACAGGGTCTAAGGGGGACCGAGACCGCCCGAGTTCAAATCTCCAGCTTCTAGGTAAAACAGCTGGGCATGGCCACATGTCCGTAACTCTGGTTCCACAGCGCAGCAGAGACCCAAGAATCTAGGGAGCCCTGCAAACCCTGGAATCAATCTAAAGAGATTCTGGTTCAAAATAAGACCAGCTAGAAAAGCAATGGGGTAGAACACAGGTGCTCCCAGGAACCACAGGCAAGCAACCCCCAGTGCACGTGAATACACGGGGCACTGCCAGGGTACACACGTGTGCATACAACACACTCGGAGCACATACGCACACCATACACATCACACACATACATACATTTAAAAAATAATAAAATAGCTAAAAATATATATCTTTTATCTACTACACTATTGATTGGTATGGACCAAAAGCAGCAGTTGCAGTTAGGAAAGCTTGAGTGAAATTCAGTAAACTCCAACTTATTCTTTCAAGTTTTAAAAGTTTGTGCTTATGAATCAAAGAGACATGAAATAGGTGTTCTGTGAGACTTCGGGCAGGGTTCTCCCCTGCCAGAGAAGTAAGTGTTCTGTGAGACTTGGATAGAACAGATTCTCAACTAGGAGAGTCAGAACAGACTTCACAGACTGAAAAACACCAACCAAGTGGCAAAGACGAGAGGCAAGGAAACTTTCTTTCATTAGTAGTCACGGACAGGACGCAGGCCCAAGAGAACATAGACGTGTCAACCTGCCCTGATGAGACTCGAAGGGCACTGCAATCCGAACTAAAACCTTACTCATCCGGACAGTGGCCATGATTAGCCCTCTGCTTTCTACTTCCAGCTTCTTCCTTTTCTAGGAATCTCCAACTCCCACCACTGGAAAAGGGACAATGTCCTTTGTAAATTGTGCATAGCTCTGAAATTCTTGCTTCAGCCAGCTTCCTGGGTGCATGGTCTCTCCTCCTCCTTCCCCTCCCCTTCCTCCCCTTTCTCCTCCCCCTCCTCCTTTTCTTTCTTCTTCTTCTTGTTTTTGGTGAGGTAGGGTCTCACTCTAGGAGGCTGACCTGGATTTCACACTGTAGTCTCTAGGTGGCCTCGAACTCACAGTGATCCTCTTACTCCTGCCTCCCCAGTGCTGGGATTAGAGGCAAGCGTCACCATGCCGGGCTCCTTCCCTTCTTTATGTCCTCAAAATTTTATCTCCTTGTGCAGGCGGTGCTCTCTGTACCTGCGAGAGGGCCTGAGGCTGCTGTGGGCTGTTAGAACCAGGTGCACCGCATGGGAAACAGGAAGTGAGTAAGGGCTGCTGTAGGCTTGCTTACCAAGAGCACCCACATCTTTCACCATGGCAGTATAGCTCCTCTTTTATTTTTCACTTCTCAAATCTTCTAGCCCTAACTCGGAGCCAGATGGGAAAGAGAATGCTGGAGAACATGGAAGCAGCATCAAGTTAGGAGAAGGCAATTGTGATTGTGTGTCAGAGCAGTTAATGGGTCGTGTGGGAGGGAAATGAGCCACACAGGAAATAGGCACCTGATTTGCCAAGTCAGGAGACGTAGAAGTGTATTGAATTAGCAGGAAGTAACCTTCTTCTGCAAAGCCTTTTGTCTTCATAGGAAGACAAAGAGGGACAGTCACTCCGTTCCCTGGTTGTACACTTTGGAGAAATGACCCTACACCATGATTCAGCTTAGTCATATCCCCAACCCATGACTAGACTAAGTATAGTTACTGGAAGATGTGAAGATATCTCACGGAATATAAGGAGCTGTGGGGAGAATTCCAAGTGTTCTTTTAACTAGCCACAGGAACTCAGCCAGTTTCTTATCCAGACAGTGGAGCATCTCATCACCCCAAACCTTGAGTTCTGATTGGTTTGCTTGTCTAGGGGATGTTTTCTTGGAAGGTGTTTCTTTTTCCTTGTATCTCTTTTAATTTATTTTTATTTTTTAGACGTGGGGGGTGGGGAGAGAATTGGCCCACCAGGGACTCAGCCACTGAAACTGAACTCCAAACGCTTGCGCCACCTAGTGGGCATGTGCGACCTTGCGCTTGCCTCACCTTTGTGCTTGTGGCTTACTTGGGATCTGAAGAGAGATTGAACCTGGTTCCTTAAACTTCACAGGCAAGCGCCTTAACCGCTAAGTCATATTTCCAGCCTTGTTTATTTATTTATTATTTTGCAGCAGCATCTTGCTATGCAGCTAAAGCTTGCCTATAACTATGTAGCCAAGGTTGGCCTCAAATTCTCAATTTTCTTTTTTTTCCTCAATTTTTATTAACATATTCCATGATTCTAAAAATATCCCATGGTAATACTCTCCGTTCCCCCTTTCCCCTTTGAGATTCCATTCTCCATCATATCCCCTCCCTGTCTCAATCAGTCTCTTTTATTTTGATGTCATGATCATTTCCTCTTCTTATGATGGCCTTGTGTAGGTAGTGTCAGGCACTGTAAGGTCATGGATATCCAGGCCATTTTATTTCTCAATTCTCAATTTTCCAGAGTGCTAGGATTACGGGCCTTCATTATGACATCCAGCTCTTGGGCATGTTTTTAATTCTCATCCCCACAAATGAGCATGGCAGGGAACAATCACTTTTATCTTTGACCTCCATTCAACCATCATTTAACTGACTAGTATTCCACTGGGCTGTTCCAACAAGGGAAGACATTCATACTGACTCAGCTTCAGGCTAAAGTGGGTCAAAGGTGAGAGTCAGCACAAGGTAGGTGAATGAAAGGCATGTTTTGGAACTGTGGTGGTCTGAATGTAAAATGTCCCTCATAGCGTCAAGCGTTTCTCATTAAGCCTCCTATTTAGTCCCCAGTTGGTGGAGTCTTTGGGAGATGAAACCTAGTTGGGAGTGATGTGTCGGGGGTGGAGCTTGGGATATTACAGTTCAGCCTATTTGCTAGTTTGCTCACCCTGCTGCTGTGGTAAGATGTGAGCCAGTCACCTGCTCTATCATGCTTTCCCCGATGAGATGAAACTTCCCCTTGAGACTGTAAATTGAAATAAATCTTTCCTTCCATCAGCTGCTTCTGGTTGGATATTTTGTCCCAGCAACATGAAGGTGATTGCTACAAGGCATGATTCCTCAGAATGAATGTGGCACTGTACCCTAACCTATAAGCAGTTTTTTTCTTTTTTTAAATTATTTTTATTCATTTATTTGAGAGAGAGAGAGAGAGGCAGATAGATAGGAGAGGTGGGGAAGAGAGAGAATGAGAGTTCCAGGGACTCCAGCCATTGCAAACAAACTCCAGACGCATGCGCCACCTTGCATCTGGCTTATGTGGGTCCTGGGAATCAATCTGGGTCTTTTGGCTTTGCAGACAAGTGCCTTAACTGCTAAGCCATCTCTCCAGTCCCTATAAGCAGTTTTCAAGCATCACCACTGATAAGACAAAGCTTTGTAAGAACTGAAGCCCTGGGGAGACAGAAAGCCATGTGGGGTTCTGGGCTACAGGAAGTGTTCAGAAAATGAGCAAATTTCACAAGAGGTTGTTTGCTTCAGAATGATGTGATCACATAGGGTCAGACTCTCAAGCCAGACTGTGCATCCCAAACGTGGCCCTGTTATTTACCCATTTCCATCACCTTGACAAGATCCTCAGCCTGATGAAGCCTCAGTTCTCCAAATGGAAAAGGGGAGAAATGGTCCGACTTACCATGTAAGACAATTGGATGGTGAAACGAAATAACAATGCCCAGGTTGTGTTTAGACACAAAATGCTAATAATGATCTTGCACAATCTGCCTTGTAATGACAATGGTATTAAGTTGACTATAGCCTTCTACACACAATGCTCCAGAATGAATGTACTTATTAACAACTTCTACAGTCTAGCCAGCTCATATTCAGTCTTTGGCAAGATGCCATGGGCTGCATGGATCTTATCCCATTCTTCTGAGCCCTAGCCAAGAGAACCCTCTGGGTAAGCTGGGTGCTGAAGAGTGACATACAGAGGAAGTAATGTTGATCCAGCATGTGATTTTGCCTGAGAGATGATGTGGGGAGGTTGAAGTCCTGTCATGATGGATATTAGGAAACTGTCTGCAACACTGTGAGTTTTTCCTGGTACCCAGTCAGTACTGTTTTCTTCAATATATCACATACATTTGAACACAAAAAAAGAGGGGTGAGAGGAGGTAAAATTTCCATTTACTGGGTAACTATCACATAGTAAATAAGTATTCACCACTTAATGAAATGTTAAAATTAAAACTCAATATTTTAATGTAAGAGATAAACAAGACACATTTCTGCCCCCCCCCAAAGCTGATAGTAACAGACTGATTCAAGGGGTGAAACAAGATCAATATCCTATAGGTTATGAGAAGCATTCTTAAGTGTACAAAGACATGCTGTGGACCCTCGAAGGAAAGAGAACTTATGTGTTCCAATGTCAGCCCACACTGTTCTCTCACAAAGCCATTGGCTAAATGGAAGTAATCCATCTCCCTTTAGTACTAGTTTTATTTATTTATTTGTTTGTTTATTTAGAGAGAGAGAGAAAGAGAGAAAATAGGCATACTAGGACGTTTGCCACTGTAAGCAAATTCCAGATACATGTGCCACTTTGTGCATCTGGCTTCACATGTGAACTGAGGAACTGGATCCTGGTCATTAGGCTCTGCGCACAAGTGCCTTAACTGCTAAGCCACCTCTCCAGTTCCATTTCCCTTTGTAAAGTACTGTTTTACTTTCCTCATAACCATTATCAGAGCTGGTAAGTTTTAAAAAGTTTTTCTTTATTGTTGTAGACCAGCATAATGGCTGGTAGGTTTTTCTTATATCTGATGGTTTGGGGTTCAAGAAAGCATCTCAGGGAATAGCTGCTTGCAGTGCAAAGACTCCAGAAGTAGCTTGCACACTGAATAGAGGTAGATAACCTCCTGTCAGAACAGGAAAGTCACTCATGTTCTGGCTCATTCACTCAGAGAAAGGATCCTATACCATGATCTAAATTCATAATTAAAGGTAAGTTCCACAAGGTTGGAAAAAGAGTTTACATTTTCTATTACACTTGGTACTATATTATTATTTTTATTTATGTTCAGGAGAAAGAATGAGAAATAGAGACAGACAGACAGACAGAAACAGAGTATGGACAAACCAGGGTCTCTTGCAGCTATAAAGTCTTAACAGTTGTGCCACTTTGTACATCTGGCTTTACTTGAATCCTGAAGAATCAAACCTGGGCCACCAGGCTTTGCAAGCAAGTATCCTTAACCATGAAGCCCATCTCTCAAGCCTCTGGTGTTAATTCTTCAGGGGTTAAGACAGCATTTGGCACCTAAGAGGTGCTCAATCAATGTCTGTTTAATGAGTAAACACATAGTTGATAGGATCAGAGAAAAATTCATCAAACTGTCACCATTCAAAATATGTTTTAAGAAAATAAAAATTTCAAATGTATGGGTTGGGGTAGAGTATAAGGTTAAAATTGGGATCTTTATAGTAGAACCTTATAGGATATACAAAAAGAAAATCCTAGAGGTGAATATTATAATTCTCAAGGAAACTGGAGTGACAGAATACACAGGTTTTGGAGTGACATGTCACCTGATAGAAAATATAGCCCAAGTTGACTATGACTCACAGGATGGGAGTGCTTGAAGTCAGGAACTCAGAAATCTCATAGTTAGATTATTTCTCTTTGATGAACCAACATAGACACCCATCAAGCAATAAGGCCACCCAAGGCCACATGAGCTGACAATGGGGACAAATGGGAGGGGCGATGCCATGTGAGTGACATGACTAACATGAATCTAATTAATCTATTTCTTCTGGTCCTCGGCAGTTAAGAATGGGGACATTCTCTCTGTGTCCTTTTATTCTGTCTCCTACCTGCACAACCAGAAGCAAAAGGACTCACTTGGTCGATCAGTAGCATGGAAGTGGCCTTGGCCTTGAGTCACTACCTGCGAGATAGTCAGTCATTCAGACCATTCCCACTCTACAGCAGACGGATGTGAATGAGAGATGAGCCTCATTTACATGAGGCCCCTTGCAAACCTGAACCTGGGAAAGATTTATGGAAGCACAGACTAGATCAGCCACCCTGACTAATACACTGTCTTTGGGGGAAAAAAAAAACAAACAAAAAAAAAAAAAAACTTGCATCTTGTTTTGTATTCAGAGTGTGAATAAAGCAAGTTCTGCTCTGATTAAATCTTCACATACACTATAGTCACAATGGGCAAACAAATAATTTAGACAATCAGGCGGGTAGTACCACTTTGATCGCATTGCTTCCCTTCAAACTTGGCAAGTGACCCTATACCACACAGAATAATTTGATCTCCATTTTCTACTATCATGGAGTCAGTGGGTGTCTATTAAGGAACCAGAGTGTTGATTTTTTTCCCAAAACCCCTATATCTTAAACCATTTCTTTGATAAATAATTCAAACAAGCAGATGTTTGGTGGGATAAGAGAAGTGAGCAGTCAGCTAGGGTAGATAAAGAATTTGTATTTGTATTAAATCCTAGCCCCTTGCTGCTCCAAGGGGCTCTGCCCACCAGAATGTCTGTGAAGGATGTTCTGTGAAGAGCAGCCTGAAACTGCCAGCCGGGCGTGCCCCAGGGCAAGCTGTACACACATAAAGGCTCCTCTCATCCCATGCTTACACAATGTTGTGGCTGGAGACAGTGTAGCGATCATTCCAAGTCCACAGGGGTTTAAAATGTCATGAGGGCGTAAATGTGAAGTGCAGTGGCTCTTCCACCTGGTCTTGTTTTTCTGAGTCAGAGTCTCCCTTTACAGATTCCAGAGTTTGCTGGGCTTCCCTGTGGGCTGGGGCTACAGGTGGGGGTGGGAATGCCCAGCTGCTTTATGTGGGATCTGGAGATTTGAACTCAGGAAGCCTCAGCCCCCCTCAGTCAGGAAGTTCAGTTAACCTCTAAGCCATCTCTCCAGCCCTCAAATTATTTTAAAAGTATGGTTCATTCGTATGAGAGTTCATCATGTAGCATTTTCATACACATGCTTTCACATTCTCAATTGCTTTCCTGATTATCTTCCTAAAAGTTGGACAGTTGGATCAGGTTATAACAATAGTTTTCTACCTATAAAATTTTATATTTGAACCCCCATTCTCTGTCTGTCAGAACATAGCCACTTGAGAGGCAGAGGTGGGAGGATCGCTGTGAGTTGAGGCCAGCCTGAGGGTACATAGTGAATTCCAGGTCAGCTTGCACTAGAGCAAGACCCTACCTTAAAAAAAATACATCTATATATATATATAATATATATATATATTATATATTAATATTTTATATATTATATATTTATATTATATATTATATTATTATATTACTATTATTATATTTTATTTATATATATTTTATATTATCTATTTATATTTATATATTTATATATATATCTTTATATACACACACACACACACACACATACATACACATACGTATGTAGTCATGGTTAGTGTCATTTAATTTAATGTTCTATCTTCTAAATTTCCTTCTATATGAAAACATAGCAATGCAAGGACTAAGTAATTACAATTTACATTAAAATGTTCTAGTACCTCTCTTCTTCTAACCTCCCGAATCGCAGGGCTGGGAGAGGTAGTAAGGATGTTCATTCCTAGGGACAGGACTGGGTGGACACCTGAAAGGGAGGGGAGTGCAAATGACCCTGCTGGCTTTACTTGAAGCAATCCACCTGGAGCCGGCTCCCTCCCTCACTCCACACACAATACCCTCCTCTCAGCGCCTGATTGGAAGCCATCTGTCACTTCCGGTGTATTCTGCCCAACAGGATTGGCCCTCTTCAGGTACCATCACCCTCACAAAAATCAATGTGGTGGTGGTTGCCCACTCCAAGAATAATCACTTTAAAGACTCCCTGAATATATAAAATCAATAGCAAAGCATGTCATTGCAATCTGTGTAATTAAATCACTTCCAAGTACCCTTATTTATTTTTTTTCTCCTAAACGGGTGTGGGAGGCTCTGAGCTGACAGTCTCTTCAAGGTGCCTTAGAACTCAGGGGCTTAATCCAGACTCACCTTGTACCTGTGGCTATCAAGGCATGTGACCTCAGGCAACAAAGCCCAGGCCTAAGCAGGAGTCTGGAAGCCAGGTGGGAGCACTCTGTGGCTGGGATCCATGTCAGGTAGGGCATTTAGTCAATGAAGCCAGTCACTGACTATGGGGAAAACATATCTTACCTCTGCTAAGTAGTGGCTGACGCACACTCAAAGGGTGTGTGACTTGTGGCCCACTCCCTTGCCAAACAGATGTTGGGATACACCCTTAATGGCTGAGGTGTTGAACTGAGACAAATACAGGTTTAAAATATAATGCCCTGGCTGGGCATACTGGTTTAGGACTATGATGCCAGCCTCCGGGGAGGCCAAGGCAAGATGATCTTGAGTTTGAAATCAGCATGGACTACATATTAAGTTGAAAGCCAGTCTGTTCTACCTGGTGGAGAGGGGAGGGGGGGTCTTAATAGGATGGTATTGTATATATGTAAGTAGAAGAACAGATTAATGGGGGGTGAAAAGGCCCAAGTGAGGTCAGGAGAAGAGATTGAGTAATGGAAAGGTGGAGGGAGGGCTAATGAAAATCTAAGAGGATATAAATAAGTCATATGGAAACCTACTTTTTTGGATAATGGAACACTCAGGAGCCACAGATTGTTACTAGAAAAATTTCAGTGCCAGGGATGGGATGCCTTCCAGTGTGTTATTGGCCAGGGAGGACCCTGATGCCCCCAAAACATTAAAGGCCATTGCCATGGCCCTTGGTTTCCCACTAGGAATAGATGGTAAGACCCTACTGCTGAAGACTCCACATAGTTGGGCTGCAAGGTCACTTAGAAATCCTGCTGGAGGGCTGGAGAGATGGCTTAGCGGTTAAGCGCTTGCCTGTGAAGCCTAAGGACCCCGGTTCGAGGCTCGGTTCCCCAGGTCCCACGTTAGCCAGATGCACAAGGGGGCACATGCGTCTGGAGTTCGTTTGCAGAGGCTGGAAGCCCTGGCGTGCCCATTCTCTCTCTCTCCCTCTATCTGTCTTTCTCTCTGTGTCTATCGCTCTCAAATAAATAAATAAATTAATTTAAAAAAAAAAAAAGTAAAAAAGAAATCCTGCTGGAACTGAACTGAAAACCTCCTTCATGTAGACCAGCTGACAAAAAGCTGGAAAAGCCCATGCTGCACAATTCAATGGGAGAGAGAGAAATCGCCAGTGAAGATACTCAACAATGGACACTGCAAGCCTTATATTTTGTCAGGTAGGCCAAATGAACCATCAGGTATAATAGTGGCATGTTTGTTATGGTGGAAACCAACTGCCCTCTAATTGGACTGGAGGCCCGCTCCATGGGAGGGAATACATCCCTGATACTGAAAACCTACAAAAGGGGTAGTCATGAGCCCTAGGGGTGTAATATCTGCTGGCGTCTGGTTAAATATATATACTATGTTCACCAAAGTGCCCAGTAAGCACTTCTCTTAATGTTCATACCTGTATATTAATGCTACTCTCACTTGTGGTTAGAGAACCTTCTTTTTTCAGATGGCAGTGACCTTGGGATGACTCAGAAGGCACCATGGTGCTGAGAAGAAGTGACAGAGGAGTGCTCAGCACTGAAACATCTCTATCATACCTTCCAAGGCTCAAGGCTCATTGCAGAAGAGGTGGCAGAAAGAATGTAAGAGCCAAAGGAAGAGTAGGACACCTTTCAATGTGCTCCTCCAGACACAAAATGGTCTGGATATGCATGACCTCACAGTGCCTGACACTACCTACACAAGACCATCATAATAGGAAGAAAAGATCATGACATCAAAATAAAAGAGAGACTGACTGAGATGGGGAGGAGATATGCTGGAGAGTGGAGTTTCAAATGGGAAAGTGGGGGGAGGGAGGGCATTACCATGGGATATGTTTACAATTATGGAAGTTGTCAATAAAAAAAATAAAATAACAAACAGATCCATACAGTAAAATGTCCTTGTTGTAAGAAAAAGTGCTGGAGCAAGCGCCCCATCCATGGTCAGAGCTGCAGGAGTCATTGCACTGTAGGAAGGGGACAGCATCTCCACTGGGAGGAGATGAGGTGGTGCTATCGTTTGGCTTTTGTGTCTGCTTAAGGTCCATGTGGTGAAGGCCTGTTCTCCAGCGTGGGACTATTGGGAGGTGCTGGGTCTTTAAGATGTAGGGACTAGGGGAGATTTTTAGGTGGTTTGGGGCATGTCACAGCAGGGCATTGCGGGTTCCCCACTCCTTTTTATTTCTTTATTTTTCACTCTCCTTCCATAAGAAGAACGGTCTATCCCTTTCTGTTTTCTTCTCTTTTCTTGACACAGGGTCTCATATCCCCCAGGCTGGCCATGAAATATCAGCCCTCCAGCCTCTACCTACAAACTGCTTGGGGTTATAAGCTTGTACACTGCACCCAGTACACAGAGATGGCTCAGTGGTTAAAAGCACTTGCTTGCAAAGACTGCTGGCCCAGGGTTCAATTCCTCAGTACTCACATAAAGCTAGATGCACCACTACGCATATGCATCTGGACTGTTTGCAGTGGCAAGAGGCCCTGTGTGCCCATACTCACTATCTCCTAGAGATGGCTTAGTGAGTAAGGCACTTGCTTGCCAAGCCTAAGGATCCCTGGTTCTACTCTTCAGATCCCAAGTAAGCCAGACACACAGAAATGAGGCAAGCACCATGTTGCACATGCTCACTAGGTAGTCAATTGCAGTGGCTAAAGCCCTGGGGTGCCAATTCTCTCTGTGTGTCACTCTCTTTATAAAATAAAAAATAAAAAAAGGAAAAAAAAGATTTTGTGATAAGAGGCTAAGATTAACATCTCATGAGTAGTGGTCTTGAAATTAATACAGGTTTTGAATATGTAAAAAGTAGCATACAGTTAACATATGTCTTAGAAAGGAATTTATAGCACCTGAAAATGACCCTCTATGGCGATTTCGGTGGTGTAAGGAGGCTGTATGAAGTATGTCCATGCTGTGTGGGCTTGAAATTCCTCGAGTAGCAACTGAAATGATCCTAAAACAAAACTACTCCCAACTGTGTTCTGTTTGGAGTGAGGAGATTGCATTGCAAATAGATCTGGTATTAGGACACATTTCCTAGACCATGGGCCATCCTATGAGGCTTCTAGCTACAACAGACAATGTTAGTTTCTAGGACTTATCTAGAAATGACTGGCTACTTCCTGGAGAGGCAAAGGAAAAGATTCCCTCTAGTCCTTTTGTTGTTGGTGTTGTGTTTGGTTGGGTTTGTGTTACTGGGGATCAAACCCAGGGCCTTGTGCATGCTGACCAAATGCTCTGCCACTGAGCTACAGGATTAGCTCCTAGTCCTTTCTTTACCTGTAAGGATTGGTCATTTTCCCCCCAACTGGTTTTAGCTAAGTCTGTTAAATAAATAAATAAATATAACCCAAAAACTAAAAATAAAGAAAGAGAACTTTATCAAAGACTTACAACTCTCACTTTATTACGTCTATTTCAACCCTCAAAGGGTGTCAACTATAACGCTATAATTTGTACGTATGCATCAGGGTTCTCAAGAAGAAAAGAACTGGTTGAATATGTATTGTAAAGAGGACTTATTGGATTCATTTACAGAATGCAAGCCAAACAGCCCAACAATAGCTGCCTGAAGGCTTGAGCGTCAAGGAGCTGGGTTAGCCGTTCAGTCTGCATGTGGCTGGATGCCTCAGCAGCCCCAGTCTGGCCCTGAAGGCCTGGAGGGTCCCAGGGAACCACTGGTCTGAAGTCCACATTGGAAGGCCAATGAAACCTGGTTCCGGTGCTCACAAAGCATAGCCCAAACCAGGTAGATGCATGCACAGGTGGACAGTGAGGGTGGCCATGAGAAAGGCGCACATCTGTGGGGTGCACTAGCAAGCAGACAAAAGACACTGTGTTCTCTCCCAGCTTCTTCATAGGGAGTCCGCTGTCGGAAGGGCCATCCACTATGGAGGAAGGACCTCCTCCCTCAGTTAATCTTTCCTGAAAGCACCTTCACAGACCTGCCCAAGAGGGGTGTCTCTTATTGGATACCCAATCTGATCAAGTTGACAACAGAACTTAACCATCATGTTGTATATTTAAATTGTTGATAGCTATTATTTAAAAAGTATTACAATATCCAACACCTAAAGAGTGTCTTTTACATGACATTTGATACATTATCCCCTCAGTAAGTCTGTAAAGTAGATATTCATTTATTCATTCATTCCATCTTTCTTTCTTTCTTTTTTCAAGGTAGGGTCTCGCTTTAGACCAGGCTGACCTGGAATTCACTACGTAGTCTCAAGCTGGTCTCAAACTCACAGCAATCCTCTAACCTCTGCCTCCTCAGTGCTGGGATTAAAGGCATGCACCAATATGCCTGGCTTCATTCAATCTTCTGTAGACCTGATTGAGTAATGGGTGTCTCAGATTGGTTAATCATAGGCCTGAATTCCTGATGACTCAAGTCACTTGTCAATCTCAGCCTCCATTTCCTCATCTAGGAGGTAACACTTATTGTGCATAGAGAATAGGTAGCATTAAGTCCTGACCCAGAAAATTCAATTAATAGTCATAATTGTTTATATGGTTACCAAAAGATGGGTACTTAAGAGAAAATAAAGGAGTTGCTTTCAGTAATAACTGGAATTTGAAGCTTGACATTGCATGGACATTGCACATCTGATATCAGTATATAACATGGGGGGGGGATAAAACAGAGACATTTTTCTCATTTAATATGATCCTAGAATTCTGTGGTGTCTAATACTTCTAGAATAATTTCCCCCTTTCAAACGCTTTATGTCCTTGGAACCTGGCTCCAGCCTCAAGGCAGCCCTGTGGTCACATCTCAAGATGTTTCTGCACCAACGCCATCTTCACAAAGACAAGATGGGGAAGGAGAAAGGGGAATAGGACTTCTAGATGGCTCTTTAGGGTGTGGGCTCAAGTGCTATGCACTTCTGATGCATAGTAGTAAGGTTAGTGGAAATAACTGGCAGCTTCACTGGTGTTGCAGTTACCTTCTTTCTCCATGGATGGGACAAGACACAGGATCAGACAGAGCTGATGGGAGGAATGGGTTTATTTCATCTCCAAGGGTAGTTTCATCATGGCATGGCAGAGCAGAGGCTGGGCATCACATCCTGCCACAGCAGCTGGGAGGTAGCAGCGAGAGTGAGCTAGCTCCGGCAAAGGGAAGCTGGGCTATACCGCCTGAAGCCCACCCCCATTAACTCACCTCCTCTAGCAAGACTCCACCTCTCAAGTAGCCACCTGCTGAGGACCAAATATCAAAGCACGTTAGGCTAAGTGGGGCATCCATTCCAACCACAACAGGTTTGATTGTGCTGTCCCTCTGAGGAAACATGTTCACTTATGCCTCATCTTCTCTACTCATAGATTGAGGAAATCAAGTGAGACAGAGCATTTTAAGGCCTGTGCTGTGCATGGGTCTACGCCAACACCACTGGCATCCTCCAGAAAGACAGAAACAGCAGTGTCTCTTAGCCAGGTGGCCAGCTAGAACATAGCAAAGCATCTTTGCAAAGGTTCTTGGCTGTTACAGTGCATTGCAGATCCATGTCTTGCTCTGAGCAATGATGCTGGGACTCTTTTCCCAGGGGCTCTGCTACACTCTCCCTTTGACAAAATTACTTCCTGTGTGCCAGCAGCCTCCTACAGGCCATTGCTTACAGCCAGCAGGTACAGAAGCCCCGTGCTCTGGGCCTGGCTCAGTCTACCCACAACGTTCCAATCTTCTGTCTCTACAGCTACCTGCCCCCAGACCCCAGACCGAAGCTCTGTGATAGCAGTAATCTCATGAATAAGTCATCCTGCAGTGTTAACAGTTTTGTTCCTAAGAAGCAAGGAGGCAAAATGATATTTCAAAATAGCCTTCAAGTGCTTGCCTCCTCATAGAATACTCGTAGGTGATTTGTGGCAGTATCTTCACTGTATGGGTGAGAAAGCAAAGTGTTAAAAGGTCACAGAGCTTGTGTGTGCCAGAATGAGGGCTCAAATGCAAGTTCACGCGGCACCCCAGTCCATGAAATGTGTGCGTAGCATATCAGGAAATACATGTATTTTAGTAAGCCTGACTCTCCTCCAAATTTTCTGACTCTCTCTTCCAAAGCTCAAGGACATTTTCTGCTATCCCAAGGTCATTTTTCCTTTCTCTTAGCTCCACATTGACATTTGGTAACAATGACTGTCATTTGTTTTTGAGAGTCACAAAGGTTTTGCAGCCTGGCTTGACTGGCTAGGGCTAGTCAGGGAATGTCTAGGACATCTCTCCCAGCTGGCATGGAAACCTCGCTGTCACTTCTGAATTCTAAAACAGACTGTCCTCATGTAGGTCCGGATGTCTGGAGCTAGCCTAGAGAAAACACTGTCAGGTTCTGTGTGGTGAGGGCGGTTGTATAAATCACCTGGATTCATTGTCCTTTAAGAAGGATCTTTTTCACCTTTATGAAAAAAGCAGAATAAAAACCACTTTGCTAACAGAGACATGAAGAAATGCGCCCAGAAAGAGTTTCAAGAAAGACAATGAATCAATAACCCCAAGGAAAAGCAGGATGAATGGGACACCTGGAGATACATTTTTCACCAACAGTCATGTCACTCTGATCTAAAGAGCAGCGAAATGAAAGCCTCCTCCCCGAAGCTGCCAAAGCCAGCTAATTACAGAGAAATTATTAGCTGAGTTCATGTCTCCAGAACGAACTAGAACACTGGTTTTAAAAAGGTGATTAAAAGGTGTTTTGTTGGAAAAATAGTCTGTAGCCAAAACAATTTGCAAAAACCTAGGTTAGACAAAAATCAACGGGTTTCTTCTTTATTGATAATTTCCCAGCATAATACACATGCTAATGAACATTATGAATTTTGGAGAGATGAACTGTCTTACACAGAAGTTTCCAGTCTTCTCAGCCATCTTTGACCTTCACTAAAAAGGTCCTATCTGCTATTATTTATCACCAAGCCAGGTTCATTTCCTCTCGAAGATGTGCCATGCTCGATGACATCAGATTTGTCTCTTGGTATGTGGATCTTTCTTACTGGACTCTGTGACACCCTGCCCTCAGGAGGCTGGGCCCAGGGAGGTCTCCTTCACCAGTGTCCCCAGCACTCATGGCTGGATCTGACGCATGGAGGCTGCTGTGTAAGTGCTAGTTTGTTCATTGTAGTTTTCCTGTTCTGGTTTATTCTTTGCAAAGCAATTGGCAGTGTGCAAGGCACACACTAAAGACACTAGACCCATGCTAGACAGGTGGCAGCATCCCCCTCTCACAGAATGAGGCTCCATGCTAGACAGGGAGTCAGTGGTGGGGACAGGATTGGCATCAGAGCCAATGTTACAGTAAATGACTGTATCATGATCTTTTTCAGGGGGAGGCAAAAATGAATCATGACAGTAAGTCCCCACTCAGAGGCCAAAGAGCATCCTCTGACAGAATATGGGCAATTTGGTGCCCTCTCCAGACAATGAGAAATCTCACATTCCTAGCTCCTTCTGTGTGGCAGATGTTGCTGCATACCCAGTGCTCATAGCACTTCAGATATCTCCAGTAGGAAGTAGACCAAGGGATATGTCCAAGCAGCAAAACATAGCTTTCTCTGCTTCCAGAACTCTCTGGATAGATAGAACCAGGACAGTTGGCTTCTGCTGTGGTTAATATCCAGGACCACTCAGGGGTTCATGGAGAGAGAGAGAGAGACCTTTGGCTTTTCAGGCAAGTGCCTTAACCACTAAGCTATTTCTCCAGCCCCATTTCTTCTTCTGTAATAGACATTTTATTTTATTTATTTCCCTGTGTGTATGTGTACACATGTGCACACACGCATGCACCACGGCTTCTTAACTCTACAAACCAACACCATACCTATTGTAATTACCTTCATGTTACTGGGACAAAACATCTAACCCAAAGCACCTGATGGAGGGAAGTTTTTTATTTGGTTTACAGTCTTGAGGGGAAGCTTCACGATGACATGGGAAAGCATGGCATGAGCAGAGGCTGGACATTAGTTCTGCCAGTGCGGGTAGAAAATAGCAGCAGAAGAGTGAGCCAAGATCTGGCAAGGTGGAGCTGCTATCACATTCCTGGGTTCACCCCAACAACACACCTTTTCTAGAAAGGCTCCACACCTGGTTCAAGCCATTAAAGTACCCTTGTGACACTTTTGTGTCTGGCTTATGTAGGTGGCTTGGGAATTGAATCTGGGCTGGCAGTCTTTGCCATGAAGCACCTTTAACTGTTCAGCCATCTTCCCAGCTCCCACCGTTTCTTCTTGTCATCTCCAGACAGGCTCCACCATGGCAAGAATTGAACAAAGGGCATAGGGTTTGCTGCTATGTTAACTCCTTTACCAAGAGAGACTCTAGGATGTGTACTTATCTGGACAATTGCTGCTGGAAAACATGGACTTTCAGCTCTGCCATGTGGTCTATGATGAGGAGGCCAAGTCATGCCCCTAGGGTAAAGACATACTTGTTTGCCTAGTATCCATTCCCAATCGTTCCTCAGAAGGACATCATCAGAGCATTCCAGACACCTACTAGATGATAGAATGCAAGGGCAGAGCGAGCTAGCTGTGTTGGTTTGAATGAAATAGTCTCGTGTGTTTTAAATTCTTGGTCCCCAGCTGTGGCAATTTGGAAAAGTTGTAGGGAAGTGTGGGAAGTGGAGCCTTGCTGGAGGAGGTGTGTTGTTAGGGGTGGACCTTGTGGCTCATTAATCCAGCACAAAGCTCACTTAGACTACTTCCTTCCTCTTGTTGTGGAGATGTGACCCAGGCTTCCTGCTCCTGCCATGCTCTTCCTGCCAGGAGGGAGCTTCCCCTTGAAACTGTAACCAACCTTTTCCTTCCTTCGGCTGCTTGGGTGTTTGATTTCAGCAATGAGAAGGTAACTGTAACATTTGACAAATTAATTTAGGACCAAAATCTGCCATGGTGGGTAACAGTCATAAGCCTTTGTTAAGCACACTTACTGTAGTTCAAGGTGCTGCAGGTAATAGGTCAGTAATGGGAATATATTAAGGCTCCTTGATGGTAATGATTTATTAGGTCGGGGAATCTGGGATGGGTAGGGAGTGAAGTAATAAGGAGTCTAAAAGGCTTCATCAGTTTCTCACCTAACATGTGTTGGGTCCCTAATGTTTGACAAACAGTCTAGCAGGTCATAGGATACAGAGCTATACTTAAGTTATTTTAAAATTATCTATTAAACATTTTAATTGATTTATTTGCAAGTAAAGAGACATAGAGGGAAGAGAGACAGACAGAGAGAATGGGCATGTCAGGACCTCCAGCCACTTCAGAAGAACCAGATGCATGTACCACATTGTCCATCTGACTTTATGTGGGTACTGTGGAATCAAAACTGGGTCTTTAGGCTATTCAGGCAAGTGCCTTAAATGCTGAGACATCTTTCTAGCCATATATATATCTCCTTGTAAAAATAAATATATATATTTACAAGGAGAGAGAGACAGAGAGAGAGAGAGATCCAGGGCTTCTTCTAATGCAAGTGCACTCTGGGTGTATGCACCACCACTTCATACATCTGGATTTATGTGGGTATTGATAAATTGAACTATGGTTGGCAGACTCTATAAGCTTTAATCTTTAATCACTGAACCATCTCTTTCATCTGTACTTGAGTTTTTGTCAGCCTGGGCATCTCCTCCTCCAGGACCCCTGAGCATGGGAGGGATAGTCTGTACTAAAGAGTCTGCAAATGAGACAAGAAAATTCATCCCTGGTCCTCCTGCACATTGGGCTGTGTGTGAGGATTCCCTTGCAGGATGGCTGAATCCCCACATGGTAGGTCTTGGAACGCTGTAAAATAGCACTCATTCTAAACTAACAGGATGGTTAACACTCTCTTTCCACTTAACGGTAAATGCTCTCTGCTTAGTACCTCGCTAGTCTCTCCTCTCTGCTGCTCCAGGATGCCCTCACCGGGGATAATTATTGGGAGAACTGGCACTTGGGTGGTATCTTGCTCCAGCCCCTCTTATTGCACCTCTGTCCGTGGCCCATACTTTCAGAGTGATGTGCTTTCTGCCAGTGCTGTTCCCTGGATGGGACATTCACATGGGATAGAAACTATGATGGTGAAAGCAAATCTCTTGTGGGCTTATTTTCATGGGTGATCATGGATAGAATGTGTTCAAAGGTCATCTGTTGTGTGAAGACATGAAGTTTACAGACACGGTGGTAGGGCTGCTCATTGCTGCTGCCTCTCCTCAACTTTACAAAGGAAACCTTATCACTTATCACCCCAAATACCTTAGATCTCTCTCTTTGGATTTTTAATGGAAACACAGGAGAGGAGAGGGAGGCTGCTTAGGTAGGGTACAAAGAGCACAGGGAATCCCTGAACACCAGCTGAGCTGTGCCCATGTCTCTGTGATCAAGCACAATGGAGCCAGTGAAGGGGGTGATGGCTGCCCACAACATGAAAACCCTCCAGTGCTTCTCCCGTCACTGCTGTCTCCTCTGCATCCTCATGAGGCTCCCAAGTGCATGCTGGGTGTGCTAGGCCAGGAGGGAAATGGGGAAGTCTCCGGAAAGATGAATAGCAAAAGTACTTCTTTGTTTTCCAAAACAATCTTAAGGATGAATTTAGAGGTTCTTGGGTGGACAAGACCTCCCCAAGTGCTGAGAGTACGGGTGTGTACTAGCTTACCAGCTCTATTTTTGTACGAAGCACACTGCCTTATCCGGTAATCTCCTCACTTGGGCCTCTTTAATCTGTCTTGGTTATTAAGCTACAGAGATTGCTCAGTGATTACAGGCACTTGCTTGCAAAGCCTGATGGCCTAGGTTTGATTCCCTAAAACCCTCTTAAAGCCAGATGCACAGGGTGGTACATGCATCTGGAGTTTGTTTGCAGTGGCTGGAGGCTCTGGTATGCCCATTTTCTCTTTCTTTCCTTCCTTCCTTGCTTTCTTTCTCTCCCTCTCACTCTCTCTCTCCCCTAGCAAAATAAATAAATACAAATTTAAAAATAAATGTTTGTGGAGTAAATATTTGGAAAGATATTGTGGAGGTTTGAATGTGAAATGTCCCCCATAGCCTCATATGTTTGTGATTAAGCCTCCTACTAGATCCCTATCTGATGGAACATCTGGGAGGTGAGTCCTTGGGTGTGTCACGGAGCATACACCTATTGCTTATTAGTCCATCCCTTCTGAGTATACACTAGCTCACTCACTCTGGCTGCCCCTTCCCAGCTGATATGACAAGACACAAGGCCCAGTCTTTCCCTACCAAGCCTCCTGTGCTTAGTGGTTAAGGAGCTTGCCTGCAAAGCCAAAGGACCCAGGTTCAATTCCCCAGAACCCACATACGCCAGGTGCACAAATTGGCACATGTGTCTGGAGTTTGTTTGCAGTAGCTGGAGATCCTGGCACACCCACTCTCTCTCTCTCTCAAAGAAATTAATTAATTTAAAAAATAGCACAAAGGACTTAGACAACAGCCTTTTTTACTGAAAAAAAAAAAAAAACTATTGAATGATGAACAGATGTTCTTATTATGATAGTGATGAACCCATGGATGGCTTTGGTGTGTGACTCATAGGTCCCACTTGCTTTTTGATAAGACGTGTGTTCTTTCCCATCATGTCTATCAAATCGGAGCCGAGAAACAGAAGAAGGGGAGAAGACAATTCCTTGCATGTCCGTGGTGTGCCAGTACCAGGCTAGAGGTTTGCACAGAATGACCACCAGCAATCTCATAAAACAGTTACATTACCTCCCCAACAATCTCATAAAACAGAAGCCACAATAATTTCATAAAATAAGCATCATTGTTATCCACCACTTGGCAAATGAGAGAAATGAGACCTTCGCATTACACTGCAGTTTGCAAAGAGTCGCATCTGCATTTTGTCTCCATAGGGTTCATGATTTTGATCATTGAGTGTTATGTCTAGACCCAGAGAACTGGGTGGAAGTCACTTTGCACTTCCAATTCAAGGTGAATAACCCAAATGCACCACCAGTGTTGATTCTGACTCCTCCCTGACTTTTAACATTTTGTCTATTGGACCAGGCAGGAAGTAAGCTGGGATAGATAAATGTTTATAAAAGCCTATAAAGTTTATTACTGAAAATCACCCAGTTAGCTGTCTAGTTGTTTAAAAGCTGAGCAGAGGAAGAAACAAATAGTGGGTAAGACTCAAGCTGGAACCCTACCAGCTTCCTATTCACCTTAGGGCAAATTACTTTTTGTTCCTTATTTATCTCTGGTGAGGAATATCATAGTCCTCCAAGGGTTCTCAGAGGCATAAATCCACACAGTGGATGCTCAGATGGAAACCACAATCAAAAGTTTGATCATTTACTCTAAACACTTATGTCTATGTCTATATAGCAAAGTTATTCTCCCTTTGGTTAAATAAGCTTTTTTTTTTTTTTTTTTTTTTTCCAGATGGTGACCACTGGGGAGACTCAAAACTTACCAAAGTGCTGAGAAGAAGTGACTGTGGAGTGTTCAGTACTAAATGAGACATCCCTGTCACACCCTGTAAGGCTTCGGGGGACTTTACAGAGGAGCTAGAGGAAAGAAAGCAAGAGCCAACGGAAAGGGAGGAGGGCTTTGCAATACTGTTTTTCAGACACAAAGTGGCCTTGATATTCATGACCTCACAGTGGCTGACACTACCAACACAGGACCTGCATAACAGGAGGGAAAAATGATGACATTAAAATAAAAAAAGAGACTAGTTAGAAAGAAGAAGGGATTCAGTGGAGGGTGTGAAGGGGTCAAGAAAGGGTGATGGGAGAGGATTATGATCATGATATATTGTCTTTATGTGCAGAGGTTGTCAATAAGAAGTTAAATACCAAAACGATGATCATTTACTTATAAATATTCTATCCTATGCACAAGGCCTCTGGAGGGTGAAGTGTCAGTTTTGTTTGTCAGCAGATCAGCTATGTAGAACAGTTGGAGGAACCTTGGCCACTCAGCTGGAAAACAGTGAATCGATCTTCACGACAGGAAAAATTCTCAGAAATATTCTGCTGGGAGACACTTACAAAGACTACCTTCATTGGCAAAGGCAATTCCATTTTCTCCACAGAGAGCCACATGTCATGTTCCTCTCACATTTATATATGAATATCGCAAGCTTTCCATCCCTTCATTGGATTTTCAAGAGCAAAGTCGTCCATATGAGAGACTTCAGAAAGGAGATTGGAGGGAAGATGCCTACAGCTGTGTGAGTTCCCTGCCCCTCCTCCGTTTTTCAACGAGAAGCCAGAAGTTCTTGGTGACTGTTGACAAGGTGGAGTCAAGCTGATTTTCATCTTTTGCCCTCACTCCTCCCAGTCTGCCTGTGTCTCTTCAGAGCTGCCCAATTAACTTGGCCCCAAATGACCACATTTCCAGTTACCCATTTAAATTGGTGGGGCTTTCAGTGCCACGTTCATCTCAGAAGGCAGGCAGAGGATGCTGATATTGTCCCTAGTGTCCAAAGACTTTGTGTTTCTTGTGGAGTAAACATAATAATTTCTTCCTGAATCCCAATAAACTGCCCTTAACACACACAACTTACTGTGATAGGACTGCTCATTTTTCCAACTATAATTACTGGCAATCACAGGGAACACCAAGACCTAAAGCCCATACCCAAAGCCCTTTCTTTGACCACTTGTTCTTTTTTGTCAATTTTGAGAGAGAAAGAATGGGTGCCCCAGGGCCTTCAAGACACACATGCCCTCTTGTGTTCATGTGTGACATTGCATGCTTGCATCACTGTGCATCTGGCTATGTGGGACCTGGAGATTGAAATATGAGTTCTTTGGCTTCACAGGCAAGCAAGTGCCTTAACCCCTAAGCCATCTCCAGCCCTGACCACTTGTTCTTAATGAACTAAAACAAGACAATCATTACAAGGCCGAAACAATAGCATCAAAGACTTCAATGGGGCCAGTGTCACAGGGAAGAAGCATAATACTGAGTCTCCAGGTTTCCCTTCCCTATGCTTACAGTATTTGGACACATTTGTTGTTTGCCAGGGTATGAAGTGTTCGGACGAGGGAACTGGCCAAAAGAAAATGTGGTTGACTGGTTTAATTATTCCTCTTTGTGTTGAATCATATCCTTTGTCGTAAAGAGCCTTGGTGCATTACCCTATATAAATTGCTTTGTTAGTTTTCCTACCCAGTGGGAAAGGGAGGGGGAACAAGCATTAGTCTACCAACTCTGCCCAAGGGAACAGCATCATAGTCCGTGGCTGATGGGATTTATTAAATGTATTTGTAGTTTCTGAGGGAGAAAGAACCAAACCTTTGAATAAAGGACGTAATTGTTTTTGTACTAATTTGAACATATCTTCACCATCTGTGGAAAAGCAGAGGCTGGCATCATGTCTTCATACATCAGCTGGGAGGTGTCAGTGAGAGTGAGCTAGCTAGTGAACACCCAGTGGGCTGGACTAGTAAACCTCAAGGTCCTTCCCCAATGACACAACCCCTCCAGCAAGGTTCCACCTCCCAGAGTCTCCACCCACTGGAGATGGAGTATGAGGCTTTGTGACAAACTCATGAGGCTATGGGGACATTTCCCATTCAAACCACCATCTAGGGTACACAGATGCTTCTCCCAGGGGTCATATGGCCCAGTGGGGGAGAACACACAAATGGGAATGGTGCAGAATCTGTGTTTGAAGTCACAGATTTGATTTTGGACCATACAACTCTTTTTTTTTTAAGTTGTTTTCATTATTTTTTAAATTGTTTATTTGAGAGAGAGAGAGAGAGACAGAGAGAGTGTGAGAGGTGGGAAGGAGAAAGAGAGAGAAAGAATAGGTCTATCTTGACTTATTGCCACTGCAAACAAAGTCCAAACACATGTGTAACTTCATGTAGCTGGCTTTAAGTGGGTACTGGAGAATTGAATCCAGGTCATCAGACTTTGCAAGTAAGTGCATTTAACCACTGAGTCACCTCTTTGGCCCCATAAAGTGGGATCACTGTGAGTTTGAGGCCACCCTGAGACGACATAGTGAATTCCAGGTCAACCCTGGCCTAGAATGAAGCCATAACTTGAAAAACAACAAACAAATAAACAAACAAACAAAAAACCCTTGTATTCCTCTTTTGGGCTTCAGGCAAAGGCAAGTGATGTGATCCTATTGAGACTCAAGTGAAAATTGAGGACATCCTAGCAAGCTGTGGAGAGGATGAGAGAGAGAATGCAGAAAAAGCATTCTGCTCAGAACCTTCTCCAGGGAACTGCTCGGTAGAGGGGAGTTGGTGAGCATTGTTAATTTTCATAGTTATGAAGGTGTTGCAGTTACCTTCTCATTGCTGGGACAAAACACCCAACCAGGAGCAGCTCATGGGAGGACAAGGTTCATTTAAGGCTGACGGCTTCAAGGGGAAGTTTCCTTATGGCAGAAGTAGCTGGCTCACTTCATCACACATCCACAGCAGAGATTTTTCTTTAAGAAAATTATTTATTTATTTAGAGAGAGAGAGAACAAGAGAGAGAGAGAGAATGGGTATGCCAGGGCCCCCAGATATTGCAAATGAACTCCAGATGCATTTGCCACCTTGTGCACCTAGCTTACTAGGGTACTGGGGAACCAAGCCTGGGTCTTTAGGCTTTGCAGGAAAATGCCTTAACTGCTACGCCACCTCTCCAGCCCTAAAATACTTTCTTATCCTATCTCCTTGCTATGGTTTGGATGTCCTGAAACTTCATGTGTTGAAACTTAATTCCTGCTGTAAGGTATTAAAAGAACAAATATTCTTCCAAAAAAATTATTTATTTTATGTGTGTGTTTGTGTGTGTGTGTGTGCATGAGAGAGAGAGAGAGAGAGAGAGAGAGAGAGAGAGAGAGAGAGAGAGAGAAAGGAGAGAAAGAGGTAGATAGATAGAGAGAAAATGTGTGCAAAAAAAAAAGGTGTGCAGGGCCTCTAGCCACTATAAATGAACTCCCAAAAACATCTTCAAGGAGAAAAGGGTTTGTTTCAGTTTAAAGCTTGAGGGCCACTTCATAATGGCAGGGGAACCATGGTAGGACCCTTCACCATCTACTGAGGACCTGATGGTGGCAGATTCAAGACAGGAAAGTCCCCCCTCTGCCCCGGGGTGGGGGGGATTGCCCTGAAGGCTGGACACACATGGGGTCCTCTGTCCAGCACCAATCATGTCAGGGGAACTGGACAAAAAAGACACTGCCGTGTAGAAGTTGTGTTTCTACAGCTATCTCCCTGAAACCACAGTGATCCACTCCTTTCCCCCAAAAGGCTCTTTTTGATGAACATCCAACCATGACTCTAAAATACTAAATATAAAAATTATAAAAGGGTGCTTGGAAAAGTCACCTTCATAAAGCCCATGTGTTGCATGGAGTGGTGGGCACAGCCTCTAATTCATATAGAGATATCTGCCCAATCCAAATAGCTCCTGCCTTTTCTGCTCTACTGCCTGCCTAGTCATGTAAGCTCTGTTAGGTAGCGAAGGAAATGCCACACAATTCCAAGAAGGGCTACTTAATGCAAGGGAAATCTAAACGGGCTTCCTTGACAACATGCTTCACCACTGACTTATGCAGAAAGGCCAAAGCTTATAGGTCAGCACATAGCTATAGCGCTGAGGCCCCTTAACTAGCAGGACAGAGATGACAGTCTCTGGAGAGAACTGCGTTGCAATGAGATTAGTCCCTTGGGATGGAAAGATGGTTTAGTGGTTAAGGGCACTTAGTTGCAAAGCCTGCTGGCTGGTGTTCAGTTCCCAAGCCACCAACTTAAATTGGTTGCAAAGTATGGTGCAAGCATCTGATGTTTATTTGCAGCAACAAGAGACTCTGGAGTAAACACACACATATGTCAATCAATCAATAAATTTTGAAAAGACTATGATCTGTTGTCCTCTCCCTAGGCTGTTCAGTTGAGCTCACTCTTATACCCATGAACCTCTGGGGCAGCCCCAGACCCCTCTTCATGCACTCTTGCTGTTTCCTAGGGCAACATTAATGGGTCTATGCCCCATCACCACATATTCAGATTTCACAACAGCAGTGCACATGAGCCATTAGTATTACCATTTCATGGCTTGGCAAGTTTTTCAAGTACTTAGGAATCACCCAGACACCTCACTGAATGAAAATCCTAGGATGGGTTTGGCCCCCAAAGTCTGGATTTCCAGCATTATCCTGGGGGACTAGCCAGAAACGGAATGTTTTCTCATTTAATCATCCCCAAGGGGCAGAGCTAGGATTGACCTCCGTTAGGTCGATGTCCAAGGCCTGAGCCCACCTACTGGCCACATGCCCTGAGAGGCACGGGGGACACTGTGTGTGATGAGGTCAGAACATGTCGCTGCCTTTGAGGGCGCCTCAGCCTAGTCAGGGAGGCAGGCACCTTCACCCAGCAACAAAACGTGCTAAGTGCTGTATTAATAGTGTGAACAAATTCTTGCCAGTGTCAAGAGATGGGGAGGTCATATGTGGATCCTAGCTTCTGCGTGAGAAGGACAATACTTAGTAGCAGAGGCCAGTAAGTTAAAAAGGAGACATAAAGGGAAGAGAAAGGAAGGGAG
Source organism: Jaculus jaculus (assembly GCF_020740685.1). Classification (NCBI taxonomy): domain Eukaryota; kingdom Metazoa; phylum Chordata; class Mammalia; order Rodentia; family Dipodidae; genus Jaculus; species Jaculus jaculus. The sequence goes on along the minus strand of NC_059107.1, from coordinate 34,542,325 downwards.
GAGGGTACTTAATAGGTTGGTATTGTATATATGTAAGTAGAATGATTGAGATGGGGAGGTAATATGATGGAGAATGGAATTTCAAAGGGGAAAGTGCGGGGGGGGGAGGAAGGGTATTACCATGGGATATTTTTTATAATCATGGAAAATGTTAATAAAAATTGTGAAAAGAAAAAAAAAGAGATGGAGAGGGAGAGGGAGTGAAGACTGAGAGAAATTCCTCTCCTCTCGGAGGAGGAAGAGAATTCAGCCCCTAGGGAATGAGAAAGTTAAGGTCACAGGACCCTCAGTCTGAGCAGAGGGACAGTCACTGTATTCCAGAACAGCGAGAACTCTAGCGGAGACCTGAGTGTCCTTCCTCTGTTTTCCACCTGCATGGTGCTCTGCTTTTGTGAAAAAAAAAAAAAAAATTGTCCTCCAATCCTGAATATCTCCCATTGTGAGAGCCCAGAGTAAGTAGGTCATGGGGGAGGGGGCTTGGGGAGCCAAGCGCTGGAGGGCCAGGAATGCCATATTCTGCCTGGCTTTGGCCACCTGTTCTGCTATCCCAGTCAGGTGAGACAGAGGGGAGGGTGGGACTAAGGATGCCCTGAGCCATCCCCCTGCCCTCCATGTGCCCTGAGAAGTATGGGTGGGGCTCCGAGGAAGATGTGGACAACACAGCTGTCCTGGGCTCTCAATCCTGATGATACTTCTGTTCCAGTGGGTGGGGCCGGGACCCTGGCACCCAGGAGATTCACCTGCACAGCCAACATTAAGAAGCCAGAGAAGCAGATATGCAAGAAGGCTTGGTAGCCCAGGGGTCCATACTTCTCCTGCGGGGGGGGGGGGGGCTTTCAGACACTGGTATAACTGAAAGGGGGGAAATGTTCACTTCTTTTCCAACAAGAAGAACAGAAATGAATAAATCTTACATGGAGAGCTCTGAAACCATACTCAGTTGGTCAGGATTTTCTAAAATTAAATTCTTTTTCTAATAATATTTATGTGCTATCTGGTTATATCAGAAACACATGCCTGCTAAGGAATATTTGATTTTTGAAAAATAAAATAAAATGGAGACAATTGTCTTCACGGGCTTTATCTTTCTATCCTGTTTTCTAGACTCAAATCTAATGATCACGGACCCCATGAGCCTAATGCTATCGGGACCACATTGCTTAGGCACCTCTGCACATGCCATGTTTATTTAATGGATGTGGTTCTCTGACACCCCCCAAAGAAATCCCCCTATCCAAGAACATGGTCAGTTTTCTCCTTGCAAATGCCCAGCATCTAGCTTATCTAGCACATAGTAGGGCAGTGTGAGTTTATTCATTGTTTTATGTAAAGCCAGGGATGTTGAAGTCAGAATTGGTGCTGATCCCATCATTTTGGCTTACTTGGACAAGTTACTGAAATCTGCTGGCCCCCAGTTTCCTTTATCAATATAATGGTTATAAGAAAAAAATTGTGTCTATAAAAATGCTTAGTACAAAGCTTGACACAGAGGAAAACCTCAGTAAATGGAAACTATAGCATGTATGTCTTATATTAGACAGGTTGTCTTAGAAGACTTAAAGGAGAATGGGCCATAAAAAAATAATGCAGGTTCATAGAAGATGTGTTGTCTTAGAAGACTTAAAGAAGAATGGGCCATAAAAAATAATGCAGGTTCACAGAAGATGTGTATTCTAAGGTCATACAGACCCCCGAGCCCCAAAAAAGCACCAGTGACACAGAAGACGATGTTAGGGGTCTCCAGGGAAAGAGCCAACAGGAACCCCCCCCCACACACACACACACTAATTAACCACCTATTTATTAAAGGAAATGGGCTTACAAGGGTATGAAAGGGAAGAAGTCCCATAATCTGGAAGTTAGAGAATGAAAAAAAAAAAGGTATCATTCAGTCCTATCCTGAAAGCCCAAGAAAGGAGGAACATCAGTGTCTAAAGCAGAGGGACAGGGAAGTCCCAGCCCATACAGGACAGGAGCACCAGTGTCTAAAGCAGAGGGAGACAGAAATCCCAGCTCAGACTGGAAACTTTTTGCATTTTGGCATTCTTTAAGCCCTTAACCAATTACATGGTGCACTCTTCACTTGTGAGGGTATCTGCTGCTCTCTAGCTAATGATCCAAATACCAGTGCCCTCCAAAACCATCCTAAGAGACAGAGCCATGTATATACAGATAATGTTTCAGCACTCTGTGGGCATAGCTTAGCTCTGTTAAGTTGATAAAAAAGTGACCAGCACAAAGACGAACAAAGGTTAAGACTATCCTACTACCTTATCGACGCCGAGATGCTTTTCTCAAAATATATGGAAAACATCTTCATATCGTGCTCGCTAGGACGCTGTATGTTATATGGAAGCTTTGTTTTGTTTCTTCCTCCAAATTCAGGGGAGGCGGAATTGTGTCTTGTCAGTCACTTGACACTATCGCTGCCTTACGTGGAAGGTACTCTAGAGATACACCCTCCTTCAGCCAAGGGTTTCCAGGTCCTAGTGGGGTCCACCTGCAATACTTCTTGTCTCCAAGAGGGAGCTTTCGTGCGTGGCTCCCAGGAAGCCAGTTTGGGAGCACGGGCCTGTAACCGCTAAACTGTCCCATCCCCCAGCCCCAAGGAGAGGAAGCCAATTTGGATCTGTCTCATATGTCAGCTCCATTTGTCTTCATTTATATTAGGGTATGAGAATTGGAATAGAAGTTTATTAGGAAAAAAAAAAAAAAAACTCTCCAGCATCTAGGAGAGAGCCTTCCACAGAGAACCCTGTGATTTGTTGAATAAAAAAAATTGTTTTCTGGAATGAAACCTTAAATTTTATATATAGTGACTTTATGTTGATTGGGTTTCTTTTTATAAAATCCTACCTATTCGACTTGTTTTGAGCACAAATTATTGGTTTTATGTCAGTTCTTATTAAATATTATTTTTATTTGTGTGTGTGTGTGTGTGTGTGTGTGTGTGTGTGTGTGTGTGTGCCAGTCTTTCTTGTTGTTGTAAATGAATGTGCATCTGGTTTTACATTGGGTGGCTGTGGAATTAAACTCATGCTGACAGGCTTTGCAAGCAAGCCCCCTTATCCACTGAGCCCTCTCCCCCTGCCCCTCACTACAAATTATTAAGCTAATTATTATTATTAACATAATAATATAATAATTATTATTATTAACAAATAATAATAATAATAGCTGTGTTATTGATATCATCAGTTCTTGCTTGCATGTATGTTGTTCTTTAAAGAGCTCAAAACTTAACATGGAAAACAGAAGAGACTATTTCCCCTTGGTCAGTGTGGAGTGGTTCTTGCCTGTAGCTCATCTGTGAAGCCTTTCTGATGCATGCCTCTCTGCTGCCCTACGACACTGGTCACTCTGTTACCACTGGCAAGGTTGAAAGTCGAGGCTTCAATGAGTAACAGACAGTAGCCTGGAACAGACAGATGATAAAAGCTACCTGAGTATGAAACAATGTTTATCACATGTTGTTTAGCCTGCTTTGTGTGGAAGCTGGACCACTGGCGTGCTAAAAACCATGACAGTTTGGGTCAGACATGAGTCCAAATTTTGGAGGTTCTGATTTGGTTTTTTTTTGGGGGGGGCGGGGAGCTTTGGGAAAATTATTTAACAACCTTAGAAGGCCATGGCACAAGCGCAAGTCTTACAGAATCCTTTCAAGGATTGAATGGGATAAATCCATTGTGAGAATTTAGCACAGGTCTGGTGTGCTGGAATCATTCAATCATGCTTTATTCTGTAGTAGCCACTAAAGTCATAACAAAAATTAAAACAACTCCAGCCAGGATCCACTCTCAAAATAAAGTCAGTACAAACTTTTCAAATGGCGTCTAAAGACCTGATACTTTCTTTGTTTTCTTTTATATTCTTGTCAGCTGATCAGTAAGGATACAAAGAATAAAGTGATGATAAGACAAAGGCCCTGTTAGATAACTCCTTTAGGCATGACCCTACCCACACAGTAAGAAGCCCCTTCCATATTTTCCCCAGATATATTTTAATTTTCACCTCCATCAAATCCCAGGGCATTTAGAAGAAGAGGAAACAAAAGCCTTGCCTGATATTTCATCTAAAGTTAAAATAGATTCCTGAGATGGAACTCCTAAGACAAGCTATTTTATCATTGTAAGTTAAACTTTTTGCAGACTCAATATAGAATAAAGTTAGATCATACCATTCAAGAGCTAAATAGCTCCAGAGCTTCCAAATTGAATAAAAATCTAACAGGATGACACCTCAATGAATGCAGCCTTTGTGTAAGCTGCTTTCTGTCACTGGTCTGTTCATTTCTTTCAGAACAGTAACACCTTCAAGTTCAATCTTGAATCATTTTTTTTCCTCCCCTGTATGAATGTTTCACAAACAAAGCTTGAGGTCAAAAAGAGTTGCGGAGGGACAAGGACGAGCCTGAGGGGGCTTCCACTAAGACAAAGAAAGAGGTTTATTCTCAGGTGGGTCTGGCCAAACTTAACTTCTCCCTCAGGAATGGATGGGTGCTTATTAAGTGTGGTTGTCCAAACATAAAATGCTCCCCATAGCCTCATGCATTTGTGATGAAGGCTCATTCTCAATCCTCAGCTGATGGAGCCTCTTGGAGGTGGAGCCTTGCTGGAGGAGGTATGTCATTGAGGGTAGGCGTTGGGGTCTTCTAGCCCAGCTTCAAGCCCAGTACTCAGACTAGTTCCTTCCCACTGCTGTGGAGATGTGACACTCAGTATGTCTGTTCTGACGCACTTTTCCTGCCATGATGAAACCTTCCCTTGAGACTGTCAGCAGAAATAAACTCTTTCCTTCCAAAAGCTGTTTCCAGTTGGAGTATTGCCCAAGAAATGAGATGATAACCACTACATTAAATGTCCAGAAACAGATGTATTAGCCACAACAACACTGTACTACTTCCCCATGAAAATTAGAAACTTTAAAGGGCCAGCGTAGAGGGAAGGTGGTATGTAACAGGCAGGCATAGCCTTGGCCCTAATAGAAGTCAGTAGGGTGAGGGAGACAGGTGGTTAGGCAATACAGGTGAAACGATGCTAATTATACATATTTTAAAACACCTGTTATAACCTAAGGAGTGAAAGAATGGGGAAGTATGAGAAAAAGAGGTTTATTTCCTTCTGGATGGAATAATGGAACAATTGGGCAAGATGTTATATAGCTATATATTCAAGAACTGAGAAAGGAAACAGAGCCTGTCTAAAATAGGACTCAGCTTTAAATCCATGGCTCAGGTAAAATTATTCTGGATGTGGAGCAAAATCCATCCATATCTCAAGTCTTAGGCTAGTGATATCAGCTGGCCAGAGAGAGAAAATCTGCTTTCCTTATATGAAGAATTATCACTGTAACCTGCACATTTAGCTATAAGCCCAGAGTTGTAGAGTTGTTGACATACAATAAACACCCCCAAAGCATTAACATTTTGTGCTAGAAAGATTCTGAAATCATAATAATTTAAGTGCTATGAATAGCAATGGTTCCCAACTTTTGCCAGATTCTTGACAAATAAAACATATTTTTAGGGCTGGAGAGATGGCTTAGCAGTTAAGCGCTTGCCTGTGAAGCCTAAGGACCCCGGTTTGAGGCTCGGTTCCCCAGGTCCCACGTTAGCCAGATGCACAAGGGGGCGTTCATTTGCAGTGGCTGGAGGCCATTCTCTCTCTTTCTCACTCTCTGTCTATCTGCCTCTCTCTCTCTCAAATAAATAAATAAAAATAAAGAAATTACAGCAGCATTTTATGCACACACATTTTATTTTAATAGTATTTGCACCAGTAAGTTGGATTGAATTTGTGATTCTCATATGCTTTTTCTTAAAAATGAAAATAGGGCTGGAGAGATGGCTTAGCGGTTAAGCACTTGCCTGTGAAGCCTAAGGACCCCGGTTTGAGGCTCGATTCCCCAGGACCCACGTTAGCCAGATGCACAAGGGGGCGCACACGCGTCTGGAGTTCGTTCGCGGTGGCTGGAGGCCCCAGCGCGCCCATTCTCTCTCTCTCTCTCTCTCTCTCTGCCTTTCTCTCTGTGTTTGTCTCTCTCAAATAGATAAATAAAAAAAATTAAAAATGAAAATAAAATTTTATTTAAAAATTTACATAATTCAGGCTGGAGAGATGGCTTAACAGTTAAGGCACTTTCCTGCAAAGCCTAAGGACCCCATATCCAACTCCCCAGATCCCAAGTAAACCAGACTCACAAGGTGACACATGTGCAAAGTCACACATGCTCACGAGGTGACGCACACATCTGGAGTTTGATTATAGTGGCCAGAGGCCCTAGTGTGCCAATTCTCTCTCTCTCTTCCTCTCTCTCGCATTAAAAAAAAAAGGACAGTCTGTTGGGTTTGCAGCAAAAATACTTACATAATTCTCTTTTATCACCCTCCTTTGTCTCCTCTCTGCTATTCCCCTTCACTGAACCGTCTCTTTATTCCTTCTATTCTTTTTTCCATTATTTTCCTCCTCCATAATCCATGAAAACCCGTTAATAAGCCCAATATTTATTTTTAAACCAAATATTTATCCTTATTGACTACACAAAGTACTTTGCTCATGATCCACTCCCTCTACCCTGCTATCTCCTTCCTTTTCTCCTTGCTTCTCTTTTCCATAAACCCTTTCTTATTTCCAACTCCTTTTTTTAGAGCTTATTTATTTATTTGCAAGTAGAGAGAGACAGATACAGGGAGAGAGAGAGGGAGAGAATGGACATGCTAGGGCCTCGAGCTGCTACAACCATATTCCAAATGCATGCACCACTTTCTGCATCTTGCTTTATGTGGGTACTGGGGAATCAAACCCATTTTGATGTCATTTATTTTGCTTTCACATTATTCAGGTCATGTGCAGGCAGCGCCGGCTACTGTAAGCTCCTGAATGCAATGGTCAGTTTGTATCTGGAAGAGAGTTCCAAAGCACTCCTCCCCATCTTTTGGCCCTTATATTTGTTACATCATCTTTTCCACAATGGTCCCTGGGCTTCTGAGGGTGTGATAGAGATGACTCGTTTAGTGCTGAACATTACACTGTCACTTCTCAGGATTTTGATGAGTTTTGAGTTACTCTAGTGGTTACCACCATCTGAAAAGAGAAGTCTCTTTAACCAAAAGGGAGAGCATCATTCACCTATTTGCATCAACATAAATATTTAGAGGGCCATTTGGTATCCATTTAGCCAGACAACAGTAATAGCTTCCCCCACCTAGGGTTTATGACCTCCCTAGCCATTGGCTTTTGACTAGCTTGTCAGTATCAGACATGAATTCCTTCCCATGGAGTAGTTCTGAAATCCAATCAGAAGCTCTCGTTTTCCTCTGTAACTGACATGCCGCTATTGCCTACGTGGACCCCTTTTGCCTGGCTGGTCAATGGCGTAGCTGTCAGGGTACACCTCTGGTTAAGACTGTTTACAATTTTTCTTCTCCCCCAGAAGCCTGCACAGCACTTTCCAGCACTATGACAGCTAGTCAGTGGGAAGGAGAGCTCTAACTCAGCTCCACTTTGATGTCTCAGTGTCTTGAGGCTGGAGTATGCGGTGTCTTCAACAGCGGGGTCTGACACCCTCATTCTGATGGATAGCCAAGAGCCTTGCCAATAGCCTATATTGTTTGGGGAGTGTTTCTTCTTAGTTTTGCTCAGTAAAGAGTCTTCAGCATGTTCAGACTGACACTGATGGAAATAACCTGGCTTCAGTAAAAGACTGATAGGAGAAAGAAAAGCAATCTGGAGTCTAGTCATTGAGAAGGGAGCAGTAGGCATGGAAAAAGAAGGTAAGGGCAGGTGGCTGATTCTATAAAAAAAAAGTTTTAAAACACTCAATTTGCTACAGCCCAGTCAGCCCATCAATAGCTTACATCTTAACTTGGTGATTGTTTACAGCCTCATGGAGTAATTGACAATGGAGCCTTCTCCACCCAACCGAAGCTCAGCTACCATGATTACACTCTACACGGGTTTGTTCTGTTGGTTCTGTGCAGGTGCAAAGTCCAAATGCACATCTCGTGCACACATCCCTCACAAACCCTTTTGGCGAAATCTCAGCAAGAGCTTGACCAAAACTCAAGACATCAGCACCATCTCTACTCACCATCACGTTGGGCTTCTGGCTCCATACATCACCCCTAGGATATTATGTCCTCATAATCATGCATGAGTTCCTCTCATTCCAGCCTGCAAGGACCACGTGGCATCCAGCAGATGACTGCACAGGGACATCTACAGCGAGAACACAGTGCACAAGGGATGGTGTGATGACCCCAGGAAGACAATGCCAAGAGTCAGAGCACGTGCCTTATCCCAGGTCCTTATACTCCAGACACCTTCTTATTGCTGGGAAAAAAGAAGCTGCTTATGGGAGAACAGGGGGTAGTTCAGGTGCAAGTTCAAGGGATAGCTCAATCAGGATGGAACACCATGGCAACCAGCTCACATCATCATACAGGAGAAGCAGGAGAGAGAGAGAGATTAGCAAGAGCAAGCTAGCTCTAAACACTCAGTGGGATGGACTAATAAACCTCAAGGTCCCCAATGACACAGCTTCTACAGCAAGGAGACTATGTAGGAGGTTTAATCACACACACCTGAGGCTCTGGGAGACACTTTATATTCAGACCACCCCGAGACAGTTTAAGAGGAAGCCAAGTGATGAACACATCCATTTCAACAAATAGCTGTTGTTAATTTTCCTGTGTTGTCTCTCTTGACTATTCCAATGTATTTATCCACAAGCAGCACAAAGCATTAACAATGACACCATTCCAACCTGGCCAGCTAGCAAGTCATCCAGTGCCCTACAGGATGGCTAAATTAAGGCAGTGAGTGAGAACACGTGGCTGGATTCTGTTTACTAGTGTGGTCCTGTCGAGGAAGGCAGGGCTGGGGAGATGGCTTCATGGTTAAGTGTGTTTCCTGCACAAGCATGAGGCCTGAGTGGGCCTGGCACCACCTGAGTGCTCACCTCCAGACCCCATGTAAACAGCTGGGCATGGCCACTTGAATCTATAACCCCAATTCCACAAAGAGGAACAAAGATGAGGGAAACACTTGGGCTCATGAAAAGCAACAAGCTCCTGTATCAGTGAGAGACTTCGGTTCAAACAAGAATGGGCAAAGAGTTATGGAGCAGGACACATGATGCTCTACTCCGTCTACCATGGGCAAGCACATGGAGCACCACAAGAGCACATGTATGTGCATACACTGCCCCCCAACACACACCCATTACATCACATCACCTTACATGCACACATGCACATGTGAGCAAAAATGGTTTCAAAAAGGCTAAGGGTGGGGCTGGAGACATGGATTAGCAGTTAAAGCACTTGCTTGCAAAGTCAAAGGACCTCAGTTCGATTCCCAGGCCACGTAAGCCAGATTCATGAGGTGGCACATGTATCTGGGGTTTGTTTGCAGTGGTTGGAAGCCCTGGTGCACCCATTCTCTCTCTCTCTTCCTCTTTCCCTCTCTTAAATAAACAAAAATAAAATTAAAAATTTAAAAAGCTAAGGGTAAGGATTACCATGCCCTTCTAAAATAAGGACATGCTCACAACACACACACACACACAACACACACACACCTGCAAACCCAGCAGGAAAATCTGTCAGCATTTCTGCAGTGTTCCATCTGTTCCTGTTCTGTCTGATGTTAGTACAGTCATCTCGTGGACCATCAATCTCTCCCCTAGACGTCTAGGAATTCTTTTCCAGTCCAATAATGGGATCTCAAGTGACCAAAAAAACCTGTTTGTCACCATCTGTAGTAGACAGATTCAGGTTCGCTGAGATGAACTTCCAGACCAGGCACAGTTATAGAGGAAGGGACATTTATTGAAGTTTACAGGTCCAGAAGTTCCATAATGGCAGAAGAAGCTGGCCTGCCTTCACAGGACCAAACACAGAGAGAGAAGCACAAGCCTAAAAGCCAAAAGCCACACATCACAGCACACTTCAGGAACTCCAGCCAGGCACACTTTGCATATCTTTAGATTGAAATCTCAAACCCACCACCACACCTTAAGATCTGCCCAGTGACACCGCCTCCAGCCGGTTGGCTGCAGATGCAAACTACAAACTAATAAAACACTGAATGTATCGGGGCCATCTATTCAAACCACCACACCATTCCTTTCCTGAGTTTCTTTGAAGATGCTGAAATGCTTTAGGCCAGAAGTGATAGTTAACCAGGTATGGAATGACACAACTCATGATAGCCATGATACAACATGTGATGCGGGGCTCATTCAACTGACAAGTTGTGTCTCTTGCAGATGACACCTTCCCAACCAGAACATGGCGGCCAGCATTACATCCGAACCACCAGGTCCACTGAGTACCATAGCACTTGCCAAAGCAAATCCAGGAAGTCAGATAGGAAACATCCCAATTCTTTAACAGAGCAGATTCAGATTTTTCTAAAAAGGAGCCGAGGTAAAGCTCTGTTTTCTGTTAAGAGCAGGTAATTCTCCAAGAGTGTCTTGTTTGGATATACAGGGTCAACTCCATTGTTCCAGCTTTGCTGTGAGTGCTCAGTTCTTGGCAAGCCTGACAGTTCCTTCCTAGTTTTAGCTAGCTGACCACACACACACACACACACACACATACACACACACACACACACAAATCCCTTTATAAGATTTACCTCTCGAAAACTCTCTTAAATCCCTTCAATTACTGAGTTACTCATCTCCCATTATAGAATAGCCAAAAATTTTATTTTACTAAGGCCAAAAATTAATTTGGTCTGGGGAGATGGACCAGTGGTTAAAGACACTAGTGTGCAAAGCCTACCACTCCAGGTTCAATTCCCCAGTGCCCACATAGAGCCAGATGCACAATGTGTTTATGTATCTTGAATGCATTTGTAGTGGCAAGAGGCCCTGGTGTACCATTCCCTCTCTTTCTTTCTCCAAATAAATAAATAATTTCTTTTTCCTTAAAAGCATATTTTCACATCTGCCTGCCTTAGCACAATGAGGAGTCATTTCTAATTGCATTTACCAAATAATAGGATTTTTAACTCTTAGTTACCTTAATTTCCAATGGTGAAAGCAGGCAGTTTTGAACTATTTTTTTTGTTTGTTTGTTTTGTTTTCTGAGGTAGGGTCTCACTCTAGCTCAGGCTGACCTGGAATTCACTATGCAGTCTCAGAGTGGCCTTGAACTCACGGTGATCCTTCTACCTCTGCCTCCTGAGTGCTGGGATTAAAGGCATGTGCTACCATGCCCAGCTTAGTTTTGAACTATTTCCACATTTTGTAATAAACACAATTGTGTGATTTTAGAAGGTTTCCTCATAACTTAACCTTTTTCAAGCCCATTAACAGATCCCACTAGATTCTCTGTAATGCATGAGATAAGAAGTTTCATGCACAGAAATTACTTATTATCCAACATTGGAACTGTGAGGCTGCCAAGAGGGGGATGCATGGCTCCAGTTGGAGAGAGTGATTGAGAACGTAATTTCTGTCCAGCTCACCATCACTGACAGCCTCATTCAATGCTTTGTTCTGCTTGCTGCTTGGTTGTAGTGTTTTGTTTGTTTGTTTCTAGGTAAGGTCTCACTGTAGTCCAAATGAACCTAAAATTCACTCTGTAGCCCAAGCTGGCCTTGAATTGACAGTGATGCTCCTATCTCAGCCTCCCAAGCACTGAGGCTAAAGGCATGTGCCACCAGGCCCAGCTGGTTGGATGTTTATTTGGTTTTACTTTGCTTCCTTTCTAAACAGGATTGCTATATATAGCTTAAGCTGGTCTCAAACTCTAAATCTTCCTGCCCAAGCCAACCTATACTGTCCTTTCAGGTATGTCCCCCTCCCCCTATCCTTCTGATTTTTAAACATACTTTTTATTTATTTGCATGCAGAGAGAGAGAGAAGAGAGACAGAGAGAGAGAATGGGACCACCAGGGAGTCCATCCATTGCAAATGAACTCCAGATGCATGTGCCACTCTGTACATCTGGCTATACCTGGGTACTGGGGAAATGAAACTGGGTCATAAAACTTTGCAGGCAAGAACCTTAAGTGCTGGGCCATCTCTCACGCCCACTTTTTTTTTTTTTTTTTTGAGAGAAAGAGAGAGAGAGACAGAGAGAGGATTGGTGAGCCAGAGCCACAGCCACTGCAACCAAACTCCAGACACTTGCACCACCTAGTGCTCATGTGTAACCTTGAACTTGTGTCATCTTTGTTCATCTGGCTTATGTGAGAGCTGGAGAGAGATTGAGCATGGGTCCTTAGGCTTTGCAAGCAAGAGCCTTAACCACTAAGCTGTCTTTCCAGCCCCACCTTTGACTTTTTAATGGCAATCATCCAGTTGTTTGATTACATAGCATTCTAGTAGCACAAATCCCCTGCTGAAGTCCCAGATCAATTCCTAGACATTTGTCAAAACAGTATTTGTCAAGAAAGGGAATCCCCAACGGTTTCATGAGGAAGGACAAGCTCAGGGGACTCATCCTTGTTCCCATAGGCTGGTGATCTTGTGCACAGAAAGGAAGCTTTCAACAGATCCCTAAAGCTGTGACTCATGGGCCCACTAGCATCATGGGAAATTTCCATTTTGGTTGAGTTACTTTCTCCTAGCTGCAAGTGGCATTTGGAGCCTTTATGAGCTGATGGATGATGCGTCCTTATTTCTATCATTGGTAAGCCACTGTGGATTTGTTACTTGCCATAACGACTCAGGACTGAAACCAGAGTAAATTAGTAGATGAAAACATAATGTGTGATAATGTCCATATTTTATCATGTTTCAACAAAACAGATAAGCTTCCTGGGACAGAGTCCCCTGCTCTTTGAAGAGATTTCTCCTAACCCATGACTAGAAATGACAGCATCTATCCTAACATCTGAGGAAACTGGCCAAAGTCATTTCTTTGCAGGTCTCTCATGACAATGGCTGGGATGGAGAAATATTGAGCCACATAGCTTAGACTGAAGAAAACGGCAGCGTGTGACCACAGTGCCCCAGAAGCAATCATTGCCAACAAGGGCATTTACAAGAAAATGCCTACGCTGGAATTCTTGCTGGCAGGAAGAAAATGACATAAGACCTTCTGCCATAGTCTTTTCATTTTATTTATTTATTTATTTATTTATTTATTTATTTATTTATTTATTTATTTATTTGAGAGCGACAGACACAGAGAGAAAGAGAGATAGAGGGAGAGAGAGAGAATGGGCGCGCCAGGGCTTCCAGCCTCTGCAAACGAACTCCAGACGCGTGCGCCCCCTTGTGCATCTGGCTAACGTGGGACCTGGGGAACCGAGCCTCGAACCGGGGTCCGTAGGCTTCACAGGCAAGCGCTTAACTGCTAAGCCATCTCTCCAGCCCTCATTTTTTTAATATTATAAAGGGAGCTGAGACTTCTAGATTGGTCCATAAAAGCATATTTCCAAATTTTCATCTGGGGAACTCACTTCTTCACTTAATATTATGTATATTTTTCCCTTGGGGCTGCTTATAATCTGTTAGCACTTCTGAACGTCCTTGTTGGTTCTACAGGGTGAAGTTTCTACTGTCAGAAGCATGGTTAGCTACAAAAGCCATGGTCCACAGCCATAGAAGGGGCTCTCTTCATTGGTCCAGTAAGGCTCAACATAAACAGGCTCAGCTCCTCGTGGGCGAGAAGGAGATACACCATGGAGTAAAATGTGATATACCATAAATTGGACTTGAGAGACTGTTCAATAGTTTAAGGCACTTGCCTACACAGCCTAACAACCTAGGTTTGATTTCCTAGCACCCACATAAAGGCAGAGGCACAAAGTGGCACATGTATCTGGAGTTCAATTGCTGGCTGGAGGCCCTGGCATGCCCATTCTCTCCCTCTCTCTCTCCTTGAAAATAAAGAAGTAAATAAAGTGCACTTTAAAAATGTTTGGTAAACTGCAAATCAATGTATCTTGAAGAGAGGTTAAGTTTCATAGATAAGACCTGGGGAGATGGCTCAGCAGTTAAAGGTGCTTGCTTGCAAAAACTGCCAGACCCTGTTCAAGTCCCTAGAACCGATGTAAAGCTAGATATACAAAGTGGTGCATGCATCTGGAATTGGTTTGCAGAAGCAAGAGGCCCTGGTATGATTATTTGTTTATGCTTTCTCTTTCTCTCTCTCTCTCTATGCAAATAAATAAATAAATACATTTAATTTTTTTAAGATTAATAGTTCATTAAAGACAAGAAGGAATGATGCCTGGGAAGTGTGCTTACTGGGAGCAGAAGGCAGCCAGAACATGAGATAAACCACCCCTCGCATATCAGCCAGGGTCCCAGTGAAACAACAGAGGAATTGGTGAGATGAGCAAGAGCGCTGCTTCCATGGCGAGCCTGACAGCCTGGGCCAGAGTGGTGGAGACAGACACTGAGGAGACTCAAAATGTACCAAAGCAGAAGTCCAGAAACTTCTGAGAGGTCAACACTTAAAGCAGACTTGAAACACACCTACCAAGGCTCGGGGAACTTGGGGAAAGAGGTAGTACAAAGATTCTAAGAGCCACCAAGTGGGACAGAATATCTAGAGGCATTGCCCTCCTTCCTACAGTGACTGACTTCTGCTTTCACAATTCATAACCCACAATCCCATGGTGAATGCCAGAATCCCCACTGAGGAGGGGCCCAGTGGAATGGGGGCAGGCAGGAGGGAAATGATGGTACCAACACAGGATGTGTCCATACAAAGTATATACTTAATAAAAAAAAGTAATAATAATAAACCAAGACTGGGGAGATGGCTCAGTGTCTAAAGGGGTTTGCCTGCAAAGCCTGCTGGCCCAGTTCCATTTCCCCATATCCTTATAAAGCCAGACTCACAAAGTGGTACAAGCATCCGGAGTTTGTTTACAGCTCTAGTGTGCCCATTCTCTCTCTCACATGCAAATAAACAAATAAATACTTAAAAGGAAGAAAACAGTGATTGAACCATTTTAAATTGAAGGTTAGGTGGACTGGAGAAGCCTTGAAATTCAGATCATATAAATATGGAACAAAGCCTCCTAAATGGGGTAGGAGATGGCTCAGTAGTTAAAGTCACTTGTTTGTATAGCCTTTCTTTGCAGTCAGAAATCACCTGACCAAGAACAGCTTGTGGGAAAAAAAAATGGTTTCTTTTGGCTTAGGGACTCAAAGGGAAGCTCTGAGATGGCAAGGGAAAATGATAGTGTGAGCAGAGGGTGGACATTACCTCCTGGCCAATATCAGATGGACAATAACATCAAGAGAGAATGTGAATCTGCTCCCAACTATACACTGAAGGAGGTGTTTATTCCCAAATCTTGACCAGCTGGGAACCTAGCATTCAGAACACCTAAGTTCATGGGGGAACCTGAATCAAACCACCACATTCTGCCCCTGGCCCCCATAAACCAATAACCATACATGGTGTAAAATGCTATGCATTCATGCAACTTTAAAAGTCTTCATAGATTTTATCAATCCTAATGATGTTCAAACATTCTCATAGTCCAAGGTCTTTTAACTGAGCCATAATACCAAAAAATCCCCTCAAAACTCTTAATGGCACATAATAAACACTCACACACACTGCAAAAGATGGCACTGGGCATAGCAAAAAAATATTTAACCAATATAAGATTTAAGACAACTAGGGCAAACATCAAACTCTGTAGCTCCAAGTCCAGCAACTTAGTTGGTGACAAATTTCCCAATCCAGTAACTCTAACCAGCAACAAATCTCTGGAGTTCCAATTCTGCCCCTCCAGCTAGGCTACTCACAGTCCTAGAAAACTTCATCAGGGCCAGGAGCCATCTCATGGTCCTGGCATCTCCACTGGGTCTCCACTG
Source organism: Jaculus jaculus (assembly GCF_020740685.1). Classification (NCBI taxonomy): domain Eukaryota; kingdom Metazoa; phylum Chordata; class Mammalia; order Rodentia; family Dipodidae; genus Jaculus; species Jaculus jaculus. Next base: position 34,526,524 of record NC_059107.1, on the reverse strand, counting down.
CAATCCATGGTCATCCTCATGGCACCATCAGGTCTCCATGCAAGCATCCAGCAAACCTGCTTTCCACTGTCCAAGGTTATTTCCAAAATACAAGACCATGTTGCAAATTCAGTGACACTCTTTGCATGGCTTACACTCCACAATACCAGGTAGGGGGGGCAATTTGTTAATCTCGGGGGGAACAAAGCAGACATTGAAGAACAGGACATTCCTTGAGCACTCAGACCCTTTCAAAAGAGTCTATATTCTTCCTGCTTCCCAATGCAGGTCAGCTGGCCCAATCTCAAAAGTTATGTTTTTTCATACAATTTCAGCTGAACAGGCAGCAGTTTTGGCCCAAAGATTTCATCTTTTCCAGGCTACATCCCTCTTCTCACACCAGTCCATTCCTATGCAATCCAATCCTGCACAATTCTCAGGACATGGCCATAATAGCAAGCCTCTCACACAACCTGCTTCTAGCCTGGTCTAGGCAAAGCTCTTTCTCACCCTCATAAACCAAACCTCACGGTCCACAGTTCTTACTGCATTCAGGTCTTTCAACTCTGACTAGAATAGTCCATCATGCTGTACTTACAGAACTGCGAGGCATCTCTTAGGCCAAGGTTCTAACTTATTTACATTCCTCTTGAAAATCAGCTCCAAAATGTCAAAGCCACAGAGTCAGGTGACTAGCAGCAAATGATGCTCTCAGTACCAACTTTACTGTTTCAGTCAGGTTCTCATTGCTGGCAGAAATCACCTGATCAAGAACAACTTGTGGGGGAAAAGGTTTATTTTGGCTTACGGACTCAAGTGGAAACTCCATGATGGCAGGGGCAAACGAGGACATGAGCAGAGGGTGGACATCACCTCCTAGCCACCATCAGATGGACAATAACAACAGGAGAGTATGTTAAACACTGGCAAGGGGAAACTGGCTATAATATCCATACGCCTGCCCCCAATAATACACTGCCTCTGGGAGGCATTAATTCCCAAATCTCCATCAGCTGGGAACCTAGCATTCAGAACTCCTAAGTATGGAGGACATCTGAATCAATCCAGTTGGATTCCCCAGTACCCAAGTAAAGCCAGACACACAAAGTAAGGCATGCATTTGTAGTTTGTTTGTAGTGGCAAGAGGCTCTGGCGTGCCAGTTATTTCTCTCTCTCTCTCTCACACTCATTCTATCAAGTAAATAAAAAAATATATTATTTAAAGACTCATATCTAGCACATTATGATTTACATTAGAATGTTGTCCTGCCAAGCAGTTTACCCTTTGCCCTCACTGATGCCTCATACACTGTTCACTGTTGTGAATGCTGATAGTGCCCAAGTAATTGTTGAAATTTTGTTGCAGAATTTTGGTAAGATGGGATTGAAAATGAAATTAAATTCATAATTATAACCAGATTATCAAGCAGCTTCGAATAAACATGATGGAGATTGTGCAAGATCTCTACACCAAAAACTATAAGACAAACTGGGTGTGGTGGCGCACGCCTTTAATCCCAGCACTCGGAAGGCAGAGGTAGGAGGATCGTCATGTGTTTGAAGCCACCCTGAGACTCCATAGTGAATTCCAGGTCAGCCTGGGCTAGAGAGAGACCCTCCCTTGAAAAATAAAACAAAACAAACAAACAAACAAACAAAAACCTGCAAGACAAATGGCATTAGATCTAAACTAGTGAAAAGGGCAATTGCTTTCATAGATTAGATGCCTCAAAATGGTTAAGGTGACCCCTTCTCTCCAAATACCAAAAGCCCAGCAATCTGAGCTGTAGAAAATGGAAAACAGACATAAAAGTGAATATCACAGCTTTTTTTCCACCATGAACCAGGGTCTCACTTTGTAACCCAAGGCAGCTTCAAACTCATGGCCTTATCCTTCTTAATGATAGGGTTACAGGTATGAGTCCTTGTGCTCAGCTTGATATGACAATTTAAAAGACATACAATAAGATAATGACCCTATGAAAGAAAATAGAGCTGGGGACGTTACATTTTACGACTTCAAAATCCATTTGCGGTATATAAACACTTGGGTCTTACCATGAACGAGATTTACATGGCTCCTGGGCAAAGATAACACACACGTTCATGAATCATTCCACGGGGAGATGGCAGCAAATTTTTAAAAATGGAGTTATTACTTATGGTTCAAAAGGATGAAAAGTAAGAGTGGATATCAGTTTATGGAAGAATAAATATTTGAACCAAGGATGGGGCGGAAGTGGAACTGAGGGATAGAGGCGAGAAAGGGATTCAGAGACAAATGCCACACCTCCTTTCTTTCTGTGCCATAAATACAAATGGACACGCTCCTGCTCAACCTCTAGATGGATAAGCAGGTAGGTACAGGCATCCTCCACTGCTATGAGCGCTCTATCTATCTTCCTTAGGAACAGTTTATATTCTGAACGAGTTGCACGTTCTGGTGGAAATGCTTGCTGCAGGTAATGTTTTGTTACTTCTTGGCATCATAGGTGGAGGGAAAAAATAATAACCCGCCCAGACGCTCTTAAATTGCCTCTCAGACTCTGTGCTGTCCACCTCCCGCAGGCTTGTTGGCTAGCTGCTGCCCCACCACCACATTTTCACTGCAGATGATCCACCGAGTAGGAGGGGCTCACGGGGAGACCCCTTTGTTCTGAAGCCTGTGTCTCTCCTCTACTGTGCCCTCAAATCCGAGGCTCCCAGACCTCCAGCTCCAGCTGTGCTCACCTCTCTTAAGATTGCCCTACTTGCTCATATAACTTCTGTACTATTGCAAAAGCCGGAGCTTCCTGACAGGAGTGTGGGGCTCTCTCTGATTTCCTGAGAGTGTGGGTATCTTCTCCCTATTGATGAGTTTGTTCAGTCTTCCTGGTCTGATTAGAGAAGATAGGTGGGATTTGATCCCTCTGTTGCTTACTGTCTTCATTGGATACCTGTCTGAGTAACTAATGCCACAGCAGTGGGCAGAACTAGGAACCTGTCAAAAGTGGTCCTGGGCTCTGGGGAGATGGTTCAGCACTTACAGGAGCTTGCTTGAAAAACCTGCTGGCCCTGGTTCAATTCCCCAGCCACCCACATAAAGCCAGCTCCACAAAGTGGTGCGTACATCTGGAATTTGTTTGCAGGAGCAAGAGGCCCTTCCTTACCCCTGTTCTCCCCCTCTCTCAAATAAATAAATTAAATCATATTAAAAAGTGGCCCCTCGTGTACACATTTTGGGTAAAGATCTAATTTCTATTACATACTATGAGGATAAGAGAGGATGTTGGGAGTGAATAGATGGGTTCCAAACCCACGTGCTACCACATTCTCAGACAGCAGATGAAACCTCCTGTGCTTTATTCTTCACAACTGGAAAATAGGATGTTAATGGTATCCACCTCTGGAACAGCTATGAGGGTAAGATGACCGACCAGCATCTGCAAAGCTTCCACGTGGGCCTGCCACTCAATCACTACCTCAGGGATGTAGAACAGAATTCTGCCAACCTTCCACCACTGCAGACTTGGTGCCAAGCTCAAATACTCCCCAACAGATTAAAACTGCTCACATGAAACCCTTACGAGTGTAGATGACAAGAATGGTTCATAGTAAACTGGGCGTGGTGGCACACACCTGTAATCTCAATACCCAGGACACTGAGGCAGGAGAATCATGGGCTCTAAGCTACATAAGTGGGAGACCCTCCTACTCTAAAACAAGAAAAGAGAAACAGTACTTCATGGTACAATTACATTTGATCTAAACCTAAAAACCATATTTAATTTAAAAAAAAAAAACCCGGAGAATACATCCTACCTGTCTAGACAGGCTTTTTGGGGAGTCAGGAGTCCTAAGGTGTCTGGTACTCATTTCCACATTGAAAAGTGAAATTCCATTTCTATCAAAATTTCACAGTGGTGCTCATACTCCAATACAAATGAAACTACATTCTCAGGTTACGGTGCTGTGGGTTTTTCTTAATAAGTGAACGGATTTGTGCCCTCCAAAGCCGGACACATGTGGAAGAAACTAAGGCTTAGAAAGGAGACACTAGTAGGACTTAAGCAGATTTATTGCAAATCATTATTGGAGGGCCTAAGATTAAGGCAAGCCACTCTCTCAGGGACATTTTCTTCAGTAGTAACAGATGTGCAAAGCCTTTCCTTTTTTTTTTTAAATCATTCTCTAGTGAGAGATGGGTTAAGCTAGAGAACTTCTCTAGACAGTAAATCAAACAGCTTTGGGGATATACTGGAAAGAACTTTTGGTAACAGAACTGAAGGTATTATCTAGGGGAACCACACTACTAAGAACTGGAATGAGCTGCTCAGGACCACTGGACAAGCATCATGCTGAAACTTGCGGACACACCGAGACAGACGCACTCATGTTCAATCCTGCCCTTGTTCCTCCCCAATGCTAGCTGGTCCTCAAAACTCTTCCCGGAACCTTTCCATGGCTTCTCATTGCTCTCAGGGTACTGTGCCCATCCTGAGCACACTGGAATGCTCCTTTCTAGCTTCTCATTGCTCTCAGGGTACTGTGCCCATCCTGAGCACACTGGAATGCTCCTTTCTAGCTTCTCATTGCTCTCAGGGTACTGTGCCCATCCTGAGCACACTGCGAATGTTCATGCCTGGCTCAGACTCTTCTTCCTTCCCCGATGGTCCTACAGTCACGCTGCCTCACTGCTGTCAAATGTTTCTCTGAGGTAGTTTGAATCTATGGCCCCTAATAGACTCAGTTGTTCTTAGAATTGAATTTGCAGTGTCTGCTCCTAGCAGGCAGACTCCTGCTACAGGGGTAGTGTGTCCACTGGGGGCAGATCTCAATTCCAGCCTTAAGGTGCACAGAGTACTTGAGCTCTGCTTGGGGTTCCTTGCTGTGGACTTGAGGCTTGCTTTTGGTGGTGTGGTGGTGGTTTCTCCTGCCTCTACTTGGATCTGTGGAAGGCAGCCAGCCTCTTTCACCATTATGGATTTGTAAGCCTGAAATAAATCCCTTGCCCCCCACCCCACCATAAACTGTGTCTGGCTTGGAGGTTCATCTCAGCAGTGTGCAGTTGACTACACCATCCTGTTGTCACAGGCTTTACAGTGTCCTGTCCACCTGAACACTCCACGTGGGCCCTCTTCAAGATTTTGTACAGTTCAAGTTCTTATTGCAAAATGGCTCGCCTTCCTCATATCTTTTTTATTCATTTATCTATTAAATATATTTTTATTTATTTGTGATAAGAGAGAGAATGAACAATGTTGCGCTAGGGCCTCCTTCCACTGCAGGGGAACTCCAGATGCATGTGACACTTTGTGCATCTGGCTTTACATGGTTACTGTGGAATCGAATCTGGCTCAGCAGGCTTTTCATGCAAATGCTTTTAATTCCTGAACTATCTCCCCAGCCCTATTTATTTCTTTGTAAAATAAACTTTGTTAGCATACAGAGATTTAGGTGACATTGATTCTATCATTTTGTTTTGGTTTTGAACTTTCTATTGACAACCTCCATACATGTACACAATGTACCCTGATCATAATCCCCTCTCATCTCCCCTTCCCCTTCCTCCACACACTGAACCCTTTTGCCCAACTTTTCCCTCATCTATTTTGATGTCACTTATTCCTCTCTCTCTCTCTCTCTCACACACACACACACACACTTCTATTATGCAGGTTTGTATAGGTAACAGATACTCTAAAACCATGAATGTCATGGACATTTTATATCTGGAAGACAGCATCCTAAAGTATTTTTCACCATCCTTTGGCACTTACATTCTTTCCACCACTTCTTCTGGCAACAGTTCCTGAGCCTTGAAGGGTGTAATAGAAATGTCTTATTTAGTACTGAACACTCAACTGTCACAAAACAGTTACTTATAATCACAGAAAATGTTCCTTGTTCTCCTAGCAAGAAGAGGGCATTGTCTCGGTGCCCTGGCCATGCTGGTAGCTCTGTACAGTTTTGGGAAAATATTTTTATTTATTTACTAGAGAAAGAGAAAAGGAGAAAGAGAGAGAGAGGGGGAGAGAGAGAATGGACATGATCAGACCTCCTTCCACTGCAAAGAAACTCTAGACACATGTGCCACCTTGTACATCTGGCTTTACATGGGTACTGGGGAATTGCACCCAGGCCAGCAGGCTTTGTAAGCAAGCATCTTTAACTCCTGATCTGTCTCCCCAGATCTATGTCCAGTTTTGACAGTAATTTTCAAGGTATGGGTGAAGATTCCTCCTGCTGCACCAAGCCATTAATATGACCACTGTGGAAGCAGAAATATCAGAAATTATCTCACATACTAAAGATAAATGCTGATTTTTTTTTGTTTTAAATGTTTGGATATACTGGCCCTGAGGTCAAGTGCATGTTATAATATAGCACCATCATAAATGCATGCAAACTTGGCTCTTCCTCAGACCAGAATCTCAGCATCATTTCACTTTCATGAGGTGTCCGGGGCCACTTATAGTGATGACCACACACACAGGCAGTCGTTTACTTGAGGTGGCTTGAAACAGACACATTCAAATTTAGCTGACTTCCAACAGCTTTTTCATTTCCTTTTTTTTTTGTTTTTTTTTTTTTTGTTTTGTTTTTCGAGGTAGGGTCTCACTCTGTCTCAGCCTGACCTGGATTTAACTGCATAGTCTCAGGGTGGTCTCGAACTCACAGCAATCCTTCTACCCTATCTGAGTGCTGGGATTAAAGGCGTGTGCCACCATGCCCGGCTAGCTTTTTCATTTCTTAAGATTATAGATTAGAAAACATCTAAATGCATAGTGAAGAGGAACCAAAACAAAAAATCACATATCATGCATGAACTCTTCAGAAAAACTCTAGAGAGTGGGAGCACTGGTACGGTTTCCTGACTGTAGATGCACTGGTTCATTCGTACATCACTCACTCCAGTAGGCCTCACTGAGCATCAAATATGCATGGAATGAATCAAGTATGGGATGTTGTTGATCTCATCAAGCTCACAGTCTTCCCCTTCACTGTCAACACTGGTGGTCCTCAGTCCTGGTCTCACAATAGATCCATCTGCAGAACCTTATAAAGAAAAAAAACAATCTCTGGGTTGGAGAAGTGGCTCAGAAGTTAAAAGGGCTTGCTTGCAAAGCCTGATGGCTCTGGTTTGATTTCCCAGTATCTATGTGAAGCCAGATGCACCAAGTGGTGCATACATCTGGAATTCATTTGCAGTGACTGATGGGTCCTGGCGCATCCACACTATACTCTCTCTTGCTGTATCTCCCTGTCTACTTCTTTCTTGTTCTCTCTCTCTCAAATAAATAAAAAAAAAATGGATTAGTAAACCACATTCATAGTGATTCTGAATTAGTCTATACTACAGCCCCCCCCCAAATAATTCTCAAGCTATCCAGGTGGTAATAAAGTGTAATCCAATTATGAATCAATGCCCCTGACATTTAGTAGGAATCTTGAACATTTAAATTTTATTTAACTTTGCCTAAGATATTCAGAACATTTCCTATGTTCAGGTGGCAAATACTAATTACAAGGACTTTAAAATTCACCTAAAACTGTCAGCACCTTTGAAAGTCTTTAATTGTTTCTATCACTATTTTCTGGCTGCTAGTATTTATTTATTTATTTATGTATTTATTTAAGATAGGATCTCACGCTAGTTCAGCCTGACCCGTGTCACACTGTACTCCAGGCTAGCCTTGAACTCCTAGCGATATTCATTTTCCGTAGCCCCCATGCACTGGTATTATCAGCATGAGGAGTCACCATACCTGGCTTTTATTTATTAATCTTGGAATTTTTACTTTGATGATTGATTTTACATATAATTCATGAAGGTATTTCAACTTCAATTTCTCCAAGATTATTTATACTGGGGATTGAAAACATCCACTAAACTCGATGTTTTTAGTGTCATAATCAAATTAAAGCTCTCTGTCTAGTCATTTCTAGATGAAATGTTCCAATTCACAGTCAATTACATCTTTGTGTTGTCTTTGCTAATTCTTAGTCCCATCAGTACATTTGCTAATAACAGATTCCTCTTCACATTCCAATAACTGATCTCATTCTCTTGAGAGTTCATCAAAGAAGTTGATAGAAAAAAAAAATCTGCCTGATCCTTAGCCCTGTTTTCCTAGGCAGGCTTTGTGCATCGGATTTTCAGGAACCTTCAACACATATGGAAAAGGCAGCTCTCATTTCTATTACCATGGCTTTTCTGTCCCTGAAGACAGGATTAAGCTGTCTGATTGAAGGGGTCCATTTGTCTTCATTCTTTTTTTAAATGAAGCTTATAATATCAGCCAAAACATTTGAGAGCTTTCTAAGTTTCCCACCAAGTTGGGCTCACTGCCTATTGGAGGTACTGATGGGAATCGCATTCCTGGAGATATGGAGGATATGTCTACATATCTTTCATCTTGCTTATTTCTAAATTTAATTTGTAAGACTTCGTGCTGGCTAAGGAAACAGACTGTCATCTTGACTTGGTATCTCCCAGTTATGTGAACCAAACTAAAAGGAGGGAGAGAGGCAGAGGTTAGAAATAAAGAACTTGCTGAATTAGACATAATGTGTATTAGCCACTAGTGCAGTGTCTGTCCCTGCTAGGGAGAAATTAACATTGTGTGTGTTGAAGTGGGAGTCTCCCACATATTAATAGTAAAATGTTTATATGTATCAGTCCTTTTCTCAGCATAGGAAGAAGGCTGAGCCCTGAAGAACCAATTCCCTAGCCACTCATCTGTTATAAAAAAAAAAATTGTTCATTCATTCAACAGATACAAATTAGATGTTTTCTCTAGGCCAGACTATGGTCCAGGAATCGGGTTCCACAGGGACCAAGGCAGATATGAACTCAACTCCTTGAAACTTACAGTCTCATTGCAGAGACTGAAAATTCACATGAGTGTCCCCAGTGTGGTGTGGAAAACTGCCTTTCAGTTCCCCCAGACTGCGGCTGATGAGTCAGCTGGTTCCTGACTAGCAAAGAATAAATGATGCTGCTGGCAGAAGTGATGAGGAAGGATGCTAATGCTGTTGGAGGTGATGCTGCTGATGGAGGTGATGAGGTAGGATGCTGATGTTGAAGGAGGTGATGGGGGAGGATGCTAATGCTGTTGGAGGTGATGAGGCTAGTGATGGAAGTGATGATGATGCTGATAGAGGTGATGAGGATGAAAATGGAGGTGATGAGGATACTGATGGAGTATAAGAAGAAACAGAAGTAGCAGCCTAAGAATTGCAGTTTTATTTGAAAAGGTGATAGCATTATGTTCACATTTGAGATGCCCTTTTCCTACTAATTACAAAAGTATCTGGACCAAGGGAAGATCTCCATAGATGTGACCCATATCAAAGCTGTGGCTCCTCCTCCTTGCCTACTAAGTGCCTCCTGCTGACTTATCCAAGGGGCTCTCACAGCTCACTGATTTGAGAATTGCAGTTGGACATCTGTTTTCACGATAAAGTCCCATAGATTTTGACTTCAGGTCAAGATAACAGACTAAACAGCCTCATTACAAGCTGGTAAAGACAAAAATAGTCAAAATAAGAATGAAAGACTGACCCAAAGAGAGATATCAAAGAATTTCAGAAAAGCATGAAGAAGTGATCCATAAGTAAAATAAAAATAAAAGACACCAGGAACACAACAGAGATCTGTGTCTGTGGCCTGTAACTATGCCATGCAGATTCACAGCAAGCCCTGACCACAGGCCTCTGTCAGAGAGGAAACTGCCTAGGGACCCCAGTGCTGGGCACTACTGGAAATGCTCATCTGAAGTTGAAGGGTCCCCAAGAGAGTGCAGAGACAAGCATCCAATGAGGGGATTACAAGAGACTTCCAATGCACCACAGATTTTTAAATAGCCCTTATGCTTCCTAAGTTTTGGCACCTCCGCCTTATTTCTGAGCTAGTCTAATTTAACCTGTTCTTTAATTTCTTATGCCATTTTCTTAGTCTTACTTTGCTTTGAAATCATGAGCTCTAGTTTGTTCTCTTTCTGACATAATTGCATTGTCTGAAGGAATGCTATTCTGTCCATTACTTTGTTGTTTTATTTGTTTGTTTGGGAACAGGGTATTACCAAGTAACACAAATGGTTCTGAAATCTGTGATTCTCCTGCCTCAGCCTCCTAAATACGAGCTTTCTTTCTCTCCCTCCCCCCTTTTGCTGTATTGCAGACTTACTTAGGACAGATTTACCTTTTTTGTTGTTTATTTTAATGTGTAATTGGTTTCCTGTACTCTTAGAAGGAGGCCTTGGTTCCGATCTCTTTACAACTTCATCCTTCTGTAATGTTCAAGAGCGGGCAGCCTTTATCCTAAAGCCTCTTGGTATAGCTTTCCTCCCTGATTTTGCCATTCCTTGTCCCTGGCATCCATATTCTGCTCAGTTTTTTAAATTCTTTTTTCTGATTTGTTTTAAATTTATTTATTAGAGATGGAGAGAAAGACAGACAGAGAGAGAGAATCTGGCTTACATGGGACCTGGAGAATCGAACCTGTGTCCTTGGGCTTCACAGGCAAGTGCCTTAACCGCTAAGCCATCTCTCCAGACCTTTTTTTTTCATTATTGAAAACTACCATAATTGTAGACAATATCCCATAGTAATTTCCCACTTGTCCCTTTGCAACTTCACTCTACATTATGCCCCTCCCACCTCTCAATCAGTCTCTCTTTTATTTTGATGTCATCATCTTGTGTATGTAGTGTTAGGCATTCTGAGGTCATGGATATCCAGGCCAATTTGTGTCTGGAGGAGCACGTTGTAAAGAGTCCTACCCTTTCTTTGGATCTTACATTCTTTCTGCCACCTCTTCCACAATGGATACTTGGAATTTATGATAAAGATGTTTCAGTGCTGAGCACTCCTCTGTCATTTCTTCTTAGCCCCACGGTGCCTTCTGAGTCATACTGAACTGAGGTCTCCTCCATTTAAAAAGAGAAGCTTCTCTAACCAAAAGTGAGAGTAGCATTAATATATGGGTATGAACATTAAGAGAAGTGCTTACTGGGAAATTTGGTGAGCACAGTATATACATTTAGCCAGGCACCAGTAGATGTTACACCCCTAGGGCTCATGACTACCCCTTTTGTAGGTTTTCAGTATCAGGGATGTATTCCCTCCCATGGAGTGGGCCTCCAGTCCACTTAGAGAGCAGTTGGTTTCCCCCATATCAGACATGGCACTACTGTACCCATTGGCTCATTTGGCCTGTCTGACCAAATTTAAGGCTTGCAGTGTCCACTGTTGAGTATCTCCACTGGTTATTTCTCTCTCCCCCATTGAACTGAATATAGCATAGCTTTTTCCAGCTTTCTGTCAGCTGGTCTACATGGAGGAGATTTTCAGTTCAGTTCCATCAGGATTTCTCAGTGACCTTGCAGCCCAAGTATGTAGAGTCTTCAGAAATGGAATTTTACCATATATTCCTGGTGGGAAACCTGTAATGTTTTTTTTTTTTTTGAAATTTTTTATTTATTTATTTGAGAGCAACAGACACAGGGAGAAAGACAGATAGAGGGAGAGAGAGAGAATGGGCGCGCCAGGGCTTCCAGCCTCTGCAAACGAACTCCAGACGTGTGCGCCCCCTTGTGCATCTGGCTAACGTGGGACCTGGGGAACCGAGCCTCGAACCAGGGTCCTTAGGCTTCACAGGCAAGCGCTTAACCGCTAAGCCATCTCTCCAGCCCAAACCTGTAATGTTTTGGGGCATCAGTGACCTCCCTGGCCAACAACTGACTGGAATGTATCCCATTCCTGGTACTGAAAATTTTCTAGTACCAATCCATAGTTTCCGGGTGCTCCATTGTACAAAAAAGTAGGTTTCTATATGACTATTTATATCCTCTTGGATTTTGATAAGCCCTCCCTCCACCTTTATTTTATTCAATCTCTCTCCCTGATATCACTTAGGGCTTGCCACCCCCCACTAATCTATTCTTCTACTTTCATATTTATAATACAATCTTATTAAGTCTCCCCTCCCTCTCTTTCTATTCCTTTTATATCCCTTTTCTAGGTTACTGGCCTATACTACTGAGTTTTATTTCCACTCACATAGAAGTCCAATCATTTGTAGCTAGGATCCACATATGAGAGAGAAAATGTGATATTTTGCTTTCTGGGCCTGAGTTACCTCACTTATTATAATCCTTTCCAGATCCATCCATTTTTCTGCAAATTTAATTTTTCTTTATCTCTGAGTAGGACTCCATTGTATAAATGTGCCTCATCTTCATTATCCACTCATCAGTTGAGGGACATCTAGGCTGGTTTCATTTCCTAGCTATTGTGAGTAGAGCAGTAATAAACATGGTTGAGCAAGTATTTCTAAGGTAGTGAGACAAGTCCTTAGGATATATGCTTAGGAGTACTATAGCTGGGTCATATGTTAAATCTATTTTTAGCTATCTCAGGAACCTCCACACTGATTTCCACAATGACTGGACCAGATTGTATTCCTACCAGCAGTGTAGAAGGGTTCCTCTTTTTCCACAACCTCACCAGTATTTATGGTCATTTGTTTTCACGATGGTAGCCATTCTGACAGGAGTGAGATGGAATCTCAATGTTGTTTTAATTTGCATTTCCCTAATAGCTAGGGATCTAGAACATTTTTAAGATGTTTATATGCCCTCTGAATTTCTTCTTTTAAGAACTCTCTAGTTCCATAGACAATTTTTTAATTGGGTTGATTGATTTCTTATTATTTAGTTTTTCAAGTTCTTTATATATTTTGGATATTACTCCTCTGTCAGATGTATAGCTAGCAAAGATTTTCTCCCATTCTGTAGGTTGTCTCTTTGCTCTATTCACAGTATCCTTTCCTGTATAAAAGTTTTGTAATTTCGTGAGGTTCCAGTGGTTGATATGTGGACTAATTTCCTGAGAAATTGGGGTTATATTCAGAAAGTCTTTGTCAAGACCAATATGTTGAAGGGTTCCCCTAAATTTTCCTCTAGAAGTTTCAGAGTTTTGGGTCTAGTATTAAGGTCTTTGATCCACATGGGCTTAATTCTTGGCATGGAGAAAGATAAGGATCTATTTTCATCCTTCTACAGATACATATCCAGTTTTTTTTAACACCAGTTGCTGAAGAGATGGACTTTTTTCCAAAGAGTATTTTGGCATTTTTGTCGAAGATCAGGTGGCTGTAGCTACTTGGGCTTATGTCCGGGTCCTCTATTCTGTTCCATTGATCTACATGCCTGTTTTGGTGCCAGTAGCATGGTGGTTTTGTTACTATGGTTCTGTAATATAGGTTGAAATCAGGTATGGCGATACCACCAGCCTTGTTTTTGCTGCTCAAAATTATTTTAGATATTTGAGGTTTTGTTGTGCTTCCAAATGAATTTCTGGATATTTTTTCTATTTTTGTGAAAAATGCCATTGAAATTTTGATCAGGATTGCATTAAATGCGTAGATTGCTTTTGGTAAGGTTGACATTTTCACAATATTGATTACTCTAATCCAAGGACAAGGGATGCCTTTCCATTTCCTAGTGTCTTCTGCAATTTCTCCCTTGAATGTTTTAAAGTTTTCATTTTAAAGGTCCTTCAATTCCTTGGTTAGGTTTATTCAAAGGTTTTTTTTATGCAATTGTGAATGCGAGTGATTCTCTAATTTCATCTCTGCATGTTTGTTGTTAGCATATAGGAAGGCCACTGATTTCTGTGTGTTTATTTTGTATCCTGCTATGTTTCTAAGTGTTTATTAGCTTTAACAGTTTGTTGGTAGAGTCTTTAGGGTCCTTTATGTATAGAATCATATCATCTGCAAATAACTTGATCTCTTCCTTTCCAATTTTTATCTCTTTTTATGTCTGTCTCTTGCCTTATTGCTATGTCTAAGACTTCCAGTACTATATTAAATAAAAGTAGGGACACTGGACACCCTTGTCTTTTTCCTGATTTTCATGGAAAAGCTTCAAGTTTTCCCCCCTTAAGTAATATGTTGGCTGTAGGCTTGTCATAAATAGCATTTATTATGTTGAGATATGTTCCTTCTATTCCTAGTTTCTGTGGTACTTTTATCATGAAGGGATGTTGTATTTTGTCAAATGTTTTTTTCTGCATCTAATGAGATGATCATGTGATTTTTTTCCTTCAATTTATGTAATGTATTATATTTATTGATTTGCATATGCTGAACCATACCTGCATCTCTGGGATAAAGACTACTTGTTGGGGTGAATGATCTTTCTGATATATTCTTGTGTTCTGTTTGCCAATATTTTGTTGAGATTTTTTTGTGTCTATGTTCATGAAAGATATTGGTATGTAATTTACTTTTTTTCTATCTTTGTTTGGTTTTAGTATCAAAGACTCCATTAGATGAAGGATATAAGGATGACCTAGCTTCTCCTTCTAGGGGTTCAAGGACATTCTTTGCTCTTACTTTCGGAGGGGGGGGGCTCTGTTACCCGTTAACTGTCTCAATAACAATCATGCCAGTATTGCACCAGTGAGCACTCCTAGGCAACTTTCAGTCTCCCCACCATTTTATTATAAAATAATGCATGCTAATTGAGACTATCAGGCAAGTCATAAAGTACTTAGCAAGCAGTGAAAATTTACTGTAATTCTATAACGTCAGATGTATAAACTACTAATTAAACCTATCTTCTTTTCCTAGATGTATAAACAAAACAGAATAATACATGCAAACATTCTATAATATTACATATGTATCACAAATAATAAACAGTTTTGTATCTTACTTTTTATGGTTAACAGTGTATGATAAAGTTTTACCATGTCCTCAGTTATTTGAAAGCTTGACTGTGATGCAATTAAGGGCATTCATTTAATCAAAAACTTTGAAAATACTCAAAATAATGTGCCAATTGTTTAAAAAGAGAAAAATATTCCCCTTAGGGCTTGGAAAAATAAATTCTAGAAGAATAAAATAGCTAGATGTATTTATGTAAGAAATTTAAATTGAACTATAAAATCAGGAAAGACCTTCAAGCATAAAAGTAGACAGTTATAATGTGAATTGGCTGATATGAAATGTCCAGTATTTTCTAGGATTCAGTTATCATGTTATCAGAGCAGTCAGTCATGACTAAGAATTTGAATCTTTTTTTTTTTTTTATCAGATTGACAGATATCAACTTGTTTGGAGAGATGTGGAATCAGGAGGTTTTTGTTTTGTGAATTTTGATGAATGAAGCCCACCAATCAGAGGATCAAGTTTAGAAAGATTTTATTACTGAGATGATAGAGTTTAAGAGGGGGAAGGAATGTAGACCTTTTGCCCTAGGAGAGTAAGATGGGGTTCTAGAAAAGGGAAAATCCCATCTATAAACAGAGATTGGGTCTTTACGGGAATTTACAGGATGGGCTGAACTGGCTACTCTAGCCCATACTCTAGGTGTCGAGATGATGCCAGACTTTTCAAAAAGGGAGTGATCTCATCTTATTTTATTTCATTTACTTATTTTTGCTTAATGTGGAATTGTGATCCTGGAGGAGAGAAACCACTTTTCCAGGTTCCCATTTAATTCGACGTGAGAATATAGCACATAGCCTTAACTGGCACTTGTGTGCTCTGGGTTGGCAGTGATGAAGACTGATGCCTGCTCTTATTCTGTTTAACTGCTTGTGAGGTCTGTGGAGCAGTGGATTTTAGGAATCCATGGTTGTTGAAATTTCCCAATGTCTAGATTAAAACCAGGAAACATACCTGCAAAACGGACATAACATGGAGGTGATCCTTAGTACTTCCAAGCTAATTTTGGTTTATCAATTCAACACCAACTTCTTTTTCTGCTATCTTTTATTTGTTTGTCCTGCTTTTGAAATTTAGTTAATTAATTAATTAATGCATATGTATGCATTGGTGTATGTATTGCTTCAGGAAACATCAGGGTCTATTGCCTCTACACACAAACACTAGACACATGTACCACTGGATGCCAGGCTTTATGTGGGTTCAGAGTATTTGAATCTGGACTGACAGGCTTTGGAAGTAAGTGCCTTTAATAGCTGACCTGTCTCCATCTCCCAGATAATCCTAGCACTGTGGGATTGTTGTTGCTTGTTTGTTTGTTTGGTAAAATCTCACTTTCACCCAGGTTGACCTAGAATTCACTCTGTAGCCCAGGCTGGCCTCAAACCCATGACGATTGTCATTCTTCAGCCTTCTGAGTGCTGGGATTATAGGCATAGACCACCACAGCCAACGTTAACTTCTTGCAAGTGGTTTAAGGCTTTTACCAAGAAGCAACAGAAAACTATGATGTCAGCATGGTTGGGACTATCACCTGTGGAAAACTACAAGAGAAGAAGCATCTTGATACTTGAGAATAGTATTCAGAAATATATCCCCTGAGTAAATGGTAAACCACTTGTTTAAAATATTAAGACTACCTGGGCATGTATACCTGGACTGCTGAGCAACTGACACACCTAGGGAACAAAATTTAAGGAAGCACTAACTCCTTGGCCAGCTCTGCACTCTAACAACTGGAAGAGTTAATACTTCCTTAAGTGCTGTGCCATATGCATTTTGTTTCCTGGTCAAAACTCACTCCTTTGATTTCAGCTCTTGTGATCACAGGCTGTGCCCCAGGACCTTTTCCCATGTAACTCACATATGTGTGGATATGCAATTAACATCTCACAGACTCCTGGAGATCCAGCTAAGATCCAGCCAGAGGAACAAGTTGTGTAACAGCCCTGGGGAAAGTTCTACCCAGCTGGAATGAGAAATAGCATGGGAAATGGCTTCTGTCTATTCATCCCCATCTCCCATGCAAAGAACTATTAATAGGAAGTTGGACATTAAGAGTGAGGCAGAGAGAGAAAAAAATCCCATTATGGAGTGTGACTTGACTGATAAGACGTTGTGTCAGAAAGCAGAAGGACACATTGTATGTATCAAGGGTAACTCCCACGTTTTAAGCCCTGCTAAATTTGCAAATCAAATGAATATATCCTACTAGAGAGATGCAATTTAAAAGTAGATCATGCTTGGCCATGCCTTTGCTGTCCTGGAGGAAGGAAACTGGCTCTGGGGAAGGAAACGGTCTTGCAGAATTTCATTCCCATCTTTTTCATGGGACTGGTGGGTTTCTGAGCTATTCTGTTTTACCCTGTTTCCCATTAGCTCGGACTCTCTTCTGTTGGAAGCATACCGACACCCATTCATCGCCCGGCAGCTCTCAGAAGTGGGCGGAAGAGCTTCCTGCACCCCTCCCAACCCCACTCCCCAACAATGTCTCACTAGGAGGCACTTGAGGCAGAGGAGAGGAGCTCACTGAGCGGAGAATATGGAACAAAAGCCCAGGTTGGCTCTGCCTCTGAACCTCAGTGGATACACAATTGCCAAAGAATCAATTTCTGTCACGCTCATCCTCCGTCCTCTCTTGGGCTCGCTTTTTATCACCATCCATCTCAGCATTTCGTTGTCTGCTACGTTTGAGAAGAGAAAACAGTTATTTTCTCTGCTTCTCCATTTCTTTCTTTAAGGAATGATTATCTTCTTATTCTGCCCGCTCACAGCTCTCTCATTATTCTCTACAGCTCAACATCAAAACCTGGCTAACAGTGTCCCCGGGAATTCATGCTGTTGCTGGAGAGAGAGCCTGGTTTCTCATGCGCCTCTGAGCTTCTGCGGCAAACCCTGGGCATACGTATTGCTTAAAATAGCAACCTAGTTCACCTACAAAGCCCCAATCCAGATCACTTTCCCATCGGGGCTTACACTTTTTAATAATATCATAATTACCATGATCTGCATATGTGCATCTGTCAGGTTAAGCGCCTTCCCATGATTCGCCTTAGGCCTGACACCACCCAGTCCATCCCTTTTGGCCTCTGCAGCTGTGCTTTCCCCCAGGGCACTGGCTGCTCCCCCTCCCGGAAGCACTCTCCCACTTTCCAGCTCAGTCTTTTTCTTTGCCACACTTTCTCATCCTCATAACTGCACAGGAAATGACGTAAACCCCTATGAGAGCAAGGGCCATGGAACCTGAGGGTCCTCATGGACCTGCTGTCCTTGTCGTCCTCGTCCATGAGTCCTTCTCTATTACCCACCCCGCCCCCTCCCCGCCACCGCCCCTCAGTACACAGGATCGGACGTTTGAGCCAAGTCCTTTCCCAAATGAATCCTGAAAGACCTTCCTCTATGTCTTTGGAGGAACAGAATCCGAGGAGGAGTCCTGCCTTTCCTTGGCCCTGCTACCATGGGGCACGCGGCAGTGCAGATATTTTTTAGAATTAGAGTTTATTATTCAAGGTATGGCATAGCAGTTACTGTCTCATTGCTGGGACAAAACACCAGACCATGAGCAGCTGATAGAAGGGGAAAGTTTGTCTCAGTTTATAATTGTAAAAGCAGCTTTCATCGCAGCAGGGGAAGCATGGCAGAGCAGACAGCTGGGCGTCACATGTTGTCACAGCATCTGGGAGTCCAGCCCCAGTGACATACTTCCTCTACCTCCCAAAGGCTCACCACTCTCCCACACTGCCATCAGCTGGTGATCAAGTACTAAAAACACATGAACCGGGCTGGAGAGATGGCTTAGCGGTTAAGCGCTTGCCTGTGAAGCCTAAGGACCCCGGTTCGAGGCTCGGTTCCCCAGGTCCCACGTTAGCCAGATGCACAAGGGGCCCATGCGTCTGGAGTTCGTTTGCAGAGGCTGGAAGCCCTGGCGCGCCCATTCTCTCTCTCTCGCCCTCTAACTGTCTTTCTCTCTGTGTCTGTCGCTCTCAAATAAATAAATAAAAATTAAAAAAAAAAAAAACCCACATGAACCTATGAGGGCCATTTCAACCCTGCATTTCAATGGTGGTCTGACTCCCCATGCTGCAGGTGAATGTAAGGATACACCAGAACCCAGTGGGACATGCTCTCCTTAGTCTGTTGCAGAGAACAGATGAAGTCTGACTTATGTTCAACAAATATGTATTGGGTACTCACCTCATGGTCCCTATGATACAGAAATTTAGGGGTTCCTTACCAATGCAGCAATACAATATGCCACCCCATAATTTTGAGTTATCTCTGGATTCATGTTTTATGAACTTGAAGAATGAAATCCACAGACCAGAGGTTAAGTTTCAGAAAGACTTTATTATGGATTGGAGCTTGAAGGAGGGAGATCTTTAGGACAAAGGGGTTTAAGGAAGGGAAGGAAGACAGTTCTTGCCCAAGGAGGCAAGAGGGGGTTTGAGAATCCCACCTGGAGATTCAGGTTGGGAACTTTTATGTGAACCCCATGAATGGCCAGCGGGTTAGCCAGTTAGTCTCGATGCAAGGTGTTTGGGGTTGAGATTTCTGGAAAAGGGCAATCTTCTTAGAAATCTTAATTCTTTAGGAAAGGAATGGAAAGACTCCCCGAGGCAGCAGAGATAAGGAAAGGCTAGATTTTTGTGATATTTCTGACCTGTAGCAAAGTGTACTGAGCTAGATTTTCCCATACAGGCCTGTGGTGGCTTGATTCAAGTGTTCCCCATAAACTTAGGTGTTCTGAAATTGGAAATTAATGCCTCCTGGAGGCAGTGTATTGTGGGGGCAGGCTTATGGGTATTATAGCCAGTTTCCTCTTGCCAGTGTTTGGCACGCTCTCCTGTTCCGGTTGTGACCTGATGTTGGCCAAGGAGTGATGTCCACCCTCTGCTCATGCCATCGTTTTCCCCTGCCATCGTGGAGCTTCCCCTCGAGTCTATAAGCCAAAATAAACCCCCCTTTCTCCCTAAACTGCTCTTGGTCAGGTGACTTCTGCCAGCAATGACAATCTGACTACAATAAGGCCCAAAGACAATTCCCATATTTAACCAAGAGAAAGCGATTTGCTTTGGGGTCCTGTCACCCTTAAACTGCCTGCCCCATCCTGATTAAGCCTTGGAGATTGGAGACAGAGTCTACCTGAGAAGACTGATGAGTAGGCTATGCTATTTGGATTTATTTTTCTCCCTTGCAATATACTAATGCACTGATTCTCAACCCTGGATGCACAGCAGAAGTCACCTTGGGAACCTGCTTTGTGTATTTGTTTATTGATACATCCATTTTTTCACTGATGCTGTGGGAAGAAATAGTACATTCATTGGATACAAACCCAAAATACTGAAATAGGCATATAGTGCAGTGAAAAAGAGTCCTGGTGCCACCTTTCCAGCCACTTAGTTCTTCTCTCTGGAGAACTTGCTAATGTATTTGCCATCATGGAGGAATATTTTTAAAAAGTATTATCTATCCATGCTACAAGGTTAATGACTGAGAATCTCTCTCATTCTCAGGCCAGGCCCTGGAATTGGTAGGTTTACAAAGCTCTCTAGTTAATATTGATGAGTTCATTTTTAGAAAATGGTATTTGTTTGGAAAGTAGGTGGGTGGGTAGACAGAGGGGATAGTAACAAGATAACAGTGAGAATTTTCAAGGGGCTAGGAAGGATCATTTTCTGTGGCTTGAGAACACAGGGCTCCTAAGAGCTCAGATCTTTAGGCACTATAGGAACTGCAAATTTAATGAGCAGGGCCACTGAAGGACCGTTGCTTTCCAGTCTGAGCCTCTGTGGCCCATGTATTGTGGCCCAAAGTCAATTTCTACTCTCACTTTCCCTGAAAGGACCCTAGGATGTATCTTTGTTATGGGATTCCCATTTGACTTGGGACATCAGGCTTCTTTTTGCATTTGAGCTGACGTCTCAGTATGGGAGCTGTGACCTGGTGCCCACAACTGTGGCAGCCGTATTTTGGGCCCTAATAGCCAATTTTCTGTCTTCCTCCTATATGAACAAAACCTCAGTGTTTCTCTCTCTCTCTCTCTCTCTCTCTCTCCTCTGTTTCTGACTCTATCTGTCCTCTCTCTGTCTCTCTTCCTCTCCTCTCTCTTTCCTCTGTCTTTCTTCCCTCTCTACTCCCTCTGTCTCTGTTTTTCTCTTTGTCTCTTCCTTTCTTTTGTCTTTTCTTGCTCTCCTTTCTGTCTCTGTCTCCATCTCTGCCTGTCTGTGGTGGAAGCTAGGGGTGAAGATACGGTGACAATGGAGATTTTTTTTTCAATCTCCTTCAGAAACGGGAGCGTCACACTGACATAAACAGAAGTATGGCTACAACATCCTCCATGCTCCATTTCCAAGCATGCAATTGTTCCTTACCCCAGAGCCTTTCATTTTACTATTATTATTATTAAAATAAAAGCCATCTTGTTTTGGATTCTTCCCTTACATGCACATAGAGGTGACGTGGGAGTGGCATGGCACATGGATGGATTACCAGCCCTGTGATCTAGAGAAAGGATACAGTTTTCTGCCTCCTTGGAGAATATAAGATCCATGGTATCTGCCCTGGAGGATTATGGGAGGGTTTACGGCACACGTGGCATGCTCCGGGGCTAGTGTGGGGCCCACGGCCTAGGCATTCAACAAACAGAAAACTGTGCCACACTGCAACTGCGTCTTGTTAGATGCCTTCTAGCCTTCGGGATTTACCTCTTGGTCCGTCCTTCTGGCCCATTCCTCTTGCTAGCATAGTCTTTCTCAATCTGAATGCTGTTCAACTCTAGAGTAATGTCTTACTGAATTTCCTAGTGCTGGAAATTATGCCATTTGTGCAAGTAGGAAAAAAATTTTCACACCACCTGCAAGTAATGAGTGATGAAAACTAGGTTCCTCTCTTATAACAGGGTCCCTGACAGTCCAAGGACTTTATTCTCAGGATTCCACAGTTCAGACAAACATCCCCCCCCACCAACCCACCCACACACAGCCCTCCAGACCAAACCACTCTCCATCAGCCGCTACTTTGCAAACCATGGTTAGAAACTGCACAGTCAGGATATAGAAGCCCTTGGCTCACATTTCCTAAGGCATTCCAACTTAGATCCATGGTTGTTTCTTAAATAAGCAGCATAGCTATTGGCTGCAGGGCCTGGAAAGGGCACAGAGAGAGACAGAAGCACTGAGCTGAGAAGTGCAAATGTCACAGGCAAATAGAACACTGTAAATATAGTCACAGACTTCAAAGTGCAGGCAGCCAAAACAGTTGTGTGATGAAAAGACCTTGGAAAATTGTTAAAACATGGATTCAGGGTAGCTGTTACTGACCATGGGCACTGTGACTTTCAGGTCTCTTCCATATCCCAGCATATGATAATGGCTCAGACAAACTGAGCTGTATTACTGACGGAGTTATAGAATAAAAAATACTTATTTTATTGATCAAGTTGAGGTGTTGGAGTTTAAATAATTAAAAATTATGTTTTTTTTCTTAATTTCTTACTTTAACAAAACATAGATATCCTTTAAAACTATTTTATCCAATGTTTTTCTATTTGTAGTACTCATGACTATTCAGGTGGCTGGCTTTAACCTTAATTCACTGTAGCGGTTGCCTTCTCGTTGCTGGCACAGAACACTGGGTCAGAAGCAGCTTGTGGAAGGAAAAGGTTTATTTCAGCTCACAGTCTTGAAGCGAAGTTTCCTCATGGCAGGAAAAGCATGGCAAAGCAGACAACTGAGACATCTTGTCCCAAAAACAGTAAAAGGAAGACGTCTGAGTGAGTTAACCCCGGACACCCAGTGGGCTGGACTAAGAAGCCTCAAGGTCTGCCCCGTGACACACCTCCTCCAGCAAGGCTCCACAACTTTCCCCAATAGCCACCAGCTGGGGACCAAATCATTAAACCTCTTGAGCTTATGGGGGATATTTTATTCAAATCACCATGTACACTGATAGTTGCTATGTGAGGATAAACCTGGAATGCATCCTTTCTGTAAAAATCAGAAAAATAAGTCATGAAGGAAAACAAAGATATTCTGAGTGCCTGTTTCTCCGGTGGCCTCCACCCCATGTGTTTGATAATGTGGGTCCCATTCTAACCACCCTTAATCAGCAGAGCTCACAGGGGAGCTTTCTTAAGTGCCAGAATTGTTCTCAGTCTTCATTTTTTGTTTTGTTTTGTTTTTGAGGCAAGTTCTCACTCTAGGCCAGGCTGACCTGGAATTCACTATGTAGTCTCAGGGTGGACTCCAACTCACAGTGATCCTCCTACCTCTGCCTTCCAAGTGCTGGGATCAAAGGTGTGCACCACCACGCCCAACTTTGTTCTCAGTCTTAATCCAGTGATTGTTACACAGATATAGATCATGAACCCTTCATGGGTTAGGCACTAAAGGTGTATAAACATGACCATGTTGCATGTCAATAAAAAAAGTTAAAACAAAACTTTTCAATGGAGAAACTTGATATTAGATTATGGAGTACCAAAAAATGAATTATCTATAAATTTTTCTGTCAGCGGGAAGTACAAGATCACAACCTGAGGATGCTTCTGTGGAGTGGCTATCAAACAGTATGGCAATTAGCCAAGATGGGTGGGCAGGCTGTCCTCTGGGGAATCAGTTTCAGACATGTTACTAAACCTTAGAGAGTCAGTTCTTTGCCCCTGTTTGATAGAATTACAGCATGTTGTTGACAACAGTCTTGGAGTCAACAGCATCAGGGACAAGTGACAGTCACAATGTTCACTCACAGTTCTGTTCATAGACTATTACTTCTAACATCAGTTCATTTCAGCCTCAAAGAAAGGTAGGGTTTATTTATTTTTTTGTAATAAGAAATTGCATTTCTGGATAAACCACGTTAACCGTGAAAATGACATTTGGATATTTGGAGTGCAATTGGCTTAAGAGGAAGACACCCTCTGTGACCACATATAGACCATGCACTTTTCAAACAGTTCAGCCTTTTAAAGCTTTTGAAATCCATTTAGTCTGGCAATTACTAGGGTCTGCTTCAATCAAAACACAAGAATGGGTTGCTAAAGGTTACCAAAGCCATCATAGGGAGGCAAAAATAATCAACTTTGGAAGTCCTAACATGGGTCCCTGCACCAAGGTCAGAAAGCTTGCAGCCCATGACGGGGGTGGTTACCAGCATAACACTTGCCTCCTACATCCCTCGTGTATAGCTAAACCTACGTAAATGCCTGTCCTCAGAGGTCATTTATTCAAGCACATGGGAACATGAATATTTTTAGTACTGTGTTGGCACACCACAGTCTGTCTCATTACCAATTAATTCTTCCTTTAGTGCCTCAGCATAGTGTGATGGGAACAAGTCACTGACACAATCCACTCAAAGTCTTTGCATAACAGGATGAACAGACATAGTGATAGCTTCATCTAACACAGCACCTGGTGCATAAAAAAGACACTCAACCATATTTTTAAATGTTGTTCTCTACTGCATTTCTATTTTCTGTTTAACCATTTTCTGCTCTACTGCTGTTTCCTTATCTACTGCTCCGGGTTTCATTTGATGTTGGCTTTCTAGTTCAAGGTGAAAGATTGGGTTATTGACCTGAGGTATTATTTTTTATTTACTCCCAATGTTCATTTATTTGCTTAAATGTTTTTATTTACTTATCTGAGAGACAGAAACAAGAGACAAAGAGGGTGACTATGAGTGTGGCCTAGACCTCTGCGCTTTGTGCATCTGGCTTTACTTGGATGCCAGAGAATTGAACTGCAGTCATCAGGCTTTTGCAAACAACAGCCTTGAACTGCTGAGCCATCTCTCCAGCCCATGTCTATTTATTTGTGTGTGTGTGTGTGTGAGTGTGTGTGTGTGTGTGTGTGTGTGTGTGTGCATGCACATGCGTGCGCCAGGGCCTGTTGCTACTGCAAATGAAAACCAAATGCTGTGCCACTTTTTACACGAGACTTATGAGGGTGGCTTGGCAATTGAACCATAATCTGCAGAGGCCTTGCAAGCAAGTGCCTTTAACCTTTGATCCATCTTTTCAGCCCTTCATCATTTTTATATTTATTTATTTGAGCGAGAGAAAGAGGCAGAGAGAGAGAGAGAATGGGTATCCAGCCACTGCAAATGAACTCCAGATGCATACACCCCTTGTGCATCTGGCTTGTGCGGGTCCTGGAGAATTGAACCAGGGATCCTGTGGCTTTGCAGGCAAATGCCTTAACCACTGAGCCATCTCTCTAGCGCCCCCTTCTTCATTTTCAGATCTAGGTACCAACAACAAACTTCTCTCTAAGTAATACTTTAGCAGCAACCTATAGTCGTAGCATACTCTGGTCCACAGAACTTATCATGTTATTGATATCTAATTTAATTACTTGGGGATTCAACACAAAAATTGTATGATCTCGATTGTTTTGAATTTAGAGAGGCTTGTTTGATGGCCTCATAAATGGTCTGTCTAGACAATGTGACATGCACACTTGAAAAGAACCTTTCCTCCTGTGGCTCATGGGTGTCCACTAAGTCGAGTTGCTTATAATGTTATTCATGTCTTCTATTTTCTGGCTGGTTTCTTCTCTGTTGTCATTATTGAACTTGGGTGGTTGAACTTTCCCACAAGTCGGGCTTTTGTCTATTTTATCCTCCCTACAATTCTGTTGCTATTGACTACTGGGTCTCTTCTGCTGTTAGGTACACATCATTTTATAACAGCATATGTACCATGGGCATTAATAAAACATCCTTTTTGTATCCAGTATATAAGCCCATTATTTTCTGATTTTAACTTAGTTATCCCAATTTTCTTGGCTACTATTTTCATTTTTCTGTTCCTTTCTTTTTCCTTTGACCCATGTATGTCTTTTAACCTAAAATATCTCTGCCCAACAACATGGTTGTTTAACCACCTATGCCACACATCTCTGAGGCTCTGTTCATTCTCATCATTCCTTTATCTTTTCCTCAGACTGGATAGGTCAACTGACCTATGGTCATTGTAACTATATGACACAATGGCCTTGATCATCATGTCTGCTTAAAGTCTGAGATATAAAAAACAATTATTTTTTATTTATTTGCAAGGAGAGAGAGAGAGAGAGAGAGAGAGAGAGAGAGAGAGAGAGAGAGAGAGAGAATGGGTGCACCAGGGCCTCCAGCCACTGCAAACGAACTCCAGATGCGTCACTTTGTGCATGTTGCTTTACATGGGTACCTGGGAATCAAACCCAAATTGTCAGGTTTTGTGAGCAAGCACCTTAACCTCTGAATCTCTAGCCCCCTCCAAGTTTTGTTTTTTTTTTTTTTTTTAGAAAAGCATGACACTTTTCCCCAAAGTTATCTACCAGAGCTTTTCAAGTGCTTTTTCCTTTTTGAGTGGCAATTGGTTTCCCCATCATATCTTCTAAGACATCTTTCTGTGTGAAGCCTAACACATTATCCCTTAATTACAAAGCATCAACACTGTACAGGCTTGAAAGACAGTGCTTGTCAAAACTCCCCTCCATTTGCTTGTGTCTATCTATGTCCATCTCAGTGACTTTATCACTGCAACTATGTTCAGGTTAGGGTTAGCCCCTCTCAGCACCCTTTGCTCCAGTAGGCCACTGTGGTGGTTTGATTCAGGTGTCCCCCATAAACCTAGGTGTTGTGAATGCTAGGTTCCCAGCTGATGGATATTTGGGAATTAATGCCTCCTGGAGGGAGTGTATTGTTGGGGGCGGGCTTAAGGGCTTTATAGCCAGTTTCCCCATGCTAGTGTTTGGCACACCCTCCTGTTGCTGTGGTCCATCTTATGTTGGGCAGGGGGTGATGTCCACCCTCTGCTCATGCCATAGTTTTCCCCTGCCATCGTTAAGATTCCCCTCGAGCCTATAAGCCAAAATAAATCTCTTTTTCCCAGAAGCTACTCTTGTTGGGTGATTTCTACCAGCAATGCGAACCAGACTGCAACAGCCACTGACTCCCTCATCGACTTTACTTCTTAGGTTTCCAAGCAAGGCCTGATGTGGCCCTTCTGTCTGCAGCTTCCATCCACAATCTGCTTCCTTTCCAGCATTAAGGAAATGCTCTTTCCATGTTTACTCTTATGATTTTTTATTTGCTAGAGTCTGTGGACTACGAGAGGGATTTTGGATACTCCCATTCAACATCTTCTAAATTGGCTTAAAACCACATTTTCTTACATGTCTATATTTGCATCTTTCTGATGACAAATACCTCCAGCTGAGATGACCTGCAGGAGCCCTGTCTGTGCACCAGCTCCTCCTGGGAAGCATTCAAGCCCTGTGCTTGCAATTACTGAACAGTTACAACATGTAATTGCAGGGTTATTTTGACTGGAAAATTCCATGGAAGAATAATAATCAAGGAAAATAGTAGAGAGGAGGCAGGGTATACATTAGAAAGAAGAAATCAAAATAAGTACTGAAAGAACTGTGTAAGAGACAGTCAAATCAATTTTTCTTCACAGGGTAGTTTATAAGAATTGAAAACCAAATATCCTTTGTCCCTTAATAAAAAAAAAAAATACAATGCACATTTCAACTAACCAGACACTGACCAAGCCTTAAAATGAATTCTGCTATAACATTGCCTAAGGAGAAAAGAGTAAAGCTAATATGTTAAAGGATCTATCATCTATCTATCATCTACCTACCTACCTACCTATTATCTATCTATCTATCTACCATCAATCTGTCTGTCTGTCTGTCTGTCTATCTATCTATCTATCTATCTATCTATCTATCTATCTATCATCTATAGAGTTGTGTTCCCTGTTTTCAGTGACCTTTGCTTTTTTTGAATTTAGATAGTGAGGAATTTTCTCTTTTTTATTTTTATTTTTTTATTATCTTTTTTTTTTTTAATACAGGGTTTCACTGTGGCCCAGGCTGACCCAGAGCTTACTCTATAGCCTGCATTGGCTTTGAAGTCTTGACTGTCTTCCTACTTCTGCCTCTTGAGTGCTGAGATTAAATGCATAAACCACCAAACCTTGGCTTCCAAAAGCAAGCTAAAAACAGTTAAAATCCCAGAGAAAACTATCAACTACTTTTTTTTTTTTGCAGTGGGGAAGGTACAGACAACAATTACTCCCCAAATCAGCCAAATTTTCAGTAGTATCAAACAGCAGTGAGCACAGAAATGAATAAGAGCAGAGAATATGATGGGCTTTAATAGAGTCTCATCAAGTCTACCAGGCAAGAGCAGAATTCTAGAGTAAGAACCCACAGAGCAGAAGAAAGGACAGCTTATTGAAAAGCTATTACCAAACTCGATGAAGGGTCTGTCTGTGAGATGAAGCCACCATCCATTGAATATGTGCATGGCTTTCCTGGATGAGCATTTCCAGCAGAAAGTCACTGTTAAAAACCCCGTAGTCATGCTGAGTTTGTGACTCAGTTGGTCATGCCTATCACCCATGAGATCCTGGGTTCAATCCCCAGCACTGCATAAACCAGGTGTGGTGTCGCATGTCTGTAACCTTAGCACTCAGGTTCAGGCAGTCAGGGAGATCAGGAGCTTAATATTAGTCTCAGCTACAAAAGGATCTGAAGCCAGCCTGGGCTAGAGACCTTATCTCAAAGAAAGAAGAAATCCCTGGTGTTTAATTAAGTGTCCAGTTGCACAGCCTGAATTTCACTCAAACTAGATGGGGGTCAGATATTATGTGTGTATGTTAGGACTTTAACAATCAGAATGGCTTCAGATCCTGTAATCTCATAAATTTGTCTTAAAACATAGAAATATAAAAGATTTACATATAAACGTTTTCATCTCACTGTTATTTAAGGCAGCAAAAAATATTGCATAGGTGTCACACAATAGGGCACTGATTAAATGAATTCTAGAATATGCATGTGACCCACTGTCATTGCAGTATTTTATAACAGTATTTTCAAAGACTTTGGAGTAACTTGTACAACAGTTATTTATCTAAGCTCATGAAAAAAAAAAAACAATAAGAATAAATGTCAGGGCTGGAGAGATAGCTTAGCGGTTAAGGCACTTGCCTGCAAAGCCAAAGGACCTCAGTTCAATTCCCTGGGACCCACATAAACCAGATGCACAAGGGGACACACGCATCTGGAGTTCATTTGCAGTGGCTGGAAGCCCTGACGCACCCATTCTTTCTTTCTCTCTCTCCCTTTCTTCCTTTCTTTCTTTCTCTCTCTCTCTCTCTCTCTCTCTCTCTCTTTCCTTCTCTCAAATAAATAAATAAAAACAAAAAATAATAAATGTCAGATAAAAATCTGTAATTGCATTAATAGTGCTTAGTAGTTAAGGGCACTTTCTTGCAAAGCCTGAAGGTTGGAGTTCAGTTCCCCAGCACCCATGTAAATAAAGCTGGACCCAAAAGGTGATGTAAGCATCTGGCATTCTCTTGCAGCTCTGGTGCACCCATATACATATGCACATACACACATCCATCCAAATAAACAAATACTTTTTAAAACTTAAAGAAAAAATGGGTCATTTCTGGATGGTAAAAACTTAAATTTTTAAAGCATTTTCTCTATATGCACATTTATATGCAGAAGATAATCAGTAAATCATATTTTTAAAAACAACAATATGATAGGACAATAAGTCATAATAGGATCCTATTCTTGAGTGACTAGATTGTGATTTAGGCTGACCTCCAACAGTCTCAGTTTCTGAACTCCTACACTGGAGAATTTGCCCTAGCTGCTTCACAAAGTTGTGAATAAAAAGAGAAACTATAACTAAGAATACTCCTTCATTTGAGAAAAAAATTACAAAGCCTGAAAGCAACGTGGATGACAGCCTTATGCTAAGTGCCATATGGCATACAGATTAACAGTTTTCCAAGAGTCTTCGCCTCTGATTCTTTGGCAACTATGAAGAACCAGGAAGCTCATGAACACAGTAGGTAAATAATGATGCTCACAGTGTCATTCAAACTGACTCATTCCTTTCCAGATTTTTTTTTTTTGGGGGGGGGGAGTGTCTCTAGTCCCTGGGCATATAGCCTGAAACTTTTTCTTCCAGTGTGGAGGCTCAGATCTATGATTTAATCAATGAATTTTTTTATTTTTAAAGCTTTATTTGGGCCAATTCTCAAAAGGATAGGGTGTCTTCCTTCCTTATGTCAGGTTTGGGCCTCTCAACAAAGTACTTTGAGATAGGTAGTAGACAGGGCCCAAGGTTTTATTTAATGTTAGGCGAGAGAGTGGCAGAGTTCTGAGCAAGAGGAAAGCGGGCTCGGAACCAAAAGCAAAGCGGAAAGGAGCAGGGAAAGGTGGAAGGGTACTAAACTTGAAGCAAGCAGAAAAAGTGATGGTGTGTATGTAGAGCGAGAGGGAAGGGGACCCTAAACCTGATGTCTTCCACCTCCCCCTTCCTTTCTTTCTTCTTTCCTTCCTTCCCTCCTTCCTTCCTTCCTTTTCCTTCCTCTTTCTCACTTGAGAGTTTGCTAGCTCAAATATGTTTCCAGCAAATATTAAGACTCTCAGTCAGGTTCCAGAGCCCTGGCATGCACACCCAATGTGATGGGACAACTTGACATGCTTTATTTTTGATGAAACAGTTTGAAGCTTTTCTCTGTGTAGACAAAGCCCAGGAAAATTCCCTCTCTCCTGCTACCTTTTTACTAGTGAGATGACTCTATCGAGCCCTTTTTGGTGAGGAGGAACAGTTGTATAGACTTCTTGCAATAAAGCCCGCATGTTTACTGGCACAAAAGAGACTCCGGGGAATCGTGTCCGGAGCAGGAGAGAATGGTTAGAAGCAAGCCCGTGTGGGTAACGCGGAACCAGGAGGCTTGAACCTGGGGGAGGGGAGAGTTCCCCTCCTGGTCTCAAACATAATTATATTTAAGCAAATGAGCCTCACTTGTATCACATGGACTCCCTTATGAAACAACATGGAGGTCTGGAGAGATGACTCATCCATTAAAGGTGCTTGTTTATAAAGCCAGCCAGCTTGGGTTTAATTTCCTAGCTACCCACGCAAGGCCAGTCAGACATTGGTCTACTGCCACAACGGACCCTGGGGAACACAAACACACACACACACACACACACACACACACACACACACACACACACACACAGAGAGAGAGAGAGAGAGAGAGAGAGAGAGAGAGGGAGGGAGGGAGGGAGGGAGGGAATATAAGGACCAAGCATAGAACTTAAGGTCTTTTTATAGCTGGGGTCCTTAATGCCTGATTTTTCTAGGCACCCAGCCTGTTATCTAGAAACAGGAAATGGCATATTTCAAAAGCTTGCCATGTGCATAAATGAAATAATGTGACAGCATTTTAACTTACACATGCTAGTCGGGACACAGGAAAGATGATTATTCAAAAATGAAAAGACTTTATGCTTGATGAGCTTTATTATGTTGAGATATGTTCCTTCTATTTCCAATTTCTATAGGACTTTTACCATGAAGAGATGTTGGATTTTGTCAAATGCCTTTTCTACATCTATTGATATGATCATGTGACTTTTGTCCTTCACTCCATTTATAGTGTATTACATTTACCAATTTGCATTTGTTGAACCATCCCTGCACCTCTGGGATAAAGCCTACATGGTAGGGGTGAACAACATTTCTAATATATTCTTGCATTCTGTTTGCCAATATTTTGTTGAGAAGTTTTGCATCTATGTTCTTGAGGAAGATTGGTCTGTAATTTTCTTTTTTTGTTCTGTTTTTGTCTGTTTTTGGTATCAGGGTGATGCTGGCTTCATAGAAGGAGTTAGGTAGAATTCCTTCCTTTTCTATTTTATGGAAAAGTTTGAGAAGCAGTGGCATTTGTTCTCTCATAAAGGCCTGGCAAAATTCACCAGTGAATCCATCTGGGCCTGGACATTTTTAATTGGGAGACTTTTTATAACTGCTTGGATCTCTGCACTTGTTATAGGTCTATTTACATGGTTTATCTCATTTTGATTTAATTTTGGTAGGTCATATGAATCAAGGAAATCATCCATTTCTTTCAGATGTTCTTAAAGTATGTCTTATGATTTTCCAAATTTCTCTGATATCTGTTATGATGCTGCCTTTACCTCTCTAATTTTATTAATTTTTATCTCTTCTCTCTTTTGGTCAGATTGTTTATCCTATCAAAGAACCAACTCTTTGTTTCATTGATTCTTTGGATTTTGTTTTGTTTCTATTTCATTAATTTCTGCCCTAATAATCTTAATTATTTCTTCCTGAATTCTTATGTTTGATTTTTTTCATAGTGTCCCAAGCTTATCTTTCTCTTTGTTGGACTGTATTAGATCTGCCAACTGGTCTTCTAGTTTAGATATTCTGTTCTCTCCTTCAACCATTCTACTGGTGAGACTTTCCACAGAGATTTTATTTGACTGTGTTTTTCAGTGCTAGAATTTCTGCCTGGTTTTTCTTCAGTATTTCTATTTCCTTGCTCATGTCCTGTAATGACCTTCTAATTTCATTAAGCTGATTTCCTGTGTTCTTTTGGAATTCCTTCAGGAGTTAGTTTTCCTTTTTTATTCCTTTGTTTTTCTTTGATTCCCTTGGTTTCTTTGAGTATAGGTAAAATCATTTTTTGAAATCTTTGTAAGGCATTTCATCTAAAAGAGATTCACTGGGTATTATTTCTCATGAATTTATAATTTTTGGTAGGGTTGTATTGTCTTGATTCTTTGTGTTCCTTGTATTATAATGTTAGCATTCTTTGCATCATGAGTGGATTTGATGCTTGGCTTTTCTAATTATTTGTGGTGCTCTTAGACTTGGAAATACAACTCTATGTACCTTCAGAGCAGGAGTTTGAGGTGCCAAGTATAGCTCTTATACTCCAATCCAACTGAAGAAATAATCCTAGGTACTGAGTTTGCCTGATATTCAAGTATTCTAGTGGGCTGGATAGAGCAATTTACTAGCAAAATTCTCAAATTCAACTGAACAATATACACATTGAATAAAAACCAGCACAGAGTATGCAGATGTGGGGCTTGAAACAGATAGCCTTACAAAGCCAAAATCCCTAAGGGTGTGTGTTGCTCTACACTCTTAATCCTGTCTGCTTGGAGACTGAGATTTCTGTTCTGAAATGGGCCACAGGCCCCACTGTCTGAGTCAGATCCTGCCCCCAGTCATGACAGAAGAAAAAGACAATGAATCTGAAAGTATCAAAGGAACAATAGTCAACCCCCAAATACACCTTAATTGAAAATGGTAAATCCAACCATGAATATGTATCCTATAACCTGCCCTGACATGGAAAGAGAGATTAGCACTTCCAGTGGAGGTCTATGTACCTGATTTTTTGTCAGTCAGCCTCATTACCATTTGGGGTGGCTTCCAAACTCACCAATGCTGAGTGCCCAATGCTATCCCTCCATGTTGTTGCTGTGGAGCTGGTGCTCTGATCAGCTGTGCTGGATGCTCTGCCCGCCGGGGGCTGAATGCATTTTCAGGAGGTTTGTGGTTCTGATGGTTAGGGCATGGGACAGTGCAGGAAGTCTGGAGTTGTACTGGAACTGTTCAGTGGTCTTACCTGTATCCCTTTCAGCAGCCCCTTATCTGATCTCCACTGTCTTCCCTTCAGGTTTGATGAGGTCGGAAAATCCCCTTGTTTGGTCTTTGCTCCTGCAGCTGGGTGCTGGGCCAAGCAGCACATGGATCTGCGCAGGCCACAAGTCCCTCTGTGTCCCTCCTAGGATGGCTTGAATTAGGTGTCCTCTGTAAACTCATGTGTTTTGAGTGATTGGTCCTCAGCTGATGGCAGTCTGGGAGCTGGATGCTTGCTGAAGTTACTGAGTAAAGTTACTGGGAGCTGAATTTGGGGTTTCATAGCCAGTTTCCCCTTGCTAGGGCTCAGCTCACTCTTGCTGCTACCTCCTGGCAGCTGTGGCAAGATGTGATGTCCAGACTCTGCTCATGCCATGCTTTCCCCAATCATTACGAAGCATTTCCTTGGGTCTGTGAGCCAAAATAAACCCTTTCCTCCCATCAGCTGCTTTTGGTCAAGTGTTTTGTTCCATTAACTCTAAGGTAACTATAAGACCTCCTGTCAGGTATCCCAGCTGCAGTTGCCACGTGACATCAAGTGGAGCAGAAATAAGCCATTCCAGTGGAGTCTGGGTCCTTATTTCTAACACATTGAGTCATAAGGAAACAAAGCTCACCATTTAAATCTTCTAAAGTCTGGAAGGCTTGTTATATAATCACAGTAACCGATGCACTTCTCCGACAAGAACAGGTTCTGGTGTATACGCCTGAGTGAGAAGAGTCGAGTTGGAACTCAGTGATTTCCTCTGAGTGATGCTGCCGTGCCTTGTGTCATCACTTCAGACCTGGGCTCAGACTTCCCACACTGTCACTTCTACATATTCTATGAGTCAGTTCTTGGTGTTAGTGTGTGTGGGGGGGTGGGGGGGATCCACTGAGGAAACCAAATAAAAATTAAGAGAAGTAAACTTTACTTCTTAGTATAGTAATGCCTTCCAGTGTTGACCAGCTAACCATTTCACAAGAGAACACTCTTTCCACGGCAGGCAGGATGGCTGGG
Source organism: Jaculus jaculus (assembly GCF_020740685.1). Taxonomy (NCBI): domain Eukaryota; kingdom Metazoa; phylum Chordata; class Mammalia; order Rodentia; family Dipodidae; genus Jaculus; species Jaculus jaculus. The sequence goes on along the minus strand of NC_059107.1, from coordinate 34,492,328 downwards.
TTACAGGCACTGGGATTCAAATGCTTTACACACAAGCAAAGCCCTATTCTCCAGTGCCTTCATGAGTCTTACCCAGGTTCATTTTCTGGTTTGTATGCCACTTGAAAATTAGACGAGACATACAGTGGGCAGACACACATTTATTGGTGAAGAATGAGAGATGGCCACTGAAAACTGAGGTGAACGATTGGCAGGGTGCTCAAGGAGACCAATAAGACTCAGCTCAGCATCAAAGAGCCTCACATGTCTTGAGAACAGTGCTGATAGGACCAGCTCATGGCAGTGATCCAGATGAGGAGCCAGGTGACCTTTTACAAGTAGTCAGTTTAAGGACACAGGCCCAAAAGAACATAGATGGCATTCTACGCTTAGAAGGGAACTCCAGTCTGACTTGAGATAGTGAAAAGGAAGAGCTTCCTGACTGTTCCTCCTTAATTTTTCAAGGTTTCTACTCCCCCACCCCGCCAACATTGATAGGTCTTTTTGCATCTGTGCTTTCCTCTCTGACATACCAGCCAATCAAGGTCCTTCATATACATTTGAACTTGGCAATAAGGCTCATTTCAACTAGTTACCTAATTTATAAAAAGATCTGAGTCAAGTTGCCATGTGGATTTTCCCTGGGTTCCCCCCCCCCTTAGGACTCTTCCCTGCTTGGGGAGGGGGAGAAACTCTCTCAGCTTTAGAGAGCTTCTGTCTTTACTTCTACTCTCTCCTAAAATACTTCTTTCACAATGTACCCTTTTTCATGATCAATTCTTTGTTAATCATAGACAAGAATTTGAAAACACTGGTTTGGGGAGTCATAAGCCCATCCAGACCCTAGAGAGGAAGTTTGGTACAGAAATTGAAAATATATCAATAAACTTCAGGGTATGTTTCCCATTCCAGAGCATAAGAAGGATGTTTAGCTTAATAAGCCTCCAAAGAGCTGGTCAGCTCAGCCCACACCTTCCCACACTGACTCCTCCAGTCTGAGCTGCTTTGGGGGAGAGCAGTGAGCCCATGTAGACTGTGTCTCAAACTGCCCACAGATGCCGTCCTGGCTTATTTGTTAGTGAAAGCCTTTCATTTCTTTTAACTTCTCTGGGAGAATGCCCTTTAATGCCTGGGGTCATGGAAGGAATGGTAGACCAAAGTCAAGCTCTTCCTTTCAGGTTGGCCTGGGTCTTGGAATTCTTCAGTGGAAAGCTGTAAGCATAAAAAGCCTTTGGCAGACTTCAGCAGAAAGGACATGTTCTGGAAGTCTGTGGGGATGCTTATGAGGTAAATGTCAATGCTGGAGGGCTCGGCTTGTAATAGTCACCTGCAAAATGGGTGGATACATGACTTAACTTGAGTGTACACTGTAGATGTGATCATTCTCTTGGGAGAAATAGGGGTACTCTTATGAATGGCTTATGAGTTGGGGGAGACTCCAGTAAAAGCCCCCTTCCCTGTATCAAGGACTTCATATTTGGGCCTTCATTAAGTCTAGCTCAGAATTCTGAGGGGTCCTGGCAGTGCCCACTTCCCTCCAGGACTGGAAATGGTGGATGAACCAGACTTACTCTGCTCCATCTTTCATGCTTTGGGGTTCACAGTGCAGCCCGACTGTATGCCCAGAGGCCCTGACACTTCTCTTTGAACCTGATCATTATATGGATGTGGTTCTCGTTTTTGTCTCTGCACTCCCTCGGCCCACATCTGCTCAGCTGCCCCTCCTCATAGGAGGTGGTCTATTCAGGGAGTGCCGAGCAGTGGTAGAGGGATCTGTCCATCACATAAGCATCCAGTTCCTGTGAAGGGAAAAGGCTTTATTGCCCCAGATTGTCCTGTGAGGAAATCAGACAACTGCACTGGATGGCCCTCAGCAGGTGTACCTCAAGCAGGTTGCTCATAACTGCTGCAGGGCCAGCCATCCTTTGTCAGTTCCCAATAAGGGTAAAAGATTCATGTACAATGTTTCCGAGTTTCCTGGGGTGGCCCAGGAAAAGGGGCCATCTAAGTGAATCCCAGCCCACTAGTGATTCCAGTAAGGGAACCCTAACCACACCAGCACTAGAGGAAGGATGACGTCAGCCTCCGTGACTGACTTTCACCAAGGCAGAAGCTTTGGGATGCGGGGAAACATCTGTAACAGCATCTGGAAAGATGGAAGAGCACCCCAGATGAGGCAGAGGCTTGGGTGGGTTACCCAGTGCAATTATGCATACTTAGAGTTTTACAGCGCTCAAACAAATCCCTCTGTTATTGACCTAGTATTTGGCGCTTAACAGACCTTAATGAAGCTTCCCATTGCCTTTGCCAGATGGTCTTTCTCTCTTCTCCAGACTGATTGATTCCACACGCATTCCTCACACTGCTAGTCCACAGTAGCTCAAACAGACACAGGCAGCTCCAGGTTTTTTTTTTTAAGGTTTAGCTATTCAAATAAATGAATATACTGCCTCACATTTTGTGTGTTCAAGCCAAAAGATTATGTTTGTGAACTCAATTCTCTTTCTTTGACTTTGATTTTTTTTTTTTTGATTTGGAATTTTATTTCCAGTAGGTCTAAAAGCAGCTTAAATAATAAGGTAGAGTGTGACAGTCTAATCTCAGTAGTCCTTGCACACAGACTGTGTAAGAGGCTAAGGAAACTTGGTGAGGAATTGACTAATGAATAAGAGCTGTTTCCTCCTTTCAGGTGCTCATAGCACACAGAATATCAAGAGTGACGTAAAGAGAGAGCCGGGGAGATGGCTCCACAGCGAAGCACTTGCAGTGTCAGTGGGGTCCCGAGTTTGGATACCCAGCATCCTTGTAAATACTGGCTGGGCATAGTGGCTATGGCACCTGTAGGGTATCCTCCTGGGCAAATGGTTAGCTAGACTATCTGATCTGGCAAGCTCTGGGTTCAAGGAAGACACCATGTCTCAGCAAATCAAGTGGAGAATGAGCTAGGAAGACCGCGGATGTCAACCTGTGGCTTCCACATGCATGTGTACACAACTGCACGTGCACCTCTCATATATTAGAACACACACAAATGCACCACACACGCACATGCAAAAAAATGATGAAAATAACTCAGGTATTTGTCGCATGCTGTCTGTACCTAGATACTAGTGGGCTGTTTCTTTTCTTCAACAGAGCAGTCAGGGCTTTAAAAGCAGTAAGAGCTCTATAAGCAACCTGATGAGGCGGGGGGGGGGTCATTCCAATTCCTTGATTTTTCAGATGAGGAATGGAGGCTTATAGCAATATCACCCATGATGAACAAATGTGAGGTGCAGGATTTGGTTCCCAAATGGGACTCTGCGGCCTTCCCATAATAGCTGTGAAGGTCAGAGGAGCTGGGGTCCAAGGAAACACTAAGTAAAGGGCCTTAGTGGTGATAGTGGAGTGTGGAGGTGGCTGCCCAGAACACCTGGTGCTGGAACAATGAAAGCCTTCTTTAAGAAGGAAAGTGGCCAGGTGTGGTGGCCCACCTCTTTAATCTCAGCACTCTGGAGACGGACATAGGATCTCCATGAGTTTGAGGACACCCTGAGACTACAAAGGGAATCCCAGGTTCCAGGTCAGCCTGGGCTAGAGTGAAACCCTACCTTGATAAACCAAAACAAAACAAAAAGAAGGAGGAGGAGGAGGAGGAAGAGGAAAGTGAGCTAGTCTTGCCCTTGAAGGATGAGTCAGGTGGCCAGGGCAGCTACAAGAAAAGGTAACTGAGGCCAGACTGGAAGGCACACTCGCACACAGAGAGAGCTGTAGGGTGGAAAAGTAACAAGTCTGCTTATGTGAGGAGTAGAGGTCCCAGGGGTTTTATTTTTGAGACGATAGCAGCCCTGGGGAGAGACTGACCTAGCAGCACTTGTAAGCCAGCCAAACTGGGATGACTGACTAGGAAATGAGAAATCTGACCAATGAGTACAGGCATCAGGGGAGGGACTTAGAAAACAGAAAGTTCCGGCTATAGGTCTGAGCAGCCAGGGGCTGGAGAGATGGGCTTCCAAGGGCACTGGGACCTGGGATGCCAGTAAACGAGGCACGAGACGAGACGCTCAGTCAGGTCGGAGGCCAATAGGAGGCATCGGAAGTTGCTCCTACTGCCCCTGAGTGTGCCGGTATGGATAGGTGAGTCCCGGAAGGGTTGCTGAGAGATTCATTCCAGTGAGGAGGTGGGGATGGGGGGAGAAGAATGGGGTGCCCCGTGGGACTTTTGTCTTCAATAAGATCAGTAGTCACTCGCCCACAGTTCTGAATTGCAAAGAGTTCCGGAAAGGAGCCCACTTGTGTATGTAAGTACCTGTTTAGATACTTAGGTTTTGAACTGTCAGGACAAGTTACTTGCCACAGGACTGGACACAAAGCTTCTATCGCCTCTAATTGTCCCACCTAGAGTCATAAATGTCATAAACTTTGGTGCAGAGAGAGACATTTCCGTGTTTTACTGTGCTGTGCTTCCCCACACCCCATGGAGGAGGTTACCTTGAATATGTACAGTAGATATGCATTGGTACCTTTCTAAAATCCCTCATATTTTGAATTATAAAAAAAAAAAACAACACTTGACCAGAATAGCATTAGGTAAGAACCATCCTTACCAACTGAAATCAGTGACATGAGCAAGAAGGTTACTAGCTAATAGTGACTGAGGGCATGTGTTACATCCAGAATACTATTAGATGATTTACTTAAATTTCCACAACAACCCAGTAAAATGGGAGTCACAGTTACTCTTGTTTTGCAAAAGTGCAAAAGTGGGTCGGCAGGTGAGCTATAAAGCAGTAGGAGCTGGAAGGTGGGCACGGCTCCTCACCACGCCGGCTGGCACATGCTGCTTCCCAACCCGCCTGTAAAACTGTTTTGAGATGAATTAAACCAATGCTTGCATCACGTTGGCAAGTATCAGAGAACACATTTCTGAAGATGATGCAAGTGTATGTTCATCCAGCCAACTCCCTCGTTGCATTCTGGGAAAACATGGAGAACAAAATTAAAACACAAGCCTTGCTGTGTAAAGAAGGCAGGGGATGTTTTAGGCTGGGTGGCCACACTGAGTCAGCAAAGGGGAGCTGGACGGAGCACAGGCTCCAGGGTCAGACATCTATTTGGCTATCTGATCCCAGCTTTGTGACCCTGCTGAAGGCAAGTAAACAGCCCATGTCTCGGTTTCCCTTATTTAAAATGGGAGTAGTTACAAACTATCATAGAATGGTTGTTGATATGAAATTAGATAATCCTTACAAAGTTTTCAAAATATTTTATTTATTTATCTGCACACACAGAGACAGAGAGATGAGAGGCAGAGAGAAAGAGAATGGGCTCACCAGAGCCTCCAGCTACTGCAGATGAACTGCAGATGAATGTACCACTTACTGCATATGACTTTACATGGGTACTGGGGAATCAAATCCAGGTTGTTAGGCTTCACAGGCAGGCCCCACTGAACCATCCCTCCAGCCACTTACAAAGTTTTGACAGAGTGCCAGTGGGTAGTGGATTCTCTATAAACTTTGTTAATATTTGGTTAGAATCCCACAGCTCTAGAACCCTGGTGGAATTTTCTGGTGATGGATAAATTCTATGCATTTTATTTATCTTTATGTATTTATTTATTTAAGAGGGGGGGATGAGTGGGAGAACATGGGTATGACAGAGCCTTTTGCCACTGCAAGTGAACTCCAAATTCATGTGCCACATTGTGCATCTGGCTTTACATGGTTACTGGGGGCTTGAAGCCTGGGGTCAATAGGCTTTACAAACAAGCACCTATAACTGCTGAGTTGTCTCCGCAGGCCAAATTCTTTATATTTATTTGAAACTTATTATTTTCCACTTGTCATCCTGTGCTCTTGCAGCTCTTTGAGGTTCATGGCATCAGTCTAATTTAAGGATTGTTACCCTCTCATTGTGGGACAAAACACCCAACCAGAGACAGATTGTGGGAGGAAGGGGGTTATTTCAGGCTACAGTTTCTAATAGAAGTTTTATCATGGCAAGGCAAGCATGGCAGAGTAGATAGCTGGGCTTCACATCTTGTCACATCAGCTGGAAAGTAGCAGCAAGAGTGAGCTGGCTATGGCAAGGGGGGAAATCCATATAAAACTCAAGGCTCTACCCTCAGGTCATCCTTTCTTGGGAAAGGTTCTCCCTTCCAAAAGCTCTACCAGTTGGAGATTGAGTAGGAGGCTGAATCACAAACACATGCCGCTATGGGGGACATTTCACATTCAAACCACCACAAGTATTCTTGCCAACTCTGTAGTAAAGACAGCTAATGGGTCTATGTGTGAATAGCACACCCCTGACTTGGAAAGATGCTTTTAGCTCAGTATTTCTCCACAGTGTTTTCTCTAGCTGTGAAATTAATGGCATCTGTCTTGACAGTTTGGACACAACACATCCCTGAAAAGTGGGCCAACGTAGTCAGGCTTGGAGTATTAGGAGGAACTCTTATGTGTTCCTGGTACCATTTCCAATAAGTATTGACATAGATAGAGTCTACAAATACAGGTCTTTAAACTCAACCTTATCCTTAAGGTGTATTTATAACTGAAAAGAGTACCCAGGTTTTATCAAAATCCTGTTTGGAATGGATGAGGTCAGCCACATGATTTATACACAGTAGGCATACAACAAGTTTCACCCACTGTGACCCATGGCCAATAAAAGGACTGATCCAGTGTTGTATGCCACGCAGCCCTGGGTTACCACAGCAACGCATTTCCAGTGAAATGTTAAGTGACGTTCATCTTCTGTGATCAGAATAAGTTGTTCTAGCTGGAGGAAAATTTAGTCTCAGGCTTGGTTTTCCTTGCATGTCTCTTTTCCCTCAGTCAGTGGTGAAACAACTTGGCTTGTGGTGCTTGCCTCAATTTTGACAGGGGGAAGGAAAATAGAAAAATCCAACAAACAATGGGTGATCGGCAGGGTAACAGTAGGGCTTATTCATGCAATAAAGTAGCTGATAATTACCTTCATTATTCTGGGCTAGATTGAGGTCATTGTCAGAGGAAATTGGACAATTTGGGAAAGTGGAGAAATGAACACAACTTCGGAATCTGTTTAGACACAAATCCATCTCCTATTCTACTTCCTTATCAACTTTTAGCTCTTAGTGAGAAGCGAGAGGAAAAGAGATGAGGAAGTCAGGTAGTTACAGAGACATGGATGGAGAACCATAATCCTTGATGTGTTTGTTTACAGTGGCAAATGATGGACTAGGTGGATATAAAGAATTTGGAATGTGCACATATATACCTGATGTTATCTCTGGAGTCAAACACAATGACAGTTTATGACAGCATCACATGCTGCCTTCAAAATGTTAGTCTCCTAGATTTTATAAATACCTCCTTCTGGCCTTTAAAAAAGTAAAATAAACAAATAAAAGAGGGATTGGTTGGAAAGGATAAGGAGTTCATTGGAAATGGGGTGGGGAGACAGGACAAATGCAATTCCTGGAGGGGATTATGATCTAAATGCATCATATATATGTATGAAAATTATCAGTAGAGAGTTGTTTAACAGCTGAAGAGATGGCTTGTTGTATGTATAAATCATGTGGCTAATCTCATCCATTCCAAACAGGATTTTGATAAAACCTGGATACTCTTTTCAGTTATAAATACACGTTAAGGGTAAGATTGAATTTAAAGACCTCTATTTGTAGACTCTATCTGTGTGCTTTCCTGTGAAGCCTAAGGACCCTAGTTCAATTCTCCAGGACCCATATAAGCCAGGTGCACAAGATGGCACATGTGTCTGAAGTTTGCAGTAGCTAGATGCCCTGGCATATCCATTTTCTCTCTCTTTCTCTAGTAAATAAATAAAAAAATATTTTTTAAAAGTTCTTTGAAAATAAGATAAAACAAACAAACAAACAAACAAAAACCCCTCAGTATGGCTCACAGTTCTTTCTAGTGCAAGTAGATTCAGTCAATCAGAATTCAATTAATCACCCGTTTAGCTCCCATCCCAATTAATCATTCTGATTAAAGGTGTCCTTAGGTCTATGATGTCTTTCCTTTCCTGTACTCCATCATTACTAAAATCTTGTTAATTTTACCTCAAACATCTCAATTTTAAGAAATGCATTTACAACATCTCCTGGAGGCCAGAGTTCATAACTAATTCATCTTTGTATTCTTCTTAGCACACAGAGGAGCCCAGGTCAGGTCCCCCAGGCAGGCAGCCATCAGTATTCGAGTTTTGTTTAGTAAATATTTGTGGGAACGTTTATGCACATTAGCTCCCTTGCCTGCATTTAGGGACCCTCCAAATGTATGCCTTCTGGATTTTCCACACACTGTGTGTCTCTGGATAAGTGCCATCTTCCCTCTGGTCCTAACTCAAAGAGGAAAAGGAAATCATTTGCTTAGGTGATTAAAAAGATGGAGGAGAGCTGTAGAGATGGCTTAGCGGTTAAGCACTTGCCTGTGAAGACTAAGGACCCTGGTTCAAGGCTCGAATCTCCAGGACCCACATAAGCCAGATGCACAAGGGGGTGCACACATCAGGAGTTCATTTGCAGTGGCTGGAGGCCCTGGCATGTCCATGTCTCTCTCTCTGTTTCTCTCTCTCTCCCTCTTTCTCTGTCTGTCACTCTCAAATAAATAATTAAAAATAAACAAAAATTAAAAATTTAAAAAACATATGGAGGAGTAGTGGTTGGAGAAGGATGGCTTAGGTTTATGTGAGTTCAAGGACTAAAGCCAGATCTCCAAGTTCAGTCTCTCTCTCTCTTTCATTTGTCTCTGGCTCTTCTCATGTCTCTTCTCCCCCATGCCCCGCCCTCCAGTTTCTCTGAGTGAGCAAAGGCTGTGGTGTCACCAGCAGTCCTGGGCCTATATTCAGCAGCTGCAATAGAAAGAGAATCTCTTTCCTGAAGGTCCCATCAAAAGACTCTCGCTACCCTGCAGACATCACCTATTTGTGACTTAACTCACAGCTGCCGGGAGTATTTGGTCCTGTGTCCACGCTAGGGATAGAGAGAAGCTAGATCCATTTGTACCACATGGCTGGTGCATCAGCCTGGAGAGAAAGAGTCCCATTTGCTCAGCGTGACGGGGGCACTGGGACATTACTAGCGATTGAATAGATGAATAGAATTCTTTTGTTCTTTGCAACCTTGTTTCTTTCCCCTCCCTCCATCATCAGTGTTCTGATGTTCACTGTGTCAGAGACACTGACCTTCCTCAGATAGTCCTCAGAAGAGACCCAAAAATACACTGCAAAGGTGGAATTTGACTAAATATGATCAGATATTTGACTCAGGAGGTCATTCCTCCTGAACAGTTGCTGTGGATTTTTCGGTGAATTTGATGCTCTCTTCTCCAGACCCTCCCCCCTTTCAACACAGGCCTGGCTATCAGGGAAGCTGCCTGCCCCACAGCTCACAGCTGAGTCTTTGGGAATTTCCTATGGTTCAATGGACCTGCTTAAACCAAGGTTAAGCCACCAGCTGTCATGGCTCACAGTCAGTGACTGGGTTACATCTTTGCCTCAACTCAGGAGAGCACACCAGAATGCTACGCCCACCCCAGGACTCATTAAGGGATTGGCCGAGTGTCTTGTCACAACTGCTCCATTTTTCCCTCTACCTATCTGCTTTTCTTTCCCACCCTCATCGGCAGGGCATGTTCCCAATAGTCCTCTTGCAGGAAAACCTTAAAGTCTTTCTGGAGAGCTGCCACCTCTTAAAAGAGTTTATGTTCATGGGCTGGAGAGATGGCTTAGCGGTTAAGCGCTTGCCTGTGAAGCCTAAGGACCCCGGTTCAAGGCTCAGTTCCCCAGGTCCCACGTTAGCCAGATGCACAAGGGGGCGCACGCGTCTGGAGTTCGTTTGCAGTGGCTGGAAGCCCTGGCGTGCCCATTCTCTCTCTCTCCCTCTATCTGTCTTTCTCCCTGTGTCTGTGGCTCTCAAATAAATAAAATGTACAAAAAAAAATTAAAAAAAAAAAGAGTTTATGTTCAAAGCTGCACACACACACATAAACACACACACACGCACACACACACACACACACACACACACACACACACACACATATTCATCCACTATTGAACCCAGATGGTTTTGCCAGTAAAAACTCAAGGACAAGAATGAAATAATCCTAATTTAATTCCTACTCACTGTCTATGAGGGCTTGGGAGTTACCTAATCATCTTATCTCCACATCCTCATTTGGAAAATGGTGATGTGAATAAAAATACTCATGTGAGTATTTGGAATATTTTTAACTGATAACATACAAATTAAGCATATTAATGGGGTACCGTGTGGTTTCAGCAATAGACTTATTGTATAATGTTTAAATCAGGTTAAGTATATCTATTGCTTCAAACATCAATCATTTCCTTATGGTGAAACCTTTTAACATCCTTTCTTCTAGCTGGGTGGAATGAACAGCGAACTGTGTTGTCTACAATCACCCTGTTGTGACCATGACACTAGGGTTTTTTACTCCCAACTAATTATAACTCAATACACATTAGTAAATAACACCTCCATCCAGCCTCTGGTAACCATTGTTCTATTTTCAGCTTCCATGAGAGGAAAGTTTTGTGATCATACCTGTGAGTGAGATCACTTGCCTTTCCCTGGCTGGTTTATTTCACTTAACATAGTAATCGCCAGTACTATTCATGTTCCCACAGTGACAGGACATCATTCCCTTTTATTACTATTATTCATTTGGGGTACATGTCTAATATTCACCAGCTGATGGGCCAGTGGATGGGCTTTTGTTACTACTTTTCTTTCATCTTTTTTTTTTTTTAGATGGGTTATTTTCATGTTTTGGCTATATGGGCAATCTACACTTAAATCCCTGCTGGAGTGAGCTTCACCTCACACTGATTTGTATGACTAACAAAAATGATGGCAATTTGGGAGGTGGAGTCTTGAATGAGATGAGTTATTGGGTGTGGGCTTTGGAGTGTTACAGTCCAACTCCCCCTTGCCAGAGCTCAGCTCACTCTCTTGCTGCTGTTCTCTACCTGCTGTGGCAAGGAGTAATGTCCAGCCTCTGCTCTACCATCTCCCCTGGCCATCATGAAGCTTCCCCTCAAGACTGTAAGTCTCAAATAAACCCTTTCCTCCCATCATCTGCTTTTGGTTGGGTGTTTTGTCCCAGCAACAGGAAGATAACTACAACATATGCCTCAACAGTACCCCAGGTGATTCTAAGCTCAATCAAGTTGGCAATGAAGGTTAACCATCATGAACACCTTGTTAGATGTATACTTGCAAATATTCTTTCCCATTCTACATCATCCTTTCCTTTGCTCTCATAAATCTGATAAATTTGATATCACACTGTTTGACTATATATATATGTATGTGTATATATACATACATACATACATATATACATATATATATATATGTATATATATATATATATATATATATATATATATATATATATATATACATACATACAGATAGATAGAGAGAGAGAGAGAGAGAGAGAGAGAGAGAGAGAGCGAGCGAGACCCGCAAGGTAGGGTCTCACTTTGGCTCAGGATGACCTGGAATTCACTAATGTAGTCTTAGGCTGGCTTTGAATTCATGGTGATCCTTCTGTCTCTGCCTCCCAAGTGCACCACCACACCCAGCCTGACTGTTTTTGTTCCCTGTGCTTTGGAATCTTGTCCAAAAATATCTGTTCATCCCAACATCCTGAGGTGTTTCCCCTTTGTTTTATTCTAGTAGTTGCACAATTATGGGTCTTACATTTGAGTCCTTGCTACATTTTTGAGTTGATTTTTATAACTGGCAAGAGAGGAGCCAGTTTCATATATACTTAACAACTGTGCTTTCTTCTTGATGAATTGAACCTTTTGTAACTATACAATGGACTTTTCTCTTTTTATTGCTTTTGATTTAAAGTTTATTTTATCTGACTCTTTGGGATTACATTTATGTGGAATATCTTCTTTCATTCCCTTACTTTCAAGTCTATTTGTGTCGTTAAAGGTGATGTGTCCTGAGGCAATTGTGTTGGAAAATTTAGTCCATTTATGATCAAGGAAAATTGATAACTTCCACCTTTAGCCATGATGTAACTTGTTTTCTTATATATTTTTTTCAAATTTTGGTCTTTCTTTGTGAATTTCTCTGGTAGTCTATTTTGATTCCTTGCTTATGATTTTTGGTTTATCTAGTACAATTTTTTTCCTCTGTAGTTATATGAGGTTTACCAAGATTCATCTTTTGTTATAGCAAGTTATTTTGAAATGGTAGCAACTGAGCTGGAGAGTTGGCTCAGCAGTTAAGGCACTTGCATTGCAAAGCCTAGAGACCTGGGTTTGATCCCCCAGTACCTACATAAAGTCAGATGCACAAAGTGGTGTATGCATCTAGAGTTTGTTTGCGGTGGCTAGAGGTGCTGGCACACCCATTCTCTCTTTCTCTGTCTGTCTCTTTTTTACTCTGTCTCTCTCTGCATGTAAATAAGTAAATAAAACATTACTGTGGCTTTAAGACATAATGGATGTTAGTTAAACTGATAGGAATCGAAAAAAAAAGAGCAAGAGAAAATATAATATGAACACTACACTTGCATGTCATTCCTCCCCACAATTTGGATTTTTGGCAACCCATTTTTTAATATTCTCTATATTGCCTATATTTTAACATATTAATGTAATCATTAGTTTGCTTTAATGTTTTTAGACTTCAGACCCCAATAACTTGAATATTTTTCTTTAATACTGTTCTAACGCTCTTTTATATTTTCTCTTTATTGCCTATTCTCCAAATTTATTATTTTCAATACCTTGTCTTCAAGCTCGCTCATTCGGTGATCATTGATATTGACCATCAGCTTGACAGGATCCAGAATCACTCAGGACACAAACTTCTGAGCATGTCTGTGAGGGAATCTTGGGGTTGGGTTGACTGACATGAGAAAACCCATTTTTATGTGGTTGGGGTCCTGGACTCCATAGAAAAGAAAAAGCAATCAGAGGCTTACCAGCATTCATCATCTTACTTCCTGACTGCAGATGTCGTGTGACTGCTACAGTTGGGTTAGCATTGCTGGCAGAAATCAACCGACCAAGAGCCACTTGTGGGAAATAAGGTTTATTTTGGCTTACAGACTCGAGTGAATGCTCCATGATGGCAGGGGCAAACAATGGAATGAGCAGAGGGTGGACATCCCCTCCTGGACAAACACCCATACCGTAGGTGTTCTGAATGCTGGGTTCCCAGCTAATGGAGATTTGGAGATTAACACCTCCAGAGGCAGTGTATTGTTGGGGGCAAGCTTATGGGCATTATAGCCAGTTTCCCCTTGCCAGTATTTAGCACACACACTCTCCTGTTGTGGTTGTCCACCTAAGTTATGGGGACACCCAAATCAAACCACCACATTCCACCCTGGCCTCCATAAACTAGTAATTACCCATGATGTAAAGTGCAATGTATTTAGTCCAACTTTAAAAGTCCCCATAGTTTTTATCAATCATAATGATGTTCAAATATTCCCATAATCCAAGATCTTTTAACTGAACCATAATAGCAAAAGATTCCCTGAAATCCCATAATGGCACAAAATAAACCCTCACACTGCAAAAGATGGCATTGGCCATAGCAAAGAAATAAGGGCAAACATCAAACTCTATAGCTCCAAGTCCAACAACTCTAGTCAGTGACAGATCTCCAAGTCTGATAATTCTAACCAGCAAGTCTCTAGAGTTCCAATTTTGCCCCTCCAGCTAGGCTACTCACAGTCCTGAAAAACTTTATCCAGAACTGGCAGCTCTCCTTAGCAGCCATCTCATGGTCCTGGCATCTCCACTGGGTCTCCACTGCAAGCCACAGTTCATCCTCATGGATCCATTGGGTCTCCATGCAGGCATCCAGCAAACCTGCTTCACACTGCCCATGGCCGTTTCCAAAACACAAGACTGTATTGCAAATTCAATGACCCTCTCTCTTTCCTGCATTTTTTATAGTCTGTAATACCAGGTAGGGTGTTAACTTTTTAATCCAGGGTGGCGGGCAGATAAAGCAGACTTTGAAGAACAGGACACTCCTTGAGCACTCAGGCCCACTCAAAAGAGTCAACATTCTTTCTGTTACCCCAGAGCAGTTCAGCTGGCCCAATCTCAATAGTTATAATCTCTCATATAATTGCAGCTGAATGGGACGAAGTTTCATCCCAAAGATTTCATTTCTTTGCCATATCCCTCTACTCACACCAGTCCATTTCTACACAAAGCAACCCTGCATAAATTCTCAGAATATGGGCATAATAGCAAGCCTCTCACACAAACTGCTTCTAGCCCAGTACAAGCAAAGTTCTTTCTTACCCTCATAAGTCAAACCTCATAGTCCTTACTACATAGTTCTTACTACATTCAGGTCTTTCATCTCTGACCAGAATAGTTCATCAATCTGTACTTGCAGCACTGCAAGGAGTCTCTTAGGCCAAAGTTTCAAATCCTTCCATTTTCATCTTGAAAATCAGCTCCAAAAGGCCACAGCCACATAGTCAGGTGTCTTGCAGAGATCCCGATCATCTGGTACCAACTTTACTGTTGCAGTCAGGTTGGAATTGCTGGCAGAAATCACCTCACCAAGGGCAGCTTGCTGGAAGAAAGGTTTATTTTGGCTTACAGACTTGAGGGGAAGCTCCGTGATGGCAGGGGAAAATGATAGCATGAGAAAAGGGTGGTCATCACCCCCTGGCCAACATCAGGTGGACAACTGCAACAGGAGACTGTGCCAAACATTGTCAAGAGGAAACTGGTTATAATGCCCATGAGCTCACCCCTAATAAGCACTGCCTCCAGGATGTGTTAATTCCCAAATCTCCATCAGCTGGGAACCTAGCATTCAGAACACCTAAGTTTATGGGGGACACCTCAATCAAACCACCACAGTAACCAACTGCCTTATGCTTCTGCCCCCATAACTTTCCCACTAAAATAAATCCTTCCTTCCTTAAGTTGTCTTTGTTATGTATTTTGTCTCCACAATGAGTAAAGTAATACAAACCCCTTCTTTTGTTTGATCTATCCTAATATTACATGGCTATTTTACATTTTTAAGTTTTTTATGAGTGTACTTTCAAGCACTTTTGATTTTTAAATTGTTTCCATCTCTGTGTTAAGTTGTGTTAAAATATTAGAAACATTTCTCTGGGGTTTTACCCAAGCTCATTAACTTATCTTAAAATAGATGTCTTTAATTCCCCATCCTCCTGCTCTGCTTTGCTGATTACTGCCTGGCCAGTTTCTTGTACCTTGTGTCAATGTTTATTGGGACATGACAATTGTTTGGACATTGTACGGGTAGGTACTTTATTCTCATCCTCTTAACCTGGCTTTGTTTTATGCCTTTCTTTCCAGAAACTATAAACAAATTGCGTCTTCTTTTGTGAGCCTGTAGGTCACTCCCTGTATGTCATTTCATCTTTGCATGATGCCCAGATTGAGATTTTTCTGGGAGACTGCTAGTGGTAAATTGTTTATTTTATTATTAGTGGGCAATCTAAGCCCAGGCTTACCCAAAATGTGCTGCTGATATGTTATTTAGAAATAGGAGACTTTCTATGGTAAGTGGTCTGTACCCACAGACTTTCCTTTAAGACCAGGCTAGGTCTTAAAGGATGCACTCATCCATAACAGGCCTATGGTGAAGCAACAAGACTGTGCAGCCCTGGCCAGTGTCACTATGGGTGGACCAGTCCCAGCTACCTAAGTTATATCTGTGGCCCCCAATGTAATTCAGTGGTGACCTCCCCAAACTCATAGCTTCTGAAGACCAACACAAAACTGGGATAGAACAAAGCCCACATTGGAGTGGGTTGGTTATTGCTAAGATGGATATTTAAAGCCAAAATAGCTGCAAGTGGCCACAGCCTGGGATAGGAGTCCTGTATTCCCCAGCACTGGAGCTGTCTCCCATGGTCTCTATCTGCCAGTTGATCAGGGAGGGGAGCTGTTAGGATCTGCGCAGTGTCAGAAATCATTAGCTCAGCACCAAGGCTGGGGTATGGTTGGTGAAGAAAGGCATTTGGCTATCTAAGCTGAAGACTGGGTCACACCCAGGTCTTACAGTTGCAAGGAGCCACATGGCCTCAAGGAAGTAGCAGGGCCCACAGCGTCACTGGCAATAATTCAGGACAAAACCTAAACCTGTCCCACTGGGGCTTAGGTCTGTGTCTGATACCAGGGCATCTCTAGTGCCCCGTTGATAAGAACTGGCCTGGCAACAGCCATGGTACCTAATATTGTAGGCCATGTGGAAGTCACAGTCCCTAAGCCACCAAGGCAAACTCTAAGCTGGGTGGGTTTCCTCAGAAACCCAGGGAATTTGCACAGTCTAGAAAATCCCTCTGTGAACTCTTGTCTGAGTCTAAGGTCCTTTTGTTTCTACTGGATGCCGGGTCTCACCACACCTAGCCTGACACCGGGCTCCAAGACAGCCTTGTGTGACCTTTCCCTCCTGTTCCTTGCTCTGAAGCCTGAGTAGGAGGCACAAAGGTAAAATCATTCAACTGGCTGGCCTAGGGAAGTTCAAGAGCAGAGTCCTCAGCTATTGGACTGACAATAAGAGCTATGGGGCTTGGCCCAGCACTGAGTTTTAAGACTAAGGACTGGGGCTCCCTAAGTGAAGATCTCTCTCTCTCTCCTCCTATATGGACTGCTTAGAGACAAAAACATTTTCCTTCCTGCCTTCTTCAATGCCTCTTCCCTTTGATATACTAAAAGTGCATGGTCACGTGATTTCTTTAGTATGCAGACATGATCACAATTTTTTCTAGCCATAGGAAAAGTATGTATATATGCATGCAGATATATTTATATATACATACACATACATAATCTCCTGAAAGGACAGATCACAGATAAAACCCCAATATGTTATTTGTCATTTTTCTTGAATCTAACACTGGAAATACTAGGTTTTTTTGTGTGTGTGCTTTCTTTTTTATTTATTCCATTTGGGAGAGAGAGACAGATGGAAAGAAAGAGGGAGAGAATGGACATTTTAGGGCCTCTAGCCACTGCAAGTGAACTCCAGAAGCATGAGCTACCATGTGCATCTGGCTTACATAGGACCTGGAGAATCAAACCTCAGTCCTTAGGCTTAACCACTAAGCCACCTCTGCAGCCCCTTGTGCTTTCTCATATATTGAAAATTTTCTGTAATGACCATTTGTTCATTTCACAAAAATTGTTACTTTTGCATATAGTATGCATGGGATTAACTTTTTTTTTTATAAAAGCACCAAGAGGCTCCTAAGAGCTCATCATTGAAGTAAACTTGAAACTCACCCACCATGGCTCAGGTAATTTTGCAGAAGAGGGGGAGGAAAGATTGTAAGAGCCACAAGTTGAGAGATCATGCCCAGATGCCTTCTCCCCCCACCCAAAAAAAGTACAGACTACTGCTCTCACAATGCATAAACTACAACCCCATGGGAATACCTGCAGCCCCGCTGTGGAAGGTCCCCAATGGAATGGGAGCAGGGATGAGAGAAAAGAGGGTACCAACACATGATGGATCCATACAAAACACCTTGTTATTAATAATAATAATAATGATAATAATAATAATAGACATAAAAAGCACCAACAGCTCACTGCTAAGCACTGTACAATAGAATGGGGATCTGGCTCCTGAAACTATAAATGCATTTCATAAGTACTGGCTAAATACAGCTTACATAGTCAGTAGGAGAAACAAAATGTGCAAACAGCAAGTTAGTTCCAAGAAACCCCTGCTGGCCATAATTAATTCAAAGGAGCAATCACCCAAGTTAATGTTGTCTATTGTAACTAACTCACTCTCAATAATAGGTCACATCCAGCATGCTCTCCATGGCCAGACATTGTTGTTAAATATGTCAACAAGGCCCATGGAACTTGCAGAGTGTTTATTTTTATGACTTTTCTTCTGGTGGCCATTTTCCTAACTGCAAATTAAAGAACCATGGCCTGACACTAGGAAACATGATTTGAAATTAAAATTTTCCAGGAAAATCCAAGGCATAGATCATTATGCCCATCCAATTTAGATGACCAGATAAGTGAATGTTGTAGCCTTGGATCTCATGGAATGTCCCTTACTTGCCCTTTCCTATGACATAACTTTTTCCCTCCTTTCTCTTTTGCTCCTTTTCTCCTTGTCAATTTTCATTTTTTGTGCATTGATTTTTTTTGTGTGTGCTTTCTTTCTTCTCTAAGAACAGAGATGATCTTGGGCAAGGATTTTTCCCTGCTAGAGGCTTTTGAGGTTGTATGAAACCCTTTATAAGCCTTTGTGGTTGCTCAGAGAAACCACAGTGAGCCTTTGACATAGCAATCAGCTGAAGAAACACACATCTCACAGCAACCACAGTGCATCCTCACACATCAGCATCTGGAAGGACATGCTTGTCCCTAAACCCCTCTGACACATACTGTGGATAGACCACACCCCAAACACTCTTCACACCACCTCAGTGCCAATGCTGTTGCCTCTGTTGTGCCGTTAATGAGCATTGCAAACCAGTGAGTGCACAGGCAGGCTTCCCATGGCTCACAAGCGTATCTTTAGAAACAGAGAAGGAATTCATGGTTGGTCTTTAACTTAGGAGGAGCAGAAAAGAAATATGACTTTTGAGTTAAGCCACAGAAATTTCTAGAACCAGCAAGCCTAAAATTGGACTGCATCAGAATACACTGGGTTCTTACAATCATTCTGCCCCCACTTCCACAATGTTCCCTGTGCCTTGTCTGATGCCACATGGTGGGAAGACGTACTCTGAGGCACTGTCCCCTCACATAGATTGACTGATGCATTCATGACCCCATGTCGATTACCAGGGACACTGTTCGGGAAGGTTTTTAGTGGAATTGGGGCACAGGGATGGCAGGGGAAGAAGGTATTTAAGAGGAAGTCCCAATTTGAACAACATGTGCTTTGTTCATACAGTGAAGTTCATATTTAATGAAAATAAAAATTATTGCTCTAAAAAGAATGCAGTGGGAAGCACAAAAGGCCTAGGGGGTCTAAATAACTTACTTTCTCCACCAGAACAGAACAAGGGTAGTAACAGACCAGCGCTCATAGAGACAGCATAGGGCTAGCCTGTGTCTCTTGGCTGGAGTGACTCTTAGGGGATGCTTGCTGTGAATGTTTAATCCTCCCCCTTTGTAATGATTAAAACTCCAATGGGCTTCATCCCATACCTTCTTTATTTTCCAGGGCATACCAAAAGTATTATGTATGTTGGATCTTGGATGAGATCAAGATTAAATGGCATAGAAGAAAAAGACTATGGAGAGGCAGAGGTACCTAACTTTATATCAAAAATTTTTTATATCAAAAATTACATCTGTGTAGATCCAAGACCCAAACAGCCTAGGATGTGTATTGGAATCAACAGGCAGGGTGAAGATAAAAATCTGGGCAAAGATTAAAGACCTCAGTAAGCAGATTAGTCATTCTGTAATTAGGTTGAAATACAAATTAGAGGCCAAGTGCTTTCTAGCTGGATTGGTTGCAATTGATTTTGAATGTAAATTATAGTTTTTTTTTGAGAAATAACCTTTTTAGAAATACTCCACACTGTCACCTTTGCATTTGATCTTCTTATGCATCCTATTTGCCAAAGCAGCCACAGCTATGGGATATCACACAGTTGTACAAGCAATTGATGTTATGGCAAACACTTCACCTGGTCTTCTGCACATCCCCATAATAGCATCCCTGATTGCTTAAGAGGAATAAGCACAGTCTTCTCTCCCATGCTATTGATTGGGTAGGGCAGGCATTTAGAGGTAGAATGAGCTTTAGCTCTGACATGTGCACTTCCTCATCTGTCACTCTTTACTGGAAAGCATTTTTCAGTTTTCTACTACCCAGAGCAGTGACGCCAGCCACCTGGCTGCCCTCAACCTTACAACATGCATTCTTCTCTCTGGCCACTTGCTTCCTGGGAGTCTCCCACATCCATCTGCTGTGATGGTTCCTCTCAGGTGGAATGGTCCTTCCCATCTACCTATCATGGTAAGCAGCCAACATTTACCATGACCTTGCTAACACCATGAGTGCAGGCTACCTTCCATGGTTCATCCCACTTAATTTTCACAGCCATCTGCCATATACAATTAAAGGTGGTCCTTAACTTGTGAAGCTTAACTTGCAATTATTTCTTTCTTTCTTTCTTTCTTTTTTTACTTTACAATGGGTTTCCTGGGATGTAACTCTTCATAAGTGGAGGCTCCTCTGCATTTCTATATCCTACCAAATGAAACTGAGGGTCAGAAACAGGAAGGAATCCACTGAACTTCAGAAGATGTAGAGCTGGGATTTGAACCCAAGCCTGCTGCATTCCAAGATCTGAGATACAACCACTCTCCATCCCATATATCCAACCCTGGCACAACTTACATGGTCCAGCTCAAGCCTGACTTTTGAAATACATATGATCATCCCAGCTCCCCTTGTTCCTACCCAGCCTGTTGGTTAAAGCTACAGCACTGAATTGCTGTTTGATTGCTTTTTATGTTTCTCTCATCTTCCCATTAAATTTCAAACCTCTAAAGGAAAGAGGAGCCTTCTCATATACTACATACAGACACACACACACCAAACTCCCAGTTGATTAATATTTATTTCAGTAAACATACTTTAGGTCTGCTATCTAAGTGAGGAGGGGAAATATTATCTGGCCCCTTTTCCCTACACTCTTTCTGTGTCTTCCCCTGAGAAAAGGGAATTATACTTAGGTTTGATTGGTTTGTAAGACTCTGATGCCATATTCACTAGTGGTCAGGGTCTGGTGGACTCTATCCTTTCTGTCCTTCTCCTGCTTTCTTAGATGGTCAAGTACTAGGGTCCACAGGAAGAGACCCATCATCTTCCTGTCCATTCTCTTCTAACATGTGTGCTTAGCTACTCATTCCCTCATCTTCTGTCTGGCTGAGGGTTGGAAAATTCCAGAATTTCAGTTTGAGCTAAAGATCTTTGAAGAACGGAGGCTAGGCTGAGTATGCCAGCCAGTTCAGCCCACTTCAGCCCAGCCAAGCTTACTGGAATACTCTCCTTCGGGTTTCAGCAGCCAATAATAGTTAACATAAATAGAAAAGTAGCACATTATTGTCCACTTGCTGGATTCTGTAAATTCTTTAGAAATGAAAGCCACACTCTTCTGGTCCCTCTGGCCAAAGACCACCTAATAGAGCCCCCAGTCTCCATGATCTCTCCAACATCCTCCTCCTTGGGTTCTTGGATGTTCAGTTAGTTTTCCCTGAATTCAAAGGAGTTTTCAAGGAAGATTTTCTACTGCTAACTTTTTTTTTCGAGGTAGCATCTCACTCTAGCCCAGGATGACCTGGAAGTCTCAGGGTGGCCTCAAACTCATGGTGATCCTCCTACCTCTGCCTCCCAAGTGCTAGGATTAAAGATGTGTGCCACCACACCTGGCTTCTACTACTAACTTTTGTGGAAACTTCTGGTGTGTCTCCATCATATTGATCCAAGTGATATTCTGAAGGTAATACTGAGTGCGTGCTTGCACATTGCTCTTGGTCTACCAAGAAGATGCTAAGGGGGCCTTCTCTGCAGGGACTTTATGTGGAAAATATCTACCTACAAGGAAATAGGGAATAGGCCAGGGAGGCAGGAGCAGCCATCTGATAATGACTTAAGATACAAGTTAGATCCTAGAAAAAGACATACATTGGGGAGGGGAGAGAGAGAGAGAAAGGCTGGATGTAAGTGTCATAGACTATCATAAAGTCAAAGGAAAACTTGGAAGACCCACAGAGGAGCGCTTGAGCCAAAGGTGACTGACTATCAGAAGCCACAGCTCATGGGAAACATGGCCTTAGCACAAAACCAAGATGATTTTCAAAGGGACTATTTCAAAAAGAGGGAGTAAAATGATTCCTCTTGCCGTCATGGTTTTTATCACTCACAAATAACCGATGTCTGGCTTGTCTATCATTACAGAACCTGTCTTCTTTAGACACCTATGTGTAAGCAGCAGGTGGAAACACGTTTGAGATGGAAAGTGCTTTCATAGAACCGCAGGACCAATTTATCCAAGTTGACTTCAAGCTGAGCATATACGGACTATCCAAATCCTACTGTCTCCAGGGGAAAACTCTGCAGAGATGAGACCTCCTAATGTTTTTTACTCTTCAGGCAGACTGGGTTGTCATTTTCCTCAGGCCTTACATGGAATGACTTTAAAAAAAAAAACCTATTTTTTATATTTAAATTTTATTTATTTTTTTATTTGAGAGAGAGAGAGAAAATAGGCATGCCAGGGCCTCCAGCCACTACAAACAAACTCCAGACACATGCACAACCTTGTGCAGCTATCTTATGTGGGTACTAGGGTATCAAACCTGGGTCCTTAGGCTTTGCAGGCAAGTGCCTTAACTGCTAAGCCATCTCTCTAGCCTGACATGGACTTTTATGTGTTGTAAAGTAAACCAGTGTTTAAGAGGTGTGCCATGTCTGGGGCCTTGGTTCTCTAAAAAGGCTTTCTTGTTATACTGTTGGATCCAGGTTCTCTTATATAGTGAACAGAATGGAATGGCTTTTAGTGTTTTCTCATGATAATATAAACCAGGGACTCTGGTTCCTTGTGCAGTAAATTCCTCAGAATTAAAATACTCCCTCCTGGTGTGGCACATACCTTTAATCTCAGCATTTGGGAGGCTGAGGATCCCCAGTGAGTTAGAGGCTAACCTGAGAGTACATAGAGAATTCCAGGTCAGCCTGGGTTAGGATAGGACCCTCACCTTGGAGAAACAAAAAGAAAAATTACTTTCATGGAAGGAAGAGGGGGGCTGAGAAAACTCGGGAGATCAAGCCTAGGAGAGTGAAACTGAAGGTATCACAGACTCCACTCAAGGCGATAGGGGCAGTAAACAACTGTGGAAGGGCACACTATGACCAGTGTTGTGTCAACTGTCTCTGAGGGGAGCAACTGCCCCGTCTTTACCAGAAACGGCCGGGACCATCCACAGAGGCTCTCGAGATCAGGCTGGTTGGCATTCCCCCATATGACGAAGGGCCTGGGGAAGGTTGTCAGACCCTACTTGAGATCTCAACAGCCCCTGTTTCAGCTGTATGTGATGATGTATGCCATCTTGTGGCCTCAGGGAAGAAGAGAGCTCCATCTGAGCAGGGAGGGGGGAGGTTGCCATCCATGCTGGGATAAGACTTCTCAATATTATGGCTGCTTGGGTGTCTCCATATTCCCATAAGAAAACCCTCATCTGGCTCTGTAAGTAACTCCGATAAACTCACTGGGTCACTGAAACTGGTTTTGGTGCAATCGTGCTTTGGTCTGTCATCTGTGCCCTATCTCGGGTAAAGACATGTTTGTGTCTCCCCAGGGAAAAAGGTTCCATGCGACGCTCCTCTAACATCAGCGGCTTGGCAGAGTGGAGAAAGGTTTGCTAGTTGGTTCCCCATGCACGTGACTCTCGGCCAGAACCGCATTGAGAAAGTTGGTGCTCCCCACCGCCTCTGAGGTCCCCTACTTCTCTGGAGTAAACCTGGGTGCCAGTGAATTGGTTCAGAGACTATGCACTGAACAGAAGGAAGTGGATTGATGTGATATATGTCACTTTATACCTTCCTTACTTTCACCCACGCTCTGCTCCCTTCCTGGGGTGGTTTAAACACAGTGTCCCCCACAGCCTCATGTGCTTAGCCATTCCCAGCTGAAGGAGCCTTTGGGAGGTGGAGCTTTGCTGAAAGAGGTGTGCCACTGGGGATGCCACCTTGAGGTTTATTAGCCCAGCTCCAAGCCCAGTACTCAAGACTCCTTCCAGCCAGGCAGGATGTGACAAGAGAAGATGGCAGCCAGATTCCTGCTTGTGCCATGCCTTCCCTGCCGCCATGAAACGTCCCCTCAAAACCAGAAACCTTAAATAAACCCTTTTCTCCCATAAGCTGCGTCTGGCCCGGTGTTGGGAGCCAGCAATGAAAAGGTAGCTGCCATACTTCTGAAAGGGCTGGAGAGAATTGTAGGACCCAGAGGAGAAGGCAGTCTAGGCCTCTAAATCACCCTGCCTGCCTGTGACACCAGACAGGGATACATTGTATCGCGTAAAATCACCAAGACTTCATAGTTACCTGTCATCGCTGCTAACATCCTTTACCTTTAATAACACAGATCCAAACAGCATTTTCCCTGAAGAGCCAGGCATGGCCCGTTCAAGCCAGACTATTGACTTGCATGCTAAACAAGATAAAAATCTATAGAAAGTAATCATACATGCTCCAAAAAAGTGTATGTGTGTACAAAAGATTCTAACTGGGATTTCTCCAACTGTCCTAATTCTCCAGGAATTCTGAATGCACTCACGGCCACTTGAAAGTCTCATCTGCCTGAGAGAGCAAGCTTGTAGCGGAGGAGACCGTCAGCATGTCTTGCCTTCTTATTACCAATGTCAACACCTTCTAAATAAATATGGTGCATGACTTGGTTCAAACATGTATGTCTCATTCTTTTGTGAAAGAGAGTGCTGGGTCATGGGGGAAGGAGACTAGCCTGGCATCTTTGTACTAATAAGCAGTCAGCCCAGAATAAGCCTCCTGCACTCTCCCAGCCTCATTAGCTTCACAAGATGGATGTACCTGTTAGCTTGGCAAGGGCTCTTCTAGTGCTAAGCTACCATGGAAATGCATGGCACAGCCCACGTGTCATGTGTCAGCCTGTTTCTATGCCAAGTCTTCCAAGGTTGAGCATTTTGCTGGTGCTGGGCAGTGACCTGTAATATTTGGGAATACTTGCCAAAAGGGTATGAGGACAAAGGTGAAAATTTTTATGATAGAAAATTTGTTCCATTGCCATGTGATAATTATATATTGATAAAGTTAAAAAAATTAAAAGTGAAGTTAAGGCATTTAGGCTGGGGGATAGTAGAGCTAGTGTTAAGAAAAGCCAATTTCTGTGTTATCTATGGTTTAATTAACAATGTCTTTTTTTTGCATTTGAAAATCAATTAAAAAAAAAAAACAGATTGCACAGTGGCATGAGCCTTTCATTCCAACACTCGGGAGGCGAAGGTAGGAGGGTCATCATAAATTTGAAGCCAGCCTGAGCTACAGAGTGAGTTCCAGATCAGCCTGGAATAAAATAAAGCCCTGCCTGAAAAAAAAAATAAGAACAACAAAATGTTACTTCATGGGTAAAGAACAGATGTCAGATTTTATGCAGTGACCTATATAATCATATTTAGTGACAAAGGCCATATGGAAGTAGCTGAAACAAACAAGAGAAGGAAAAAACAGTTCAGTTGAGAACATGGATGGTGGTGGATCCTGCCTTTTACACTGCAGACCCAGCAGGCAAGACTTGTACTCTTGTGCAATTTTGGCAGACCTGTTATGGCAGCAATCAACCGCTCTCTAGTTGGCTTTCAGGCCCCCTCCACAAGAGGAATCCATGGCTAGTTCTGAAAACAAGGTCAAAACCCCGTCGCTAGGGAGTTTATAGACTCTAGAAGAGAACCTGCTCTTGTTTTGCTCAGTGTATATATTGTCAAACTGTTTTGCAGATAGTTATGCCCACCAATCAGACCTGCTCTCAACCTTGGTCAGAGAAGCTTCTTTTGACAATGGATGGTGGTTAATACAGACACTAAGAACTGGTCAAAGTTCTAAGAATATGTGACTATCGAGTGCTCAGTCTTAAATGAGATGTCTATACAATTCCCTCAGGGAACAACGTGCAAGAGGGGAAAGAAAGCATGTAAAAGCCAAAGGATTGGAGGAGTGCTGTGAAACATTGCCTTCTGGATGTGTGTGGCCATTGCGCTCTGAACTCAGCAACTGTGGTTATCTGAACAGGAGTAGATCTGTGAAACTTCAGGATGGGGGAGGGGCTCAGGAGATCCCACCCCTCCTGGGAAAGCGCTTGGCAGTTAGTGGTTACTGGAGTGGTGGTGAGGCCATTTTCTTCAGGGGTTTAGCTACTGGTAAACTTCCCGTGTTCCAGTAGGTAACCCCCATCCCATGCTCACACGATTAGCAACCCTAATCAAACTCAGTATATTACTCCCACAAAATACATTTCTCCCCTGTATGAAAAACCATGCTTGAGAGTAATCAATGAAAAATCAGAAAGAATTATAAGTTTCTTGATGTGTTATTTGGTAATATCCCAAATAGTTTTTAAATACATTTCAATTTGGAAATACTACTCAAATTCAGTAAAATAGCAAATATCAAGGAGTATGTTGTAGCTAAACAAAAATATTGCATTACTCATTGCACATTGTTTCACTGGTTTAAGAATTTAAACATGAGGCCGGAGAGATGCCTCCTCAGTGGTTAAAGGCACTTGCTTGCAAAGCCTGATGGCCCAGGTTTGATTCCCCAGTAATCATGTAAAGCCAGATTCACTAAGTGGTACATGTGTCTGGAGTTCATTTGCAGTGACAGGTAGCCCTCAGATGCCCACTCTTACGCTCTCAGTCTGTTTCTTTCTCTCTGTCTCTCTCCCTTGAATAAATAAATAAAATATTTAAGAATTTAAACCGGGCATGGTGGTGCACACCTTTAACTCGGGAGGCAGAGGTAGGAGGATCATAGTGAGTTCAAGGCCAGCCTGAGACTACGCAGTGAATTCCAGGTCAGCCTGGGCTAGAGTGAGACCTTACCTCAAAAAACCAAAAAATAAAAAAAAACAAGTATGTGAACAAAGATTCTAAGAAGCTAAATTTCTTGCAATAGCATGATTAATCTCTAGTCTGTTGTGTAAATATATGAGCGTGTAACGCTGCAGGGCTGGAAACATTAACCAGACTCCAAAGAAGTAGCAGTCAGTGACTCTAAACCATCATGAACTCGAGACTGTAAACTGGAATGTGTTGTTCTTGAAACGAATGAACACAGCTGCACCTCCTAGATGCGAGCTATATCCAGAGTTCTCTAAGTTATTCCATGTACAATACAAAACTTATTAAAGTCTAAGTAATTAAAAATATCTAGCTTCTCCCCCCACCTCACTCTTTCTCTCTCTAACAGTATCCAAAGCAATTGTTGGGAATTTGGACTTAGAACAGCTTTTGGGGTCATAGAGGGTTTATCACTGATGTCTAGAATTGAATTGCTGGCACAGTGATAAGGAAGGACAGACTGGACTTCAGTCAGCTGTATTTTTTTGTAAATTCATGGAAGTCAATGCATTCCTTCCTGCCTGTGCCTACAGCAGACTGTCTACCACACCACTCTCGGTACTGGGTGTGATGCTGATATTCAGGTGTATGTCCTCCCTAAGCGGAGTGTCTATCAATTACCTGGAAGAATAAAACCAGGAAGTTGTTAAGACCAGAAAGCAAAACATATAGAGGAATAATGCATGTGAGTTTGGTAGGTCAGGGAGGGCATGTTGGAGCAAAGAAAATGTTTCCTAATCTTGAGTAAAGGATGCCTTCACTAAAGCAGTTTTGAAAACCACAGTTATTCTTATAACAGAATTTGGGTCATATCTGCATGAAATATATACTATGATCTACTTCTGTAGTTTTAAAAATATTTTTATTTTTTTATTTGAGAGATATAAAGAGGCAGATAGAATGAGAGAGAGAATGGGAGGACCAGGGCCTCCAACCACTGCAAACAAACTCCAGACACATGTGCCACCTTATGCATCTGGCTTATGTGGGTCCTGGGGAATTGAACCTGAGTCCTCAGGTATCACAGGCAAGTGCTTCAGCTGTTAATCCAACTCTCCAGCCCTACTTATATGTATTTTTAAACCAGTTCATTTTTTCTACTAATATCCATTCCCAAATAAAACCTTATACCACCACTGTAATTAGACAAAACATAATGCATACAAACAAAAGATTTTTTAAAGAAACTGACAGTTCTAATATTAAATTTATTTTTATTTATTTATTTGAGAGCAACAGACAGAGAAAGAGGCAGATAGAGAGAGAGAGAATAGGTACGCTAGGGCCTCCAGCCATTATAAATGAACTCCAGATGTGTGCGCCTCCTTGTGCATCTGGCTAACATGGGTCCTGGGGAGCTGAGCCGTGAACCGGGGTCTTTAGGCCTCACAGGCAAGCGCTTAACCACTAAGCCATCTCTCCAGCCTGAAACTGACAGTTCTATAAGGCAGATCTACAAGAGATCTTTGCAGTAACACAGGAATAAAGGTGGCAAGGCAAAGTAAAAAGAAGAGACAGAAGGGGAATGTTTCAAAGAGACTATTTATAGATATATGTGGCCCACAGCACAGATAGTGTGAGTTGTCTAATTTAAGATCTATCAGAACCAGCCTCTGATACAAGATCCCACGAAGTGGACTTCAGACATTGAATGCATATATGTGTGGAACCAATGCAAACTCATGTCCCTCTTCAGTAGAATCTTAAGTCTCTGTTAACATGTTCCTGCCTCAGGTCAAGGACATCTGTACATAGGAAGCTTGGCCTTAAAAGGACAGTGAGGTTATCTAATCAGAAGTCTTAACACCAAGTAGGTAAACAAAGAACCAGACCCACTTCTGCCCTGCCCTTTAGTGGAGCCATCTCCTCCGCACTTCAGGAGTTCTAGCCAGGGCCTAAACTGTGGCAGTATGATGAATCTTTCATGAAAAGGTCCATGAGAACCTGTTTCTAGAACACATAGTCTTTTAAAGCCTTCCAGACATCTTGATGGAAAAGCAGACAAAAGGAGCAGGCGGTGAGAGAGGCTTCCTTGGAATAGTCAAGCAGGCTCAGAACTGCATTGGCAGCTTTCCCACTCACTCACTCACTCACTCACTGTAGAATTTTTTTTTTTTTTTTTTTACAATAATTTCCTCCCTAGAGCCTGGCTTCTGTGATTCCTGCTTCTCAATGTTGCTGGCTGCCAGCCACCAGGGTCCTCTGGGAACATCTCCTGGCAGCTGCATCCCAGAGCTGTGGCGAACAGAGGTCCGACTGGATGGGGCTGGCATGCACCTGTGGTCTCAGGACTCAGGGTTATGCCAGGTGGCTGTCCCTGGAATGAGAGGGCTGAGCACTTGGACTCCCTGGAGAGGTGAATGTAGGGCTTAGGGCACCGACTCTTTTCATTCTGAAATGCCCGCAAGTATAGAACTGTCAACGTGACCTGGAAGGTAATCTCTTGACAAATATCTGTCTGATACCACTTAGACAAAACAGAGCCCTAGTTTATAAACAACTTCCTGCTTATCTTTTTTTGTTACTATTTCCTGAGATTGGGCACGATTAGAAAATATGCAAATACATTTAGCCAAGGCTAATGTTTTCTTTCCAATCTTTCTCTTTCTGCTGGAGTTAGAGAGGAAATTACAAGGGCAAACAATAGAAGTAATGTGGTAGTAACTGTTGCAAGGAAGTGTTCTGTACGTCACACGATGTGGTAATAGATTAACACAAAAGGTCAGGTGTGGTGGTATATGCCTGTAACCCTAGCCCGTGGGAGGCTAGGCAAGAGGATTGTGAGTTCAAGGACAGCCTAGGCTACATAGAAAGACCTCATCTCAAAAATAAATAAATAAATAAATAAAACCTAAAGAATAAAGAAATCACATAAATTGTGAGCTATTGGGCTGGAGAAATAGCTCTGAGATTATAGGTTCTTGCTTGCAAAGCCTGCTGGCATGGGTTCAGTTCACTAGCTACCCACGTAAAGCCAGATGCATGAAGTGGCACATGCATCTGGAGTTCAGCAGCAGCAGCAAGAGGCCATGGAATGCTCATTCTATCTCTCTCTCTGTCTCTCCCTCCCTTTTTCTCTCTCACAAATAAATAAAAATATTAAAAATATTGTGTACTATTATCGTTCTTGTTTTACACACGTGAAAACAAAATGAGACATGCTAAATTCCTTGCCTAATGCCACACAGCAAGTTAATGGCAGAGCCAGGGCTTGAACTCAGGTCTGTAAGAGAACTAAGCTATTTCCTAAGCACACCCGTGAAACCATCAGTGAAATGAATCTAATTGTATGGATTTCATGTAGTTAATTATATATTAATTGAATGAAAAGCCTTTTTTCTTCTCTTAAAAGCTCTATACTAGGGCTAGAGAAATGGCTCAGCTGTTGGAAGTGTTTGCTTGCAAAGTCTGACTTCCTGGGTCTGATTCCCCAGTGCCCACATGAAGCCAGATGTACAAAAGTGGCACATGTGCCTGGAGTCCATTTGCAGTAGCAAGAGGCTCTGGTATGTTCCTTCTCTCTCGCGCGCAAATAAACATTTTGTTAAAGTTCTATACTGTTAGTGAGTGTGTAAGTTAGGATAACCGCTTTGGAAAACCATGGGCATTATTTGGTAAAGCTGAAGATTTGCATATTATGTCATCAGGCAATTCTCTTCCTGGGGACCTGCCCCAAAGAAATGTATAACCCAGGCCCAGCTGGAGAAACAGTGAAGACGGTCATAGCGGCATTACTTGTAACAGCCCTGAGTGAAGACAGCCTGCAGGCCCGTCAGTAAGTGTGTGGGGCACAGCGGGGGCACACTGACATGATGGAGTATCGTGCTGGGGCGGGGGTAGCAGGAG
Source organism: Jaculus jaculus (assembly GCF_020740685.1). NCBI lineage: Eukaryota > Metazoa > Chordata > Mammalia > Rodentia > Dipodidae > Jaculus > Jaculus jaculus. The sequence goes on along the minus strand of NC_059107.1, from coordinate 34,461,860 downwards.
CAGGTGAGCATAACGGGAAGAGGCTGGGAGACACTTCGCTCATGTCATGGTCTATTTCTTTTCCTTTACCTTGTAGTTAGTTAATTTATTTGCACAAGTGTGGGGCACGTCAGGCCTCTTGAGGTTACCAATGAACACCAGATGCATGCACCACTTCTCGCGTCTGGCTTACATGGGAGGCTTTAGAAATGAACCCAGGTCCCCAGGTTTGGCAAGCAAGTGCCCTTCACTGGTGAGCCATTTCCCCAACACTTGATCTTCTATTTCTTGACCTGACGTATGTCTTGCATTATTTTTTTTTTTCAGGAGGAAATAAATCATTTAGTGATAAATCATTCTGAGAGCATGAAGAAATACAAATATGACAGGCTGTTTCCAATTAAAAGAGAATCAATCGCTATCCTCAATTAAGAAAACAAACAGGGGCTGGAGAGATGGCTTAGCGGTTAAGCACTTGCCTGTGAAGCCTAAGGACCCTGGTTCGAGGCTCGGTTCCCCAGGTCCCACGTTAGCCAGATGCACAAGGGGGCGCACACATCTGGAGTTCATTTGCAGTGGCTGGAAGCCCTGGCGTGCCCATTCTCTCTCTCTGTCTTTCTCTCTGTGTCTGTCGCTCTCAAATAAATAAAGAAAAATTTAAAAAAAAAGTTTTTTTTAAAAAAAGAAAACAAACAGGAATCTCTCCTGCACAAATAAAAGGCTCTATTGGTTATGCGGTGGGAGGGAAAAGGGACGATGCCTTCATCTAATTATCTTCTTGAATCCACCACCAAACAAGAAACGTCTTGCATTATTATAACAACTTGTTCAACCAAACATATATATTTTATGCATTTTCTGATTATTTTTCTGTAGAAACAAGTTAAAAGCCTAAATGAGAAAGACAGCACTGGGCTTTCCCTTGAGTACAGGTGAAAACGCCTTGGTAAGCAGCTCATTAGAGGATAAATTTTATTGGCAGGATCTGTCACCTATGGGTCCACTTCTACCCCCCTAGCTGAAATCCTTTGTGAGTTGAGGTTACTACACTTTCACTCCTTTTAATTAAAAAAAAAAAAAATCATCGGTGCTTTTTGTGCCAAAGAAACATTCTCCTGTTCCCATGTTGGCTGAGTACTCTCAAGTGTCTTTTCCCTAGGAAGGACCTGATTGATTTTTCTGGTCTGCTTATTAGACGACATCGTCAACGTCTTGAGTCAAGAACATTTTTGTGACTGGAAAAATGGGAACAGTGTGGTTTATTGTTTTAATTTAGCACATCTTCAGAGGTAGAAACATAAGTAACCATGTCTCTAGGCAAGATATTCTGCCAAAGCTGGAATGAGGGTGAGGAAGAAGGAGAGAATGAGGACCAGCCCTAACAGGTGGTCACCTCAAATACCCCAGGCCAGCCAAAAGAGTCAGTGAGAGCCCAGTTTTTGTTGGCTTTGAAGGTCTAAGTAGACTGTATATCAATTTCTGGTTCTCTGTTGGGATGTCTCTGGACTCCCCATACAAAAAGGCACCTGGTGGGGATATTTGAGTTTCAAATTCAATGACAGATCATTAAAAAAAAAACAAACACATGTCAGAAGCCCTGTCTCACATTCTTCAGTATGACCAGCTGTCTTGCCTGTGACTGTGCTCTGGGCTAACTGTCTCCTCTATAGTCACATGCTATGGTATATGACTAGACAAAGGTCAAGGGGACGTGTCAGGGAGGAATAGCGGAATAGGGCAAAGGGCGCTTTTAGTTCATGGAAAAGATGACCAACATGCTTACTTCACACAATGCCACGGGACGTGATTTTGCTCACCAGGTTGATGCATTATCTAATGGTGTCAGCTTCTAGAATTATAGACTTGGCACCTGGGAATGCTGCTCAAAGTGTGGAACATGGACTGTGTGTTACCGTCTGGGGCATGTTGAGTTCAGAGATGGATAATGAACACTCAGATACCTTTATAACAACTACAGCAAAACTATTTTTTGTCTACTGAATCCAATAATTTAAAGGAAGACATATTTTGTATATCTTTTCTACTTTTTTAGTATTCATTCTGTGTATTTTGTGTATTGATATATAATAGGAACATGGCAGCCTGATTTTGTAGGTAGGTACTTAGGATAACAGGCTCAAGGAAACATAAATATTTATTTGTCTGAAAGATCAGAAGGAACTAATCCAAGAGCTAAAAATCCAAAAACACCTGACTCAAAAAGCTGGCTGCTGGACACCAGCCCTCTGTTCTCTTTCCTTCTGTGTTCTTCCTCTCTCTGGGAACTTTTTGGCAGGCGTTTTTTTTCTCCTGCTGTTGGGGGTGGGCTTTTGTTGATTCTGCACACCAATCAGACTCTATAGACACTGAAACTTGACCAGTGCAGTTCATCCCAACTTGCTGTCCAATTTCCATATGGGCTTGAGTTCAGTCCATAAAAGTCCCAGTCCAGACTGTTACATTGGCAACCCCACTCTGCTGCAAGGGGACTTTTACCTTCATTTCTCAATAACACTTTGCTTCCTCCGAGGCAGATTAGGGTTAACAGGCCCTTTGGAAAGTGAAAGCCTGAAATGTCATTGGATGTGTAAGGAGATATCTGTTTTTTTTTTTTTTCCTTATCTCTTTTTCCTTAAAGGTGTCCCTCCCTAGATTGCTTTTGTCCTTATGCATGAGTCCCTTCTTAGATCTCTTCTTCCCTAAAGGATAGTTCTCTTTTCCTGAAGTTGTAAGATTCCTGGAAAAATGGCCACTTTCCAAGAAAACGTGAACCCCTACTAGAAACCTATCTTTGGGCCTGGACTTCCCAGTTCAGTCCCCATCCAGTCCTATAAAAGACCTCAATCCGAGTCTGTAGGTGGGAATTCTTATTTTCCAGAACCCCCCCCCCCAGCTCCTCTTGGGCAAGAGCCTTGCATTCCTTCCTTCTCTTAAATCGTATCAATCATCTGTACCATAAAATCTTTCTAAACTTAACTCTATGGTTGGTGAGTGTCATTCTTCAAATTCATAAGACAAGAATCCAGAGGCTATTAATTCAGTGCAACCTCTGTGTAACCATGAGTATCTAGCACCTCAACTCCTGAGTTATTACCCACCCAAGAACTGAGAAAGGCTGTCACTCTCAAGGATACCCCACATTCCCATATCAGCTTGCTCTTCTTCTCCCTGTGATCCTCATTCTTCATGATCATATGACAATGAATTTAACTCCAACCCAGAAAATGGGCACTGGTGTTAGTCCATAACCATCACAGAAAGTTTTAGGACAGAAAATTTAAGAACAGATTGTCTCAATAAGCTTACAAGATGTTTGGGGAAATAAAGCATTAATAGGCCCTGAGAAATACCTGTCACTGGGTGCCAAACTAAGCCTCTCTGTTCTCACTGATGAGGGCAAAACTGGAGGAAACCTTCATACAGCCTTATGTGGCACCCTGTACATATGCTAAGCAGCCCGCATCAGGTGGTGATGCTGGCTGACCCTTCCTGTGGTCCATGCACTGTTCTGCAAAGCAATTTCGTGTTTTATTTCATCTTTACAATAAGTCTATGTGTTGATTCTCCATTTATTGTCTTATTTTATCAAGGAGAAAGTAAGATTGGCATAATTAAGTTCAGTATTCATCTTATTAAAAGCCACACTATAATCCTTTAGGGGAGAATTAATCTTTAAGCTTTTCTTTTTATAGTTGCTTCTTTCCATCATACACACCTTTCAAAGTGCACTAGGAATTCCACTGCCTTCAAGAAGTACCCACTGATAGATCACTTTTTCCCTGAAATATATATCTTCACACGTTTTGTCATTATTTTTATAAGATGTGACCTCATGTATGTTTTATTTCCCCAAATAGCCTGTAAGCTCATCAAAGACATGAGCTAGCTATGTTCCCCCTGCCCCAATTCCCAAACTGTGATTCCTACAGACACCTGCTGGGGCCTTGAATTGCTGAGTTAAATAGTCTCACTTGAAGTTTATTTGTGCTATTTTTATAAGTACTAAAATGCAGTATGATACAAACGTATATAAATTCCACCCATGGGGAATCAAAAGTTAAATTTTTTACTCTATGTATTTCTGTATTGTTTTGATTTTATAGCAAAAACTATATATGAACCTCACAACTAGCTTTAACCTAAACTCAAAGATCCTGGTTCCCAGTGCTGGCTCTACCTTGGGCTAGCCCCACGGCTTCTGCATCAAAGGAGAAGGGACAAAGGATAAAGATTTTCTCTCCCTGTCACTGCTTCATCACCTTCACCTGTATATGGCATTTGAAGCTTCTCCAAACCTTGTTATTAAACCACATATAGTTAGGGGGTTGAGGTGTAATCCCATGGGCATAGTGTCTGCCTAGTATACAGGAAGCCTTGGGTTCTATCCCCAGCACCATATAAATCAGGGCATGGCGATCATCTTAGAGCGCCTATCATCCCAGCACTGGGAAGTGGAGGCAGGAGGATCAAACGTTTAAGGTCATCCCTAGCTACAGGGTGAGTTTAAAGGCAGTCTAACGATAGAGAGCAGGACAAGGCAGGTGTTTTTATAGGTAGTCAGGGTCAGAGGTCCAAGGAGAGCATGGATGCCAACCTATCGGGCCAGCCGGGAAAATGGCACCCAGAGCTACCTGCTGGTCCTAGGCCACGAAAAGCTTTCTGGGCTTTCTCTAAACCTGCATTTCCACCCCACTCCCAGGTTGGTGAGCTCCTTCTAAGTCTGTGTGTCCACCTACTCACCAAGATCTCTGCTATGCACTAACACCTGACCATGAGACACACCCCAAATAATGTCTCTTCATTTACATTTCCAAGGCTATTAAGAAGCTACCACCATGAGGCAACCTGCTCAGAACCCCTCCAGCTGCTCAGCTTTGGAATTTTACTTCTCTTCTTTTACTTTTGTTAAGATACATATTTAATAATTTGATCTTCAGGTCCACATTTTTCAAATCTTTGCTAAACCGGGATCAAGACTTGAGTTAGAGCTTTAACCCCACTTAGAACTGGAATCCCACACCACTGAGATACATGAGAACCTATCTCTCAAAAAAAAAAAAGAGAGAAAGAAAGAAAGAAAGAAAGAAAGAAAGAAAGAAAGAAAGAAAGAAAGAAAGAAAATCACAGATGTTTAGGTGAGATCATCCTACAGCTCAGTGTATTTTAGACGTTTTGTATCTGTTGTCAGCCTCACTCAATGTGTGGGTGTGTGAATGTGTTTCTTCAGATATGCTGAAAAGGAAATAGATCTTTCAGTCCCCAAAGTAACTGTTACGGGAACTGCAGTGCCAAAATATTTCCCCAAGTTTTCTGACAGTCAAAATGTGAAGTCATAATTCGTCCAAATGATTTCTACTTATGGGCTAGGGAGATTTCTCAGTGGTTAAAGACACTTGCTTGCTAAACCTACCAGCCCAGGTTCAATTCCCCAGTACCCACACCCAATGCACCAAGTCATGCGTGCATCCAGAGTTCCTTTGCAGTGGCATGAGGCCCTGGCATGCCCATTCTCCTCTTTCTTTCCCTCTCTCGCCTCACAAATAAATAGAAATATTCTTTTAAAATACAAAGGACCTATTTTGCGTGGCTTGTTACCCCACTCTGCATTCCTCCCTGGACCAATGTTGGAGCTCATGTAAATTGGAGTTGTGATTGATTATCCATCAGTCACTTCCCAGTGCAGATCTGAGTTTGTGGCATGCATGACTAAAGAGAAAATCAGACATTTTGGGAGACATTGAAACTGCCAGAGGCTTTTATGTATAGTCTGCTAGTATTTTATTCATGGAAGGTCATCCAGCAGCTGATAAAAAGAAAATGTGAATGTGCGTATACATAATCTAATTATTGCAGAATCAGTATGCCTTTTCTATTAGCTTTTAAAATCTGTTTGCATAGAAAGTTTCTTTACCAGCCCAGCTCCTCTGAGAGTTTTTGTGGGAGAAGCGACTGGGGACATGATCTTTGTAATGTGTACAGCATGAATAAAGCTGTCTTGTCATCAGAACGCATTCATTCACTTAACAAGTTCCTGAATATAATGGAACTGTTGCTAAGCGATGGGGAAATTATACATTCCCAGTGATCTGGGCAAACTTTAATAGCAAAAGTCGTTCTGGGAATTGGTATTAGTGTCCCTAGAACCCAACTAAACAAGAAAGTGACATACTTTACCTAATAATCAGGAGGCACATCTTTGCATTTTTGCTTAGTCTGACTAATGATTTTGAAAGAAACAAAGCAGGTAGGGGATTTCTTTTCAAACAAGGCTTATGTCCATTTATAATTACAGATGTTTAACAAACTTTATATCACATTTATGTTGAAGGAACTATGGTTTAAAAGCTTTAACTAGGAGATAAAAGTCATAGTTTAAGTGCAAAGATAAGTTTAATGCAAAATGCTTACCACAGGTATACTTCAAAAAAACCACAAAGTTCAATTGTGTGTGTGTGTGTGTGTGTATGTGTGTGTATTGCTACATGCGTGTGGAAGTCAGAGGACATCTCGCATTCTGGCACTCACCCTCTTCCATGTTTGCAGCAGGCTTTCTTGTTGTTTCCTACACATACAAGACCAGCTGGCCTAAGAGCTTCTGAGGGTGCTTGAGGTGGTTTGATTCAGGTGTCCCCCATAAACATAGGTGTTCTGAATGCTAGGTTCCCAGCTGATGGAGATTTTGGAATTAATGCCTCCTAGAGGGAGTGTGTTGTTGGGGGTGGGCTTATGGGTGTTAGAGCCAGTTTCCCTGTGCACACTCTCCTGTTACTGTTGTCCATGTGATGTTAGCCAGGGGGTGATATCCACCCTCTGCTCATGCCATCATTTCCTCCTGCCATGATGGAGCTTCCCCTTGAGTCTGTAAGCCAAAATAAACCCGTTTTTCCCCCACAAGCTGCTCTTGGTCGAGTGTTTTCTGCCAACAACGCAGACCTGATCACAACAGTACTCTCATCTCTAGCCCCCATTTCACCATAGCTATAGGAGCTGTGGGGTTACAGATGTGCACATACTGCATCTGGCTATATGTGGGTTTTAGGGATCTGAATGCAGGTCATCCAACTTACACTCTAAGTGCTTTACCCCCTGAGCCATCTCCCCAAGGCCAAAAACTTTTGAAGAGAAACTACCCCTAATTCAACTTTCCCCCAAATAGCCAATATTCATATTTTTGAATCTGTCACTTTTCTAGATATACATTATTTAAAAAATAGTTTTATTTATTTATTTGAGAGAGGGAGAGCTAGCAAGGACAGGCCAAGGGGGCCTCTTGCTGTTGCAAATGAACTCAAGACTCATGCATCTACCACTTTGTGCACTTTACATAGATACTGAGGAATTGAGCCCAGGCTGGCAGACTTTTCAAGCAAGTGCCTTTAACCACTGAGCCATCTCCTCAGCCCCCTACGTTATTATTATTGTTCATTACTATTCAACATATTTTACAGCCACACTCTACAGCACCTATACAGTCAAATGATATAGATGAATAATATTTTAAAAGCAAGTTTTGAGAATTTAGATTATTCCCAGTGAATTTTTAAAAGTAGCTTCTACCTACCTTGCACAAACATTTTAAGAATTAAGCCCTTCTCACTGAAAAAATGAATGTATACACAGAAGTACATTGGCATAGAAGAACAGAGAATTCTGAAAGCATAGTCCTCCATAAAAATCACATAAACCTTGGGGAAGATGTTGTAATAAACCGTTTTTGAATTCAGGCAATTAAAAAAAACAAAAGCCTTTGAACAATGTGGTGTGTTTTTTTTTTCCAATGAAAATGTCTAAATATCAATAAAAACGACAAGGTTTGTGAAATTTTAATTTACTCAGTTCCCAGGCCCCTTTGCTGAGAGCTACAATAACCTTGATGGCAGTCAACTTTATGATCACAGGTGCTGGCAAAACAGCTTCCCAGCCACCAATAGAGATGGAGGCTGAGGGCTGGGGGATGGAGGAATAGATTAGGGACTCTACAAAAGCCCTATCTAGACATTGTCACTGTTTTAAATGCTTGGCAGCCCTTTGGAAAAATGCCTCACTTGCAATGCTTGCCTTTGGCAGTACGGCTCTCTCTAACCAGCATAACTACTGATCTAAAGAGATGGCTGCCCAAAGACTTGAAAAGAAAATCTAAGCATCAGAAAGGTGTCTGTGGGTCTTTTGAAATGATACATGATATATTACACAAGTCCTAGAAGCCCCTGTCTGCATGCTGGGCTGGGCCCATGCTCAGAGAGGTACTTAGCCAGTCCTAATGTCTGACCCTTTGATGACCTTAGCACTCTGTGCACACAGGAAGTAAAGACAAGGCAGCCATTGTAAACTGTAAAGTCATTTACAAGTGTGCCTCAAAACTCAGAAATCACTGTCTTCTCTTTACAAGCCTTGACCTAATGAGTCTTTGAGCCTTTGTTGCTTGGTAGTACCCCTGGAGGCACAGTTTTTAATACTCTGAAAGCTTCTGCCCCAGCCCAGCTGCCCATCAGGTAGAGAGGGATAAGAAAAGACAACAGAGGGACTGACAATGGTTAAAGACTGTTACATGCCTACAGGAAAAGTCACAGTAAAACTCATTACTTTCTATAACTAATATATTCTTTAAAAAAAATAGACCTTGTCACACAAGCAGTCAGATAACAAAACAAGCATCAGGGGCCACCCAGAGCATAGAACACCAGCTTTACAAACTCAAACTCATGCAGCAAAGTCACTCATCAAGTAAACAGAAACTATGGCCACAATAACAATGAACTGTGGGAAGAGGTCTGTTTGCTAAAGCACCCATGTGTTATAGGGACTCATAAGACTCTGTTTAATAAGAAGGAAAGAAAAATAATTGTTAGATCAGTGTGATTCCAATTTCTTTTCTTCTTTTCCTCAAGGTGGGGGCTGTATGTCTGTATGTAACAGTAAGTGTGGGCATGTGTGTGCTACGGAGTGCTGGTGGAGGTCAGAACACAAGTTCTGGAGTTGATCTTCACTGTCCACCTTGCATGAGGCAGGGTCGACCTGGTCACTGCTGTCCTCCCAGACAATCCCATCTCCACCTCCCATCTTGACATAGGCGTGTTAGCATGGCAGATGCCCACTCCAGCATCCAGTTTGAAGTGCATTCTGGAAATCCAAGTTGAGGTACACCTGCTTACAAAGCAAGGGTTTTATCCACTGAACCATCCCACCAGCCCTCCAGCATTAATAATCTCTATGTCTTATCATTAATATAGAGCCAAATTTCCTTATAGGAATGCTATAAAGATTCCTTTGGTTTTGAACAATGCTTTAGAGTTTTTACTTCCTTACAATCTCTCTAGTCCTCAATATTATCATTCATTTTAATCTTTGACATAATATAGAAATGCAAACTTCTTGATTACTTGAATTGGCATTTTTTATGCAAGATTGGGAATTTCTTGTTTATATCCTTTGTCTATTTTCCTGTTGGGGTGATGGTTATTTTCACATTATTTATTTCACTCGAAAATTTAAGGATATGGAATAATATAAAGGATAATAAATGTGTATATACCTGTCAAAAACAAATGTTAATATTTGTATTTTGTTCAAATTTTTAAAAAGGAAAACTCCAAAGTAAAGCAAATATCCCTCTGTTATCTTCCAAACTACTGTTCTGCACCCCCTCCCACTATTAGCTCTACCACAAATTTGGTATATTTCAAGTCTATTTTATACTTTAATGTCTACATGTTAATAATAACATTACATAAACCTACAATTTACATGGCTTATAGCAGCTTGCCTTTTAAAGCCAAACTTGTTTTCTTTTAAAAGAAAGGGAGAACAAAAGAGAGAGAGGGAGGGAGAATTAGCACACCAGGACCTCCAGCCACTGGAATTGAACCCCATATGCATGTACCATCTTGTGCACATGTGCAACTTTGTACTCTTGCATCACCTTGTGCGTCTGGCTTACATAGGATTTAGAGAGTCAAATATGGGTCCTTAGGCTTCTCAGGCAAGTGCCTTAATCACTAAGCAATCTCTACAGCCCTGATAGTTGTGGGTTTTTTTTTTGTTAAAAATTTTTTGTTATTTTTATTTATTTATTTGAGAGTGACAGACAGAGAGAGAAAGAGGCAGAGAGAGAGAGAGAGAGAATGGACGCACCAGGGCCTCCAGCCACTGCAAACAACACGTGCGCCTCCTATGCATCTGGCTAACATGGGTCCTGGGGAATCAAGCCTTGACTGGGGTTCTTAGGCTTCACAGGCAAGCACTTAAAACCACTAAGCCATCTCTCCAGCTCCTGAAACTTGTTTTTGAGAGCTACTTATACTGATCAAATAGACCCAACTCTTTTGATGTACTTTAGTTATTCAGTTTCTGAATGTCTTACAATAAAATTATTCCCACCACTGAGGAACATTTAGATTGTTATCAGTTTTTGCTTTTTGTTTTGTTTTGTTTTTGTCTGAACCAGACAATTCTGTGAATAGAACATCTCCCTGATCTCCTCATGTACACATGGAGATTCTGTAAATGCAGCCTCAAAAGTGAAAGGAGCAATGAGCAGGCTTCACTAACAAGTATGTTTCTAAACTGTGTGTCGAGACCCACGTTCCCATGTACACAGGCAAGACTCTGCCCTGAAGTCTTGTGTCTCTGGTAATGACAGAGACTGATTACCCTAGCTCTGGCTTTGTCAGAGTTTCAAGGCTTCTTGTGAGTATTTTAATTCCTGTTTCCTCTCAATACCAATGATATTGAGAGTATCATTATGCATGTACCTATAAATTGTATTTTATAACAAAGCTTTCATTTTTAAACATATATATTATTTGTTGCAGCTAAGTTTTCATTGCTGGTAAAAATCACCCAATCAAGAACAGCTTGTGGGGCAAAAAAAGAGGTTTACAGGCTCAAAGGGGAACTCCATGATGGCAGGGAAATTGATGGCATGAGCAGAGACAGGGTGGGCATCATCTCCTGGCCAATATCAGGTGGACAACAGGAGAGTGTGCCCAACACTGGCAAGGGGAAACTGGCTCTAACATCCATACCAACAATACACTTCCTCCAAGAGTCGTTAATTCCCAAATCTCTATCAGCTGGGATCCTAGCATTCAGATCACCTAAGTTTATGGGGGACACTTGAATCAAATCACCACATTATTTGACCCCATTTTAAATGAATTGGGTAGACCCAAATGTAAAAGAAAAAGATGCATATAATGAATGCATGTGTATATGAACCTATATTTTATAGGACTTACAATTTGTCACAAACCAAGTGTGGTGGCTTGAATGTGAAATGTCCTCTGTGGCCTCATGTGTTTGAGATGAAGCCTCATAGTCAATCCCCGGCTGGTGGAACCTTTGCAAGGTGGAGCCTTGCTGGAGGAGGTGTGTCACAGGGGGTGGACCATGAGGTTTACTAGTCCAGCCCTGCTGGGTATTCACCAGCTAGCTCACTCTTGCTGCTTCCTCCCAGCTAATGTGACAAGGTGTGATACCCAGCCTCTGCTCTGTCGTGCTTGCCCCAACATGATGAAAATTTCCGTTGAAACCACAAGCTGAAATTAACCCTCCTATCAGCTGTTTATGTTTTGGTGGTTTTTTTTAAATTTTATTTATTTATTTGAGAGCGACAGACAGAGAGAAAGACAGTTAGAGGGAGAGAGAGAGAATGGGCGCGCCAGGGCTTCCAGCCTCTGCAAACAAACTCCAGATGCGTGCGCCCCCTTGTGCATCTGGCTAAGGTGGGACCTGGGGAACTGAGCCTTGAACCGGGGTCCTTAGGCTTCACAGGCAAGCGCTTAACCGCTAAGCCATCTCTCCAGCCCTGTTTTGGTGTTTTATCCCAGCAAGGAGAAGGTAACTGCTGTAGAATGTTTACCCCATGGCATTGTCTAATGGAAGTATGTAGCTTTTCAATAGGGATATAAAATGAAGATAAGACTCTGGAGAAACTTCAGACTTTTGAAGTGTTGTGGCTGTAAGGAATATGGGAACTTTTAGGATTGGAGTAAATACTGTGCATTATAAAATGGACACAGGCCTATGAGGCCCAGGTCCATGATGTCAGGGTTTGAATGTGAAATGTCCCCTCAGGCTCAAGTGCTTAAATACCTGTGACACTGTTTTGGGAAAACTGCACAACCTTTGGTCTCTGGGGTCCATCTGGCAGCAGTGGGTCACTAAGTGTGGACCTTCGAGATATCGACTTCTGGTTATGGCCCAACCTCTGTGCTTCCTAGTCTGCTGAGAAGTAAACTAACTGTGCCATAAGCTCCCACCTCATGTCTTCTCCACCATGGTGGTCTGATAGCCCCAGAAACTGTGAGCCAGTAAAATCCTTCCTCTCTTAACATGCTTCTGTCAGCATTGCTGTAGCAACAACGAGAAAAGTAATGAGCACAATAGTTAACGTTGCCAAGAAGACATGAAGGTGGGCACTCTTACCTAGAGTCACATTCTTACCAGTCTAAATCTGTAAAGCTTTCCTAAAGGACGATTTTTTTTTCTAATTTTTTTTTTCATTTTTATTTTTATTTATTTATTTGAGAGCAACAGACAGCGAGAAAGAGGCAGATATATATAGAGAGAGAATGGGCGCGCCAGGGCCTCCAGCCACTGCAAACGAACTCCAGATGCATGCGCCCCCTTGTGCATCTGGCTAACGTGGGACCTGGGGAATCGAGCCTCGAACCTGGATCCTTAGGCTTCACAGGCAAGCGCCTAACTGCTAAGCCATCTCTCCAGCCCACGATTTTATAATATATAAAAATACATGAAGTGCTCTCAGACTCTGACAAAGTTATTAAACTCCAACTGATTTTTACTTGGCAAATAATCATTATTGAGCATAAGAATATTTTATTAATTCTATAGCAATACATTTTATAATATCTACACTGAAAATATTACAAATGTCTACCAGAAGCGGGTCCAATTAAATGAATAGACATATGTGAATTATTATAACTGCATAGCCATTTAAAGTACAATAAGGTTATATTTATTGATCAAGATTTTCATTAAATGTTAAGTCTAAAAAATCATGTTACAAACCAGGCATGGTGGCGCATGTCTTTAATTCAAGCTCTCAGGAGGCAGAGGTAGGAGGATTGCAGAGATATTCAAGACCACCCTGAGACTATGTAGTGAATTCCAGGTCAGCCTGGGCTAGAGGGAGACCCTACTTCAGAAAAACAAAACAAAACAAAAACTCATGTTATAAAATGTGAACAGTATGATTTCGTTTAAATAATTAATACACATGCACAGAAACAAGTCTGAAAGGATGTATACCAATAGCTTAATAACAGTTGTCTTTACACATAAAGGTTGGTTAGTTTTTAATTTCTTTTTGCTTATCTATACTTTTCTAATTTTTCTACAGTAAATATATGTTGCTTGAGTAATTAAAAAGGCTATAAAATAATAGTACATTTCCTCTTTGTGTTTAGTTAAAAAATGAAGTACTCTCAGAGATTGGCAGCAATAGATATCCTTCCACTGTATTAATTTCCTGGTCCATTAACTATATGTAATGAACGGTTTACTATGATGCCAACAGGTTGGAAGATGGCCAAATAGGGCCATGGAAACCACCTAGGCCCAGATTTTATCTCAGCCAGCAAACCATAGCTTCAGAACTGAACCTACCAAGCTCTATTTTCAGAAGGAAAAAAAAAAAAAAAAAAAGACTTTTGTTGTCATATGGGAAAGCAGTTCTTTCCGAGAGTTGTTGCCTTGCTGAATTCAGAATGTTTGTGAGAATTTTGCAGTTATGAAAACCTAGCAAAACGTCCTGTATAGGGTAAATACTTGAGAAATACTGGCCCTATCATTTAATGACCTCTATTTTCAGAGTAGCAGGGCCAAATGAAGAGCCACAATGATAAAATATTTGGTCTGTATCACCAGGAAGCCAGTAAGCAGGCATCTCAGTCATGGATTCAGACCTTCTCAATTCAAATGGTAGAAGGCATTCCTGACTATGTGTTGGTCAGCCTGGAGATTTTTGCCCAAACATTATCAACAAACCTGCTTTCGCTATAAAATGTTAATGTTTTAGGAAAGCCACGGTCTAAGGGGTTAGAGAAGGAATCAAGGTTCTGAAAATCAGAAATATCACAAGGAATCTCTTGCAGACTGGTGAATGAAGAGGGAGTCTGTGTGATCTCCCTCTTAGCCAAGGTGCCCATCTCCTTATCGCTGCCCCCCATACTGGGAATGGACACATTCATCCATCTGAGAGTCTTCTCTGCCTTCTTTTTATTAAAAAGAGATGGCTTGTCATCATATTCCATGCTGGGATCTTTATGCCTAGAATGAGTCAGGCTTATATTTTCTCCATTGTACAAGGAATGGATTTGCAAAATGATTTCATCATGAGCCTCTGTGCAAATACACAAATTGCTTTAAAGAAGTATTTTATTTGCCTAGTGAACCATAATGGAACCCCTGAGAGAAAATTTGTATTCCTCTGTAGTGACTTAATAAATAAATCCCATTACTGAAACATTTTGCAAATGAGGCATTTCATTCTAGCTCCCCTCCCCCTCTTCTATTCCGATATCCCACAGGAACAAAACTTTCTATTAGTGCGCGTCTCTATGTGGGTACTTGACTTTTGATATTTTAGTGACCAATTTCCAAATACAAAATAAGAGATAGGTAGCTGAAGAGATGGCTCAGTGGCTAAGGCACTTTCCTGCAAAGCCTAGCGACCCTGGTACAATTTCGCAGAACTCGCATAAAACCAGATGCACAAAGTGGTTTATGTACCTGGAGTTCATTTGCAGTGGCTTGCAGCATCTAGAAGTTCTGGTGTGACTATTCTCTCTTTCTTTCTCTCTGTCTTTGCTAATAAATAAATAAAATATTGAAAATATAAGAAATAACCACTTGCAGCATAGTCTTTGATCTTGTCCCCCATAGTCTAAGATGATGATAGCCTGAAGTGATTCTGTAGCATACATTTTACATTAACACCCACAAAATTGTGAGTGGGGATATATCAATGATACAGCGACACTCGTTGTTAAAAATATTACATGAGAAAGAAATTGGGAGCTTGTCCCAAAGCTGAATAATTTTTATGGTATTTAGAATTTAATTTATTTTACTGATTATGAACATTATTATTATATGAACATATTACATGTTGGTGGTATTCTCCTAGGGTTATACTCTTATGTTCTCTCTCACACATCCCCATTTCCCTGAGGGCCCTCCTCAGTGAGGTTCACTGTGGGACCATGAATGGCCAATCAGTCTCTGTGGGGGCAAAACAGAATTTTGTTAAGCACATGAAATCAACCATAGACATCACATGACCTTGATCCTGGCTTTAGTGGTTTTATTTCTCCCATCGCTCTTCTTCTTTCATGTGGTTCAAATTCCCCAAGAGTGTGAACAGATGTCAGATGATCCCACATAAGTGAGCATTTTGGGAGGCCAAAGTACTTCTGCAGGATGACCTGCCTCACAAGCTTTCCACCGAGTTACGTGTGCCTCCATCTAAAACTGTTATTTCTTCTAAATCCTTGACGTCATTCTGCCATATTAATTTGCACTCTTCTGTCCGAATAGATTTCTCCCTCTCTCTCTCTCATCTATCTCTTTTATTTTTATTTTTGTCAAGGTAGGGTCTCATTCTAGTCCAGGCTGACTTGGAATTCACTATGCAGTCTCAGAGAGGCCTCAAATTCATGGCAATCCTACTGCCTCTGCCTCCTGAGATCTGAGATTAAAGGCATGTGCCACCATACCTGGCCGATTTTTCTCTTTAAAGAATTACATAATATATTTATTGCTAAAGTCTAAATAGCTGGCGTGTGTGGGTCTTATTTTTTAATTCATTCTGAAAACCTTTGTCTCTTTCTTAGTATTCAGATGACTGTGTCAGCTCAGCTTTTTATCACCTGGCAAGTGCCTGAGAGAAACAACTTCAGAGAATCAGGCTTTATGATGGCCGATAGTGTGCGGAATGGGTCTGTCCGTTGTGGGCTGGTTCCATCATTTCTGGGCCTTGATCAGAGCATCATGGTAGAGAGGGTGTACTGGAGCCAATGGGCTCACATCATGGGGGTGGAAAGCAGAAAATAACAGGAAAGGGCTAGGACAAGATACACCTTTCAAAGACACCCCTACCCTGGCCTAATTCCTCCAACCATGCTAAATACCTAAAGTTTCTGTTACGTCTCAAAATGGTGCCACGAGTTGTGACCACCAACCCATGAGCCTGTGGGGGACATTTCATATTCAAGCCATTAATCGTTTTGCACATGTATGTATGTTGCTGTGCATATGTACATTTGTAACATACATGTATATATAGGTATTTGTGTAGTATGTGTGCATATATGTGTGGTATGCAGGTACGTATGTATATGTGTATATGTGTGGTATGCATGAACATATGTGGCATTTATGCATGTGCAGCATGCATATGTGCATGTGTGGCATGCAAGTATATATGTGTGGTATGCATGTGTGTGGTATGCATATGTATATGCATGTTCATATAAATGTGAGTGCACATGTATGCAGATACATGTTCATGTGTGAAAACATGTGTTTGGAGGCCAGAGATTGATGTCTGGGGGTCTTCCTCTGTCACTCTCCATCTTACCCTTTGACACAGGATCTCTCACTGAACTTAGAGTCACTTAGACTAGCTGGCCAGTTAGCCCCAGGGATTCGCTGATTCTACCTCCCTGGCACTGGGCTTATAGGTACACAACACTATTCCCAGTATTTAAAAAAAAAAATTTATGTATCTATTTATTTATTTGGGAGATTGAGAGAGAGAGAGAGAGAAAGAAGGGCACACCAGGGCCTCCAGCCATGGCAAACGAACTCCAGATGCATGGGCCACCTTGTGCCTCTCTGCATGCCCAGTATTTTATGTGGCCACTGGAGATCTGGACTCAGCCTCGGGCTTGTGCAGTAAGTACTTTACCCACGGAGCCATCTCTCTACCTCCATTTTTTTCATTCTGAGTTATATTTTTCACTTTTCCATTTCTATGTGTATGTGAGTGCATGTGTGCACACAAGAATGGAGACCAGAGGTAGACAGTGGAGGGGGATCTTCTTGGTCTTTGAGAGCGGGTTTCCCATTGAAGCTAGACTTCACCAGTTTTCCTTTTCTATCTGGCCAGCTTGCCCTGGGGTTCTGCTGTCTCAGTCCTGGCAGGGGCCAGCCATCTCACTCAGCATTTCAAATGGGTGCTGGGATCTGAACTCAAGTCTCCCTGTTTGCATGGTAAGCACTTTACCCACTGAGCCATCTCTCCAGCCCCTCACTTTCCCATTTGATCCTTTTTAATTTTATTTTTATAATTTCCCCTTTTCAGGTATGACTAATCTTTGCATGATTTTGTCTCATGGGGCATAGTTATGATAACCAATCATTAATTACTCCATCTTGTCATCATGAAGTTGCCATTTCTTTATTTGATTCTTTCCCTTGAGAGCTGGTCATATTTTCCTAGCTCTTTATATTTTGTGTAATTATAAAGTTGTATCCAGAACACATTGAGTTATATATGCGCTGTTGTTCTTGGGTCCGCTGTAATCCTTCGAAGGAGGCTGTATTTTTTTTGGGGGGGGGGATATTTAACAATTAATTAACTCACCTTGGTTTAGATTATGATCTTTTTCTCCCCTCCTGTTAGCAGTGGTTTGCATGTCACTTTAGTATGTCAAAGACTTTGCTTTACTATTGTGGTTCTATCCTGACCAACTGTCACTCAAGGGTCTCTCTGGGACATAGTGGTCATTTCAGTTGCCCTTTCAGAGTTCTCAGGTCAATGTGTTTCAATTGTGACTGAATTCTCAAGCCCTTTACTGTACCTCTTAATTCCCCACAGGCGCACAGCTCAGAAGTGAGTCGAGGTCTTGTGTGGGTTCACGTGCAGCAAGATGAGGTTCCTTCTGTAAGCCTTGCCTCTTTTGGATGTTTCCCCAAACTGCAGTCTATGTAAAATTCTTTTCCAAGCCCTCTAGCTAGCATGATGGAGTTTAATCTTGGTGTCTTATTACTTTAGCCCCTATAGATGAAGCACCACACCTGTGACCTGCCTAGAGGCATGGCGGTGAGAAAAGATAATGGAGAGTTCTTTGGAACGCAGGGCTCCTTTTCCTGGTTCCAATATCCAGAAAAGACAGGTCTTCCTCAGGGTTCAACAATTAACATGCCACATACTCTCCCCATCACCAGACTTCTTCTCTCTCCCCATAACCTGACAACTTCACTGCCCCTTATAACTGACTACTTTATTTTTTCAGCCTTTGCATTACAGTTTTTGTATTTTCTCCAGAGTTTCTAACTGTAATCAGAATGATAGCAGCCTATAACTGACTTATGTAAATTTAAGTTATATATACTGTTTGGGGGAGGAAAGAACGTACAGGGAGGGGGAGGAAGGAACAAGAATGAATAATGGAAAATGAAGGACAAATTTACATATATTATATGTTCTCCCTCATAAGCAGAACTGAGATTTAAACTCATATGCACGTGTGTGTGTGTGTGTGTGTGTGTGTGTGTGTGTGTGTGTGTATGTGTGTGATAACAGAAGAAAGGGACTATTTATGGAAGGAAGAATATCAACAGGAAGAAGAAGGGGAACAAATGAGGGTGCTGGGAGAACTATGAAGAAAATACAAGGGCTGGAGAAATGGCTTAGTGGTTAAGGCACTTGCCAGCAAAGCCAAAGGACCTAGGTTCAACTCCCCAGGACCCACGTAGGCCAGATGCACAAGGTGGTGCATGTGTCTGGAATTCATTTGTAGTGGTTGTCTCTTTCTTTCTCCCTCTCTTTCTCAAATAAATAAATGAATAAAATATTTAAAAAAGAAAATGATATACATATATGATAACATCAAAAAGAAACCCATTATTTTAGGGCTGAGGATGTAGATCAGAGGTAGAGTGCTTGCCTAATATGCATGAGGTCCTGGGTTCAATTCCCACTGCTGCTACTGCAAAAAAAACTTATGTCAAAGTAAAAGAAACCCATCATGCTGCAGACTTACTTAAAAAATTAAAATTCCTTAGTAATTTGTGAGCAAAGCTTATTTGTCTTCTGTCTCCTCCCCAAAAAATACAGTCCTGAGGTAAAATTTCTAGAGTATTCCCATGCCTCCCTGAAGTGAATCATAACTACCTTCGCCATATTATTCATTTCTTTAATTATTCATGCTTTCATAAATTATTTTTTGAAAGAAATAGCTTGTCTTCTAATGGAAATTAAATACTAGACTGTAGAATAATATGTTCCAAATTTAAGACATAAAATTCAGATGGCAATTAAGAATACATAACTAAATCATAGCATTCAAATGCATGAGAGAAAATGTACATCTAGAGATGAAATGCACAATATGAGGACTGGAGTTAATAACGTAATATATCTGGAAGTTTTGCTAAATGACTATATTTTAGCAATTCTTCCCCTCCCACACACAAAAGCTGGGTGAATATGTGAAGGATTGATTAATATGCTTTACTATAACAATATTTTACTATCTATATGTGCCCCATAATATCATTTGTATGACCTTAATAAATCCAATAAAGTTTGTAAAACTATAATATATGCTAACTTCATTTTTTTTTTCTTCCACAGACCTAGATATTTAGCAGTTATATCACAGTACATCTCGTGCTGATATAACACTATAGGAGAGACTGGTTAACTTATAAAAATATCCTCACACTGCTTAAGTCTGAGAAGTCTAGAATTGAGGTACTAACATTCCATGAAGACTTCTTGTTCTGTTCTTTACGATTGCAAGTGAAAAGATGAAAAGAAAGTGAGGGAATTGGTGGGAAAAAAGAAAGAGATGGAGGGGGAAGGCCGGATGTGGTGGTGGTTTGAATGTGGCATGTCTCCCCCAGCCTCTTGGGTTTGTGATTAAGCCTCACCTCAATCCCCAGTTGGTGGCAACTTGGGAGGTGGAGCCTTGCTGGAGGAGGTGTGCCACTGGGTAAGGACCTTGAGGTTTATTTGTCCAGCTTGCCAGCATTAGTAAGCTCACTCTTGCTGCTTCCTTCAACCTTATGCAGCAAGATATTACAGCCTGTCTCTGCTCTGCTATGCTTTCCCCACCATGATGAAACTTCCTCTTGAGGCAACAAACTGAAGTAAACCAGTGCCACCCATGAACTGCTTCCAGTCTGGTGCTTTGCTTCAGCGAAAAAGATAACTGCTGCGGAGGGCAAGCCAGACTCTTCCTTGGACAACCCAAGTCCATGGCAACAGCAATAATCCATCCATAAGGGCAGAACCTTCACTACCGAATAAGCTCTCCTCAACCCCACCCTCCTGCAACCAACACTGTTGTGCTGGGAATTAAGTTCCCATCACATGATAATATATATATATATGAAAGAAAGAGGCAGGGAGAGAGAAAGTGAGTGCCAGGGCCCCCAGCCACTGCAAACAAACTCCAGATGCATGTGCCCCCTTGTGCATCGGGCTTATGTGGGTCCTGGAGAATCGAACCAGGATCCTTTGGCTTTGTAGGCAAATGCCTTCACTTCTAAGCCATCTCTCCAGCCCCATCACATGCTTTTGGGAGACACATTCAAATCACAGCAAGGTGAAACACTCAAATTTAAAAACATCAGCAATCTACACTCTGCAGTGCTGAGAGATGTCTGGTCTTATGTACAATAAAATTTATCTCTGTATTGAGAATGAAAAGCAAGGAAGTCCTATTTCAAAGGGTGTTTGAGGTGTGTGGAAACAGTAGATATTAACTGCAAGATGCTGATAGGAAATAAAAGACACTGAACTGAAGCCACTGGAAGTCTGTTCTTGGGTTTGGCAATGTCTGCTAAAAAGACTAACATACCAGTTCTTTGCCTGAGCAGCTTAAATGGTGGGATCCTCCCTTCCTGAAGTCCCTACTCATGTGCTCAAATATATGTATTTCTAGTGATGGTTCTAACAGTATTTCTGTAATAGAGAAAAATATCAAAATAACTTAAATAGCCAGCAACAGGGGAATGACTTGATAAAATTATGGTATATTTAGCATAGCAATATAAGAGACAAGGTGCCTACATCTGAATTCTCATGGATGTTTCTCCAAGCATATAAGTGAATACCAAGAACTGGCAAATAACAAATTATTAGGAATTGTTCTCATTATGTTAAAATATGTGCACAGATATGTCTATGGAGATGGCACAGCAGGTAAGCATGCTTGTTATGAAAGCACAAGGACATGAGTTGAATCCCATGTAAAAAGTTAGGCATGACCATACATGCCTGTAACCTTAGTGTTGGGGAGGGGGCATAGGAGAATCACTGGAGTTAGTTGGCCAGCAAATCTAACAAAAAAAAAAAAAAAGCAGCTCAAGGTTTAATGAGACTCTGTCTCAAGGGAATGAAAGAGTGATCGAGGAAGACACCTGATTATCTTCCCTGGCCTACACACATGCACACAAGACACATATACTTGCACATAACACACACACACAAATACAAGAATTCACAAAACATTTGCATTTGACAAAGAAATATATATGTAAGGATAGTTGGAAAGAAAAGGAAGGTCCAGTGGAGAGGGTTAGGGAGAAGGGGCAGAACATAGGGTGGTAAGACAGGATTATGTAAAAACTTAATGAAGCCTTTTTTTTTATTTTTTTGTTTATTTTTATTTATTTATTTGAAAGCGATGGACACAGAGAGAAAGAGAGAGGGGCAGATAGAGGGACAGAGAGAATTGATGCGCCAGGGCCTCCAGCCACTGCAAACGAACTCCAGACGCGTGCGCCCCCTTGTGCATCTGGCTAACGTGGACCTGGGGAATCGAGCCTCGAACCAGGGTCCTTAGGCTTCACAGGCAAGTGCTTAACCGCAAAGCCATCTCTCCAGCCCGAAGCATTTTTTAATAAAAAGAGAAGTATATATGAGGCTGGGAAGATCCGCAAAGCCTGTCAGCCAAGGTTCCATCCCCAAGCCACCATGCACGTGAGGTGGCGCAAACATCAGTGTTCATTTGCAGTGGTGAGAGATCCTGGCACGCACCCCCGCCAACATGTGCAAATAAGTAAAATCTTTAAGAAAAGAAATCTACATGTAAGTATACATATCAAACTGATTGACATTAAGATAGTGTTACTGTGATATAATTCACACACTACTCACTTCACGTGCTTTATGTAGATGATTCATGGTTTTTATTATGTATCGCAATCATGACTATAATCATTTCAGAACACTTTGTCTCCCTAAATTGAAACCTCATGCCTATTAGCAATTGCTCCCCATTTCTCCTCAACTCCTCCCCACAGCCCAAGGCAACTTGGTCTCTTTTTCCCTCTGTAGATTTGCCTGTTGCGGACATTTCAGATAATCAGACTCCTTTTATTCCTTACATCGACTTGTGTTTTGTAGCATACTGATGAAGGCTTTGCTTAACCTCAGGTTATAAGATGTATTCTTATAGTTCCTTGCAATTGTTCTATCATTTTTCTCTTCTACTTCTATAACTTTTACAATCTATTTTGACTTTGCTTTCACATATTGTGTTATGAAAGAAAACAACTTTATTCCTTTGTAGCAGGCCATCCAGTTGTCCCAGCACTGTTCACTGGACAGCTACTTCTTCCCCTGCTGAACATCAGCTGACCATGTATGGGGAGGTCATAGTAAACTTCTAAGAGTGGTCATTTGTAGTTACTTCTTCAAGGAGTGTTGAAGTCAGGTTCTCATTGCTGCTAGGAATCGCCCAATCAAGAGTAGCTTATGGGAAAAAGAGGTTTATTTTGGCTTACAGGCTCGAGGGGAAGCTCCATGGAGGCAGGGAAAATGATGGAATGGGCAGAAAAAGGGCGGACATCACCCCCTGACCCACATAAGATAGACAACAGGAACAGGAGAGTGTGCCAAAGACTGGCAAGGGGGCACTGGCTATAGCACCCATAAGCCTGCCCCCAATAATACACCGCCTCCAGGAGGCACCAATTCCCAAATCTCCATCAGCTGGGATCCGGGCATTCAGAACATCTGAGTTGATGGGGAACACCTGAATCAAACCACCACAAGGAGTAAGATTGGAAGTGGCACAGGGTCAGGTGAAGAAAAGTCTCTAAACTTTTACCCATTTGCATCATCAAAATATTTACAATGAGCTAATATACTTTATAAATCACTTTTCAAGACGGCATAGCTGGTGGACATCCTTGGATGAGTGAGGTATATTGCTCAAGTATGTCTTCTGCCACACAGAAGTACCTGGGAGAGGGTACTCTCCATGCTCCTGTGAAGTATTTTGAACATAGTTTTACACACCCAAATATGAAAATGTTATATTCAACTGCACATAACTTTTATAAGTTTATGTTTTAAGTCAAAATATTGCAACTGGCGGGGAGAACCAACTGCCCTCCAACTGGACTGGAGGCCTGCTCCATGGGGGGGGAACACATCCCTGATACTGAAAACTTAAAACAGGGGTAGTCATGAGCACTAGGGGTGTAACATCTGCTGATGTCTGGATAAATGTATACACTACGCTTATCAAACTGCCTAATAAGCACTTCTCTTAATATTCATACCCTTATAATAATGCTACTCTCACTTTTGGTAGATAATCTTCTCTTTTCAGATGGCAGTGACCTTGGGATGACTCAGAAGGTATCATAGTGCTGGAAAGAAGTGACTGGAATACTGAGTAACATCTCGATCACACCTTCCAAGGCTCAGGGTCTAATGCGGAAGAGGTGGTGGAAAGAATGTAAGAGCCAAAGGAAGGGTAGGTCTTCTTACAACATGCTCCTCCAGACACAAAATGGCCTGGATATCCATGACCTCATAGATACTGACACTACCTACACAAGACCATCATAAGAGGAGGGAAAGATCATGACATCAAAATAAAAGAGAGATTTATTGAGATGGGGAGGGGATATGATGGAGAATGAAATTTCAAAGGGAAAGTGAGGGGAGGGAGTGTATTACCATGGGATTTTTTTATAATCATGGAAAATGTTAATAAAAATTGAGAAAAAAAAAGAATATAATCCAAGGGGGAAAAAAAGAGGGTGTGAGAGCTTTGACAGGAGCCAAAAACCTGGGAAGCTGCCATGAAGAAGTGATGCCTTAGATGACAAAAAGTTAAGAAGGTAAGACATAAGGTATTTATTTCAATGGTAGAGAAATACGTCTTTTTACAATCACTTTAAGTTAAGGGAAAATATATGGGAAGTAAGAATGTCTACTGTGGCTAGAGCACAGAGGAGAAGGAAGAGGTTATAAAATAAAGCGGAAGAAAGGAGCAACAAAGGCCACACACTTCTCAGCCTTAGACAATTCAAGGGCCACTTCCACCATGGTCCACACAGGTCACAGAAGCCAAACTGCTTAACACCTAGAGAGCCCAGCTTCCATATCTATGAAGTGGAGATAAGGTCATGTCTCTATCACCGATGTTGTGAGGAAGTCTAAAGAAAACATTATACATCAAAAAGCATGAATTTGCAATCATAATTATTCAATAGCTAAACAGCATAGTAAGTAGAGGTTATTCCTGATGAAATTTGTGTCTTTTCTAGGCAAAGTCTCTAGTCCTGAGGTCTATGCCCAACCTTTCCTTTTTCTATCACCAGTGCCCTGGACATTGAGATCCTTGTAAAACATACGTTTTTATACACACACATTATAAAAACAGAAATATCCCCTCATTACATAATCATCCCCTCTATCCAGCAGGAACAATGATGAAACTTCAACCAGAGTACCAGCCCCAAATCCCTGACAGAAGGTTTCTGGTTTGGTATCTCTGGACTCAGTAGCAAATGCATCAATAATTGGCAATGTCTGCCACACACACATTGATTAAGAAACTTGCTAGGTGTTTGATTCTTCAGCCCGGATCAGAAGAAGCAAACACATCCTTGATCTAGCAATCTCAGCTTTCTCCAGTGTCCTCTCCAAGTCGTCATTTCTCCCCGTTTCGACCTCTAACAACCATGTATGTGGAAGGTGCCAGTGACGCATTGGTCCTCACACAGCCACGCCCCCTCCTCGTTCTGCTGCGCCCTGGCTCACTGTTTTGCATGGAATGTACTTTGCAACTCATGGAATTCTTACTCATCTTTCTTATGCTTTTTGAAAAGCCTAGCCTTTCTGTCAAAAGCAATTGCTCATTCCATGCATCAAAGCCGTCGGCATGCTGATTACAAATCAGCTTGCTGCGAAGCTGTTGGCTGTTAAAATCTCTTTTATTCACTGCCGCAGTCCCTGTTTCTAGCACTGTCGCTATCGTGATGGATACTCACGTCTTGTTCTGCTTTCAGTTGTTATAATAAAATACCTGAGGCCGGGTGATTTATAAAGCAAAGGGGTTTATTTAGTTCCTAGTTCTGGAAGCCCAAGAAAGCAGGAGGCCACTGGCACCTGCTCAGCTTTGGGTGAGGATCTCCTGGCAGAAAAGCAGGAAAGGGAGTGGGGTTCATGTGACAGAACACGTGTGCAAGAGAAAGCTTGCTTTATCACATACCTGCTTTCGGTGCAGTTCCACAAGACCCACTGCAGTTCCATGAAACCTAACCCAGTCTGGAGACCCTCAGCCACCCTCTCAAGACAGACACGACCTTGGTGAGGACAGCGCCATGAACTGAGGGTCTGCCAAAGGCCCACTCAGAACACTGCCACAGTGGGGGTAAAATTTCATCATGAAGTGTTTTGGAGATGAACGATATTCTAACCTCAGCACTCAGTAAGTATGTATTAAAAATTTTTGTGTGTGTGTTAAAATTTTTTAGTGAGTTCATGTTATGCTATTAAAGCAAGAACTTCTTTATTAAAAGATAAATGAAGTTAAGTGCTGGGGAGATGTCTCAGCAGTTAAAGGCATTTGTTTGCAAAGCCTGACAGCCTAAGTTCAATTCCCAAGCCACTCAAATAAGACTAACCCAAAACATGGTGCAAGTACCTAGCACTACAAGAGTTCCTCTTTCTTTCTTTCTTTCTTTCTTTCTTTCTTTATTTCTTTCTTTCTTTCTTTCTTTCTTTCTCTCTCTCTCTCTCTCTCTCTCTCTCTCTCTCTCTCTCTCTCTCACACACACACACACACACAAATAAACAAATAAGTAATTTTCAAAGGATAAATAAAATTAGAACAAAACACTCCATTTCTGTGTTGGGTTGACAATTTTATGTGTAACTATATCAGGCCACAGAGAATCATTTATTTAGATGGAATTATTCTGGGTGTCTGGATGGGTGTTTCATGTTGACTGTGTATAGTAAACAGTCCTCATTTCCACCAGTGGGCCACATCCAGTCAGTTAAGGCTGGGTGTGAAGAAATTCCTCCTGTCTGACCACTTGGTCTTTACAGCCTGTGCGGGTATCTCCAGACTGTCGAACTTCACAAGAGAACTCACAGCCTCTCCTCGTTCTCTGGCCTCCAGCCCCAGACTGGCAGTACACATTGACCTCCTAGCCTTCCACCTGTGGTTCTTGGGACTTCTCAGTCTCCATAATCCTTGGATCCCTCCCTCACTCTCATTTCTTTGAGAAGACTGATACAATTCCCTTATGGCCATAACCATCCTCTTGGGCATAAATCCTGACTGTACCCCCCAAGAAGAGGATGGGAGAAATAGTGAATTATTAAAGTGGGGCTTTCAGAAAAGGGCAAAAATCAAAGCCCAACGTTTCTATGAACTTGGGCCCCCTTGAGAACAGCGTGTCCCAGAACCTCATGTGCCTGTTGTCTGGGAATTGGCAGGGACTTCAGAAAGCTCCTAGTCTTCATATACGCATTCTATAGATTAAAAACAAGAAGCCTGGTTGTAGTTAACTCAGCATTTTCAAATGTCTTTCAGAACCCACATTTCCTGTGATGTTAACATCTATTTCCCAGAAGGAGTGGAAAAGAATGTTCTCCAATTAGTTTAGGAATTGTTGAATTAAGCAGAGCCTGACAAATGTCTACTGCAGGAACTCTCGGAGCCTTGATAGCAAATGATGAAAGTTTCCATAAAAAAAAAAAAAAAGAAAAAGAATTCAATAGGTCATTTTCCTGTCAGAACTGATTTCTTTTTTCCTTGCAGGCTGTTACCCAGGACAGTGTTTATTTCTATTAAGCAAAAAAAACTAAAAACAAACAAACAAAAAAAATGCATCTTTAACCAACATTTCAAAGGATTACTTTAGGAACAAGTTGGAAATTGGAAAAGGAAAAGGTAGTCAAATTAATTGAGTCTTAGAATAGACAAACTAGCAGGATAAAACGAAGAGAATAGTTCAGACAGAGTATCTAGTGGTCAAAAAGAGAGACGTCCCACAATTTCAACGGAAACATTTCTTTAGTGACAAGAGCCTAGCTCTATGGTTCCCCTGGGCAGGCTGTGCCCTGAGATTAGGCTGACAGCTTTTGCCCATTGGGTATGTACCTGCCTGCTCATCTGCACCTTAAAAGAGAAAGAACCCCAAGTACAAAGTTATATTATCACTGGAATTCTTAACAATCTTCATAAGGAAGGAAAATAGAGAACAGGAGGGTCTGAGATAATTGCATTCTGACTAACTCAATTCTGCTTTTGGTTACGACTGGAAACTCCTTAAACTGTGATGTCTAATGTATCTGTGGGTTGTTAATAACAAGTGCTTTCCACTGCACAGGAACTGTTTTTTGACTGGATAGAGCAATCTGCGTGTAAAGTTTATATTTCTCTTTATTCTTGCAAAGTGTTTTGAATCAAGGGTCAGTATAAAATCCAGATTTATTATCATTATTAGCAATAGTAAAAGTGTTATGAAGCCATTTATTCAGCTTTTGATATTGAGAGAGAAAGAACAACTCTCCTAGGTGAAATGGGAATACAGCTGCAAATTACGCACACCCAACTTCTTCATGTGTCCCTGGGGCCCAGCTTCAGGTATATGGAGGGGGCTGGGCACCCCAGTCTTGGCAACTGAGCTCTGGGGTGCAGACTCTACACAGGGCTGAAAAGTATGCCTTCCTACAGGTGGGGGAGCCGGAGATGTGGACGTAGAATGAACGCACTATGGCTAATGCTCATCTCCAACAATCAAAGGCCAATTTGGCATCACTGTTCACATTTGTTTATTTCTTATGTATTTGCCTTCACTGGATTGACAGAATTGGGTATGAACTCATGGTGGTTTGAATGTGAAATGGCCCCATAGTCTCATGTGTTTGTGACTAAGCCTCCTCCTACTCGATGGCTTTAGAATGGTATAGCCCAGCTCCCCCTTGGCCAGAACTAGAGTTGCATAGCAAATTCCTCAGAATGGAAATACTCCCTCCCAGAGGGAGTAAGAGGTCTAGAGGCCTGGGAAAGATGAAAGGTAATGTTCGCAGGACCACTCCTTAAGGCTAGAGGGGCAGCAGGCAACAGTTGAGGGGCAGACTCTGACCAGTGCTGTGTAGCAATTTTCTAGATCCTAAAGGTTGCAAGGCTCCTCCCTACGGATATGTAAAGGCTAAGCAAAGGCCCCACTGCCCGGGGGGAGAGACTGCCAGAGCAGCTGAGCCGCTGCCTGTACGCTGTGCCAGCTTCTGTGAGTCGTCTTAGGCTGGGGTGGGCTTTTTGGTAATGCAGCTGCCCCTGTAAGCAAGCCCTCACCTTGCTCTGAAAGGAACCCCAATAAACTCATTGGCTCACCCAAACTGATTCTGGTGCACTTGTACTTTGGTCTGTTATCCGATCCCTATCTGGGGTGAGTAAATATGTGTTGGTGTTTCCCTAGGGGCAAAGTTTCGCTGGAAAGCTAGCTCACTCTTGTTTGACTTCCCAGCTATTATTAGAGAAAGATGTGCTGCTCTGCCATTCCATGATGAAGCGAGCTCTGGGGGCTGTAAACCATAATAAACTCGCTCCTCCTGTCGGCTGCTTCTGTTCAGGTGTTTTGTCCCAGCCACCAGAAAGGAACTTGCACAAAACGTTTCACACCGTCCTGAGAAAGGGACAAAGAGAAATTTCACCGGCCTGCTAGGAATTAGTTTGAAAGAATTGTATTCCTCATATCTTTGAGTCCAAGTTGGATGAACCATGTATTCTGAAATTGGTTTTTCATGTCCATTCTGTTTTTTAAATTTAATTTATTTTTTATTTTATTTGCTAAACAGAGAGGAAGTGAGAGGGAAAAAGAGGCAGATAGAAAATGGGTGAGGCAGGGCCTTCAGCCTCTGCAAATGTACTCCAGACGCATGCGCCACCTTGTGCGTCTGGCTCACGTGGGTACTGTGGAATCAAACCTGGATCCTTTGACTTTGCAGGCAAACACCTTAACTACTAAGCCATCTCTCCAGCTCCATGTCCATTCTTATCTTAAAATCTTACCTTTGGGCTGGAGAGATGACTTAGCGGTTAAGCGCTTGCCTGTGAAGCCTAAGGACCCCGGTTCGAGGCTCGGTTCCCCAGGTCCCACGTTAGCCAGATGCACAAGGGGGCGCACGCATCTGGAGTTCATTTGCAGAGGCTGGAAGCCCTGGCGCGCCCATTCTCTCTCTCTCCCTCTATCTGTCTTTCTCTCTGTGTCTGTCACTCTCAAATAAATAAAAATTTGAAAAAAAAATCTTACCTTTTTGTCATGACCAAAAGAAATATTTTTCTATGCAAACATGTACCATTGAGGAGAAACAGAGAAAGATGTGCTTTGCAGGAAGATCGACATTTAATAGCCTTTTGTTACTTGATTTGTTGAGCTTATTAAAGTCAACTACAGAGATGACCATCTTATGTAAATCTCCGGGCATGAAGGCACGAAGTCTTAACACTTCCTCACAAGGTTTTAAGAGAAGGCTAAAAGCCATTTCCATCAATGTCTGGTTTGCATTAGCTATCTGAACACAACCATTGTGCAAACAGTGAGATGGAATACATTCTAGGAATAAGTTCTCCACAGCTTAGTGGCATAATGATATATCATGATGACAATATGATGTACATATATTTATGAACAGCTGGAAGAGAGGGACTTGAAGGCTTCAAATTCTTCAAGAAATGTGGAGATGGAAGTACTAATTTACCCCGCTTCAATCGCTGCATCATGCATTGCTGCAATATTACCCTGTGCAGGAAAGAAATGGGTGAGTACTAAGGCTGGGCAGATGGCCCAGTGATTAAAGATGCTTGCTTGCAAAGCCTACAGGCTTGGGTTCAATTCCCAAGTCAATCAAATGAGTCTAAAGCAAAAAGTGGCACAAGCATTGGCATTCATTTGCAGTGGCAAGAGACCCCGGTGTGCACTCATGCACACACGTGCGTGCACGTATAAACAAGTAAAACTTTAAAAAACAAAACAGTACTTAAAACGTGCAAGTACTATATATTAATTAAAAATAAAATTTTAGGGGCTAGAGAGATGGCTCAGCAATTAAGGTGCTGGCTTGTAAAGCCTAACAACCCAGATTCGATTCCAAAGTACTCACAGAAAGCCAGATGCACAAAATGGCACATGCACAACCCTAGAGTTTGTTGCAGTAGGTGGAGGCTCTGCCCATTCTCTCTTTCTGTCTGTCTTCTCTCTATTCCTTTCTTCTTGCAAGTAAATAAATAATTTTTTTTACAAAAAAACACACAAAATCTTAATTGTAAAAAAATCACTATTATTTGGTATGTTAAACTGGAGGAAACAATGTAGAAGACTGTTGAAGGCTTGTTTTCAAGATGAGAGAAAGTCGACCGCGTTTATGTGTTGCCAAGAAGATCAAGCAGAGGGAGAGGAACCGGCATCCCCGTGTAGAAAGGAGGAAGGCAAAGAGGCTTGCTGGAGGGAGAGTCCTCTCCTGTGCCTCCCGCTCTCTTTGGAAGAAGGGCTGTGTGCTAAGAGCATGAAGGGTATAGGACAACATTTCAAGGTATCCTGAAAATACCAGGAAAGCTGAATAGCGCAGGATAGGTCCACATTGAGGGTCCAATTAAACTTGAAACCGCGAATTGATCATGGCACAGATGACAGTGGCAAGTTCTCCAGCAGCATTTAGCTGAACAGGTCCCAAGCCGGAGCGGACGGGAAACTGTGTCTCCAGTTTCCTGGATGACCCAGGCTCAGGCACGGAATGTCAGCTTGCAGAGGTGTTGGGAGCTGAACTGGCCAGGAGTGCTGGGAGCAGAGTGCCAAAGTCAGAGTGACCAACACAGCAGCCTTGGCAAGGACCCCTACTCTGAAGACCCCCCTTCCTGCTGTGGATTGAGAGGGGAAGTCGCTTAGCATACTGATGATGATTAAAGAAGTAACAAGTCTGCAGTGTAACAGGGGAATCCACAGCTCCTCTTCATTTATTATTTAGCCTGAAAAAGAGGCTTTGTTGTTTATTTCTGCACCTGTATTTTGTTACTATTTTTCCATATTCTTCTTCTTCTTTTTTTTTTTTTTTTTTTTTTTTTGAGGTAGGGTCTCACTCTAGCTCAGGCTGAGCATTCTTTTTTTAAAAGTTTTGTTTTTAATTGATTATGGAACATACTTAGTATGGTAACATCACAAGTTGCTACCATCCTGCTGTCTCTCACCCCTGCCCCTTTCCGAAGAGGGACCTCCTCATTGGGGTCACAGGTTATCCTGGTGGGGATTGTAGGTTATGCGTTGTGGAAGCGTCAGTTACTGGGGAGAGGGAGCACCTCTGGGCATGATGTGCCAACTTGTGGCTCTAAAGATCTTTCTTAAGTACTTCTAAGAACTTAAACTGACACCATTCTCTATGGGTTTGGATTTGTTTAGTCTTCTAAAGTTCATACTGGGCTTTTCCCCCCTCCCTTTATGCACCCCTGTGTTCTGACAACATGGTTTTTCCTCCACAGTAGCCTACATTGTATATTAGCTTTGTTTTGCAAGGGCTTTGAGAGATTTAGAGCCACAGAAGCTTTGGGTGGGGAGAAGACGGTCCAAGACAGAGGCACCATTTGATCGCGTAAAGAGAGTCACGTTCCATCAGTGGCGTTTTAACGCAGCATTGCCTGGGGAGGTCTGCCTGCTGGAGCAGCATCTTCCTTCTGGCATGGATGGGCTGCTGAATGCCACAGACAGTCAGACCCTCAGGTGCTTTATCATGACTCAGCACATTGCAGTTTTAAAACGTAACTGGGAGTATCTGGGCTCGCCTGACTGGAAGGGCGTTTTTCTTTGGCATGCCTCCCTTCGAGAACTACTCTGGATTACAGTGATGAGCAAATCAAGGGAAGCACTTAAAGAAGGCACAGCAAGCCCATCTTAAAACCTATTATAATTGCAATGAAAAAACATTGGCATCAGTGGATGTGTTTTTCTTTGGCTTCATCATTAGATGTGTCTAGATGTCAATGACATTTAAAAAGAAAACACCGAGAGGACCTACAGTGATTTCCATTTCTTTTCATTTCCTCAGCTTGATTCAAACAGTCTCTGTGCAAAAGCCATGCCCTCCTCTTTTGCATGTGTGCGTGCGTTTATGTGTGCGTGTATGTGTGTGTGTGTGTGTGTGTGTGTGTGTGTGTCTGCTCACGTGTGTGGGGTGCGTGTGTGTGCGTGTGTGAGAGGAGGCCAGAGGTTAACATCAAGTGTCTTCCTCCATTGCTCTCTATCCACTGAGGCAAGGTCCCTTCCTTGAACCCAGGGTTTGCTGATTTCGCTACTGTAGCTTGCCGGTTTGCCCTGGGGATTCCCTGCCCCCACCTCCTGAGGGCTGGGGTTTACAGCAAGGCTCTCACACCTACCCTGCATCCCCATGGGTACTGAGAATGAGAACTCATGCTGGTATCCACTAAGCCATCCCCCAAACCCCGTCAGCCATGCATTTCTGCATCTAGCTTTTTAAAAAAAATGGCCGGGTTAGAAGACAGCAGAGAGAAGAATCCTTGGGTCTTCAAATCTTCCCTGTTATAAGTTTCTAATTTCTTAGGGCGAATGCCTGGGATTTGGGGTGTTGAGTTGTATTCCAGGTTTTACTGCCATTTTTCTGGTTTTACAAATGATGCCCACTTTTTAGATTTTCACTTTGTCCCCTGTCCCCTGCATCACTGTATCTGCTTTGTAAGGAATAGGTGATCAAAAACTCTGGAATTCAGGCAGAACCTTGATTGGAAGCCTGCCCTCCTCACTGATTAGAGCAGGCATTTGAGGAAAACAACTCCATTATCATTCAGCTTCTATTCCTGCTCCCGTTAAAGCAGGCTGCAAACAGCCTTCTCCTGAGATGATTGCGGTTACTGTGCTCAGCGCGATGCTGCCTGGAACCCGTAGGTAATTTATACGGACATCATCAGGAGATAGATGTCTGTCTTGGCAGGAATGGAGAGAGCTTGGAAGAGTCTCTATCCATCCTGAGTGCAATTGTCAAATAGAAACCGGGAAGGTTCCCTCTTCCTGGCTTCTCAAGTATCTGGGATTCTCAATTAAAACAGCTTTCTCAATTCTGAAACGTAAACCTGAGGGGCTGTAGACATGAAGCCAACACTAGATGTAACTAATCCCTAAACTATTTTCTTATTGGTTTTTAAAATAATACAATGAAATGAGCACTGATGAGACAGAGCCTGCTTTTTCTATGCCATAATGTTGATTTCGTTCAATTCAATCCAATCTGATGTCTCTGGAGAAGGAGCCCATCTTCTTGGCCTTACATCCCATAATAATATCTTGATCTGTAGAAATGTTTTTTTTCAGTTTTCAAGTCCACTTGAGTTATGATATCACCAGTGCCCTGGAAGGTAGTTGGGATGGCTTTCATCCAAGCTACCAAGGCCATGAGAAATCTGAGTTCTGGAACTTGGAAGACCACAAGAGAGTCCCAAGACTAGTGAGGTGCAGAGCCAGCATCCCATCTCGGGCTTCCAAGGATAAGCTTTCTAATTTCTTCGTCACTGCCTCTCTGCTCTGCACTTCAGTCTTACATAAACATTCAGCCAGTGGTTCTCCGGTTTGGGGTTGTACAAAAATGGCCAGGGAGTATGTGATCACACACACACACACACACACACACACACATACACACATGCCCTCTTCACATTTCACAAATGCTTATACGTCATTCTGATAAGACGCTATTCTCAGAATATTGGAATTCCTAGAATTCTGTATTCCTCTAGGGCATGTCCCCTCTCCCTTCAGGAGACCAGATGATTTCCTTGAGTCCTTCACAGGTCTGGAGAGAGACAGTGTGGTGAGCTTCCAGGGAAATGTGCAGCAGTAACACATGACTTCTAATGTCGGTGTCTGGCCAAAGGAGAGTTTGACTCACTGGCTCACACTGATGTCCATATAAATTACCTACAACTCTGCTATATTACATGTGTCATTTTCACTTATAGCTCATTGCCAAAGCTTGCCATGGACAGCAAGTGGTGTCCTTTCTTGGAAACAGACTGGGGCTAATGCTGACTTTTCTCTCAACCACAAAGCCCTGCCTGGAATCAATTCAAATGTCCTTTTTTTTTTTTCCTAGACAAAACTCACATTTCCTTCCTCTAAATAATTGTCTACCTGGTAAGTTATTTTGCCATTGTGATTTCATCCCATTCTTCAGGCATCCTTTTCAGCTATTATTCCTTCTACCTTGCATTGTCTTGAACCTAAATACTTTTAAAATTATTTGTTTGTTGATTTATTTGAGAGAGAAAGAGAATGAGGGAGAGAGGGAGAGAGGTTATATGAGTGCGGGTGTGTGAGGGCCTCCTGCCACTGAAAGCAAACTCTAGACACATGTACCACTTTGTGTATTTGCTTTTATATGGGTACTGGGGTATTGAACCCTGGGCCATCAGGCTTTGCAGGCAACTTCCTTTAACTGCTGAGCCATTTCCCTAGCCCAGGTATACCTGAATATCTTATCCAGATATGTACTAGCACAAGTTCCAAATTCCCAAATGTTACAGTGTTGTTCTTATTGCTCCATGTGCAAAATGTGCCTTTAAATACTTGAAGATGTGCTGGAGAGATGGCTTAGCAGTTAAGGCGTTTGCCCAAAGAGCCTAGAGATTCATGTTCAACTCTCCAAGTCTCACATAAGCCAGATGTACAGTGACACAAGTGTGCAATGTCGCACATGTGCACAAGGGGGCAAACACATCTCGAGTTGGATTGCCGTGGCTGGAGGCCTAGGCGCACCAATTCTCATTCTGCCTCACATTCTCTCACACTCTCTCATAAAAAAGGCCAATCTTTTGGGCTTGCCTCAAAAAAAAAAAAAAATAAAATAAATATCTTAAGGCAACTCTGGACCAAACAGTTATCCTCTATGGCTTACAATGTCTATTTCTGCTCTTGGATCATGCCAGTGGCTACTGGACACATGCTTCCTTCAAAGGCAATTTTCCTCTATGTTTAGCTCTGGTTCCCAACCAGCAGAGAGAATAACTTGAAACTTTCTCATTTCTGTAATCAATAGGCACTTCAACTGTCAAGAGTTCATCCTGTCATTAAAATGCATCTTAGATCTTACCTCCACCTGCACCTCCCAGGTGATGGTTGCTTTATAACAGAGCTAACGTGTCTATTCTGCCCCTGAATCCACAAGAAATGAATGTGGCCAGTGTCATCTTATTTTTCTCTACTGACTAAGAAGTTGCTGGGTTATATATGAGTCCAATATATTTACAGACAGGAGGATATGATTACTTCAACCAAGACTAAGGGACCACACCATCGAATGCATTCACTCACATCAGAGTGACTGATGTTGAACAGAAAGGGCAGCCGACTGACTGCTTCATGCAGGGCTTCATGATAAGCTATATCTGTTCACAATTTGATTTTATCTTCTGAGAGGTATTGCAAATCTTATTGGACATTGTAGCTTTAACATAATAAACTTTGTATAATCTCCGCAAAACGAATGGGAAATGGAAGTGAGCTCTGCTGTGACACTGTTTGTCCTCTCGACTTTGCCATCTCTTTCTTTTCAAATACCTAGTAATTCCCCACTGGTTTTATTAATAATTTCTGGTCTATCTCTAATCCACAAAATGTGCAATGAGAGACCAGGATATAGCAGGCTCTCTTTCTCCAGGGTACTGGGGACACTTGAATACATAAAATCCAATCCCAGCCTTCACAGAAAACATATTTCAGTGCATGCCTTTATCACTGCTCATTTTCCATCCACAACACATAGCTCTAATATATATTAAACAACTTTGATTAATATTTACTAGTTGCTGGTATCATTTCAGATGCTAGTGATACAGTGGTGAATAAAGCTAACAAAACCTATATTTGTGGAGTTTATACTTAGTGAAGGAAAATTAATAATGAACAAATGAAACAAATGATGATTTATGAGATATATAAATGCTGTGGAAAAAAGTAAAGCACAGAACTATGTTGGGACTTTCAGATTTCACTGGATGCCTTATGTTGATATAAATAACTATGCAAACATGCGTTCCTGGAAGATTGAACAGGGAATACAAAGGCCCTGAGGCAGGAGAAGTTAGAGGCAGGAAGATCATCAGGTTAGCCTGGGTTACACAGCAAGTGAAGGCCAGCCTGGGCTGTGTAGACTGTCATAGGCACACACTGTGTCAAAGAAAATCTTACATCCACAGCAATGGCATGTTTGACTTGGCTTCTATTTGTGAAATAATCAACACTGACTCTTCAAAGCAGATGTGGGCAGGTAGAACATGGCCATTCCTGACAGGGACTTCCTGTTAGCCTTGTCACCTGAGACAGATGCATGAGGAAGAGAGGGAGATTAAAATAAAGTAACATAATATTTGCACACTTTATATTTGCAGATTTATGTGATACCAGATAAATAACCAAAATATGTAACAAAATTAGGACCTAAAACTCAATATCTAAAAAACTAATGCAAGGTTGGAGAGATGGTTCAATGATGAAGGCACTAGCTACAAAGCCTGAGTGCCTAAGTTCAAGTCCCCAGTAGCTATGTGAAGCCAGATTCATGAAGAGGCACATGATTCTGGAAATTGTTTGCTGAGGCAGGAGGTCCTGATGTGCCCACATCCTCTCTCCCTCTCTGTCTGCCTCTTTCTCTCCATCTGTCTCTCTAAGTGACAATTTAAAATGAAGAAAGGAATGATGCATGTTTAAAATAAGGCAAACGCTAATTTTTGTGATTTGATCCTTATACGTTGTCTACATGTATCCAATTATTACACTGGACCCCATTGATATATATATATATGTGTGTGTGTGTGTGTGTGTGTGTGTGTGTGTGTGTGTGTGTATACACACTATGTAATAAATTTAAAAATGTCAGTGGTCAAGGACCTGAGTGGCTGTTTCTTTCCTTGTGTGTTGGCGTGCTGGTGGTGATGTAGTGTATGTCTATGTGCATGCATTGGTGAGGTGTGCTCCGTGCTCACATATGGTGACCAGAGAACACTGGGTTTTCCTCCTCCATTGTTCACTGACTACCCATCGGTATTTCCTTGGGGGAGTCTTACTGATTCTGGATCTTGTTAGTGATTCCCTGCTCCCCTTAGGACTAGGCTTTACTGATGTACGTGGCCACATCCTGCTATATGCATGGGTCCTAGAGATCAGAACGTGCATGGTATCGGGCTCCCTCAGGCCCTCGTGCCTGCTCAGGAAGCATACTTAACTGCTGAGCCATCTGTCCAGCTCCCAAGCAGCTATTTCTAAAATGAGGACCAACAGATACAAGAAATGGGGTTAACATCATTAAGCTCAATACCACAATGTAATGTCATCTTATACCCATGAGGATGGCTTTTACCAAAAGTAAGAAGATACTAAATGCTAGTGCAAATCTGGAGGACCTAAGCTGGATCCCCAGCTGCTGCGGCTGCACACACCTGAAACCCCAGCCCTGAGTGAGACAGAGACAGGAGGATTGCTGCTTACTTATCAAGCCATCTGGCCACACAACAGTGAGCTCCAGGTTCAGTGAGAAACCCTGTCTCATGGAAATAAGGTAGAAGAGTAATAGAGGAGAGTATCAAGGTCCTCCATGGCCTTCAAAAAAGTGCAAATAGGCAAGGGTGTCTCTATACACACACACACACACACACACACACACACACACACACACACACACTAAAAACCCGTGATTTAAAATATAAAAATAGACATCCTGGGGTAGACAGCTTCAGGTTCACTGAGATGAACTTACAATGCAGGAACAGCTATGGAGGAAGGGATATTTATTGAAGCTTACAGATCCAGGGGAAGTTCCATAATGGTAGAAGAAGCTGGCCTGCTCTTACATGTCCAAGTAGAGAGAGAGAAGCCAAACGCCACACAGCACACCTCAGGAACTCCAGGTGGGACTAGGCACTTTGCATATGTTTAGATTGGAATTACAAGCCCACCGCCACACCTTAAGATCTGCCCAGTGACACCTCCTCCAGCCAGGTGGCTGCAGGTCCAAACTACAAACTAATAAAACACTGAATATATTGGGGGCCATCTATTCAAACTACCACACATCCCATATGATCCAGTGACCCCAAGTCTGGGTACATATCCAAGGATAAATAGAATAGCCTATCAGAGACAGCTGCAGACCTCATATTTCTTGGTAGTAACCTGTGTAGGTCACAGGGCCTATTCTACTTTAGGAGGAAGACAGCTGTGCCCCAAGTTCCTTCAAAGTCTGGAACTGATGCAACTCAGACTCAAAATCTTTCCTCCCAGGGCCTAAGTCTCCACCTAATGCCAGGACTGGTCTAGAGGTTCCCTCTCTGGGCTGTGGCCTCAGTATGAGGCCTTCAGTTCCTTGTGAGTCTTGAGTCTCACTACTGTAGCCCTGCGGCTGGGCTCCAAGACCAAGAATGCCCTGCTCAGAAACCACAGCTTGTTATGTGAAAATCCCAGTGTCAGAGTGGGATATCTTACAGAGAGTTATTGGCCAAGAGACCACCCCCCCCCCAAAGGGCTCCATACAATACAGGTTACTTCCAGTGTTCCTGGTTGCCCTCCAGAACTAGACTGCAAGATCCTACTGCTGAAGATAGCACAGGGATTTTGCAGGACACTGAGAAATCAAGCTGGAACTGAGCTAAAGGCCCCCTTCCTGCTAAGTAGCCATCATAGGGGCGGAAAGTGCTACATAGGCCTTTGGGGGACAAAAGTCATCAACGTCTAAACCAGCAGAGGACCCTATGAGCTACACAATAATCCAGGCAGGCAAGATGCTGCCCAGTGGTGCAATAGTGGCAAAACTGCTACAGGGATAACGGACTGTTCTGATTGGATGTGAAGCCCGCTCCATTCTCTGCTGTGATTGGATGTGAGCCCCAGTCTGCAGCCTATGGAACTCTGACCCCTGCCCTGAGGCCTGTGGTGGCCGTGGTGGTGGTGGTGGTGGTGGAAGAGGAGGAAACCATCACCCGCCTGGCCAAGACAGTTTGGAAGCTCAGCCCTCGAGTACTTGGCCAGGCAGTAGGGCTGTCACAGTGCTTTGCTCAGCACTGGGTTTCACGGTGACAGGGATGGCCCTTGGGTTTCAAGACCAACCAGCCCTCCTCCCTGTGTGGCCAGCAGGAGGTGACTCTCTCCAGGCTAGGATGCTTCAGAGTTGGGGGAGAAGGGTTTAGGAGCCACACTTTCCTTCTTGTCTTCTTCCATGCCTCTTGACCTTTTCCTAAACACAGGTACTGTGGTCGTTCACACGATTTCTTTAGCTCTTATGCAGGAGATTGGCTGTGAGAATGAATACTCGCTCAATTTAGTGCATCTGTGGACAGAAAGATCTCCCAAGGGTGAAGTTAGTCTCTCCCCCTTCCCCGCCCCCCTCTCATGCTCCATTTTCAACCATAACTAATCTGTTATTTGCTTCAATTTTGCTAAGACAGTTCACCGTGTCTTCAGCACACATACAATCAAAAGGGATGTTGTGTGATGAAGGTTTTAATAAGTCTGACCGTATGGTGGTACAATGTATACACGTATCATTATGTTGGGCTATATTCCTCAAACATATACATGTGCCAGTTACATCTTGATAAAGTTCTTTTAGGGGAAGGATATCAAGAAAGTTACTAAAATATCTCTTTGTCTAAATAAGTCTTTTTTTTTTTCAAAAAAAAATCACATGCAGATGTTAGCTACTAATAATTAAAAGCATTATCCATTTTAATCCAGATATTAAAAGTATTTGAAAAAATCAAGCACTCTATTTTTGGAAGCAACCATTTTATGCTTTCAGCGCTGAAAAAAAAAATACAATGACTTCTCTGCATTTTTCTTTCTTTCTTTTTTTTTTACTTTAATTTTTATTTTTTATTCATTACAAAAGCTGTAATTCCCTACATGCTCTGTAGTTTCCTAGGTGGCTTTTTTCTAAATTTCATACTGTTTTTCTACACCCTATGTGAAATAATAGGAACAATTCCTTGTACCAGCATACTGAAAGGGTTGATTTTATAGCAAATGATAACAAATTACATGCATTATAAAATCCTAACCATGTCGGCACATTATTATTCTAATGCTGCCATTCTACATTAGTGACTTGCATTGGTCTGTAATAAATATATAGTTTGCATGAGGCCAATGTGGTTAGGAATTCAAATCTCTTATTTAATAAACTTTTTCTATTTTCTTAAAAAATTATATCTTCTATCAACAATTAAGTGTTCAGCATTAAAAGAGACATCTCCTGCCAAGGATCAGGAACATTGCAGGAGGTAGAACGAATGTAAGGTTCAGAGGCTGGAGGGGAGTTGCTCTGGGCTGTTTGCTCCAGCCACACAGTGGCTGTTGCATTCATGACCTTACAGTGGCTATCATTACCTGCACAGTATTGGGCCCATCAACATGTCATCATAGCTATGAAGAAAGGCAGAAGTCAAGTGAAGAAAGACATCAGAATGGTAGAGGGACTAGGAGGGAGGAGGAGGCTCAATAGGAGGGACATGGGGGGGATCAGAAGCAAGGGAGAGTAACAGGAGGGGGCTATGATCAATATACATGGTTTCATAGGTAAAACTTGTCCATTAAAAAAAAAAGGGTTATAAAAGCATATCTTCTGTAGAACTGATAATAAGCGCTGGAATTCCTGTAACATTGCCAGAAGCCTATGTTTGGGAGGTGAAGCTGTGTTGGAGCGTGGGTACTGTCCCTTCCTAGCTGAAGCTACTGACTCTGGAGAGAGTTACTCAGCACCTCTGCAAGACAAGGAGAAGTTCTTACCTTGCACTTAGAGCTGTTTAAAGATACAGGCAACATTGCCAGTAGCTGTTCGCACAGTCCCTGCATTCAAGGCATGGTGATTAATATTACAGAGAAATAGCTTGTTCATAGCTGCTCATTTACACGACACTCTGGCAGACAGCCATATGAAGGGATAGTCTATAAGCTAAATCTTTCTCTGGG
Organism: Jaculus jaculus; assembly: GCF_020740685.1. Lineage (NCBI taxonomy): Eukaryota > Metazoa > Chordata > Mammalia > Rodentia > Dipodidae > Jaculus > Jaculus jaculus. The sequence goes on along the minus strand of NC_059107.1, from coordinate 34,420,628 downwards.
TCCTTCTCATTTCTTTCTGGAGTCATAAGGCAGGGGGGATCTCCTCGATTTGATTTGAGCAGGGGAATTCATTTCGCCTAGGTTAATTATCCTGCACGTGTCTCTTGGTCTTATCCTCCTAGAAGGAAAACTTTAACAAAAGTTTACTTGGGATCAAATCAGAATTCTAAAGTGTGTTAGGTTTAAAATGGTTAAATCATTTCACTCATTGAACTTATTGTATGCAGAGAGCATTCAAGAGGAGAATCATTATTAAACACCCAAAAGGAGGGGGGGGGAGTGTCTCTCAAAGCAGGACTGCCTATTTAATAAATAACCCATTGAATTCTTGCATCGCTTTCTTTCAGATAAAAAGCAACAGGCCAACCCCATTAAGGAAACTCATCACAGAAAAACCAACACCCAACAGAAAGCATCTAACAGGATGAGGCAGGAGAACAAAGGGCTAGAGGAGCTCATCACCGCCAAAAGAACAATGAGGGCTCAGGCAACTAGAAGCGCGTTCATCTTTTTGAGCTGTGTTCAAGAGCAGGTCTGGGGAAACCGTGGCATTTGCAGTGTGTCGGGGTGTCCTTCCTGGAAGGCATGTGACAAGGACGCATCAGCAGGGGGAGGTAAGGGGTCATCTTGCTACAGGATTACTTTAAACATGCTACAGCCTAGCCACGGTCTCATGAGTCTCTGTCCATCCATTTTAATGTTTTATCTATCCTGTGGGTAGTGTGGGTCTGTTCATGTGGGGACAAGGCACAACAGAAATCTAAGAAAACTTCATCTCCTGACATTCTCCATCCACCCAGACCTTATGATCCCATCTTGGCCTCCCCTGACTACCCTCACCTATGCACTCCTGCACCCCCAAATGAGTCATGCCCCCCACCCCTGCCGGCAGGATTTCCCCACTCACCAGTGAACCATTGCGTCCGGCACATTTCTACCCCGGAGAAGGGTCCCCTTACCTTCACAATCCGACTTCCTCATTTCACCATCTATCCAGCCTGACTTCCTCAGTTCTTTGTCCCCTGAGTGTCTGTTGCCACACTCTCCTCAGAGCTCCACACATCCCAGTAACTTTTTTATTTTTATTTTTTTCAGATATTTCCAGATATGCATCATCCTTGAGAATGGGCAACTCATTTCCACTTGGTTTATTCAGCATAAACCTTGACACAGAGTGCTACAATCAATCTCAAAATGGTCCATGATGTGACTTTATGGTTAAAATCTATCTGCAAATTTAATAGGTTCATCTTCAGATTCCCTTAAATTGGCACTTGTAGAGGTAAAAATATTAGGCTGTTGAGCTGTGGCCTGTGGAATCTTACACTGCCACCATATCTTGTCAGTCTCCTAGGTACCAATCAGCCATCCTGGAAGCTATCTTTCTGTGACAGTGGGGGTAAAGCCGGCCACTGACTATCAGTCAGAGTTCTCTAGAGGGTGAGAACCTTTATATATTATAAAGGGGATTTATTGGATTAGTCACAGGACCAGTCCAACAATAGCTGTGAGCAGAACTGCTCAGTCCATGCAGCTGCAGGCCACAGCACCTCTAATCTGGCACCAAAGACCTGACCTGAAGATTCCTGGAGAGTCATTGGTCTTCAGTCCACATTGGAAGGTGGATGATACTTGGTTCCAATGTGCATGAAGGGTAATAGAAACAAGGCAGATGCACACATAAATGAGTAACACGGGGAGACAGGTGAAAAGACATTGTGTTATCTGAGAGCTTCTTTATACATAGGCCACCACCAGAAGAGCCATCCACTCTGAAGGAAGGTCTTCCTCCCTCAATTAATCCTCCCTCACAGACCCATGCAAGAGGTGTGACATACTTGCTTTTGGATTTTATGAAGTTGACGACAGACCTTACCCTCCACACTCTCCATTTCTAGACAAGACCATAAACGCTAATGTGAAGATTTCATTCACTTGGTGATGATACCTTGCTTGCTAAAAACAAAGTTTATCCAATTTCTTAATAGATTGATATAAATTAGCAAATATGCAAACAGAACAGAACTTTCAAATGTAGGATCTTTCTTTTAAATGGAGCACTGCAAGTTAAGAATAAAGCTCTTGAGAACTGAGGGTAAGGGCATTTAGCTAAGGTCCTTGCCAACCCATCTGTGCCTCCCGCGCTCAGCCTGTGAGCACATGTAGGGGCTGTCCATCTGAGGCTGGGTACTATAGCTGCCTCCTTTGGGGTCCTTCCTCCTCCTCTCAGCCATCTTTGTTAATTGCATATGCTTCTTAATGTTCAGCCCCAGAGAAACCTAAACCCATTGCATATTAGTTCCTAAGGAAGATAGCTACTTTAAAAAAAATTGTTTATTTTTATTTATTTATTCATTTGAGAGCAAGTGAGCAAGCAAGCAAATGAGTGAGCAAGAGGGGGGGGGGGCACGACAGGGCTTCAGCCTCTGCAAATGAACTCCAGACACATCAGCCCCCTTGTGCATCTGGCTAATGTGGGTCCTGGGGAATAATAGAGCCTCGAACTGGGGTCCTTAGGCTTCACAGGCAAGCACTTAACCACTAAGCCATCTCTTCAGCCCAAGGAAGATTTCTACTTTTGTTTTTTTTTTTCTTTTTGGTTTACTTCCATGGCTCCAGCTTATTAGATATCTATTTCTCCCGGGCAAAGGATAAGCACATGTTGACATTTTAGGGCTTGGATTTGAGTGATACTGGATGAACTAATGAATATTTGTAGTGTGAAATGAGAAGACATCACATTTCTTGAGTAGACTCAAGAGCAGGATGGTCGTAGAGGTAGTTTGGTTCCCCTTCTATAATTGCTTCTAGAATGAGGAAGGAAGGATTGTGCAGGGAAAACCTGTTTTGGCTTTGTCAGAAAAATTGGTGGCTTTCCCAGTTTTATTATGAGTTCTTGAGGTAAGCCTGCCCTGGCTCCAGTCTTGGAACTCAGCCTGCAAATTTCCTAGCTCCAGCCCAGAACTTCTGGATGAAGATTTCAGTAAGTAGAGCCAGGGACTCTGCATTTCATCAATGTTCCAAGGGAGACCTACAGTCACACTGACAGGTATAGCTTCATGGTCAAGATTTATGCAATCTTAATGCATAAACATCACCTGATGATTATTTTGAAGATGATTAGCTCTGATTGAAGAAAGAGTGATTTAGGAATTTCAGGGAAAATGTTTATAGTTTCCCACAATGTCAGGCTCCTCAGCTAAGATCACATCACAGTGACCAGGAGGAAGGCTCCCATTCTCTTGCCAAATCAGATGGTCTTTTGCCATCTTTTCGTACATTACTGTCTTACTTATGATGTTGAATATTCTGTTTTCACCCCTCTTCTTTGAAACATCAAGTTATTTTGTCCAAACCCTTACTTTAAAGCATTCAAAAAAAACGTTGGACTCTATTCTCTCACCATTAAAACTCACCACTCTGGAGGATGTCTGGAACTCAATTGTATACTCCTACTTAAGCAACCTGTGGAATAAACATGGGTGGGCATTGGGCCATGTTTAGTGGGCTGGATTTATCCAAGAGCAAGAATTAGGTATACAAGAAACCCTGGGATGGTGAAGTAAGAGATATCAAAGCCACCCTCTGCTGACCTCGGCAGCAGAGGGAATGCTGACCTTACAGCAGTTTGTACATAATGGGAGTTAGTGGCAGATTTAATATTGCTCATTGTTGAAAGGAGCTGTTTTCTTTGTGGAGTAAAATGAAGCTATTTCACTCAATATAAGAATGGCAATATTTCAGACCGTCCCTGTGTATTTTTAGCTGCCAGATGAGATGACTATCTTATAACCCAAGTTAATGCATGATTTTCAATGGTCCAAATTTCCATGTTGCAGATCTGAGCATGACATTTGGGGATGTCTTTGTGTTGAGGGAAGATAGATTTCTTTCTTTGTTAGCAATGTAGAATAGTTTTTATCTGGACCCTCACACATTCTGTTCTCTTTGAAGACCCTTTTTATCTTTTGTAAAATGGTAAAGGATGGGAGAGTAGAATTAGAAGGTGTTTCAAATTCATTTCATCCAGTCCTCTGGCCCATGTATTTCCATTTTAGTTATCCATATGCTAAATTGCATAGACACTGTAGCAGTTACCTTCTTGTGGCTGGGATAAAGCACCTGAATAGAAGCAGTTTAGGCAAGGAAAGAGTTTACCTCAGCTTACAATGTTGAGGGGAAGTTTCATCATGGCAGAAAAAGCATGGTAAAGCAGACACCTGAAAATCATACCTTGTCACACCAGCCAGGAGGAAGCAGCACAAATGAGCTAGCTATCAACACACAGGAGGCTGGACTAATAAACTTCAAGGCTTACCCCCAGTGACACACCCCCTCTATTAAGGTTCCACCCCCCCAAAGGCCCTCACCAGCTGAGGATCAGGGATGAGGGTTATATACAAACACATGAAGATATGGGGGATGCTCCACATTCAAACTACCATAGACACAAAAGCAGAGAACCAAACAGAACTTCCAAGTTTAAGTTGCTCTGTGCTCTAGAGATAATAAACAGGAACATAAGAGGTTGGGCACCTTGCAAGAGCATTGTTTTTTGTTTTTTTGTTTTTTTTTTAAAGCATCATTTTTGCAAGCAAGCTTTCCATTGTACTGATTAAGATTTTCCAGTTGGGAGTGTGCATTGGGGTGGAGGTGGGGGTGGAATGCTTGCCTAGCATGTGTGAGATCCTGGATTCCATCCCTCACACCATAAATAAATAAAAACATTAACAGCATATAAAATTCTGTACTGGATTTTACAAAACACAATGTGGGAATGTTAGGGGGGGAAATCTCTTATTTTGCAATTAAAACACATATGTATGAAACACTTAAAGAATTTTGACAAGAACCAGTGCATATTAGATGCTACCTCCTAGCTCAATGATACTCAGTGTTCTCTGCAGTGGGAACCTATATTGAACAACTTCATGAGGCTGTAAACTGTGTGGGGATGAAGACTACATTTTTTTTTCTAGTGATTGTTCTCCAAAGTTTACTACTTCCTAAAAAGATAGTAGGCACTTAAAGATTTTGTTAAATGTAAACACAAATTAATGGGAATTTGGTTGTAACTTGGAGCCCATCATTTTGCTTTTGGAAAGTTATGGTAACTAAATAAATGTGGATGGGATCCACATGGTTTATATGCATAGAGTCTCATCATGATATCGTAGTGACAGTTAAAAAAGTGTGAGGAGGACTAGAGAGATGACTTGGCAGTTAAAGTGCTTGCCTGAAAAGCTTAATAATCCAGGTTTGATTTCCCAGTACCCATGTAAAGCGAGATGCACAGTAGCACATGTGTCTGGAGTTTACTCTCAATGGCTAGTGGCCCTGGCATACCATCCCCTATCTGCCCCACTATCTCAAGTAAATAAAATAATAATAAAAGAAAAGGTTTTTTTTTAAAAAAAAAAAAAGGTGTGAGGAAATGTCAACTATAGGAGCAAGGAGAGAGACTGTTTGCATTATGGTATGTCTTTATAATATAGTAAACTGTTAAAATAGGGTTGTAAAAAAGTCACAACAGACTGGGGAGTTGGTTCAGTGGATAAAACACTTGTAGATCAAGCTTGAAAGATGTCCTCTAATCTCCACACACATGCCATGGCGCACCCACATGCCCATATGCCACATATACAGACAAAAGTTTTCAAGTAACTCAATATGAGTAAAGATGAAATTGATTTAATGACTGTCACATGTATCACAGGGCTTTGGCATTGGAAGTGATCCTATTTCCTTTCTTTGGTCATTCATAATATTCTATGAATATGTATTACATTATGGTATTATATCATATGAGTAGCAGTAAAACACTATTGCAAAAATGACTCAGTGAAATGATTTTCTTTTTTAAAAAAATGTTTGTTTATTTATATACATTTGCAAGAGAGAGAATGGGATCACCAGGATCTCCTGCTGCTGCAAACAAACCCGAGAGGCATGCACCCCTTTGTGTGTCTGGCTTTAGCTGAATGCTGGAGAATCAAACTGGGGGCCCTCAGGCTTTGTAAGCAAGCACCTTTAACTGCTGAGTCATCTCCCCAGTTCCCCCCCCCCAAAAAAAAATGATTTTCTTCCTCCCTTTACTTCTCACCTGAAAACTGTATAATGATACCTAAAATCCTGAAAAAAACTTTGATTCTGTGTAATGCTTCTGTGGTGATTTGAATGGAATGTCCCTCATTGACTCCTGTGTTTTGAAAACTTGGTGTTCGGTTGATGGAGACCTTGCAATGTTGTTGGTCCTCTGGCGGGCGGAGCTGTGTGGCAGAAGTGTGTTGCTGAGGGCGAGCCTGGAGGCGTGAAAGCCCAGCTTCCTCTTTGCCAAGCTAGCACACTCCGGGTCTCTTCCTTCCTTCTGCTGTGAAAATGTGACCCAGGCTTCCTGATCAGGCCTGGCATGCTTTCCCTGCCCCCCGCCCCAGCTGCTTCTGTCCAACAATGAAAAAATAACTGCTACAACCTCATTGATTAAGTTGCACAGGAAGTCACTAGTAAATCCCTTGGTAATTACTAGCTTCTGTTTAATCTAGTTTAGTTGGAACTTAGACAATCCAAAAATAGGAAAAAAAAAAAAAAAAAAAGAATTTCAAGAAAATGCACCTGGTGTTAAGAGAAGCCACAAAAACGTCAACTGATCTGATTTACAGGTTCAAATAGTATGCTAGAAGTGACTTTGAGTGTTTGGTACCATTGAAAATCATGAGTGATGTTTATGGAGGTAGACACAGCTGAGGAGATCCCTGTTACTATATCACACATCTGGGGAGAGGCACTGTGTTGAGACCATTAAAACCGGGGGACCAGTCCTGATGGCCTCCTCAGTCCTTGACCAGTCGATGTGAAGCTCACCATCTTAGCTTGGGCTGCTACATCAGAACTTCTCAGACTCAGTGGCGTAATCTCTCTCATAGTGATGGAGGCTGGGAAGTGCAAGATCAGAGTGTCAAAAAGATGTGGTGTCTGGGGAAACCCTCCTGGGTTGTCAAGCCCAGTTTCTGGAGATGTCCTCACAAGGCAAAGAGAAGGCTCTAATATTGACCTTTTCTTACAAGGGCGTTAATCCCATTATAAGGGTCTCATCTTCATGATCTCATCTAAAACCAATGACCCTACTTCATTATACCATCAAATTCGGGGAAGGGGTTTGGTAGATGAATGAGACAGGGCATAGCACTTACCCTTGCTCTTCACCAGACTGTAACCACTAGCAGCTGGAAGGAGAACTCTGAGGACAGATGGATTGGATTTTATAACACAGCCTGAGTGGGGAAAAGCTCAGGGAATGGAGCTGGCGGATGGCCAGCAGGTGGAGGCAAGGCCATGTCTTGCAGACAGGAAGATTCACAGCCAGAAAAAAAAAAAAAAAAAAAAGGCAAAAGCATTTATTTTGGATCTTCCAGGTGCAAATATTACTCCTTGTTGCCCAAAGCCTCACACAGTTTCTACAGACTGGAATAAGTGGTCCACACTTCACCTGTGAGAAATATGAGGCCCATGCAGAGCTAACAGGTGGGAGAGGCTGCAGAGTCCAGATCTGGCAGGCTCCAAAGCTAGGGCACTTCCCACTTAATTATGTAAATCACCAGCATTTAATTTCTAGGAGAGTAGCGATCTCTGCCCGTTTTGTTTGTTGATGGATCCCAGACATTTAGAATAGTTCTCTGCGCATCATGAGTGTTCAAAAAGGATTTGTTGGATGAATAAACAAAAGAATGGATCATGACGAAACTGTAAGCGGCTTGGACATACCTTAAGTCCCTCATCATTTTGAGCTGAATCTGCATAGACATTTCAGGTTGAACCCAAGTTGAATGGGGTTTTCTGGGCTAGGTGAGCTTGTTCAGCCGCTGAAGGCACTATCTTGCAAAGTGTGCAGGCCTGGATTGGGCTAGGTTTGATTCCCCAGGACCCACATAAAGTCAGATGCATGCATATGGAGTTTGTTTGCAGAGGCAAACATCCTGGCACACCCATACTGTCTCTCTCTCTAATAAAACTAATAATTAATTTTCTTAAAAAACAATTGGGTTTGCTGTGCCCTGAGCTGCATGCAACATGTAAAGTAAAGCACATCTCAGTATGGTCCACAAATATAATGAATCAATAAAAGGTGAAATCGTCATTTTGGTGGGCGGGGTGATTGCTGTCTGAGAGCAGTAATGTGCCTCCCCTGCAGGGTCTTGTCTCCCGAGGCCACCTGTGCAGACCTTCACCTGCCCTCAGTTGCAGCTGCCCAGTGAGACAAGAGAGCTGCCAAGCTAAGCCAAGACTAGGGCCGGCTGCCATCAGCGGATGTCTGCAGCTGAATGCCTTCCTTCTTTTGCAGCATGCTTTACATATTTTTCTTTGAGCTCTGTCCTTGAACATGGCTCAACTGATGTGGTCTTCACATTTTAGTCAGTTCCCAATTCAGCACAGTTCCCAACTCAATTTAAATGATGGCCCAACAGCATTTATAGTCATCTCACATAGGCAGGTTCTTGGAGCAGTTTCAATGGAAATCCCTCCCCGTGCATTTCTGTTAAGACAATTTCAAAACCCCAGCCAAGGACTGTAGGGAAGATGAGCATGGGCTGGACTCTGATAGAGCCGTGTGTGTGTGTGTGTGTGTGTGTGTGTGTGTGTGTGTGTGTCTAGAATAGGAGCAACCATCTCAAACAATGTACATTTGTTTTGGTGCCCAGAACAAAGCTTACTTATGCTGATAGATGCAGAAATATAGGCTAAGTCTGAGTAACACACTTGGGCTCTGTAGGACTCAATTCACTGTCTCATAAATTAGAACCAACACAATCCTATAAAATATTTGCAAATGTTAAATGAAATAATGCCGTGCTTGGTGCTCCCTTATGACAGGGACCCTGAGAGGCCACATGGCTTCCTCCACTCACAAAGCCTGCTGCAGAGCACTCTGTTTCATTCATCTTGTAGGCACACTTGCTATGTATGCCTCAATTTTATTTTATTTTTTGTTATAGTTTTTTTTGCATGAGAGAGAGAGAGACAGACAGACAGATCAGAAAAGCAAAGCATGGGTGCTCCAGGGACCGTTGCTGCTGCAAACGAACTCCAGACACATGCGTCACTTTGCACATCTGGCTTTACACGGGTACTGGGGAATGAAAGCTAGGCCAGCAGACAGGCTTTGTAGGCAGGCACCTTTAAATGATGAGCTATTCCCCAGCCCTGCTTCTCAATTGCAGGTAGGTATTATTTTGTAACATATCCTGGTAATAATTTTCATCCAAAAAATTAACCTAATATTTTTTGGGGGGAAAACAATATTCAAATTACATTAAATGTGATGCATCTTTACTCTCAGGATGTTAAAATAAGTTACCACCCTCTTGCATCATTTTGTTGGTCATAATATCAGTCTGGAGTGTGATGACAATCTTTGTTATTCATGAAATACTAACGTCATTAATTTGAGAAGTAGACATGTACATCATTTATTTTTCATTTTCCTCCAAGGAAAAAATTGTGATTTATTTTCAAAGTTTCTAATAAATGGTTTGAGAACTTGATCCTACATTTAGAGACATTCATACTGTCAGTTATTTTAGTAAATATTTAGTCTCAGACAAAGTATTCCAATGGACTCAGAAAAGGCGTGACCATTAATAATGAACGGAATCTTTTATGGGCTTTTCAGTCATGTCAACATTCATCCACAGTGCAAAATTCTCAAATGGAGTAACCAACAGCTTAGCACTTGAAATCCTGCCCGCCCTCCTTTTCCCAAGTGTTTGGAGAAGAGCTTTACACAATGCCCACTGACTTTACACAATGCCACCTCCAACATTTGAAAGACATTACAGAAACAGCACCAACTATGTTTAATTAATCCTTTGCAAATAATTAGCTCAAGGTCTAGGACAAGTCATTTAGACTCTTTGAATGTTAGGTTTCCTCATCTGAAAAACTAAAAAAAAATCAAGGCAAGTCTTTAAAAGATGTTGCAAAGATTGATTGAAATAATGAACAGTGTGAAAACCTAGAACAGGGCTAGGGAGCTGGCTCGGCAGTTAAAGGCACTTGCATGCAAAGCCTGCAAGCCTGGGGCTAATTCCCCAGCCACCCATGTAAAGACAGACAAAGCCGTGCACAGCTCTGGCATTTGTTTGCAGGGGCAACAGATTCAGGTGCCTGCCCCCCACCCCACACATGCAAATAATGAACAAATAAACATGTGGAAATCCTAGAATAAAGGCTGAGGAGATGGCTCCGTGAAGAGAACTTGCTGCTTAAATATGAGGGCCTCTCCATCAGTCGACATCACCAAATTCAGCTTTCCAGGACCCATGTAAAAAGCTGGGCATGGCCACACGTGTCTGTAACCATGGCAGGGAGGAAGATTTGAGATTTTCTGGAGCTTGCTGGTGAACAGCAACTCCAGGTTGAGGGAGAGACCCCATCTCAAGCAATATTCTGAGGAGCAATAAGGAGATACCTTCTCTGGCCTCCACATGCATGTGCATGGCAGGCACACATCTACATGCACATGTGCTTACACCATACCTCACATGCACCATGCCACACCACATAATAACACACACATGCACACACACACACACACACACACACATTCTGGATTGGTGGTGACACAGTTAACTTGTCAAGCTCTTTTGGCAACTTTTCATCAGTGTTGTGATTAGACCCCATTTGCACAATCCCGTATTTTACCAGTGAGGAGATGGAAATGCTGGGGAGGTTCTGTCAGTGTCTGGGGCTGCCTTCAAAATCAGTACAGCACTGGACCCAGCTTCCATAATGCAGAGACTGGGGCCTGGCTCAATGCCTCGGTAACAAGACTTACAGGGAGTAAATGCAGTCATCTACTAGAATCCTGGCAATCAGCTATGCTTCCTCTACAAATCCTTCAGCACTTAAAAAAAAAAAAAAACAATTTGAAAAGGAGAGATCTGCCTTTTGCGGGCAGGAAAACACTGTTATCTAGCACCAGAGGCGCATGAGAAGGACTTGTGCTACGTCAAAGATGTTCCCGTGGTTGTAGCTGGCTGGCTTCAATTTGGAGCCCAGAAAATTGTGTCCGCTTGGACCACAGTAAGTCCCCCCACCCCCATTCCCAGCACCCTTTTCCTGCTGGCAAGAAGGAGACAATGTTCTTTGAAGAAATATGATGCTGAGATTTTTCTTGATCCATGAGGCCAAAATGTCTTATTGAATTTCACAACTCCATAAAACCTGAATTAATGTGTGAGTGCCATAGCTAACTACCCAATCCATCTTCTAGGAGAAGCATAACATTTTTCCTGGCCATTTCGGAACTTCTGATTTTGCCTGCAATCTAATTTGGAAACAGTGATAGGTAAAGGATCAGGAAGAATTGGGTTGTGTGGTACTGGATCCACCCACAAAGCCATCTTTTACCCTGGCATCTCAGCATCTATCACATGGAAGATTCTAGAGCAGTAGTCATTAATCCTCAAAGGGCAGTCTTGTCCATAAATTTCAGTCCTGGCACTAATAGCTTGCTTTCAGGATAAGGTATGCAATCACCGGAAAACTACCCACTGCATCCCTGCAGGGTGGGCAGATGTTAGGTCCATTGGTGAAATCTCTCTCTTGTAAAGGTGGAGTGAGCATTACTAAGCAGGAGCTGCAAATTTTATGTAATTTACCTGACATGTGATGATTAAACCAGTAGGTCCACTCTGCTACCTGTTTATTAGGTGTGTGATCACTTAGAAATAAATGAAAATTTCCCAAGCCTTTGTATAGAAGGGATATAATAGTAGGTCTGCTCATAAGGTTTCTGTGTAGCACAAACATGGTGATTTGAATGTAAAATGTCTCGATAGCCTCAAGTGCTTGTGAGTAAGCCTCCTGTTCAAACCCAGCTGGTGAAACCTTTGCGAGGTGGACCCTGTTGGAGGAGGTGTGTCACTAAGGAGTGGACCTTGTGATTTTTTTTTAGTCCAGCCCAGCTTGCCAGTGCCGCCGCTGTCATGTGATGCCCAGCTGTCTTCTCCTGTCATGCTCTCCTGCCGTGACGTAACTTCCCCTCTCCAAACTGTAAGCTGGACATAAACCCTTCCCTTCCATAAGTTGCTTCGGCCTGGGTGTTTTGTGCCAGCCAAGATAAGAAGGCAAGTGTTAACTCATAAATACATGGTAACACATATTTATGAATTAAGATATTGAGTGCTTAGAATACTGCTTGGCACACACTGCAAATGCTCTGTGTCTTAGTCTCTGGCATATAAAAGTAGTCAATAAATGCTTGGTGTTGCTGTTAGTGTTCGTTAATATCATGGTCAGCAGCAGCGACATGACTGGCACTATGCTTGGATAACAAGGAGGGAAACAAAAAGGACATGTGTGGCCTCTTCCTTAGTGGAAAAGGAAAACTTGCAGCATGTGGGAATGCATCCTGCTGGTCACTGACTTTGGAATAAATGAAAGCTCTGGTGTCCCTTCCTCAGTGTGGTCTACCTGGAATAGATCAGCTGTTAACAGTATAACAATGATGGCACCCATCAAACAATTAGACTGAAGGATCACATTACCTATGTTTGGTGGTGATAACAGAAGCACAAAATGTAATGGACATGTAAAAGACAAAGGAAAACAAATCTACCTGAAATAATCATGATGGAGATACGTCATAGAAAAGATGCCATTGAAGATTTCCTTGAAAACTGGGATGAATTTTACACAACAAAATGTCATGTTGGGACCTTATGTTTCTAGAAATGATGGGGATATTGACTCTAGATTATGTCTCCACCAGAAGACTATATAGCTAGACAGCATATATATATATATGGGGCAACTGTTTTCAGATATTGTTCAATGGGTGGTGGAATTCCATGATCCTTTGGGGAAGGGGAACTCATTAAATGAGTTGCATGACTACCCCAGTTATCTGCATGGCAACACTTTTCTGGTCCCTGTACAATGAGCAGGAGCCCAGGCAGAGCATGGTGAGTCTGTTGAGCTGGTGACAAAGAGGGCAGGAGTCCTGACTATATGTGAGGTCTGTGCAGAAAGATCCTGCAGATGCCTGCTTGGGAGAGTCTCACAAGCCATTGGCTAAGATCTGGCCTGTTGTTGGGTAGAATACACAGCATGAGGCTTCTTAGTTGTTTCAAAATTGAGATCAGAACAAAGATATAGGAGCAGAGCACTTATAGGAGACTGAACTGGAATTTCTGTCTAGCCTGAGAAGACAAAATTTAATGACAATTCATTAACATCTCATGAATCCTGCTAAGACACACAAGCAAGTTGAGCCTAAAGAAGAGAGGCTCTACCCTAAGGTAAGCCATTTTTCAGATCTATCTGGACAAAGACCAACAGCAAGTTCTGACAAGATCTAGAAGAGAGTCATTTAAAGGCTGAGTTCCATCAGCCCGGGAAACAACAGGGGATTTTCAGGGATCCACTGTGAGGACGATACAAAGCCAAATCTTCATGCATTAGAGGACAATAGTCTGTGAACAGAAGCAAGAGACAAAACAAATTAACACTCTTCTGAGGAATAGAATGGACTCCTGGGATTCTCCAGTTTGTAATTAGCAATGTCTAGCATATAAGCAAATATTATAAGACAGACAGAGAAGAAAGAAATGAAATTATATGACTTCATGCTCAACTCTAAATGCTGGATTCATTAGATAAAAATGTTAAAGCATTTATGATGCATATACTGTAATATTAAATAAAAATATCTTTAAATAATTAAGGAAATGTCTTATCTTAATGAGTTTAATGAGTAAGTGGACAGAAAATCTCATAAGATGATGCAAAGATGGAGAAAGTTATGGAATTCAAAATTTGGGGTACTATTATATAATAACACTGTATTATATAATATTTGTTTTATATTGTAGTGTATTAAATTATCATATAAATTAAAGATCAATAAAATATTTTAAAATCTCATTAAAGGAATACACATTATAAAAAAAGTAACTTAAAATGTATAACTAAAAAGTATGCTAATTAAATTAATTTTCTTAGTGGTTGAACCTAACATTGGAGACAGCAGTTGGGGTAAAGCCTCCATGAACCTGAAACCTAGATGATAAAAAATTACACAGTTGAGCTCAAACCTCCTCCATGTAAGACCAGCTGACAGAAAACTGGAAAAAGCTATGCTGAATACAGTTCTCTGGGAGAGGGAGAAATCATCAGTAGAGATAAACAACAATGGATACTGTAAACCTTAAATATTGCCAGCCAGCCCAAATAAGCCAACAGGTGCAATAGTGGCACATCTGTCATGGGGGACACCAACTGCCCTCTAATTGGACTGGAGGCCCACTCTATGGGAGGAAATACATCCCTGATACTGAAAACCTACAATAGGGGTAGTCATGAGCCTTAGGGGTATAATGTCTGCTGCTGTCTGACTAAATGTATATACTATGCTCACCAAACTGTCTAGTAATCACTTCTCTTAATGGTCATACCCACATAGTAATGCTACTCTCACTTTACATTAGAGAAGCTTCTCTTTTTAGGTGGTGGTGACCTTGGGATGACTCAGAAGGCACCATGGTGCCAAGAAGAAGTGACAAAGGAGTGCTCAGCACTGCAGTATCTCTATCATATTTTCCAAGGCTCAGGGTCTATTGCAGAAGAGGTGGCAGAAAGAATGTAAGAGCCAAATGAAGGGTAGGACTCCTTACCACATGCTCCTCCAGACACAAAATGGCCTGGCTACCCATGACCTCACAGTGCCTGACACTACCTACCCAAGACCATCATAATAGGAGGAAAAGATGACATCAAAATAAAAGAGGCTGATTGAGAAGAGGAAGGAGTATAATAAAGAGAGGAATTGCAAAGGGGAAAGTGGAGGGAAAGAATTACCATGGTTTATTGCCTATGATTATGGAAGTTGTCAATAAAAAATGAAAGACAAAAATATTACACAGTTGAAAGGACAAAGGTGAAAAGATTAGAGAAAACTGATGACAGACATGCAGATCTGTGGGAAATCATCTCACTTATGTATAGTGGGTGTACCAACGTAGGTGAGAATGATAAGTAGGTCAAGAAAACAATTTAAACAGGAGATAAAATCTTCCAAAATTTGATTTAAAAAAATCAACTTAGAGATATGAGACCTTCAGCAAACCCAAAGAGATATAAATATGAAATCAAAATAACATCTGAGCACATTATATACAAAATTCTAAAAACAGAAAAAGATAAAGTATTGAAAATAATTGGGGCAAGAGAGGAGATATGCACAAAGGAAAAATACAATTTGATTGCTGACTGGTCAGAGAAAATGGAGACCAAAAGTCAATTAAAGGTATCTTAAAAGTAGTGGAAGAGAAATGAACAAGTCACAATTCCATATCAATTAAAAATAGTTTTTAAACAACAATAAATGAAGGCACTATTAGTTCATGCCTATGACCCCAGCACCCAGAATGTTGAAGTAGGATTACCAAGAGTTTGAGGTTAGCTTAGTCTACATAGTGAGTTCAAGGGGAGCCTGAGTGCCTGATCTACAGTATGAGACTCTGTCTAGAGCAAGAGTGAGAGAGAGAGAGAGAGAGAGAGAGGGAAGGAGGAGGGGGAGAGGGGAGGAGAGGAGAAGAGTGGAAAGAGGAGGGAGAGAAGTGGAGTGGAGAGGAGCATAGAGGAGAGGTTTGCAAGGAGATTGAAGCTTAGAGAAATCTGCAACAGCAAAATGCTAAAAGATGCTCTTCAGCCTGAAAGAACATGATTACAGATAGAAACCCTGGAGTGTCAGAATGAAAGCCCACTAGGAATGGTAACAAGTTCGTAAATACAGAAGGGTAGGATTGTTTGTCTTCCAAAAATTTCCTTCCGTGGCTGTTAAAGATTTAAAGCAAGAGAACATTATAAAGTAAGGTTTATAGCATATATAGAAGAGGGCAAAGGGGCTGGGGAGATGGCTCAGGGGATAAGAGTGCTTGCCACAGAAGAACGGGAGCCTGAGAAGGCCTGAGTTCAATCCCCCGGCACTCACATAAATAGCTGGTCATGGCCTAAAACTGCAGAGTTGCTGCGGCTTGCAAAACTGGCTATATGTGGAATTGGCAAGAGACGCCATCTCAATGAAATACAGAGATGAGTGTTTCTGACCTCTACCTGAGCAGTCATTGGATGCACACACTTGCATTCATCATGTAAACAAAACACACCATGGGGCTGGAGGGATGGCTTAGCGGTTAAAGCGTTTGCCTGCAAAGCCAAGGACCCAGGTTCTATTCCCCAGGACCCACGTTAATGAGATGCATAACGGGGCACATGCATCTGCAGTTTGTTTGCAGTGGCACTGGTGTGCTCATTCTCTCTCTGTCTCCCTCCCTCCTTCCCTAAAAATAAAATATTTTTTTAAAATACACCCTACACACAAAAAAGAAGAAAAAAGTCATGTGGAAAGCCATAAATAAAGGCACATAGATACAGATTCATAAATGAACAGATATACACATGCATGTCTCAGTATATGTACATTAATTTCTTAGTGCCACTGAGAAGTTTTTGGAGAAATGACAGCCACAATGGCCATAAGCAATATAGCTTCCAGCTCTTGATTTCCAAATGGAAAGGAACTAACGCTGCTGAGAGAAGTGATTGCTTCCAAGGACTGGGGAAGGAACATACAAGATGAAACACAGACTTCTCAAAATGCCAGAAAAATCAGGAAATGGTTTGCAAAGAATTAAACACAGAAGCTTATCAGAAATAGCTAACAATGGTCAATGGGGAAGAATTGGGCTAACAAAATGAATAACGGGCCCAAAATGGCCTCATACTACTTAAATTATTAGATACACAAATAAGTCAGATAGACCTGGGTTTACAGAAGAATTTCAATTGTGAAAGGGAAAAAATGGAAGGAAAGAAAGAAGAGGGACTTGAAAGGAAATCTGGCTCCTTCATTTCACTGTGTGTTGGGTTTTCCCACCACTTAACATACACTGATGTATATATTCTCATTAATTATAGAACCTTGTCCTGTGATTTCCCTATAGGTATAATTTAATATCAATTGCTATTGGCTCATGCATAAACTATTTACTAATGATATTTGCTGAGAAATATTTTCAAAATAGTATTTAATTTCCATGAGTATCATGTTCAATGTGTCAAATATCAATGGTTTACATAAATCATTACAAAATTAGAATAGTTTTGAGCTTATGCTTCAACAGTAAGTTTAGGAATAAATTCTGTATTGTAACGGTTAAGTTCTGTTGCCAATTTGATCAGATGAGGCATCCAGTAAAAGACATGCTCCTTGGGCTGGTCTGTGAGAGGGATTCTGGGAGGATTTAGCTGAGGGAGGAAGTTCTTCCAGAGTGGGTGGACCCTCTGGTAGAGGACTATATATAAACAAGCTCTGAGAGACATGGAATGCTTTCTGCCTGGATGCCCTTGACATTCACTAATGTGTGTATCTAGCTTCCCTCAGTTATCCTTTGTGGACACTGGAACCAAGTCTCATCAGTTCTCCAACATAGACTGATGGCCAGCAGTTCTCAGGGAATCCTCTAGGTCCTTAGTGCCAGAATGGGGCTGCCAAGGCATCCAGCCTTGTAGAGTGAGCAGTTCTGGGTTCTTAGATGCTCAAGTTTACAAGACAGCTTTGTCAGATTGACTGCTCATATCCTGTAAATGATCCAATAAATTGATTTATAATACATATGCATTATTTTGCTTCTTCTCCTCTGGAGACCTCTGGCTAACATATACCTTTGTATTTTAAAAAAAATACATTTATTTATTTATTTATTTAGCAAAGAAAAAGAGGAGGAGAGAGAAAGAGAGAGAATTGGCATGCCAGGACCTCCAGCCACTGCAAATGAACTACAGACGCATGCACCAACTTGTACATCTGGTTTATGAGGGTCCTGGGGAATCGAACTGAGGTCCTTTGGCTTTGCAGGCAAGCATCTTAACTGCTAAGCAATTCCTCCAACCCACACCTTGGTATTTTTAAAGTAATAACAATAATGTACTAAAGTTGTTTTCTACTTTAAACACCTTATTTATCTATTTTATTATTTATTTATTTGAGACAGAGAGAAGGAGAGAGAGAGAGAGTGAGAATGGGCACGCCAGGGCCTCCAGCCTCCGCATTCATCACTTGGCCATCTTGGCTGACTCCATGTCTTAGCTAGTGTGAATATGCCAGCAACAAACAAGGGTGAGCTTGCCTGTGTAGTGAACACTATTTAGGGTACATATCTACGAGCATTATGTGGGCTCAAAGGGTAGCTCTATTTTTCGATTTTTGAAGAAGAAAAGTATAGGCAGAGACAAGGGAGAGGAGCTTGCTTGAGGGACAGAAAGAAGTTCAAAAGGAGTGAATGAAGGAGAAGTGGGCATGGACAAGGGTGGTCAAGAACCCAGCATGAGGATTCAGGTTTCCCCTACCCCGACTTTCGATCTCAGGACACTCATGACTCATGGTGGGCATTATGGGAGGTGGATTGGATGAGTTGTGGCACCTTGGATTCGAGGACCAAGGAGAGAAACCATTAGTGACTAAGACAGGAACTGAGGCAAGAGACAACCCGCAGGAGGGGATTAGCAAGGAGGTGGCACATGGCGGGTGACGGAGCTCCGCGCCAGCCCAAGTGGTGGCAAGTCTAAGTCCCTTAGCTCTCTCAAAATGAAATCGGTCCTAACATCTCAACTTCCTCTGGCTATTAAAAAATTAATTTTGTATACCCAATTATAGAGACATTACATGGCACCAGAGCCCCCTTTTAATTAGGAAGGAGTGATATGCCTGTGGCACCAGCTTGTTCAAATTCTCCTCTATGACCCGCAGACCTGAAAGGCATTTCAAAATAATGACTCCCCTCGCATGATTGGGTACCAACTGCCTTTCCACATCATGTTGGATGGGAAATTTGTTTTTGACCCTGACAGCCTTCCTCACAGCTGACCAAAATTTCTAATATACATTGCAGTCATCCATGAATCTGAAGTTTACCCCTAATCTTGCTATTCTTTTTTTTTTTTTTCCTACAGCCCTGGAACAGGCTAATTTTCTTTATCCTAATGAGATCCAAGCTGCAGAGTGAACCACTCTGTTTAGTGTCTGCTGGTAGCTTGAACAAGAGGATATTTTCTCATGTCATGGCATGTGTTAGTACTCAGACAATCAGGGGAATGACTGGCAGGGTGCTCGCTTGCTGAATACTTAGTGAGTCTGGGAATGATCCAAGTCATCCCTCCATGGGGAGTTGTTAGGATAAAGAAACATTCCAGAATCATTTTCTATCGAGAATGTGCTAATGACTCCACCTCTGAGTTTCAAGTACTTATCCATCCAAGAAATAATTATTAAGCCCCATTGGTATGTTCTGGGCCCTGTTCTCTTTGTCAAGGACCACCAAAATTAGGAGCCCTGGGAAGTCCTAGGGACAGTCGATGATACGATCCCATCGGAGTTCCCAGAAGATATCACAGCTGCTAATCCACTCGTGGAGAATGTAGCCAGTGGGCATACCAGGCAAAGCCTAATGGGTGCTCCTGGCACCTGGGGCAGGGAGAATCTTGGCTCAGAGTTCCTGATGCCCTGCTGTGTTGGCATCTAGAGGTTTCCTTTTGCTCTCAGGAATCAGTTCCTGAGCTTTGGCTTTGTGGACACTGGGAGGAAACCAATAAGCAAAGGCACGCGCCTTTCCTCTTGCCTGAGTGTCCTCCCCTGTAGGAGTTCCTCTTCTCCCCAAAGCTTTCTTGGTCATCCTCCCTTCCTCCTTCCTTTCCTCTACCCCCTTTATTTCACCTCAGATGGTACCTTTTTCACAAAGCCTTGCTGAAAACCCAAGGCAGAGCTACTCTGACCTCAGAGCTCTCTCAATTCTTGCATGTTGTAGAAGTGGCATGTAGCTGAGCTGAAGGCATGGGTGGGTGCCTGGGAGCTGTGTACATAAAATCCATGCAGGAGCCCATCAGTGTGCAATGCTAGAGAAACAGATGGATCATTTGTTCATTCAGCATACACTTCTGAGCTCTGGGTAAAGATATTTGGTTGAGAGTGATGGACGCAATATTGGCCTGCATAGCAGTAAACAAGTGTTGGGTGGGAAGGCTGCTCTCTCACCTGAGCATGCTTCCAGAACACAATGCAATATGGCACTGGCGACCACACCACATGTGTCATTGTGACCTGATTGTTCACTATTAGGAAAAGGCTTGGAATACACATACATAAATGTAAACATGCATACACACAGGTTAATACATACACAGGTTATACATTATGACGTATATATGGATAGATATAGATTAATAGCAAAACTCTATTGGTATTTTCATGCACAGAACAGGGCCACAATCTAGTCTACTTTTGTATAAAATATTTAAAAAAAGAAAGAAATTTTGAGGGAGAGAAAGAAGTTCAAGATGAAAGATGAAGGAGTGCCACCGGGCGTGGTGGCGCACGCCTTTAATCCCAGCACTCGGGAGGCAGAGGTAGGAGGATCACTGAGAGTTCGAGGCCCCCCTGAGACTACATTGTTAATTCCAGGTCAGCCTGGACCAGCGTGAGACCGTACCCTGAAAAACCAAAAAAAAAAAAAAAAAAAAGAAAGATGAAGGAGTGAAGGAAGAAGTGGGCATGGACAGGTGTGGTCAGGAACCCTGCATAAGGATTCAGACTTCCCCTACCCTCGACTTTCGATCTCGGAATGCTCATGGCTCATGGTGGGTTATATTTGTATATCAAAAAAAAGGTTTTCTTTTTTCATGATGGACTGTATATATGCCATGGTGAGACCAGAAAGCATAGAGCGGGGAGGAGCCAGAGCTACTCTTGGTTAACACCCTCTCCAGAGACCTCACCAGGGTCTCCCGAGAACAGCATTAATTCCTTTTGAGGGCTGCACCGAAGAAGTTTTATGTCTCTTCAGCTAACAGCAGCACATGTGCTTTTCTGGATTTCCCCCCGCCCCCCACTTATTTCCCCAGAGGATAGTGGGGAAGACAAGCAAGTCTGCTGCTCACCGTGGAAATACAGAGGAGGGGGATTAGGCTGATCAAGTTGAATCCACAGTATTGATCCCAGTGAGAATTTCAAAGAGGGTTGTTTTGCCAGAGTTTCTCTTTAAGCACTTGTCAGAAAATTTCAGACCACTTCTGTCAATTCCTAGGTCTTTGGGGCACCTAACTTGGAAGAAATTTTTAACTTCAGCCTGACTTTATTATGGCGGTTTCCAGATTCCTGATCAATGAGTTGCATGGCTTGGTAAGTTTCATGTAAGTGAGAAGTGCTGTCACATGGATGTGGTTTGTCTACCAAAGGCTGGTACCTTACGAGGCTGGACCCCAATGGGGTAGTTTTAAGAGGTGGGTTTTATGGAGAGGTGATTAGGTGGAGATGCAGCCCTCAGAAGGAATTAATGTTGCTCCCGTGAGACCCTGGTCAGTTCTTTGGAGAGGGTGTTATCCAAGAGCAGTGCTGCCTTCTCCCCGCTTTCTGCTTCCTTGTCTCACCATGGGACGTCCCTTACTGGCACCTTCTCCCTTCATTACGATGCCATCCACCATGGGGTGCTCATTAGTTCAAGCTAATGTCAGTACTGTGCCTTAAACCTCCACAGGCGTGAGCTACCAAGTCTCTTTTCTTTAAACAATTTTTTTAAAAAATTTTATTTATTTATTTGAGAGCGACAGACACAGAGAGAAAGACAGATAGAGGGAGAGAGAGAGAATGGGCGCGCCAGGGCTTCCAGCCTCTGCAAACGAACTCCAGACGCGTGCGCCCCCTTGTGCATCTGGCTAACGTGGGACCTGGGGAACCGAGCCTCGAACCGGGGTCCTTAGGCTTCACAGGCAAGCGCTTAACCGCTAAGCCATCTCTCCAGCCCGTCTCTTTTCTTTAGGAAGTACCCAGCTTCAACATTTTGTTGTGTTCATTTTAAATGCACTAATACAAGGGACAAGGGGTGTTTTGAACATGTGTGTGACCCCCTAGAGAGTCCAAGAGGCAAAGGCTATGGGGCTTAGGGCTGAAGGTGAGATGTATCTACCCCTGCCAGCCAGCAGGCCAAGCTCAGCTTGCAGAGGAAATCACAGAGACTTGCCGCCCTGAGTAAACTCCAACTTACAGTGATCCTCCTACCTCTGTCTCCCCAGTGCTAAAATATATTCTGAGAGGTCTGGGATCCTCTGGCCCCAACAGGGAATAAACCAGTACCTTGCAGACGATCAGCAAGGATCAAGAAGACCTTGAATGTGAAGGCCAGGAGAGAAGTAGCGCAGATTGGGGCGGGGGGTGGATGATCACAGACTTTCACTCTGGGGAAGGGAAAGAAAGGAGCATTCAAAGGAAGACATGATGTTTGAGTAAACCTGAAAGGGAAAGCAGCAAGTCAGATGAGTAGGACCTTGGCATTTCACACAGAGGCAGCAGCATGTGCAAAAGCGTGGGGTGAGAGTGGCTCCATGCAACAAGCTGCAAGCCATCTTTCCGGGATGGAGTAGTATGATTTTAGCAATGGGAGATGGCGGGTGTGGCCCGGGGGAGAGGTCCTGACTGCATTGTTGGTACCTTTTAAACCCAGTGCAGTGGATTACCAATGCTGGAGTCTTTCTGGGTGATCTTGAGCAAGTTACCTTACCTCCCCAAGCCTCAGTGTTCTCATCTCTACACTGTATGATAGCAGTGCCCACCTCACAGACTTGTGGATGAAACAGTGATTCGTACCATGCACAAAGCCCTCACAGACTTCGCATTCTCGGAGATAACACTCAGAAAGTGTTTGGCCCAATGACTAATGTGCAAGTTCTAAAACTTTTCTAACTAGTCTTCATCTTCACTCACATCGTTAGTGTTCCTCTTTAGCTTCTCTCAAAAAGAAAAACAGAAAAGGATTTCCTGAATCTTCTGGGGATTCAAAAAACTAACCTTGTGGGCAACCAAGTGATTCTAGCTTTCGTACGCTATACCCCAGCACAAGGTATTGCCTCCCGTGACTATTAAAAAGTGAATTGCTGTGGTTTGAATGTGTGTTTGCGATTAAACTTCACATTCAAGAACCAGCTGGTGGAGCCTTTGGGAGGTGGAGCCTTGATGAAAGAGGCGTGTCACTGGGACTGGAACTTGGGATTGATCCGTCCAGACCTACTGGGTGTTCACTAGCTAGCTTGCTCTTATTGCTATCTCCCAGCTGATGTGACAAGATGTCATGCTTGAATGGCTATTTGCTCATCCCATGCTTTCCCTAACATCATAGACTTGTGTTCCCTCAAAACTGGAAGCTAAAATAAACTCTTTCCATCCACAAGCTGCTTGCGTTGGGTGTTTTATCCTAGCAGTGAGAAAGAAGGTCACTGCTACGTTCATTTATTTCTCTTTTACTTGGCAAATTAAAGACACAATTGACAAAGGTGTAAAGTTATTTGTGTAAGGAAACTGGCTCCTATACATTGATGAGAATGGACTGCAAGAAACTTTCCATGCTCTCCTGAGCTTTAAGGAAGTGGTCTGTTCATCTGATACTTGCCAAAAGCCACAAGTAAAATATGAACAAATGAATCCAGCGTGAGTTTAAAGAATGAAAGCCAGTATCAGTTCCAGAAGGAGATAAGGGTATAGGGACACAGAAGACAGAGAGAGAGAGAGAGAGAGAGAGAATGTGTGTGTGTGTGTGTGTGTGTGTGTGTATAAAACATGTCAGACATTAGACATGTTCAGAGCTTGCAATACTGGAGCCAGCCAATGTAAGGGAAATCTGTAAATATTAGGAAGGGAGGTGTGCTGTCCAATCCTCAGTGAGTCACATATGTGACACATATTGGGTCAGACCAATGGGATAGGATACTGGCTCCATTGTGCCTTAGCTGTGGGACCTTGAGCAAGTTACCTCGCCTCTCTGCACCTCATATCATTGTCTGTACAATGGAAATAGTAGTAGTTTCTTCCTCACAGAAGTGCTATAATAATTAAATGAATTAATATTTATAAAGACATTACAACAGTACCTGGCAGGGCATGTGAAGTAAGATAATAAAATCAATGTCTTCTACAAAGTAGGACTTGATACCACTGGCACTCAATGCTAAAGAGTATAGAAAGTATTATATTATAGTTATTACTACTTTCTGACTAGGTTTGCTGGGTACAACAAATAAAAAAAGAAGGTTTTTCCCAGGGTCAACTAGACCGTCAAACCATGGAGGAAGCCTCAGAGAGAGGAAGACACAGCAGACCACAGTGGGAGCCAGGAGTCATGAGGGAGCTGGGGCAGACAGCCAAGAGCTGACAGATGGACCTTCATGTCTTCTACTTACTGCAAGATGATTCGACCCTGTGGGCATTTGAACATGAAATGTCACCTGTAGCCTCAAGTGTTTGTAATTAAGCTTCATCCTCAATCCCCAGTAGGTGGAACCTTTGAGAGGAAGAGCCTTGCTGGAGGAGGCGTGACACGGGGTGGGCCTTGGAGTTCATTAGTCTAGCCCTGCTGGATGTTCAGAGCTGGCTCACTCTCTTGTTGTGAGAAGATGTGACACCCTGGCTTAGAAAGCAGAGGTAGGAGGATCACAGAACGTTCAAGGCTACCCTGAGACTACATAGTGAATTCCAGGTCAGTCTGGGCTAAAGACCTTACCTTGAAAAAAAAGCAAAAACAAAAACAAAAATAATTAGTAAAGTACAAGATGTTTCCACTGAGAGTAAATGAGTAAAAAGCATATAGAATTCTCAATATATCTTACAACTGTATAAGCACCAACAGAAACTTTAACTCAAGAGAGAGCAATAAGAACAGTGTGATTAAAAGAAAATCCTACTTGTCTTCCTTGTTCGGATTCCAACCCCCACAGCAGGGAACAGGTGACAATAAACTTCATGTATCAAAATTAGACTTCCTACAAAAGACACACCGTCCATTATGCATGTGCGGACACAGAGGAGAGAATGGTACATGGACCCTAGAGGGGCCCTTTGCTTCAGAGCTGCGCTGTGGTGCATGGCTGTTCTCCAGTTTCGCAACTCTGAATCTTCACGTACCGCAAACCAACCCAGCTCAGGAGGAGACCCACAGGAGCCAGGTTCAAAACAGACAAAATGAACTCTGGCGCCAGGGTATCATGGTAACTAAGATCAGACAATTTGTTTTTTGTTTAAAAACAAAACAAACGAACAAAA
This sequence comes from Jaculus jaculus, assembly GCF_020740685.1. Classification (NCBI taxonomy): domain Eukaryota; kingdom Metazoa; phylum Chordata; class Mammalia; order Rodentia; family Dipodidae; genus Jaculus; species Jaculus jaculus. The sequence continues at coordinate 34,395,490 of NC_059107.1, read as the reverse complement.
AATAAAACAGCTGTAAGGGCTGAGGAAATGACTCAGGGGTTAAAGGAGCTTACTTGCAAAGCCTGACGGCCCAGATTCAATTCCACAGGATCCACATGAAGCCAGACACAAAAAGTGGCACACACATCTGTTTACAGCAGTAAGAGGCCCTAGCATGCCTACACACACACACACACACACGTAAATATAGATCTTTGTGGCTCTGGAAAATTTTCTTAACCTGTTTGAGTTTATTTCCCTGCCTATATTAACTACATTAGCTTTAGCTTGAAGAGAAAATGACAAGAGATTTCAGAACAACTAAAGTAGATTATGATGATGATGATGATTTCTGTGTGTGTGTGTGTGTGCATGTTCCTGTCGGTGCCAGTCATCCAGCTTTCAGGTCATTCCCAGCAGGTTCACTTCATTTGAGGCAGGGCTTCTTGCTCTGGAGTCTTAAGTCTGCTATTCTTTGCTGGGATTACTTTTGGCTTCTAGAATTTTCCATGAGTTCTGGAGATTGAACTCAGGTACTCCAGCTCAAGTGAGGAGCACTTTATCCACTGAGCCATTACTCTCCAGGCCCCGAGTTTGGTGGATTTTTAAAGGCTGGCTTTCATCTTACCAAAGCTTTGCTTAAATAACAGCTAATGGATTTTACAAAGGTGTGACACAGAAGAACAGCGAGAACAGGGAGTCAACATGAGAGAGTCGACAGGGAGGAGAAAGACATTGTTTCTACTACACAGAAACCTGCTAAAGAGCAGTAGCAGACTGAGCAGGGAGGTCAGAAACAAAATACTTGTACTTTGTAAAAAAAAAAAAAAATGCATATGGAATTTTAGTAACTCAAAGTTCACTTTTACAATGAGGCACTAATCCCCAAGAAAGGACAGTGCCTGGCCCACCGAGACACGCAGTGAGTAGGAGAGTGCCCGACCCCAGCTGCTCCCACAAGTACAACGTTGAGCTACCATGCAAATCCTCTTCCATGACTTCACAGATTGCAGGAGCTTCCCCAGGGCCGGCCATCAGCAGGATTTTCTGATTTTTTAGAGTCTGAGACTCCTGGGACATGAAAACTGAAATGAAGCTTCCTGAACTGGAAAGGAAGTGAGAGGTATTGAAGACCAGGAAGAGCAGCGGGTTCCCTTTGCGGTCAAACAACCTTGTCAGGTCACTTGGTCTCCCCAGGAAGCAGTCTTATAAGTGCAGAGCCACAGTCCGGGACAGAGAGAACATGGCTCTTGGGTTTGGAAGCCAACGGAGGCGGCAAAGGAATCTCCTGCTTCTCTGGTCCCAGGAGACAGCCCACAGCTAGGAGCCTGCATGAAGTACAGTAAATGAATCTTGCCTCTTATGGGTTCTGCAACATTCCTGACGTTGATTACTGTCTCCCACAGTGCGAGCAGGAAGGTTGTTTGTGGTGATTTCAATAACATAACGGTTATACGCTGAATCACACGTGAGCTACTTACAAAGCCGACTGTGATGGGAACCAGGCTGTCGAAGGCCGAGGGAGGCCCAGATCATGCTTCTAACTTCAAGCCGATGAGAAAACAGCTCCATTTCTGGAGAAGGAATTCTGTCTCTTCAGGCTGTGTGCTTTTACTGTCAGCCATGTCCCTGCAGAGCAATGGAATTTGACAGGCCTGCCGCTGTGCACGCCCTCGTTTTCTCCTGGGGATAACTGGCATTTGGATAGTGTTGTTTGGAGTGCAAACTTGGGCAGAGGGAACTGACCTGGCCATGGGATCCTGACATCTTCAAGATGAATTCCCTGCATTATATAACAGGTTCCTGGCTTCCTGCAAGTGGAAGTGTCTGCGCGTGAAGCTCAGAAACACCAGGGGGCGCTGCAGGGAGACAAAGAGCCTTTGGTGTCCAGACTGCTTTGGCCAGGAAGGCCTGGAAACCAGCCTTCCTGGAATGAAGCCACCAATGGGTGCATAGCCAAATGCAGATCACTGGACGTCTCAATTAAAGAGACAGGGGCTCTTTAAAGAGACAGTGATTGTCCCATTATGAAGGGCCAGAGCCTCTGAACTCTCCTTGCCTTGGGACCATACTGAGGTCCAGAGCAGAGCAAGGTCCTCTCAAGGTCACAGGGAATTGGAATCTCTCTTCGCACTATCATCAGACCTCAATGAGTCAATTCCAGAGCTAAATTTACAAACCCGTATTTTGTGTTCTCTCTGATCTCTCACACATCATAGTCTCGGAAAAGGCCAAACGAGCATGATGCTTGCTCCTGCAATCAGTACTCTTTGCACCTCTTTCACTTCCCATCAAACCTATCTATTTTTTTAATTATAAGAAACATTTTATTCAGATCTTACCTGCATTTGAAACAAACAACAACAACAAAAAAAACATAGAGGAGGTTGCCATCAAACCCATCTCGACAAGTGCTAGGAGCGCTCTCTCTGTTTTCAAACGCAGTGGTCATCCCGACCGTGCTACTCCACGCCACGAGTGACAATGTATGGTCAGGAGCTAGCCTGTCTCCCTGGAGCAAGTGTAAATGAGCAAACTTGTTCCCCACCATCTGCACATCCCCGTGCGCACCAATTCCAACTTTCTCATGGCCCTCGACATCTGGTCCAACGAACACCCCTTGCATCTTCCGTCCCAGAGCTAAGGTGTGAGTCCCACACACTGGTGTAGTGAAGTTTGACTTGTATTTAGTGTAAATGTACTCAGATTTGTGAGAATCCATACAGTCACTATTATGTAACTACAAAATAAATCTGTCTTTTGAAAAAAATGATTACAGCGTATATTATATGTACATAAATTCCTCCAGTGAATCCCCAATATTTTACCAAAGATCTCCCTGTCTGGCCACACAGCTGCTCCTTTCTCCTGCTCATTGCTGGTGATGACCACATCATCCCGCCTTTAAGTGGGGACACAGCTGTATTGTCAGCACATAGAGAAGGCTCCAGATAGCACCGGTGCTCCCAGAAGATACCTTCCAGAGATCCTGTCCCAGAGGCCCACAGCTGATATGGGTTAGAAACAAGAGAGCCTTCTGTTTGTTGGTTGGTTTGTTTTAATCATAGGAAATTAGCTAAGGACCAGCCCATAGAAACCTTGCCTGCCCTGGTAGGACTAGAACCCATGTCTGATCCAGTCTCATCCAAGATGGCCATAAGCAACAACCACTCAGCAGCTATTCCCACTTCTTCTGCTCAGCCTACCTGTGGGCCAGCGCCTCCTGAGTCAGCCTTTTGAGCTCACCAGCAAATCAGATCTCTCTTACACCCCTGAGCAGGATACAATGAGGCTCACCTTAAGAGGATCTCTGATCCATATAATATAAGTGTGCCTGGCACGTGTGTGTAACTCCCTTGGCCCCCTTTTGTCCCTTGGTCCTTGCCCCCTTGTGTTTTATTGGCTTTTTGTCCTTTTGGTAAGCTCTTGGCTCCTTCCCTATGTGAAGAGGATATTTTCTGAGTCTCCTCTTGCCTACTCCCAGCCAGACTGGGATTTCTTTTTTGTGTGGGTGCTTTCCTGCCTTGTTTGGGGTGGTTCCTGCTTTGCTTTCCACATGTGGGTGTGGGTATTGGGGGGTGTGTGCTCAGACCTATTTTTTATGTGGAGGAGATTTTCTCCATCTCCCCTACCTGGCTGGGAAGGGGGAGGATTTCTTTTGCTTGGGGCTTTGTCCAGCTTACCTTTTTTTCTAAATCCTAACACTCCCTAAAATAAATCTCATAGTTCATAATTGACTTTTCTCTGAGGTTATATTTTCAAGTTTTTTGATAACTTAGACAAGAACCTAAAGTTGGGGGTCTTTGAGCCTGGGGGCTTCTGCATATTTATGGATATCTAATGCCTCCCTGGACTTCAAATATCCTGCAAGGCTGTTCCTGCTCGGCATGAGCAGAGCAGCTGGTACTTGCCCCTCTCCCAGCCCACCCCAGTGGCAGTACTCAGCTCAAGGTGCCTCCAATTATCTTCATGCCCATGGTCTACCAACCCCTCTTCATTCTTGTTCCTAGATTAAGGAAAAAGACTTTCTAGACACCTGCCCCTATCCAACACTAGTATTGTTCCTACTCTGGAATTGACATCTTCCAGAGTTAATAATGGAAGCCTCTGCTTCCCCAGTAAGACACCCACATATGAAAAGGAAGATCCTAAATATCTGAACTTAGTAACATCTGCCCTGCTATAACAACAAGTAACCACACAAGAGTTGTGTCAGGGACCAACTCATCCTGTCTAAGTTTGGCCCACACCCTCACCTTTTCTCTCTACCAAGAGATGAGTTAACAAATGCTGCTCTCACTGCTGTTCTGCCAACCTCCTCCAGGGAGAAGGCGGTAGACGCTGAGGAGATGAAAACCCATCCGAGCAGAAATTCAGAGAGCGCAACACTAGAGAAACTTTATAACATGCCTTCTAAGGCTCAGGGGACATTGTGGAAGAGAAGGTGGATAGACTATCAGAAGCGCATGATGGGACGGTGTATCCTGAAACATTGCCCCCCAACTGGTGAGACTGACTGGTACATTCATGGCCCCACAGTGAGTACCAACAGCCCCACTGAGAAGGGCCCTCAGTGGAGTGGGGTCGGGGGAGAGAGAATATAAGAGTATAACCCGGCAGGAATATGACCAATATGCCACATGCTCATACTGTAAAGTTCATAATAATAAAAATAATTATTAATAAAAAGAAAGACATGAGCTAAGGTCAGAGGCATTCTTCACCTTGTGTGGTTTGTCACCCTTCCTCCATGAGTAGATGGCACAGGGAGATGGCATTACTTTCCAAGAACAGAATGGGTGACCCAGGCCCACAGAGAGAGGAGACAGAGGGAACAAAGTACACCCGATGGTCCCTGCCATCCTGGCCAGCTGCTTTTCCAGAGCTTAGTGCTCATGTGGATGAAGCATGTTTCCACGGAGAATGCACAAGTGCTCACGTGCCTAAGTTGTCTGGCTGGAGGGGCCCCACCAAAGAGACAGTACTTCCTGAAACCCAGGAGGTTCCACCACAAGGAAGCTCTGCAGGATTCATTCAATGACACTGAAACCAGAACTGGGACTGGAGAGATGGTTTAGCGGTTAAGGCATTTGTCTGAAAAGCCAAAGGACTTTGGTTCAATTCCCCAGGACCCAAGTAAGCCAGAGGCACAAGGTGGTGCATGCATCTGGAGTTTGCTTGCAGTGGCTGGAGGCCCTAGTGCACCCATTCTTTCTCTCTCTGTCTCTCTGTCTCTCTCTCTTTCTCTCTGTCTGCCTCTTTCCCTACCCCCCCCCAAAAAAATAAATAAATAAAATAAAATAAAGAAAGAAAAGAAAAGAAAAAGAAAAACACTGTAACTGCCTTTGGCTCCTCAAATACCAGAATTTCTAACTTCTCAATATCTATGCTGTATTTGCACCTGCTGTCACTGGCTACACTCCCTGAGCAGTTCATGGGGAGATGTCCACAGGACTGGTCTAGATTCTTTAATCCATAAGGAGTTGCTGGAAATGCTGTGCTTTTTTTTTTAAAGGCATAAGACAGCAGGATATAGCATGTCTAAGCATTAATGTACAGTCTTTGGAAAATTAAAAACCTTTAAGGTAAAATAAAATAGAAATATGGCCTAATTTAGCACATCAGTTTGTGAAAAATACTTCCAGTTTTCTTTTTGCACAAATAAAGAAACAGATGTCTGGGGCTAAGTTAGTAGGAGATAAAGACTTAATGTTCGACATTTTTATATACCTTCAGAAACTGGAAAGTTCATGGCTTTATGATGCTGAGAGTTAAGGAAACAAGCAGTTACTTTAAATGCATAGGTAAGTCAGATCACACCACGCATACACACCACACTATCCCTTGAATTGGACCAAGAGCTACACTGTGAACATCATTTCTCCTTACCTTGGTTCCCACCATTTCTTTTTTTTTTTGGTTTTTTGAGGTAGGGTCTCACTCTGGTCCAGGCTGACCTGGAATTAACTCTGTAGTCTCAGGGTGGCCTTGAACTCATGGCGATCCTCCTACCTTTGCCTCCCGAGTGCTGGGATTAAAGGCGTGCGCCACCACGCCCGGCGGTTCCCACCATTTCTAGGCAACACTATATTGCTGGACATACCTTGGTCTCTAAGAGACCCACTACTTGGTCCAGACCTGCTGTAATCTCTGTGTGCATGGAGCCATCTGAAGGATTCTGAGTGCTCAAAATGGCACTGAGGTGAGAAGTTGTTGAAAGGAAGGGCTTCATACGGTCTCCCAGGAGTATAGAAACAATGTCCCTTGGTCACCAGCTTGTACCATAGAATTTGATCACACATCTAACAGAAGCCTGAGACAGGAAACGACCAGGAGGGGCGGCCCCTCTGCTGAGTGACACGCCACACTTCCCCAGTTTGGCCACCACGGGTCCTGCCATCCCCAGGATGAGCTCTGTCCAAGAGAACCCTTGCCTTCATAAAAGGAAATATGTGAGTTCACCTGCCCATCTAAGAGAAATACTGGCATGAGTCTAAGGCCAGTGAGCAGTAAGCTTTCACACCCAACAGAGACATAAATGATAGGCCAGCGAGAAGGGTAGAGCCCTTTGTGGTCCTCCGGAAGGTGACTATGTTCACTGTCACCAACCGCATTTCAATACTCCTGTCTCCCTTGGGACCTCTGTTGGCTGAAATGGACTGCTCTTAAAATGTGAATTTAGAGCTAGTCGTTAAAGACGGTAGATAAGAGTAGGGCATGGTGGTGCACGCCTTTAATTCCAGCACTTGGGAGGCAGAGGTAGGAGGAGCTCTGTGAGTTCAAGGCCAGCCAGAGAGTAGAGTGAATTCCAGGTCAGCTTGGACTAGAGTAAGATCTTACCTCTAAAACAGAACCAGCACAAAAAGACATTAGGTAAGAGAAATGGTTGGCCATTGGGTTAATCCATCTGTCCGTTTGGGAGCTTGCTCTCCTTAGTTGAGGGGGTCTGTGAACTGCTCCTCCCTTTCTTCCTTTTTTTCTCCTAATTCTCTGTGCTACCCTGATGTGACAGCTGCCTCAGGGAGAGATAAATGAGACCCTTTACATGTCATCTCAACACTGTGCATAGCACATCACGAGCTCTGACCAAACATATCTATTCTTTCAGAGTTTGAATTTCTGAAGCCTTCAATGGTATCCTACAAGCAGTTCCAGCCTCAAGAAATGTAGAATATAAGAAACCCCACAGACCTAACTTCATTCATAGCATTCTGTTCTTCATTGATGTGGTCTGAGAGCCCTTCTGTTTTGATCTGGGTTGACATGGAAATAGGTTGAGGGGGTATAATCTTCCAATAAAGAAAGTACATATGAGAGCATATGTTGGATTTATTAACCCACAGATCTCCACAGTGACCACTAAGTTATTATTTCCGCTGTTGTCTCCAGTGCTCGGTGGGGAAGCTACCAGCAGGATTCACAAGATGAGGGGGGACGTTGGACCTGAGGCAAAGCAAACACTCTCTCCCTCTGCTCCTCTTGCCAATGTCACTGAATTTATTGATGGCATAATTGGAAAGTTTGGCTTTTAGCCAGGTGTTATCTTCTAAAGTGGGGGCGGGGGGTGATGGGAAAGCCATAAAAATGTTAATCGCTCCCCACGCATACTCAAGGCCACCTGCCCTGTGCACGGTGCCCCATCCATCACCGCAGCCTCTGGTGCAGTGAAGGCGGAAGGCTTCCCCGGCAGCTCCCAGGAAGAGGGAATCGTAAAGGGCTGATCTCCTCCAGCGCCTAGAGAGCCTGCTTTCCTGAGGAACAGCTACGGCATAAACCTCAAGCTACTTCCAAGGCTGGGGAAACTCCATCCTCTCAACTCGTAAGCACCGGGTCCCTCTGAGACTGCACGGTGAAGCAGTGGCTGGGGAAACCACATCCGCGACTCCACAAGGACAGAGGCACTCCACCCCATCTGTCAGGGCCACAAGCCCAGCACCCGCCGCACAGCAACTGGCACAGAGCAGAGTATTCAGAGCCCCGCCTCTCTGGAGGCTGTCCTCATTCCTCCTCTCTGACACCTGCAGACACATGCAGAGAAACACAGGTGTGCGCAGTGGCTCAAACAAACACAGCCACGCACACCGCACAGACCTGTGCAAACACACACACGTGTGCCTGACCACATAGACTCCTCATTAGCCTATGTACACGACACCCTTCACCAACTCGCAACAGAGGCTAGAATTGTTATTGATATTATTATTTTCATGGGTTTAATACTTCTCTGGAGAAAATGGAGTGGCATATTCCAAGGGGGACAGGAGAGATGCTATTTTGTTTTGCTAATTTTCCATTTATATCAGAGAAGTCATAGTACTTTTCTAAGCCAATCTCTTCACTTTAAACGTGGGGAAACTGAGGCCCAGATGGGAAATGGAATTGGTTCAGCAAATTAGAGTTTCTCAGGAATGAACTTCGTCTTGGTTTCCTGCTGGGGAAGGCTTCTCAGCCATCATATCCACCATGGTTATATGATGTCTGAGGAAAACTGGGCCCTGGCATCGGTTGTCATTCCCTAAAATGCCTCTTCTCCCTTCTTTATGTGTGTGTGTGTGTTTAAAAACAATATTTTATTTGTTTATTTGCACACAGAAAGAAGAGACACAGAGTGAGAGAATGGGTGTGCCAAGGCCTCTAGCCAATAAAAATGAACTTCAGATGCATGTGCCACTTTGTGCATCTGGCTTTACATGGACACTGGGGAATCGAACCCCGGTCATTAGGTTTTGCAGTCAAGCCATTTCTCTAGCTATTCTTTTCCATTCTTTTTTTTAAAAATTTTTTTGTTTATTTTTTATTTATTTATTTGAGAACAACAGACACAGAGAGAAAGGCAGAGAGAGAGCATGGGTACGCCAGGGCCTCCAACCATTACAAACGAACTCCAGATGTGTATGCCCCTTGTGCATCTGGGTAACATTGGTCCTGGGGAATCAAGCCTTAAACCAGGGTCCTTAGGCTTTACAGGCAAATGCTCCAGCCCTTCTTTTCCATTCTTAATGTTTTAGCCAAGTGAAAGGAGGCAACAGAAAGGGAGAAGACTGGGATGCCCAGGGAAGATGAGCTTCACCCATGTGCTCTGGGAACTGAGTGTAATGGCATTTCAGTACAGGGGACCTGCTTCCTGTACATTCACCAAGTCAGCTACTCCTTTGAATGCTGGTTGTATAAGAGAAAGTGTTAAGCCACGATGTCATTTTCTAAGTAGTTGGACATAAACACTCCCTCTGTGTTGAGCAGAATGGTCGAGGAGGAGCACTGTGAAGGCAACAATTGTTTGTGCCCCAGCCTGTCATAACTGGACTCTCCAGGGAGTTTTCTGTCCAGCCCAGCCCAGATGATGCTGTCGGTCCACCAGCCTGCCTGCTCCTTTCCTGACCCATAGTAAGTGCTCATAAACCTTATGTCACATGCTGTCTTTCAGGAAGCTACCCCACTGGCCTAGATAGCTGGGCTGTGGACACTGTGGCAGATAACATAATAAGGAAAAGAGCTGCCCTGTTTATTGAACATGCATATTTGCCAGATACACATTAAGCATGGACACTGGCTTAACTTTAAAACTATGCCAACAGGGCTGTAGAAATGGCTCTGTAAAGACTTAAATGCCTAAAAGTTGTGTCCAGTTTTGGCTTTGTGCATGAACCATGCCCTGTATGTGCAAATCATTTGGAATACTTTTGAAGGAATAAAAATCATACATCTCTGAACATGGAAGGTCCCTCTGGGTTATTTGATTGTCATTTAATCCTACTCAATAGAAGCTGATTTGGTACAAGTGGGCTTTGGGGTCCTGTTGGGGCTCCAGAGGTGTAGACCACAAGAGTGTGGGAAGACAGCTTGTGCTGGCTTTAGACCATAAGGCAGATGTGCACACTATTTTTTTTTCTGGCATTCACTTTGCTCTTGTTGTCACATCCCAGACTCACACTCCTGCCACTGTGTGTGAAGCCATTCCAGTCTTAAAAGTGTTAGGAACAAGTGTGATTACTTGTGGCAGGTCTGTCACCATGGAACCCAAGGCATTATCCTTCCCTTGTGTGTAACATGCATACAGAGTCATTCAATTGCCTTAGAACAAAATCATTTTTAACCTTTGGGAAATGTAAAGATAGGAAAAATTAAAATGATGTCTATTTCACAAATAACTCATAGCAAATACCTTGGGTTGTGGCTTACTCATCCCTGTTCCACTTCATTCTCCCACTCTGATTGTCCCCTGGGTGAGTAGCTAATAGCTTGTATGCGTCTAGAAGACTGGGTGGGAGTGGATGTGACAGATCGGCTCATCCTTGGGACCACCAGAACCAAGGCTCTTCTCATACTATGAGCCCTGGAAACACTGGCTGATGGCTCTAGGACCAAGCCTCCCCACTTTCACAAGGTCTATGGCTGCCAGGATGGAAAGTCACTGGGTAAGGTCAGACATGGACAGAAAAAGTCACATTAGATGGATAAAGGGGAAAAGAAAACGAAAAAGAAAAAGAAAAGAAAGAAATAAAGAATATGTGGTTTTGAACTATCAATATGGGAATTTCACACTATAACCTCGGTGGCTTCAGCATGTGTCAATTCCACTAACTAAACAGATTTCTGTACTTTTGGAAGGAAAAGATAGCTGTCATCACTAGAATGTGGAGATGTGGTGTCAGTACACAAGTTAATGTGGAGAAAGGAGTAAAGTAATTTACGATCCAAACTTTAAGCACATGAGGATGAAAGAGAAAGAACCCGGGGTCTGGAGAGATGGCTCCACCCGTGAAATGCTATGCACAGGTGCTGGGACCTGAATCTGGATTCCTAGAACCTGTGTAAACGTCCAACATGTGCCACAAGCTGGAGAGGTGGAGATAAGAGACCCTCGGAGCATGCTGGCTAGCTAATCAAGCCAAATTTGTGAGCTCTGGGTTCAATGAGAGACCCTGTCTTAGAGAAGAACTTGGAGAGTGACTGAGAAAGACATCTGACATTGACCTCTGGCTAACACACACACACACACAAATACACATATTCACATATATACACACCATGCATAAAAACCTCTCAAAGGTGCTAGAGAGATGGCTTAGCAGTTAAGGTACTTGCCTATGAAGCCTAAGGACCCAATTTCAATTCCCAAGGTCCCATGTAAGCCAGATGCACATGGTGGTGCGTGTGTCTGGAGTTCATTTGCAATGGCTAGAGGCCCTGGTGTGCCCATTCTTGCGCTCGCTCTCTCTCTCTCTCTCTCTCTCTCTCTCAAATAAAACAAAAAGTTTCCCAGAAGGAAAAGAACCTGGGCCCTCAAGTTTACCCTTTACTGTCTCAACCGTCACCAAACTCTGGGACTTCTGATTGGTTATATAAACTCTTCAGGCATCACTTTCAACATGTATAAAATGGAGCTTCTTGCAGTCAGGTTCGCATTGCTGGTAGAAATCACCCAACCAAGAGCAGCCTGTGGGAAAAAGAGGCTTATTTTGGCTCACAGGCTCAAGGGGGAAGCTCCATGCTGTCAGGGAAAACTATGACATGAGCAGAAGGTGGACATCACCCCCTGGCCAACATAAGGTAGACCATAGCAACAGGGGAGTGTACCAAACACTGGCATGAGGAAACTGGCTATAACACCCATAAGCCTGTCCACAACAATACACCACCTCCAGGAGGCATTAATTCCCAAATATCCATCAGCTGGGAACCTAGCGTTCAGAACACCTAAGTTTATGGGGGACACCTGAATCAAACCACCACATTCTGCCCCTGGCCCTCATAAACTGATAACTATCCATGATGTAAAATGTAATGCATTCAGTCCATCTTTAAAAGTCCCCATAGTTTTTATCAATCTTAATGATGTTCAAACATCCCCATAATCCAAGAACTTTTAACTAATCCATAATACCAAAATAATTCCTCCCAAACCCAAAATGTCACAGAATAAACATTCACACTGCAAAAGATGGCATTGGGCAAAGCAAAGAAATATTCAACGAATGCAAGGTTTAAAACAACCAGGGCAAACATCAAACTCTGTAACACCAAGTCCAATAACTCTAGCCAGTGACAAATCTCCAAGACTGATAATTTTAACCAGCAACAAGTCTCTGGAGTTTCAATTCCACCCCTCCAGCTAGGCTACTTACAGTCCTGGAAAACTTCATTGGGGCCAGCAGCTTTCCTTAGCAGCCATCTCATGGTCCCAGCATCTCCACTGGGTCTTCACTGAAATCCATGGTCCATCCTCATGGCCCCATGGGGTCTCCACGCAGGCACCCAACAAACCTGCTTCACACTGCCCATGGCCATTTCCAAAACACAAGACTGTGTTGCAAATTCAATGACCCTGTCTTTCTTGCATTTCTTATACTCCACAATGCCAGGTAGGGTGCTAATTTGCTAATCCAGGAGGGAATAAATCAGACTTTGAAGAACAGAACATTCCTTGAGCACTCAGGCCCCCTTCAAAAGAGTCCACATTTTTCTTGTTGTCCCAGTGCAGGTCAGCTGGCTCAATCTCAATGGTTGTAATCTTTCAAACAATTTGCAGGTGAATGGGCAGCAGTTTAGGCCCAAAGATTTCATTTTTTCTGTGCCATATCCCTCTGCTCACACCAGTCCATTTCTACGTAGTGCAAGCCTGCACAACTTCTCAGGACAGGAGCGTAACAGCAAGCTTCTCACACAAACTGCTAGCCCAGTCCAAGTAAAGCTCTTTCTCACCCTCTAGCCAACCCTCAGAGTCCATAGTTCTTACTGTATTCAGGCCTTTCAACTCTGACCAGAACGGTCCATCAAGCTATTCTTACAGCACTGTAAGGCATCTCTTAGGCCAAGGTTTCAAACCCTTCCACATTCCTCTTGAAAATCCGCTCCAAAAGGCCAAAACAGTCAGGTATCTAGAAGCAATCCCACTCCTCAGTACCACTTTACTGCTGTAGTCAGGTTTGCATTGCTGGTCGAAATCACCCAACTAAGAGCAGCTTGTGGGTTAAAAAAGAGGTTTATTTTGGCTCAGAGGTTCAAGGGGGAAGCTCCATGATGGCAGGGAAAACAATGACATGAGAAGAAGGTAGACATCACCCCCTGGCCAACATAAGGTGGACCATAGCAACAGGAGAGTGTGCCAAACACTGGCAAGGGGAAACTGGCTATAACACCCATAAGCCCGCCCCCAACAGTACACTGCCTCCTGGAGGTGTTAATTCCAAAATCTCCATCAGCTGGGAACCTAGCATTCAGAACACCTAAGTTTATGGGGGACACTTGACTCAAACCACCACAGAGCTACTACTAGGATCTTTCCTAGAGTTAAATAAGATCACGCATGAGAACAATGTTTGGCATGGTGGAAGGACTCAGTATATGGGTGCTATTGTTGTTATTTGATCACCCATCCCATCTCCCTGGGTAAGTCTACATGGGGAGAACATGACAATCACCATGCTGCTAGATGCACATGAAGCCTATACATCAAGATGAGTCAAGGGTCTAATGTCATCTGCCAAGAAGGTTTGGAACCCCCATCTCAGCTAGGCAGGGGGGTTTGGTTACTGAAGCAGGTACTCTGTCAGTTACTGACAGCTGTTTCTATCTGTAAGTCCTTTCCCCTCCCTCTGATTTTCTTTCCTTTTTTTTTTTAAATAAATCAAAATCTTGGGCTGGAGAGATGGCTTAGTAGTTAAGCGCTTGCTTGTGAAGCCTAAGAACCCCGGTTCAAGGCTCGGTTCCCCAGGAGACCCACATAAGAGGGCGCATGCGTCTGGAGTTTGTTTGCAGTGGCTGGAGGCCCTGGTGCACCCATTCTCTCTCTCTCTCTCCGTACCCCCTCTCTCTCTACCTGTCTCTTTCTCTCTCTGTCTGTTGCTCCCAAATAAATAAATAAAAATTAAAAAATTTAAAAAAAATCTTCCAGTCAGTCAGTCTGAATGAGGAATCATTCGTTCTGCTTCATATTTCAGTTGGTCTCTGCTATGACCAATTTGTGATAATTACAAAGCTTTTCTCTCCTCAAGAGCCAGGCATTAGGGATGGAAGGGCTTATGGGGAGGGATTGGGGAGGTTGGGGGGAAATAAACACAAAACTAAATCCAGAATGAACTGGTACCACAGAAACCTTTTACTTGGAAGGTAGACTTATGATTTAGCCTTCAACAGGAGTATGGGTGGAACATCTGAAATGAAGGGCCCTGGAAAGGGTGGGATGAAGCCTAAACTTAAAACATTTGGCTCTGGTTGTAACTTTCAGCACCAGGATCAGTTTCTTCCCACATTGAGCTGTTGATCCAAGATTTCTGTGAAGTCCCCAAAACATGATAGGCTCCTGTCAAAGCACTTGATTACCCACCTAAGGTAAAAAGGTAATACCTTCTTGTGGAAGACACCATATGTTACCAACACAGAACACAGGGAGACCTGGTTGGTAGTTGGAAGAGTCCCAGTCCCCAGACATTTAGCCTGTCTGGTGCTGGAAAGCACTACATGAGCTACTGGAGGAAAGTAGCCAACAACGGTGTGAGCAAGCAGGGGTCTAAGCTACTCAGAAGCAACCAGCATGACAAGAAGTACACACCAGTGCAATGGTGGCACACAACCTTGGTGTGTAACCAAGGGCTTGCTGATTGGCTAGCTGGAAGTGGGAACCAGGTCAGAATCCTATGGAGACAAAGATTATGGTCTCCAATGATAAGACCCCATTGGCTTTTGGCTAAATGAGGGGCTTCATCCATCAAAATCTCCCTAAATTTCAAAAAATTAAATAATAAGAAATCAAACAAGCCAATTAAACAATGATCTATAGAACTAAATAGAGAATTCTCAAAAGAAGAAATATGGATGGTATATAAGCATCTATAAACAAATGTTTTACCTCCTTAGTCATCAGGGAAATGCAGATTAAAATTACTTTGAGATTCCATCTCACTCCTCTCAGATTGGCTACCATCATGAAAACATATAACCATAAATACTGGTAAGGATGTAGAAAAAGAGTAACCCTTCTACACTGTTGGTGGGAATGTAATCTGGTCCAGCCATTATGGAAATCAGTGTGGAGGTTCCTAAGACAGCTAAAAATTGATCTACCTTATTACCCAGCTATAGCACTCCTAGGCATATATCCTAAGGACTCATCTCATTACCTTAGAAATATTGCTCAACCATGTTTACTAACCCTCAATTCACAATAGCTGGGAAATGTAACCAGCCTAGATGTTCCTCAACTGATGAGTTGATAATGAAGATGTAGTACATTTATACAATAGAGTTCTACTCAGCGATAAAGAAAAATGAAGTTATGAAATTTTCAGGAAAATGGATGGATCTGGAAAATATTATGCTAAGTGAGATAACCCAGGCCCAGAAAGCCAAGTGTCACATGTTCTCTCTCATATGTGGATCCTAACTACAGATGATTGGGTTTCTGTGTGAGAAGGAAAAAACTCAGTAGCAGAGGCCAGTAAGCTAGAAAAGAGATATAAAGGGAAGAGAAAGGAAGGGAGGGGGTATTTAATAGGATGGTATTTTATATATATATATATGTAAGTAGAAGAATAGATTAATGGGGATAAAAAGGCCCAAAGTGAGGTCAGGGGAAGAGATCAAGTAAAGGAAAGGTGGAGGGAGGGCTAATAAAAATGTAAGAGGATATAAATAAATCATATGGAATCCTACGTTTTTGGACAATGGAACACTCAGGAGCCATAGATCATTGCTAGAAAATTTTCAGTGCCAGGGATGGAATATAACAACACCATTGTTGGCTACTTTCCTCCAGTAGCTCATGTAGTGCTTTCCAGCACCATACAGTGAGTTGTTGTTCAGTGAGTTGTTGGCCAGGGAGGTCCCTGATACCACCAAAACATTATAGGTCATTGCCGAGGCCCTTGGTTTCCCACCAGGAATAGATGGTAAGACCCTATTGCTGAAGACTCCACATACTTGGGCTGCAAGGCCACTGAGAAATCCTGCTGGAACTGAGCTGATAACCTCCTCCATGTGAACCAGCTGAGGGAAAGCTGGAAGAAGCCATTCTGCATGCATTCAATGGCAGAAAGTGAAATCACCAGTGAAGATACTCAACAGTGAACACTGCAAGCCTTATAATTGGCCAGCCAGGCCAAATGAACCAACGGGTACAATAGTGGCACATCTGTCATGGTGGAAACCAACTGCCCTCTAATTGGACTGGAGGCCCACTCCATAGGAGGAAATACATCCCCGATACTGAAAACCTACAACAGGGGTAGTCATGAGTCCTAGGGGTGTAACATATGCTGCAAAAGTGTATATACTATGCTTGTCAAACTGCCCAGTAAGCACTTCTCTTAATGTTCATGCCCTTCCTTATATTAATGCTACTCTCAGTTTTGGTAGATAATCTTCTCTTTTCAGATGGCAGTGACCTTGGGATGATTCAAAAGTTATCATGGTGCTGGAAAGAAGTGACCGCAGTGCTCAGTACTGCAATATCTCTATCACACCTTCCATGGTTCAGGGTCTAATGTGGAAGAGGTGGCAGAAAGAATGTAAGAGCCAAAGGAAGGGTAAGACTCCTTACAATGTGCTCCCCCCAGACATAAAATGGTATGGATAACCATGACCTCACAGTGCCTAATACTACCTACACAAGACCATCACAAGAGGAGGAAAAGATCATGACATCAAAATAAAAGAGAGACTGATTGAGATGGGAAGGGTATATGATGGAGAATGGAGTTTCAAAGGGGAAAGTGGGGGGGGGAGGGAGAGTTTTACCATGGGATATTTTTTATAATCATGGAAGTTGTTAATAAAAAGTTGAAAAAAAAGAATGAAGTAAACTAAAACAAACAAACAAACAAACAAAAAGCTCCCTAAATTAACAATGCTCATTCCATTAAGCCTATGCTGACATCATTCTCCATTGGAGAATCTGAAGGTAGTGACCAGAGGATATAACCCCCTCTCCCCCCCACCGCCACCACACGCACCTCAGCCAAGACTCAGGTGAAACCACAGATGAATTATGGGGATGAGCAAGAGCGCTGTTTCCCTGGCGAGCCTGACAATCAGCACCAGGGTGAAGGAGACATGCTGAGGACACTCAACACACACCAAAGCAGAAATCCAGAGGCTACTGAGAGCTCATCACTGAAGTAGACTTAAAATACACCCACCACAGCTTGGGAATTTTTGGAGAGGGGGTGGAAAGATTGTTAAGAGCCATAGGTTGGGATTCATACCCAGAAGCATTGCCCCCTTCCCCATCAACAGACTTATGCTCTCAAACTGCGTGAGCTCACAACCCCATGAGGAATACCAGCAATTCCTCTGAGGAGGACCCTGAGCTGAATGGGGACAGGGAGGAGGGAAAAGATGGTCCCAACACATGATATAGCTATACAAACTATGCTTTAAATAAATAAATAAATAAAAGCTTTTCTCTTCAAAGTCTCCTTTTCTTCCTTCACTCCTCATTCCTTGTGGCCACTATCACCAAAAGAATTTATCTTTAGGTTTGGAGAGATGGCTCAGCAGTTAAAGCGCTTGCTTGCAAAGTCTGGCATCCCAGGTTTGATTTCCCAATATCCGTATAAAGCCGCATAAAGATCTTGGGGCACCCATTCTCTCTCTTAAGTAAATAATTTTTTTTTAATTACTGGGGACTGGAGAGATGGCTCCATGGTCAAGGGCTTTTGCTTCCAAAGCTTGATAGCCCAGGTTCAACTCCCTAGTATCTACATAAAGCTAGATTACAAAGTGGTGCATACATCTGGAATCTGTTTGTAGAGGCAGGAGGTCCTGGCGTACTCATACTCACTCTCTGCCTGACTTTCTCAAATAACTAAAATATTTTTAAAAGATTTTACAAATGTTTTTCTCAGAGTAAGATTTTGGAAATATGTGGAGTTACCTACAAAGTTCTATCTAGACACATCTCAGTTCTGCATAGGCTGATAAAATATTATCCTTTTTTTTTAATGCTAGGTGAAAGAATTTCACCATGAGGTTTAGTGTTGCTGTTTATCTACACTAAAGTGGAATGAGGAGATCATTCATACTGACATTTCTAAAGAGACCTGAAATTTAGCCATTATTACACACAGTTCTGCTAGAATTTAGGCATTATTGCCCAAGGAAATGCATTTGAGATCAGCAAGCACAACTGAACATCACCAGTAATGATATCTTTAATTATTTTTCTAATGACAGCTTTATTATTTTTAAACTGTTCTATAAGTAGATACATGTTCCTACTTAATTGTATCCAGTGAATACTTCAAGCCAAATCAGATGGCCTCATTAATTTCAGACAAGTCTGCTTTCTTTCATATAACACCCTAAACCAAGCACTGTGGCACATGTCTGTAATCCCAGCACACAGCACACAGGAGGCTGAAGCAGTAAAATCATGAGTTCATGGCCAGCAGGGCTACATAGGGAGATCATGACTAAAAAAGAGAGAGAGAGAGAGAAGAGAAGAGGAGAGAAGAGAAGAGAAGAGAAGAGAAGAGAAGAGAAGAGAAGAGAAGAGAAGAGAAGAGAAGAGAAGAGAAGAGAAGGGAAGAGAAGTCATGATTATATTTGATCAGATCAAAGATCCTGGCTTATCAGAGGATGAGGAGGAGTGTTCTAGAACATGATAATAGTAGAGGGACTGGTTAGAAGGAGGAAGTGTTCACTGGGAGGGGTGTGGAGAAGAGGGAAGAGATAACTGGGAGAGGATTATGATCAAAATAAATATTGTACATATATAAAATTGTCAATAAAAAAGTTAAAACTATTAACAAAATATCATTAAATGTCAAAAATTGCATAAACATTTGCATATCATTAAAAACATTTTCCTGGCACACACTGGGAGAGATTATTTTTCCTTGTGCAAATTATTTTTAAGTATCAGACCGAGGCATAGGGTTGCTGCTAGACACCTGACTGTGTGGCTTTGGCCTTTTGGAGCTAATTTTCAAGAGGAATGTGGAAGGATTTGAAACCTTGAACTAAGAGATGCCTTGCAGTGCTATAAGTACAGCTTGATGGACTATTCTGGTCAGAGTTGAGAGACCTGAAATGCAGTAAGAACTATGGACTGTGAGGTTTGGCTTATGAGGGTGAGAAAGAGCTTTACTTGAACTGGCTAGCAGTTTGTGTGAGAAGCTTGCTGTTATGCCCATGTCCTGAGAAGTTATGCAGAGTTGCTTTGTGTAGAAATAAACTGGTGTGAACAGAAGAATATGGCACACACACACAAAAAGCTTTGGGTGAACTGCTGCCCATTCAGCTGCAATTGAGAGACTACATACAATCTGTGAGATTGGGCCAGCTGACCTGCACTAGGACAACAGGAAGAATGTAGACTCTTTTGAAGGCCTGAGTGCTCAAGGAGTGTCCTGTTCTTCAAAGTCTGCTTTATTCCCTCGGATTAACAAATTGGCCCCATACCAGGTATTGTGGAGTAAAAGAAATGCAGGAAAGAGAGGTTTCATTGAGTTTGCAACACGGTCTTGTGTTTTGGAAATGGCCATGGGCAGTGTGAAGCAGGTTTGCTGACTGTCTGCATGGAGACCCCATGGAGCCATGAGGATGAACTGTGGCTTGCAGTGGAGACCCAGCGGAGAGGCCGGGACCATGAGATGGCTGCCAAGGAGAGCTGCTGGGCCCCAATGAAGTTTTCTAGAACTGTGAGCAGCCTAGCTGGAGGGGCGGAATTGGAACTCCAGAGTCTTGTTGCTGGTTAAAATTGTTGGACTTGGAGACTTGTTATTGACTAGAGTTGTTGGACTTGGAGTTACAGAGTTTGATGTTTGCCCTGGTTGTTTTAAACCTTGTATTGGCTGAATGTTTCTTTGCTATGCCCAATGCCATCTTTTGAATTGTGATTGCTTATTCTGTGCCATTATGGAGCTTTTTGAGGCTATTTTTGGTATTATAGCTTTGTTAAAAAAGAAACCCTTAGATTATGGGGATGTATGTACATCATTGGGATTGATTAAAAAAATATATGGGGACTTTTAAAGTTGGACTGAATGCATTGCATTTTACATTATGGATGGTTATCAGTTTATGGGGACCAGGGGCAGAACATGGTGGTTTGATTCAGGTGTCCCCCATAAACTTAGGTGTTCTGAATGCTAAGTTCCCAGCTGATAGAGATTTGGGAATTCATGCCTCCTGGAGGCAGTATATTGCTAGAGGCAGGGCAGGCTTATGGGTGTTATAGCCAGTTTCCCCTTGCCAGTGTTTGGCACACTTTCCTGTTGTTTCCTTATGTTGGCCAGGGGGTGATGTCCACCTTCTGCTCATGCCATTGTTTTCCCTGCCATCATGGGGCTTCCCTTTGAGCCTGTAATCCAAAATAAACCTCTTTTTTCCAATAAGCTGTTCTTGGTTGGGTGATTTCTAGTGATTTCTACCAGCAATGTGAATCTGCTTGCAACATCACGTAACTTGTAACTTCATCCTTAGAGCTGGCTCTGTTCCCTGCTATGACCTTGAGTTACCTTGTTTCCATGAAGGTCATCTCGCATGATTCATCACATTTATTATTTTTTTTTTTAAAGGAGATATCTGTCCAGATGTGGTGGCCCGCATGTATGATCTTGGTACTTGGGGGATTGAAATAAGAGAATTACCATGAGTTCACAGTCAGCCTAGGCTACTGAATTCCAGGTCATTGTGGACTACAGTGAGACTCTGCCTCAAAAAAGAAATCTAAAAAAGGAAAAGCAAATATCTTGACAAATTCGTTCCAGCTCATAAATGGCAAGCCAGCATTTAAGTGACTCTGACCAGTAGTGGAAGCCATTGACACATAAATAGCATGGGACAATCAGGGCTCAGTGTATATTTGCATTATTCTTATATGATGTATTATTCTTGTATGATCCAGTATTTATTCTGGTTCCATCTGTGACATGAAATGTCTTCCAGCTCTCATTCCCACACGCATGCACACGAACAAACAAATAATTTTCGCTCTCACTGATGGAAACCCTGTCAGTAAAGAAAATACAAAACATGCATTTCCTATTGAGTTTTTAATGGGAGAACTCTGGGGATAACATATTTGTTTCTGCTAAGCACACCTAACATTTGACTTCTCATGACTACAGCTGATGAGAGGCCATGTCACTCTGAGATGTCTTGAGGAAGTCACTGCAGTAAGCACTTGCAAATAAATAAGGGTGACATATGGGACATAGGGTGAAATTCTAATTTTTGTCCATTTTTATTAGCTTTTAAAACAGTAGCATACGTGGTCTTGGTGTCATTAGGCATTTTCATACATCCTTAGTTTTTGTTGGTTATCTTCCCTTCTCTCTTCCTCTTGGACACCTCCTACTGATCCCTTTCTGTCACCCCTTTGCT
The DNA here is from genome assembly GCF_020740685.1 of Jaculus jaculus. Classification (NCBI taxonomy): domain Eukaryota; kingdom Metazoa; phylum Chordata; class Mammalia; order Rodentia; family Dipodidae; genus Jaculus; species Jaculus jaculus. The sequence goes on along the minus strand of NC_059107.1, from coordinate 34,374,184 downwards.
TTCATTGCTGTAGTGCAGGCTGGCCTTGAACTCACAGTGATTCTCTGACCTCAGCTTCCCGAGTGCTGGGATTAAAGGCGTGCACCACCACGCTGGCCGCCTTCATGATACATGTATTTTATCACCTTATCCCCCCACAACACTTCCTTAACGTATCTTTTTCCTCTCTCATGATTTCTCTTTCTGGTTTCCTGACCCATAAATCAGAAGGGGATTTGGTAAACAGAAATTAGGTTCTAGGACCCGCTTTTAAGAGAATGGTGTTTGTCTTTCTGAGCCTGGGATACTTCATGTACCATAATAAGTTCCACTTTTATTCACTTTCCTGCACAAATATTTAAAGATGACAAAAGATGATAGCCTTCTTGCATTCCAAATGGACTTGGGTTTCCTAAGCTTCAACAATGTCAAACAAGCTGGAAATGCTTGGGGTTTGGGTGGCATCTAAAAAGCTTGAAAGAATAATTCTATCTCTCAAAGCTCAGCTATGTGTGATGATTAAAACACAAATTCTGGAGTCTCACCAAAAGGTTTTGAAGTAGTTGATTCTTCTTCCTGGACCCTCGTTGATCCATCCAGAGACTATAATGGACATCAGTGAAGGGCAAATGCATGAGGGTTATTAGAATGGACATCAGGGAAGGGCAAACACATGAGGATTAGAATGGACATCAGGGAAGGGTGAACACGTGAGGATTAGAATGGACGCTATTGAAGGGGGGACATAGGAGGTTTACTCACATAAGAGCAGAGCCACTTGAATGAAAACCACCCTCCTGGTGGCTGTGGGTTTGCCAACATGGAGGACAAAGGAGGTTTTAGAACTCTCTCTTTTCGCAGGCCTTAGGATACTACCTGCCAAAAGGAGTCTTATTGGTGGTGTAGGCGGGCGGGGGGGGGGGGGGATGCTGGAGAGATAGATGGCTCAGTGGTCAAAGGCTCTTACTTTTAAAGTATGCTAGGCCAGGTTCGATTCGCCAGAATCCACTTAAATCTGGATACAAAGACTCATTTGTTTGCAGTGGCAAGAGACCCTGGCGTGCCTCACGCATATGCAAATTAATTAATAAATTAAATTAGCTTGGGCTATAACACTCCAAAGCCAGTCCCCAGCAACATACCTCCTCCAGCATGGCTCTATCTGCCAAATTGCCACCAGTTGGGGACCAAGTATGAGGCTCAATCACAAACATATCATTCTATGGGGACATTTCACATTCAAACCACCACACATTAGCCTGACTCTGCAGCAGGGGTTTTGCTTAGGTTTTTCCAAATGAGATAATCCTTGGGTAAATTGAGTCAGGCCAGGAAGCAATGAAGTTTATCTAACCTTGCTAGCAGAGACAGGAATGGGTTGTGGTGGTAAACAAGCATGATACAGGCAGCACAGGACCAAGGGGCACAGTCAGGGAGGGCGCAGGCCCTGACTCGGGCAGTGACACCCTGAAGTGCTTTACCTTTCGTCATGCCATGACTCTCTGTTGCTCCTTAGCACCAACAATTCTGTCATTCAAATCTATTTGCCAACCCCTACTTCGCCCCCCCCCCCCACGGCTCTGCTTAGGGACCTAGAATGGCTTCTGCTCTTCATACTTATTTATGACTCACAAAAAAACAATCTTATCTATTTCTTATTCACCAAGGCATGGGGAACTGACTATAATACCCATAAGCCTGCTTCCAACAATACCTTCCCTGCAGGAGCCGTTAACTCCCAAATCTCCATCAGCCGGGAATCTAGCATTCAGAATACATAAGTGTATGGGGGACACCTGAATCAAACCACCACCTCTGATGACCTGTCCCATCCCTTTATAGCTTGTACCTGGAGAAGAAAGGGTTTATATAAAGTGCCATAAACAAGGCTCACTTGTTCTGTCACTATGAAAAGAAAGAGTAGTGGACGAGCCTGAAGATAGACATCAAGAGAGCTTTTAATCTTATGACTGCCAGTAATCTGATTTAGGACTCAGCTGCCTCTGATAAACTGGTTTGTTCTCCGTCCATATTTTGGGCATCCATTTGTAGCACTCCCTCAGACAAGAATCTTCTTTGAATCACAGTCTTCTCTCATCTGTGGGTAACTCAGCACATTTCTGAGAGGTGACATGTTCTAAATTGGTCCTGTCACTCACTTGGGGCTCCCTATTTCACCTATTTGGCTGCACACAAAGGATCGTATTGTACCCATAGTTCATGTATTCAGAGGAGAGCTCATGTAAATGGGCTATAATGACATAGCCCAGGACGTCATTGAAGCAGCTCCATTTAATGGAACAGGTGAGTGGTCTAGGAAAGCTGCCTGGAGGAAGTCCCTGACACCAAGGACAAAGCTCAGCAGCCAAAGGGGAGGAAAAAGAAATGCTGCACAAAGCAAAAGCCTATTTTAAGGCTCCAGAAAGGTGCAGAGTGAATGTGAGAAATGAAAAATTAAAGTTTAAAAGAAAAATTGACAATGGAGGCAGAGAAGAGAAAGGATCAGGAATAAGGCATGGATGTATGTTGACTTCTAAAGAATTCTAAGTGAGCCTGTGTGGACTTTTTCCCGAGGACAAGCAGATGCCATCATTAGACTTGGTGCAGACAATATGCCAGCTCTGATCAGAACAGAGTGGCAAGGAACAGAAGCTTCAAGCCTGCACCAATTTCATTTGTAAGGCCAATAATTCAACACAGCCCTGTGGACATTTATAGGGGCATCAGTTTGAGAGGCCAAATGCCCCAATAGTCCCTGAATTTTTGTTCTCTTTCTAATGAGTGCTAAATGGCCACCCGATGTTCTTGGCATGTTGTGATGGTTTGTTTTGATTGACAACTTGACAGGACCTAGAACCACCTAGAAAACTGGCTTCTAGGGATGCCTTGAGGGATTACCTAGTTTAGCCTCTAGGCAAGCCCATGAGGGATTATCTTGACTTGGTTAAAATCTTAACTGTGGGCATTACCATTCCATGGGCTAGGGACTGAGTATGTCCATAACTAAATATATATGTATAATAATATTTAAAAAGAAAATGAGAGCACTGGCTGAGCACGAGCATTCATTGCTCTCTGCTTCCTCACTGTGGACTAGATGTGAGCAGCTGTTTCATGCTCCTGATGCCATGCCATCCCCACCCTGGTGGACTTTAACCTCAAACTTCAAGCTGAAACAAACCCTTCCTAAGTTGATTCTTGTCAGGTAGCTGGTCATAGCAATGAGAAAGTAACTAATACACACATCCCCACTACCCTTTCCAAACACTTTCAATGGCTCCCTGTTATACACACCCAGCCTTGGCCAACCTGGCAAATAAGGCCTTCATTCACTTATGAGCTTTCCTGTGACCCTTCCTTCAGTTCAGGAAGACCATGTTCTCACTGAAACGATCCTCCACCTCCTGTCTTGATGGCTTGATTTCCATACCATGTCTGCCAGGATAAACTCCAGTGCTTCCAGTGCTCTCTGGGCCATTCTTACCCAAATCCATCAAGACTGTGGAAGCAGCTCAGTCCCGTAAAGTCTGTGTCCATTCTTTTCACAACCTATATAAGCATTCAGCTAAATAGCTCCAGTAGTGTTTATCCCAACTTGTCTTGCCTGTGTGTGTCCTGGTTTTCTGTTCCCTGGTAAGTGTTTAACTCCTTAACAAAAGAACCATGTTCTTTGGACCAAAACTTTTTGCAAATCTTCTAAACTCTTGGATCGCAGTGATAACACTCCAAGTTGGAATTTAAACTCTGTGAGACTTTGCATCATAGGAACATTCAACAAACCCTTTTATGTTGGGTTTTTAAAGTCCCCCCACACACACACACTGATTTTTCCTTTAACACGCTGCTATCAAGAAGAAGTTGTATCATGCCACACTGAGGTGGAGCCAGTTTCTTTTATAATGGAGAGGACATCCTTGTGCACCTCTAGTCATAGCTCGGACAGAAGTGATAGCATCCACCAGCTGACAGAATTGGTGCCTCTGCTGGTTTGAATGTCCCTCATAGGCTCATGCGTTTTTGAATACTTGGTCCCCAGATAGTGGCAATTGGGGAAGGTTGTGGAGCCTTTGGGAGATGAAGCCTTGCTGGAGGAGAGTTAATACATCCTGAACTTGAATATCTAGCCCCACCGGTTGCTCAGAGTCAATTCACTCTTGCTGTACTCTCCCGGCTACTAATGTTGATATGTGATAGTGTGAGCCAGCTTCCTGTTCACACCATGCACTGTGAGCTAAATAAATCCCTTCTTCCTACGAGCTGATTCTGGCGAGGTGCTTTGTCCCAGAAAGGCAAGAGCCTCAAAAGAGACCATTGGCCTATCCCAGCAATTATCCTCATTGTACACTAATCAAATACATCACATTGGACAAAGACTGCCGACATGCTTCAGATAACTGTCATTATATAGGCTTTGGCCAGTGGTAAAACTAGATTTCCACTGAGACATCCACTTGGCCTCTCTCAAGCTGATGAAGGCTGAGGGAGAGAAAAGTAAGAATTAGAGGTGCTGCATAGGGTGGTAACTACTCCTGTTTTCCTGAGACTTGGGGTTTCTGAGAACATGGGACTCTCAAGGCCCAATACAGTACAGTGTCAGAAAACCAAGTATGAGTTCGTCAACATTATTCAGCCCAGTACAAGTGTGGCACTCTGTGCCGGGTCCCCAGGCACTAAGACATGCCCTTCAGAATGGCATAATGAAATAGAAAGGACAAATAAGTGACCAAAAAAATCCTGTGACCCCATGTAGCTCTGAATATGAAGTCAAATAAATATATCCACCTAAAAGCAATTCACAGTTCCACTCTCTAGCTATATCCCTCAAAGATTATTAAAAGGCTCTTATTTACAACCCACATTCTGCTTCTTTTTTTCCTCTTTTCCTTAAACCTCTGTCCTGCCTTGTGCCTGGAGCTCAGAAGCCATCTTCACACTTTCTCCCTGAGGGAATCCTACTTACAGTGGGGCTCCTTCCTGCTCTGGATTCTGACTTTGCAAACCTTACTCCCTTACCTAGCATGCTGCTGGGACCAAGCCTCATCCTGGAACATCTCAGGAAAGTTAGAGAACTTAGCAACTTCACAACCCAGTTCTCCCTCTCTGTCCAAAGAGGAGCCCCTGGGAAATGTAGTTCTTTTTTTTTTTTTTTTTTTTCACTGTGACAGATTTTCTTGCCAGAAATTCTCTAGCTCATTTCACTTGCCTAAGCAGACCATTTCAAGCTGCTCTGCTAAGAGCAATGATGAGGATAATGTGTGCACAGGGAGATCTGTGGCCTCAGAGGTAGGCACTTGGCACCAAAACAAAGCTGACATTTAGTTTCTGGAACCCAAGGCAGTTCTGTCCTCCAGATTGGGGTTCTCTTCTTGCTGTAGACCCCAAAGAGATCTAACTCTAGAAGAGGGGGTCTGTAGATGGCTTCATCAATCCCACTGTATACAAAATGAGCTTGAAAAATCAAGTGACACATAAAACCAAGTTCATGGTACTCCATTTTCTGAACATTCAAAAAGAAAACCAGATGCTCCAAGACAAGTGAAGAACAGGGATTGTTCTTCAAGGGAAATCAGGCACCAGTCTAGACATCAGGTATTTGGTCACTAGAAATATCAGTCTTGCTGCTAAAGGAAGAGAAGATCTTGCCACCAGTAAATGATAATCACAGGCAGACTGGGCTGGGATCTTCACATTTACGCCCTTCATAGCCCTTCTCTCATCATCTTGTATGGATCACTGTCCATTGTGGACATTATACTATAAGGCTAATGTGGAGCCAGACTACCCGTGTCTAAGTCCACTGGCTAGCTAGGGGAGACTTCACAGGTTCGTTCAGCTTTCTGCCTCCATTTCCACCTCTAGGCAGTTAGATGATGTCACTTGTACAAACACATTCAAGCAGTACCTGGTGCACAGTTAGCTTTGCTTGTTTGTGAAAAGATTTGACCATGTTAAATACCATCTCATGCATGTTCTTTTGATCATGTTAAGTACCTTTTCATGTGTTGCTTAGGTTATGCCAAGCACTTGTTTACCCAACAGCTCCAAAAGGCAGATGGTTTATAGCCAGGGAAAAATGAGTCACAAAAAGTAACTCACTCCGGTCACGCACAACCATTGAATGGCGACACAAGGAGCTGAACCCAGGCCTGGCTGGCGCCAAAGTCCACCCCGTGGCCCTTTTGCCATTCTGGCTTTCAGCTTCTTGGAGGGTTGGTCCAAAACCTTTACTTAGTACCTGCCTCATCATTGAGGCCTCAGACTCTGAGGTTGATCGCACGAGAACCTCCGAGTGCTACGGATCACTTCGGGAGAGGCCCAGCTGTGGGACCAAGTAGTCACCACCTGGTCCCTTGTAAGTGGGGTATCGGTCTCAGGCCAGATCCTATTACCTAATGAGTAGCACATGTCCCTAGTGGAGTGTCCAGTCATGTCATTTCTGCAGAAATAGTCCCCATTCCAGCCACTGTGCTAATGACCCTTAAGTGTCCCCGAGTGAAGTATTCCTTGTCTTCATTGCCGGGTGACCAAGAGAATCTTAGCTCCCCAAAGCCTGTGCCCTATCTGACCACCTCTAGAGGGAAGGACACCAAGTCTGACTGTAAGGGCAGCTGAAATGAGAGGCTCAACAAGAACAGCCCCCAACCGAACACCACAGTGCTGCCTGAGGACCAACTATGAGCAGGAAACGCAGCAATGAGCGGAACGATCATGATCACGGGAATAGAAACTAACGTGAATTACAGGGGAGCAGAGTGTAGAATGTTTTCTTGCAACTTACGCAGCATTTCCCAACACGTCATAACAACTCTCAATCAGTAATAACCCTAGTCTAGGAATGTGAGACTCTGACACAGCAAGGAGAAGTCACTTGCCAAAGTGCTCATGGCTAGTGAGTGGCAAGGCGTGGGGTGGGGAGTAGGCTCCTTCTTCCTGAGTTTGTAAGCGCCTTCTCCCTGCCCTGGGTGGAGGAAGCCATGTAGCCATGTCTCCATAGTTCTGCAGATTCAACTGCTAAGCAACCTGGTTTCTCTTTCTGATCCCCAACAGATCCCATATATATATATTTTTTTTCTCTAGTCTTGTTGAAACTGCCCAAGAATTCTCTGGAGGATATTTGACTAAAGCATGGACTGTCTAATGAAACAGCATTTCAGAGATGTTTTACATAAATAAATGACTCTGCTCCAAGGTCAAAGCCTGTATGGGTGATTCTTGTTCATCAGCTCTGCCAGCTCACCAATCAGGTAGGGTCTCGCTGTTCTGTCACATACCTGCCTGTCTCCTTTAAATGATTTTCATTATCATCCAAATGTCCTCAGCAGGGCTTGGTTTTGTAAAGATGATCTTTTTTGAAAGAAATGTTTTTATTTATTTGTCCGCAAGAAAGAGAGAGAAGCAGAGAGAGGGAGAAAGAGAGAGAAGGGCCTCCTGCCACTGCAAAAGATACTCCAGATGTATGAGGTACTTTGTGCATCTGGCTTTGTGTGGGTATTGGGGAAGTGGACCCAGGCTGGCAGGTTTTGCAGGCAAGTGCCTTTAACCACTGAGCCAACTCCCCAGCCTCCTGTACCTTGCTCGTACAGCAAGACCTGGGCTGAGAGAGATGACCCTGGTCCGCTTTCACATACATAGCTTTTGCTTCTGCTGTGAGATTCCCCTACTCCTCCTTTAGCAGTCCCACACTGACAATCAGTCCTAGGCTTTCCCAGTATTTTGCCAGTATTTCCAATACTGAAGCAAGGTGCATCAGAAGTGCTGGGGAGATGGCTCAGCAGTTAAAGACGCTTGCTTGAAAAGCCTATTGACTGGGGTCAGATTCCCCAACACCCACATAAAGCCATATGACACAAAGTGAAGCTTTCATCTGAAGTTTGTTTGCAGCACAAAGAGGCCTTGGTGTGCTCGTTTGTTCATTCTCTCTTTTATTACAAATTAATTAATACTTTTTATTGGTTTTTCAAGGTAAGGTCTCACTCTAGGGCAGGCTGACCTGGATTTCATTATGTAGTCTCAGGGTGGCCTTGAACTCATGGCAATACTCCTACCTCTGCCTCCTGAGTGCTGAGATTAAAGGCATTGCACCACCACACCAGATCCTAATTAATACTTTTTAAGAAATTTTTTAGTTATTTTTATTTATTTATTTGAGAGCGACACACACACAGAGAGAGAATGGGCATAGTAGAACCTCCAGCCACTGCAAACGAACTCCAGACGCATGCGCCCCCTTGTGCATCTGGCTAACGTGGGTCCTGGGGAGTCGAGCATCGAACCGGGGTCCTTAGGTTTCACAGGCAAGCACTTGACCACTAAGGTATCTCTCCAGCCCGTAATTAATACTGTTTAAAGATGTATCTGTGACAACTGGTTCCCTCTGCATTGTATGTTTGGTGTTGGATGACCCAGCTCAGACCCATAATCCGTCACACTGGGAGTGGCCATGTGCGTCTGTTCCTCTGAAACTGGAGGCTACCAGAGTATGGGGGAAAGGGGTGTAGATGGCTTATCCGTAGAGGCGACCAAGGTGGCGCTTCAGGCTTAGCCACCTCCTCTGTGCTAGAGTAGACCACTCACTCTCCATGGATATCCCAGGGCTGAGTGGTTGTTAGTCAAGGGGAAGGACTTCGAAACTAGATAAAAATCATTGCCACCACGTGTGGTATTCACATCCCTCAACCTCAAAACAACCACATCCTCCTTTCCCCCAAAGCAACCTAACACATAAGACCTTTGCAAGTTGGTGCACTCCCTTCCTATCATGCTTAGGGTTAACGCTCTCCCTGTGCAAGAGTAATACATTCCTAACAGCCCCTTGCAAATGAAGAGCCCAATTTACACATCGGCCTGTCCCTTTCCTTTGTGTGGAATTCCTCGAATGTGCTTTGTGAACTACTCCGATCTATTTTTTTTTTTTTTTCATGAAGTATCACTTCCTCTGAAAACCTTCCTTGACATGCCCTCTACCCCCAGCCAGGCCCAGGTGATCTTTTAGGAGCTTCCATAGCTCCTTTCCTTTTTCAGTCATGATCCGTATCACAGCACACTACCAGGGCCTGTGTGGAGGGCGAGCATTTCAGCCTGTGGTCTTAATTCAACACACACATACCTATCTTGTGTCACTCACTAACTGAATTTCATTTTTATTTGAGTATTTTAAGTCACTTTAAATAATACTAGTTAAGGCTTTTGGAAGCCAATTCAATCCTGTCTCCATTTGCAGCACATTTCTTAGCTGGGATCTGGCTCTCACATCATGACGTGGCATCACTGAGGACAGATGGGTAGGCAGCCATCACTCAGTTGTGAGCACTAATTCATGCAACAGCTCCTCTCTTCCTCTAATCCTCTGTTGTCAACCTGTAGAGGTCTTAGTTGGTCCACAATCTGCCTTTTCAAGTTCAATACCACTTTGTATATGCCTGCATCTCCTTTGCACTCAGGAGTCAGTTCCCTGTCCTCCATCCAGTGCTGAGCTCTGAGAGGCTGCGTCAAGCCATCTGTCCTAAACACTCCACATCCTCACCTCCAGAAAGTGAAAGGTGGAGGGTACTCGGTTCCAGGTTGTCACCAAAGCTAACTGGATATGTCCTCAGTTCCCTCACACATCCTACCTAGCATTCATCCCCTGAATCATGGGATACTTTCTAAGGAAAAGGCACCTTTGTGTATGTCTGTTGTCTTTCTTCCAACTCACCTTCTTTTTTTTTTTCTTTTGAAAATTTTTTATTTTTATTTTTATTTATTTATTTTTGCTTTAAAAAGATGGTGTGTCCTTTATTTACTGAGGGATAAGATGTAAGATATCTTCAGCTTTAATTATTCTTCATTTGTATCCAAGTCAGCACTTTTTTTTACAGCAGTACACAAACAAAAGGATATTCAGAAATTTTTTTTTAATTTTTATTAACATTTTCCATGATTACAAAATATATCCCATGGTAATTCCCTCCCTTCCCACCCCCACACTTTCCCATTTGAACTTTCATTCTCCATCATATTACCTCCCCATTACAATCATTGTAATTACATATATACAATACTTAATAGGTTGATATTTTTATTTTTTATTTAATTTTTATTAACATTTTCCATGTTTATAAAAAAAATCCCATGGTAATACCCTCCCACCCACCCCCACACTTTCCCCTTTGACATTCCATTCTCAATTCTCCATCATATTACCTCCCCATCCAACTCACCTTCTTTAGCTAGAAAATATCTTTACATTCATGGAACAGAACAGAAAAAAATAAGCACACACACACACACACACACACCCTTCTATGGCTCTTATATTCTCTAAACATTAAATCCTTTTAAGGAATCCAAATTCCTATGCTCTTAAAACCAAGTATCTTTTCTTTCAAACTTTTATGTTTGCCTTGAGTTTTCAAACATATTCTGAACCTCAAAAGCCATCTTTCTGTATGTGTTGTAAAAACACTTCCCAGAAGAAGAAAATGCCTCAAGAATATTCTAGGACAAAAAAAAAAAAAGGTAAAAGGAAAATTTTCTTTTTATGATTATCCTGCTACCTGTGGTGAAGTGTTTGACCTCCCTGAAAGCAATCATTTCATTTACTTCATTAATGCTTTCTCTGGGCTGACAGAGATTAGGGGGAAAAAAATAAACACATGAAACATGACTGATTTCTGCTCACTGCATTTGGAATTTCAAGCACTAACCAGCACAATTGATTCCTAAATGGAGTCATTTAAATGGAGTTCTAAATGTAGATGTATAATACAAAGTGAACAAAGTCTCATGACAAGGTTTCTGAGGTGGAAAAGGACAGGGCTCTTCTTGATTTTCCTGCATCTTTTCCTAAGAAGTTACTATGAGTCAGACAACGTAAGTAACTCTGTGTACATCACCTAGATTAACTCCATCTTCAGAAACAAATGGAATCTTTTAGGGGCCAGAACTCCTGGGGTTTGAGGCCAGGTTTTCCTTCTATGAGATGTGAAGAGTATCTCTCCATAGATGGCTGCAGTGCTTCAGGTGGAGTAAGAGAGGAACTAGGAAGTTACAGGGAGCTGAGTATATTTTCTGACATCTGTGGTACTGACCTCATTAGATCTGCAAGTGACAAACCTGGGGACATAGTTATCATTTCATGCTCTGTATGATCAGCTCACAATGAGATAAATTTGCTGAGGTTAATATGGGGAAACTGGTTATGATTTCAGGAAGGCTCTTGGAAGCCTCATATTGCATTTGCCCTGAGGCTTTATAATTTGACTTTCAATCAACAGAGCCAAAATACGTGGCATGAAAATTTTATAGCAAAATGAAAATTTGTGCACCAGAAGGTAACCTCCTTTATCAGTTAATTATTTACTCTCATAGGCTTTTGTTTTGCCTTTTTTTCCCCTTTACACTGACAGGAGCCCAGTGCCTTGAACATGCTAGGCATACCCCTGCCACTGAGCCATACCCGCAGCCCCAATTATCCACTCTTAAAGGGAAATTAAAACAATGGAAACCGTAAGTGTATTGTTCCTAGATTCTGACTGGAGTACAGAGTCAGACAGCTAGGCTTTTCAAAAATATTTTTTATTGATTTATGAATGAAAGATAAGACAGAGAGAGAGAGGGAGGAGAAGAAGAGAGAATATGGGCATGCCAGGGCCTCTTGATGATGCAAATGAACTGGCCACATGTGCCTCTTTGTGTATCAGGATTTACATGGGTACTGAGGAATTGAACTCAGGCCAGCAGGCTTTGCAAACAGGCACTTCAAACCCCTGAGCCAGCTCCCAGCCCCAAGACAGTTAGGCTTTGAAAATGAAACAAAGTCATTCACTAAGACTTATCCAAAAGCTACTGCTGTCCAGCTGTTGTGCCAAAGTAAAAACAGAGGAGGAGGAAATTTGGTGAAAGAAAATGATTGATGGATTTAGAATATTCAAGTTCAGGTCAAGACTCTCCTTCCTCACTTGCTAAGCCACTGGGTGACCTGAATTCCTGTCTTCTTATCTAGGGTCAATAATATTAACTCTGCCTGCAGCACACAGGTGCTTGAGGGCCAAATTCATGGTTGCATTTTGGGCACTGTAAAATGCCATGTCCTTGTAAAAGGAGAGAGGGGAGCCTGAGTGTCAGGCTTAATTCCCTCTTGGAGGAATGATAAGAGAGTCAGCTTTGGATTCTCCCTATACTAATACTACTCTGAACAGCTCATTTAGTCCAGAAGTCCCCCAGTGTGATTATTCCCACCTTATACATAAGGAATCTGAAGTGCAAGGCCTAGTGACTTGCCTAAAATAATAAACTGTGAATCTGGGGGTCTAATCAAGCTCCAAAATTTCTGCTCTTCGTGCCCGTGGTTAGAGTGCCTTCCAACCTACCTGGCAGCCTCCCCTCCCTCACTCCTTTCTCTGTTGTAAAGCTCCTCTGTTGGGCCCTGACAAAGTTGAAAGAAGTACATCTGTCCAGAACAGAGTCCCTCCTTTGACCTTGACCTTCTGACCCCCTCTGACAGCTGCTATTTGTATCCAACAGGCATGTGACTTCTCCTGTGGTCCTCTTTCTGCTCTGAGGGGTCCTGAGCAACGAGGTGAGTTCCCGCCTCATGGGTACAGCTCCAAGGCTGAAGACAAGAGTCTGATATAATTCTTTCTATTTGTTAACTTTTTAATTTTTATTTATTTATTTGTGAAGGGAAAGAGAGAATGAATATGGAAGTGCCAGGGACTCTTGCCACTATAAAAGAACTCCAGGCGCATGTGCCACTTTGTGCATCTGGCTTTGCAAGGGTACTGGGGAATTGAAACCAGGCCATTGGGCTTTGCAAGCACCTTTAACCACTGAGCCATCTCCCCAGCTCCTATTTTTTAGACTTTTTATTGACAAGCTCTACCATACACACACAATGTACCCTGATCACAATCCCCTCCCACCTTCCTACTTTGTCCCCTGGCTGTTGAACCCCTGTTCTTTCCATCTAGTCCCTCTTCTATTTTGATGTGGGTTGTTTCCCCATATTATGCATGTCTTGTACAGGTATCAAATGCCACTGTGAGGTTATAAATACAAGTGTCCCTTCGTGTCTGGAAGACAGCATCCAAAGTGCTCCTCCACACCCTTTGGCTCTTATGTTCCCTCTACCACCTCCTCATCAACGGTCCTGAGCCTGGGAGGGTGCCTATCATGTTTTCATTCTTTTTCAGTATCACATATCCTTTTACTTTTTACTGCACAGATGCTCATCACCTGCTTCCGTATTCCTCTGTTTCTGTGACGCCCCTGTGACCACAGCCCCGGACCGCCTTTTCCCATAGCAGGAACATCCGTTACTTAACACTGGACTAGCCAGACGTCGTGCTAACTTTCACTCACCCTGACATTCATCTCTGCTCAGCCCCCCTCCAAGCATAAGAAGGCCTTGAGACATGGCAGCTCTTTCATGTAGAGAACAACTTTCCTGAGGAAGGCTCAGCCAACTCCTAACTCCTAGAGATGGATGATTATGTTTATAAATTCTCCTCCCCATCCATAAGAACCTTGTTGTATCTTCTCAGTCGCCTTCCTTTAGGCTTCTTGACTTACGAATTAACTCAACACTTATAGTCACCAAAGAACTGGCATTATAAAATCCTGGGTCAGAAAAATAATTAAAACTGTTTAGCAGTTCTGAACAAGGTGAGGCTTCACTACTTTTTTAAACTTCTTATTGAAAACTTCCACGCACATAGGCAATACACCATGATTATAATCCCTTCCCACCACCATCTCTCTCTCCCCTCCCAAGTACTCCCTCCACTGAATCTCATCTTTCCAACCTGTGTCTGTTCTATTTTGATGCCATCATTTTTCCATTCTACTGTTTAGGCCTTGTATAGGTAGTGTTAGCCTCTATGAGGTCACAGGCACTTGTGTCTGGAAGACAGTATTGTAAACACTTCTCTTTTTCTTTTGGCTCTTACATTTTCTCTGCTACCTCTTCCACAGTGGTCCCTGAGCCTTGGAGTATGTGACAGATATGTCTCACTTGAGTCACTATCTTTAATGCCTTAGATAAATAGTGAAGATCTCACTTGTTCAGATTGACTCTTTGCTTACCACCAATGCAATTCTAAATATATTTGTGGTAGGAGCTCAATGGATGCTTCCTGAATTTACAGGACACCATAAATATATATGATTTATGCTACATGTGCAGCTCTATGAATATATGATATTGTATAATGTTCCTAAATGTTTGTTGAAAAGAATTAATGGAACCAGGTATGATGGCACACACCTTTAACCCCAGCACTCAGGAGGCAGAGGTAGGAGGATCACTTTGAGTTTGAGGCCAACCTGGGACTACAGTGTGAGTTTCAGGTCAGCCTGGGCTAGAGTGAAACTTTACCTCAAAAAAAATAAAAAAATAGAAAGATGTATTCCCCTTGCTTTATGGCCTTTATATATTTGTATTCATCTTACTATATGCTTTTTGTATATCTCTTTGTTTTTCTGAATTTGTTCCCTAGACAAAATTAAGAGTGTAAGAAATTATTCAATTTTCAAAGAAGTATGTAAAGAAAATCATTTTGAAGTTTTTCTCAAGGATATCCTAATCTGACCTAGTTCCTAACTTTGTGGAGAGGTTTGGAACCAAATGGCTTGTTTTTATAAGTTCCTTAGATGTAGGGTTTATTTTTGATTTTCTCTGAATTTATAACATTTGTCTGCATAACAAATTGATTAACCCTCAACCTAAACCAGAATTGCTAATATTTCAATATATAATTTCAAAAAGTTATTAACAATTATAAATATTTTTTTCAGGTTTTGGTTTTCAATAGAGCTTTCTTCTCTCTCCATACACTGTAGCACATGTCACCCCAGATTTCTGGCTGGGCTCCCAACTCAGTGGATTTGCTGGGCTCTGCATGGATGACATGCATTGCCCTAATTTACTCAGAGGAGATGTCTAAGTTAACAAGAAGAGTACCCAAGTGGGTCTCTTACTTATCTGGGGTCTTGGCACCAGCAGTGGGCTGGGTGCCCACTTTTTTTGCTAGCCTCCTGGAATTGTTGTTGTAGTTACCTTTCTGTTACTGGAGCAAAACACCCAACTAAAAGTAGTTTATGTAAGGAAAGGGTTTGTTTTGGTTTACAGTTTGGCAGGGGGAAGTTACCTCTTGGCAGGAAAGGCATAGCACTAGCAAGATAGATGGGTGTTACATATAGTCACATCAGCTGAGAGGAAGTAGTCTGAGTGAGTGAGTTGGCTCTGAAGAACCAGTAGGGCTGGGCTAAGAAGCCTCAAGCTTCTTTCCCAGTGGCACACCCCCTCTAACAAGGCTCTACCTTCCAAAGGCTCTGCCAGATGTGGGTTAACTATGACGCTTAATCACAAACACATGGGGCTATGGGAGACATTTCACATTCAAACTACCACAGTACAATCACCTGACTTTCTATACAGAGTGGCGGGATTTGGAGAACAAAAGCAAAAGCTACAAGACTCAAGCTGAAGACTTTAGAACATACTTCAACTATGTTTTCTTGGTCAAATCAAATCTCAAAGTGAGTCTAGATTCAACCATGGGGACATAAAACCTTCATGTAGATGATGAAAGAGTAAAGCCACACTAAGAAGGATTGTATAAGCACACCAAAGTATAACACACTCAGTACTATGTCAAGTAATCTTGTACAGATAGAAAGAGCCAATGAATACAATTATGTCACTCAGATGAAACCCCAAAGCTATCCAAGTGCTGATGAAAGAGGATCTGGATTTTCACTGAGCCAAGTATACTCACCAGAAATCAAAAAGCCTACTGAGTGGGCAACATGACTAGAGAAGACACTGAGCCACAGCCGAGTTTGAAGGTTTGAGGCTGACAGAAGTGGTGCTGCTATCCAGGAACCAGGGCAGGAACTTGCCAGCCACCCAGATCTGATTTTTTTTTTCTCTGTATATGTGAGGCAAGCCCAACAGACAGGCCTTTTATTTTTAGTGAGGGAGTGAGTGAGAGTGAGAAAGAGAGAATTGGTACACCTGGGTCCCAGGCACTGCAACCAAACTCCAGATGCGTGTGCTTCTTTGTGTGCATGTGTGATCTTGCATCTGGCTTGCATGGGCCCTGGAGAGTCAAACATGAGTTCTTAGGTTTCACAGGTAAGCATCTTAACCACTAAGCCATTTCTCCAGTCCCAGGTCTGAGTTAAAAATTACAGTTTTGCTTTTCCTTAGTCCTTGGCAAGTTCTCAACCTCTATGCGCTTTTCTTTTCTTGGGTATGAAATGGGTGGAATATGATTTGAGCCCTTGCATAGACTATTGCGCAAAATAAACTATTTCTAGTAAATCTCTCAGTCCAGTCTGGATGACCAATTGGGTAGCTAATAGATACCCTGCTGAGTGAGATTGTTGATGGCTTTTCTTCCCTAGCAGTCTGTATAGTACCCTCGAGTACTCTTGACAACTACTCAGTGGGGAAAAACTTCCAGTTCAATTCCAGCTTGATTTCTCAGAGTCCTGAAACCAAAACAATGGTGTTGTCAGTAATAGGGTTTTACCATTACCATATCTGATTTCAAGTTATATTACAGAGTCACAATAATTAAAACAGCTTAGTACTGGTACAGAGACAGACATAAAGTTCAATAGAACAGAATAGAGGATCCATGGATAAGTCCAGTTAACTATAGTTACCTGATTTTTTACAAAGATACCAAAAATATGCATTGGACAAAAAGACATCATCTTTAACAAACCATATTGGAAAAAATGTACACTTACTTGTAGAGGAATGAAACTAGATCCTTATCTCTCTGTCTGCACAAAAATCAAGCTGCAAATGAATTAATGAACTCTATGTAAAACCTGAAACTTTGATACAGCTAGAGGAAAAAGTATGCAGTACAGTCCTAGATATAGGTAGAGGGACTTTCTGAATAGGACTCTAGTTGCCTAGTAAATAAGGCAAATAATCAACAAATGAGGCCTTGTATATCTAATAAGTTATTGCACAGCAAAAGAAACTATGGACTTAATCAAGAGAAAATCTTTGCTAGTTATATACATCTGAGTAATGATCAATATCTAGAATATACAAAGAATTCAAAAAACTAAATATCAAGAAAATGAACAATCTAATCAAAAATAGGCTCTGCAGGCTGAAGAGATGTTTCAGTGATTAGGACACTTGCCTGGAAAACCTAATGACCCCAGTTTGATTCCCTAGCACCTACATAAAGCCAGACGCACAAAAGCGACACATGCATCTGGAGTTGGTTTACAGCAGCTAGAGGCCCTGGCGTGCTCTCTCTCTCTCTCTCTCTCTCTCTCTCTCTCTCTCTCTCTCTGTCTGTCTCTCTCTCTCTGCGTACAAATAAATAAATAAGAATTTCTTTTAAAAATGGGCTATAGAACCATACAGTGAGTTCTCCAAAAAAAAAAAAAAAAAAAGAAATATAAATGGTTAGTAAATATTCTAAAGTGTTGAACTCCTAATGTTTAATGAACCTAGAAAGGAGGCTGAGCTTTCCTTGACTCACAAACAGTGAAAATCAAAATACGGAGCAATCTATACAGTCCTAAACTACCCAATCTGAACTGATGTCTTCTTATAACTGGGAAAGGGGTTCTTAAACTTGCCATGCTGAACATGAGCCCTTGAATTGCTGGTTATGGGGGAAGTTCAGCTCTCAGGAAAGTGGAGGGCAGGCTGGGTGGCAAGAGAACATATGGAGAGCATGAAGCTGTGGCTGTTTACCAGCAAACAGAGGTATTTCAGTACAGCCACCCAAACATGGCAATACAGGGATTCACCAAGCAGAGCATTTGGTCCTGTTTAGGTGAATGAATTGTGAAGAATCTTCTTGCTCTGGTAACTTAATTAGTGCAGACAACCCAGAAGACATATCCGGCCAGCTTGCCTGAGCCAGTGAGGTGCAACACCCAATGATGGTTCCCATCAATGAACAAAAGAACCATCCTGCAGTTGTACTGGATCTACTGCATGTGATAACAAACCAAGAATGGCACATGATAGCAGAAAAGCATGCGGGCTTCTCGGGGAGCAGGTGAGGAGTGTCTCAGATTCTGAAGTGGATAAAATGCAGTGAGACAGGACGCAAGGTGCCAGAAGCCAGGTCAGCCATGGCAGAGCACTGAAAATTAAACAAACAAAATCAGGAAGTCCTTAGAAAATGGTCACACAAATTCTGTTGAATCAAAAATTTGTGCTTAAGGATATGGCGACTCAGACAAGTGAAACTGCACCTGCCTTGGCAGAGGCCATATACACGGTGACCAGAGCTTACTGCCACAGGCTCTGATTGAGAGCATCCAGGGAGGCCAATAACCAGGATGATGAGTCTGGCCTAAAGCCTATACTATAAATACTATGATCATTTCCACTGCCAGGTGCAGGTGAGTGTCTGTTCATTGCTCACAATCCCTCAGTCACCAACCCATCTTCCCTTGAGGTGATGTGTGTCTAATTTCCTAAAGCTACTCAAGAGGTTAGCAGAGCCCTGATGAAATCATAAAGCTTTGTGAGGATTAACAGAGATTATGATTATCCTGTGTTTAGCTCAGTGTTTAACAAGGATTTCAGGTTCAATAAATGCTCACTGCTATTGGTTTATTGTCCCTATTGTTAATGAACCCCACAAGAAAACTCTCTTTTCCTGTCAAGCCAGTTATCCCATTGCCTGCAAAACATGGACTGTGCATCAGCCCTCTAAGCTTTCACTCAGTCCAGCTCGTTGTACCCTCTGGCTTCCTTTCAGGTGGTTTCAACATTTCCCATGCTCCAAATTTCTCTTCATTTCCAACATTCTCTATAAATCCTTCCCTGACACCTCTTGCCTTCTTCTTTTGAACTTCCAGAGCCTCCATGCTCAGTATAATTCACTTGACAATTAATCAAGCTGTGACATGACAAGGCTCCCCTATTGTACTAAAACCAATTATGCAAACTCTCTTTATTCCCTCCCTGCTGCTGGTGAGCCCTCAACCCTTAGCTCTTGGATGCTGAGATATTACTAGATTACCAATGTAGTATCTGGCACCTAGGATATGCAATGTAGGTTCATATGGAGAATCACATAAGGTAGGATGGTGTTGCTATGCACAGCTAGAGGAGCCTATGGACAGGTCTAGGATGGCAATGAAGAAAGGTGCCAGAAAGAAAATTAGCCCACTATTTAACAAAAATATATTCTCCAATGTTCCTTTGATGATAGATCTACAGATGCTTTAGGCCTTGGGTTTCTCTCTTTGAACACGGAAGCTCTGTGGAATTAGTCATTATCTTAGGAACTTGGAAGAAGGTCTGACTTAGTGATCCTTTTGAACTTGGGAAGACATGAACTCTTACTCTATATCTGATAGCCTTTGCTCTCATCTGGAACCCTGTTGTCAAATGCAATGACCCCTGTTTCCAGACCCTGGCCTGAATAGGCTCAATGTCTTCAATGGAGGCATTCTCATGGGAACAATGGTGTTTTATCAATCAATACAAGAGCTAGAGCCCACCCACATGACAGCTAAATATATCCACATGGGTGCAGAGAAAGCAGATAGTGCAAGTGTATTTGCATCCTCATAACAATCCATCCATCTCACCAGCAAGTCCTTCCTCATTCTAATCCTAACTCCTTCTGAATTCCTTTCTGAATTATCTGTCCACAAGAGCCACTCCCTCACTCAAGTCATTCAGCTCTGTCAATTTCATACCATGTAACAAAGCATTCTTCATGGTGTTATCAAAACTCCCATTCTAAGATGCTGAAGTAATTATGTGTGTGGAAGAATCACTTTAAACACCACTTTCAAATATTTATGCCCATCAAAACAGCTACATAGATTTTATCATCATAATGAATGCATAAATAAAATGGTAAGCTCAATCCATGTTAATATTAAAGACCACCAAGTACGTCTGTTTAAAATTTGTGCACCTTGGGCTGGAGAGATGGCTTAGCAGTTAAGCGCTTGCCTGTGAAGCCTAAGGACCCCGGTTCAAGGCTCGGTTCCCCAGGTCCCACGTTAGCCAGATGCACAAGGGGGCGCACGCGTCTGGAGTTCGTTTGCAGAGGCTGGAAGCCCTGGCGCGCCCATTCTCTCTCTCTCCCTCTATCTGTCTTTCTCTCTGTGTCTGTCACTCTCAAATAAACAAAAATTTAAAAAAAAAAACTTGTGCACCTTGTTTGAAAATGAATCCCATTACCAAACGCCAAACAAACCACAAGTTTGAAAAGGACTCTTTTCTGTCACATATCTGCTAATTAACCCTTACTGTCTGAAAGATATTCTGGTATTGTTTTATCTTTATAAATATAATGAATATTAGTGTGTCGGTTGACTTTCTGCTGCTATGATAAATACCAGAGACCAGCAGCTTACAAGAACACAGTTTTATTTGGCCCATGATTTCAGAGGTTTCATTTCATGGCTGGTTGTATCTTGGTTTTGGTACTGTGGTAAAGCAGACCACCAGGGAGCATGGGAAGGAGCAAAGCAGCCACCCAGAAGCAAAAAGAGACAAACAGGAAGGGGTCAGAGTCTCCGTATCCTCTTAAGCATGTCCCCAATTACCTAATGACCTTTCACTAGATCTTACCTCCTAAAGGTGTAATACTTCCCGGGGGAATGTTGAAGTTACTTTCTCATTGTTGGGACAAAACAGCCAACCAAAAGCAGTGAATGGGAGGAAAGGGTCAGCTTACAGTCTCAGGAGGAAATTTCATCATGGCAGAAAGGATGGCAGAGCAGAGGCTGAGCATCACTTCTTGACACAGAAGCTGGGAAATATCAACAAAAGTGAGCTAGCTCTAGTAAGGGGGAGGCTGGGCTATAAAACCCCAAAGCCCACCCCAAGCAGCACAGCCTCTCCAGCAAAGCTCCATCTCCCAAACTGCCACCAGCTAGAGACCAAGTTTTCAAAATACATGAGGCTATGGGGGACCTGTCACTCAAACTACCACACACACACACATGAAGTGATAGATAAGCTTTTGACAGATGATTGTTTGGGAAGCATTTCATATCAAAAGTACAGCAATCAGTATTATTAATTGTGGTAAGGAAATTGGATTCAGTTTGAGAAATAGCAGGAAACAAAAGCTGCGGGTCCTGTGGTTCTGACAGAGAAGGTTGTTGTTCTCTCAGCTTTCCTCTAACTTGAGAACTCAGACCTGTTCCCTTCAGAGGAAGGTGTGCCCAGCGTAGGGGGCATGCTGGTATCATTCTCTCAGCATTTGCAAGGACACTGCACATCGGTTCTCTTCCTCTAATCCATCCTGACACTGATAAAATCAGCAATCCCCTAGGGGTCACTTGCATTTCACTTCTCCCAGCCAAGATAGCTCTTCTCAATCAAGCCGGTGTCACCCAACTCCTCCTAAGGAAAATGCAATATTTTCTTGGGTTTGTGGAATTTCGTTTGGGGACTGTTGAAGTTTGTGGGCAATCTGACTTCCTTCTGGTACAGAGCCATGGTTTGTAGAGATATGGACAGTATCTTTCCAATCATCCAACACCAGGAACTGTTTGAGTAAGAAATGGAACACTACAAATAATTAAACATTTAATAATATTCTGGAATTAGACTCATTCTTATTCCTGGTTTCTCCACTGACTTGCTACGTGATAACCTTGGGAAAGAAACAATTGGTTGGAATTTCTGTTTTCTCATGTTTCTGTAACAAGTGATTTGATTAACTGTCCCTTAGCAATTTTGAGGGATAAATTTGACAATACGTAAAAAGAGTGTTTGGCATTCAATAAATGTTAGTTACTATTTTCAGTTAGTGAATTTTAATTATTGGCTTTTACATATTTAAATTTAAAAGGTTTTACTCACCCACCTACCTTCTAGCATAAGAAAATGCTGGAGTTATACTGAGATGGGAGAACTCGCACCCAAGGCCAGGGGCACTGAGTAGAGTGCCTGGAACACATACACATCAATCATACTGTACTCACGAGAGGTCCACACACACTCCTCTGGGGCAAACCATCAGGCATTCCTTTACAGAAAATGCTTAAGGCTCTGGGCTAGTGCCCCTCCCTCCCTTCCTCCCTTTCTTTCTTCCTTTCCTTGGAAATCATGGCTAGAGTCCAAAGATGTCAAGACACTTGATAGTAAAAAGAAAGAAGCTCTGGAATCATAGAACATCTAACAGCAACTAATGTGAAAATGGGCAAGATATTTGAACTCTATGACTCTCATTTGTGTCTTTTGTGAAATGAGATAACTAATATGTACCTTTGTAAACTGTTACCAGAATTAAGTAAAAATATGTAATGCATATGAACTGTAGTGGTTCGTTGTCCTGTGTGGCACTAAGCAAAGCTATCTCCTGTGGTGGTTTGAATGTAAAATGTCCCCCCACAGCCTTGTGTGTTTTTGATACTTGTTCCCATCTGGTAACAACTTTGGGTGGCAGAGTCTAGCTGGAGGAGGTGTGTCCCTGGTGGCAGCCTTGGGGTGAGCTAGCTCATGTCTGAGCCCAGTGGATAGACCGCTTCCTTCCAGCTGTCGTGACAAGATGTGACATCCTGCTTCCTGCATGGGCCCTATTTTCCCTGCCATAATGAAACTTCACTCTTTCCTCCCACAGGATACCATTACTGGTTGAGTGTTTCATTCCAGTAAAGAGAAGGTAACTGCAATGCCTCCAAACATCAATTTCCTCAAGAATCTACAGCTTAAAAACTCAGTTTTGTATACTTTGAGTCTTCACTAACATGGCAAACTGCATCTGTTTTGACGTGTGTAGATTCCCATGAAGCTGTTATCACAGACCACATATGGACCACCTGAGGTTGCTTCCTGCATCATTGTCTCCTGCCGCTTCCTGCACAGGAATTCAGGCAACCATGGATTTGAAATCTGTCAGCATTAGTGACTTTTCTTGTTGTTTCCTGCACAGGAATTCAGGCAACCATGGATTTGAAATCTGTCAGCATTAGTGACTTTTCTTGTTGTTGTGACTTGATACCTGACAAAAAGCAACTTTATGGAGGAAGGGTCTATTTTGGCTTATGGTCCAGAGCTGAACAGCGCACCATGGCGGCAGAGATGTGAGTGAAGCTGGTCACATCGCATCCTCACTGGGGAAGTGCAGAGAGATGAATGTGGCACTCAGGTTGCCTTCTCCTCCCCCCCTTCTTACTCCTTCCAGGACCCCCGCCTGGTTTGCTTCATCCAAAGTCATAAATGTTGTCATTCATATTTTCTCCTAAAAGTTTTACAGACTGAAATTTTACCATTTTCAGTTAGTTGTATAGGCCATGTGAAGTAACATTTTTACCTCCCATTCTGTAGAGCAATTTCAGTGTTTTCCGCTTCGATTTTTATTTCCCTTCCTTTCTTATCCATACCTTTCTTTCAGTCATTTAAAGTGGTAGGTATCTCATTTAATTGACTTGTGAGTCTTATTTATTTTAAGTGTAAAAAACTCTTATTCATTTATTCGCAAAGAGAGCAGGGGAGAGAGGGAGATAAAGAGAGAAAATGAGAATGGGTACATCAGGACCTCTTGCCACTGCATATGAACTCCAGACACATGCACCACATTACACATCTGGCTTTATGTGGGTACTGGGGATTAAAACCCAGGCCATCAAGCTTTGTAAGCAAGCACTTCAACCACTGAGCTATCTCTTCAGCCCCCCACTTTTTTTTCTTTTAATGTCAATGATTAGTGCTACAACTAGTCCTAAATAAAAGACTACTTAGAGGCTGGGTGTGGTGGCTCACACCCTTAATCCCAGCACCTAGGAGGCTGCGGTAGGAGGAACCTGGAGCTGGCTGCAGATTGAGAGCCCGGTCAGTCTGTGTTAGAATGAGACTGTTGCAGTCAGGTTCTCATTGCTGGCAGAAATTATCTGACCAAGAGGAGCTTGTGCGGGGGAAAAAAGTTTTATTTTGGCTAGACTAGACTAGAGAGGAAGCTCCACAACGGCAGGAAAAAATGACAACATGAGCAGAGGGTGGACATCACCCCCTCACTAACATCAGGTGGACAACAACAACAGGAGAGTGTGCCAAACACTGGAAAGGGGGACCTGACTATAACACCCATAAGCCCACCCCCAACAATACACTGCCTCCAGGAGGCATTAATTCCCAAATCTCCATCAGCTGGGAACCTAGCCTTCAGAATACCTAAGTTTATGGGGGACACCTGAATCAAACCACCACATTCCACCCCTGGCCCCCATAAACTGATAATCATCCATGCTGTAAAAGGCAAAAAAATCCAACTTTAAAAGTCCCCCATAGTTTTGTTGTTGTTGTTGTTGTTGTTTTTCTTTTCTTTTCTTTTCTTTTTTTTTGTTGTTATTTTTTTGAGGTAAGGTCTCACTCTAGCCCAGGCTGACCTGGAATTCACTCTGTAGTCTCAGGGTGGCCTTGAACTCATGGTGATCCTCCTACCTCTGCCTCCCGGGTACTGGGATTAAAGGCATGCGCCACTACACCCAGCTTCCCCCATAGTTTTTATCAATCCCAGCAATGTTCATACATCCCCATAATCCAAAGTCTTTTAACTGAGCCATAATACCAAAAGTAACCTCAAAATCCCCATAATTACTGTTGCAGTCAGGTTTGCATTACTGGCAGAAATCACCGGACCAAGAGCAGCTTTTGTGGAATAAAGGGATTATTTTGGTTTACAGACTCAAAGGGAAGCTCAATGATGGCAGGGAAAATGACGACATGAGTAGAGGGTGGACACATCACCCCCTGACCAACATCAGGTGGACAACAGCAATAGGAGAGTGTACCAAACACTAGCAAGGGGAACCTGGCTGTAATACCCATAAGCCTGCCCCCAGCAATACACTGCCTCCTGGAGGTGTTAATTCCCACATATCTTTATCAGCTGTGAACCTAGCATTCAGAATACATAAGTTTATGGAGAATCAAACCACCACAGAGACCTACCTCGTATTAAAAAGAAGAAAACCACATAGCAATATATTAAGAATTCAAGCCCATTCTTTTCCATATTAATTCATTCTAAAATACCAATTTCTCTCTTTTATTTCTACTTTGATCTACATGCTTCTTAGAAGTATGTCATTTTATTTCCAAACATTTGAGGATTCTCAAGAGATCTATCTATGTTGCTTCTAATTTAAGTTCATTGAGATCAGAGAACATACTGTAAATTTAAGAAAGATCACTGGCTTGTTTTATGACCCAGATTATAGTTTGTCTTGGTAAATGTCTCTGTGTCACTTACAAAGAATGTACATTTTATTAATGCTCAGGGGAGAGTTATATAAACACAAGTCAAGTCAGTTTGATTTATGGTGTTATCTGAGATTATTATATCTTTGATGATTTTTGTCTACAATCATTGAGTGAGGCTATATTTGCACTTTTGTTTATTTCCCTGCAGTTCTGTCAGCTTTTTCTTTATGTATTTTGAAACTGTTATAATTATATAAATATCTAGGACTATTACATGTTTCTGAGGTGCTGACCTCCCTATCGATAGGAAATTATCCTCATTACTTCTGGAAATTTTCTTTAGTCTGAAATATGTTTATCTGATATAAACAGTGTTGCTCCAACCTCTTTATGACCAGAGTTACTGCAATATTTTCTCATATCTTAACTTCAACCTATCCATGTCTTTATGTATCTTTGTAAGCAGCATGTTTCTGGGTCTTGTTTTTGTATCCATCTCACCACCATCACTTTTGAACCGAGGCAGTTGCATTTAATGTGATATTCAATATATTAGGCTTATGCTTTTATTAAACCATCTGTTTTTTGTTTGTGTGAGGGTCATTTGTTCTCTGGTCTCTCTTTGTTTATTATTATGTGCCTTTTAACTTTTGTGGTTCCATTTTAATTCCTCTGTTGGTTTTTCTGACTATGTTACTGTTGTCCAATTTCAGTGCTTGCTTTAAGGGTTTATGGTATAAATCTTTAACCTAAAGGAGTTTATCTTCAAATGTTATTATACAACTTCATATGGAATGTGAAAATCTAATAGTAATATGATTCCATTTCTCACCTCTCAGTTTTGCTATTATCATCATATTTATGCCTATATAAAATGAGAACTTCCCAAGAGTTGAAACTTTCCATTTGATTATTGGTGTTTTTTTTTTAATTTGTTTAAAGAGTAGATTACATTTTGGAGAGATGTAACCAATTCTGTATTTGTCTATATGGGTTAGCATGGGTTGCCCTCTTTATTCCTGGGTTTAGATAAAAATTTGTACCTGGTATTATTGTCCTTCGATCTGAAAAGCTCCCTCAACGTTTCCTATAATGTAGGTTTGCTGGGAATGGGTTCTCTTGCTTCTATATGGCTGAAAATGTCATTCTTTTGCCTTTATTTTGGAAAACTACTTGAGTTGGGTGTATTATTTTAGGCGGACGCTAATTTTATTTTAGCACTTTAAAGATGACCATTCTGGGGGTTGGAGAGATGGCTCAGTGGTTAAGGCATTTACCTGCAAAGCCAACGGACCTTGGTTCAATTCCCCAGGACCCACGTAAGCCAGATGCACAAGGTGGCGCATGCATCTGGAGTGCATTTACAGTGGCTGGAGGCCCTGGTGTGCCCATTCTCTCTCTTTCTCTCTCTCTCTTAAATAAATAAATAGTATTTTCTTATATTCAATGTCAAACCACTTCTAAATATTTTATTGGGAATTTTAATATATTAAAATATTGCAAATTGTTTTTATTCCCATTGAGCTACCTCTTCTGTCCTCCTCCCCTAACCCTGTCCTACTGAGGGCCCTCTGCTGTGGAGGTTTCAGGAATTACTATGGGCTCCAGTCAGTACCTTTAGAGAAAACAATACCTCACAGTTCCATTTCCCACCCTGTGGCTCTTATATTCTTTCTACCAGCTCTTCCATAATATTCTCTGTGCCTTGGAGGGCATGATATAGTCTCCTTTAGTGTTGAGCTCTCAGCAGCCTCTGATTTTCTGCTTTGATGAGTTTTGAGTCTCCTTGGTGTCTATTTCCCTCTCCCTGGAGAAGGTTCTAGAGAGCACCACTAATATTTACTCTGCCATTCCCTCTTTAGTGTTTCCTGGAACCTGGTTGATATGATAGGGATGACTCCTCTCATGCTAGGCACAGAGTTTTTTTTTATCCTTGTTATTCTGGTCAACTGCTGTCAGCTGGGATATGCAACTCATGCAGGGAGAAGGAATTCATGCCTGGTACTGAGAACCAAGTCAGAAGCTTAAGGGTTAGAAAGGCATAGATTCTAGTGGGAATCTTTAATGGTTCTTTGGCTAAAAGGACAGGTTATGCACATCAAAAAGTTTTCTAAATGTCTATGTTTATCTCCTTTGATCCATGCTGGTCTAACTCTTGGTTAGAGAATCTGCTTTTCACAGATGGCAGAGAATACCAGGGAGACCCAAGATCAGAACAATGAAAAGAAAGCTGACCACTTTGAAGTTTCCCTTTCTGTAACTGGCTTGGGGAAATTTGATTTACATGTCCCTTGCTATGGATCCATTTATATTTCTCACTTGAAGTTAGTTTCATTATTTGAAATTCTCACATGAGAAATACCTCATCTGAAATTACACATGACATAATAATCTGCACAATCCAAAAATGCCACATACGTGGTACCTTACAACTTACAGCCACCAGTCTTGAAACTTTCCTTCTTTCACCTTCCTTCACTGAAGGCTAGAATCAGAAATAGTTCTATGCACGTCGATTCTGTGGGCATGTCTTACACCTTTGGTTTGGGTCATTCAGGTAGATATTTCTATTAGGAGATATTTCAGGAAGATTCTTATGTTTTCTATGGTGGGGGGAAGATGGATTAAAGGAAACAGAATGACATGGGAAAGGAAAGGAGGAAGTTCTTGCTATTTGGCACACCAAATGGAATTTATCTCAACATAACTCAGAAATGCTTCTCTAGACTGGCTAAAATGGCATAGCATAGCCTTTTATAAGGATTTCATATTACATTAAAAGGCTCTGAAAACAAACAGGAGACAAAAGAAGGAAGAAGAGAAGGTGGAGAGAAAAAGAAGGGAGAAGTGGCTCTCATGTTCCAAAATCTTGGCTTTGTGCAGCTAGCTTGACTACCTCTGTTATCATCCTTGTCTCCTTTTACATGTCTGCTTTCAGTCCTTTAAACAACCGCTAATTAAGCCAGGCGTGGTGGCACACGCTTTAATTCCAGCACTGGGGAGGCAAAGGTAGGAGGATCGCTGTGAGTTCAAGGCCACCCTGAAACTCCATAGTGAATTCCAGGTTGACTAGAGCAAGACCCTACCTAGAAAAAAAAAAATGAACTGCTAATTATTCTTCCATTTCTCCAGAATAGTTGCCTTAGAAAGAGATCTTTTACATTTTTATTTATTTATTTTCAAGCGGAGAGAGAGAGGCACCATGAATGGGTGTGCCACGGTCCCCAGCTGCTGCAAATGAACTCCACATGAATGCGCCACTCCATGCATATGGCTTTACCTCGGTACCAGGGGATCAAACTCCAGTTGTTAGCCTTTACAGACAAGTGCCTTAACTGCTGAGCCATCTCTTCAGCCCAAGAAAATATTTTTTAAAACTTTGATTTGTTTATGTATATATGTGCATGGGTGCAAACAAGGTCTCTTGCCACTGCAAACAAACCTGAGACGCATGCACCACTTTTTTGCATGCAGCTTTCTGAGGATGTTGGGGAATCAAACCAGGGCCAATATTCTTTGCAAATAAGCACATTTAACCACTGAGAAAGTTCCCTAGCTGCAAGGGAAGTTTTTTTGTTTTTTTTTTTTAAGATACCTTTGTTATAGTAAGTCATTGTATAGATTGGTGTGGACACAATAAAGGCAGATTTAAAAGAGAGAAGAAATAATTCTGTTTGTAAATTATAGAATTTATGTCTTTTCTGAGCAAGAGGAAAAAATTGTCATACACAAAAGAAACCTCGAAAAGGATTTAACAAAGAAGCCATTGCTGTTGGCTGGCCAAGACCACAGCTAAACTGGCAAAGCAATATGGTTTTGGCAAAAGGCTGACTCCTGGAACAAGCAAACCTGATGCAGCCAGCACCCAGGGCCCCCGTCACTGCAGCGGGGCCTCTGCCTACTATAGGCTCAAAGCTGTGTTGGATAAAAACATGCTTCAGGGGCTGGAGAGATGGCTTAGCGGTTAAGCGCTTGCCTGTGAAGCCTAAGGACCCCGGTTTGAGGCTCGGTTCCCCAGGTCCCACGTTAGCCAGATGCACAAGGGGGCACACGCGTCTGGAGTTCGTTTGCAGAGGCTGGAAGCCCTGGCGCGCCCATTCTCTCTCTCTCCCTCTATCTGTCTTTCTCTCTGTGTCTGTCACTCTCAAATAAATAAATAAATAATTTAAAAAAATATTTAAAAAAAAAAAAACATGCTTCGGCAAAATGTAAAGTTCAAGACATTAAAGGAAGAAATTGAAAACCCCAAGAACTAGAAACTCATCTCCATGAGTAAAAGCTATTGCCATGGAGGCTCAAGGGAACATGGGGCTGGAAATGGGCTCTAAGGGTGAGGAGGTAGGGTTTGAAAGGTCCACACAGGAACCCAGGGCTCCAAAGGACCCAGCCAGGTTAGGGTACAGTATCTCATAGAGCCTAGCCATGGGCAGAGGCTCACAGGAGACACCAGTGACACAGGACTATAAAATCTTGCTCTACTGCGTCTCATATCTGTCTTTATTGACAGAAATGTGGGCAACTTCTGGTCCTCTTTGATACAGATGCTTCTACTCGAAAAGTCTTAAGCAGATCTCCTCGCGAACAAAAGAAAGCCTCGCTTCAGGTTATGCGTCAAGGAATTTAAATAACATTTACTGAAAGACACATCCTCCCCCTCCTCCCTGGGATACATAATTCCAATTTTATGTGAAATTAACTTTCCTGTATATCATATATACTTATTCTTAGATCCATTGGACTATTTGTCTCTCCATACACTACTACTTCACTTCTTATTTCATATAGCTTGAAAATAAATCTCAGTATCTGTCAGACCAGTTCCCTGCTCCATATTTTTCCCTCTTGAGAGTTTTGGTTATGACTGGCTTTTTACTGTCCTGCACAAATGTTAGAACTTAATTGTCAAAACCAACAATGCATCCTCCCCTCTAGAAATACACAGATAGGGGAGCTACATTTTTGTGGGTTTTTTTTGTTTTTTTGTTTTTTTCTCCAGGTAGGGTCTGGCTCTAGCCCAGCTGACCTGGAATTCACTATGTACTCTCAGGTGGCCTTGAGCTTATAGTGATCCTTCTCCCTCTGCCTCCCAAGTGCTGCAACTAAAGACATACACCACCACACCTGGCTCATGTTTGTTAAAAATAGTTTAGCAGAGACATAAAGAAAATAAGAACATAAAGGTGATGTATTGATATGAAAAAATTATACTAAGGAAAATACATTTGTAAGAATGAATAGGGACTTCATGAAAGAAAAATTCACCAGATAGATACAAGAATCATGCTTTAGTACAAAGGCAATAGCAGCCATCTTAAACTATGTAAGGAGAGTTGAGAAGAGAAATTGATCAGAAAAAATCACCATGGGAGCATTTTAACACAGGAAGTTGATGGATCAAACAGATGGAAAAAGAGTAAGTTAATAAAAAAAATTGAATAACAAAATAAACAATATTGATCCAGCAGTTATGTCCTGCAAATAGGTAAACATATTCTTCCCCAGCACACATGGATAATTCACAAAAATTTACAATGTTCTAGATCATAAAGCAACTCCAACCATGCAATCGATGCCAAACACTGACTTCTCTATAAGGCAGTAAAATTAGAAATCAATAGCAAAATGACAGCTTGTAAGGTTCTATACAAATAGTTCTTCAAGGATATTTCACAGCCTGTTGTGCTCTTGCAAAGGGACTTAGCAAATGATGTCTCCACTTAGAATAAAGAAAAAGGCTGTTGGATGACACAGGATCCAAGAGGGATTCCAGCTTTGGCATTTCTATCTGGGACCTTGGAGAAGTACTCGCCCTTTCTGTTGGATTTATGAAAGAAACTAACGTTTCTCATAGGTCTGTATATCAAATGAGATAACACACTAGGCAAAAAGCAATGGCAGATAGATGTATCTAATATTTGGTGATGTTTCTTTGTTTAGATATTTTTGCAATTGCATTAATCAGTATATTAACATTTGTTTTGCAGCATTGCAAAGTAAATTTCCCTTTGATGTATTGTTCTACTGCAAGGGACCGTGTTTTAAATCTTAATCACTGATTGAAGTTCAAAGGCTGCACTATAATAGAAGTGACTAGGCAAAGTAGTCCCCATCCAACCTCTCAAAGTGGTTTTTGTAGGTGCTCAAGGTCCCTAAGGAGGCCTCCTTTCTAATGTCTCTGTTTATAACACCCAAAGGCATGGTTACAACTTAACAGGCCCTTACCAAACAGATGGACTGATGTGGATTTTTTGTTCTGATTTGTTTCTAAATGACCTTGTACTGTCTTCCTCTAAACCCAGGACATGTAAGGAATTGCAGAGGGGGGAAGAGTGGGAGACACTCATTCACATCACTCTATAAATCCTCCCTGTCATGACCCAGAGGGTCTTAACCTCTCTCCCCACCCCAGTGCTTGACTAAATCCTGGGCTGCTTCTTGGCACTCCTCTTTTCCTCTAGCATTAGCTATAGGGAACTTTTCATTGTCAGTCCTTTCTATGCTCCTTTGAGAGATATTTTTTAATGGTTTTATATGCCTAGGACATCTTTCTCAAAAGCCTAGAAGCCATCCTTTTGAAATATAGTAGCATGCCCTGTCTATCAGATGCACATGGAGCATCTGCCAAATTAGGCCATATATGAGACCACAAATCAAGTATCAAAAATGTCAAAGAATTAAAAAGCATAGAGGAGCCAGGCATGGTGGCACACACCTTTAATCCCAGCACTCAGGAGGCAGAGGTAGGAGTTCAAGCAGAGTTCAAGGCCACCCTAAGACTACATAGTAAATTCCAGGTTAGCCTGAGCCAGAGTGAGACCCTACCTTGAAAAATCGAAAAACAAAAATAAAAAATAAAGAAAGAAAGAATAAAAAGCATAGAGGATGTTCTCTGACCATCAGTATTAAATTAGAAGTTAATAACAATAATGTGTTTAGATAATCCCCAGAGATTTTATAAGTTAAGCAATATATATAAGTTATCTGCAAGTCAAAGAAGCAATTCTAAGAAACTTAGAAAATGAACTGGATGAGTTACCTTCTCATTGCTGGCACAAAACACCCAACTAAAAGCAGCTGATGGGAGGAAAGGGTTTATTTTGGCTTAATGACTCAAGGGGAAGCTCCGTGATGATAGGAAGAACCGATGGCATGAGCAGAGGGTGGACATCACCTCCTGGCAAAAATCAAGTGGACAACAGCAGCAGGAGACTGTGCCCTAACACAGGCAGGAGGAAGCTGGCTATCACATCCACAAGGCCATCCCTAACAACACACCTCAAGCAGGGTTGCAATTCCCTAATTGCCACTAGCTGGGGATCAAGGACTCATAACATGTCAGTTTATGGGAGACACCTGAACCAAACCACCACAGCAATCTCACAACTGGTGGCACTCAGCCAAGTACTGCCTACAGAGGGATTTATAGCTTTGTCAAATTAGAATATAAAACATCCAAAATCCATGTCTTAAATTATAATTTAAACCCAAAGTCAACAGCAGGAGTAAAATCACGAATATGCCTACAAATTAATATGGGTAGAAAGTGGCTTAAAGCATGGAACATCAGAGCTGTCCACTATAAAATATATTTTTTCCCTTTTACTCCAGCTGAGGCTTAAATGTGATTAAAAAAAATCAACAGTCAAAAAATTCTTTGATGGGCTGGAAAAGATAGCTCAGCAGTTAAAGGCACTTGCTTCATGCAAAGCCTTCAGGCCTGGCTTCAATTCCCTAGGACCCACACAAAGCCAGACACACAAAGTGACACATGCGTCTGGAGTACTTTTGAAGGGGCAAGAAGTCCTAATGCACATTCTCCCTCTCTCTCCCTCCCTCTCTTCTCTCTCTCTCTCAAAAAACTCCTTGAAAAAAATTAACAAGTTGCTGAACACTCACCTAGACTAATTAAGGAGAATGGAGACACAATAACTCATATTATGAATAAAACTAAATAAATACTGAAAAACCTACCTAGGCTAAAGGTCAAGAGAATGCTACATAGACATTAAGTTAAAAATCTTGATCACTTAAGTGTAAAAGTAGCTAAAAGAAAACCCAATTTTCCAACATTTGAGTTAAGCTGTATATTTTAGAAAATATAAAGCTTTGAAGATATTTTGACTGATTGCATTTCTTCAGGAGACACAAAATGAGATTATTTTATTCTTCATGAACACCCGCCACCCCCCCCTCCAGGTTTGGTTACTTAACATTAAAGTATAGAATACTGGCTGTGGCTAGTGTAAAAGAACATTTTTCCTTTACCTCAAAAAATCTCTGAGGTGGGCTGGAGAGGTGGCTTAGTTGTTAAGCGCTTGCCTGTGAAGCCTGGTTCGAGGCTCAATTCCCCAGTACTCACGTAAGCCATATGCACAAGGTGGCACATGCATCTGGAGTTCATTTGCAGTGGTTGGAGGCCCTGGCGTGCCTATTCTCTCTCTGTCTCTCTCTCTCTCTCTTTCCCTTTTTCTTTCTCTGTCTGTCTGTTGGTCTCAAATAAATAAATAAATAAAAATAAACAAAAAAAAATCTCTGAGGTGATTTTTTTGGGAACCACATATGCATGTTATATTTTACTGAATGCTGTCAATTATACCACAGATCCTTGCTTAAGTCAATCATCACAATCGAATTGAGATGATAATTTTCTGGCGGTGTTTGCTCTGCTACATTTATGAGCTAACATTGCTTTATGACACGAGCCCCGCCCCCTCTCTCAGCATCATTAGGAACTCATGAATTCAGGGCTTTTTTTTGACTGTGTTATGATAAATTATCATCATTTTTTTCTGAAATGTAACTTGTTCTGAGTCAGCTATTGTATTTCTTTTTCTTCCTAATGAACCCATTTGTCTTTATTAACTTGCTTGCTTTGGACACTAGATTTTTCAAGCTTACCTTGTCAATTCCCTTTTCTGGATTTGGCAGTAGCCATTTCTCTAAGGTGGTCTTTCTTTAGTGTGGAGTGGAATTTAGAAGTCCGTCTCCAGGTGCCAACCGTGTCCCTTATTGTTAAAGTGTCAAGGCTGGTGTGTTCTTTCAGCTGACAGAGCCAAGGAGTGTGTGTCCGGGTCTGTCA
The DNA here is from genome assembly GCF_020740685.1 of Jaculus jaculus. Lineage (NCBI taxonomy): Eukaryota > Metazoa > Chordata > Mammalia > Rodentia > Dipodidae > Jaculus > Jaculus jaculus. The sequence continues at coordinate 34,339,970 of NC_059107.1, read as the reverse complement.
CCCTTGCATCCATCTGTCCACACGTGACGGATGATGCTGACACTTCTGCATGAAATCTAACCCTGAATAGATTGTCCTCTCCTACAGAAGTAACAAGCCTCTGATTTTCAGCTTTGTTGAGGTCTGAGTCTTCTTGGTGTCTTCCATCTCCATAGAGAAGCTTCTCTGACAGGCAATGAGAAACACGGGCATTCTTTCCGCCACCTCCTCCACAACGATGTGTGATAGAGACGACTTGCCCAGTGCGGAGCACAAGGCTTTCTCTTCTCATTACCCTGGTGAGCCCTTGCTTCTCCCCAGTGCTCACTGCCATCCTTCACATAGAAGGACAGAAACAATGAGACATCAGGACAGATGAAGGAGCACCTGGCAGATGAGGAGACTCCATGGAATAGAAGCAGGAGAGGAGGACAAAAGTAGGTAATAGGAAGGGAATATAATCAAATTACAGTAAGTTTGTATAGTAAAATTCTCAGTTAAAAAAGTGTTTAAAAATACAAAAGTCCTGTTTTCTCCAAATGTCAGTATATTCACGCACACATTTATTTAACCCTGCTGAGCACATTAAGCATTTAGGAACTGTAGCACCGACGCTACAGCCAAGAACAAATTGGCTAGGCACATAGTAGGGCTTTGTTTGCATTGTTTTGTTTTTTTCTTTCTTCCGCTGTGCAGGGTCCCCCGGACCTTGGAAATGCTAGGCTAGGCAATTGCTCTGCACTGAGCTATCCTCCCAGCCCTGTGGTTCTTTCTGATTTCATAACATATTCTATTTATACTACCTAGGCAAAAAAAAAAAAAAGCCTTGTACCATAAAACGCACATCCTAAAAGACAGACCAAATGGATGAACCTCCACTAGGCCCTTAGAGGGAACACCGGATTCACAAGGCCCTGGGGAGGGTACAACAAAAACTATTTTATCTCCTCCTATTTCTGCATCTCTCTCTCTCTCTCTCTCTCTCTCTCTCTCTCTCTCTCTCTCTCTTTCTCCCTCTCTCCCTCCTTCCCTCCCTCTCTCCCTTCTTCCCTCTCTCTCATCTCTCTTTTATATTTGGTTTTATCTATCTGGTTCTTCCTTCTCTTCTTGGCCACTGACGTGTAACTCCTGGTACCAGCATGTGGTAATCATCCACAATGAGCTTTTGATCACAGAGACCTACAAGGTTTCTCAAAAGAAGACAGATTTATGTCAGAGCGCTTGAGGGCTCATCATAGGTTAGTGGTAAGGCCCTACTGCTGAAGACACCATACACTGTTGGTATGTACCATGGAGCCACATGGCTGGAAGCTGGAAGAGAGTCAGTCCCCAGACAGTTAGCACGTCTAGTGCCAGAAGGTGCTACATGAGTGACTGGGAGATAAAGACCAATATCTGCCCAAGCAACACATGGTCTAACTTACTTAGCAGCAAACAACCTGATGTGATACTCACACAAGTGCAATAGTGGTTCATAGACATGGTGAGAAACCAACTGCTCTAAATTTGGCTAACTGATCTGCTCAGTGGAACAGAACCCATAGCTGGAGCTGGGAAACAAGTCAGAACCATATCCAAAAACAAGCCACTAAACTATCTCTAAAAATCAATGGTTATCACATTTACTTGGTGCTAACTTTACTCTCCATTGGAGAATCTGCTTCTCTTTTTCAGATAGACACAGATTCTAAGGGGAAAACCACCCCATCATATTTCAAAGGGCCCCAGCTGAAACTATGAATAATTGGGGAAACATGCAAGAATGCTGTTTTCTTGGTGAACCAGGAACCAACACAATGGTGAAGGAGATAGATACAGAGAACGATCAACTTCTACCTAACCAGATATTCAGAGACACAGAGGCACCCAAGATTTCAACACAGAAGCAGACTTAAAATGAACCCAACATGGCTCAGGGAAACTTGTGGAAGAGGGGGCGGAAAGAATGTCAGAGCCACACGTTAGGTCATGACATGCAGAGAAACTAAAGGCTAACCCCACAATGCATGACCCATATACCCCAACAAGGAGGGTCCCTATGGAGAGGGGAGGACAGGGAGGAGGCTAACAATGGTACCAACTTGACTGTATTCACTGACTACAAAAAAAAAAAAATCCTTGTGTTCAAAAGTTACTTAATTCTGACCTCTATGTGATTATTTTCAGTTTGGTTTGCAGTGGGATTGATGTTTATTTTTGTTCAATCTCACTGAAGAGCTTTTAATTTTATTATGTTTCTGAATATTTAAAAAACTTATATAATTTAATATTAAGTTTATATAGACAGTCTACCAAGATAATTCTCACATATGTCCTCCTACACTCCTTGCATTCTTAAACATTTCCATTAAATTATGGCTATTATGTCTTATTTAATTTTATCAAAATTAACCAATTCTTTCTGAGGTAGCCTGTTAGGTGAACTCCACTGGGCTATGCTTTTTTCCATGAAACAATAAATCCTGACATCATATAGCACTTCTCTATTCTTTTTTATACATAATTTATTTTCTTATTTATCCATTTATTTATTTATTTGATAAAGAAAGGGAGAGGGAGAGAGATGGACAGAGAGAGAATGAGAATGGGCGCCCCAGGGCCTCCAGCCACAGCAAACAAACTCCAAACACATGTGCTCCCTTGTGCATCTGTCTAACGTGGGTCCTGGGGAATTGAACCTGGGTGATTTGGCCTTGCAGGCAAATGCCTTAACCATTAAGCCACCCCTCCAGCCCCACTTCTCTGTTCTTTCTCTATGCCTGTGCTGTGGAGTATTGTATGGTGAGTGATCATGTCAATGACCTGCTTGCAGTATTTTGAGATTACAAACTAATTCCTAATGAGTCACTTTATCCACATGCTCTTTTGTATCCATACAGGTCTTTCTGTGAAGGGCAAGTTTTAAATTTACTTTTTATTTATTTTTTTCCATTTTCAAAATGTTCATATATGTATATAATGTATTTTGATCTTATTCAACTCTCATATCCCCTTTCCAATTAACACTATTCTCCATAAATCCCATTTTACTTTCATGCCTTTAAATTTTTTTAAATCTCATTTATTTGAGAGAGATAAAGAAAGAAAGAAGCAGAGAGAGGGGGTAGATGGACAGATAAAGAGAGAATGGGCACACCTGGGCCTCCAGCACTGCAAATGTACTTCAGATGCATGTGCCACCTTGCATACCTGGCTTATGTGGGTCCTGGGGAATCAAACCTACATCTTTTGTCTTTGCAGGCAAGCACCTTAACTACTAAGTCATCTCTCTAGTCCTCATGCTTTTTTTAAAAAAAAATACTTTGAGTTAAGTTAGGGTTGCCTGCATGATTGAATGTGGAAGGTTTTTCACTGTGGAATGAGCAACTTTCCAGTGGCTATACCACTGATGGACCTGACTCCCCACTCCCAGTGACCATTAGCTGCCATTAGCTACTCTGGGAGATGTGGGATTTCATGTTCCCTTCCCCATCTATGGTGATTTGTTGACAGGCTTATTCTTGTGCAGGAGACCCCAGCTGCTGTGAGTTCATGAGTGTAACAGTCACGTCATAGACCAACCTCCTACCCATCTTCCTGCTCCTTCATACTTTCCACCCTGTCTAAAGTCCCTGAATTTTGGAGGGGTTGTTTAAATGTTCTGTTTGTGGCTGAGCACTCAGTAACCACTTATTCTCAGCTATTTCATAAGGTAAATGTTTTTGTTGATATATCTTTTTAAAATATTATTATTATTAACAAGGTGTTTCGTATGGATACATCATGTGTTGGTACCCTCTTTTCCCTCATCCCTGCTCCCATGCCGATGCAGACACTCCTCAGTGGGGTTGTGGTTTATGCACTGTGGGAGCAGTAGTCCATTATTTGGTGGGGGAAGGGAATGCCTCTGGGCATGATGTCTCAACCTGTGGCTCTTACCATCTTTCCTACCCCTCCTTGACAAAATTCCGTGAGCCATGGTGGATGAGTTTTAAGGCTACTTCAGTGATGAGTTCTTAGGAGCCTCTGGATCTCTGCTTTGGTAGATGTTGAGTACCCTCAGGGTCTGTCTCCTTCACCCTAGCACTCCTTATCAGGTTCAGCATGGAAGCAGCACTCTTGCTCATCTCCCCAATTCCTCTGTGGCTTCAGCTGTGGCTTGGCAAGGGGTAGTTTATCTCCTTCAGTCTCACTACCTTCTGAAAAATAACAGATTCCCTAATGGAGAGTGAAGTCAGCACAGTTTTAATGGGATAAGCATTATTAACTTAGGGAGAATTTGATGTATGTAACCCCTCTTTTAACCAAAGACTAGTGAGAGCTTGACACTGGAGAGCATAATCTTTGTCTCCCTAGGATTCTGATCTGGTTCCCAATTCCAGATATGGGTTCCCTTACACTGAGTGGATCTCGTAGTCAATCAGAAAGGTATTGGTTACCCACTGCGGCTGTGTGCCACTATTGCACTGGCCTGTACCTCCTGTCAGGGTGTTTGCTTCTGAGTAGCTTAGACCTCTGGTTGCTCAGATTGTTATTGGCCATTTCCCCCCAGCAGCTCATGTAGCACTTTCCAACACTAGACAAGCTAACTGTCTGAATATTTATTTATTTATTTATTTATTTATTTATTTATTTATTTGAGAGCGACAGACACAGAGAGAAAGACAGATAGAGGGAGAGAGAGAGAATGGGTGCGCCAGGGCTTCCAGCCACTGCAAACGAACTCCAGACGTGTGCGCCTCCTTGTGCATCTGGCTAACGTGGGACCTGGGGAACCGAGCCTTGAACCGGGGTCCTTAGGCTTCACAGGCAAGCGCTTAACCGCTAAACCATCCCTCCAGCCCTGTCTGAATATTTTTAAGTGGACTTTTCTTGGTCAAAAAGTGAAGTATACATAGTCCAATGAGCTATTGTCAGGCTCTCTCCATATGGGTATAATTTTGAATTCCTACCAAAACTATATGAAACTATCCAAATTTTCCAGTTTCCTCAAGTGCGTTATATAGATTTTAAATTTCTGACCAATCCAATAGGTGAGAAATGGGCCCTCCACAATACCTTAACTTGCATTTAGATTAGGAATAAATTTGAGTATCTTCTCTTTGTAGTATCCCTTTGACTTTTTCAATTTTTATTTATTTATTTGAGGGAGAAAGACAGAGACAGAGAGAGAGAGAGGGAGAGAATGGGCACACCAGGGACTCTAGCCACTGCAAAAGAACTCCGGACGCATATACTACTCTCTGCACCTGGCTTATGTGGGTACTGAGAAATTGAACCTGAGTCCTCAGGCTTCACAGGCAAGTGCCTTAACTGCTTATCCATCTCTTCAGCCCTCCCTTTCACTTTTAAGATTTATTATTTTTCCTGGAGAAATTAGCTGTTTACCAGAAGTATCCTGATTTCTACTGGCTGTTTGTGTGTTGTGCTTGGTCATGAAAAAACATCGTGCATTGTTTTTATGCAATTAATGTTCTCAATCATTTCTTTGATTGTTTCTAGACTTGGGGCTGCAATTTGAAAGTTTCCCCATGCCTCAAATTCACATGGGATTTGTTCTGATGAACAGTGTTAGATATGAAACTGACTTCTTTTTTTCCCCCCAATGAACACCAATTGGCCCAACATCATTTACCTTTAAATCTGTGTTTTCTAAAACAGGGAATTTGAAGCAAGGACTTAGTTATGCAAGTAAGGGGATGAGCTCAGAAACCAAGCAAGGAGCAATACAAGGGCTTAAAATTTGGTGTCAATGGGAAACCATCATCACCTCAAGGCTAAACTATCAGAGGGAGAATAACATGTTTCCAATGTCCAGGGTTTACAATCACCAAAATAGTGGTGGTATACTCAATAAGTTCTGAACAGTGGCTGCCTTTGTGTGGAGAAAAATATAGAAATTCCTCTTTTCCTCCTACCCACTGACCTTCTAGGAGCTAGACAATGATTGCAACATGTTATAGAAGAGACTGGAAAATGAATCCTATAGAGGCTAACCCCTTTAAAAACAGAACAGAGGCCTAGAGAGATTGCTCAGTGGTTAAGGCACTTGCCTGCAAAGCCTAAGGACCAAGTTTGATTGCTCAGTACCCATGGAGAGCCAGATGTACAAAGTGCCACATGCATCTGGAGTTTGTTTGCAGTGACTGGAGGTCCTGGTGTGCCCATTCCCTCTCTTTGTCTCTTTCTCTGTTTCTTTCTCTACTTGCAAATAAATAAATACGTAAAAAATAGAGCAGAGATGGAAAGTAAATTAGTGAGGGCTGCTCTGTAGGCAAGGGACCAGAGAAACATTCAATAAAAAAGTAAAAACAAATGTATTTTATTTAAATTCCTAGAAGATATACAATTTATTAATACTCTAGAAACCAAATCCCTATAAGTAAATAAAAAAGGCATGTATTAGTGTAAAGACTGTAACACAGTTTTCTTACTGGCTAAATCAATTCTTGTGGAAATAACTTGAGTCAATAAGACTTTTACCCATGTGCATGTTGGATAAAGGATTAAGTATAAATCAGAAGCCTAGGGACAGAAGTAGAAAGATTGAAAAAATAAAATTGCTTTTGTGGGAGCTAGAAGCATTCAAAAAGACTGAGAGTAAACTCGATCTGAAAAGAATTAAATACAAAGGCAAATTTTTATTTTAAAAGAGTAAATAAAAATGGATAAAAAGAAAACAAAGAAAAGTTCTGAACTACATACAATGAATGTAGGAGATTAGAAACTTAAAGAAAGTACAAGTTCCTCTCTCTCTTCCTCTCTCTTCTCTCTTTCTCCCTTCCTTTCCTCCCATATTCTCCCTTCTCTTTCTTTTTAGTTCCTTCGTTCCCTCAATTTTTCCTTCCTCCTTCCCTCCCTTCTTTGCTCTTTTTCCTATCTTTCAGCCCCTGCTCTACCCTCCTCTCTTCCCCTTCTTTTTTTTTTAAATTAATTTTTTATTCATTTATTTGAGAGTGACAGACATAGAGAGAAAGACAGATAGAGGGAGAGAGAATGGGCACGCCAGGGCTTCCAGCCTCTGCAAACGAACTCCAGACGTGTGCACCCCCTTGTGCATCTGGCTAACGTGGGACCTGGGGAACCGAGCCTCGAACCGGGGTCCTTAGGCTTCACAGGCAAGCGCTTAACCGCTAAGCCATCTCTCCAGCCCCTCTCTTTCCCTTCTATCGATCTGGTTCTGTTGAGGCAAGGCTTCCTATGTAGCCCAAGCTCACCTGGAAACTGTAATCTTCATGCCTCAGACTCCTGAGGCCTGGGATTCTGGCATGCACTACCACACCCAGAAAACGGAGTCTCTCTTATCTTTACATTTTTTCTAAGTGCTGTGTTTTAAAGTGATTTTTTTAGAACTATTGACTTTTAATAAATCTAACATTCTACTTTATATCATAAGAAATTTACCCACCAGTTATTCATGTATCTTAATCTAGCAAAGTCCAATGATAGTCTCTGATATTTTGTTGAAGCAATGCTTTATTCCCAAGAACAATCCAATGAGACAAGATCATGTTGTTATATGGAAACCAGTAATACATATCCCTCAATCTCCTAGAAAAGCAAGGTCTCAAAGCTATGTACCTTGTTTTTGTTTTTGTTTGTTTGGTTGGTTGCTTTTTTGGAGGTAGGATTTTTTTCTAGCCCAGGCTGAACTGGAAGTCACTATGTAGTCTCAAGCTGGCGTCAAACTCACAGTGATCCTCCTACCTCTACCTCCCGAGTGCTGGGATTAAAGGCGTGTGCCACCCTAATGTTGTTAATTCACAATCCATTACTCAAGAAAGACCTCTCCACTTGGTGGATTCTCTAGGTCCTTCAATGTTCTAACTTCTCCTTTCTCTTTTTGTTCCTTTCTTATCCTTGTGTAGTTTGAATCTGAAATGTCCCCCATAATCTCATGTATTTGTCAAGAAGCCTCTTAATTCACTCTAGCTGGTGGCAATGTGGGAGGTGGAGCCTTGTTGGAGGTGGTGTGTCACTGGAGGCTTGATTACTTTAGTCTTACTTTGGGCTTGATGACTTTAGCCTTACTTTGGGCTTGATTACTTTAGCCTTACTGGATGTTTCCTAGTTAGCTCGGTCTTGCTTCCATTTCCCAGCTGTTATGGCAAGATGTGATGCCTAGCCTCTGCTCTGCTGCACTTTCTCTCTCATGATGAAACTTCCCTCAAGACTCTAAGTTTCCATAAACCCTTTCCTCCCATCAGCCTGTTTCTGGCTGGGTGCTTTGTCCCAGTAAGGAGAGAGGTAACTGCTATGCCTCACTAGCATCATGCTCTTCAGTAGTTAGTGTAACCAGTTTAGGGAAAGATGGTCAAAAGTGAAACTTGTCAGTTCAAACAAAAACATCCTGGTACATGGGAGAATTCAATAAATGCTAATGTTCTGTGGGTGGCAGCATTCATCACCATTGTTTGGCATTGCCTTCTCTAGTGAAAACACTTAAAATGCTCTTGGATCATTGGTTCCAGTGACGGATGCCCACTGACTCAGAGACTGAGGACCGTGAGTGACAAAAAGTAAACCTGCTCAAAGAAATACAGGTTTATTATGATTCCGTTCAAAATAAAAGTAGTAAATGGCATTGGGCCATCTACTTAACTGCCATTGTAATTGTGTCAATTGTCTGTTCCGTTGCACCCTCCTTTCTCGGAGACTCCTTTCCTGCTCTTACGTGATGGGTTCTTGTCCTTCACCTGGCTGTGGGTTTCCACTGGCCACCTGGCTTATTTCCATGGGACTCTAGAAAACATGGGCCTGCCTGTTGGCACTGCATAGGTCACAAGGAAGCCCATGCATACTAGCTAAAACTAACCAGTTTTATGCCAGTATGCTATGGGATTCTGACATCAGTGGAGCCTCTCTCTCAGTCCAGATGGGCTGGACTCAAGGGGTTAAGATTCTTGTCTCACAGCAAAGAAGAATTAAAGAATGAGGACAGAAAGGTGAGGAGGGCAAAAAGAAAAGACTTTATTGAGGAAAATACAGAAAAAGACTCTTGAGCATGGGAGAGTTTTCCATAGGAAAGAAGGGGGTCTGGAGGGATGGCTTAGCAGTTAAGGCATTTGCCTACAAATGCAAAGGACCCAGGTTCAATTCCCCAGGACCCACATTAGTCAGATGCACAAGGGGGCACATGTGACTGGAGTTCATTTGCAGTGGTCAGAGGCCATTCTCTCCCACCCACCCCCCGCCTTCTCTGTCAAATAAATAAATAAATAAAACTAAAAATCTATTTTAAAAAAATCATGGCAGTGGGGCTGGAGAGATTGCTCAGCTTGGAGTTGGAAAGATAAAGGCAGAAAGGCCCAAGTGTGTCAGGGTGAGCACGTTTAGGGTTTCCTCTGACATCCAAAGACAAGGAAGAGAAATGAAGAAGTTACACTTTTTGAGATAGAACCTATAAAAGTGGATGGGCTCTGCAATGAGAGTGTATGAACAACTGCATTGGCAGAGGGGCTTCTTGAACATTATCTCATCCAGGGGACAACTGCTCCTCAGGCCTCTCTAGCATGTCTGTAAGGTGAGGGGTAGTATCTTGACTGCTGAGCATTCTGTGTTACAGTCATTCATTACTTTTATTTTGAACAGAATTATAATCAAGAGGAAGTGCCTCTTCCATTTCTAATGTTAAAAGGGAAGCAGCAACTGGGGTCCTTCCTTCAATGGCCTCTAACATCTGCCTACTCACAACATCTAGCCTTATTATGGCCCTATTCTTTTTTTTTAACTATTTCTGATTTATTTTATATATCCCTATGAAGCCATCTGTTGCAGATTGAGTAATGTGGAAACAGACACAGGGATGGCATTTTGATTACACGATGTTTATTTGTAATCAAAACTAATGAAGAAAAGGATCAAGCAAGATTGGACAAGGGGACAATGCAAGGCTGATCCAATCTTTGAATATTTATCATTGCATTCTGAAATAATTATTTCCTGTCACAAGCATCCCCTGTAAAGCCAAAATACCTAGAATACACACTGGTCACTCCAGACAGTCTACCCCCTCAAGTATGTATCAGATAATGGAAGAGCTTAGCTGACACAGAAGAAGCTGAGATGTAAACATCATCTGCTAACTTCAACTGAGTAACACATCCTTTCTGTAGTAAGAAGCATTTAGAACCAAATCTCCATGTGGGATAAAAGACTCACTGTCTCATGTGCCTTTCTGAGGGGAAATTTGGAAGAGAAATAGCAGTGGTATAAACTACAGAGCCTGAGCCAAAGTAGACCTGAGGCTTCCAACAGATACTCTTAGAATAGAGATGCTAAGAGAGATGGTCTTAGAAGAGAGATGCTAGTGATATAAAGTATAGAGCCTTCCTTCCTTCACTGTGTATTTCAGATTCAGTTAGCCCTTGGCCACCACTTCTGCTGGCCTGGCTGCTCCCTTGCTAGTATGATCCAGGCCTCCAGTCCTAAAGGCTTGAGTTACTGATCACTAGGCATTTTGGCTGGAATCACTGTACCAGTCAACTCCCAGTCACAATTGTGAAAGAGGTAACTAAAACAGCCCTGACTGAATCAGCTGATTCCATACCTATTTCTCCCTGGCTCTATTGTACAATAGTGACATAATTTCCTCTTTTATAAATTATTGATTCATTTTCAGAAATAAGAGAGACAAAATATAGATATCCCAGGGCCTTTTGCTGCTGCTGCTGCTGCAAAATAAAAAACCTCCAGATGCATAAGCCACTTTATGCATGTGGTTTCACATGGGTATTGGTAAATCAAATCCAGGCTGGCAGGATTTGCAAGCAAGTTTAACTGCTGAGGCATCTCCCGGGCCCATTTTCTCTTAATAATGAGAATCATCCCTAGAACAAGAAGATCACAGTGCCCAAATGACAAGTTTCCAATTCAGTAGGACTTTCTTGAGTCTTCCTGATAAAGTAGACTGCCTTTATATATTGAATATGAGGCTTAATTATAATACATGAGGCAATGAGATTTCATATAAAAACTACCACAACCTCTCCCACCTCAACTTGGTAGATCTTAGAGGACTTGGATCATAGCAGATACCTTGGAATATATCCTTACTTAACTTCTCTTAGTTGGGTGATTCTTCTCTTCTAGGATCCAGTAGCATGACAGAGGCTGATATTCAAAAGCCATGTAACAACGCAGCCAGGACATGAAAGGCCCATGCTGTGATTCTCTCGCCAGGATTTGACCCAAACTACATGTGATACCTTGCCTACCACAGAAAACCTCCAACGCCGTAGTTTGTCAGACTATGTGGCTTGAGCAGCAGAGTCTGGCCTGACTGCAGACTCCATTTTCTGCTCTGGGTGGTAGTCAGCCTTTCCTGCTTCCTAGACTGCAGAGTGTACAGCTACACCATGCACTTTCTCTAGAGTTGGTAAGAGCTTCTTTAGGTAAAAGCCTACAGGTCCTCTGTTTTACATCCAGATTTCAAATAACTTAATATGAGCCCTCCTCGTTGTCTTTCTATCAGACATCAGAGTACTTAATAATCACCATCTAATACCATTCTGCACACCATTATTATTTCTCTTATATGCTTCAATGCTTGATGTTTCTCACTTACTGTTGCATGTTCTTCCACATGTGGAACGTTCTAATTCACCATAAGTAAAAATTTAACCACTAGACCCATTACCTTGCTTTGTCTATGACTAGTAATGAGGTCATCATTACCAACTCAGTGGTGGAGATCCAGTTCCAAAACATTATTGCCTAATTTCTCCCATCCAAGGAGTAATCAGGCCTGACCCTGCTTAGCCTCTGAGATCAGATGAATTCAGTGTGGTATGGCTGTAGACTCACCTAATTTCTTAATTCATTTCTGTCACCAATGAGCACAGGTGACATTCTCCAAAAGTAGATACTGATACAGAGCTTTGAGTGAAAATAGATTTCAAGGATCAACATTTATAAAGAGCAGAGGGAGAAAGCAGGGAGATGAGGGAGAAATCTAATCATAATTAAGTTGACCAAGACAGCCCTGAGCCCTGGAAAGAAAAGAGCTCACAAGAGGATCCCTAAAACAGCCTGTGTTCTCCCACCCTGCTCATTCACAAGAGGCAGCCTGCCCTACAGGAGTGTGATCTAAGTAGGTCATCTCTTTGCAGCGAAAGCAAGCCCTGAAGGACATGTTAGCTGGAAGCCACCACGTAACTCTTATCACTGCACAAGCCCCTTACTGAAGGGTAATTCTCATGTCTTCCACAGCATCTTAAATCTCTTCTCCCAAAGCAAAACATGAGTGAATCTTTCATATTATTTGTGGGAATAAAGAAGAGCACCAGGAAGGAGGAAAGGAAAAAAAGAGAAGGTTATGAGGAGGTGCTAATAGGAGAAAATTGCGTGACATCAGAGATGAAGATTAAAGCTATGTTGAGAGTCCATCTCACTCCTGCCAGAATGGCTATCATCAAGAAAACAAATGACAATAAGTGTTGGTGAGGATGCAGAAAAGGGGGAACCCTTCCACACTGTTGATGGGAATGCTGTCTAGTGTAGTCATTGTTCTTGAGACAGCTAAAAATAGATTTACCATATGACCCAGCTATAGAACTCCTAGGCATATATCCTAAGGACTTTTCTCACTACCTTAGAGATACTTGCACATCCATGTTTACTGCTGCTCTATTCACAATAGCTAAGAAATGGAACCAGCCTAGATGTCCATCCATAGATGAATGGATAATACAGATGTGGTACATCTACACAATGGAGTTCTATCCAGTGTTAAAGGAAGATGTAATTATGAAATTTGCAGGGAAATGGATCAGGCCCAGAAAGCCAGATATTGTATGTTCTCTCTCATATGTGGAACCTAGCTACAAATGTTTAGATTTGTGTGTGAGTTGGAACCAAAAATTGGTACCAGAGGCCGGTAAGCTAGAAAAAGGCTATAAGGAAAAGAGGAGAGGGAAGGGCATAAGGAGATGGTATTGTATATACATAAGTAGAAGAAAAGATTACAGGAAGTAAAATGGCCTAACCAAGGGAAGAGATTGAGTAAAAGAAGGGTGGGGGGAGGATCAATCAAAATTCAAGATATTCTGAATAAGACATATGAAAGCCTATTTTTTTGGATAATGACACATGCAGAAGTCATAGATTACTACTAGAAAATTCTCAGTGGCAGGGATGGGATACCTTCCAGTGAGTTTTTAGCCAAAGAGGTCCCTGTTATCTCCAAAACATTAAAGGCTATTGTCAAGGCCATTGGTTTCCCATGAGAAACAGATGGTAAGACCCTATTGCTGAAGACTCCACATGCCTGGGCAGCAAGGTCACTGAGAAATCAAGCTGTCGCTGAGCTGAAAACCTTCTCCCTGTAGACCAGCCAACTGAAAGCTGGAAAAAGCTGCACTTTATGCAGCCCTATGGGAGACAGAAGTCATCAGTGGTGAAAACAGTGGAGACTGGAAGCCTCAAGCTTGGCCAGCCAGGCCACATGACTGAATGGGTGCAATAGTGGCATGTCTGCTCTGGGGAAAATGAACTGCTCTCTAATTGACCTGGAGGCCTGCTCTATGGGAGGAAATACATGCCTGGTACAGTAAACCTAATCAAATGCCTATGACAGGGGAGGTTATGAGCCTGCTCTTGTCTAGTTAAATGCATATATTATGCTCACCAAACTGCCCTGTAAACACTACACTTAATGTTCATATTCATATATTAATTAAAGCTACTCTCACTTTTGGTTAGAGAAGCTTCTCTTTTCAGATGGTGGTGACCACTGGGATGACCAAAAAGGCAACACAGCGTTGAGAAGAAGTGGAAGAGGAGTGTCCAGCACTGCAACATCTCTATCACACCCTCCAAGGCTCAGAGCTAATTGTGGAAGAGGTGGTGGAAAGAATATAAGAGCCATGGAAGGGCACCACTCTTTATAATGCAACTGTCCAGACAGAAGTTGTCTTTTATATCCACGACCTCACAGTGCCTAGCACTACCTTCACAAGACCCTCATAATAGGAGGAAAAGATAATGACATCAAAATAAAAGAGGGACTAATGGAAAGCAGGAGGGGATATGATGGAGAGTGGAGTTGTGAAGAGGAAAGTGGGGGAAGGGAGGGTTATGATTTATTGTCTATAAGTACAGCAATTATCAATAAAATGTCATACATTAAAAAAGAAAATTACATGACATATACTATGAAATGTCATAATGAAACTCATTTTATCTATTAGTTTCTAAAATGTATTCCATATTAGCTTCTGTTTGCTTATTTTTTAAAGGAGCATCCTCTGTTACTTTTATTTATTTGAGCAAGAGAGGGAGAGAAAAAAGAAAGAAGAAAGAAAGAAAGAAAGAAAGAAAGAAAGAAAGAAAGAAAGAAAAGGAAGAGAAGGAAAGAAAGAGGCAGATGGAGGGAGAGGGAGAGAATGGACATGCTAGGATCTTCAGCCTCTGCAAACAAATTTCAAACACATGCACCATCATGTGCATCTGGCTCTTTGTGGGTCCTGGGGAATCAAACCTGGCTCTTTTGGCCTTGCAGGCAAGCACCTTAACTGCTAAGCTATCTTTCCAACTCTCTATTCATTTTTTGAAGAAGCTTTTAATAGTTTATATACCTCATACAAATCTTATGTAATCCCATGTCCAGCCCAAATTGAAGGACCCACAGTTTCCATGAAACATAAATATAAATAAAATTAACTTAGCATCATTCTTATCATAACTTTGACACATAGTGCATTTCTTGTTATTTTCTGCTGGTTTGTGAATAGAGACACATATTTCCATGACTTGAGAACAATCTAGAACATGGTATTTTTTCCTTACCACTGCTCACTCTGGAGAAGGTTCACAATAACATGCCTATGAAACAAGATGAGAGAACTCTCTCCTTCTGCAAGACGGGCTCAAGAGAGGGGCCTCTAAAAACTTTAACAAGAATTTTTTTCTATGAACACTTATTTGCATCAAGTCTTAAACAAAAAAGCTAAGAAGTTTGCTCAATATATCCCTTTTTGGAAGAAAAGACTACATGTGTTTAGTCACCAAACAGAATAACAGAGACTATTAAAATGTTCTGAGTGAGAAAAAGACAGTCTTCCCCAGAGGATTCATTTATTTCCAAAGGACTTTCACACTAGTAGCTGAAGATTCTAATCCAGAAAAGAGTAGTGTTTCCTTAAGGAATGATTTGGGAATCACCTGCAGGGTTCTTCAGGACAAAGAGACAATTCTCTGGAGAGGACACACCAGGGATTCATATTTTTCTATTCTCAACAAGCTGTTGAAGTTATGCTGGAGTGCAGACAGTCTGAAAACCATTGGTCAGCAGTCTGTTCACCACTTAGTCATAGAGTGAGTCGTTGGGCAGTGGTAAAAGCTGACATGCTGAACTGGCTATATTCCAGGGACTCCTCTAAGCTCTTCATTTGAGCTATTTCTCTCTTTAACTCTACAAGTAATTACTTACTGCCATGTTTTCTATATAAATTTATTTTTTCTCTTTTGTCTTTGTTTTACTTTTTCTAAACTAATTAACAATGTACCCTAATCATAAGCCCCTTCCACCACATCCTTTGTTCCCCTTCCTCTACCCCTCCTTCTTTCCAACTAGTTCTTCTTCTATTTTGAGGTCTTTCCCCCTCACATTATGCAGGTCTTGTGCAGGTAGTGACAACCACTGTGAGGCCATACATGTAACTGCCAGTTTGTGTCTGGAAGACAGGGCTCCACTCCTACCATCCTTTGGCTCCTATATTCTTTTCACCACCTCTTCCAAAATGACCCTCAAGCATTGAATGGTGTAATACAGCATTATTTTCATTTTCATTTTCATGTTATAGGTTATCAAACTGAGGGTTGTACTTGGCAAATGGAAGGCTCTTGTTCAAACACAAGATGTTTGACTAGAAGTCTTATGCTGTGGGCCTGTACATCCAGTTGACAAAAAGGAAAACTCAAGACCTTATGCAGGAACCTTTGACACCTGCTAGCCCAATAGCTGAGAGTCTTCCCCACCTTCACTGCTGATAGGGAAGATTACTTCAGTGCTTTGCATGTTAAAAAGACACTTTCATATGAATGCAACAGTTTTTCAGACTGTAACATATTACCCATTGATTCAAATATCTGTATATGATATCCTTTATATTACATTATTGGAATATAACCATTACAGTAATGAAGGTGCTAGAATCTTTCACAAAATATTAGTTTATTGTCACCATTGAAAAGTTATCTAGCCTGATTCTGACCTTTCTTCAATTAGTTAATCTATCTATAAATCCTCCCCTTTCTCCTCCTCACCATAGCTGGATTTCATATATGCTGTATTCATTATTGGTGCATTCAGAGCATGGTTCTCTTTTCAATATGATTATTATAAAAAATAAGGACATGGTATATGTCAGAATTTTATGAAAATATGGTCTTGGCTACCCAGTGCTCTCAAGGAAGTATTTTATGATTAGGAGCATCTTATTAGCTACTGACCCACTCATCGTGATGGTGAGGATTGCAATGACAAGGATATTTCCATGCCAAAGATGAATTTATAACCCTGTGGTCGGCTTTTTCTTGGTTTCACATGTATTTTGTTCTAAATTTCAGTAATAATACAGAATTCTTATCTACTAACATTTTATTTCAAGTGAATTCAGACTACTTGTTTCTGATTCTAATGGAAAGGAAAAATCCCTTATCTTTCAGGACTGTGGAGCCTTTTAAAAAAAAAACCTTAATTTTAAGATAATTTTTTTTTAAAGTATTTTGCCAACAAAGTGGTCATTAATACTGGAAAGCTTGTGTGGAAGCTTATGAAATAAAATTAATGTGACATCAATCTTCTTAGATAATTTTAATTTTAGAATCACCTACACTTCTTTTGAATAAAGAGAAGGAGAACATTTAAGCATATCTACTAGTGCTTTATATGTCTTGGATACTTTGTGCTTTTTATTTCAATTAACCATCACCATAACAATGGGAAAAGGGCATTATTAGCCTCATTATTACTCATCATTTTCATATAAAAAGACTGAAATGTAATGTTAACTACTAGATCTCAGGTCACACACTTATTAAGTGAATTAAAATCAAGGGTCTTTCTCCACACATCATGGACTCTCCAGAGAAAATGCTAGTAGCATAATAATGAATCTTTGAAGTCTTATTTGCATATGCAGCTAGAACGGAAGTATGCAAAATACATTATAAGTCAACTCTTGAATCTTTAGTATTGCATTTGCACACAAAGGAACTCCTTATGGAGTGCCAGTTACTATTAAGATGTAAGTTGGTCACAGAGACTAAGTGCTCTGATGTATTATTTAGCCACCCAAGAAGATTCTGGAAACAATCACAGGTTTTCTTATATAGGCAATATTTCAGTTAAGAATGTTTCTCTCCAATGTTGTCATTGTGACACTTTAATGTTTAAGAACCATAGACCATTTGAGAACATACCAATTGGTGAGAGTAGGGCCTGCTGGATAAATGGATTTGTGCATTGGAAATTTACTTTCAAATGATTGAAAGCTGGGCTGGAAAGATGGCTTAGCAGTTCAGTTGCTTGTCTGCAAAACTGAAGGACCAGGTTTGATTCCCCAGGACCCATGTAAGCCAGAAGCACAAGGTGGCTCATCCATTGGGAGTATTTTTTGCAGTGGCTGGTGGCCCTTAAGCACCCATTCTTTCTCTCTAATAAATAAAATAAAATATTTTTTTTACAAAATGGAAAAAAGAGGAAAAGTTACCAGTAAGTAAGGCTAACCCTGAGAAAGTCTCTTGAACCAACACCAGAGTAGATCTAACCATAGACCTCTTCCAGATCCTAAACAATATTTAAAAATCATGGAACAAAGAGATCAAGTTAGACATTTCAGCCCACTCAGAAGAGAAAGTGGGGCGTGGCCCTAGAATTATTGAAGGAAACTACTATTGCAGCCCCTCTGACTACTCTAATTTTAGTTTTGTTCTCTACACCCTCCTTCTATACATGCCTTCAAACCCAACAGGTAGGAAATCAAGTCATTGCCATTTTCCCCATTTGTTTGAGCCCTCTAAGGAGCAGGATATGCTGCCTTATGTAACTGAGGTAGATGTGTGTGTGCGTGTATGTGTGCGTGCATGTGTGTGCGTGCGTGCGTGCGTGTGTGTGTGTGTGTGTGTGTGTGTGTGTGTGTGCATGTGCGCGCCTGTGCAGAGCACTATGTTAGGAGGAGGGGCAGGTAGAAATTCCGAGGGGCTCTGATACAGAGACGGAGTTGTTCTCTCCCTTCAAAGCTACGTCGGAACAGGGGTGGGGACTACCGGACCATCATCACGCTGCATGCCAGTCTCACACACGGATGCTTCTCCTCCGTGTTTTCTGGGAAATTTCTCGCAGATTAGGAACAGGACGGTTCAGACGGGTCTGCCACGAAGGGCCAGTTTTTCATCTTTGTGGCACAAAGAGAAGCCGAGCGCGCTGTGCTCTCTCGCAGCCTGGCAACTCCACTCTCTACTTCAGCACCGCGGACAGCGCCGCCGCCGCCGCCACTCATGGGGAGCCTGATTCCCGCGACTCCGCACCGGATCCCGGTCATCTAGAGGAGGGACAAGCCCGTGCATCCTCCCGTCAATGTAAGTCGCGTTCTATGATTCCTTCACATTTATTTTTCCAGCAGACGTGGTTTGCTCCACACAGCATGGAATTAAACTTTTGTTTATTAGCCCTTTCTCGCCTTGCCAAGCTTCGTAGATAGGAAATCTCCCTCACTGAGTGAGGGATTTCCTTTCCTTTTATCGAATGTCTAAGTTTGCAAAGCCATTTAGAAATACACAACTAACTAATCCTGGTACCCTACTCCTTTTGTGCTAGAGCATAGTTTTATTCCTCCTGGCAGCTTTGCTCATTTGATTTTTAATACAAATATGGAGTTGGGAGTAGGTAAAAGGGCTAGATTTTAAGAGTATCGCTGTTAGAGAACTACAGGTGGCGAGAAATGGGTTAGTTTCTTTTTTATTCTTGTTTAAAAATATGGTCTAAGCTATATGCCTCCTTTAGACATTCTTTTCAAAAAAGGCAAATATTCTCTTCTTGAGAGATGTCGATCTGGGCCAGGCTTTGGACACAGCTTTGAAACTCGGAGTCCCAGAGTGTCTGTGTGGGAGTTGCAAATTCACTTACCCCAGACTGAGCAGGTATATCCAAGATGCTCCTGCCAACTGTCCTTTAATGGATCCAGGGTAGATTTGAAAGAGGTAATAATAATTGACCCAGTGTAAAGGCACTCAGTAAATTTTTGCCTCAGAATGCCACCTGCTGGTGGGTTCTATTCCTAAAGCATTTATCAGATTTATGAATGAACTCCCATAAAATCCACAATATTCATCATGAGCATCATGCAAATTTCCTCCCTAAATTTTTTTCAACAGTGCCCTTGATTCAACGGTGTCACAACTTACTAAGATTCTGTGTTACAATAATAATTTCATATTTATTTTCAAAGCCACTTGTTTAAGAACTGAGAGGTATATAGTCTAGTAGCCAACCCCTTTAGGCAGTAATTAACCCAGAAAAAAATATCAGAACACTGTGTGATGCCTCATTGTGGCTAGCTGAAGAGTGCATGTGGTATCTTGGGTGAGAGCTGTCCGGAACTATTGCACAGTAAAAGCAATTAATACGTCCCCCAACAAATATTCAGCATCTGACTTTCTTCAGTATTGTCAATTCTCAATTTAAAGGTCTCTCTTTTTCCTAGCATGGATGTTCATTTCTGACTCTTTTATCAGAGAGGTCAATAAAACCCTCAAGAGATTGCATATATTTATTTTCTTCTAAGACTAATTTTAAGGTGTTTGATCTTGTTATTTTTAGCTCCATCTCTAAGGGTACACAATATGAGATATCGAAACCCAGTTTCATCACTTTCAAGGTCCAAATAAGCAAATAGGGACTTTGTATAAAAAGGGAAACAAAATAATCACAGGCAAATCAACAGTTAACTTGTTTTGCTAATAATCCATAGGCTAATTTGGAAATACTGAGAATGACCACTTCTCTAAATGATATATCATGAAAAATAAATGGAACCATTTAACATTCAGGAATACTAGGTTATGTTTTTCAACACAAGATGCAATGGGAAACTATCCTACATTCACCAAATGGCTTGAAAAGTATATGTTAACATAGCAGAGTATAATAAATAAATCACAGAGGTACTTTGCTTGTGTCTTGGAGGCTCTGGCTAGCAGGATAAATGAGCTCATGCATATATAGAAGTAACTAAGTGAGTATTTCATCTTTTTAATTTGTTGTATAGCTTATCACTGAATTGTATGGGAACTTGAATGCCTTGGGTCTACAATGAATGCAATAAAGGTAGCAATATCCAATGACACCAGGACACTTAGTAATAGATATGTAACATTTCACCTCAACTTCAAATGAGGAAGATGACACTTAGAAATACACGAACATCTTCAGAAATATTAGGAAGAAATCAAAATGTCTGAATTTTCTGTTCCATTCACTGGAAGGAAGGACTTGATATACCCTCCTATATTAGCTGTCTAATATACTGATGCATGGTCCAATATTTATAGTAGAGCTCATTGGAAACTGATTTGACTTGGAAACTCATACTTTAGTTGAAAACTTGTCAGTCAGAAACAGGAAATGGTAGTTGCAGGTTTATTGATTCCTATATTTGTAAGAAGGAGAACACTGGTAGCCATTAATACCTATATGTATCTGGTTTGTAATGGCCAATCTAGATTAAGTATGTCAGAATTAACTTTACCGTACTATGTGGCAAACCCAGGACTTGGAACTTGGTGCATATGCATATAAACAACTAATACCCACGCCCTCAGTGATACTGTAATCTAATGGAAAAGTTTGCAAACTAAACAAACTTGGGCAAAAAATGCAAGCAGAAGATGGATGGTCATAGCACAAACAGTGCATTCCTCCCAGTGGCTGCACCACTGGCAAGTCGTGTGTCTTGGGAAATGTGGTGAATTTATTTGAGCCTTGTTTCGCATCTTTTCAATTAGGAAATATAGCACCTACATGATGGTGTAACTTTCTGGAACTTATAATGACAATGCATGTAAAGTACTCTGCATGAAGGCTGATGCATGCTTAATGTGAAATCAATCATAATCATGATTGAATGGTCATTTAGGAAAATGAGCTAAGCTTATTATATGATAATTTAAGACCATTATTCATAGAAAGCACTTACACAGTGTCTCGAATGTGGTAGCTCTGTAATATATGTTAATGACCACTATTACGCAGTCATTTGAAACAATCATTTAGTATATCAGCACAGAATAAAATTTGAGCCGATTTAAATAAATTGTGTGTTTAAGTGTATCCATATGCAAGCTGTTCTTTTTACTTTAATGTTGTATGTGTGCATGCTCACATGTTTATGGATGTGTGTGCACATGCATGTGGAAGCAAAAGGATGGATGACCTCTGGTGCCATCCTTCAAGAACATTGTCTACCTCCTTGGAGGCATGACCTCTCATTGGCTTGGAGCTCACCAATTAGGTTAGACTGGCTGTACAGCGAGTCCCAGGGATCCTCTTGTCTCCGCCTCTCCAGTGCTGGGGTTGCAGATACCTGTCACCGTGCCTGGAATTTTATGTAGATACTGGGGGTCAAACATCCAGTCCTCATGCTTGTGAGGAAAATGCTTTACTGACTAAGCTATGTCCTTAGGTTTTGATATGTAAGATTTTTGATGATTCCTGTCTTTATAGTAGACAGCATTTGACATACGTTATTTAATCTTTGATAAGGGTCAGAGAATGATATGAGGAAAATTTCATACCTCTCTCTATATTGGTGAAGGAAATGAGGTTTAGAAGAGGACTACCAATCACTTGGCTATGTCCTCACTGTGAGTTCGGACAAAAATTCAGAATGTACGCACTTAGGGGAAAAGGCAGAGAACTGGGATTTCATAGGTGCCTGATCTGAATCCTGGATTTTGTTCAGCTTCCATCTAGCTGGAGAAATGTTACAGACTGAATTGATTTCAGGCTTGGATAGTTTCTACAGGGACCTTTGATGCATGGAGTAATGTGGTGGGGGGAGACAACAAATATCCCTAAAAGGGACATTTTAAGTGACATTTTCTTTGCCAGTGATTCACCACACCCCTAATTCCAAATCCATGAACATTTAAAGCTGGACTTAAGGTGCAAGCTTTTCCTCCTTTTCATGGCTTTCCCACATCTGGCTTCCTTCACACGGGCTGAGGCAGCCGTAACAGCAGCCTGATAAAAATAGCAGCAGAGGTATCAAGAGAGAGCTTAACAATCAGTTCTCCTCTCAGATATGGTCTTGTTTCCACTGGAACCCTTCTTTTCAATGACACCAAATGTCAATGTATGCATTTCTGGGGAAGGAGACACAGTATCTTAATTGAGATGTTTGATGAGTTTGATCACTCATTATCTCAATAATGTATGCAAATCAAAAGCCATCTGCATTCACAGTGCACTTTAAAGAAAAATAATATTAAGGTAAGAGCAATCAAGTGTAAATTGACTTTTAGGGAGAATCCTTGTGCTCATAGTTGGCCCTAAAACTGAGATTAGGGTTCCTAGAGTCTAACAGAACAATATATAGAATTCATGATTGTGGGCACTGGCTGCTAGCTACATTGGGCCAAATGATTTTATGGCATGCCATCTTTTGAGGATTCTTTCCAACCAATATGATAGACTTAGCTAGGGCTTGAATACTTGTCACATAAAGATGAAAAATATTTTATATATTTTGTTTATTTACTTGAGAGAGAGGAAGAAGCAGATAGAGAGAGAATGGGCACATGACCTCTAGTCACTGCAAAAAAAAAAACCCCTCCAGATGCATGCACTGCCATGTGCAACTGGCTTATGTGGGTTCTGGAGACTAGAACCTGGGTCCTGAGGCTTCGCAGGCAAGTGCCTTAATCACTAAGCTAATTCTTCAGCCCTAAATAAAATATTTTTAAAAAATAAAAGATTGAGGGCTGGACAGATGGCTTTGCAATTAAAGTGCTTGCTTGCCAAGCCTAAGGACCCAGGTGTGGTTTCACAGTACCCACATAAACCAGATGCACATGGTGGCTCATGTATCAGGAGTTCTTTTGCAGTGGCTAGAGGCCCTGGTGTGTCCATTCTCTCTCTCTCTTTCATGAATAAATATAAAAAGATTGAATAGCAATGATGTGGTAGATAACTATATTCATATGTGTACATGATTAGAGAAGCATCATTAGAAAGGTATTAGGAACAGAGGGAGTTAGAAGTATCAAAAAGTCCACAGCGAGGTCAGAAGCTCTCCTCCATTGCTATCTGATTCCACTTAGATTGGCTTCAGACATGAGACCCCTCTTCTGGAAGCCATCACAGCCCATTATATGCTGGTGTGCATGCATGACTCGAAGACCCGTGAGCTTGGATTTCTCATGCCAAGTTGTACTAAGGAAAGGGTCTGGACTGACTATTTGGAATGTGCACGTGTATCTCAAAGCCGGGGTTTTAAAGACCGAAACAGAAGCTTGTCATTTCTTGTTACATCTGGGTCTCTGCTTTCAAGGTCATCCAGAGAGATGCATGACAACTGGTGACCTTCTGAAGAGTACTAGCTATTCACACACACAACGTTTTTATGAATTGTTTTGTTTTTTGTTTTTATTTATTTATTTGAGAGTGACGGACAGAGAGAAAGAGACACAGAGAGAAAGAGAGAGATCGAATGGGCATGCTAGGGCCTCCAGCCACTGCAAACGAACTCCAGACGCATGCGCCCCCTTGTGCATCTGGCTAACATGGGGAATTGAGCCTCGAACCAGGGTCCTTTGGCAAGCGCTTAACTGCTAAGCCATCTCTGCAGCCCACACACAACTTTTTATAGGTCTTGTAGAAATATTGTATGATGCTTCTTCCCAGATTCAGTAATCGTGTGTGTGGATGGTGTGGTGGGGAGCGTAGCAGCCTTCCATATACAGTCATTACTTGCCCTAGGGTTTTTTTTCCCCACTTTATCTCAGTTTCTTCACCCAAAAGATGAGAATGCGTTGTTGGTGAGGGCAAATAACAAATGATGCTGGAATTGTCTGTAAGTTTTCAGACTGTGGTATCTATGCTAAGAATATGGGCTCTGAATTTAGATTGGGTACTTATATGTTCCTTACAAAATGTTTCTCTGCTCAAACTTTGTTCAGGGGTTATTATATTTCCTCTGAATTCATTCCCCAAGGCTCCTTGCTATGCAATGGTTAGGTGCCCTTGACCTTGTGAAGTGAACTATTCTCCCTCTTGGACAGACCTCTAATAGAAAAGGAAATTGAACCGAGCTTCAGTGTCCACTGCTCTGAAGGCAGCTGCTGTTTCAGATCTGGCACACAGATGACATGCTTTTGAGGAGAAACTGCTCTTTCCTGGATTGAGTTGTGATGCCTTTGTCCAGAGAGATGCTCCTGAGAGACGTAAAGAGCTATCACAGGACAGGCTAAATAATACCATGAGGAGAATTATTAATCTTCTGTTAAATTTGTGTGTGTGTGTGTGATGTGTCTAGATAACAGACCTTGAGACAAAGTCCATTATATCCCCTGCAACAAGGCCCCCTAGGGTGACCAATGAGGTGACTGATTCTCCTCTCCTTCTAAAAAACATTTAATAATAAACATCTACTCATCATTTGTGACTTCCTCTCTCATATCAAGATTCTGAGGTTGGGGAGATGGCTCAGCAGGCTTGGTTTTGATCCCCCAGTACCTACATAAAACCAGATGTGCAAAGTGGAGTTCATTTGCCCATTCATTCTTTCCTCCCTCTCTCTCTCTCTCTCTCTCTCTCTCTCTCTCTTTCAAATAAATAATTTTTAAAAGTGTTGCACCAGCTGTGGTGGTGCCCACCTTTATCTAAGCACTTGGGAGGCAGAGGTGGGAGGATTGTATGTGAGTTTGAGGCCAGATTGGGACTATAGAGTGAGTTCCAAGTCAGCCTGGGCTAGAGTGAGACCCTACCTCAGAAATATATATATATATATCGCATGGACTTCCCGTCTAACATAAGTCTTTGGCATGAGTAAGTGAAATAATAACACTGTTGAAAGAAATGGGTTCTGGAGGAGCGGGTGAACTTGAGTTCTGACAACCTTTACCTTGGCAATCTTTTATTGAAGTGTGCTTTAGAAAACAGGGCAGCAGTTCAGACTATCCTCCTGAAGAGTGCTGAGCGCTTGCGCGCACCCTCTCCCCCCACCTTTCTTTCTCTGCCAGGATTTATCACCCACAGCTGCCTTTGCAAGGAGTTGCCCATAATTATATCTTTTTTTTTTTTCCAGATAAGAAGGCTGCTCCACCTTCCAGTGTAGCAGCCATTCCCAGGGGGAGTGTGAGTCAGCTCCAAGCAGGACTAGGGTACCAAGTTCTGACCTCCAGTCTTTGCGTTAAATCACAGGTAGACCCCCAAGGAGCTAAATCCAAGGGGACTGGAAAGAGTCAAAAGGCAAACAAGCAGAAAAATAATGGAACTCAAAATTCAAAAGTTCACAAGACTAATTATCACTTATTTTTAATTGAAAAAACAAGGGACTTAATTTACAAACCTGGCTCTGTGATTGCTTTTATTTGCTTATTTCTTAAAATGGCTTAAGTGAAATGCTGAGAATCTGCAGGTTGGATACATAATCAGTAAGAGGGAGACCGTTCTCTAGAATCACAGAAATAAAAATAAATATCTAAGTACTTATTCTTTAAAATGGATATCCTCTTGTTAATATCTATGCTCTTCTGAGCTATGTGCAAAGGGTATAGGGGAGGGAAAAGAGAGAACGAAAGAAAATGATGGAGGGGACTATGATCAAGCTACATTACATACATGTATGGGAATTGTCAATAAAAGTATACTATGCAGTTATGCCCTACTAATGGCATTTGGATAATGTGAATGAGAACAAACAAGAAAAGTAAAAGAGAAAATTTAGGTAGGTCCAACTGTAGAATCAGAAATGTTTAAGATGTCAAGTCAGCAGAGATTTGAGGAACATCTGATCCAGCCCCTCTATTTCTCAGCTATCATCTGGGGCCTAGACACCGGGTACCTGCTTGAGTCTCAAGGCAAGCTGGAGATGGAATATCCTCTAATTACATGATTCACTGTCTCTCTGGTTTGCCGCTTTATCTCGGGTAATGTGTCCAAAGTCACGAGACGGGAAAATGGCAGAGCCAGAATGTCTATCCTAAACTTCAAAGACTGTCTTGTGAGGCCCCCTCCCCTCAGTATCTTCTTCTGAGATAAGAATAACAACTGTACCGTGCTTGTGGGTGTGGCAGGAGAATTGCACAGACTGGTGTGCATGAAGCTCTCAGTACCTGACACATTGTAAGTGGCAAGAAAAATGTCAACCTCTGTGATCAGTAACCTTAGCATTCACTCTACACTCTATTACAATGAGAAAGAGGAACAAGTAAGAGTTGAACACACAGTGTAATCTGACCTGTTTCTTCTACCCATAACAGCAGATCCAGCTGGAATTGCGCATTGGCTCAATCTTAAGAGAATATGGCTAAATTTCCTCAAGAAGGCTGAGTCCACAGCCATCTACACGAGATAAGGACTCCAGCCCTACTTCCTGTCGCATCTTGCCTTTTCGTAGGTGTTTAATTTGCCTGGAGACCAGAGGGTACAGTCTCCACAGAGGATAGCAGCAGATGTAGAACAGGCCTGTGTGCCCGTGTTTGCATGTGATTACAGCTTATCCATAGCGGCAGTGCTTACTAGAGGACATGGCATCTGAACTAAAGATGGAGATGGGGAGAAGGCTCAGTCGTTAAAAGGCACTTGCGTGCAAGCCTGCTGGTTCAACTCCCCAGCCAGCCAGCCACATAAGGCTGAACAGACATTTGTTTGCAGCAACAAAATACCCTGGTGTGCATACACACACACGCAAATAAACAAATTTTTTTTAAAAAAAAATTAAAAATAGGGCTGGAGAGATGGCTCAGCAGTCAAGGTGCTTGCTGCAAAGCCTAATGGATATAGATAATAAAACACTCCAGACAATTCAGCTTGTCTTAATCTCAGTGTCTGAGATAACATATAGTAAGTTTTCCCAAATCTGTCCTAAGATTCCAGTTGTGACATCCGTTGGTTTGCTGGAGTTCCGGCATTGTTTTTGGGCGATGTAACTGAGCGCGTCCGCCTGTGTCTTCCAGGTTGGGGAACAGCGCCTTTAAAACCATGCAACGCCGGCACACCACGTTAAGGGAGAAGGGTCGGCGCCAGGCCATCCGGGGCCCTGCGTACATGTTCAACGAGAAGGGTACCAGCCTGACGCCCGAGGAGGAGCGCTTCCTGGACTCGGCCGAGTATGGCAACATCCCGGTGGTCAGGAAGATGCTGGAGGAGTCCAAGACCCTCAACTTCAACTGCGTGGACTACATGGGGCAGAACGCGCTGCAGCTGGCCGTGGGTAACGAGCACCTGGAGGTGACGGAGCTGCTGCTCAAGAAGGAGAACATGGCACGCGTGGGGGACGCGCTGCTCCTGGCCATCAGCAAGGGCTACGTGCGCATCGTGGAGGCCATCCTCAACCACCCGGCCTTCGCGCAGGGCCAGCGCCTGACGCTCAGCCCGCTGGAGCAGGAGCTGCGAGACGACGACTTCTACGCCTACGACGAGGACGGCACGCGCTTCTCGCACGACATCACGCCCATCATCCTGGCGGCGCACTGCCAGGAGTACGAGATCGTGCACATCCTGCTGCTCAAGGGCGCGCGCATCGAGCGGCCCCACGACTACTTCTGCAAGTGCGCCGAGTGCGCCGAGAAGCAGCGCAAAGACTCCTTCAGCCACTCGCGCTCGCGCATGAACGCCTACAAAGGGCTGGCCAGCGCCGCCTACCTGTCCCTGTCCAGCGAAGACCCTGTCCTCACCGCGCTGGAGCTCAGCAACGAGCTGGCCAGACTAGCCAACATTGAGACTGAATTCAAGGTAACTCTTCCCTAGCCAACCACACTCTGCGGGCAGATGGCCCCGGGGGCTGGGGGGCGGGGGGGGGGTAGGGAGGGGGAAGGGGTGCTCTGCCCAGTGTGTGTGTGTCTAACAATAGGTCACCCTCCGGTCAGAGAAAGGACGAAGGACTCCGGGCCTTGCCTGCAGGGTCCACAGCAGTGGGACACGTATGAGCTGTCGTTGCTGTGTTCGGATGTAGGCCTGGGGACGCCCACAGCTCGTGTGTGGAATAGCTTATGTAAATGAACTGAAGAGGTGGCATTTGCACGAATCCATATGATAAGAGACAGGAACATGCAGGTAGGAGGACACTCACCGTCACCTCTCACCTGGGGAGTTCAGGCTCTTCCAAAATACCCAACAGCTTGAAGTTCTCAATTGTCTCAGCTGCATGGCTGTGATTGGTCTCATTCCTAGCTCTAGCCATCCTCAGTGTAGAGCCTCCTCAGTGATGATAAAAAAGAATCCTGAGAGGGGTGGGGATGCCTCAGTGGTTAAAGGTGCCTGTTTGCAAAGCCTGCCAGCCCCCAGGTTCACTTCCCCAGCCAGCCACATGAAGCCCATGCAAGAAAAGTGGCTCAAGACTGTTGTTCATTTGCAACAGCAGACACCTTGGCACGCCCCCACCACACACACAACGTGCACGTAGTTAAATTTCAAAAGAATTTTGACTTTAAAAAAATTTTTTTTGTTCATTTTTTATTTATTTATTTGAGAGTGACAGACATTGAAAGAAAGACAGATAGAGGGAGAGAGAGAGAATGGGCGCGCCAGGGCTTCCAGCCTCTGCAAACGAACTCCAGACGCGTGCGCCCCCTTGTGCATCTGGCTAACGTGGGACCTGGGGAACCGAGCCTTGAACCAGGGTGCTGAGGCTTCACAGGCAAGCACTTAACTGCTAAGCCATCTCTCCAGCCCAAGAATTTTGACTTTTTATTTTTTTTCTTTGATAAGATTTTTATGTTTTCACAATCTTTTTTTAAAATTTTTTTAAATTTTTATTAACATTTTCCATGATTATAAAAAAAAAATCCCATGGTAATTCCCTCCCTCCCCACCCCCCACACTTTCCCCTTTGAAATTCCATTCTCCATCATATTACCTCCCCATCACAATCATTGTACTTACATATATACAGTATCAACCTATTAAGTACCCTCCTCCCTTCCTTTCTCTTCCCTTTATGTCTCCTTTTTAACTTACTGGCCTCTGCTGCTAAGTATTTTCAAAGAAAGTTGAGACTGAGTATTATCATGTAGCTCAGTCTGGCCTCGAACCCAGGTTGCTTCAGTTTCTCCAGTGCTGGAATTCCCAGTGTGCACCGCCATGTCCAGCATGGGTGTCCTTCTTAAACCAAGGGAGCTGTTGCTATTCGGTCAACGGGCTGTGGAGAGGACACATGTAAGGAGAAATAAAACTGTCCCTTAAGAGTTGCATTTGTTATCTAGGCACGCCTTTAATGCCAACAACTGGGAGGCAGAGGTAGGAGAATTGCCATGAGTTCAAGACCAGCCTGAGACTACATAGTGAATTCCAGGACAGTCTGAGCTAGAGTGAAATCCTACCCCCAAACAACAACAATAATAATAATAATACAAAGAGTTAAATTTTTTGCTACAGTAAATGGGCCCAGAGCTCAGACAAGCGGATGGAGACCCATCTCCAAAGGCTACAGTTTAAGAGAAGCCCTTTGCTCTCATTATCAACAGGATCTCCTTCTGAAAGAAAAGACTAGTGTGAGAAAACTTTGTTGGCCTAGTGTTTAATAGGAAGAACAAGATATTAGTAAGCACTTACTGTATGCTAGGCACTCACTGCCTTACCTTTATGATTGTGTTTATTCTCTAGAACAACCATACAACATGGGTACCATTATTTCCGCCAGTTAGGATGTGAGCAAGAGAGTGCACAGCTAGGAAATTGCAAAGCCGTGGCTCTAATCCAGGATTCACGTCTCAGGGCCCACTCTTAACACTCCTGCAAACAAATGCTTGAGGCCTCTTTCATGTATTCAGTTTCTCAGTTTTGCTTGCCTTTATGTGTTAGCAAAGGGATTCTTTACTGCAGAAAGTGTAGTTGGGAGAGTAGGGAAGACAGCTGGACTCATCCTGTCATTGAGAAGAGACTGCTATATCCTAGATGCCATGGATACAAAGAGATGTCAGGACTGGAAATCAAACTGAGAAGAGATGTCAATACACGTGAAAGTTCATTGACCAAACAAGATGCCAGTGCAAGAATTGTCCTTGCCTGGGATGCAATTAGGTGCCAAAGGAAAAACAAAGGTGTGTTGTTCAGGGAGGCCTAAAAGGAAGAATTAAAGTAGGATTGGGACTTGTTGAGCAGAAGCTGGGTCCATGGGAAAACAAGATATTTGGGATGCATCCGGATAAGGCGAGTGAAAGTGAGGGCAGACCAGCCCAGGACCTGGGCCAGAGTGCCGAGAAGCTCCACAGGACTAGCATGTGGACCTCCTGCGATGTACACGGAGGAATGCCCTGGAGCAGATCTCACAGCAGCTTGCTTGTCAGCCTGAGCACTTGAATACTACCCTGCAGAAAACAAAGATCCCCTAGAAGTTTGTGACTAAGGGGCTAATGGAAGCCACAGTTTTGGAAATCTGACTGGCAGTTGAGATGAATCGGGAGGGGTGAAGTGTGACTAAAGAAAGGGGCAATGTGGTGATGCAGCCAGGGACTGCTAGGCTAGGTTTACAGGAACTGGTAAGCATCACAGATCGTGAGTCAGGAGTCCTGTGATTGGCTTTACTTTTTTCTGTCTGTTCTATCTTGGACCTGTCCACTGACTGAACTGGAGCTATTTCCGTAATACTTGAATAAACGACTGAATACTTACATGGCATAAGCAGAGGCTGGGGAGATGGTTCAGTTGGTAGAGTGTTTTCCATGCAAGCGGGAAGACCTGGATTCGGATCCTCAGCAGCCATGTAAAAATCAGCATGGTGTACTCACGGCGCTGGGGAAATAGAGACAGGAGGATCCCTGGAGCAGCAAGCTAGCAAGCCTAACTTCTGTCTCAAAAAATAACATGAAGAGCAGTTGAGGTAGATATCTGATGGCAACTTCTAGCTTCCTTGTGCACATGCAGATACCCACAGCATGCAGAGATACACACACACACACACACACACACACACACACACACACACACACAAAGACTTAATGAATGCAGACATAGACTTACCCAATGAAGCTCCCAAGAAATATAATTATTGCCTCTTCTTTCTTTGTTCTGCACAGTAACCTTCACATCCTGGCACTGAGGCCAGAGGTGGAACATTTTTGTTCCCATGTCTTCAGGCAGATGCTGCACAGGCTATGTGAAAGGAACAGCAAGACCAAGTAAATCAGATATTAATTCTGGCCAAAAGAAAACAAAAAAAGCAATGAAACAAATAGGGGTTGTTTGTTGATAGGATCATCTGGGTAACTGCCCAGTTCTCTACTTACCTCACACCTGGAGATGTGCCAGCCTAAATAAGGCAACGCCAGGCTAACATTTGGAAGCACATCTGAGCCATTTGTTTTCTTTAGTGGGATCTGAAGTCTGGCATATTTTGGTACACATAATATCTAAAACTGGAAGTTTGTTGAAAGCATCTACTATGATATTTTTGATTTCAAAAGTAAATTATGAAAATTGTAGACAATTAAGAACACTGCTAATGGGATGACAAATCATTCCTACAATGCAGTGATCTACTCAGAATAAGAGCTAGCATCAATGCATTTGCTGGATATTAACATTTCCTTAGTTACTTTGGTTGGAAATGTCTTTCAGATCGTCAACAAATGGTGCGCTATAAATCCACATAACTGTTCCTTTAAACTTTATTACTTATTCAACTATCTTTGCATGTGAAGTCCTAATATTATAAATCTTCTCAAGAGTTCAGCTTAGCAGGAAAAAAAAATGTCAAGTTATAACAAGAGAATAAAGAGCAAGTAGACATGCTCTACAGTGCACTTTTAAAAAATTATTTATTTGTAAGCAGAGAGAGAGAATGAATATGGGCATGTCAGGACCTCTGGCCACTGTGAACCAACTCCAGGTGCATGCTCCATTCTGTGCATCTGGCTTTATGTGGGTTACCAGGGAATCAAACCTAGGTCGTCAGGCTTCGCAGTTCAGTGTCTTAACCACTGAGCAATCGCTCCAGTCCCACAGTGCATTCTTTCTTTTGTTTTTAAGTTTGATGTTTCTTTTCTTTTAATTTTTTTATAAAAAGGTTGCACACATAAATCCCCTTTCCTCTGCTGAGGGACTTCTTTGATGGGGTTATTTGTATTTATTGTGGGGACCAAGAGGCCTCAGTTAGTCTCTGCAGGGATGGGAGAAACATGATGTCTCAGGCTGTTCCCACCTACCCTGAGGCTCCTACAATCTTTCTGCCCCCACTTCCAAATACTGCTCTCACAGGGAGCCTGAAAACTAGTTTCAGGGAAATGGTGACAGACACTGTGGTCACTCAAACCTCATAAACAATAAGCCAATTCTGTTTTCCACGGACTATGTGTTGCTGCGGGTGTAGCCACGTTATAAAGATGACCCGATATCATCATTTATATGTCACTCTTCCCATCCTTCAAAACACTGTGAAATGAGTGACTTTCTGACCAGGACACTTAATCCATCATAAGCCTGAAGTCAGTTGCCTGGGTTATTGTTTCTGAAGTCATTTTAACTTATTATCAGAATATAGTATAGTCATTAATAAAAAGTACAGCCATTATCAAGGTCCCCAGTAAATTGTATCTAAAGTCAGATGCCTACTATCAAGCCATTATTTTGGTGGGTAAATTACATAGCTCTTCAAGGATTTCCCAGGTCTCTCTAGTATTTTTAGATCTAAATGGATATTAAATTTTGATGCAGTTACTGAAGCCTTCATGGTTCCTCAAATGCTGCCCAGTAAACTAACAAGAGTTCTAGAAATACTTGAAGAAAATAAAGGAAAGGACAGTGATTTCAGCTAATGAAACAAGTCATTACTCTGACCTGTAGAATTTACCATGCATATGTATATATTAGAGACATTTGATGGGGATGGTAAAATAGGCAGGTTTGAAAGAAGGCTCCGAGCTGGTTGGAGGAATAAAGCCCATTGATTAAATAACTGAGGGCCAGTCATATGCTGTAACTATATGGTATATGGAGGGCAAAGTGTGCCCTCTTGATTCTACCCAAAATGAGGTTTGGAAACACCAATGATGATTGACATATGGTGAATTGGTTTACTTACAAAGTAGGAACCAGAGGAAAGGGAGACGAGTGTGAGCTGTGCTTCATGGTCTCTGTGTAGAGGCTCCTAGAGTAGCCAGGAAAAATAACTTGTCTACTACTTAGTTCCACTTACCTTCACTCATACCCTGCCGATAAAATGACTTGGGGTCCCCTATGTGCTGTGAGTATCTTCCTAGTCAAACCCCTGAGTCATTTGTCTATGTATGTTGGTTTTGGTTATTTGTGGAGGTGATGTTTCAAAATGGCTAGAGAAAGGGAGGGAGGGAGAGAGAGAGGAGAGAGAATGGGTATACCAGGGCCTCTAGCCACTGTAAGCAAACTCCAAACACGTGCACCACTTTGTGATGCATTTGTTTTTTTTTTACCTGGGTACTGGGGAATCGAACCCAGGTTATTAGGCAATGCAGGCGAACACCTTAACTTCTAAGCCATCTCTCCAGCCCCACTCTGCTCCTCTTGACAAGCTTCCAATGTTCCTATGTCTGGGAAATGAGGAAGCTCAACAAACTGTATCTCAACCACTTAACATTTGGTCGTTCTGGGGAGCCATTGAAAAGGCTCTTGATGTTGACACCATGTCGGCTTGGAGGCTGTCCACTGGGCTTCAGTCACGGCATAGACTAGCGCAGGGAAGACTGAGAGCGAGAAAGCTAAAACTGCAACCTCATCTTGCTTGGTGTTAATGACCTTCCTGTTTACCTGCAGGTTATTAGCCACATGCATTGTGAAAAGTAGATGATGAATTATGTATCGATGTTTGTGCTGTCATTCTTAAGACCCATTAAAAACTCTCCGGGCCTAAAATACCTGAAATTAAAAATGCAAATGATAATTCAGATCAATTTACCACCTGCTAGGATTCTAGTGTGATCTCATTGTGGAAGGTAAAGATGTTGAGATGACAGCCTGGGATCTGCCTGTACACTTAGCAAAGGGGAAGGGAAGATGAGGGAAGAAAGATCCCTGTACTGTGGTTCTGAGAGCTCCGAGTGCATCTGAACTGTGGATAACTAGGACCAGGGAGCCCCAAAGCCCAGGGAAGACCCAGCCTGGAGGCAGCCTGTGCCTGTTGTGTCTGCCCCCATTGCTTACAATAATATCCCACATGCTTTAGATATTTTCAGGATTTTTAAAAAAATTTTATCAAACTAGCACCCTAGGAAAATACATTTCCTTGAAGCTTAGTGGTAGTATAAACAAATGTCGGCCTAACATTCAGGAAATGATTTGAAAATTGTTTCATTCTCTAGTAGGAAAATGTTTTTTTTTTTTTTTTTTTTTTAAGCTGTAAAGGCTGCAGGTGTTAAAAGGAAGAGATTTTTGTTTGTTTGTTTTGTCAGTAGAGTTTCACTGGGCAGAATCTGGAAGAGAAGTCCTCAAAGCACTTGTTTATCTGTCACCCCCAATACCCTGAGGGATCTGGTGTGTGTTACTGGGTGGTTTGAATGTGAACTGTCTCCCATAGCCTCAGCTGGAGGAGACTTTACTGGGTGGAGCTTTGCTGGAGGAGGTGTGTTCCTGGGGGCAGACCTTAAGGTCTATGAGCCCAGCCTACTGAGTGTTCCCAAGCTTGCCCACTCTAACTGCTACTTCCCAGCTGCTGCGACAAGATGTGAAGCCCAGCCTCTGCTCTGCCATACTTTCCCTGCCATGATGAAGCTTCCCCTTGAGACCACAGCTGAAGTCATCCTTTCTTCCCGTAAGCAGCTTCTGGTCAGGTGTTTTGTCCCAACAATGAGAAGGTAACCGCAACAGTCGCTCTATCCCTGGACTTGAATAGCTGATGAGACACCATGTGAGCAGAGGATGGAATAAACACAGCTGCTCCTCCCTGTGTGCACAGGAGATATGGCCCCAGCATGAGGGGTGCATCCCTGGTAGGTCTGATAGTGGTTCACTCTGAGGCAGTGGTCATGTCACAGGCCCCTGTACTTGATGAGTCACTTATCTCAGGAATAAGATAAAGATGGATATCCCCTAGGTATTTCTGTCTTTTCTCTTTTACTGTCTAAGAGTCTGGTGGAGTACTTTTGCCTGAGCATTCGTGAATGAGTCAGCACAGGAGAATTACCTACTTCGTGTGGGTTTTTTTTTAAGACTTTATTTATTTTTATTTATTTATTAGAGACAGAGAGGGAGAGAGAAAAATAATGGGTGCACCAGGGCCTCTAGCCACTGCAAACAAACTCCAGATGCATGCACCACCATGTGCATCTGGCTTACATGGGAGCTGGAGAATCAAACCGGGATCCTTTGGATTTGCAGGCAAACACCTTAACTGCTAATCCATCTCTCCAGCCTTCATGTGTCTTTTAATGACAATTTTTCCTTGGATCACAAATGATGCTTAAAATTAGGTGATATTGCTCTTCTTGGTTTGTAGGAAGAACGTCAGCACACAGAGAGACTGTGTAGGTTGGGTGATGATTTTTTTTTTTTTCAGCAAGCCCAATAAACTGGGACTTTTTATGCGAAAGAATGAGAGCAAGAAAGAGAGAGAGAATTGGCACACTAGGGCCTCCAGCCATTGCAATCAAACTCTAGATGCGTGTGCCATCTTGTGCATATATGTGGCCTTGCAAGTTTACATCACTTTGTGCATCTGGTTTATGTGGGACCTGGAATCAAGCATGGATGCTTAGGCTTCTCAGGCAAGCGCCTTAACCACTAAGCCATCTCTCCAGCTCTTGGGTAATGTACTTGAGTGGGATAAAGGAGCTCATTGTACCAAAGAAGATATGGTCAGAATACAAACAGTAGCAAACACCCACTGCAGCCATGTTTCATTCCCTTCAGACTGAGGAGCAGAAAGAGAAGAAAATGGCCCTGAAGTCAGCCTGCCGGGGTTCCATCTCCCATTAATCATATTATATGCAGAATCTGTTGAAAGGCAAATTTCTTGCTTGAAGAATAGAGGGTGGGAGGGACTTCACACTTCCACTGGGTCTTATTCACAATGCGTTACTTATTTCCCCAGCCAAAAGTTTCCTCTTCCCCTAACCAGCCCATCTCTGAAGAGACATCACGAGTCACTAAGTACATAAGGATTTTACACACATCATCCCATCCAGAAAGTGCTGGCACCTGTAGGTACCCAGTAAGTATCACCTCAATTAACAAGTAAATGAGTTGCACACATTGATGCCTAATGAGCTGTCAGGACTGGTGAGCTTTACATGAGCTCAGGGACATAAGAATACAGAGGCTGGGAAGATGACTCAGTGGTTGAAAGGCGTTTGCTTGCAAAGTGTGCTGGCCTAGATTCAACTCCCAAGCCATCCACGTGAATCCAGACTCAGAAAGTGGTGGGTGCACGTGTCTGGGGTTCATTTGCAATGACAAGAGGCCCTAGTGTGTATACACACACATACACCAATAATTTTTTTGAGGCAAGCCCAACAGACTGCCTTTTAATGTGAGACTGTGTGTGTGTGTGTGTGAGAGAGAGAGAGACAGAGACAGAGACAGAGAGACAGAGAGAGAGAATTGGTGTACCAGGGCCCCCAGTCTCTGCAGTCCAACTCCAGATGCATGCATCCACTTGTGCACGTGTGTGACCTTGCACACTTGCATTACTGTGCATCTGGCTTACATGGGACCTGGAAAGTCGAACATGAGTCTTCGGCTTCATAGGCAAACACCTTAACTACTAAGACATCTCTCAAGCCCCACGTGATATTATTTAAAGAATATAAGAATGCAGAGTGTTTCCAGAGAAGCTGACATGTAATAAGCACTATTAATTTTCCATCATACAGCTCGCAGGAGGTTCCCTTTGGATCAGTTCCACAACTTTTCCTCCCTATAAACACAACTCACACTTCCACACTTCTGTTCAGTAGGTTTCCTTTCTCATCCCCCTCAGCAGGCCTTTGCAGAACATGAAAAACAAAATCTAGGCTGTCTATGTGCACTCCATAGTTAAAAATGAGCCAAGGGAATATTTTCAATTGGAAAAAAAATGCAGACCACTCAAATAAGCTAATAGTACTGCTAAAATATTACTGTGAAAAGAAATGATGTGGGCTGGAAAAAGATAGAGAAGCAAAATAAGAGGGGGGGAGGAAACGGGTAGGCAGAGATCCTGCCAAATGCAGCCAGATTATTTTTTGAAAAATATCTCCATGGAAAAGATTCATTACTACACACAAAAAAGTGGAAAAAAAAATCATTTCCTACACGAATGCCACTATCAGTCAGAAATATCAGACAGAGAGAAAATGGAGATAGTTCTTCAAGAAAATTAGCCAGTGGGTAGTTGCACAAATTAAATCAAATGGAAATGCAAGTAATTTTTTTTCTCTGTAAAAAAAAAAAAAGGTCACAATGCTGTATAAATCAATCATCTTAGCTGCACACACCATCGGCATGGAGGCACATGTTTTATTAGCAGGAAATTCAAATTTAGATTAAATATGAAAAGATGTATGTCAGGGTGGTGAGAAAGATACTGGGCCTGGAGACTCTCAGAATATTAGAACCAGATGAACCTGTTATAGGGTTGTGTGAAAATTCGGCACCCATGCAACAAATTCTTAATAAGATGAAGACCGTCAGTTACAATGGTGGGCACAATGAAGTTCCTGTCCTCAAGGAACTTCTTGGCTAGGGGAGGAGATTCGCGTTCTTCCGAAACTCACACAAACAAGTACAGCATTCCACAGTGTGAAGCGAAGTTTGGGAAGAGTTTCTACAAGTCTGGCTCGGTGCTTCTGTCTGTGTCTAGCATTGCACTCTCCATGTCTGAAGGCTTTTATTTGTTCATTCCCATAGTCAGGGAATAGCTCTGCCCTATCTCACATATTACAGGTATCTTCTCCCAATCTGCTCTTGATCTCCGTCGTGGTCAAGAGGATTTGGTGTCGTTTAGATATATGGTAAGGGGCATGGCTGTCTTTCTTCTAACAAAGCATAATAAGGTAGGGGCTGGGGAGATGGCTTAGCAGTTAAGGCAAAGCCTAAAGACTCATGTTCGGCTCTCCAGATCCCACATAAGCCAGATGTGCAAGGTGGCACAAGCACACAAGGTCACACGTGGGCACAAGATGGCACATGCATCTAGACTTCCATTGCAGTGGTTGGAGGCCCTGGCACACCAACTCTCTCTCTCTCTCTCATAGAAAAGACAAGTTGACATATTAAAGTTTTATAAAACATAGGAGCTTTCAGAAGCAACATCCTATTCTGACCAACCACACCCCCACAAGGAGCACCATTGAATGTATTTAAATAGTTAGCATAGATATCTGTACAATTCATTTAAGAAATGTAGCTTTTTCGGAGCAGTGGTGGTAGTTGTATTGCTGGTGAAGGTTCTTATAGTGATGGAGGTAGTGGTGATGGAGATTCTGGTGAAGGTGCTGGTGGTTGTGATGGACGTGGTGATGGAGGTGCTGGTGGTGGTGATGGAAGGGCTGGTTCTGGTAGCTTTCTGTGCATAGATTTGTCTTTTACAATTGTGACATGGCCATATAAATAATTTGTAATTCTATCTTCTTCTCTAAGTACTAGAACTTTGACATTCACCCCCATGTGAGGTCAACACTTGACAAAAATCAGTTCCTAGAAAGTTTTAACATAGAACTGAATCTTTGATAGTCTAGTAACTGCCCAACTTAAAGCACCTCTGTATCCCCAGAACAGGGTGAGAATGCAGGGTCAAGCTTATGGGGGAAGGGTCTTCTAAAGAAATATCAACAAAGGTAGGAAGCTGTCAGTGGAAGTGATTACTCATTTGTCCATCAAACTCCAGGTAGGAGTTTTACATGCTCAGATTTCAAACAGGAAATCAAAAGCCACATTCAGTTCATGTTTGCAAAGTTCATTGTTCATTTTTTGTTTTAGGATTATGTTAGTGTTTGCTTTTAAGACTGAATTCTAGTTACAAGTCATAGTCCTTGTTTTCTCCTGTCAGCCCATGACTTATAAGAAGCTGACAGATGCCATTATAGCCCCTGAATGCAAGACAGACTCCATTTAATGATACTCAAGAGCACTGCATTTAACTGAAAAGTGAAAATACCTCTATCACTCAGATGTAACAAGCCAGAAATCTCTTTGGACACTGATGCACTAAGTATATCTTTCTTTCCTCTCCATTTATAAACTCTTTGATGAGTACTTACTGTAGATGTCACATTCTCAAGCCTAGTATCTGGACAAAGTACTCTAAAATACACACTCCTCAAACATCCTAGCATGGGCTCCTTTCAAAACATATCTGTCTAAGTGATAGGAGGCTTGGCACTTCTCCACCTGCTCCCAATAAAGCAGACTAGGCCTGTAGTTATGTCTTCTTCTCTTGATTGCTAGTAGCCAACAGTTCAGGAATGGTAGGCTCCGGTCAAGGTAGTGTCTCACTCTAGCCCATGCTGACCTGGAATTCACTATGGAGTCTCAGGGTGGCCTTGAACTCACGGCAATCCTCCTACCTCTGCCTCCTGAGTGCTGGGATTAAAGGCGTGCACCACCATGCCCAGCAGAAATTTTGAGGACAGTCAGTTCTCAGACAGAAAAGGGCTACCCAAATGTTTGGAAGTATAATCACATTTGAGTATACTGTGATACCTCTATCACCCACACCTATGATACAAAACTGATAGTTATCACCTGCTTTCTGGGCTCCACAACTAAGATTGATAATTACTGACTGAAAGATGGTTTGAAAAATCTCTTTTCTTCCTCCCTTCCTCTCCCTCTCCATTCTCCCCTCTCCTCTCCCTATCTCTGTCTCTAGCCCTTCTTTGCTCTCCCCTTCCCTCCCTCTCATACTTTCACACATGAAGCATTTTCTTGAACCAAGAAGGCAGGAGACCATGGCTTCAGTCTTGGAAGAAGGAGCACACAGCAGCCAGCTTTTTTCATGATAAAGATTAATGCTTTGCCTGTTAACAGCTTTCTACAGCTTCTCCTATGTAGTCTGTGAAAACAGGAGTTGAACCGTTTCCCACCACACTT
This sequence comes from Jaculus jaculus, assembly GCF_020740685.1. Lineage (NCBI taxonomy): Eukaryota > Metazoa > Chordata > Mammalia > Rodentia > Dipodidae > Jaculus > Jaculus jaculus. Next base: position 34,299,811 of record NC_059107.1, on the reverse strand, counting down.
AGGAATGCTGGACTAGCAGTCTTTCTGATGATAATTTCTCTTTTCAAGTGATTGTTTTGTTTGAAGTTTATTCTCCAAGGAATTCAGTCAATCCTTAGGCATAGCACATTAGAAACTTGCTATTTTATGTGCTTAAGGAAGATATTTTAACATAAACATGGAAATGAACTTGGAAGATCTGTGAGAAAAAAATATTTAAATTGGGCTGAAAAAAATTTAATTCTCTAAATAGTATCTCCTCTAAGATTGCAAATTTAGAGATCAGACATCAAGGACAGTGTTGGGTCTGTTCTTCACTTAAATATTTTATGGCAGTATCTGGTAAGAGTGCTCACATGTTGGTTACATTTTAGAGATTATTCAAGGGTGATAAATAGCTTAGAGTCTCATGTCACACTCTCCTCAGGCCATACCATGTCATGAATGACAGTAACATAAAAGATTATTTAGAGAGGTAGAGAGATGGCTTAGTGGTTAAGGCACTTGCCTACAAAATCTAACGACCCAGATTTGATTCCCCAGTATGCATGTAAAGCCAGATGCACAAGGTGGCATATGCTTTGGAGTTTGTTTGAGGTGGATAGAGGACCTAGTATGCCCCCCTCTCTCCTCCCTTTCTCTATCTGCCTCTTTCTCTCTCTCTCTTAAATAAGTAAATAAATAAATAAAGTATTTTTAAGGATTATTTGGGAGTTGGAGAGATGGCATAATGGTTAAGGCACTTGCTTACAAAGCCTAAAGACCTAGGTTTGATTCCCCAGTACCCATGTAAAGCCAGATGTACAAAATGGCGTATGCATCAGGTGTTTGTTTTTAGTGGCTAGAGACACTAGGTATGCCCATCCCCCTTCCTTTCTCTCTATCTCCTCTCCTTGAAAATAAATAAATCAAAAAAATTAAGTTTGGGCTGGAGAGATGGCTTAGCGGTTAAGCGCTTGCCTGTGAAGCCTAAGGACCCCGGTTCGAGGCTCGGTTCCCCGGGTCCCACGTTAGCCAGATGCACAAGGAGGCACACGCGTCTGGAGTTCGTTTGCAGAGGCTGGAAGCCCTGGCGCGCCCATTCTCTCTCTCTCCCTCTATCTGTCTTTCTCTCTGTGTCTGTCGCTCTCAAATAAATAAATAAATAAGTAAATAATTAAGTTTATTTAGGACAATACTAAGATTGGAACTTAGCAGGAGAGATTCTAAAACAGGGAGTGGATTGGAAAACCATTGAATTGGGATACTCAGACTGCTGAGAACTGCCACGTAACTGTGGCTTCACTCATCATTCTTATTCATCAAGCCAGATGCTGGGATGAAGAACTGAATCCTTTTAATAACTTTGCAGTCTTCTAGCCCCTTCTGCTACTCATTTCTACAGAACATCACCATCAAGCACCAGACTCATGCAGCAATACAGGTGGGGAGTGAACAGACTCAGTGAACTTGAGGGCAGCTTGGCTGGAGGAGGGCTTAGTTTATGTGAGTGGAGCTGGTGTTAGTGAGGCCTGTCTATTGTGGGATGGCAATAAGGTGCTCGAGTCTGTTTGTCTAGACTCGTTGTTATTAATTTTACTTTTTTAGTTGATGTACAGAGTTTTAGGTATCATTCATTCTGGCATTTTCAAAAATAATTTGCTTTGATTGACTCTTTTCTCCTCTCCCCCTCATTTCTCCTTTCCCTCCATGTCCTCTCCACTTCTCTTTACATGTCACATGTGTCTTTTTGCCCTTCCCTCATGCATCTTCATACTCTTCTCTTTATCCTCATTCTTGGTTACCACTCTGTCTTTATAGGGTTACCCACACTCCTTCCCATATACGCATACTTACAAATATTACAGGCTAGGATCTGCATATCAGAGAGAACATATAATTTTGTCTGAGTTCCTAGCCCTTGTCTTATAGATTCCTAACCAAATGAATGATGGTGTGGGACAATTGATGTTAAACCAAACAATCAGGAGACTAGTATAGAAATAAACACCATGTGTGGTGACATGTTAAGATTGTGACCATGCTTGTGGATACAGGGGTCAGACATAAAGTATAATTTGAATCTGAACCCACTGACCTTGGAGTAATTGGCAGAGTCAAAGATGAACCCCAAATTTGTAGCCCTCCATGAAAATAAAGAGGATGAAGACACATCCTGAGACAAGAAGCAGATCAGATTTCATTGTTGTTGTTTTAATTAGTTATGGACATAATTAGTACAGAAACATTATGCATTGGTACCATCCTTTTCCTCATCCCTGCCCCTTTTCCAAAGGGGCCCTCCTTATTGGGGTTGCAGAGTGTCCCCATGGGAATTGTGAGGCATGCATTGGAACAGCAGTCACTGAATGGGGGAGAGGCAATGCCTCTGGGCATGAAGTCCCAACTTGTGGCTCTAACAATCTTCCCAGCACCTCTTCCGCAAAATTTCCTGAGCCATGTTGGCTGTGTTTTAAGCCTACTTCAGTGATGGGCTGTTAGGAGCCTCTGGATCTCTGCTGGGGTTTTATCGTTTAATGGAAACCTCCTGTGTTCAGTTTGGAACACACAGATTTTGAAGTGTCTGCAAGACTTACCAGGATGGGTGACCAATTGGCAACTGAATATTAAAATAAAGCCTCTTGGGCTGGAGAGATGGCTTAGCGATTAAGTGCTTGCCTGTGAAGCCTAAGGACCCCGGTTCGAGGCTCAGTTCCCCAGGTCCCACGCTAGCCAGATGCACAAGGGGGCGCACGCGTCTGGAGTTCGTTTGCAGTGGCTGGAAGCCCTGGCGCGCCCATTCTCTCTCTTTCCCTCTATATGTCTTTCTCTCTATGTCTGTCACTCTCAAATAAATAAATAAAAAATGAACCAAAAAAATTAAAAATAAAAAATAAAAATAAATTAAAAAAAATAAAGCCTCTTAATGACAGGCTGGGCCTGGAAGTCAGGAAGCTACAGAGTTAAGATAACTCATGCCCAAGCCTCATTCTCTTAGTTTACAAAATTGATGAAAGATGTACTTTCAACTGTTACCCGGCCATTTGTTAAGTAAATTGGCTTAAAGCAAAACCTGTAATTTGATTTCCGTGATCACTTGCTGTCACTTACTTATTTACCAATGTCTTCTAAGACTTTTAGAGTCACAACAGCTATTTATGCCCAAGATAATGACCTTTAACAGCCAGCTTTGGGTTAAGAGCATCAATTTGAGCCAAGAATATTCCTGGCTGCTCCTAGAGCAAGTCGGTAATCCACGCATCACCCCTACCTGCTCTTCAGCTTCTCACAAACACAATGTTTAAGCCAGAGTGCATGTATGAAATCACTGGATGTGAAATTTATGAAGTCCTATAATGTGTCATGCCAGTGGACTAGAGGATACAAATGAATGAGCTTAATAAATTATCAAAGTGCTAAAACACAGAGCATTGTAACAGGGCTATGTAGACCCTAATGGTGCTATAAGAGCTCAGGGTGTGAAGAGCTGGGTTTCCCCAAGGATAACGGATAGCCATTCTGGAATTACCTTCCATATAGTCATGAGAAGTATAGGGTTTTTAGAGGTGGCAAGGAGGAGCCTCAGTCCAAATTTAGGATGGACAGAACACAGCAATGAAAGGCACACCAAGATCTCTGAGCAGGGAAATCACAAGCACTGTTTTGCCTAACTTGATTTTTTTTTTTTTTTTGTCCTCTGTTTTATTATCAGCAAGACTCTACATTTTTTTAATGGCTACTTTGCCATCTAGCTATTAACCCCCTATAATCAATAACATTTTCAGAAATCACAAGCCGTTTTTTAAATTTTACTTCTATGCATATGCTGAACTTTAACTATTCTTCAAAATAAATCTCATGTGCATTTCCAGTTTGAATCTAGAATTGGTTGAGTCATAACATCCACCTCTGGAGGATTATATGGATATGGGGTTTGTGGTGAGTCCAGGAAAGTCTTTGAATTCCAAACCCATAGTTTGTGTCTTCTTTTAACCAAAGAAATGGATAAAATAAGACTGAGAAGGGTAAATGTTAAATTATTATATATATTTAGGGACATACAAAACCAAGGGAAGGAGAATGAATATATCCACCTGGTCTGAAAGCCCTTGTGGGCCTAGAAGAAGCATGTAAAGAGATTTAGAGAGAAAATAAGGGAAAGTACAGAGAGCTCCTGCCATGTGGATGACAGGCTAGAGTAGAGAGCCCATTTGGGAATAAGATGGGTCTCCTTGCAACTTAACTGAAGAAAAAAGAACGAAGCTGACAGATATCGTGTACAAGAGACAGCAATTTTAAGAGAGCATTGAAGATGGGTACCCATATGCAATATTTCAATTTTATTTACTTTTTGTTTGCTTATGTATTTTTTAATTACAAAATTCTATCAAAATTACATAATCCATTTCCAGTGCCCTCCTTTGGCCTCCCACTCTCACCCCTTCAACAGAACCCCTTCTTCATTCTAACTATCCACCCTTCTACCTTAAAATTGACTACCTTAAAATCAGAAACTTTAAACACGTTATAAATTGACCATATTCCCATTGTGTTATCCCCTTATGCCCTCTCTTCCTCACCCCCATTCCACTGGGGGCCCTCCTCAGAGGGGATATTAGTAATCACTGTGGGGTCCTGAAGGTACCAGGCAGTCCCTGTGGTGTGGGGGTGGAGAACAATGCCTCAGAGGGTACCTTCTCACCCTGTGGTTCTTACGTTCACTCCACACCCTCTTCCTCAATGTTCCCTGAGCCTTGAAGGGCGTGTTATATTTCCTCGAATGTTGGGCTCTCAGCAGCCTCGGATTTTCTATGAGTTTTGAGTCTCCTCAGTGTCTACCATTGTCTCCATAGAGAAAATTCTTTTCTATCCCTTTTCCATCATCCATGACAACATGTTGATGGACCCAGTATTATGCAGGTCATATGCAGGTAATGATAGCCACTGTGAAGGTCATGAATGCCACAGCCACTTTGTGTCTGAATGACAACATTCTAAGGCACTCTCTCCCATCCTGTGACTCTGACATTCTTTCCTCCACCTCTTCCACAGTGGCTCTTGAGCTTTGGAGGGTGCCAACATTTAAATTTTAGTGTCCACCTAATTTGATATGATTAAAAACAGGCAGATGTAAACACTTCAGCAAATCTAAAGTGTTGTTCTGACTAGATTAGCAAAATGTGTGATTGTGTAGAAGAAAAGAACAATCAATTACAATTGCATCAGGTCCTAACATATTTTGGAAATTCCTTCCATCATGTGATGTCCCAAACCTACCACATATTGAGGTCCTTTCTCTAGAGTTTAAATCCAGCTGGGGTTATATCTTAAATATTTCTCCAATCAATTTCCAACCCTGAATCCTTACCTCAGCTGCATTGTGACCAGGTGTTTGCAAGATTCCAGTTGAAACGTTTTGATGGCACCCTCACTACCTTGTGGATGAATCTCAGGCCCCATATCAGGGAATATAAACTCCTCCACATTCCATTTCCTGTTTATTTCCCCACAGTCACCTTCTGTCTCACCTTGCACAGCTCCCTGCAGATTCCTGTGTCATGTCTTTACGCCTCTCTGCATTTGTTTCTACCACCCACAGCCTGCTTCCTCCACCCCTAAAACCAGGCAGCTGATTTAGCCTTCGAGCCTCAGCACTGACTTATTTTCTCCAAAGGCCACTTCTCTTATTACCCAACATGGCGAAAAGTCGAGTCTTTGATGCTGATACCCCAAAGCACTGAATCCATTAACGCCGCCTCAGAACTCTGTCATCTACACAACTACAGTTGATTCCCAGGTTCCCAAGTCTGAGGGGTCTCATTCTGGGCCCATGGTGGTGGATACTAGTGAGCATTACCTAGGACAGATTCTTTCCTTGGGAGTAATCAGAAACTCTGAGGAGGCTAAGAAAAAAAAAAAATGCATGATTGTTTTCCAGGCCTATCATAGACTATCATTTCCATCCCTATTTCACTGGCTGAAGTAAGTCCTATGACCAAAGCTCATATCCCTGGGGAAGAAAATGTGTTTCTTATGGAGACAGAGTAGAAGGGGGAAAGTAGCTACAAATGATTATTCTATCTTATTATTTGCTTAGAATCCAGATGCTCAGATCTCTCTCTCTCTCTCTTCTCTTTTGCTCTCTATCTCTTCCCCCTCCCTCTCTCATTACTTCATATCCATTCCATCAACAAATCCTCTGAGCTCTATCTTTCAAAGGCATGCAGAATTTTGTCCTTGTTGCCTCTTTGTCCACGCAGCTCCCTGGTCCTAGCCACCTCCGTCTCTCCTCTGGATAATTGAACCAGCTTCCTAATTGGCTCTTCTGCTCCCACTCTTGCCCCTTGCAGTTTCTTCCATCCCAGTAGCTGGAGTGATCCTCTTACAGCATAAATCAGATCATGTCAGCTCTGCTTCCTGAAGTCCTCTAATGACTCCGTATCTCACTCCAGGGAAAATACGACAGTCCTGACGAGTGCCTGTTTAGGCATCGGCCATCTGCTCCCTGCCCTGCTGCTCCCCTAGCTTCATCTCTCATTGTGTCCCAGTCACTGGCCTTGGAGCTATTCCTCCCCAACTCTTTTTCCTGGCTTTACACTCCTCTTGCTTCTGAGACCCTGTCTGGTACACATATATCTGGAATATAGCTCTCTCCCTCACCTCACCTCCTCAGGGAGTCACTGCCTAACTGTCTCTATAAAATAGAAATCTCCCTTCCTCTGTTAAAATGTAAGCTTCACAAAATTAGGACCATAGGTCTTGCTTATGGCTGCACCCCCGAAGACTTAGCACAGCACCTGGAAGTAGGCCTGTAGTTTACTTGTGGCATCTCTGTCTAGTTTTGGTATTAGGGTGATACTAGCTTCATAAAAAGAGTTGGAGGAGCTTTCCCTGTTCTCTGATTATGTGGCACAGTTTGAGAAAAATTGTTTTCACTTCTTCCATGAAGGTTTGATAGAATTCAGCTGAGAAGCCACCTGGTCCTGGATGCTTTTTGGGGGGGTAGGTTTTTGATTACCTTTTAAATCTCGATGGATAGGTGTTTTAGGAGATTAATCTGCTCTGAATCTAGCTTTGGTTAGGTGGTGTGTGTCCAGGAATTCATCCATTTCTTCCATATTATTCAATTTTATGGAACAGAGGTTGTTGAAATAAGTCCTAATAATTCTTTCAAATTTCACTTATGTCTGTTGTGATCACTCCTTTTTCATTTCTAATTTTGTTAATTTGAAGCATTTCTATTTTTTCTTGCTTGATCAAATTTGCCAGAGGTTTATCAATCATGTTTCCTTTTTCAAAGAACCAGCTCTTTGTTTCATCAATTTTCTTAATTGTTTTCTTAGTTTCCAATTCATTAATTTCTGTTCTGATGTTGATTATTTCTTTCCATCTGGAGCTTTTTAGGTTGGATTCTCTTGTTTTTCCAATGCCTTTAGGTGAATGGTTAGGTTATTGATTTGGGATCTCTCTGTCTTTGTTATAAAGACATTTAGTGCTAGCTATGAATTTTCCTCTAAGGACTGCTTTCATTGTGTCCCATAAATTTTGGTACAATGTGTTCTCGTTGTCATTCAATTCTAGAAATTTTGCAATTTCATATTTTTTAATTTCTCCACTACCCATTTATTGTTTAAAAGTGTGTTTTTCAGCCGGGCGTGGTGGCGCACGCCTTTAATCCCAGCACTCAGGAGGCAGAGGTAGGAGGATTGCCATGAGTTCAAGGCCACCCTGAGATGACAGAGTTAATTCCAGGTCAGCCTGGACCAGAGTGAGACCCTACCTCGAAAAACCAAAAAAAAGAAAAAAAAAAAACGTGTGTTTTTCAGTTTCCAGGAGCTGGTGGGGTTCCTGGTACATCTTTTGTTGTTAATTTCTAGCCTTAGAGTATTGTGATCTGTTATCATTCAGGAAATTATGTTGATTTTCCTAAATATATGGAGGCAGGCTTTATGGCCCAGTGTGTAATCTACTTTAGAGAAGGTTCCATGGACTGCTAAGAAGAATGTATAATCTGTAGATTTGGGGTAGAATGTTCTGTAGATGTCTGTTTGGTCTAATTGATCTATGGTATTATTCGGCTCTCTTACTTCCCTGTTAATTTTCTATTTGGATGATCTATCTATTGCTGATAGTAGAGTATTGAAGTCCCCAACTATGATGGTGTCGGTGGTCATTTCTGTTTTATTGCCAAGTAGATTTTGTTTTATGAATTGTGGTTCACCTGTGTTTGCTACATAACGATTGATGATTGTGATATCCTCTTGTTGGATCATTCCCTTGATAAGTAAGAAGTGGCCTTCTTTGTCTTTTTTGATTACTTTTGGCTTGAAGTTTATTTTATCTGATATTAGTATAGCAATGCCTGTTTGTTTCTTATTTCCATTTGCTTGGAATATCATTTTCCACCCTTTCAGCCTAAGGAAAGTATCTGTCTTTAGTGATGAGATGGGTTTCTTGAAGACAGCAGATTGAGGGGTCTGATTTTCTGATCCACCCTGTTAGCATATGTTTCTTGATGGGTAAATTAAGGTCATTAATGTTTTGGGCACTAACTGTGAGGTTTGATTTAATCCCTGCCATATTATGGTGTTTTATGTGGCTTGGTGTTTTCTTGGACTTTGTAGTTGTTTGCACCTTCTGTGAGTTTGACTATTGTGATCTGCTTTTAATAGGTACTTTAGGTTGATTATTTCACTCTTCTGTGTGGAGAATTCCCTGAAGTATTCTCTGTAGGTTAGGCTTTGTGTTCATATAGTTGTAGAGCTGAGTTTTATCATGGAAAGGTTTTTATATTTTTTTTCACCATCTATTATGGGGGATACTTTTGCTGGGTAGAGTAGTTTGGGTTGGAAGCCATAGGTTCTTAGACTTTGCAGTGTTCCATTCCAGGCTCTTCTGGCTTTCAGGGTTTCCATTGAGAATTCTGAAGTAATTCTGATGGGGATACCTCTTATATGTAATGTGTTGTTTCTCCCTAGCTGATTTTAGGACTTTCTCTTTGTTATCATTGTTTAGTCTTAATGATAATATGTCTTGGAGAATTTCTCCAGTCTGTTTGGAGTTCTGTTAGCTTCTTGTAACTTGATGGGACTTTCTTTTGAGAGGGTGGTAAAGTTTTCTTCGATAATTTTGTTAAATAAGTTCTCCATGCCTTTGGTCTGAATTTCTTCCCCTTCTAGTTTTCCCATGATCTGAATATTGGGATGTTTAAGGCTATCCCACAGTTCCCTCATGTTTTGTTCATAAAAATTGTTGAACTTATTCAAATTTTTGGACTCATGAACTGTTTCTTCTGTTTTGTCTCCCAATTCTGAGTTTCTATCCTCTACATGACTGACTCTATTCTGACAGCTTCTAAAGAGGTTTGGACTTGTTCAATTTGGTTTGTATTTTCTTATTGCCTTTTTATGTGTAGTATTCATCCCTCTGTTGAGTTTCCTTTTCATGTCATTTTCTGATTTTCTTAATGCTTCTTTGAATTCATCCTTGCTTTTATTTATGCCTTCATTGAACTTAGCCAGCTGATTATTGAGGTCCTCTTTATTTTTCACTCTCCTTCAGATCATTTCAGTGTCTTTGATATACTTCTTGGTTCTTTTCTACTTTTCTAGCAAGGAGAACATTCATACAATTATTGGACCTTTGTTGATTTTCTGCAAGTTCTGCTAATTGCTTAGCCAGGATTGCATAGGTTGTATCTTCATTTTGGGGTTCTGATTCTGTTGTCTCTTCTGTGTTTTGATTAGAGACTTCCATTGTGGGACTGAGCAACCTTATTGGATTTACTTCTATTTGATATTTTATGTGATTCCTTATGTGCTGTGGTCTGCCCATCACAGTGTAGGAATCTTATTTCATTTAGGAGGAAACTATAGTTTACCCTTGAAGTGTCTTCAGTGATTATTCCTTCTATGGTTGCCCCAGTTAGGCTTTTGATGGCAATGGCCCTGTATGCTCAGATGGGATGAATCTTTGAAGGTCTGATGGGGGCCTGAGGACCTGGTGAAGGGGCTTGCTGGTCTGTGGTTCAGTGTATGGGACTGCATGGTCAGGTGGCCCTAGGGTACAGGGGGTAGGAGGGAATCAGACAAAGCAGACTGGTGTTGAGGCAGGGTGGGGGAGAGAGGAGGATGGGATTGTATGGTCTTGTAACATGGTGGGGTGAGGGGATGGGACTGCTGCAGGTCAGGTGATATGGTGGGGGGGGATGGGCAGCAGTCTGGGTAGCAGGAAGGGGGAGGAAAACTGAGGAAGGGAGGGAGGAGAAATGCTAGCCAGCTGGTCTGGGTTCTCATAGCCTGCAGGTAATGCAAGAGGACCTGGTCCACGCACAGCAAGATGGTGGCTGGGACAGCAATCATGGTTGGGAGGGAGGTCCCAGTGGTGGGAAAACCCAGGGAGGGAAGGTGGAATACTAGCCTGCTGACCTGAGTCTGAGAAGCCTGCAGGAAGTGCAGGGGGACCTGATCCGTGCATGCAGTCGGTCAAGGCTGGGATGGAGGTCCTGGCAGCAGGAAAACCCAGGGAGGTAGGGAGGAATGCTAGCCTTCTGGCCTGGGCCTGCGTATCCTACAGGAAGTGCAGGAGGACCTGATTGGGCATGGTGGGGTGGCAGCCTGGACAGTTGTCATGGCTGGGACTGAGGTCCTGGTGGTGAAAAGCAGAGGGAGGGAGGGGAAATGATAGCCTGCTGGCCTAGGTTCATGAAACCTGCAAGTAGTGCAGGAGAAACCTGGTGGCCCTGCAGCTGGGATGGCAGCTGGAGAGGCTGGAAGGACTACTGGGCTGCCCTAGAGCAAGGGAATTATTGGATTCCCTACTTTGCCCCTCTTGTGCCCTCCCATTGGAAGTCTGCTGGGATCTGCAGACCCTAAAATCCCCACCAACCTTGCCTTTCCTTCCCCACAAGTTGAACTGTGGTTAGGTGGATACCATCTTGACTGGAAGTCCTAAATAAAATATTTTATTTACTTATTTATAAGAGAGAAAGAAACAGAGAGAAAGAGAGAATGGGCGTGCCAGGGCCTCTAGCCACTGCATACAAACTCCAGACACATGTGCCCCCTTGTGCATCTGGCTTACATGTGTCCTGGGGAATTGAACCTGGGTCTTTAGGCTTCTTGGGCAAATGCTGTAACCACTAGCCATTTCACCATTCCCCCAAAGAAAATATCTTTTTTTTAAAAATATTTTTTTAATTAATTAATTTATTTATTTGAGAGTGACAGACACAGAGAGAAAGACAGATAGAGGGAGAGAGAGAGAGAATGGGCACGCTAGGGCTTCCAGCCTCTGCAAACGAACTCCAGATGTGTGCGCCCCCTTGTGCATCTGGCTAACGTGGGACCTGGGGAACCGAGCCTCGAACCGGGGTCCTTAGGCTTCACAGGCAAGTGCTTAACCGCTAAGCCATCTCTCCAGCCCAAAGAAATATCTTTAAAAATTTTTTTAAAATGGGCAAATGTGGCTTAAGTATGTTTCATAAATGAAAACTTCAGAAGGATCCAGGAAAAGGAACTTTTAACTCAGCACCATTCTGCAGCTGCAGTGTACTCAACCACAATGGACAGACATCCCAAAAATGTGTAGTGCCTTCCCCCATAGCCTCATGTGTTTGTGGTTAAACCTCATACGCAATCCCCAGCTGGTGGAGCCTTTGGAAGTTGGAGACTTGCTGGAGGAGTTGTATCACTAAAGGCAGACATAAAAGTTTATTAGTCCAGCCCTCCTGGGTTTTCAGAGCTAGTTCATTCTTACTGCAAGTTTCCCAGCTGCTGTGTCAAGGTGTGATTCCAGCCTCTGCTCTGTCTTGCTTGTCCTACCATGATGAAACTTTCCCCGGAGACTGGAAGCTGAAATAAACCCTTTCTTCCCACCAGATGCGCTTGGTCAGGAGTTTTGCCCCAGGATGGAGAAGGTCACCACTACAGCAGTAAGCTCCAATTACTCAGCTCACCTGGCTGGCCTCGCCTCTCTGGCCTTCTCCTGCACATGCTAACACAGGGTATTACCTTACTGAGTCTCAGAACCTTTGCTTCTGGTCGGGCCCTAGTCTTTCTCTTCATTTTTTACCACCAATGACCTTAAAAACCCCTCCTACAAGCTTCCCTTCTGGTTCTGCCCAGGACTTTAGAGCATGTGCCAGGACAACTGATAGTTTATCAAATAAGTATTAAGATCGTGGATATCTGAGTTCAAATCCCAGCTGCCAGTGAAGTTGCCAGTAGTATAGATGTTCTATGTTTCCCATGAGGACTCAATAAGCTCAACATGGAAAGCAGCAATCAGCCTGGCATCTAATTATCACTCAATAAACGATATCAAATGATTAGGAGCAGTAATTTTATCTTTTAGTATTGTTGTCCCTCTCTTAGCCTATTTCATACTCTCCTAGTAGAATACCACAGATTGGACAAATCATTAAGAAAAGAAATTGCATTGTCAGAATCTGGAAGCTAGAAAGACCAATTTGAAGGCATCTGCAAATGGTCTTTTTGTTTCATGAGAGAACTCTAGGCTCAGGATTTTAGCTCTTGCCCTCATGAACCTACTCCTCCAACAATGGTATTGGAGCCTCCTAAGGGCAGGGCCTCGTGACCTAGTTACCTCTCATTAGGCCCCATCCTCCAACACCACTGCATTGGGACTTAAGCCTTCAGGATGTGACTTTCAAAGGATACATTCAAACCATGATAGTTCCAATCAAGTGAGTGCTGAATCTACTCTTAGGCCAGCCCCAGATGGAGGCAGATTACCAAAACATGTAGAGCTGCTTCCGTGGCAGTGTTTGAACTCACAATCCTTTTTTTTTTTTAAGTGTGTGAGTATGTGTGTGAGAGACAATTGGCATACTAGGGCAGCAGCCAGTGCAACTGAACTCCAGATGCTTGTGCCACCTAGAGGACATGTGCAACCTTGTGTTTGTCTCACCTTTATGCATCTGAATTACATGGGACCTGGAAAGTCAAACATGGGCCCTTAGGCTTTGCAGGAAAGTGCCTCAACTGCTAAGCCATCTCTGCAGCCCGGAACTCACAATTCTGACAGACTACCTGAGTCTCAGATTGGAGCAATCATTTCATCATGGTCTGTGGTTCTATGCTGCTAACAAGGAGGGGAGTAGTGTGCGTGTGTGTGTGTGTGTGTGTATCCTGGGTGGATGTGGTGAGGTAGACAACAAAGAGTTGCAAAGACGGGGAAGAGGAAGAGGCCATGGGCAGTAAGGTGTGGGTGCAGGCATGGGGCAAAGCCCACACAAGGCACTCCTGCCCTCCAGTTTGGACTCACTGTGATTCCAGAGAGAAAAGCAGAAAGATGAGGAGAGGCTTCATCGGGAGCTCCACATCAGAAAACCAAGCAATACCTTCACTCTAGATTTTAAAAAGATGTGTAGAGAAGTCTGGGAAAATTGCTCAGTGGTTGAAGATGCTTCATTGCAAAGTCTGCCAGCATGAGTTCAAGTCCCTAGTACCCAAGTAAAGCCAGACTCACAAAGTGGCACATGCATCTGAAGTTCATTTGTAGCAGTAAAAGGTCCTGGTGTTCCCATATTTTCTCTTTACATTCAAATAGATATTTTTAAAAAAATGTTTTTTCTAGGTAGGGTCTCACTGTAGTCCAGGCTGACCCTGGAATTCACTATGTAGTCTCAGGGTGGCCTCGAACTCACAGCAATCCTCCTACCTCTGCCATCTGAGTGCTGGGAATAAAGATGTGTACCTGCATACCTGGCCTAAAATAATTTTTTAAAGTAGTGTACAAATTTCTCTCCAGATGCGTGAAAATATCCATATTTCTTTAAGTATGCGAAATGATCTGAGATGTTGAGTATGTGCATAGCCTATGTGTATGACCGTGCTCAGCTTAAAGTCAGAGCTCACTCGAAGAGCAGAACTGATAGGATGAATGTATGCAGGGGGTATGAATTGCAGTCAGTTCACAAGATTAGGGCTGGGCAGTCCAACCACCGCTGTCCACAGATTGGAAAGTAGAGGAATCAAGCAATTGCTCAGTTCATGGGACTGGATGCAGGCTGAGGAGTCCTGGGCCTGGTATGGCTCAGTCCACACGGCCAAGCAAATGGCAGCAGCAGCAGCAGCAGCAGCAGCAGCAGCAGCAGCAGCAGGGGCAGGGGTGGGGACGCACGGAGCATAGCCACACTGGCACCAGCATAGGCAGCAGAACCTGAAAAGAAAAGCCCGGGTTTCTTCTGGAGCTTCCTCACCCACAGGCCCCAGTGGAATGGCTGCCCATCCAGGAGGAAGAACTTCCTGCTCAATTAATATTCTCTGGAAATGCCCTCATAGACCCACCCAAGAGGGCGCCTCAGACCCCTTTCCTAATCTGATTGACAACAAACTTAAGCATCAAGTGGGACTCCAGGACAATCTACACGGGGTGAGGGTCCTCTCTCATGGGTCCGGGAATATCTGTTCCTTGCTGCTTCTTGGACCTGCTTCAGTGCTTCAGCCCTGCTAGATTTTACTAATCAGCAGGTCTCAGTTCACACTAAGTTTCCCCTTGGTAGGTAGTGTTCTGTTGTCTGGAGGCTAGAGGCTACGCCCCAGCCTTGTGTCAAAACATTTATACCACCCTTTGGTCTTCACCTGTTACTTGTGTCCTGAACCTCTCAAGGACAAGGACTATTTGGTTACGATCTGTTTTCCTGGCTGGGAAGATGGCTCAGAGGTTAAAAGAACTTCCTTGTAAAGCCTAGTGGCCTGGATTTAATTCCCCAATACCTACATAAAGCCAGACATACAATGTGGCACAAGCATCCGGAGTTCAATTGCAGCACCCATTCTCTCTCTCCCATATTAATAAAATATAAGATGTTTTCCCAATGCCTGGACACTATGGGTACTCAAATATACTTATATAGAATTGTTAGATTAATATCTGAGTTTATAATGCAATACCTGAGTTAGTTTCCTGAACATAGCTATCCCTAGGCAAACTTCTGAACCCAGTAGAGGGAACCTGCTAAAAAACAATCAACAAGCAGTGAAAGCCATTTCACTTCTGAGACTTCACAAATGTCATGTTGATGTGCTAAGAACTTCTCATGATGTCAGTAGCTGCCAATTTAGGAGGCAAAAAAGAAAAAAAAAAAAAACAGATGGAAAACTAGAGTGTCCACTGAGGCCCCATCAGTACAGCCTGGCAGAGGAAAGCAATGCCAGTGCTAAGGGTCCTGAAGTGTGAGGCTTCAGAACTCTGCCCCATCTCTGTGCTACAAACTTTCTGCCCTCTGGTCTCTCCTGTCATCTAAGGGCCTCACGGGGTGAAGCTGCAGGAGTCGATCCACTGGAGCGACTCATCGGCTTTCTTAGAAGCGGCAGTGGGACAGCCAAGAGGAGGCAGGCAAGCACCCGCACTTGGAGTACCTTCGAGCTCCAGCCCAGGTCATGGTCTTGGTCTGTTCTTGTCACTTACTGTGTCACGCCATTTATATGGATTAGTAGTTCAGTTTGTTGTTCATTGCACCAACCATATAGAGTGGAAAACCCCATCACCTCCATCACACAGACTTAACTAGAGCACACACACACACACACACACACACACACACACACAAACACACACACAAATAAACAGGTTACACTCTCAGCTCTCATTTATGTTGCTGCTACACAGCAGAACATTAACCACCCGGTTATGTTCCACATAAGAAAAACAAAACTGGGGCCTGGAGAGATGGCTTAGTGGTTTAGCACTTGCCTGTGAAGCCGGAGGACCCCAGCTCAAGGCTCGATTCCTCAGGACCCACATTAGCCAGATACACAAAGTGGTGCATGCATCTGGAGTTTGTTTGCAATGGCTGGAGGCCCTGGAATGCCCATTCTTTCTCCCTCTCTCACTCTCTGTCTCTTTCTCTCTATCTGTCTCTTTTTCTCTCTGTCTACCACTCTCAAATAAATAAAAATAAACACACCAAAATTTTTTTTAAAAAAAGAAAAACAAAACTGGAGCTGGAAATATGACTCAGTGGTTAAGACACTTGCCTGCAAAGCCTAACAACCCAGGTTTGATTCCCCAGTACCCATGTAAAGCCAGATGTACAAAGTGGCACATGCATCTGGAGTTTGCTTGTAGCCACTAGAGGCCCTGCTGCACCCATCCTCTCTCTCTTTCTGTCTGTTTCTCTTCTCTTTGTCTCTCTCTCTCTTTCTACTTGCAAATAAATGAATAAAAATTTTTTAAAGTGAAAAACAAAACTGGACAGGGCTCTGATTTTCACCAGTGATGTACACACACACACACTTCTTCCTCAAATCCTCAAGCACTTAGGACCCAGCGATCCATTCAGAACTTGCAGGAAATACACTGGGGTTGGATTATAGAAGGTGTCCTGCAGAGAGCAGAGAAACTCAGGGAACAGTAGATAACCAGTGACAGAACTGAAAGGTTGGACTTCTGACGGGGTTGAGTCACTTGGGCAAGGAGCCAGCCCTATCTCATTCCACCCTCAGAGCAGAGCCCTGGACACTGAGGAGAAGCAATGATATCTTTTTGAGAAAGCTGAGATAAGAAAAACTATCTGCTCACATGCTAAGTTTGAACCCTGTAGCAATTGGCTTCTCATTGCTGGGACAAAACACTTGACCAAAGGCAGCTGATGAGAGAGATTCCATCATGGAAGGTGCCTGGACATCACTTCTTGTCAAGAATCAGCAGCAGGGAGGGAGCCACAAGAGGGAGCCATCTAACACCCAGTTGGACTAATCAATCCCCAGAGCCACCCCTAGCAACACACGTCCTCCATCAAGGCTCCATCTCCTAAAATTTCCACCAGCTAAAGGACAAACACTCAAAACACACGAGCCTATGGGGGGCATGTCATTCACACCATCACAAACATATTCTGCAGCTGTGTTGCTAAATGGAGATTCGACACTGATGAAGTTCTGCCTTCCTGAGCCTTTGGAGTCTGGGCTTATGGATATGGAAATGGTTAACAAAACAATTAATTGTACGGATGAAAGTGAAAACATGGATTGAAGCTTTGCAATTTTCATGGCAAGAATGAGCACCAACCTTGGCGTCTTACCCAGGATTTCACATCCGTTTCTTCTTCGGTGATCCCAGTTATAATTAATAAGAGCTCAGCGATGTGTGGCGAGTGTTCTCATCCATTGACCAAGTGAGACATGGGTGGGAGGAGATGTGCCAGGGCAGCGGGCAGCAGTGAAGTCCTGTGGAGTTGCCTGCACCCCCTCCTTGCCGCACTGAACCCTCATAGCATCATATGACTAAGCTCCTAGCCTCTCTGGTTCACCAGGGCTTGTCATGCCCTAGGGAAAACTACAGCCCTGGTAAATTCCGCATCTCTGTCTCCACCACACTGGCACCCAAGAAGGCAAATCTGATGAGAAGCAAGTTAACACCATCTAAAATTATGACCATAAACGTCAACTTAATTTTTGCTTGCTATTTAGGGCAGCCCAGCCTGGAGCTGAAGTTTCCTTCCTCCTACCTCTGCCCCTAAGTGCTGCTAATTCATACATTCTTTTTTATACTTATTATTATTGGCAACATATTTATATGGATACATCATGTGTTGGTACCCTCTTTTCCCTTGGTCCCGCCCCCATTCTATTGGAGATGCTCCTCAGTGGGGTTGTAGGTATTCCCCAAGGGGTTTTGGTTTGTGTGTTGTGGGAGCAGCAGGCAGTTATTTTGGGGGAGAAGGAATGCCTCTGGACATGATGTCTCAATCTGTGGCTCTTACAATCTTTCTACCCCTCTCTTCTGCACAATTCTCTGAGCTGTGGTGGATGAGTTTTAAGTCTACTTCAGTGATGAGCTCTTAGGAGCCTGTGGATCTCTGCTTTGATAGGGGTTGAGTGTCCTCTTATGTTCTCTCCCAAACCATATCAGTTCTCTCTTCAATTCTTCACCACCTCCCTCATTCCTGCTGTCAGCTATTTACAGAAAAACAATGAAGCAGGAAAATGAAAATATCTACATAGGCTACCATCATTGCATGTATCCACTAGCTTCTCATTTACAAATGGGCCTTTTCTCCTGTTATGACAGATCCTCCACGTGAATCTACATGAATGTACTGCTCCATTTGTATACTACACTTAACACTCATCTATGGTACCGGACCTATTGAATTAATATAATGACCTACTAATACCATAGACAATGATCAGTATAATTATCTACTGGGAAATTCTTCTTTTGCATATTTTATTTTTATTTATGTATTTTAGGGGCAGATACATATAGAGATATGGAGGGCAAGGAGGGAGAGAGAAAGTCAGAGAATGGATGCACCAGGGCCTCCAGCAACTGCAAACAAACTCCAGGTGCATGTACCACCTTGTGCATCTGGCTTACGTGGGTCCTGGGGAAATGAACCAGGGTCCTTTGGCTTTGCAGGCAAGTGCCTTATCTGCTAAGCCATTTCTCTAGCACTCTACTGGCAAATTCCTATTGGTGTATAAAATATTGTCCCATCAAGAGTAGGAAAGAAGGGCTGAGCATGGTGGCACATGCCATTAAAAATCCCAACATTCAGGAGGCAGAGATAGGAGGATTGCTGTGAGTTTGAGGCCACCCTAAGACTACATAGTGAATTCCAGGTAAGCCTGGGCTAGAGTGAAACCCTACCTTGAATAAACAAGAAAAAGAGGGGGAAGACAAGACAAAACAAAACAAAACAAAAACATCAACTAGTTTGCCGGGCATGGTAGTACATGCCTCCAATCTCAGCACTCTGGAGGCAGAGGTAGGAGGATCATCATGAGTTCAAGGCCACCCTGAGACTACATAGTGAATTCCAGGTCAGCCTGAGCTACAGTGAGACCCTACCTCAAAAATAAAAAAAAAAAAAAAAATCCAAAAAAAGTAGGAAAGAAGAGGAGTTGAGAGGTGGTTCCGCTGGTAAAGTGCCTGCCTCACAAGCGTGAGGACCTGAGCTTGATCCCAGTATGAGTGTAAACATGGACATGCTGGCCTGCACTTGTAATCCGAGCACTGGGAGGGAGAGACAGGATCCTTGGGAGCAGCCAATCTAGCCTAACTGGTGAACTCCAGGCCTGATTTTAAAAAAAAGGTAAATGGTGGGTTGGAGAGATGGCTTAGCGGTTAAGCGCTTGCCTGTGAAGCCTAAGGACCCCGGTTCGAGGCTCGGTTCCCCAGGTCCCACGTTAGCCAGATGCACAAGGGGGCGCACGCGTCTGGAGTTCGTTTGCAGAGGCTGGAAGCCCTGGCGCGCCCATTCTCTCTCTCTCCCTCTATCTGTCTTTCTCTCTTTGTCTGTCACTCTCAAATAAATAAATAAAAAAATGAACAAAAAAAATTTTTTAAAAAAAAGGTAAATGGTATCCAAGGTTGTCCTGCGGGCTCCACATGAGTGTGAACACAGTTGCACACACACACACACACACACACACACATGCATACATATAAAAAAGGAAGAAAGGAAAGGAGAGATGAAAGAAGGCTCAGAGACAGGGAAGAAAGGAGGAACGCATCTCTCAACCCTACGTTTCACATCAGCTGCTGATGCGTTTTTTTTGTCCTGCGCTCCTTTGCAATCAATCCCAAACAGCTGTCTGTCCCACTGGCTGCCATACCTGTCCACCCCCCCCCCTGTCCCCTCGTAATCTCTGCAGCCATGCCCTCCACAGCCCTCCAGAGCTGCTCCAGTCAGCTGGACCAATGACCTCCAACTCACTGAATCCAGTGATGACTCTCAATCCTGTTAGTTAGAGATCAGGAGACTATCAACTCCGTAGGACAATGGTGACTTATTTAATGACACATTATAATGTCTAAAGCACTTTTATTATAAACTATTGCTGTAGTCATTTCTCAAACTCGGTCTACATGTCCAAAGCAGAAATACTTCCCAGTGTTACAGTTTACGCACATCTGCTGACCCACTTCCCTTTCGTATACCAGTTGAAAATTTTGACACATATTTTTGCCCTATGCTAAGTCCCTGAAGGGAGAGGAGGGGAACGTGGATTTGAAGTCCACACTATTTTAAATTTTAATTTCTTAAGTGTCCATTGAGGAATGAGTGTTAATTATCCCGCATTGTGTGGCTATTTCTACAGCATCAACCTGAGAAATTCACTTAACTTCTGACCTATCTGGAGAATGAGCTACTCTGTCTTTTGATTTACACTTGTGCATAGCTTTGACAAAACTGGCAAGTTGGTGTTGTCATTTTTTTAACCAAAATCAAGAAACCTAATAACCTGCCAAAATTAATATTATCAAAACAATTGCCACCACACCAAAACTTCAAAATATTAATATATTTCATTGGGTGACTTTAATGTGAGAAGTGGAGCCCCAGCTATAGATTTAACCCAATATCAATAAAAATCCCAACATAATTTCTTATAGGTATAAGTAAATTCACTATTATGTTTATGTGCAAGGGAAGGAATAAGAAAATCCCATGAACGTTGAAATGTATGACTCAAAGACCCTAGTCTTCATAATTAATGTGAAGCTATTGAAATAAAGACACTGGATGAGTGATGGTATAGGCATGGACACCAAGAAAGTGGGAGAGAAAGCAGCGAAACACCCACATGCCAGTATGTGTCTGTTTTTGAAAAACAAACATTTATTTATTTGTGAGGCAGAAAGAAAAAGACAGAGAATGGGCATGCCGGGACCTCCTGCCGCTGCATACCAACTTCAGACACATGCACCACTTTGCACATCTGGATTCAGTTCTCAGAGCTCTCTGAGTCTGTTTCCTCAGCTGTTGACTAGAAATGGTGATAGTCCTTCCATCACAGCATTTTTTTTTAAATAAAAATGTTTTACTTATTTGCAAGCAAAAAGAAACAGAGAGAATGGGCACCCCAGGGCCCCCAGCCACTGCAAACAAACTCCAGATGTATGTGCCACCTTGTGCACCTGGCATTATGTGGTACTGGGGAATCAAACCCAGGTTGTGGGCAAGCGCCTTAACTGCTGAGCCATCTCTCTAGCTCAAGTTGTTCTTGGAGAGAGTTCTTGTAATAGTCCGTATCGTCGACACATGTGCACAAGGAAAGCCTTTGATATTGTTCTCGTCCCGTCACCTCTGGCTCCACTCTGCTCTTAGTCTGGCAGAAGCTCTGGCTTCTTTCACACTGCCTTTGATTCTGCACGCACAGAGGTAAACACGACCACCAGGCCATCTGCCTTGTGTTGACCAAGTGCTAGGTAGGAAGAGAACAATTTACATAGAGAAAAGTTTAGCTGTACACATTTCCTCATGGACTGAGGGGCTGCATTGCTGGTTGAGAATTACACGTGGCATTTATGCTGCTTTAAGTGATCTAATCTTGCAAAATTCTTGTTGCACTTCATGCAGAAGTAAGGCTGTTCCCCGCTGCGCCTTTTCTTGTGTCTGTTGAGCTCATCTGAGCGGGTGAATTTCCAGGTGCATCCTATCTCGTTGCATACATAGGGCTTCCCACCTGGGTGTTTGTGCTTATGAACCTGGAGGTGGGAAGACTTGGCGTAAGATTTCCCACAGTTCTCATATGTGCAGACATAGGGCTTCAGTGTACCGGATTTCTGTGGGAACTTCTGGCTCTTGTCCATAGTTGTCCATAGAGAAATTTGACAGCTGTCCTTGGGCCAGTGGGGAAGCATATAAGATTTCTGTATTCACGGTTTGGCCCCCACAGTGGGTCTGGTTTTTAACAAAGGTCATCATCTGTTCTTTACTGAGTGTTTGGTCAGTATTAATAGTCATCTGACCTCCACAGAGGGTGTGGGCACTGCAGGAGATTGTCATTTGGCTCCCATAGAGGCTCTGGCCACTACTGGGGGTTGCCATCTGCTCCCCATAGAGGGTCTGACCATCACTGATGGTTGTCATCTGGACCCCGTAGAAGACCTGGCCACCACTGCGAGTTGTCCTATGGCCTCCATAGAAGGCCTGGCTACAAGTTGGGGTTGTCATCTGGCCCCCGTAGAGGGCCTGTCCAGCACTGGGAGTTGTCAACTGGCCTCCATAGGGTATCTGGCCACAACTGGGCATTATCATCTGGACCTGATAGAGGACATGGTTATCAGTGGGAGTTGTCATCTGACCTCCATAGAAGGTCTGGCCATGGCTGGGAGGAATTTTGTGTTTCTCAAATGCGTTCTGATGGCCATAAGCAGTCATCCCGTGGAGACCTTCATGAGCTCCTGGCTGGCCTCCACAGTCAGGTTGACATTCACTGGGCGTCTTTAGTTGCCTCCCACCCAGGCCATGACTGTGGAGTTCATCTGCAGTCTCTGCGTCACTTCTGGTCTTCATGTGGCTCCCTTCATGGGAGCGCGTCACCATGCTGTCAGTGACTGTTGTCTTCTGGCAATCAGCGAGCTCTGCCTTGAGGGTGTCATTGATGGTGGCCCAATAATCTGCTGAAGCTTCACTTGCATCTGAAGACTCACCTTGCTGGGTCACAGGCACAGTCTCACTTAGTTGTCCAAGGGTTTTACCAGAGCCCCTGTTAGCATTCTGGGTGACAACCACCCCAGGGACATTTGATGATTCAGAAGTCATCCCTTCAGGCCTCCCAGAAGACACTGCCTGGCTCTGAGTTGACTCAGGTTGGCTGCCCTCCACATGGGCAGTGAGGGGCCTACAGGGCTGTGCCTCTGGCCCAGCTGTGTTTTGTGCCTGGCTGAAAGGTAGATCAGAATAGTCCCTGAGAAAAGCCTCAATGCTCTCAATCGTTTGGAGGAAGCGATTCATCTTTTTGCTGAACTGGTTTGGATCCCCAATTGTGAAGCCTAAGGATCCTCATTCAAGGTTTGATTCCCCAGGACCCACGTTTGCCAGGTGTACAAGGGGTGCATGCGTCTGGAGTTTGTTTGCAGTTGCTGGAGGCCCTGGCACACCCATTCTCTCTCTCTCTCTCTGCTTGTCTGTCACTCAACAGTAGATTGAGATGGAAGAGTCCAGGCCTGTGAGCTCTGGAAACAGGCAGCCTCGGGAACAGCCAGACAGATCTCAAGTCTGGACTGGGAGAAACTCTCCCATCACAGATTTTTTTTTTTCTCTTTTCTTCCTTTTTTGTTTTGTTTTGTTTTTCTTAGAAGCAGGGTCTCATTCTAGCTCAGGCTGACCTAAAACTCACTCTGTCACTCAGGCTGGCCTTGAATTCATGGTAATTCTCTTACCTCAGCCACTTGAGCGCTAGGATTAATGGTGTGTGCCACCCCTGTGGCTCCCATCGCAGGTGTTTATAAAGACTGAGTGAAATGATACATCCGTGTCACTCATGGGGCTGGAAACCTCAGCGTCCGGGAAAATTGCCTTTTTAAGGGGTATTGTGAAGTCTTTGTCGTGCATCCCATTGCCATACCACTGTCGTAGGTCTTTATGTCCAGGAGACCTCAGCTCAGGTGTGATCCCCTGCTTGTCATAACCCTCCAGAGATGTCCATCTACAACCCTCTCTCTCGCCATCCCACCACCTGGTATTTTCTTCCTGCTCCATGTGGTGAGGAGACCCGCCCTTGCCCATTTTGCTGAGTCACCTGTATACACCTCCGCCTCTGATTCATCCAAGGCTCTGCAGGGTATGTTAACCTGGACAAGCACGAGGAGAGTTTAACTTGGCACTTGTTGTTGTCTTGCGGAACCTGAAGATGGAGCCCAGCTTCCTTACCCCACAGTACTCAGAGACCACATTTTTGTTTGCTACGAATTTTCCATAATCTGATACATAAGAGTTCCTTGATAATGAATGGATGGATGGATGGACGGATGGACAGTGGACATTAGGATCGAAGAAGCACAGAACATGGCTTCCACCCATGTCATCAACCTAGTGCTCAAACCTAGAATACTCTCTGTGCACCTTACTTGAATTTTTCCCCATGACTATCTGCCTGGCCTAACAGTCTCTTTTTCTTCTCAGACTTCCTGAAACTCCCTTAATCTACCTAAGATATACATAAACATGAAAGGCGGCCATTCTTGTCTGAAAATACAGTCTTGACCCTTCTCCTTTTCCCAGTAAACAAGCATTTCCTTACCACTTTCTCTAATGCAAAGTGGCACTTGCATGCAGTACTCCTGGGAGAGACGAAAAATCATTAACTCAGAAAAAAAATAGCAGAGCTTCTGCTGTGGGCCAGGCTCCTCCCTATTTGCCGAGGAATCCAGGTTTCAGGAAAGCAATACTGTTTTCCTGTCTGCCAAGTACTACTTATGACTCTGAAGGCTGTTGACAATGATTAACACTGAAAGTGACATTTGGTCCCTGCGTGGTTTCTGAAGATTCATTTTAACTAAGAAGTCATGAGGGAGGCCCCTAGGAGAAAATATTTGGGGGACGTCATGGTATGCAAGTGACATGAGACATTCTTTACTCCAGCATTTAGAGTATTGTCTGGAATTTAAACAGTCTGGGGAAAATTCATTTGCATATCACTAGGAAAGGATGCGACCTTCCCATATTCAAAGTAACTCATTAAAAAAATGAAAACAACAGCAATTAAAAAAAATCCAAGACCGAAATGTTTATTCAACAGCCAGGCAAGTAGAAGAACCCCATATAATACATTTGTAGCAAGAAAGAATTGTGTTAGGTGTAAATTACATTTGATTTTAAATTCATCATTTATAAGCAAATTTTCCTGAACATAAAAAGCACACCTGTGTAATTTTATTTCCAATTTAGCATATTAGCCACACTTTTCCAGTAAAGTCCACTAGGAACAGTCACCAATATAGGAATGGGGAAGTGTTTCTCTTACCATCTTAAAAGCCCATATTCTTATTACTTCTCCCTTATAATTGGCTCAGAATTAGCACTTTCCAAAAACTACTACTTTGAAAAGGCCTGATGTGGCTTGTGACAGATGCTTAAATCACTTAGGGGGGCAAATTTTAGAGATAGATTCCTGAGCCCCCTCCCTGGGAATCTGGCTCAGTGAATAAGGATAGGGCCTGGGAATGTACAACTCTATTCTGCACTCAGGGTGATGAATGCATGTGGCCCATGGGCCACAACTTGTCAAAGGCTGGCTCAAGCAAGACAGGGCTATATGTGAAGAGAAGTAGCTCTGCCCTGCAGAGCCACACATCCCCTTGGTTCCAACATGCTGCCTAAACTCCCACTTGGTGGCCAGGTGCTGGCCAAGCCAATCTGTGGAGCTCCGTGTGACACCCCCGCCCTGATTTCTCTTTATTCTGTTAGAATGATTACAGGAAGTTATCTATGCAATGCAAGGATTTTGTGGTGGGCGTGCTGGACCTCTGCCGGGACACAGAAGAGGTGGAAGCGATTTTAAATGGTGATGTGAACTTTCAAGTCTGGTCCGACCACCACCGCCCGAGTCTGAGCCGGATCAAACTCGCCATTAAATACGAAGTCAAGAAGGTAAGCTTCCCCTACCTTTCCTGGCCCTCCTGCCTTGCCTCTTGGGGCTGCTGGCCTAGCTTTGTGCTCATGCGTATTCGTGATGGCATCCAGATTCCCTCTAGACATAGAAGTACTCTCCCCACCCCTTCCTACCAGGACTCCCAGCCCCAGAGAAAGGAAATTAGAGTCTGCCCAAGCCCTGAGCCTGGAGAGGAGTTTTCAGCATCCAAACTACTGTTAGAACAATTCCACCGCGAGGGTTCCTTGCCAATGACAAGTCTTGATGAAATACACATAACTCAGGTATCTCGCTAGTATTGGGTGAGCTTTCCCTGTGCACCTGAAAGCAACTTGTGTAGGGAATGGCTGAGGGGAAAGAGTGTGTGGGATGGATGGACCTCACAGGCTTAGAGAAAGTTCACTCCAAAGGCACAGGAAAACTCTTAATAGAAAGCTCAGGTAGACTTCCCAAGGATAGGCTTCTCCCACTCCATCGGTAGGTAACAAGCTGTCTTTAGTGGCCATTATCAATCAGTATTCCTCATAGCCAAAGTGGCTGGTCAGGCCGGGGATCCTAAAGAGTTAAGCCAATCATATTTACACTTTGCAGATACTGTGGATCCTTACAAATCTACCGCTAGATGACTCCATCCACCCCGTGAAGATGGGAGCACTCCAAAACACTCATGTGTATAACTGTGAATGTGCTCTTTTGGGGTTATTTATTTTTTTTCTGCTACTTCACATAGTCGAAACTGAATGGTTAGCCAGGCATGCTGGTACATGCCTGTAATCCAGCAATTGGGAGGCAGGGAGGCAGGAAGAGTGCTGTAAGTTCAAGGCCAGCTTAGTGTACATAGCAAGATCTTACTTCCAAATAAAATAAAATAAACCTGAATGATGTTTTCTAATGTCCCCAGTGTGGCTTCCAGACATTTCTCCTCTTCCCTAATTATCCTGACTTTTGTGGGGTAAACTGGTCATTAACAAATGACATAGCTTCCCTAGGCTGGGCTTCCAGAGTTGATAAAAAGCTTCCTGTCCATTTACTTCAATAATAATCATGAATATTGAGAAAGAAATGGATTTTCCTAAGACGGTAAACATCAAAAATATAGAGTTTCTGGATTCTGGGGGAAGTCAGGTGGTCATTTCAAGTTCAAGTCTATTTTCTTAGCTTATGAAAAATCATTTTTAACCTTACTACAGAATTTACTGAAGGTTTTGTTTTGTTTTTTTTCCTTTTAATCTAGAAAATTATTTATTTATTTTTACTATTTTATTTTATTTTATTTTGGTTTTTCAAGGTAGGGTCTTGCTTTAGCCCAAGCTGACCTGGAATTTATTATGTCATCTCAGGGTGGCCTCGAACTCATAGCAACCCTCCTACCTCTGCGTCCCGAGTGCTGGGATTAAAGGCGTGCACCACCACGCCTAGCTATTTTTACTTTTTATTGACCATTTCCATAAATACAGATAATATACCATGATTATAATCCCCTCCCGCCACCCTCCATTTTCCTCTCCTGTATTACCCCTCCACTGACTCCTATCTTCTTTCCAACTAGTTTCCTTTCTATTTGTTGTTATGGATTTTATAGTATGAGCCTATTGGGGGTTCATCATAGCCTCATCAGAATATACTTTCCTGTCCTCTCCACTGAGGGCCCTCTTCAGTGAAACAACAGCCATCAGTTTCTGAAGCTGTTGAGACATCCCATCTCTTGAGTTCAAACCAGTCCAGCTGCCAAGGCCACACAGCATAGGTGAAAATGGGCTTGAGGCTCTAATACAACAAATATCTCTGCCCTTCCCCCAGCCAGAGTATCTTCCTGCCTATCAGCACAGGGGAAGGGTGACGATGTCTTTGGGAAAGCCAGGGAATAGGAAGTTTGGGGCTATTATAAGAAATTGCAGTAGTCCATAAGGAGTAACCTTTTTTTCTGAAATGTAAATTCAAATATTCTAGCAAAAGCATCCTTGAGGGTAGAGTCACTCAGTAAGGTCAAATGCCTGGCCACTTCCTCATATCTACATTTGCTCTCCTTACCAATTACCAAGTACAAAATGGCCCTGTTGACGACTGAGATGAAAAAGTGACGCCCTCCATGAACATGACAGTTGGGTCAGAATTAAAAAGCATTCATTATTCGCTCTAATGGTAGCTTCCAATTAGGGGAGTCATTAAAATCTCAGGAGATATCAATCATCAAGGTCAGTTATCTGCTGCCATCCCTAGGTAAGAAGATAATAAATGTCCTGCATAAAATGCCAGCCTTGCTCATTTCAGAGACCTCCAATGGATCAATTCTGTCAAACCATGTGTACCATCATGAGGAAGCAGACAGATCAGCTTTTATTGACATTTATTCATTGTGAATCACTGATGAAATAACTAGCACTAGATAGGCTTACTAATCATATAATGGGATTCCAATTTTAATTTGAGAACATTAGTATGGTTGTGTAAACATAGTCTAACCCTGAGTGTTTAAGTTGCATTAGGTTATTTTTAGAAATACATTGCCTTTTTAACACCTGAGATAGATATATGAGTGATAGCTAGCTAGCTAGGTGATAATGATGATTATGATGAAGATAGATAGATAGATAGATAGATAGATAGATAGATAGATAGATAGATAGATAGATAGATTATAGGTACATGATAGCTAGCTAGATGGTAGACAGTAGATAGATAAATGATACCTAGGTAGATGATAGATATAGATAGCAAGATGATAGGTAAATAGATAGATGATACATAGATAGAATATTAAACCATAAAAAGTTCTTAAGGGTCTGCTCACATGATATCAGAAAAACCCATTCATGCAGTGATCAAATCAAATTAGTTGTTCACTGCATTTCCATGAGCTTATAATTAGATGGGGCACTTAAAAAATAGACAGAGGGTTAAAGAGATGACTTAGTGGTTAAGGCACTTGCCTGCAAAGCCTAACAACCCAAGTTCAATTCCCAAGTACCCATGTAAATCCAGATGCATATAGTGGCACATACATCTGGAGTTTGCTTGCAATGGCTAGAAGCCATGGTGTGCTCATTCTCTCTGTCTGTCTCTTCTCTCTCTCTCCTCTTTCTCTCTCTTCTTGCAAATAAATAAGCAAAGTAAAAAAGAAAAAGTAGACAAGAAAAACAAAGGTTTAGAGGCCTTGGTTTAAACATAGCCAAACTGATTTATTTGCTTAAAGACATCATAGAGCTCTTAATATTCATGTTCTCTAAAGGCACACCATCTATTTCTCACGGTGAAACTAGTTCTCCACATTAGCAGTCTGAGGAAATGGATACAGGCTCGTTCTCTCTATGCAGCAGATGCCTGGATGTGAACAAGTTGGTACTGTATTCTTTCCCTGGGGCTAACCCTTGAGGGTGCCTTTCACTTGAATGGCTACCTCTCTTCCTTTTCCACCCTGATGCCTGACCTCCAGCTGCTCAGCCATGATGTCAACCTCCATTAAATAAACATAAGTGTCCCGCCATGTCACCAGGGAGCAGCAGGTAGAGAGGAAACAATCCTGAACCAGGGTCAGGTAAACAGATTTCTAGCCAGACTCATACACCGTGTGATCTCATCCAAGTCATGGAAACAGCCTCAAGCTTCGTCTGCAGGACAGATATGTAAGTGTCTGCCTCCTGAGCTTTTGCAAACTTCTAGATAATTGAAGAGGAAGTGCTCTGGAAATTATAAAGTCCCCTACAGTTCCAAAAGGAAGCATAGGCTTATTCAGCAATGACTACCTCTTGAGACTTGCTTGATACACCTAACTTGTCTTTTGTTATCTCTCCCCAAAAATGACTATATATATATTCCTCTGGATAAGGAAATCTTATAGTATAAAGTTCTTCCAAATAAATGCCTTGTGAAGCTATGACTGTTCTCCTCTTTCAGAGGATGGTGTAGTTATCTTCATACTGCTGGGACAAAATGCCCGACCAAAAGCAGCTGACAGGAGTTTATTTTGGCTCAAGGGGATGCTTCATAATGGCAGGGGAAAGATGGTGGAGCGGAGGCTGGACATCACCATCTTGCTACAGCAGGTGGAGAACAGCAGTATGAGAGTGAACTAAATTCTGGCAAGGGGAGAACTGAGCTATAGCACCCCAAATCCTACCCCCAACAGCACACCTCCTCCAAGCAAGGTTCTATCACCCAAACTGCCACCAGCTAGGGACAAAACATTCAAAACACATGAGTTTATGGCCAGACATCTGATTGAAACCACCACAGAGAGTGAGTAACTCAGCTTCCCCAGTAATGCAGCGGAATCCATCATGGTACTTGGGAAACAGAGTTGGAGATGCAACTAAGAGGCCACCCAGTCAGCTCAATTTTGAAACTGTTTATTAACGAGGGTCTCTTGAGTGGATCAATTAGCATCTCTGTGCCTCACCATTTTCATCAGGAAACATAGGATAATAATGTCAACTCCATCAGTGATGATTAGACCCAAGTGGGATAAAATATATGTGCCTCAAGTATCCCTTGACCTCACCCACCTATGTATTTGAACGTGGCAGTGGTAACTCACTAATGACAGTGTCTTGCAGGCTAGGCCCACGTTCTGTTACCTGCCTCATTCCATCCCAGCCATTGAAGGCCATAGTCTTCTCAGAAGCCAAATTCCCTTCATGCAAAGCAGGGATAAGACCCTTCTCCCCTATGCTAAATCACACCAAAGCTCTGAAGTGACTCTGCCTGTACCCCACAGCCAGCAAAACAACCCCTCCAGCTGTGGCTTGCAGCCTCACTAACTATGCAGACCTTGACCTTCTTATGGATATATCAGATCTCTCTCTCTCGCTTTCTCCCTCCCGTGCCCCATCTTTCTTCTGAAAAACCCTCTTCTCCTACCACATACTGATCTAAATAAATGCCTAAGAGATTTTTTTGGACCTATTGGCTGGGAAGACCCAGCCCTAGGCTGGATCTCTCACCTTAGGGCCATCTGAGCCCAAGCTTTAATACACAAAGAGAACCCAACACGTGGCATGTGGACACTGCTCAGTGACCCATCACAGAGACTTCGACGCTACTCTTGATGAGGTATCCAGCTTGTTTAATGGAGGACACGTTCTCTCTCCACCCTCCCTCTCCTCTTTACTGCTGCATCATCCGTGGACATGGGATGCTTCCTGCATCCCCTTCTTGCATCCTGCTTCTCTTTCGGGACCAGTCACCTCTTCCCCTTCCCACTTCCAGTCCACCTTACAGGACACCAGGTGACTCTCCTAGTCACTGCAAGAAAATTTTGTGTCCAATGTTTCTACGTGCCACGTTCAGATCCAGAGGGTCACAGGAAAGTGGCCCTCTTGATTTCTGCTTCACAGGGTGAAGAATTAGTCACGCCTGTTATGCCACCTCAGGAACAGGAAGTATAATCTTGCCATGTGTTTAAAAGGAGCAGAAAACAGAGCTATTCAGAAAATAACACTAATGGTGGCCACAGAAAGGACTTGGGAGGAACTTACTTTCATAGCTTCAACCTCTCTTCAAAGAGGACTTGGAATCACCCTTCACACAAGGCACAAGGCAGCCTGAGGAAGAAAGAAAAATTTTGAGGGGAGGAAATTCTGTGGGAGGTGGCACAGAGATCTAAACAAGGTTGGGGACTTTTTGTTTTGTTTTGTTTTGTGTTTTGAGGTAGGGTCTCACTCTAGCTCAGGCTGACCTGGCATTCACTATGGAGTCTCAGGGTGGCCTCGAATTCATGGTGATCCTCCTACCTCTGCCTCCAGAGTGCTGGAATTAAAGGTGTGCGCCACCACGCTTGGATAAGGGTGGGGATTTTTTAGAGCTAGAAAGATGGCTCAGTGACTGAAGGTGCTAGCCCAGGTTCAACTCCCCAGCCACCTATATAAGCCAGCTGCAAAAAAAAAAAAGGTGCAAGCATCTGGCCCTCACATACACACGTGCAGGTGCACAAGCACACACATGTGCACTGCATGTGCATGCACACACATACACACACACAATGGGTCTCATTATGACATTTTCACACATGCATATAATGTACTTTGGTCATATTCCCTCCCCCCACTCCTGCAGTTTTAATACAATAGAAGATCTCTACAAAGGAGGGTAACACATTAAGCCAAGGTCCTCCCTAGACTATCCTCTGCTGCCAACTTCAATGCTCTTTAATAAGCAACACCCAATAATAAGGGGAAGAAGAATTTAATTTTTATTATTTTAATAATCATTTAATAAGAAACACCCAAACATGTACCGATAGGGCCCAGCACCATCAAAGATTCCACTCAGAGAAGAAAGTCCAGGGGGGCAGGGACATTTCTACCTACACCACCAATTGTTGCAATCACCTTGTCATGGCTGTGACAAATCACCCAACCAGACACAGCTGGTGGGAAGAAAGAGCTTATTTCAGTTTAAAGCCTGGGGGGAGCTTTTGCCATGGCATGGCAGAGCAGGGGCTGGGCAACACATCTTGTCACAGCTGCCGGGCGGTAGCAACAGCAAGAGTGAGCTAAGCTCTGGCAAGGGGGACTTGGACTTGGGCTATAACACCCCGAGGACTACCCCAAGTGACACACCTCCCCCAGCAAGGCTCCGCCCTCAGAAATTGCTGCCAGCTAGGGCTTGAGGATGAGGCTTACTCACAAGCACGTGAGGCTATGGGAGGCATTTCACATTCAAATTGCTATACCATTTCTAACTAGAGTTGGACCAAGTGAGCACTTTGTGCCCATTTTATAGACATGCCATAAATGTGCTCACTTTTAATTGGAAAAAGTGTTCAAAGAAAATAGAACTCAGGCTGGAGAGATGGCTTAGCAGTTTAGCACTTGCCTGTGAAGC
The DNA here is from genome assembly GCF_020740685.1 of Jaculus jaculus. Classification (NCBI taxonomy): domain Eukaryota; kingdom Metazoa; phylum Chordata; class Mammalia; order Rodentia; family Dipodidae; genus Jaculus; species Jaculus jaculus. The sequence continues at coordinate 34,267,676 of NC_059107.1, read as the reverse complement.
CTAAGGACCTTGGTTCGAGGCTTGATTCCCCAGGACCCACATAAGCCAGATGCACAAGGGGGTGCACGCATCTGGAGTTTGTTTGCAGTGCCTAGAGGCCCGGGTGTGCCCATTCTCTCTCTCTATGTGCCTCTTTCTCTCTCTGTCTGTCGCTCTCAAATAAATAAAAACAAACAAACAAAAAAAGAAAGGAAATAGAACTCATCAGGCAGTCACATGGTCATGTAGCTAGGAGCATGTCTGTTCAGTCCCCACTCACCAGATGTGTGGCTTCAGACAATGACTTCACCTGCTAGCTTATGGGCCTCTTGGGTAGAGCGGGTGGTATTCCAGCCCTCCAGGCCTCAAGCCTCTGAGCCTGTGTGTTCAGAGGGAGAAAGAGATGCTTCCCTCAGGCAGTGGCCATGGCTGGGATACTGGAGAGACAGTAATGACCTCTTCCAAGGCCTTTCTCATTTCCTCCATCTGCACAAAGCACAAGTAAGGCCAGCGAACAAAGGGGACCCAGGGACACTGGGCCTTTCTAAAGGATGTCCGAGGGGCCAGCCAGACACTCACGTGCTCTGAGCAGACATTCTCCCACTGTGTTTGCCTGCTGTGACATTGTTCTAACAGATGCCCAGTTAAGACCAGAGTTGTCACGAGCAGTCGGGCAGGTCAGGCTTCACCTCAACTGTGATATGTGGTGCTGCTCACTGCCAAAACCTTGTCAGTGTCAAAAGCTTCAATCATCACCCTCTTAGGGGATTCCTCTCTGGCCACCTGACACACACACACACACACACACACACACACACACACAATGACCAATATCTATTTATCACCTGGTGCAGAAATGCTATATCTCTGCATGAGGAAGTGATATTCTTATCAAGCAGCCAGTGGAAAGAAATGAAGGAATACTCAGAATATGTACATAGAAATCATGATACCTTTTCTGCCTGGAGAAACTCTAGGGAAAGAAACTGTTGGGTAGCAAGGTATCATAATGGCCAGGACCCTGCCTGGACAGCTTGCTACGCAGGCAACTTTGGACATGTTATTTAATCACAGTGCCCAGTTTTCTCATGCATATAATGCAAACATATTATAGTGGCTTAATAAACAGCCCTCAGTGTTTATTAACACACATAATATACCTGGCAAATGCATAATAAATTGGCTAACGGAAGCTGTGTCCCACATTGGTTTTAGACACAGAACTACCTCGAGACTAAACAAAGACTTCCAGTTCAGCACATCTAATCTTTGGAAACAGGTAACCCAGCGGGGACCCTCCACACCAGCATGCCCGATCTCTGCCTCCCCTCAATTTATGTCAACCAAAAATACATCCAGAAAGAGGTCCATCCACCCTTTGTAGAAAAATTCTGGGCTAGTTTTCAAGGTCTAAGCTACCATTCCTTAACTGTCACCCCTGAGGGTAGGGACCACCGTTATGCCAGGATGCACCACCTCTCCCTAGACCAGAGGGTCTCAAATTTTCATCCTCTGCTGGAGCCACATGAGAGCTTTGTAAAGGAGGCTGAGTCTCTTCCACAGTTCCTAATCTGGCTTCTCTGGATGGACCATTGCTATTGGTTATTTCTTCATTTTTCTTTTCTTTTTTTTCACACTTTCTAACATGTCTATGATGCATTTTGATCTTCTCTTCCAAATTACTCACTGTTGCAGTCAGGTTCACATTGTTGGCAGAAAACACCCAACCGAGAGCAGCTTGTGAGGAAAAAAAAAAAAAGTTTATTCTGGCTTACAGGCTCGAGGGCAAGCTCCATGATTGTAAAAGGAAAAGGACGGCATGAGCAGAGGGTGGACATCACCACCTTGCCAACATAAGGTGGACAATAGCAACAGGAGAGAGTGTGCTAAACACTGGCAAGAGGAAGCTGGTTATAATACCCATAAGCCCTCCCGCAACAATACATTGCCTCCAGGAGGTGTTGATTCCAAAATCTCTATCAGCTGGAAACCTAGCATTCAGAACCCCTAAGTTTATGGGAGACACCTGACTCAAACCACTACACTCGTTCTCTTCCTCCTCCCTCTCCTGTTAAAATTCTGATTCCAATTACTTGTCCATGCTGCTTTCATTTATTGTTTTTCTTTTTGACCCACTGAGTTAAATTAGGGTCATTTACATGATCATTGATGGGAGGTTATTTGCTGGAGAATGGTGGACCCACCACCACTGGCTATACCTCTAAAGGACATGACTTCCCTTCTCCCAGCAATTATCAGTTGCCACTGCTTATTCTGGGAGGTGTAGGGTCTCATGGAGCCCTCCTTCCTGTATGATGAAATACTGACAAGTTCAGTCTTGTGCAGGAAACAACATCTGCTGTGAGTTCATGAGGGCAGAAGACGTCCTATCCAGGAGACAGCAGTCCGACTTCCCATCCTCCTGATCTTGCACTCTTTCTGTCCCCTCTTCTTCAAAGTTTCTTGAGCTGTGGAAGGCATGGTTTAGATGTCATGTTTAGGGGTGAGCCCACACTAATCTCTTCTTGATAAAATTAGCAGCTATGTTTCTCTGTATTAACTTCTGCCCTTAGCATAAAGAAAGTTCTCTGTTCAAGGCTGTGAACAGTAATATTCTATGGGGACAAACAACAGGCAGTTTGATTAGCCCATCCACAATATTGGGTCTCCCTTAGTGCCTAAGTCTATAGCTATAGGCTTTGGGACAACTTACAGTACCAAGCATGATTTCCTTCCTGTGAATGGGCCTCAAATCCAACTGGAGAGCAGCCTGTTAGTCCCATAACTTTCATGCCACTCTTGCACCCATAGACATATCTCACCTTGTGGATCAATTGTGACATACACACGGTCCAGTCCTGGGTGAGGATTGTTGATGACTTTTCCATCCCAGCAGCTCGCGTAGCACCTTCTGGCATGGAGAAGGCTAGCCAGGGCTGGAGAGACGGCTCAGTTTAGCAGTGAAGGCACTTGCCTGCGATACCTAACAACCCAGGTTCCATTTCCCTAGTACTCACATAAAGCCAGATGCACAGAGAGGTGTATGCTTCTGGAGTTTGTTTGCAGTGGCCACAGGCCCTGTAACACCCATTTATTTTCATTCTCCCTCTCTCTCTCTGTCCCCCTTGCAAATAAATAAATAAACTATTTTTTTGAAAGGCTAGCCAGTAGGGAGGAAGCTTATAGCTCCGTTCCAGCTTGGTTTCTCTGTGCTCTGCAACTGAAGACTATGGTGTCTTCAGCAATAGGGACTTGCCACCTACTTTTGGTATATAACCAGGAGCAATGGCAATGGCCAACTTCCTTTGGGAGGGGGTTGTCTCTGTGACCTCCTTGACCATGGCCTCTGTGACCTCCTTGACTACAGTTGGTGATTTCTAAAGCCCTCTAATGATTCTAAATTTTGTAAACTGGAGCTCCTGGAAGAGGAGGCCTCAGTGCTGAAACAACCCACACCCTGCGTATAATGTACAGTCTCCAAGTTGAGCAAATCAATGAGCAGTGTGCTGAGAGGGAAGCCAGGGGTTTTACTCCTTCTCCAATATCTGTAATTCCTACTTGTAATTAAAATATCCATTTAACAGAATCCAGGTGATGTGCGAGACTGGCCTCAGGGTGTGAATCCATCATCTCCAATTCCTCTATTGCTTACTCCATGTCTCTGAGGAAAAATAATCTGGCAACCCAGGGGGGCCCTACCACTGGTTCTGGCTTGGCAGTCTTATGAATGGATCAGAGGAGAGTGGCTCCCAAGGGATTCTGAACTGTCAGAGACAGTCTGTGTGGATTGAACCTATAGGAGCTCAGATCATGGAATACTTTCCGAATGGTCAGTGTCACCACAAATCACAGAAGTGCCACTCTAGCCCGAGTTGCTACCCCATTCCCACACTGCACCCAGCTCAACAAAACAGGGAGGGAGGAGCAGTGTCTGATGTCCTGCTGTGCCCTTCCTGGGGCATGTTGCAAATCAGCTGGTGAGATAGTCTCTAAGCACAGATATAACTGCCAATGTGAAAAAAAAAAAAAACAGAAAGAAAAAGAAAAAAATCTCCCAGACCCTGTAAAGATGGCTTAGCAATTAAGATGCTTGCCTGTAAAGCCTAAGAACTCATGTTCGAATCTCCAGGTCCCATGTAAGCCAGACACACAGTGATGGAAGCATGCAATGTTGCACATGTACACAAGGGGTTGAACATGTCTGGAGTTTGCGGTGGCTGAAGGCCCTGGTGCACCCCTTTCCTCTCTCTCTCTCTCAAATAAATAATAATAATAAAGTTTTTTTAAAAAATTCCAGATCCGGGCTGGAGAGATGGCTTAGTGGTTAAGCACTTGCCTGTGAAGCCTAAGGACCCTGGTTTGAAGCTCAGTTCCCCAGGACCCACATAAGCCAGATGCACAAGGTGGCGCATGCATCTAGAGTTTGTTTGCAGTGGCCGGAGGCCCTGGCACGCCCATTCTCTCCCCCCCCCCAACCCCCTCTCTCTCTCTGCCTCTATTTCTCTCTCTGTGTCTGTAGCTCTCAACTAAATAAATTAAAAATTTTAAAAAAAATTCCAGACCCTCTAAGTAAGGCCTATCACCACAGGGCAGCACACAACTGCCCCTTGACTATTTGCTATACATGAATATTTAAGTGAAAAGGTAATTCATTTTAATTATTTTTTGTTTGTTTTATTTTATAATTAGCACACAAAATCTTCGGTGTTGTGATCACATTTTCAAGTAAAATCTGTTTTTATTAATTTTCCTCTCTCCATCTCTCCCATACTCACCACCCCCGGCTTGTAGACTTCCCTCCATCCTCAGCATCCTTTCTGCCTTGATGCCATGTGTACTGTGGCCCACTCTTTCCTCAGCACCTCCTTTCCCCTGTCTTGGTCCACTGAAAGGTAATTCTCTAAGGCATTTTTCTTCTTGGTTATCATGTTTCCTGCTCCATGGATTAGCTTGCAGAACTGTGTCCATAGCATGCGCATTTGTTAGGATAGAAGAGCCTGAGAAAAGGCCTTGAAGAGCATTCAAAGACAGAGCACAGCCCTCAGTGTTCTCAAGAAATAGATGCGAATCACATGCATTTACATCCAACATGTAAAAAAAAAAAAAATAAGACAAGAACTGTTTTCAAATCGTCATTTATTTTTATTTTTATTTATTTATTTGACAGAGAAAGAGGGAGACAGAGAGAGTGAGAGAACGGGTGCACCAGGGCTTCCAGCCACTGCAAGCAAACTCCAGAAGTGTGTGCCCCTTGTGCATCTGGCTAATGTGGGTCCTGGTGAATCGAACCTGGATCCTTTGGCTTTGCAGGCAAATGCCTTAACCACTAAGCCATCCCTCCAGCCCTCAAATTGTCATTCTTATCCCCAGAATCAGACAGATCTGAGAAATGATAGTTTCCCCCAAGGACCTGTAACTAACTCCGGTAATTAAAGACCAACTGCACATTTCTCTTATGGTATTTCTGTGCATTTTGATGAGCATGTGATCCTTACAATATTCCTTCCACTGCATTGTTCTTTTTTAGTAGTCATCTGCCTAAGGACACATACACATTTTCTTGATGGAAAGGGAGCTTTATATGTATAATTGCAGGAGAAAACTTTTACTTAATAAGGCTATCCTGGTTAATGTATTCTAAACCACAGTCACATCATAGTCTTCCTGCATCTTCATCCCCTCTGATTGTGAGTGCATATGCACATGCAAACACCACACACACACACACACACACACACACACCCATGCATGCAAGCACAAATTTTTAATTCAAATGAAACCTGCTTTAAGTTTATACCATCCCTTCCTGCCACCCTCCCTTGTTCCCTTCCCCCATTCCCCTCACTGAACCCGCTCTTCTTCCCCACTATTCCCTCTTCTATTTGAATGTCTTTAAATTTTTTGTTCTCCTTCATCATCCCTGACAACCTGCTGATGGGCCCAATATTATGCAGGTCTTGTGTAGGCATTGACAGCCGCCTGTGATACTTTGAATGCGCTGGTCTCCTTGTGTCTGGAAGACAGCATTACAACGCACTCCTCCCCATCCCTGGGCTCTTAGATTTTTTTCTGCCACCTTTGCCACTGTGGTCTGTGAGCCTTTGGAGTGTGATATGTCTCATCTCTTCTAAACATTCAACTGTCACTTCTTCCTTAGCATTTTGGTGAGTTTTGAGTCTCTCTACCAGTCACTACCATCTGAAAAGAGAAACTTCTCTAACCAAAAGTGAGAGCAGCACTAATATATGGGCATATGCATAAGTACTTAGAGGGCAGTCTGGTGGGCATAATATTAGACATGTAGTCAAACAATAGTACTAGCTTCTCTCCTAGGGCATGTAGCCTTCCAAACCAAAGTTTCTTGACTAGGTTTTCAGTGTCAGGCATGAACTCCCTCCCATTGGAACAGAATCCATTCTAAGAGCTATGTTACCTCCATAACAGACACACCACTCTGATATTAGTAGATGCATCTTGCCTAGGGGGCCAGTTGTGTAGCTAAAAAAAAAAAAAATTTTTTTTTTAAAGTAATCATGATAGGGAATGTCCCTGTAGGATAAACATGCCAGGTACAATCTTTTTAGTTTCTCAATTTTTATTAACATTTTCCATGATTATAAAAGTATCCCATGGTAATACCCTCCTCCCCCCCCCACTTTCCCCTTTGAAATTCTATTATCCATCATATCCCCTCCCCATCTCAATCAGTCTCTCTTTTATTTTGATGTCATGATCTTTTACTCCTCTTATGATGGTCTTGTGCAGGTAGTGTCAGGTACTATGAGGTCATGGATATCCAGGCCATTTTATGTCTGGAGGGAGCACGTTGTAAGGAGTCCTACCCTTCCTTTGGCTCTTACATTCTTTCCGCCACCTCTTCCGCATTAGACCCTGAGCCTTGGAAGGTGTGATAGAGATGTTAGTCAGTACTCCAGTCACTTCTTTCCAGCACTATGATACCTTCTGAGTCATCCCAAGGTCACTGCCATCTGAAAAGAGAAGATTCTCTACCCAAAGTGAGAGTAGTGTTAATATAAGGGTATAAATATTAAGAGAAATGCTTACTGAGCAGTTTGATAAGCATAGTATATACACTTTTCCAGACATCAGCAGATGTTACACCCCTAGGGCTCATGACTATCCCTGTTTTAAGTTTTCAGTATCAGGGATGTGTTCCCTCCCATGGAGCGGGCCTCCAGTCCCATTGGAAGGCAGTTGGTTTCCACCATGACAGACGTGCCACTATTGCACCCGTTGGCTCATTTGGCCTGGCTGGCCAATTATGTGGCTTGCAGTGTCCACTGTTGAGTATCTTCACTGGTGGTCTCTCTTTCTCCCATTGAACTACATGTAGAATGGCTTCTTCCAGCTTTCTGTCAGCTGGTCTACATGGAGGAGGTGATCAGCTCAGTTCCAGCAGGATTTCTCAGTGGCCTTGCAGCCCAAGTATGTGGAGTCTTCAGCAATAGGGTCTTACCATCTATTGCTGGTGGGAAACCAAGGGCCTCAGCAATGGCCTATAATGTTTTGGGGGCATCAGTGACCTCCCTGGCCAACAACTCACTGGAGGTATCCCATCCCTGGCACTGAAAATTTTCTAACAACGATCTATGTCTCCTGAGTGTTCCATTGTCTGAAACCAAAGGATTCCATATGATTTATTTGCATCCTGTTAGATTTTGAGTAACCCTCCCTCCACCTTTCCTTTACTTAGTCTCTTCCCCTGACCTCACGTTGGGCCTTTTCATCCCTGTTAATCTATTCTTCTACTTACATGTATACAATACCAACCTATTAAGTACCCCCCTCCCTTCCTTTCTCTTCCCTTTATATTTCTTTTCTAGTTCACTGGCCTTTGCTACTGAGTTTTCTTCCTACTCACACAGAAGTCCAATCATCTGTAGCTAGGATCCACATATGAGTGAGAACATGTGACACTTGGATTTTTGGGCCTGGGTTACCTCACTTAGTATAATCCTTTCCAGATCCATCCAATTTCCTACAAATTTCATAACTTCATTTTTCTTTAACCAGGTACAATCTTTATCCCCAAAAGCTCACAGCATAATATCCATCATGTACACGCAAAGCTTGAGACAATGCTCTGGTTCTGGTCATTAATTAGCAGTGGGTCATCTGGAGAAAACTGCACGGAAGGGACAGAAGCAGCATGGGGCGAGCGTGTGTCTTCAGAGAGGTGTAACCTCAGCCTGATTTCAGGAGGAGCTATGGAAGATGAGCAAGATCACAGCTGCCCAATAGAAAGGCTGTAAAAAGTGGTCATTTGTAGATCACTATCAGTCACTCAATAGGTAGGAAGCTGCACCCAAGGGGAGAAGATAACTTCTCAGGCACCTCTGGGCGGAGTGCCCCCAAGGCTGGGAGAAATCTCTGAAATGAGCTCTCTGAATGAGCTCTCAGTAGCCAACAACCCAGTGGCTGGGGACAAGTGCATCTTCTTGGGGAGGCACCAACACCCTGCCCTCCAGCACTTTGAACCCAACCATTAAGCTTAGCCCAAAATCTGCTTCATGACTTGACTCTTCCATTCCTCACTAACACACTTCACACCAAGCTCCATCCACTTCCGACCTCCAGCGGACTGCCTGCCTCCCTTCCTTTAAACCCTCCATACTCGACAGCAAAGTCCCCAGCACCCCAGTTCTGATCACCTCTGGTTGTAGGCTCCTCAGGGTCCCAGAGTCAGATCACGGGTGAACACGGTGCCACCGTTCTATCCCCTCCCTCATCAGCCACTTCCCATCGCAGTGCCCTCTCCTTTACAGGGAGCATCGTCTGTTCCCCTGGTTTACTTTCTTACTGTCTGTCTCCCTTAACACGGCACACCCCGTTTTGATAGATGTTAGCATTGGAGCAAGACTGAAGGGAGGACTAAGCATGAGATAACTGTCTTCAGTGAAATCTGTGGGCAATGTAGCAAAAAACAAGAGCCACCCTCTGCTTGCTAGAGGCTTACAGGGAGCTGAATCCAGCCTTTCATCACACAATGAGGGGGGATTAACTCAAACAAAAATGGTGTGGGAAAGTTTCCTGCAGAAAGCTCAAAGGGAAGAATAGAGATATTTCAGACATTGGGAACACAAAGGGCGCACAAAGGTGTGATAAAGTGTGTTGACTTGCAGATGGGTCTGTGAAAGGTTACGTGGGAAGAACGAGGCCTGGGATGGAGAAGGCCATGTTTAAGGTGAAGGCGGGGATCCTGGGGTCAAAGGAAAGATGGTTGTCTGGGGACGGGCTGAGGGGCCAGGTGTCCACTGCAAAACAGAAAGGGGATCCTCAAGGTGGCCTCTGCATATTGTATTTCTCCTCTTCCTTAACTTACTGCAGAAGCTAGGGCTGGAGAGATTGCACAGTAGTAAAGGCACACTTGCTTGCAAAGCCTGGTGGCCCAGGTTCGATTCCCCAATGCCAGATGCACAAAGTGGCACATGCATCTGGAGTCCTTTGCAGTGGTAGGAGGCTTTGGCATGTCTCTCTGTCTCTCTCTGTCTCTCTCTCTCTGTCTCTCTCTCTCCTTCTCTCTCTCTTTCTCTCCCTCCCTCTTTCTGCCTCTCTCGAGCAAATATAAACAAGGCCAGCCTCAGATTACAGAGTGAGTTCCAGATCAGCCTGGGCTACAGCAAGACCCTACCTTGAAAAAACAATTTAAAAGTAAGGAAGCTAATTAAAACAGTAATGTACAATCTTATATCATATGTCAGTAGTTTTCATTTGACAGTCTTCTAATTAATCCCCACATGCAGATATATATTTATTTAGGTGCTACAGTTCTAGGTGAATTAATTTTGTAATTCAGTTCACCATTAGAATGTAAAATTATTTTTGCTTTCTATAATCATTTTTATTTTAGCAGATGACTGGTGTGCCATTGTTTATATTTTCTCTGCTATTGAATATTCACGTTTAAAATACATTTATATTGGGACTTGGGAAGGTGGCTCAGTAGTTAAAGGTTTGCAAAGCCTGCCGACCTGGGTTCAATTCTTTTTTTTTTTAATTTTTTTAAATTTTTTTAAATTTTTTTTGTTTATTTTTACTTATTTGAGAGCGACAGACAGAGAAAGAAGGAGAGAGAGAGAGAGAGAGAGAGAGAGAGAGAGAGAGAGAGAGAGAATAGGTGCGGCAGGACCTCCAGCCACTGCAAACCGAACTCCAGACGTGTGCGCACCCTTGTGCATCTGGCTAACGTGGGTCCTGGAGAATCAAGCCTCGAACCGGGGTCCTCAGGCTTCACAGGCAAGTGCTTAACTGCTAAGCCATCTCTCCAGCCCTGGGTTCAATTCTTTAGCCACCCAGGTAAGCTGGATACAAAACCTGGCACAAGCATCTGGTTTTCATTTGCAGTGGCAAGTGGCCCTGGGCTGCCCATATACACATGTAGTTCAATGTGTCTGTGTACACACATACACACACACACACACACACACACACACACACACACACACACACACAGGTGCACAAAAATTATTATAATATTAGTTGTTTTCCTTGTGGCTACAATACGACTCTTGACAAAAGCAACTTAAGGAAGGGAGTATTTACTGTGGCTCACAGTGGAAGAGCAGAGACATACCATCGTGGTGCGGGAAGTGCAGAAGCAGGAGCAGGCAGCATCTGGTCACGCTGCGCCCACAGTCAGGAGCCAAGAGAGCTGGATACCGCTGTTCACTCCTCTCGTATCCATCAGTTCAGGACCCCAGCCCACAAGATGGTGCGGCCCACATTCAGGGTGGAGCCTCCACATGTGAAGGCATCTGGCTGTGGCATTTGTCACTCCATTGATTTCCAGGGTGGACGCAGGGGGTCTGGCTGACTAGGTGCTCCATGGGCATCTTTCCCAAAGCTGGGCACTTGGTGGAAGAGGACAACCCTGTCCCAATAGAGGAGGACCAGTCTTCTGTAAAGAGTGTACAAGTCACCGTGCTCCCCTGCTAGATCCTCCGGACAAACACTCAGGGTGGATCTCTCCTTCTTTCTCCCATCAAGCAGACAAGAAAGTTGAACCTTCATGTGTCTTTTGCTAAACAAAAGTCTCCTTTTCTTCTTTTTGGCTGTTTCCTTATAGTGAATTTCTGAAGTGAGACTATTAGATCAGATTCTGCTGTGGTTCTTGAAATACATTGTAAAAGCCTTTTCCTACAGGGCCACATCAGTTTTCAGTGCCGGCAGGAGCATACGATAAACTGGTTATATGATGTTTTGAATGCACTGTGTCTTACTAAGATACTATCTTATGCATACTTTAAACTGCATACCTTGTCGGGCGTGGTGGCTCATTCCTGTAGTCCCAGCACTGGGGTGGCAGAGGTAGGAAGATTGCCATGAATCCGAGGCAAGCCTGAGACTACAGAGTGCATTCCAGGTAGCCTGGGCTAGAGCAAGACCCTACCTCCAAAAACCAAATAATAAAAACTCAATAAAATGCATTCCTTCAGGGCTGAAGCCTAAATGGCTTAGCAGTTAAGGAGTTTGCCTACAATGCCAAAGGACCCAGGTTCGATTCCCCAGGACCCATGTAAGCCAGATGCACAAGGTGGCAAATGTGTCTGGAGTTTGTTTGCAGTGACTGGCGGCCCTAACGTGCCCATTCTCTCCCTCCCTCCCTCCCTCTCTCTCTCTCTCTCTCTCAAATAAATAAAATCTTTTAAAAATGCATTCCTCCAATTGCTAAGCAGATAGATATTTTTCTTTTTTGTGCCTGTTTTTTTTTTTTTTTTAAGGTATGGTCTCACTTTAGTCCAGGCTAACCTGGAAATTATTATGTAGTCTCAGGGTGGCCTTGAACTCATGGCAGTCTTCCTACCTCTGTCTACTGAGTGCTGGGATTAAAGGCATGTGCCACCACGCCTGGCAAGGTCAGCACTTTTCTCTGTGGCTCCTGACCCATCCCCAGCCTTCTCCCACACGCCAGTATCCTGTAGAATTTTAGTTCCAGAGCTGTCATCTTTTCCATGTCCATTTGCACAATTCTTACACAAAATAGAACTTTCTACACATTTGTGATCAATTAAGTGGTACATCGTGACTATAGTTAGCCTCATTTAGACAAGACTGTTCTAGTAGTAAAGTTTGCTAGTTTATCCAAGAAAGGAAACTGGGAAAGATGCTGTGGGAGGTTGCTAAGGAGATGGCTTATGCTTGCTTGCAAAGCCTGCCAGCCCAGGCTCAAGTCCCCAGAACCCATGTAAAGCCAGATACACCCAGAGTAGCACATTCATCTGGAACTTTGTAGTGGCGAGAGGTCCTAATGTGCCCATAATCTCTCTCTCTCTCTCCTCCCATATAGATAAAATTTTTTAAGTGGTTTTTTTTTTCTTGTGGGAGGAGTTTGAGGTAGGATCTCTAGGCCAAACTGACCTGGAACTCACTATGTAGCCCCAGGCTGGCCTCGAACTCACAGAGACTCTCTCACCTCTGCCTCCCAAGTGCACCACCACACCTGGCTCAACAATAAGATGCTATGGAAAGAGTCCAGTAATGGGGGTCAGGAGCCTCCAGGCAATGCCTTGATCAAGGAAGGAATTTGTAGAGCCGGTATGTTGGAGGTAGAAAATAAGGGCACAAAGTTAGCCTGGAGGACTTGCTGCTAAGATCTGGCAGCACTGAGCTGTCCGCAGCCAGAAGCGGGGCTCATCATAGATGGAGGAAGGATTAGGATGGAAGACACAAAGAAAGAAACTGGGCTTGAGAGACAGACTCAGCAAGAGGGAAGGCGGAGCAAGTTTTCTTGTTAAATGCTGGCAGAGTCCGTTCCCCTTCTTCACATGCAAACTGCATGTTCCTGTCAGCCTGGCCGTGTTTTCACTGTTCCCTAGTAAATGAACGACAGGCCCAGAAAAGGGAAGAAAGTCACCAAATGCCAAAGAGAGATCCAAACTCACATCCATCTGGATCCAAAGCCTCTATTCTGAACTCTGCTCTTAACCAAACACGGGATGGCCACACTGTACTAAGACCAGGGTGGGGCGCTAAGAAAATGTTCTCTGGGCCGGGATGATGGCTTTGTCGTTAAAGGCACTTGCTTACTTGCAAAGTCTGTCCAGGCTCAGGTTTGATCCCCCAGTACCCTTGTAAAGCCAGATGCACAACGTGGCACATGCATTTGGAGTTCATTTGCTAAGACAAGAGGCCTTGCTACACCCATTATCATCTATCTATCTATCTATCTATCTATCTATCTATCTATCTATCTATCTATCATCCATCTACCTATCTATCTATCTATCTATATATCTATCTATCTTTTCTATCTCCATCTCTATTTCTCTCTCTTGCATGTGCAGGTTCTTGTTTGCAAATAAATAAATAATAATAATTTAAGAAGAAACAAAGGAAAAGGAGCACTTCCTTTGCCTAGTAAATTGCCAGAGCAATGCCCACAGTGGTAGTGGTGGGGGTGGAGGGGGCAAAGGAGCACACAGCGCAGGAGTCACTCGCCCAGTCCACAGAGATCTACAGACACCACACCTCTCATTAGATCCTCAGCCTGTTCCTCTTCCCCACTACTTTTAACTTACATCATAACAATGCTGGCTTCTGTAATCAGCGCCTTCAGTCCATGGGCAAAAAGGAAATGCTAACATCTTGGCTAACTGCAAAGCTGCTTTTGGTGACCATCAGACTGAAACTTAGTGCAATTAAGGCCCGTCGGAGAGGATATGTAGAAAGACAAATTTCCAGCAATAGACTCCATTAGCACCCGCTATGGTTTCTTCCCAGTTAATAAACGCTGCCCAGAGAAAACTGCCTGTTAAGAGGGCAGGGCACACATACATACACATCAGCCCCTATCACGGTTGCAACTTATTATCGTATTTACCCTGATTTCCTAAATGGAAGAGCCTCTGCATGTTGGTAAGAGATTTCTTACTAAAATGACTGAATCAAGGAATGTATGTTTCTGCTAAAAGCATACAAAAAACAAACAAATTTTAAAAATGCCTTTCAGCACGATGTGGACAAAAAGAATGATTAGATTCTTGAGCTCTGGAGTGAGACAAACCCAGGTCATCTTAGGCGAAGCATTTAAGGTTGCTTTTCTCTCGCCGCTGACAGCAAAAACGCTGTGCTTATAAACTGCAAGCTTGCAAGGAGTGCCAAATAAATGTGGCTTCATAACACATCACAGATGTTATCTGCCAGAAACGGTTCAGGCCCACAGCCAGCGACTGCCTATGATCAGGGTGGCAGGCACGACACTCCGTGTTGTTACACTTTATTAATAAGGAATCTTCTCCTAACCTTAATCTGTGGTCAGAATTATTTTGTTATTTTTATGAAGTTTTATGTTACCTAGGCATGTGTGTATATAATATTAATTTTTGTATTTGTTTATTTATTCATTTATTTACCTGAGAGAGAATAGGCAAGCCACACCTCCCGCCATCGCTAATGAACTCCAGATACATGTACCACTTTGTGCATCTGGCTTTAGATGGAAACTGGGGAAGCGAACCTGGGTTATCAGGCTTTGCGAGCAAGTGCCTTTAATCTCTGAGCCATATCTCCAGTCCACTATTAAGTATTTAATGGCTGAGAAACAGGCATAACCGGTATGAATTTGCTTGCTGACTTTTGGAGGTAAGGAACCTTACATTTTGGCTGCTGTTTGGTACAGATCCTTCTCAGAGGCAGGCACGCCTGTGTTCCTACCTGGCTGTGTAGCCTTTAGTTTCTATGCTTATTTCTTTATTTATTTTTTCCAAATCTAAAATTGTGCTCATGTCATAAGATTGCAGCAAAGATTAAAGTAATCAATATGAGAAAATCACTTAGAGTGGGGTCTGATATATCGTAAGTGCTCAGCAAGTGTTGGATCTTAAATGATTTTGGCTTTTCCTAAATCATGGAAAATGTGCTTCAGGGCATCCTGCCCAGCTTGCTGTGAAATCCTTGCTATCAAGTCCAGGTAGGGCCCTGTCCTTGGCCATCTCATAAGCTCTACGTTTCACCTGAATGCTCAAAGGAGGCCTCCGGCCTGCGCCCGTCTCCTGTGCTGCCTTAGCTGTTCACCAAGGCTGGTTACCCCCATGTGGTCCTAGAAGTGTCTCCATCTTAGTATGTGACAAATTTCTTAGAGTCCTCACTGGTTTTCAGTATAAATGGTGCTGAGACTATGACAGAAATAAATAACTAAGAATGCCTGTCAGTGGCTGAGAACCTGGCACAGAATGAAAGGCACCTCCTGAAAGGCTTTCCAGTCTACGCTCAATTCCTGAGTCACCCACTTAAGCTGGGCACAAAAAGTGGCACAAGTGTCAGGTACCCATTTGCAGTGCTAAGAGGCCCTGGCATGCCCCCCTTATGCACACACACACACACACACACACACACACACACACACGTGTGCGCGCACATGCAAATAAATAAACTAAATAAATAATTTTTTAAAAAAGGAATACCTTTCCTCCTGAATATTCCAGTGAAGAAAAATCTGTGGGCCAAACTAATTCTGACACCCTCCCTGGATATTCCACAAAGACCCTTGGTACTGCTCTTCAAAGAATAGTTAAAATGGAACCTGATGTCTGACATCCACTGAAGACTCCAAAACCTTATTCCCCTCTGCTGGTCTCGGAAATCATCTCTGCAACATAAGCACTCGCCTCAACTCCCTTCACCTTCTCCATCTCCTGACAGGCCTCCACACGGTCTTCAATACAATCTCTAAACACCCAGACATTGACCAGTTTCTTGATCTAGGACACCATTCTGTCTTCCAGGACGTGTCACAAAACATGCTGACTTCATCTCCCAAACACAGGCACCCAGACAGGGGAGTCAGGCGGTGATAGCTCAGGGGATGGTTGCCAGCTGCTGGACTGACAGAGACTGTGCTCATGAGTCACGTGAACAGGTAGAGCTTAACAAGAGTTTCGAAGAACAGTTTCAGCAAGTTCAGCAGCTAGATTTCAGGTGGTTGGAAGGCAGTGGGGAAGATCAAACACAGCAGAGAGCCACCATGATTATGAGAAAGAAGGATGAGCTGAAGGCAGAGGGGAGGGCAGGGCCAAGAAGAGAGTTCTCGTCCACAGACCTGTGGAGAAGGTTACAAGGCAGTGTTTTTTAGAGATGGGACACGGAGGAGAAACGTTCCTAAATGTTGGTATGTGAAATGTAACGGTGTAGGGAAAACGTAGTATTTCCTCCCAGTTTTACAGGCGAGCGAGTGAAGCAGGGCTCAGCCAGAGAGCACTTAGGTTGGACCTATTTGCTCAACTATATCTCCTCAGTGGCTGGGCAGGGGGTACAAGCTGGCTGGTACTACCCTGCTGCTACATGGTCTCCATCCCTCCACGTGGCTGTGCTGGGCTTCCTCACAGCATGCTGGTCCTGGGAGACCTGGGCTCTTCCACAGCAACTGTCTGCTAAGAAGGAGCCTTCCCAGGAGTGAGGGTAGGTGCTAAAGATCTCTTGTGCCCAGACCTGGAGATCTTGCAGTCATTTCTGCCACATTCTACTGACAAAATAGGTCACTAAGAACTAATCTAATTCTTACTTCTTTTAATGTTTTGACACAACTTCTACACATATATACTGGATGCCCTGATCATAATCTCCTCTAACCATCCTCCTTTCTCCCCTCTTCCCCACCCCCACAGCGAACCGGTTTTATTCCAGCTAGTCCCTCTTCTAGTTTCTTTTTTGTTTTGAAAAATTTTTAATGTTTTTTAAATTTGTTTATTAGAGACAGAAAGAGGGAGGGAGAGGGAGAGAGAATAGGCACTCCAGGGCCTCTAGCCACTGCACATGAGCTCCAGACACATGTGCCACCTCGTCCATCTGGCTTACATGAGACTTGGAGAATCGAACCTGGATCCTTAAGCTTCACAGGCAACCGCTTTGACTGCTAAGCCATCTCTCCAGTCCCCTCTTCTATTTTGATTTATTTTTTTGAATTATTCCATCATCTATGTCAGTGTGTTGATGAGGCCAACGTTGTGCAATACCATGCAGGTAACAACAGCCACTGGGTGGTTATGCGTGTGACCCCTCCCCCACCTCTGCGTCTGGAAGACAGTATTCCAATGCCCTCCTCCCCATCCTTTGCCTCTTACATTCCTTCCACCACCTCTTCCACAGTGGTCCCTGAGCCCCAGAGGAGGTGATGGAGATGTCTCAATTAGTGCTGAACACTCCACAGTCTCTTCTTCTCAGCACTTTGGTGAGTTCTGAGTCTCCCCACTGGTCACCACCATCTGAGAAGAGAAGTTTCTCTAACCGAAGGTGAGAGCCGCACTAACACACAGGCTTAAACGTAGAGACTCCAGGGGTGACTGGTGTAGTCCAGCTCTTGATGGGGTTAGGCTTCAATCCCATTCTAGATACTAGATGTTTTTGTCACCATCTTTAGAAATAACTGCCCACCTCAGGAGGGGGGAAGATCTGGGTTCTATGAGGCCTATGGAGATCAGAGAAATGAGTCAGTGGATTCATTCATGGATTAATTTCTTCAACAAGCGTTTGTTGAGAGGTTAACATGTCCTGGACACCATTCTAGGCCTATGGGTACAATTGAATAAAAGAGACTCTTCCTCTCCAGATGCTTGCATTCCAATACAGCAACAGATAGATAATAGATGATAACAAACTCCAGTACCCACATAAACTCTGGCAGCTGCTAAGTGACAAAAGATAGAGTAAGCAAACAAGAGGGGCCTGAGGGGTGGGGGGAAAGATCCTATTTTGGGAAGTCTGTGACACATTTCATAAACAGCAAGGAAGCCAATAAGCCTCGGTCACAATGAGCCAAAGGGAGAGAGGTAGGGTGTGAATTGGGAAAGAATCAAATAAGCGAGAGTCTCATTGCATCTGTCTTTCTCAGGGCTGGGACAACACATCTGAGCCCTGAGAGAAAGAAGCTTATAGGAGGAAAGGGTTTATCTTGGCTCACTGTGTTGAGGGAAGTTTCATCATGGAGGGGAACGCATGATGTGCACAGGCCACAGAGCATCCCATATCCAACAGCACAGGGAGGGAAATAGTCCAAGTGAGCTGGCTTTGAACACCCAGTGGGCCAGACTAACATCAAGACCTGCGCCCCCCCCAATGCCACACCTCCTTTAGCAAGACTCCCCCCTCTCAAATGGCCCAGAACTCTCCCAACTTGCCATCAGCCAGGCACTAAGTATGCAGAACACATAACCTGTATGGGGGATATTTCACTCTAACCACTGCACTCATAGAGACAGACACAAATACAGGCTCTTTTTTTTTTTTCAAAGCACGGCAAGCAGCCATTGATCTGCTGTCCTGTCAGGCTGAATGGGGCTCAGCTCTTAAGAGATACTTGTCCTTGCTAGCAAATAATGCTCTTCGCTGCCCTTGGAGAAGTGAGGGGACTAGAAATGATGAAATCTACCCTCAGCTTCGTGCCAGCTCAACTCCAGACTGCTGATCTTCCCTTCCAGATCTTGGGTGATACGTTAATGGTAGACTTGGATATTATGGTGACTAGAAACTATCCAAGGAGCTGGGGAGATGGCACAGTGGTTGAAGGCCCTTGCTTGCAAGTCCTGATGGCCCTGGTTCGATTCTCCAGTACCCACATAAAGCCAGGCTCACAGAGTAGTGCATGTGCCTGGAGATCATTGGCGGGAGACTCTCGCATGTGTTTTCTCTCTCTCTCTCTCTGTCTTGCTGCCCCCCCCCAATAAATAAATATTTTAAAAGAAGCCACTCCAAATTTGACTGAAAAAAAAAAAAACACATTAAAACAACAGTGCATCACTCCAGATGGTTTTGTAAATTAAATTAAACCCACAAGTAGCCAGGAACTTTCCCCATCACAATGACATTATTGATCATTAACATTTAAAGAGGCTGCAAACAGGACACTGGGTATTGCAATAAATTCCCATTGTCCAGGGAGCAAGTTCAATGAGTCTGGTGCTCCTGGAGCCTTTGGAGACTGTCTGATGCGTTCATTTAAATACAGGATGCGGTTCCTCTCATTATATGTGGGTATACAATGCAGGCAGGAATGGGGGTGAGTCTGTATACACAAAAGCCTACATTGTAGATATGTGGTCCATGTATGTCAAATGAGTCTATTCCAACTTCTCTTAGCTCCTAGGAACCTGGACCCTCTGAGTCATATTCATCCTCCATCTTAGCGTGACTCCCGAGTTTCTCTTCACCTGAGTGACCTATACACGTTCTGACACACCGAGCTCTGAGGCTTCAGTGATAACGACGACAATATAAACAATTGACTCTGCTTAACTCCTGCCCTTTACTGTGCCCAGCGCTTTGAATATATTCATTTAATACCCCATCCCTATAGTCATCCACTTTACAGATGAAATAGACGTGGCTCGGAGGTGTCAAAACCTGCCTGCACTTACACAGCCATCTACATAGAGGCAGAGGCAAAAGTTAAAACAAGATGTGACTGACTGTGGGAAACAGACGCTTCATGGATGATTTTACCTTCAACTCTCTTGGTAGCCCGAGTGTGTAGCCTTTGCAGCTCAGCACAAAAGTCCCTCCCTGTGAATGTCTTTCCTCAGTGTTTCCCGGCTTGGCACTGATGCCTCTGCCATGGGACTCCGTGGCATCTTTGGCTAGCCTCTGGAATAACGCTGATTAAGCTACATCAAATCATCTTGTTTAATGGCCTCCTTGACTTAGAGGCCCCTGACAAGCTGGGAGTTATCATGAACCTTTATGTTCCTATTGTCTGGCCCAGGTGATGTTTATTGGATGTATGGCTACATAGGTAGATGGTTAGATGAATTTGATTTGACTTTAAGCATATGACAATGTGAGACTCACTTCCCTCACATGAGGAATATGATTGAATTTCTTTTTTTTTTTTTTTTTTTTTGAGGAAGGGTCTCACTCTAGCTCAGGCTGACCTGGAATTCGCTGTGCAGTCTCTCAGGATGGACTCGAGCTCATGGCAATCCTCCTACCCCTTCCTCCTGAGTGCTGGGATTAAAGGCGTGCACCACCATGCCCAGCTCAATTGAGGTTTTATTTACTACAGTTTGGTTTCAAATAACCACCTGCTAGGGGCTGGAGAGATTGTTTAGTGATTAAAAGCGATTGCATGCAAAGCCTAATGGTCTAGATTTAATTCTCCACTACCTACATAAAGCCAGATGCACAGAGAGTGGCACATGCATCTGGAATTTGTTTGCATTGGCAAGAGGCTCTGGCATACCCATTCAGGTATGTGTGTGTATGTGTTTGTGTGTGCATGTGTCTGCCTGCCTTTCTCTTTCTCTGCTTGCAAATTAAAAGCGTTTTCTTGGGGCTGGAGAGACGGCTTAGCGGTTAAGTGCTTGCCTGTGAAGCCTAAGGACCCTGGTTCAAGGCTCAATTCCCCAGGACCCATGTTAGCTAGATGCACAAGGGGGCGCACGTGTCTGGAGTTCATTTGCAGTGGCTGGAGGCCCTGGCGCACCCATTCTCTCTCTCTCTCTCTCTCTCTGCCTCTTTCTCTCTCTCTCTCTGTCGCTCTCAAATAAATAAAAATAAAAAAACAAAAATAAAAATATAAAAGTATTTTCTTTAAAAAAATATTAATAGTATGAAAAAAATTGGCCCAACTCATATGTTCTAGAGTAGCGTGGGGTGAGCACCTGAATGCCAAAGGCTATACTGCAAGCAGCAGTCCAGGGCTGGAGAGATGGCTTAGCGGTTAATTGCTTGCCTGTGAAGCCTAAGGACCCCAGTTTGAGGCTCGGTTCCCCAGGTCCCACGTTAGCCAGATGCACAAGGGGGTGCACGCGTCTGGAGTTCATTTGCAGAGGCTGGAGGCCCTGGTGCGCCCATTCTCTCTCTCTCCCTCTATCTGTCTTTCTCTCTGTGTCTGTCGCTCTCAAATAAATAAATAATAATAATAATAATTTTTTAAAAAAACAGCAGTCCAAGGGCTGTAGGGAGACAGCTCGGTGGGTAGAGGTGCTGGCTGCACAGTCATCATGACCTGAACTCAGTCCCTTGTCCCTACGTGAAACCAGATGAAGGCGTGCACAGCCGTAGTCCCAGCCCTCCTGTGATGAAAGGCAGAGACAGAAGAATATCTAGAATAGCTCATGAGCCAGATAGCCTGGCCTACACTATGGTGAACAATGAGAGACATGCCTCAAACAATTTGGACAGGGAAGTCCATGGCATCTGAGGCTGTCCTCTGGCCCCCACACACATGACACAGCATGTGTGCACCCACACTCACACACACAAACACATGCACGTATCACTCACATATATACACACAGAGAGATTTAAAGCAGCCAACTGAAGTGCCCTTGGGATCTTAGCTTTAGAGGCTGAATATTGATGCCCTGGTTTGACATTTGAGAGCTGAGGTCACTTGCACAATTATAATGCACCTTTATCAGAAGTAATGTTTCTTAGCATTTGGGCTGTAATGAGTGTCCGCCTTGCTCAGAGGTGTGAAGAGACAAACTGAAATTGCCCAAAATGAAAGCTTAGGTAGCAGAGTAATGACAGATCCCACCAAGAGAAAAGAAAAATTTGCTGTCATTCTTAGACAAGTGCCAAGTTCATTGTCCAGGTAATAATGTCCTTTTTAATATTAAAGTACAAATGGGCAATGTGACTTTTGGAATTAAGAGATACTCCTTTAAAATGCTTTGTGAGGGCTGGAGAGATGGCGTAGCGGTTAACTGCTTGCCTGTGAGGCCTAAGGACCCCGGTTCGAGACTCAGTTACCCAGGTCCCACGTTAGCCAGATGCACAAGGGGGCGCACGCATCTGGAGTTTGTTTGCAGAGGCTGGAAGCCCTGGCGTGCCCATTCTCTCTCTCTCCCTCTATCTGTCTTTCTCTCTATGTCTGTCGCTCTCAAATAAATAAATAAAAAATGAACAAAAAAAATAAAATAACATAAAATAAAATGCTCTGTGAGGGGCTAGGGAGACTGCTCAGTGGCTAAAGGCACTCGCTTGCAAAGCCAGAGTGGCACATTTATCTGAAGTTTGTAGCGGCTAGAAGTCCTGTTATGCTCATCTTTTCTTGTTTTCTCTCCCTCCCTCCCTCCCTCCCTCCCTCCCTCCCTCCCTCCCTCCCTCCCTCCCTCCCTCTCTCTCTCTCTCTCTCCTTGCAAGTAATTAATAAATAAAGATTTTAATGCCCTGTGAGCTCACAGGTACTGTGAGGCATGATGCTAGCTGTTGGGATAGGAGGTCTCATTAATTAAACCCACCCCACTGTTTGCGGATGGCCCAGTAGCACGTGAAAAAGAACGTGAACTCTGCCTAGCTTTAGAGATCACATTGGTGCTGAGAGGTGGAAGAACACAAAATGCAATTCATTTTTTATGAACGTGTGAGACAAAAACTCCCAGATGTAACCAGATTTGGCCAAGATCTTAGTTTAGAGGGTGAGCAGTTCTGAAATCAGAACCTGGCGGCCTCCTCCACCTCCTTTCTCACAAACCGAGATGAGCTATGTGCAGGGAGGGAGCAAGGGCCCTGGCTCTGGATCGCACCCTCTCCCTCTAGCTGCTGCAAGAGGCTGAGTCACCTGTTCACACAGGAGTGAAATGAAACAAGCAGTCCCCCCACTTCGGATGACCAGAAGCAGGGCCTGACCCCAGAATAATGAAAGAGAGTACTTCTCCCCGGGAACCCTCCTCACTAGCTCGCTCTGGAGATTCCTCTTTAGAAAAAAATGAACATGAGAGACACTCGTTTCTGTGATGAATCGTAGTGAGGTGGAGACAAAAGCAAAGGAAAGAACTTAAACCCCACATGCCCAGCAGTGGCAAGGTCCGGGGGACTGAGGCACTCCACATCACGTGGGTACCAGTGGCCCAGCAATAGAGCAGCAGGGGAAACTCAGCCTCTGAAGGGGGAGCCGTGCCTGAGGGCTGGACCAGACTACCTAAGGCTCTTTCCCAAGAAGAAGGGAAGAGCTGATGACCAGAACTTGGTGCATATAGGAATAGGTGAAGTAACTTGGCATGGGAGGCTGGGGATGAAGCTTAGTGGTAGAGTGTTTGGCTAGCATGTGTGAAGCTCTGACTTGGCCCCCAACACACACACACACACACACACACACACACACACACAATCTCAACAACCACAAAAAAATTCCCTTCCTTACAATCTGAAATGACTCATTATGAGCAAGTTTGAGAAATTACTTAGCTTCCCAAAATAGTCGTAAGCATCTCGTTCACTCTGTCTTCCATGTCTGAAGGTATATTCTTAGAATCAAAAGGCATTTTATACATACATATAGATAGATATAGATATAGATATATGATATATGCATATACGTGTGTGTGTATCTGGTGAATATATGAGTGACTTCCTACCAATGAGTCAAGATTTAAACTCATCAGCTACCAAGATTTAGGACATCGGGGTTATACACATCTATTTCAAATTCCTGAAGCAATGGCTATGCCGTTATTTCAACATTGATGTCTCCAAATACAGGCAACAGTCACATTTCACAAGTATGAGAAATAAAGAATTTAAATTTAAAATTGGTGGCACTAAATTGTGAGTTTATTGCAAACATATACATAAAAATACATTAAGTAAAAATAAAATATGTACAAAGTGTACCATACGTACATATCCACAGGAGATGAGATTAATTTAAAAATAATTGCATAAAAGTAAAACATAGTGGAAACTTTAAAAGTAAAGTGTATCACAGCAACTGTCGTTACCTGCACAATACTGGGCCCATCAACATAAATGATGAAGGAAGGTAAAAAAAATAGAAGAGGAAGGAACTGGCTAGAGAGAAGAGAGCTTCAGTGGGAAGGGTACAGGAAAGAGACTGATGGGAGGGGATTATGATCAAAATACATTATGGGCATATATAAAAATTACCAATAAAAAGTTAAAGGCACTTGCTTGCAAAGCCTAATGACCTGGGCATGATTCCCCAGTACCCACAGAAAGCCAGATGCACAAGGTGCATCTGGAATTTGTTTGCAGTGGTTAGAGGCCCTGGTGTGCCCATTCTCATTCTCTCTCTCTCTCCTCTTTCTCTTCTCTTTTCTTTGTTTCTCTCCTCTGGTTGCAAATGAAGAAATAAGATTTTTAAAACTGTTATGAAAAAGAATAAAGTAGATCACCTGCATCATTCCAAGTTATACTCACATGGCTCTGTAAATCTATAAAACCTAGAATAATGAACAGACAAGCTGCAAACATTTCCTTCTGTTTCCTTTACTTTCTTGCAATCAACCTAATATATTTTTTTATGATACAAGGAAGCCTTTTTGAAAACTGTATGTCCACCCCATCCCACAGGAGGGTTAAATCGTGTAATGGCCATCGAGCTTAGGACCTGACACAGAAGGATGTTCAGATAATAGTGAGCCCTTCCCACTGCAATGATTAGTATGTAAACATTTGAACAAATGTCAAAACATTAAATCACTGTCAATTTGTGGTGGTGTGTGGAATATACAGAAATTACCTAATTCTCATCCAACCCAAGAGAAAATTCTCAAATTCAATTTTAAATTCACACATCAATTTTATCCTGTACGACAAGATGTAAGCCCAGTTTAGTTTCCATCACTTCTCTCTATTTGCTTTTTAATGAGGGAGGTGAAGACAGTTAAATGTGCTTCAGACCCTGAGGAATAAAGGATTGTTATATTTAGAAATTATTCTGGGATGATGAGTCACAGAGACAACTGTGGAGCAAATCTTAAGAGGATGCAGAGCAGCCCTGGGTTATCCATCACTTACCAGAGGCTGTCTAAACACCCACGCCATGCCAGGCTTAAGGCTCCACACTCCTGAGACTATACATGCTTGAGGTGGGTTCCCTCAACATCTATACTGTCTATAGTGATTAGTTTTTTGGTAACTCTGGATCTAGACCTTAACACGCATTTCGTTGTCTGAATTTTTTAAGAGACATGCAAAAAGAAATGTAAACAAAAGACAATTTTTATTTTATTTTTATAATGCATTCAAGTTCTGTAGGGAGAAACTAATTTTAGATTTTTTGTTGTTGTTGATGTTGTTGTTTTGTTTTTCAAGGTAGGGTCTCACTCTGGTCCAGGCTGACCTGGAATTAACTCTGTCATCTCAGGGTGGCCTTGAACTCATGGCAATCCTCCTACCTCTGCCTCCCGAGTGCTGGGATTAAAGGCATGCGCCACCACGCCTGGCTAATTTTAGATTTGTTTAAGTCATTGGCAGTTTCTTAAATTACTGAAAATCCAAAAGTACACAGCTTCGTTCCTTAATCTAGAATTAGTAGACTTGCTTTGATGCTAATTCCAAGTGCTTCTCTTAGTTAACACTTGACTCCTTTTGATTTTGTATGGTTTTGCTCCCTGGTTCTGTTTATGATTTTCTCTGAATTAAATATAAAAACTATATTCTCTTGAAAAAAAAAGATCATTAGACAGAAAACACAAGCTCTCTACAGCGTCAGTCATGAGCTACAATTGGCCTGTGTATTAGTTACTTTTCTTGTTGCCATAGGGGGAAAAATACCCAACAGGAGATAACCTAAGGTGGAAGGGCTTATTTGAGCTAACAGTTCCAGGTTATCACAGTTCAGGGTCACGGTCCAGCATGGCAGGGAAGGCACGACATCAGGAGCATGGAACAGAGCTGGTCATCTTGTGTCTGCAAGCAGGACGCAGAGTGCAATGGATCCTGGTGCTCAGCTAGCTCTCTCCCTTTTCTACCGTCATGGGTACCAGCCCATGAAATAGCTCAGCCACATTCAAGGTGGGTCCTCTCAAATAATCTAATCTAGAAAACCCCTAACCCGGAGATTTGTTTCCATGGGGTTCCTCAATCCCGCCATCAAGTTGACAAAATTCACCATCATAGCCAGTGAGTGGGGTCCACAGAGTAAAAGACACCAGGGTTGAAGACGCCCTTGAGGCTGAGGGATGTGGCAGGACTTGACGGGAGACAGGAAGTTGGGTCCTGAAGGGTGATAAAGAGCAAAACTACAGACAATTGGGAGAAAGTTGTTTTTTTTTTTTAGTTTTTTTTAATTATTTCTTTACAAGCAGAGAGAGAGATAGAAACACAAACAAAGAGAGAGCATTGACATGCCAGGGCCTCCAGCCACTGCAACCAAATTCCAGATGTATGTGCCACTTTGTTCATCTGACCATATGTGGATACTGGTGAATCCAACCTGGATCATTAAGTTTTGCAGGCAAGTGCCTTAACCACTGAGCAATCTTTCTGGTCACTTTTTAAACTTCATTTTCATTCACAAGCTGTATACATGTATATAATGTATTTTCATCAAAGTGCCCTCCCATTCCCTTCTTCTTTAATTTGTATTGAATACTTTTCTGTATGAACATAACATATTACATATTGGTCATCTTCCCATCAGGTGACATTCTTACGTTCCCTCTCCCTTACCCCCATTCCACTGAGGGTCATCCTCAGTGGGGTTATCAGTATTCACTGTGGTTTCAAGAATGCACCACTCAGTATCCGTAGAAGAGAGGGGAAAATACCGCTTAGCACAACGTCCCACCCTGTGGCTCTTACTTAAGTTCTTGTCACCTTCTCTTTCACAGTGGTCCCTGAGCCTTGGAGGGCATGTTATAAGTCTCCTTTAGTGTTGAGATCTTGGCAGCCTCTGGTTCTCTGCTTTGATGAGTTTTGAGAGTCCTTGGTATCTAACACCATCTCCCTGGAGGAGGTTCTCAGGCTAGCAGTGAAAGCAGCAGTCAGTATTCAGTCAGGAGGGAAGCTTTCTGAGCAAAGACTGGGGTTGGCTTCATAAGCCATGTTTGGAAACACCTGGTAGAACAGCTCGGCTAGAAGGCTCAGGAAGGGAAGTGCTTGAAAATAATCAGAGCATTTTTCTAGAAGCAGTTCTACTTCCTTAGTTTCCGGTTAAGACATAGCCCTGAGTGGGGTGAAAAGAACCACTGCAGGACTAGAAAGCTGGCTTAGCAGTTAAGCTATTTGCCTGGAAAAGGTTTGATTTCCCCGGTGCCCATGTAAATCAGATGCACAAGGTGACACATGCGTCCGGAGTTTGTTTGCAATGGCTGGAGGCCCTGGTACACCCATTCTCTCTCTGTGTCTTTCTCTTTCTCTCTTCCCTTTCTGTCTCTCTCATAAATAAATAAAGAAACAAACAAATAAAATAACCCCTGTCTAGCTATGGAAAGTAGCCTCTTGTGACCCTGAACAAGCAAAAACAGTTATCTGGAGCCTTCAGCCGGACTCTGGTCATGGCAATGAAGCCAGACTAGAGACCTTTGCTGACCCATCAGCACCCTCTGGGCTCACTGCTAGGGAGGATGCGTTGTACACACTGAGAAAGAACAGCACTCCATCCATTCAGCCAAGCCAGCCACAGCCTACTGGCTCTGCTCTGGTCCTCAGTAAAGAGTCCACATACTGCCCTGGTACAAGTAGAAAGCCATCTGTTTTGGTCCCTGAACCCATGAGACTGAGGCATAGGCTAGTTCATGGATGACCGTTTTCATGAGAAAAAAATCATTGTCTCTCCAGCAAGTCACGAAGACAGTCCTCATTGCCATCCGCCCATCTGTGGCACTTGTGTAATTTCAATTGACTTAGAAAGCTGGACGTTGTTTGGGGAGAGGTGGGAGACGGTTGCTCTGTTGTAGTCTCCCTAGGAAACAGGAACGCAGAACTGTCTTTGAGGGTTAACCGAACAAGTCATCTATGTAAAGAGGTGGTATGAAATATCTGTGGAAATAAAAGCTGTTCAGAGGTGCCCATCTCCTCTTGCTGTCAAGTAGACTTCCAGAATGCTCAGTGAGCAGCTGCCTGGCAGGACCCTCAGCTCTGGAAATAACCAAACACAGTGCCATGCCATATATATGTATATGTATATATGTATATATGTACATATATATGTATGTATGTATGTATGTATATATATATATATATATATATATATATATATATATATATATATATATATATATATATATATATGTCTCCATGCACCCAAATGCTGTCTGACAGATGTTTAGACATTTGGGAAATGAAAAATGTTTAAAGATATCCCTGGACAGAAAGACAGACAGAGAGAGAGCGAGCAGGGAGGTGAGATAGAGAGCCTGGGTACCTCATATGAAATTTGGAACTCCAAACCATAGCCCCAAATCCCCTTGAACTGGGTTCCACCGCACCTCCTCGCCTTGCTCCTTGGCGTCGGTTTCCCAGGCCACGCCCCCATGTGAAGGTTTGAATATTTTCTCAGTAAGGACTTTAATTAAACTTGGCCTTTGGGGAATTAAGGGAGTTAGTGTGTCTTTCCAATCTGCTGGTACTTCCACGTAAAAATAAACTCGGTGGAAACATGAATTCAAGCGTGTATCTGTTGGTCGTGTCTCCTGGGGAGGAAGCACGCCCCCGAGTCTGGTATGCATGCGCCCCTTCCGGATGCGATGCCGGGGCTAAGCGTGCTAGGAGTCTTCCCGACGCGGAGACGACGAGTTAGGAGCGCACCTTGGTGGTGTGGACGGGGCACCAGGTTTGCCCTGGGAGGACTCCTTCAAACGGTGCCTGCTCACTGAGCTCTGTGCTGAGAAAAGAGGCCTCTAGGAGTTAGCTCTCCAGGACAGGAAGGTAAGGACAGTAGCTATAACAGAAGGGAGAGGTGAGGAAAGGCTCACCTCAGTGAGCAAAGGAAGCCTTCCTGGAAGGGAGGATTTCATAAAACCTGGATAAATGGAGATAAGAAGGAAGGCACTGGGAGCAGCGCAGGTACCCCGGGCAGAAGCTTGGGGATATAAAGCTTGGAGCAGGCTCTGGGAGCAGTATACTGTGGTTTGACCAGAGACTAGAGAAGAGTAGAAACAAAGTTGAAAAATCAGCTTTTTAAAAAAAAAAAAAATTTTTTTTTAATTTTTGGAGAGAGCTGGAGTACCAGGGCCTCAGCCACTGAAATCAAACTCCGGATGCTTGCGCCACCTAGTGGGCATGTGCAACCTTGTGCTTGCCTCACCTTTGTGCATCTGGCTAACGTGGGATCTGGAGAGTTGAACCTGGGTCCTTAGGCTTTGCAGGCAAGCACCTGAACTGCTAAGCCACCTCTCCAGCCCAAATCGGCTGTTTTTTTTTTTTTTTTTTTTTTTAACTCTGCTTACAGGTTCCCTGAACAAGCTATGATTTGATGTGCTCTCCACCCAAAACTCCCTATGTCCATCTTCCCTGACATCAATTCAGCAAAGGGAAGAAGTAAGGGGACTGTGGAGAAGAATGGGGAGAAGTAGCTGGAGGGTTCGTAGCAGCAGCAGTAACACCAGTGCCCACCTTCAGTACTGGCTAAGCACCAGGCCATGTGCGGAGTACCCGACGTGACTTTTCTTCTGCCTTGCGGCACAAAGCCCAGAGAAGCACACATCGAGGAAACGGCAGGCCTGGGATTTGAAACGGTGGTCCCTCCTTAGCATCTGCACACTTACCTGTCCTAGGCCCACAGAGAGGAGCAGTTTTCAGGACAAGCCACCAATGGAAGAAAAGCAATTAAATTTTCCGTGGACTCTAAGGAATGCAGAAATAGGAAAAGGGTTTTCACAAAATACTATGCAATATAACATGTTTGTGTACATATACTACACAATAGTATTATAGTTCTCTATGACAGCATACTATACAATAATAAATAAAACCTACAATAGTACATTTCACAAAACAGAAGGGATCCTGAGAAACAGCATTAAGAGTACTCACTGATACTTCATGTTTAACTGAGCATGTAATGTTAAATCCTTCACCCATCACAGAGGGCTTGCTTAGGAATTGGTGGGGTGTTACTGCTAAGCCTCACTGTACTTGCATAGTCCTGAAGTCTTCGTGGTCAAGGGTTAGTACTCCACCCTGAGCCTCCCAGTGCTGAGCACAGCATCTACTAAGGAGAGTGGCTGGGGAAAGGCTTGTGAAATGAATAAACGAGCCAACATTCCCAACTAGTCTATCTAACTTTTCCATCTCTTTCCCTCCCAACTTCCACGACTCGTCAATATTTACCAAAACTTGCTTCTCCCGTATGGAAGAGAACAGGGACACCACGTTATCTAGTCCTATCCAATGTTCCAAACAGGAGCTAGTACCTGGTTACTCTGATTTATATCAACCATTCACCCTGAGAACGGCCACTTGATGGCCGGTGCAGCGGGCGTCTGTCTCCTTTTGTCTATGCAGTTTCTAGCAGAAAAGATTTTTATAATCAAATCTTGGTGAGGAATGAAGGGGAAAAGATCTTGCCCACAGTAACACCAGGCATTAGTAACGTTTTTGATGGTGTATCTATATGAAAGAAGTTATTTTCTCCACAAGCATTGAATTCACGAAAATTTTCTCTAGCTAAGTAATTCTCCAGCTTATCAAATCATGCCTAGCCACATCTCATTACTGTGTAAATGAGGCCTTAGGATCAGAAAGGAAAAATCTATCCATAAGGGATGTGGAAATCACACAGCCTCATCAAAACCCTCTTTCCTTCCAGGAAGAAAAAAAAAAGGCAAACCCAAATTTAACAGCTCTTAAGGTGGGGAGGGGAGAGACTGTTTCAGGCTCAGCAGCCTGCATTGCTCCTCATGGGCAGAAGTGCTCTGAAATTAGTAGAGGATGTCTACTGAACAGGTCTGATTAAGACCCTCGCCATCCCAGCAGAGAATAACTAGCTTGGAGTTAATAGCCTCAGTTAATCAATCTCCACCTTAAGAGGATGAGCCCAGAGGAACAGGATTGAGAAAGACTGCCTTAAGGCCTGCTTAGGTTACTGGGCCTTTCTAAGCCCCACGTGTGCCTATCAGGACACTGTTCAATAAAATGTCTGTTGAGACAGAAGGAATGCCAGGAGTAAGAACAAGAAGATGGGTTAGGGATTAGGAGGGAAGAAAGAAGAGAAAGAAGGGAGAAAAAAAAAAGGCGGAAGAACAGGAGAGCTATTGGCTTGTTTTTATTTTCCTATTTCTTACTATCTGGCAAGCCCTGTGGTCTTTAAATACTGGCACATTATTCCTCATGACTAGATGTGCTTCAGGGACAAAGACAGCAAAGCATGGACTGAGCCAAGACTGACCCAATAACATCTAACCAACATAAGGCAGGACCAGGATTTGAACCCAGGCACACTCACAGAAAGCCATCTACATAGCTACCAACCATGGGAAAAGCAAGAGAGCCTTTAAACCCTGTCATATATCTGGGTCATAATACAGCCCTAACAATACTTAATCATTAAGGAATTTTTGCATCTCCTCCACAAGTATTTGAAAAAAAAAAAATCTGGCATTTTCTAATGAATGAATATGAGCCAGAAAAAGAGAGAAGGGAATGATTTTCTTTGGACTATTGCAGTAGTAGCCCATAGGCTAATTAAAATCAAAGTAGGAGGCTCAGTGGTAAAAAGCCCTTGCTTGCAAAGCCTTCCTACCTGGGTTCAGTTCCACCTAAAGCTGGATGGGAATTCATTTACAGTGGCAAGATGCCCTGAAGTGCACACACACACACACACACACACACACACACACACGTCATTTTTTTAAATCGTTTTAAATTAATAAGTAAAATCTAAGCAAAGGTCAAGGTTTAGCACATGTGCCCCAGTGTCCTCATAAACCAATATTAAAGGCGGAACATGTCAGCAGTAGCTGGAAGGGACAAGTTTAGGTGAGACATCAGCAGAAGCGGGGTTTGAGTACAAATTGTGTATGAACCACAGTGACTAGTGAAAATGGGCTGCCAGAGTAATAGACCAAGAACCAAGAACCACATGAATTCTGCTCTTTCCAGATTCTTGGGATTGTTTACAAGGTTACCTTAATCTCACAATCTCCTTTCCACTTAAAGAATTTTTGCCGCAGAGTCCTTCCTGCCCTCACAATTCAACCTCTCTTAGCTCTCTCCATCACACATTTATTAAGCAATCCATCCAGTTAGGATGTAGCCTGATTTATTCTCTCTTGCAAAGTGACTCAGCCCCATGTAAATCCACATTAACACGTTCTGCACTCCAGCCTGTACAAATCCCCAGTTTTAAAGAACAGAAATCATGTCACTGGGAAAATCTCTTTCCTCCAAGTAGTTGCCTAAAATTATGTCATGCTCACAGCCAGAATGGCTTGAGCTGGAAGGGTATGTGCAAAGGTCTTAAGTTAGTATCTTTGGATCATTCCATCCTTTCATGAACTCAGTGCCAAACAAATTCCCCAAGACAATGCCAATTTTCCATGTATCACTCTAGGCTGGCTGGCCTCTCCTTCCATCCATTCCTCCCTGACCTTGCTTTTGAATGGCCTCCTTTGACTCTGAATTCATCTTGCCTTTGGTCCTTTCATTCATTTCTCTCTTCCTCCTTGAAGCAGGAATGATTTTTTTTTTTTTTTCCTGTGCTTCAGATCGCAGAGGGAAAAAAAAAAATGCTTTGATACACAATGGGCTACACGTCATGAAGTTGTTTTCCAAGGCTGCCCTGCCCACAAATACAGAAAAGAGCCCATGAGAAGGAAGTATCTGTCCATTTGGGCTTTGGCTCCTCCCAGCTGCTGTCTGCTTTCTGAGAGCATATCAAAGACCTGTCTGCAGATGGGCTGCTCTCAGACGGGGCAACAAACGTACCTGTGGAAACTAGCAAACATATACTCAAGAGAAGACAGAATCTCAGAGGAGCCCCTTTCTTTTAGTTAAGACCACTGGCTTCCTCGCAGGCAGGTGAGGGAGAATCTCTCAGAACCTTACCTCCCACCCACATGCTATTACCCAATCTCTTGTGCTGACGTGCTTTCAAAACAGGGAACACAGGGCTGGAGAGATGGCTTAGCGGTCAAGCGCTTGCCTGTGAAGCCTGAGGACACTGGTTCGAGGCTCGGTTCCCCAGGTCCCACGTTAGCCAGATGCCCAAGGGGGCGCACGCGTCTGAAGTTCATTTGCAGTGGCTGGAGGCCCTGGCATGCCCATTCTCTCTCTCTCTATTTATCTGCCTTTCTTGCTCTGTCTGTTGCTCTCAAACAAATAAATTAAAAATGAACAAAATAGAAATCACAGACGAGGCTCCCCATAGACCAAGAACCTAGTGATGCCAAGTATAGCATGAGCCTCTGATGGCAGCTGGAGTGAGGCGAGTCAAGGAGTCATGTTCTAGTACTTCGTGGGTTACGTCCCTCCTTCCAAAGATGACTGCTAGAAATGATACTCTCCATGTTCAACTGCTATTCTACTCTAGGACCCTGCTAGAACTAAACCTGAGACTTCTTTGTTTGTTAAACCCTTTATTGACAACCCCTATGCATATAGACAATATACCATGAACATCACCCTCTCCCACTACCCTCCCTTATCTCCTCCTCTATTCTTCTTCCACTTCTTCCCTTCCTCTAGCCAACTAGACTCTCATATTTTTAAAATAATTTTTTGTTTATTTTCATTTATTTATTTCAGAGCAGCAGACAGAGAGAGAAAGAGGCAGATAGAGAGAATGGGCACACCAGGGCCTCCAGCCACTGCAAATGAACTCCAGATGCGTTCGCCCCCTTGTGCATCTGGCTAACGTGGGACCTGGGGAACCGAGCCTCGAACCGGGGTCCTTAGGCTTCACAGGCAAGCGCTGAACCACTAAGCCATCTCTCCAGCCCCTAGCCTCTCATATTTTGATGTCACCCTTTTGCCCTCTTATTCTCCTATGATGCAGAATTGGCAGAGGTAATATCAGCCACCATGGGGTCATGAATACCAAGGCCTCTTTGTGTCTGGAAGACAGGATTCACCCCTCCCCCGTCTTTGGCTTTTACATTTTTTTTCTGCTGCCTCTTCCCCCAATGGTCCCTGAGCCTTGGAGGGTGGAGCAGAGATGTCTCTCTCAGTGCTGAACACTCTACTATCTTTTCTCAGCTCTTTGATGGGTTTTGAGTCACCCCAGTGATCAGCTTCATCTGAGAAAAGAAATTTCTCTAACCAAAAGTGAGGGTGGCATTAATAGATGGACATAAGCATAGTATTTAGAAGGCAGTTTTGGTGGGCACAATGTAGTTAGTCAGACAATAGGAGTAGTTTCCCCTTTGGGGCTTATGACCTCTCCCCACAAGCCACAGGCTTTTTATTAGGAAGCAGGAATTCCCTCCCAGGGAGCAGGCCTAGGGTCCAATTAGAGAGCAGTTGGTTTTCCCCATAACAGATATGCCACCATTGCACCAACTTGCACATTTGGCCTGGTTGTAAAGCTTGCAGGGTCCACTGCTGATTAAGACCATTGATGACTTGTCCTCCCCCAACAGTCTACAAAGAACTTTACAGCACTCTGACAGCTAGTCACCAGAGAGAAGCCTTCCAGTTCAGCTCCAGCTCGATTTCTCAGTGACCTGCAGCCCAAGCATGTAGTTAGACCTGAGAACTGAAGCACCTGCCTGATTTTCTGTTGTTTGCCCTCTTTTGTCATGGCAAGGAAGGGGTCAGGATAGCCCATCAGCTGCTGGCCTAGGGGTTCCTCTCTATATCAAGGGACAATCCTTTGTGCCTTGTGTTAGAAAGACCACAGTAGTTGCTAGGAATTCAATAGTGCTACAAGAAAAAAAAAAAAAAATCCTGTCTGCATCTAATACTCAAGTCACAGTATCAGCAGGGGCCGCAGAAACACATAAACTTTTGTCAGCTTCCTTGCCAGTCATGTGCCTCCACGGTGAGTTCCTGAATATTAGAAATAAGAACACGTTGTCACCCGCGTTGAGAAATTTTAAATAGCTCTATTTATATTGTATTCATAATGAAAAGGAGACATTTCCTATTCCCCAGGGGTCATTGCACACGTTCCCTTCACCCAGAGAGGCAAATGAGTGGAACGTGAGCACGTAATGCTTTCGGGTTAGCAGATGAAATGTCTGCCCAGACTATCTGTTCTAGGCTGTGGATCCCAGCAATACTCTTGGGGGACTTGGGTGTCCTGAGCGGGGCCCAAGAACAGCTTGACAAAAGCAAGCAATGCCTTCCTTCTTGTACAAGAGAAAAGTTCTAATGTATAATTCCCTGAATTTTTTTAATTTAAATTTTTTTTGTTTATTTATTAATTTGAGAGCAACAGACAGAGAGAGAAAGTGGCAGATAGAAAGAAAGAATGGGTATGTCAGGGCTTCCAGCCACTGCAAACGAACTCCTGACGTGTGCGCCCCCTTGTGCATCTGGCTAATGTGGGTCCTGGGGAACTGAGCCTCGAACCGGGGTCCTTAGGCTTTACAGGCAAGCGCTTAACCGCTAAACCATCTCTCCAGCCCTAATTCCCTGAAATTTAAATTTATTCCCACTTTTTTTTTTTTTTTTTTGCTTAAATATTGCTATTTTCAATCTCCCCTGCATAGGACCTGGGGCCAACTAAATAAAGTGCTACTTAGCAACTATTATTTGCAGAAATGGGATGTTTTGGTTGTAGCAACTCAAGCCAATGGGTTTGATCAAGTCGAGCAAGGAAGATTTTGTCTGCAAAGATGTCTCACGGTATTTGAGCCAAGGAACAGTGTCCCAACGAGGATCAGACCCTGTCTCTACTTTGGCCTCTGTACATCTGCTTTCTCCTTTTTTTCTCTGTAACTAGCTTGTCTGATTGATAAATTCGCACCGTAGTAGAAGAGAGATGCCCAGGTCTCCTGAGGTTAGACCGGAATGATGCACTAGATAGAGTACATCTCACTAAAGCCCCGCAGACTTGGGAAAGAAATCTCATGGGTACAGTTCAGGTCACGGTCCCACCCCTGGTTCAAAATCGATATCCAGTGGAGATGAGACCACACAATAAGAAATAGCCATAGGAAGGCTGGAGAGATGGCTTAGCGGTTAAGCGCTCGCCTGTGAAGCCTATGGACCCCGGTTCGAGGCTCGGTTCCCCAGGTCCCACGTTAGCCAGATGCACAAGGGGGCGCATGCATCTGGAGTTCGTTTGCAGTGGCTGGAAGCCCTGGCATGCCCATTCTCTCTCTCTCCTCCTCTGTCTTTCTCTCTGTGTCTGTCGCTCTCAAATAAATAAATAAAAAATGAACAAAAAATATTAAAAAAAAGAAAGAAAGAAATAGCCATAGGAGCTGGGCATGGTGGTGCACACCTCTAATCCCAGCACTCGGGTAGGAGAATCACAGTGAGTTCAAGGCCAGCTTGAGACTACAGAGTGAATTCCAGGTCAGCTTGGGCTACAATGATACCCTACCTAGAAGGAAAAGAAAGAAAGAAAAAAAGAAAGAAAGAAAGAAAGAGGGAAGGAAGGAAGGAAGGAAGGAAGGAAGGAAGGAAGGAAGGAAGGAAGGAAGGAAGGAAGGAAGGAAGGAAAGAAAGAAAAAATAAATAGCCATGAGAGTGTCATTCTGTGAGGCTGGGAAGATGACAGTGGATAAAAGTGCTTTCTTGCAAAACCTGCCAGCCCAGGTTCAATTACCCATCCACTCATATAAAGCTGGATGCCAAAAATAAAAATAAAAAATAAAAAGGCACCTAAGCCTGGTTTGCAGCAACAAAGGACTATGGCATGCACCTTCACCCTATAGAAACACATACACACACACACACACACACACACAAATGTCACTAACAGGGTCAATTTGTAACTTAGTTCCAGGAGAAGGAGGCAGTGGTGTGTGATGTACCAGAAGAAAGGTCCTGGCTGGAGGGTACAATGTAACAGTGGCACCCAGCTTCACAGACCCAAGCCCAACACTGGTATCCACTGAAGAAACAGTGAGGAGTCATTCTAGCAAGTGCTCTGGAGACAGAGACACTACATGCATTCTATTTTTTTTTTAAGTTTGGTTCTTTTTTTAATTTTTTTTTTATTTATTTGAGAGCAACAGACAGAGAGAGAGGAGGGAGACAGAGAGAGAGAGAATGGGCGGGCCTCCAGCCACTGCAAACAAACTCCAGACGCGTGCGCCCCCTTGTGCATCTGGCTAACGTGGGACCTGGGGAACCGAGCCTCGAACCGGGGTCCTTAGGCTTCACAGGCTAGCGCTTAACCGCTAAGCCATCTCTCCAGCCCCACTACATGCACTCTTCCTTAGACTACAAAGGAAAATAGAAGGGAATTTTTGTATAATCTTTCATTGAATCCTCCCAGACAGTATAATAGCCTGTATTGCAAAGACAAGAGGTTAAGTAGCTTGCCCACAGACACACGGATAGCATATGGCAAAATAAAAAAATGCTGACACAAAATTTTGACCCTGAAAATCATATTAACGGCCCACTCATTCCTCTGTTGACTCCCAAAGAACTCTCTGTGCAGAATTAAGTTCCCCTCATCCAATGAGCAACCCCGGGTGGAGGACATGGATTTACCTAAAAGCTGACTGTCCCTTTCTATACCTGAGACTTCAGGCCCTCATTGTGTAAGGCGTTGATTCAGCCAGTCCTGGGCGGGCTCCGGCCACTGCACCAAGCGCCCAGCATCCCCGAGGCAGAAGCCCCACTCGTCCCCGCAGGCACCTGACCCAGCTGCTCAGACTCCAAGGCTCAGGCAGCCCCCCACCCCAGCAGAAAACAGGGCGCTTCCACCTGTGTACTGTTCCAGTGTGACGGATGCCATTTTCCTGTTTGCGTTTTGTTTTTGTTTTGTTTTTGTTTTGTTTTGTTTTGTTTTTACAGTTCGTTGCTCATCCTAACTGTCAGCAGCAACTGCTTACCCTGTGGTATGAGAACCTCTCAGGCTTACGTCAACAGTCTATCGCTGTGAAATTCCTGGCTGTCTTTGGAGTCTCCATAGGCCTCCCTTTTCTCGCCGTAGCCTATTGGATTGCTCCCTGCAGCAAGGTACAGACTGCTTAAGGTGCATGTCGTTTGCGGTGATTTCTTTCTCTTTCCTTAACACAACCTCAAGTCCGTTTGGTTCAGACCAGCAGGACATCTCTCCCCACTGTGGTTTTTAAGTATCACAGTTCATGATGGGTGTATAGCTTAGTGGTGCAAGCACTTACCTAGCATGCCTACGGCTCTGGGCTGATTCTCCACACCAAGAAGAGAGATGAAAAGGCGGAAGGAAGGAAGGAAGGAAGGAAGGAAGGAAGGAAGGAAGGAAGGAAGGAAGGAAGGAAGGAAGGAAGGGGGGAAGGAAGAAAGGGAGGGAGGAAGGAAGGGAAAAAAGAAAGAAAAGACTTAATGAGATATCTAGCAAAACTACAAAACCACATAAAGGGTTGAATTTTAAGACTTATTTTTAAAAGACAGATAGAGGGAGAGTGGGGGGGCAGGGTTTATAAAATGGGATATTTTGAACATGCGAGGTATAATCTGAATGGATCAGAATCAATAAGAATGTGGCACTTTTCTCTAGCAATTAGGCTATGAGCTAAGCATGACCTCCAAATTCAGAATTAGAATCATGCTGTAGTAGTAACCAACACTTCTTAAATTGCTCAGTTACTCCTTCAATCACATTATAACATACACGCTCCATGAAGTAGGTTCAGAAATAAGAACTAGCTAAAAGGCTGAGTATCAAACATCTCATCTCATGCCAGGGCACCGAAGACCCACTGTGACACCCCCTCATTCCCCATGCCTCCACATGAGGTTTATAACCACACAGGTGACTAAGCAACAAGAAGGGAAAATGTAAAAGAAGCCAAGTTCAAAGAACGCAGGACTGCATTTCTACCTAGGAAGGAATACCATGTGAGCCCTGGTGCCCGGAGAAATGGAAGCTGCAGGGGCCAGGCAGGGTTGCTGGCCTGTTCCATCTCCCCCCCCACACACCCTCACAGACAAGCCCAGACCCCTGGGCCAAGGCCAAGAAAGCACCAGCACTTGAGCTTCAAGCAGCAGTTAGTACCTAGAAGACCAAACCAGCAAGAAATTTCGTGTTTCATGGGGTTAAGACTATCTCGAAAGGTTCCAGAACTGCATTTGCCTAGTGATATGTAGCATAAGTAATCAATTCAACTGAAGGAAAAAAAAACACGCCTATAGGAAAACTGATTCCATAGAAAATTTAATTAGCTAATGTAGTTAATAAAAGTGTCACCATTGGGTTGACCCTCCTGTCAAATCCATTTATAGAGAATTCAGGCCAACAATGAGAGGGCTCTAGAATTTAGGCTGCTGTCAAGGCCACCAAATCAGCCAGGTATTAAACTGTCACTGAAAGTGACAGGTCCCAGAGAGAAGTAGACCTTGAGCTTCTGTGTCCGTAATGTGGCGATAAAACTAAAAGCCCTGGGCTGGAGAGATGGCTTAGCGGTTAAGCGCTTGCCTGTGAAGCCTAAGGACCCCGGTTCGAGGCTCGGTTCCCCAGGTCCCACGTTAGCCAGATGCACAAGGGGGCGCACACGTCTGGAGTTCGTTTGCAGAGGCTGGAAGCCCTGGCGCGCCCATTCTCTCTCTCTCCCTCTATCTGTCTTTCTCTCTGTGTCTGTCACTCTCAAATAAATAAATAAATAAAAATTTAAAAAAAAAACTAAAAGCCCTAATTTTGATTATTTACAGTGCACAACCTTAATATATAGTGAGATTTTTGTTTCTAAGGTAGTCTCATGCCACGGACTTCGAAGTCAAAATTCTCCAAATAATAAATATGCAAACAAGACAAGTTTCTTCTGTCCCTTATTATGAGCGAAAAATGTCAAGACAATGAAAATAGAGTAACTGGGAATGGGAGGTGGCTCAGTGGTTACATGTGCTTGCCTATTGAGTATGAGGACCTCTCGGGCTGGAGACCACCCCGTTAAGCCACTTGAAAAGCTGGCTGTGACCGTGAACATGGGGAGGGAGGACCAGAGCTCACGGGGGCCTACTGACAGACAGCAGCAGCTCGGGGTGGAGGGAGAGACCCACACCTCAGGGTAACACAAGAATGAGCGGCAAGAGAGTCACATGTGATGTTCTCCTCTGGCCTCCACAAGCACATGCATGAAGCACAAGCATCTGTACACGCATGCATACACTACACACACACACACACACACACACACACACACACACACACACACACAAATACAAAATTTTAAATTTTGTGTTGGCTGGAGACATGGCTCAGCAGTTAAGGTGGTTTGCCTGTGAAGCCTAAAGACCCAGGTTCTGCTTCCCAATAGCTACGTGAGCCAGATGTACAGGATAGCACATGTGTCTGGAGTTTGTTTGCAGTGGCTAAAGGTCCTGGCATGCCTATCCTCTCCCTCCCTCTCTCTCTCTCTCTCTCTCTGTCTCTCATAAGCACATATAAAATAATTTTTAAATATTAAAAAAATTAAAAACAGGCTTGGCATGGTGGCACACATCTTTAATCCCAGCACTCTGCAGGCAGGATCACTATGAGCTCAAGGCCAGCCTGAGACTACATAGTGAATTCCAGGTCAGCCTGGGCTAGAGAGAGACGCTACCCTGCAAAACCAAAGGAAAGCCGGGCATGGTGGCACACGCCTTTAATCCCAGCACTCGGGAGGCAGAAGTAGGAGGATCGCCAAGAGTTCAAGGCCACCCTGAGACTACAAGTTAATTCTAGGTCAGCCTGGATCAGAGTGAGACCCTACCTCGAAAAAAAAAAAAAAAAAACAAAGGAAAGGAAAGAGAGAGAGAGGGAGAGGTCACCAGACTTAGGGTTGGGTTGGAGCTGGTCACTGGCTTCAGGCACATGTCTTGATGGTGCCATTATCTAGTGTGTAGGGAAAGTTGAATCCTTCCCTGCACACAGAGTCTGTATCTATGAGGACACTTGCTTTTTCTCCCTCTCTCTTTCTCCCTCTCTCTCTCTTTCTGAGCCTCAAGAATAATTCTAGGATGCTCAGTTACTAAAATAACATCACTGGGGAGAAAGTGCTGCCAGTCCTTACTATTGCTAAATGTGGCAGCTTCCAGGGACCTGGGACCAGCCAACACCAGCACCATGGATATGCCCATCAGCACGGTGCCACAGGGAAAGATTCAGACATGCCAGTGCCAGTTGATAATTTATTTTACATTTGTAGTAGGCCTGAAAAGAATCTTGGCAAATGTGTTGTCAACCAATAACTATGTGTGGTTATCAGAAGGGTATCCTAGGATTCCTTGGACCTAGTAAACCCAGCAAGCTAAGAAGCAAGACACAGGGGTCAGACCAAAAGCAATATCCTAGAACATTCTGGAAGAAATTACTGCAAGAAAAACATAGCCCTTAGGAGTGCTGCAGACCAGTGTTTCAGGGATACGATGTGGCCATTGCATTCATAACCTCACAGCAGCTATCATGACCTGGACAGTGTTGGACCCATCAACATTCTTAATATGGGTGGTAGGGGAAAGTATGAGCTGCCATCGCTCCCTGGGGAGTTCTTGACCATTAACGGTTGGGGAGAGGGAGGCATTTTCTTCAGTGGTGCAGCCACTGGTTAAGTTGCATGTGCTCTGGTAAATAACACCTCCATCCATGCTCATGCAGGCAATTGTACTTAAGCTCAGTGGCTCTCATAGAGAGAGAAGAAAGAATCAAACTGTAAGAGGGACAACTTGGGAAAGGGTGGAAATGGAGGAGGTAATGGGAGGAGATTATATTCAGAAAGCATCATATACAAGTATCAAAAAATTGTTAAAAATAAAACTTGGGTGCTGGAGAGATGGCTCAGCAGTTAAGGTGCTTGCCTGCAAACCCTAAGGACCTGGGTTTGATTCCCCAGTACCAAACCCAGGAGTTTGTTTGAAGTGGCTAGAGGCCCTGGCGCCCCCATTCTCGCAATCTATCTTCCGCTCCCTCCCTCTCTCTCTCTCTCTCTCTCTCTCTCTCTCTCTCTCTCTCTCTCTCTCTCTCTCTTTCAAATCAATAAAATATTTAAATAAATAAATACAATAAAATTTGTTAAAAATTAGTCCTTGACTGAGCCTTCCTCTTCTCTGTTCAGACACTTGTTGGCTAACATTTGATGCTCCCAGAACTTATAGTAAGACCGAGAAAGTAAAAGCACATCACTTCTATGCCCTTATTAAGAGTCCAGGGCTACACTCAATGCAGTGGGGGTATGCCCCTAGCAGACTGGTAAATCTCAGTCTAGTGCATGAGATAATACCACTCGTGGCAGGGAAGATTTCTGCATTAAAGAGTTTGTCAAAGTTGCTAAAGCACAGATAAAGATATTTTTAGTCCTTCCTTTCACCATTTAGAAAAGAGCTTTTCAAGTTTGGCAGAGAAGTGACTGGGAATTACAGAGAGGTCAAATCTGTCATGTGACAAAATCAGTACTTTCTCCGTGTTCCTGATGTACAGGATGCCACATGCTCTCAAGAGGACACCATGGAGAAAACTGTTAAAATGTTGACCTTCCTCCTGCCAATGAGTTCACTGCTGTCTTTATATCTATCTCTGCTATTTCATGAAAAATACAATGCCACTCCAGAGATTACATGTTCAAATGACATTACTTCATGGCCATCTAAGATATTAGACCTATGTATTGTTTGATAAATGTCTTCGTAAAATGCCAGGCTTCGTCAACTGGCTAGTGTCCGTCCATGTAGTAAATGTTGGGAGTTCTGTTTCCAGCCTAATGGTGCACTTGCTTCCTGACAGCTGCTGTCCTAATTTAGCAACTAGTAGGAACACTGAAATTTTATTTGATTAGCCTGCCAAGATGAACTCGTTATGAATTTCCTATTGAATTCCTAAGGCTACCGATTCTATTTTTACAGTTAAAGTTTCTCAGGGTCCCTAAGAAAGACAGTTAGATAAGGAGATGATAGAGCTGGGGTTATCAATAAGCATTCAGCTGACAGATAGGTTGGTTGAAGGGCATAACCAACTTATAGGTGTTTCTGAATGGTGATGAGCTCAGCCATGGAGCCTGTGACGGGTCTGTCAGAGTAAAGACAAAATGAGTCACAATTTTGTTCATTGTTCTCTGTCGTCAGCAATATGTTTGTACCCAGGCCAGTGGGGGGCCAGCGAGTTGTTAAACACAGAAGCATACCCTTAGGTCTTTCCCTGGCATCTCTATCATCTCTATAGGGCATCCAATGCCAACGAGGCTTCAATGCCTGCTTCTCACCCTTCTGTTCCTTCTGATTTATTATCTACATGGCTTGGCTGTTCAAATCTCAGAGCTGGGGCTGGAAAGGTGGCTCAGTAGTTAAAGTGTTTACCTGCAAAGCCCAATGAGTCAGGATCAATTTCCCAGTGCCCACATAAAGCCAGATGCCAAAGTAGTTGATAAATCTCGAGTTCATTTGCAGTGACTGGAAGCCCTGGTGTGCCCATTCTCTCCCTCTTCTCTTCTCTTCTCTTCTCTTCTCTTCTCTTCTCTTCTCTTCTCTCTCTCTTTCAAATAAATATATAAAGAACTTTAAAAAAAAAAATCTCAAAGCTGAAAGGTAACAATCACCCTTAAGGAGCCAGACAGTGTGTCAGCAGCAGTTAGGAAGGCGTAGAATCCAACTGTAAAAGTGGGAGAGAAGCTAAGTTCTCCATTACCTGTTAACCTTCACTGTTCAGCTCTCCCTAAAATTAGCCCCAGAAATTGAGCAGGAAAAGCCATAAATACCTTTAGAGTCTAAAGTAATATCTTCATATTGTACCATTATTCAATGCCCTCCGCTGCCTAACTTCTGCTTGGGATAATAATATCAAAGTCTTAGTCACGATTCCTCTCCACTGTCCCAAACAAGTTCATCTACTGGGGAAAACATAAGCCAGGAAACATCTTTTGGTGATTTCTACTATGTGTTACCAAAGTTTATGGCTAGAAACAGGAGTCCTCAATCCATACAGTGCAGGTCCCAACCAGAAGAGGACAGTAGCTCCAAAGGCTTCGATTTCCCCCACATTTTTCTCTATCAAAGAGACAGACACACTAGATTGCTGAGAACAATAAGTTTTGAATTCCTCCATGGAGAGAAAATGTGTGTCAGGAAATAGAACACCAATGCTGTTGCCTTTCCAATAGTTCTGCCCCCACCACACACACACACGTCCACTTTGCTGGGATAGGACTGAAGAGAGCTAGAAGCTGCACACCTTGCTGCTAAGTGGTTTTCACCCTGCAGTGCTGCTCCCCAGTTTCTAACCTATGTCCCTGTCCACTAGGAAAACAACGACTCTGAACAGAAAGGCCAACGGTTCTACCTTGTTTGATGTCCGTCATCCCTAGTGTACAGTTCTATGTAACACAGCTGGTACTCCAAACAGGCTCGTGGCGTAAATCCACAGAGATGCCTGTGGGTCCGCCTTGACGAATCTCTTTTAAGAGTGAGTCTCTTAAGTTTACCCACAGGTAAACACAGGTACTGAGTCTTCTTATGAACCAGGAACCAGTCTAATCTTCTATGGATATTACATCATTCATTGTTTATATCAACACCAAGCATGGCTTAATATTTTCTCCCCCACT
Source organism: Jaculus jaculus (assembly GCF_020740685.1). Taxonomy (NCBI): domain Eukaryota; kingdom Metazoa; phylum Chordata; class Mammalia; order Rodentia; family Dipodidae; genus Jaculus; species Jaculus jaculus. The sequence goes on along the minus strand of NC_059107.1, from coordinate 34,223,439 downwards.
TTATAGAAGAAGCTGAGATACTAAGCGATTAAATTACACCAAAACTGCCAAGTTGTGATGAAAACCTAGAGCCTGTAGCTCCAGAGATTAGCTCATAGTCACTACACACATGCACACACAGCTGTCTAGTTACATAAAGAGTATTACAGGGGGCTGGAGAGATGACTTAGTGGTTAAGCGCTCGCCTGTGAAGCCTATGGACCCCGGTTCGAGGCTCGGTTCCCCAGGTCCCACATTAGCCAGATGCATAAGGGGGCGCACACATCTGGAGTTCGTTTGCAGTGGCTGGAAGCCCTGACGTGCCCATTCTCTCTCTCTCCCTCTATCTGTCTTTCTCTCTGTGTCTGTCGCTCTCAAACAAATAAATAAAAAATGAACAAAAAAATATTTTAGAAAAAGAGTATTACAGGGAGGCAGAGATAGGAGGATCACCATGGGTTCGAGGCCACCCTGAGACTCCATAGTGAATCCCAGGTCAGCCTGGGCTAGAGTGAGACCCTACCTCGTAAAACAAAAACAAAAGAAAAAGAGAATTACAACCTTCAAGGCTTACTGTATACCTCTTAGCTACTGACCAAATGACTTTAAAACAGTCTTGACTCAGATTTTTAGAGCTGTCAAGGCTTTGCTAGAAAAGACAAATCAAAACTTCCTTAGGACAAACTTTCCCTTCCTTTTCTTTCATTAGAATCCCTACTGTGGATCATCAGGGAGATAGCTCGGCAGCTAAAGTCCTCACCATGCAAGCACGAATACCTGAGTTCAAATCCTCAGACCCCACGTAAAAAACTGGAGGCTGTGGTGGACTTCTATAACCCTAGTACTCTACAGAGAGACGGGAGGCAGAGATGGGAGAATTTCCTAGAAGCTCACAGACCAGTTAGTCTGGCCAATACAGCATGAAGCAGTAAACGAGAGATCCTGGCCCAAAACAAAAGGGAAGGCAAGGACCAACACCTGAAAGAAAGCTGCCCTCTGACCCCTACACGTGCACTGTGGAACGTGCACACCTACACACACGGACATACATGTGCACCAAAAACAAAGGAGCCCTACCCTCTAGATGCCATTGTTGCTCAACATGCGTTTCACACTGAACATCCCACATAGAGACACCTACGTGAGGAGCTCCCCTCATCATTAAAGGGAAGGTTCCTGAGCTCTAAGTTAGACTATATTTGTGTGTTTTGATTTCATTTCTACATCAAGGTCTCCTTCCCACACCAGCCTAGGACTTGCTCTTGAGCTCTGGCTGCTCTTATAGTCCTGATCCTCATATCTTAACCATTTAAGTGCTAGGAGTGCAGGTATGAACCACCTTGCTGCCTAGTTTAGACATATTAAGAACTTGAGAGGGAATGGTCAGGAATTTGACACCAATTTATCCCAGGTTTCTCTAAAACTTGAGAACCACCAGATCTGTAAAATGTGCTTGTTTCCTTGAGGATGTTTCTGGTGTGTCTCTGATCAGCTTTTCAGTTTGTAAACTGAGCCCTTGTCAGAGACTCTTGGCTCCTGGCAGAAAGTGAGGATGGTATCTGCTGAGGGGACCTCTAGATGGACTAGAAGATGGTACTTAGAACATCCTCTGTGTGATCCACTGTGACCATGACCACAGGAGATCTTTGTTGAGATGTGAGGACCGTCAAGAGATCAGGTCCCCAGGAAATGCAAACCCTTGTGCTTATGGTGGTCCTCACCCCTGAGGGATGCTTTAGCTGCTGTCATAGACATGTACGTCTAAAGATAAAAACAAGTGTACCCGTGGAATTTGGGATGAGCTGAAACCTCAATGCTGCCAGTTTACAGCTCTGGCTATGTTCGTTTGCTGTAGCTAGAGGCCCTGGCGTGACCATTTTCTCCCTCTCTCTCTCTCTCTCTCTCATTTATCTATCTCATCTGCCTCTCTCCTTCTCTCTCAAATAAATAAATAAATTTTTAAAACTTAGCTTTTGCCAGGCATGGTAGTACATGCCTTTAATCACAGGCTGAGGTAGGAGAATCGCCATATGTTTGAGGCCATCCTGAAGCTACTGGTCAGCCTGGACTAGAGTAAGACCCTACCTCATAAAAAAAAAAAACAAAAAAGAAGAGACTGACTGAGGTCTCTTGGTCCCCACAATAAGTACCAATAACCCCGCTGAAGACCCTCAGCAAAATTGGAGTCAGGGAGAGGGGGTACATATGCACACCCTTTTATTAAGAATAAATAAAATTTTAAAAATTACCTTGTAAGTAAAATAAGGAATTTCACAAAAGGAAAAGAAAGGAAAGCTTGATATGATATAGCATATCTCTATAATCCCAATACTTAGGACGTGATGTTAGGAGTTTGGGGCCAGCATGGGCTACAGAATGATACCTTGTCTGGAAAGAGAGAAGAAAGGGAGGGAAAAGAAAGAAAGGAAAGAGAGAAAGAGAGAGAGAAAGAAAGGAAGGAAGGAAGGGAGGGAGGAAAGAAGGGAGGGAGGGAGGGAGGGAGGGAGGGAGGGAGGGAGGGAGGGAGGGAGGGAGGGAAGAAAGAAGGAAGGAAGGAAGGAAGGAAGGAAGGAAGGGAGGGAGGGAGGGAGGGAGGGAGGGAGGGAGGGAAGGAAGGAAGGAAGGAAGGAAGGAAGGAAGGAAGGAAGGAAGGAAGGAAGGAAGGAAGGAAGGAAGGAAGGAAGGAAGGAAGGAGGGGAAGAGGGCTAGAAAGATTGCTTGGTGGTTAAAAGACTTGCCTGCAAAGCCTAAGGACCCCTGTTCTACTCTCCAGATCCCACATTAGCCAGATGCACAAAGGTGAGGCAAGTGCAAGGTTTCACATGCCCACTAGGTGGTACAATCTTCTGGAGCTTGACAATTTCAGTGGCTGAGGCCTTAATGTGCCATTCTCTCTCTCTCTCCAAAAAAACATTTTTGGGGAAAAAAAAAAAACCACAGCTGGGATATTTAAAGAAAAAGAGGGAAGAAAGGAGGAAGAAAAAGTCTAGTGAAGTGACTGGCTCTCATCTGACTTTCATCAAAGTTTTACCAGCTGGAAGGATACATTCAAGCCCAGAACAGAAAAATAGCATCAATTTCTAATCTCACTTTTCCTCCCTGTGACCTGCATCAAACAGAAACTGAGACTGGGGTAGCCCTCCAAATCACCACAGGACACTGTCAAGAGTCTTTTAATAATTTGCATTAAATATAGTTATTTTTTCATATTCATCCTCGGCTAGAAATTAATAACCTGGAAGAGGGAACAAAGAGAACATCCATCTCCTACAGCAGGGTCTTCTAGGGACTCCCAGGACCAGCTTAGGCTGACTCACATCCATAGTGAGGGAGTCAGATGCCTCACCTGGGGAAAGATGGGGGAGGGCACCCCATGTCCTCATCTAGAGCTCACAGGTAACTGGCTAGCAATCTTTTAAGAGCTGTGACTATCGTAAAGTGTCTGTCTTTCTCCCAAATTCCTGTGGACCCACTGGAAACACAAGATCTGGCATCCCTTGCCTTCTCCCCAACCTCCCCTCCTCCAGCTTCTCCAATCTCTTCTCTTCCCCACAGTCATGATCTTCCCTTGCCTGACACCAAATCAGACAAGACACAGTGATAAGAAACAATATGATGATGACTTAAGGATGTCTTCTGGCTACATCCCAGGGTCCTTGTTGGAAAAAATAGCTTCCAAATTGCCATTATATTATGCCATTAGCTAAAATGTTTTTAAAATATTCAAACTAGCTATTTGACACTGTTTAAAACAAAATGAGAGGGTTTGAAGGTGTAGCTCAGACAGTAGAATACTTGCCTAGCATGCACAAGGCCCTGGGTCCAATCTCCAGCCAAACAGTCAAATCAAAATGAGATATGGCTTGATTCATGCGTGGCTTAACTTTACTTAATGCATGTGAGTTTTTTTATTTATCGCTACATATAATCTCTGCATTCTGAAATTAGTACATTGTCAAGAATGCTTGGGGATGGTGGAACATACCTTTAACTCAGCACTTGGGTGGTTAAGGTAGAAGGATTGCCATGAGTTCAAGGCCAGCCGGGGGCCTACAGAGTAAGTTCCGGTTCAGCCAGTGAGACCCTGCCTGAGGAAAAATAAAACTAGAAATATTCAAAAGTCAATATATAGTTATATGTAATAAATTCAAACATTACAATACATAGTAATGTTATTTATAATATATTTTATGGGGCTTTGGGTTGTCAGACATCTCTTTACATTTCTAATGTTATTTCTAGAATCATATGATAATAAATATACATGTAAATGCAGGTGACTTTCAACATAATCAGAGATCCTTAACATGTGAATCTTGGTTATAGATTAAAAAAACAAAAATCTACTTTTTATACAATTATGAAATATTATAAAATAATATAGAATTTCAATGAATAGGTTCTATGGCATCAGAATCATAATAAATCATGTTAGACTAATAGCTGGAATTAAAGTTGATGATTGCCACAGTGAAGTCTATTAAAAGAACATTATCAAGCCATCTGATTTACAAATGTTATGTTGAACATAGTCATAATTAGGGAAATTTTACCTTGTTAAACCCCTCTAATCGACCTTCTGTTGGACCAATACCCTTATCTCCTGGGTACCATTTCATTCTAGGACTCCTAAACAAGGTGAAATGTGAACCACATTTAATCACCCAATGGTAATAACTGAATATCTTCCCAGGAGAAAGAGCTGCCCTTTAGAAAAGATTCCCTTCTTGCCTTTCTAATATGCCTGGAAGAGGGGTAAGCTTGGGTGATAAGATTGACAGAGTCTAGAAGGGACCCAAGTAAGTGGCTCAACAGAATTTCAGCAAAGAGTCCATGTACACAGCACCCAGTTTAGTCCCTCAAAGGTCTCAGTGGCCTTTAGATGGAATGTGACCAGACAGAGAAGATGTGGCCAGTATTTGCTCCCAAATAAGACAAACATTTAAGACTTGTGTGGAACAGTCATACAAATTAACAAACCATTAAAAAAACAATCAAATTCTAGAGAAATTAGCAGTTATTTTCTCATTGTTAGGACAAAACAGCCAACCAGAGCAGCTTATGAGAGGAGAAAGGCTTTATTTTACTTTACAGTCTTGCCGGGAAACTTCATCCTCGCAAGGAAAGCATGAAAGGCCTGACTTGGAAGCCTGGATCACATGTCCACAGCAGCAGGAAGGAAGCAGTCCAAATGCACCGAGCTCTGAACACCCAGTGGACTGTACTAATGAACCACAAGACCCACTCTGGGTGACACACCTCCTCCAGCAAGGCTCCACCTCCCAAAGGCTCCACAACTTTCCCATATTGCCACCAGCTGGTGCCAAGCAGTCAAAACACTTGAGTCTATGAGGAACATTTCATTAGAACCACAAGTACTTAACACAGTCTATGTTTTGTAAATGTGCTCTAATACAATTGGGTTTTCTTTTCTTTCTTTCTTTTTTTTTAGCTAGTTTCTCAATACAACTCAGGCAAGCCTAGAATATGTGATTTTCCTGCCTCATCCTTGAATTTTTTTAGGGGCCCTTTATGTCTGGAAAGTAAATAATCCCTAGGTTGAAAATGAATATATATATATATATGAACAAGCAACCCTCATGTCGAATGTTATGGGCACACAGCAAAAGCAATCACTAGCAGGAAGCGTAAAGATTTAAGCAAATGGATCCAAATAAAGGAAAGGGGTAGGCAGCCCCTCTAAGCGCACAGCCTAAGTTAATGGGTGAAACATCAGCAGAGCACCAGGATCTGTTACATCATAACCTCTACTCAGGCATTGTTTTCTCAGATACAAAAAGGGTGAAGCTCACGTCCATGTGACTGGAGGTGTGTGCACAATCAGAAGTAACAGGATAGCAGGTCTCTCCGTTCCTCATTCTTCACTCCTCCCCATAAGACCTCCAAATTGGAAGAAAAAAAAATTGAAATCAGTAGAAATTGATTTAGTTATACAGCATCTCACATGTAAACCCAAGAGAAAATGCCTGGGGGAAGTTTTTGTAGTTTCTATGCAAGATAGAAGATTCACTAGTTAAATTTTGGCTTGATAATAATAATAAATAATATATAATATAATATATATATAATATAATAATAGATAATAATAATAAATAAATCACCATTTTAAAGAGACACTCGTACCTGCCAGTTTTAACATGCCCTGAACACACTTTGTTTCCAGCTAGGACGAACCCTGAGGAGCCCTTTCATGAAGTTTGTGGCCCATGCAGTGTCTTTTACAATCTTCTTGGGATTGCTAGTGGTGAATGCATCGGACCGCTTTGAAGGCGTTAAAACTCTGCCCAATGAGACCTTCACAGACTACCCCAAACAGATCTTCAGGGTGAAGACCACCCAGTTCTCCTGGACAGAGATGCTCATCATGAAGTGGGTCTTAGGTAAGCAAGTTGCTCTATCTTTTATTCTCACCTCTCTTAATTATAGTAGGATATTATGCAATGCTGACTTCTAAGCTCTCCCTCTTTGTTGAATGTTTTCATAACAGACAAAAGGACCAACAAAGTCAACTTTTATAGGTACTGTGATCTGAGATACAGACATAACATAAATCCCAATTTTTGATGGGAAACGTTTGTGTGGAAGTCTTGGAGTACCTTTCCTTGCTCATATATTGGATCTGATTGTAAAGTGTTTGTGCGTGGGACACATTGTTTTGGTCATTTAAATATAATCTTCTCCAAAGAGGACAGTGCATTTATGACCTCACAGTAGCTGCCATTACCTGCCCAAGACCTGCATAATATTGGGCCCGTGAGCATTATCATGGATGATGGAAGGTGAAAAATAATAGTATCAAAATAGCCGAGAGACTACATTGGAAAGAAGGGGTTCAGTGGAGGGAAAATGGGGCACAAAGGCAGGGAGGGGATTATGATCAGGGCACATTGTGTATATGTATACAAGTTGTCAATAAATTTATTTTAAAAATAAAGAAATGAAAAGAAAAAGAAATAAATAAAGCTTTAGAAAACAAAGTTCTTCAAAAAACAGGGAGTAAAATTGCACAGCTTAAAAGATATTTTTGTTAACACTGACAGGTAGAATTATATAAATATAATTTTTAAAATTAGAGTGCAACATTTTTTTCTTTGTGGTGATATTTCATGCTGCCAGGGTCTATCACTGGGATTTCCTAGGAAATTATTCTCAATTTCCCTTGTTTATTAGCCAAGAAGGACTATTCATCTGTATATGGTTCTTAAAAAACTATTAATAGTGAGAATAAGCAAAATAAAATAAAACTAGCAATAGCTGAAACTGAATGTAGGAGAATATTCTTCATATTTTTTCTGATACTGAAAACTGAAAGTTGATTAGGAGAAAATAGTGTCAGTAGAACAAATGAAAACTTGTCAGACCTACAATCAGTGATACCGTAAACAAGTCTTAGCAAACCATAAACTTATAACACAAAAAGTCGAATTTAATTTAACTTCAAAGAAATAAAAGTTTTAAAAAATAATGAAATAAATTTTTCAGTACCAAGAGTCGATCAGTTAATTAAGTTGGCTTCATGGTATTTATCCCAGATAGTTTTCTTGACAAAAATACAATACTGACATAATTTCTATCCTTTTTATGTTTATAAACATTGAGTGAAAAAGCATTCAAAGTGTCCATGCCATTGCACAATAAAATCGTGAACAAGTACTTGAAAAGATAATCCAGTATGTGGTCTTACTAACTAAATAACACACAGCCCAAGAGAGCTACAAGAGTTGAATGTCTAGAAGCCTCACGCACACTGGGCAAGCTATCTATCCTAGACCTATATGGCCTAGACCCCCAGATGCTCAAAAGTCTCCTTCTAGCCAGATGTGATGGCGCACACCTTTAATCCCAGCACTTGGGAGGATGAGGTCGGAGGACCACAGTGAGGATCGCCTTAAGTTTGTTGCCAGCCTAGGCTATGGAGTGAGTTTCAAATGAGCCTAGTACAGACACCTCCTTAAAAGAAAAAGTATCCTTCTTTTTTTAGTATTTTATTTGTTTATTTGCAAGCAGAGTGTGGGTTGGGGTATGGGCACACCAGAGCCTCCAGCTACTGCAAACGAACTCCAGATACATGCACCACCTTTTGTATCTGGCTTTATGTGGTTACTGGGGAATCAAACCCTGCTCATTAGGCTTTGCAGGCAAGTACCTTAACCACTGAATCATCTCTTCAGCCCCAAAGTGTCCTTGCTAAAGTGAGACCTTTGTAAGCTGAGCTATTTAAAACTTCAAACATCCCATCTCCTCGGGTTCTCCTTCCACTGAACAGAGTTAACACCTCTGACAAGGTTGTGGCCTCTGCTTTGTTGCATGCCTGTCTAAATTAGCTGGATGTTTTTTCTGTCACCACACAAATTTGTAGCTGACTCATCATCTCCCATTGAACATTGCCTTCTCTCCATGTGGCCATCTAGTTTTCTCAGTGACTTCTTTCAATGGTCACATCATGTGACAATACTCTAAAACCTTACTTCCTCACCTGGACATGGAGGTCATTCTACTTTTGCTTCACAGTTCAGTTCAGGACAGTGTGACCTGGATAGAAATATACTCTTCCTTCACTCCAAATGTTTTACCCAGTTGCCAGCCAAACATTAACAACATTCTAAATGTCACCTTTTTTGCTGTTGTTTTGAGGTAGGGTTTCACTCTAGTCCAGGGTGAACTGGAATTCACTATGTAGTCTCAGGGTGGCTTTGAACTCGTGGCGTTCCTCCTACCTCAGCCTCTCGAGGGCTGGGATTCAAGCGTGCGCCAACACACCCAGCAATGTTCCAGATTGTCAGCCTGGGCCATTGAAAGCATGAGCACAGGGAGGTTGAAGAGAAGAGGAAGTCATCGCGAGAGAGACAACGTCATCCAGGAGGACATAATGTCAAGGGAGCCAAGGGAGCTACTCAGATGAGAAAGGAAATTTGCGGGTCGTCCGTTTAGTCAGTAAAGCAATTGGCTGGAAACCTGTGGAGAAACGCTAAGTGACCCAGAGACCAGCCTGGAGAATGTCCACCACCGGCTGCCTGGCTTTGTTACTTGCATCAAAGCAGTGATTCTGGGGTAGATGAAGAGCTGATCAGGTATTCTACTGAAGAGTGTGTCTCTAGAGGTGCAGAGATGCTCCTTGGAGGACTGAGGGATAACATGGGTCATTCCCAGAAAGCTGTCTGAGGCCTCAAAATCAAGAAGTCCCCACTAACCCATGATCGTCCCCCACAGGAGCACAGTGATTTCATGATTTCATGGAAGGCTTCCTTTGCCCCAGTCTCTTCCAAAACCTGGCAGTGGTTTCTTAAACAAATAGAGCTGCAATGAGAATTCCATCGATGGAGTGGGATGTGAAAATGGCCCTTTTAGCAGCAAAAACCATGCAAATACTGGAAAAGAAACAGGCTTGAGATTGGGTGTCCGAAGGCCCAGTTCTCACTGGGGCCCTGTAGCAGTTATCTCGTCATTATTGGTACAAAACATCCAGCCAGAAAGCAGCTTGTGGAAGGAAGGAAAGGTTTGGGTTCATCAGAGGCAGTTTCATCGTGGCGGGAAAAGCATGGCACAAGCAGACATCCAGTGGCCATCACATCTCCACAGCAGCAGCAGCAAGGAAGTGGTCTAAATATGGGGCTTGGAGCTGGGCTATCTTACCCCAAAGCCTGCCCCCAGTAACAAACCTCCTCCAGCAAGACTTCACCTCCCGAACACCCCACAACTTTCCCAAACTGTCAATAGCTGAGCCAGCGTTTGCGATGTCAGGGTGCGTGGGGAGAGCCTCTGGACGTATTTTCCCCCTCCTCTGAGCTCATAGAATGTGGCTGTGCTGGGCCAATGTTGACAAGGAGGCCTAAGGAAACAGAGGCAGGTGTGGGACCCTGTGGAAGAGTCAAAGAAGGTGTGATGGATGAGGGCATGAGGACTATTTAAGGGAGATACATCTTTCTGTCTCACAGAACTTAGAAGGGGGAGCCCTTCTGAATACCATGGGAGGCCAGGAATGGTGTGAGCACTTTTTCAGCTGTCAAGCCCCATCTCCAAAGGCCTTCACTCAGAAGTTGTCCATCCTCATGCTGGAGAGAGGGCCCAGAAGTTAAAGGCACTTTCTTGCAAAGCCTGACATCCTGGTTCAACTCCTCAATACCCACATAAAGCCAGATGCATTAAAATGGCACATGCATCCGGAATTCATTTGTGGTGGCCAGAGGCCCTGGTGGCACCCATTCTCTCTCTCCCTCTCCCTCTCCCTCTCCCTCTCCCTCTCCCTCTCCCTCTCCCTCTCCCTCTCTCTCTCTCTCTCTCTCTCTCTCTCTCTCTCTCTCTTTCTCCCTCTCTATTTCTCCTTGCAAATAAATAAATAAATAATTTTAAAGAAAAGGAGCTGCCTATCTCCAACCACTCATCCCCCCCTGAGGTTTCCTGCATGCTCCCGCTGCCAGCTAATCTTCTTAATGATTAGTGACCTGGTTCACTGGGCTCCAGACTTCCCCAGTGATGGGAACTTCGCCTGAAGGATGCTCAAACCCTCAGCACCCTCTACCACTTGAGCCCCTAAGGTCTAAACATTTCTCTGATTGACATACTGAAGGCAAAAGACCCCGAGGCTCACGTACAGTATAAAATCCTGAACCACCCTTGGCATTTTGGAAGCAGGGAGCCTAATTTCACTCACTAAAGTGTATAATTTCACACATTTCTTTTTTTCATTAGGCTTTCCTGCTGCTCAAACCCTTGGCCCCATGTTTCTTTAACGTTTGGCCTTGGAATAATTTAAATTAACATTCAAATCTACGAAGACTGATGCAGGCATCTCACCATGGAGGGAGTGATTTTCAATGCCCGGTGAAACTAATTTGTATTTCAGAGCCATAGAGCTTTTAGTGCTTGAAGTTACTGTCAAACATCAACTCAATAAATATAAAGTCTCAGTTCCACAGCAAATCATGGAACTGAGTGGATGTCACTCTGCCGGTAAATGGTCAAGGTAGAATTGGAACCCAGGTTTTCCTGAATTAAAGCTAATCATCACCAAGTGATAGCCTGCAATGCTCCGAAAGCCCAGCTCGAAGCAAGTTCACTACAACAGTGGTGATTTGAATTTGGAAGAAGAAAGTAGCAAACATGTTTTCCAGGCTGCAATAGATGTTATAATAACTTTTAAATTTGAATAAACACATGAAAGTGTATTTCAGAGACTGGAGAGATTGCTCGGTGGCTAAGGAGCTTGCATGCAAAACCTGATGGCTAGGGTTTGATTTTCCACAAAAAGCCAGATGCAATAAGAGGCACATGCATCAGGAGTTCGTTTGCAGTAGCAAGAGGCCCTGGCTCAAGTATCCTTTATCTCTCTCTCCTTGCAAATAAATAAAAGTATGTTTTAAAAAACAGTGTATTTCAGTGAGCATATCTCAGTATTAAGAAAATTATTATTATTATTATTTTTTTTTTTTTTGGTTTTTTGAGGTAGGGTCTCACTCTAGCCCAGGCTGACCTGGAATTCATTATGTAGTCTCAAGGTGGCCTCAAACTCACAGCGATCCTCCTACCTCTGCCTCCCGAGTGCTGGGATTAAAGGCGTGCGCCACCACACCCGGAAAGAAAATTATGATCTTAATGAATTATTATTGCACAAATTTTGAGAGGATATACTCAAAAGTCACCTTGTCAAGAAAAAAGAGAGGGGTGGGCACAGTGAGAAATTGTGTAAACAGACCTGTAGAGTTTGGGGGTATTTCTCATTGTGGGGGATACACTCCAGTTTCATCTTCAACAAACAAAGGCATGACTCTTCTCTAAACAGCTGCTCTCAAATTACTTTTTGCCTTGGAAAAACATTTCAATTCCTTTTATTTGATAGGCTGTTTTCACCACAAAAGAAAAAAGTGCTGATCAAAACAGTCCCTGGGCAAAGTCCCAGAGGAGCGAAGGCAATCATCTCACTCTCGTGGGCTCAGAGGCGGGCGGAGACCAAGCTGGCCATGCTCTGGCGAGGACAGAGCCTCCATCAGTGTCTGCTGCCAGCAGTGTCTTTGACTCCAGGCTTTTGCAGGAGCTGAATCCTCAAAGAGCACTGTTTTAGATCGTGGGCCTATGCCAGTTTACAGGGTTTGCAGTCTATGGAGAGGCAATAAAGCAAGCTGGAGAGATGGCACGGCCATTTAAAAAGCATTTGTGGGGGCTGGAGAGATGGCTTAGCGGTTAAGCATTTGCCTGTGAAGCCTAAGGACTCCGGTTCGAGGCTCGGTTCCCCAGGTCCCACGTTAGCCAGATGCACAGGGGGGGCGCACGCGTCTGGAGTTCGTTTGCAGAGGCTGGAAGCCCTGGCGCGCCCATTCTCTCTCTCTCCCTCTATCTGTCTTTCTCTCTGTGTCTGTCGCTCTCAAATAAATAAATAAATAAAATATTTTTTTTAAAAAGCATTTGTTTGCAAAGCCTGTTGTCCCAGGTTCAGTTCCCCAGCACCCACGTAAAGTCGGATGCAAAGCGGGACATGTGCCTGTGATCACAACGTGCCTCTGACCATGGGAGACAGAGAGCACCCAGAGCTAGTAGGCCAGCTAGCCTCGTATTCATTTGCAGTCTGGCAATTTGGTTGCAGCAGCAAGAGACTCTGTCTCAAAGCAAGTAGAGTACAGACACCTCAAAGTTATCCTCTGACCTCAACACATGTGCTGTGGCATGTATACACATAGCTCAATCAATCAATCAATCAATATTTGAAGAGGCTGGGAAATGGCTCAACAGTTAAAGGTGCTTACTGGCAAAGCCTCCTGGCCCAGGTTCAACTCCCCAGTACCCACATAAAGCCAGACGCAGAAAGTGGCACATGCATCTAGAGTTCGTTTGCAGTGGCAAGAGGCCCTTGCATGCCCGTACTCTTATTCTTTCTCTCTTTCTCTCTCTCTCTCTCTGCTTGCATACAAATACAAATATTTTTTAATAAAATGACTGGAGTATGGCTAGATTGTTAAAGATACTTGTTTGCAAAGCCTACCAGCCAAAGTTTAATTCCCCCACATCCACATAGAGTCAGACACAAGTTCAAATATCTAGCATTCATTTGCAGATACCGGAGAGCCTGGCATGCCCGTACACACATACATGTGCACAGGCAAATGATTGGGGAGAGCACTGTTTGGGGACAATTACATAGACCTTCTCTACTGGAGCGCAGGCTAGATGGGAGATGACAGGAGATTCTGATATTCTAACTTTAGAGCCTTGTTCCAATGGTGAATGCACTGCAGGTGTCAGAAGAGGAAAGTTGATGTCCATATGACCTGCATTGAGGTAAGAAAACAGGGCTGAAAATGGAAAGGGCAGAATGGACCTGAGTCAGACTGAGGAGGACCTGCAGAACTGTGGCGATCTCTGTTGGCAGCCAGCCAGAGGTGTCAGACACACCAGGAGGAGTGTACTAGTGGGGAAAAATAATTTTATACAATCTTCTCCCACAACCCTCCTTTTTCTTCCCTGCCCCGGATGACACAGGTCTTGTGCAGGTAGTGACAACCACTGTGAGGACATGAATGCAATGATCACTTTGTGTCTGGAAGCCAGCATTCAAAGCACCCCTCCCCATCCTTTGGCTGTGACATTCTTTCTGTCCTCTCTTCCTCAATGGTCCCCGAGTCCTTGGAGGCTGTGGTAGAATGTCTCACTTGGTGCTGAACATTCAACTGTCACTACATCTCAACACTTTGAGGAGTTCTAAGTTTCTCCAGTAGCCACCACCATCTGAAGAGAGAAGTTTCTCTAGACAAAAGTGAAAGCATCACTAATATATGGACATAAACATAAGTAACTACAGGGCAATTTGATGGGCATGATATATTTGTTTAGCCAATGGTAGCAGTGGCTTTCCCCACCTTACCTACGACTTATGACCTTCCCAGCCATAGACTTGCAACTAGGTTTTCAGTATCAGGCAGGAACTCCTGAAATCCAATCATAGAGCAGTTAGTTACCCTCTTAATAGACATGCCACTATTGCACTACTGGGCACATCAAGCCTGGCTGACCAGCTGGGAAAAGCTGACGTTGTCATCAGTACCCTGGTTCTCTCAGGGCCATCCTACGATTAAAAATGTGAAGGAAACTAAACCATGGGCCTGGCCTCTCCCACAGGAATGATTTGGTCCGAATGCAAGGAAATCTGGGAGGAGGGCCCACGGGAGTACGTGCTGCACCTGTGGAATCTTCTAGATTTCGGAATGCTGTCCATCTTCGTGGCCTCCTTCACGGCTCGGTTCATGGCCTTCCTCAAGGCCAGTGAGGCCCAGCTGTACGTGGACCAGTACGTCCAGGACGTCACCCTGCACAACGTCTCGCTGCCTCCCGAAGTGGCATACTTCACCTATGGTGAGTGGTGACCAGAGATGGCAGTGTGTTCCTTCTGCCCGGGGCACTTTATTTGGGGCTGGTCTCACAACATGGGATTTGGAACATGGTAAATTGGAACATTTTGGCTGCTGTGGCTGGGCATACAGATGCCAAGAAACCCCCCGCCCCCTTCAACCCCCCCTTACAGGGCAGACAGATAATTTAGAGTGTGGGATTAATCAGTGACTTAGAAATGGGTTTTTGTTTTGGAGAGTTTTTTGTTTTGTTTTGTTTTGTTCTTTATATAGTAGTATGTTTGTTTTTTGGAAAGCTTCTTGGAGCATTTCTCTAGATTGTTGGTGTTATTTTTGTTTTAAGAAATAACTTTTTTTCTGGTGTGGATCCAGTTCTAAAGGGAGAATACATGCCGACATTCTTTTTCTTTGCTATTTGATTCCCAATTTTGAAGAGATAAGTCCTTTTCTGCTTCAATGTTCTTTTCTCATGGTGAGATAGATTCTTACAAGGCACACTAATTCTTTCAAATCACAAGACCATACAGGCTTTGTTTGTTCCATTTTCTGCCCAACAGAGAAGTTTTCAGAGCTGTGAAGTGGGGTCACTGCTGTCTGTAGAAGAAGCCTGACTGGTTCTACTTAGGCAAAGCTGCAATTCTTGACTATTCCACAGAAAAGTCAGTTGAAAGAAAAGCTGGAATTCATGAGGAAGAGATTTTAACATAGTTTTTCATCATGGCCATTAAGAGGGAAAGAAGGGGCTGGAGAGATGGCTTAGCAGTTAAGCGCTTGCCTGTGAAGCCTAAGGACCCCAGTTCAAGGTTCCATTCCCCAGGTCCCACGTTAGCCAGATGCACAAGGGGGCGCACGCGTCTGGAGTTCGTTTGCAGTGGCTGGAGGCCCTGGTGCGCCCACTCTCCTCTCTCTCTCTCTCTCTCTCTCTGCCTCTTTCTTTCTCTGTCTGTCACTCTCAAATAAATAAACAAACAAAATTAAAAATAATAATAATAAGAGGGAGAGAAGTACTTAGGAAAAATAGACACCCAAGTGTGAATAGGGGGGTTTCATGTCTCAAAGGGTTGCTAAGGAACTTCAGTAAGATCACAGGGTGGCTCCTGCTGTGCGTTGGACAAAGTTACAACTGAAAAGGTGAAAGCTTAGGTCACAAGGGTTGTACAAGGAAGTTAACGCATGTTTTTATTATAAACAAAGGTTATGGTTTTAGTTATGAGATTCCCGGAAAAATCACAGATTTAAGTCTGAGGAACGAGTAAGGCCATACTCATAGATAACATAGGCTTAGATTTAAACATGGTTAATTGCTATTTTGACATTCATTGTTATTCTATTTATTAATCTGCAAGGAGAGAGAGGGAAAGAGAGAGAATGGGCATGCCAGGGCCTCTAACCGCTGCAAACGAACTCCAGACACATGTGTCACTTTGTGCATCTGGCTTTATGGGGGTGCTAGGGAATCAAGCCCAGGTCGTTAGGCTTTGCAGACAAGTACCTTAACCACTGAGCCATCTCTCCAACCCGGCATTCTTTTTTTTTGACATATCCCTGTAGAACAGTGCCTCTGTCAAGTAGACCTCCACAGCACATTTTGTTAACTGCATGGGCATTCTTGACTCTAAGCTGGTGAGAGACTTCACCCAGATTGAAGGGATCCTCCCCTTTTTCCTTGTCTCCTTTATTTTACACCTTCCTATCCTGCCTCATAATGTTTCCAGACATGCAAGACTGCTTTGTGCATGAGAGAAGCCTGGCCTGCTATACTCTGGACATCGTGCTGAATAGCCCGTTAGCCATATCCTCAGACTTTGGAATTAGAAAGTCTTGGATTTAAATCCTAGTTCAATAGCTTACTATGATTACTGGGACATCTTGCTTACTTAACTGCTGCATACCTCCACTTTCTCATATGTAAAAGAAATAATAATACTTCTGTCAAAAGGTGTGTTTGGGGCCTGGAAAGATGGTTCAGTGATTAAAGTTCTTGCTTTCAAAGCCTGCTGGCCCAGGACCAATTCCCCATCATCTACATAAAGCCAG
The DNA here is from genome assembly GCF_020740685.1 of Jaculus jaculus. Taxonomy (NCBI): domain Eukaryota; kingdom Metazoa; phylum Chordata; class Mammalia; order Rodentia; family Dipodidae; genus Jaculus; species Jaculus jaculus. Next base: position 34,207,066 of record NC_059107.1, on the reverse strand, counting down.
ATGTACAAAGTGGTGCATGCATCTGGAGTTTGTTTGCAATGGCAAGAGGCCCTGGCATGTCAATTCTTTCTCTCCGACCCTTTCTGTCCCTCCCTCCCCTCATTCTCTTTGCTCACAAATAAATGAATAAAACTTAAAAATATTTTTTAAAGTTTTGGTTTAAAGATAATGCAAATGAAGTTTTGCATTATCCCTGGAAATATTAAATACTCAGTAAGTGGTAAGAATTTTTTTTTCCTTCTGGGTGTGGTGGTGCACACCTTTAATCCCAGCACTTGGGAGGCAGAGGTAGGAAGATCTCTGTGCGTTAAAGGCCACCCTGAGACTACATAGTGAACTCCAGGTCAGCCTGAGCTAGAGTGAGACCCTACCTTGACAAAACAAAACAAAAAAAAAGAGTTATTAATTATTTTTAGAACTGTTTCTTTGTCCGGTTTTGTTTGTTTACTTGTCAAGTACTGTACCCTCCGTTGTAAAAAACAAAGATGGGAAGACAAAGGAACAACTGTTATTCTTTTTTATGGTTGCCAGTAAAAAGTAGCTGGATGCTTAGCAAGTATTCACTGATGGCAGCTGCTGTTTCCTGAAGGATTTGAACGTCACACGTCTCTGTGAGAAGAAAGCAGATGACTCTGGTAACCACACAACATTTGTGGTCAGTTATAGCCATGACCCATAAAGAACGGGTCGTGGGACGGAAACGCTGAGTCGCTGCTGTCTTTCATGGAAAACTGTGTTCCTTGTAAATATGCCTGGGAATCCCTGTGCCCCCAGTGTTTGTTGGATTATCAAATTCAGACGTCTTTCTTTTTCTTTAGTTTTTTGAGGCAGGGCTTCACTGTAGCTCAGGCTGACCTGAAATTCACTATGTACTTTCAGGATGGCCTCAAACTCACAGCGATCCTCCTACGTCAGCCCCCCAAATACTGGGATTAAGGGCATGTGCCACCATGCCCGGCAAATTATTCAGACTTCTTAAAATTTGTATTCATTTATTTGTGTGCATGAGTGTGTGTGTGTGGTGTGTTGAGGTGGGGGGTGAGTATGCCAGAGCCTCTTGCCATTGCAAATTAACACCAAATGCTTGTGCCACTTTTTATCTCTGCCATGCATAGGTGGCTGGGGAATTGAAGCCAGGCCAGCAGGCTTTGCAAGCAAGCACCTTTGACTGCTGAGCCCTCGCCTCAGTCCCAAATTCAGACTTTTATAAGTGTGTGCTTTCTGCTCTAATGGTCCACGTTCACTAAGGAAAAACTGAACGTGCTGAATGTCATGATTCCGGCTACAGTGCTGCCCATCAGGAGTTCTGTTTCTCTGTGAAAAGTGTGATGTCTCACCCAACCCAAAGCATAGCACATTGTTGTCCTGGCTTTGGTGGGTGACCTTTTGCCCTTGGAAGTCCTTTCATGCACATGTGCTCCCGTTATGGAGGAAGAGAGCCCTCTTGTGGCTACATATAACCTCTACAAAAATCAAATAAACCCTAATGTTATTGGTGTGTGGCGTGTGTGCGTGCGTGTGTGTGTGTGTGTGTGTGTGTGTGTGTGTGTACAGATATACAAGCCTCATGTGTGTGTCTGCCAATGTCAGAGAACATCGGGTGGCCACTTGTCGATCATCTGATTTTACCTTAAAAGAGGTTCTCTCCCGCAACCCAGAGCTGCCCCAGTGATTTTCTGGCCTCTGCCACATTCCCCATGGACTGGGGTTACAGACTTCTATGACTACATGCAGCTTTTTTTTTTTTAATTTTTTTTGTTTTGTTTGTATTTATTTATTTGAGAGTGACAGAAAGAGAAAGAGGCAGATAGAGAGAAAGAGAGAGAATGGGCGCACGAGGGTCTCCAGCCACTGCAAACGAACTCCAGACACGTGTGCCCCCTTGTGCTTCTGGTTAATGTGGGTCCTGGGGAATCAAGCCTCGAAATGGGGTCCTTTGGCTTCACAGGCAAACACTTAACCACTAAGCCATCTCTCCAGCCCTAGATCCAGCTTTTTAAAAATATTTTTTATTTAGTTATTTAAGATAGAGAGATGGAAAGAAAGGGGTGGGGATGGGGGAGTGGTTAAACCAGGGCCTCTAGCTACTACAGCAAACAAACTCCAGACACATGCACCACCCTGTACATCTGACTTTACGTGGGCACTGGGAAATTACACTCAGGTCCTTAGACTTTGCCAGCAAGTAACTTAATTGCTGAGCCATCTCTCCCATCCACATCCTGCTTTTGAGGTGAGTTCTAGGAAATCAAACTTGGCCATCTCCATCCCAAGAGGTCCTTATGTTTAAGCCAAAGTTTGCAAGCCCCAATTTTCATAAAATGTTTATGAATGTGTCTTTTCTTCCATCCAAGTCCAAAGCAGGCTGAATTCTCTTTAGCTCCCAGGGTCAGGAGCAGTCAAGGTAGCCATCGACATAAAAAGACATTTTCTTATCACAGAAATAGTCCCCCAACGAACCTCCCTGTGTCTGAATCCCCACGCTGCTTTTTTCGCCCATGACAATACTGACCAGCTAGTCCAATCAGAGTATGCTTCACTAGCTCCCAACAAGATCATCACGATCTGAACAAGTAAAAAGCTTCTATTATGATAGCTGAGGTCGAAGGTAGTTATTTATAGATGGTGGGAAGAAAGAAAGTTTGGTTTTTTGTGCCTGTTTTTCTTCTAGTCTTTTTAAATATTTTATTTATTTGAGAGAGGAAAAAAATACGGAGAAAGAGGCAGAAAGAGAGAGTGAGAGAGTATGGTCACGTCAGGGCCCCAACCACTGCATATGAACTCCAGACACGCGCACCACTTTGTGTAGCTACCATTATATGGGTAGTGGGGAATCTAACCCAGGTCGTCGGGCTTTGCAAGTAAACGCCTTTAACTGCTGAGCCATCTCTCCAACATCGTTTGTGTCTAGTTAATAGAGAAACTCACGTCCTGTTTCATATTACCCAAATGTGTTATTTATCCATAGAAGGCAGCAGCTATAATGAAAAACGTATAATTTGTTCTCCTGCCTGTCTTTCGTGGGTTTCTGAGTTATGGCCTTGATAAGAACATAGAGTCTATAATGTTATTATATTTCCAGATGTAATTTAGAATGCACTACATGAGACCGTGTGGCATAGCTTTCCTTACTAAGGGTTTCTTACTGCTCTCTATTATAATTACTTAACAGAGCCTAGCTTTGAAAATAAAGAATAACATTCTTCCTCCTCCATCTCCCTTGGGGTGCCAAGAATTGCGAGGTAATATCCTTTCTATCTGCACTTACTGGGCTCTGAAAAGGACCCCATACCCCAAATCCAATCTTAAAAATTGGCAATAATCATATCGACTCAACGGGGCTGTTGTGAAAATTACAGCTAATGCAAGTGTAAGGGCTAATTTTGGTTGCTCAGTGTTTCTCAATTTAACTTTTCCCTTGCATTTCACAACAGGGACACTATTGGCTTTTTCAGCAGGGCAATTTTCAGGGTTTGGGAGCATTGCAGGACTTTAAGCATCCCAAGAATACTCCTGTCCAGTCACTCTGGAAACCACAGACAGCCCTGTGTTGCTTCGCAGGAAGGAAAGCACTGCCCTCGCCTGTGGTCTGTTGTGTGTCCTGACACACAGTAGGCAGCTTATTAGTGACAGACACTGTTGTTGCTCATACATTACAACTGCAGTAGGAACGCTGCAGATTGTCTCTGCTATAGGAACGCCTGAGAGGAGCTCAGGCCATGGTGTTTGTTGGGGAACATCAGTGGTCACTCCAGCTTGCGGCCAGCCCCATGGCTCTTACCCACCTAGAACACGGCTGTTGTGACAAATTTGCCCGCCTGGCAACCACTGTCTGAGGCCTTTGCTCTATCCAGGAGCAAATTTCCCAGCACACGCTTCCTGCGGAACAAATCCCAAGAGTATTTTCTCAAACCAAATCCTTCAGCTTCTTGGTCCCTAAGGTGAGATCATTAGTTTTGACTTGTGGCTGGGAGTTTGTTTGGTCAATTAACAAGGATTTATCACAGCTTGCTGTGTGCCAGACCCTCAGAGAAAATGCCGAGCACTTTACCTAGATGACTTCATTTCATGCTCACCCGAGCCCTGGAAGACAGATGCCAGCGTCTCTGATGTACAGGTGGACAGTTGCTTGAGTGACTCTAAACTTGCGCGGGTCCCCACCGCCTCCTCTGACTGCACCCCCAGTGAGTCGGTTAGATCCTGTGTGGGGAGCTTAAATCCTAATCAGACGAACAGAACAGCAAGGGGTGCTTGCCGCGGTAGGGCGGGCTCAGGACACCATGGGGACAAACGGAGCAATGGAGAGACCGCCCAGCTGGAAGGAGTCGCTGGAGGGCTTCCTTGAAGAGCTGACACCTGAATGGAAGCCTGATGGGTTGCTGGCAATGAATGAAGGGAAGCACACCCCAGGTGGCGAGTGACGCGGTGAGACCCCCACGGAAGAGGCCCAAGTGGCTGCTCTTACTAACCCGGCTTGTTTCCTTTCAGCCAGGGACAAGTGGTGGCCTTCCGACCCTCAGATCATCTCAGAAGGGCTGTACGCCATCGCCGTTGTGCTGAGCTTCTCCCGCATCGCCTATATCCTGCCAGCCAATGAGAGCTTCGGGCCCTTGCAGATCTCCCTGGGGAGAACTGTGAAAGATATCTTCAAGTTCATGGTCATTTTCATCATGGTATTTGTGGCCTTCATGATCGGAATGTTCAACCTGTACTCTTACTACCGAGGTGCCAAGTACAACCCAGCGTTTACCACGTGAGTACCAGGGCTCTCCCCCAGGGCCCCTCTGGGGCTTCCTGGGAATCCCTGGAGTTGTTTGGAGATGGTTTCCTGTGGATCTCAGGCTTGCTTGTCACTTCTCAAGAGGAAAGGCAACTTCCTTTAGAGTGCTTTGAGATTCAGGTTCTGAACTTGGAAGAACTAGGTTAAATTGTCTTTTTGTCACGTACACGCTATGTGCCCATCAGCACATTCCTTGTGGACACCGCTGAGCTATCATTTCCTCTTTCTTATTTTTAATGTTTTGTTATTTTGAGACAGGATCTTACTCACCTGTACTTCCAGCGCTGCCCTGGGGAAGCTGTATGAATGTAGTCTGGAATGTGTGTGTGTGTGTTAGTGACACAGGTCAGAAGCTTTCACATCTGGCCTGGGCAGCTGTAGCTCCGTGTGTCTCTGTAGCCACAGAGGATGCCCAGGGAAGGGAAGCCAGAGGCGTGTGACCCGGCTATGAGGCAAACAGTTTCCCATGGGGCTCCCCAACCAGCCAAGCAGGCAGGATACTGGTACACCCCAACTCCAAGGAGGTGGAGACAAAGCTCACAGAATTTGTGCCCACAAAGGTCCAGATCGCCTCCCTGTGGGGACTGATGTGTCGCCACCTGGAGGCCCCAAGTGGTACTGAGCTGGGTCTATTAAGAGGGTCCAGCTGAGCTGAAGTCACACCCAAATAGACATTTAGCCGCCAGGCCACCAGATGTATCTGAGCCTCCTGGTCCTCAGATGTAAAAGGAGAATAGTACTTTCCACTTTATTTGTAAGTACCTACCATCGCAGATCGATGACATCCATCATTTGCATGAAGTGCCTGGATGCAGTGTTTCCAGTCCATATCTTTTAATATACATATATATTATTTTATTTACTAATTTATTTATCTATTTAAGAAAAAGTGGTGGGGGAGGGAGAGAATGGGTACACCAGGGCCTCTAGCCACTGCAAACAAACTCCAGATGCGTGTGCCTCCTTGTGCATGTGGCTTTATGTAGCTACTGGGGAATCAAACTCGGATCCTTAGGATGGGCAGACAAGCACCTTAATCACTAAGCCAACTCTCTAACCCAGGTCTAAATCTTTCAGCCAGTTTAGAATTTTCCCTCGCCTTCCTCAAGCTGCTGTCAGAATCTCAAGTGTCTGGTCAGCTCTCCAGTCATAAGCGCAGCTCCTGGCACCAATAAACACCTCCTGACTCATGTCCCCAGGAAGCCCTGAGTAATCAGGCATTTATGTTTTCTCGCCATTTGCAATGGCTGGTTCTCCGAACTATTCCCACCTTGCAACGGGCCCTCATCTTGCCCTGCTTCTGCAGAAATCACCCAGCAAGGGAACAGACTTGCATCTAAGAACCAAGTGTAATCGTCTCTCTCCCTGTTGTGGGGCTCAGAACCAGGGACTATGTGGCCCTGCCCAGCTGGGTGCCCCCTGACCCCTGTGCTGCTGTCCACAAAGAGCAGAAGCCAGATCCCATTTAAGGAATACCATAAGCTGAAAAGCTCAAGGGATACGTCAGAACCCCAGCACCCCAGGGGGTCAGGCAGGCTCACTGTGTCATCTGAGGCAAGTGCTTAAATCCACAAGGCCTTGATTGCTCCAGCTCTGGCAGATTGCTGAGAAACCCCCTCGCAGTAATATTAGACACAATGGAACACACTCAGTCTGTCTGTCCAACTTCCCAAGATTAACAATGATGGGGTGGAGGACGCACACACGTTGGGGTGTACATAAGCAGAGACACATGCCATTGACCTGGTGCTGCAGGACCCTCTCTGGGCAACGGCCTAGCTGACAAACCTGCCTCCCGCCGAGGCCACAAGCATATCATTCAGTCACTGTTTTGTATCACTCTAACGCCTGTGCAGAGACTGGAATAGAAGAATCACTCAAAAGCAAATTGGCTCTGAATGTGCTACAGGAATGTTTGATGCATCCTGTCCTTGGCAGCTGCGTGGTGAATGGATGTGAAGGCCACAGCCAAGGAACACAGGGTCTTCTTCCCCCGGGCCAGGCCCTAAAGTGCTCCTGTGTTTGGAGTCTAACCTGGGGCTTCGCAAAAACTGCCGTGAAATGCTTCATGAACAAGAATGAGGAATGAGCCAGGCATGGCGGTGCACGCCTTTAATCGCAGCTCTTGGGAGGCAGAGGTAGGAGGATCATCATGAGTTCAAAGCCACCCTGAGACTACATAGTGAATTCCAGGTCAGTCTGAGCTAGTGTGAGACCCTAACCTTGGGAAAAAAAAAAAAAAAAAGAGGACTGAACAGCAGAGATGAAGCCAGATTCAAGGCAGCAACAGACTGAGAAAACACAGTGTGGGCTTCTGGTCCACATTTGCCACTCTGGCCATTTTAGGCAGCGCCTCTGCTGTCCCCTGTATGAGCCCATAGGAATGTGACAAGGCCATGCTGTGCATAGGGCTAATCCAACTAGAATTCCCAACCAGATGCAGCATAGCTAATCTACAAAGGGAGTAAGGCCTGGGCTGGAGTCTATGGGTCAGGAAGTCATGGGGAAAGGTAAAAGCAGGGGACAGCGGGGAAGGGGTAACACAATTTGCTCTCATGTTCTCAGTACCAAGCGAAGACTAGACAGGAGAAACTCAACCAAAGGGCACCTCAGGCCTTCCAGGATAGGGATGGGGAGAAAGGGTATAGGGGGAATTCAACAAAGAAAGGACAGGATATTTATCACCTTGGCAGTTCCTGAAATGGGACGTGAAGCTGTAAATGGGCTTTGATTGAACAGGAAAAAGTCAATGGAGCAGTGAAGCGAAAAGAGGAACGAATGGATTTTTGTAAATGTCATCGCCCACCTTTTGACTGCTCTCTGGAGCATGTCACCCCAAAGAGATCTTCTGGGAAAATAAAACAGCCATGAGTGGATAAACGAGTCTCGGGCCTTTGGGGACTTAAAACTGTATTGGGTGCCACTTTGCTAGTGACCAAATCAGAAAGACACTCCTCAGGTGCAGGCAGCCTACCTAGCCATAGCTTCCCTCTGGTGCACGTCCCACGTCCTCTGGGTGCAATTCCATGTTATAGGCTAAGGAAGGACACCTCTCATCTGCTTCTATAGATTCAAAAGGCCTCAGTCATACAGAGGACAACTGGGCTGGAACATACTGCATGATACCATAGTCCCCCATCTCTACCCCAGCCAGGTTCAGAGGAGAGTTAGGCTCCTCCTCACAGCTGCTCAGGAGTTTGCTTTGAAAGGCAGTACCTAGGGAACCTACAGAGAGTTTCCTCTCAAGAACCTTGCTGGCCCTAAGGGGTGAGGTCCCAGGTCCCAGGCCAACTCACAAAAGCCAGTCCTATCTGAGTCACAGCAAATTCAGCTCTGACCTAAGGGGAGGAGGAAGACAGTCGTTCTGAGACAAAGGGAAAGAAAACAGAACAAAGATTTCTTATGCACCTCAGCCTCCAAGCCTCCACCAAGCCCCACAGAACACCTGACCAGAAGCATCTTATAGGAGGAAAGGATTGTACTTTAGCTTATAGTTTCAAGAGGAAGGCTCGTCATGACAAGAAAGTGTGGCAGGCAACCATGGTGTTCCATCTTGTCATGGGGGAAAAAGCAGGAAGAGTGAGCTAGGTCTGAACACCCAGTGGGGTGGACTAATAAACCTCAAGGTCCGACCCCAGTGACACACCTCCTCCAGCCAGGCTCCACCGCCCAAAGGCTCCACCAGCTTGGGATCGAGTGTGAGGCTCCATCATCATATGTGATGCTCTGGATGATGCTTGACAGTCACCTCGTCACACCCAGGGGACCCCAGCTCCAGTGTCACCTACTCCCACTGCTCTCTGGCATTCCCTTTTCCTCCACCCACTCACCCTCAGAGAAGGGCTACAAGAAAATGGAAGGGGGTCAGAGAGATGGCTGAGCAATTAAGGCACACACCTGAGAAGCCTAAGGACCTAGGCTCTTGATTCTCCAGGTCCCACATAAGCCAGATGCACATGGTGGCACATGCATCTGTAGTTCACTTGCGGTGGCTAGAGGCCCTGGTGCGCCCATTCCCCCTCTCTCTCCCTCACCCCTCTCTCTGTCTCTAATAAATAAATAAATAAAAGTCTTTTTTAAAAAAAAGTACAAGAAAAGGCTGGGTGTGGTGGTGTACACCTTTAATCCCTGCACTTGGGAGGCAGTGGTAGGAGGATTGCTGTGAGTTCGAGGCCACCCTGAGACTACACAGTGAATTCTAGGTCAGCCTGGGCTAGAGTGAGACCCTATCTCGAACAACCAAAACTAAATAAATAAATAAAAAGAGGAAAAAAAGAAAAGAAAATGGAGGGACTAAGCTAGTTCATCCCTCCCCAAAAAATAATTCAAATACACACCCAGTGTGAACAGACTTAGCTGATATCTGTGTTCCTCAAACCACAATGGAGTCATCTAGGGAAGGAGCACAATTTTGGACTTCCCAAGACCCCTTCTTAGCTGCATTTGATCAGAGTAGTTTCAGGATAAGAGTCTGAAATTTGCATTGACAAAGCCACTGTGGGAGTCTGATACAGGAAGTATTAGGACTGTGTGGTTGAAAATACAAATTTTGTGCTGGGGAGATGGGTCAGTAGTTAAAGGTGCTTCCCTGCAAAGCCTGCTGGCCTGGGTTCCATTCCCCAGTCCAAGTGGTGAATGCATCTGGAGTTCATTTGCAGTGGCAAAAGGCCCTGACACACCTATATTCTCCCTTTCTCTGCTCACAAATAAATAAATAAAACTATTTTTATGAGAGAGAGAGAGAATTGGTGTGCCAGGGCCTCCAGCCACTGCAATCAAACTCCAGATGCATTTGCATCATCTTGTGTGTCTGGCTTACTTGGGATCTGGAGAGTTAAACATGGGCCCCTAGGCTTCTCAGGCAAGTGCCTTAACCTCTAAGCAATCTCTCCAGCCCAGCACAATTGTTTCTAACTGTAAATTTCATCCACCATTAGTACCCCACCAATGAACAAGAAACCACTCTCAGCTCTGCATTTCAAAATCAAGGAGCTTGGTAAATGGGATCCTACTGGAAGCATTTCAGAGTGTGTATGCAGGCTTTATTAAGCACATGCCATTGAATTAAGTACAGATCGGGCAGGAGGGCATGCCAGAGTCAGATCCTGGGAGCACTTCCTTATGTCTCAGCCTTCTTCCTTCCACTTCAGAACCAAAGATTCTTTCAAAGGTCTGAGTTGCTTTTTTTTTTTTTTTTTTAATTTTCCGGGTACATTGTGTATATGAATGGAGACTGTTAATAAAAAGTTAAAAATAAGTAAAAAATAAAGAACTAAAGGCCTAGGCTTTTCACAGCTACTTCTGGACAGGGACTCCCTGAAGGGGAAGATCAGGGATATATGTCCACAGGAGCCTCCTTGGGGCGCTGAGGCCTGTCTAGACATGACAGATTGCACACCTGCCGGCATTGTTATCTCTGAGCCACTTCCATTAAAAACTGAAAATGACCAAAAGGCAAGGAGGAGCGGGCTTTCGAGTCCATTTTTATGCTCTCAGAGTACAAACTCACAGTAACCCAAGACATGGATAAGGAAGGGAAGAGAAAAATCTGAGAATACATCTCCTTTCAAAAAGAACTGAAGGCCTAGGGAAATGGCTCAGCAGTTAAAGGATGATTGCTTGGGTTCAATTCCCTAGTACCCACATAAAGCAAACGCACAAAGTGGTGCATGCATCTGGAGTTCGTTTGCAGCAGCTGGAGGTCCTGTCACACCCATTGTCTCCCATTCTCCCTCTCTCTCTCCCTCTCTCTCTCTCTCTTTTAATCTCTCTCTCTCTCTCTCTCTCTTTCTCCCTCTCCTTTATCCTTGCAGATCAGTAATAAAAATATTTTTAGAAAAGAATTTAAGGACTAGAGAGATTGCTCAGTGGTTAAACTACTTACTTGTAAAGCCTGATGGCCCGGGTGTGATTCCCCAGCACTCATGTAAAGCCAGATAAATGCCAAAAGTGGAGCATTCATCTGGAATTCATTTGCAGTGGCAAGAAGTCCTAGTATACCGATTCTCTCTCTCTCTCCCTCTCTCTATCTCTCCCTCTCTCTCTCTCTCTCTCTCTCTCTCTCTCTCTCTCTCTCTCTCTCCTTCCTCTCTCCATCTCTCTCTCAAATAAATAAATAATATTTTTCAAAAGAGAATTTCAGAAAAGTTCTCAGTTCGGGCCATTGAGAATTTTGTTCTCATTGGAGTTATATTTGTTATTATATCATGGAAATCAGAGAAATTATATTTTCCTTTTGGGAGAGTTGCTTTCAGGCCGACCTTGCTGAAATGAAGCTATTCCCTAAAGCAAGGACATGCTGATTTGTGATTGCAGGGGTGGACATTGGTGTTACAGCATTAGAGAAAGAAAGACAGGAGTTCCTTGGATCTCAGAGGAGCTACTGCTGGGAGGCTTTGCACAGCATTGGTGTGCCTTCGTTATGGTTTGGTGAGGATATAGACTGAGAACTGTATAACCACTAGGCTACTTGGCCATTGTGAGGACACCTTCAAGCATAGATGGCATAGGCTCATATGCAGAGGCTGTAACGTGACCATCCTTGTAGATACAGTCGACCATTAATGGAACTATCATTATGCAGCACGCAACTAGGTAAGTGCACAAAGACAGGAAGGGCCAGCAGCATGAGTGACCCGGGCCTGGGAGCAGAGGGCTCTCTCAAAGACCACATAATGAGGCTGCTGTCTCCTCTGTGCGTGAACTTGGCTCCCTCCATAGCGTAGCTGGGTTAATACTTTTCTAATCAAGGACAACACCTCTGCTGAGGTGGCTCCATCTCCCCAGGAATTATTTCTAATGGAAGGAACTTCAGAAGTGCTAGGCCAAATTAGAAACTCCTGCTTTCCACGACAGCTATGGAAAATTTCCATGCTCTGTACTGGCGGGATTCATATGCCCTGCCCCCCAGAAACAGCAGGCAATGAATCAGTGCCTCCCAGCTTGTCCGGGCCATAGAAAAGCCAGCTTCTCCTTCCAGCAGTCCTAGACAGCCACTGGGGAACATGGAGGGGATCCTCCAGACTGCCACACATGCCCACCTTACCTTGGGACTGCTGCCCACCCTGTCTTCCAAGGACCATTCACATCTGGAATCTGAACTTCATGTACTCGGGCTCAGAGCCAAAAGTGATAGCCCAAACCACCTTTTTTGAGGCAATAATAGAAATAAGGAATTCCTTTCTTGAACCACTCATCAGGACAGACACATGGTTTGTACCCTGCATGTAAGCCACACCACAGAATGGCACAGCCACCACCACAGGAGAAGGAGGCGCAGGGGGACGGTGGGCTTGCTCAAGATCACAGAGCCATGATCTGAACACAGCTCTTCATGAATTCAATCTCATCCTCCACACTCTGACCCAAAACTAACAAGAGTGGGAGCCACCCCTACACTCAGATCCTTTGAGGTGGAGGGTGTCTTGCGGTACCCAAGTCTAAAGGACAGCACACTAGACACAACTTTTGCTTGCTGATGAAGACCTGATCATTGTACATGTCCCAGTCCCCAGGAGGAAGCCTGTGATTCTCCTCTGGGTAACACAGGGATTCCCTCCAAGGGGAGCTCACTCATTTAATAATCATCTGTGGAAGAGCCGCTCTGTGCCAAGTTCTAGCTTAGCCCTGCAGTCCTAGAGGTTAGCAAGAGAGTCATTTGCCCCATAGAGAACTCCTAGACAAGTGGAGGTGATGGGAAGATTATGACAATACATGGCCATGACTACGCGCACACACACACACACACACCCTTGGGTAGTACAGAAAAATGTTCTGGAATCTGCCTGGGGTAGCCAATGTGGGGGGGGGTGACTCTATGGTGAGTTTTATAAGATATGAGAAGAGCAGCGCAGCCCATGCAGGACATTTTCACAGTACTACGTGTAGGTGAGAGCTGTCCCTAGGAGATGACAAAGAGTAACTCAGAGTCCTGAAGGAGCCAGGTTGTGAAGGGCTCTGTAAGTCCTGAGGGGGTGTTAGAACCTCCCCTGAAAAGAGGAAGACCTGCTCAGAGCCGCTTCCATACAGCATGCTGTGACGGTATGAAGGATAGGCTGGAAGAGAGGCGGGTGTTCGCTGGAAGTTTGGCCTGAGCTTGGTGCTGGGGATTCAGCAGTAAAAACACACATGGCTTCTTCTTGTCATGGGGCTTGCGGGTTGGTGGGGAAGACAGAAAGCTGACATACTTAGAAATGGAGGACGAAAAGCCCGGCTTGGTGGCACACACCTTTAATCCCGGCACTTGCAAGGCAGAGACAGGAAGGGTTGCAGTGAATTTGAGGCCACCTGATGCTGCATAGTGAATTCCAGGTGAGCCTGAGCTACAGTGAGACCCTACCTCAGAAATACACACACACAAAAAAAAAAAAAAAAACGGGCTTGAGAGATGGGTAAGTGGTTAAGGCACTTGCCTGCAAAGCCAAAGAACCTCGGTTCAATTCCCCAACACCCACATATGCCAGATGCACAGATGGTGCATGCATCTGGAGTTCGTTTGCAGTGGGTAAAGGCCTTGGTGGGCCCATTCTTTCTTCCTCCCCCACCCTTTCTCTTTCTCCCTCTGCCTCATTCTCTCTCTCAAATAAATAAATAAAAATAAAAATATTTTTAAAAGAAATGGAGAAAGCCTTCTACAAGAGTGGACCGAGAAGACCTCATGGTTCCAGGAGAAAGTGGGCAGCATGCGCGGGCATGCTCTTCCTGCCCAGAGCAGGGGGCATGGCTGTGGTAGGGGTGGAGAAGACATGCTGGGGAGGCAGGACGCAAGAGTATGGCCACATAGGGATCCGATGGGGCAGCCAAAATTTGGTTAGGCTCACCAAAAATAATGACCTATTATGAGAAACCAGAGAGGGGCTACCCCCCGTGGCGCTCAGGATCTTGACCAACTGACATCTTCCCTGTGGGAAGCTTGCTGAGTGCGCTTGGAGGTGGGTAACGTGGGATGGGGTCAATCTGCCAGGCTCCACTGAGGACGGATGTTTCCCAGGATCCTGGCCAATGCTCTCCATGGGCATCTCTGAGGCAGCAGCTCTGTGGGCTGAGGCCAAGCCTCACATTTTATTGCATATCCTCCCCACCTTCCATCTTGGAGATGTAGAATGAGCTTATCAGACCCACCACACATGCAGCAGCTAGCTTGGAAAAGTGCTGAGGCTTGAGGCAGGTGTTACACATGGTGTGTGATGGGGCCCTGGTCAGGCCCAGTGAGGCTGGATTACTACAAATAACACAAAGTGTCAAAAAAAAAAAAAATGCTCTTTTCATCACTCTCTAATAGGTGATAAGCACATAGTCTTTACCCTGGGCTATTTTAGATGAATAATTAGGCTAGTTACAAGGAACATTCCACTCTTGCACAGTATTTGTGTATAGGCTTTCTTTATGTCCCTATACATGACATAAATAGTTTTAACTTTTTTTTAAGGTAGGGTCTCACTCTAGCCCAGGCTGGCTTATAATTCACTCTGTAGCCTCAGGGTGCCCTTGAACCCATGGCAATCCTCCTAATCAGCCTCCCAAGTGCTGGGATTAAAGACATTCACCACCATGCCTGGCCTTTTTAAACTTTTTATTGACAGCCTCCATACACATAGACAATATACTATGATCGTAATCCCCTCCCATCCCTCCCTTTTCTTCCCTATCCCTCCTCCACTGAATCTCCTTTTTCTTTCCAACTAGTCTCTTTTCTGCTTTTTAAATATCTTATTAATTTTATTTGCAAGCAGAGAGGGACAGAGAGAAGAGAGAGAGAGAACGGGCATGCCAGGGCCTCTTGCCACTGCAAATGAGCTCCAGATGCTATACATCTAGCTTTATATGGGCACTGAAGAATCAAACCCAGGTCTTTAGACTTTGCAGACAAGCACCTTCACCACTAAGCCATCTCTGTAGCCCCTCTCTTTTCTATTTTTCTTTCATTATTTTTTCCTCATGTTATGTAGGTCTTGTGTAGATAGCATCAGCCATGGTGAAGTTATGAATATCGAGGCCACTTTGTATCTGGAGGACAGCATTGCAAAGCACTCCTCCCCTTCCTTTGGCTTAGACATTCTTTCCACCACCTCTTCCACAGTGGTCTCTGAGTCTTGGATAGTGGTAGGGATGTCTCTCTCAGTGCTGAACACTCCACTATTGTGAACTAATTTTAAAAGTCTGGTACCTCTGAGCTTCTAGAACAAACTAAAAGGCCACAAAGATTTTGTTGTTGCTGCTGTTTTGCGATAGTGGGTTTTGAACATAGGGCCTAGAGCATTCTAGACAAGCACTCCAACATTGAGCTACATCTCCAGCCAAATTTTAGGGAGAAAGACCTGTTACACAAAGAAATGATGTGCCTTTAGACATATCTTCACGAGGCACGCACCACACTACCTCGGGGTTTTATCTTGTTCTCTCATTCACTGGAGGCCTTTGCCAAGAAAGTACTGCCTTCTAGTCGCTAAAATCCAATTCTGTGGTGGTGGCTCTCATTCCTCAAGGTGGCAGTGACATAGAAAATTAGACTGTCCAGGGTGCCCCAGGGGTAGCCAGATTTCCTAACACCTTCAAGACTTTGGCCAGGTGACAAACAGTGACTATTAGCCATAGGGAAAGCCCTGAAGGGGAGGGCAGGATTTTCATATCTGTCTGCGAATTTGTTGTAGGGTGTGAGGAGCTCTCAGCCAGATGTCACAGCCTGTTATCGTTATGCAAGAAATGAAAATTATAGTAGTAATAAAATTACTGACATGCACTGAGCAATTAATATATACTAGACAGTATTGTGTACACGTCACAAGCATTGGATTAATTCACTTAGTCCTATGAAGCAGAGATTGTTACTTCCCCATTTTGTGGCCAGGAAAAAAAAAAAAAAGAAGCCTTGAGAGTTTATATTATTTGGTGAAAAACTTATGGTCAAATTCAAGTTTGCCTCACTTTGGAACCTGCAGTCCAACCCATCCATCAGCTGACCCTGGGATCAGATCACAGGACGTCAGAACACGCAACAGATTTGTCGATTTGCTCACATAATATGCACTGAGTTTGTCGCGCTCCTTCTATGAGCCAGGCCTCGTAGGCTTTCTGGACTGTCTAAATCAAACTCTTCATTTAGGACCCGAGATGGAACCAGGAGGTGATTCAGATGGGAGGACCTTAGAGGGGGGCCTTGGCGGGGGGTTCAGTCTTCCTCAGACATTTGGTGATCTCCCTGGAGCTTCCCCAAGCCTGTGACTGCTTTTGTTTTCTGGGTTCTGGGCATGGGAGAGACTGCCTTCCAGAAAGATCCTTCTGTGTTCAAGCATCTTTCTCCATCACCCCATTCGGATGGAAAGCAGCAGTTGTTTCTACTTCTCCAGAACTGTAGCATGGCATAGCTATTGTCTTCTGAATTTCAGCAGCAGCCCTTCGAGATCTGATCCACCTGCTTAATTTTAGCCTGCTATGTGCACACTGGGTTAGGTAACTGAACTGAACTGAACTGTTAGGTGGGGGAGGGAGCCCTGGTATTTCCAAAGAAGCAGCAATTTTCCTAACAATTGCCCTAAACTCTCGCCTTGTTGATCAGTTTGTTCTCTGAGGCCCATGCGCATTGCTTCTTTGGGAAACCTGTTATTAAAGTCTCATTATCCAGGCGAGACAGACCTGGTAGAGAACTGATTACCTTGTCCCGGATTTGCCTGACAGATCAGCTCCAACCTTCCCGCCCCCACTACACACTCACCCCCGCCCAAAGAGAGAAGGGTGAATCACGGGCCTATTCACCATCACTCACGGGAACTTTCTTCTCTTCCTTCATTAGGAACTCTTCTTATGATAGGATGGCCTATAGACTAAGCTTCTGTCCCTTCTACTGCAAACCAGGAGCCCTGCTCCCCCTGCCCCCCAGTAACACAGCATGGGCCAGGGAAAGCACAGGAAGAATTCATGTGAAATCAAGGGTCTGTGAAGATCTTTGTAGAGAAGGAAAATGAAGCTTGTTTGGACAAATCAATGAAAAGTTGAAGTATTAAGCTCTTGCAGCTCAATGTGGAAGCCTGGGGGCGGAGCTTAGGCAGAGCCACACAAACTTGCTTAGGGGTTCCCAGCGTCTTCTTACCTGACTAAGCTTGTGTTTAGACCTGGACCTCCAAAGCCACGGAAATCTGTTTGCCCTGGGTACCGCTGTATTCCCCTCACCTACGGCAGTGCCTGCCACATCATCAGGGTTCAATCAATAGACAAATAATCAAGAACAGCACCCATCTGTGGTGTACATATTGTATCTTGTACATAGCTTGCTCATTTCATCTGCCTAGCCACTGAGCAGTAAGGGGCCATGATGCCCATTTCATAGATAAGAAAACTGAGGCCCCTCCCAGCAGGCTTTGTAACATGCTCAAATTCACACACCTAGTACACTGTGTTGGGGAGATTAAAACCCAGAATTTGCCCTCCAGCTAACTCTGTGAAGCCACCTATCATTCACAAAGTCGAAGGAATCTGTGGAAAACTATAGGCATGTAGGAGGGGAGAATGGGGAGCCAGTGGCTGCCATGCTCATCAATAAAGACGATGGGGTGGGGCTGGAGAGCTGGCTTAGCAGGTAAGGTGTTTGCCTGTAAAGCCTAAAGATCCAGGTTTGGTCCCTCAGTACCCATGTAAGCCAGATGCACAAGGTGCTGTAAGCATCTGGAGTTCATTTGCAGTGGATGGAGGCCCTAGTTCACCTGTTCTCTCTGTGTGTCTGCCTCTTTCTCTCTCGCTCTCTCTAATAAATAAATTAATTTAAAAAAAAAAAAAAGAACCTTGGGGTTAGAGAGATGGCTCAGGGGTTTCAATGTTCTTGCTTACAAAGCCTGCTGGCTCAGGTTCAATTCCCTAGCATCCATGTAAAGCTGGGTATGAACAGCCACATGTAGTGGGGCATTCATTTGCAGGAGCAAGAGGTGCCAGCACACCCATACATGCACGCACATGCAAATATCTATCTTTCGAGAGATAGAGAGAGAGAGTCTTGGATATAGCCCTGAAACCAGCCAGTTAACTATGGGGGCTTTTGTGAGACAAGAGGCTTCACGGTAAACATCAGTTAGCCAATGCCAAGAAAGCCGGCCCCCACATCCCTCAGTAGTGGTTCTTCTGCCCCTGGACATGGTCTTCTGCAGCTCTGAAAAACTGTGGGCAGTGACCTGGACCTGCTAGCCCGAGCCCATGATCCTAGCACTCAGGAGACCGAGGCAGGAAGTTCGCCTTGAGTTTGAGGCCAGCCTGGGCCAGAGACCCTACCAGAGAGAGAGGAGGTTCGGAAAGAAGAGAGAGAGGGAGAGGGAGAATAGGTAATGATGTGTATATGAGCCAGAGGGCATCACAACTTCACAAGATGGAGGGGACAGCGCCAAGGGCTCAGCCCTTGAGATCAGCAAACATTTTATTGTCTTGCTCGCAAGACCAGCCTTCTTTCTATGAATATATTATTATGGGTTCCAAGGTCAAAGTAACACAAATCTTTCCCCACCGAAGGCAGTGGGGCCAAGCTTAATTTATTTTCTGTCATATGTTAAACTAGATGACACCCGCCTGACATCTCATGTGAACTGTAAAGTTTTCATTGCCATAAGAGTAAAATGTCACTGAAGGGACTGGAGAGATGGCTTAGTGGTTAAGGCGCATGCCTCCAAAGTCTAAGGATGCAGGTTTGGTTCTCCAGGTCCCACAGAAGTCAGATGCTCATGGTGAAGCATGCATCTGGAGTTCGTCTTCAGTGGCTAGAGGCCCTGGCTTGCCCATTCTTTCCCTGCCTCTCTCTCTCTCTCTCTCTCTCTCTCTCTCTCTCTCTCTCTCTCTCTCTTTCTCTCTTCCCCTCTCTCTGTCTCTAATGAATAAATAAATAAATAAGTAAAGATAAATTTAAAAATTCATCACTGAAGTTTATCCCCACACCCTATTTTTTTCTATGAAGATGTCTGTTATTTTCATGTTGAATTTTTAAAAAACTGTTCATATAAGCAGATGTAGTAGTGCATATTTATGATTTCAGTACCTAGAAGGTGGAGGCAGGAGGGTCATGAGTTGAAGGCCAACCTGGGCTATGAGACCATCTCTACACAACAGCAACACCTCTTTGTTCATCAGAGGCTAGGGTTCAGTCATGGTGGTATACCAGTCATCACTTCAAAACCTGCAACTAGGGCTGGAGAGATGGCTTAGTGGTTAAGGTGAAGCCTGTGAAGCCTAAGGACCCAGGTTCAATTCCCTAGTACTCACATAAGCCAGATACACAAGGTGGTGCATGTGTCTGGAGTTCATTTGCAGTGGCTAAAAGCCCTGGTGTGCCTATTCTTTCTCTTTCTCTATTTGCCTCTTTCTCTCTCTCTCTAATAAATAATAATTTTTTTTTTTTTTGGTGTTTTGAGGTAGGGTCTCACACTAGCTCAGGATGATCTGGAATTCACTATGTAGTCTGAGGGTGGCCTCGAACTCATGGTGGTCCTCCTACCTCTGCCTCTTGAGTGCTGGGATTAAAGCATGTGCCATTACACCTGGCTAAATAAAATATTTTTTTAACCTGCAACAAAATTCCTTCTCACTAAGGTTGAAGTGAATTAAATATTCCAAACTCACAGGTTTAATTTTTACAATACAAAGTATATATATTTATATTATATATATATTTTTTATATGCATGTTTGTATGTGTGCAGAGGGAGGAGGTGGTGAGGTTGGATCTCTTTCCACAAACATCAGATTCATATGCCATATTGCATGTGATTTTTATATGGGTAGCTGGAGGATTGAACAGGGCTGCCAGACTTTGCAACAAGCATCTTTAACTGCTGAACCATCTCCCCAGCCCCAAAGTCACAATTTTAGAAGAAATAAAAGACAAGTGAGAACATTTCAGATTCCAGTTTTTCAGATTCTTGGATGCACAGAGAATGAGTCTAACAGCTGGCTACACACACAAAGACACTCCTACATACACTTGGGAAAGCTGTAAATTCA
Source organism: Jaculus jaculus (assembly GCF_020740685.1). Lineage (NCBI taxonomy): Eukaryota > Metazoa > Chordata > Mammalia > Rodentia > Dipodidae > Jaculus > Jaculus jaculus. The sequence goes on along the minus strand of NC_059107.1, from coordinate 34,187,317 downwards.
TGCAAGTCAAGAGTAGATTTTAAGCCTAAGTGAAAGGCACTAGTATTTTTGTACCTCTTCTTGAATAAATATCAATGCTTGAGACACACTGTTTTTTGGGATTTTTTTTTTTTTTGAGATCTAGTTAATTCTGACCATTTGTGGTTAAATGTTAAAAACCTGAAATGTTAAGAGGGGGGGAAAAAAGTCCTCTCTTATGTAATGGTACCAAAAATTTGGATATAAACTAAATAATTCAACTGTATTACCAAATGCATAGGCATACTTAAACCAACAAAAGAACAGCTTTTTAAATTGGATTCTATGTCATAAGCCTGATGCAAGATCAGAGCTATAAAGTTAGGACTATGAAATATCCTTGGATCTCAATCTGAAACCATGGAATTTGGTAACTTCAAAGACCCAATATTCTTATATTAGAATAATTTTACACTTCTGATATTCTTACCAGAATACGCTTCCCAGTCAGATTTGGAGGGTTTCCTCAGGAACTGGGCCAGTGTAGGCATATAAACCCTACCCTCATTTCTAATCAAGCCATCCCACTTGAGAGGACTGGCTTGGTAGGTGTCTGACCTTGATTTAAGTGAGTCCACCACCGAAGTGCTCATGAAACCCATGTGAGACGTCCTGGAGCAAGGGCCCAGCAAGTGGCAGGCAACAGTGATGCCTGCTCAGTCTCAGGCTCCAGGTCCCAGTCCTAGCTCCCTTTACGCATGGGGCTGTGTAGTCTGGGATGAGATGGTTGCGAGTCTACCGAAGGAATGGTGTACTTTCCAGGGCTAATAATACTCAAGAGCCAACATTTGCCCTGGTGTTTAATTTTAGATGTTTGATTAATTACAGCAGGATAAAAATGATATCTCAGCTAGGAGCCCCAATAAACAGATTGAATTTAAACAAGATAGACTGCCACATAAGATTCTCTCCAAGTCTTTGAAATCTGAAGATCTCATTATTTCAGAAGTAGATATCACCAGCTGGCCTAGCTCCATTCCAGGTTGGTGCGACCCATTAGTGCCTGGTAATGAGAGGGCAGCTTTAATTTAAAAAGTATAAGCTGGCATACCACTCCTAACCCTAAGGAGTCTACACTCTTCCACAGAGATACTTGTACATCCATGTTTATTACAGATCTACTTCTAATAGTTAAAAATTGGAATCAGGGCTGAAGAGATGGCTCAGAGGTTAAAGTGTTTGTCTGCAAAGACTAACAACCCCGGTTTGATTCCCCAGTACCCACATAAAGCCAGATGCACAACATGGTGTGTGTATCTGGAGTTTCATTGCAGTGGCTAGAGGCATTGATGTACCCACTCTCCCTCTCTCTCTCTCTCCCTCTCTCTCTCTCCCTCCCTCCCTCCTTCTCTCTCTCTCTCTCCCTTCTTGTAAAGAAATAATTATTTTTCAAAATGTAATCAGCCTAGATGCTCATCACTAGATGAATGGATAATGAAAATGTGGTACATACACACGATGGAATTCATTTTTATAAGACATTAAATCTTTTTATTTTCATTTTATTTTATTTATTTATTTACTAGAGAGAGAGAGAGAGAATGGGCATTCCAGGGCCTCCAGACATTGCAAATGAACTCCAGATGTATGCACTACCTTGTGCATCTGGCTTACAAGGGTACTGGGGAATCAAACCTAGGTCCTTAGGCTTCAAAGGCAAATGCCCTAACCACTAAGCTATCTCTCCAGCCCTTACACTATGGAATTCTTTTTAACAGTATGGAAAAATGTAATTATGAAATTTGTGGGAAAGTGGGTGGACCTGGAAAGAATCATATTACGTGAAGTGACCTTAATTTAACCAAAACTGCACATTCTCTCTGGTATGCGGGCCTTAGTTTATGATATCTATAAGTATGTTTATATATAGGGGCGAATATCTACAGGTGAGCTGGAAGATGGGTGAGGGACTAGCAAAGAGCACATATGACATGTAAAAAAGAGAGAGGAAGATACTGGGAAGAGGGGGGCTGGGGGAAAGGGAACCTGAAGAGGATGGGAGTCAACAAAAAAACTAATTATGGGTTGGAGAGATGGCTTAGCAGTGAAGGCATTTGCTTGCAAAGCCAGAGGATTCCAGTTCAACTCCCCAGGACCCATGTTAGCCAGAGGAACAAGAGGGTGCATGCATCGGGAGTTTGTTTGCAGTGGCTGGTGGCCCTGGCGTGCCCATTCTATCTCTCTCTCCCTCTCCCTCTTTCTCTCTCTCTCAAATAAATATATTTTTTAAGTTATAAAAAAACTAATTATATTTGAAAATGCCAGAATGAACAAGACCTAAATCTCTATATGTCAGCTGAAATAATAAACAAGTGGTTTAAAGTATGAGGTTGGGTTAAAGACACCTGATGGCAAAACCTGCCAGCCTGGTTTCAATTCCCCAGTACCCACATAAAGCCAGACATACAAAGTTACACATGCATCTGGAATTTGTTTGCAGCAGCAAACTTTCTCTCTGTCCCATTTTTTCCACCACCCTCCCACCTCTACCTGTCCCTTTCTTCTCTGCTCACAAATAACTACATAGAAATATTTATAAAACAAGTAACAAATAAAAAATATGAGCTGATTTAAACGGCATGAAAGGACTGTCTGTCTTCTTGTAGGGTTGAAGAGAGTTTCAAAACCTTGTTTTGGTCCATATTTGGCTTATCTGAAGTGATCTCGGTGGTGCTGAAGTATGACCACAAATTCATCGAGAACATCGGCTACGTTCTCTACGGCGTGTATAACGTCACCATGGTGGTTGTACTGCTCAACATGCTGATAGCCATGATCAACAACTCCTATCAGGAGATTGAGGTAAGGCTGCTCAGAGGACGATGCTCTCCCTTCCCTCAGTTGGTCGACATCACTGCTTTCAGAACGAGTGTAATGACATTGAGCTAGAATCCCATTGAACAGGCATTCCTGGACCACTACGGGGGTGTTTCCTGTCAGTCTGCCACATGGTCTAGCTGCCACCACTCCAGAAGGGCCCCGTGACAGAAAAAAGAACTGGGGTCATGTATTCTCTTTGACATGTGTCTCCTCAATGCCAATGGCCCAAGGCATGTCAACATGACCATCTGCCCATACCTTTTCCACCTGCCATAGGATTCTTATGAAGAACTCATTGTTGGGCTGGAGGGATGGCTTGTGGTTAAGGCACTCACCTGCAAAGCCTAAGGACCCAGGTTTGATTCCCCAGGACCCACATAAGATAGATGCACAAGGTGGCACATGCGTCTGGAGTTCGTTTGCAGTGGCTAGAGGCCCTGGCACACTCATTCTCTCCCTCTCTCTCTTCCTCTCTCTCTCTCTCTGTCTCTCTCTTTCTCCCTGTCTCTTCCTTCCTTCCTTCCTTCCTTCCTTCCTTCCTTCCTTCCTTTCTCTCTCTCTCTCTTTCCCTCTTTCTCTCAAATATATAAATAAATAAATTTAAATTAAAAATAAAACCTACTGAGCTGGGTGTGGTGGCACACGCCTTTAATCCCAGAATTTGGGAGGCAAAGGTAGGAGGATCGCCATGAGTTTGAGGCCACCCTGAGACTACAGATTGAATTCCAGGTTCAGCCTGGGCTAGAGTGAAACCCTACCTCCAAAAAAAAATAAAATAAAATAAATAAATAAATAAATAAATAAGTAAAATTTTAAAAAATAACTACTGAATGTCCCATGGGGAAGTAGCTTAGTATTGAAGTGTGTGCCTGGCATGCACAAGGCCTTGGGTTTGATCCCTGGTAATGACTGAGTGGGAGAGAGGAAGGGAGAAAAAAGGCGGCCATGGCTCAGATAAATAAACTGTGATATAGCCACGCTTGAGAAGATGTGACTGACATGAGAAATTTTCTAAGACACTAATGAATGAAAAAAATAAAAGTTATAAAGAAATACACACAGGGGCTGGAGAGATGGCTTAGTGGTTAAGCGCTTGCCTGTGAAGCCTAAGGACCCCAGTTCGAGGCTCGGTTCCCCAGGTCCCACGTTAGCCAGATGCACAAGGGGGCGCACGCGTCTGGAGTTCGTTTGCAGAGGCTGGAAGCCCAGGCGCGCCCATTCTCTCTCTCTCCCTCTATCTGTCTTTCTCTCTGTGTCTGTCGCTCTCAAATAAATAAATAAATAATTAATTTTAAAAAAAAGAAAGAAAGAAAGAAATACACACAGGCAAACTTCATATTGACATAATAATACACATGCAACTAACCATACAGAAAGAAAAAATGGAAGAGCTAGAGGGATGGCTTAACAGTTAAGGCATTTGTCTACAAAGCCAAAGGACTCAGGTTCGATTCCCCAAGACTCACATAAGCCAGATGCAAAAGGTGGCGTTCATCTGGAGTTCGTTTGCAGTGGCTGGAGGCCCTACCACACCCATTCTCTCCCTCTCTCTCTCTCTCTCCCTCCCTCTTTCTCTCTGTCAAATAAATAAATAAAATTAGAATATTTTTAAAAAGAAAAGAAAAGGTGGAAAAGGCCTGCCAAGGATAGGACTACATTCTTCCTCAGTGGGCTGAGAGGAGTTGGAAGCAGAGGAGAGACTCAAAAGAGCCTTGGTGCATTGCGTGCTCGAAGTTTAAGGAATAGGTCTGTATTTTTCACATAGAAAAATAAAGACCTTCATGTTCTGTGGCTTTTATAACAAATGCCACAGATCGTGTGGCTTAAACATCAGACATTTATTTCTGCACAGTGGTAGAGGCTGGGAGAGCAAAGCGTGCGGAGGGATTGTTTCCTGGGACGACTCTCTCCCTGCCTTGCAGACAGCTGCTTTCCGACTGGCTTTCCACCAATCCTCCTGGATTAAGGTCCTGCCCTTGTCACCTCACTTAACCTTAACCACCTCTTTGAAGGTGCCGGCTCCAAGTATAGTCACGTACTATGGTGCTGAGGGTTAGAATTGTAATAGATGAATTTTAAGAGGCTACTTACTATTCAACTCATATCTGATCACTTTCCAATAGCCTCCCCACCTCCACTCCCATAGATCATTCCAAAGGGTAGGAGCTGCGTGTTTCGGGGTCGGGAGGAGCAAAAGCGCTTGGCATGATGGGCGCTGCAGGAGTCTAGCCTGGGTGAATAACAGCAAGAGCTGAGAGGGGAGCAGAGAGCTGGGCGTGAAGCATGAGCAGCCCAAAGCCCTGGTGTCTCCTCCGGCTTTCTTACACACAGTCCCCAGCGGAAGGACAGCCCACTAGGGAGAAAGGACTGGCTGCTCAGTTAATCTTGTGTGGAAACGCGGGCACCCACGCAAGAGGCAGGTCTCTCACTGCATTCCTAGGCTGGTCAGCAAACAGCCGTCACAGGCAGTAAGGAGCAAAAGGGCCCTGATTTGAAACCATGAAGGCTTTTAGAGAAGCCATGCTCTTACCACCACAGCATAACTCTTCCTCTTCCTCTTATTTCCTGTCCTACATTTCTTGCATGGGGAGACCAGTAGTGACCCCTAAACTCTCAAAGCTTCCAGTCTAAAAAGACCTAGGCAGCAAATCCCCATCAGACTACAGCAATGCACGTCCTCAACCAACACTGGCAAAAGGGAAGCCAGCTGGCTTTGCCCTTAGACCTGTGGCACATCCCATCCCAACAAGTCCACACAGACCCGTGCTGGGTTTACACTGGCTTTCAGTGCCATTTCATGCTTACCACAGCACTGTGTGAAGGAAGCCCAGTTGCCCTCTCGTCTGGATAAGCAAACCCAAGACACAACTGTAGTTACATTGTGAATAAAGGACTTTGAGACCACATCTGATTCTAAATCAATCCCATCCTCAAATGAATGAGAATATGCATAGTTAAAAATTAAAAAAAAATAGGGGCTGGAGAGATGGCTTAACAGTTAAGCGCTTGCCTGTGAAGCCTAAGGACCCCGGTTCGAGGCTCGATTCCCCAGGACCCACATAAGCCAGATGTACAAGGTGGTGCAGGCATCTGGAGTTTGTTTGCAGTGGCTGGAGGCCCGGGTATGCCCATTCTCCCCCCACCCCCTCTCTCTTCCTCTCTCTATCTGCCTCTTTCCTCTCTGTCACTCTCAAATAAACAAAATTAAATAAATAAATAAATAAATAAAAAATGGACCTGGGAAGATGAGTCAGCAGATAACAGCACTTGCTGCACAAACACAGGAGCCTGACAGGGCCTGAGTTCAGCTCTCCAGCACCCACATCGTTAGTAACCCCAGTCCTAATCATTGAGCTCACTGGTCAGCCAGCCTGACAGAAAAAAAAAACAACAGCAGTAGTCCTGGTTCAGTGAGACACTTTGTCTCAAGGAAATACAGAGACAACCAAAGGGGAGGAAACCTAAGCTTCTCCTCTGGCCTCTACATACATAGGCAGGGAACATACCTACTCATGCAATATGCATATACACCACACACATACACACACTGCAACACACATACTATACACACACACATAAAAAGTGGGGGTTTTTTAGCTTAAAAAAATAGCCTCAGCTGGGTGTAGTGGTGCATACCTTTAATCCCAGCACTGGGGAGGCAGAGGTAGGAGGATCGCCATAAGTTCGAGGCCACCCTGAGACTACATAGTGAGTTTCAGGTCAGCCTGAGCTAGAGTGAGACCCTACCTTGGAAAAACCAAAAAAAAAAAAAAAAAGAAAAAAGAAAAAAGAAAAAAGAAAAAAGAAATCCTCAAATCCTGGGCTAGAGAGATAGCTCAGCACTTAAGGCGCTGGCCTGCAAAGTCTAAGGACCTGGGTTTGATTCCCCATTACCACATAAAGTCAGATGCACAAAATGATGCATGCATGCATTTGGAGTTCCTCTGAAGTGGCTAGAGGCCTTTGTGTGTACCCATTCTCCCTCTCTTTCTATCTGCCTCTTTCTTTATCCCATAAACAAAATATTTTTAATTTTTTTTAATCTTAAAATCCATTTTATTCCTGTCCTCACATTGACATTCTAGGACAGAAGTTCAAGGAGCCTGTCTACAAGAAAAAAAATGCACCAGCTAATACTCAGAGACCCACTCAAACACTCTAGAGTTAACCCCACATCAGAAGCAATGAGTCCCTGCTTTCTCTTAAACCTACCACGAAAGAAAAGAAAGTGGCTGGGTTATCTCCTAAAAAGCTATAGTCAGGCTTGGTCCCCTTGAGTCCTCCTATCTTGTCCTTTTAGCATTCCCCTGGGTTGGCATTCTGACCATAAATACATTTTCAGCAAATAGCTGCTATCCAATAGGGTAGCCACTATCCACGTGTGCCCATGGAGCACTGGAAACGAGGCTAGTCCAAACTGATGTGTTCTATAAGTTAAGAAAAAAAAAACTCATGCTAGATTTCCTAAGTCTAGAACAAGGAAATCTATCTCATGAATAATTTTTCTTTTTGGTGGTGTTGGGGATTGAGTGCTGTATCACTGAGGTCCACCCCTGGCCATAACTTTTATAATAATTACTTATTGAATAGCCACATTTCAGGTCAATTAGATGAAACATATCACTGCAATTAATTTTACCCTGTTCCACTTCATTTTTTTTTTTAAATAATGCGGCTTGTAGAGAGTTTCAACTTAACTAAGAGGCTCCTCTTCATGGTTCACACAGTACCCTTTCTACTGGGTGGCATGTCCCTAAGATGTGAAAATAAATTAGCAACTTGATCCTGCGGTGGTTAGCAGATCAGCTGGCCGAGCTGGAAAACGTTTGTGGACAGCAAGATGAGAAATGAGAGGAAAGATGCTAGCAATGAAAACACCCACTGGAAAGTATGTGAGGGCAGCTATTTTGGCTAAAGCTTTTCCATCATGAATCCCAAGGTGAGGGGGGAAAGTTAAGAGCAGTGCAGTCACATGGTCTTCGTGAGAGCAAGCCCCCCCATGCTGCGCCATCCCCAGAGAGTAAACGTCTACAAGAGAACCAGTCTTACACCAGTCTTGTTCTTGCACGCTGGGGACTGTGTCTGCTTGTTCACGCTGCGCTCAGTTGTGGCCTTTGACGGTGTGTCATTTATCCCTCGTTCCCCAGGAAGATGCTGATGTAGAATGGAAATTTGCCCGAGCGAAACTCTGGCTGTCTTACTTTGATGAAGGAAGAACTCTACCTGCTCCCTTTAATCTAGTGCCAAGTCCCAAATCATTTTATTATCTCATAATGAGAATCAAGACGTGCCTCATAAAACTCTGCAAATCTAAGGCCAAAAGCTGTGAAAACGACCTTGAAATGGGCATGCTGAACTCCAAATTCAGGGTAAGTAGCATTTGCTTGATAGGGTTAGAAAAGGTGGTCACGGGGGGCGGGCGGGGGAGAGGCTGGAGGGATGGCTTAGTGGTTAAGGCGCAGTTAAGGCACTTGCTTGCAAAGGCTAATGGCCCGAGTTTGATTCCCAAGTACCCACATAAAGCCAGATGCACAAAGTGGTGCATGTGTGAGTTCATCTGCAGTGGCTAGGGGCTCTGGCACCCCCATTCTCTCTCTTCTTGCAAATAAATAAATAAAACATATTTAATAATTAAAAAAAAAAGAAAAGGCAGTGCCAAGTGGAGATGGAAGGATTGTGTGTTTGAGTCAGACAGGCATTTGATACAGAGAAAGCCAGGAACTGCAAGGGGTCATTGTCTTGCAGAATCTGCTGGGCATATGAGCAAAGACTCACCTAGTAATGCCATGGAGAGATACAACTGGGACTAAGCAAGGTGCCTGCTGCCTGGGGAGTCATGACCTCAGTAAGAGGATCTCCTTCATGGACATGGAAAAGAAATAGCTTTTCCTAGAAGAAGGATCTCTGAGGAAACATCTCCCTGCTCACTCCTTCCCCATGCTGGAGTTTCTCAATGCTAATTAGCACAGGACAACCTCTGAGACAGAACCTTCCAGACAGAAGGCACACACCTGGGTGCTTCCTGAACTAGGTGGACCAACAACATTCTGTCACTGTGACCATCCTACAGAAAGAGAGTTCTTAGGGCTGGAGAAATGACTAAGCAGTTAAGGCACTTGCCTGCAAAACCAAAGGACCCAGGTTCAATTCTGCAGGACCCACAGAGAGCCAGATGCACAAGGTGGTGCATACATCTGGAGTTCATTTGCAGTGGCTAGAGGCCCTGGCGCACCCATTCTCTCTGTCTCTCTCTATCTGTCTTTTTTCTCTGTCTTATAGATAAATGAATAAATAAAATAATTTTTTAAAAAAAGAAGGAAGGAAGGAAAGAAAGAAGGAAGGAAGGAAGGAAGGAAGGAAGGAAGGAAGGAAGGAAGGAAGGAAGGAAGGAAGGAAGGAAGGAAGCAGGCAGGCAAGCAAGCAAGCAGGCAGTTCTTAGAACATGACAGGGAGGAAATCGGCTTTCAAGGGGTCCCCTAGAGACCTGGGTATTGTTCATTCAAGTCCTGCCATATGTGCATGCATACATGTCTGTGTGTTCCAGAAGACACGCTACCAGGCTGGCATGAGGAATTCTGAAAATCTGACAGCAAACAACACCTTCAGCAAGCCCACCAGATATCAGGTAAACACCCCTTACCCAGGCGTGGATGGAAATAGATGCCACTAAGGCATGGGATTAATCACACGGCAGTGATCCCTCCAGAGCTCAGCTTCCTTCCTTCACCAAACTCCGTGTGCCTGCGCAAGTTTGACTTCCAGGAATGGAGGGCTTGGAGATGAACTATTTCTCAGGCCCATGATTGTATTGAACTCTAGGCAATGAGAAGGAACAGGAGAAGGTGCTGGTTTTAAGGCTTTTGGTACTGGCACTGCGTTGGGAAGCACCTTACATGGGACATATGGAATGTAACATGAAAGAGGAGTTGATCACTTATGACCCAAGCCTATGTGACCCTGGGCACCCACTAAACCATCTGGAATGTCATATCTGGAGGCCTGGAAAGCTAGGTTTTTCCCCAGGACCACAGGTGGTAACCCTATGGCAGTAAGACTTAGCAGTGGGCATTCACAGAGTGAGGCACATTTGGGGGTGTCTGTCAGAGCTTTGAAGAAAGGAAAGAGAAGCAGCTTTCTTAGAATCTGACCCTACAAGGGCTGGAAAGGTGGCTCAGTGGGTAAAGGTACTTGATTGCAAAGCCCGCCAGCCCAGGTTCAATTACCTAGCTACTCATATAAGCCAGGTGCAGAAAATAACTCAAGCATCAGATTCATTTGCAGTGGCTAGAGGCCTTAGAGCACCTATTCATAAAAATACACACTCTCACACATGCAAGTTAATAATTTATCTAACACAATACTACTGACTGAGCATATAGAAAAGGTTTCCACCTTCGTGGCACCTCCAGCATAGTGAGAGGAGAGGAACATGTGACCACACTAATAGCCTGTGACATCAAGTTGGTTGAAAGACCCAAAAAGTAAAGATTAAGGTTGGAAAGTGGAGAGAAGCAGGGGAGTCTTTGCTGGAGATGGGGGTATCTTCATGCAGAGGGTAGTTGGCCAAGACCTCACCAGGAGAAGGGGCAACTCTAAGGGCTTTCAGGCAAAAGAGACATTATCTGTACATGTCCCAAACAGGACTGGAGAGATGGCTTAGTGGTTAAGGTGCTTGCCTGCAAAGGCTAACAACCCAAGTTCAATTCCCCAGGACCCACACACAGCCAGATGCACAAAGTGGCACATGCATCTGAAGTTCATTTCCAGCAGCTGGAGGCCCTGGCACACCCACTCCCTCTGTCTCTCTTATATCTCTCTGTGCTTGCAAATAAATAAATAAAAATATTTTTTTAAGTCCTGAACACCTAGAGAGGAGAGTAGAAAGAGATGAAGTCAGAAAGAAGTAAGGGAGCCCATCACTGAAGGGCGTGATTATCCTAAGTTCTCTAGGAAGGTCAAGGAGAGGAGAATAAGTTTGCAGGGACTTGGGGAGATAGAAACATTGTACTGATGCTCCCATGAGAGGAGATGGGAGCCCTGTGAGGAGGGGGTATGGTTTCAGTTGGCATTATGAGTAGGGCAGAAAAAAAACACACAATGCCAATGCATGTTCTGGGCCTACACACAGTGACGTCTGATGTTAGCTAGGGTGGCAGCGCCCAGCATGACTCTCAGGTGTGTGTTTTAAACAACGAGGTAGATATCAGACTCCCCAGTGCACAGCTGCCCTGTGATAGGAATTAGGAGTAAGGTTGCCCTCATTCTGTGGGTGGTTAATAAGGGTTAGAGGCCCACAAAGCATATCACTAATGACAAGTCCAGAGAGCAGAAAGCTCTCCCTCACCAAGATGGCAGCTGACCACCAACCCTTGTTCCCTTGTTTGTTTTTTTTTTTTTTTTTTTGGCTTGTTTGTTGTCTTTGGGTAATGGAGACCCATGTGCTTTCAAAGTGACCAATCCAGCCCACCCAACCTCATGCCTAATTTACATCCCCAAGCGTGGATCTCACATGCACATGTAAAGTGACCAATCTAAACCATCCTGAAGTTGATGCCTAATTCACATCTCTAAGGGTCTGAGGAGCCCCAATCCAAGTCACAGACTGGGTTATTACTTGGAGCTCCGCCCCTCTTGGGGCTTTACTTTCTAATAGAGCCTCACTAAGCTTCACCTTCTGTGGTTTCTGATGCTGTCAGTTCTTTGCGAGGCACGAAACCCTGAACTCAAGCATGACTGGCTTGAGGGTCTAGTGACCCACGACTGTCCGGCACTCCCGCCTCTCTGCTAAGCCCATCCAGAGCCGAGAAGGACTCCACAGCTCTCGAAACCTGCAGTGCCTTGACTACTAGCCTGCCACTGCTGTCAGGAAACTTAGAAAACCCCCTTGTGATCGTTCTAGAAATGACTACCAAGTCTGTGTATCACTTGAACCAGCTCCTGTGCCAATGATGAACGGTCGCTCCAGGTTACCCATTGCAAACATGCGAGCCATTCTCTCCCTACCTTCTACCTCTGCCCCTCCCCCACCACAATCAGCAATTTTGATCCATGCTGATCATTTCTTACCAGACATAAAATTGAAACTGTATTGAGTACCCTTTGGGGCCGAGGTGAAAAGGTGACAAGTCCTGGGTGCCACCTTCCCACGGGGAAGCAATTACAGACTTCGCATCCTCCAGATACGGGTCTCTAATTGAATCACCCCACCCATGTTTCAGCAGCCAGCTGTGCAATGAGGAGGGTTTAATTGTACAATTAAGAAACAGCTCATCCTTCACAGCACTTACAGTCTTATCAGATGACATGGACTAAGAAATTGGCAATGGGCAAATCTTGAATTTAATCATGCACAAAATTGGGACTGCCCGTTTTGATCCGTTCTGAGCTATTTTACAGGCTAAATCCTTTGGTCAGTGGGAGGATTTTTATTTCTCGGCCTCTTAGAGAAAAAGCATAGATTACCTATGTCACAGAAAATATAGAAAATCCTAATGGGTTTGGGCCAAATCTCTCCTGGTTTTGAACAGAATCAGCTACTGAGATAAAGGAAGGCTGATGGAGTATGAATGTCCTGTGCCCAGAATGAATCCTGTCTGAGGGAGATATTTTCAAAATCAGTCTTGGAGCCATCCAGTTTCTGTCTCCCCTCATTACTACGTCCTTTCTTCCTGCCTTACATCTCCCCTAAGGACTTCCTGCCATGATGACAGGGAGCAGCTGGTTTGCTGCTTCAGGCTAGGCTTGACCTTGGAAAGCTTGTCTCACCTTGTGTTTTGTGACTCTGTAGAGAAAAGCCTCAAACTACTTACTCACCTAGTCATCACTAAAAGAACAGAGAAACCTGGCCGGCAGGCGTTAGAGAAAAGGAACTGAGAGGGAGCTCAGTAGGGCTGAGGTCCCTGCCTTTATTCATAACCATCCTCATTTGCTCAAGATAGAAATCAACCTTGAGGTCATCCCAAAAGACATCTGGAAGCATGCTGTACAGCAGGGCGAGTGACACCTCCCCACATTCCCAGGAAATAGGTGCTACCCTTCACCCCATTTTATAGATTAGGTAACTGAGGCTTCTTGGCTGAGGCCACACACCTGGTTGTGACCCAACTGGTGGAGGACACCCCTCACTCCACACCACATCACCCATGTGTTTGCCCGCCATCCCTTGACATGGTGCCATGCTAGAACTTCCTCGGGCCCTGCCCTGTCTAGGTTTGACATTTCCCTAGTGTTGACTAGGTTTGAGCACAAAGGAGCCTTTAAAGCCAGTGGCTCTTGAGTTCATTATCTTGTGAATTTCAAAGAATTGACGAGTGTAGACACAGCAGAAGGGGAAGTTAAGCACGATTCACTTTAGAAAAGAATACTCCTGGGTTAGAGAGATGGCTTAGTGGTTAAGGCACTTGTCTGCAAAGCCTAAGGACCCAGGTTCTATTCTCCAGATCCCATGTAAGCCATATGTACAGGGTGGCACATGCCATCGAGTTCGTTTGCAGTGGCTAAAGGCCCTGGTGCACCCATTCTCACACTCTCTCTCTCCCTTTCTGTCTCTAATAAGTAAAAATAAATCTTTAAAAAATAAAGAAAGAAAGAGAGAGAGAGGAAGGAAGGAAGGAAGCAAGCTCCTAAGTAGGGAGGGGTACGGAGCAGGTAATCTGCATGGTGATTTAGAACCGGTCTTCTTATAATCTTGGAGATATACCTTACACATTGAGTTGGGGTCAACTTTACTGGTTAAATTTAAATGTATAATAGGGACCTTGATTGGCTGGTGAGTCAGGGAGGAGAGCACAGACTCATAGTTGGGGGATGGGGCTGGAGAAGCCAGAGAAAAATCCCTAGAAGGAGGAATAACCAGAAAGTGAAACAGAAGGCTTCCCCTATCTCCACCTTGATGAACCAGGTTTAGGCTCACACTGGAATTCTAGTCTCACCAGGGCAGGCTGACGTGGATGGTCTTTTGGGCCTGCATTCCCAACTACCTACAAGAGAAGGCTACCTTGCTCCTGAGCTTTACCTCTAAGGTGAGATCTGTCACAGCCTTGAGCCCAAAGGGGGCAATAAGTAACAGGCCCCCAGCAGCAGCAGGGAAAGCCAAAATTTGGACTTGAGCAGTGATCTGAGGCTGTCTGGACTGTGTCTTGAGTGTGATGTGAGCCTCCTAGCCTTCCGTACCACGGAAGTTTCCAGATGAGAACCCACAGAGCCCAATCTACCTCCCCTTCCCTGTTCTCCAAGCCCTCCCTAGAGCAGGCATCTCACTGAGTACCACCCTGTCAGCTTCTCATACTGAGGTAGAGTTCCAAGAAATCCTCTAGCATCCTCCAAAAGATGAAAGACCTCCTCCCTACGTATGTGAGCTTATGAGTTTGGTTCCATGTTGTCTCTTCCTTAGAGCTCCATGGTGGTTAAGGTTCCCAGTGTTTTCCTTACATGGTTCAGCCCTTCAGCTTCTCGGAGCCCTGTGCTATCAGGGAAGGGTGGCGCCCACAGGTTTAAGGATCTCTGGGTGCTCTGCTTGTCTCCTCAAAGTCTGACTCGTCACTTATCAGGAACATGAGCTTCTTGATTTTTGCAAGGTCTTTTCCATGTGGTTCTGTGGCCATGATGCCAAACAGTAGAACAGAACAGGATCTTAGTAAGGTGACCAAAAGGTACTTTCTTCAGAGTTGCATCATGGTCTGTCCCAAGATCCAGTGTGTCATTGGTTAGGAGGTATAGACCCAATACACCCACTTTCTGATAGGTATATCTCTTCATGACGAAGCAAGTCACATCGCAAATAAATTATCAAACCCAGGTACAGTCATTCAAACAAACCCCAGCCTTTCTGAAGCAGTCTCTTCCCCTGAACACCATGAATTGTTTGGGGCTTTTTAATTAACTTTTTTATTGTGTTTGAACCTTTTTTTTGTTACGCTTTGTTTTAGTTGTTTTGAGACAATGTTTCATGTAGCCCAGGCTGGCCTTGTCCTCCAGATCTCCCATTTTTAAATTTTATTTATTTTGTTGTTTTGATTACTTAATTGAGCTGGAGAGATGGCTTAGCAGTTAAGGCGCTTGCCTGCAAAGCCAAAGTTCCCAGGTTTGATTCCCTAGGACCCACATAAGCCAGATGCACAAGGTGGCACAGGCTTCGAGTTCATTTGCAGTAGCCGAAGGCCCTGGCATACCCATTCTCTCTCTATCTGCATCTTTCTCCCTCTGCCTCTCTCTCGCTCTCAAATAAATAAATAAATAAAATATTTTTTTAAAGTTAAATTAATTATTTGTGTGTGTGTGTGAGCATGTGTGAGTGCAAGCATGCACGTTTCACACCATGCACGTGGAGATCAGAGGACAACCTTCAGGTCAGTCTTCTGTCTGTCCATCTCATTTGTGGCAGGAGTTCACACTCTGCACTCTCCCTCTATTGTGGTTCTTTGCTGCACTTACCTCAAGGGTCTAGAAATTTCTGTCTTTGCCTCCCATCTCACCGCTTCAGGCCTCTGGGTCTGGGGGTCATCAAACTCAGGTATTCTAGCTTGAGTGGTGAGTACTGTGTGTGTGTGTGTGTGTGTGTGTGTGTGTGCGTGTGCGTCCACGCAGCACCCCAGAGTAGAACAGCGTGTGTCTTCTTCCACTGCTGTTCTGCCTGTTCTTATTTGAGTCTCCTACTGATCACAGAGTTGGCTGGTATCAGCCTCTGAAGATCCTCGGATCTCTGCCACCACCCACCCTACAAACAAACACACGCTGGACAATGGTTACAGATGCCTGTGGCCACACCAAAGCTGTTGATGTGGGTCCTGGGATTGAACTCCAGTTGTCTCTTAGGCAGCCTCAGGCCCTCACGCTTGCACGAGAAGTTCTTTTCACCACTGAGCTGGTTCTCAGGCTTCCAGTGGGTTGTGAGTCTTCTTGACAAACCTGCCACATGGCCTTTTCTATAGAGGCCAGAGGTAATGGCACAGATAACTTGCGGCTCTCCTCCATTCTGACATCAGCTAAGCCCACTCTAATAAGTGGCTCAATGCCACTCTCCCATTTTATCCACTCTTTTCCAAAAGTTCCCCAACTTCTCTTTTCCTGAGTGGCAACATCCCTTCTGTCTGGATCCAACCTCACTGGCCCTCTTCAACATAAAATATGCATCCTCTTCCTCTATAGCACCCTTGGCCACCCTGGTGGCACAAGGAGCATTGTCCCTCCCATACATTAAAGGTCCACGTTCCCCTCCACCACCAGCAGCCCCAGCCACCTGGACCCTAGGAGTCCTGGCTGGGGCACTGTGTGCCCTCATGCTTGGATGCAAATCTCTGTGTGACACCCGTTCTTACCCATTGGGTTTCTCATTTGCATCCACTCAAGTCTGCCTTTGCTGAGTAATATCACTAAATATACTCCTCTCTGGTGCTTGCTACAGGCAGGGGGCAGGGCCAGGAGAGATCGGGAAAATTCTTCATGAAAGGAAAGGACTCAGCGGAAGATAACAAGTCCCAGACTCGGCACAGAGCAGCACACCTTGTCCCCAAGCGGTGACAGAGGGGAGGCTTCTGACATGCGTGTCAAACAGAACATTTTCCAACTGCTTTTCGCTTTCTGCTAACAGTACTAGCATCTCCTTGTAAATGCCATATTATCTACTGCACATGCGGCAGAGGCAAAAGCTCAGACCCATAAGGACATAAAGTTGTTAAGGGTAACAGTGACCAAGGCACTTCCCCTGAAGGCCCTTGTCACTGAGGTGGTAACTGGGTTGGGGGGTGGGGGATGAGGTGAAAAGTCAGTGAGTTCACACAAATGTGTAGTTCTCATTCAGGTCGGATTGCATATGAAGACTCTGCCATAACAATGCATGTTGATGACTCCTAAGAAAACGTTTGCTTTTCTACCCTTTGAGCTCCAGGTCAGGTTAGGCATGTGGGTGACCAAGAAAGGGCACAAGCATTCATGTCCATGCCAGTGATCCTCTTCCCCAGCAGATAGCCACTGGATGAGGTCACCCATCCACCGAGACCTAGGGAGGCTTCCTCCAATGTGAAAGGTTGGTACCCAGAAGCAGCCCAAATCCAGTTCATCCAGTGAATGAGAAATGCAGCTCATCCCACAACCATCAGGGAGTGAACCTTTCTGGGGAGGGGGAGGGCATAGACAAAACTCAGCAAAAGTCCTCCACCTTCCACTTCCCATCTGTGTCTCCTCACTCTTGAAGCCTAGGGTTCCTCATCTGTAGGTAACAGCTCTCTTCTCACTATATTTCCCAGAGGGTTTGATGAAAGAGACCAAAACACCCCTCCTATATGGGAAGCGCTCATCATGCTTGTATCTGTTCTTTTCATCCTTTCCCCCTTCCTCCCCAAAGGCCACTGTGTGTTACAGAAAGCCTATGAGCTGGAGACCTTCAATTTAAACAGATGGAGTTGGGCGTGGTGGTGCACACCTTTAATCCCAGCACTCGGGAGGCAGAGGTAGGAGGATCACTGTGAGTTCGAGGCCACCCTGAGACTACAGAGTGAATTCCAGGTCAGCCTGGGCTAGAGTGAGATCCTACCTCAAAAGAATAAAATGGGAAATTTTTATTATTATTTGTAAACGTTTTACTGTTAACCTCCATACATACACACAATGTACCCTGATCATAACCCCCTCCTGACCCCTTTTCTCCCCTATCCTGCATGGCCCCTCCACTGAGTCCCTTCTTTCCAACAAGTCCCTCTTCTTTTTTGATGACATCATTTTTCCCTCCTATTACGGAGGTCTTGGGTAGGAAAGCTTCAGCCACCAGGAGGTCATGCAATAGCCACTTTGTGTCTACAAGACAGGTTCACAAAGCACTCCTCCCCTGCCTTTGGCCCTTGCAGTCTCCACCTTGTCCTAAATGGTCCCTGAGCCTTGGAGGGTGTGATAGACGTGTCTCACTTAGTGCTTAATACTCCACTGTCACTTCTTCCCAGCATTTTGAGGAGTTTTGAGTCACTTCAGTGGTCACCACCATCTGAAAAGAGAAGCTTCTCTGGCCCAAAGTGAGAGTGGCATTAATACATACATGGTCATGAACATAAATATTTAGATGGCAATTTGGTAGGCATAATATATCCATCTAGCCAAACCACAATAGTAGCTTTCCCACCCTAGGGTTTATGCCTACCCAGCTTTTCAGTACCAGGCATGAATTACCTTCCATGGAGCAGGCCTCAAATCCAATCGGAGCCATAGAAAAATATTTTGAACTTTCCTTTTTATTTATCTTTTATTTTCAAGAGAGAGAGAGAGAATTGGAGTGCTAGGGCATCAGCCACTGTAAACAAACTTCCTACACTGCTGCCACCTAGTGGGCATTGTGATGCACTTGCCTCACTTTTTGTGCTTCTGGTTTACATGGGATCTGGAGAGTCAAACGTGGGTCCTTAGGCTTCACAGGCAAGCGCCTTAACTGCTTAGCCATCTCTCCAGCCCCATGCGATAATTTTAAAGAATCAGCTTAATCATGCAGCACGCTGCATAGGAAGGGCCAGGACAGCTGCTGTATGCATGGCAGAGCCCCCCTCAACAGCACTCACTTTGATGCCACACCTCAGCATTTCCCATCTACATAGTAAGGCTCTTTGATTGATGGATCTAGAAACAAAGGAACTATTTATTTACTTGCTTGCTTTTCTGAAACAGGGGCTCACTACATAGCCCAGGCTGGCCTTGAACTCACAATCCTTCAGTCTCCTGCAAATTGAGATTTCTTACATGTACCCAGCAGGAACCCTTAGTTATTGGGGTTTGCCTTAGAAGGTAATACACTTTTTGTTGTTGTTGTTGTTGTTTTGAGGTAGAGCCTCATTCTAGCCCAAGCTGACTTGAGAATTCTGTCAAGCTGGCCTCGAACTCACAGTGATCCTCCTACCTCTGCCTCCTTAGTGCTTGGATTAAAGGTGTGCACACCACACCCAGCCAACAACTTTTAACTAGGTCCTTTGTTTTGTTTTGTTTCGTTTTTGCTTGTATCCTCCTGAAAATGTGCAAAGAACACTTCTCAATTTCTGATTCATTTTTAATTATCTGCCTCTTTTTTCTTTTTCTAAGATTAAAAAATATATATTTATTTGCACCTCTGTGTGTGTATGTACACGTGTGTGTGTGCACATGCATCCAGATCCTTCCACTGCAAACAAACTCCAGACTCATGCACCTTTTTTTTTTTTTTTCATCTGGCTTTACATGAGTGCAAAGAAATTGGACCTGGGTTATCAGCCTTTGCAAGGAAATGTCTTTAACCACCAAATCATCTCTCCAGCTTTTCCTTTTCATGTATTTATTTATTTATTTTTGCGAGAACCAGGCTGATATGGTGGCTTCTAGGGAGGCTACCTAGTCTCCAATGACAGGAAGAGTGTCCCTGGGAAACCCAGTGCTGCAACTCAGGCCTGCCAAGCTAACTTCCAGCCTCCCCGAGAGGAGGGCAGCTTGGCTGATGAGCTGTTTCCAGCACCCAAACAATAAGGCCAGGGGAACACGGGGCAGAGGGCATGGTCACAGGACAATACCCTGGCCTGAATGAGTCAACTGGGGTCGTGAGTGAGAGAGAGCGTTGGCTTGGTTGAGGTGAAGTCTTGGAACCACAGTCTGGGGACATCTCCTTGACTTGGTCTCTTGCCCACTGAGGAAATGCAGACAGCTCTTGTTGGTGATAGGAACTGATGCTGTCAGCTCATAGTGGTCACCTTCTCACTTCTGGGACAAAACACACAACCAGAAGCAGCTGATGGGAGGAAAGGGTTTAGTTCAACTAACAGGAGAAGTTTCAGCATGGTGGGGAAAGCCTGACAATCAGCTTCATAAATCTTCATATGTTGGGATAGAGGGGAATGAGAGTGTCACTGTCACTGTCACTGTCTCTGAACACCCAGAGGATGGAACTAATCAACATCAGATTCCGTCCCCCACCCCCACAGTGACAGCCCTTCTCCAGAAAGGCTCCACCTCCCAAAGGCTCCACCAGCTAGGGGATGGAGCACAAGGCTTCATCACAAACACATGAGGCCACGGGGGACATTTCACATGTGAACCATCACACAGCTCTCTGCACCCAGTTCGCTCCCATTCCACTTACATGAAAAATTTCTCAAGCCTATGTACATAGTCAGGGAGAACTTGGCAACCTGCATAAGGCCCCATAGCGAAGCCGGGGACATTCAGGTTCCTGCAGGTTTCTTCAATCTAGAAAATGCTGCCTGTGGCCCCTGAGTTCTAGGTGTGAGCAGGCTGCTGGACCAGAGGACCACCAAGAAGTGCCCCCTTCTTTTCCATGTTGCTCATCGTTCACGAAAGTCACAAGTCTCAGCTTCTGGAGTATTTTAAAATCTTGTGATTTCACAGGAACCCTGAAATGACTAGCTGGCAAAATCCAAAGTTCAGCTCCTGAAGC
The DNA here is from genome assembly GCF_020740685.1 of Jaculus jaculus. Lineage (NCBI taxonomy): Eukaryota > Metazoa > Chordata > Mammalia > Rodentia > Dipodidae > Jaculus > Jaculus jaculus. Next base: position 34,167,084 of record NC_059107.1, on the reverse strand, counting down.
CTTCCTGACACTCAGTGCTATTCTTGGTCTCTCTCGTTCTCTCTCTCTCTCTCTCTCTTTATATTTTATCTTTACTTATTTGAGAGTCAGAGAGAAAGACAGATAGAAAGGGAGTGAGAGAATGAGCGCACCAGGGCCTTCAGCACTCCATACATGTGCACCCCTTTGTGCATCTGGCTCACATGGGTCCTGGAGAATCGAACCTGGCTCCTTTGACTTTGCAGGCAAGCGCCTTAACTACCAAGCCACCCCTCCAGCTCTCTTGTTTTCATGAAGCAGGGTCTCACTCTAGTACAGGCTGACCTGAAACTCACTCTGTAGCCCCAGGCTGGTCTCAAACTCTTGGAGATTCTCCTACCTCAGCCTCCCCTAGTGCTGAGATGGAAGGCGTGTGCCACCATGCCCGGCTTATCCCTGGTGCCTCTTAAGTGGAGCTCATACTTCATTCACTTTAGGAGAACAGTCCACACATGAAAGCTGAAGGTCAATGCCACTTCACCACCCCTGCGATGGTGATGAAGGGTCAGGTCTGTGGGCATTCTCTCCCTGTGGGTCTCTCCACAAGGCCTCCAGAGGCTCAAGATGCAATAGAGTCATCCTCTAGTCTAGTCCTAACTTTTACACCAAGCGTCTGTCTGTGAAGAGTGCACGCCCACTGTCACCTCCAAAGGATACAGTGACCTGCGTTAATCTGCTAAGATGTCCCAGCATTCCCCTCCCTGAAATAGAACTGAGGTTCAGGAAAGAGGACATGGCTGACTAGGGTCTAAGCCATCCAAGAGCCTCCATCAGTGCCATGTATCCAAGGTACTCTTCCCTCCTTGCTCCAGCTTTCTGCCTCTGGGAAGTGTCCTGTTCTTACATCCTGGGAAGTAGGAGGATAAAGCAGGGATCTATCACTCTCCTCCACTAGGCAGGGCACCCTGGAGAGGCAGGTACCAGCCTGTTAGTTTACCATGCCGACTCCTGAGGTGGTGAGGGAAGGAGGCCTTTTTTTTTTTTTAATTTTTATTTTTTATTTATTTATTTGAGAGCGACAGACAGAGAGAGAAAGACAGATAGAGGAGAGAGAGAGAATGGGCGCGCCAGGGCTTCCAGCCACTGCAAACGAACTCCAGACGCGTGTGCCCCCTTGTGAATCTGGCTAACGTGGGACCTGGGGAACCGAGCCTCGAACCAGGGTCCTTAGGCTTCACAGGCAAGCGCCTAACCGCTAAGCCATCTCTCCAGCCCGGAAGGAGGCCTTTTATGCCATCATAAATAGGCTATGCTGCCTCTGAGCCCTTCCTTATTTCTCATTTCAGAAAATCATGAAACGGCTCATAAAAAGATATGTCCTGAAGGCCCAGGTGGACAGAGAAAATGACGAAGTTAACGAAGGTAAGTGGGCACCCTAAGTTACGTTAAGTTCTGCAGATCAGAAGTCAGGTGTGGCTTTCCCAGGTTGCCGGGGTGCTGCACTCCTTTCTGGAGGCTGCCTCGCTCATTCAGTGGGCAGATGATGTCCGTGAGGTAAGAGGATCCAAATCTCTATGTCCTTATTGGTGGGCCTAGGGCCACCCTGAGTCCAAACCCAGAGACCATTCTCCAGTCTCAGCCCTTGCCCCCACCCTCTCAGAGCCAGCTTCAGAGTCTCCATCCCCTCTAGCTGCCACCTCTTGTGCCTGGCACCTGTCATGTCCCGTCTCTGACCCACCATTCTCCCTGACTCCTATTCCTTTAAGGATGTGTGTGATGAGATTAGCTCCACCTGGGTAACCCAGAATCATCTCCTAATTTTATTTTGAGAACTTCGGGACATGAACATACTGTAATTTGATCATAATCCCCTCCTGTTACCTTGATTAGGCCCCCTTCCTCACCCCAATTCCAGTGAAGCCCCTACTCTTTGCTTGTAGTCCTTCTATACTGATGTCTCATTCTTTTTCCTCCCTCCTCCATCATCTGTGTGAAAATGTTTATAGGCTCTATATGGTGCACATTTTATGGAAGTAACGACCTCTGCTGTGAGGTCATGAAGACACTACTAGTCCCTTCCTATTTGGATGATAATGTTCCAAAGTACTCCTCCCTACCTTCGGGCTCTTACATAATTTCCTTCTTCTGCAATATTCCCTGATTCTTGGAGGATGTGATAGAATCTCCTAATTTCAAAGCCAGCTGATTGGTGACCCTAATTCCATGTGTCAACTTAGTTCCTGCTTGGCCATAGACCATAACAGAGTCTCAGGAAATGAGTAGATATTAGAGTGGAGATGGGAGACATCACTCTGCCATTCGTAATGATGGCTCCCTTCCCAGGGCCTCGGGTCCATTAAGGTCACATGACCCAGAATATTTCCATGCCCACTTCATTGTATGAGCACACACTGGGAAGTGGAGGCCTATGATCCCATTTTCCACTGATCAGCTCCAGCTGTCCATCCTCTCTCTGTTCCACAGATCAGCTGCAGTGTCCACCATGTCTCTGTTCCAGTGCTCAGCACCAGTCTCCACCCTGTCTCTGTTCCACTGCTCAGCTCCAGTGTCTACCATGTCTCTGTTCCACTGCTCAGCTCCAGTGTCTACCATGTCTCTGTTCCAGTGCTCAGCTCCAGTGTCCGCCCTGTCTCTGTTCCACTGCTCAGCTCCAGTGTTCACCCTGTCTCTTCCAGTGCTCAGCTCCAGTGTCCGCCCTGTCTCTGTTCCAGTGCTCAGCTCCAGTGTCCGCCCTGTCTCTGTTCCACTGCTCAGCTCCAGTGTCTGCCCTGTCTCTGTTCCAGTGCTCAGCTCCAGTGTCCGCCCTGTCTCTGTTCCAGTGCTCAGCTCCAGTGTCCACCCTGTCTCTTCCAGTGCTCAGCTCCAGTGTCCGCCCTGTCTCTGTTCCACTGCTCAGCTCCAGTGTCTGCCCTGTCTCTGTTCCAGTGCTCAGCTCCAGTGTCTGCCCTGTCTCTGTTCCAGTGCTCAGCTCCAGTGTCCACCCTGTCTCTGTTCCAGTGCTCAGCTCCAGTGTCCGCCCTGTCTCTTCCAGTGCTCAGCTCTAATGTCCACCCTGTCTCTGTTCCAGTGCTCAGCTCCAGTGTCCACTCTGTCTCTTCCAGTGCTCAGCTCCAGTGTCCGCCCTGTCTCTTCCAGTGCTCAGCTCTAATGTCCACCCTGTCTCTTCCAGTGCTCAGCTCTAATGTCCACCCTGTCTCTGTTCCAGTGCTCAGCTCCAGTGTTCACCCTGTCTCTGTTCCAGTGCTCAGCACCAGTGTCCACCCTGTCTCTGTTCCACTGCTCAGCTCCAGTGTCTACCATGTCTCTGTTCCAGTGCTCAGCTCCAGTGTCCGCCCTGTCTCTGTTCCAGTGCTCAGCTCCAGTGTCTACCATGTCTCTGTTCCACTGCTCAGCTCCAGTGTCCACCCTGTCTCTGTTCCAGTGCTCAGCTCCAGTGTCTGCCCTGTCTCTGTTCCACTGCTCAGCTCCAGTGTCCACCCTGTCTCTGTTCCACTGCTCAGCTCCAGTGTCTACCATGTCTCTGTTCCACTGCTCAGCTCCAGTGTCTGCCCTGTCTCTGTTCCAGTGCTCAGCTCCAGTGTCTGCCCTGTCTCTGTTCCACTGCTCAGCTCCAGTGTCTACCATGTCTCTGTTCCAGTGCTCAGCTCCAGTGTCTGCCCTGTCTCTGTTCCAGTGCTCAGCTCCAGTGTCCACCCTGTCTCTGTTCCAGTGCTCAGCTCCAGTGTCCGCCCTGTCTCTGTTCCAGTGCTCAGCACCAGTGTCCACCCTATCTCTGTTCTGCTGATCAGCTCCAGTGTCCACCCTGTCTCTGTTCCAGGTTCTTAGATTGTGACAATAGCAGAATTTCTCTAACATCCCCTCTTAGTACAGTGATTCACAACTACAGATTGCAGGCCTGATGAATCAACTGACGTATCTATGACTGATAACACTAAGTCTCCCCCTGTCTTGGCCACAAAGGTCAACCAAAGAGTCTGGCCACTCCAGGGCCCTTTGCCTTATCCAGAGGTACTCAGCATGCAGCTTGCAACTCGGCCATAACTGGGCTGGGTGCTCACTGACACGGCTTAGAGCAGCTCACTGCACTTGCAAGACTGCCAGGCATCATGCCAGCACAGCCCCCTCCCCCAAGCACTGTGTGACAGAGAGGACCTGAACGCCACTGATACAGAACAGGAGATACCTAAGTGTCATTTCACCTTAAATGATACATGACCCTGGAGCTCACTGCAGCATCCCATGTGGATTTTGCAGAGTTGATCCAACTGCATTCTATGTATTTAAGCGTATCTATCTATATAAGCAGGCCTGGACAGATGGCTTAGTGGTTAAGGTGCTTGCCTAGAGTTGAATAATACATCCACAGGCAGAGACTCCCCCTCAGTGCCTAGAACATGAGAAAAGGTTTACACAGCCCAGACCCACTGGACTTCTAACCATATGAGTCACTATGGAGATAAAAAATGAGGGCTGGAGAGATGGCTTAGCGGTTAAGCGCTTGCCTGTGAAGCCTAAGGACCCCGGTTCGAGGCTCAGTTCCCCAGGTCCCACGTTAGCCAGATGAACAAGGGGGCGCATGCGTCTGGAGTTCGTTTGCAGTGGCTGGAAGCCCTGGCGTGCCCATTCTCTCCCTCTCCCTCTATCTGTCTTTCTTTCTGTGTCTGTCACTCTCAAATAAATAAATAAAAAAATTTAAAAAAAAAATGAAAGTGCCCGGGCTAGAGAGATGACTTAGTGGTTAAGTGCTTGCCTGTGAAGCCTAAGGACCACAGTTCGAGGCTCGATTCCCCAGGACCTATGTTAGCCAGATGCACAAAGGGGTGCATGTTTCTGGAGTTCGTTTGCAGTGGCTAGAAGCCCTGGTGCGCCCATATTCTCATTCTCATTCTCTCTCTCTCTCTCTCTCGCTCGCTCGCTCGCTCGCTCGCTCGCTCTCGCTCTCGCTCTCAAATAAAAATAAACCAAAATGAAAGTACCCAACTGGTGGTCTCTGGTTATGGGAGGAGGCAGTGGCACCGGGAGGCCAGACAGCTCCCATGGACCAAGCAGGGCTGTTCGGCAGGGGCTCACTCCTGGGAGGCTGACCAGCCCCAGGGCTATATCCATTGTGCGGAGACATCCTCTCTGGTAGTTGAAAGGTTCTCCTCTCTGCAAGCATCCATAGAAGGAAGCAAAGCATCTTAAAAGTAAATGTTCTAATTAATGAGGGTATTGCTCAGTCTTGAAATCTACCTGTAAAGACTCTGAAACCAACAACCTAACCACCAGTGTGTGAAAAAGCTGGCAGACATCTCCTAGCCCTGATCTCCACTTTTTTAAACTGTGAAGGGGAAGGATTTCCAGGAACAGAGAGGAGGCCTGTACGCACTGGTGTGCTCATCCCCAGTGGACACACGCCCATTGCCCCTGTGGGAACACACAGGCAAGAGTCCTTTCCTCCTACTTCCTTGTGCTCAACAAATTGTTGTCTGTCCTTGCAGGTGAACTGAAAGAAATCAAGCAGGATATCTCCAGTCTGCGCTATGAGCTCCTGGAAGAGAAGTCCCAAGCTACTGGGGAGCTGGCCGACCTGATCCAACAGCTCAGTGAGAAGTTTGGAAAGAACTTAAACAAAGACCACCTGAGAGTGAATAAAGGCAAAGACATTTAGTGTGGCCTGATGGGCACCTCTACCAGCATTCCAAACCAGGCTGGGTGATCCGGCCCCAGCCCCGGTGGGGAGGGGCAGTCCCAGTCCACTCCTCTGGGACTCAAGGGGTTCCACCGGCTCCATCCTGAGCACATGGCTGACATCTCCAGCCCAGGACCTGCCTGGACCCAGAATGGTGAAACGACACTGCTGGGAAAGAAAAGCTGCTCAGAAGAGAGGGAGAAATGCCACCAACACAAGACACCTCCTGTCTGGCCTCGGTGAAATGCGTCCCTGTGGCCAGGGAAGGACAAGGCCATCTTGGACGCACACGCGTGTCCTCCAACTGCACTCAGGACCACAGCTCTGGCTGTGTCCTGGGAAGTCAACCCACCCAACCTCATGAGCCCCTTCTCTTTTCCTCCCTGCCACACACCCATCCAACCAGAACCCGGAGGTGACCTGTGATCTATTCTTAAGTGCCAGATAAGAACCCAGATAGCCTACTAGCAAATAGTTCTATTTGTTTATATAAAAAAGTTTAAAAATCCTAAATCAAAAATTGTACTGTAGAGAAAAGTTGTCATTGTTCAAAGAACAACAAAATCCAAATAATGTATTTTTACCTTTATTAAGATTATCTTGTATTTACTATTTTTACCTAAAATGAAAAGAAATAAAATTACCTCATAAGAGCTTGGGGAATCTCTGTGGATGTGGTACTGTGGGACCATCTGCGTCCCACCTGGTCGGGCCTTGGGAACAGTCAAGCCAAGGATGGCCTGGAGGAGTCTAGACCAAACCCAGAGTCCCACAGCCAAGACCCCAAGAAGTTAGTGACTCCCACCTCCATCATGGCCATCCCCGGACCTGATGACCCCAGCCTCTCCAAGGTCAAGAAGAAGGCAAAGGAAATAGAGGGGGGGGGAAAAGCCCAAAGTTTGCTCTCCGCCCTCCTTTTGCGCTTCAGGGCAATGCAGGGTGTGGAAGGAAGCCTGGAAGCTATACGGGGAATGGAGCCAGGATACTGGACAGAAAGGGGGCTTACATGCTTACATGCCAGCCACCAGAGGGCGCACAGCCCCAAACAATGTCCGTTCCCAGCAGGTTGGAGCGCATGCTAAGGGTTGCAGGAGAGTCCACTGGTCCTAAGGAAACACAGCTAGCAATCCTGGCCAGGGGCACCGGGCTCATACTGTGCGCCAGACGCTGTGCTCAGAGACTGGAACACATCAGCTCTCTGAACCTTCACAGCCGCTCTGTGGCGGACTTCGTTACCAGCACCTTTGGATGCTGGAGGAATAGTCAGGGTCACAAATTCAAATGGACGATACTGCGGAAGGGAAAGAGCAAACAGAAATGCACGCACGAGAACATTCACACATGTCTGTCTAGACGTACAGATTGTCTCCTGCGCCTGTGTTGACGTCTCAACTTTACAATAGTATGAAAGCGCTCACTAGCAACTGCACTTCCAATGGGAGTTTTCCCGGGCTGCTAGGGGTGCGCACAGGACCATGCATCCCCGGATGCTGGGCAGCTGCGGCTCCCAGGCAGCCACGTGACTGCAAGGATAAACAATACTCTATAATGGACATCATTGTCAGCATTTTTGGAGACAGGTATTCCATAAATGGCGTGAGCTATTCAGCACTTTATTATAAAACGGGTTTTGTGTTAGGTGAGGTGATCTCACCCAACTGTAGCTAATGTTAGACCTTAGCACAGGCCAAGCTGTAAGGCACCATGGTTTGAGTGCATTAAATGCGTTTCTTTTTTTGCTTACACTGTTTTCAGCTTATGATGAGGTTCTAGATGTCCCCTTTAAGCCCTGGAGCATCTGCATGTGTACGTAGAGCAAGAGGACTTGTGTTTCAAGATATCCAATATATCAGTAGTAGCAAGAGTTCTTCACTTAACTCTGCTGTAAGAAAACTGCAGATCAGGGCCTGACTGCTCAGTGGTAAGCGTGAGAGCCTGATGAGACCTGAGCTGGGAACCTGAGTTCAAATCTCCAGAACCTATATCAACAGCTGGCGTGAACACACACCCATAACCCCAGTCCTGAGGGGGACAGGAGGCCTGAGAATCACTGGAGCTCAGGGAGAAAACAACAAGTTTTGAGATCAGTAAGAGACTCCAGCTGAAAACAAGAATGGAAGAGCCATGGAATGAGACAGCCAACAACCCCCTCTGGCACCACAGGCGAGAGAGGGCAAGGGCACTATAAGGGCACACACACATGCAAACACTCACAGTTACACACACAAGCAAAAGTAGAACAAAATAAATGTCTTAGAACAAAAGAAAAGAAAAAAAAAACAGATCAGATGAAGCGGCAAATAGAAATAAAGTTGGTCCCAGTACTGAGGGAGGTCGAGGCAGGCTCCAACAAACTAGAGACAGCTGTGCCCTTCTAACTGTTGCTATAACAACAAGGCTAGGCTGTCAAATCTTCCTAAATATTTTTTGTGGCGGTGGTGGGGCAGGGGAGTCAGTATCTGCTGGGCCCTGGTGGTAAAGATAGGAAGCCAGAGATGAAAGATGTTGCTGTGATAGATTTTCATACCTGGGCCTTCCCTGCCCTTTCTGCACCACGCCCATTGCTCATAGAAGATGGAAATGCATCAGCACTCTGCACATTGGGCACACTGCATGGACAGAGCTCATGCCAGCACACAGCGCCTTGGGCACACTGCATGGACAGAGCTCACGCCAGCACACAGCACCTCGGGCACACTGCATGAACAGAGCACTTACAACAGGCATAAACTCTGGTTTTTAACCTAAGGTCAGTAAAGTATCGAGGATGTATTTCACAGCTGGAGAGATGGCTTATTGGTTTGGGCACTTGCCTGCAAAACCTAAGACTCATGTTCAAATCTCCTGGTCCCATGTAGCCAGGCCCACAGTGGCCCAAGCACACAATGTCGCAAATGCACACAAGGGAGTGCATGTGTCAGGACTTTGTTCATAGCAGGCTGAAGGTTCTAGTGTGCCCATTCTTTCTCTTTCAATAAATAAATAAATGAAGTCTTTAAAACTAAAAAAGAAAGGGGGGCTGGAGAGGTGGATTAGTGGTTTAGCCCTTATGAAGCCTAAGGACCCCAGTTCGAGGCCCGATTCCCCAGGACCCAAGTAAGCCAGATGCACAAAGTAGCACATGCATCTGGAGTTAATTTGCCGTGGCTGAAGGCCCTAGCATGCCCATTCTCTCTCCCTCCCTCCCTCCCTCCCTCCCTCCTCTCTCTCTCTCTCTCTCTCTCTCTCTCTCTCTCTCTCTCTCTCTCTCTTTCACTCTGCCTCTTTCTCTGTGTCTGTCTGTCACTCTCAAATAAGTAAACAAAAAAAAATTGTTTGTAAAAAGATGTGTTTCAGGGATGGAGAGATGGCTTAGCAGTTAAGCGCTTGCAAGTGAAGCCTAAGGACCCCAGTTCAAGGCTTGATTCTCCAGAACACACATTAGCCAGATGTACCAGGGAGCGCACGCATCTGACGTTCGTTTGCAGTGGCTGGAGGCCCTGGCATGCCCATTCTCTCTCTCTCTCTCTCTCTCTCTCTCTCTCTCTCTCTCTCTCTCTCTCTCTCCCGATGTCTGTTACTTTCAAATAAATAAATAAAAATAAACAAAAAAAGATGGATTTCAAAGAACCTTCAGGTCCACACATGCCTTTCAAAGCATGTGTTCACCTTCCTCTGGAAAGGGTCCCTGCATCTGGTATTGCATTTCTGCCCAGGCCCCAGGGCCGGCATCAGATCAACACACCCACTCAGCAGGTGCTCCTGTTGTCACGTGGGCATGTGGTCACCAGTCGTGCATGAAGAAGGACCCCAGCACCCAGCGAGGCCCCTTTTCAAGCCTGGCTTCTCAACGGAGAGGCAGACGTATCTGGTAAGAAGATCTCCCTTTCCGGAGGGATAAGTTAGCGATCTTTCTGGACGATTTCCTCTCAGATCTCCCACTTATCTTCATTCATCACAATGCTCGCAAAACACTTGTGAGACGAGTTATTCGATTTCCCTATCTGCCTTCAACCAGAAGCAGTTGGCAGCCCTGTTTTCAAGCCCTTTTTCTAACAAACCTAAGTCTTAAAAATCTGTCCCTTCCAGAGATAAAGGAAAACAAGTCCCACTACATAATTAAAACTGGAAAAGACAACCGACACCATCCATTAGGCTTTCAACGCTGTCTGTGTCAAGAAGATAAAGACAGTCCAGAAATGGTCCCCATGGGTGCCACATGGGTGCGGGGGGAGGCCCGGGACTGGAGCTCCTGGAATGGAGGGCGGGTGGAGCGCACCGGCCTGGAGCTTAGTGGCTTGCCGGGTGCTGAGAAAGTCCCTCTTCTGCCCCGAGTCCTTGGCCCACACTGAATTATCCAGGCAGAGGAAACAGCTCTTGGAAACACTGGACAAGACAGAGAATGGAAGGTGATCGGAGCTCTGGCACAGAAGGGAGAGGTGTCTCTGGAAACACTCCTGTCCTCTGCGGTTCTGCTCCAATGTCACCCTCTATGGCCGTGACCTTCTCGTTGCTGGAAGAAAACACCACACCAAACTGGGCATGGTGGTGCACGCCTTTAATCCCAGCATTTGTGAGGGAGAGATAGGAAGATCACCGTGAGTTCAAGGCCACCTTGAGACTACATAGTGAATTCCAGGTCAGCTAAAGTCAAAACAAATGAATTAATTAAACACCAAAAGCAGCTGATGGGAGGAAAGGTTTTATTTTGGCTTACAATCTCCAGAGGCAGCTTCATGACGGCAGGGGAAAGCATGGCATGAGCAGAGGCTGGACGTCACCTCTGCCACAGCAGGTGGGAAACAGCAGCAAGAGAGAGAGCCAAGCTCTGGCCATGAGGGGCTGGCTAGAACACCCCTAAGCCTGCCCCTGACAGCTTACCACCTCCAACAAGACTCCACCTCCCAAACCGCCACTAGCTTGGTACCAAGCATTCATAGTGCATAAGCTTCTGAGGGACACCAGACTCAAACCATCACACTATCGTCTTCCATGACGTTAATGCATACACCCTGTGTCGTTCTTCACTACCCAAAGGGAAGCTTCACGAGAGGGCCCCTTCCAGTCCTTGCTGTTACTCAAAGAACGGGCCCTCAGTGAAGGGCCCAGGGTTATCCTAGGCCCCAGATTTCTGAGGTGCCTTCAGATGGTACCACTGGGACCTGAAAACCTCCACAGGTCTGCAGAAAATGCACTTGCATGTCGGCTTAGGTGTAGCTGAGCCTGAGCGGTGACGCTCCATTCCCTTGGAGTCATAGCCTTTAGGGACACCATGTGCCCTTCCCAGCACAGCACCATTCCATGCCGGAGAGACTCAGGAGGGGCAGCCCCTGGCCAGGCCTCTGGGATGAGCAGAGGTTAAGCGCAGAGGTCTTCAGTCATTCATCACCTTCTGAGGGCTTCGAATAGGAACCAACAAATGCAAGTGACACTTCCTCGACAAACCCCCCAATTAGACCCCGGAGCTTCTGCTAACAGCCCATACTTTCAGGCTTGAGAAAGCACAGCGGTCCTTTGCCTGCCACTTATCTCCTTCTTTCCCAACAAGTTCCCAAAGCAAAGGGAAGGCAGAGGGAGACTTCCTGACGCAAGCCTGAATCCATGACAGCAACCAATGTCAACCAAGGAAAGCTGTGATGGGTCATCTTCCCAGGGAGACTACGACACCCCCCATGACACCCCAAAAGCAGCCTTATGAACTGTCACTCCTTCAAGGGCACTATGAGAATTGAAGAAGGGGGCATCACTTCACCCTCTCATTGCCTATTAAGCCCAGCGGGAAGGAACTCCAGAAGAGGCACAGATATGTAAGCTGACATTAACCAAGCAGGCACTTGTCAAAGGCTCCCAGGCTCGGCTCAATCCTCCTGTATATGGACCTCACTGTTCTGTGGAAGGCAGCCACGTGAAAACACCTGCTAGCTGACTATTGGCATGCTATTTCTCCTCTGCTTCCCCTAACAAGCACCTAGGATATCCTATCCTTTTGCTTCAGAGAAGGAATGACATAAGTAAAAAAAAAAAATTAGTGTTTGGGTTCTGCTTTCCAAAGGCCTGGGTCTTTAGACTGAGGGGGGAGTGGGGGAAACTTGAGAGAAATGGTGATGGAAGATGGAATAGCATTGGGTCGCCCATACCCAGAGTTACTTTCATCAGCCACTCATGAGCACAGAGAGGTCCAGGCAGCAGGCAGGGAGGGCCAGATGGAGCGCTCTGATGCCCTAGAGCACCAGGCCTTGGCTGGGTCAGCACCCCAGGGCAGTCTGGTGCTATGGGAAGGAACCAGGGAGCCACAGAGTCCTTGCTGGGAACATCCAGCTGCTGCCCTGCACCTGAGAGGAATGGGGATGGGGAGGGAAGAGGCCTCCCCCAGTTCTCACTGTGGTCTCTTGAAGGTAACTTTAAATGTGCTGATTTCAGGACCTCAGGGTGGGTGAGACAGAAACAGCTGGGGCAAACACAACCCAATCCATGAGAGCACTGTTACTGGTTTTGATCTCAAATGGGTCATCTCAAACCAGTAGCTCTGAGTTCATGGCTTATGACTTGCAAAGAATTGACAAGTGCAGACATGAAGGAAGGGTAGGTTAAACAAAGGTTTATTATAAAAGAAAGTGAAATTGGCTAGAGAGATGGCTCAGATGTTAAGGTGCTTGCTTGTGAAGCCTGACATCCTGGGTTCAAATCCTCAGTACCCACATAAAGCCTGATGCACAAAGTGGCACATGCATCTGGAGTTGGTTTGCAGTGGCAAGAGTCCCTTATGCACCCATACGCAAATTCTCTCTCTGCTTTCTCTCTCTCTCTCTCTCCTTGCAAATAAATAATAGACAAAATTCTTTTAAAGAAAGAAAGTGAAAATAATGCAAAAAGTAAAAGCTCTTCAGCTGGGCAGGGTCTTAGGTGGGTAATCCGCATGGAGAATGGGTCTTGTTTTCTTATGACCTTGGCGATATAAGTAAGGCCTTGCATTGGGATGAGCTTTACTGGCTAAGTTTAAATGAACATGGAGGGCCCTGATGGGTAGGTAGGTCATGGGGAAGAACACAGACTCAGAATAAGCCAGACAACTTCTGATGAGGAAGAACCAGGAAGTAAACTGGAAGGCTGCCCCTGATGCCTGTCTTGATAAATCAGTTCAGTTCAGGCTGGCAAGGTCTTGCCAGGACAGGTTGATATCTATGTTCCTTTGGATCTATGTCCCTATAACTACCTACAAGAAGAAAAAGGCTGCCCTGCTCCTCGAGTCTGTCAGGATCACCCACATGGACTGGCAGAGGCCCAGGTGTCTTATGGGCAGCTAACGTACAGAAGCCCACACCAGCCCAGGTCAATGGCTCCACCCTGCCTTGGCTGGTTGGGAGCATACTAGAGAAATAGAAAGGGGCTGTCAAATGACATCAAATGACAGGCTAGGTGTCTGAAAGCAAGTCCACACAGACCCAGGGAAGCAGCCCCTTGCAGCCATGTTATTTCCACCCAGGAATAAGAGAGCTGGCAGGGGCAAAGACCAAGGAGAGAGGACAGTGGTGTAGGCTGGGGTTCAGGCCTCCCACTAGCTGTGACCACATCTTATTTCATGACACAGACCAACACCTGACTCCAGTGTAGCCAACTAGAACCCAATCACTCCAATATCACCTGCAGACCGAACCAGGGCCAACTGTAGTTTGGTCTTGTGTCTCAGACACAGATGGAGTTGCTGAATAGAACGTGCATCGACTTCTCCAGGAGACAAATCCCTGCCACATGGAGAGGACTGTGTGTGAATGAACCAAGGAACAAGGAGCTTCGGGAGGCAGAAGAGGGGCTGGGGAGATGGATAAGGCAGAGAAGGGAGATGGGGGTGAGGCAGTGCAGCGTTGCCCCCGAGTGCAGCCCACCCCAGCTGCCTGCTTCCTACCGCTCTTGCCCCAAACTGCCACACTGTTTCGCTTGAAAAAATAAATGCTCAAGATGAATCTACAAGGGGTGGGTAAGAGTTCATCCATTCTGCCCAGGTCTCTGGCTTTTGGCCTCTGTGGAGGGAACAGAAAATGGAAGTGCCAAGCAGAGACGCAAAGTGGAGACAAGAGACAAGAATGCAGACGTGGTGAGCACTGCCACCCTCTCTGCTAGTGGGATCACTCTTCAGAGATGCCAAAAGCAAGCAGTAGACACTTTTGAGGATGAGCAGTTCCTGGCTGGTCCTGTTGCTGCCATGAATAGGAAATTCATAGCCTCATTTTGCAAGTACACGCTGGTGAAGTGGACTATTGGCCTTACCTAAGTATCTCGCTATTGGATTCTGGGGACTTCTGCGGTTTCCCATACACACAAACCATCGGAGCTGTGTTCATCCTACAAACACTCCTGACACGGGCTCTTCATCCGCCCAGACCTGGGCAGGACAGGAAGTCGCTCTTCTGATCACTATGTTGACAAAACAGAACCGAGCAAGCCCCCAAAGCTTCATGCTCAGCGCCAATCAGTCACAGCACAGCCTGAAGCAAAGCAGAGCCCTCCCCAACTGGCAGAATGAAATTAGTTGTCCCCAAGCTTGAGGATCCCCGCTGAATGGGGAGCATTCTACCTCAGAGCCTCGCCTCACGTTAAGACACTCCCAGCCATTTTCACTGTCACCCGCAGCGTGAGCAGAATGCATATTCCCCACTGCAGCAAAGGGCCTCACACCCTGTGACGTTTCTCCTTCAGAGATGCATAGATACTTATCTGTGTCCTGGGACTCCAGAGCCTCTCTGCCCCCAAGTGCTCAAAGTGGGGTTATCGTCATCCTGGCGGGGGTCAGAGGAGGTGGTAAGGATTGGGATTCCAGGCACTCTGCACAGATTTCCATACTCCTCCCAAAGGGTCCAAATGCCATTTTCCTGATTCTTAAAGATTTTCAATCTGTCTTTCCCCTGGGAACACAAGACATGAGAGATTCAACCTGATGTGAAATACACATGAAAAGGCAGTTAACAATTTGAGACAAGAATGTAAACATGTGAGGACACCAACTGAGTTGTCATTCTGCATCCAGCCCGTGTACGCACCGACTTACCCACAGGGTCCCAGGCCAACTCTTTTTTTTTCTGTTCATTTTTATTTATTTACTTGAGAGCGACAGACACAGAGAGAAATAGGCAGATAGAGCGAGATAATGGGCGCGCCAGGGCCTCCAGCCACTGCAAACGAACTCCAGACGCGTGTGCCCCCTTGTGCATCTGGCTAATGTGGGTTCTGGGGAATAGAGCCTCGAACCAGGTCCTTAGGCTTCACAGGCAAGCACTTAACTGCTAAGCCATCTCTCTAGCACCCAGACCAACTCTTAAAGAGGTAGAAAGAGTGGCCCAAGCCCACAGCAGGTGACTGACCACCCCGACCCCTCTGCTGCATAGGTAGGGGCAAGGAGGGGAAGAGGAAGTGAGAATGGATGAGGCCCCAGCATACAGGCACGAGGGGGGGGGGAGGAGCAAGCCTTGGAACACTTAAGAGGATCCCCAAAGGTAAGATAGAGAGTCACCCCAAAAGATGGCAGTGACCACTGGGGAGACAAAACCGACCACAGTTCTGAGAAGTGATAGTGGAGTGTTCCACACTAAGTGAGATATCTCTATCACTCCCTCCAAGGCTCTGGGACCATTGAGTAAAAGGTGGCAGAAAGAATGTAAGAGCCAAAGGAAGGGGAGGAGTTCCCGGGGGCTCCACCAGCTGGGGATTGAGAATGAGGCTTCATCCCAAACACTCGAGACTATGGGGGGACACTCCCATCCAAACCAATATACTCCCTGTGAAATGAAAGGCCATCTGTTCTGGGTAAAGAGTGGGCTCTGATGGACAGAACAGAATGGGAGGAGGGCCCTTAGGCTGGGCCACGAATGCAGCAGAAGCGCCAGGGTTGGCAGGCAGCCTGTGAGCAGGGCTGTCTCTTGAGTAGTGCTTCTCAATGTGGCCCCTGAGACTATTTGCTTAGACGCTCCAAAGCCACGTCTGCTAAGGCCAATCACAGGCCGAGGGTGGGTTTAGATGCTCCTGGGGGAACGACTGATGAGCAACCATATTTGAACACCACTGCCACAGAGATCTCCTGTTAAATGGCATGATTATCAGGGCGACTGAGTGGTGGATGGTAGAGAGGGTGCTGGACCCCTGAGCCTGGTCCAGTGCTCTAGCTAGCCCAAAGTGGGACTGATTTAGTTTTGGAAAGATGTTTAGGATTTGAACATACAGAAAATATAGGGATAAAGCACTATAGAGGCAGGAGAGATTTAAAAAAAAAAAAAAAGGAGAAAGCAGGTGGAAGAGCCAAGACACCGTATCCATGTTCCATCTCCATCGTTAGCCGGCGCTGCAGTGAGCAAGTTCTTATGAAAAGGGGGCGGTGGGCAATACAAGACTCGGAGGGGGTGGGCTAAATGTCATTGTCACCTAGAAGGGAACAATAGCAAGTGCCACGCCCCCTTCAGTGCAGGCATCTCAGGACTTCAGGGCTCACAGCCTTGAGGCCAACACTCTCCCAGGGTAGAAAACCAAGCTTCCAAGGTGTCCTTGGGGCGGCGGGGTCTCACCTCCATCACACTGGTGACAAGGGTGGCAGGATTCAAGGATCCAGCCAAGCTGAGCAAAAGTTGAGGGGAGAGGGGCGGGGAGGGGAGGACACTCCTTCCTTGTCACAACTAATGGAGATGAAGGGCTGGGAAAAGGAAAGAAAGACACTGGGTGGCTCCTCACGCTGGAGGCTTTGTCTCTCTGTGGCCCTCTTTGCAATAGGAATCAAGCCACTTCTGATGTGCAGAAGGAAGAAATATGCCATTTAAGTGCTCTCAACAATTAGACCAGATGATTTGCTCTTTAGTAATTAGCTTTCTTCTCCCTCCAGCCCAGTAGACCACCCCTTCTTGTCCCTGGTTCTATTTTCATCCCCATCCCCTTCCCAAGTGAGAGTTCCTTAAAGGGGTCCTGGGCCACCACCCCCCCCCCACGACCCTGAGGGTGGGCCTTTTTGTCTGCTGAAATTCAGAAGGAGGCTCTGAGCAAAAGCTCCACGGGTCATTGGATAGGTTCCCAACAAAGATACTATTTGGAAAAAACAACCTGGCCCACTCACCCCCCTGGGTGGGCAGATCCTGGCCAGATGAAAAAACTTGGCCCCAAGGCAGAAAAAAGGTCAATGCTATGATCTACCTCACTGTCCCCTCAATGGACTTTAGAGGATGGAAATTTGTCCTTGCGGTGCCTTGTCACTGCTGAAGACCCAGGGATCCAGCACTTCTGACTGGCCTCTACCCTCCACAGGCTGGCAGGGCAGGAGAAAGGGGCCGGATTAGGCACGTAAGTCATGGGGACCCAAGAGAGGGGGGGGCACAGGGAAAGAGCAAATTGCTTTGTTTTGTGCTATTTTCTGAAAATACTGTTCTCATTACAAAAGTAAACCATGGTCACTGGAGAAATTTCCCAAAACCTCAGGACTCAAAAGGAAAAGAATTATGCTGAATCCAACCACCCAAAGATAATTGCTAAGAAGTATTTGCTTGTGATTATCTTTGCATGTTTATATTTATATTAAATTTTAACCTACAAACAAGTGGACAAATGATATAAAGTTCCTTCTCTTAGCCAGTCTCTGTTGAGAGCCTCCCCACCCTCACATCGCCCTACTCCACCCTCTGAGGGGTAGACATCGCAGCCCAGCTTGGATACCCCTGCCCACTGTCCTGGCATTGCACTAGCCAGGGTCTGAGGCATAAGGCAGACAGCTCCCTACCCACAATCCTCTCTGTCCACACTGGCATCCGACAAGCCGCTGGTGTCAGATCTGTTTCTGGAAGTGGGTCATGTGCAGGTGTGGGCTTAGAACCACGCACCTATGGGAAGGACGGATCAGCACACTGTCTGCTTCCTTCCCACCCTTCTCCAGACACAGACTTGGGACTCTTCCGGTCTTCATGCCCCTGAGCACCCAACGTACCTGCAGGTGAGTCTGTGGGAATTCTCCCAACTCGTCACACCTGGCAGGGCCGGGGGGTTGGGGGGTGGGGAACAAGTTACGCTCAGGGCTTCCACAGTCTACGCATCTGCCTAAGGAGTGTACGTATCTCCCTACGCGTACCCAGAGTCCCCAAAGTATCGGGATCTCGGTTATTCATCCTGAGGCATAGAACTCCTTGCCCCCCAACCCCCGAAACTCACTTGTGTCTTAAGTCTCCCAACCAATTCTCTTTACCTCCCAAGATCTGGGAGACAGCTCCTAACTTCAGGGATGGGGAAATGTGCTCTTACTTAGGGCTGCCGCGTCAGACGCAGCAACTTGCGCAGAGCACAAAGGTGACCCGATGAAAGGCGAGGGTGCAACAGGAGGAAGGACATGTTTTCCTAATTCACCCACGGGTGCCATGGGTGCCAGCGTAACCCTGCCCCTGCTTGCCACTCGTCATCGTGCCTTGTTGCAAACTTTGGCCAGCATTTAGTCGCCCCTTTCGTTAGCTGAGTGTTCTGATAGTGTCCCCTCCCTGGGACATTCGATGCTGAGTGGCCTGGCTGCCGCCTGATTGGCCAGGAAGGCACTCAGGTGTTCCCGGATGTAGGGGGCTGCCTTGGTTCATACGTGAGTACCACATATACGCAACCCACTCCCAACTGGCCCACAGCTCCACCTGCCAAGTTTGAATCTTAAGGGCTAAGAACAAAATCTGAGGGTTCAGAAAATATATTTTTTATTTATTTGAGAGAAAGACAGAAAGAGGCAGACAGGAAGGGCGCGAGTGGCCTCCTGCCACTATAAACGAACTCCAGATGCAAGCGTTGCTTTGTGCCTCTGCATCTACCTGGGTATGGGGGAATTGAACTCAGGCCGTCAGGCTTCACAAGCAAGTGCCTTCAGCCACCGAGCCATCCCTCCAACCCCCAAATTTGAGTTCTTACTCAGTCTAGCAGCTGATTCTACGGAGGTAGAAGAGGTTCCATGAGGAGAAACTGACCAGTCCCTGGAAAATGCCACTTCAACCATTGGGAAACCCAAAAAGCAATGCTTTCTTTTTAAAACTTTTGAGTAATTTCAGGAAGAAGAAACCCAGGTTTGATAGTGTCTAGTTGTATCTTGAAATGTCCTTCACACTCCCTAAATATCTCTGTGGGTTCTACCTGCTTCTGGGGGAAGTCTGCACCATCTTTGGGAAAGTGTGAGCTTACACTATCTCGAAGAAGGAGCTTACTGACAGTGAGATCCAGCGCACTTCTCCTAGCCCCTAGAAGCAAGGTTCCAGGGTGCTTCCTGGGACAGGAGTGGGAGAAACCTCTTCCCCAGCAGGGCCTTGGAAGGGGCCACATGTGCCTCCCCAGAGAAAATCTTTCAGGGTGGAAACACCTACATGTCCCTGCTGGAGTTGAGGAGAGGGGCACCAGATTGCCTCAGCACAAAATGGCAATGTAAATGGAATTTCCAATTTAGGTTTGAAAATGCCACTTAAAGGACAGTTTCCGTCCTCTCCCACTCCTTCACATTTCCTCACGAGTCAGGCCATGGGCCCGTGATGTCCCTGTCTCCCTCCCTGACAAGATGAGCAGACAAGGCTGGAGAGATGGCTTAGCGGTTAAGCGCTTGCCTGTGAAGCCTAAGGACTCCGGTTCAAGGCTCTATTCCCCAGGACCCACGTTAGCCAGATGCACAAGGGGGCGCACACGTCTGGAGTTCGTTTGCAGAGGCTGGAAGCCCTGGCGCGCCCATTCTCTCTCTCTCCCTCTATCTGTCTTTCTCTCTGTGTCTGTCACTCTCAAATAAATAAATTAAAAATGAACAAAAAAATATTAAAAAAAAAAAAAAGATGAGCAGACAAAGCAGATCACCTTCTTCAGGGTTTGTGATGACCAGTGAGTGCATGGTATCTTTGGCCAGGGGACCTTTCTCGGCCCCTGCTCATAGCCCCAGGTCCAGCCTTCTATGACCTGAGAGACTTCTCCTTGGGAGAAGACAGTGCTGTCCAATGATAGAAGGATCGAAGTATTGGTGGGTGAATGAGAACTGCCCTTAGACTGTGGCCACAAGGAAGGTTGGAGCAGGGGGAGGTCAGCTGCAGGGAAGAGACTTATCCAAACATAAAAGAATTGGACTCTGTAGCAGTGACATTTTTTTGGTTGTTGTTGCTGGGACAAAGCAGCTGGCCAGAAGCAGCTAATTGGAGAAAAGGGCTTATTTTGGCTTATGGCCTGAAGGGGAAGTCTCGTCATGGCAGAGAAAGCATGGCAGAGCAGTGGCTGTGCTTCACGTCTTGACACATCAGGTGGGAGGGAACAGCAGAGAGAGCTGGCTCTGGGCACTCAGCAGGCTGGACTGATAAGCCACAAGGACTGCCTCCAGTGATATACCTCCTCTAGCAAGGCTCCACCTCCCAAAGGCCAGGGTTCAGAACTGGCCATTATGGGTTTACGGGTGGGGGGACATTACATATTCAAACCACCACCAGCATCTTTATCAGATTTTTTTTTTCTTGGTTTTTTGAGTTAGGGTCTCACTCTAGCCCAAGCTGACCTAGAATTCACTATGGAGTCTCAGGGTGGCCTCGAACTCATGGTGATCCTCACATCTCAGTCTCCCGAGTGCTGGGATTAAAGGTGTGTGCCACCACGCCCAGCTTTGATCAGATTTTAACCTTTACTTTGGTTCTCTTTCTTGTCCTAAATACCCACTTACTTTATAACCAAATTCTGGATCTTATCCCCAGAAAGGGCCCATAAGATGTGTAAAGCTACAGGCCCCATACGACTCGGATGCAACCTCAAGAATGGACCAGAAGAACAGTGAGGGGTGGGAGGCTGCTGCGATCTCATCACACAGCAACTGAGTTCTGGACCTTGTGAGCAGCTGTGCCAACAGAGATGCAAATGGCAAGAAGAGATAGAAGATAACAAGGAGCCACTCCCAGAACACAAGCAGGCCTTACACTGCTGAATGCACAAATTATGCAACAAGCCAGGTGGGGTGGCTCACACCTGTAATCCCAGCACTTGGGAGACTGAGGCAAGAGGATTGCCACAAGTTTGAGGCCAGCCTGGACTACATAGTGAGTTTTTAGGTCAGCCTGGGCTCCAATGGGTGGAGACTTTGCATTTTACCTCCCCAAAAGAATTAGAAATGAGGCACTGGCCACAAGGGGGAGCTCACATCAGCTCACCCTCTGGCCAGATCCACTGGGAAGATAGAGGAGTTGAAACTGCCTAAATCCATGGAAGAGAGGGTAAGAAGGGTGTGAGGGGACATCTCACAAAAGGCAGAGGCTCTTATGCCAGAAACAGCAGCCACAGGCTTCTTCCTCTGCTCAGGCTGCTCCCTAGGTCCCTGGTCAGACCCAATTCTGGGATAGAGAGATGGAAAAAAATCTGAGCAAGAACATTGTGGTGGTTTGAATGCGAAATGCCTCCCAAGCTTCTCATACAATCCCCAGCCAGTGGAGCCTTTGGGAGGTGGAGCCTTGCTGGAGGAGGTGTGTCACTAGAGGCAGACCTTGAGGTTTATTAGTTCAGCCCACTGGGTGTTCAGCTAGCTAACTCTTGCTGCTACCTCCCAGCTGATGTGACAAGATGTGATGCCCAGCCTCTGCTCTGCCATGCTTTTTCTCCACTGTGAAGAAACTTCCTCTTGAAACTGTACCTGTAACTCCAACCTGCCACTCTTGGTCAGGTTTTTTGTCACAGCAAGAAAGTAATTACTACAGGCATCTCTGGTCTTTATGGTAAAGGGGGAACACTGTAAGTTCTATAGCATCTAAACCCACTTACTCCTCCCTATATTGCAAAACAACCAACTCCACTTTTCAAATAGCTTTTTTTTTTTTCCTTGACCTTCATCCCAGCCTTTGAGTAACACAAGGTGGCTTACTAATAATCCTGGAACAGGTGAAAGAAATAGAAACCCCTTCACCATGCACCATAGGATGTTGTAGCACCATTTGTAGAATCCTGGGTTTCCAATGCTCCCCATTCCCATTTCCACTCAACAGCTGCCAAATGGCTCTGTTATGGCAAAAAAAGGCGCCCTTGCTTCATCTCCTTTGGGCTCTCTGCAGATAGGCAAGTGGGTCACACAACAACTCCATAATTGGAAAGAGATCGTTGTGAGGTCACAGCCCTGTGACCTCTGCCTGTCAAAGCTGACCTCTAAGCCCCTTTTTATAATCTTTTCAAAGACTTAAATGCATGAGTACACAAAGCTCCCTTAATGGAAGGTCACGGGTTTGTATAAAAAGCTGTGTAAACTTCATCTCTGCATTTACTCAGTACCAGCCTTGTTTAATTTCCTGCCCAGAGATGTGTAGGGAACGTGACTGCTCTCTTGGGGCTCTGAACATCTTTCAAAAAAGAAACTATGTCCTCTTCATGTAGGGACCAAAAGGACTCCCCCAAAAGGCCAGTGTATCTCCTCCAACTTTGTCCAAAGGAAAGACAGTTTGACTATGTGTCTTGTTGAGTTTCTTCTTAGAAATACAGGGAAAGCCAGGTGTAGTGGCACATACCTTTAATTCCAGCACTCAGGAGACTGAGGTAGGAGGATAGATAGCTGTGACTTGGAGGCCACCCTGAGACTACAAAGTGAATTGCAGGTTAACCTGGGCTAGAGCAAGACCCTACCTCCAAAAAAATATGATAATAATAAATGCAGGGAGCCCTCTTTCTCTCTCTCTCTCTCTCCCTCTCTCTCTCTCTCTCTCTCTCTCGATCTGTCCTTGTTACACAATGCAGGGAGGACTGAGTATACAAGCACAGGCTGCAGAAAGTGAGGCTCCCTTGTTCCACAACCCAGCGGGCAACCCACTTGACCTTGGCAAGTGACACCCCTCTCTGACTTCCTCCTGAGGAAAACAGAGGTGATGGTCGTGCCACCTCCAGGTGTGCTGGGGGAAAGTGAACTTCGAAGGCCTGTGCTGCCACAGCAGGAGACTCACTGTATAGGCCAAATGCATGGACCCCAGGCCTGAGAAAACTGTGGTGGTTAATATCTGCTTGTCAAGTTAGCAGGATTTAGAATCACCATGGAAACAAATCTCTTGACATATCTGTTATGGACTTTGTAGATATGGACCCACCTTAACTGTAGGTGGGGCCAATAATCTTGGATCCTGGACTGAATAAAAAGGAGGGAGCCAGGTGACCAGAAGAACTTAATCCCCTCTACCTCCTCCCTGCTGGTGTGACGCCAGCTTTCTGATCCTGCCATGTTTTCCATGCCATGACAGGCTTCTGCCTGAAACTGCAAGCCTAAAAAAACTTTCCTTTATTATTATTATTATTATTATTATTATTATTATTATTATCATGGTTTCTTGAGGTAGGGTCTCTCACTCTAGCTCAGGCTGACCTGGAATTCACTATGTAGTCTCAGGGTGGCCTCGAACTCACAGCAATCCCCTTACCTCTGCCTCCCGTGTGGAGTGCTGGGATTAAAGGCGTGCGCCACCACGCCCGGCTAAAACTTTCCTTTGTTAAGTTGCTTCCGGTTGGAAATCCTGTCCCAGCACCAAGAAAGTAACTGATAAAGAAGACGTGGTGGCTCGAATGTAAAAATGTTCCCCATAGCCTCATGTGTTTGTGAATAAACCTTATGCTTGATGCCTGCCGTGGCTGGAGCCTCTGGGAAGTAGAATCTTGCTGGAAGAGGTGCGTCACTGAGGTGGGCTTTGGAGTAATATTAGCCAGCTCCAAGCCCAGCACTTAGATTACTTCCTTCCTGCTGCTGTGGGGACGTGACCAAGGCTTCTTATTCGGGCCTGTCCTGCTTTCCCCGCCATGATGAAATTTCCCCTCAAAAGATGAAAGCCAAAACAAGCTCTCCCTCTCTTCCCATAAACTGCTTTCCGATGGTGTGTTTTGTCCCAGCGGTGAGAAGGTAACTGTTACAGAAGCCCACGTGCAAAGCCTAGCTCCTTTCTTCCCGGGTGTGAGGTGGCGCAGCGTTGGAGGAGAAGCAGTTATGGGGAAGGAATGAGCTGGGTCAGGGAGCCCAGGCTTGTTCCCACCATAAGCCTTTGGAGCTGCAGGGACCCTCTATCTATACCAAACCCTCTACATACACCAGTGCCCCCGTAGCCACTTCCTGGATGATTATGGCATACTTCTGAAGCATCACCTGCCACCAATCCTCCTTCTACAGCCCAAAGGGCTGAAGCTTACCCAGCCAGAGGTGCTTCTTAGGACCTCCCAACTGAACTCCCCGAGTGGTGGCAGGAAGCCCAGCACTTCCTACCTGGCTGGAGCTCAGCAGAAGTGAAGAAAATTAACTGCTTTCTTCCCACACAGACTCCAGGAGGAAATTCCCAAGCCCCCAAAGGAGCCCAATCAAGCCTTACATTGGAGTCTTTTGAAGACCCAAAATAAAGCCTTCCATCCAGCCCACATGCTGCCATGGCTGGCTCTGGCTTATGACGTCTATAGGATCCCGCCGGCTGAGTAAAAGGCTGTATAATGATATAGGCCAGGTCTTCAGAGGAAGGGGTTCCTGCTCTGTCACATGCATGGTGGCTGCCCTGGGCTAACAGAGATAAGCTCTGGTGTCCCTCAGAGCCAGCTTTCCCATCCAGAGAATGAGCTGCTGGCTTAAGCTGTGGCCTGTGCCTTGATGCACAATAGGCTACTCCGGGGACCGAGACAGGCTCTGTCTGGAATGGCAGCTGAGCACCTGCAGCAATGCCAAATGCTATCGGGTCCTGCAGTCTACACAGCACCATCTTATCCCATGGTGGCTCCCCATGGGCCCCTTTGTGGGATTCAGTGGGGTACACTATGGAGGAACTCTTGAGGCACTTTAGTACTTTGCTCAGCAGTCAAACGTCATAGAGCCAGGCCTGGGGATCACTTCAATGTCAAGGCATGCTCAGAGGCCTTTCTGCTGCACTGAGTTGTGACTTGAAAAAGCCCTGGCTTGGTACACCTTGGCCATTTTTTTTTTTTTTTTCCTGAGGTAGGGTGTCACTCTAGCCCAGGCTGACCTAAAATTTACTACGTAGTCTCAGGATGGCCTTGAACTCATGGCGATCCTCCTACCTCTGCCTCCCAAGTGCTAGGATTAAAGGCATGCACCACCATGACTTTGGCCTTTCTTGCTATGCCTGTGGCATGCCCGAGATGCAGTGGGGAGAGGGGGACAACTAATTGCTCCCCTGGTTTATTCAGCTGATGTCTCATTCTCTCTCCCAGGCAATCACATCTCCATAGTAGGGAGAAGAAAAGGGCAGAGCGCTTGGCTGATTATGTGAGAGTCTCTCACAATTAGTGAGGTAGCAGAGGTTGGACTGGGGTGAGGAGTGATACATCTAGGGTATACAGCTGAAGAAAGCACTTGCCCTTGCAGGACCCTGAGAACCAGTGTCTTCTTCAGAGCTGGGCCTTGGTTTTCTCACCTGACAGACCCTGGTGCTGGCCCTGCTGGGCAGTGACTCCAAGGGCACAGTAGGTACTTGCTGAGAAACACGGTAGCTAGAAGTAGCAATTACCTTCTCGTAGCTAGGACAAAATACCTGGCCAAAAGCAGCTTATGGGAGGAAAGGGGTTATCTTGGCTTATAGTTTTGAGCGGTAGCTTCCCTATGGCGGGGAAAGCATGGTAGAGCAGGCAGCCAGGCTGTCACATCTTGCCATAGCAGCAGCAAGGAAGTAGTCTAGGAGCGAGCTAGCTCTCGACGCCTATAAAGCCTGGATTCCAAGAAACCTCAAGGCCCGATATACCACCTTCTGCAAGGCTTCACTTCCCAAAGGTTCCACCAGTTGGAGACTAAGTAGGAGGCTTAGTCACAAACACATGAGGCCATGGGGGCATTTTACATTCAAACTGCCACAGATGGCTTCTTGTATGAAGTGAAGAGTTTCCCCTCCCAGAAGAGGTGGAAACCTCCCCTAGTTCATCTGATTTCCCACTTCGGTCCTGGACACCATGTCTTTCCAAGGCTGTCAACCTGGGTGAGCCGTGGCTAGACCATATCCTCCTCCTGCCCCTCTGTGTCAGAGCAGAGCAGTCAAAGGTTGCTGAGCGAGTGAGTGCCTGGTGGTGGAAGCCTGTATACACAGTCCCCCTGGGGAACAACCAATCCCTCTGCTTTTTTTTTTTTTTCTTTTGCCTAAGTGAGCTTATTGCCAGCCAGCTACTCAGGCTTTTAACAATGGGCTCCTACTGTGAGGGAGTGGGTATGAGAGAGAGAGTGTGTGTGTGTGTATTCCCTCGGTCAGGCTGACTTGGCTCCCTCTGTAGCCCCAGAATGGCCTTGAACTCATGGCCATCTTCCTTCCTGGGGTGTGGGATGAGCATTGAAAGAGGGAAGTAAGCAAGTGTTCGAGCTCTGCGGAGCCAAGCCTCTGACTCAGGTCGGCACCATCAATGGAAAGGTCTGTGGCTGATCATAAGTCTATGATTGTCCTCATCTTCCTTGCTGTGACCCTGTGAATCTCTATTCACATGGCTCCCCAACCCCGACTCTGTGTGTGTGTGTGTGTGTGTGTGTGTGTTTGTGTGTGTGTGTGTGTGTGTGTGTGTGTGCTTTTTAGACGACGCACGGAGGAGCACTGAGTGTGCATCCACAGGCGGTAGCGTGAGGCTCCCTAGCATCACAACCCAGTTAGTTACATGACCTTGTCAAGTGACACGATTTCTGGGGTTCTAGCTCCTCCTGGGGGGGGGGGATGGAGGTGACAGGTTACAGTGGGGGGGGGGTATGAACAACCCTGAAACTCATATCCAGTGCTCGACTTAGATCGCCACGAATAGGAGCTATTACAATGTTCCGCAGTGGACTCCGGGACTGGGCAGCCCAAGTTCAAACCCCAGCTTGTACCTCCCCCCACACACACACACACATCCGCCAAGACGTGATGCCTTGCAGCACCCGGAGCTATGGAGAAGGAATAAGGACTCTCCTCCCCCCCCACCCGCCCTTTACCCATTCCCCCCTTCCCCCTTCTCGGTCCCTCTTTGGTATCCTCTGTTGATGAGTGATCAGAGGGCAGTCACAGTGGTGTCCTCTCTCCTTCTCATTGGTGCGCAGCCTCTCCAGGGGTGGGGGGGAAGAGGAGGGGGGCAGCCACTGCCAATCCCGCCTTCTCCCGGGCTCCCGCCCAGGCCCGAGCTCAGTCTCCTGCTCAGACCAGAGCGCAGCAGCCGGGAGCCCGCGAGGACTGGCCAGCTCAGCACCACGGAGCGCGCGGGGGACCAGAGGCTGCGGGACCGCTCCAAGAAGCCGAGGCGCCCGGCGTGCGGACGGCTCCGCGCGCTCCCCGCGCACGCTGCATCCAGCGCTGAGCGCGGGCGGAAAGGCTGCGGATGCCCTCACCAACAGTGCCCCAAGATGACCCGGCGGCTGTGAAACCGTAAGACGGTTAGGGACCGAGGACTATGGTCTAGGGACAACAGCCCCAAACAGCAAAAGCCCCAGGGGTGCTGCTCCGAGAGCTGGGGTCCTCCGAAGGCTTTCTAGTGAACGGACGTATCCGGGGAGCCGCGGCTCCGCGGGCGGGGAGGGAGGAACAGACCTCCAGTCACCTGCGCGCATCCAGGCAGGGGAGGAGGTGGGGGAGGGGGGGGGACACCATGGAGGAGCCGGGGAGCGCAGGTCGGCAGCAGGCGAAGTGAGTGAGACGGTCCGGCTGGGGTCGGCGGGACCCGGGG
Source organism: Jaculus jaculus (assembly GCF_020740685.1). NCBI lineage: Eukaryota > Metazoa > Chordata > Mammalia > Rodentia > Dipodidae > Jaculus > Jaculus jaculus. The sequence continues at coordinate 34,139,834 of NC_059107.1, read as the reverse complement.
ACCATGTACGGAGACGTGTTCAACGCCACCGGCGGCCCGGAGGCGGCGGCAGGCGGCGCGCTGGCCCCGGGAGCCACGGTCAAGGCAGAGGGCGCTTTGCCCCTGGAGCTGGCCACTGCGCGGGGCATACGGGACAGCTCGACCACCAAGCCCGACCTGCCTACCTACCTGCTGCTCTTCTTCCTCCTGCTGCTTTCGGTGGCGCTCGTCGTCCTCTTCATCGGCTGCCAGCTACGCCACTCGGCCTTCGCCGCGCTGCCCCACGACCGCTCTCTGCGCGATGCCCGCGCGCCCTGGAAAACGCGGCCCGTGTAAGCGCTGGGTACGGCGGGGCGCTTGGTCCCGGCCTCTTCCCCGGAAACTCCCACACAGCTGGAGTCTCTGGCCGCTAGGGACACTTTGTCTTGACCTAAAGACTCTTCCATCTAGAGAGGAAAGAAGGATCCAGATTGCCTAAGGTTTTGATCCCAATGTCTGGACGCTCGTCCCAGGCCATCTTTCTGCCCCAATACAGCGGGTTCTGCCAGGGAGCCATTCTGTAAAACAGGCGCCCACCTGGGTGCAGGAGCCTCGCCTGCCCAGCTGATTTCCTTACTTTGCAAGCAAACGGGGCAGCAGGCACCAGGAGCGCGCACCTAGCTAGGAGCTGAATGTCTCCGGGACTGGCTGTCTCGGGCTGCTACCACCATTTCAGGATTCAAGCACGAACTCAAACGGACTTTGGAGTGATGGTTTCTAGACACCGAGTCCCCACAGGGAAATGACAGGACTCGGGGTTTCAAAGTGTTTTGCTGGGGGGATCCATATTCCCTCTGCAAACAGGGGCTCAGGGGTGCCGGTGGAGGGGGATGTGGTCTCCGCGGTGGGGAATCTGCATCTCATATCTCCAGGGACCACATTTCGACAATCAAAACTCACCGAACTAGATGCAGCGCTGGGAACACTGATCTCTGGTTGTGCCGCCGCTTTGGATACTCCAATGCCATCCCCAGCAAGAAGAGACCAGGACCCACTTCCCTGCGCTGGCCCAGGTCAGTCTTCCTTAGCTTGCCCTAGGGCCAGTTGTGTGGCCCGGGAAGTATTTTTCAGACAGACTCCATGAAAACCTCCCTGATCTGCTGAATAAATTCCTGTTCGCGGGACTCTGTGGAGACCCTTTTGGCTCGCTTGCAGAGCTTCTCTGGGCCTGCAGCCAGAAGAAAAGGGTCCAGTAGTTAAGCTCTCCCTCCCACGTAGATGCAAGCCAGCCCTGAGAACCCCAAAAAGGAGCTGAATAAACCTGCCTAGGGGAAAGAAGTTCAAAGAACTTGGGGAGGGGCGTATAAAGAAGTCTGTGGTAACCTTGCCTATTTTCAGGGTGAACCTTATTCTAGTGAGTTGCCAATGGGAGTATAAAATACTTCCAGGAGTCATTTGGCTGAATGGGGGCACTGGCACTTAGAGAAGCTTTGACTGAAAAAGAATTATCTAAGTCCAGTCATTTTAAGCCACTTTAGGGTGTCACAGGAGGCTGGTGAGTCTGAAGCAAGAACTCTTGCCCCTCACCAAATGTATACAGCCACATAATTCTGCAACATTCATAGGGGATTCAGAGGTCAAGCTTGAGGCTGAGGCCAGGCAGGGCTTATCATCACTTCTCAACCATAGTCCAAGATTCCCTCCTTGGCCCCTATCCCAGAAGCGGTGGAGACAGTGACAGAAACCGGAAAACTTCCCTGGGCTTGGTTGTTTGCACCTTCGCAGAACTAATAATGTCAGCCAGGCTCCAGTGACATCAAATTCCACAATCTCCTCACGGAGAATTTTAGTTTAGTCTTTGGAAATGTAGTCAAACTTCTCAGAGCCTTTTATAAGAATAACACGGCTAATCCACCTGCACTGTGGTTGCAGAGAATACCAGATGGGAACAAATGTGCCAACTATGAGTCCCATGCCAAAAGCTACATGCTGATGATATGGGGGGGGTTCCCCCTCAGCCTTGCCCTGAGGACTGGGAGAGGCAGGAGAGTAATGCAGGAGTGGAACATTCCTACACCTCATGTCTCAGTGGCCAGATTTGAAAGCGATATGCAGCGTGGGCAGAGGGCAAGCTCTGGCATTCAATTACCTAGCTTTCTATTGCGGCTCTACCTCTCAACAGCTATATAACCTTGTGAGAATTACCTAGCCTATTAGGGCCTGCTTCCTCCTCTGTGAAATGAGTATTATATCATCCAGCTCTGTGGGGTTGCACATTAAACCAATGGAACATGCTAGCACAATGTTTGCAAAATGAGCTCTCAGATGTTAACCAAGCTGCAGACCAGAAGCAGTATCGCTGACAGGAATCTGACCCCTAGATGGGACACACTCTCACTAAGGGCCCACTGTCTTCCGTGGTCGTAGGCAAAAGGAAGGGCAGGTCATGACTGGGTAACTGGCTAAAAAGTCACCTGTAATTCCTACATTGCTATCGGTCACTGCCAGGGTGAACCAGGACCCTTAGGGTCACTTCATGAAAAAAAAAAAAAAAATGTGCCAGGTGTCAAAGGGTTAAAACAAAAGATACTGAGATGGTCACAACTTGGAATATATCTCTCCAGTGTCTCTAGAAAGTTGCAGTGGCCACTTCAAGTGAACTGGTAGATGCTTCTGGAATTAAGTTCTGGATAATTGGACCTGCATAGAAATGGGCTCCAGAGAGTCAGCTGAGTTTGTAAGAGCACTGTTTGTCAGAACTTTATCCTGAATAACCTCATGCCCTTTTCTAGGACAGTGTTGGACTATCGGAGCAACAGTGGGCTCTTCCTCACGTTGGATCCAGCCTCGGTACTCTCCCCTGGGCAGCAGGGGAGGGACAAGTGCATATCCTCTTCTACTAGACAAGTGAGTGGACGACAACGTGATGACAACAGTATTGTGGACTGGACGAGTGTATATGTGCTCCCCACGTCATAAGTTGAAGCCCTAACTCCCAGAATGGCTATATTTTGAGTAAGGAATTAAGGTGCCATGATACCCTAAGAGTGAAGCCTTGATCTATTCCCTCCCCCGAAGCTGAGTAAACAAAAGCTATGAGGACATACTAAGACGTGGGCCATCTACAAACCCTCACCAGGAATGGAATCGGCCAGAGCCTTGATCTTGGACTTCCAGTTTCCAGGACTGTGAGAAAATAAAATTTCTGTTGTGCAATCTACCCAATGTATGGTATTCTATATTATGATAGTTATCTGGGGGCGAGATCACATATACCCATCCTCCTGCCCTTTGGTATCTGAATCCTAAAATGCCTTGGAAATACCTTCAACTGTGACAGACTAAAATCAGGAAAACCTGGGCGTGGTGGCGCAGGCCTTCAATCCCAGCACTCGGGAGGCAGAGGTAGGAGGATCGCCATGAATTCTATGCACCCTGAGACTACAGAGTGAATTCCAGGTCAGCCTAGGCTAGAGTGAGACCCTACCTTGAAAAACCCAAAAAGATAAGAAAATAAAAACAGGAAGAGCCTGGGTCTTCTGTGCCATCACCAGTCATTGGAAGCAGGCAAGAAGGTTAGTGAGAAGATACTTTTTTTTTTTAAATTTTTTATTTTATTTATTTGAGAGAGACAGACACAGAGAGAAAGACAGATAGAGGAAGAGAGAGAGAATGGGCACGCTAGGGCTTCCAGCCTCTGCAAACAAACTCCAGACACGTGCGCCCCCTTGTGCATCTGGCTAACGTGGGACCTGGGGAACCGAGCCTCGAACCGGGGTCCTTAGGCTTCACAGGCAAGCGCTTAACCGCTAAGCCATCTCTCCAGCCCAGAAGATACTTTTGATAGAGGGTGAAGGGATGGGAGGGAGGAGGCTGCAGATAGGAGGAGGAACCAGGGAGAGATAACAGTAGTGACCAAAAGCCTGATTTTTGGAGCCAGGTGGCCTGGGCTTGATCATTCCTGCTATACCTTCATCACATCTCTGAATGTCTGGTGCCTACTTCCGCCACTCTAAAATGGAGATAACTGTCCTGTCCTTCTGCAACTTCCAACCCTAAGACGTTGCAAGTAAAGTGCTCAGCTTGTGTTTTTGTTTTTGTTTTTTTTTTTAATTTTTTTTTGGCTTTTCAAGGTAGGGTTTCACTCTAGCCCAGGCTGACCTGGAATTTACTATGTAGTCTCAGGGTGGCCTCACACCCATAGCGATCTTCCTACCTCTGCCTCCTGAGTGCTGGGATTAAAAGTGTGTGCCGCCATGCCGGGAACCCTTTTAAAATTTCTATTTAATTGTGTGTGTGTGTGTGTGTGTGTGTGTGTGTGTGTGTGTGTGTGTGCTCACATGCTTGTGTGTGCACTCCTGCAAACAAATGCCAGACACTTGCACCACTCTTTGTGAGCAGCACTACATGGGTGGCTGTGGAACTGAACCCAAGTCAACATGCTTTGCAAGCAAGCAGCTTGAGCTACTGAGCCATCTCCCCAGCCCCTTGCTTGGGTTCTTTATTTAGGAAGTGCTCTGAACGGGAGCTGCTTTCATGATTAACCACGATGCCGGCTCCAGAAGTCCTTTCTCAGCCACGTGCTGTCACGAGACGGCCCAGAGGTCTGCCACTTCCCCTGCGGGTATGCCCAAAGTCAGAGCCCAGCTCTCCAGAATCTCATCCGCTCTTAGGTCTTCAGATGCCCCCACACCATACCCTAGCCCCACTTGCCCTCCCTCATTGGTTATCTCACAAGAAAACTCAGCACGTCTACAAGTCATGAGTCCTTCTGTCCAAATGAGATACTCCCCCAGCATTCTCAGCGCCAATCAAGTGCACCAACACATGACTGCCCAAGCCTGGCATCCTCTTGTACGCAGCTTGTTATCTGGACTCTACCTCCAGAAATTGCCTCCATCCCCTCCATCTCCACCACCACCACCACTCACCCTCAAAGCTCTGCATTTCCTTTCCCCCACCTCCTAATAAAACACATCTGTTTGTAAGACCTGCCTCCGGCCCCAGCTCACACTCTAATGGCTTCTCCTCTCATAATTAAATATGAAACCCTAAGCGTGGCCTATCATGGCCAGAATCTTTGCCACCACCAACTTTCTATTTTCTCACATTTTCTCTATTTTCTCTGGAACATGAGGCCTTTTGATCAGTAAGGTTCTTCTGCCTATGCCTTATCATTCTTCCAAACTTAAATCTTTCTTCCTCAAAAGGGGCTGGCCTGAGCCTTCACAAAGGTCAGTTATATGCCCTGGTAGGTCACAGTCCTCTCCCGAATCCTATGGAATTAAGAGTATCCCTGTCCCACACGAACCTGGAAGTTGTATGAGATGAAGACAGATGTCTTTCCCAATGCCTACTAGTCTGAAACACAGAGCAGCACTCAACAGGTATTTGTAAAATGAAATCTACTGGGGAAAACAGAACGAGGAACTAAGGGAAATTTATCTATGCATTCACCCGAACACATCTTTGATTTTTCCACCAGATGTCACAATGTGTATCAAATACTGAGTTGAATTTTCACTTCCTGATTGGTCCTCCAAGGAGCCAGTGTCTCAAGAGTGGAAGTCCACAGGGTCACAGCTAACATTCCCTGTCTCCGTCTATGTCACACACCTCAGTAATTATCTTCTCCAGAGACTAAATACACACTTTAGAAGTTTACACTTTTGGTTATTTCTGCTTAAAACACCACTTTTCCTGTAGGAAAGATGACATCTTAGCAATAATCCCCATGCCTTCTCGATAGCCTGGCACAGGTATGTGTTTCATCTTTACTGACTCCCTCACTATTCCCTGGACTTTAATAGATCTTGCCTGGCCCCCCATGTACAGTTGTAACTCCCATCCTCCCAACTCTGATGCCACCCCAGCCTTTTCTCCCTAGACTTCCCCAGTAAACACGCTCTATTTGATTTACCTTGCGTCCCCTTAGGCAAGAGGGACGAGCCCCGAAGAAAAGGATTGGTGTTTCATCTGCTTGCCCCTGCATGGCATCAAATAGCTCTCAAATGTTAGCGGAACATACCTGATATTATTTCTCAAGGCCAGAAAAAAAAAAAAAACAAAAAAACACAGATACTCGGAAACTTGGCACAGTCTGCATTTCAGTTCCTTTCCTCCTGTTCCAGCTTCTCTCTCCTCTGAGATGAACAGGAGGCACAAGGACGCCAGCGCTGCTGTCTAGCATGAAGACTGGCTTGCAGCAAGCCCTCGAAAAAGCTTTGGTGTAACCGAACGAGCAGGTAAGCATGACGTTCTGGTCTCAGTAGTCACAAGGCACACACACACACACACACACACACACACACGTGCACACACTCTGCAGGTGTCCCCTCAGTGACACGCTAGGGATGGTAGGGCTCCGTCCTCATCTATTGCTTCTTTGTCCCCTGCAGTGTGGCTCTTTTTGATCCTGCCACAGTCTCTGCATTGCAGCCATTGGGAACGTGTAGCACTTATGCTGTCGTTGCTGGGGGGGGGGGGAGGGGGGGAATAGCCAACCAGAAGCAGCTTCACAGCTCAGGACATGGGCCCATGAAATGGTGTCAGCCATAGCTTAAGCGAATCTTCTCACCAGGATGAACCTAAGCCTGAGAACCCCTCATAGGCATGCCAGGAGGCGGACCTAATCCAGCTAATCTCTCACAGGGGATTTGAGGTCCCTTCAAGATGCCAAGAATATAACCCATCCCAGAAGGGCGAGGGGCGAGCACCTTCCACTTCCAGGCACAATGTGCAAGTGCCACGTGCCATTTCTGCCGATACTCCCATTGGTCGGCATGGTCACGTGACCACACCCAGCTGAAAAGTTGAAGACTGGAGATGTGTGACCCTCCTGCAGTTTACTAAGCACACAATGCAAGGACCTTTGCATGAGCGTCTCCTCTGCTGTCTGTCTCAATGGTTACATCTAGTCTGTCCATGCACTCACCTTCACGTTACCCAGCAACACTCATTCGGCCTACACAGCTCTAAGATAATGAAAAGCTGCACTTCTCTGAAGTTAACGTAAAGAAAAAATAACCAGGACTGGAGAGATGGCTTAGCAGTTAAGGCGCTTGCCCACAAAAACCAAAGGACCCAGGTTCCATTCCCCAGGACTCACGTAGGCCAGATGCACAAAGGGGCGCACGCATCTGGAGTTTGTTTGCAGTGGCTGGAGGCGCTGGCGTGCCCATTCTCTCTTTCTCTGTCTGCCTCTTTCAATCTCTCAAATAAATAGAAAATAATAATTAAAAATTAATTTAAAAATCAGTTTAAAAGAAAAAAGAAAAAGCAACCAGGGAATGTTTACCATTTCATTGTTTCTCAACTAACACTGACAAAACTGTACGTGAGACAAAAACCTGTCAGGCTGCCACGCTTTTCTTCAACCCGAATTGTCCCACAGTGTGACTTACGCATGCTCAAGCAAGTTCCCTTCTCACTCTGAAGTGTACAATCAGCTCTGTCACATTAGAACTCTCAAAAGCACTTTCCGCAGTGGCCCATCTGAGTACAGTGGAAGGTCTGTCCCTTACGTACATCCAACAGTTGGGAAAGAGCATAGGGTCTAAACCAGGACACTCAGATCAAGCTACACAGTTCTTAACACCCTCGCCTCTAAACTCTGAAATAAACAGCACAACTTTTGGTTATTACGTTGTCAGATACACCAAGGAAACGGTGCCCTTTCTGCTTTCTCTGGGAAAGCATTAAACGTCAACAGGCTCACGTGCCAACGTGACTGCTAGCCCTGTAGATCATCCTGGCAACAATGGCTGGCAGCTGATTACTTTGAGGCAAAGGCCCGAAGATTCAAAGAGAAGGAATAGGTGTAAGTGCCATTAACTTCTTATCAAATCTCCCTTTTTTTTCTTTTAAGATACGGTACTGAGATCTAATAAAATGCTGACTCGGAATCATTTAGCTAAGAATTAACTTATGACATTGTTTAAAAGGTGAACTCTAGTTTAAAAAATGACAACAAATCACGCCCTGCGTCCTCACCATCAGCCTATCAGGAAGTGCGATAGGAGGACACCAGCCTGTCCTTAGTCTACATTCCAGGTGATGCAGCAAACGGTAAAGAAACATGACAGTAAGGTGCTGAGAAACACTGTACTCATTGAAAGGCTTCCTTGAGTGCAGAGAGAGAAAATACTGTAGCACCAAACCCATTTCTCTGAGAAGTCTTTGGGGAAAAGGAGTTAAGAGTGCCACTTACCACTGGAAGGAAACAGAGGACCAGTGTACAGTCACTTCCAGAATAGGTGAGAAGGGCCCATGCCTAAATGTCTAGTGGGTACCTGCTGGTTTGGGATTATAGTGTATGCTTTCTTGGCTGACAAAATTCTTTTCTAAAAAAAGTTACTTATTTTCTTAGAGATTTTATTTTTAATTATTTATTTGAGACAGAGAGAGGGAAAGAGATAGAAAGAGGGAGAAGGGACCCACCAGGGCCTCTAGCCACTGCAACAAACTCCAAACGCATGTGCCCCCTGGTGCATCTGGCTAACGTGGGACCTGGAGAATCGAACCGGGGTACTTAGGCTTCGCAGGCATGTGCCTTAACAGCTAAGCCATCTCTCCAGCCCTGATAAAATTCTTAAGAGAGGCTGAGGTGGTGGCGCACACCGTTAATCGCAGCACTTTGAGGGCAGAGGTAGAAGGATTGCTGTAACTTCAAGGCCAGCCTGAGACTGCATGAGTGGATTCCAGATCAGCCATGGCTAGAGCAAGACTCTACTTCAGGAAAAATGAAATCTTAAGCAATAATGGATGAGAGGTGTGGTAATCAGGCTCACATTACTGGTAGAAATAGCCCAACCCAGAGCAGTTTGAGGGGAAAAAAAAAAAATTTATTTTGGCTTACAGCTCGAGGGGGAAGCTCTGTGATGGCAGGGGAAAACAATGGCATGAACAAAGGGTGGACATCATCCCCTGGCCAACATAAGGTGGACAACAGCAACAGGAGAGTGTGCCAAACACTGACATGGGGAAACTGGCTATAACACCCATAAGCCCAGCCCCAACAATACACCACTCCAGGAGGCGTTAATTCCCAAATCTCCATCAGCTGGGAACCTAGCATTCAGAACACCTAAGTTTGTGGGGGACACCTGAATCAAACCACCACAAGAGGTATTGGATACGGAGAGGTAAGAGTTTAAGACAGAGGGAAGGGGGTACAGCTGAGTTGGCCCATCACTTGCCGACCATGCATCAAGCCCTGGATTCGATCCCCAATGTTACACACAAGCCTCAAAACTAGGTGTGGCAAGGTGTGCCTGTTAAGCCCAGCACTGAGGAGGTGAAGGGAGACACATCAAAAATTCAAGTCATCCTGATGAGACCCAGACCAGCCAGAGCTACTTCCACAGGTGCAGTGGTTTGAATGTATGGTCCCCATAAGACTCAGGTGTTTTACTAAAGCTTGTAACTTGGGTTGCCAGCTGCCTGGCTGCAGGAAGTGTCACTGGGGGCAGATCTGATTCCTAGCCCAAAGGTATGCAGAGCAGTTTGAGCTCTGGCAGGGTCCCTGCTACTTGTTGCTTTTGGATGATTGTTGGTGGTGGCATTTTACTTGCCACCGTTGTTTCTCGCTGCTTGGATGGATGGAACTGCCCCCAAATCTGTAAGCCTGAAATAAACCCCTTGCTCCTATAAACTGTACCTGGTTTGGCTGTTCATCCCAGTGATGTGAAGCTGTCTACAACAGGAGGCTTTGTCTTAAAAGGGGGAGGGACTGGTATTGTAAATACGTAATTACAAGCATAGATTACAGGGAGTGGAATGACCTAAGCAAAGCCAGGGGAAGAGAATGAGTAAAAGAAGCGTGGGTCAATCAAATTTCAAAATATTCTGAACAAGATATATGAAAACCTACAGTTTTGGATAATGGCACATCCAGAAGCCATAGATTGTTACTAGAAAATTTTCAGTGCCAGGGGTGGGATACTTTTCAGTGAGTTGTTGACCAGGGAGGTCCTTCTTGCCTCCAAAACATTACAGGCTATTGCCAAGGCCCTTGATTTCCCATGAGAAACAGATGGTAAGACCCTACTGCTGAAGATGTCACATGCCCGAGCAGCAAGGTCACTGAGAAATCAAGCTGGAGCTGAGCTGAAAACCTCCTCTGTAGACCAGCCGACTGAAAGCTAAAAAAAAACCTGTACTGCATGCAGCCCTATGGGAAACAAAAGTCATCAGTGGTGAAAACAATGGACACAGGAAGCCTCAAGTTTGGCCAGCCAGGCCAAATGATCGAGACCAAAGGGGTGCAATAGTGACATGTCTGCTCTAAGGGAAACCAACTGTTCTCTAATTGGATTGAAGGCCAACTCTATGGGAGAGAATACATGCCTGGTACTGAAAACCTAATCAAAAGCATATGGCAGGGGAGATTATGAGCCTTAGGGGTATAAAGTCTGCTTTTGTCTGGTTAAATGCATATATTCTCACCAAACTGCTCAGTAATCACTACACTTAATGTTCATATTCATATATTAATGCTACTCTCACTTTTGGTTAGAGAAGCTTCTCTTTTCAGATGGTAGTGACCACTGGGATGACTCAAAAGGCAACATAGTGCTGAGAAGTTACAGAGGAGTGTCCAGCACTGAAACATTTCTAACACACCCTCCAAGGCTCAGAGTCCATTGTGGAAGAGGTGGTGGAAAGAATGTAAGAGTCATAGGAAGGGCACCACTCCTTACAATGCAACTGTCCAGACAGAAATTGGCCTCAATATCCATGAACTCACAGTGCCTAGCAAGACCCTCATTATTGGGGGAAAAAAAAAAAAGGCAATGACATCAAAATAGAGACTAATGGAGAGAGGGAGGGTATATGATGGAGTGGAGCTGTGAAGGGGAAATTGGGGGAGGGGAGGGAATTATCATGTTTTATTGTCAGTAAGTATAGAAGTATAGAAGTTGTCAATAATAAAACTATACATTAAAGGGGCTGGAGAGATGGCTTAGTGGTTAAGGTGCTTGCCTGCAAAGCCAAAGGACCTCGGTTCGATTCCCCAGTATTCACATAAGCCAGATGCACAAGGTGGCGCATGCATTTGGAGTTTGTTTACAGTGGCTGGAAGCCCTGGCACACCCATTCTCTCTCTCACTCTCTTGCACTCTGCCTCTTTCCCTCTTTCAAATAATAAATAAAAATTGTATAGATAGGTAGATAGATATAGATACATATAATACATTTTTTAAAAGCCAGATCTAAACATCATGAAAAACTTGCCTCTCAGCTAGGCATGGTGGTGCACGCCTTTAATCCCAGCACTTGGGTGGCAATGGTAGGATGATCACTGTGAGTTGGAGTCCACCCTGAGACTACATAGTGAATTCCAGGTCAGCCTGAGCTAGAGTGAGACCTTACCTCAGATAAACCAACCAACCAAACAAATAAATGAACAAACAACTTGCCTCTGTGCAGGAATTAGGTGTGTGCGCAGCACACACTACCTGATACCACCTGGCCAACATCCTCTCCTCACCCCTGTCCAATATACTTTAAGATATGAGAGTGCTAGACACCAGTAGCTCACCTTTAAACTTTCCTTAGAGGGCTGGGGAAATGGCTCAGAGGTTAAAGGTGCTTGTTTTCAAGGCCTGTTGACAAGGGTTAAATTCTCCAGTATTCTACCACATAAAGACAGAAGCATAAAAAACTGCATGCATTTGAAGTTTGTTTGTAGCAGCAAGAGGCCCTGCCATGCCCATACTTTCCTTCCCTGGAGTACAAATAAATAAATGAATATATTTTTAAAAATAAATTTTCCTGCTGGGTGTGGTGGTACCCACCTTTAATCCCAGACTCGGAGGCAGAGATAGGAGGACCACTGTGAGTTTGAGGCCACCCTGATACTACATAGTAAATTCCAGGTCAGCCTGGGCTAGTATGAGACCCTATCTCAAAAAATAAAAATAAAAAATAAATGAAATAAATAAATTTTCCTGGGGCTGGAGATGGCTTCGTTGTTAAGGCACTTGCCTGCAAAGCCTAATGACCCAAGTCCAATTCCCCAGTACCCACATAAAACCAGATGCACATGAGGACTCATATGTCTGGAGTTTGTTTGCAGTGACTAGAAGCCTTGGTGCGCCCATTCTCTATCTCACTATATCTGCCTTTCTCAGAAAATAAATAAAAATGCTTTAAAAATCAAATAAATTTTCCTTATAACCCCACTACCTTCATCTTAAAAATTCTTAAAACCACCAAAAGATTTGGATTGTAAGAACATGAAAACATTGTTAAACAGAATTATAAAAATCATTAAAAAATTATTAAAAATCAGTTATATTTAAACACATGGTTGAGGGCTTGAAAACTGCTTCCTTCTTCACACACATACTTTATTATACAGAATTTTAAATAAATGCTTCTTATGAACATAAGGTCTAACAGCCTTCTTAGAAATACTTATAAAATGCCAAGTGCAATAAAAACTGTTGTCCAGGGACTAGCCCCATTCCAACAGCTGGACCACAGCAACTTGAAAGTCAATTATCTTCAAGTCACAAGCACCCTGAAATCTTTGCCAGGAAAAGTGTATTTAAAAATAAAAACCAGGGGCTGGAGAGATGGCATAGTGGTTAAACGCCTGTGAAGCCTGAGGACCCCAGTTCGAGGCTCGATTTCCCAGGACCTACATTAGCCAGATGAACAAGGGGGCACATGCATCTGGAGTTCGTTTGCAGTGGCTGGAGGCCCTGGCGCGCCCATTCTCTCTCTCTCTCTGCCTCTTTGTCACTCTCAAATAAATAAATAAAAATAAACAAAAAAAATTTAAAAATAAAAACCAGAACTATGTTTCTGAAATAAGAGATATTGCTACAGAATTCCTTAAAGAAGACATAAGAACAAACTGGTTGGCAGAGTTAACTTTTATGGAAGTTTTATTTTTTTGTATTAAGTTTTGTATGAGTCTTTTAGGGTTGAAGTCTTTAGTTTGGGTTTTTCTCCCACCCGGGGTGCACACCTTCCTTCCTGACTGGGCCCAGGCGGTGTCCGTTGTCCATGTCACGCAGAGGGTGGAGAAGGCATGTAGCATAGTGAGGACAAAAAGCCAGTGTGTGACAACTTTAAAGGGGGAGGGGCCAAATTAACAAAGAAAAACCTAGCTAATTAATGCACAGTAGATACTCAAGGGTCACCTACCAAGATCAGTGTCAGAAATAATTATCTAAATCAAGGTAACAGAAATGTACAATATAAATTTAAAACTGAGTTGCTTTATGCTAGACACTGCTCTACATACTTTATGTTAATTTACCTATGAAGACTTTTTTTTTTTCGATGGGGAAACTAAGGCAAGGTGGTTCAGCATTCTACCTAAGGAAAGAGCCATGAGGCAGACCCTGCAGCCAGCTTTGCCTGTTCATCCTCCAACAAGCCAAGAAAGACCCTCTCCCCCAGACAGTGAGATCATGTACAGTTAGTGGTCAAACACAAAACCTCAGATGCCAGGCCCAAATCCTACAGAACCAAACACGAGAGTCCGATTCTGGTGGCAGCTGCTGGCCTCAGTTCTTCTGACTCCCCTTGTTATCTTCCCTTTCACTTCAAGAAACATGGCCTCTGGAGTGGCTGCTCCTGATGGAACGTTCAATAACATGAAAGCATGCAAGTCACCAATGCCAGACGGAGTGGAGAAGCAAAACAAAGACACGAGGGACATCATCCTGGAGGAGGACAAGGTGGTCCTTGTAGGTGACGGCCCCTGCACCATCTTTGTCAAGACACTTCCAGACAAGGACTGTGCATGCCCTCTTGTGACACAACCTATGAGACCAAGGAGGACCTGGTGTTCATCTTGGGGGCCTCCAGGTGTACATGTTAAGAGAAAAAATGATCAGTGCCAGCTCCAAGGACTCCCAAGTACCTGACAAGGGTGAAGCATGAATTATAAGCAAATTGCACCCAGGTCAAGGACAGCTGCATCTTGGTCATCTCCCTGGAGGACAAGGCTCTGTGAGCAGCCCTGCATAGAATATCTAGCAGGCCCGAGTCCTGCCAGACTGGAGGAAGATTCCAGCATGGGAAGAGAAATCCCTTCTCCTACACGGTCCAACAGGACCTCCCCACCCCCGATCAGCTAGATCTTCCACCTCCCTCCATCCCTGACATGGGTTCTGGCTTTCCCAAACTGCTGTTGATCTTCTGGTTTCCCATAGGCACCCAGTTTGTGAGCGTTGTATTTTTTTTAAAGGCCACTCCTACTCCCTACCTATCCTTCCCTGAGTCCACACTGCCAATTTCTAACCACAACAGCGACTCTTGCCTTGGCTGTGTAGTTTCGTGTATATACGGAATGTTACAGAAATGCCCCTTCTCTGTGCCAGCTGGCTCCCTTCCCTTTTCCCTGCCACTCATGGAAAACACACCTGTAATGGACCTTTATTTTTATTTATTTTTTTTTTTAAATTTTTTTTATTTATTTATTTGAGAGTGACAGACACAGAGAGAAAGACAGATAGAAGGAGAGAGAGAGAATGGGCGCGCCAGGGCTTCCAGCCTCTGCAAACGAACTCCAGACGCGTGCGCCCCGTTGTGCATCTGGCTCACGTGGGGCCTGGGGAACCGAGCCTCGAACCGGGGTCCTTAGGCTTCACAGGCAAGCGCTTAACCGCTAAGCCATCTCTCCAGCCCTGTAATGGACCTTTAAAACACACACACACACACACACACACACACACACACACACACACACACACACACAGAGAGAGAGAGAGAGAGAGAGAGAGAGAGAGAGAGACAGAGAGAGAAACGCAGAAAAACACATCAACTCCTATACAAATAGAATGGACCAAACTAAAGTTCATTGTGACAAGATCTCATGCTCCATGGGAAGACTTGTCATATGTACATTTCCTATCAGTAACACACAGTTAATTCAGCATAAAATGAAGATTTTATCCATCTTTTATAACTCTACCCAATGAAGCAGAACTCAGAACAATGACCAGGGTCAGGGATATGGTTCAGTTGGTAGAGTGACTATTTAACACACTCAACATCTTGGTATCAACCCTAAATGTGCCTCATAAACCTAGACAATACAGTTAGAAATTAAGGACATCCTTGATACATGAGGAGTTTGAGGACAGCCTCGGCTAAAGACCCTGTCTCAAAAAAAAAAAAAAAGACACATTAAACAGATTTTGAGGTTTATTAAAATAAAGTATTAGCAAACAATATGCAAAACAAGTTTCTTTAGTGTTATGGCTTTGATAAGCACAATACAGTAAAATCTAAACATTTTTATAAGTATCAAAAAGAGAACTGAAGCATGTGACTAGAATTCCATCTTCTACAACAGAAACGGAAGCAGAGTGCGTCTCAGTCAGAAGCAGACCTACGGTGCTGCCATCGCTTTGGTCATTGCGAGCAGTATGAAGTATCTAAGAGAATGTAGCCAGATACACACACAGGCTCACTTGCCATGATTCCACTCCAACCCCAAAGAAAGAAAGTTTCCAATTGCAATTTTAATCAACCAAGTTAAAAAGAGCATTACATGCCATGCCCAGCCATCATTCATAAGATTCCCTACATTTAAATTTTAAAAAAATTGCTTGTGTATATAGGGGGAGGCATGTGCATGCCATGGTAAGGTGTGAAGGTCACAGGACAACCCTGAGGTGTCTGCTTATCCTCAACCCTCTTCACAGCAGTCTCTTACTGCTGCGAACAAACACCAGTATAGCTGCATGGGCCACACTGCACACGCACTTGGCTTTATGTGGGCGCTGGGAGGATCGAACCTGGGTTGGTAGGCTTTGCAAACAAGTGCCTGTAACTGCTGAGCCATCTCCCAGTCCCAAGCTTCCCTACATTTAAACTGTTTCATGAGTAGGCTGAAGCAAATTCATTTCCAATGACATTAGAACTCTAAACTCTGATTCTAAAACACTCCTTTTCAAAGGACTTGAGATTCTTTGGCCTAAGTGGAGTTTTGCAGACTGCCACCAGCTCACATTAAGAAAGGCACTATCTATTAATGAAGGCACACAACATTATGTACTTGGTAAAAAGCAACCTCAAATAAATCCTTAAAGGATCATGGTTTGTGGAGTTTTACAAAACGTTCTAAGAACCAAGTTATTTGGATACAAACCTCTTACCATTTCTACAAGCAATCACAGGATTCCACTCCAGCATGAACCCTTTTCAATGAGTAACTCATCGTCTGCCTTACAGCAATTCTCATCAATAACTATCACATGCGTTTTCACTGAAAATCAACATGGGAATTCCTTTTCCTTGGCTTTTGTACACTGTCCAACTTTAGAGTGCCACTTCAGTTATGGTTCGGTTACATGTGGGGAGGAGTTTTGTGCAGTGCTGAGGACTGAACAGAGCTTTCTGTGTGCTAAGCAAGTACTCTACCACTGAGCGACAGCCCTAAAAAGTTAACAAATTTGCTTCATGAACAATCCAATGATACAAAAGCTTGACAAGTACCACTACTTCCTGTTCTCAGATTATACTAAAGACTGCAATCCAGTGACTTCCAAAGACCTGCCCTTGGTTCTGTTCATTAGGTTGAGTTTTCTGCTTATGTAGGACAAACTGCCTTGAATTTTCACTTTCCCTACATGCACCTTTTGTTTGTTGTTGTTGTTGTGGGTATTGTTTGTTTGAGGTAGGGTCTTTCTCTAGCCCAGGCTGAACTCAAACTCATAGCAATCCTCCTATCTCTACCTCCAGAGTGTTGGATTAAAGGCCTTTGCCACCACACCCACCACCTTTTTGATAAGAAAACCTTCCAATAACCTTTATCTTCTTTCCTTATCAAAGAATACTGCTGCTGGACTGGAGAGCCCCCTCCCCAAAGCTAGTTGATGAGACTGCCCGTAAAACAGAAAGCAGCTCCCTCCCTTGAACTACCACTAAACATTTTAGAAACTACTGACTTAAAAGCTGCTGGCTTCTCTAGCTGGTGGGCTCGAGAAATACATTTGCATTGAGAGCCCAGAGATTCAGAGAGGGTTTAACCAGGAAGACAGACAAAAGCTCTGAACTCTTCAAAAAATAGTATTCAGAAGTCACTGGGCACAATGGTGCCTACCTACCTGTAACCTCAGCCCCTCAGTAGAAAGAGGCAGAGGATTGTTGTAAGCCTGGCTACATCTTGAGTTTCATTCAGGTCAGCCAGGGCTACACAACAAAACCCCATCTCAAAACAAAACATAATATAACCAAGTCTGTCTTCCTCAGGAAGCAAAAAAGATATGAATATATTTTAGTGGCTAACAGTCAAGGTAATATTGAAGGCTGTGACTAGAAAATGAGGAATGGATGTAAACTGGCACAAAAGTACAGCACTTTGGTAGACACTACCAAGAATTTCTCTGCTGTCAACAGGATTGCCTTTGTGTACAACCTTTCTCCTCCACGAGGTTATTATTTGTAGGGGCAGGACCAGTTTCCCACAGGTACAAGCAACAGGGAAGGTCTGATAAGGTAAACCTCTTGACAATGAACTTCAGATTTGAATGCTTACTGGTCACTTACATCCCAAAAGAATGTCTTGCTCTCACGTGCCAGGAGGAAAAAAACCAGCATATCTTCTATTTGTCCTATTAGGTATAGCTTCTTTACTCATCCTGGTTTAAAGTCTGCAAGTCAGCTACATTAACCACCATACATACTTACACTGCAAATTCATATTTTTGTGCAAGTATTTTTGATTGGCTTCTCAAATTTTCTCTAAAAAACGTACTGATTCTGGTAGACAAATAGCATGCCTACTACATTACGCTTTATAAATTTAGCCGGGCAGCACCATCCAGGCCCTCATGTTTTGGAACATGGAGATGATGGTGTAGTGTGTGTCTTACATTTATGACTGAGATCAGTTTGGGTTCTGTTCTGCCTTTTGCATTTGACAAACTGGCTTCAACTTTGCTTGTAGCTTCTACTCTCTAGCAGGTATACATTAATATATTTTAATTCTTTTACTTTTTACTTATTTATCAGAGATAGAGAGAGAAGGAGAGAGAGTGAGAATGGGCACACCAGGGCATCCAGTCACTGCAAACAAACTCCAGGTGCATGTGCCCCCTTGTGCATCTGGCTTACGTGGGACCTGGAGAATCGAACCTAGGTCCTTAGGCTTCACAGGCATGTGCCTTAACCACTAAGCCATCTCTTCAGCCCCACATTAATATATTTTACATGCCATAAAATCTAGTGGAGTTTTCATAAATTTATAAAGCATACGTAAAACAAAAACTTAAAAGTATGCTTTTACTGAAACAATTTTAGAGGTTACTTACTGGCCAGAGCTTTACATTTCTGTTTCTTTTTGATCTTATTCAAAATTTTAATTGCCTATCCTCAGATCTGTGAATGGCCTTAAAGCTATAGGCAGCGAGACTGTAGTTTTCATTTAAAGTCCACAGGGCAGAAATGACAACCTTTAGGAAACAAACTAGGCTCGTCCTTCTCCATGAAACTCTCAGCAGTTAGCAGCTACTTACTGTCACTGAGAGAAAAATATTAAGAAAGTCAATCACATAAAAAGCTGCCAGCTCTCCCAGCTGCCATGTGATGGCCACACAGCGCAACATCAATAAGACAAGTCGATACGTTCTACAAGGTCAGCAAAGCTCCCTGAAGTGGGTGATTCAACTTGAGTGACTGCTTTTCTACAAATCTGTTCCGAGGATCATGTCATGAGGCTGCTGAACAAAAGAATGATAAGGACACTACATTCCACTACTAAGCAAGCCATCCTTTCATGCGTGATGCCGTCTGCAAGTCTGAGAACATATGCCGCCTGACAGGGCCACGAAGGTCCAGGTGACTGACTAACAAGCTCCTCTCCGTGCCCAGCAAAGAGCTGTGGTCTCACACAGAGGGCACCTCATCTAAGGAACTAAAACCACCCGGTGGCTGCACTTTGAATATAATGAAATAAATAATGACACCGAAAACAAATCACATAATCTTTTCCTTTTAAAAAAAATATGTTTTTCCTCATAAAAGCAGGAAGGGCAAAGCAGAGTCAAAAACCAAAATAACACTTTTTCAGCAGAGGAATAAAGCAGCTCTGAATATTCTCAGAAGGCTCCAGCAAGTAAACCCAGTCACTTTTTAAAGCAATTTCTTCAGTCTCAGGCCACAGCTCCGCATCTATCTGCTCCCTCGAAGAAGTGGCTAAGAGTCCTCTACTTAAGCCAAAGGCACCAATGATTAAATGGGTATCTTAGAGCTTTCACATCTTTGCTTTAGAAGGCTGTGTTTGGGGAAAATAGAAAAAGAGCACAGATGCTAAGAAAGGACACAGTCTGCATTCTTTGATATGTAAATGCCTTAAAATCAGTTATCCCAGCACCCACTGCTGCCGCGATGGCTATCACACCAGTAGCCTCTTCCCGAGGCACAAGCCAAAGCGCACGGGGCCTGGCACGAGGAGCACGCTACGCTGAAAGACCCGTGGCAACTACACAGCCTCTCGCAGCGACAGCACCACAAAGCCGTAGGGAGTTAAAAAGGCACCTCAGTTAGAGCTACAGAATAAAAACCTTATAACCTAGGTTGAAAACTAAAAACTAGAAAAAGTGTAACTTCCTACAACTGTATGCTATAAATTGCAGTACGGTTAATACAAAGGAGTACCAAGGAAGTAAAGAGAAGACCTAAGACAAAGTCACTTGAGTGTTTTACCAAATGTTACACTAGGAACTGTTACCCATGAAAGTGCAAAATAAAAGAGTCAAAAGTTAGAGTCTCTGAAATAATTGGCCCAGAGCAGCAACGTAGCTGAAGAAGGCCATGCATGCACCGTCACGAGCTACAAAGTAGGACTGATGACAGACTTTGAGTAAATGACATACTAGAGATTACTTGCAATTTTTTAAAAAAGTAAATGTTTTACAAAACATACCTAGCATGAGGTCACATTACACTGACAGACACTTAACTACACTAAAAGTAACTGCTTTGACATCATCTGGAAACTGTCACTCTGCTACTGAGCACCGCTCAAGAGAGCACCGCTCAGGCTTCTGCGCAGACACGGTGCCATGCTTCTCTTAAGTCCCTACCATAGGCTTCTACAGAACAATGAATGAATTTACAAAGTTGGTGGAGCAAAGCCATTGTTGGAAACAGCTTTTAGAAATTCAGGAGAAGGATAAGAAACTCACTTTTCACTATACATATCTTCTCACACTGTAATTTCTCATAATGTGATGTACTCCTTTTTAAAAATTTTGGGATAATAAGCAAAAGCATGTTCCAGTTTCAGATGAACAGGGCATAATATGCCATACCTCTTAGAACACTTCTGAAAGTTAACCACATGAACACAAATACAAACAAATGTAGATACATCAAAAAATACAAATGTGTTGGTCACAATTATGTAGAAAAAATAAGCCATGATATCTGTTTTTCCATGTCAGCTCACAGTATCTGTACTGGAAATTTCTCTAAACTTAAAACAAGTCCACTAAAACATAGTTAAGAGCATTTCTGCACTATGAGACAGAAGAGATGGGGTTCAGAGGAGAGCCCATCTGAGTGAGGACTTTATCCAGCCACTGCAGAGGCCCGTGCAGGTGGATCTCGATCCAACATGGAGTACTGGTCACGTCCTGCCGGTGGTACTCTGCGCCCCAGCCCTAGGAGAAATCACAATTCTCTTGAATCACTGTAGCAGAATCAATCAAATTACTGATGCCAAGGGACTTAAAATACAATTTTAATATTAGATGCTTTCCAATAATTTAGTATTTTAACTTAAATTCTTTGTACACTCAATCCCTGTTCTATATTAAAACCAAGCCGGGTGTGGTAGTGCACACCCTTCATCCCAGCACTTGGGAGGCAAAGGTAGGAGGAGACCACTGTGAGTTCGAGGCCAGCCTGAGACTACGTGGTGAATCCCAGGTCAGCCTGGGCTACAGTGAGACCCTACCTGGGGGAGGGGGGGGCAAGCTGTACTTCATCATATGTACATTACAAAATGAAACAGACCTATCATATGGTTAAAATAATTAAATTCAAAACTGTCACTTAAGACATATATAAATCAGATCAACGGTAACGGTCGTCTCTGTGTAACAATACGCATACTTATTGATGGTGACTACAGTCACGCTCCAAACCAGGGCCCACTCACCTTGACAAAGCTCATGCGAATGGTGCACATCTTGGTGAGCTCATACACTGCCTCAAACCCATGGTTGACGGACTGGGCCAGCAGCTGTGCGAACTCCTGGTTGTTGAAGATCTTGAGGCTGCAGCTGCTGGGGATCTTACACACCGTGGTCGGGTGGAAGCCATGGTGGAAGTTGCAGTTCCTACTCTGAACGAATATGCTGCTGTCACTCAGACACTCGGCGTACACCTCCCCACCAACGTAGTACAGGTGGACACCTTCAAAAGACAGGAGAACCAGCTCAGCAAAGGGCAGTAATGAAGCCAAAGGGGCTGTGTGGCACAACCACCGACGAGCCCAGAAACCCACAGGCTTCCGACAGGAGCTACCACTAGGTGGCCTTCTGCGGCCAGAAATCAAAAGGTTCCTGTCGGCCCAAACTCTCCTCAACCAACCACAAAAGGCCTCCACTGGAAGCTTACTGGGTTGTCTGCCCTTGGTTGTTGTTTTTTCCTGCTCTGACATTCATTTATCTCTACAAGAGAAAGAAATGGCTTTAAAATACACTCACTGTGAGGACTTTCAAAGAGATGCTTGTTGCTATCTATCATAGCACTTTTTTTTTTTTTAGCAGTTTTTCCTTTTTGCTAACAGAGGACCACAGCATTTAAAAATCAATCCACACACACCTTTACACCAGCACTTGGGAGGCAGAGGTAGGAGGATCACCGTGGTTTCAAGGACACCTTGAGACTACACAGTGAATTCCAGGTCAGCCTGAGCTAGAATGAAACCCTACCTCAAAAACAAAACAAAACAAAACAAAAATCAGCCCAAGGAAAACCCAAAGGTACAAAAGTAATTTCAGGTCATAGCTCTTAAGTGGTAGAATTATTTTACTTTAAGGTTTGTTTAGGGCTAGAGAGATGGCTTAGCAGTTAAGGCACTTAAAATCATCGACTTAGGCATGTCAAAGAAACAAAAGGCAGCAGAGGGGAATAGGCGGGAAGTGGTACGTTCTACCCGTGCCTGTCTCTCTGGCTGGGAGACTGGCATTGCACTGCACTGTGAGAAGCACCTGTCTGATGCAGCGGCCACTTTGTAGGGCGGCTTGTGAACAAAACCTCGTTACTGAACTCAGAAGACAGGAGGGGTGGTGGTGACCTCAGATCTTCCGTGCTGGAATGAAAAACTAAGCAGACTAGAGAGATGGCTGATCATGTCTTTATTCGATACATTTGTTAAAATCTGCAACTTGAGGTAGAGGCTATGCTTAAAGACTGCGTACCCTTCACAATGCACGGTAAAGAGTTAGTACAATAAATGACTTAAAACCAACTGCACGGACAGAAATGACAAGATTACCTTTCCCAATGTGCCGCCTGGTGTTTTCAATTGTTGAGTTACGGTTAACATTTGACAACAAGCCCAAGCAGAATCTGCTTTTGTTATTGGAAGGGTCTGTGAACCCGTCAACCAGCACACTAGTGGATGATGCATGGAAAGCCTCCCCAACGCGATTGTTCAGTTCATAGTAGACAATTGAACACCAGTGTTTGGGCTCTTCATAGGCAACAGGCTGAACATCTGTGAACAAACCAAACAGAAAGACAATTTAGTCGAGTGTGGTGGTGCACACCTTTAATCCCAACACTCTGGAGGCAGAGGTAGGAGGGTCACGGTGACTTCAAGACCATCCTGAGACTCCATAATGAATTCCAGGTCAGCCTGAGCTAGAGTGAGACCCTACCTTGAAAAACAAACAAACAAAAAGAAGTTTAAAAAGTGATTATCTGAAACTCCAGGTTCCTATGTGTTCATCCCTTCAGCTAACCAGTAGTACAGGAAAAGGAAACAGACAATTCCCTTAAATTCCACTGCTGCTCTGTGCTCCTTACTATATCTAAGGCAGCTAAGCCTGTACAGGCTGATGTAACAAAACATCACAGACTGAGCAACTCAAGTTTTTAAAATGTTTTTTCACAGTCGTAGAGGCTGAGCTATCCAACATGAAGACTGTCAGTAGACAGGCTGTGTAGCAGACACTCACTTCCTGGTTTACCATTTACAGACAGTTGAACTCTTGCCGTGTGCTCACCTGTCCTTTCCTTGGGGCACCCTCATAATGACTCAGAGACCTATTTGCTTCTATTAAAAGCAAGTAATTCCACCATGAGTTCTCTACTCTCATGAACTCATTCAAGCTTAATAACCTCTCAATGGCCTCTCTTATTTGTCTATCTAAAAACATGTACAGTGAGATACCACTTCATATCCACCAGGATAAACATTTTGAAAAAAAAAAAGAAGGAAAGAAGGGAGGGAGGAAGGGAGGGAGGGAAAAAGAAAATTAAGAGCACAGATGTGCTGGTGTGGAGGCAGAGAATCACCGGGGTTGTGAGCAGTGATGAACAGGGTGCAGACCCAGGTAACAGCAAGATGTATGACAGCCAAAAAAGTAGAATAACTCAAGTACTCCTCAACAGACACGTGGGGGACAAATGTGTCCACAGCATTACAGAATCTTGATCAGCCTTCAGAAGAAGTCCCAGTTCATGCTGTAACATGGACAGGTCTTGAGAACAAACACCAACTGAAGGGAGTAAAGTTCTAGTAACCAAACGGGAGAGCAGTAGCTATGAAGACGAGGAAGAGAACTGAGGCTAAACCAGCCCTCACTGTTACAGCAAGGCCAATGTTAATAAAATGCTGAGTCACTGGAGAAATGACCCCAGAACAGGATTTCTTCAAGTAAATAACTTGTCATTTACCAGCCCTGGGTTTAATCATTAGCACCACATAAGGGGGCAGGGGAGGAGGGATTCATTTCTAGAATAAAGAACTGTTAGAACTCAAAACAATAAAAAAAAAAAAAACTATGCAGTCTATTGGTCAAAGGACTTAGAAACACTGCTCCAGAGAAGTTTGTAAAGATGTTCAACATCATTTCTCCATAGATTTACAAGTTAAAATCACAATGGGAAAAGTGAGGGGGTAGAAGAGGATTGTGATCAGTGTATATATGTGCATTTGCAGATGTTTATCAATAAAGTTAAAAAGCATGCCCCAGTGAGCACTAGAGAGTGATAATGGAAAAGACAGTAACAGTGTTGGGCAGCTATGGAGGAAGTGCCCCCCCCCCCCCGTGCTGGTATAAGTATGTGCAGCCAGCCACTTTGGAGAAGCTGGGCAGTTTTGCTTAAATAGTGAAATTTATCATATGTCCAGCAATTCTACCTATAGGGATCTACCCAAAAGACATAAAAACCAGGTCCATCCAAAGACTCGTACATAAATATTCATGACAGTAGTCTTCACACCAAACAAAATTTAGAAACAATTCAAATGTCTATGGACCAGGGACCAGATCAGACACTGGTCAATACAAAGTGGAACAAACAGCTGATACCACATGAGGACCGCAACAGCCCTGCTTTACGCAAGCAGAGCAAGACACAAAAGACCATACATGACACAGCTCTGTTTATACAAGACAGCCAGAAAAGATCAGAACAGTGGGCATTGTTGGTCCTGGGATGGACAGGAGTGGGAATCTGTCTGGAAAGTCATGACAATGTTCTTAAACTGTATTTGGGCCCGAAACTTCAAAATTTTGCAAAAACTAGTGAATTATACACTCGGGTGACTTTCACATATAAATTATACTTTATTAAAGATTTGAAAGTGGCCAAGACTAGGTGTGCAGCACAGTGAGCGAGAACACTTCCTAGAGCAGGGGACCTTGGGTTTGACCTGCAACACCACAAAAAAGTTAAGTACAACTGACCAAGAAGTTAAAATAAATACAGTGAAGACTTTTCTTACCTCGGCTGGATATGCTGGGCATAATCTGAGGAATCATATTATTGCTGGTGTCCATGGGCTGGGAATTATCCTGACCCATCTGGTCCTCAGGTGGCATATAGGCGGGCGGAGGTGTATCAGCTAAGAGGAAGGCAAGGAGACAAGTTCATGTCCTAGAAGAACAAACTCTTCCTGCTCAAAGTTAGTGCTCTACAAGACAAGGCGCTGAAAATAAGTGATGGCTGAGTGCTCAGACCTAAATGGGGCATCTATATACGACCCCCCACCAAAGGCTCAGGGAATATCAAGAAAAGGAGGGCAAGAAAGAATGTAAGAGCCAGAGGATGAGGAGGGGAGCCGTGGAATGCTGTCTTCTGAACACGGAATGCCCACTGCACTCATGAATTCTCTGGGCTGTTGTCACCTGCCCAAGGTTGGGCCACTGACACTCCATCATGGATGGAGGAGAGGGGCTCAGGAAGCTCCACCCCTCCCTGAAAAGCTACTAGAGTTACTGGTTGCTGAGAGAGGGGAGCCACTTCTGCCATGGGGCAGCCGCTGGCAAGTCACCCATGCTCTGGAAAATAACGCCCATGCATGCTCATGCAGCAGCCTCATACTCACTGACTAAAATCAAGACATCAACATTGAAGGGGGACTACTAGAGAAAAGGGGTTCAGTGGGAGTAGCAAGGAGAAAAGAGAGGGTAATGGAAGATCAATATGACCAAAAACATTATACACATGTATGAAATTGTCAAACAAGTACATTAGTTTTTAAAAATTACCAGCAGAAGGCCCGACATGGTGGTGCATGCCTTTAATCCCAGCATTCGGGAGGCAAAGGAAGGAGGATCACCATGACTTGGAGGCCAGCCTGAGACTACATAGTGAATTCCAGGTTAGCCTGGGCTAGAGTAAAACCCTATCTCAAAAAATAAATAAAATAAATAAAAAATAAATTACCAGCAGAGTTCACTGCTGAACGCCTTACACACATCAATGTAGGACCTCTCCAGGGAAGAAAAGACCACATATAACACAAGCCCACGTGTACTCATCACAGATCACTGGTAATCCATGCTACTAGGATCAGTAGAAAAACATACAAAAATAGAACTCAACATCACTGATTTTGCCTCTATGTGAAAAGTCCTCCAGGGTCAGAGAAACTCAGCTTGTACAAAACCACAGATCACCCGGTTTGCATGCATACATCCTACAGACACACTTCTGAATTATCAAGACCATCACACTGTATACTGTCATTTAAAACTGGAAGATAGGGCTGGAAAGATGGCTTAGCAGTTAAGCGCTTGCCTGTAAAGCCTAAGGACCCCGGTTCAAGGCTTGATTCCCCAGGACCCATGTTAGCCAAATACACAAGGGGGCACATACATCTGGAGTTCGTCTGCAGTGGCTGGAAGCCCTGGCGCGCCCATATTCTCTCTCTCTCTCTGCTTATTTCTCTGTTGCTCTCAAATAAACAAACAACAAAAAAAAAATTTTTAACCTGGAAAACTACACCCCTTCAAACTTTGCCATTACCAACAGTCTATTTCTTTTGAAACACCCAAAATCAGCTGTCATAAATGTCTCATTAAGTATCTAGGTAATTAGCTTAGGGAAACTAAATGTCAATCATGAACTTTTTTGAGCTCCAACACTCAAGAGTTACCAAGTTTTGCAAAAACTCTTGCTGATCTTTTTAGTCTCAGTAACTTTAAACGGTCTTTCACTCAAGGTTTCTATAGGACACGTTCTGAGACAGAACCAGAACCAGCACTGCTTTCAAGTCAAAGGCTGAAATGTTGTAAGAAAACTCCTAAAATCTCATTTGTCCTGGTGCTAACTTAATCTCCGTTGGAGAATCTGCTTCTCTTTTTCAGATAGACTCAGATCCTAAGGAGAGAGCCACTCCATCATACCTCAAAAGGCCCCCAGCTGAAACTAAGAAAAATTGGCGAAACAAGCAAGGGTGCTGTTTTCCTGGTGAACCGGATACCAGCACAAGGGGGAAGGAGATCAACACAGAGAAAAATCAACGCCTACCAAATCAGAGAGCCAGAGCCCCAGAGGCCCCCAACACCTCATCACTGAAGCAGACCAAAAATGAACCCAATACGGCTCAGGGAAATTTTGCGGAAGAGGGGGCGGAAAGAATGTCAGAGCCACATGTCGGGTCATGATATGCAAAGACATTTATCTTACCCATAACTGTAGGCTAACTCCAGAATGCACAACCCATATACCTCAACAAGGAGAGGGCAGCGGGATGGGGTGAGTCACGGATGAGCCTAATAATGGTACCAAACTGACTGTATTTGCTGAATACAAAACTAATTAATAAAAAAAAAAGCAAAAAAAAAAAAGAAAAGAAAAGCCAAAAACAAAACAAAACAAAAAACTCCTAATAGCAAACTTTATAGTCAGTACTTAGTTCCATGACTTGTCGATTTTAAACATAATACTACTTGACAAAATAAAAGTCAATTCTTTTGGAAATCAAACAATTACCAAAAGAAGAAACCCTCAGAAGCAGCTATAACTGGCTCTTGTGAACAATGGACTCAGAAGGCAACAGTTGTAACAATCACTGATTCATAGATTTTTTTTTTTTTCTATCACTAATGCCTTACCTGGCAGTTGAAATGGGCTTCCTGGTCCAGAACTGGCTGGTGAGCTGGGGTATGTGCTGCTGGCGGGGGAAGGTGGGTAGGGGCTATTAGGAGACAAGGGGAAAGGAGTGCTATTGGGCTGGTGGAAAGAGTCTGGAAACGTGGCGTTCTGTGGCATGTGAGGCTCATTATGACTGAGGTTCCTGAACTGGACCAGGAGGCTGTGCTGTGGATTGAACTCGTTGTGGCGAGGCACCAGCACTGGAGGTAAGACTGGAAGAGAAACATGGGTCATTGTAAAACAATGTACAGTAGCCACTAGGGGCCAGCAGAAAGGGCTCAGGGAAGATTATAAGCCTAGCAAAACAGTTTACCTTTAAGAAGGGCTATTTTGTAGAAACCTGGACCTGATAACTAAACCAAACATGCTTTAAGTATATACAGAAGTCTAGAAGATAAAATCCCCCCCCCCAAAAAAAGATAGCACTCCTGTTTTGGAGCTCATGACATATTAGAAAAAATCCTAATACAAAGAAGTCAACAGAGTTTAAGAAATGAGCAGACACAACTCGCAGGGGACTAAACAAGTGCTATGGCATGACATGCAGCCCTGGACATACCCTCACTGGACCTGAAGAACCAAGATTTCACATGAAGATGCTGGGCCAAGGTGGGAGCAAGAAAGTCAGTCAGGCTTTCTAGGCACTGAACTAGACAGTGAAAAGTTCAGGTCAGCTATGTGGATGCCCTGAAATCTTTGCATTTGCAGGTCTCATATTGGATTTTCTTTAGTAAAAGATCTCCCTATTACAATAGTAATACTCCTCAATCAAATCTTTTATGCAAAATAAGAGTGAAATGAAAAGTTACGCAAAAATGTCTAAACATAAACAAATGTGTTTTTATTACAATAAACTTTATCCAGTTCAGTTTCTATAAAGACACAAGTATGACACACTCAAATACCTGATTACTTTTAAGGAAACCAAATCTCTTTAATATATCCATTTATTTCTATAGTTTTCCACTATTTGCTAGTGGCATTTCATTTCAGAAAAAAAAAATTCTCAATTTGACTGTGTACCATTCAACAGTAATAAAACCATATTACTTTTCACTGAAAAGGTACTACTTCCTCTCTCTGAAGCAGGAGCACAGTCACCCAGGAGACCTTGCACTCAGTATTGTACAGTTTCTCCACACTTAACTGCACAAGTGTTGTAGATACACCTATCTACGGCAACTGCTTTATTCTACCTTGTTACTATGCAAAGAAGGGAAAGACAGACTGTAGTATAAATGCACTGAGAAAGGCAAAAGATAAATGAGAACAGAGACTGCAGCTAGTTCCCAGCAAATGCAACTTCCTCACCACTTCCAGTGTTTACTTTGTCCCCGCTGAGTCCTGTACAAGCATCACTTGCACTGGGTTCTTAAAACATTATTGATAGATAACACTCTTCCAGAAAATCAGGCAGCTTTCCCTTTCTTCATCTTTTTTCATTTTGTAAACATGATCTTAATGTATCCTGACTGAACCGGGACTCACAATGGAACCCAGGTTGTCCTCAAACTCACAGCAATCCTCCTGCCTGAGCCTAAGCCTGGGACTGTCGACGTGAGACAGCACAGCTGGGTGGGACAGCTTTATCCACTTCCATTCCCTCTTCTACAAGTTCCATTAAAACACTGCATGAGATCAATATCCAGTGTTTATTACACAGATGCAGATATAAAAATACCTACATGTGCATATAGAAAAGCCACTGTGGAGCCAAGTACACTGTGACTTTGTCTTTTGAACAGTTCTTTTGGTAAGTGCCTTCATTTGCTTGTTTCTTCATTTGCTTAACATTAGTACATACATCTTACATTCTAATGGATCTGTCAAGTGCATTATCACTACTACTTCTCATAAGCCAACTCATCAAATAACTAAAAGAGCTCAGAGTTTCTCAATCTTTCATTCTTCTGCATTCTCTTATCAGCTGCTATTCAAGACTCCCTTCACGTTTCTGTGGGTGGGTCCCTTTCACTGGTCTCATCCTACATCGGCTCCCTAAGAAAGGGCAGAGGAGAAAACAAAGGGTGATTAGGGTGATGGGAGGGGAGTATGATCATGCTATATTGACTATATGCATGGAAGTTATCAATAAAAGTTTTTTAAAATTAATAATTAAAAAAAAAGAAAGGGCAGAGGAGAGGTTATATGTGAAAGTATCTTTTTCCCATTACCCTGCAAGAAGGAACCCAGAGACGTTTTCATTGTGAATTCAGAAGGCAAGGCTTCATTTTCTTCTAGGATCCAGAACTGCACTGAGAAACCCAGCCATCCAAATTTCCAGACAGTTACATTGTATTTTTTCTGGATGCTTTCAGAATATTTTTATCCCTCATAAACTCAAATTCCAGTTTGTGGGTCTTTATCAGTTCTTGTCCTGATTACTCAGTCACTGGCAATTTCAGTGATCTGTTCTAAGAATTGTTTGAGTAGTGTTTCTTGGAAAAATTTCTCTGTCATTTTCCCATATGCTGTTTCCAGAATGTATTACTCTAGTAGAAGTGGCATTTAATTTGAAATTGACTAAAAGCCATATGGTTTTAATTTAAACACTTTTCATCCATTAACTCAATCTCTCTAACAAGTCTCCAGTACACAGTATTATTCTAGTCAGTCACAGGAAGGTCAGGGGAGTGGCCTGAGGTCACACTGGTAGCAGATAGTCCATAGATGCTGGACTTTCTAGCCTGCAAAATCTATTCTTTACATGAGTCTGTGGCATTCTGGCATAGCAGTAGCATATGGATTAAGGTCAGTGTATGTAAGTCACTCAGTACAAATAATACTGAACACCACCTACTAAGAGCTAGGAAACAGTATGATTCCAGACACTAAGGAATGCGGTAGTGAGTGAAACTGAGGAAGACTCTTCTCTCATCAGCCAAGGAGCAAAATAAACACCTAAAGCAGAGCCAACAAAGATAAAGATGTCTGGTCAAGGACCTAATGGAGTGAGAAGTGTGCCATGGCAAGACCCTGGGGAGCAAGCACTCATCCCAGGGCTGCAAGACGTGAAGCATGGATGCAGCCCAAGGAGCAGAGGCCCGAGAAGAGATGACCTTTCCTAGGTCTCAACCTATTTTTGCCAGAGCGAGAGTTCCTGCAAATGTAACAGAAAACCTTCAAGTGTTTTTAGTAGAGTCTTACATGTGATACAAGTTCTTTAAAAATCACTCTAGCTGCTATGTAACACAAAAGGCACTGGGGAATGGGAGAGCGGTGGGGCAGAGACTAAGCAGCAGTGCACTAAGACAGTGAGGTGAGAGGGGATACAGGACCGAGACATTCTGCAGCTACAGCCAGCACTGGTGGCTCAGAGCTCCAATACAGAACTTAAGAATAAAAGATGACCCCCAGGCTTATGCTAATGGCAATTACAAAAATATTGGTGCCATGTATTCCAGTCACGAAAATAGACGAAAATCTGATTTGGTGGGAGGAGGGAAGAGGGACAAAAGTTCTACTTTGGCCAGGTGTGGTGGTGCACGCCTTTAATCCCAGCACTTGGGAGGCAGAGGTAGGTGGATCACCTTGAGTTTGAGGCCACCCTGAGGCTACATAGTGAATTCCAGATCAGCCTGGGCTAGAGCAAGACCCTACCTCGAAAAACAAAACAAAACAAAACAAAAGTTCTGCTCAGACATGTCATATCTGATACTTGACAGTCACTCAAGCAGAGACATCAAGTAGTACCTGGATATATACTCTAAGCTCAAGAGAGAGGTTGGATGTGGAGTGCAAACCATGTTATCAGCTTCTAGATGATCTTCAATACAACAATGCTCACCAGAAAGAACAAGAGAACATGGGCAGACAGAAGAGGCGCACAGACTCAGTCCTGTGAAATAGAGTAAGGCAGCAGGATGGAGCAAGAACAGTGGGCAAGGGCTAGACATGCTCAGCGGGCAGGTGTTTGCCTCATATGCACAAGGTCCTGTGCTTGCTCCCCAGTCACATAAGCTGGCTGTCGTGCACAGTGCCTGCCTGTAAGGCAAGCACTCATGAAGCACAGGCAGGACAATCAGAAATTCAACATCATCCTCAGCTACAGTAGTAGTAATACAGCTACAGTAAGTTTGAGTCTAGCCTGGGCTACATGAGATCCTGTCTAAAAAGGGATCAGACATGCCAGACTCCAAGAAGACAAGATTCGCCCCAAGAAGCAGCATCCAAGATTGGAGATCACTGGGACAAGAGTTCCTGGTCCAGTCTTGAGGCAGACTAAACCCCTTTTGAAAGAGGAAGAGTCTCTGTGCCTGCCTGGAGGGCAGACTGGCTGTTCCTGTCTGAGACCCACTATTCTGACTTGTAAGAAGGC
Organism: Jaculus jaculus; assembly: GCF_020740685.1. NCBI lineage: Eukaryota > Metazoa > Chordata > Mammalia > Rodentia > Dipodidae > Jaculus > Jaculus jaculus. The sequence goes on along the minus strand of NC_059107.1, from coordinate 34,107,964 downwards.
ACTGGCTAGTGACTGTGACACACTGGTGGTTTCTAAGAAGACACTGGCTAGTGACTGTGTCATGGTAGTTGATTTCTAGGTAGGCACACTAACAATTATGGCACATTAGATGATAGGGAAGAAAGACCAACTGGAAAGATAATAAAAAGGATGGGAAAGAAAAGATGTACAGATAGCAAAAGTGAAGAAAACTCTTACAGATCCAGAAAAAGGCAACAGTGCAATGACTGTGAAGTGGGGTGTGTGAGGGAGGCTGAGACAGAATTCTTGTTCAACTTTCACTTGAAGATAAGCAGTGTGGTGACATGCTTGTGTGCTGTCGGGACTCGTCTGGTAGAGGGAAATGTAACGGGAAGAGATCCTCAGCAGACAAAAGGAAAGGGCCCGGTGCAAACAGATGCAGCTGGCAAAGCATTAGCACAGGAAAGCAGAGTGTGTCACAGGTGCTTACAGTGGGAATGAATTCAAACATGTCACTTGAGTTTCACATTTAGGAAGGCTAAATCTAAAATCCAGTATAGTATTTCTTCCAATCTGAAACCTTTGAAAGTAAGAAACACAGGGTTGGAGAGATGACTTAGTGGCTAAAGCCTCAGGTTTGATTCCCCGGAACCCACATAACTTCTGTGCATGCATCTGGAGCTTGCAAAGAATGGGTGAGGGCTGAGCGTGCCCATTCTCCCCCTGCCCTGACTCCTCCCCACATACTTCTTTCTCTCTCTCTCAAATAAATAAATTTAAATTTAAATTAATTTTTTTAAAAAGAAGAAAACCAAGGCTGGGGAGATGGCTTAGTGCTTGCCTGCAAAACCTAAGGACCCAGGTTCAATTTCCCAGTGTCCACATAAGCTAGATGCACAAGGTGGCACATGCATGTGGAGTTCATTTGTAATGGCTAGAGGCCCTGGGGTGCCTATTCTCTTTTTCTCCCTCTCTAAGGAAAAGAAAAAAAAAAGAAGAAGAAGAAGAAAAGGGGGGAGGGAGAAGAGAAAAAGAAACACAGGTAAGGTAACCTTCAGTAAATAAACTCAGTATGAACATTTCAGGCACAGACTGGTTGTTTTGCAAGTTCTTAGTCAAGCAATACATACCTGGGCTCTCCACTCTCTTATAGTGATATGGGTTGATGCAAACTTCCTTTTGCTTAGATCCAAAGGGAAATTCACAAATATCCAATGGTTTCAACTCATGGTGGCTCTGCAAATCAGGCCAGCGCCAGACACGGCAGTATATGACGTGGGGCAGGCCCTTCCTGTGAGAAACCTGGAGGCGTCCATCTAGAGACCTGGGAATGGTGACACACCTGCTCGGCTGCCCCGGGCTGCTCAAGGCTTTCTCCAGCTCCTCCATCGCACCTTTCTTCTTCTTCAGCTTTTTCACCAGAGCATCAACTGCCTTTTCTGCCCATTTTTCCTCCTCGTCCCCTTGTTTCCAGCCCAACAATCGCTTCACTGCTGGACTAGTAAAGGAAAACAAGCTGGCCATTGACGTCATTTGCCACGGCTCCACAGAGGCTGTCCCGCAACCAGAGGCAGCGGCTGCTGAAGGCGCTAATGGGCTGCAGAGTCACGCCCAGGTCCTAAGCCCAGGCTCCACTTGAGGAGGGGGAGCGTTTACCACCACACGGGCCATATGCTTCTCTCGCTGGTGCAGACCCTGAAAGAGAAAAGGCCTCAGTTACATCGATTCAACTTCAGTACACTAAAACCCATGGGACTGAAGAGCATTCCAAAGCCAAAGAAAAAGATAAACCAAGAAAAAGGCATTTTTCTAAGAGCTCCATGACTGCTCATGGCCCTCTTCAGAGCATGAGTGAATACTTCACCAGCAGAGGAAAAGGGCATGGTCTTCCGAAAGCCAGTGCTGAAGGCCCCTCCTTCTCTGCAGTGGGTCACAGTCACAGGTAGCATCACTGTTCACCTGATCCTACTTCTTCCCTAGCATAGTCATGCTCTACAATGGTTCACAGACTTACAATGGTGGGTCCCTGCAGCTTGCTGGCCAGCCAATGTGGCTTACCTGGCCAAGTTCCAGGCCAGTGAGAGACTGTCTCAAAAACAAGTGAATGTTATCTTAGGAACAACACTCAAGGCTGCACTTTGGCTTTACATGGGCACATGAAGACTTGTGCACTCATGCACACACACAAATTAAAAGAAAACAAATGAAGTTCTTGGCAATGACAAGAGATATGATGTTCTACTGCTAAGAGTAGGTAAAATCCTCTGTCAGACTTTCCAGAGTGCCTACTGAAATAGCACGTCAAAGGACCCAGGTTCAATCCCCCAAGACACATGTAGGCCAGATGCACAAGATAACGAATGTGTCTGGAGTTTGTTTACAGTGGCTGGAGATCCTGGCACCCCCACTCTCTCTGCCCCCTCTCTTTTTTCTAATAAATAAATATTACAGGGTACACAGAGGAGCTTGTTCAAGAGCCAACAGATGCTTTCACTCGGCAGATACTTTCCGACAGCTACAAGTGTCTACAAATGCCAGGCACTCCTCTGGGGGCTGCCAGATGGCAGTGGCTGTGCGCTCTGCTGTGTCTGGGCCATGGAAGAGGGACAGAGTGAACATGGACATGTCTGTGTCTTTGTCCTCCTCCACCCCGTGTAGATGGATTGCTGCCAAGCAATCAAACTGGCCACATTAAACCAGAAATAACGAGAGAATGAAATTATACTTTTCAGTAACCGATCAGATGGAATAGTGTTATGGAAAAAGAAACTACAAAAGCTTCACAAATACTTTAAGACTAAACAATACGCTCTGAAGAAATCCAGGAGGAAACTGAAAATTATCTAAAAATCAAAGGAAAATAAAGGCACAGCTGGAGCTGGAGAGATGGCTTAGTGGTTAAGGCACTTGCCTGCAAAGCGTAAGAACCCAGGTATGATTCTCCAGGTCCCACATAAGCCAGGTGCACATGGTGGCACATGCATCTGTAGTTCCTTTGTAGTGGCTGGAGGCCCTGGTGTACCTGCATCACTCTCTCTCTCTCTCTCTCTCTCTCTCTCCCCCCCTCTCTCTAACAAATAAATAAAAATTTTATTAAAAAAAATACTGAGTAGACCCTTTGGTTTATTTTTTATTTTCTGAGGCTGGTCTGAATACACCCCTTGGGATACAGGTATGGCTAAGTTCTTATAGGACAGCTTGTAGCAGGGACCCGCCCATCTCCACTTTCTTAGTACTGGGATTGCAAGTGCCTGCAACTCTGCCCAACTTTTCTCTCTCTCATTTCTCATCTATCTGTTGTCTGTCTGTCTGTGTGTCTATCTGTCTTTCTACCTATCATCTATCTCCACCTACCTACCTGTGCGTTTATTTTTTAACCTGTGTTCTGGGAATAGAACTGAGGGCCTCAGCTTGCAAGGGAAGCACTTTACTCCCTAGTGTTCTCCCCAGCCCTGCCTGGATGGTGCAGAATGGTTGTCTGCCTGCAGCATCCTCGCTAAATTAAATTGTTTAAGATATCAAAGAAGCCAATAGAAATTATAAGATAGAAAGTGACATTTTGGATTGAATTGTGTATCTATTTTTAAATCTTTTAGCATTTTTAGCTTTAAAAATACTTTTTTGTTTTGATTTGTTTGACAGTTTGGTATACATTATGACAATTTTTGGTACAGTTTGCATCTAACAATGTGACTTGAATAGCATGGCTTTTCAATGGATTGTGGTGTGGCGTATCCGGAGGCTATTGAATGCAACTTACAATGCTTAATAAAAAATCTTTATTCTTTTAGTAAAAAAAAAAAAAAAATCAAAGAGTGGGCTGGAGAGATGGCTTAGCAGTTAAGCACTTGCCTGTAAAGCCTAAGGACCCTGGTTCGAGGCTCAATTCCTCAGAACCCACATTAGCCAGATACACAAGGGGGCGCACATGTCTGAAGTTTGTTTGCAGTGGCTAGAATCCCTAACATGCCCATTCTCTCTCCCTCTCTCTCTCTCTCTCTCTCTCTCTCTCTCTCTCTCTGCCTCTTTCTCTTTCTGTCTGTTGCCCTCAAATAAATAAAATAAACAAACAAAAAAAAATTAAAAAAATCAAAGAGTGGGACTGGTGGTGCACGCCTTTAGTCCCAGTACTTGGCAGCTAGAGGTAGGAGGATTGCTGAGAGTTCAAGGTTACCCTGAGACTACATAGTAAATTCCAGGTCAGCCTGGTCTAGATAGAGCAAAACCTTACCTTGAAAAACCACATGCACAAAAAAAATAAAAAATAAAAAAAAAATTAAAGACTTGTTGGCTAGGGAGGTAGCTTAGCAGGGAAGAGCACGTGCCACACAAGCATGAGGGCCAGAGAAAGCCTCAGCTGATCTCCAGCATCCATGTAAAAGTTGGGTATGCCAAACATGCCAATAACCCAGTCCTTGGGTGGTGGAGAAAAGAGTAGCCATGGGGCTCGGTGGTCAGCCAGTCTGACCAAAACCAGCAGTTCCAGGTACGATAAGACATTCTCTCATGGAAACAACACTGAGGAGCAAAAGAGGCAAACAGTGGACTTCTCCTTGGCCTCCACACACATGTACATATATTATGACACACCACATCACACATACTATACACACGTGTCAAAACAAGAGACCTGATTTTGTGTGTGTGGGGGGGGATGAAATCTGAGGAGACCTGTCCCTATGCCAATCTGTACCTTCTTCAGCAGTCAGCTTCTCCACACAGAACCTGGGGTAGGAGATTCAGAGCTGAGACTCTTCCCTCTCCTCTCTGTTACAAATCACGAGAGACATGTAAGATAGTCAAACTTTGCTTAAATCACTTTTAACTTTATGAGGAACCTTGTCTTCAAAGGTGAGGACCAGCAATGTTACCACCAATACAGGTCCTCACTCCCTGAGCTTCCATCCATAATTAGAAATCCCAACACTCAGGCTAGACAGATGGCTTAGCGTGAAGGTGCTTGCTGTGAAGCCTAAGAACACAGGTTCAACTCCCCAGTACCCATGTACGCCAGATACACATAGCAACACATGCGTCTGGAGTTCGTTTGCAGGGTCTACATGCCCTGGCATGCTCATTCTGTGTCTATCTGCGTATTTCTTAAATAAATATATAAGTATATTAAAAAAAAGAAATCCCCACACTCTTGTGGTCAAGGTGTCTGCTGTGGATCTTCTTGAAGTATAACAGCACTGGGGCTTGCTCTGTTCACAGGGCCTTGCCTTCAACAGTGTGTTAGCGAGAGAAATGCCCAGGTTGCTACAGCAGGAAAGGAAGGCAGAATGACTGCTGGACAGCTTGGATACACTCAACTGGCTACAGAGCCCAGGTGAAACAAGGAAAAGGCATGACATGATCTGTAGTGGACATGTTCCAACACTCATCTTCACCTTTACTCATCTCTAGTTGCCATGGACTGGTTCTGGGATTAAGACAACAGGGCGCACAGAGCTGGTCGTGCTCCTCCCCTCTCCATTGCTTGCACTATGATCCCCCCCACCAATCCCACCAACGTAGACTGGCAAGCACCTCAGAAAGCGGCACAGGAAGTTGAAAGACGACTTCAAGCCATTAAGGAGGAGCTGCAGCCAAGTGTGGTGGCACATGCCTGTAATCCAGCACTCAGAAACAGATTCTCTACTGAGTGCCTAGAAAACACGGAAAGGGACGGAGCACGATAGCAGTGAATTAAGTCACTTCCAGAAACCATGAGTTATAAAAAGAAAAACCCAATGGCAGATGTGAGATACCTCCCTATGAGTTGTTGTTCAAGGAGACCCCAGAGGACCCCACAGCAATACAGGCTACTCTCACTGTTCTTGGTTATCCACCAAAACTAGATGAAGTTATGGCTGCAACACTGTTGTTGCAAGACACTGAGAAATTAAGCGCAGACGGAGCTGGAGGCTTCCCCCTGCTGGCTAGCTTCATAGTGCCAGGTCTACCCAGACTACGGGGGAGAAATGGCATCAAAGGTTCCACATAGCTCTGGATTCTGCATGCTACAGAACTGACCTGTCAGGTAGGTTGTGACTACTGGTGCAATGGTGACATGACTGTTAGTGGGGTAACCATCTGCTTCCTGACTGGATTTGAGGTCTGCAGTTTACTACAGTGGCTCAAAACTGGTCAAAACACTGACATTGACTGTTGAGTGCTCAGTGCTAAATGAGGCATCGATGTCACCCCTCCAAGGCTGAAGAAACATCACAGCCATGGGGGTAGGAAGAATGTACAAGCTGGAAGACAGGGAGAAAGGCTGTGGAATGCTGTTCTCCGCACATGACATAGCTGTGGCACTCATGAACTCATGGAAGCTGTGGTTACCTGCACAAGATCTGCTCAATTAGACTTACCAACAGGGATGGAGGGAGCTCATGAGGCCTGTCCCCCAGAATTCTTTACAGCTACTAGCAATTCATGGTTTCTGGGGGGTGGGGTGTCTTTCTTTAGTGTAAGTTACCTATGCTCCAATAAAAAACCCTCCCATGCTGATGCAAGAAGCCTTAACTCAGAAGTTCGCAAGCCCCCCTCCCCCAGATAGAGACACACACACACATATATATATACACATTTTAAAATGTACTATTCATGCCGGGCATGGTGGACCTTTAATCCCAGCACTCAGGGGGCAGAGGTAGGAGGATCACAGTGAGTTCAAGGTCAGCCTGAGACTACATAGTGAATTCCAGGTCAGTCTGGGTCAGAGCAAGACCCTACTTTGAAAAACAAACAATAACAACAACAACAACAAGTACCATTCCTGCATCCTGACTCTAAAGCCCTTCAGACCTAGAGGCCCAAATACACACCTTCAGACTCACCACCTTTATATTTCCTGAGCGCTTGCTTAAGGGAGAGGAACTAAGCTATCTACTAAAGGGATGAAATATGAATCTAAAACTTAACTCCCAAACCTGACTAAGTACCAGAACTAAAATGTGGCCACAACTCCCTATGCCATGTAGTGGGAAGTGAAGGTGCCTGAGCATGCCTGGAACCATAAAGAACTCAGGGGACAGGCCTTACTTCAGAAGAGGTAAGCAGATTTCCTTCTCTCCGCCCCATCCTTTCTGCTGGTCCTCATCCCTGCCCCCAGCACCTGTTGTGCCCTTGGGCTCCTTTCTTGGCCTCTTCCCGCATTACTCACAGCTTCTCTGGTGTCACCAGCAATGTTACAGAGGCTCAGCTACTGCTAATAAGCTACCCAATAGGAATGAACTTTACTTTTGTCTCAAGTCTAATTGTGTTTCTGGAACTAATGGGTGCCACAAGTCTCCCCACCGCTAAGCCATCCACTAAGTCAAAGGGCAGACACAGTGACAGTCCCTTATGTAGGAGGCTGCCTGGACAGAAATATTTCAGGAGATTCTATCTGCCATCTCCCCAGCCTCATTCTGGGCCAGGGAGCCCACTGCTACAGTACACCGCTGGGAAGAATATGTACTGTATGAGTTATGTTTAAGAAGTGGTGAACACACATCTCTATGTCTAAAACCAGGCAGTAGAGGCAGGAAGAGGACCAGAAGTTCCAGGCCAGGCTGGTCTATTTAGCAAGTTTTAGGCAAGCCAGTGCTACACATCAAGACCTTGTCTCAACTCAACTCCTGACACCCCCCCAAAAAGTAAGATACATTTAGTACATAAGAAAACTCAAAAGTCAATAGGCTTCAAAGAGCTTAATCCTGCATAAGAAGTTACTTTAAGATACTTACATTTGACTTCAGCAGCATCAAAGACAGAGGACAAGTTCTACTTTCTCTCTCTTGCTCTGAAGCCATGGTAAAGCAATATCTTAGAACACTGCCAAACCAAGCCTTTCTTTTTTAAAGTCAAGTCATGTTAATTGACATTAATTTATAAGAGACTAACCAAGTACAAACTACAACATAAAATATAAATTAAACTGATCAGTGCCCAAGACATCTTTTAGGGAAATTCTGCTTATGTTTAAAAACCAGAATTCGCCAAAAACTATAATCTCATTAGAAAGCCTGAGTTAGGTGAGCCAGTCAGTTCTCAGCATCACTGCAGCATGAATAAATGAAACTGAGTGCAAACACTTGCAAACCCACATGTGCTTGGACACCATGCGTGGGATGGAGGAGGAATCATACCGTATGACTGCAGTCAGGCAGTCAGGAAGACAGGTGAAAACGCTGCCCCTGTGAATGAGATTGCTCAAGAGGTGACTGTGTTACAAGCACGGAAGTATAGGACGATGTGAATATGCATTAAGTATCCAGCGAAGACAAACTTCTAAACTCGGCTCCCTGCTGCAGAGAAGTCAAAGGCTGCTCAGCTGAGGACGACTGTGGGTCATACCCGCACAGACTTTGAGAGTGGCGCCCCGCGGCTCCATGCTAAGTACTAAACAGGAGTAAGACATGGTCATTCATAGTCTACTTAGCCACAGGACAAGAATAAGGAAACCCCGAGGAAGCTGGGAATAGACAATCCTTGGCTGTGAAAGGAAGAGAAAGGCAATCTGGGAAAGAATGAATCCAGGGCTAGTGCATCAAACTACCCCAGGAAATCCCATGTGCAATGAAAAGTCATCCATCTCAGCAGAAAGACATTTTCAAAGACTCATTTCAAGAGGACAGATGTGGTGACACATGATCAAATAAAAAGAAAGGAGATCCGGGCATGGTGGCACACGCCTTTAATCCTAGCACTCAGGAGACAGAGGTAGGATTACCATGAGTTCGAGGCCACCCTACACTACATAGTGAGTTCCGGGTCAGCCTGGGATAGAGTGAGACCCTACCTCACAGAAAAGGAGAGAGAGAGAAAGTAGGTGGGCAGAGGCGATGGAATAGAAGACAGGGAGTAGTTCAGCCACTAAAAGGATGTGCACACCAGTATGCTGGTGCTCAGACCAACAAAGACAGAAGGGTAAGGGAACACGACAAATAAACCTACGATTTGGTGACCAAGTCTTAGTGAATGAAAAGAGGCAAATAAGAAAGGAAAAGGCTATAAATACAACCAAAAAAATAAATAAATAAAGACATCACTTATCAAGTAAGAGAACTCTAGATATGGCCAAAAATGGAGCAAGAAGTTATAGTGGGGGGCTGGAGAGATGGCTTAGCGGTTAAGCACTTGCCTGTGAAGCCTAAGGACCCCGGTTCAAGGCTCGGTTCCCCAGGACCCACGTTAGCCAAATGCACAAGGGGGAGCATGCATCCGAAGTTCGTTTTCAGTGGCTGGAGGCCCTGGCGTGCCCATTCTCTGTGTGTGTGTGTCTGCCGCTCTCAAATAAATAAATAAATAATTTTTTTTTTTAAAAAGAAGTTATAGTGGAGAGGCTCTCATTAGTTACAGTGGAGCACCGAGAGACGAGGGGAAATATGCAGATGTTGAGGGTCACATGAGTAGAAGTTAGGGAAATACTTGAGATAGTGTATATTTAACTTTAAAAAAATTACTAGGTATCTATTGTATGTCAGGAATACTCCATGCTAAGAACTCGGACTTTAAAAGACCATACTCATAATCTAAAAGATCTTGGCAAGGAATAGGAACAGGAAGAAAGAAAAGAAAAGGGGGAGGGAAGGAAGTGAAAGAGATTATAAAGACATTAAAATGGAGGGGGGATATGGCAAAATTGGCCATGGAATATGAAGAGGAACAGGAAGACAGAAAAGAAAGGGGGAGGGAAGGGAGTAAAAAAGAGAGATTATAAAGACATGGGGCAGGGTATGGCAAGCATAGAAGGCCAGAAATTGAGCAAGCAAGAACACGTGCTAGTTCTTACATCAGAAGTCATAGGAACTTACTAACTACGAACCTATTATCTGCTACTTTATAGCTTGCCTGGTTTATGAAGACGTCTCTTGACAATAGCCTTCTGATTGATGTGTTTTGTTGTATCTTAAGAGAAATGAGTTCAGAGCTAGAAAAGAAGCCAGGATACTAAGATTTATAAATCTTTAGGTATGACAGGGTCCCTAATATTCTTCTAAATAACAATAAACATGTATTTCTATACTGACTGTTGTTCAGCATTTACACAAGCCACTCGATTCAATCTTGAGCACTATTAAAAAGTAAGTAATTTAATAAAATATTTGTTTAAAAGTCAGAGGAAAAAGATTTTTAAACCAAGTGAAGACATGCCTCAGCCATATTAAAACCTGGCTGAAGATTTACAGTATTGGGACACATTCAGATTTCAAAAGTATAACCTCAAATGTACTTAGAGTTCTAGAAATTTTGAGACTGAAATCAAATTTTTAAAAAATCAAATTAAAAAATAATATGAAGAACCACTGAGTGTGGTGGCACACGCCTTTAATCCCAGCACTCGGGAGGCAGAGGTAGGTGGATTGCCGTGAGTTCGAGGCCACCCTGAGACTCCATAGTGAATTCCAGGTCAGCCTGGAGTAGAGTAAGACCCTACCTCAAAAACCAAAAACAATAATAATAATTATAATATGAGGATACAAAAAAAAAATCAATCAAAAACTAATGGCAAAGACTTCCATGACTGTAGCAGCCTAAGCCAATAGGAAAGCAGAAATGACCATGCAGCAGACCCACGTCTGATGAAAGTACAGGCACTCAGGCAAGCAGTTCAGTCGTGATCTTTTAAACGTTTACCGAGTGAACAAAAACTGTCTACCAGACCATGGTACAGACCAGGATTCACACAGTTTTTCATTGCACACAGGTGAAGGAATCAACAGGGTGCCTTTTGCTGTTGTATTAACTTACAAAAATTACCAACTGTCTTACATGAGCACAATGTAATGTCATTATAATCCCCTCCCAATACCTTCTTTGGACCCCTCACTTGCCCACACGCCTTCCACTGAACTCCTTCTCCTTCCTACTAGACCCTCTGCTAGTCTAATGACTTTTGATCCTGCCCTCCTCCTTCATCCATACCAGAACACTTTTGGAGGGTGCAGAGATAGCAACAGTGCTCTTTCCTACGTCACTTACAAAAGCACTCAAACAACGCAGACGGTCCAGCATCTCCTTCATACACCAACCCACTCCTCCGTGTCCCTATGAGGTGCACAAGGTACCAAGGAGCAGAGGCAAGGAAGCACCTGCTCTAGACGTGCCCCACACCCCCACTCTCAGTGAGTGCTACTGAGACATCACAGGCTGCTCTTCCTGCGCCTCCGGTCTGCCAATGCCGCTTTCTGCTCAAGCCCCAGCCACCCTCCCGCCTGGCTCTCTTCTGCAGGTTTCAGTGTAGCCATCCTCCCAAGGCCTTCCCTAATCACCCCCAGATCTAAGAGGGGTGCTCCCTTCCTCTCACTGTCAAGTCAACTGTTCACTGACTTCTCGCCCACTAGTAGGTAATCTTTAGGGAATAGTAGCCTGCACACTGACATAATTTATTCATTAAGTCATCCATTTGATATTTAGTACTTACTAGATATATCATTTATTAAAATTAATATACTAACAATAAATTCAACAGTTATTAATGCAACATTTTATAAGCTAGAAACATAAGAGCAAGAAAAGGGGCTAAAACCCTTACCTCACATCAGTGACATTCCAGTAGACACCACTAAGTGTCTGGACGAGTCAGGTGTGGTGTAGTATGCCCATAACCAAGGACTTGGGGGCTGAGACAGGAAGAGCACCATGAACTCGAGGCTAGCCCATCCTAGTGAGTTCCAGGCTAGCCAGAGCTACATAGTAAGACCCTGTCTCAAACAAACAAAATTGCCATGGTGGTGGGGGAAAGCAGAAAGCAGAGGGATGTTCAAAGGAGTACTTGGAGAAAAGCATTATTTTAAGATGACTCAGGTGGGCCTCACTGAAAAGATAAGAAACAAACCTGATTTTAAGACAGTGAAGAGGACCAGACAGGCATCAGAACAAGAACAACAGCGGTGCTCAGGTTGTGGAGCAGACACAGACCTGCTATGGTCAAGGAGCTCGGGGGCCAAGAACGTGAGCACGGAGGAGAAAAGTAAAGAATGGGTTAAAGAGGGAAAGAACCAGACCAGCATGCCTAGAAATGACAAGTGATGGAGTTTCTACTGTAAATGTAGCTGAGTGGAGACACAGTGCCTGATTAATATTGTTTTACTCTGAGGGGGCTGGAGAGATGGGTCAGTGGTTAAGGCACTTGTTTGCAAACTCTGAAGGCCAGGGTTTGATTCCCTGGTACCCACATAAAACCAGATGCCCTAAGTGGCACATGAATCAGGAGTTCATTTGCAATGGCAAGAGACCATGGTGTGCCCATTTGCTCACCAACCCCCCAGCTTAAAAATGAATAATAATAAAATTACACTGAGCGAGTGTGGTCACACACACCTTTAATCCGAGCACTGAAGAGACTGAGATAGGCAGATCTCAATGAGTTCAAGGCCAGCTTGGGCTACAGAGGAACTTCTAGGTCAATCTGGGCTAGAGTAAGACCCTGCCTCAAAAAACAGGGTGCGGGGATTATTCTGGCTGGTGTGCAGAGAATGAATGGAGACAAGCAAGACGGTGGGTATTACACACACACACACACACACACACACACACACACACACACAAACACAAGAGAAAGAGAGAGAGACAGAAAGAGAGGGGGGAAGGAAGGAAAGGAGGAAGGAGAAAGAGAACAGACCACAGGTCTCCTGATGGAAAGATAGGGGTGTGAGAACAGAAGAGTCAACAATGATCCCTGGGCGTTAGCCTGAACAACTGGAAGAATGGAGGTTGTTATCAACTGACCTGGGAGGCTGATACAGAGGCACAAAGACCAGAGTTCAGTGTAGTATTCAGTGTATGAACAAGCAAGCGCTGCTAAACTTCGAGGCTCCCACTTCAAACGAAGTCATATTAATAACCCACACGTACTGCTCTTCCCTCAGACTCAAGCAGAACATCCTGACCAATCCCATCCCACAAACCACTCTCTGATGCCGTTCCCCAACACACATGCACTCAGCTCTCACGCAGAGCTCTGCACTGAGATCCTGGAAGCAGCAGCTCCTCTACCTTCTCCAGCTTTTCTGATCGCGTCAAGAACACGTGTCCAGAAAACCAATTCCTCATGAGCACATCAGCACATGTAAATGAAGGCCATGTGTCAAAATTCTTGTGTGTCCAATCTGTGGCCCAGGGCCCACATCACATATGAATGAGGCCCAACACAAAATCACAAATGTACTTAAAACTTCGAGATTTCACCAGGCGTGGTGGTGCATGCCTTTAATCGCAGCACTTGGGAGGCAGATGTAGAAGGATCACGGTGAGTTCGAGGCCACCCTGAGACTCCATAGTGAATTCCAGGTCAGCCTGGGCTAGAGTGAGACCCTACCTTGGGAAAAAAAAAAAAAAAAAATTGAGATTTCGTTGCAATTTTTTAAACTCAACTTGAATGGTTCTGGAGCATGAACTTATAGGTGACAAGTTCAGGGGCCAATGTCAAAAACTGAACACGCTGAGGCCTATAGAAAGAATTATGGGTGGGGTCTTTCCCCCATAGCCATGCCTTAAAAAAATCCAGTTCATTAGGCTCAGAAGTAGGGCCCCACTGCCTACATTTTTAACAAAGAGTCCCAGGTTATGATGCGGGTTCAAAAACCAAGCAGTTCAAAACAGAGTAAGCCACTTGCAAGCACACACACAAATCTAACTTTCCAGAGGGTTAGAAAGGATAAAGCTTTACAAATCTTTTAGCCATGTGGCTATAACATCCAAAGTGATCACCCGGAACCCACCTCCCGTCTCAGCAACCCCAAATCCAAAACCACAATGGGTTTAAAACTCGCCAGCCACATGTAGGATTTCTACAAAAAGACCAAGACAGGTCTACAGACAGTTCCTCTGTAATCAGTCTTCACGAGGACAGCTGAAAGTATAAGAGGGCACAATCATACCAGCACCCCAAGGTGACATAAGTGTCTGGAATTAATTTGCAGTGGCTGGAGGCTCTTTCTATTTGCCTCTTTCTCTCAAATAAATAGTAAATAAATTTAAAAAAAAAAAAAGCCCTCCCAGAGGATGCCACACTCCTGATCAGGAGCTGGGCTCTAGATCCCTGACACATATCCAACACAACCTCCCACCTTCTTGGCTACTCTTCTGCAAGTCTCAGCTCTCATCTCCCATCTCCCACATCTACACTTCTTCCCACTGGTAATCGCTCTTTTAGCTCCACCTGCTCCTCTAAGTCCTCTAATTAAGCACGGCCTGATCTAGACGGACCACTTACACCCCTCCTCCTCCACCCAAGCCAAGATTTCCCAGCTTGTTATCAGAAGAGTATGCTCACGCAGGCCTGCAGAGGCAGGACCAGTCAGAGCTGTCAATCTTCCAGTGCTTTCCTTTACCCTACCACGTCATACGAAGCACTACTGTAACACGTGTCTGCTGTAGAACCTAACGCCCGCATACAATACGTGTCCTGATGCACTGTGATGACGTCCTGCAGGTGCCTCACAGACACTAGAGTTCAAGTCTCTTGCTCAGAAGAAAAGAGAGTAAACACAGTTCTGACCACCATTTCACCTCTGATCATCATTTAATTTACACAACTCCAAAGCGTGGGAAATGGCCAGTTACTTAAACACTCACCTATGTGAGCAGGAAGATTTCGGTAAGAGGGGGAAATCAGAAGACGAAGACGGCTTTGAAATAATCCTCCTGCAGTAGCCCTCCTCCTGTGCACACAAAGCAGGAACAACATGTCAGTGAGGGAGCCTGTCCTTCAGGATGCAAGGCAGACCCAAATATAATGAAGACAAACGGAATGTACGCAAAATCCACCTTGGAAAAGCCCACCAGGTCCTGAGATCATAGCTAAATCTGAAAAGTGAAAGCTTCCCCTATGTTCAGAGAAAGGTGAGAGAAGGACACTCTTTTGGTGTTGTGATGGTTTTTTAATTACCTTTGGTATGACAAAACAACATACATGGAAATGAACAAGAAAAATCTACCTAAAATGTCACCATAACAGAACAACCATTTTCAAATTTCCATAGAGTATTAATCTATCAACAGACACATTATAGGCAAAGATGAGGGTCTCAAAGGATCCAAGAGCAAAACTTATTACCAAACATACATTAATGGTCAACTTCCAAAAATGCACTAAAATGTATCACACAGAGAACTGTCCTAATAAGAAACTCTCTTCCAAAATATTATCTCAACCAAGTTAAAACAGAAAACTGAAACAAAACCTCCCACATAATTCCATATTTATACATATGTGTATACACATGTGCATGTGTATGTATACACATCTCTCTCTCTCTCTCTCTCTCTCTCTCTCTCTCTCACACACACACACACACACACACACACGTTCCAGAACTAATTGACTACGAAAAGCCCATCTTTCCAAGACATGAAAGAATAAAGGCTGTTGAACCACGTGACCTCTGAGGTTGGAAAATTAACTGGCCTGAGCAACAATCTGTTTTTTAACAATTCCTCCAAAAGAGTGCTAACACTTTGACATTTCATTTCAGAAGGAAAAGGTTTAGGCTAGCCAGTGCCAATACTCCAGATGACCTTGCATAGAAAATTCCAATGATGATCACTCTATTACCTTTAGAAGGGGAAAACAGAGTGAAAAGACCTCAAGAAGGTTGGGGTGAGGGGAGGTCCTTGACCATCTTCTTTGGTGGTAGAAAGTACCTTCTTCAGTCTGTGCACCCCAAATTATGAGCATCCCACCTTCCTGGGTTCTCAAGAGAGTATCCAGGGCTGGAGGAATGGCTCAACGATTAAGGCACTTGCCCACAAAGCAAAACAACCTAGGTTTGATTCCCCAAAACCCACATAAACCAGATGAACATGCATCTGGAGTTTGTTTGCAGAGGCTGAAGGCCCTACCACACCCATTCTCCCGCCCGCTCGCGCTCGCTCGCTCTCTCCCTCTCTCTCCCTCTCTCTCTCTCTCTCTCTCTCTCTCTCTCTCTCTCTCAAATAAAATATAATAAATTTTAAAAACATTTTTAAAGAGAGTACCCAGACTATGCCTGGTATAGATAAGGCTCATCCCTCAGGCCACTAGTTGACCCTTATGGGAAGGAATCATGCACAACACTCTCCTGAGGGCAATCTGGCCACCGCACATGGGGCATCTGTAATACCTGAAGAAACCATATGCTTAATACAGTGCATGAAGGAGAGACAGGAGCGCAGACATGTGGAACACAGAAGACACATAAGCCAGGGTGTACTTGCGTCAACTCTAGGCCCACCAGATGTGGGCATCACTGCCCAAACCGACATATGCATCTGCGAATAATAAACACTGATAAGTCATAAACAAAAAAGGCCTTTCTTAATTCAAAGGCTACACAAGCTATTGGTAAATTAAAATTTATATAAGACCCAATCAAAGAATGCATATGAAATAGATTTATGTGTAGTATTTCATTGTGTTATTAAGAAATAAAATACTGATATTTTAACTGTCTTTATTCAAAACACGAAACATTTTGATTGGACCAGGTTACAAATCTGTTTTTAGTAGGGTTGGAATCACTGCCTGTTTAACCCAAAGGACCAAAAAGATCATCTCTGCAAATCCTAATGTTTGGCTTCATGATGAAAACAGGAAACAGACAGACTGCCCAGGTATAATTATGGTTGTAGTGTAATGTGCCTGCAGGTTGGCCAAGAACTAAAACTCAGGGAAGAGGGTAAGAAGAACTGACTTGCCTCTACCTTGCTACAGAATGCAACTTTTAATAACACTCTCGGCAACAGATTACATAACCAACCAAACAACAATCCAATTCAAACCTTGTTAGCAGCAGCTTTCAGTCTTCTAGCAGAATTGTCAGGCGGCTTTGCCAGAGAGAAGAGAAAGGCAAGGTGTATCTATCAATCTACCCACTTCTACTACCCAGACAAGCAGATAATGAACTTCCCCATCTGCACAGAACCTACAAAAATATTTATTTCTCCTAAATTCACTGTCTCAGCTTCTCCTTGTACTAGACCGTTTCATATAGATACATTAGAAACTAAATATGAGGACTGAGGAAATGGCTCAGTCAATGAAATGCTTGCCATGCAAGCCTAAGGACCCATGTTCAGATCCCCAGCACCTATGTAAAAGCCGGGCAGGAAGGAATACACCAGTAATGCCAGTGCTGGAGAGGAGAGACAGGAGAATCCTTAGTTCTTTAAGGGAACTCTATCTCAAAGCTAGATAAATAAAGGTGAATGGGTGATTGAGGAATCCACCCTCTGTCAGCCTGTGTCTTCAAGATACACAGCATTCACACCACACACATATGTATTAAGAGGAGCTGGGCGTGGTGCCACACACCTTTAGTCCCAGAACTTGGGAAGCTGAGGTGGGAGGGTCAGTGTGAGTAGGAGCCCAGCCTGGGGCTACACAGTGAATTCCCAGTCAGCCTGGGCTAGCGAGACCCTGCCTCAGGGAAAAAAACACAAAATAAGAGGAAAGTCAGCTCAGTAATACAGCAAATGCCTGTAATCCCTGCAATTAGGAGATAAATGCAGGAGGATCCGGAGTTCAAGGCCATCCTGAGCTATTCGGCAGGCCTGGGCTACACTAGACCCTGTCTCAAAAACAAGCCATAAAAGAAAAAAAATAAAATAAAAACACATGTATCAAACAAAAAAAAAAAAAACATGCCCTTTTCTATCAAAGTCAGCCAACACACTCCATCTGTCTCCACTGTACCTAAGAACATATGTGAGGACAACAGCAGGATGGGACAAAACCAAGCTGACTTCAAAACTTTTTCCAGACGATAAGGTAAACAAGATACACTGAGCACCACACCCATTTCAATGTAAATGAAGTCAGGAAAATGCTCCCATCCAACCCCCTTCCAGACCTCCAGCTGGCCAGGAAGCATTGTCTTCACAATCAAGATAAAGATCTGGCCTGCAGTGGTTAGGGCCGCCACACTTCCAGGCGTTCCAACTTCCAATCTCCAAAGCCATCAAAAACCAGAATCAGAACACTTCCACGTCCTAGCTCCAGTCCTTTCCTACTGAGCATGCTCTGACTTAAGTGGGGCAGCACTTGGGGAGATTTCAAAGAGCTGAGACTCCAAAACTCCACATAATAGCAGCAGCTTAAAAGAGAAGAAGGGATGAGACCAAGAGGGAGGAGGAAGAAGGTGAAAGGAGAATTTGAGTACTGGGGAGATGGCTCAGCAGTTATAAAGGTGCTTGCTTGCAAAACCTGCTGGGCAGGAGTTCAATTCCCCAACTATACACCCAAAGCCAGACAGGCATTTGTTTGCAGCAGCAAGAGACCCCTGCAGTGTGTTCATACACACACACACACAC
Organism: Jaculus jaculus; assembly: GCF_020740685.1. NCBI lineage: Eukaryota > Metazoa > Chordata > Mammalia > Rodentia > Dipodidae > Jaculus > Jaculus jaculus. The sequence goes on along the minus strand of NC_059107.1, from coordinate 34,089,739 downwards.
ACACACACACACACACACATTGTGTAAATAAAATAAAAAAGAACTGAGTACTAATAGTGAAGTTAACAAGCAAAGCAGTAAAAGGACACTGCATAGAGGCCGGGGAACGGCTCAGTGACTAAAGGTGTTTTACTTGCAAAGCCTGCTAGGCTGGGGTTCAATTCCCCAACCACCCACATAAAAGCAGCAAGAAACAATGGTGTGTGTGTACACACTACCCACACGTGCAAATTAAAACAAAACGTTTTAAAGAACTTTAAGTACACTAATAGTGAAGTTAATGGCCAAGGCTATGGATGAATACGGTATCAGTAAAAAGCCACTCACTGCATAGGCTGGGGAGATGGCTGAGAGGTTAAAGGTGCTTGCCTGCAAAGCCAGACAGCCTGGGTTCAATGCCCAGCCACCCACGTAAAACCAGACTGGCATTCATTTGCAGGGGCAAAAGACTCTGGCACGAACACACACACACAAATAAAGTGTGGGTTTATTTTTTTTTTTTTTCTTGAAGGGGGCGAAAAAAAGACACAGCATACATGTTTACAAAAAGTGGAAATCTTGGCTATGCAATGCAAACAGTTTTTTGGCCAATGCCCCAAACTGACAGACAAGTGGTGGAAACCGGATCTCAGTGCCAGCTGAGTACAGTAGCAGGTCACCACCGACCAGCGTGTAATTCCCACCGATAAGCGTGGATCCTTATCTCTGAAACACAAAGCGACGGCGGCCGGGGCCGAGCATGCCAGCGGCCGGCTCTGAGTTGCAGCCGACCTAGCATGGGGCCCGGGCGGTGCAAGCCCATCCGGGGCCGTGCGTCCAGGTTGGTACTTCGGAGGCCGTAGGGGCAGCCCCCGGGGGTGGGGGGGGGGGGAGGGAGAACCCGAGGGAGTCCCTGGAGGGAGCCGCGGCCGCCGTGCAAGTGCCAACGCGTGGCTGGGAGCTCGGCCAGCGCGGGTCCTCAATTCGGGACGCCGTGGAGGCCCTGCACGGCGGGACGGGATCTTCCGCGGACCCGGACGAGGCCTACCTCCCGCCCGCAGGCCCCGGGGCCGCTTCCGCCCCGCCCGCAGCCCCGTGTCCCCGCCGCGGCCCGAGCCCCGTCGCTCCGGTCCGGAGGGTGATTAAGTCACATCCGGGTCTGCAGACACCCCGGCCTCGTCTGCCCGCCCCCCGGGGCCCCTCACTCACTCTCTCACGGGCCGTCCCGGCGCGCTCTCCCCGCGCCGTCCACGCGCTGCAACTTTATTAGTACTCAGCCGCGGGACAAGCGCACGGCGCCCGCTCGCCCAGGACCCGGATGACGGAGGGGTTGCGGGGGGGGGGGGGGAGGGAGATGCCGCTGGTATGCGCATGCGCGCTCGGGCCGGCGGTGGCTGGTGGCCCCCGCAGCCGGGAGAGACCCTGTACTTGACTCCTGGCTTGCAAACACCGACTAACAGTTCAGATATGACACATTCATTTTGTTGTTTTTGCAGGGGCTGGTGTTCGAGGTAGGGTTTCGCTCTCTAGCCCAGGATGACCTGGAATCCACTACGTAGTCTCACCTACCTCTGCCTCCAGAGTGCTGGGATTCAAGGCATGTGCCACCACGCCTGGTTTATTATTATTATTTTAAATATTTTTATTTATTTACTTGAGACAGAAAGAGCGAGGGAATGGGCGCGCCAGGGCCTCCAGCCACTGCAAACAAACTCCAGATGCGTGCGCCACCTTGTATATCAGGCTTACATGGGACCTGAGGAATCGAACCTGAGTCCTTGGGCAAGTGCCTTAACCGCTAAGCCATCCCTCCAGCCCTATTTTATTTTATTTTTTTATTTTTATTTTTTTGAGGCTGAGGCTCACTCTGGCAGAGGTTGACCTGGAACTCACTCTGCAGCCCAGGCTGGCTTGGAATTCCTGGCCATCCTCCTACCTCAGCCTCCCAAAGGCTGGGATTCAAGGAATACGCCACCAAGCTCAGTTTACAGATGCAGCCATGAAGTCACTACCATTAGTAAAGATTCGGTATGAAAATTGAGAGAGTTCTGGACCTTAGAGTTCAGGAAGAAGAATTAATTGCTCATTCTCTGGGGGCCCAAGACAATTCAAGGTACACTGCACCACACCTGGAAGAAGTGAGATCCCCTGGGTACTCAAGCTCATAAAGGGGGGGGGCTCTGAGGTGCAGACACATCATCAACAGGCTAGTTTCTTAGTAATTTGTAATATTGGCCTTATTTTTCCACTTCAAGGTCCCAGAAGCGTCAGCACTGCCAGAAAATAATGCTACTGGAATATCATATTGGGAGAGTACTAGCAAGGAAAAGCTTTTAATTTTTTTTTTTTTTTTCTGAGGTAGGGTTTCACGCTAGCCCAGGCTAACCTGGAATTCACGGTGTAGTCTCAGGTAGGCCTCAAACTCATGGCGATCCTCCTACCTCTGCCAACAAGTGCTCCTGAGTGCTGGGATTAAAGGTGTGTGCCACCACGCCTGGCTCTAAAAATACTTTTATTGATTGATTTACAAGCAGAGAGACACAGACAGGGGATGAAAATGGGTGTGCCAGGGCCTCCAACCACTGCAAACGAACTCCAGATGCATGCTCATTTTGTGCATCTGGTCTTACTTGGGTAGTGGAGAATCAATCCCAGGTCATTAGGCTTTACAAGCAGGTGCCTTAACTTCTGAGCCATCTCTCCAGCCAATCGGTTTGTTTTTATTTTAAAAGGTCAATATCGATTCCACTCTAAATTTTCTTTTATATAAGGTAGAAGTCAAAATTGGATTTGTAGGGCTGGAGAGATGGCTTAGTGGTTAAGTGCTTGCCTGTGAAGCTCAAGTACCCCGGTTCAAGGCTCGATTCCCCAGGACCCATGTTAGCCTGATGCACAAGGGGGCACATGCACATGGAGTTCGTTTGCAGTGGCTGAAGGCCCTGGCGTGCCCATTCTCTCCCTCCCTCTCTCCCTCCCTCCCACCCCCCCCCTGCCTTTCTCTCTTTGTCTATCTCTCTCAAATAGATAAATTAAAAAATGAACAAAATTTTTTTTAAAAAATTGGATTTGTAAAATCTTGTCCATTTAAATCCCATAAATCAACCTTCAAATTCTATATTTCCTAAATTTTTTATTTATTTTTATTTTTATTTATTTATTTGACAGAGAGAGAATGGGCACACCAGGGCCTCCAGCCACTGCAAATGAACTCCAGACACATGCACCCCCTTGTGCATCTGGCTAATGTGGATCCTGAGGAACTGAACCTGGGTTCTTTGGCTTTTTGGCTTTACAGGCAAAAGTCTTAGCCGCTAAGCCATCCCTCCAGCCCTGTATTTCCTAAATATATCTCAACGTTTTTTTTTATTTTTTATTTATTTATTTATTTGAGAGCGACAGACACAGAGAGAAAGACAGATAGAGGGAGAGAGAGAGAGAATGGGCACGCCAGGGCTTCCAGCCTCTGCAAACGAACTCCAGACGCGTGCGCCCCCTTGTGCATCTGGCTAACGTGGGACCTGAGGAACCGAGCCTTGAACCGGGGTCCTTAGGCTTCACAGGCAAGCGCTTAACCGCTAAGCCATCTCTCCAGCCCTATCTCAACGTTTTGATTGCTACCTCCATGGCCTGAGCGGGGTCCTCTCACTTGATAATACAAAGAGGACAGCTCTCCTTTTACTCCAAGCTCCACCCTTTTGTCTTCATGGCAAAGAGAATAGAGAAATATGGCAATGTTTCTGCATTAAAGCAGGCACCACAAATGGCGACAGAGATCTGGTGAGGTACTGAAGTGAGTCCAAGTGGGGAACCAGGGAACATCTATCCTGACCAAAAGGGGAGTCTCATCCACAGTCAACAGGGAGAAATGTGGGAATAAGGGCCGAGTGATGGCACGTCTTCTGATTGTCAAAGAAGGCTAGAAATTTGTCTTTTTATACAAGAAATGTCATGTTTATCTGTTTGGCAATATCTCTCTCTCTCTTTTCCTCCCCTCTCCCCCCTCCCTCTCCCTCTCTCTCTCTCCCTTTCTCTCCCTCTCTCTCTCTCTCTCTGTCTCCCTCTCCCCCTCTCCCCATTCTGGAGTCCTTGCAACTCCCCTCCCTCTCCTCCCCCTTCTAGACATTGAAACCAACCATGTGTAAGCCAAACAAAATAAATCCATGGTCCCAGTTTAGCCTTCTGCCCATCAGTTTGCAATCTCAGGTCTACATCTTAAACCTCTTTACTACATCATAAAGTTTGTGAAAGTAAGGTCTGTGTTGGTTAACTCTTTGTCACACTCACTGATTAGTTGCTGCTAAGTCAAATGTTTCCAAGCCCTTGGAAGACACATATTTCTGGAGCCTGCAAGGGTTTACAACTCCCAGAAGTGCCCATAACCCTACAAGGAAAGGACGCTTTCCCCACACCCCCAAGAATTGGTGTTTGCAAAGTACTTTGTTGAATATGATAGGCTACAGCAGTTTGGATTAAATATTTTGTGCACTGGGGCCCCTCCTCTCTTCAAACAACCAATAAAATCCTCCCACAAACAAATTGTTTGCACATATGTAAAGACAGTTTGTGATTGCAGGATTTCTTTCCTGTAATCCCATTTATAATCCTAAAGCCAACTGTTTTACTTCCTGGGCTGGGTGTCCACATACTGATCAAACCAAACAGACTAATCTCTGGGAGTGGCTTTGTAGGCTCACCTTAGATATTTGGTTGCAAGAGATATAGCCATAAAAATGAGGAACAGAGATATTAGCAGCCAGCAGAGCCTTTCCAAAGCACTGTGAAATTGCCCAAACTTCACAGGGTATAAAATCAGAGGGTTCACTAAGTATATAGTAATCAAGAAAATTTATCGAACAGCAAATGATCCACCCGGAGCCATACGTAATAGAGTAAGAAAAATTCTGCTTCTGACAACTAACTGAATCCAAGAACAAACGTAGGTCAGGGTGATTTGAACACATAGACATCTTCAGTTGGGGCATCTAGATAAAGACATAGCTTTTGCAGCTTAGCCATTCTCCTCATCAATATTGGATAATGCTTGCTTGAAGACTTCTGTGGTGTGTTTTTTATTATTATTATTATTTGTGGAGTACAGCAGTTTAAATGTAAAATGTCCCCCATGGCCTCAAGCATCTGTGACGAAGCCTCCTATCTTGTCCCCAGCTGATGGAGCCTTTCAGAAGTAGAGCCTTCCTGGTGGAGGTGTGTCACTGGGGGGGTGGACCTTGTGGCTTATTGGCCCTACCCTACTGGGTGTTGAGAGCTAGTTCATTCTTGCTGCTTCCTTCCTGTGGCTGTGACAAGGTGTGACATCTTGGCCATCTACTCTGCCATGCTTTCCCTGCCGTGATGAAACTTCCCCATGAGACTGCAAAGTGAAATAAACCCTTTCCTTCCATCAGCTGCTTCTGGTCGGGTGTTTTTGTCCTAGCAACAAGTAACTGCTAATAGAGAAATATATTTCTGAGTTGTTCTAAACCCGAAATAACTGCACTCCATGAATCCCTGGACAGTTTGAAGACGTTCTTTGTTTTCACAGCAGGAAGGCAGTGGGTATGTAAGCAGAAAGAGGCCAGCAATGCCGTTAAACATTCTCTGATGCACAAGACGACTCCAGCCCAAAATGTCAGTAATGCTGAGGTTGCCTTGATTGAAACCCAAGAGAATTTTTCTTTGATTAGGTTCATGTTTAGAAAGGAAATGGACCTTTCCATATATTTTCAATAGTTAATTATTCATTTGATATGGAGGATTAGCCTAAAAGTTCTGTTCTTGTCCTATTCCCACTATGTATTTTCCAGACCTAAGAAGTAAGCAATGTTAAGAAACATATGGGGCTGGAGAGATGGCTTAGCCATTAAGTGCTTGCCTGTGAAGCCTAAGGACCTCGGTTCAAGGCTCCATTCCCCCGGACCCATGGTAGCCAGATGCACGAGGGGGCACACACATCTGTAGTTTGTTTGTGGTGGCTGGAGGCCCTGGCACACCCACTCTCTCTCTCTCTCTCTCTCTATCTGCTTCTTGCTCTCTCTGTTGCTCCCAAATAAATTAAAAAAAATGATAAACAAAAAAATTTTTTTTAAAGAAACATGACATAAATAAAAGCTGGAATAATGAACCATTTGTAATTGTTTTTTAGTGTAAAATAATTGAAGCAAGTAGGCTTTGTTGAATATTCCTAATAGATGTCTCAATTGTACATTTCACCGTGGGTCAGAAGATTCTGCGTAAATAACACCTACACACAGAAGAGTCAGAGGAATTCAGTAATGTCTGGAGGTGTCCCCCACCATAGAAACATCAGTGGGTGACATCATTACAGGGACCCATAAGGATCATGGTGGACCCAGACAGGGTCATTCGACTAAAACCTCCATTCCAAGCTCTGGGAATTCCTTGTACATTCTTCGATGGACACACCATCCTCTTCCCTATCCTTTTTTTTTTTTTTTTTTTTTTTTAATAGCTAAAACAAGAAGTGTTCCAAGAAAAGTGAGGTCCCAAAGAAATGGTAAGCAAGAGCACACTCCACGGGCCAGAGAGAGAGAGAGGTTATACTCATGTTATTTATTTATCTATTTAACTTCTTTTTTGAGGCAGGGTCTCACTCTAGCCCAGGCTGACCTGGAATTCTCAGGGTGGCCTCGAACTCATGGCAATCCTCCTACCTCTGCTTCCTGAGTGCAGGGATTAAAGGTGTGCACCACCACATCCAGCTTACTTACAATTGTTATTCCTTTAATTGAGAGATAGGGAGAGAACAAGTCCGGGCCTCTTGCCACTGCAAATGAACTCCAGACCTATATGCCACTTTGTGTGTCTGGTATTGGGGACTCGAACCCAGGCTGGCAAGCTTTGCAAGCAAGAACCTCTGACTGTGAAGCACTAAAATGACTTTATAGAAAATTTGATGGGGTTTTCTAGTAAAATTTGGTGTCCCAGTGTGAAATGCTCCCTTAATAATCCACAGGTAATAAGACAGGTGTGGTAGCACTCACCTGTATGCTAACACTCAGCAGGCTGAGACTAGAGCCTAGTGAATTTTAAGGCCAGATGGAGCTACATACTGCGTTTCCAAAAACAAACAAACAAACAACAACAACAACAACAAAAAGCCAGAGAGGGCTGGAGAGATGGCTTATCAATTAAGCGCTTGCCTGTGAAGCCTAAGGACCCCGGTTCGAGGCTCGATTCTCCAGGACCCACGTTAGCCAGATGCACAAGAGAGCACACACATCTGGAGTTCATTTGCAGTGGCTGGAGGCCCTGGTGCGCCCATTCTCTCTCTCTCTCTCTATCTGCCTCTTTCTCTCTCTGTCACTCTCAAATTAAAAAAAAAAAAAAAAAAGCCAGAGATAGTGGCGTACACACTTAATCCCAGCACTGAGGCTGAGGTAGGAGGATCGCCCTGAATTTGAGGTGAGCTGGGATTAAAGAGTGAGTTCCTGGTCAGCCTGGGCTACTTTGAGACCCGGTCTCAAAACCAAACCAAACAAAAAGGAACGCACAGGCAAATCTCTTTTATCTTCACAACCCAGAAGCTAAATGAGAACACACTAACAAAGACAAGTAAGAGAAGAGCATCTGCCTCAAAGCCCAGGAATCCGGGGGCCACCGACTCTTGAAGCTTTGAGGGTCACAGCAGAGACTCCGTGAGCCCCAGAATCACTGTGCACGGTTTTGTGCACATCCCTAGGAACCAACTTTCCGAGGAACAAGAAGCCATTGCTTTCCTGACTGCCGCAGGTCTGTAGATGCTTAAAGCAGTGGTTGCTTTACACGTGGTATGTGACTCATGTGTCCATGTTAAGTTATCTTCTCTCCTTTGTCAGATCTACATGTTTGAAGAGTCCTCTTCTGGAAAGGGCTGCTTAATAGAGTGTAGGAACCTGGTGTGCCTGTCTCCAGCCATCTGCTACATTAAAGGCCTCCTGTGGCTGGAATCCAAAACACAAAATTAAAAGGGTTGCTTGCACCCAGAGTCATAAAACAAAGAGGCTTTCTAAAGCAGGGCTCGGAGTGAACATGCGTTGCTTCCTGATTTAAAGAGCATCTGTTTCTCCCAACAGTGAACACCCCTCCCCCCTCTCAAGTTAACGCCACAAACTTCCATGATCCTGTTTTCTCAGTTTACGCATTCATGGACGAGGACTCAGAAGAGCCAAGCCACCCATATACCTCACCGCGAATCCAGGAAAGCAAGTGAAAATCTGGGAATGTTACGGAATTGGGTATTCTCTATGAAACCGGCATGAACTCTCAATTATGAGAACTGTAAAGCAGAGTTCTTGGCCCTGACCAAGTTGCTTAGCCAGACCACTTCCATATCCTCATCTTTCAAATGGAAAAAACAGGGCTGGAGAGATGGCTTAGCAGTTAAGCGCTTGCCTGTGAAGACTAAGGACCACGGTTCGAGGCTCAATTCCCCAGGACCCATGTTAGCCAGATGCACAAGGGGGCGCACGCATCTGGAATTTGTTTACAGAGGCTGGAAGCTCTGGCATGCCCATTCTCTCTCTCTCTCTCTCTCTCTGCCTTCTTCTCTCTCAAATAAATAAATAAATAAACAATGGTAGCAACTTAATAGAATTTTAATAGAATTATTCTTCATACATAGAGATTTGTAAGACACTCAGAACAGTGCCTGACATATACAAGTGGGTTTTTTTTTTTAGATTTAAGCTGTATTTTATTTTATATTTTTAAGTTTTTATTGACAACCTCCATACATAGACAATATATTATGATCATAATCCCCTCTTACCACTCCACTTTGTCCCCTCTTCCCTCCTCCACTGAACCCCTTCTTTCCAGCTAGTCTCCCTTCTATTTTGATATCATCACTTTTCACCCTATTATACAGGTCTTGTGTAGGTAGTCAGCCACTGTGAGGTCATAAATATCAAGGCCACTTAGTGTCTAAAAGACAGCATTGTAAGTAGACCCCTTCCTTTGGCTCTTCCATTTTTTTCTGCCACCTCTTCTGAATGGTCCCTGAGCCTTGGAGGGTGTGATAGAGATGTCTCACTTAATGTTGACTACCCCACTGTCACTTTTCAGCACTTTGGTGAGTTTGGGGTCACGTTAGTGGTCACCACCATCTGAACAGAGAACCTTCCCTAACCAAAGTGAAGAGTAGTATAAACATATGGGCATAAGGGGCTGGAGAGATGGCTTAGTGGTTAAGGCATTTGCCTGCAAAACCAAAGGATCTTGGTTCGATTCTCCAGGACCCACGTTAGCCAGATACACAAGGGGGCGCATGCACCTGGAGTTCATTCGCAGTGGCTGAAGGCCCTGGTGTGCCCATTCTCTCCCTCTCTCTGCCTCTTTCTCTGTATCAAATAAATAAATAAAATATATTTAAAAAAATATGTGGGCATAAACGTAAGTATTTAGAGGGCAGTTTAGTGGGCATAATATATCCATTTAGACAAACAACAGTAGTGGTTTCCCCCTGGGGCTTATGTTCTCCCCATCATGAGTTTTGGATTAGGTTTTCAGTACCAGGCATGAATTCCCTCCTGTGGAGTGGGCCTCAAGACCAGACAGAGCGATTTGTTTTGACAGTATTCACTTCTACCTGATAGGTCAGAAACTGCTGGGGAAAAAAAAAATTCTTAGCAGGGCTGGGGAGATGGTTCAGTAGATAAAACAGTCCCTGCTTAGGCTGTGTTCAATCCCCAGATCTCATTTTAAAAAGCTGGAAGCCACGGTGGGCTTCCGTAATCCCTGCAGACTGTCACTGTGAGAAGGGAGGAGAGGGCAGCAAATACCAGCAGAGGGAGAAACCACAAGAGTCTCTGCCTCAGATGGCAGGCAGGTGGGGACCGACTCACAGGTGCCCTCGGATCTCCACATGCATGCCACGGTACATGTACTCTGCCCCCCACCACACCCACATTTCGGGGGCATTTTTTTTTATGGACAACTTCCATACTTCAGGACAATAAACCATGATAATTCCCTCACCTACAAAATTTTTAGCAAATTAATTAGTGATATGTAATTCTCATTTTACAGTATAATAGATTGTCTTCCCTTTTCACTGCAGTAGAAATCTCTTTCATCCCCAGGTCTCTGGTCCCATTCATGGCAAATGATTCATATACATGCTAGAATCAAGCCTAGAGATTCACACAGGCAAGTGCTAAATTACATCCCTAATCCAACAATTCCTAAATTTGTACCTCCATTAGCTAAGCCTTAAATTCAACCAACCCTCCTAACCTACCGTAATGGTTCATATTGATTGTTAAGGTGACAGACTTAGACTCACCTGTGAAGAATTAGTTTCATTATGTTAATTGACTCCTCCACTCAATAAAATGGGAAACATTAGTTGAATACCTACCATGTGCCAAGCATATTTTGGACCTCAGGAGCAAGATATTAGACAAAGCAGACAAAATCCAAGTAATTTTTTTAAAATATGAAAACAAATGAAACTGAATATGTCCAATGGCTGAGACACAAAAACCACAAACAGAGGTTGGGAGAGACAGAATGTTGGAATAAGGAGGACCGTGGCTACTGTTCAAGTTATGGTGTTAGATAGCATTGTTCTTCCATTTTCTTTTTTTAAATATTTATTTATTTGTTTGAGAGAATGAATGGGTGTGCCAGGACCTCCTGCTGTTGCAAACAAACTCCAGATGTATATGCCATTTTACATGGGTATTGGGGAATTGAACCCTGACCTACATCAGGCTTTGTAAGCAAATGTCTTTAACTGCTAAGCCATCTGCCTAGCCCCGCCCTTTCATATCAATCTAGCACCAATTCTTACTTGTTCTACCTAAAAACGTTTCAAATCTGTCCACTTGTCTCCATGTCCATTGCCAAAGATAATCTTGCTAGATTCAGGTCACTGTCATGTTTCCTAGACTGTCCCCTGCTTGCACTTACCCTCACGCTGTCCTGATCACATGGTGAAAATTTAAATCAATTATCATTACCTTTGAATTAAAGTGCTTCAAGCCCTTCCCACTGCATTCACGATAAAATTCAAAACCCCTAGGGTGGCCCAGGAGGGATATAGACCCTGCCATATATATATATGTTTTATTTGCAAGCAGAGACAGACAGACAGAGAGAAAGAAAGAAAGAATAGAGAATAGGCACACCAAGGAGATGAACTGCAGATGCATGTGCCACTCTGTGATTCTGGCTTTACATGGGTACTGGGGAATCAAATCTGGTCTGTTAGGCTTGGCAAGCAAGTGCCTTAACCATTGAGCAGTCTCTCCAGCCCCAGTCCCTGCCATTTCTAACATCCTCCCATGGACCTCCTTTCTGCTTCTCACATACAACAAGCTCTTCTGCAAAGCGGCATCTGGGTGAACACGGCTCCCTGTCTTTCCACTTAGGAAACTTCTGTAAAGCTGTGCCTAACACTTGTGAGCTGTCTCCCTCCTCATCAACCTTGCATCACAGCTCAAAAGCCTCCTTCCTACAAACGCCTTACCTAGCCATGTCTGCTCTCTCTCCCCATCTCCCTCCAGCACTTCTAGATTGGGTCTCTAGTATGTAGACCCTTCCAGAGCAGCCAGCGCTTTCCCTGCTGGCCCTCATTTCTCACATGTCAAGACTTGATCAAAGTCTGGATTCCCCCACTGTAATTAAGCTCCTCTTTAGAACTGAATCCTTAACTCTCAGATTGGAGCCTACTGTTCTGAAGGCCTTCAATTACTATGGACAAGGGCACGACTCTGCTTTTCTCCCAGCAGGAATGCAGCCCTTGGGTTTAGCTTGGTTTCCTGCACTCATTCATGCAGTATCAAAATGTGTATGGCAGTACCTACTTTGTGCAGGGCACTGTGCTGAGCAGCTGGAATACAAACTTTCCCTGTTCTCCTGAAAGCTCACAGTCTCCTGAGCCAACATCTGCAAGATCCTTCACGTAAAACACTTCGTGTAAGATCTAGAAACCAGAGCATCAAAATCTGTCACTTTAAATCTATAAACCAAACCAGTCACTGTGGGGGAGACCTTTCTCACAGTTAAAGGGCTCATTGTTTGGCAAGGAGTTTTCATGAGTAATAGACCAATCATACAAATGTAGAGAAAGGGCTGGAGGGATAGCTTAGAGGTTAAGGTGTTTGCCTGCAGAGCCAAAGGAGCTAGGTTCGATTCCCCAGGACCCACGTTAGCCAGATGCACAAGGGGGCACATGCATCTGGAGTTCATTTGCAATGGCTGGAGGCCCTGGTAGGCCCGTTTTCATTCTCTTTCTCTCCCTTCCTCCCTTCCTTCCTCCTTCCCTCTTTCTCTGTCAAATAAATAAAAATAATATATTTTATTAGAGTAATAATTTTAATAGAGTAATAATCTTTTTTTCTTTTCCTGAAGTGGAGGTTCCAGTACTAAAGAATTACACAATTAGGTATGACCATCCAAAAGCTTGTCATAAGCAGAATTACATCTTTCTTCCTAAAACATTTGATTGGTATGTATGGATTAAAAAAGAAACCTTCAGAACCTAGTATGGTGGTTTATACTTGTAATCCCAGCCCTCAGAAAGCTGAACTTCAAGGATCATGGGTTCAAGGCCAGCAGGGCCACATAACGAGACCCTATCTCAAAGCAAAACAAAACAAAAGAAAAAAAACCACACAATCTTACACAACACATAGTATCTTTTTTTATAAAACCTTTATAGTTTCACAGTTTTTATGAGAATAATGTGCAACCATTGGGAAAATTCAAACTCTGGCAAAAATGCCAAAATAAGTTGAAATGACTTGAACCCTGTGAATCGGAAATGACTGATTAGTAAGTTGAGGCACCATCTTGCCAGACATCTCTCCTTGCATATATACACAATAGCAATACTGACAAAGAACTTCCTTCATGCTAACTACGGGGAACATGCCTTCCATACTTCACGAAATGTCGCAGTAACCTTACAACTCAGTTACAATTACTGACATGATCATTATCACCCTCTTTTTTCTTTTCGTGAAGAAACTATGGCACAACTCATAAAAAAACTGGCTGTTATGAATGCACACGTTTCTGAGGCCTGTATGGATTCACAACTGAGCAACCTCTTCTTACTCTGTCTTAGTAGGTGACTTTAAAAATCAAAAGACAAGACTGTTGTTTTGGGACCAGGGAGATGGCTCAGCAGTTAAAGGCTCTTGCTGGCAAAGCCTGCTGGACTGTGATTATTTCCCAAGTACCCATTTCAAGCTGGTTACATTCATTGTAGCAGCAAGAGATCCTGGTGCTTAACATACACACACACAGAATTTATTTGAAAGGGAGGGAGGGAGGGAGAGAGAGAGAGGGAAAGAGAGAGAGAGAGAGAACGGGCACACCAGGGCCTCTAGCCACTACAAACGAACTCCAAGTGCATGGGCCACCTTATGCATCTGGCTTACATGAGTACTGGGGAATCAAACCTAGGTCCTTTGGCTTCACAGGCAAGTGCCTCAACTGCTAAGCCATCTCTCCAGCCCAAATAAAAAATTTTAATAAGAGAATTAGTGTTTGTAAAATGCTTTGCTAATACTCGAAGGCTATAACAAAATTTGTTTGCAATGCATTGGTCACAGTTTATTCCTCACTGTGAACATTCTAGAAAATCTCACCTGTTCTACCTCCTACAAATCAAACCCTTCCATCTGTCCTCCCACCTTCCAAACAGTCTCATTTCCCTTGTCACTAAAGTTCCCAGACGGCCATCCCATTCCCACCAGCATACCTGTCTTTTCCCAGTAATCTCTCTGTAGGAAATGCCCCCTCCTGCAGCCAACTTTTCTTCTCAAGCCAACGTCTTTCCCTTCTTCTTTATGAAACCTGGTGGTTGGTCCTCAATGAATTTTTCTTTTTTTTATTAGCTTTTTTCTTACTAGCAACTCCCATGATTATAGACAATAAACTATAATTCTCTCCCCTCCCCCACTTTCCCCTTCACATATCCACCCTCCATCATATCCCCTCCTCCTCTCAATTAGGCTCTTTTTTAATGTTGATGTCATCATCTGTTCCTCCTTTATGAGGGTCTTGTGTATTATTTATATTTAGAGAGACAGAGAGAGAGAGAGAATGGATGTATTAGGGTCTCTTGCTACTGCAAATGAACTCCAGACACATGTGCCACTTTGTGCATCTGGCTTTACATGGATACTGGGGAATCAAACCCAGACCATCAGGTTTTGCTAGAAAGCACCTTTAACCATTGAACAATCTCTCCAGCCCTCAATGGCCTCCGTACTTGGCATTCTGGGAGGTGCATAAGAAGGAAAAGAGGCATGTGATATAAAACGGTGAGCGATTTCCCAGCTGCGTCACAGTGAAGGAAATGCAGGCTCCAGAGGCTAAGCCAGTTCTTGAGTTTATACAGATTAGCAACGGAGCTGGAATTTATATCCAGGTTTACCGAGCTCCCCACATCCTGCTCTAACCACTGTACAGTCCTGCCTGCCCTCTTGATTCAGTGAGACACAGGACCACACTAAACTTTTACACCTCAACAAGATGGTTTTAATGAATCCCATGAAAACTGTTAGGGGACCACAAAGTTCTGTAAACTGAGCTGGGAAAATAATAGGTTACTAAGCAAGAGAATAAATAAATAAACGTGTCAACGCACATAATCACCATGTGTAACCTGAATCCACGTGACTCGGTGGTGGCAAAGTCATATAGAGCAAGTGAGTAGGTCATAAAACTGTACTTATTCTAACAGCCAGGTAAGGTCCCCCGAGCGAGCGCACAAGGCCCCCGGCTGAATGGAGTCAGTGTTCCAACGTGTTTATCTTGCAGTGTACGAAAAAACCTGTTCACTCTGTTTGCATAGTGACTCATGCTTCTGTGAACATATCATTGACAACACGGGGTGTTACTAATGTGCCACATTAAAGGTGATCTGCACCGATGAATCAAATCAGTTAAGCTCCTCCGCGGTGGCTTCTCAAGTCACGGCGTGTACGGTTTCCATGGCAGAGAGGAGCCACGCTGGGCAGCGCAGTGGACCCAGCTTGACATATCATGGCAGCCCTGGGTGCTAAAGACTAAAATTCAAACTCTGACAAACCAGACTAAGACTGCCACAAGTCCCTGTCCCAAAGGCACCATGGATCAAGTAGGAATCTTCTAATAACTTCCAGGTCATTCTGCCAGGATTTTTTTGAGGTTTTTTTTTTTTTTTTGTGTGTGTCATTAGATACATACATACACACACACACACACATACATGCATACATACACAGTAGTAAGTTTCCCTGTGGCATTTGCTTAGTTTTGTTTGCCCCCTCTGCTCTTACCTCCATCCCCTAGCCCCTTTCCCACTGTGTCCTTCTGCCTCTAATGTTCCTCCTGCCTACTTTAATATCTTGTGCATTCTATATCTTTCCCCACATCCCTTAAGGCCTCTTTTTCCTAGACTCATAGGCCTCTAGTTTTCTGGCCCCCTCTCACTCCCGCATAGATACACGTGTTTTACAGTCAAATGCTAGGATATGATAGAACGTGATGTGTTTGTCTCTCTAAGCCAGGGTTACCTTACTGAGTATAATATTTTCCAGTTCCATCCATTTTTCTGCTAATTTCATTTTTCTTTTGAAAATTCTTTATTTGCACATGCTGGGGAGGCACATGCTGGGATTTCTTGCCACTGCAAACAAACGCCTGTCAAGCTTTAAGTGAATGGCTGGGGACTGAACCCACGATGGTAAGCTTTGGGAGCAAGTACCACTACCTCTCTCTCTCTCCTGCTCCCTCTCTCTCTCTCTCTGTCTCCCTCTCTCTCTCTCTCTCTGTGTGTGTGTGTGCATGTGTGTGTGTGTATTGCTCAGCTAATTCCCCTACCTGTGTTGAACTTTTTCCCCTCTTTCTTTCTTTCTTTCTTTTTTTTTTTTTTCAAGGTAAGGTCCCACTCTAGACTAGGCTGAAATGGCCTGGAATTCACTATGTAGTCTCAGGGTGGCCATGAGCTCACAGTGATCCTCCTACCTCTGCCTCCCAAGTGCTGAAATTAAAGGCATGCGCCACCACACCCAGCTACCACTGAGCAATCTCTCTTGCCCTATAATTTCATTTTCCTTTATAGCTGAATAAAATTCCACTGTGTATATGTACCACATTTTAATTATTGTTCATCTGTTGGTGGACATTTAAATTGATTCTATTTCCTTGAAATTGTGAAAAAAAAGTAATAAACATGGATGTGCAAGTATCTTCATGGTGGGGTGCAGTGTGCTTTGGATGTATGCCCAAGAGTGGCAAAGCTAGGTCATGTGCTAATTCTATTTTTAGATTTTTTTTTTTTTTGAGAAGTCTTCACACTAGTTTTCATAGTGGATGCACTGGTTTATATCCCACCAGCAGAGTCAGAATTATCCTACCCCACATTCTTACCAGCATTTGTTTTCTTGTTTTCTTTTTCTTTTTTCTTTTTTTTCAAGGTAGGGTCTCACTCTAGCCCAGGCTGACCTGGAATTCACTATGGAGTCTCAGGGTAGCCTCGAACTCATGGCAATCCTCCTACCTCTGCCTCCTCAGTGCTGGGATTAAAGGCGTGCACCACCATGCCCGACTGTTTTCTTGATATAGCCATGTTCACTGGGGTGACACAGAATCTCAAAGTAATTTTAGTTATTTCCTTGATGGCTGAGGATAGGGAGCATTTTTAAAAGTATTTATTGCTCATTTATATTTCTCATTTTGGAACTGTAGGTTCAGTTCATTGGTTCATTTATTGATTGGCAGTTTGGATTTGTGTGTGTGTGTGTGTGTGTGTGTGTGTGTGTGTGTTTGAATTTCACAGTCCTTGTTTTTTCTTTTCTTTTCTTTTCTTTTCTTTTCTTTTCTTTTCTTTTCTTTTCTTTTTTCTTTTCTTTTCTTTTTGATTTGGATTTTCAAGGTAGGGCCTCATTCCAGCTCAGGCTGACCTGGAATTCACGAAGTAGTCTCAGGGTGGCCTTGAACTCAAGGCAATTCTCCTACCTTTGCCTCCCAAGTGCTGGGATTAAAGGTGTGCACCACCATGCCCGGCTGTTGTTTTTCTTTTTTGAAATATTTTTATTTATTTATTTAAGAAAAAAAGAGAGTGAAGCATATAGAGAAAAAAATAGGTACACCAGAGCCTCTAACTGCTGCAAACAAACTCCAGACACAAGCACCACCTTGTACATCTGGCTTATGTGGGTCTTAGGGAGATGAACCTGGGTCCTTAGGCTTACAGGCAAGTGCCTTAACCTCTAAGCCATTACTCCAGCCCCACAGTTCCTTATATGCTCTAGATATTAACCCCTGTGTGAAGAATAGCTGGCAAAGATTTCCTCATCTGTAGACTGTCTGACCACTCTGGATCATCTCTCTTGCTGTGCAGAAGTTTTTCAGTTTCATGTATATCTTTTGTCAATTCTTGGGCTACTTCCTGTGCTACTGGGTTCTTTTCAGAAATGCTTTACCTATAGCATAAAGTGCTTCCCCTGTACTGTTTTTTAAACTAGTGGTTTCAGCATCCGAATCAAGAATTTGTACAAAGCAGGGCGTGGTGGTGCACACCTTTAATCCCAGTACTCGGGAGCAGAGGTAGGAGGATCGCCATGAATTCGAGACCACCCTGAGACTACATAGTGAATTCCAGGTCAGCCTGGGCTACAGCAAGACCCTACCTCAAAAAACCAACCAACAACAACAACAAAAGAATTTGTAGGATACCTGGGCTCCAATGGGGTCCTGATTCCAACATCTCCAATGTCAGGGCAAGAGCTAGCTGGAGACTGCTTCTAGATTCAGGACCCAACGTGGGGGAAATCTGTTTCTCACATGAGAGGAGATTAAATATTTATTTACTTGCTTATGATTGCTGGGTGAGATTCTATTGTATGTCAAGAAATTATTCTATCTAGTCTTCTATTTTCCCATGAAAAATAATGAAAATTCAGGGGTAAAAGTTCCAAGAGAAAAATGGCATCGACCACGTTCTTTGAACCTTCCTCCCCATTTCTTCCTTTAGTCACATTGTGTTTTGAATGAAATGTCCTCCACGGCTTGTGTGTTTTGAATACTTGATTCCCAGCTGGTGGCTATTTTGGAGGCAGAGGCTCACTGGAGGAGGTATGTCGCTGGGGGCAGGCTTTGGGTGTTAGAGGCCAGCTCCCCCTTGCCAGAGCTAGCTCATTCTTACTGTCCCTGTTCTACTGCTGATGTATGAAGACGTGAGTCAATTTCCTGCTCTGCCATGCTTTTCTCACTATGAAGAAACTTCCTCTCATAACCATAGGCCCATAGCCATTTCTTCCCATCAGCTGCCTCAAGCCAGGTGTTTTGTTCCTGCTGTCAGAAGCTGACTGCGACCAGTCAATTCTCAATATTGATCTAGTGTGTCACGAGCGCAACTTCCTTTCTGATTCATTTATCAACTCAACAAACATTTGTTATGTCTGTTATGGCCCAAGCGCTGGGCTAGACACTGGGAATGGCTTAAGGAGGAAAAACTTTCAGGGCTCCTGCCTTTATGGAATGCAATCAAGTCAAAAAGACATAGTTGCAAATTGTTTCATCTCTATTCTGCCCATGACAATCCCCAAACACCCACTTGATTCTTCTGAGATTCATTGGAAGTGCTAAACTTTTTTCTTTTTAAATTGATATTTTTCTTTATTTATTTGAAAGAAAGAGAGACAGAGAGAGAGGAAGACATAGAGAGAAGAGAGTATGAACATGCCAGTGCCTCCTACCTCTGCAAACAAACTCCAGATACACGCACGCATCTCCATGCATCTGGCTTTACATGGGTCCTGGGGAATCCGACCTGGTTCTTCAGGGTTTGCAACCAAACACCCTTAACCACTGAGATATTTCTCCACCCCTTGTGCCAAACGTTTTTTATCTCTCCACTCATCACATTGCCCCATTCCTGGTATTCACTTTTAAGGTTTATAGCCAACCTTATAGAAATAGGAAGAGTCATACCTTGTTTGGTGATTTTTCAACAGTAACCAGAAATCACCCCCCCCCCCACAAACACACGCATTGGCTCCCTTAGGACTTAGGGGTACTGGTGATTATCTCTGTTCCCCAGACCAGGGAGCTCTCAAGTGGTCCAAGGAGAGCATCTTCTAACACTTACAGTGTCCTTCCGTGTCCTGGGCAGGACGTGGGTCTGGCTTCTGCTGGGACGTCAGAGGTGGATGAAGACCTGGGCTGGGTCATGAAGGCTTGCTGCTCCTCTCGCTGGGCGGGAAAGTCTTCAGAGATTCCTTCCTATTTCCTGCCCATGTACTCACAGCCTGGGAAGTCTGTCCAGAGGCGTTTTGAGGCTGATCCAAGACAAACAAAATAAAATTGTGGGGTGAAGGCTCAAACCAGGAAGGAGGACTGTGTGAAGGAAGACGAGGCTTGGGAGTCAGGAAGTGTGTAAAGAGGGCTCTGCCTACAGACAGGAGTCTGCAGGCGGCCGGTCAGGTGGGGATGGGATCAGGAAATGCCTCCTGAGTCAATGAGGGGGTAAAGACTTGGGGGCCGGTGGGGGGTTTATATGGAAGAGAGAGGAGCTCAAGGCTTTGAGTCAAAAAATCTCTTTGGGTAGAAAAAAGAATGGTCTTGGAGTTTGAGCCATGGGCAGCAGACTGGGTTTCCTGAGGAAGGAAGACCTTCCAGAAGTCTGAAGAAAGTCTGCAGGGTATTGAACCAGACAGTTTGGAAGCATAGATTCCTGTCCAGTGAAAACAGCATGGATTAAGCTAGACCATCCAGCGCGCTTTTTTTTTTTTTTTGTTATGTTTAATTGTTTAGTTAGTTAGTTTTTTTTTTTTTAATTTTTAATTTTTTATAATTAACAACTTCCATGATTGTAAACAATATCCCCTGGTAATTCCCTCCCTCTTTGTTATGTTTATGCAAACCCTCCTCATCTTAATTTCTCACTGTTTTTTTAATTAGCGGGCACTTGAATCAACTTCACTGTATCTCCCTCAGTAAAGGACTGACTCCTTGGCAAAGAAAGGGATTCAGCCTTGTGAGGATTCCTTCAGCCTGGATGCATTCATCCCCCATGTATTCAAAGTAAAATGAGCAGAGGCAGTCTGTGTGTGTGTGTGTGTGTGTGTTAGCAGTAGCAGTTGTCCCAAGGAAGATGTTTTTCTCTCTCCTTCACTGTCCTCTTCCTCATCTCCATCCACATCTTTCCATCATCCCTGCTTCCCCTCCCCCACCCCAGCACTTGATGATCTGTCCAAAAGGTCTACATGCTACATCCTCTTGATCCTTTGATTTGTTTATTTTATTTATTTATTTATTTATTTATTTATTTATTTATTTATTTATTTATTTATTTATTTGAGAGCAACAGAAAGAAAGAGGCAGAGAGAGAGATAGAGAGAGAATGGGCATGCCAGGGCTTCCAGCCACTGCAAACAAACTCCAGACGCGTGCGCCCCCTTGTGCATCCGGCTAATGTGGGAACTGGGGAATCGAGCCTCCAACTGGGGTCCTTAGGCTTCACAGGCAAGCGCTTAACCGCTAAGCCATCTCTCCAGCCCATGTGCCTCTCTCTTATCTACTGCTTATCCTTTGGCTCTCAAGCAGTTCTGAGGAGCCAGCCAACCTGAGGCTCTGCTCTACTTCATGGCACGAGTGATCTACAGATCTCTGAACCTTCTCTGGCTTCAGGGAGCCAGGATTATGGGCGGAAACCAGGCTGACACTCAGCAGTAGGATGCTGAGGACAATGGCCCCATAGCAGCCTCCTTCCTGGAATCCCTCACGCCACCAACAGACCACCCAGCTCTTGCTGGACCCAATACTATGTTCGTGGGTTTCCCTTGCCTGCTGTGTTCACGAGGGCTGTGGCTGCCCCTTCCCCTCCCCCACAGCGGCGAGCTGAGCCCAGGGCCACTTCCCCATGCTGTTAGTCTCTCTGGTCCCACCGTCCTAGAGGAATGTGTTCCTTTCGGCAGGGCTCAGGTGTAGTTCTAGGGAGATAGCCCACCCCCACTCCCAACTGTCCGGACCACAAAGGAGTTCTCCAGCTAAGATAGCATCCCCCCAATGTACTTTCTAAAATGTCTGTCCATGGAAGACAGCCATATTCCCTCCTGGCTAGACAGCCCTTGCTGTCTGACGGCTACCAGATGAGTTTTTCTTTATTTAAATTTATTCATTTATTTGAGAGAGAGAGAGAGAGAGAGAGAGAGAGAGAGAGAGAGAGAGAGAGAGAGAGAAGGAAACAGTGGGCATGCCAGGGCCTCCAGTCACTGCAACATCTGGCTTACACAGGTCCCAGGGAATCAAACCTGGGTCCTTTGGCTTGGCAGGCAAATGCCTTAACTGCTAAGCCATCTCTCCATCCCCCAAAATGAGTTTTTCTAGGTAGATAATTTGAGCAACCACCAAATTCTGAGCCCAGGGCCAATAGCTTAAAGTGACCAGTGACATAAAACAAAGAGTCATTTATGGCTGTAAGACAGCAAATGACAGAAATGTTAACAAGAATTTGAGTGTACTGTTTTGAATATTGTTATTACTCCCATTCTACAGATGAGAAAACTGAGGCTGGAAAAAAGCAATATAAGAGGCCATTGGCTTGAGATTCCTTCTCCTTCCCCTCCTCTTCCCTCCTCCCTCTCCTCCTCCTTCTCTTCTCCCTCTTCTTCTCTACTTACCTTCTCATTCTCCTGTCCTCTCCTTCCCTTCGACTTCTCTCCTTCCTCCTCATTCCTCCCTCTCTCTCCTCCTTTCCCTTTTCCTCCCTATTGCTCTCCTCCTCCTCCCTCCTCCTCCCCCTTCAGACGAGGCCTTAACTACAGTAGTGCAGGTTGGGTTCAGACTCAGAGACTGCTACGTCCACCTCTGGAGTAGCAGGTGTTGTAGTGACCTTCTCATTGCTCGGACAAAACACCAGACCAGAAGCAGCTGATGGGAGGAAACGGTGTATCTCAGTTTACAGTCTGGAGGGGAAGTTCCATTGTGGTGGGGAAAACAGAAGCTGGGTATCACATCTTGCCATAGCAGCAAGAGTGACCTAGCTGGGCTGGAGAGATGGCTTAGCGGTTAAGCGCTTGCCTGTGAAGCCTAAAGACCCCGGTTCGAGGCCCCACGTTAGCCAGATGCACAAGGTGGCGCACGCGTCTGGAGTTCGTTTGCAGAGGCTGGAAGCCCTGGCGCGCCCATTCTCTCTCTCGCCCTCTATCTGTCTTTCTCTCTGTGTCTGTCGCTCTCAAATAAAAAATAAATTAAAAAAAAGAGTGAGCTAGCTGCCACTGGCAGGGTCGGCTAATAAACCCCAAGATCTTCCCCCACCCCTAGTATCACACCTCCTCCAGCAAGGATCACCTCCCAAATTACCAACAGCTGGGGACAAATTATTCAAAACACATGAGGTTACGGAGAGCCTTGCATTCAAACCACCACAGCTGGTATTCTAGGTATACATCATAGGGCTATGCTCAAAATTAACTTTGTAAAACATCATTTTAGGCTGGGTATGGTGGTGCATGCCTTTAATCCCAGCACTTGGGAGGCAGAGGTAGGAGGATCGCCATGAGTTTGAGGCCACCTCGAGACTACATAGTAAATTCCAGATCACCCTGGGCTAAAGTGAGACCCTACCTTCAAAAACCAAAACCAAAACCAAAAAAAAAAAAAAAAAAAAAAAAAAGTTTTGTCTATTTATTGGAAAGAAGGCGGGTGGGAGAATGGGTGCACCAGGGCCTCTAGCCTCTATAAACAAACTCCAGACGCATGTGCCACTTTGTGCATCTGGCTTTATGTAGGTATTGGGAAATCAAACCCAGATCGTTAGCCTTGTCAAGCAAACACCTAAACCAATGACCCATCTCTTCAGCCCTAAAAATTACACTTTTCGGGGAGTATTTTTATATTTTATTTGTTTATTTGTTTATTTATTTATTTATTTATTTGAGAGCGAGAAAGAGGCAGATAGACTGGGTGTGCCAGGGCCTCTAGCCACTGCAAAATGAACTCCAGGTGCATATGCCACCTTGTGCTTCTAGCTTACTTCAGAGGCATGCGCCTTAACCTCTAAGCCACCTCTCCAGCCCCCCAAATTACACTTTGAAGGGAGTGGGCTAACTGTCTAAATCTAATGTCCTAAACACTATATTGTCTTATAATGCTGAGAACAGTCCAGATCTGACAATTTATTTTTAAGATTTATTTTCATTAATTTATTAGAGACAGATGGGTGGGGGAAAGACAGAGAGAGAGAAAGAGAGAAAGAGTGAGAATGGGTGTGTCAAGGTTTCTAGCCACTGCAAATGAACTCCAGACGCGTGCGCCACCATATGCATCTGGCTTACATGGGACCTAGAGAATCGAACCTGGGCCCTTCGGCTTCACAGGCATGCGTTTTAATCACTAAACTGTCTCTCCAGGCCCAGGTCTGACAATTTTTAAAGCCTAGCTTATTCCTAACTTGAGAGTCATTTCTGAACCTCAGAGAGATTTGAATAACTCTGAAAGTTGTGGAGGATTCAGCTTTTTTTAGATAGAAATGTTAACTTTGGGATTTATGGGTAAAGGAAGAGAAGGCTGGGGTTCCAAGCAGACACCCTGTGAGGAAAGCTGGTGTTGCTCTGCAACAGGATGCCAGCTAGGCAAGGAATACACAGAACTTCCATTTCCTTCCTCCCTCACCTTTTTGCCATCCAGTTGAAAAACTACAGTGACCCTCCTCTGAACACACTGGTCAGGGCCTTGGCATCTATAAGCGGCTGTGGTCTGGTGCTCATGAAAACCACACCTTGGTATAATGCTGGGAATGAGCGTCACTCACTGTTTCATCTCTGCAAAAAATATTTTGATGGGGCTGGAGAGATTGCTCAGTGGTTAAGGCACTTGGCCTGCAAAGCCTAACAACCTGGGTTTGATTCCCCAGTACCACATATAGCCAGATGTACAAAGTGGCTCATGCATCTGGAGTTCTTTGTAGTGGCTGAAGGCCCTAACGCACGCATGCTCTCTCGCACTCTGTTCCCTTCTTTCTGTCTCTATCTCTCTGCTTGCAAATAAATAAATAAATATTTTCGGAAAAAAAATTTAGGGCTGGGGGGGGGGATAATGGCACAGTGGTGAAAAGCATTGCTTGCCCAGCCTGATGGCCTGAGTCCAATTCCCCAGGACCTACATAAAAGTAGGTGCACAAAGTGGTGCATGCATCTGGAGTTTGTTTGCTGCTGCGGCAAGAGACCCTGGCACACCTATACTTTTTCTCTCTCTCTCTCTTTACAATTTAAATCTATCTATCTATCTATAAACATATGTATGTATGCTATATATATAATATGTTATATATATTTACATATATTTCAATATATATACATATTTATTTCTACAAAGTTTGACTTCTGATAAAACTATACTAATTTGGGAGCTGGAGAGGTGGCTTAGCAGTTAAGTCACCTTCCTGCAAAGCCAAAGGACCCCAGTTCAACGCCCCAGGACCCATGTTAGCCAGATGCACAAGGGGGCGCATGCATCTGGGGTTCATTTGCAGTGGCTGGAGGCCCTGGCGTGCCCATTTTCTCCCCCGTTTCTCTCTCTCAAAAAAAATTAAATAAAAATATTTAGAAAAAATATGGGCTGGAGAGATGGCTTAGCGGTTAAGCGCTTGCCTGTGAAGCCTAAGGACCCCGGTTCGAGGCTCGGTTCCCCAGGTCCCACGTTAGCCAGATGCACAAGGGGGCGCACGCGTCTGGAGTTCGTTTGCAGAGGCTGGAAGCCCTGGCGTGCCCATTCTCTCTCTCTCCCTCTATCTGTCTTTCTCTCTGTGTCTGTCACTCTCAAATAAATTAAAAAAAAAAATATTTAGAAAAAAATAGCTATTCACCCGTCTGCAGAAGTACACATTGTCTTGCCAATCTCCAGCCCTAGACTCATTTCTAACACTGTCAAGAACTTCTCACTACATCTAACCCTTTGCAATCTCCTCTGTCCTCAATATGTATGTGGAGCCCTCCTCGCCACCAAAGATGACGCTAATTTTTCTCAGTGGGATGGGAAGCATCTTCGCGGGGGTTTCGGGGAGTCGCTTCATCTGCCTCTGTTTTTCTATTACAGGTCTGCGCAGTGAGTGGCCTTGTACCCGCGTGCATGCGGATGTGATCCTGAGCCATTCCCAGGCCTCCCCTGTTTCTAGCGCTGGTGACAGCAAGCTCGTGCCTGGGCTGCTGCGCGTGCGTGTGCGTGTTTCTGCAGAAAAGAGCCCTGAAAATAAGGATGGAGTTAAAGGGTAGGTTGCGTGTTTAGTTTTGAGAAATACTGCCAAATGCACTCTAGAAAGGTTGTGCCAATTTTCACTCCTAGCAGTGGTGAGTCATTCGGAGTGTTTTCATGTTGTCCTCGCCTTTATGGAAGGACATGCTTAAACACGGCTGACAGGCTCCATTCCTGCCGTTGCCCTTGGATTTCGGTGCAGCGCGGGATGGCGGACATCTCTCAGCACCTGTCATCCCGCCCTGCAAAGGCTGCGTGTGAATGACGAGATGATCTGCAGGGAATTTCTGAGAAACCCTAAAGAGGCAGGCAGAAGCAGGCTGTGTATGGGATGGCAGAGATAGCGAGGGTTGGGGGAGACACCTCTTTTTTTACAATGGAACATGCCATTTGATTTTTCTTAGTAGACAGTCAATGTTCCTTCACTAATACAGGTCCTATCCCCAAACACACACTCCTCAGTTTCCTATACCAGGGCAGATCAAAGGCTCACTGAGGGGCTGGGGAGCTAGCATTGTTGGTAAAGTGCTTGAGTTCAATCCTGAGAATATATATATATACACATACATAAAGCCAGGGGCTGGAGAGATGGCTTATCAATTAATGTGCAAAGCCAAAGAACCAAGGATCTATTCCCCAGGACCCACATAAGCCAGATGCACAAGGTGGCACATGCATCTAGAGTTTGTTTTCAGTGGCTAGAGGCCCTAGGACACCCATTCTCTCTCTCTTTCTCTCTCTCTCTCTCTCTCTCTCTCTGCCTCTACCTTTCTCTCAAATAAACAAACAAATAAATAAAACAGCTATTATTATTATTAAAAATATATTTCCTATGGATACATCATATGTTGGTACCCTCTTTTCCCTCGTCCCTGTCCCCATTCCATTGGGGTTCAGTGGGTCTGCAAGTATTCCTTCCACATGGGGTTGTGGTTTATGCATTGTGGGAGCAGCAGTCAGTTATTTTGGGGGGAGGGAATGCCTCTGGACGTGATGTCTCAACCTGTGGCTCTTACCATCTTTCCCCCGCTTCTTCCACAAAATTTATTATCTTAAAAACTAGGCACTTTGATGCCCTTGTAATTCCATCTATGGACACCTAGAGACAGGCAAATCCCTGGGACCCCCTGGGCAGACAGATTAGCCTAATTTTGTGAGTTCTGGGCCAGTGAGGAAGCCTGCTTCAAAATAAGTGAATGGCATCTGAGGAATGACAGCCAAAACTGACCTCCACATGCACACAACACACGTGTACCTTCACCTGCACACACATACCTGTGCCCACACACATGTGAACACACACGCGCACGCGCACACACACACAAATACACACACACAGGTTCACTGAAGGCACCATTTTTCTTAATTTTTATTTTAAATTTTTTTTTAAAATTTTTATTTTATTTACTTATTTGAGAGTGACAGACACAGAGAGAAAGGCAGATAGAGGGAGAAAGAGAGAATGGGTGTGCCAGGGCCTCCAGCCACTGCAAACGAACTCCAGACGCGTGCGCCCCCTTGTGCATCTGGCTAACGTGGGACCTGGGGAACTGAGCCTCGAACCGGGGTCCTTAGGCTTCACAGGCAAGCGCTTAACCGCTAAGCCATCTCTCCAGCCCTCTTAAATTTTATTGACAACATTCATACATATAGACAATATACTATGATCATAACCCTCTCTCACCACCCTCCCTTTTCCCCTTCCCAAATTGCTCCTTTTGCTGAATCCCTTTTCTTTCCAAGTAGCCTTTCTTCTATTTTGATGTCATCATTTTTTCCCCTTCTATTATGCAGTTCTTGTGTAGGTAGTGCCAGCCACTGTGAGGTCATGAATACAATGGCCACTTTGTGTCAGGAAGACAGCACTGCAAAGCACTCCTCCCCTTCCTTTGGCTCTTACATTCTTTAAGGTCAACTTTTCCACAATGGTCCCTGAGCTTTGGAGGGCGTGACAGAGATGTTTCACTCAGAGCTAAACACTCACTCCCCACTGTCACTGCTTCTCAGCATTTTCAGTCATCCCAGCAGCCAATGCCATCTGGAAAGAGACCCTTCTCTAACTAAACGGTGAGAGTAGCATTAAAACATGGGCAGAAACATAAGTATTTGGAAGTCAGTTTGGTGGGCATGATGCACCCCCCACCCACCCCTGCCTCAGGATTTAGTACTTCCCTAGCCATAGCCTTTTGATTACAGTTTCAGTACCAGACATGAATTCTCTCCTGTGGACTGAAGATACCATCGCATCCCTCCTGGGCCCTGCATGTGAGTGAGTATGCATGCCATCAGCTCCCAATATAATGTGATTTTTCAGATCTGCTGAAAATGGCATCTACACAGCTGTGCTGCCAATCAGTTTTGTCTTTGAAACTCTCTACTGCCCTATTGACCTATCCCAGCCCTCTTTCTATATGCGAGATGGCTATGGGCAGAATGAGTGTTCAGTCTATGTGACCAGAAATGATTAGCAAGGCACAAACCCCAACTGGGCCTTCTGGTCATCAGCTTGGGCAAGTTGCTCCAAGATAAGATGGTTCTGGAAAGAAGAGCTCAAAATGCAATGCTTGCTGTCAGTGCTCCTATTCCCATTACTTTATATGTGTATGTATATTTTATGTATGTACATATATCTTTAATTTTTAAAATTATACTTAATTATTAATCAATCTCACAAGATATGAATTGTCTTCTGAGTTTAATCTCCATTAAGCTGGCCAGTTTAATAACTCAGGTCATTCCACCCAGCTCTCCTATCTTTTCTTTCTCAGAAAATTCCAAGCAAATTATCTCACTTGATGCTCACAACTTGATAGTGTGGGAGGTCAGATTGCTGCATCAATTACCACAGGACTGAAGTCACTGAAATATAAAGTAAGGGCTTTCACATGACACCTCAGTTAAATGTCTGTCTTGGAGACACGTCCTTAGGTCTTACATACATCCTCAAGGGACAGGGTGTTCCCAAGGTTTGAAACACTGGAAGCTACTCGGAGTGGCTCCCAATCCCATCACCGAGCTGCAGAGCAGGTCAGTTCTTGCCTGCGGCTTGGTGTTCCCAGGTAATTATTTTCAGAAGCCATTGGCATTCTGGTTGGCTAGGAAGCATGGCTCTTAACCAATGGCCAGAAACTGAACTGCCTCTTGGCTTGTGGGTTTATGAGTCTGCTGTTATTTCTCCTTCCCGTTTTCAGTCAACTCATTGTTCAGAGCCTGAAGCTAAAAGGCCCCCTCTTGGGATGGATTCACCTTAGACTCTGGTTCTTCCTTTCCTGTTTTCTTTTCTTTACTCTTTTCTTTTTTTCTTTCTTTCCTCCTTCCTTCTTCCTTTTTTTTTTTTTCTTTCTAATGTTAATATCTGAGGTAGGGTCTCACTAGCTCAGGCTGACCTGGAATTCACTCTGCAGTCTCAGGGTGGCCTCGAACTCACAGCAGTCCTCCTACCTCTGCCTCCCGATTGCTGGGATTAAAGGCATGTGCCACCATGTCCGGCTTCTTTCTTTAATTTTTTTTTAGAAGAAACATTTCCATTTTCTGAGGTGAACAATTGAAGATGTCGGTGATAAAACCCCTGGTCATGGACCTCAGGGAAACTGTGTCTGCTAAGAACTTTATCCCCATTTGAGAGGCAGAGAAACCAAAGAATCCAGAGCAGAGGTGATGTCACCAAAGTCACACTTCTATAAAATGTAAAAAGTAGGGATCAGGATCAGTCAAGACCGGTGTGTGGGGGAGAAGTCAGGATGGTGAGGGAGGCTGCTGCAGGAGTTTGAGCAGTGTAGTGATCACTCCTGAAAATCCCATTTGGAAAACTTCCCGCCTATTGCCCCCCTGCTTCCCGGGAGAAGCTCCTCCTTGCTGGTAGAGACACTTGAAAGAGTTCTCAGCAGTGAAAGGTCTGGGTTTGATTCCCCACAACCCACATAAAGCCAGATACACAAAGTGGCACATGTGTCTGGAGTTCATTGCAGCAGCCAGAGGCCCAGGCACGCCCATGCTCTTTCTTTCTCTGTTTCTCTCTCTTTCTCAGAAATAAATAAATAAATAAATTAAATAAATAAATAAATAAATTTAAAAGCCAGTCAGCATTTGGGAGTTTGGATCAGGAAGAGGGCCATCAGTTCAAGGCCAGTCTTAAAAAAAAAACAAAAACTCCAGCCTTTTCCTGCTCCAAGTGTTTATTAGGTGGCCAGTCAACACAGGACAGGGAAACGTATTCCCAGGCCAATGCTGTCGCCCGGCAGGCTACTATAGATCAGAGCAAGAGGAGCCCAGCTGGCCATCCGGAGGGCAGGGCCGTGGGCAGAGGTCAGCTGGCTCAAACCCAGCCTGTTGCCATCCCAGAGAACCGAGGATGAGTCCCTGAGCTGGGCCCCTACTCCGCCATCCAGTAACAGACCTGAGCAAGCCTTTCCTACGCCAGCAGAGCCTCAGTTTCCCTGAGTGAGTTTCATTGAGTGAGTGGCTCTCCCGAGTTCCCAAGCCCTCTTTGAATATATAATCAGGAAGATCTAGGGCTCTTACTCCTGCAGCAGAGAGAGCTGCCTTTGCCTATTTTTTTGTTTTTTCACACTCAAGTACTTTGATGTGAGAGCACCTACATTTTTATTTCTTTATATCTTGTTGAGAATTTTAAGGCATGGACCTACCGTCAGTTGATTACGATCCCCCCTTCATTATTCTCTTGCGCTCCCCCTTCCCCTACCTCTGCCACTGAATTGCGTCCTCTTTCCAAGCAGTGCTTCGGTTTGTTTTTTTTTTAATTTATTTTTATTTGAGAGCGACAGACACAGACAGAAAGACAGATAGAGGCAGAGAGAGAGAATGGGCGTGCCAGGACTTCCAGCCTCTGCAAAGGAACTCCAGATGCATGCGCCCCCTTGTGCATCTGGCTAACGTGGGACCTGGGGAACCAAGCCTCGAACCGGGGTCCTTAGGCTTCACAGGCAAGCGCTTAACCACTAAGCCATCTCTCCAGCCCAGTGCTTCGGTTTTGATGGCTCACTCTCTTTGTCTTCCTCCATCATTTGTGTCACAGTGTTGATGGGCTCCGTATTGTGCAGGTCATGTGGGGATAATGGCATCCTCCGTGAGGTCATGAGTGCACGGGTCAGTTCAGTTCCTATCTGGAGGACAGTGTCCCAATGTACTCCTCCTCACCCTGTGGCTCTTAACTTTTAAAAAAATTTTTTTTGTTACTTTTCTTTATTTATTTGAGAGCAAAGAGAGAGAACGAGGCAGAGAGAGAGAGAGAGAGAGAGAGAGAGAGAGAATGCTGTCAGGTGCCAGGGCCTCCAGCCACTGCAAACGAACTCCAGACGCATGCACACCCTTGTGCATCTGGCTAATGTGGGTCCTGGGGAATCAAGCCTCGAACTGGGGTCCTTAGGCTTCACAGGCAAATGCTTAACCGCTAAGCCATCTCTCCAGCCCCCCTTTTTGTTTCTATCCCCCTTTTCTGCAGTGTTCCTGAGCTTTGGAGGGTGTGATAGACATGTCTCATTCAACACTGAGCTCTCAGCAGCCAACTCACATCCATCCTCCTACCTCTGCCACCATGCCCAGCATTTAAATTTTAGTTTTTGATAATTTATTTATTGTATTTATTTGAGAGAGGGAGGGAAGCAGAGAAAATGGGCATGCCAGGGTCTCCAGACACTGCAAATAAACTCCAGATGCATGCACCCTCTTGTGCATCTGGGTAACGTGGGTACTAGGGATCCAAACCTGGGACCTTTGGCTTTGCAGGCAACCACCTTAATTGCTAAGCCACCTTGCCAGTCCTATTCTTTTTTAATAATTTTATACATGTATACAATGTATTTTCTTAATTTTAAATTTATTTATTTTCTTTAAACTTTTTTGTTATTGTTTTTTTAATATATATATATATATATATATATATATATTTATTTATTTATTTATTATTTGAGAGAGAGAAAGAAAGAGGGAGAGAATGGGTGTACCAGGGCCTCTAGCCACTGCAAATGAACTCTAGATGCATGTCATGTGCCCCCCTTGTGCATCTGGCTTACGTGGGCCCTGGGGAATTGAATCTGGGTCCTTTGGCTTTGCAGGCAAACACCTTAACTGTTAAGCCATCTCTCCAGCCCCATTTTTTCTTTTTTTAGTTAATTCGTTGTTGAGACCCTGAAGCTAACAGGCCCCCCTCTTAGGAGTCATTCACATTGAGGTTTAGGGTCTGGTTCCTTTTTTCCTGTTTTCTTCTCTTTACTGTTTTCTTTTTTTTTTTTTCCCTTCCTTCCTTTTTATTGATTTATTTAATTTTCCTGAGGTAGGGTCTGATCCTCTCCCAGATTGGTCTGGAACTCACTCTGCAGTCTCCGGATGGCCTCAAACTCACCTTGGTCCTCCCACCTCTGTCTCCCGAGTGTTGGGGTTGAACGTGCGTGCCACCACGCCCAGCTCCCACACTTTTTTGAGGTTTGGATCTCCGTGGTGTACAAGCACAGCCATCTCCAAAGAGAAGCTTCTCTGGCCCGCGGTGAGAGCAGGACTCGTGTTTTCCCCACCGCCTCCTCATCAGGGTTCCCCGAGGCCTGGAGTGCTGGGGTGGTCTCATCCATCAGGTCTTGCCCCCTTGGGTCTCCCCGGTACTTACCACCATCCGTGGCCTTGCATTGGGTGACTCCACTGGGCTCCTACAGGGACACGTGGTGGGGGTTTGGAGGACGAAAGCTCTAACTAGGAACTCACTCACCCATGGGTGGGGCGGGGGGTCCACACTGCTTTCTTTCTTGGTATGTCTTAAAGTTGTAAATATGCTTCATTACCTCTATCTTTGATCAAAACCTCTAGTCTTCCTTGAACCCGAATTTGATGATAGACCAAGAGGCACTTAAGGGACCTAACCTCTCTACTCCCCGTGCCCACCTCCTCACCCCCTCGGCAGCCCCATAGGCTGGTAGGGCATAGCAAGCCCCTGCATGGTGGTTACACTTGCAGCTCCTTTTGTTTCTCCTGTGGAGGAGGGTGTCCTGTCTGAGCTGAAGGAGATGGAGGTGAAGAAGCAGAAAGAGCCGGGAGTGGTGGTGCACGCCTTTAATCCCAGCACTTGGGAGGCAAAGGTAGGAGGATCTACGTGAGTTCGAGTCCAGCCTGAGACTATGCAGTGAATTCTAGGTCAGTCTGGGCCAAAACAAGACTTCAAAAACCAAAATAATAATAATAATAATAACAAAAAGAAGCAGCAGAAAGATCTAACAGAGAGGAAAAGCCGGAAGTTTACAGGGAAGATGGCTAAGCCCAGCCAAAGGGGTGAAAAAGTCAGACATCTGGTTGCTGGTTTGCTTCCTGCTGAAATTAAGAGCAAAGGGGGCCCTAGAAGCTTGGGTCTGGGGAGACGGTGAAGAAAGGGAGTAGGCAGGTGGGTGAGAAGGGATCCCACAGCCCGAGGGAGGGAAAGGGTGGCAGAGGCGGCTGTTCTATCCAACATGCCTTGGGCTGGAAGCCTTGGCCAAGGGTGGGAAGGAGTCTGGCAAAGTAATCAAAGCTTTGGGCTTCCGGAGGTTGGCCGTATCAGAGAGGTTCTTTCAGGTTTGCCCTTGGCTCAAGGCCATGTTTTCAGAGCCCACAAGGCTGTGGTCCAAAGTCCCACCAGATAACAAAAGCTTGTGGGGGGGGGGGCTCCACCTGGAATCCTTCACTCTGTTATAGAAAATGCCTGTGCTGCGTCTCCCCTTGCTGTCAAAGTTCTTTCTGGGAACAGCATTTTGTGGGTCGTAGGTTCATAAAGAATAGCATCCCACCTTTGGTTCCCACCATCCAATCTTGTGCAGAACAAGGTGGCAAGTCTGGCATCTTAATCCTCATTTCACAGCAGAAACAAACTCCCAAAAGAGACGTAAACCTTCACAACTCTGAGCCTTATTAAACCTGATGGGCCTCTAGGCCCAGAGCTGTCTCGGCTTCTCCCCCGACCCCCAGTACTGGTGTAGCCAGGAATTTTGACAAAGCCTGAATTCTGGGGAGCCACTGTGGCTTTTTTCCTGAGGTGTAACTGGGTTTAGCTAGCCAGCTCGCCCCGGGGATATGCCTATCTGTGCCTCCCACAGGCTGAGATTACAGAACTATACACCCAGCATTTATGTGGGTGCTGGGGATCTTGTGTGTGGGGGGTACATAATAAGCAGTTATTTAATTTCCTGAACTAGGTAGGATCAGGACAGCCCTCAAAGGGAGGGATTCTAGAATGTCACACCCTCACCATGCCTATCCCAGCCGGCCATGCCTATCTCGCCCAGTTAGATCTCAGGTGTGTGCACGCTGCCCAGGTGGGGTGGATGTCTCCTCTAAGCTTAGGCCAATTGGCTGAGACAGCTGGCGTAGATGTGTCCAGGTGGGGTGGCATAAATTCTATATCCCTTTGGATCCATGGAGAGAGAAGGCCATTTTTCCTCTCTCTCTCTCTCTCTCTCTCTTCCTCCAGAGCTGGCATCAACAGCTAGGGTGGAAAGAGACAGTTTTATTTTTTTTCCTTTTATTAATATCTTCACTTTAATCTTCTTTGGAAGCATGTGTTTTATAAATCCTTTTTCATGTTTTCCCCCCTAAGATCCATGTTTGTTTACATGGGCTCCTGGGCTACACATGCCCTACATGGACTTTTGGGGCTCCATGTAGTGTACCTCTCTTCTCCCCACTATATCTTTCCTTACTTCCCAGTTTTCTCCCTTCCCCGCTCCTTTGTAAGATCTGAATAAACTGTGGTATTTTAAAAATCATTTTCTTGAATCTGCAATTGCCAGTTCTTTGGGTTATTTTGAAGATATGAACTCAAGGCTTGAGGTTCCAGAAAGTATCCCAGAACCCCAATCCCCTCCCCATTTCAATCTGAAATCAAGTCCTTGTACTTGTGTGGCAAACACTACCAACAGAGGCAATCCCCCAGCTCTAATTTCATTTTTTTTTTTTTTTTAGACAAGGTTACATTGCATCGCCCATGCTGGCCTCAGATTTGAGATTCTTCTGCCTTTGCCTCCCAAGGGTTGGGATTGCAGATATGATCCATCATGTCTGATTTGACTTAATATGAATAGTTCTAATGTGCTCCGTAACCCCAATTTAGACCGAACACACATTATCTATCTGGCATTTACAAAGCAGCATATGAAAGTGGCAAGATGGTTTTCTTTGGAGAACTAAGAAAACATCTGGATGCAAGCCATGAAGTTCTCAGTGACCCCTATTTTCCTTTGCATGTTTAAGGTGGAATGTGACATTTTTGAAATATGGATAAGAGCTGGGTGTGGTGGCGCACACCTTTAATCCCAGCACTAGGGAGGCAGAGGCAGGAGGAGCGCCATGAGTTTGAGGCCACCCTGAGATTACAGAGTGAATTCCAGGCCAGCCTGGACTAGAGTGAAACTCTACCTTGGGGGGAAAAAAAGAAAGAAAAACTGAAATATGGATGAATCGACAAATGTAAGAAGGAGATGAAGTTTGGATATTTTCTAACTCAGCTACTGGATTCGTACTTTAAGATAACCATGGTCTGCAGTGAACTTGAGAAGAGGGTGTTAAGGATATTGTCCGAGGCCCAGAAAAGAGTCAAGTCCTCTGTGGAGGGAGGAAGCATCCCTTCTGTTTCAGCACTGGGGCAGAAAAAGGTGCCACCAGACCTCTGACCTAGAGTGAGGTTCAACCTCACAGACCTCTAGTCAGACCAATTGCAAGCCTATAGAGTGAAGATAGAGGAGAGAGAGAGAGGGGATGAGCATGTCAGGGTCTCTTGCTGCTAGTGAATTGAGCCCAGGCCAGTAGTCTTTGCAAGCAAACACCTTTAACCCGTGAGCTATCTCCCGACCCCGAAGTAAACTCGTACTATAATATAATAGGTTATTATTATAGTCTCACTGGGATCTCAGTGAACAAAGTTTCCATCATGTGATTGAGATAAAAAGCAGTAGGGGAAAACTTGTAATGGGAGGACGTGGCTGGCCTGGGTGATCAGAGAAAACTCCCTGGAGGAAGTGAAGGTGAAATGAGGCCAAGTAAGAGAAAAGGAATCGGCCCAGGGGGAAGGGGTGGACCTCCCCCATGCTATGCAAAAGTCAGTCAGCCGCAGCAGTGGCCGTAAGAACCATAACTCGGAAACAGAAATACAAAAAGCAAAACTTATACGTCAGCATGCATTTATATTTGGATTATCAATAAAGTCAAATGTTTCCAAATACTTACCAGCCATTTGTATCTTTTAAATTTATGATTTTTGCTCTAGTTTCTTATGGGGGAGAGCATCTGCTTTTCTTCTTTCTTTCTTACTTTTTTTTTTTTTGTTTGTTTCTTTTTTGAGGCAGGGTCTTGCTCTAGCCCAGCCTGTCCTAGAATTCATTTTGTAGTCTCAGGCTGGCCTTGAACTCATAAGCCATCTTCCTTCTTACCTCTGCCTCCTGGGTGCTGAGATTGAAGGCATGCACCACCATGCCTACCTTACTTATTTCTTCGTGTTCTTTCTAGATTATATATATTAGCCCTTTGTCATAGCTATTATAAACATTTCTCTAAATTTGTAATTCTACTTCAATTTTTGCAGGGGAAGATTAAGACATGATCTCAGGGTAGCTCGGACCTCTCCTGAAACTTGCTTGTGTAGTCCAAGCTGGCAATCCTACTGCCTCATTCTCCCCAGTGATGCCTTTACCTTCAAAAATTGATAAATCCAAATTCCTCTGTGTCTGTGTAGCCCATGTCTATATCATATAGAGATGCCATTTGCCGTCATTCATTGTCCCTACTTGTCTATGTAAAGAATTCCTGCCCTACTGATAGGAGATCAACACGCGCCTGGATTTTTATCTTCAATTTTCATGTTTGTGTGTTTTTATTTTTGGTTTGGTGGCCTCCTACCTTGGCCTCCCCAGTGCTGGGATTAAAGGCCTGCACCACCATGTCTGACTTCATGGTTTTACTTTTGAGTCACATGCGTTTTTTTTTTTTTTTTTTTTTAATCTCTGTGGTATCTCATCCATGATGTTCTATGGGCTCTGCACCCACGTGTTCTCATTCTTATTTGGGGTAGTGGATAGTGCTTGGAATTTGTCTCCATTATTTATTCTCTGAATAGATTGTTTCCTTTCTCATAATCTTTATTGCTGTTCCTGTTTCCTCTGCCTCTGTAAAGACCATCGGCTCAGCCTCCATAACAATGACTTAATTTTCTAGTCATTGATCTAGTTTTTATTGCTTCCAACTTGGTGATTTTAATCTTGCCATTAATATACAAGTTTCCTTGCCCACCTCCCCATATCCTTTTTCACCTTACCTTTTTTTTTTTTTTTTAACATGGCTTTCTCCTCCATAGAAGTGACATTTATTAAAAGCGACAGGGGCTGGGGAGATTGCTCAGCAGCTGAAGGCACTTGCTTGCAAGGCCTGCTGGCTTGGAGTTCAATTCCCTAGCACCCATGTAAAACCAGATGCAAAAAGTAACGCATGCATCTAGCATTTGTTTGTAGTGGCTGAGGACTCAGGCATGCACAAACAGACACACACAGACAGACACCCATGCAAATAAGTAAGCAAATAATTTTTTTTTTTTAACAAAGGTGACAAACAGATTTCCCAAACTGTCTTCTGACTTTTGCATGGTCATTTTCAGTTACGTTCTCCTGTGATTTTCCAAGGTATGACCTCGTTTGTATTTTCTTCACTGGCATGTTACTTGTCCCTCGACAGTTCCTTTGCCTCCCTTGGCTATGCATAGAGAACTCCAGGGGCAGATGCAGGGAAGGAGAGCCCAGCTCAACTTCCCATTAATCAACAGCAGAGTGAGTGGTTAGACTAGTTCATGACCTAGTTCCCAGTGACAGCAGCGATCCGTGTCATGATTGTGAATAGAACCATTTTTCTTTAGACACATTCTCCA
Source organism: Jaculus jaculus (assembly GCF_020740685.1). Classification (NCBI taxonomy): domain Eukaryota; kingdom Metazoa; phylum Chordata; class Mammalia; order Rodentia; family Dipodidae; genus Jaculus; species Jaculus jaculus. The sequence continues at coordinate 34,052,682 of NC_059107.1, read as the reverse complement.
AACCTCAGCATAAAAAGTTATAAAGTCATTCCAGCTTGACTAAGGGGAACAATAAGGGCCCTAGATAGCTCCTGGGTTATGCGCCTCTCTTGTTCTGAAGTTCGTTTTCTCCTGCCTCCCAGATTTTGGCTGTGATGGGTTGAACAGATAAAGGACATTAGTCCATCAGATACTGATGATGCCACTCTTACCACCAGAGCATTGACCCCAGGCCCCAAATTCTGCTCACCTCCTCTTGCCATCCTATTTCTGGGAAATGCGAGCTCTGGACAGGTAAGGAAACACGTGCTGGCAGGGAGTAGGAAATGGGACTCTTCATAGGATTTAAAAAAGGCAGCCCCCCTGGAGTTCAGAAATGCCTGCCTGATTTTATGGCTGCGCTAGAAACATCCAGAGGTTGGGGTTTGCTTGTAGTAGTTTGAATGTAAAGTGTTCCCCATAGCCTCCTGTGAATGTTATTAAGCCTCATACCCAGTCCCCAGCTGGAGGCCATTTGCAAAGCGGAGCCTTGCTGGAAGGAGGTGTGTCACTAGGTGTGGCCTTTGGAGTTTAGTAGGCCAGTGTGCTAGCCAGCTCACTCCTGCTGCTTCCTGCCAGCTGCTGTGGCAAGACCTGATGCCCAGCCTCTTCTCTGCCATGCTTTCGCCATTATGATGAAACATGCCCTCTGTTGTAGTCACCCTCTTGTTGCTGGGATTAAACACCTGACCAAAAGCAGCTGATGGGAGAAAAGATTTTATTTTGGCTTACAGTCTTCATGATGGTAGGGAAAACACGGCAGAGAAGAGGCTGGGCGTCACCTTAGCCACTGCAGGTGGAAAATAGCAGCAAGGAGAGTGAGCTGGGCTCTGGCAAGGGGGAGCTGGCCTGAACACCCCTAACCCTATCTCCAGCAACACATCTCCTCCAGCAAGCTCCACCTCCCACATTGCTACCAGCTGGGGACCAAGCACTCAGAACACATGAGCTTATGGGGGAGATGTGAATCCAAGCCACCGCACCCACAAAGCTGCACAAGCCTGCAATTAGCCCCTTTCTCCCGTAAGCTGCCTCTGGTGGGGTGTTTTGTCTTAGCGGCTGGGAGGTAACGGCAACACTGCTGAAGTATCGTCTGCCTTCTCGCGAAGAAGTGAGGCGCCTTGTCTCATGGCGGAGCATGAGTGTTTGCAGACCTTTTGTCCTCCCCCAGTGTTTTATTGTTGTAGGTATTTTCTAGGCATTGTGAAACAGGCCTTTTCTGTATCCGCAACAGCACTCGTGGCCAACTGGGATAGGAGTTCGTATAAGGCTGGTTGTCCAAACTGAAAGCTGCAGGTTCCAGAAATTATCTGTGTTTTGGCCAGAGACCCCGAGGGGGCGGGGACCACAGGTGCTGCTCCTGCCTCATTATAGACTTTTTTTTTAAACTAAACTAGGAAACAATTATTATTATTGGTTTTTTTTTGAGGTAGGGTCTTACTCTAGTACGGGCTGACCTGGAATTCACTCTGTATTCTCAGGATGACCTTGAACTCATGGCGATCTGCCTCTGCCCCCTGAGTGCTGGGATTAAAGGTGTGTGCCACCACACCTGGCTCGAACAACAATTATTTTAAAATTTTTATTTATTCACTTATTTGCACATGCGTTGCATGTGTGCGTGTGTATGGCACCCTAGGGTCTCTTGTTGATGCAAATGAATGCCCATTCAGCTTTACATGGGTGGCTTGGGAATTGAATCCAGGCCAGCAGGCTTTGCAAGTGCACGGTTTCTTTAACCGCAGAGCCACCATCTCAGCCCCTAGAAGGTGCTCTGTATGTTTCTCTTTAAATTTCAGCCTTTCCATTCCTAACATGCATTAGCTCAGAAGTGTCAGTATAGCATTAGAACAGATAGTAAAATAATACGCCATGTTTACCATCAGAAGTGCTATCATCACAATAATAGGAAGGAAACTGTGGTGCCCCTGGTCCGTAAGATATTCTTCAGGTATTCTGGCCCAGTCCAGGAGACTAAAGTGCCCCCTCCCCTCTACTTCTTCTTCACCACTCCCTGGAGGCCATGCTCCAGCTGGGACCTCTTCCCAGGGCAGGAAGGGGTACCTGGGAAGCATCTCTAGACCAGACAGCTCTGCTCCCCCCCCCCCATAGGGTTCAGACCTAGCTATGAGCATCTTTTTCTTCCCCTAGGTTGCTACATCCATGATCTTCTTGCTTTGGGATATTTTGTTCTGTTCATGAACCCCACAAAGTCAGCATTTGGCTCATGAGTGCCATATTCTTGGAGATCTGAAAGACCCCACTGTTCTCCCAGCCCGCTAGGGAGGAACATGGCTTCCTGAGGTCAGTTACCTTTGGGAGGGAGTCAGAAGAACCAGGCATCTTACCAGGGGTGGGGCTGAGGAAAATATGACAGGATTCTTCTTCAACGTAAGTCTTTTGTGAAGCACAACATTCCTCAAGTTTTATTAAACTATGCAAACTATGGACTCAGAGTAATTCTAAAATGCTCCCCCCCTCCCACCCCGACTGTTCCTCTTCAACTTCTTAGACTATGTTTGGGAGAGGTAACAATTGCCAGGGCGAGGGCACCGGCACGAAGAAAGTAGTCACATCAGAAGGGTTGAATGCAGAGACCAAAGGACATTGTGAAGCTTCTGGAAGTGAACACGTTTAGGGTGCTGAGTGTCACCAAAAGGGCTCTGCTGGTGGCAAGAGCGCGCTCTCTCCCTCTGTAATTTTTATGAACTAGTCTGAGTTTTACATTATAAAAATGATTCCACCCCATTCTGGGGATGAAACTTATTTGGTAGAGTGCTTACAAAAAAAGCTTTAAAATGCTAAAAAATGTGTCACTGCATTATTTCTCACTGTGGACAGCCGGGCTCAATGCTGGCCAGTGGTGTGGATCACAGTGACAGAGGGAGATGCAAGTAGTATTATTTATTGATCCCTGTGCCCTGTCTTGGGGTTAGTCAAGAGTTGATTCATGGAGACTGAGGATCTGCTTTTGGTAAGCTGCCAGCTGTGCCTGTGGAGCTGACAGAGAGCCACCGTGCTGGGAGAACCAAGCTCATTTGGTTTGGTTTTGTGAGACAGGGTCTTACTAGATTGCCCAGGCTGGCCTTAAATGCGTGATCATCCTGCCTCTGCCTTCTGAGTGTTGAGATTGCAGGTGTTCAATCTCCCTCACGTGTGGCTCTTGAAACAAACTCTACATGTGGAGGGAAGAAGTGTTGTGTCCCTTAGCTATTACTTTCTGTCTGCTAGGACCTCTTCAGAGAATAACCCCTCACTCCTCACACACCTAGAAAAAGAGCCTGACCCAGTGGTTTGGGTGGGGCTGACCTGGAACCACTGGACAGCATTGTCCCCTGATCACTGGTCCAGGGAAGGGCAGTGGATCTAAATGAGATTCAGAATTCAGATCCCTATGCAAACCACAGTGAGGCCATCCCTGTCCTGTTTGCTCCCCTGTTGTGTATAAGCCAACACATTTCTCCTTCCACGTGAGCCAAGCACGCTGTTCTGCCTCTGTTTACTAGAAACATCCAGAAGGAGGCAAGGACGTAGCCCCCTAAACCTTCAGGTCGTATGCGCTACCATGGGTCCTTTCTGGGTTCACCTTCTTTGAGGATGTTTTCCCCGCAGGACCACAGCCAAGGAAAGTTTTTCTGTGAGAGCTCTTGTCCATTCTCACTCTCCTGACCCAGCCCCCAAGGCTTCCTCGAGGCCTGTCACCCACACTGTGCAGGGGGCACTCCTCAGTGATCCATCAGCCATGTCATCACCCTGTCTGTCACCTCCACCCAGCCTTAGACCTCAAGATGCATGCATTCTTCCCCTCCCCTAGGAGAATGACAGGCCTCGGGTTTGGATATGCCTTCCCACCCGAGGCTGCCTCCCACTCAGGAAACCGCCAGCTCTATTTTGAGTGAAGTGAAGTGTCCCTGGGCAAGGCCACCTCTGCCTTCCAACCGCACTCCAACAGTGCCTGGACAATGACCTTTCCATTCCCTCCTGCAAAGCCATCAGGACCAATCAAGCTACCCACTTCCTCTGAGCCTTCAAAAAGTAAATCTTATTTGCTCTTTCTCCGCAACACTCTGCTATATATAGCTCGGTGCACAATAGCTAACCTTGAAGGGCTGAGCACTTGGACAGGGCTTGGTCCATTGTCTCCACAGCCGCCCACGTGCAGCCTGGGGCCCGCGGCTGGCCAGCTCTGAGCTGCCTCCAGGGAGAGGCCCCGTGGCGGGGGCGGGGCAGGCATTGGGGAATTGGTCCAGACATTGGGGTCCCACACAGCATGGCTCTGTCCTTCCTCTCCTTGCTGTGCAACTTTGGACAGCTGACTTGAGATCTCACATTCTCAGCGCCCCCAAACTTAAAGTGCCATAACATTGTTGGGAGGACCTAAAGGATTGCTATGTTTGTTTGTTGCTCAGTAAATACTCCCCATTAATTATAGTATTCAGTGACTCATGAAATCTTTGGGTGTCTGGGCAATTGAGAAAGGTGCCATTTCTCTTTCTGTTTATCATCAACTCAATACACACACATACACACTGACAAAAGCCCTTGGTTCCCCATCTTAATGTTTACTTTTTTCCACTGACATCTCACCACAAAGCTTGTTCCTAACCCTTATGCACCCTAAGGCGATAAGGAGACACTGTGCTTTTTTTTTTTTAAAAAAAAAATTATTTATTTATTTGAGAGGAAAAGGCAGAGAGAATGAGAGAATGGGTGTGCCAGGGCCTCCAGCCACTGCAATCGAACTCCAGATGCATGTGCCCCCTTGTGCATCTGTCTTACGTGGGCCCGGGGGAATCAAACCAGGGCCCTTAGGCAGGCAAATAAATGCCTTAACTGCTAAGCCATTTCCCCAGCCCCTGTAAGTGTTCTTGTCTGTCTGTCTGTTTGTTTTGGTTTTTGAGGTAGGGTCTCACTCTAGCCCAGGCTGACCTGGAATTCACTATGTAGTCTCAGGGTGGCTTCGAACTCACGGTGATCCTCCTACCTCTGCCTTCGAGTGCTTGGATTAAAGGTGCGCCACCACACCCAGCTTTGTAAGTCTTCTAACAGATTCACTGGGATATAATTGACACATAATCAGTTGCTCATGGTTGGTTTTGGCATGTGTCTAGACCCTTGACACCATCACCTTGGTAGAGATGATGGACATATAGGCCTCCTCACTGCTCCTTGCGATTCCACCCTCCCTCCTTCTCGCCCTGCCCCCCACTATCCTGAGCCACCTTTGTTCTTGTCCTGTTCTATTATCTATCAAAGTTGATCAGTTCACACTTGGTAGGGTTTTAGTCAATGGAACTGGGTAGTAAGCAGAGTCTTCACTTGGTTTCTTTTTTTAATCGACAACTTATATAATTATAAACAATAAACCAAGATAATTCCCTCCCCCCATCACTTCCCCTTCACAACTCCACTCTCCATCATATCCCCTCCCCCTCTCAATCTAGCTCTCTTTTATTTTGTCATCATCTCCTCCTATTGTACTGGTCTTGTGTAGGTAGTGCCAGGCATTGTGAGGTCATGGATATCCAGGCCATTTTGTGTCTGGAAGAGTGTGTTGTAAGGAGTCCTACCCTTCCTTCCTACCCTTCCTTTGGCTCTTACATTGTTTCTGTCACCTCTTCTGCAATGGGCCCCGAGCCTTGGAAAGTGTGATAGAGGCGTTTCAGGGCTGAGCACTCCTCTTTCCCATCTTCTCAGCACTATGGTGCCTTCTGAGTCATCTTAATTCACTTGCTTTCTTCCTCTCAGTATAGTTATTTGAGTCTTTGAGGTTGGTACGTATCTCTGGTTTTCATTCCTTCTTACTAACAGTAGGATTCTGCTGGATGAATATCACATGGATTGTTTATTAACCTGTTTATGAACATTTGTGTTGTTTCCAGTTCTAGGATTGTAATGAATGAAGATTTCTTTCCTCTTTGCTCTTGAAAACATACAGTATAGAGGAATAGCTGGCTCACATGGCAAAATGTATTGAGCTTTTCAAAAAACTACCAAGTGGGAGCTGGAAAGATGGCTTACTGGTTAAAGACACTTACAAAGTCTGTCATGCAGGGTTCAATTCCCTAGTACTCACAGAAAGCCAGATGCACAAGGTGGCACTTGCAACCAGAGGTGCTTTGCAGTGGCAGAGGACCTGGCATGCCAATTCTCTCTCTCTTCTTCTTTTCTTAAAATTTATTTTTATTTATTTGAGAGACAGAGAGAGAGAGAGGAAGAGAGAAAGCGAGAGAATGGGTGCACTGAGGCCTCCAGCCACTGCAAACAAACTCCAGACACATGCACCACTTTGTGCATGTGGCTTACATGGGTCCTGGGAAATTGAACCTGGGTCATTTGGCTTTGCAGGCAAGCGCCTTAACGGCTAAACCATCTCTCCAGTCCATGGATATAGTCTTGAATGCATGTGTGTATAGGTGCCCAAAAGTTCAAGACAAGCCTTGGCAAAACAGCAAGAGCCCATCTAAAGGAAGAATGGAAATTTTGAACACTTTACCCCTATCTATTGCTATGATGATGTGGTTTTTCTGTTTGGGTTTGTCAATACAGTGAAATATATTGTTTGACTTTTTATTTTATTTTGTTTTTCAAGGTAGGGTCTTGCTCTAGCCCAGGCTGACCTGGAATTCACTATGTAGTCCCAGGCTGGCCTCCAATCCACATCAATCCTCCTACCTCCGCCTCCCAAGTGCTGGGATTAAAAGCATGCACTATAGCGCCAGGCCATTGTTTGGTTTTTGAATGCTCAACCACCTTTCTATTTCTAGGACAAATTGACTTGGCTATGACATAACCTTATATAGATTATTAGATTCTATTTGCTAAAGTTTTATTGAGAGTTGTTTATCTGTGCCTATGGTTTTTTTTTGGGGGGGGGGCGGTGTTTGGTTTTTTTTTTTGTTTATTTGTTTTGGTTTTTCGAGGTAGGGTCTCACTCTGGTCCAGGCTGACCTGGAATTCACTATGTTGTCTCAGGGTGGCCTTGAACTCACAGCGATCCTCCTACCTTCACCTTTCGAGTGCCGGGATTAAAGGAGTGTGCCATCAAGGCCGGCTTTGTGCCAATGTTGTTTATTGTAGAAAGTTTGTCTGCAGATGCAGAGAGATGGCTCAGTGGTGAAAGGCTCAGTTCAATTCCCCAGTACCCACGTAAAGTCCAAAACACAAAATGGTTCGTGCATCTGGAGTTTGTTCACAGTGCAGGAGGCCCTGCTACATCCATACTCACTCTAAAAAAATAATCTAAAATGATCAACTGATATCACAGAACAAAACTCTCTCTAGTCCCAGAGTCCTTGCCAACCTTCACTCTCTTGGCTCTTTCACATTCCAGCTGCTGCAAAGAGCTGAACATACTAACTCTGTCCCCAAGACCTCTTCACCTTGTAAGCAGGAAGCTTGCTGTCATCTTTCACTCCTGCCCCTGCCCTTACTGAGGCAGTTTAGTGTTAGCAAGGTCACCAAAAGTAAACTTAATGTGGATAAAAGCAGGAAGTGGCCTCAAGCTTGCAGAGGAAACTGGTTTTTACTTGCTCTTTTTCACTAAAGGAGACCTCGCAGCTACCAGCTTGCTGGAGGTCAGAGATGTCCGAATTCTCTCCTTTCCTAGAGATCCAAACGGGATCACTTGTCTTCCGAGAGACCTGGCTAAGCGCCTGGACACCTGGCACGGGGCCTGGACTGACCAGCTTAGCCCTTGTCCACCCACTAAACTCCCATAAAACACTCCGATTGAGCCGGGCACGGTGGTGCACACCTTTAATCCCAGCAGTCAGGAGGCAGAGTTGGGAGGGTCACTGTGAGTTCGGGGGAGTCTAGATTAAGTTTCAGGCCAGCCTGGGCTATAGTGAGAGCCTACCTGGGGGTGGGGGGGAGGGCAGGGAAACACCCCAGTCAGAGTCACCAAGTGGATTTTCCCCCCTCTGGATTCTCCATACTTGGGGAACTGTCTGCTTTACTTTCCTTTAACAGGGTTCTTTGGTTTTTCGAGGTAGGGTCTCACTTCTGAGGACACCCTCCTGTTGTACAGGACTTCTGTCTCCTTTCCTTCTCTTCAGCTTTATGATAAAATCTTTCTGAAACTCACTCTCAGTGAAACTTCACACTCAGTGAAAGTTTTGCAAGACCCTGACTGTCCAGTACCCTAACTCCTGGGTAAGCCCCAACCAACAGTGAGAACGGCTCCATCACTCTCAAAGACACACCAAAATTCCCTATTATTTCCATCAAAGTAGTTGCCAGAAATGCCTGGGATCACTTCTCTGCTCGACTGTCCCCAGCCCCTGGCACCGTTTGCCTCCACTCGGCTCCGTTTTGCTGACTCTGCTCGTACCCTGGTTCTCCCCCTGCCTCTCTGACTTACGCTTCTCCCACAGGTCTCGTCACCTGGGGACTGTCTGAGCTGTCATCTCAGGCCTCAGATTGATCCTTAAGTTCCTCACAGCTTGTCCCATTCCTATCGGCAGCTATAAGTTACTTGTGCAGTTTAGGCACCTGGAAGTCCCCTTGCACCCTCCCCCACACCTTTCCTCACAAGGTAATTAACAAGCTGAGACCCTCATCTGCATCAAGCTGCACACACACCCCTCTCCAGACAAAACAACCATTCACTGTGCCCTAGTAGCCCTAAGTAGTTTTATAGCAACCCCACCCCTCCCCTTTCTGAGGCAGGGTTTCATTCTAGCCTAGGCTGACCTGTAATTCACTATGTAGTCTCAGGGCACCCTCAAACTCAGGACGATCCTCCTACCCCTGCCTCCCGAGTGCTGGGATTAAAGGGGTGTGCCACCATACCTGGCTTGCAACCGCCACCTTTGTGGCTAGTTTCTATCCAAACACATCTTAGAACTAGGAGCAGACGGCTTATCTGGCCTGGACAGGTTATAGATGCATGCACAGCAAGGGCAATTGTATCTTCTAGCATTTAGGGGAAATGTCCTATTTACCATCCTATGTCTGTGCAGGATTACGTGTGCATATGATTAAAATCAGATTCAGCCCAGGACAGGAAGGTCAGAGACTAAAAGATTAGCTAACCCAAGCCTGCTGATCAAAACAGAAAACCATACATCCTCCGCCCTTAGTGACCAGCTCCTTCTCCTCCAGACCCCACGAACAGGAAACTCCGAGTAGTGATCTACTGCTCCTGAGAACTAACTGTAAGTCAAGGAACCCTATACTACTTTTCTCTTTAATAAAACTTCCTGTTCCTTTGCTATTTGATGTATGTTTTTAATTCTTTGAAGAAGACACTAAGAATTTGGAAACACCCAGAACAGACAAGATCACTCCTAACTAAGTTGTATGTCCCCAGCTGCAGAGAATACTGTTCACACCATCTCTCTTTCTATTTTTATTTTATTGACAACTTCCATAATTATATACAATAAACCATGATAACTCCCTCGCTCTCTTACGTTTCCCTCACAGCTCCACTCTCCATCATATCTCCTCCCCCTCTCAAAAGTCTCTCTTTTATTTTGATGTCATCATCTCTACCTCCTATTATGAAGGTCTTATGCAGGTAGTGTCAGGTACTGCAAAGTCATGGATATCCAGGCCATTTTGTGTCTGGAAGAGTGGATTGTAAGAAGTCGTATCCTTTCTTTGGCTCTTACATTCTTCCTGCCACCTCTTCCACAATGGACCCTGAGCCTTGGAAGGATGTTCACACCATATTTCTGAAGGGCAGTGCCCATATTTGCATTATGCATAGCTGAGCTATACAGGACTCCTGGTGCATATAGACTCTGAACATAGCACTTGATGTTATTGAAAGCTGTTATTGTTACATTTCTTGTCTATAAGTAAGGCTTTTGAAGATTGGAACTACTCCCCCACTTTTCAATTATATTGATTTTCCTTATGGGTGTGTGTGGGGGGATGTTAGGGTGCCAGGGTGTCTCATCTTGCTGCAAATGAATGCCATCTGTTTGTGGCTAGAGAACTGAACCCTGGCCAGCAGGCTTTGTAAGCAAGTTATCTTTAATCACTGAGTCATCTCCCCAGCTCTCACATTCAGTTTTGAAAGACCAGGAACATAGTATATGATTGTTATAGTCAGGTTCACAGTACTGGTAGAAGTAACCCAACCAAGAGCAGCTTGTGGAGTAAAAAAAGGAGGTTTGTTTTGGCTTACAGGCTTGAGGGGGAAGCTCCATGATGGCAGGGAAAACAATGGCATGAGCAGAGGGTGGACATCACCCCCTAATCAGTATAAGTTGGATAATAGCAACAGGAGAGTGTGCCAAACACTGGCAAGGGGAAACTGGATATAATACCCATAAGGCTGCCCCTAACAATACAATCCCTCCAGGAGGTGTTAATTACCAAATCTCCATCAGCTGGGAACCTAGCATTCAGAATATCTATGTTTGTGGGGGACACCTGAATCAAACCACCACATTCCACCCTGGCCCCCACAACCTGATATCCATACATGATACAACATACAATACATCCATCCAACTCTAAAAATCCCCATAGTTTTTTATCGATTCCAATAGTGTTCATACATCCCCATAATCCAAGGTCATTTAACTGAACCATAATACAAAAAAATCCTCAAAAACCCCATAATGGCACAGAATAAACATTCACACTGCAAAAGATGGCATTGGGCATAGCAAAGAAATATTTAACCAATACAAGATCTAAGCAGGGCAAACATCAAACTCTGTAGCTCCAAGCCCAACAATTATAGCCAATGACAAGCCTCCAAGTCTGATAATTCTAACCAGCAACAAGTTTCTGGAGTTCCATTTCTGCCCCTCCAGCTAGGCTACACAGAATCCTGGAAAATTTCACTGAGGCTGGCAGATTTCCTTAGCAGCCATCTCATGGTCCCAGCATTTTCACTGGGTCTCCACTGCAATCCATGGTTCACCCTCATGGCCCCATGGGGCCTCCATGAAGGCATCCATCAAACCTACTTCACACTGCCCATGGCCATTTCCAGAGCACAAGACCATGTTGCAAACTCAATGACCCTCTCTTTCCGGCATCTCTTATACTCCACAATACCAGATAGGATGCCAATTTGTTAATCCAGTGGGGAATAAAGCAGACTTTGAAGAACAGGACACTCCTTGAGCACTCAGCCCCCTTCAAAAGAGTCTACATTCTCCCTGTTGCCCCAGTGCTGGTCAGCTGGCCCAATCTCAAAGGTTATAATCTCTTAATTTCAGCTGAATGGGCAGCAGTTCGCCCAAAGATTTTTCTTTCTCTCTGTGCCATATCCCTCTGTTCACACCAGTTCATCTCTACACAAAGCAACCTTGCACAACTTCTCAGGACATAGTCATAACAGCAAGCTTCTCACACAAACTGCTAGCCCAGTCCAAGCAAAGCTCTTTCACACCCTCACCAGCCAAAACTCACAGTCCATAGTTCTTACTGCATTCAGGTCTTGCAGCTCTGACCAGAATAGTCCGTCAAACTACTTACAGCACTGCGAATCATCTCTTAGGCCAAGGTTTCAAATCCTTCCACATTCCTCTTGAAAATCAGCTCCAAAAGGCCAAAGCTACACAGTCAGGTGTCTAGCAGCAATCCCACTCCTCGGTACCACCTTACTGTTGCAATCAGGTTCTCATTGCTGGTAGAAATCACCCAACCAAGAGCAGCTTGTGGGGAACAAAGAGGTTTATTTTGGCTCACACGCTCAAGGGGGAAGCTCCATGATGGCAGGGGAAACGATGGCATGAGCAGAGGGTGGACATCACCCCTGGCTATTCAGAACAGTGTTTATGGGCAACACCTGAACCAAACCACCACAATGATCTTCAAAGGCATGCTGAGCCATCCACTGACTTTTGGCCAGTATAGATTTCCCCAGTAAGAAGGTCCACCATGTTACAAGTGTGCGGTTGTACTTGAGTTTGCATTATGCATCCTTTCGTGACTAGAGCAGGCAACGGTTTTCTAAGCCTTCCCTCATCAGGCCCTGCTCTTCTCTGAGTCTGATACTATGTGCCCTCCTTTGTTCCTGGAGCCCCGCTTTGCTCACCCAGCACATTGTAGGCTTTACCTTGAGCACTGTGGGAAGGTTCCAGAAGCAGATGTATAGAAAGCTCCTCTACCTTCAGTCCCTTTCACTCGGGATACTGCCCTCGGATCAACTCTGGTCATGCAGACAGAAAAGGGAACAAAGGCCTTGGAAGATGTGTCCTGCCTCACCCTTGTTCGCCCTCTGGTTCGTATCCTGTACTTGTCCATTCACCCCTCATCTCACATCAGTGACTGCTCCTCAAGGCCAGACACCAGGGTAGGCACTCTCTGTAGCAGTTACTTCCTTGTTACTAGGACCAAACACCTGACCGGAAGGGGCTTATGGGATGAAAGAGTTTATTTTGGCTGATGGGTTTTTGAAAAAAAAATTTTTTTTGGGGGGGGAGCTGGAGAGAGGGCTCAGCATTTAAGGCACTTACCTGCAAAGCCTAATGACCTGGGTTCGAGTCCCCAGTACCCATGTGAGGCCAGATGCACAAACTGGAGCATGCCTCTGGAGTTTGTTTGTAGCAGCTGGAGGCCCTGGAGTGTCCATCCTCTCTGTCATATCTCTTCTCTCTCTGCTTGCAAATACATAAATTAAAATATAATTTTTTATTTGGAAGATGAGAGAGAGAGAGAGAGAAAGAGAGAAAGAATGGGTACATTAGGGCCGCTTGCCACCGCAAATGAACTTCAGATGCATGCACCACTTTGTCCATCTGGCTTTATGTGAGCACTGGGGAACTGAAGCTAGGTTGACAGGCTTTGCAAACACATGGGTTTAACCACTGGGCAACCTTCTCAGCCCTCTGCTTACGGTTTTGAGGGGAAATTTCATCATGGGGGGAAAAGGATGGCAGAGCAGACAGCAGTTTGAAGGGAGCTTTGAACACCTAGTGTGCCGGACTAATAAATCTTGAGATCCATCCTCAGTAGCGTACCTCCATTAGCAATGATCAACCTTCCAAAGCCTCCATCGGCTGGAGACTGCGCATGAGGCTTAATCACAAACATCTGAGGCTGGGCATTTCCCGTTCAAACCACCATACTCTATCCTCTGGATGCCTACACTGCGCCACACAAAGGCCGTGTCATGTCTGAGACAGTTCAGGTGTGTGCTAGGTAGCAGGTGCACCTGGGACTCTGGGAAAGGCAGGCGGGCACAAAGCCACGCAGCCAACAGTGCCTGGATTGGCTTTCAAGAGCAAGAAGGGGTCTTTCAGGCTGTGGAGTCCGGTATCCAAAGGGTTTTTCCCTTATTGTCCGGGGACATTTGACCACCAGGGGGCGGACCTGGGACATAAGCACTGGGTCCTCAACCTTCCTGCTGGCCTGTTGTCATTCCTAAGCCCAGCCTCTGGCTGCCAAGCCAGTACTAAGATCAGATGGGATGGGGTGGGGAGTGGCCTGGGGGCGAGCTGCATGGAAATGATCGTTGGTGATTTTTTTTTTTTCTGTAGTTGTTAACAAAGCTTGCTATGTGTCTGTCCAGCCAGAGATGTGCTCTTTTAGCCTGACTTCCCATGCCTCCATCAGGAGATACTGGCCACAGCCCTATTCTGGGAAGACAGTTTGGTCATTAATATTCTAATGTGTGCCATTTAGCTCAACAATTGCATGTCTGGGGATTTATCCTCAGGAAACCGTTGTCCATGTTCACAAAGGGGCGTGGGCTAAGATGTTCACTGGAGCACTCATTGTAAAGTCCAGTCCTAACAGAAGACAAGGAAACACATTGTGGTTCCTGTACTCCTGGGGCGGGGGGGGGGGGGGGGGGGGGGAGTCCACTGTAATGACGAGGGAACTCCAGACACAGCTGTGCGAAGATCTCTGCCACGTGCTGTGACGGTTCCCACAAAGCCCCGACGGATTCATACAGTGCAGTTTTGTCAGACCCAACACAATGCAGTCACGGCCAAAATGAACGCCTTGTAATTGCCTTTATTTATTTTTTAAAAATATTTTTCTGTTCATTTTTATTTATTTAGTTGACAGTGACAGAGAGAGAAAGAGGCAGACAGAGAGAGAATGGGCGCACCAGGGCCTCCAGCCACTGCAAATGAACTCCAGACGCGTGTGCCCCCTTGTGCATCTGGCTAATGTGGGACCTGGGGAACCGAGCCTCGAACCGGGGTCCTTAGGCTTCACAGGCAAGCGTTTAACTGCTGAGCCATCTCTCCAGCCCAAGTATACCATTTTTTCTGCATCTCCTAACATTTTAGTTTCTCATACCTTATGGATCTATTTATTCATCTTTAATTTGGAGCCAATATTACAAACCTCACAGACTTGTTCTTGCCATTAAATGAAGTAAGAGATTAAGCGAGAGGTGGTCATATGGTATGGGTTCCTTAAATAGGGGCATAGTCCTAGAACTTGGGAGGTTGAGGCCAGAGGGTCACTGGGTGCTTCAGGCAATAATAGTGAGTTCTAGGCCAGCGTGGGCCATACAGTAAAACCCTGTCTCAAAATGAGTAAGTGAATGAATGAATGAATGAATGGATAGAAAAAATAAAGAGGCACAATTATCAATTATTCTTAGGATCTATCCCTTTGTTAACAATGGTACAGACAAGGTCTCCATCCAGGTCTGGCATTCTCTACAAGTGCCATTTAACAAACAGGTCAGGTGGGGGCAAAAGAGGAATAGTTCACTTTATTTCCACCATAGGGAAGTCTTTTTCTGTTTTAATTTTTTTGGTTTATTTTTATTTATTCATTTGAGAGCGACAGTCAGAGAAAGGGGCAGAAAGAGAGAATGGGCGCGCCAGGGCTTCCAGCCACTGCAGACGAATTCCAGATGTGTGTGCCCCCTTGTGCATCTGGCTAACATGGGTTCTGGGGAGTTGAGCCTCAAACCAGAGTACTTAGGCTTCACAGACAAGTGCTTAACTGCTAAGCCATCTCTCCTGCCCCCCTCTTAGATTTTGATTAGCCCTTCCCCCACCTTTCCTTTACTAAATCTCTCCCCCCGACCTCACTTAGGCCTTTCCACCCCTCATTAATCTGTTCTTCTACTTACATACATATAATACCATCCTACTAAGTCCCCCCTTTCTATTTCCTTTATATCCCCATTCTTGTTTTTAATATATTTTATTTTTATTTGAGAGCGACAGACAGAGAGAGAAAAAGAGGCAGATAGAGAGAAAAAAAGAATGGGTGCGCCAGGGCCTCCAGCCACTGCAAACGAACTCCAGATGTGTGCGTCCCCTTGTGCATCTGGCTAACTTGGGTCTCAGGGAATCAAGTCTCGAACCAGGGTCCTTAGGCTTCACAGGCAAGCGTTTAACTGCTGAGCCATCTCTCCAGCCCTATATCCCTTTTCTAGCTTACTGGACTCTGCTACTGAGTTTTATTCTGACTCATATAGAAGTTCAAACATGTGATGTTTGGCTTTCCGGGCCTGGGTTACCTCACTAAGAATAATCCTTTCCAGATCCATCCATCTTCCTGCAAATTTCATAATTTCACTTTTCTTTACCACTGAGTAGAACTCCATTGTGTAAATGTAATGTGCCACATCTTCAATATCCACTCATCAGATGAGAAATATCTAGGCTGGTTCCATTTTCTGTTTATTTGAGAGAGAGAGAGAGAGAGAGAGAGAGAGAGAGAGATATGCAGGTAGAGAGGGAGAATATGGGTGTGCCAGGGCCTCCAACCACTGCAAACAAACTTCAGACACATGTACCACCCTGTGCATCTGGCATACATGGGTACTGGGGAATCCAACCTGGGTCCTTTGGCTTTGCAGGCAAGCACCTTACTTGCTAAGCCATTTCTCTAACCCATATCAGAAATTTGACACTATCTTTAATTGTTCCCTTTTAACAGCCCCCAAATCAGTCCATCCACAAGCCCCCATGGGCTCTATGTTCTGAATACAATCACCTACCACTGTCATTGCGACCAAGACCACATGAATCTAGACCCCATTTCCTTTCACTTGGAGGATTCACAGCCTTCCAGCTGGGCTGCCTGCTTCCTTAGGGCCAGCCAGCCTGCTCTTCACACAGTGGAATGATCTTACCTTCAGTTTTCAGTTACGGAAATGGCAAGGGAGTGTGCAAAGCTCTTGGGGTTGTATCAGGACACGGAGAGATGAACTGAGCTTATTTGACTCTCTACATGGGAACCCTGGGAGGAAGCCTGGAGACACACTGCACCTCAATGCAGGAGCCATGGGCAGCCAACCACTGGGTCATGAAAGATGCATGTATCTGGAAGAAGATGAAGTCGAGGCATCTCTCCACTCTGGTCTAGCACAGCTCTGACTGGCTGCCTTCTGTGGCTACCGGTGCGTGCCTCTCAATGCTCCCTTCATGGCAAACTTGGAGCCCCATCACAGCAGCACTGCCTCTGTGAAGAGGCCGCCCTCAGCTCTCAAGGGACCTTTGCATAGGGCTGTGTCCTGCTGCATATTTGGTCTCTGTTACTGATGTCCTGGTTAAAGTTTCCATGGCATGGCATGGTAGAACAGTTTGGCTTTAAACGTGAACCTCATGTGACCTCTGAGAGCTCAGGAGGTGGGGATCTGAGAGGAAGGCATTAAACTTCAGGAAAACAGAAGGGAACACTTCTTTTAAAAAAAATTTTTTTAGAAAAATTCTTTTTAGAGAGAGTAAAAGAGAGAGAGAGAGAGAGAGAGAGATAGGGAGAGAGGAGAAAATTGGCATGCCAGGTCCTCAGCCACTGAAATCAAACTCCAGATACCTGCACCACCCAGGGGGCATGTGCAACCTTGCACTTGCCTCACTTCTGTGCATCTGGCTAACATGGGATCTGGAGAGTAGAGCATGGGTCCTTAGGCTTTGCAGGCAAGTACCTTAAGCACTAAACAGTCTCTCCAGCCCAGGTTTTCCTCCCTTTTGGTTTTGTTTTTTGAGGAAGGGTTTCACTCTAGCTCAAGCTGACCTGGAATTCACTATGCATTCACCACCACACCCAGCAACAATGTCTTTTTTTTTTTTTTTTTAATTGGGGCTGGAGAGATGACCCAGTGATTAAAGGTGCTTCCTTGCAAAACCTGACAGCCCAGGTTCGATTCTTCAGTGCCCATGTAAAGCCAGATGCACAAAGTGGCACATGCATTTGGAGTTCATTTGCAGTGGCAAGAGACCCTAGTGAACCCATTCTCTTCTTCTCTCTCTGCTTATAAATAAATAAAAATGTATTTTTCTTTTTAAAAATATTTATTTATCTATTTCAGAGAGAGAGAGGAAGAGGCAAAGAGAAAGAAAGAATGGGCATGCCAGGGCCTCCAGCCACTGCAAACAAATTCCAGACGCATGTGCCCCCTTGTGCATCTGGCTTACGTGAGTCCTGGGGAATCAAACCTGGATCCTTAGGCTTTGCAGGTAAATGCCTTAACTGCTAAGCCATTTCTCCAGCCCTATTTTTCTTTTTCTTTTTCTTTTTTTTTTTTTTTTGGTTGTTTGAAATAGAGCCTTGCTCTAGCCCAGGCTAACCTGGAATCCACTCTGCAGTCTCAGGGTGGCCTTGAACTCATGGCAATCCTCCTACCTCTGCAAGTGCTGGGATTAAAGGTGTTGTGCCACCACGCCAAGCTCCAAAAACATTTTTTAAAGAATTTATTATATATATTAGAGAGAGAGAGAATGTGTGAGTGCACCCTCAGGGCCTCTTGCACATATGGGGTTTTGAAGTTACTATCTTTAAAGGGTTGCTCAGGAATTTGATTGCTATCAAAGGGTGGCTTGTACGCCCATGGGATTATAGTTGATAAGGTAAAACCCTAGATGGTAAGAATTGCACAGGAAGTTAAGACATTTTCACTGTAGACATTGCAAACAAAAGTTAATAGTCTTGTTTGTGAAGCTCCTAGAAAATATCTGGGAGAGTTCTGAGTAAGGCCATGAAAAAGGTCATATGCACTTAGGCCTTAAGCCTGGTTTGTTGCCATTTTAACAAACTTATTTGAAAAATATTTTTATAACAGAAAGGATTGTAGGCCAGCAACATTCACAACAAATGTGAACTCTACTGAATTTTTTTTTTTTTTTTTGAAATAAGGTCTCCCTCTAGCACAGGCTGACCTGCAATTCACTGTGCATATGTAGAACTCGCGGTGATTCTCCTACCTGTGCCTCCCAAGTGCTGGGATTAAAGGACATGTGCCACCACACCAGATTCTTTTCTAAAAATATTTAAATATTTATATTTATTTATTTGCAAGGACAGGGAGAGAGAAAGAGAGGAGGAGGAGGAGGAGAGAGAATGGGTGCCCCATAGCCTTTTGCTGCTGCAAATTAACTCCAGATGCATGTGACACTTTGTGCATCTGGCTTCACATAGGTACTGGGAACTGAACCTGGGTTGTTGGGATTTGCAAGCAAGCACCTTTAACCATTGAACATTTCCCTAGTCCACTCTTCAGGACCTTCAACCAAGTGCCTCAAAGTGTTTTAAGAACACAGATAAAAACGTAGCCTTGTTCTTCACCTTCCTGTCTTCCTCAAAGAACCCCCTCCCCTCCAAAAAAAAAAAAAAAACCTAGTTGACCACTTGGGCATGCAACTTTTATTTATTTATTTATTTTTTTTTTTTTTGAGGTAGGGTCTTGCTCTAGCCGAGGCAAGCCTGGATTTCACTATGTAGTCTCGGGCTGGTCTTGAACTCACAGAGATCCTCCAACCTCTACCTCCTGAGTGCTGTTATTAAAGGTGTGCACCATCACACCTGGCTAAAGCATGTAACAATTTCTTGAGCTTCAGTTTATTCTTTTTTTAAAAAAAAGATTTTATTTTTATTTATTTATTAGAGATGGAAAGAGACTGAGAGAGAGAATGAACACGCCAGGGCCTCTAGCCACTGCAAATGAACTCCAGATGCAGGTGACACCATGTGCATCTGGCTTACATGGGACCTGGAGAATCGGCCCTGGGTCCTTAGGCTTCATAGGCATGAGCCTTAACCGCTAAGCCATCTCTCCAGCCTGAACTTCAGTTCATTAATCTGCAAAGTTGAGGGGGAGGGTTAATAATAAGATGTACACAATAAAGATGAGATGAAAACAATAATACTAAAGATATTATCAGCAGGAGCTGGAGAGATGGCTTAGCCAAATGACCCAGGTTTGATTCTCCAGGACCCACATAAGCCAAATATACAAGGTGGTGCATGCACCTGAAATTTGTTTGCAGCGGCTGGAGGCCTTGGCGCACCAATTCTCTCTATATATATCTGCTCTTCACTCTCTCTCTCTCAAATAAACAAACAAAATCATAAAAAATAAAAATAAAAAGATACCATTAACTATCTCATGCAGTGCTCTGTCTCCCTCAGGTTCTCAGCACAGTGCTTGGCATACAGTAGGCATTGTACACACGTTCACAGGAAGAAAGCATGCATGCGTGATTAGAACGGAAACCAGCCTTCTCCTTTCTCAGAGATGCTATTCTGTTTCCCCAGGCAAGGGGAATCCCACAGCTTTCCAGAAATGGCTGCTTAAGCTTCAGAAACTGGTACATTAAATTGAGAGAAAACAAACAAATCAGATTTTTCTTTTTTTTAAATAATCTCCCTGGAAGCTGTTGGTGAATCAGTAACTAGACATCTGGAGTGAGGTCTGAGCCAGAGCTCATTAAAATCACAGTGGAGGGAAAGCCTTCCTCCAAGAATGTTGCTGTTTGCATATTTACATGATGATACCCATGCAGCTGCCCCTGACCTTATCAGGAAACAGAACTCATGCTGGAGTCCAGATGTGCTGGGCTTCTAGCTTGCTTCCTGCTCTGTGGGACTGAGTCCCTGGGAAACAAGGGTAGAGAGGGCCGGGGCTGCTTCTCCGCTTCCTTTGGCTGCTGCCCCAGCAGGTGTGGTCTCCCATGTCTGGTTGTGGTTCTCAGACTTTACCCTGCATCTTAGTGGGCTCCTAATACACAGACAAGGTAGGGATCAGATGGGGCACCATAATTTCATTTCTAGCAAGATCCCACAATATGTTGGAGGTCCCTGGGCTATATTTGAAGACACGTAATTGGCTTAGGGCAGGTCTTCCAAACTCACCGGGTCATTTGCCCCTGAAACATCAGCAGCAGCATCACCTGGAACCTTGTTTTCATTGTGGTAGTCTTGACAGGGGAAAAAGGTTTAGCCGGGCTGGAGAGATGGCTTAATGGTTAAGGTGCTTGCCTGTAAAGGCCAAGGATCCAGGTTCAATTCCCAAGTACCCACGTAAAGCCAGATGCACAAAGTGGTGCATGTATCTGGAGTTTGTTTGCAGAAGCTAGAGGCCCTGGCACACCCATTCTCTCTCTCTTTCTGCTTGCAAATAAAAAAAAAAAAGTTTTAAAAGCTGGGCATGGTAGCACACACCTTTAATCCCAGCACTCAGGAGGCAGAGGTAGGAGGATGGCTGTGAGTTTGAGGACATCCTGAGAGACTACATAGTGAATTCCAGGTCAGCCTAGGCTTGAGCAAGACCCTACCTCGAAAAACAAAACAAAACATTTTTTTTTTCTTTTTACCTACTAGGGAAGCTAGTGGGAAGATGGAACTGATCATGATACAAGGACAATTTGAAGTTTTGGAAGTCCCCATGAGGCAGAATAGCATCAAGATAGGAGCCAGATTTAGATATGGCCAAGTAGTGCATGTATGAATTGCTCAGTGATGGCTGGGGTGTCTTCTGACGTCTGAAACTCATGGGAGGAATTAAGGGGTGTTTTTTTTTTAAATATTTTTTGTTCATTTTTTATTTATTTATTTGAGAATGACAGACAGAGAGAAAGACAGATAGAGGGAGAGAGAGAGAATGGGCGAGCCAGGGCTTCCAGCCACTGCAAACGAACTCCAGATGCGTGCGCCCCCTTGTGCATCTGGCTAACGTGGGACCTGGGGAACCGAGCCTCGAACCACGGTCCTTAGGCTTCACAGGCAAGCGCTTAACCACTAAGCCATCTCTCCAGCCCAAGGGGTGTTTTTATTTAACACTGGGGTCAAGTTCAGGCAGTACAGTTTAAGTCTGATCATGACTAGGACAAATGCAGCTGTGGTAGATTTTTTTCAGTAACCATAGAGGAGACATTTGGACTAAGTTAACATGTTTGCTTACTTAACTTATTGGCCAATTTGAATTAAACCATCCCGGAGTGGGACTTTATTGTATAAACATGCCACACAACATATATTTAAAGGTGCCATACACTACAAATACATGAAATCATAGATATAGAAATCATAGACTAACAGCTGGACCAGCAGACAACATGAAAAATAGCTACATGAAATCAACATTGATGAACATGTTAACAAGAACCTCAAAGAACATATAAAATTGTATAAAATTCGAGAACACTCTTTTTGATTTTGTTTTGTTTTTGAGATGGGGGTCTCACTCTAGCACAGGCTGGCCTTGAACTCCCAGTGATCCTTCTACCTCTGCCTCCCAAGTGTTGAGATTGTGCTACCATACCTGGCAGAGGAGGCAGGAAGAGACAGAAAGAGCACACTTTATAATGGAGACTCACAGTTTCCTCCAAACATAAAAAAGTATGTATTTTCCAAAACTTTCATAAGAAGAAAGTGTAAAGTTTGTAAAAAGAAAAAAAAAAAAAGGTTATCTTCAAAAGCAAAGAGATGTCAGCCTACAGGATGTTAAAAATACTAAATTAACACCAATTTAAGTGGTGTTCTATAGATGGAAGCACAGCTATATAGATCAAAGGGACATAAATGTGGCCAGAGACAAGCTGCTATGAACAGGAATAAAATCTAGCAGAAGGCAAAGGATGCCATTTGATGGTAGGATTGACAAACTGGATGTGAAATTAACTCATTAACAAGCTGAAGGTGAAATCAACTCATTAAAAATCAGAAGGTGAAACTAACTCATTAACACTCCGAATTCCTAGGCTGGGGAGATGATTCCTAGGCTGTGTGGAAAAGCGTTGCCTGACGCTGAGTGCACAAGTTCCGAACCCCACTTGAAAGGCAGAAGCCAAGCTGGCAGGCATGATGGCGCATGGCATTAGTCCCCGCATTTGGGAGGCAGAGGTTAGAGGATTGCTTGAGGCCAGCGCGCAACTACAGAGTACGTCGCAGGTCAGCCTGGGCTGGAGTGAGACACTACCTCGAAGGAAAAAAAAAAAAAAATTAAAACAGGAAGCCAGTAAGGGAGACCAGCATCTGTCATCCCAGTGCACTGACAGCAAGGTGAGAGACACATACTGAGACGGCAGAAATCTCCCGGAAACTCACAGCGAATCGACACGGAAGAAACACTGCCTCTGTCGGTTCGAGGTGAGCCTGGGACTACAGAGTGAGGTTCAAATTAGAACCTGCGCTAGAATGAGATCTGGCTTCAGAAAAAGAAAGGAAGGAAGAAAAGGGAGGCGGGAGGTGGAGACCCCCTTCTGAACGTGGTCCTCTGAGCTGTCTGGGCTCCACGACACGTGCGCCCTCACGTAGGAACATACACGTCTGCACGTGAGCACAAACGCCACAGGGGACTGAATGCCCGTCCTAGAGGAAATCTAACTCATATTGGGATCGGTTACAAAGCAAATGATGGGCACATTATTTATTTATTTCCATAAGGGAAATTAAAAGGATTTTTCTAAATCTGGTTAGAATGATGTCAAATGGCCTTTTATTTATTTATTTATTGACAGCTTCCATACTTGCAGACAATAAACCATGCTAATTCCCTTCCTTCCCCCACTTTTCCCTTCACACATCCACACTCCATCATATCCCCTCCCAATCTTCATCGGTCTCTCGTTTGTTTTGATGTCATCATCTTTTCCTCCTATTATGAGGGTCTCGTGATGGTAGTGCTGGACTGGAGACCTGCTTTATGGGAGGGAATACATGCCTGGTACTGAAGACCTAATCAAACACCTATGGTGGTAGAGATCATGAGCCTTAGGAGTATAATCCCTGCTGCTGTCTGGCAAAATGCATAAAATATGCCCACCAAACTGCCTTGTAAGTACTTTACTTAAGGTTCATACCCATATGTTAATGCTACTCTCACTTTTAGTTAGAGAATTTTCTCTTTTCAGATGGCGGTGAACACTGGGATTTACCCAAAATGCACCATAGTGCTGAGATGTGTCGGAGTAATGTTCAGCACTGAAACATTTTTATCGCACCCTCCAAGGCCTTTCATTTTAAATCATTCAGTGGTTTAAATTCTTCACAAACCAGGGTAGGCTATTTATAAATTAACTTTTTGGATGAATTATCTCGAGTGTAATAGATAAGACACAATAATAAGGTTATAGGTAGGTAGGCAGATATTAGCAGATCACTGAAGGAAGGACACCATCTTCCCTCCTTGGTATGAAAGAGAGGATGGTTGAAGGATCAGAGCTATGGTCTTCTCCCTTAAGAGTTTAGCCAATGGAGCTCGAGAGGTGGCTCAGAGTTTTAGGCACTTGCTTGCAAAGCCTAAAGGCCCAGGTTCAATCCCCCACTATGTAGACATGTTTCTTTGTAGCAGCAGGAGACCCTCCCTTTTTTTTCTCTCTCTCTCTGTCTCTCTTTGTCTTTCTCTCTCTTTTTTCCTTACAAATAAATAAAAAGTTTAAAAAGTAGATGAACAGATGGGGTCAGGGGGAGAGATTGAGTAAAAGGGTGGGGGGAAGGTTAATCAAAATTTAAAATGTTATGAATAAACCATATGGAAAACTACTTTTTTGGATAATGGTACACCCAGGAGACATAGATTTTTACTAGAAAAATTTCAGTGCCAAGGATGGTAGACCTTCCAGTGAGTTGTTGTCTGGGGAGGGCCCTGATTGCCCCAAAACATTACAGGCTATTGCCAAGGTTCTTGGTTTCCCACCAGGAATAGATGGTAAGACCCTATTGCTGAAGACTCCACATGCTTTGGCTACAAGTTCATTGAGAAATCAAGCTGGAACAGAGCTGAAAACCTCTTCCTTGTATACCAGCTGACAGAAAACTGGAAAAAGCTACGCTGCATGCAGCTCTGTGGGAGAGAGAGAAGTCATCAGTGGAGTAAAACAGCCTCAAGTTTGGCCAGTCAGGCCAAATAGCTCAACAGATGCAATAGTGGCATGTCTGTTATGGGGGAAACCAACTGCCCTCTAATTGGACTGGGAACCTGTTCCATAGGAGGGAATGAATACATGCCTGGTACTGAAAACCTGATCATAAGCCTGTGGTGAGGAAGATCATGAGCCATAGAACTGTAATGCTTACTGTTGTCTGGCTAAACGCATATACTGTGTTCACCAAAGTGCGCAGTAAGCACTTTTATTAACATTCATCCCCATATATTAATGCTACTTGGGCTGGAAACATCCCCTGGAAGGCTTGGCCATCATCCCACAGTCTGAGGAACTTGACTGACAGCTGTCATCAGCAGAAGGTCCCTGTGCACATGGCTTCCTTGAACTTGAATCATTTATGTGCTGTTTTCAAGAAGCCATAGGGATTCACTGACTCCACTGACAGGCAAGAAGTGCGATTTCCCATCTGCTCACTCAAAAACTCATTTCTGCCCAAATGAGGGCATTTAATCAGAAGTTGCTTCCCTTGGTCTCTGCAACTCCCAAATCTCAGATCTTCCTTCCTTCAAATAAAAGGGAAGCAAGAGGATTTCTGAGAAGGTAGGAAAATTCTCTTGAGCATGAAACTTCCTCCCCTAAAGGGTTAGAGAGTTGAGTTACTTGTTGAAGAGGAAGCTTTGGGGGGGGGGGATGTGGTAAGAATTTACCCATTAAAAGCAAAGTAGAAACAAGTAAGTTTATTGAGCACACTGTGAGAGTGTAGTGGGCAAGGGTGGTACATGCCCAGAGGAGACAACAGGCTATGGAGTGTAGTCTGGACCTATCTTCTTTTGGTTAGCTAAACCACCACATAATTCCCATCATGCGAATGAGGTCAGTTTTGGTAAAAGTTTGCTTCCAGGTGGAGGAGGCTGGGCTTACGGGGCACCTACTCTGTGGTACCAGGTCCAGTTAATGCTCATTGGCCATATTCAGTTATGTCATCCAGCCACATGTGGTGTGGCTGGACAGGAAGTGCTGTTTCCCAGGAAAACTAATGAAGTGCCTTTGCTGGGGCCTAGGGAGGAAGGCAGACCTTGAGGCATTTATGCTCCAAAGGAATCTTCTAGCTCTGGCCTCAGGCCTGGTGGAGGAGGGCTCCTGGAGCCATCAACCCCCCCCAGATAGCCATATAGTCCTTGCTATCAGGATACCTGCTGTTCATGCAAGCAGTCATGTCTTCCTTCTGAAATCTAAAGAATGAGGAGAACTGGGGAAGAAGATTTGAACTGAAAAAAATCATGTCTTAAATTCCCTGAAGCAAATACAAGAGAGAGTTTTGTGTGGCCAGAAAGGGGAAAGCAGAGAAAATTGCTTTGGTAACAAATCTGGGAGACAGACTGCTTACAGTTTCAGACATTATCCTTGGTGATATGCAGGGGCTCTGTCCAGTGCCTAGCACCAAAAGTATTCCAAAAGTGTTAGCCTAGGGCTGGAGAGATGACTTAGTGGTGAAGGTGCATGCCTATGAAGCCTAAGGACCCAGGTTCAATTCCTCAGGTCCCACATAAGCCAGATGCACATGGTGGTGTATACATCTGGAATTCGTTTGCAGTGGCTAGGGGCCCTGGTGCACCCATTCTCATTCTCTCTCCCTCTCTGTCTCTAATAAATAAAATAAAAATAAATCTTTTTTTTTAAAGTGTTAGCCCAGAGGCGAATTCCCAGGGAACAGATAGCCCCTTCACTCAATAAGGTGGTCTCAGGGTCATTCAGCTCCCTACAAAAGGAAAGATACTTTCCCAGACCCCCCAGTGTAGCCTCTAGAAAGGGAGAAGAGCTGTGTGCATGGGACAGACAGCTACTCGGGTGCATGGTAGAATGGTGTGGGAAGAATACCACGACAGGGAGACCAGAAACAGAAAGGTTCTGTCGGGAATTTCCATGATGCAACCTGGTCCAGAAAACATCTAAAAGGAAACAGCAACTTGAAGCCTATGTATCATAGAACAGCACACTTTAGAAAAGCACTGTGAGGTAAACCTATATGTAAGTGTGTTAAAGAACACTGTAAATCCAGGTGTGGTGGTTCACACGTGTAATCCCAGCATTTGGGAGGCTGGGGCAGGAGGATTGCTACAAGTGTGAGGCCAACCTGGACTACAGAGTGAGTTCCTGCCTCCAAAACCAAAGAACAAAAACCGATCATGGCATGTCTCCCTCTCCATCTAAAACTCTCCAGTGGAAGCCCATTGAATTAATTAGCATTGCTCATCACTGTGAACAAATAGTGACAAAACAAATTAAAGAGACGAGAAGAGGTTTACTTGGGCTCAGTTTCAGAGATGACAGTTCACTGTTGCAATTACCTTCTTGTTGCTGGAACAAAGCACACAACCAAAAGCAGCTGATGGAAGGAAAGGGTTTATTTGGGGTTACAGTCTCCAGGGGAAGCTTCATGATGGCAGGGGGGAAGCATGGCATGAGCAGAAGCTGGACATCACCTCCTTCCCACAGCAGCTGGAAGAAAGCATTGAGAGGATGAAGCAAGGTCTGGCAAGGACGGGTCTCTCTGGCTATTACAGCCCTAAGTACACCTCCAACAACACACCTCCTCCAGCAAGGCTCCACTTCTCAAATTACCACCAGCTGGAGACCAAGCATTCGGAACACACAAGTTTATGGGAGACACCTGATTCAGACCACCACATCCATGTCAGCAGGAAAAGGCGTGGTGGCAGAGGTCACTTGCTCTGTGGTGCTGAGGGCTTGCTCACAAGACCCAGCAAAAGACAGAAAGCTTGTGCTGGAAGCAGGCTGAGCTATTTGACACTTGAAGGCCCACCCCCAGTGACCCTCCTTTGCCAGAAAATCTCCAACCTCAAAGCTTCCATAACATTCCCAAACAGTGTTTCCACCTGGCGACCAAGTGTTCATACACATGAGCCTGTGGTAGAAGTTTCAGATCGTAAGGATAATGTCCAAAACTGTAGGCAGTCTGTCTCCCAGATTTGTTACCAAAGCAATTTTCTCTGCTTTCCCCTTTCTGGCCACACAAAACTCTCTTGTATTTGCTTCAGGGAATTTAAGACATGATGTTTTCAGTTCAAATCTTCTTCCCCAGTTCTCCTCATTCTTTAGATTTCAGAAGGAAGACATGACTGCTTGCATGAACAGCAGGTATCCTGATAGCAAGGGCTATGTGGCTATCTGGGGGGGTTGATGGCTCCAGGAGCCTTTCTCCAACAGGCCTGAGGCCAGAGCTAGAAGATTCCTTTGGAGCATGCATGCCTTAGGGTCTGCCTTCCTCCCTAGACCCCAGCAAAGGCATTTCATTAGTTTTCTTGGGAAGACATACGCTAATGTATATTCACCAACAACAAACCAAAGAAACAATTCCATTAAAGCCCACCTTGGTGACCCAATGAATTTATTGTTTTATTTTGTTTGTTTGTTTGTTTTTGAGGTAGGGTCTCTCTCTAGCCCAGGTTGACCTGGAATTTACTATGTAGTTTCAGGATGGCCTTGAACTCACGGAAAACCTCCTACTTCGGCTTCCTGAGTGCTGGGATATAAGGTGTGCACCACCACGCCTGACTATTGAGCTTTTAAAAAAATATAGTTGCACAGGGGGATTATTTACAGGGACATGAGTGACTCACAAACAGTTTTAGCTCTTGAAGTCCTACTTGATCATGGGCGATGACATCATGAAAACTGCATCATGCAGTCACACCTTAAATTAACCTTCTGGGTTTTTGTTTGCTTGTTTGTTTTTGGTTTTTGATTTTTTTTTTTTTTTTTTGAGGTAGGGTCTCACTCTAGGCCAGGCTGACATGGAATTCATTATGTAGTCTCAGGGTGGTCTTGAACTCTTGGCAGTCCTCCTCCTGAGTGCTGGGATTAAAGATGTGCACCACCACGCCGGGCTTAAGTTCACCTTCTAAACCTTCCATCTCTGATAAGACTGTAGGCACCTCCCACGATCATAAACAGCTGGAGAGGGGGCTGGAATCACAAGTGAGGGTCCTATGACCTTTCCACCTTCCTTTTGCTAGGAAATATTTGTAGCCCCACTATCATGTCCTTGTCTTTTTAAAAAATTTCATTGTCACAACTACAAGCCAAGTGTATCTCTGCTTCATGGTGGTTATGTTAACCTCAGAGGAAAATGCTGTGCTACCCCACTGGGGAGAATACGTTGTTTGCGGTAGAGGCTGTTTGGGGTACTCATAGACCCATGGAGAATGTGTAGATATGTGTGCAAGTGTGCGTGTGTGTAAGAGAGAGAGAGAACGGTGTGTGAAGAGGATGTGTATATGCATTCAAGTGTGTAAGGGTTTCCAGGCTCCTGTCTCCTCCCAATTTAGTCACAGGACTGGTGCTGTGGAGTGAGTGACGATCTTTCCTCCCAGGCCAGGCTGGGATGGTCGGAGCTTGGCCCCAGCTGACTTCTGAGGGTGGAGCACTGGGCCCATCCTTCATTCCTGGCCTCCTTTCCTGACTTTGAACCAATTCTGAGCATAACATTCCAGGCAGCTCTTCAGAAGCCTGATTTTGAATTATGGTTCCAAGAGCAGAGGTGTTTCCTTCTGTAGGTCCCGGCATCCATGTGCTGCTGGGCCCATGGCTGTGGCTGTTCTCCATCCTCATCCCTCTGCAACATGGCCACAAGTTCTGATCTAGGGCATGCCGCAGAGACCTGTCCAGATGGGTCCTCCTTGCAACATTGGGGGTTCTGAGCCCTTCTTGGTAACCTTCCACTGTATTAAGGGCAGACTGACCCCCACTTCAGTGTAGGCTTTGGAGCCCCCAGGGCCTGGTCTATGTTTCAGCCTCTTCCTAGAGTATGATGTAGCGGCAGACTGCCTTCCCCTCTGAGCTCCATTGCTGCAGCAGTGAAATGAAAATTCCCATGGTGTGTCCCTAGCTCACAGCACTGAGGGAGGATCCCTAGCTCATAGCATTGAGGGAGATCCCTAGCTCACAGCACTGGGGGAGATCCCTAGCCCACAGCACTGGGTGGGGATCCCTAGCTCATAGCTTCCCCTTTGAAGAAGACACAGCCTGTCATGGAGGATTTCTGGGTCCCAACACTGAGGTTCTTTGCCATCCTCTTTATATCCCAGAAGTGCCTATACTCCCTTGATTCGGGCTTGGCAGCTAGGGATCAGGTGGTCTAGGCAACATCCCCCTTACTTGGCCTTTCCTTGGACCTCAGATGGGGCAGCACACACCTCTCTCCCCACTCTCTCCAGACAACACTCCTTGGCAGACTCCGCTCCCTTGGAAGGCTGCCCTCCAGATGGCAGTACCTGATCAATGCTCAGTCTGGGAGGGACAGTATGTGTGTGGGGGTGGGGGTGGGGGGGAGGGAAGGCCAAGGATCTGTTTATAATTTCCACTGTGGTGATTTGAATAGGATGTCCCCCATAAACTCTTGCGTTTTAAATGTTTGGTCCCCAGGTGGTGGCAAATTTGGGTGTTAGAGCCTTGCTGGAGGAAGTATGTAGTTGGCACTGGGTTTTTGGGGTATTATAGCCCAGCTTCTGTTTGCTAGAGTTCAGCTCACTCTCCTGCTGCTGTTTTACTGCTGCTGTGGCAGAGGTGATGCCCAGTCTCTGCTCTGCCATCTTTTCCTGCCATCATGGAGCTTCCCCTCAAGACTAAAAGCCAAAATAAACCCTTCCCTCCCAGCAGCTGCTTTTGGTTGGGTGTTTTGTCCCAGCAATGGGAAGGTAACTGCAACACCCACCAAAGGAACTAGACCCTCTTTATCTAGAGTGAGGTTCCCATGGTTCTCATCCACAAGAGGACTCTCTAGAGCATTCTTAGAGAAAAATGGAGCCCCTTGTTGGAAGGGCTGGGGAAGGACACAGCAAGGGCTAATGGAGAAGAGAAGGAAGAGCCAGAGACACATGTTGGCATTTGAAAGGAACACTGAGATTTAATTTTTTAATTTTTTTTTTTTCTTTTTTGAGGTAGGGTCTCACTCTGGCCCAGGCTGACCTGGAATTCACTATGCAGTCTCTGGATGGCCTCGAACTCACAGCCATCCTTCTACCTCTGCCTACTGAGTGCTGGGATTACAGGCTTGTGCCACCACACCCGGCTGAGTTTAAGTTTTCAAGATGGCATCTTGGCGTGGGTACAGCATGAGCAAGGCCATCACAGTGCCCAAGGTGCCCAAGTGCTGACCTAGAGGCCAGATGAGCAGAAGAGGGAACACCACGGGCAGCAGTGGCACCGGGTAGATACCCAAGACTGCGTCCTACCTCTCAAGACACTGACTCCGTGCCCCTCCACCTGACCCTTCTCCCCAGCTTGCCGTTTCTACTCCTCCCAGCACCTCCCACTTCAGGTCACTCGAGGATATGCCTTCTGGCCTCACTTCCTCAGGTCCCTTTGCCTGACACAGCACCACAGCATTGTCCAAAGTGCTTTTTCAGTTGAATGACCCTCTTCCCCATCAACAGGGAAGTTTCACGAGAACACTCCCACATGTGTTATCCAGAGCCTTCAGTGACCCTCAGTAGACATGTGTGGAACGGATAGGTGAATGACACACACACACACACACACACACACACACACACACACATATATATATATATATATATATATATATATATATATATTGGTTTTTCGAGGTAGGGTCTCACTCTAGCCCAGGCTGACCTGGACTTCACTATGTAGTCTCAGGGTGGCCTTTAACGCACAGAGATCTTCCTACCTCTGCCTCCCAAGTGCTGGGATTAAAGGTGTGCACCACCATGCCTGGCTGGGTGAGTGATTGTAATGAATTTATATCATATCTTTCCTTACATGCTATGTTCCCTAGAGGAACTATCCTGCCTTATCCATCACTTTAGTTGCAGTGGTGGGCTGCTGCAAATATGTCACTGTGTGGGCAGGTCCATCTGCTAGAGGGGGGTCATTCTCCTTAGAGTGGGGTGTGGATGGGCAGAACTATCCCCGTTCTGCCTTTGGAGAAGATGTGAATGAAGGCTTAGCTGTAAGAATTCTGAGCAGCTCAGGGAGCATGCTAACAATAAGGTCTCTCAACACCATGTCCAGTTCTCTACGTGGACCATCTCACATCATCCTTACGATGAGCCCCGGGAAGTGGATCCTCTCCCTGGCACACAGGAGAAGGCCTGAGAAATTAAACGACTATCCGAGGCCACACAGGGAGGCAGAATGACACCACCCAGCCTTTCCTCTCACAGAGCTGATGACAGTCTAGACAGCACAGGTTAAAGAAACAGGGTAGTGACTTGAATGTGGGTTGGCCCAGAAGGCAAAGCCTGAAAAACTTGAACTTGCCTTTGTATTAAACAGTGGTAACTGGGAGCCAGAAAACATGTTCCAGTCCTAGGAGAGCACACACACTCTCTCTCTACCTGCCCCTGTGTGTGTGTGTGTGTGTGTGTGTGTGTGTGTGTGTGTGTGTGTGTGAGAGAGAGAGAGAGAGAGAGAGAGAGAGAGAGAGGGGGAGATTAGTGGTTCTTCTTGTCACAAACTTAAGTCTGATAACCTGCCTAGTGGGATGATGTCAGCAACTCCTTCAGAGAGCGGCACCAAGTTGTCCAGTGCCCCACATAAAGACAGGGCATCACACACTTGGAGGGGGGAGACTTCAGAGTAATAAGAGGGGTTATAGTGCTGGGTGATGTGAACACTGAGGGCTTGAGACCCTAGGGCTGGAGGAGGTTTAAATGAAAACGAGTTCAGCAAGAGTTAGCTGTCTGAGCACTCAAGAGTCAGCTGCTGTAATAACCCAAAGACCATCCCTTGGGGCTCCTGGCTACACTGCTACTGGGTGGACCCCAGGGGTCAGAGAGCATGCTGGCCCCGAGCTGCAGAACTCATTCCTGATGTCCTGGTCAGCACACGGTCCCATCGACAAGGCCATGTATTTCTTTGGTTTTATTATTACAAACACACCATGGCTCCATCACACTCAGGAGGTCTGGGCTCTACATTTCTATACACCCTTTCTTTTCTACCGGGACGGTGCCACAGAGAAGCGTCCGAGCCACACATGGATGTAAGACATACTTGACAGAAACAGTTCAACTCATAGCTTATAATGATGCCATTTCTCCAGCCGCACAAGAGCTTACAAAACCATGCCAGGACTTCCCTGAACGCTGGATTGCTTGATTCACGTCTTGTGAGCTCCAAAATGCTGCAGCTCCCTTTTCCTAGGCATTTGGCATGGGCAGGAAATTCCATGTTTTAGATAGATCCTTCCTGAAGGTGAAGGTCAGACAGTGACGTCCAGATCTGTGCATGCAGTGGATTAACAAGCGTCTTTAGGGGGAACAATAGCCTATGAATAACCCATCTTTCTCCTGCATCCCCTCCTCACCCATCCAAGGCTCAGCTCTCATTTATGGTACAGCCCATGGATATTGAAGTGTGATATTTGGTTTCAAAAACATTCAAATGGTCTGTTTGGCAAATCGAGAGAAATTGGCAGGAAGCTGAGACACATCCCTCCTGTGGTCCTTGTTGCTAGTGTTTCATCCTCTCCAGTAACCGCTGATAGACAGGGGCTGAAAAACAGAAGTGTGAAAGTGAATGGTCGTTCCCAGGTCTGGTTCTTTCTCTCTCTCTCTCTGTCCCACTCTCTCTCTGTCTCTCTCTCTCTCTCTCTGTGTAGGCCAGAGGTCAGATGTCTTCCTTAATCACTCTCCACCCTACTTTTAAATATTTTAGTTATCTACTTATGTATTTATTTGTGTTTGTGTGTTTGTGCAAGTGTGTGTGCATGCGTGCACATGCACATGGGCACATCAGGGCCCCTTGTCTCTGTAAATGAACATCAGACGCTTGTACCACATTTTAAGTCTGGCTTGTGTGGATGGCTTGGGAATTGATCCGGGGCTGTCAGGCTTGGCAATTAAGAAAGAGCCTTTTAACCTCCGAGCCAACTTCCCAGCCCCTCCACCTTATTTTTGAGGCAAAGTCTCTCATTAAACTTGGAGCTCAGTGATTTGGCTAGAGTAGCTGGCCGGCAAGTGGCAGGGATCCTCTGGTCTCTGCCTCCCCAGCGCTGGGGTTATAAGTCACGCCCCGCTTTCCCGTAGATGGGTGGCTGGGGACCCAAACTCAGCTAAGCACTGCCACTCTGGCCCCGCCAGAACTCCCCCCGCCCCAAGGCGGTGCTAAGGATTGATTGAACAAAGGTCTCACATCAGGCAAGATTTACCATGGAGCTCTCTCACTTTGATTATTATAATTTTTTGGTTTTCCGAGGCAGGGTCTCGCTCTAGCTCAGGCTGACCTGGAATTCACTATGTAGTCTCAGGGTGGCCTCGAACTCTCAGCGAACATCCTGCCTCTGCCTTCCGAGGGCTGGAATTAAAGGCGTGCGCCGCCACACCCGGCTCTCTTACTTATTTTTGACACAGGATCTCACTGAGGTGCTCAGGTTGGCCTTGAACTCATTCTGTAGCCCAAACATTGAACCTGAAATCCTCTTGCTCGGCTTCCCAAGTATTTGGGACGACAGGCCTGCACCCTCAGGTTCAGAATCTTGAGGAGAGAGGCCACATGACTGCCTCTCGGCCGTGCTCCCCTCACATATAGGGAGTTTTGGTTTGTGGAACTTCACATTTTACCCAATGTCTGGTGTTACGGGATTTTCTACATCCATCAGCTTGGAACCACATCCTCACCACGGGCTCCTGCCAAG
Organism: Jaculus jaculus; assembly: GCF_020740685.1. Lineage (NCBI taxonomy): Eukaryota > Metazoa > Chordata > Mammalia > Rodentia > Dipodidae > Jaculus > Jaculus jaculus. The sequence goes on along the minus strand of NC_059107.1, from coordinate 34,018,986 downwards.
CCCCGTGTCATATTCCCAGGCTCCCAGAGCCAAAACCCACATCACCCTTGACAGACCGTGACCCTTATTATCTTCATCTCGCAGAGATGGGAACAAGGTTTTGCGTCTGACCCCATTCACCCTGCTGATTTGACCCTAAAGGTTTCTTTTGCTGCACGTCACGTGACTGTCTACTCGCACTGCTAGGGGCTGCAAACGCAGACCACACTTACCGAGCCGCACGGACCTCTGGGCAGCCTGAAAGAAAACACAGGTCATCAGGATTTTCTCTTTTCTTCCCCTCCCCTCACACTACCGCCCTTTCTCTCGAGACAGGGTCTTGCTATGTAGACCAGGCGGGCCTTGAACTTGCAGCAGTCCTCTTACCTCTGCTGGTATTACAGGTGTGGGTGCTATAATCCTTCGTTTAAGGACAATCAGGGTTTTCTAGGACATATTGTCCCCGTACCTGCTCATAAAGTGGCTTTGTATATTGCCACCCCTACTCAGAACAAATGGTGAGGTGAGGAGAGGAAGGGGGAAAGTTGGACCCGTGGATCCCAGAGAACTGCTCAGTCGTAGCAGCCCTAGGCTGGACAAGCCTCTTTCAAGTGAGGTCTGAGGTAGATGTTCTTGAGCTCTTTTGAGAGACCTCCAAGCCAGGCTTTTCCATTCAGGGTAGAGCCTAGATCTGGGACAGGGCGTGGTGCTGTCCCAGAGGCAGCCCCAGGAGTTAAAAGTTTAGGGCACCCAGGGGAGCTTCTATTCAAAATAGGAGTTGTTAGAGCTCCAGGCCTCAGGGTTGGGGTGGGGAGAACTACATCCTACAGCCGCTTCTCTGGGGATTGCAAACCCTCTGCAAAGTGCTCCCTGACCCCAGGGCTCCACCTGACTCCAAGGAGCCCATCTTGTGCCTGAGGGGTGGGCTGGGGAGCTGGAAAGGACGCTCAGGCAGAGTGAAAAAGGTTCTGAGGGGTCAGCAGAGCCAGGGCCAGGGAAGCAGGCTCTGCACACAACAGCACTCTCAGTAGCCCCATACGCTGGACCCACGTGCTGCCCCACAGCGCCCAGAAGCCTCAGAGGCCCCACAGGACAGACCACCATAGGGCCAATTCAGAATGGGCTGCTCTCCTTGTCCAGGCGCATTTCAGAGCTGTTCTGTCCAACAATGGCTTCCCAGTGAACTGGGGCTCAGAGAGGCCTCTGCATGGATGTGTGGGCTTTGGACCGCTAAGGACGCAGTAACTGCTTGAATTCTTATCTCTGAACATGAGGATGTCCCAGTGAGAGTGGAGAGAGCACCCAGGCAGGACAGGGTCCAGGAGCCTGTCATGGGCCCAAGCAGACAGAGTTCCCAAGGTTCCCCCTGCTTGGCACCACCTAGCAGTAGGCTCACCCTGGAAAATGCAGATGCCTGTTTGAAGATTTCAAGAGCGGAGTCGGCCAGCTCATCTCCTCGCTCCTGAGGTCGGTTGGCTAGAGAAGAAAGAAAAGTCCACTTTGGTGTGAGAGAGACCCTGGTAGCATGGCATTCCTGGCAGCATGACTGAGGCGTTGTTGGGTTTTCTGGCTCATTAATTTCCTCCTGTAACGTTTCACACTGCGTGGTAGAAGTGAGCCACTGAGAGAGCCCAGGGCCAAAGTGTTTGCACAAGAGAGGAATGACTCAAGCTCAACTGCCCTAAGGGTAAGAGAAAAACCGGGAACATGGCAGCCAGCATCCCCACACAGGGGACAACTGGGCTAGGTCTGTGACACATGCGAGTTGGGTCAGCATGGTTCTAAGACAACATCGGTTTGGCAAGAAACATTTCCTCAAGTTCGGCAGAGTCGTGTTGCCTTTGAAACTTTAAGTTCCCATTCACTAGTTTACCTATTCCTGTGTGTGTGTGTGTGTGTGTGTGTGTGTGTGTGTGTGTGTGTCTGTGTCTGTGTGTGTATGGGCATGTAGGGTCTCTTGCTACTGCAAATGAACACCAGATTCTTGGACCACTTTTTGCATCTAGCTTTATATAGGTGCTGGGGAATCAAACCTATGTTAACAGGTTTTGCAAGCAAGCACCTTGAACTACTGTGCCATCTCTCCAGCCCTTATCTATCTATCTATCTATCTATCTATCTATCTATCTATCTATTTATTTATTTTTGAGTCAGGCTTTGGTGGCCATCCACATAGGCACTGTGTGGCTATCACTGTTCTCCTTTATTCCGGCCTTTGTTCCAGACAGGAACAAAGTTTCTAGCAAGTGCCAACGGCCACATGCAAAGCAGAACCAGCTGTGGAGTCTTGGGGGAGCCTTCAGGGGTCTTGGGGATGTGATAGGTTTGGGTCTTACCCGGAGGCTGCAGAATGCTGGTGATGGCGTAGACCACGCCATTTGTGGCCATGATGTCCGTTTCAGCGACAGGCTCCTTGTTGACACTTACTACATTGTTTTTCTAAGAGAAGAGACAACGGTCGTTAAAAGGGACACACATTTGCTTTGTCCATTCAGCCAGCATTTTCGAGACATGATCACTCCAGGTCCTGCGTGAGGAATGGGGCGTTCCACGGTGTGCAGCTGGCCCCGCCCTCCGCGGGCCTTCACTCCCTGCTGCAGACCAGACACCTTGCAAGTGGCCAGGTGTTGCTCCTCCCAGCAGCATAGCTAAGGTGGGAGGACACGAGTGCCCTACTTAACAGAGGTGGAAACTGAGACATGGGAGAGGCAGCCTTTAACGCTCTAAGCTATGCAGATGGGACAGCGGGGAACAGATGCCCGATGCCAGGCCTTCAGTTCTTCATGAAATTCCCTTTCTACGTCTCCCAGATGCCCAGCTTGACCTTTTCTTTAATTTTTTTGTTTATTTTTGTTTATTTATTTGAGAGCGACAGAGAGAGAAAGAGGGGGGAGAGAGACAGAGAGAGAGAGAGAGAGAATGGGCGCACCAGGGCCTCCAGCCACTGCAAACAAACTCCAGTCGCGTGAGCCCCCTTGTGTAACTGGCTAACGTGGGTCCTGGGGAATCGAGCCTCGAACCGGGACCCTTAGGCTTCACAAGCAAGTGCTTAACCATTTCTCCAGCTCCCTTGACCTTTTCTAAAGGGAGGCCTGCCCAGAGTAATTCTATCCCCTATCTCCCTGAACTCCAACACCTGAAAGTACAAGATATTTGGGTGACCCAAATTAAACAGATCTCTCCCATCCTATCTCTCCTCATGTATTCCCCTGCTCCCCAGGGAAGCAGCACACAAGGGTTACTCAGGAAAGGGGAGCAGGAACCATAGCCAGTCACACAGAAAAGAGTCCATTCACGTGGCAGCTAGGGATTGGCTGCAGAGTGGCACAGTCAATGTGCAGAGCAAGGGTAGCTCTCAGGGCAGGCGTCAGAACTGAAAGGGCGTCTTAAGATCCAGGGCCATGGGCTGGAGAGATGGCTTAGCGGTTAAGCACTTGCTTGTGAAGCCTAAGGACCCCACTTCGAGGCTTGTATCCCCAGGACCACATTAGCCAGATGCACAAGGGGTTGCATGTGTCTGGAGTTCGTTTGCAGTGGCTGGAGGCCCTGGTGCGCCCCTTCTCTCTATCTGCCTCTTTCTCTCTCCCTCTCTCTGTCACTCTTAAATAAATAAATAAAAATGGGGCTGGAGAGATGGCTTAGCGGTTAAGCACTTGCCTGTGAAGCCTAAGAACCCCGGTTCGAGGCTCGGTTCCCCAGGTCCCACGTTAGCCAGATGCACAAGGGGGCGCACGCGTCTGGAGTTCGTTTGCAGAGTCTGGAAGCCCTGGCGCGCCCATTCTCTCTCTCTCCCTCTATCTGTCTTTCTCTCTGTGTCTGTCGCTCTCAAATAAAAATAAATAAATAAATAAATAAATAAAAAATGAACAAAATAATAAATAATAAAAAAAAAAGATCCAGGGCCATGGCGCGACTCACTGTGTCCCTGGGTTTGAAGGACTAGAGCAGTGAGAGGAAAGGGGATGAAGCTCTCAGGGCATCTATGTAATTGCCTACCATCCTCTGGAGGGCGTCTCCACATTCCAAATCAGATACTTGATGCCCCTGAAAATCTGGAGTTTGGTACTTGTATCTAACTACATTCTCACTTGATTTCCCTGAAGAAGTTCCACTCTTCGGCTCTTTTTCTCTGGGCAAATTGTACTCAGAAATTTTAGTATGCAACTTCAAGATCCTACGTAGGGGGAGATGTGCCCTGGAGACTTCGTGCCATTTGCTGGCATACTCACCGAGCTGACTTCCAGCTTGTCTCCTTGGAGGGACTTCAACCGTACCAGGGCCCCAATGCCTCCACTAACCAGGATTTCATCACCAATGTGGTATTTCAGTATGTTGTTAAGTTCCTCGGCATTTCCTGCAAGGTTGTGGGACAGGGAGGCGACGTTCATCAAAAGGCTGGCGACAGACAGGTGAGGTTAAGGGACCAGAGGGGATGCACGTGGTTACTTCTGAGCTAGAGGGTACTTCCCTGCAGAGGCAGAATCTCTCACTGAGCACCCGCTGTGGTTCTCAGTTCCCAGATCCGCCAGAGCCCGAGCGCCCACACGCCATCACAAATGGGTCCTGCAGTTAAGCGGACGGCTGGGGTCAGCAGGGCATCTCGGGAGCTGAGGAGTTAACCCATACTCCTCTCTGAATGACTCATGTTTCCATCAGCTAAATATTTGCCTGGAAAGCCAGGGACCTTTCCAGTCATTGGCATCTGGGACACTTCATCATCTGCGTGGCTCCCGCCCGTCAGAACCCAGTAGTGATGTATTTATACATTCTGCCCTGAAGTGCATCTTGTGTTGGGAGACGGCTGTTCCCCAGTGAGAGAACTGGAAGCAAGTGAACAGCTGCACTCTGGAGCCGATGTGGTTAGGGCCGAGGGGGGGATTCCCTCCTCAGCGTCCTTCCTCTGCCAATCAAGACATTCCTTTCAGCCCACATCAGCTTCTTTGCCTAACAGGGCAGACATCCAAATTGCTCACAAAGGTGCATATATGTCTTGCAAAAGTTAAAAGAGAGGCAGCGCCTAAATCTGCCAGCTGCCCTCCGGTCTCCAATCATCCCATGGCCAGCCAGTGGCTCATGCCCACCGCCCCCCCGGGGGGTCACTTACGGACAGCTATTCCCAGCATTGTGATAGTGAGAATGGGGAAGTCTAAGCATTTTGGAGAGTTTTCCACAAATCCACAGAGTGTCAGGGGATAGAGCCATTTGTACCAAACATACCTGGAACAGGCAAGAGTTCCCTTCCCATAAAAACACTGCCTGAATGGTGACTATTGGTGTGGGGGGGACTCAAAACTCATCAAAATGCACAGAAGAAGGGACAATTCTATGCTCGTCACCGAGAAACATCTCTGCCACTCTCCAAGACTCATGGACCATTGAAGAAGAGACGGTGGAAAGAATGGAAGAGCCAAAGGAAGGGGAGGAGTGCTTTATAATGCTATTTTCCAGACACAAGTTGGCTGTTGCCTTCATGGCTGATGCTTCTGACCCTTAATATGTAGCTTAGTATGAGGACAAAAGAAAAATAGTGACATCAAAATAGAAGAGGGACCAGTTAAAAGAAGAAGGGGTTCAGTGGAAGGAAGGTATAGACTGGGGACCAAATGTGTGGTGGGAAGGGCTTATGATCAGGGTATATTGTGTATATGTATGGAAGCTGTTAATGACATGTTTTACAGGGCTGGAGAGATGGCTTAGTTAAGGCACTTGGCTGCAAAGCCTAACCATCCAGTACCCATGTAAAGTCAGATGCACAAAGTGGTGCATGCATCTGGAGTTTGTTTGCACTGGCTGGAGTTCCCTGGAGTACACATTCTCTCTCTTTCTGTCTGTTTCTCTTTTCTCTGTTTCTCTCTCCTAGAAAAACAAAATGCGTGGAGGTGCAGAGCCAAGCCAGCCCAGGAGGTGAAAACACCTTTCCAGGTCTCTAACAGCAGGGCCGCTTGCTTTTCCCCAGGTGCCACCCTGCCCACAGGCCTGGAGGGGTAGGTGTTTGGGTAGCCATCCTCTCACCCCTCTTCCATCCCCACACAATTAAAAATGAGGGGATCTGAGCAGGCTCAGGCCACCTGGGGAATATTCCATTCTTGCAAGGCTGAGAGAGGATGGAAAGTTTATGTTCCGCGCGAACTTCTCCCCTTTTCTCAGGAACCTACGTCAGCATCCAGACCCAGACGTTCACTTAGCAATAAAGAAAATTAAACAGGACACAAATTTAGCTCATCACTGACTGCAACCTGAACCTTCCATTCTCCTGCAGGAAAGGAGGCGTAAACAACTTGTGTCCAGAGGCTGCCTAGGCTCCACCTTGCCCCTCTCCTCCTCTGATTCACCTTGCTGGGACACAGGGTGTGCGTCAGAGCCTAACCCCACCCCGCTTTCATCACAGCTATTATTCACGCAAATGTGAACCCTGGACTGTGTGCACTGTCCTCGTCAACCCACAACACTGTGAGCCATTGTTTTTCTGACAGGCAAACTGAGGCTCAGCAACTTGCCAGAGGTTACTCATCCAGTAAATGTCAGAGCCAGGATATAAAGTAATCCAGAAGTCCACATTCTTAGATGCCTCAGGGCTGGGACTAACTTTCTAGGGAAGGCTTTTTTTAATCTCTGGGACTTTGTCTGTTTGCTTTGGGTTTTCAAGGTAGGGTCTCACTGTAGCTCAGGCTGACCTAGAACTCACTATGTAGTCTCAGTCTGGCCTCAAACTCACAGCGATCCTCTGACCTCTACCTCTTGTGGGCTGGGACTAGAGGTGTGTGCCAGCTTGCCCAGCTTTCTGAGAACATCTAATGTGGGTCTGTGGCATCACTATCAGTGTCCTCACAGGTCGCCAGTGGGCTGGAGGACGTCCACTCGAATTCCTTTCTAGCTCTCTGCTGGATTTTGTATCCCAAGCAGCTGACCTCTACCAATGGCATCACTGGTCTCCTGCATCCTCCTAGAGTCAGTTAACAGGAGGCCCAGCAGACAACTGAGCTGAGGTAGTAGGGGGCTGGTGGGGACACTGAAGAGCCTCTCTGTCACGGTCCTGACATGACTGCAAATGGCTCTGTCTGTTTATGTGCCTTTTGTCCAAGCTCCCCCTGGTCTCTGCCCTTGCTTCTGTATCTTAACTTCCCACTGTCGTCATCCCTCAGGCCGTCCCTTAGTCCTGCCCATAGTTCCACAAAATGGTCTCATTAATGAAATCCCTTTGAGCCAAGCCATTGTGGAATGTGCCATATATTTCCTACCAATGCCCTGACGGATATTTCAGAGAAGTGGCGGTGTGAACTTAAACTGGTCTTTACCCAGGAGTCGGTTAAGTTCTTCCGGCGGCAGGGCTTGGAAGGCTTCGTTTGTGGGAGCAAAGACAGTGTAGACCCCTTCCCGGTTGAGGGTCTCCATCAGCCCCGCAGACTGGATGGCAGCCACCAGCATGCTGTGGATTGACACAGAGAAAACGTCACTCAGCTGTGTGTATGTAGAGGTGGATCATCACTGGAGGGGGGGGGAGGGACAGCACCCACCTTGCTGGTTTCCATGCCTGACCTATGTATGCCGGGGCATAGAGGCCGGGGGGTGGGGGACTATTACAGTTCACACCTTCTCTCTTCACCGGTATGAAAGCCACACTCAGAAAAATGGCCAGCAGCCAAAGGCCAGAGGGGAAAGAGGAAGAAGCAAGGCAAGAACTTCCACGGCTAACCCAGAGGCTGGCTGAGCCGCTGCGCCCTCAGTGGGTGCTTCTGGGGAGGACAGAGGAGCCTTAACTTCCCAGGCGCTTAGGCCTGTGGCTTAAGTCAGTGACAGGAAATACTGAGTGTGACAACACCCACTGGTGAATTAGTAAATCAGAGACAAAGAGAACACAGCCAGGAAGCAAAGTGACACAGGGCTTCAGTCACTCGTAAGTGGATGTTGCACAGAGAGACTGGCATGGCCAGAGCCACATGCACTCTGTTTACACCCTTGGTGTTAAAAACTCTTTCCATGCGTATGAGAGTCGTACTCTCTGCAGGAGCCCTGCTGCTCAGCTTCAGGTTTTAAGGGGACCCTCATCCTTTCCACACCACAAGCCTAAATGGTCACACCAGTGTTTCACCAGTATCAGGTAACCCTCTGAGCAAAAAGCAGAGGCCCACTTAGACTCCCTCGCCACCACCACCAAAAACAAACAAACAAACAAACCCACAAGCAATTGCCAAGGCTTTTGCTTGCCCACCAAAACTAGATGGTAAGATCCTATTGCTGAAGACACCATGTGCTAGGACGGTAGGAAATCAACCTGAAACTGAGCTGGAAGTCTCCTCTTCCATGCTGCTGAGCTGTTATAGTGCTAAAAAGTGTTATTTAGGTTTCTAAGGGGGGAAAAGAAAAACTCATCAAAAGCTTAACAAGCAGTGGACCCTGTGCAGAACACAACCAGCGAGCTTGGCAAGATGTGACCACTGGTACAATAGTGGCATGACTGTTACAGAGGTAACCAACTGCTCTCTGGATTTGAGGCCCGTGCCACAGGAGGGAATTCATGCCTGGTACTGAAAGCCTAGTCAAAAGCCTATTGCTGAGGAGGTCATGAGCCTTAGTGGGGGAAGCTACTGCTATTCTTCGGCTAAATGGATATGTTGTTCCCATCAAATTGCCCTCTAAAAATACATGTTTATGCCCAGAGATTAGTGCTTATCCCACTCTTGGTCAGAGAAGCTTCTTTTGCAGATGGAGGTGACTACTGGGAAAATTCAAAACTCGTCAAAGTGCTGAGAAGAAGTGACAGTTTGAGTGCTCAGTACTAAATGAGACATTTCTGTCACACCCACCAAAACATTGCAGAAGAGGTTGGCAGAAAGAATGTAAAAGCCAAATGACGAGGATGAGTGCTTTGGAACACTGTCTTCCAAAGATGAAGTGGCCATTGCATTCTTGATCTAACAGTGGCTGAGGTCACCTGCACCATGTGAGGTTCATCGACATGTCATCATGGTTGATGGAGGAGGGCAAAAAGTAAATGACATCAAAATATAAGTGAAGCTAGTGGGAAAAAAGAAGGGGTTCAGTGGAAGGAGGTATGGGAGGACAAAAGAAGGTGACTGGAGGAAATTATGATCAAAATACATCATGCACATGAATGAAAATGATCAATAAAAATGTTGAAACAAACAAACATCCAACATGAGCACTTGGCAGAAGCCCCACCCTGGGATGAGACTAGTTACCTAAAACGATTATCTCCCTTCAAGACATCCATAACCGTCCCCATTGGTGGGGTCAACATTCGGTCCATGGTGAACAGGGTCCCATACCGGCCCCGCTTGTCATGGGCAGCAATGCAGCTGTTTTCAATGCACAGGCTCTACATAGAAGATGGGCAGAGAAAGGGAGGGACAGGGACAGTTATCCTCCCAGGCAAGGGTCTCCAGACTTCCTCAAAGTGTGTCTTGATGGCATCAACCACTGTGGCCAGTGGATAGATACTGAGGTGGGTCATAAAGACTGGGACAAAATGATGTTTTCTTCAGGAAAGGAAACAATAAACCATGGTCTTTCTCATGGGAAGGATGGCCACTGGGGTCCCACTGAAGTCACACAGAAGCTCTGTGAAAACACTATCAGTTTTGGCTGCCCAGTAAGCACTTCTCTTAATGCTCATACTCATATATTAATACCACTCTTACTTTTGGTAGAGAACCTTCTCTTTTCAGATGGTAGTGACCTTGGGATGACTCAGGAGGCACCATGGTGCTGGGAAGAAGTGTCAGAGGAGTGTTCAGCACTGAAATATCTCTATCTCACCTTCCATGGCTCAGGGTCTATTGCTGATGAGGTGGCAGAAAGAATGTAAGAGCCAAAGGAAGGGTAGGACTCCTTACAACATGCTCCTCCAGACACAAAATGGCCTGGACATCCATGACCTCACAGTGTCTGACACTACCTATACAAGACCATCATGATAGGAGAAAAAGATAATGACATTGAAATAAAAGAGACTGATTGAGAGGGGAGGGGATATGATAGAGAGTGGAGTTTCAAAGGGGAAGGTGGGGGAGAAGGAGGGCATTACCATGGGATATTGTTTACAATTATGGAAGTTGTTAATAAAAAATTGATTAAGAAAAATTTTTTAAAAATATCAGTTTTAGGCTGGAGGGATGGCTTCATGGTTAAGGCATTTGCTTGAAAAGCCAAAGGACCCAGGTTCAATTCCCCAGGACCCACATTAGCCAGATGCACAAGGTGGCACATGCATTTGGAGTTTGTTTGTAGTGGCTGGAGGCCCCGGCATGCCCGTTCTTTCTCTCCCTCTGACAAAAAAATAAATAAAAATAAAATATTAAAAAAAGAATATCAGTTTCATAAGCGGTCCATTGATAAAGATCAAATAGACTGAGACAATTAACTGAGTGATTTAGCCAATGACAACCATCTTTGGTCAAATGGTGTCGATTGGTTCTGGGCCAGGAGCAATGCAGATTTGTGCTTCCTATTAGATAGCATGGGGTAGCTTGGGATTTAAAGACAGAGAAGGGGCAGGAGGTGAGTGAAGGAAAAAGAAGCTTTTCAACAAAGGAAGGCCGAGCTTCCGCTCAAGGAGGCTTCTCTTCATGTGAGCTTGGCAAAGTCCGAAACCTTCATCCTCCAGTCCCAGGTGGCCCGATTCTCAACATTTTAGCCTAACAAGGGTGAGCCTTATTCTCCAAGTCTTGCACAAAAGGAGGTTCCAATCCTTCTACAGGATCTCATGCATACTTTCCAGAGATCACTTTCTCCTCAGTAGAAACCAGTTTTTATATAAGTTCTTGCTTATTGAGGTCTTAAACAAAAATTTTTGTCTTGGACACAGGGTCCCATGTAGCCCCAGGCTGGCCTGCAACTTCCCATGTAGCTGAAGATGACCTTGAACTTTTTTTTTTTTTTTTTTTTTTTTTTGAGGTAGAGTCTCACTCTAGCCCAGGCTCTCCTGGAATTCACTATGTGTCTCAGGGTGGCCTCGAACTCATGGTGATCCTCCTACCACTACTTCCCAAGTACTGGGATTAAAGGCGTGCGCCACCACGCCCGGCTCGACCTTGTACTCTTGATTCTCCTGTCTCTCCCTCCCAAGTGCAAGGATTACAAGAGTGTGCCACCACATCCACTTTTATGTGCTTCTGGGGATTGAACTCAGGGCTTCCTTCATGCTAGGCAGGCTCTCTACCCACTGAGCCCTAGCCCGGCCTTTTCTGTTTTTACACTAACAAACTTCCATTTCTTAGAGTTCAGCCAAGGAAGTATGAGTCAGGACCCAGAACTTACATTCCGGTAAACAAAAACTCTCAGCTTCTTGCCACCCAGTGTGTCCAGAGTCTGCCCATGGTATAGGTACTTAGAGGCCAGCTGGTCTTTGACGATGTGGTTCAGGAGCAAGTTCTTCATTTGGGCATCGATGTGAGGGACTCCATCTGTAAGAGAAGAGGCAGACAGGTCCAGAGAAATAGGCTCCTGTGATGAAGTGGGTGAAAACCTATATGGGGTATGGAATGAAAAGGTGCAGCTAAGTGAAGGTGTTTAGAAGCAGACACACCACAGGGGTCCTCTTTTCTGAATTCCTCATGGTGGCAGCTCAGCTCACCCCTCACCCTGGTCTCTTGCCTAGACACTGGCACTGACGCTGCAAGTGAAAAGGCCAGGGATGCGCCACTCTCTTGGCCGAGGCAAAGCATTGTGTTCTGAGGAAGACATCCCCCAATGGATTCTTGGCTCTGTTAAACAACCAAAAGCTACCCTGAAGTTTCTGATGGAGTCACATCTTCTCTGGGCTGAGGTAGATGAAAGGTCTATTGTCCCACTGCTGCTGTAAATCGGTACAGCGCCATGAAGGTTAAGGGTAGGGTAAGGGGACAGAACCTAAGAATGCTTTCCCCCCATTACCTTTGAATACAGAATTTAGGGGAGCCAGGAAGGTCAACTTCTCCTTTCCAGAGAGATGTGTGCTGAGGCCGGCTTGTTTGAGGAGTTCTACGGCTGTGGAGACGTCGGACTCTGTGGCTAACTCCAGCAGCATCTTAGCTAAAGGAAGGAGAGACGGGGCTCGAAAGCTCACAGGGCCATTGGCATGTGCCATTGTTCACTCCAGAGAGGGTCACACAGCAGCATGGACTCACGTGTTATGAGTCACCAGCCCCCTAAACACAGGGAGGCGCGGTAAGTTGATGTCAGTTGATTAAGGGTGGAGCTGTCCCGGGCCTCAGGGTAACTTGATCATGGCTGAGAGGAGAGGAGGTCAAGTGGCCTATAGTGGCTTCAGATAGCCATTCCCATAGAGAGTGCTGTCCCCCAGGAGATTCCTAGTCTAATGGGATGATGTGAACTCAAACCCAAGTCCATTCAGTCATTGTCCCTGGAATGGCTTTGTCTCTATTGGGAGAGCAAATTCTGAGGTGAGCAAATGGTCCTTTGTTCCCGATCACAGCAGGCAGATGGGGGAGGGGTTCTAAGACAACGGCTATCCCTCTCTGGGTACCTTGAGCCATTCCTCATTGCTGCAAGACAATGTCTGGACCTCTATGCCTGAAGCTCTAGAGTCTTTACAACTTGCCACAGCCCCAGGGTTTTCAGATGATGCGAAGCTGGTCTATGGCCATACCACCCTGAGCCTACTCATCTGATCTCAGAAGTTTAGCAGGGTCAGGCCTGGTTAGTATGAGATTAGAAGATGCAGAGCTGTGCACTGTACCTAGGCAGAAAAATGTCCCAAATTATTGCTGAATCTCCCTATTCCTGCCACCAGGAACTGCAGAAGACAGGGGAGGCTGGGCAGGACATAGGCCCATAAGACCTAGCTTACCTGAATCTGGGATGAGGAGTTCATCAATGAAATGGATCACACCGTTGGTGGCCAGGATGTCTTTGTTGGAGATGACAGCCTTCCCATTGATGGTGAGCATGTCTCCGCTGCAGCCCACCTCCAGTGTGGTGCCCTGCAGGGTCTCCATGGACATCCCTGCCACAATGGCCTCGGCGCACATGGCCGACTTCAGAATGTGGTTGTTGAGCAAGTCTGGGGACAGAGACAAAGAGGCACAGGTCTAGAACCTCCTCTGGCCTGACGTCAGGGCCAGCTCCCAGCCTGCCCATGGCTTAGGACTCTGCTTTCTCAGATGAGAACAGGTAGGGCACAGGACCCGGATCCTTCTCTCCCGTCTGCCGTTATCTAAATCCAGTGTGCTCAGACTGGCTGAAGTGGATTCCCTAGCCACTGGGCAGCTGTGGGATTCTGGACCAGTCATTTAGCCTCCTTGAGTTTCCATCTATCTCATGAGCCAAGTGGAGATGAGGCTGTTGTTTGTCTCCTAGATATGAAGTGCATATGTCTGACCACAGAGCAACAACCATGGACTTGTGGGCATTGGGCTCCACAGTGAATTCATACACTTAGACTGGGAGTCAGGGAGAAAGGAAGACCTCAAGCGAGCCCCCATGGCCCTTCTCTTTTTCTTGGCTTTTCAAGGCAGGGTCTCACTCTAGCCCAGAATGACCTATAATTCACTCTGTAGTCTCAGGGTGGCCTTGAATGCTCAGCGATCCTCCTACCTCTGCCTCCTAAGTGCTGGCATTAAAGGCATGTGCCACCACACCCGGATATTTTCCTTGTTTTTTTTTTTTTCTAAGTATTTTATTATTTATTTAAGAGAGAGAGAGGCAGAGAAAGAGATAGCTAAAGAGACAATGGGGGCGCCAGGGCCTCCAGGAACTGCAGACGAACTCCAGACGCATGTACCACCTTGGGCACCTGGCTTATGTGGGTTCCGGGAAATCGCACCTGGGTCCTTTGTCTTTGCAGACAAGCATCTTAACCACTAAGCCATCTCTCCAGCCCCACCATGGCCTTTTCCCTCTACTAGACTTTAGAAAGTGTAAAATCTGGTAGGGAAAGGTAAAACTGCAGCGAAGGTGGGCAGTTACGGGCATATTCCATTCATCTGGGTTCTGTTCACCTTACCCAGGCTCTACCAGCTGCTAGGCTCTGTCTTACAGGACGGGGCCATAGGACATGGCCTTGGCCATACATTTTTCACTCACTTGTCCCGGTGCTGCTTTAGGGGTGGGGCAGAGGCTGGGCGGGGGTTGGGACTGGTGGAGGCTCCCACATGGGCTCATCCCGCCTGACCTCTGTATGGAAGAAGCTAAAGGGATAGGTGGAGGATGACGTGTCCCACTCCAACCCCAGGCTTACGGCTTCCTGTCTCTAGTGTCCTCTCAATCCTTGGTCTTGCAGCCTCACCACAGAGGGGGCAGGGGGATGGTTGCTTTGTCCCTGAGTGTGGGAACCAAAACTTCTCTGTCATGATCAGGAGGAAGCTCTGAGGCTGACAGTGACAGCAGGCTTGGAAACTGGTTTTGGAAGCCAGTGCTGACCTGACTCATCAGGTGGGGAAAAAAAGGACAACCACACGGGATGGGAGCCAGGTGTGGAGGTGTGTGCTTACAATGAGTGTCTCACGTTTAAGAGCAACCTGCGCTGCACAGCGAGACCCTGTCTCAAATATATATATATATATATATATATATATATATATATATATAGAGAGAGAGAGAGAGAGAGAGAGAGAGAGAGGAAATGCAACTTTTTTTTTGTTTTGTTTTTTCAAGGTAAGGTTTCACTCTAGCTCAGGCTGACCTGGAATTCACTATGTAGTCTCAGGGTGGCCTTGAACTTGTGGTGATCCTCCTACCTCTGCCTCCCAAGTGCTGTGCTTAAAGGCATGTGTAAGCCTGCCTGACTAAAATAAATATCATTTAAAAAAATATATTTATTTATTTGTTTATTTGTTAGAGACAGGGAGAGAGGGAGGTGGTAGAATGTATGCGCCAGGGCCTCCAGCCACTGAAAACGAATTCCAGACGCATGCGCCACCTTGTGCATCTGGTTTACGTGGGACCTGGAGAATCGAACCTGGGTCCTTAGGTTTCGCAGGCATGTGCCTTAACCACTAAGCAATCTCTGCAGCCCATCTTTTTTTAAAAGAACCTATGGAAATGAGGCCTTGAGGGAACACTGCTTCTTGGAGAAGCGAACTGAAGCCCTGGGTTTGGTCAGGTGTGACCTGCCGCAGGGCGAGCTCACTCAGAGGGTGAGCAGGGCCAGGCACCAGATAGGACATTGCCATCCCAGGGCTCCTCCCTGCCTACCTGCCAATCTGGTAGTAAAAACTGGCCCATGAGGGCTGGAGAGATGGCTTAGTGGTTAAGCGCTTGCCTGTGAAGCCTAAGGACCCTGGTTCGAGGCTCGATTCCCCAGGACCCACGTTAGCCAGATGCACAAGGGGGCGCATGCATCTGGAGTTCATTTGTAGTGGCTGGAGGCCCTGGCGCGCCCATTCTCTCTCTCTCTCTCTATCTGCCTCTTTCTCTCTCTCTGTCACTCTACAATAAATAAATCAAAATGAACAAAATATTAAAAAAAAAATAACTGGCCCATGACCTTCCTTCAAGTCCTAGCTACGGTGCCAGAGGGCATGCCCCGGGCGCAGAGCAAAGCAGCTCACTGAGCAAGCGCGTGTGTGTGCACTGGTGTGTGTGCACTGGTGTGTGCATGAGCACCCATGTGATGTATGTATGTGTGAACGCAGACGCATGTGCTTCATGCACACACGCACGGAGGCCAGAGGAGGACACTGTGTGACCTCTATCACTCGTCTGTCTTATTTCATTGAGACAAGGTCTCTTATTGAAACTGGAAATTTCCTTATTGTGACCTGGCTGGGAGGGCTGACTAGCGGAACCCAGCGACCCCCCCCGTCTCCACCTCCTCCCGACCCTGGGGTCATAAGCATGTGTGGTCATGCCTGGCTTTTTTTAAATTTTTATGTGGGTGGTGGTAGGGATTGACCTGAGATTGTCATGCTTGTATGACAAACACTCTTGCCCAGTGAGCCATCTCCTAAGCCCCCCAACAGATACAGGTGCTATAATTTAGACCCCGAATATCCTCCTTAGGCCTGGACCCCAATCCCCAGCATGATGTTACTGGGTGGCAGTGAAAGCTAAAAGGGAGGCCCTTAGGTCACTAAGGGCATGGCTTCTCTCTCTCCCTCCCTCTCTGTGAGTAGTCATAAGCCCAAAAGCCATGGGGGTCACTGACTATGAAGTAGAGCATCTAAAACTGTGAGCCGCTCTGAAGCTTTTCTCTTTATCAGTTCATTACTTCAAGGATGCGGACTAACTGTAAAGGGGAAGCAAAATACGCTAAGATGAAATGAAGTCTCTTCTCTTCCAGAAAGCCTTGCAGACCGGCCGCTGCGTGGGCCCCGTGGCTGCCCTCCCTCAGTATTTCAGTCACTATGCGGACTAGATCATATCACACACAAAGAAAGTTCTTCGGAAGCCTGCCGCCCATTCGGCTTTGTTTCCTCAAAAAGCACAGCCTGGACGTGGTCATCTTGTGGACCCGGTTCCCAGCACCACATGTGCTTTGTGAAATGAACCCTTACCCACACCTTCATGGCCAGAAGGAGGACATTTTAAATTTATAGGGTATCTGTAATGCATCAGACCTCATTTAAACTACACTGTCAAGGTGGGTTTAACTACATTCAAAAGAAATGAAGTCATGTCTGGATTATATTTGGGAGGAATGGGGTGGCTGGGATACACAGGGCCTTGGGGCCTACTTTCCTTTCAGGGGTCTTACAGTGAATTTAGAAGTTTGGTCTTTGAGAGGTCCTAGAGTTGAGAGGGGCCGGGTGGGGGAAGGGCGAGCCCCTTCTAACCTACACTCCAAAGCTGACTCCTTCCCTCCCCTCTGGTACCTGCTGTGGCCGCTGGAAGAATGGAACCAACAACATGAGCCTGGCTAAGCGCTGCGGGGCATTAAGTGTACTTCGGCGTTCTACCCATTGAGGCACTGGAAGACTTATGGGTCAGCATAATGATTCCATTTGAAGGATGCCCCAACCAGCCACCTACACTTCAGGCTGCTTGAGCATCAGACATCCACCTGATCGATGGCTTTGGTCACTTCTGGCTTTGATCTCCCCACATCCGGCCAGGGGTCAGCTGTGAGCCTTCAGCGCCACCTCCCTCCTGTGTGGGATTCTGGGCTCACCAGAGAATCAGGGTTGGGCTCGTCTTAAAGATACGATCATGGGGAGCGACACAAGCCAGCGGTGTGGTGGTCGTCCCGTTAGTCACCTCATGACACGACTACACGTCCATCCTTCCACGGAGTAAGCCCAGGGCTCAAGAGGCGGCAATGGGAGCTGAGGGTTCTCACCTCTCAGGGCCTCTGGGTCGCCCAGGATCCGGTTCAAGGTCTCAGCGGGGATCTTCTCAAAGGCCTCGTTGGTTGGGGCCAGGAGCGTGAACTGGCCGTCACCCTCCAGCACAGTGTTGAGTCCTGAGGCAGCCACAGCAGCCTGTGGGGAGGAGGGAGGATGAATGCACCCTAGGTTCTTCCCTGCAAAAATGCACACGCAGCTTGGGTAGTCCTCCCTCCCCCCCCACCCCCGGGGAGTGGGTCATGGCTCTTAGAGAAGTTCAAGATGAGCGAGAGCTCCGTCCAGAGCTACCTGTGACCATGCATGGTCTCCTTGGGGGCCTGGCCTGGTCCGGGCTCCTGCCACACAGACTGTGTCGCAGGTACTGAACGCGCCTTCCCACCTCCCGCCCTTCCTATCTGAGGTTCCCTCCACCCTCTTTTCTCTGCTTTTTTTTTTTTTTTTTTTTTTGACTCCTTGCTATTTCTATGGGAGATGCACTCGGCACCCTTCCCCGCCCCTCAGCACTCATGGATCCCCAGGTGAAAAGAGAGCCTGTCAGGCTCTCTGCTCTCCTCTCACCTTCCACCCCCTAGTTTTTGGTGGTCATTTAGGAGGGCCTGTGGAGTGTAACGGTCACGTGACCCACTCTCTACACAGTAGCGGGAGTGACCTCCTAAAGGCGTACGCTTCCTGGCGCTCTTGGATGGAGACAGCCTCTTCCACCTGCTCAGCAAGGCCTGGCTACATCTGCCATGCTACTCTCCTCCCCTATATCTGCCTAGGGCTCTTTCCTCCAGCTGACGGCCCCTTCTTTACTGATTCTGCCCTCCTTCCAGTAGCTGTGCCCTGGCCTCGGGGCTGCGCAGGACAGAGACGCTCTCATCCTTTTGGGCCTCCACTCAGCGCATCTCTTCCACCCCTCCCCTGCTGCTCTGCCCATCATTCAGTCGCCTGTTGATTTCACAACAGTATCATGTTGGACTGCCTTATAAATGTCTTATCTATTTCCCCAGAAAGAATATTAGCTGCTTTGTCCATCCCCCGCCCCCAACTTGGCACTTAAAGAACAATACCTGGGCTTTCATAAGCTCCTGTTAGAAAAATGGACATCAGGGAGGTTCAAAGGGGAAAAAGGAAAAAAAAAAAAAAAAAAGAAAAAGAAATAAAGAAAGAAATCTGGCAAACCTAATAGTAACAGACTACTCATGGGACCAAGTTCTGTTAATGAAAAGACGTGCTGATAATTTTGGGGCAACATTCCTTTACAGACCCAGAAGCAAAGCATAGGGGAAGAGCTCAGAGAGTCAGGCTCCCCAGAGCCAGCTAACAGCTGTCCCTGTCCGCTGAGACCCATCTACACCAGCCACCCGAGCATGTTTGTTTCTGTGTTGGAGATCTCCAGGGAGGGCCTGCTCCACTCCCTCTTGTGTACTTTGTGGTTAGAAAGTTCTTGAATCACGACAAAAACCCTGACAGGGCAGCCTGTGTCCACTTCCTCCCGTGCGGCTGGCTGCCAACAGGAACTCCTGCTTGCCCCGCTGGTTATGAGACAGATGGGTGCTAGGATCAGGGGAAGGAGCAGTGTTCTTGTGGCCCTGGAGCAGTCAAGAAACACCCCAAGAGTCAGGCTCTAGATCCGTGTGTTAATAGTGGTGGCCCTTCTGCTAGGTCTAGGTTCTAAGGAAATGTGGGTATGGGGTCCCAAGGTGGGCACAGGCAGCCTGACAGGCCATTCATAATAGGGCACCAAATAGAAAGAAGCATCCAGAAGGAAGGACCCCCTACTCTTTCTCTCTCTGGACACCAGGAGTCCAGAGCTAGGTCTCAGATCAGGGGAGCCAAGGACAGGAAAGCTTTGTCAAACTCGGCACTGATTTAAAGCATTCTCCAGGCTCCCTATGAAACATCCTCAGCATCTCCAGCAGAATAGATCCTTCCAGGCCCCTCTTGGAAGGCCACATGTCTCCAGCCTGGACCTCTACCTGAAGCAGTCCCTCACCCGAAGGGTCTCAAAGGTGTCCTCAATTTCGATGATCTGCTGGATGTTGTTGGTGACGGTGGAGATGACCTTATCGATGAGGTGCACCACACCGTTGGTGGCGTGGTGGTCAGCTTTCAGTAGCCGGGCACAATTAACTGTAACAATCTGCCCAGGGAAGGGGCAAAGACAAGCAGTTAACACAAGCAACACAGCCTGGGGCTGAAGAAATGGCTTAGCGGTTAAGACACTTGTCTGAAAAGCCAAAGGACCTAGGTTTAATTCCCTAGGACCCACATAAGCCAGGTGCACAAAGTGGCGCATGCGTCTGGAGTTTGTTTGCAGCAGCTGGAGGCCCTGGCGCCTCCATTCTCTCTCTGCCTTCCTGTCTCTCTCTCTCTCTCTCTTGCAAATAAATAAATAAAAATAAATTATATATATATATAAAAGAAAGAGTCTGGAATCCCCAGGGGGTGCTGGTGACAGTCCATGCATCCACACCCAGGAGAAGAATGTGGGTTCCATTGAGGAGAAACTCTATAGAGCAGACCCAGGAGGAAAAGGTTGACCTGCAGCTTACAGCTCTGTAGGACGGAACTCTAGATAGCAGCACCCCATATGGGTGAGAATGGGGTTCTCTGCACAGGGGACAGTGCTGTGTGACTGGGGGTGCTCTTACCCCATTGGGATAGTGGTGGATCTGGATGTTGGAGTTCTGGTACATGGAGGTGAGGGCCATGCCGTGCTTCAGCTCGTCGGTCAGGACCCGCCTGTCCACCATGTGGTAGCGGAGGGCATTGAGCAGCTCGATGTTGACGTTGCTCACCAGGGAGTCCAACACTTCCTGGAAGAAAGGAACAGCGTGGCAATTAGAGGGCTGCAGACCCCAGGCTCAAGGGATAGATGGATACGTATGGACTTAGACCTCCCTCTTTGGTCAAGGGCCCTTCCTCCGTGAGCACCAGGTCTGTTGGTCCCCAGTGGGAGGGTGGAGCGATAGAAGAGAGGTGTATTTTAACTTTATCTGAGGAGTTAAGGGGGCTAGGCCTCCTGAGAGAGCAGGAAGTCACCACAGAATCCCACTGTTTGTGACAGATGTCCAGTCCCCAGGGAGTAAGGCAGTGCCTAGAAAGAGTCCTCTGGGCAGAGGGAGCTCCTCTCACCGCTGGCAAGGAAGCCCAGGCCTCATTGCTAGGTGCAAAGATGGTGAAGCTGCCGGGTCCCTCCATCTCAGGCCTCAGTTTCTCTGTGCGGTCTGTGTACAGCTGCGTGGTGCTCGAGCCAACGACGCCCAGGGTCTCATAAAGGTTTGAGAGTGGGAGGGCTGCAGGGGCCAAGAACAGAGAAAGGAAGGGCTCAGATCCATCCTAAGCAGGTACACCTCTGCCGGCAAGGGCAGTGGGAACAGATGCAGACAAAGAGGGGTGAGGAAGTGGGGAGAAAAGCCCACACATCCGTTGCTGGGGTGCTAAAAGCTCATTATGTACTTCTTAGACTCAGTAAGCTCAATGCCTCCCTATGTGAACCCGCTGAATGAGTAATTTCTAATCATTTTAATATTCTTGGACATTTAGAGAAAACAGGGAGGAATGTGTAGCAGAAATAGACATGATCACTGCAGGCCAGTCTAACAGATTAATCCAGTTATTGCAACTAGTTCCCTAAGAGCCTCAGCCAGAATGAAATCAACTATGCATGTTTCAGGCATTTTGTGTATTTTCTGGAAATACAATGCTCTGTTTACAAAGTAGCATGCAAGTTGAAGACTGAGTCTTTTCCTTCCTTTTCTCTCTCTCCTTTCTTTCCTTTAATCTTTTTCCTCTCTCTTCCTTCCTCTCTCCTTCCTTCTCTTTTGCCCTCCCTTCTCCTTCCTTTTTCATTTATTCTCTTTCACTCTCTCACTCTCTCAAAAAATATATATTTTAGTTTTTCGAGGTAAGGACTCACTCTTCCCCAAGCTGACCTGGAATTCACTATATAGTCTCAGGCTGGACTTGAACTCACATCGATCCTCCTACCCCTGCCTTCCAAATGCTGGGATCAAAGGTGTGCACTATCATACCCAGCCTTAAAAACTTATTTATTTATTTGAGACAGAGAGAAACAGAAAGAGAGAGAGAGAGAGAGAGAGAGAGAGAGAGAGAGAATGGGTGCCTCAGGGCCTCTTGCTACTGCTAATGAGCTCCAGATGCATGTACCACTTTGTGCATATGGCTCTACATGGATATTGGGGAAATGAACTCAGGTCATCAGGCTTTGCAAGTAAGGGGCTCTAAATGCTGAGCCATCTCTCCAGTCCTCCCTCCCTCTCTCCCTTCCTTCCTTCCTTCCTTCCTTCCTTCCTTCCTTCCTTCCTTCCTTCCTTCCTTCCTTCCTTTCTTTTCTTTCTTTCTCTCTCTCCCTCTCTCTCTCTCTTTCTTTCTTTCTCCCCCTTTCCTTCCTTCCTTCTTTTGTTCTTGGCTTTTTTTTTTTTTTTTGAGGTAGGGTCTTGCTTTAGCCCAGACTGACCTGGAACTCACTATGTAGTCTCAGACTGGCCTCACACTCACAGTGGTTCTCCTACCTCTGCCGCATGAATTCTGAGATTGAAGTCGTGTGCCACCATGTTCAGCCATTCTTGGCTTTTTGAGACAAGGTCACTCTGTAGCTCAATTTGAATTCAGTTTCACTGTGTAGCTACAAACTGGCCTTGAACTCATGGCCCTCCTTCTGTCTCAGCCTCTGAGTGTTGACATTATAGACATGTGCCACCAAACCTGGGCTAATGTTTATTTTAAAGTAGCGTTGGCAGGTTGAGGGCCCTATATGCCAACTTCTTCCCATTATCTAAGTACTCCTCTTGGGTTAGCAAAGCCATGGCCCAGCCACACTGACCATTTCGTACTCACAGCTTGGGAAATAACCAAACTGCCCCTCCCCCTGTTAAGTTTCAGGGTCATATTCTTAACTTAAAAAATCTATCTAAAAACACAAACTGCACAGTTGCTGTGTGATGCTAAAGAAATGGCTCTGATAAAATTCACAGGTGCCTTGTGGTTCTTTGGCCCAGTGTGGCCATTCCCTCCCAGCTCCCTTCATCACCTATGGGTGAGCCCATCTTAGGCTGTTCTCCAGAGGTGAAATTTAGACAAGGCGTAAGGCAGGGGCAGCTTGGGGCACCCAGCTCAACTAGAGATCAGATTGTATCCGATCCCCAGGGAGGCTGATGAGAAATTGAGAAACTGATCTTGGTGGGTACATGAGAATTCCTCTAGCCACAGTTACCAAGACCAGAGCCTGCTCCTGCTGAGAAGAGATCAGGCAGGGGGATGGGCTTTTTATCCACTAGGTTGCTGACAGGCAGGAGTAGCTCTTGGGAGATGCACCATTTCCAGTTTCCGTTCCCCATCACCACACATGGCCATGGGAGGATGTCACCTCACCCTCATCCCAGCGAGCTGGCTCCCACTCTGCTGCCTCTTGCCCTCCATCCCACCCACAGGCAGGGCCTGACTCACTCACCTGCTGGACAGCCTTTTTCTCCAGGGACCTTTTCATATCCAGGACAGCACTCGTAGCTGATGACTCTGCAAAGAGAGACACATGGGTGTGCCAGGCGGCACGTCACTCCTTCTCCCGGAGTTCTCCAGGCAGCGTCCCCACAGGGACCGAGGGAGAGAAGCAGCAGGCACACATCCCACTCCTCGCAGGACATCATGTGCCCGATCCCAACTGTGCCTCTCATTGGCTGGGAGCTTCCCTTTGTAGAATGCCTTGGCTGTTGACAACACCAGCAGCCAGCCAGCTGGGAGACCAGGCCGAGGCAGCACACGGAACAGCCTGCTTAGAAACACAGTTCATCCAGAGCTGATCTCCAATAGAAGAAACTTCGTACTTAGTGTTCCTGAAAGGGAGCCTGGAGGGTGACAGAGTCTTGCCCTACTTCTACGTGTGGCTCTGAGCTTGCCTCATCTGAAGCGGTCCCATCCCGTCTCTGGAGCTGTGTCACCTATAAGGTGCATGTGTGCACAGCGTGGGGCCCTTGGCTGACATCTCTCATGCTCTCCCAGCATTCTGTCCCTGAGGGTAGGGTATGGGTCACATCAAGTTTCTCTGTTTTTACTAGTCAAACTTAAAAGGAAAAAAAAAAAAACTCTGCTTTTTAAATTTTTTTAAATATACTTTATTTATTTATTTGGGGAAAGAGAGACAGATACAAAGAATGGGCAAACTCCAGACACATGCTCCACCCTGTGCATCTGGCTTTACGTGGGTACTGGGGAATCAAACCTGGGTCCTTAAGCTTTGCAGCCAATCACCTTAACCACTAAGCCACCTCTCCAGCCCCCAAAACACTTCTTATAAACATGCTTGCTTTTCTATTTATTGAAATTTTAAGCAAAGACTCGAGAAATTTCTCAGTGGTTAAGGCGCTTGGGTTCAATTCTCCAATACGTAATCACATAAAGCCAGATGCACAAAGTGGCGCATGCATCTGGAGTTTGTTTTCAGCCACTGGAGGCCTTGGCATGCCCATTCTGTCTCTGTCTCTCTCTATATCCCCATCTCTGCTTGCAAATAAGTAAACAAAAATATATTTTCAGAGTTGGAGAGATGGCTTAGTGGGTAAGGCATTTGCCTGTGAAGCCTAAGGACCCCAGTTCCATTCTCTAGGATCCACATAAGCCAAATGCACAAGGGGGCACATGTGTCTGGAGTTCGGTTGCAGTGGCTAGAGACCCTGACATGCCCATTCCCTCTCTCTCTCTCATTCTCTACCTCTTTCTCTCTCAAATAAATAAATAAATGTATTTAAAAATACATTTTCAAATTTCTTTAAAATTTTAGCCAATAAAAAATATAATTATGGTTTCAAATAATGCTGTAATAAAAGGAGAATTCTGGAAGGCTGCCCCTAAATAACACTTGTCTAAAGTCAAACCTCTGGCTGCTGCTAAAGGTTGCCCACAAGTGAGTCTCTCCTTAGAAGGCCTGGAGCCAAATGCAAACAGCTCACCTTCCCTTCTTCTTCCTTATACATGGGTTTTGTTAGATATATTCATGCAAGATGTTTAATGACATAATCAGGAGAGACAGGCAGCTGGGGAAAGAATGTGGCTTTGATGGGCCAGAGGCACTGGCACCCTGCTCTCCTGACTTCATTTGGATATATTCCAGGGAAGACTTAGTCCAGTGAAAAGGAAAACTGGCTCCTCTGTTATCAAGGGGATGTCTCAGGGTCTCAGGCTGTCAGGGACCTACAGGTGTCACTTGCCTAGAAATGGACACCCAGGAAATGTTTGAGAAGTGCCAACCTAACCATTCTTCTGTGTTCTGCTTGCTCCATCCTCCTCTGAATTCTTCTTCCTCTTCCCCCTTTTCTCCATCCTTCCTCTCACCTGCTTCTTCCTAACCTCGAATCCCTGTACTTATAAAGGTAAAACAGTCTGGGGCCTCTGGATTGACTTTGACCAACCCACAATGCTGTTCTCCAAAACCACAGTGAGCCAGATGCGCAAGGTGACACATGTATCTGGAGTTTGTTTGCAGTGGCTAGAGGCCCTGGTGTGTTCATTCCCTCTATCTCTCTCTCTCAAATAAGTTAAAATAAATCTAAATCAAAGTAAATGGCAGCCAGAGTAAGAACTGACTGACCCACAATTTATAAAGGAAAAGTGGAGTTAGAGAAGCAGGGTCCAGAGACTTGGATTATCTCCCCTCTTCGTAACTAGCAAAGGTAAGTTTGAACATCTGCTTTTCTCTCTGGTATGTTTCCTAATCTACAGAATAGAACGAAATTAAACTAGATGACCCCTAATGTTCCTTCCCACATCACACTCACAGCTCTAGCCAACTGACTTCTGGTGTCCGAGAGACACTTTTATAGGATGGAACCTGCCAGCTCAATGCTGGGAGATCCCCAAACCCAAGCCTGTAGAACCAGGACTGCTCCCCCACACGATTCCAGGCTTTCTTTGGCTGATGCCAGGGTAATGGCAAAAGAGCTGGCCTTGATAAAATGGCAGAAAACTCACAGAGATGCCCCTGTCTGCCTATGATCTCAAAAGAGCTCTTCACTTCAGAGCTTCAGGGATCTGTGGCTAGAGCTGGGGAACTGGGATTAAGTTAAGCTCCTTCAAACTTAGATTCTTTCCAGAAGAGTCTATGTGGAATTCCACAAAGTTGGAGAAGTAGCTGGAAAAAATTAAAAAAAAAACAGTCTTATTCAGAAAGTCCTCCTCTCTGGAGTCCCCATGTGCACATGGGGACTTCATGCTCTATGGCTTGGAGTCCCCAGCTACACAAACTATCCAGAGACTCTGAGCCCAAAATGTTGGCTCCTGGGTTCCATCCCAGGAAACCACAGGACGCCTGAATAGCTCAGGTAGCCTGGCCAGGATTTCTGTGAAGACCAAAGAGAACCTGCTCTTCTCTCTCTCTCTCTATTGTGTGTGTGCATGTGTGTGTGCAGAGATGGAGAAGGTTAAAGAATGACATGGGGAGAAATGGACAGCTGAGGGGCCGAGCAGGGTCAGATCTAAGAACAATCTCAGTCTCAACAAGGGAAGGCGACTGAAAATGGAGACAGAAAGAAGGCTGCACACTCTGAAGCAAAGCGCTCTCTTGAGATCTTGAGCGGGCGGGGCATCTCTGTCCGTCATTTGATCAAGGCCAGCTCTTTCGCCATTGCCCTTGGCCTTGCACACATTTGAGGAAAGCAGGTGGATTTGACAGTGGTGTATGGGAGGCTTCAAAGCCTCTTCTAGCCAAAAGCTATTTCCTGGTTAACTGAGCTTTCTGTTAGGGGACATCTCCTCATCCTCTTGTTCTGGGACCTGTCCCTCCTGGGTGCTCCTGCAGCCTGGCCAGGCACCTCTGACTGTCTAGGACTGCAAATATAGGCCACACATCCTCTATGGTGGGTTCCCTGTTCCCAGCTATGTGGGCAACAGAGTCCTTCTCAGAACCTGCCTGCCTGGCTCCAGGGTGGCAGATATCATCTGTAGATTGCAAGTGGAGAAGGCAGCTCATTGGGAAAAATCAGAACTTCTTAAGCTGGTAGTCTCCACAGTGGCCTATCCAACCATCCATGTGCCAAGTGTACCACTGTATTTGGGCTCTGGTCCCAGGAAGAACACAGGCTCTTTAAGGCAAGAGGCGGAAAGGATGGAAATTATGGGAGCCTCTCCTCTGCCTGCCCCCAGTTCCTAGAGTCCCTGCCCAGGAAGGATCATGCTGCTGGTCTACATCTCATTTCATCATCCAAGGCTGCTCTGACTGGAGGCCCTGGCTATACACAGCCCAACAAGAAACATCCCAAGGCAGGAAAAAGTACACTCTTTAGGGAAACGAGATCCTGAGTATTTCGTTTGAGCTTCTCAGAGCAGAACAACTTCAGGAGGAAAGAAAGGCAAGGTACCTAACTACAAAGGGCATTCAAGACAAGTGTCAACCGAGGCGGAAGTGTGAGGCCCTTCCCACTCTCATGCAATGATCTCCTTCAGATTGGATGGGGAAGAAGTGTCCCTCATGTCTCCCCAAACCTAGTCCCACTGAGTTAATACAAAGGGGATACAATCACTCTCCCAAGTGCACGGCGTGGGGTTTGGCCGCTGTTCTGGCTTTGAGTACCAGGGCATTAGCTAGACGGGAGGTAGATGGGGCAAAGAGTGGAGCCTGCACCCGAGTCTCGTGTGACTGAAGGTAAACCATTCATTGTGTCACACTTTGCAAGACACGTGCCAGAGTAAACACAGAGCCACAGCATCTAGACACTGGCATGCCCCGCAGACTGATGGCTTCAAGTGGCTCATTTTCCACATGCCTGGCCTTGAACAGGGCCTGAGCTGACTCTTGAGACTTCCAGTAGAACGTCAGACCTGTCCCTAAGTGTATCCCAGCATAGGTCTCTGCCATGGCCATGGTGAGGGCCATGGCAGAGATACACTGCGTGGCCTGATGAGGGATAAGGATGGAGACGTCAGATGATAGGTGGATATTTCTGCAACGTTTGTTGTGTGTGATGTGTGTGTGTGGGGGGGGACATGTTGATGGTTGTTAGAGGCTAACTGTGTAACTGTACATAACCCAGTTCCTACGTCCACTGTTAATGATGGGCTATGTGGAGCACCCCCGCATCCAGGGACATAATGGCCACCAGACTTAGAGGAGCAACTGGGAGGTGGCTGGTGGCTCCAGGTTACTGGGCTCCCTCTGACTCAGAGAGGGTTTGTGTCTAGGAGCCATGGCTATGGATTTGAGGCTGTAAAGAGAAACCCGGGACAGTCCATGCAGAGCCCAGGCTGCTCACTTAGACACCTGCTATGTTATTGACACCAGCTGCTAGGTGTGTTTCTCCGTGAGGTGACACAGACTCCTCATTTCCAGAGGAGGAAATTGAGAAGGAGGTATAGGCTTTCAGAGTCTCCATTTTCCTGTGTGCAAATGGACTAATAACAGCTCCATTAGATCTCAGAATGACTGTGAAAACACACACACACACACACACACACACTCACACACACATTCACACACACCCCCAAATGGATGTTTGATAACTTCTAAGCACTCTGTGTGATGAAAATATTAAAATGGGAGCTAAATATGAGAAGACTTGTCAAATCATATTATGAAAAATAAATCTCCATCCATATCCACACACGCAGTAGAGAGGGCCATATTAGCTTCCATAGCTTTCCCTGACAAATGACCACAAATGAAGTGGCTTAAAACCTTACAAACTTCTGACGCTATAGTTCTGGTGACGAGAGCCAGAAATGGGCCTGAAATCACCTCCTCGCTTCTGGAGGTGCCTGCTTTCCTTGGCACGTGGTCGCATCATGCCAGCTTAGCTTTTACCCACACTCACTTTCTCTAGCCCTAACTCGATTGCCTCCCTTCATGGGACCCCCCCCCCCCCTGATGACATCATATGCACCAAATAATCCAGGACAATCTCTTGCTGTCAACATTCTTCCTTAATTGCTTTGGCCAAGTCCCCCTTTCCATACAAGGGAAAACAGTTTCCGGTTTTCAGATTAGGATGTGAACATTCATGACCCCAGATGGTACCTGGGTTCAGGTATGTTCTCAGCAGAAAGGAACCCACATTGGCTAAGTGTACTCGCAGTTTCCAGAATGATCTCTAGAACCATCAGGGAGCATTGCCTGGTAGGGTGTTTGGTGTATGCCCAGTCTCTGTCATCTTAGAGTTGATATTGACGGAGTCCCAGCTTGGTTGCACTGAGAATAGGAATTAGGTCTGGGGACAGACAAGATGGTTTCTCACCAACCTCCTCTTTTGCTCTTGGGACCAAGAGGAAAGGATGTGGGACAGGGAGGAAGAGGAGGGACTCTCCTTCACCTTCAGGTCAGGTATCCTCGTGGCTAGGACGATATCTCTTGCAAATAGGCCTTTAGCTGACGGAAAGCTCCACCAGGCCCCTGCTGGCTTCAGTCCAGCCTGTCAGCGTCCACGCAGCGCTGAGGAAGCCGGCTGGCTCCGAGAGCAGCGGGCGTGTCCTTCCCGCTCCTCCTGGCTCTGGGGGAGAATGGCTCCTCATGATGGCAACCGCTGCTTCAGCAACTGCAAGACTCGGCGACGGACCGCTGCCACCCCTCCTGCCACATCCCACAGTGGCGCTCCCAGTGCCACCGTAGGGACGTTACGGTTCCTGCTAAGATCCTGACACCCCTTGATGTCAACTCCAACTCTGGCCATGAAGGAGACACCCCCTTCTCTGCAGGGACGCATGGGAGAGAACTGGGGCGAGGTACCAAAGCCTCCCTCAAGTGCCCTATGTAAAAATGTGCTGTTTCCCAATCAAAGCAGGGCCAGAAATGAGAGGGACGGACTGTGTATTGCCCACAAGCCTCTCTGAGCCATTATGTCATGCCGGTGCTCTGCAAGATCTGACATAAAAATTGAAGTAGTGCTGAGGGGATGGCTCAGCAGTTAAAGGTGTTTGTGTGCAAAGTCTGCTGGCCCAGGATTCAATTCCCCAGTGCCCATGTAAAGCCAGATACGCAAAGTGGCACTTGCATCTGGAGTTCATCTGCAGGGGCAAGAGGCCCTGGTGCACCCAAACTATCTCTCTGTCTCCCCTTGCAAATGAATAAAAATATTTACAAATTGGAAGTGAATTTCCTTTTTTGGCTTTGTTTTGTTTTCAAGGTAGGCTCTTGCTCTAGTCCAGGCTGACCTGGAATTCACTTTGTGTCAGGTTAGCCTCAAACTCACCACAGCAATCCTCCTGCCTCTGCCTCCCTAGTGCTGGGATTAAAGGCGTGCGCCACTATGCTCAGCCAGAAGTGAATTTCTAAGTAATAAAATTCACTCAAGGCACTAGACTGGCTCACTGGTCACCATTTCTTGTAATAAAAATCCTCCTGACAATTTTGGTGCTTTGACACAGAGCTCCAAGGTGTTCAGGTACTTTGGAAATGCAGAAAAGCTACTGTTGGAAGATGCCAGCAGCTCTACCTGATGAGAATAGGCAGAGGCCAGGTCATTCCCTTCCCCACTGAGAGGTGGCGTTTCAGGGCCTCACAGCAGCAGGCAAGGAGCCCAGGCCCCAGTCTCTCGAGGCAGGTCCCTGGGTCTCTCTGCGTGCTCCGTCACACCACATCTCCACCTGCGTGTGTAGCGTCATCCTCTGCTCTCGTGTTCCAACGTGCTGGCTGCTCTGCCCCAGGACATTTTGTTCCCTTTCATCCCAACCCGTTTTCTGCTGATACTTCTCTTCTTGCTGAGAAAATGCCCTCTGTCTATGCTGGCCATGTGCCAATGATGGAGGCTAGGAGCAAGGAGACCTTCCTTTATAGGCAGTCAGCTATGGACACGGCCCCAAAGAATATAGATGCCACCCTGCCCTGGCGAAACCGGACGAGAACCTCAGACTGAATCAAGAAGATGAAAAGGAGAAGCTTCGTGATTCTTCCTGCTTAATTTTTTTTTTTTTTTTTTTGAGGTTCCTCCAACACACCATATGTGGCCTCTTTCTGAGTCTCCTCCCTGGTCCACCAGCCAATCAAAGTTTTTCATATACATTTGAACTTGGCAATGATGCTCATCCTAATCGGATGTCTAATTTATAAAACAGACCCCATCCAAGTCTCCATGTGGATTTCTGGGATTTTTTTTTCCCCCTCTAGAGAAAGCTTGGGAGTCTTTCTGTTTTACTTCTGTCATATTTCTACTCTCTCTTAAAATAAATCTTGCATAACTTACCCTTCCTCATGTCCACATTTTTCAATTCTTTGTTTAATTATAAGATAAAAAAACAAACAAATAAACTTGAGAGTCGCTGGATGAGGGTTTATAAGCCCATCTAGAGCCCAGAGAGGCATCGTTTGCCCTCAACCCTGTAATACCGAAACAGTCCTTTGTTCCAGCCACCTTTCCTTCTCAGTCCTCGCTCAACTTGGAATTAGGACTCCCTAGGATGACATCAACTACAGCCCCACACCAAGCAAATAACTGTGGCCACATGGTGGTCCAGTGGCAACTTCCTCAGAGATCTCTCTGTTCCATGGACACCAGAGGCCCACAAATCTGCCCTTAGCTCCTGGGGACAAGAGAGATGATTTCCATCTCTTCCTCTTCTCCTCTAGGAGTCCCCCATTTCTTTTCCAAGTCAGCTCCATCTTCCTGAGCCTGAATGTGATGTTCCAGAGAGGGTTTCTCTTATCCTGGATCATGAAGATTCTTTTGTTTGTTTGTTTGTTTGTTTTTGTTTTTTGAGGTAGGGTCTCACTCTAGCCCAGGTTGACCTGAAATTTACTATGTAGTCTCAGGGTGGCCTTGAAGTCACAGTGATCCTCCTCCCTGCCTCCTGAGAGCTGGGATCAAAGGCGTGTGCCACTGCGCCCAGCACGAAGATTTTTAACCAGCTTGTTTTTTCTCTCCTCATTTCCTCTTTTTTGAAGCCTTGCAAGGCAATGCCCACATTCAAGAATTGAATGTATGGGCTAGAAAGACAGCTCAGCAGTTAAGTGCACTCAGGGCCTAAAACCACTTGAGTTTGAATGTCTAGATCCCATGTGAATGGCTGGGTGTGACCATGCACATCTATGACCCTGGTCCTGCCAAGGGAAACAGTGACAAGGAAATCACAGGGACTAGTGGTAAAAGCAGCAACTTCAGGTATCAGTAAGAGACTCTGGCTCCAACAAACCAGAATGGGCAGAAGGACAACAATGAACAAAATACCCGACTTCTGTCTCTGGCCGCTTCAGATGAACTCTCCTCCCTCACCCGCCACAGGCAAGCACACAGGGCACATACATGTGCACACACCACACCACACACACCACACATACCACACACACCACACCACACATATACCACACGAATCACACCACTCATACACACCACACACACACACACACACACATGCCCCACATACCACCCCCCACACACCACACCATAATATACCACACATACATGTGCACATACCACACCACACACACACCACCACACATGTACACACCACATTGCATAAGCACAAAGAAAGAAAGGAAAGAGGGAAGGGAGAGAGGGAGGGAGGGTTTGTGAGATCGGGTCGGCAGCAGCTTGGACTGGCACTGAGCCCTGCCTGACTCCATTGTATACATCATCCCTCTACTCACAACCCTATGCCCTGTCCTCTTCCTGAAGCCAGGGCTCCCCTCTTCCCTCCCGGAGGTGGGGTGCTACCCTGTCACCTCACCATCCTTTCAAAACAAAACATGGGTCCAGGGGAAAATGTGATCATCAGGAAGATCTTGTCGATACACATCTCTGTGGCCTGTGCCTCATCCTGGTACACACAGAGAAAGATGTGGGCAGCCAATGTGCCAATGCAGTGTTGGCCTGGCATGCATTCATGCTCTCTCTCTCTCTCTCTCTCTCTCTCTCTCTCTCTCTCTCTCTCACACATACAAATACACACCCACACACACACACACACAATAATTTTAAAAGAGTATCTTCCCTTCTTTCCCTTGGTTAAGCTGGAAAATAAAGCAACACCACAAGCAATAACTTTAAAAATCACCAACATCGGGGCTGGAGAAATGGCTTGGCGGTTAAGCGCTTGCCTGTCAAGCCTAAGGACCCCAGTTCGAGGCTCGATTCCCTAGGACCCACGTTAACCAGATGCACAAGAGGCACACACGTCTGGAGTTCCTTTGCAGTGGCTAGAGGCCATGGCGTTCCCATTCTCTATCTATCTATCTGCCTCTTTCTCTCTCTGTCTCTTGCTCTCAAATAAATAAATAAATAACTAAAATTTTTTTTTAAAGTCACCAACATCGGAATAAGGTCAATCTAGTGGCTTCAAGTCTTTTACTCCTCCAGTGTTGCAGAAAAGAGGAAGATAAGGGTCCCACAGGGGGCTCAGGAGGTTTTGTAGGGCACATCCTCCAGTCTGCAGGAGAGAGCCAGTTGAGTGTGCCAGAACAGATGAGCGTTCCCGGAATTGTTTAGAACAAGCACACGACTCTTTCCACCGGGCAGTCGTAGGACGCTGAGTGTGAAGCCACCTCCTCCATGCCAAGAGAGGCACCAACAAGGCCTTCTGGGAGCACACTGCTCCACATCCTGTGGGTGCCCTCCCTTCTATATATGTGGTCTAGACTTGCAGATTCTGGGGTGATAATAGCAGCTAGCATGTGCCGAGCAGTACCATGTGCCAGGCACCATATTCATTCTCTGGCACGTTATTCTATTCAAATTTTATAACAACACAATATGGCAGGGCCTTTGGCTCTTTCCATGTTGTAGATGAGGCAATGGAGGATTCAAGAGATGAATCCTCACCAAGCAGGTGGCACAGCCAGGGTCTGAGTTAGAGTCTGAGTCGATGTGTTCATCTGCTATGGTCTCTTGTCTTTGGGCTAACGTCACCAATGACTTTTATCCTCTTCTTCCTCCTCCTCTTCTTCTTCTTTCTCTTTTGGTTTTTTGAGGTAGGGTCTTGCTCTAGACCAGGCTGACCTGGAATTCACTATGTAGTCTCAGTGTGGTCTCGAACTCACAGAGATCCTCCTACCTCTGCCTCCCGACTGCTGGGATTAAAGGCGTGCGCCACCATGCCTGGCTACCCATAACTTCTCTTTCCCAGAGGCACATGCTGGTAGCTTCTCCTTTGAATATTACACACACACACACACACACACACACACACACACACACAATTTTATGCTTCATGCAGTTCCAATTCAGCCCCAATACACACATCCAAGTAAAACAAAGTCTGTCAGCTTCCTAAAATGCCTCTGCCAGCATGCATTCCCTGACATGTTTATCCACGCATCTTCACAGCTCCTTAGGCAGCCTGACCTTTTCCATTGCTGGCCAACCCCAGGGGACCTGCAGCCGGCACGCACACAGTGTGGCGTCCCTGGTGACCACAGATACTCACGTTGATTTGCCACAGATTTTCCTCTGGTACCACTGTTTGCAGTTGGTGAAGTACTTCTTATTGGTGCCAATGACCTTCTGCACAGCGCACACATTGGGGCTGGAAACAAAACAGCAGTGTTAGTGAGATGGTCAGTAAGCTCTCTATCCTGTCATATTGGCCTTCTTGGGTTATCAGAACTATCTAGGGAGGAGGAGAGGCAGGCATCTTGGTGGTTTAGGGTACATTCTGGCACTGTCTATGTAGATTCCCATAACAGTGTCCCCTGAAATAAGAAATTCTTCAATTCTATCTTACATACCGTTGGCATGGGCAACTGTTAAAAATCAAAGCACTGTAGAATTTTAGGTTACATGTTACAGATTGAGAAGCCTAAGTTGAAATTGTGTATTTGCTAAGGAGATTTATGCCTATACTCCACACTGAGCCCAGACTTGGTATCACAGGTTATGTTGTCAAGCGGGGAGAAGGCCCTTCGTACTTCTCAGCCAACTCCACAGACACGCTCTGCATGTCTAGACCAGCTGCCTGCCACAGCCCATCAGAAGGATCCACCCTATAAACTAGAGATTAGGGCCAGCTGCTGTCCATATTAATGGAGCATTCCCCCTTCTAACTCTCCATGGTCCATGACCAGAGTCCAGCTTCCTGATCCCTCCAGAAAGCTTCCTCTGCTATCCAGGTGAACTCTGCCTTCGCTGAGCTGATCTGGGATACAACCCTTGTTTCATGATGCGTATGAAGAGACCTGATGTGGCATGGATGTCTCCTCTTCCTGACTCCCCTCAAAAAAAAAAAAAAACAAAAAACAAACAACTTGGGCTGGAGAGATGGCTTAGTGGTATAGGCACTTGCCTGCAAAACCTAACAACCTGAGTTCAGTTCCCCAGTACCCACATAAAGCCATATTCACAAAGTGGCTCAGGTATCTGTAGTTCATTTGCAGTGGCTGGAGGCCCCAGCACACCCATTCTCTCTTTGTGTTTCTCTTCTCTCTATCTCTCTCTGCTTATAAATGAATAAATAGAATATATATATATATATATATGTGTGTGTGTGTGTGTGTGTGTATGTGTGTGTGTGTGTGTGTGTGTGTGTGTATGTTTAAAAGAACCTCAATTACAAGTGTTCTAGTTCTGGATGGAGACAATTTGGCATGAATTTATTAAAAATACTGGCCTAGAAAAAAATCTAGCTAAAATAAGTTAATCCTCAATAACGGGAAAAACAGAGGGCATGTGTCCAGGGAAGTCTTATCGGGAGCCAGAGAATTTGTTTTGGTATATTTTATTCTATTAAGCAAGCAGGATGGCACTGGGGCCGGGTGATGGTGGGAACTTTCTTCGAAGCCGCTGGGCGAGGAGGCTACTGTGGCTGCCCGGGCATCGCTGGGAGGGTCCTGAGCAAGAAGCAGACTGACTAAGTCAGGGAAGGAAAGAATCATCCACAACCGCCCCCCCCCCCAACAACCGTGCTCTCAGAACTTCACGTGTTACCTACAGGCAGGTAGCGCCTTCAATATCTGTTCCTGCTACTTTAAAAATTCAAGGTCGAGGCAGGAGGATGGCTACAAGTTTGAGGCCAGCCTGGGCTTGAA
The DNA here is from genome assembly GCF_020740685.1 of Jaculus jaculus. Classification (NCBI taxonomy): domain Eukaryota; kingdom Metazoa; phylum Chordata; class Mammalia; order Rodentia; family Dipodidae; genus Jaculus; species Jaculus jaculus. Next base: position 33,983,826 of record NC_059107.1, on the reverse strand, counting down.
ACCCTGATTCAACAAGCAAACAAACCACAATCCTTTCGTGTACACAGTATCTAGGGAGAAGTTACCTATTTTTCAGTGAGAGCTACACCTGCCATTCCATCACTGAGTCAGGTAGTCTTTGGAGACAGGGGACTGGGTGCAAGTTCCTTCGAACCCTTTATTTCTCTGCCCTATGGCTTTTCCATGTAACCAGCACTTCTGCCCTGGTGCTGTTGCTCAACAGGCAAAGGTGAGTGAACAGGTGTATTAAGAGAACTGATGAGGGGCCAGAAGGGTTCAGGTGACACAGGAACCACGGCCAGCGGAAGGCTGGAGGGGGCGCAGGCCACCTTAGTCCCCGCTGATCTCACCAGGTATATGTGGCCCTTGCACGTTTCTATACACCTGGCTTCTCTTTTTTTTCTGCTGCCCGGGATGCACCAGTATCCTAGTCCTTAAGTAACCCCTGAAGAGCTTCCTCAGGCCACGCTCCAGCCCAGAGTCTTATTTATTACCACGCGATCCCAGAAGTTCTTCCATCCGACCAACAGGAAATCATTACTGTCGACGAATTCCCTGCAACTTTCCGTAGGCGTCTGGCAAACGTTCAGTGGGTCTGTGTGGATGTGGCTCCTGCAGGGCTCTGTGGAGTGGGGTCCCCTGCCTGTTGCTCTCTGTGACAGGAGCAGAGGCTGCGCCCAGCCTCCGCGATGCTCCCTCGCTCACTGGGGGGTGTGGTTGAGTTGTGCGCACAGGAAATCTAGGCTGAAATGTAATCAGAATGAACAAGCCATTTCTGGGCCTGGTGCCTCAAGCATCACAGGGTTGCTGTTCAACTTGGAGCCGAAAGCCCGGGGCTTCAGGAAGCTGCCGTCCAGCATTTGCTTGTGGCTGTTTAAGAAGTGCGCCTGCAGGGCAGGAGAGCTGGTTTAGGATGAAATCTTGACTTCTCTGTTTTTTTTTTTCTTCCCTACAGAAGTGTAGATGCAGTCGGGAGCCAAAGGGCCACGTGGTGGTTCCCCAGCCCTTCCCCCAGCTTCCCTGTGTGCACAAAGTCACTCCCTCTCGCAGAGCTACAGCCTCACCATCCACACGGTGGGACCTCGTCATCGCTGTCACTGCAAGCTGAGGCAGGTGCACGGGGAAGCGAAGGGCCGGTGAAGCCCTGCCCAGCCATGGTTTCGCTCCCCTACCCGGTGAGGATGCCACTTTCCCTTGAAGCAGCCAGTTCTTTTCCGTCCACTTTCATCGGCTCCCGCGTTGAATAGAGGGTTGGAACTAGAATAAGGTCATTCAACGGCACAATGCGTATCAGCTCGGCAGTCTGGTGGCTTTTAAGGGCACAGTCAGGTCACAGCAGTGAATGCAGCTGTGCCTGCATCCAAGTGGCCAAGCCTACGTGTCTGTGCCCTGGATTTCATGGCGGGAGGGGAAGAGTTGGTGCGACAGCTTTTTTCCTGCCATGCTGGGGCTGGGGAGTAAACCTCGCCCATGACATGTAAGCACTCTACCACTGAGCTACATCCCTTTTTTAAAAAAATGATTTTAAAAATTATTTATTTGAGAGAAAGATACACAGAGAGAGAGAGAGAGAGAGAGAGAGAGAGAGAATGGGTGCACCAGGGTCCCTAGCCACTGCAAACAAACTCCAGATGCACGTACCACCTTGTGCATCTGGTTTTACGTGGGCAATGGGGAATTGAACTAGGGACCGGCAGGCTTTGCAAGCAAGCACCTTTAACTGCTGAGCCATCTCCCCAGCCCCTCGATTTTTAACTTTTATTTTGAGAGGTGGTGACTCACTAACTGACCCAGGGTGAACTCCAACTGGCTACCCTCCTGCCTCAGCCTCAGGGGTAAAGCTGGGATTATAAGTATGCACCACCTGTATGTGGTCTGTACATGTGATTTCTTGATCATTCTGCTCAACAGATTACTACCGGCTTTTCCACCTGTGTGCTTCGAGAAGTCAGGCAAGAAGTGACGGGGATAGTAGGGAAGGTGTCACACATCCCAAAGAGCATCTGCATTAAAAAAAAATCCTGGGCTGGAGAGATGGCTTAGCAATTAAGCACTTGCCTGTGAAGCCTAAGGATCCCGGTTCAAGGCACGATTCCCCAGGACCCACGTTCGCCAGGTGCACAAGGGGGCGCATGCATCTGGAGTTCGTTTGCAGAGGCTGGAGGCCCTGGCGCGCCCATCCTCTCTCTCTCTCTCTCTCTCTCTCTCTCTCTCTGCCTCTTTCTCTCTCTGTCTAGTGCTCTCAAATAAATAAATAAAAATAAACAACAAAAAAATTTTAAATTCTAAAAAAAAATGTCCTATTACCCCCATGGTCAATATCCTTTGTGGGCTCTGAAAGGGTGGGGATGTGTCACAAAGATAGATTGTGGGGCTGCGAAGATGGATCAGTGGTTAAAGGGGCTAAGATGGCAAAACCAGCTGGCCTGGTTTCAAATCCCCAACCAGCCATATAAGCCCCAATGGGCATTCATTTGCAGCAGCAAGAGACCCTGGCATACCCGCACACATGTGCAAATAAATAAAAACTATACAGATAAAAGATGGGTCCCGGTGCATTCATTACCTTTGGGGACCCTTCACCGTGGCTGTGTGCAGCTGGCATTCTGGGTGACAGAGAGCTGTGGGAACCTGCCAACTTTGTGGTGAGGAGAGAGGAGGACCAGAGTCATCCCAGGTGGTTTATGGTACCCAAATACAAGGGTCAAGAAAGGTAGAAGCATGAGAGGTGGACTGGGCAATACCACAGCCACTTGTCACGGTTTGACTCTGAGGTCTCACATCCCTTCGTCTTTCTGATCGGTCCCGTCAGCCTCCCAGGCGCAAGTCCTAAGTCAAAGGTGATTATCTCACTTCCTAAGCACCCCAGGACTCTCCCCAGTGACTCCCTTCTTTCAGGACGCCCTGTCTTCTGAAACTCAGGCTGTCGTGGCCTGGCTTCCTTCTACTCCTCAGGGTGGCTTGACTGGAGTCTTCAGCCATCTCCCCTAAAACACTGAGCACCCTCGAGGTCAAATGGGACCTGAATGCAACATGCAGGGGGACCAAAGGTAACTTCCGATCCTAAAAGCCACAGACCCATGCCCAGAGCACACCCGTGTGCGTGTGTGTGTGGGGGGGGGGGTGGTGAGGGAGTGGTAAGGCTCTGCCAAGGGACCTACAAATCCACTCTCACTGCAGACAAGGAGATTTTTTGCTTTTTTTTTTTTTTTTTTTTTTTTTTTTCAGTTTTTTGAGGTAGGTTTTGCACTAGCCCAGGCTGACCTGGAATTCACTATGTAGTCTCAGGCTGGCCTGGAACTCACAGTGATCCTCCTACCTCTGCCTCTAGAGTTCTGAGATTAAAGGCCTGCACCACCTCCCCCTCCTCCCCCACCTCCGCCCTGCTGACGAGGAGTTTTGATTGGATTACAGATCTGCCATTCTCCTGGAGGGCTGGGGAGGATGTCTCCTGTGCAAATGCCAGATCCGGGTGGCACCAAAGGCTTCCCCTAAAGTCGCTACTGGACTTTCTCCTGTATAGTTTTACCTACTTGTGAAAAAGAAGTTGGTGAGCTGGAAGATGTAGCAAAGCTTAAGTGGGTAGGAAGGGGGCATGGCCTGGTTCTGAGTGTGTGTGTGTGAATATGTGTGTGTGTGTGTGTGTGTGTGTGTGTGTGTCTCGTGAGCTCCAAGGGATTCCCTCGTCCACACCTCCCATTGCACTGCAGTCACAGACACCTGTTCCCTGTGCTCAGTTTTACAGGGCTTCTGGGGATCTGAACTCAGGTCCTCATACTTGCCCAGCAAGTGCTTTACCCACTGACCCATCTCTCCAACCCATCCCCTGGTTTTGTGTGCAGAAATACGGTTCACTTCCACCTGGGTCTGTGCCAGGCTCTTTACTTGGGCTTACTCTCCGCCTGGATTTGCCTCTCACAGACTACCCATGTTCCATGTCTCCCAGGAATATCTCCAAAGGTGATGCCCCTTGTGTACAAAATTAGGCTCGTCTCTGGGGCGAGCTCCAACCCTGGCTCCTCTCTTATGGCAGGACCTCGGGAAAGGCTGGTGTTCTTTGGGGACTCGATCTTCCAATCTGCGTATTAAATAAGGTACGAGTGAATTCTCTGATTTTTTTTTTTTTTTTTTTTTTTTTTTTTTTTTGGTCAGGAGGTAAATGTGCCACATTGCTCCTCAAAGTTGGCAGGTTCCCACATCTCTGTCACCCAGAATGCCAGCTGCACACAGGGCACTATTTGGTTCCGAGTGGTGAGTGCAGAGCATGGTCAGGTGCACAGGAACCCTGGCACCTATGATCTTTTTATTTTGGCCACCTGGTGTGGCCACAGACTCAAGTCTAAAGTGACTGGCGAACGGGCCTGGCTTGGATTGGAATTGAGCGTTGCTGGCTGGGCTTCCTGTCTGTCGGGGGGCACCTTCCCACGGTGACTCTGGGCAGGGGGCTGTCAATGCCTGCTTCCACCTAGGGTTGGGAGGCGGAGCGGCTGAAAGCCCAGTGTGTCTTCTGCTCTTGATTTGACTGTGGAGTCACCTTTCAGTTCCTCCATCCCCTTTCTCCACGAAGCATCAAATGCAGCCCTCCCTCCCTGCACCGCCTGCGGGGCTGGTGGCTGCTTGCTTTTTGCTTTTTGCTTTTTTCCCAGGCTTTGTTCCTGGGACGCCCAGGTACACTACCCCGTCCCCAGCGACCTGTCCTTAAGCTCTCCCTCCCTGCCGTGCATGGGAAAGCGGAGGCTTACCCGTGTTGGCGGCCCCGGAGGCGGCTGTGCTGCAGCACCAGCTGGTAGGGTGACTTGGAGGGGCCGGCGAGGGTCGCGGCGGGACCCAGGGCCAGCGCCACGCCGAGGCTCAGCAGGCGCACGAGGAGAGCCATGGAGCTGCGGGACGCGCACCGACCCACGACGGGAGGACGCGCGGGGAAGTGAGAGCGCCCGGGCTGCGCGCCCCAGGTTAAGTAGGGGCGAGCGGGAGGGAGGGAAGGGAGGGAGGGAAGGGAGGGAAGGAGCGGCCGGCCGCAGGGGCGGGGACGCGGGGCGGGGGAGCCGGGCTGCCTGGCGCCTCCCAGCCCGCCGGCCTGCGCTCCCTCCGCGCCCTCCCGTGCGCGCCCGGCCCTGCTCACCCAACACCCTGGCGCCCGCTCCCCCCCCCACCCCTAGCCAGTGGCCCCTGGGCACAGAGTGCGGGTGCTGAGACGGTCCCCTTGGGCTTCTTCCAGGGGACAGTGGGAGTTAAGGGACAGTTATCCCTGACCAGGTACTGCAAGCCCCAGAGATGCCCAGAAGAGTCCTGAGATCTGGCTACAAGGCACTGAAATAAGTCTACGGAGCTGAGCTGGCCTCAACGAACTTTGACCCCTCAGACTGACCTCTGAACTCCAGACACATCAGCCTTGCCCCAGACGCCTCCCCCGACTCACCATCCAAAATGTAGGGCAATGTCTTTTGAGGCTCCAGGTACTCTTGGAAACCTGGAGAAGGGTGGGGTTCACCTCTTGGCACTCATGAATCTTCCATCCTCTTTCAATAAACTCCTTGGCAATCTTATGCACCACGGAGATGGCGCGAAGAGATAGAAAAGGCAAGAACCCTGCGCTGGAGGAGCTCAAAGAAAGGCAGCAAACAAGGCCATGGCAGGGAGGGAGGTATTTACCTCAGCACCCGTTTATCCTCCACACACGCGGCACTCCTGTCCACAGTGGGGAGCAGCTCTGTTGGGGAGGTCATATGACACATGCAGGGTGGAAAGAGGTGCCTTGAGGCCTCAGGAGTCCTAAAGGGGCACCTCACTCAGAGAGAACCTGGTGGCATGGGCTCTTAGACCTGAAGGAGGAAAAGGATTATCCAGGCAAAATGAGACATGAATTCAGGGCACTGTTATCCAGCTGACCAAAGCATTAGACTGGTAAAGAGGAAGGCAGGAGGGTGGCAGGGTCCAGAGCCCAGCTAAGAGTCCTTCAGGTGGCATGCAAGCAAGTGACAGGGTCAGTGTCAGGAGTGGGCTTTGAGATGACCAGCCCAGATAAGGCAAGATGGGAGGCGGGAAAGTCCGGTAACCAGGAGATGACCATGTGGCAGCTTGAACCTTGATAGTAGAGGAGGAGACGGAGGAGGTGTGATTAGGAGGTGATAGACTCAGGAGGACATGGAGCTACATAGGACAGTTAACTTGGATGGCCAACTTGATTGCATTAAGATATGCCCAGGGTATTGGTAAAACACACATTTGGGCACATCTGTGAGAGGGTTTCCAGAAGGGATCCACTGAGGGAAAAAGAGACCTGTCCTGAATGTGGGTGCTGCTGTGTCATAGGTTAGGGAAAACAAAGAGCAAGCAATTTTCTGCAGCCTCCCACCACCATGACATCCTCACCATGGCGGGTTCCATATCCTAAACTGCGAGCCCAATTCAATCTTCCTCCTTAAATTGCTTCTAATCAGGTGTTTGACCTCCGCAATGAGAAAAGTAACTAGCACACAGTCTATAAACACTGGGGGGAGAAAGAAGAGTCAAGGGCGGGAAAGGTGGTGTTGGCTCGGGCGGCCTGGTAGATGGCGGTGCCAGCTTTAAGACAGGGAGGTGAGTAATTTGCTGAGTCTGGGGTGTGTGTGATTCATTCATCCACAGGCAGCTGGATCCCAGGCTTGAGAGAGGTTTTGTAAGGATGGAGGGCCACATCTGAGAGCTGCTCTCCACTGAGGACATGTGGAGCAAGAGGTGTGATGATCCGGTGGGGAGGAGGTAGGGAGTGTCCGAACAGAGGTACGGAGGGCAGAGCAGGCGCAGACAGCCAGCGTGGAGTTGTGGAGAGAGGAGGGAGGCCTGGAAGGAGCTGTTAACGCAGAGACAATGTGCTGCACACAACACGGATCCCAGCAATCCGCCTGCCGCGTCGTCCTTCAAGAGTCAAGTGCACGCTTGATCCCAGAAGACTTCCCCGCCGAGACCAGGAGAACTGGCTGTTTTCACTTGCAGGGAATGACTACCCTGTAGGAATGGGCTGGAAGCATGCCTTCTAGTGCAGCTCCCCGCGAGGGAGATGGAGGGGCTCGGGCAAAGCAAATGATCTCACCGGGCCTCACCCCCCCCCACTCTATAAAACTAGCATTGGATGACTTGAGTTTTTCCATGAACTCAGTGACGAGATCACAGTAATACTTCAGTTACTGTTTAGATATTAAAAAAAAAAAATTCCACCCCATGCTCCACCACCCACCCCCGCTCCCAAGCCATAAAAAGCAGAACCCATGAATGTAAACATGTTCTCCGGTGGCGGCAGCTGTTTCAGAGGCCCCGGCCGAGCTGCAAGAAGGGGGAGTGGGTCTTCCACCCCCAGATGACCCACGGCCAGCAGCGGCGTGCACACAACACAGGCCTTTCATTTAAGAAGCTTGCAGGTTTTTTTTTTGTTTTTTTTTTTTCTCTCTCTCTCTTTCCATGTTAGAAAATCTAAACAGGAGAAAATGAGGCTTGCTTGGAAAGATAATTACCAGACGTTTTCAGGTACTTTAGGAAAATGACTACTTTCATGTTCTGTGGTTCCATACATGAGCCCTAAAAGTTGTTTAGGTTTTGAAAATCACTGTAGTGGATGACAATGAGCCTTCAGGGTCAAGAGATGAACCAGGAATTCCACCAAGCTTCCGGCCCTGGAATCTGACTGAGAAGGGAACTGACTCTAGATGTGAGGTGAGGGACACTCTGCAGCATGATCACCCTTGGGTCACACTACTGTCACCCTCTCCACTGCTCCTGGTAATGTTTACGTATCAGGGAAAACAGCCAAACTCTTTTCCAGAGGAGTCTTAGCCTCTCTAACTTGCCCATACAATGACTTAAAGGCAATCACCATGACCACCACCACCAACAACAATAATTTTATTTTATTCTATTTTTTAAATATTCATTCATTTATTTATTTGCACACACACACACACACACACACACACAGAGAGAGAGAGAGAGAGAGAGAGAGAGAGAGAGAGAGAGAGAGAGAATGAATAGGCATGCCAGGGCCTGTAGCTGCTGCAAATGAACTCCAGATGTAAGTGCCACTTTGTGCATCTGGCTTTATGTGGGTACTGGGAAATCAAACACTGGTTGTTAGGCTTTGCAGGCAAAGTACCTTAACCACTGAGCAGTTATTCCAGCCCAGTAATAATTCAGTTTTAAAAGTATGCGTTTGGCATGAGCGCTCCAAATTAACACATGAATTGAATTTAAGGGGAAATCCCAGTCTCTGGATTCCACACGGCACTCAGAACACAATGGTACTCTGCGCACAAGAGATCTCCATTCATTTAATAAAACCAGGCAAGAAATATCCAGGTGTACTAAGTTTTAGGGATGATTGTAATACTGCTTAGGGGATTTGGGATTTGACTTTTCAAAGGCCTTTCACAGCCTTGCCACTCAAAATTTTAATCTGTAGGGCTGGGGAGATGCCTCAGTTGTTAAAGGAACTTGCTTGTGAAGCCTGCTGGCCCAGGTTCGATTCCCTAATACCCATGTAAAGGCAGATGTGCAAAGTGTCACATGTGACAGGAATTCCTCTTCAGTGTCAAGAGGCTCTGGCTTTCTCATTCCCACCCCCCCATCACAAATAATTAAAATTTTAAAAACTTTTATCTCTAAACAATAGCACCACTCCAGAGCTTGTTAGAACTGCGGGATCACAAGCCCAATGCAGACCTACTGAATCCACCAGGGTGTTCTTACAGAATCTGCCTGGAATAGGTCAGAGAAGACCCCCACCCTCCAACCCCAGGTCTGGCCCGCAGGGTCATGTTTAATAGCTAACAGTTCAGGCAAGAGTGAAGCAACACTCAACTGATATATCTATTGGCAGCAAGAAACTCGCTTGTTTATCTGCCCCTGTGAAACGATCACAGAGGAAAACTCAGCTCCTGCTTCAGGCCACCGCCTGCGGTAGATGACTGTCAAAATGTGACCACCAAGTGGCCTTTTCTCTAGGCCTAGTTGTTGATATTCAGTGTCGTTGACACACTGCACAGGGACAGGAAATTGAGTTGAGTCATCTTCCTTTCTTCTCCCCTTTCAAGGCAGGCTGCGCCAGACCACTGGTTAGTGACAGCAAGACCTTAAGACAACCCTGTGGCTTCAAACTCCCCAGTGGACGGGAACACAGTGACTGTCACAGCCCTGAAACGCCACTCGTTCCCCAGCGCTTGCTCTTCTCAATGACTTGCTGTTTCCCCAGCTTCTCTGAACACTGCCTTTCTCAGTGAGGGCTTGCCAAATGCTACTTTCTGGTTAGAACCCAGATTTCTTTTCCAGGGAAATTGATTTTTCATAAGAGAGTTTCATTGATTTGGCTCAGTCAAAAGACCACAGGAGAATCCAGAGGCACTCTTGGGGTTGCTTTCATTGCCCGTCTCAAATAGCTCTGCATAGAGATGCCCACAGATGACCGTTGGCTGGGTTGTGGAGCTGAGCTTGCCCGTGCCTTTCCTTTACTTGCTTGGAGTTTTCTCACAAGGCAGGCAGTGGACGCAGAGAACCAGAGGCGTACCTGTGGTCACGCACTCCAAGTGCAGAAATCTGCATCCAGCTCACTTTCTTAATTTTGCCGTTGCTGACAAGGCACCATTCAAGGCTTGAGCCCTTGCATTCAGTTTTGCATTTTTCCTCTTTTTGACCCCTAACATCTTCACTCACCAACGTCATACAAGTGCTTTTTCCAAATCTCTCCTCAAAGGTTCTGTTTCACCTTTACTCTTTGAACACCCAGTTTCCTACTGCCCTCTCCTTTCATCACACATGGGCCAGAGCCAGCCTCCTTAACATCCTTTCTCACTCTGACCCTCACCTCTGAGCACCCACCTTGCCAAGTACAGCCTCTGTTATCGCCCTGAAACATTTCCTCCCAAACACTTCTCTTCTAGACACTCGTGATGGCTTCCACTGGAAAGAAAGGCTAGACAGCTCTTTTTTCTTTCCTTCTTTCTTTCTTTCTTTCTTTCTTTCTTTCTTTCTTTCTTTCTTTCCTTCCTTCCTTCCTTCCTTCCTTCCTTCCTTCCTTCCTTCCTTCCTTCCTTCCTTCCTTCCTTTCTTTCTTTCTTTCTTTCTTTCTTTCTTTCTTTCTTTCTTTCTTTCTTTCTTTCTTTCTTTCTTTTATGAGAGTGGGAATGACAGAAAGAGAGAGGAAATTGGCACACCAGTGCCTCCAGCCCCTGCAATCAAACTTGACCCATGTGCCACCTTGTGCACAGGCACGACCTTGTGCTTGTGTCACCTGTGTGTCTGGCTTACATGGGACTTGGGGAGTCGAACATGGGTCCTTGATTTTCTCAGGCAAGTGCCTTAACTGCTAAGCCATCTCTCTGTTGTTGTTGCTGTGTTTTAAGTATACATCCTGTCTTCCTCACCCCATTAAAGAAAGGAAAGAGCTTGGAAAACATTGAAAAGGCTAGGTCGTTGGAAAACACTGACCGAATTCCCTATATGAAAAGATCTTCTGATGCATTATTGTCCTCCTTTTATTACACCTGACATCCAAGTGTCTCCCCTATACCCCTTCGCCCCAAGACCCTTCTTTTGGTGGTGGGAAGAATATGAGTGCTGCTCTCACTGCTACCCAGAGAAGCTTCTCTGTGGAGACAGTGATATACCATAAAGAGAGTCAAAGGTCAACAGAGCTGGAGATAAGAGACTGCTAAACAAGACCCCTCTGCCACGCCCTCCACGGCTCAGGCAACATTGCAGAACAGGAAGTGGAAAGAATGTAGGAGCCAAAGGATAGGAAGGAATACTTTGGGGTACTGTCCCCCGGACACGAGCTAATGGGTGCACTCACGACCTCACAGAGGTTGCCATAACCACCACAAGACCTGCACGATTCTGGGCCCATCAACATTTTCACACTGAGGACGGAGGAGGACAGAAAGAATGAGACATCAAAACAGAAGAAGGACTCATTGCAAAAAGCAGAATGCTCAGGGGAATGGGGTGGGGGAGGGAGACAAAAGCAAGAGGAGAATGCTATCTGATTAGAGTAGGTTCATGTATTAAAATTCTCAGTAAAAATATTTTTAACAATTCCGCTTTTTAATCCATGCCACTGGCTTGAGTGCTGGTATCAGTTCACCTCCTGTGGAGACATGCCTCTTTCCCGCGTTCCCCCACAGGGACCCATGGGCCCTCTTCTGCTGCCCTTTGCTCCTCTGGGCCTCATGTGCACATATCATGTGCCCCCCCCCTTCAAGAGTAGAATCACCATTAAAAAGTCTTTTTTTTTTTTAAGTATTTTATCTTTATTTATTTGACAAGAGAAAGAGGGAGAGAGAGAGAGAATGGGTACTCCAGGGCCTCCAGCCACTGAAAATGAACTCCAGGCACGTGCACCCCCTTGTGCATCTGGCTAATGTGGGTCCTGGAGAATAGAACCTGGGTCCTTTGGCTTTGCAGGCAAACGTCTTAACCGCTAAGCCATCCCTCCAGCCCAAGAAATCTTTTTAAGTAAGTATTTATTAATTTGTAAGCAGAGAGAGATAGAAGTGAGACAGAGATAAAGGGAGAGAGAAAATAGAGAGAATGGGTCCCCCAGGGCCTCCTCCAGCCATTGCAAATAAACTCCAGATGCATGTGCTACTTTGTGCGCCTGGCTTTATGTGGGTACTGGGGAATTAAACTCGAGTCATTAGGCTTTGGAGGCAAACATCTAACCACTGAGCAATCTCCAGCCCTCATTAAGAAGTCTTGCTTACCCTTTCTGGGCTGGGGTATTTTCAGCTATCCTTGACCACCAAGGCTACTTGATGGTGTTTCTCTTATGAAGTAGAAATTCAGTCTTCCCAGGTGGTCCATCGTTTGTGCCTATAATTCTTTCTGGGCCTCATCGTAAGCCCACTTAATAGTTAAGGTTCTGCCTGGCTGTGTTTTGAAAGGTTTTGCCTAAATCCTTTCTGGTGTATTCTCACTGTTTCCAGTGGAGACATCCAGATTAGTGAGGAAACCATAGTGACATTGCTCCGCAACACATCTGGAATTAGACTGGCATGAGTGCTCCTCTGGGCCAGGCTGCAACTCTGAAGGGCTTTAACGAACAGTATTACCGGTGGCCTCCTGCTGCCTTCGAAGGAGCACCACAGTCTGCAGCATGGTGCTCCCTACATCACATCCTGGTTCCTCCAAATCAGGTGGAAGAAGATATGGTGGCTTGAATGTAATGTTCCCCGTAGGCTCTCGTGTTTTAAATACTTGGTCCCCAGCTAGTGGCAAGTTGGGAAAGTTGTTGGGTCTTTGGGAGGTGGAGCCTTGCTGGAAGAGGTGTGTCCCTGGCGAGGACCTTGAGATTTGTTAGCCCAACCCACTGGGGGTCTGGAGCTGGCTCACTCAGACCACATCCTTCCTGTTGAGAATGGATTGCCTCACCTCTGCTCTGCCATGGTGAAATAAATCTGTTCCTCCCACGAGCTGCTTCTGCTCGGGTGTTTTGTCCCAGCAATGCGAACACTGGAGCGTAGTCATTGTCCAGATCAGCACTTCTGCTTAGGCATGAAAGGATAGAACTAAATCCACACAGAGTACCCAGCCATACTCAGATAAGCCACGTGTAGCAGTTACTTTCTCATTGCTTGGATAAAACACCCAACCAGAAGGAACTTTGAACTGCTCCAAACTCTTTATTCCATACACCTAGCAGTCAGGCACTGGGTCCAGCCAGGAAGACAGGGCCCAAAAGCCGGTCTGTTAGCATCTTCATCTAGCTCCACCTCCATCCCCCAAGCCTTCCATCCACAGGGCCCCTGTTGCGTCGATGGGTCATGAATGTGGTAAATGCTGAGTTCTACACAAGATACACAGTGCCCCATACTAACTATCACATATGTTTAGAATGACAAGAGAAGGCTGTTAAAGTGACTTGGATGGCACTTTCCAAAAGCAGCAAAGGCAAGAATCAGCCTCTAAGGTCCCTGTAGACCAGGCTGTGTTGAAGAAAGGTTTAGAATGCTGCAGGGAAGCATTTGTGCATGCATGTGCACACACAAAACACCAGTCTACTAACACATCATTATAGCTGACTGAGGTCAGGTGCTAGCTAAATACCTTCACTCATTAAGTCATGTGAAGCAGTTACTTTCTCATTGCTTAGATAAACCACCCAACCAGAAGCAGCTTATGGCAGGAAAGGGTTTATTTCTTTTCGTTTTTGCTTTTTCAAAGTAGGGTCTCACTCTAGCCTAGGCTGACCTGGAATTCACTATGTAATCTCAGGGTGGCCTCAAACTCATGAGGATCCTCCTACCTCTGCCTCTGGGATTAAAGGCGTGCGCCACCACAGCCGGCTCTAATTCTGGCTACAGTTTCAAGGGGGAGTCTGTCATGGCAGGGAAGGCTATCACAGCAGGGAGGACATGGCATGAGCAGTGAGTCGGCATCACATCTTCATGATAGCAGGGAGGAAGTAGACAGAGAACAGAGATCAGCAAGAAGGCCTGACTATAACACACCAAAGCTTGCCCCAGTAACATAATTTCTCCAGCAAGGTTCCACCTCCCAAAGGCTCCATGATCTTTCCAAACAGAGCCACCAACTGGAGACTCATTATTCAAATAAATGAGGCTATGGGGGACATTTTATACCCAAACCACCGTACCATTCCATCCTTGAAATAATCCAGTGGGTTTAGCCTTGTTATTTCTACTGTTGTACAGGTGGAGAAGACAAGGCTGGACAGGAAAAGAAACTTGCATGAATGCTAACAAAGCTAACAAAGAGAAGACTCAGCATTTGTAGGGAGTAGCCCACTGCCCAAAGCCTACACCCCGTCTCCAGGCAGGGCAGTTGTGTACCTTTGGAAACCTCTCAAACCTTCCCCACTTGCACATTTACTGAGCAAACCCTTCCAGATTCCCAGAAGCCATCATGTGGATGAGGCAGCTTTGGTAAAGAGAGTGCTACTTGTTCCCTTGTCGAGACAAAAGGAAGACCCTGAGCTGCCGGGGTCATGTTCAGAGTCGCCTCGAAATCGGGAGTCCTTTGAATGGATCAGCTAATATTACTGTATTGATCATGTTGCCAGCGCTCCCTGCCTAAAGAGAACCCTGTGCCTTGACAGTGTGGTGAGTCTCAGTGGGCTGAGGCCCCGCAGGCCTGGGAAAAGGACCAGCCACTGTTAGGCTCCTTCTGCGGTAACTCTGCTCCTTCCCAGCAACCCTGCTTCGGGGGCTGACTCCAGTGCAGCCTGTAGGGTTTCAACAAAAACTGAAACTGCTACTCGCCAGGATGGGGCTTCGGCTCCACGGTAGAGTGCTTATCTAACAAGCGTAAGGTCTGAGCTTGTGGCCTAGCATTGCAAAAGGAAAAAGCTGCTCAGCTGGCGTGTGCCAAAGCGGGGGAAAAAATCTGCTTTCTTGAGTTTATAGCAAGGGCCTCCTTGTCTCTTCCTCAACATCTGGATGGGCATCAGAGATAGTTGGCAGCAATGACATCTGACTTTCTGTGGCTTGGACCTCCCAGGGGGATCGCCTTCCAGGCCCATCCCATTAACCACTAGGTATCTTCAGCTCATTAGAGATTCTTCAGCAGCCAGCAACAGGAGCCAGCCAGCTTCCAGCACTCAGCCACCTAGACCCATCTTTAGCCTTCGCACTTCAAACAATGGCCTTTGTCTGACTCTTCAGGTGACAACACTGATCATTTTTTCCTGATGTATTTCATGTTGGAGTTGGACTAATTATGCTAAGTGGTCACATTTCTCTGAAAGCACACAAAATAAGAAATAAAAGGGGGTTCGAGAGATGGCTTAGTAGTTAAGGCATTTGCCTGTGAAGCCTAAAGACCCAGGTTTGATTCTCCAGAACCCTTGTAAAGCCAGATGTATATGATGGCACATGCATCTGGAGTTCGTTTGCAGTGGCTAGAGGCCCTGGTGCATCCATTTTCTCTCTCTCCTATATAAGTAAAAATAAAATATAAAAAATAAGGAATAGCCAGGCATTGTGGCACACACCTTTAATCCCAGCACTTGGGAGGCAGAGATAGGAAGATTACCATGAGTTTGAGGCCAGCCTGAGACTACATAGTGAATTCCAGGTCGGCCTGGGCAATAGTGAAACCCTACCTTGAAAAACCAAACAAGTGAAAAGAAAAAGAGACGGAGGGATGGCTTAGTGGCTAAGGAGTTTGCCGGCAAAGCCAAAGGACCCAGGTTCAATTCCCCAGGACCCATGTCAGCCAGGTGGTGCATGTGTCTGGAGTTTGTTTGCAGTGGCTGGAAGCCCTGGTTCACCCATTCTCTCTCTTTCTCTCTCTCTCTCTCTCTCTCTCTCTCTCTCTCTTTCTTTCCCTCTTTCCCTTCCCCCTCTCCTTCTTTCTTTGTCAGATAAATAAATAAAAATAAAATATTTTTTAAAGGGATAAAAGGAATGAGGGGAGAGGGGTTTTCTTGGCACAGCCCCAAGAATGACAACACTTTGGCCAAGCATATTAAAAGAAAATAACAAACTTTTCTGTAATCCCTCTTTCAATGACTGCTCAAATATCAGTTATCTGCACGAGAACTAATCAAACTAATGATATTGTCACTTCAGCTGACATTTAATACACCAAAGTCATAGGACCACAAAAGAGTTAAGGTAGTCTCAGAGTCTGTGGGAAAAAAAAAAAAAAGTCATGCACATTAGATAGCCCATTTCTGATGAAAATCAGATTAGAAGTTGAGTTAGTCCTATTAGTCAAGCACTGATCACTGATGGTGTTCGGATGACTGGCAGAGTTGGGTCTTGACTGGGTCTCCTAACCCTCGCCTGAGCTCACGCTGCAAGCAGGCTGCACACCCCTTCCAGACAGGAGTGAGTCATGCTCTGGCCGGGAGGCGCTCAGCCCGCGGGGAGCCAGGCACGTATATGGTGAACTCAGCGCCTAATGTATCTGTGGCTCTATACGAACGCATCTCCAGAGGGAAGTGCCAACCACACACCACACGGGTGGGTGGGTGTGGGTGGGGAGCAGGGGCTGCAGGGAAAGCTGGAAGAGGAGCCGGAGGGTTGAAGATTCTTCCCAGAAGTGATTCACCATCTGCTTGAGAGAGAAGCCAGGTCAGCAAGGTAGACTGCTGCTCATCCAGCTAGAAACCGGAGATGGGTTAGCACCGGTGACAGCTGCTGGACTGGCTCTCTGGTTCTTGTTAGCACTTGACAATTCCAGAGAAAGCTTGAAAATGTCACCCTTTTTTTTTTTTTCTTCTTCTTCTTAAATGCAACTCATTCTGACTGGCCACAAAAAATGCCATCCTGAGGTTTTTCTTTTCATTTTAAGATCGTCTTTTATGCCTCCCTCTATGGTACAGAAATCTACTAAACACCCTAAGGCTTAAGTTAGTCCTCTCAAAAATCAGATCTACATTTTTTCTGTGATCACTTTTCTTTTTAAAAAAATTTTTTTAATTTATTTTTATTTGAGACAGAGAGAGGAAGAAAGAGAGAGAATGGACACGCCAGGGCCTCTAGCCACTGCAAATGAACTCTAGAAACATGTGCCACTTTGTGCATCTGGCTTTACATGGGACGTGGAGAATCAAAACTGGGTCCTTAGGCTTCACAGGCATGCGCCTTAATCATTAGGCCATCTCTCTGGCCCTGTGACTGTTCACTCTCCAAAGCCAGTAAGCACCTGTGCGGCTCCCTTCACCCCTCCAGCGCTCATAGATCCTGTTCACATCTTCAGGACATCACCATCACCCAGTCACGTGCTGGTGCTGCACCAAACACGGTTCCGTCTTCTCCGAACTTTCTAGTTGCTCACAGTTTAAAGCGCGCCAGGAAGGACAAGAAGCGTGTTATCTGTGTGATGTGCAAATATCAGACTATCTGTGTGACCGCATCCAATGAACACAGATTCTATTGAACCCCTGGGACCCATGCGACAGACTGTGCCAAGTTTGGGAGAAACACCAAACTCAAGTCAGGGCTCACAAAGGCTTGGAATGGTGATTAAAGTGCAATATGATATGCAACTTCAAACAAGTGTTTATTTAGCTACACAGCCCACACAAGCCCCCCCCCCCAATACACACACCAAAAAAACAATAATAGTGTTGAGATAGTCATGGGCCGCTTTTTAACTTTAGTTTCTGCCCCGACTCTGATCGCTCCTACCCAGTGAATTCATAACTGGAGCAGCAGAAGGGAAGAGCGCAGGGTCATGAGACCCAGGCTTTCATGCTCCTCTTTCTTCACAACTGCTTCCAGATGTGGGGATTGGCCCAGTGTCAGCTCCGGGACAATAACTAATGGAAGTCCTTTCCCTCAGCTAACAGCGAGCGGCTACTGGTCCCAGCAGCATTGGACCTGTGTGTTTTCATCTCAGGGGTTGGACTTGGCTGTAAGCATTTTGGCCCTTGTGGAGGCCACAGCATATATGACAGCAGAATGGGACAATCACAGTGTCAAATGGCACACCTTACCCCTTGCCCCCCCCCCAAAAAAAAAAGGTTGCAGAGAAACTACATGCTTCTACTGATAAATTTGAACACTGGTCATGACAGGGCCTGGATTTGGGGTTGAAAGCAACTTGTCACAGTAGAACTGGAGCACAGGAAGTAAGTCATTTGCTCAGCGCCCTGTCCTTAC
Source organism: Jaculus jaculus (assembly GCF_020740685.1). Lineage (NCBI taxonomy): Eukaryota > Metazoa > Chordata > Mammalia > Rodentia > Dipodidae > Jaculus > Jaculus jaculus. Next base: position 33,966,232 of record NC_059107.1, on the reverse strand, counting down.
TGCTGATGAAATGCTTGCTGCTTCTACAGTTCTAGAGGGGGAGGTGAGAGACAGTGATACCCGATGTCAGGGCAATAACCAACCAAGGCTGGACATAAAACACACAGCTCTCACCTCACAGGGGATAAGAGAGAGTTTATTCTGGAGCCAAATATAAGTGACCATGGCCTGGGCACACAGGTTTATTTTCAGCCCAATTCCAACTTCCAGTATGTTAATAACTCCAGGAAGGCCTTATAGTTACAGAGCAAAGAAAGCCATAAGCCCCAAAGCACTTCTCTAGGTGGGTTATAGCAAAGGGGGGTGATCTCTGCTATAGGCTTCAGATGCTCTCTGATGACAATCTTAACCTTTGGATTGATGTAAGTTGGTAGTCTAGTAGAATATTCCAGAAAGATCAGACCCAATCGTCTGAGAGTCACAAGGACATTAGTCAGACACAGAGGTGGATGTTAATAAACGGCTGCCAAGGGGCTAAAGGCAGCCCAAGGTATAATTTGGCTTTGGACTTGCAACATTCCAATCTCTCTCCATTGAAATTCTAATCAACTGCAGTCTTGTAGGATAGAAGCAGCTTTTCAGTTCACACAATGGACAAAATTGGAGCGAGGAGGGAGACATGTGGTTTTCCGGGGAGGCCATCCTGGCAAACTGACACATGAAGAGGCACTACAAGGACAGCCAGGCCTGATCTCAACGAAGAAGTTCTTCTAAAAAACAATAGATTTGGTTTAAGTGACGCCATCTCTCCATGAGGGCACTTCAGCCCCGAGCACCGTGGTCGACGCACCAGCCACGTTGCAGTGACATGCGGCTCAAAGCCGTGAGGCCAGGCCACTTGAGCCCAGCTTCTCACATTCTGCCCTAGACCTCTCCTGGCTTTGCAAAAGCCTCCTTGTGCTGAATTTCACTTACTGATCAACTTGTTTGGCATAACCTCAGGCAAAATCAGTCTGAAGCTTTGAAATTGGAAATACACAAATTGGTTTGACATAGTGCGTCCTTCACCAGCAGGCAGTGAGGGAGAAAGTCTGACACTGACCTCTTAGCACCAACCACAACATTCAAATGGTGAGGAGGCATAAGAATGAGTCCCATTGCTGCCTGGAACACAATACTGATTTGTGGATTTCTAGGAATATTCCACACATGGAATATTCTGGAAGACAATAGAAGAGGGGCTTTTTTTTTTTTTTTTTTTTTGAAGTAGGGTCTCACTCTAGCTTAGGCTGACCTGGAACTCACTATGTAGTCTCAGGGTGGCCTCAAACTCACCACGATCCTCCTACCTCTGCCTCCCAAGTGCTGGGATTAAAGGCATGCACCACCACGTCCGGCTAATAGAAGAGTTTTGTGCTGTGCCTTGAAAAGAATATCCAATCCTTGATAAGGGAATTTGGGGTGTCTTTGGGAGCGATGGAGCCCTTCTTGGCTCCTGGTTGGGCCAGGAGTTAGGATGACAGTCACACAAAACTGCCACTGAGTCAATGACTCTTGGTTTTTTATAAATTCAAAGAATGAAACCCATAGAACATATAGGGTGAAGTTTAGGAAGGTTATGTTATAGAGATTATAAGGCAAGAGGATAGAAAACAGAGCTCCTGCCCAAGAGGAGACAGGTATGGGACCAGAGACTCACAGTGGGGTCTTTTAGAGCTTAAGGGAAGGAAATAATACGGAGCTCCTTCAAATAGGAGGCAAGAGAGGGGTACCAAGAAATGGGAAAGCCAACCTAGAGACCCAGATCAGGGTTATTTTATACAGACTGGCTGGGAGCTAAACTATCCAGCTCCAATGCCAAGTGTTTAAGTTTAATAGCTCAGGAAAGATAATTATTCCTCTCATCTCTTCTAGGAAAGTGGAACTCTTTTAGGGAAAAGGAGATTTTGGGAGGGACTCAAGGAAAAAGGAATCTAGGTGGGGAACTTCTTTAAGCAGAGATTAGGAAAGACCAGAAGCCTTTAGACCCTTATGACCTCTGGAAAAATGTAATGATGCAGATTCCCCCAATAGGCTCAAAAATATCTCTCGCTTTTACCTTTGGTGGTCATGTCACCCTTCAACTGCCTCATTGTTGCCTTGTTTCCCAGCGTCCTTCACAGGAGTTAATTTTGATACTTGAACAGAACGCCTTGAAGGGTGTGAGTTAAGAGGAGAACAATGTACCTGGCAAAGACCACTTTGGGATAAGAAAAGCTGAATCTGGGGCTGGAGAGATGGCTCAGCGTTTAAAAGTGCTTTGATTGCAAAGCCTGATGGCCCAGGTTCAATCCCCCAGGTATCCACACAAAGTCAGATGCACAAAGTGGCCCAAGTGTCTGGAGTTCATCTGCAGAAGGACTAGTTGAACCTGTACTCATTCTTTGACTCTTCCTCTTTGCCTCTGCCTCTTTCTCCCTGTCTCTTCTTCTCAAATAAATAAATAAAAATAGCTAAAAAAAAGAAAGAAAAGCTGACTCTGTCTGCAACTGACTGGGTCTGCCCTGCCGCCATTGAGTCTCTGTCTGAATAGTCAGTCTGCTCTCATCGCCGCTGCTGACACCTGCTCTTCTCTGGTTCTAGAACGGGGCAGGAGATGTAGGCCGTGACAAGGAGATGCTGAGCCAAGCCATCGCCATTCACCCATCCACAGAGGTGCAGAGCTCCAGCCCCAGGGTCACTGAGTAGACACCCCTCTTGTAGGTAAGAGACCAGTGAGAGAGTGGCGGTGTCCCGAGGGAGGGAAGGGGGCTCTGAAGCAAGAACAAACAGGAAGGTGGAAGGGGACTCCAAGTCAAACCAGGAGCAAAGAGGTCAGGAACAGAGCAAGATGGAAGGGGCCGGGCATGGTGGTGCACCCCTTTAATCCCAGCACTTGGGGGGCAGAGGTAGGAGGATCACCATGAGTTTGAAGCCACCCTGAGACTACATAGTGAATTCCAGGTCAGCCTGGGCTAGAGTGAGACCCTACCTTGAAAAACCAAAGGGAAAAAAAAAAAAAAGGAAGGGGATCGTGAGCTTATAGAAGGAGGGAGAGACTTTTCTGTCCTGGGGAAGGAAAGTGGGAAGATTTGTATTGCCCTGCATAGGGTGTGGGAGAGGAGTATTGACTGGGGCCTGCAGCAGCCAGGCTGGATGGATCCATTGTTGAGCCTCCTCTCCTCAAATAAGGCTGTGAGTCAACAGAAAGTGAAGTGTGGGGAGGAATTGCAAAAAAGGCTTAGTCAATAGCTACAATAGTAGATAGGAATTCTAAGACCTCAGACTTAGTCTTGACCATAACAAGAGGAACCCTAAGAATTCCAGGCCTAGTTGGAGCACGGCCAGTGGGGAGAGAGGGAGATGGGTAGAGAGCTCTGAGACGCTTAGATTTAGCTGTGGATCTGGCATAGTCAAGCAAGTACAGTGCTAGACACAAACAATCCAGGCGTGCCACTGTGTAGCAGGACCAAGAAAAGGGAAGACATCAAGTTCAAGACTGGGAAACACACAGCTCCATGGCCAAGGTTACAAACATCTTGGCAGTTCCCGGAATCCAGCATGCTTTACTTTAGCCCTGTATGAGGGGAGAAACGTATTGGAGTTTGACTTGCACCTGCCCACTAGATTTTAGCTCAGACAACTCTCATCAGTTTTCCTCCATGGCTTTTGCCTGGTAGGTGCCTGTCTCTGAGCCCTGCGGTCTAATTCTTACAGTGCCAGGAAGTGTGGCACACCCGTCCTCCCTAATAGATCATGAGTTTGATGAGGACAAGAGAAATGCCAGCCTCATTTAATACCCTATCCTGAGCATTCATTCATCAGTTCACTATTTCTTTTTCTTTTTCTTTTTTTTTTTTTTCCTGGAGTCTGAAAGCTGCAATGGGAAGGGCCAGGCTCCTGAGGCAGAGTAAGTGGGAAGGCTTGGGTGTGTTCATCTTCCAAGGTCTGGATTTCTGGACTCTGATGCTCCATTTTTACAAAGCACTGGGTAGCTAGAAGGTTTAGATCTTCAGGATCATCATAGCAGTCTTTGGAGCTCTTGGTCCTGCCCACATATGCTTTTCTCTCCCATCCCGTGGGGGTCAGGGCTCCCTCTCTCTGTGGCATGGAGGGCTCCCTTGGAGATCCTGCGTACAGCACCACCTGCTCCACTTGTGCCACAGGTGATCTGCCTTGGGCCTCCTCCAAAGTGCTTTCCTGTTTCAGAACAGCTGTCACCCAATGTGTCCCAGCATCCGCTGCTTCAGGAAGCTGGCTCTGTCCTACACCTGCCACTGCTGAGGCTAGCCCTTCCTCCAGAGGCACTGTAGGCAGCTTTGCTTCCACATCTGCTTGATTTGTCTCTTTCACAGGTATCTGGAGAACAGATGGCCCTGGTAGGACATCCTCCTTCATGTCTACATTGTCCAGAAAGGTGGAGGCCTGACTTCCCACAAGTTGGATCCCAGGAGAGCTCACATCTGCTTCCTCACCTGAATCATTGTGCCCAAGAGGAGGCTGGCTCTTTTCTGAATGTGTTACAAGAACCCCATCTTTGTCTGTGGGGATGGCTTCTCTCTTTCCTCCTGGGAGCTTCTCCTTCTCGGTATCTGTGTCACTGTTTCTCCCGCAGGAAGTTTGAGGTTGGGCCCTATCTTCTTCCATGACTTTGTCTCTGCTCCACAAAATGGCTCCATTCTCTTTCAGATGGGCCAGAGCAAGTGCTGCTGAGACCTCTTCTTCATCATCCATATCACTGCTGATCACCACAGAGGTCTGGCCTCTCTCCAGAGGAATAGCCAATGGGGCCTTGACCTCCTCCACACTAGTGTCTCTACCAGATGGCCTCTCTGGCAGACGTGCGAGGCCAGGTGCTCTGGGACCCTTCTTCCCAACACTGCGGAGGATCTGCCTCTTCGTCACAGGAACTACAGCTAGGGTCACAGGGATCCCCTCTTCTTCCACATCTGTGTCACTGTCCACAGAGCCTGAAGGCTGAGCCCTTTCCAAGTGGGCCCCAGCTGGCTTTCCAGGAGGCTGGTGTTCTTCATCCATAGCTGCGTCACTGTCCTTTCTAGGAAGGTGGCTCCTCTCCCCAACCACCCCAAGTGGAACTACATCATTGCCTGCATCTGTCTTGACTTCTCTGTCCTTGTGCCTCTGCACTGTAGCCTGAGCCTTCGCTCGCTGAGTATCAGTTGTCCTTTCATCAGGCTGCTCAGCCTCTACAATGGCGCCTTCCCTGGCAGCTGAAGAGGCCTCCTCTGCTTTTGGCAGCTGACCTTCCTCCTCGTCTGTGTCACTGACCAAGTCAAAGGCAACAAAAGATGGCCCTGGGACACCTGGGGCTGCAGAAAGCCCCTCTTCATCACTTTCTGGAACTACTGTTGTTAAAGGGGAAGATGTGATCCTTGGTTCATTTACCACACACCTTTCAGAAAGAAAATCCACTTCCTCCTCTGAGTCCTCGGCCAACAAAATTCTGGAAGGTTGGGTTCCTCCCTGTATCCTGGGGGTCTCCTCTATAGCTAGAGGGCCACGGGAGACCAAAGGCAGAGGTATATCCAGGCGATAGTACTGGCAGGGAAAGTCAGCAAGCAGAATCAAGTCCTTGTTCCTCAAACGATAGTTAATCGCAGAAGTTAGGATTTTAGGAGGCTTCATAATCTGAGTACCATTGAGGCTCCCACAATCCTGGAGGAGAGCTGCTTTGTTCCAGGATGGGATTTCAATCACAGCATGCATCTTGGAAGTGGATGGAAAGGGCAGGACCACAGAGCAGTCAGGGCTTTGTCCTATCACATTCTTGCCAATGTATAGTGGGTAATCTTTTTGTGGTTCATGAGTACCACCAAAGACATGCAGTTGCCCTACAGGCACCAAGATATACCCCAAGGAGTTGCTGGATCTTTCTGTCTCCTCCTTTTCAGCATCCCAGTCAACAACTTGGGTGTCTTCCATGATCTGGTTCGGGTCGATGGGTTGTTCGGGATACATCCTCAATCAAACCAAAAAATACCAGACCTGCTCTCCTGAGAAAGCTACTGATTTTGACAGAAACTCAAAGTTACACGGGTAAAGTTAACCTAGAAAGACACAGAGGGAGAAAACGGTTGGGCAGGAAAGAAGGTGCCCCCATGAAGTAAATGCCAAGTGGACCCCGACGTGACAATGTGCCAACTCGGCAGAGCCAGGACCCTCCACCCAGCGTCTGCACAAGGCCTTCAACCTACAGTGGGGGCCAGACGAGGATCAGCATAACAATCTGTCACTATTTCTTTATGAAGGACCTAGCAGAAGCCATTAAATAAATGATGGAAGAGAAAGGTCATTGTGACCATGTAATAGCCAGGGGAAGCTTCCTAAAGAAGGCTTCACCTTGAGATTTTTTTTTTTTTTTTTTTGAGATAGGGTCCCATTCTGGCTCAGGCTGACCTGGAATTAGCTACGTAGTCTCAGGGTGGCCTTGAACTCACAGCAATCCTCCTACCTCTGCCTCTGAGTGCTGGGGTTAAAGGTGTGTGCCACCACACCCTGCAAACTTGAGATGTTTTTTTGGAGGAAGTTTGAAAAGGGAAGACAAGGGGAGGCATAGAGCCTGGCTACGTCATGCTCCCCAGCCCCAAAATTTCCATGGGACCAAATCTGGGAACCATTAATAAGGAGGAGTGGGGGCCCCTTTCATGGAGCTCTGGTACATGCCGGGATGGCTTCCAAGATGCCAGCCATACTAATTATTCTTACTATTGACCCAGAGTGGGCTGCAGGCCAGGCCACATCTTGGCTGTCTCATCTGATCTTTTCAACAGCCTTGCTGAGAAGAGATGTCTGTCCTCATCCTTACAGATGAGGGGCTGAGCTTTAGAAAGGGCCAATACTGTATAGGGACTGAGCCAAGAGTCTTAGCCAAGGCTATTTGGCACAGAATCTGTCATCTGCAAACACACTGCTCACAAACCTCATCAAAGACTTGACCTTCTTGCATATTTTTAAAGTTTATATATAAATAATTGCAAAATGTGCTTGAGCATTATTTTTTGAATATGCACATAAATTACTGTTTTCAACATATTGGAAATGTAAATTTAGTTTATGCAACTGATAGAAAAAAACCCGTCACAGGCTGGAGAAATGGCTTAGCGATGAAGGCACTTGCCTGTGAAGCCTGAGGACCCAGGTTCAGTTCCTCATTACTCACATAAGCCAGATGCACAAGATGGTGCATACATCTGGAGTTCCTCACAGCAACTCGAGGCCCTGGCAAACCCATTCTCTCTCTCTCTCTCTCTCTCTCTCTCTCTCTCTTTCTCTCTCTTACACACACAAAGAAACAAATAAAATATTTTAAAAACAGAAAATCCCTATCACATTTCAATTCTATTACTAATCTTAGTCAAGTTACTTAATCTCTTACACACTGGGAATGATAACAGCACCTACCTAGAGGGCAGTTGGGAGGGTAGATCAGCTACTTTCTATACAGGATTCAGCACAAGTACTGGTTTGCATTGCTGGGGGAGTAGAGGCATTAATATTATTAGGTGATCTCATTAAAACATCAATACTTATGGTCACACTGGCCAAAGCAGACTAATTTTTGGTAGGGTAACATTTCTTCTTCTGGTTCTTCTCTTCCTCCTTCTTCTTTTCTTTTGCTTGCATGTATGTGTCTATGTAGTGTGTATGTGTGTGTATGTGTGTGTGTGTGTGTGTTATATGCATGTGTAAGTGCCTTTGAGGCACCTTATGCACTCATCTGCGGTGGCTGGAGCAGAAGGTTGGGTATCCCTCTCTATCCCTCTTCCTCCCAGTCTTGTTTAAGCCAGAGTCTCTTACTGATTCCAGAGGGTGTTGCTTTCCACAAGCATGGGCTATTCCCTGGCCTGTCCCCCCCCCCTCCCTTTGCAGGACTGGGGTCACACCCAGCCATTTACATGGAATCTGGGGATCCAAACTCCAGAAGTCTCAGGTGCCCCCAGGCCCTCATACTTGCATAGGAAGTGCACTTAACTGCTGAGCCATCTTTCCAGGTCTTTTATTTTTATTTATTATTTATGTTGCTGTTGTTTGGAGGCAGGGCCTAACTGTAGCCCAGCCTGTCCTTGAACTTGCTGTGATCCTCCTGCCTTAGAGGAATCCAACACCAACACCAGCCACTGCCACCTTTCCCTTCACTTTTCTTAAAAAAATTTTTAAGTTATTTATTTAAGAGAGAGAAAGAGGGAGAGAGAGAGAATGGGTGCTCCAGGGCCTCCAGCTACTGCAAACGAACTCCAGATGCATGTGCCCCTTTGTGCATCTGGCTTAAGTGGGTCCTGGTGAATCAAACCAGGATCCTTTGGCTTTGCAGGCAATCACCTTAACCACTAAGCCATCTCTCCAGCCCTCCCTTCACTTTTTTTTTTAATTAATTAATTTATTTATTTGAGAGTGACAGACACAGAGAGAAAGACAGATAGAGGGAGAGAGAGAGAATGGGTGCGCCAGGGCCTCCAGCCTCTGCAAACGAACTCCAGATGCGTGCGCCCCCTTGTGCATCTGGCTAATGTGAGACCTGGGGAACCAAGCCTCGAACCGGGGTCCTTAGGCTTCACAGGCAAGCGCTTAACCGCTAAGCCATCTCTCCAGCCCCTCCCTTCACTTTTATTTATTTATTTTAACTTTTTTATTTATTTATTTGAGAGCGACAGACACAGAGAGAAAGACAGATAGAGGGAGAGAGAGAGAATGGGTGCGCCAGGGCCTTCAGCCTCTGCAAACGAACTCCAGATGCGTGCGCCCCCTTGTGCATCTGGCTAACGTGGGACCTGGGGAACCGTGCCTCGAACCGGGGTCCTTAGGCTTCACAGGCAAGCGCTTAACCGCTAAGCCATCTCTCCAGCCCCTCCCTTCACTTTTAATTCAAATAAAATACATCATTTCTTGCCGTATGGATAACTCTCTCTAAATGCTAATTCTAGAGGAGAACAGTAAGTCTGTATGTCTTGACAGAGACTTTTTTTTTCCTTGACAGAATGGAGTCCATGCCTTCCCTATTCTTAGCTCCAAGAGCCTGTGTTCTCTCACTGTCCTTTGCTCCATATCCGGGTGATATACAGGTGATGAATAGGTAAGTCTTACTTTCATCACGGTGAGAAGGGAGGGCAAGACAGAGTGTCTGCTGAGGGGAGGGGCATGCTAGGCTGGAGAGGAGACATGAGGCAACCGAGGACCTGAAAGGGTCTGGAAAAATCTATGTAACCCCCCCCCACACACACACACACATTCCTGTAGCCCAGGGATGTGTGCTCCAGCACGAAGTCCCCATTTGTTCTTGAGGATGGAGGCAGCCTGCTCTCAGCAGAGGCCAGCTTCCCAAGACATTCCAAAAGCCAAAACTCTGCTCATTTTGATCTCCCCAGAGAAGTTAAAATGTCAGGCATCTGCTTCGGTCCCATGACACACTCTCTACTGAAACAATGGTCAACAGCCCAGTCACACCGGCATTGCTTTGTACCGTCAGGAGCAGGACCCACTCTCCCCCGAGCCAGAGCCAGTAATCCCTCAACCTTGGCTGCCTCTCAGCACTAACTCCTAATTGTGATGGCTGAGGTTCCTTGTCACCTTGGTGGGACCTAGGATCACCAGTGAGAAATGACCTCAACTAGGTTAGCCTCTGGGCAAGTCTGTGGGGCTCCTCTTGACTAGGTTCACTGGGGTGGGAATATCCACCTTAACTGTCAGGTGGGGGGTCATCATTCCATGGGCTGGGGTCCTGGGCTGCTAAGAAAGAGTTGGCTGAGCACCAGCATTCAGTGCTATCTGCTTCCTCACTGGGGACCGAATGTGATCAATTGTCTCAAGTTCCTGCCCATGTACCCTCCTCGCCACGAGGGGCTATAACCTGGAATGATGGGCTGAAATAAACCCTTGCTTTTTGAAAATCACTTTTTTTTCTTTTCTTTAAAACATTTGTTTTATTTTATTTATTTGAGAGTGACAGACACAGAGACAGACAGAGAGAATGGATGTGCCAAGGCTTCCAGCCACTGCAAACAAACTACAGATGCGTGTGCCCCCTTGTGCATCTGGCTTACGTGGGTCCTGGGGAATCGAGCCTAGAACTGGGGTCCTTAGGCTTCCCAGCAAGCACTTAACCGCTAAGCCATCTCTCCAGCCCATCTTTAAAACTTTTTATTGATAGCTTCCATAAATATAGACAATAAGCCATGATAATTCCCTTCCCTACCCCATCTTCCCCCTCTTAAGTCCAACTTCCATCAAATCCCCTCCCCCTTCCAATTAGTCTGTCTTTGATTTTGATGACATTGTCTTTTTCCCCTATAATGAAGGTCCTGTGTAGGTAGTGTCAGGTACTGTAAGGTCATTGAAAATGATTTTTGTCCCAGCTATGAGAAGTTTACTAATGTATTAATCATATGGAGCTTTGAAAAAAAAAGTGGCACCCTGGGCCATATTCCGGACCAATTAAGTATTAATTAAGTCTGATTAGGTAGCTTAGGAATCATTAGGGATCAAATTGACACATCATTGTACATATTTATGGCATCTAATGTGATATTTTGGTACACATGTATAATGTGTAATGATCAGATGAGGTTAGATAGTTTATAATCTCTAACATTAACCATTTCTTTGCATTAGTGTTATGGTTTTATTGTGGGGTGTTTGTTTGTTTGTTTGAGGTAGGGTCTCATTCTAGCCCAGGCTGACCTGGAATTCATTATGTAGTCTCAGTGTGTAATCTCGAACTCATGGCAATCCTCCTACCTCTGCCTCCTGAGTGCTGGCATTAAAGGCATGTGCCACCGCGCCTGGCTTGTTATGGTTTTAATATGAAATACCCTTTATGGTGGTTGGAGTGTAAAATATCTACTATAAACTCATGTGTTTGAATACTTAATCCCCAGTTGGTGGAGGGGAGCGGGAAGCCTGACATTATGCAAGTCACTTTGATCCCTGCGACATAAATGTTGCCAAGAAGTAAAACAGCTTCTGTTATGTACGTTAACCCAGAATTTCAAATGTGGCCCCCTCCCTTCTAATGACTAGCCTTTCCCTTTGGTGGGACGTGATGGATGACACAGCCTGGGGAAACTGACCACTGAACTTCAAAGGAAACCTCTTCCAGCCGCTGCCTATGGCTTTGCTGCTGGCCTCCATTCAAGTCTGTGGGCATCGCTCACTTCACACAGAGACTCTGCATCTGGGCCTGGAGGCTCTAGAAGACTGAGGTGGCATCTCTGTCACTTCATGTCCAGGAGGGAGACTTCAACCCACTGTCGCTGGTATCCTTGTGCCTCTCAGGAGGTACCCATGGTGCCCGTTTCTAACCCATTTGTACCCCATGTTTTAGACAGGGTCCTGATAAGTGTCAACATGGGTTGCACTTGAGATTAAATTCTCAGAGAACAGAATTTGGACTATCAGGATTGTAGGTGAACAACACAGTTTATTAAAGAAACATATTTGCTTTTGCACTACTATCTTCTTAGCCCCAAAGCACAGTTCTCAAGAGAAATGTGCCTCCCTAGCATAGTACCTAAAAGAGATAAATATAAATAAATAAACATGAATATTTTTACTTATTTCACAGAGCTAAGAGTGAGGTATGCTGTGTTTGGCCAGTACAGCCCAGGACACCAGGTTATTACAGGGCCAAGTTTATTTGACACATTGAAAAGGCTCCCTCCACTGTTAGACTTGGAATAGGTTGTAGAAGCTTCTGGAAGGCGTCCAGAGGAGACCTTTCCGTGCAGTCATGTTTCACACTTGGCTGAGGATAACGCTGGGGTGAGGTGGGGCTGTGAGGACCACTCCTGGGATTTTTGTGCCAAGTGTCACTAGCTTTAGGCCAGAATCAGGTGGCTTTTTCGGTCGTCTCTGATTTGGATTTAAGGGCTTGTGGCTCAACAAATGCTTCCAACACACTGTACAACACCCAGTCCATTCAGGCCTCACTCTTACACACAAAGAACTTCAACCCAGAGGAGGGGAAAATGGAACTCTTTGGGCCAGACTTGGGGAAACTTGTTTGCACGCGCCTATTCACTCATCTTTCCAGAGATAAGATAGTAGTGAAGTTATCAACATTCTGAATCACCCCTCATTCCAAAAAAACAAAAGAAAAGAAAAGAAAGAAACTTTAAGAAAATGACTCTAATTTATATTTGGAGTTTAAAATTACTGATGAGAGCTGCAGTTTTGCCATTTTTTCAGAAAACCATGGATTAGGCACAACCGGTAAGAAGAGGAAACAGCTTACCAAACATCAGTGCTAATTCTTGAGATTCCATTTAGTTATGCAATGTTCTGCTTCCTCTTCCTCAACGAATACGACCCGACAATGGTCAGAAATGTTAACTGTAAAAGCTGCAGCAAATACCAATACATCTTACAATTGTATATGCATGCTCTTCACATACAAAGAAAAGACTACAGCATTAGAAGCAGAAACCATTATGTGCCTGAACTTGTCTTCTTGTGCCTAAGTCCAAGAAACTACCTTGCAAGTTCATTTCTGATTTTCAAAACCACAAGTTGGTAACCATAAGTGCTTAATTTTTAACTCTGACCACCACCACCAGAAGTAAATTATTCCTTTGCTAATCTAGGAAGAATATTCACCAGACATAAGACCCTCTTAACTTCGCTCACCATGGCTTCTTTCAAATGTATGCATTTGCTCCACATTCATTTTTCCCCCCTGACATATGTGAATGCTCAGACGTTGGAATGAGTTTTCTGTTGGCTGTCATTGTGTTTCAATCTCCCGCAAAAACAGATTTAAAAGATTATCAGATGAAAATGATTTCCAAGCTGAGAACAAATCCTTTCATTGTACATTCCCAGCTACCTTATATCTCTTATCACTAGGCTATTTTAAGTGTTTCTGGCTGTGTTCTCAAATACCCAGACATAGTTCTGGGATGTTTGAGCCCTGGAGGCATTGCTTTCATGGTTCAAGGCAGAAAATGGTAGAATCTTAAATTGTTGATGATGACGGAGTGGGAACTACACATTTATTCAAGTAAAGAAAATGAACAGGCAAACGTTGCCTGCCAAATTCAAGTAAAAGGAGCTAACCCTTATATGACTGTGCCAGCTAACATGTATAGGATCGAGGCAGAGCTCCCTCATTAACGCAGTAATCCCTAGAGTGACGTGTGGACTTACTGGAGTTTGGGGGAAGGGGTAAAGATTTATTCTCTTTCTGCTGTTCCATATTGTTTTCTGTGTCATAACATTTTATGATGGTTGATTTCCATAGAAATGAAGTCAGCTGTTTCTTAAAATATCCTGCTTTAAACCAAATGCTCTTTAACATATGTGTCAAGAGACTAAAGCGATTAAGGCGCTTGTGTCTAACGCTCTTGCCCTTGGACGTCACCATCTGAAGAGCTTCATTTCGGCCTGACCACTCATTGGTGCTTCTGCATTTCTGAATGAAGGGCTCGGGGTTTAGCAATTTCAGAGGAAGGAAGCAAAGGAAGAAACTTCTAGGGTGTCTTCATTGAGTAGGCTAGGAGACCACCCCTCATTCTGATGTTGAAGGCCTGAAGGGTTGCTGGAGATCCACTGGTCTTCTAATGAAGCTGGGCTCCAAAGTTTGCAAAAGACAACAGTAACAGAGCAGACACACACACGCAAGGGCAGCGGGCAAAAGACACTGTGTTTTCCTGGAGGGGGGGGATATATATAGGAGAGAGAGAGAAAAAAAAAGAGAGAGAGAGAGACTGCCATTGGAAGGGCTGCTCACTCTGGGGAAAGGTTTTCCTTAATTTTTCTTGGGAACACCTTCACTGACCCACCCAAGAATCAATCCTCTTACTTCATTCCTGATCTGATCAAATTGACAATAGAAATTAGCCAGTCACTTTCTTCTCTTCTCTCCCCTCCCTTCCTCTTCTCTTCCCTCTCTTCTCCCCTCCTTTCCTTTGGTGCTGGGGTTGGAACCCAGGGCCTCCCACATGCTGAGCTCCACCTCTACTCCAGGTCTTTACATTTTTTTCTAGTCACCATATGACATAAATAAAGATGAAACGAGTGGAAGTTTTTATGTAATGAAAACAATGTATTTAAACTATTGTTTTAACATGAAAATTACTATACAGATAGTCTACATTTCTTGTTTGTTTATAGCACATATTCAAAATCATCTCAAATCCAATAAGCCACATTTCAAAGGCTAACAGCCATGCATTTCTAAATGTGGCCACATTGGGCAGCACAAATATTGACAATGAGAGTTTGGGGAGGGAGTAAAAGAAAAGAAGAGAAGGCATGTGTACCACAGATTTAGGAACAGCTTTGACAAGGGTAAGAATTTTGAAGAGAATCAAACATGAGCAACTGTCACTGCTATACAACAGCTGCTTAGATCCTGATTTTCAAGGAATTAAAAAAAAAAGAAAGGGGCTGGAGAGATGGCTTAGTGGTTAAGTGCTTGCCTGTGAAGCCTAAGGACCCCGGTTCGAGGCTCGGTTCCCCAGGTCCCACGTTAGCCAGATGCACAAGGGGGCGCATGCGTCTGGAGTTCGTTTGCAGTGGCTAGAAGCCCTGGCGCACCCACTCTCCTCTCTCTCCCTCTATCTGTCTTTCTCTCTGTGTCTGTCGCTCTCAAATAAATAAATAAAAAATTTTAAAAAAAGAAAGAATAGAAAATATTGAGTTATTTTTGAATGAATTTGGGTAGATAGACTATGTTTCTTCTAGCAACACCCTTAAAAATGAGCCAAGGTGGGGGCTGGGAGATGGCCCAGTGGTTAAAGTTGCTTACTTACAAACCTGCTAGCCTGAGTTCAATTCCCCAGCCACCCCCCTAAGCTGGACGCAAAAGGCGGCACAAGTGTTTGCAGCAGCAAGAGGCGCTGACATGCTCCACCTCCGCATGCACATATAAATGAATTAAAGTTGAAAAGAAAATTAAAAAATGAACCAGCTGGCCTGGCTGTGTAAGGCTTATGTCTATCCAATCATGGATGGAGGAGGGAAAATGAAAATAGAGTAGAAAGATGCAAACGCCTGTGGGCCTTAGTCCCATGGATGAGAGGGGCAGAGGCCAGCATATGGTCACTACTGAGAGCTTCACGGAGACCGTCACTCCTCTGCCACAAGGACACAGAGCCAACACATCAGTCGTAGAGAAAGGAAGGACAACTGGTACCGCCTGCTGTCCTTATGCCACAAGGATCTGGAGTCCTTAGAGGAGACAGGCACGGAGCCAAGCGTATGGGCAAGTATACCCCACCAGCACAATACAAATAGAAGAGGGCGGCCCATGGGTTCCTGTGTATAGCTGGAGCCCAAGGATTAGTGCAGCCCAGAGCCCTTCCTAGCAGATGGGAGGAAGGACATCTTGAGTTAGCACCACTCTGGGAGCCCAACTTCTAGACTGCCTGTGAAACACATACTACCCTGCCCTACAAGACTAATCTATTCACTGGGGCATCTTCTCGGAACTGGGTTCTAATCCCAGGTCTCCAGAATAATCCAGTAGATATGATCCCTGATATTCTTCAGAGCATCTCTTTGACCCTGTAGCAGGCCTAACATACAGAGCAGAGTGAATCACACAGATGCTTCACAGGGAAGAAATGAGGCTCTGGGCACATATTAGTCCTTAGCTTGAGGTACCATGGCTATCTGGGTATTAATAACTAATCACCGTGGTCTGCAGAGATGGCTCCATGGCTAAAGGCTCTCGTAAAGTTTGCTGGCTGGGGTTCAATTCCCCAGCACCCATGTAAAGTGGTGCATGTGGGCTGCAGAGATTGCTTTGTGGTTAAGGCACTTGCCTGCGAAGTTTAAGGACCCAGCTTTGATGCTCCAGTACCCATGTTAGCCAGATGCACAAGGTGGCACGTTCATGTGGAGCTCATTTACAGTGGCTAGAGGCCCTGGAGTGCCCATTCTCTCTCTCTCTCTTTCAGGTAAATAAATAAATAAAATATTGTTTTTAAAAAGTGGCACATGTCTCTAGAGTTTATTTTCAGCAGCAAGAGATCCTGGCACACCCAGCACATGTAAATAAATAAGTAAATGCAATAATTAATAACTTTGGCCACTCCTAGGCATGGTAAGGGTCTTAGAAAATTCCGAAGAATTTATTTGATAATGTAGAGGCTCCATAGATATGGCCCTGAGATTCGATTTTCTGAGTCCGGCGACCTTCGGGAGGATGTTGTCTTAGGGCAAGAGGGAATGAAATCAAAGGAAGATGCAGAATGGAGAAGATCAGGTGACAGTGACAGTCCTGCTGACACAGTGTCCCTGGGGACAGTCATGCTCCTGCCATGATCCATTTCGGCAGCCAGCAAATTCTCTTTCCAGCCTTAGTTACTTTGCATCATGTCTTCTCTTATTCCCAACTAAATGAGCCTTCCCTGGCCAAGGAGGAGTTATTCTAAGCCTTCAAAACAAAGTCTGTGGCTGCTTTCCTCAAGAGAACCAGTCTGTTCTAAAGAAATCTCTCTCCTGCAGGTACAGACAAGCGCAGAGAGGGCTGAGCAAGCCAGGTGGCTGTAAAAGCAGGCGCAGCAAAAGTCATCCCTCTTCCTGGAAAACGTCGCATAAGGGGATGTGCAGGGTCGTCTCCATACTTCTAGGGACAGGACCCTGCTTTTACCATTCTCAAAATGGTCAATGCCTCCAAGAACAGATTTATCCCACCTCTTCCCGAAGCACTTTCGTGGCCTCCCAGCTCATGCCGAGTCACCCCTGGGGAATTTCGGAGAGTGCTAACCTGGAGCAGCTGTAACAGCCTGTTCGTCCATCTCTCGTGCCACCCACTCCCCTCTCCCTCTCTGGGCTCTTCAGCCACTCCAAACTTCTCCATTTCTTTCTAGTTGAGAGAAAGAGACGGAGAGTATGGATGTGCCAGAGACTCTTATCACTGCAAATAAACTCCATATGTACTTGTCACATTGTAAATCTGGCTTTATGTGGTTATGGGGAAATGGAACCCAGATGGGCCAGGCATTGAAAAGAGCTTTAACTGCTGAGCCATCTCCCGAGCCCCAAATTCTCTATTTCTTTAGTCTACCAAGATCAGTGCCACGCTACTAGCCCTTTGCTCCCTCTGGAGGGCTCTTTTCTCTTCTGACTGCTTGTCATTTGAATCTCACATTAAAGGAGACAGGAAAGGCTGAAGAGAAGGCTTGGTACTTAAGGCACTTGCCTGCGAAGCCTAAGGACCAGGGTTGGATTCCCCAGTACCAACTTAAGCCAGATGCACAAAGTGACACGTGTGTCTGGAGTTCCTTTGCAATGGCTAGAGGCCCTGGCATGCCTGTTCTTTCTCCCTCTTTCTCTCAAATAAGTAAATAAACTTTAAACTTTTTTAAAAAGAGAAAGGAAGGTCTTCTCTGACACCAAGCAGTTGCCAGCACCCTGTTTTAACTGCTGTAACAGCTGCAGTATTTGATTTGTTGTGTTATTTATTATGTCTCCCCACTATATGGAGACACTTATGGACAGGAATCGTTTTACTTATTTATTGCTGAATCCTGGGTATACATCATGCCTGGTATGTAGCGGCTGTCCAGCAAATGTTTATCAATTGTATAAACCATACGCCCACAGGCGATTTGTGTTGACAAGTACAGCTTATCTTCCCAGACCTGGCATCCCCTCAGCATGCAAGTAAGGGTTAGCTTTTCTGGCTTACAAGATGGTCACTGATCATCCACTCTCTGTAGGTTCTGTCTTCCATGGGAACCTGCGGGCTTAGACTGAGGCAAAGACAGACATGCAAGACAATGCAGAAAATACTACAGTCAGCCTGTGCCTGGGAGCAGGAAACACAGAACAGAGTGTGTGAGATCTTGAGAGAGGCCCAAGAGAGTCAGGCAAGAGAAGTTAGGGAACACCACCCAAGGAGGGTCCTTTGGGATGTGCACATCCCACTGATATGAATTATAATGAGGATGCTTCCCACTCTTGCCTTTGCCTAATGTGTGGGCCCAAGTTACAGGGATGCGCATGAGCGATTTGTATTCAAAGGAGGTGGAGCTGGAAACACCAAGTGTTCGGGAATATGCTTGTGATTATTCTGTTTGTGTGTCAACAGCCAATTTGATTATTTACGCCCATTAAGTGGATTTTGCGTTTAACCTGAATATCTGGTTTTGGAGGTGTCTTCTAATCTGCTAAATTAGCTAACTGTGAAGACCTAGCTGGTCGGTGGAGACAAGAAGGTGACTAGAGACAGGGTATAGGTATAGATAGGGTAGCCAGGCTCCTAAACTAAGAAGTGTTCAATAGGACAGCTGTGCTCCCAGAGGACAGAGCTCAGGAACCTTTTGAGGTGTCACGTCTTCTCCCCATTGCCCCCCAGGGCAGTTCACACCTAACTGCAGTCCCGTCAGACAGCAGGGTACCACCCTGCTGTTTACCAAGGGCATGAGTCACCTCTGCCTGACAGGCAGCGGATTTGGAATTCTGAATGCAAGAAAAAGAAATCCACCTGGACAACACAAGAGGCTGTGGGCCAGGTTCCCAGGTCTGTGGAGCTGGAGGAAGCTCGGTACACCCCAATGCATCAGAAATTACTCACTTGTGCCTTGAAGCCCTTGTCTAAACTTGACCTCACAGAAGGATCATGTCTCACTGCCAGAATGAGGCAACGTCCGACTCCTATGGCTAAGTCATGAATCAGTCATTAAAGAAAGAAGGGACTGCTTTTAAGGGGAAGCCTGGGCTCCATGTTCTCTTACATTCCACATATGCAGGCAAGATGAGCTGACTCAGTGAAGCCCTGGTAAACTGGAAGCTTATACAACAACACACAGGCCAGCTTGTTCTCAGGAATTCTAACCACACAGAGGCGAGCTACAGAAGTTCGAATCAGGCACAAGGGACAGACCCTAGCACCGAGGTATGCATCCTTCTGTTCCTTTGGCCACCAGAGGGGATCAGTTATCCCAAGGTCAGCGGGTCCCATTTTCTGCAGCATTCCTACTGAATCACAGCATTTGAAAAGGATGATGAATGTTGGAACTGAAGGAATACCAGGAACCTTCTAGACCAATCCCCTCAGTTGTAAACAAAGAAAGAGTGCTCCAGAAGAGAGCCCTGTCTTCTCCAAGGTCACACAGGTTACATACCATAGTCAGGAACTGGAAGCAAGATTTCTGGTTCCCATCTCACTTCCAGTTACCCTTGGTAAATCTCTGCCTGATATTGACAGTTTCCACATGTCTGTCAGTGTTCTCCAATGACTCTCTGGGGGACTCTAATCGTCCTTGAATGCCTATGGTGCTCATTTTTATCCACCAAAGAACAGCTAGAAGCATAGTGATAAAACAAGATTATTTGTATATCAAGAGATATTAAAGAAACAGTTTCTAGCCTGTCCCCAGTGGCTCAGTGGTTAAAGGTGCTTCTTTGCAAAATCTACTGGGCCTGGGTTCAGTTCCCCATGCCCCATAAATTCAGATGCACAAAGTGCTGCATGCATCTAGAGTTTGTAAGAGTAGCAACAGACCCTGGCATACCCATACTCTCAAGCTCTCTCACAATCTCTTTCCCTCTCAGCTTGCCGATATATATATGGACATATATATATATATATATATGATGTATAAAGAAACAGGGCTGTAGCAGTTAAGGTGCTGCAAAGCCTAAGGACCCAGGTTTGATTCTCCAGACTCTATGTAAGCCAGATGCACATGATGGCACATGCATCTGGAGTTTGTTACCAGTGGCTAGAGGCCCTGGCATGCTCATTCTCTCTTTCTCTTTCATAAATAAAATAAAAATAAAAAAGAAAGAAATTTCTGCTTTAATATATTTATTTATTTAGGGCAATAGACACAGAGAGAAAGAGACAGAGAGAGAATGGGCCTCTTGCCACTGCAAATGAACTCCAGATGCATGTGCTACTTAGTGCATCTGGCTTTATGTGGGGTATTGGGGAACTGAGCCCAGCTGGTCAGACTTTGCAAGCAAATGCTTTTAACCACTGAGAAATCTTTCCAGCCCAATGTCTGCTTTAGAAAGGCCTCACCACATTTGAGTAATTTGAGTGATTTTAGCCTTTATGTTTTCATTGCCTTTTTATTTATTTATTTATTTGAGAGCAACAGACAGAGAGAAAGAGGCAGAGAGAGAGAGAGGAGAGTGGGTGCGCCAGGGCTTCTAGCCACTGCAAACGAACTCCAGACGCATGCACCCCCTTGTGCATATGGCTAGCGTGGGACCTGGGGAACCGAGCCTTGAACTGGGGTCCTTAGACTTCACAGGCAAGTGCTTAACCGCTAAGCCATCTCCAGCCCAGCCTTTATGTTTTAATGTACTAAGAAAGTTAATCAAGCATTTAAGTCCAATTATTATGCCATTAAGTCATTCTTTTAAAAATATTTATTTATTTATTTGAGAAAAAGAGAGAGAGAGAGAGAGGCAGAAAGATAGACAATGGACACTCCAGGGCCTTTAGCCACTGCAAACAAACTCCGGATGCCTGCGCCACCTTGTACATCTGGCGTTACATGGGTACTGCGGAATCAGGTCCTTAGGCTTTGCAGACAATTGCCCTAACCACTGAGCTATCTCTTCAGGCCAACTCACTCTTTCAACAGCTTTTTGTTTATTTGTTTGTGGGGCTGGAATGCTGGCTAGCAAACTCAGGCCCTCATGCTTCTAGGCAAATGTTTTATTATTTTTATTTATTTATTTATTTATTTTTGGTTTTTTGAGGTAGGGTCTCACTCTTGCCCAAGCTGACCTGGAATTCACTATGGAGTCTCAGGGTGGCCTTGAACTCACGGCAATCCTCCTACCTCCGCCTCGCAAGTGCTGGGATTAAAGGCGTGCGCCACCACAACCGGCTTAGGCAAATGTTTTACCACTGAACTCTATTCTCAGCCCTTCAAAAGAGCTTTTGTCCAGAAATCCAGAGGATACAGAGCCCTGAACACTTAAGTAGACTTTTCACACACCCACAAGGCTCAGGGAACATTGTGGAAGAGGGGCAGAAGATTATAAGAGCCACAGGGTTACCCCTCTTTCCCCTCCCCCCCCCCCCAGACCAAAGACTGACTCATTCGTTCATAACCGCATGGTGAATCAATGAATCCACTCCAGTGAGAAGGACCCTCAGTGGGATGGGGGCAAGAAAATGGGAATATAAGAGGATAATAATAGGAGAATGGACCAACATGTGATTTGTTCATGCAGTATAGAGCTCACATCAATAATAAAAAATAAAATAAAAGGAAGCAGAAATAGCAAAATTAAAAAAAAATAGCTCACGTTTGGATTAAAAGGGTATTCTGATTCACTATGCATTAAAAATAAATTATGTGGTTTGATCTCAAGTGCATAAAAGCAATGCATCTTTTAAAGGCATTGAGGAAATATACCAAATGTTCCCATGGCTTTGGATGGTTTGATATTTCTCTTCTTTTACTCATACTGGCTACTACCCCAGCCCCCTTGGTCGATCCTGGCTGTTCTCTGTCTTGCTCCATGACCCCTATGCTATAGCTGGATGGTCTACAGGGCCCAGGCCCCTCGGCCTTGGGTTCCTGGTTTGGTTTGGTTAATGGGAGTCTTTGGAAGAGTTCACAGGGAAGAAGGAAAGACAGACTGCAACACATTCAGAAAATCCTGGCATCAATCAGTATCCTCAATTTAATAAACTTTTGCAAAATCAGTTTCAAGACAAATTACATAATAGTCAATTGGACAAGGATTGGGAAAAGAGAATTTACAGAAGAATAAGTTAAATTGACAATAAATGAATTAAATCATTCACTTCCTTTTTTTTTTTTTTTTTTTTTGTTTCTTTTGGAAGGCAGGGTCTCATTCTCAACGCGAATGATCTGGGACCCACTATGTAGCCTAGGCTGGCCTCAAACTCATGGCAATCTTTCTGTTTCAGCCTCTCAGGTGCTAGGATTATAGGCATGTGCCACTGTATCTAAATGTTAAAAAAAAAAATCAGTCTTTCAGTGCTAAAAATGAGTTAAAGACCGTAATACCCAATGTTGCAAAGAGTACAACCTTTCTGGAAGGCATTTTTGTGTTGTCTTCTTAACCTTTGAAATATGCAAGCCCATGATCTCAGAACTTCTACCACCAGCACCCTCAGGAGGTGGGTTTGGGGATCTCCATGTTGGATAATTATGTCAGAATTATAATGGCACAATTTAGAACACTCCAAAATCAGACTTGTTAAATGGGCTCAGGTAAAATGATGCATCAAGATCTATGCAGTTCTAAGAATCGAAGAGCTGTCGCGGGATGAGAAGATCATCCTGATCTTGTTAGTGAAAACCAAGACACAGGAAAGTGTGTGGGGGAGTGGCTCCGAGCTTAAGGGCACTTGCTTGCAAAGTCAGATGACCAAGTTGGATTCCCTACTGGCCACAAAACGCCAGACCCACAAAGTGGCACAGATATCCAGAGTTTGTTTGCAGCCACAGAAGGTCCTGGCATGCCCAATTTTCTCCCTTCCCTCTCTCTCTCTCTCTTTCTCAATCTCTCTCTCTCAAATAAATAAATAAATATTGTTTTGAAAATTGCAGCAGGGTGTACTGTAGCTAGAATGGGCACAGGCTGTCACAGTGGAACTGCCCAGCCTTCCCTGCTCCTGGCCTCTTGGGCCCTTCCTGGGGCCCCTCTGAACAACAATATTGTCATATGTGAAATATAAGTAAAAACACTTGACTTGGAGGGTTAAATATGCAGCCTGAGGTCATCTGCACTTGGTCCGCTCACTCAGAAATGCACCTTAGCTTGTTATTAACACTGTGACAATAAGGCTATAAAGTATTCAGGGAAAACAGATTGGCAGAACAAACCCTAAAACTTCTAGTAGTGGGGAGCATCACCTCACTCAGTGTTCTGCACTGAATGTACATTACATTGATATTGCTGAAAGACACACACAATATCATTTTTATAAGGAGGTTGCCAGAGTCTTGGGAAAACAGCTGAAACCCATCTTTCTAGGAAGACAAGGAAGAAGTAGCTATCATGAGGGGGAGCCACCCCCACACTCTAGGAAAGAGCTCCCCAGCCCCTGGGCCAGCTGTGTAGTGAAGGAGGGCCTCTGCCAGCCAGCCAGCCAGCAGGCTGTGGGGTCATGAGGCCGGGCTGTGCCGTGTGGGCTGCACACTGCGCCATTGTCTAAGGAACCCGCCCACTGGAGTCAACGAGAACCAGATGGCCAAGACTGCTCCTCCGCACACCTCTAATGCCAAGCCTGCTCCCAGCCACCAGGGCTAGCGAGGCAATCTGCTTTTCATTTTACAGGCAGAGAAAAGCCACAGAGGAAGGAGTGGGGGTGGCCTCAATTTTTAGGGTGTCAGGGGAGTTGATACAATAATAATTCAACTCGCCTCCCCCACCCCCAGTACTCTGAAAGGCAAGGCAGTCCAACCCAGCTGGACGCCTGCAGTCTGGGCTATAAACTCCAGCTCACCTCATACTCCCTCTGGCCCCAGCATGCTCTAGCCGGAACCTGTGGGTTGTACCCCAGGCTCCCAAGGCCAGCAGAGGAAGAGTTCAAAGGGGCTTTTCAGTTTGCACTTGTGAGAAGAAACGCTGTAGCCAATCACACCAGGAAGCAAGTCCAAACCATATGGGTCACTGGACCTGGAGCTCCCTCCCAGGGATCTTTACTAACACTGGCAATGAAGGGTAGCCACCAGGCCCACGCAAGCACGAGGTCTCTCGTTAGGTAAGAGGATGGACATTGAGTCTGTCTATGTGGAATCCTATCCCAGTCCTTTTCTTTGCTGTGTTACCTTAACCAGAGCACATAAGCCCTCAGAACCTTTGCTTCCTCATAGGAAACTGACTCACAGGAAACATAAAGGCTCCGGGAGATAATCTACTGGGAGAGGCTTAGCAGGCTTGGTACATATGAAGTGCTTGTTAGAAGTCACCTAATATTATAATAGCCAATTTCTCTCTGTGTCCTATCTCCTTCCTCTTCCAAGTAGCATAATTTAACACAATGGCATGTGCTTTTTAATTTTTATTTATTTATTTATTTATTTATTTATTTATTTATTTATTTATGGTTTTTTGAGGTAGGGGCTCACTCAGCCCAGACTGACCTGGAATTCACTCTGTATTCTCAGGGTGGCCTCGAACTCATGGTGATCCTCCTACCTCTGCCTCCCGAGTGCTGGGACTAAAGGCGTGCACCACCACACCCGGCTTCTTTTCTTTTTGGAGGCATGGTCTCACTCTGACCCAGGCTGTCCTGGATTCATTCTGTAGCTCAAGCTAGCCTTGAATTTACCGACCTCAGCCTCTTGAGAGCTGGGACTAAAGGTGTGAGCCACCACACACAGCCCCAGTGGTATGCTTTTGGGCACACTTTGGTCTCATAGCCCCATTGGGGTGCATGGTATGCTGGAGGGCAGATTCTGTCTGTGTAGCACCTGTGGGTCCCAACTGCACTCACGATCTCTCTGAATCATGACTTAATGCTGGCTCTGGATGAGTCAGGGCCATTGTGGGGGGTCACTGTGTGACAGCCCAGGTTGGCCCCACCATTTTCCCCCCATCAGGCACTGGGCAGCAGAGATAAGAATCTTCCCAGCTAAAGAATGCCTTGAAGACGGTCCCTGCAGAACGCTACCCACCTAGAGCTGTAGGGTAGGATGGAAGAAGAGAAGCGAAACAGAGCACAGGCATCCCTGTAAGGAATGAGTGATGGTCCTCAGGGGGAAGGGAGCACACAGGAACTGTGACTTCAAACTGACAGGACACCAAAGAAGGGACAGAGTTTCAAAATGCTCAGAAAGGAGGACAGGTTGAGTGTGGCCTTTTATTTATTTATTTTAATTTTTGTGTTTATTTTATTTATTTATTTGAGAGCTCCAGACAGAGAAAGAGAATGGGCGCTCCAGGGCTTCCAGCCACTGCAAACGAACTCCAGACACGTGCGCCCCCTTGTGCATCTGGCTAATGTGGGTCCTGGGGAATAGAGGCTCGAACCAGACTCCTTAGGCTTCACAGGCAAGCGCTTAACCGCTAAGCCATCTCTCCAGCCCGAGTGTGGCCTTTGAGACGTGGTAGAAGAAAAGTCCCTAAGAGAAACACATCATCGTCGCCATCATCGCTGACGTCTCGAAAACAGGAATAATAAAGATGTTCACAGAACGGACAGATGAGTACAGGTGTTGGACAAGAAGAGATCTGGGTCTTTGCAGGTGCGTGGTAATAAAGTGTTCAGGAGATGGAAGGCTTTCTCCATTCAAGGCACGTTCAAGTTCATGAAGATGCACTGGCAGCTTCCCCTAAGTGCATAATTATACCTCTTGTTCTTCAACAAAAATAGCTGATTTATCAGAGGGCTGAAGCCCTAAGGTGGGAGAGAACATCTCTCTGGGAGCAAGTGAGTGACTATGCTTGAGGGAGAAGACATACCTCAGTGTGCGAGAACACAGGCACTTCTCTGAAGACTGGGTCTTAACCTCTCTATTCATAGAGGTTCCTGGACCAGAGGCCTGGCTTACACAAGCATTCTCAGAGAAAATGGAAGTGATGACAAGATAGTGATATCATTGTTCATTGTATCAGCCAAGATAGGTGATTAATGTACAGTAATAAGCCACCTCAAATTTCAGGGACTTAAAAAATTATTTGAGAGAGAGAGAGAGAGAGAGAGAGAGGGAGGGAGGGAGGGAGGGAGGGAATGAGTGTGCCAGGGCCTCAGCCACTTTAATTGAACTACAGATGCTTGTGCCATCTAGTGGGCATGTGTGACCTTGCACTTGCCTCACCTTTGTGCATCTGGCTTACGTGGGATCTGAAGAGTCAAACATGGGTCCTTAGGCTTCGCAGGCAAGCATCTTGACCACTAAGCCATCTCTTCAGCCCAAATTTAAGCAGCAAAGGTTACTACTTATTTATACCACGCATCCATTAAGGGGTGGCTGGAGCTTTGCTCTGCCTCTGCTTTAGGCTTACCCAGTGATGCGGACTGAGGGGTCAGGCAGAATCCCACACT
This sequence comes from Jaculus jaculus, assembly GCF_020740685.1. NCBI lineage: Eukaryota > Metazoa > Chordata > Mammalia > Rodentia > Dipodidae > Jaculus > Jaculus jaculus. Next base: position 33,940,320 of record NC_059107.1, on the reverse strand, counting down.
AACTAATCACAGTGGCAGAGAGAAGGAAGTGAGGAAGCACATACTGACTCTGAAACTCCCTGCTCAGAATGATAAGCAGTCACATCTGCTCGTTTCTTTGGCTATGTGAAGTCCCCCCCCCCACCACAACTACCCCAGACATCATACCCACGAAGAACAGTCCTGCCAGCTTGTCCTGTGCCCTTCTCCAGGATCCTGGCCCCTTTGTCCACATGCCCACCGCAATCTTCAAGACACATTTCGGCTGAGATGATGGGAAAGGATGCTTCTGCCCAGAGTCCATAATCATAAAGGGAAAGAGAACAGAGGCTCAGAGCAGAGTGCAGAGCAGAAGCTTCCAGAAAGGCTAGTCCCAAGCCCCTCTCCTCACAGCCAAGGCATCAGAGAAAACCTACAAGGCAGGCAGAATTCCAAGAGGGTCCCAGGATCCCATGGCCTGCATCATGCTTTCTTCTTCAGACCTCAAATACAGGGAGATGGCATGCCAGTGATCCCATCACAACAGAAGGCGACAGAGGTCTTTGCAGGTGTGATGGAAGAAACCCAGACTCTCTTCTGCTGTCCTAAGAGAGAGTAGACCTCCCTAAAACTAGCTTCCTGTGGAGGGCGCCACAGGGCTGGGGCGTGGTCAGGATGGAACCCTTGGCCCTGCCACTGTGTAACCGGATTCCTGCAACAGTTTTAGAGGGCCCGCGTGACCACCCTGAGTTCCGATTAGGACAGCCCCAGTGGACATCTTGATTGTAGAGCCTTGCTGATGAGCCAGCCTCTCTACAACTCCCCACACAGCACAAACTATGGGAATATGAAGAAAACATGTTGCTTTATCCCACTAACTTCTTAAAACTTTTTTTTTGTAATTTTTTTTGGTTTATTTTTATTTATTTGAGAGCAACAGAGAGAACGAGGCAGACAGAGAGAGAGAGAGAGAGAGAGAGAGAATGCGCGCACCAGGGCCTCCAGCCACTGCAGACGAATTCCAGATGCGTGCACCCCCTTGTGAATCTGGCTATCGTGGGTTCTGGGGAATCAAGCCTTGAACCAGGGTCCTTAGGCTTTACAGGCAAGCGCCTAACCGCTAAGCCATCTCTCCAGCCCAAAACTTTTTCTTGATAATCATACATAAACACAATGTACCTTGATCGTAACCCGTCCACCATATTCCTTACCCCCCTTTCCACAGCCCCCCTTCACCGAACCCCTTCTGCTCTACTAGTCCGTCTTCTATTTTGACAGCATCACTGATTTTTGCTCCCCTATGATGCAGGTTTTGTAGTGCCAGCCACTGTGAGGTCATGAGTGCCATGGCCGAGCCAGGTCTGACAGACAGCGTTTTAAAGCACGCCTCCCCGTCCTTTGGCTCTTCCATTCTTTCCATCACCTCTTTGGAAATGGTCCCTGAGCCTTGGAAGGTGTCTAGCTCACTAAAGGTGAGGTAGTTTGTTCTGAATTATTAGAAACTCAATGCATCAGGCCGTGATGGGATCCACAACTTCAAGCCCGGTGCTCCTTGGCTATCTGTGCCCTAGGCATGATTTTGTGAGGGCGGGGGGGAGGGGGTTGTCTGCAAGCCTTCACTGCTAAGGTAGACAGAAAAACAAGCTAAATAAACACCAGCAGTCTCGCTTTTCTCTCATTATTTGCTCCATTCAAACCATCTTATGCACAAATGACAGGGCCATCTTTCAAAAACCCTGCTTCCCTTGACTTCTCTCTTGCTCAGACTCTTGTGCCCACGCCTGAACTCACACTTTTTTTTTTTTTTTTTTGCCCGAGAAATCAATTCTGATCCTCTAATCCAGGCCTTCCAGGCATCTCTGTTCTCTTACTGAATTCACACTGCATATCACAGGTCCAGTGCATGTGCGTGGCTTGTCTCAGCTACCTGCGTCGCTGTCCTCCTGCAGCCTCGGCAGCCGGCTTCCCCTGACTTCAGCGTGCCGTGCTGCAGTGACACAACCCGCCTGCGGTGACCTCCTAGCCCAGGTCACTCCCTCATTCTCCCACTGTCCACGGCACCTCACACCGCACGGCCACTGAGCAGTCTTGTGATTGATTCTATTCCTCCAGTACTCGATTTCCGTGAGGGCCAAATCTTTCAAATCTTTCCCACGTGACAAGACTTCAAACTGCCTGAGTTTTAAATGTTTTTATTTATCTCATTGGTGCGTGAGAGCATAGAGGTCAGAAGACCACTCTGAGGTGTCTGGGCTCCGCCCTCTTGGAGAGAACAGGGTCTCTTGCTGCTGTAAACAACAAGTGCCAGGCTGGCTGGCCCACAGACCTCGGATTTTCCTGGCTCTCCCACCTCCTATTGTCACGGGCACTTCGGGATCACAGATGCATCCTGCTTTACGTGAGCGCTGAGGAATTGAACCTGAGCCAGCAAACTTTACAAGCAAGCTCCTTTAACCACTGACTCATCTCCTCAGCCCATAAAGACACAAGGGCTTGGTTATTCCACGTGCTACATCAGAAATCAGAAAGGACATCTTGAATCACAATTCCCCAGACAATTATTTCCATCAAGGGAAGAAACACAACAGTAATCAAGTATTGATACCATAGATGAACTTTAAGAACTCTATGCTGAGTGTAATACAAGAGTCACAGATATTATGTGATTTGCTTATAAGACAAAAATCATGATACTGTATGATTTATTTATGTAAAAATCTAGAAAAATAAAGGTATCTGAAATGATAGAAAGCAGATGATTAGACTGTGGGGCAAGGGCCTGAAAGGATGATTATCAAGGACCAGGGGGAATTTGGGGGGGGGGTGAAAAACAGATTCTACATCTTCCTTGTGGGGGCGCCTGTATTGGTCAAAATGCAAACTATTCACTTAATGGGATGCCTGGGGAGGGGTATAGGTGGCCAAACCATTCCCGAACCCACAAATCTAGGATTTTTTTTGCTCTCCTCTTTCTCTGTCACACACACACACTACCACAACCACCAATAACAAGAATAAAAACACAACACACAAACCTTTTTGTATGTCCTGAGTCAACTAAAATTCACCAGAAACTCTTCTGAAATGGAGGTATGCCCGTGATTCGCAAAAGAAAGAAAGAAAGAAAGAAAGAAAGAAAGAAAGAAAGAAAGAAAGAAAGAAAGAAAGAAAGATGGCCCCACAGCAGCACCGAAGGCATATCCTCAGTCAGAACTGTCCCCAAGACAAATGAGGTCCCAGCCTGAAGCAAAGTATTTGGTTTTAAAGCTAACCTCACCAACTTGAAGAGGACTTACTCAGTCACACAAGTTCAGACCACAGAGAAGGTGGGGAGGGGCAAAAGGGGCCATGTGTTCTAGAAGAAAGTCTACATTTGTGGCATCAAAGATGGTCTGGCCAGGCAGGTGTGGTGGTGCACGCACCTTCAATCCCAGTACTAGGGAGGCAGAGGTAGGAGGATCGCCGTGAGTTTGAGTCCACCCTGAGACTCCATAGTGAACTCCAGGTCAGCCTGGTCTAGAGTGAGCCCCTACCTCAACACCCCTCCCCAGGAAGAAAGATGGTCTGGCCACCTATGACTCCTCTGGGTGCTGTGTGGTGTGGTGGGAATATTTTCAAAGGACTTGCCAAGGCCTCTAGAAGAGTTTCTGGGGACAGAAACAGACATTTGCCCAGTTTTCTTCTGAAGGATGGAGTCTTGAAAAAGGAGCTGGGAGTTTCCAGCCATAAGAGGCCCTTCCTCAGAATCCAGCGCCAGACACTCCCAGCGCAGGCCTTGCTGCCTGAGTGGCCTTCGCAGTAGGCAGTCGTGACGCTTCTTCCTGCTGTAACTCAACCACCGGAGAGCAGAGGTCCCGCAAGGGCATGGGCTTCTCGGGGGTACCTGAGGCTGGGGGGGAATCAGCAGCAGGCTCGAGGCCTGGAGAGAGCAAGATGAAAAACAGACATTTCCAGGCTAGAGTGATGGCTTGGCGGTTAAGGCCCTTGCCTGCGAAACCAAAGGACACAGGTTGGGTGCCCCAAGACCCACGTAAACCAGATGCATCAGGTGACACCTGTGACTGGAGTTCGCGTACAGTGGCTGAAGGCCTTGGCATACCCGTTCTCTCCCTCCCTCCCTCTCCCTCTCTCTCTCTCTCTGCCTCTCTCTCACTCAAATACATAATAAATAAAAAAACAGACATTCCTATCCTTGATAGGCAAGAGGTGATCTCTGAGCAGTCGGCACCCCTTAGTGGGTTGGAAGTGACATCAAGTAGAGTTAGAAAAGGAATGTGCCCATGTGGGGAAAGTCACGAGGCTCAGGTGCTCACGAGATACCTGACTGGTCACCGAGGGGCAGGGCCCAGGCGACAGCAGCAGACCCAGAGGGCGAGGGGTACCAGGGTGGAAAGACAAACAGAAGAGAGCCCCGAGGCTAACGGGGACAGGATTGTAGATGCAGATGGCTGCCGTGCGATCCCTGCACTGGGCCAACCTAAATGCCCTCTCTGCCCTGGATCCCCCAACCTCACTAACAACACCTTGAGCCACTCTGCCCCACAGTCATCGGCTTTGCCCGGCCCTCTCACCCCGCGATCAGACCGCCTTCTCTCTCTGAAAGCCAGGCTCGCCACCTCTCTAAGAAGACTTCTGAAACCCAGAATCAGTCATCTTGCTTCCCTGCCTGACCAAATACATCTATGGGCATTCACACGTGGAGAATGGGACAACATGAATTAAGCATTTATTACTCAAGGCATTTTTATTGTAATTCTAATAATAACTCCATGAGGAGGGCAGCATTATCTTAATTCTACCGGGGAAGAAGGTGAGGCTCAGTAAAATTTAGTTTTTCCCAAATTCAAACAGCTGGTAAGGGACCAGCTGAGCCAGGGTTCAAACCTCCTTTTATCTAGTACTCCCATACAGACCTAGAAATTCTTCCTCTGTGCCTCTTTCCCTCCCTTCCTCCCTCCCTCCCTTCCTCCCTCCCTTCCTCCCTTGTTCCCACCCTTGCTCCCTCTCTCTCCTCCTCCTCTTCCTGGCTGCCTCCTCTCTCCCCCCCCTAAGGATCAAGCCCAGGGCAGCGCACACACGAGATCCACAGCGCACCTCTGGGCGCTATCGCCATCCCTTTACATTTTGAGACAGGTTCTCTCACTGTGTTGTCTAGGTTGGTCTGGAACTTGCAATCCTCTTACCTCAGTCTCCTGAGCACAGTAATCACTGGTCTCATATGACCCAGACTGGCCTCAAATGTGCTATGTAGTAGGGAATGACCTTGAACCTCTGACTTTCCCACCTTCTCCTCTGAACACTGGGATTGCAAGCGTGTACCACCACATCCAGTTTATGTAGCCCTAGGGATTAAACCCGGGGCTTTGTGGAGGCCGAGCAGGCATTCTGCCAGGTGAGCTATATTGCTAAGCCTATATAGCACACTAAACCACCAAAGAGATGACATCAGAGCTGACTCAGTGGGAATGCATCGGGCACCTGCCTGTCCGCTCTGCTAGCTGAGACCCCCACTGATAGTCTCAATGCTGTGTTACTTTACCAGTGAACTTCTCATCAGAACCCAAGACTCTTCCTAAGGACTTTTTGTTTCTCTCTCCCTTCCTTCCTTCCTTCCTTCCTTTCTTTCTTTCTTTCTTTCTTTCTTTTCTTTCTTTCCTTTCTTTTTTCCTTCCTTCCTTCTTTCTTTCCTTCCTGCCTGCCTGCCTGCCTTCCTTCCTTCCTTCCTTCCTTCCTTCCTTCCTTCCTTCCTTCTTTCTTTTCTTTTTTTGAGGCAGGATGTCAGTGTAGCCCAGGCTGGTTTGAATCCAGGTTCAGTTCTCCAGTACCCACATAAAGCCAGATGCATAAGGTGGCACATGTGTATGGAGTTCATTTGCGGTTAGCTAGAGGTCCTGGTGTGCCTATTCTCTCTCTCTCTCTCTCTCTCTCTCTTTCTCCTTTTCTCTCTATCTGCCTCTCTGTCATAAATAAGTAAATGAACAAACAACAACAGCAAACACCAGCATAGCCTTCCTCTTCCACCTCTGTGCCTTAGCAGCCCATCCCCGACCTGTCAGCAAGAGAGAAGAGCCACTGACATGAGTGTGTCCTGGCACTTAAGTGGCACTCTTACCTAACCATCCTCCCTCGCATCAATTATGGCCACATTTCCTTTTTAATTTCTACTTGATTGAAAAAAATTTTATAACCTTGAGATTACACTATCCACTGGAAAATAAGCTGAGTCTATATATATATGATGCTTGTTGCTCAATTTGCTGCATGGCCACAAGTTTTCCCAGCTGCAGAACAGAGTTAATGGAATCTGCTTCTCTCTTACTCACAGTCGTGATGGGAATAACATATAAAATATTCAGAATTAATTACAAGGACCATATATACATCTAAGGCACTCATGTTTCACTGACATGAAATAATAAACTTGGATATGTGGACATCTGGTTGACAATGTGATGTCCTCAGATCTAAAACAAATTTGATGATGTAATTAAATATGTAGCCTCCCACTTTCCTTGTATATAGGACAAGGTCCCTCTCTGAAACTATATTTATACACGGAGTTGGCCACATGGTCCCATAAATCACGGGAAAATTTGGAACAGATGTTGCTGGGTAGCCCGAATTCTTATTAGGATTGCATTTTAATGGAAAAATGACACAGAACAGACTTCCTACATGCTTCGCTGGTAATACAGGTACTTGAAAGGAATATTTATATCCTAAATAGGCTGATTTTTAGTCAACAGACACGATTCCTTTATCGCTGTAGTGTGGGATGAGCCAGATGGCCTGTGTTTGCAGGCGGGTAGGAAGCTTTCCTGGGCCTCGTCGGCTCATTAGTGTGGTCCCCCACTCTTTCTTCTCTCGCTGGTCATTGCCAAGACCTTTCCCGGTAGCTTCCCATGGGTCCAGAGCCTTCTAGTCAGAAGAGAAAGGGGTCAATGTGAGCTAACCCTGAAATCTCACCAAAGGCTAAGGAAAAAAAAAAAAAAAATCTCTAGCAATGCGCATGCGGAATGAGGTCTGTGAACCTCTCCGCCCCCCTTTGCTGGTGTGTTTACTCCACTGAGCCGGCTTCATCTGAAGTCATTGTTTTGAACCTTGTTTGGAAGAATTTTCCAGATGTTCTTTTCTAGGGAGGAAGACAAACGCCTGTGTCGCTGAGATAAAGTAGGGGATGTTCTGCTCTGGGGGGCCCTCCGCTGGCCCCACCGCTTTCATGTCCACTCCTTACCCCCCCCCCCCACTTCATGTGACCCAGTGGAGCCCCAGAACCAGAGGCCAGGGTCTCTCCTGTTGTTGTAACTTGGCAAATGAAGAAGTCAAGCTCCAGTGTTCAACGTGGGAGGTCGGGTGGATTAGAAAATGGCTTAGGGACTCCGTCTTTTTTTTTTTTTTTTTTGACATGGGGGAAGGCCGTCTCGATCTGCTCATCTCAAATAAGGCTAGGTGTCCTGCATGGCTGATAACACCCCTGGCAGCTGCACAGCTGTGACTCGGGTGAGATGGGGTGGGTGGGCAAGCCCAGGAGCAGCCTTCTCAAGTGGCTTCTGATGCATATGAGAAGTGTGGGGAGGGGGGGAGATGTTGAACCGACTTCTCCATCGTCACTGAGAACCTGGGGGCAGGGGGACCCCTTGTTAGTGCCCTTCAGCATGAGGCCACCTTGAGTCCGTCACCGGGACTGTCTGGCAGAGGGAATGACCAAAGTGTCTTCAATCCGGAGAAGCATTCTTTTCTGGTTGAAGTAATTGCAAAGAACGCCAAAAGCTGAGTAGACACTATCAACGGTTCTATGTAGGGGGAGGTGCGCAGGCAGAGGCAGGAGGATCGCCATGAGTTCCAGGCCATCCTGAGACTACTGAGTGAATTCCAGGTCAGCCTGAGCTAGATTGAGACCCTACCTCAGAAAACCAAAAAAAAAAAAAAAAGTGCTGATGCTCAGAGCCAGGCGTGGTGGCGCACACTTTTAATCCCAGCACGTGGGAGCCAGAGGTAGGAAGATTTCTGTGAGTTTGAGGCTTCCCTGAAACTACATAGAGAATTCCAGGTCATCCTGGGCTAGAGTGAGGTCCTACCTTGAAAAGCAACAACAAAAAGAGTGGTGATGCTGTGGCTGGAGAGATGGCGTGCACATGCACACACACACACACACCACACACACTTGCAAAAAAACTGGTGATGAAGTTGCCCTGGTCATTGATTGTCTTAAATGTTTATCAAGTACTTCCTGCACATGAACTACCGTGCTAGGGTAGGTGATCTTGTGGTGATAGCTATGTTTTCACTAACACGGTATACAATATTTCTTTTTAAACAATATTTTGTGCTGGAGAGGTGACTTGGTGGTTAAGGCATTTGCCTGCAAAGCCAAGAGACCCAGATTCAATTCCCCAGGGCCCACATAAGCCACATGCACAGGTGGCACATGCATCTGGAGTTCATTTGAAAGTGACTGAAGACCCTGGCATGCTCATTCTCTTTTTCTCTCTCTCCCTATCTCTCTCTCTGCCCCTCTCTCAAATAAATAAAATAAATAAAAATATCTTATTTATTTATTTGTAAGCATAGACAGATAGAGAGAGGAGAAATAGAGAGAATAGGTGTGTGATATATATGCTATAAATGAAGATATATCTAATACAAGCTGCCAAGAAAAAGCCCTCCCAACCATGAACCTTGTATATTTACCAAGGAAAGCATGTTATTTGTTATAATAACTATACAAATATTTACAGAATAGATAGTTATTATATGTACCCTTGGAGACAGGTTCATGTACAGATTTCTGCTTTTGAGAATCTAACGCTTAAACTCTGCAATGTCTTCATAACTTTCAGTGTACAAACTACACAAGGTTCAAGTCTCAGTGAACACAGATGGAGATGCCACCATCCAATTTGTTTAGGTGTATTTTATGTGTGTGGTATTTGATGTAAAACATCCCCTATGGCCTCATGTGTTTGTGAAGAAGCCTCATGCTCCATCCCAGCTGGTGGAGCCTTTGGGAGGTGGAGCCTTGCTGGAGGAGGGGTGTCACTGGGGAAGGACCCTGAGCTGATTACTCCAGCCCACAGAGTGGTCAGAGCTAGCTCACTCTTGTTGCTTCCTCCCACATGATGTGAGAAGATGTGACTCAGGATACCTGATCAATTCTTTCATGCTTTCTCCCCTCAAAACTGTAAACTGCAGGGCTGGAGAGATGGCTTAGTGGTTAAGTGCTTGCCTGTGAAGCCTAAGAACCCTGGTTTGAGGCTAGATTCCTCAGGACCCACGTTAGCCAGATGCACACGGGGGCGCATGTGTCTGGAATTTGTTTGCAGTGGCTGGAGGCCCTGACTCGCCCATTCTCTCTCTCTCTCTCTCTCTCTCTCTCTCTCTTCCCCCCTCTCTCTGCCTCTTTCACTGTCTGTAGCTCTCAAATAAATAAATAAAAATAAACAAAAGAATTTAAAAACCTGTAAACTGCAATAATCCCTTTCCTCTCATCAGCTCCTTTTGGTTGTTTTGTCCCAGCCACGAGAAAGTAAAGCAAGCTTCGATGTATATGAAAATGATATTTACATGAACCCACCAGCATGAAACCAAGTTGCTAAGGGAGTGAATGCGTATATCCCACCTCCACACCCCCTGGCCATTCACATCTTGGAAACTAAAATCCAATGTGACAGTAGGGCCTTTGGGAAATGAGGGGGTGATGAAGATGTCACTCTCGTGACTGCAAAAGAGGTCCATGAGAGGTCACTGTGAAAGAGCTCCATTCTAGAACCAGGAGGTGGTCATGTGCTAGACAGCAAATCTGCCAGACTCTTCCCCATGGAAATCCCGGCCTCCACAACGGGGAGAAAAACGTTCTGTTGTTTATGAGCCACTGGTTTTCTGGTATTTTGTGATAGCAGTCTGAAGAGATTAAAATGCTCATCCTCCCATTTTTCACCAGAAAACTACAGCACGCTACTGCGTTTGATCTTTTTTTTTTCCCCTCGGGCCAAGTTTAGACAAGAGACATGAACTCGAGGTAATTCCTCCCACACCATGGTATGCAGAGATTCGTACTGCTGAGCGCCTCGCCAAGTAGCTCAGGAGCCACATCATCGGCAAGTGGAGGCAAAGGACTCAGTCTTTATAAATGCCTATCACATTACATGAGTATTTTTGGATTACACATGTCTCTCTCTTTTTTAAAGTTTCTTTTTAAATTTAATTTATTTTCCTAGTTGGCATACCAAGATTTAGATATCACTTGTTCTGGCATTTCCCAACATAATTTATTTTAGTTGATTCTCATCCCCTCTCCCCTTCCCCATGCCTGTCTCCCCCCAACTCCCCTCCTCCCCCCAATTCCTCTCCCCTTCTGTTTACACGTCACACGTGTCCTTTCCCCTTCCTTCATCTCTCTTTCTGACCATCTCTTTATAGTCACTCTTGGTTACCACTCTATCTTTAGAGGTTTTACCCATAGTTTCCACTTATATATACATACTTATAGATAGTACAAGCTGGGATTCTCATATCAGAAAGAACATGTAATTTTGATCTTTTTGAGTTTGGGTCACTTTTCTTAATGTGATTTTTTTCCAAGTCCATCTATTTCCTGAAAATTCTATAACTTCACTTGTCCATACTGCTGAATAAAATTCCATTGTGGGGCTGGAGAGATGGCTCAGTGGTTAAGGTGCTTGCCTTCAAAGCCTAAGGACCAGAGTTTGATTCGCCAGTACCCAGTGGCTCATGCATCTGGTGTTTGTATGCAGTGGCAGGTAACCCTGGTGCACCCATGCTCACTCTCTGGGTTTGCCTCTTTCTCACTCACTCTCAAATAAATAAATAAAATTTCAAACCCAGCATGAGGTAAGAGGATCGCCATGAATTCGAGGCCACCCTGAGACTACATAGTGAATTCCAGGTCAGCTTGATCTAGAGTGAGGCCTTACCTTGAAAAAAAAAAAAATCTATTGTGTATAAGTACCATGTATTCATTATCCATTCATCTGTCAGCAGGCATCTAGTCTGATTCCAATCCAATAGCATAGGAGGCAGCCCCAAGAATCAATAAATGGGACTATATGAAATTCAAGTGTTTTTGTACAGCCAAAGAAACCACCAACAAAACATAAAGGCAGCCTGAAGAACTGGAGAAAATCTTTACCTACTAAACCTCAGACAGGAGACTGATAACCAGAATTTACAAAGAATTGCAAAAACTGAGCACTGAAACCCCTGCCAAGCATCAAACGAGCTAAAACAATAATAGTTCAAAAATGAAGAAACACAAGTGGCCAATAAGTACTTTTTTAAAAAATGTGCAACATCCCTAGCCATCAAGGAAAGGCAAATTAAATGTTTCTTTCTTAAAATTCTTGTAGAACCTGTAAGAAAAACAATTATCAAGATGAAATATTTAGTGAACTAGGGATGAACCAAGCTTACTGCAGGGGAAAAGGTGTTGATAATTATTCCAAATGACATTTAATATTGCACTAAGTTATGGACACACACCAAAGCCATGAGCCAGTCTGAAAATTATCCAAGGTCAGAGGAAGCCTACCTCCATGATTACTATCCAGTCCAAGACACAGAGTATACGCATATTATTTCTGCCTCACTGTCCACCATCAGAAAAACACTAGCTTTGAATCTGAACCTGCCAAAGCGTACCTCTACATTATGTTTTGATTATTTCAGCATAAATTTTCTCCCCATGTTTGCTAAACAGGGTAACATTGCCATGGATACTTTCCATTGCCCCATCACTTCCCTCACATTTTCTGGCACCTTCTCTCCGAGCTACCACATATGATATCAATTGAGCCCAGGAGCGTGCCATTTGTTCTCAACATGGATGGGAAACGCAGAGAAAAAGCTGCACAAGACTCTGATCAGAAGAAAGGGGACATAAAATGGAGGGGAGGGACGCATCACTTGCCTTACAGAATATAGGGGAGTGACAATCCTTTCTGAGCTCCTTGGCCTCTGTTCTTTGGGGGTAACCAAAGTAACCTCCTCCTGCCTGAAGAGATGGATGGGCTGAAGCAGCACTTGTCATTGTCAGGGCGGCAGTGGAAGGACATACAACAAAGGAGCCAGCTTGCCCTGAACCCTGATGTAGGCAACCTCTGTGTGTGTGGTGGTGTGAATGTGAAACGCCCCTCATAGCCTCAGGTGTTTGTGATCAAGCTGCATACTTAATACCCAGCTGGCAGAACTTTGGGGAGGTAAGATCCTTGCTGGAGGAGGTATAGCACTGGATGGGGGTGTTGGACGCAGGCAGGACCCTGAGGTTAAAGCCAGCCTAAGCTGTCTGACATTATGGCCCCAGGCTGTGGAGAGGTCTCAGCAGCCTGAACCACAGGTCATATCTCGGGGACCAGACTGGCAGGGGAGCACCTCCCTCCATTCTCGGGGGTCACAGTGAGCCTGGACCCCCGGACAAAATCTCAGACCCCGAGATCAGCAAGAAGCAGGGCGACTCTCTCTCCAAGCCCGGATACCTGGGCATTTAGATAAGACTTAGGCTTTGCCCATGACCCTGTGACCTAGGAAACTCCTTATGTGGTATCAGCCAGCAGCTTTCACATAGCCCATCCCTCAGTGACCCTCTCCCTGCCACTATGCAGATCACCTGACTCTCTCCCTGCCTGCTGGAATGAAAGCCCCTAGGCATCAGCTAGCAGCCTTTGAACCCACCAATACCCTTAGGACCCTCTTACCGCTCTCAACTGCTTATAAACCCATTTCCCTACTGAATAAATTGAGAACTACTCTCCGAAGTCGTCTCCTGGGAGTACATCCCATTGTCCTCACAGCCACTCAAGACCCTGCTCTCTGTGGTTGCCTGGACACCTTCAGGAAACTGTGGCCCCAGGGATCCAGGGACCCATTGGGGTGTGCATTCTTTGGGATTTTATTGTACAGCTGCCCCCTATCAGCAACCAGTGCTAGTGAGCTCACCCTTGCTGCTTCCTCCCTGCTGGTATGTGATGACATGGGCCAGTTTCCTGCTCTGCCATGCTTTCATGCCGTAATGATGCCCCACCCCCACCCCCAGACTGTAAGCCAAAATAAACTCTTCCGTCCCATCAGCTCTTCTGGTCAGGTGTTTTGTCCCAGAAACAAGACAGTCACTGCTACATCCTGTGGTTCCAACATGCCACACCCCAGGGGCTGCTGCTCAGCTTTAATCTTCCTGACACACCCATGCTGTGTGGAGTGAATGTATCTTCCCTGGGAGTCACCAGAGCACCGGCACCTCTGATGTTTTTGGCTGGACAGAAGGGGCTGCGGGGTCTATAGATGTCCACATGGATACTTCCTGCAACATGCAAGTGAGTAAGAAGCAGTATGACAAGTGCTTCTGTGACTCTAAGCCCTGGGTCCCTCTGAACTGTCTCTGTAGTCTGTCCATTTTCCTTCTCTCCACCTCCACTACCATGCCATGTCCCCTCCCTGCCCTTACTCGGTCTCTGGCATTCTCAAATCTTCTTGCCTCACTGCAGACCAAGCTGCCTTTTCAAACGCATAAATAAAAGCTCAGCTTTGCTCTGTTTAAACACGCTCAGTGGGATTTATTTTCCTCTTCTTCTAGGACAGCATTGCAAATTCCTCATGGGCTCTAGGAAGGCCTGTGTGGTCCTGTGCCTCTGTCCTCTCCTCATCGCCCTTCCCCAGCACTGCCTTCTGCTCTCCTGCATGACACACTGGCCAGCTTCCTGTAGGCTATGGCACAGGCCTTGCCTGTCTTCCTCTCCTGCCCACCTTAGCTCTGCTCCAGTCCCAGACCCTACTCACCCATTTTCATTCTGATCCAGGCTCAGATACCACCATCTCAGAGCAGCCCTATCTGGTCCTGAGTCATGCCCTGCAACAGAATCATGATCCTCTTCTACATGTGACTCTTCCACGCTTGAAATGGAACTTCAGCAATTATGAAACCACAGAGGCTCCGTGTTGCAGTTCCCTTCTCATTGCTGGAACAAACGCCTGACCAGAAGCAACTTACAGGAGGAAAGTGTTGATGTCAGGCTTACAGATTCCATTGGAAACTTCATCCTGGCGGAGGAGCTGGGCTCACTTCATCGTACATCCATAGCAGAGAGGGAAAAGCAAAGAGTCAGGGTTCTAGCTGTCTCAGAGCACACACACCTTAGGGCTGGACTCAGGATCCATGCCCAGGGGCACACTCCTGCAGCAGGGTTCTACCTACTACAGACTAAATAGGAAACTTGATCACAAGCACCTGAGGCTATGGGTCATTGTATTCAAAACTACCACACTCTGGCTCTTCAGATGAAACCCATGTTCCATGGGAGCAGGAATTGATTTTGATGATTCACTTTATCTTTAGGTCCTAGCACAGAGCCCACATACAATGGGTGCTTCAGGGGTTGGTTTTGAATGACATGTCCCTCATGGGCTCATGTGTTTTGAGTACTTAGTCCATAGCTGGAGTATGTGTGTTGCCGAGGGGAAGCCTTAGGGGTGTTATAACCCATTTCCCCTGGACAGTAGTAGCTCAACTCACTCTTGATGCTTTCTGCCAACTGCTCTGGTGACATGTGCTGTGGCAAGATGTGATGTCCATCCTCTGCTCTGTCATGCTTTCCCCACCACAATGAAACTCCGCCTCAAAACTGGAAGCCATAATAAACCTTTTTTCCTCCCAATCAGCTGCTTTTGGTCAAGTGTTTTATCCCACTGAAAAGGTAACTAACTAAAACACTTACTAAATAGTTTCATTACCTCAGTGCATGCCCTCTAATCTAATCATTGGGCTATTCTCTTTCACCTCCAGAAAGCTGCCTTTGTCAGAAACCTAAATAGATTCTCTCCTGTAGGGATAACTCTCCTTAGTGATAAGCCACGCTTAGTACAAGGGCTAGAGTGAGCTGTGGTGATTTTCCTTCCTTATCTCTATCTGCTATCTTGAATTAACAATCATTTCTGGACGTTTTTCCACTGCTCTATTGGCAGGCTAAAACTGCTACGTCATGCCAGGTTTCAGAAGATTTAAAATGGGTCCAGGTCAGCGATGAAATTGTTTGATTAAAGCTTCCTCCTACTGAAGTCACTCAGAGCCAACTATCCACCATGCCTTGGTGGCCAGACACATTCAAATCAATCCCCAAAAATGTTCCCAGGTACCCCTCCAAAATCCACCCACCTCCATCCCATCTCCTAGGACCATGACACCATAATGGTGCAGATCATATTAAGAATGGTGATAGAAGGCTGAAGGGATGGCTTAGTGGCTAAAGCATTTGCCTGCAGAGACAAAGGACCAGGTTCGATTCCCCAGGACCCACATTAAACAGATGCACAAGGGGGCACATGCATCTGGAGTTCTTTTGCAGTGGCTGGTGGCCCTGGCACTCCCATTCTTTCTCTGTCTGTCTCTTTTCTATCTTTCTCTGCTTGCAAATAAATAAACAAAATTAAAAATTTTTTGAATTAAAAAAATAAAGAATGGTGATGGACTTTAAAGCTAAAGCCACGCTTGGTCATGAGATTATCATTAAAAGCCAGAAGTCATGGCACCCAGCTGTCATTAAAAAATTTGGGAGGCCGAGGGAGGGGGACAACCAGTTTAAGACCAGCCTGGCTACAAGCGAGACCCTGCCTCAAAAATATCCAAAAGAATATTTTTAAAAAATGGTCTGGAGAGATGGCTTAGTGATTAAAGGCGCTTACTTGCAAAAGTCTGATGACCCAGGTTTGATTCCCAAGTGCCCACATAAAGCTGGAGCAAAGTGATGCATATGTCTGGTGTTCATTACAGTGGCAAGATGCTCTGCTACACAGGCGCACCTGCGTGCACGCACAGGCAAATCAGGAACAAACGATTTAAAAACAAAATTGTATTAGGGGCGTTGTGACTCTCTTTTTGAAAACTTAAAAAAAAAATTCTGTTTATTTGCAAGCCTAGTGGGAGGGGAATGGGCATGCCAGGGCCTCTTGCGGCTGCAAACAAACTCCAGATACATGCACCACTTGGTGCATCTGGCTATAAGTGGGGGCTGGGGGACTTGAACTCAGGTCAGCAGGCTTTGCAAGTAAGTACCTTTAACCACTGAGCCATCTCTCCAGCCCAGTTTGTGAATCTCTGTGATCAAGACATCTGATAGAAATACATTAAGAGGCCAGGCGTGGTGGCGCATGCCTTTAATCCCAGCATTCGGGAGGCAGAGGTAGGAGGATTGCCGTGAGTTCGAGGCCACCCTGAGACTACATAGTTAATTCCAGGTCAGCCTGGACCAGAGTGAGATCCTACCTTGAAAAAGAAACCAAAAAAAAAAAAAAAAAAAAAAAGGAAAGAAAGAAAGAAACATTAAGAGAGGAAAGAATTATTTTGGGTCATGGTTTCAAGGGATTTCAGTCCCTCACTGTAGAGAAGATACTGAGAGTGGTGTCATCCTTTGTTTTTTGTTTTATTTTTTTAATTTTTTGTCCATTATTTATTTATTTATTTGAAAGTGACAGACACAGAGTGAAAGACAGATAGAGGGAGAGAGAGAGAGAATGGACACGCCAGGGCTTCCAGCCACTGCAAGCGAACTCCAGATGCATGTGCCCCCTTGTGCATCTGGCTAACGTGGGACCTGGGGAATCAAGCCTCGAACCAGGGTCCTTAGGCTTCACAGGCAAGTACTTAACTGCTAAGCCATCTCTCCAGCCCTCATCCTTTGTTTTTTACATTTTATTTTATTATTTACTTGACAGAGAAAGAGGAAGAGAGAGAGAGAGAGAATAGGTGCACCAGGGCCTCCAGCCACTGCAAATGAACTCCAGATGCATGTGCCACCTCGTGCATCTGGCTAACGTAGGTCCTGGAGAATCGAACCTGGGTCCTTTGGCTTTGCAGGCAAATGCCTTGGCCATTAAGCCATCCCTCCAGCCCTGGTGTCATCCTTTGTAACAAGAGCATAAAGATGGTCGTTGTTCACATGGTAGTTGACCAGGAAACAGCAATAAACTGGAATCAGAGGCTGGGCAATAATCTCCAAAGTTCAACCCTTGTAGCCTGTTTTTCATCAGCTAGATGCCACGTCCTAAAAAAAAAAAAAATAGTGTCCAAAACTGGGGATGAAGTATTCAAAACATGAGACTCAGAAGGACATTCCAAAATCAAACTGTAATGAGGAGAATATTACAGTAAGCAGTCTTAATTGAGAATAATGTACAAAGTGGATTCTAGAGCATTTCAATTTCAAGCCAGCCTAGAAGGCCACATTTAAAGAACAAATCTTCCTCTTTTAATATTTTTTTATTTTTATTTTTTAGAGAGAGAGAGAGCTAGCATACCAGGGCCTCAGCCACTGAAATCAACCTCCAGATGCTTGTGCCACCTAGTGGGCATGTGTAGCCTTATGCTCATGCTTTGTGCGCCTGGCTCATGTGGGATCTGGAGAGAGATCAAACATGGGTCCTTAGGCTTTACAGGCAAGCACCTTACCTGCTAAGTCATCTCTACAGCCCATCTTCCTCTTTTAATACAGGCTAGGGCAAGTGTTGGTGATTTTAGATATATCCATCCGCAGAGCATTTGAAGAGGTGGGGTGAGCCAGGAACCCATCTCTTGATTAACTGTTAAGCTTAGAGACACACAATGAAATACCCATGCAAGAACAAAACCTCCAAAGAAATACAGCCAGTTCAAGGGTTTTTGGTTAAGTCCATAATTACAAAGTAGTTTTTATAAGATGTGGTCCAGGAACTTTGTGTAAAATACCCTGAACCAAAACCTCCTGGGTTTTGACATGACATTGCCAACACATTCAAAAACGCTCCTTAGCAGGGTGTGTTGGTACACACCTTTAATCCCAGTACTCAAGAGGTACAGGTGGAAGGATTGCTGTGAGTTCAAGGCCAGACTGAGAATACATAGTGAATTCCAGATCAGCCTGGGCTACAGCAAGACTCTACCTCAAAAGCCAAACAAACGAACAAACAAAAAACCTTTTAAGGGTTCTATGTCCACTAACATGTGAAAATCACATAGCTGGACCTAAATTTCTGCCTTGAAACCTCACATCTTTTCCAATTTTACTCTTAAAACTGAGTTTGCTTTTTAAGATAGGAAGAAAGAAGAATGGTCTTAAATCCTCCAGCTGAAAGCACTGGTAACTTGGGCTACAAAAACGGAATTGCATATTGTCAGTGAGTGTATTGCTTAAGTGGCAGGATCGTGTTGGATGAGGGAAGGCGTGGTGGTTTGAAGGTGAACTGTCCCCTAGAGCCTCCTGTGTTTGTCATAAAGTGCCATGCTCATTCCCCAGATGGTGGCAATTTGGGAGGTAGAGCCTTGCTGGAGGAGGTGTGTTTCTTGGGGGAGGATCTTGAGGTGTTACAGCCCAGCTCCTCCTTGTCAGAATGAGCTCACAGTGTTGCTTGTGCCTCCAAGCTGATGGGACAAGATGCATTGCCTTGTTCTGCCATGCTTTCTCCACCATGTTGAAATGACCCCTCAAAGCTGTAAACCCACAATAAACTCTTTCATCTCATGAACTTATTCTGGACTTTGGTATTTTCTCCCAGAAACAAGAAGGTCACTGCAATAAGACACTCCTATCCATGGCTTCTGTGGGAATGGAGAAAGCCCCACTGCTGGACTTGTCTGAACAGACTCTCACAGCCATGGGGATCCAGCAATGGACTCCAGGGCTGCTGTTGTGAGGAAGAGAGTCGCAGCATCCCCTTGTTTTAATTTAGGACCAAAGGGTGTAGGGAATCAAGGAATAGTACAACCTTGGCAGGACGCTCACTCAGCGTTGAGTCATCTCAGGCTCTGAAGTTCTTTCCAGCTCAGCCTGGCTCTCTGGGATGCCAAGGAATCTGGCAAAAGCTAATACAATTCCTTTCTGGAATTCTAACCTCATGCTAGTGGTCTGTCTACAGAACGTTGTGTAAATATAATGTCCAGCATGAGATGATAAATGACCAGGACAGAAAAATAACAGAGAAGCAACAGTCTTACCAGGGCTGAAAGTACTACAGTTATCACATGGGTTTTAAAGGAACGAGGCTCTTCCTACTCAAAGTCTCTTTTTTCTTTTCTGTTTTTTTTTTTTTTTAAGATAAAAGACCAATGAGAATTTTTAATCATAAAACTAAAACATAAAAATTCAAGTTTCAGAAGTTAAAAATATAGTAACTAAAATTAATAATTACTCAGTGAGTCATAATAGATTAGACCCAACTGGAAAGTTGGCCAGGTTTCTCTAGAAGGCACTAAGTGGAAAGGAAGGGAGACTCTAGATGGACTGAGGACTCCCTTATAAGGAAGGGGCTTATGGGCTTGAATTTTCCACAGTCACCAAAACCTGAGTCTCCTCACCAGCTTTCCTGGGCTTATGGGTCAGGAGAAAAGGGAAGAATAAGTTTAAAATTTTTTTTCAGCTATCAAATATCAGAAGGATGGGCTCAGGGGTTGGAGAGAAAGCTCAGTGGTTAAGGCACTTGCTTCCAATGCCTGACAGCCTGGGTTTGATTCCCCAGTACCCATGTAAAGCCACATGCACAAAGTGGCCCATTGTTTCCAGTTTGTTTGCAGCAGCAGGAAGCCCTGGAGGGTCCATTTTTTTTCTTTCTCTCCCTCTCCCCCACCCCCTTTGCAAATAAAAATATCCTATAAAAGTGGGATCAGATGCTATTATAGAGACCAATTCAGTTAATCTGAGAACTATATTTTCATTTAAATGTGCCATTTTTCTCAATGTGTTTTGTTTTTCATGCTTTTTCTATATTCCTTTTGATGCCCATTCTTGTTTTCTTTTTGACTATTTTGCTTGTTTTAAGATTCGAAGCCTTTTTTTTTCGTTTGTTTGTTTGTTTGTTTTGGTTTTCAAGGTAGGGTTTTACTCTAACTCAGGCTGACCTAGAATTCACTATGTAGTCTCAGGGTGGCCTTGAACTCACGGCGATCCATCCTCCTACCTCTGCCTCCTGAGTGCTGGGATTAAAGGTGTGCGCCACCACGCCTGGATCATTGAAGGCTTGTTTTTTGAGACCAGTCTCACCATGTAACCCAGCCTGACCTTGAACTCGATATCCTCCTGCCTCAGCCTCCTGATTTCTGAGATTACAGGGAAGCTTCATCATGGCATGGGAGAGTGAAGGCTGGGCATCACGTCTTGCACATCAGCAGGCAGGAAGCAGCAAGAGTGAGCCAGCACTGGCAAGGTGGGGGGGGTCTGAGCTATAAAACTCCTAAGCCTTCCCCAGCAGCACACCTCCACCAGCAAGGCTCCACCTCCCATATTCTCACCTACTGAGGACTTAGTATTCAACACACATAAGTCTAAAGGGAACATTTCATTCAAACCACCACACATGATGTCTATTAACTAATTACTGCTTCGATGCCATCATGAAGTAAAAAAAAAGAAAAAAAAATCCCAAATGAAAACTGTAAATCCAGGACTATAATCCTTTGGTCTGAGGTAAGGTCAAATTTGATAGGCCGAGGGAGAACAGGCAAGCAGGCAATTACTAATCCAGTGAGCTTTGCAGTCTGGGCAGTTAATGAATGGGCTGCAGAGGTTTTGCTTGTCAAGTTACAATGAGCCAACTGCATGGAAACTGAGGTCATTAATAAGTAAATGCAGCCGCTATATCACGTTAGATGCCCAAGTCTTGATCAAAGGCGACTATTGAAAGGCCAGATGCTATTCCCATTGCTACATTTTAGCATTTTCCTGGAAGTGATCTCACCACGCTGGTGATGGTTGTCCAACTAGGCATGCTATTTATATCCTGAGCCCTTGCGTTCAGGTTTGAAGTGCACCAAACTGCACATTTGCATTTGCTTTGTAGGCCGAGCCAGTCGTGGCGAGTGTAAGTGGAGTCCTTGGGCTGGGCCTGGGATGCGTTCACTCTGATGGCTGTCAAGAAGGAAAGAAGCCAGGTCACGTGTAAACATGTGGGTATATTATGGTCGAGTTCTAATGCACAAGGCTGAGAAACAGCTCTGTATCAACTGATGTGAGGAATCAAAGACTTCACCATTCCCTTTTGTGAAAAAAAATTAACTGTGATTAATTAGTATCTCCTACAGATGAAAATGTGTTTATTCAATAAGCTGAAAGGGGTATTTAGTCAGAGTCATAAGCGGAGTGTTAACTCTTAAAAGGGAAAAAAAAATGACTTATCAGAATGGATTGTGACAATGCCTTTCATCTGGATTTTTTATTTATTTATTTATTTTGTCTTTAAAATTCAGGCTAAGGACAGGCATCATGAGGAAAACTTTTGGAGACTATCAAAGGTTTTTTTTTTTAATCCAATTTTGATTTTAGACAGTCATCTCACAAAAATGATGAAGCAAAAACAACAGCTACAGCCGCATATATGTTTTGTGGCAGTTTGATGTGGAGTGTCCCCTCAAAGCTTTATGTCTTTGTGGTTAAGCCTCATACTTGATCTCTAGCTGGTGAGGCTTTGGGCGGGTGGAGCCCAGCTGGAGGAGGTGTGTCACAGGAGTCAGATCTGGGGGTTTTATAGCCAGCCCTCCTCCCCAGAGCTAGCTAGCTCACTCTTGCTTCTTCTTTCCAGATGATGTGACACGATGTGATGTCTTGCTGACTGATTTTGCCATGTTTTTCCAGCCATGATGAAAGTTCTCGAAAGTATAAGCCAAAATCAACCCTTTCCTTCCAAAAGCTGCTTCTGGTTGGATGCATTTGTCCTAGCAAATGAAGGTAATAGCTACAGTTTTAAAATATATATATATATTTTGAGGTAGGGTCTCACTCTAGCCCAGGCTGACGTGGAACTCACTCAGTAATCCTAGGCCACCCTCAAACTCCTAGCTACACTTTTAATAGTTTGTCCGTATTATAAATGGGAAATCAGACATTGCGAGGCCCTCATATTGAATGCCAGTGCAATGGAAATGAGTGCCCAAGACTGCTCAAAAGAAGAGCAAACATTTCTGAGGGCTTTCTCCAGGTCAGGTCCCGCCCTAAGTGGCTGCTATGTTTTTCTCACTGTTAGTCAACTTCCCGCTACTGGGAGAAAGTGCCTGAGATAATCAGCTTAAATGGGGGGGGGGTGTTGTTTGTGATGACAGTTCTCATGGTCAATGGGCCTCATTGCCTTTGGACCCTGGTGAAGCAGTGTACCATGGGTATGAAGCATGAAGCAGAGCCAAGACCTCTGTAGCCCAGCTATGTGGAAAAGGAAGGCTGGTGCCCTTATAATTAAAGGCATACTCCTCCATGACCCAGAGATCTCCCATTAAACTCTACCTCTTAAACTCTTCACCGCTCCCAACAATGCACACTTGGGAAGCACGTCTTTACCACATGTACCTTTATCCAAGTCATAGCACTGGCTGAACGGAGGGAGGCTCCCTTCCTATCCCAGATTCAAGCAGGGACGGGACTGTGCGGGAGAGCAGGTCTATTTCACAGACTGGTTCTAGGGTGGGGGGAGCCGGGTGAAGCTAGGCCTGAGTGTGGGTCTGCTGGCTTGTGGCCCTGGACACACACCCTGGGACTGAATGAGACCATGTGTCCTAAGGAGAGCTCAGCCCAGTGCCTGGCACATCAGAGATGCCAATGCCGGTGGGTGAGATGAACGAAATTTACCCAAAACAGACCAGCCAGCTGTAGTCTCGTACTTTTCACAATGCTCATGACAGCTAAGTAATGGAAAGTATGGGAGCCACGTGGTGGCGGTCCCCTTTGGGTGTCTGTCTGTCTTACAGACATCTGTGTGGTCCGGTCCTGCCCGGCGGGGAGGGTGACCAGTCGCTTCACAGGACTCTGCTTTTCTTCTGTAGCATTTTGGCTAGAACAATTTCTAAGGTGCATTTATCTATTCATTTATTTTTCTGTTCCAAACTTGCACGAATGAAATCATCTCCAAACTTTTGTTTTCGGCGAAAATTAGTCCAGGAAGCCAGTGAGATTGATACTCGCCTTCAATGTGTCGAAAGAAATGAATTACCCTATTAAAATAAGAGCAATCCTCTAGGAAGAGCAGCATTTTCCACAAAGGATATGACAGGTTTCTATGGAAACACACCACGGTGGCAAAACTGCAAGCTTCCAGTATGGGCATGGCTCAAAACCTGAGGGCCAGCGCAGGCCTCGAGAAGGGCCGATGGCTCCAATTATTCCAGCAACTTTCACAATCCTGGGCCATTTCGGATCCAAAGGCATCATCGTGACTGGCAGAGCCTGCAGTGTGTTCCCAGGCACTCCGCGGCCTGCTCGACAGCGCCCACTAGTGGAAAGCCACACTGCACCCAAGTAGCTCTGCCAAAAATAAAAATAAAAATAAAAACGTCCTGCAAGTCCATCCACATATCTGCAGCCAGGCAAACCGCGGCAGAGATAAGACAGTGCTTTGCACAAGCTAGGGGCAGAGGTGGTTTCGTGGCGGCCAGTTTAGTCCATGAAAAGAAGTTAATTCCTATACAATAATTGTTCTTCCTGATAACATATCATTTATATTTATTTACGCAAGATGCTGGTCACTACCCTAAAAGCAAGTGAAAATTTATGCTGTCATTAATCCAAGGAATTGTATAATATCCCAATAAAGCGTTAGTTCTTTTGATGCTTGCATAATTCAATAGCTATTTAAATAAATGCTTGGGATCTCCTGTGAATATTTTATTAGAATTTAATGATTTAAACAAGAATAGTTTGATAGAACTTTGTGTGTGTATGTGTGTGTGTAGGTGTGAAGGTGTGAATGCATGTTCATATGTGTGTGTGAGTGCATATGCACATGTATGTGGATGTTTGTACATATGGGTGTGGTGCATGTGAAAGGGTGGACATCAGGTGTCTCTCCTTTTTTGCTTTCCACTTTTCTCTTATTTTAAATTGTGTGTGTGCGTAGTTTGTGTGGTATGGTGTGTGTATGGACAGTGTGTGCACACGTCTGCACACCCTGTGTGCACACATGTGGAAGCCCCTGTGTTACTTCCCCCAAGCAAGGTTTACCACTAAACCCGGAGCTGCCGTTTTTTCCATCAGAATGGCTGACTAGTGAGCCCCAACGATTCTCTGGCCTCTGTCCCTTACAAGGCTGGTTTTACAGGTACACGTGGAAGCACCTAGTTTCATTACATGGGTACTGCGAATTGAACTCATGCCAGCTCAGGCCTCCTTAGGCCTTCATGTTTGCATAGCAAATGCTCTTACCAGCTGAACTGTCTCCCTAGGTCCTCTTCCTTATTATTTGAGACAAGGTCTTGTTCATTGAACCCAGAGCTCACTAGTTGAACTAGACCAGCTAACCAGCAAGTCCTCGGGATCCTCCTGCCTCCATCTTGCCGGGGCTGGGATTACAGGATCTAACTGCTATGCCTGGCATTTTACCTGGGTGCTGGGTATCTGAACTCAGGTCTTTGCGCATCAAGCACTATATGCACTGAACCAACTCCCCATCCCTTGATGGATATTTTAAAGTTCTCATCAGGATGGGTATGCATATTGCAAATTCTCAAGGTATAAACAAATCTGACAAAATTCACCAGTACTATAGAAAAAAAAAAATCACATGACAGTAATGCTATTTGTTTCCTGGACAATCAATCAATATTTAAAAAAAAATTAAACGCATCTGTGTTGATCACATTAGGGAAACAAATGCACCATATAATCCTTTTTTAATGTCCTGTAATGGAAGCTCCACAAAGTATACACTATAGGGTTATAATTCTGATCTGGATGTGACGGCACATGCCTTTAATGCCAGCCACAAGCTTGAGGTTAGCCTGGGCTACAGAATGAGTTCCAGGTCAGCATGGGCTAGAGTGAGATCCTGCCTTCAAACAAAGACTGTAATTCTGAATTCACTTAAAGACCTCACAAAAAAGAAAAGAAAAGAAAAAAGGAAAAAGAAAGGAAAAGAAAAAAGGAAAGCTCTGAGTCTGTTTAGAGAGGGGGCACTGATAAATCTAGAAACATCTGGGAGAACAGCATGGAGCAAGCAGGACCTACATCAAGCCACAGAGGATGGGAAGGGCATTTAGCTAGAAAGAAAAGAGTAAGAGAGGGCAAAGGTCAAAGCACAGGGGTGATGCAGGAAGGATGGTGATTCACAGACGGAGAGATACAATTCAGAGCGGTCAGCACGGCTCGTCTCACCACGACCAGCATTTCTGACCTGGCTCATGTGTTCCCAGCTAGGCTTTTCCCATCTCCCTGTCCACTCTGATCATGCTGATGACATTGTGCCTTAGCCCTGGCTCCCTCCTCCTGATCCCACTCCTCAGCAGCCAGACCCTGGTGGAGAGGGACACAGACTCTGGTTTTCTGGGGCCCTAGCACAAGGGCCTACTGTTCTTTTCCCTCTGATCAGTGGCATTTCGGCCCAAACCATGTTTAATGTCAAGACCATGGTCATTTCTTTACCTCGCTACATGTTTTCCTTTACTCCAAAGATCCTGGCTATTCTACATGAATTCTTCAACATTTCTAGTTTGTACTTTAAATTTTTCCTGAGTGCCATTGATCCTCCACCTGTGTCTTAGACCCCTGTCATCTTTCACATCCCATCCTTAGGCCCAGCTCAACCTGAGGATCCCTGGTTCCCACTGACAGTCTCTCCTGGAAGAGGCTTGTGGTAGTTTGAATGCATGTCCCCCATAGACTCAGGTGTTGTTTTATTAAAACTTGGATCTCCAGCCACCTGGCTAGAGGAGGTGTCACTGGGGGGGGGTGGATCCTGGGGTCCAGTCCTGAGGTACGTTTGGGGGTGGATCTGATTTCCAGCCCAAAGATGCAGGGCAGTGTGAGTTCTGGGGGGAGTCCCTGTTTTGTTTTGTTTTTTGTGTGTGCTTGTTGCTCCTTTGGTGTTGCTGGCTATTTAGGTTGTTTCTCTCTGCTTGGATGTATGGAAGCAGCTTTTTCTACCACTTGATAGAAGTTCCCCTGAATCTGTAAGCTTGAAATAAGCCCCTTGCTCCCCTAAGCTGTGCCCTGGTTTGCATGTTCACCCCACCAATGTGAAGCTGACTACAGCAGCCCTCCTTGCTTCTGGCGTTCTACGCTTAGGGTGAATGTGAAACTTACACAGGCACATCTGTATCGCCCACAGGCTGCACTTGCTCTATTTCCAGCTCCCTGCTGGCTAGAAACTGATATGCAAACTGCTGGTGGTTGGTGGTGGAGGCGGGGTGGGGGATAAAACTCACCAATACTGTGAATAAGCTGTAGATCCTGCCAGCTACAAAATCAGCCCGCCAAGCAAGTTGTAAACACTGGCACAACAGTGGCACACAGGCTACGGGGGAAACCAGTGGCTCTCAGATTGGATAGAAAGCCTGCTCAGTGGGAGGGAATTGGTACTGAGA
The DNA here is from genome assembly GCF_020740685.1 of Jaculus jaculus. Lineage (NCBI taxonomy): Eukaryota > Metazoa > Chordata > Mammalia > Rodentia > Dipodidae > Jaculus > Jaculus jaculus. The sequence goes on along the minus strand of NC_059107.1, from coordinate 33,914,054 downwards.
ACCAAGTCAGAAGCCTGTGGCTTGGAAGGTCATAGACCCAAGAGGGAAGATTCCATTGTTCTTTAGCTAATAGGCATGGTAATACCCAGAAAAAATGGTTTCTAAACGTCTATGTTTATCTCCTTTGATCCGTGGGGCTCTCACTTTTGGATAAAGAATCTGCTTTTTACAGATGGTGGTCGCTACTGGGAAGACCCAAGACCAGTCCCTATGTCAGGAAAAGAAAGCTGGCTGTCTAGCATGAGGCAATCTATCACATCTGCCAGGGCCCAGGAAACATTACAGAAAAAGTGGTGGGTTCAATATGAGTGCTGCTCTCATCACTAGTCTAAGAACCTCCTCCAGGGAGATAGTAGTAAACATTGAGGAGACTCAAAACTCATCAAAGCAAAGAATCAGAGGCTGCTGAGAGCTCAACACTAAATGAGACACCTCTATCACAGCCTCCAAGGCTCAGGGAATGTTACAGAAGATGGAATGGAAAGAATGCAAGAGCCACAAGGTGAGGAGTATCCTGAGGCATTGTCCTCCCCACCACAGAGACTGAGTGGAGCATTCATGATCCCCCAGTCAATACCAATCACCCCACTGAGGAGGACCCTCAGTAGAGTGGGGGTGGGGTAGAGGGAAAATAAGAATATTACCTGATGGGATTATGATCAATTTGTGATATGTTCCTATAATAAAGTTCTTGGTTAAATGGTTTTGTAAAATTTTATTTATTTATTTGTAAGCACAAAGAGAGAGAAGAGAGATGGACAGAGAGAGAATGAGCATGCCAGGGCCTCTGTCCACTGCAAACAAAGTCCTGATGCATGTGTCCCTTGTGCATCTGTCTTATGTGGGTCCTGGGTAATTGAACCTGGGTCCTTTGGCTTCACAGGCAAATGCCTTTACTACTAAGCCATATCTCCAGCCCAAAGTCCTTAGTTAGAAGAGATATGTGTCACACAGAGTCAAATCTGAGCATATCCCCAGATTCTCAGAGATCAAGCTGTCACTCTGGAGAAACTGCCCGTGGGTCAGTAGCATGACCCAGAAGTCAAGGTCAAACAGTTATGGCTTCAGTTTTGGCTCTGAGCAAGGAACAGGAACAAATGAGGTAGAAAATGGTAAAACCAAAGGCACTTTGTTCCCTTAAAAAAAAAAAAAAAAAAAAAAACCTCAAAGAATGAAGTCTCCTGGACTGTCAAGTGGAAGATTTCTGTGTAATCCTTCTTTCTTGGCAAAGCAAAGTTTGTATTTTTATTAACAGAAGCTTTGGGAGAAAAGCAAAATGGAACTTTGGACAATGAGAAAATGTTCCAGAAATATTTGTTACAAATCAACAAAAGAACAAGATAGCCAGGCATGATAGCACACACCTTTAATCTTAGCAATTGGGAGGCAGAGGTAGGATTATACCTGTGAGTTCAAGGACAGCCTGAGACTACAAAGTGAATTCCAGGTCAGCCTGGGCTACAGTGAGATACTACCTTGAAAAACCAACTTGTTGGTCTCTGTATGGTTTGTTACTGGTAAACAGGGATGGGAGCAGAGTCCTCTCAAAATACAGCCATGGTATTGAATGGGGAAGCTAGGAATGTTTCCCTAGCACAGCCGTTTTTTCTTAGGTCTTATTTTTTCTTAAATTCCCCATCAAGCCTTTGTAAAGTAGCCACAGTTTCCAGTGAGAACATATCAAATGTCTGAGGTGGCCTCAGTGTAAAATGGCCTCAAGTGTTTCTGGCAAAGCTGCAGACTTAGTTCCCAGCAGATGGGGCCTCTGGGAGGTGGAGCCTTGCTGAAGGAGGTGTGTCACTGGGGGCGGGCCTTGAGGATTATTGGTCCAGCCCACTGAGTGTTCAAAGCCACCCCACTCTTGCTATTCTGAGAAAGCAGACTGCCCTTCATAAGGTGGGTGCATCTCATCCAATTATCTCATCCAATCAGCTGAAGGCCTTGGAATAAGAAAAGACAGAGAGTCCCTGAAAATGAGGGAATCTCATCTCCAGACTGCTTTTGGATCCCACAGTGCTGAATTAACTTTTTCCTGGTTCTTCAGCCTGCCTTATAAAATTTGAACTTTGTTGCCCCAAATTTCCTGAGCTCTATCTATCTATCATCTACCAATAAACTTTGTAGCTATTTATCATCTATTTATCATCCATCAGTCATCTATCTTCTATCTACCATCTATATGTTGTATCCATCCATCTATCATCTATCCATCAATCAGTCTGTCATCTATCCATCTATCATCTACCTATCTATCATCTACCAATCAACTATATAGTTATCATCCTATTGTCTATTTATCATCTATCACTCATCTATCTTCTATGTACCATCTGTATGTTATATCCATCCATCTATCATCTATCCATCAATCAATCTATCATCTATTATCTATCTATCTATCTATCTATCTATCTATCTATCTATCTATCTATCTATATTTTCTTTGGTGTGTGTGTTTGGAAGTTTGATTATAATATGGCGAGGAGAGGTTCTTTCCAGGTTTTGTCTGGCTGGGGTTCTAAAGGCTTCCTGTATCTGTATTGGCACCTCTTTCCCAATTTGGGGGAAATTTTCTTCTATGATTTTGTTGAAGACACCTACTATGCCTTTTGAGTGAAATTCTTCTCCTTCTACTATGCCCTGAATTCTAATATTTGATCTTTTCATAGTGTCCCGAATATCTTGAAATTCCCACTCTTACTTTTCTATAAGTTTGTCTTTCTCTTTGTTGGCCTGTATTAGATCTGCCACCTGGTCTTCTAGCTTAGATATTCTGTCCTCTCCTTCATCCATTCTACTGGTGAGATTTTCTACAGAGTTTTTAAATTCATTAACTGTGTTCTTCATTGCTAGTAATTCTGACTGGTTTTTCTTTATTATTTCTATTTCCTTATTTATGTCTTGTATTGCCTTCTTTATTTCATGAAATTGATGTCCTGCATCTTCTTTGATTCCTTTGATTTCCTCTTTAAGTTCCTCTTTGACTCCTTTGATTTGTTCTCTGACTTCTTTGAACATATTTACAATCATTCTTTTGAAATCTTTTTCAGGCATTTCCTCTAACTTGTTCTCACTGGAGGTCATTTCTGATGCATTAATACTTTTAGGTGTATTTATATTGTCTTGCTTTTTAGTGTTTCTTGTGTTATAATGTATATATTGTTGCATCTTGGATTAAGTTAATGCTTGGATTTTCTAGCTAGCTGGGTATTCTTAGCTGTATCAATTGATTTGATGTTATATATTTTCAGGGTAGGAGCTTAAGGTGTTAGATGTGGCTCTTAAGACTCTGAGAGTATCTACAAAGCTGCTCCTAGGGGTTGAGTTTCCCTGCTATGGGACTATTCAAGTAGGCTGAGTGGAATAAAACACAGGTAGATTCTAAAAGTTAACTAAACACTGTACCCATTCAGTCAAAAACAGCCCCAAGTATGTATGCCAGAGTAGTTATTATAACAACCAGATCCTCTATCAACACAGAGGTTAAGATTTCTGGTCTGTTGAGGGATCCCAGTCAGCTTGTGACCAAGTGAGACCCTTCCCTGGTGCAAACCCAGTTACCTTGGATGAGTTTGGTCTCAGTCAAGTTGCTGCCTGGGTCGTCGGGCTGCTGTTCTGATTTCTGGAGCTGGGCACTGGCTTTTCCTGTGGGGCAAGCCAAGCCTGGCAACTGTGGCCCTGCAGATCAGCACCCCTGCTGCTGGAACTGCTGCTGCAAAAGCTGCCTCTGCTGGGTCTGTCAGCAGCTCAAGCCGCTGCTGCTGGGCCCACTGCTGCTGTTGCCTCTGCTGCTGCTGTAGCTGCCACTTCTGGAGCCACTGATGTTGCTGAAGCTGCTGCTGCCGAGTCTGCCGCTGCTGCCACTCCTGGGTCTGCTGCTGCTGGGGCCGCTGTTACCGGTGCTGGAGCCGCTGATGTTGCTGCCGAACTCTGCTCCTGCTTGGGTCCCGCTGTTGGTGTGGCCGGTCCCGGGCCGCTGCTCTGTTCGCCGGAGCTGGGCTCAGGCGGTGGGGGAGGGGAGGGAGCCGCAGTTGCCCGGTTCTCTCGCTGTTCCATGTGTTCTTCTACCTTGCGGTCTGCTCCTCCGTTGCTCACTGCCGCTCTCCCCTCACGTTTCCTGAGTTGCAGAGAGCGTGGTGTGAGGGGAAAATCCCGCACCTGGCTTTTCCTGTGGCTCGAGCCAAGGCTGGCGGCTTTCTGGTGCGCCACCACCGTGGTTGGCCAGGCTGACGGAGCTGCTTTTGCCGGCCTGTGCGGGCTCTGGATGCTCTGGATCTCTTCTACTTTTCCGCTGCCACTTCAATTTCCTATACACCTCACTTTTTAGTAAAAGTGTGTATTTTGCTGAGTTTTTTTGGTCTTGTTTCCCCCCAGGCTGCTTTGGCGTGGTACCTACCTGTCATCTTAACCGGAAGTCCTATCTATCTATCTATCTATCTATCTATCTATCTATCTATCTATCTATCATATATCCCCTCTCCTACCATTGCCATTGCTTCTCTGGAAGGCCCAAAGTACTACCGACAGGTACTTGTTAACTGCAGAGAGAAAAGAAAATCTACAACAGTAAGAATGACTAACTTTGGAATCTCAGAAGATGCCTCCAAGGCTTTGTTGGGGCAGGAATGGTATATTTCTCTAGTTGGACCGGCAATCCATACTAAAGGGTCACACCATCTATCTTTTATATTCAATAGGTTTTGTATCTTGGTATTCTTAGTTAGCAGAAATAGGTTGGTTTCAAATCTTTAACCAAATTTCTCATAAAAATTCTTTAAAATGGACTTTGAAAATAGAAAAAAGCCATGAATGCATCCAGTCAGCATATAGAATGTTTGTAAATTTGCAATAATTATTTCTCCTCTCCACTACTATCCAGCACAAAATGTTCCCCAGGGCTGGCCCAGGTCTCCCTAGGTTCAAATGAAATTAAGAAATGTCATCTTTACTGTTGGAAACAGACCATCAAAGAAGTGGGCTGGATTTCCAGAGCTCCTGAAAGGCTCCACAGACTGAGCTGGTTATAGGATGATTGATCAGAACTCCTTCATCCATTCTGCCCATAGGTCCACACTCACCCTCATTCTACCCTTTGGGCTGAGCCCACCCAGTTTCTTTCCTGCCGGTTTGTCTCTCACTGTGCAGAGTTGGGCGCATTGCTTACAGTGTGGGATGGGCTAGGTTACTGAACCGTGAAAGGCATGCTATCGCTCAGTAGCAAGAGAGGCATTTTATTCGTGGGATGGGCTAGCATCATTCCTTCCATCATCATCGTAGAGTAGGGCCTATCCATGTAAGATGTCCAGCTATCCTGAGTCAATCAGAACAGGAATGTGTGTGCTGTAACCTTTGGCATCACTAACCTTGTCTGTGTGTGGTGTAATTTCAGGGTTCAAAGCTCATTGGGCCAAATACATCTGTTTACCATGGCTTGGGGAAAAATCTATGTCTCTGTATCCCTATGTAGCTCCAAGCTGTTTGCTTTCTGTTGATCAAAGTACTAGCAGACTGTGAGAAGGGCTGGGGAACTAGGTCCACTGTGACTGTGGGAGGATCTGATGGAGTGAAGGTTGTCTAAAGTCTGGGGCTCGGGACATTCTGAAATCTTACAATCCAATGGTCTGTTCCCAGGCAATTCTCAGGCAGGATTTTAAAACCAAGAGGTTCTCTCTTGACAAGAATGGATTGATGCCAAGGCTCTTGGTTTCCCATCAGGAATAGGTGGTTAGACCCTATTGCTGAAGACTCCACATATTTAGGCTGCAAGGTCACTGAGAAAAGAGAAATCCTGCTGGACCTGAGCTGATAATCTCCTCCATGAAGACCAGCTAGCAGATAGCTGGAAGAAACCATCCTGCATGCAGTTCAATGGGAGAGAGAGAAATCACCAGTGAAGATACTCAACAGTGGACACTGCAAGCTTTATATTTGGCCAGCCAGGCCAAATGAGCCAACGGGTACAATAGTGGCACGTCTGTCATGGTGGAAACCAACTGCCCTCTAACTGGACTGGAGGCCCACTCCATGGGAGGGAATACATTCCTGATACTGAAAACTTAAAACAGGGATAGTCATGAGTCCTAGGGGTGTAACGTCTGCTGCTGTCTGCCTAAATGTATACACTATGTTAATCAAACTACCCAGTAAGGGGGCTGGAGAAATGGCTTAGCAGCTAAGGCATTTGCCTGTTAAGCCTAAGGACTCAGGTCCAATTCTTCAGGTCCCATGTAAGCCAGATGCACATGGTGGCGCATGCGTCTGGAGTTTGTTTGCAGTGGCTAGAGGTCCTGGCATGCCTATTCTCTCTCTCTCTCTCTTTCTCTCTCTCTCTCTCTCTCTCTCTCTCTCTCTCTCTTTCTCTCTGTCTTAAATAAATAAATCAGAAAAAAGCACTTCTCTTAATGTTCAAACCCTTATATTAATGCTACTCTCACTTTTAGTAGAGAATCTTCTCTTTTCAGATGGCAGTGACCTTGGGGTGACTCAGAAGGCATCGTGGTGCTGGAAAGAAGTGACAAGAGTGCTCAGCACTGCAGTATCTCTATCACACCTTCCAAGGCTCAGGGTCCATTGCAGAAGAGGTGGCGGGAAGAATGGAAGAGCCAAAGAAAGGGTAGGACTCCTTACAATGTGTTCCTTCAGACACAAAATGGCCTGCATATCCATGACCTCACAGTGTCTGACACTACCTACACAAGACGATTGTAATAGGAGGAAAAGATGATGACATCAAAATAAAAGAGAGACTGATTGAGAGGGGGAGGGTATATGATGGAGCATGGAGTTTCAAAGGGGATGGAGGCCATTACCATGGGATATTTTTTGTAATCATGGCAGTTGTTAATAAAAAAAAATTGAAAAGAAGAAAAGAGACCGGATTGAATTAATGAGTCACTCTTAGGTCTTTTTTCATTGTTATATGCACCTGGTGGGGTGGAGAAAGGCTTTGTTGGGGAACATCCATGTATCGTCTAAATGGCACTAGATAGAGTAATTTTAGTTTGTTTATATCATGAACATCAATGTCTTTTGGCCAAAAAGTATGGCAAGACATCTTGCAAATACCTTCAGGTACATATTAATAGTCAAAGCCATAAGTGTAGACCTTGTAATTTAACAAGTCGTGAGGCATAAATTCCACATTTGGATCTTCTTCCTTTAGCACACAATAGGTAGAAAGAAGGAACATGTTTACATTCCCTGTACACACATGTACATTTTGACCAGGATGTGTGTATGCACACACACGTCTGCACATAGTGATATGGAAATGAGCTATCACTTCACACCTACCAGGATGGTTATTATTAAAAAGATGAGCATTGGTGAGGGTGAGGAGAACTTGAAGCCCTTACACAGCTGGTGAGAACAGAAAATGGCATGGAATGTCTTCCAGCCAATTTTTTTTTTAAAATTTTTTTATTAGCATTTTCCATGATTATAAAAAATTATCTCATGGTAATTCCCTCCCCCCTCCCACTTTCCCCTTTGAAATTCCATTCTCCATCATATTACCTCCCCATCTCAATCATTGTAATTACATATATACAATATCAATCTATTCAGTACCCTCCTCCCTTCCTTTCTCTTCCCTTTATGTCTCCTTTTTAACTTACTGGCCTCTGCTACTATGTATTTTCATTCTCACGCAGAAGCCCAATCATCTGTAGCTAGGATCCACATATGAGAGAGAACATGTGGCGCTTGGCTTTCTGGGCCTGGGTTACCTCACTTAGTATAATACTTTCCAGGTCCATCTATTTTTCTGCAAATTTCATAACTTCATTTTTCTTTACCGCTGAGTGGAACTCCATTGTATAAATGTATAAATGTGCCACATCTTCATTATCCATTCATCAGTTGAGGGACATCTAGGCTGGTCCCATTTCCCAGCTATTATAAATTGAGCAGCAATAAACATGGTTGAGCACGTACTTCTAAGGAAATGAGATGAGTCCTTCGGATATATGCCTAGGAGTGCTGTAGCTGGGTCATATGGTAGATCAATCTCTAGCTGTTTTAGGAACCTCCACTCTGATTTCCACAATGTCCAGCCAAATTGTAAAAAATGCGTACCTACCATGTCATTTAATGATCCCACCTCTGGGTACATAGCCCCTAAATACTCATGTTTATGCCCATAGATTTATGCTGCTCTCACCTTTGGTCAGAGAGGCTCCATTGAGTAGACGGTAGTGGATACCTGGGAGACTCAAACTCATCAGTGTTCTGAGAATAAATGACTCTTGTGTACTCCATGACACATCCCTATTTTCCCCTCCAAAGCCCAGAGAGCACTGCAGAAGAGAGAGAGGAAAGTGTGTAAGGGCCAGAGGATGGCCAAGAGTGCTTTGAGATGCCATCTTCCAGACATGAAGTGGCCACTGCGTTCATGACCTCACAGCAACTGTCGTTACCTGCACAGGGACCTGTGCAATATTGGGCCCATCAGCACTCTGCCATGTCTGATGGAGGAGGAAAAATAAACAAATAAGTCAACAAATAAAAGATGGACTAGCTGGAAAGAAGAAGGGGTTCGGTGGAAGGGGATAGAGGAACAAAAGAAGGTAGCAGGGGGGATTTTGATCAGAAGACATTGTGTCAATATATGTAAATTATCAAGAACAAGTTTAAGTGTCAGATCATGAACGATAAAAGAATGTTGCAAAATGAAAATCAAGGGCATGAGACAAAAAAAAAAAAAAAACAAACAACTGAATGGAGACATTTAATTAGATACTGGGAAGAGACTTTTGTGGGAAAACTAGTGCAACTTAAAGAAAGTCTAGTGTTGATGTTACAAAAAAATACTGATTTCCATACCCTCTCACCACAGCTAAGTGAAACTATGCTATACATCAGTTTTCGAGATGACAGCTCCCAGATTCATGCCCAGTACTTCAACTTTCTTGCTTTTGCTCTTTAAAAGACTTTAGGGCCAGGGAGATGCTCCGTCAGTCACGTGTTTGCCATGCAAGCATTAGGACCCGAGTTTGATCCCCAGAACCCACGTCAAAAAGCCAGGTAAGGAGCTTTCCTGGGGAGATGGAGACAGTTGGATTCCTGCAGCTCACTTCCCGGCCAGTCTAGCCAACTTGATCAGTGAGAGACTCTGTCTCAAAAATAGGTAGACAGGGCAGGAGAGATGGCTTAGCAGGTAAGGCACTTGCCTGCCAAGCCTGAGGACTCCTGTTCCAATCCTCCACAGCCCACGTATTGCCCAACAGTTACGCAAGCATGCAATGCCAAGCATGGCTATAAGGGGCGCGCACGCATCTGGAGTTGTTTCACAGTGGCTGAAAGATCCTGGCGCCCATTCTCTCTCTCCTTCTCTTTCTCTCTCTCAAAAAAAAAAAAAAAAAAAATAGGTAGATAGCATTCCTGAGAAACAACACCCAAGGTTGTCCTCTGGCTTCCACATATATGGGCATGCATGCACATACATACACATGTGCACACACACTAATACACACACACACACACACACACACACACACACACAAAACAAACATTATCTGTTTTCCTAGCATTTGGTTTATAGTGGTATGTTCTAAGGTTGAAGATAATGCACACGTAATAAAATACTGATATTCCTCACAAAAAGATAAAAGAAAGTAAAAAAAAATACATATACCGAAAATGTTGATGGAGATTTGTTTTGCATTTTGGGGTGAGTTGGGTTTTTTTTTTTTGAGGTGGGGTTTCACTCTAGTCCAGGCTGACCTGGAATTCACTATGTAATCTCAGGGTGGCCTTGAACTTATGGCAATCCTTCTACCTCTGCCTCCTGAGTGCTGGAATTAAAGGCATGAGCCACCACGCCCAGCTTGGGGTGATTTTTACAATAAGAATGTAATATTTGGGAGGCTAGAGAGATGGCTTAGCAGTTAAGGCACTTGCCTGTGAAGCCTAAGGACCCAGGTTTGATTCCCCAGTATCAATGTAAGTCAGATGCCCAAGGTGGCACATGTGTCTTCAGGTTGTTTACAGTGGCTAGAGGCCCTGGCACGCCCATTCTCCCTCCAACCCTCGTCTCTCTCTGCCTCTTTCTCCTGCTCAAATAAACAAATCAAATATTTTTTAAAGAGAATGTAATATTTGGGGCTGGAGAGATGGCTCTGTGGGTAAGAGCATTTCCCATGCAAGAATGAGGGCCTGATGGGGACTGGGACCAACCAAGTTCAATTCCTGAGCACCCATGCAAAAATCTGGGTGTGGCCACACACATCAGTAACCCCGGTCCTGCAAGAGCAGAGACCAGAGAGTCATGCTGGCTCACGAAAACAGGGTGCTCTGGGGTCAGCAGCAGACTCCATCTCAAGGAAACATTCAGACAACAGATGAAGGGAGGAACACCCGGTGTGTGTCAGGGTACATGCATTTGCACACATACATGCGTACCCCCCCACATGCTATGCCACACATATGCACATATGTACACAGACACATATACATACGCAAAAGAATATAATACTTATATAATCCTAACATTCAATATAGCTACTTATTTTCTTTTTTTTTTTTTTTCAAGGTATCCCAGGCTGACCTGGTCTTCACTATGTAGTCTCAGGCTGACCTTGAAGTCACAGTGATCCTCCTACCTCTGCCTCCCGAGTGCTGGGATTAAAAGTGTGAACCACCCCACCTGGCTAAGGCCACTTCTTTTTATTTTTATTTATTTATATATATAGAGAGAGAATGGGTGCACAAGGCTTCTAGCTGCTGTAAATGAAATCCAGGTGCATGCACCACTTTGTGCATCTGGCTTTATGTGGGTACTGACCAATTGAACTGGGGTCATTAGACTTTGCAGCCAAAGTGCCTTAACTGCTGAGCCATCTCTCCAGACTTATAGCTACTTCTTAAAAGTCAGCAGGAAAATTACCAACAAAAAAAGACAAGTAGCTTTAGGTAAAGAAAAACAAATACTTTCTTGGCTAATGTCTTTTAATAGACAAGTAACAGAATAGGGGAACTACCACCCCGGGGAGCTGCCTGTGCATCCACAGCAGAGTACAGATGTCTTCACACAGGGCCTCAGGAAGGAAACACAAACTACCCATGTACCCCTTACCTACCTCTGATAGTTATCATTTTATAGCTAATTATGTTGAATGGATTTGATGCCTCAATTCTCCTGGGGTATTCCCAAACAAGCCCTAGACACTGTATGATTTCATATCCATAGATGTTTAATATATATCTCTAAAGAATAAAGACTAGTTATATATTTAAAAAAAAAAAAGCACAAAGCAGGAGCTGGGGAGATGGATCAGCACTTTAAGGGGCATGCTTGCAAAACCTGCCTGCCCGGATTCAATTTCTCAACCACGCATGTAAAGCCAGACCCCCCCCCCACCGACACACACACACAAATAAATAAAATTTAAAACTACAAGGTATTCTGCTGACATAAATACAAAGTATTAAAATCATCAAATAGCATTAAAATGGGCAGCATTAAAATCTGTGCCCAATCTCTCTCTCCTTATCTCTCCTTCTCTCCCTCCTCCCCCCCCCCCCCACCTCTCTGCTGTTTGGCTCTGATTCTGCACAAGCTACTCTCAGAACATTTTGCTGGTCAGTGTTATGACTGGGGTGGTTTCCCACTATCTGCATTGCTCTGGTGGCATCACCGTGATATCATTTCACCTGCCTGTCTATGTCTCTAGTCTCTCTGAGTCAGTTATTAGAGCTTCTTGCTGTCATCAGACTTGAGTTTAGTTATGACAAGAATATTTCATGGGTGGCATGATTGGAGGCACAATATGTCTGCCCCCTTCCTCTTTGTTTTTTTTTTTGTTTTTTTTTTTCTAAATGGTTTATTTATTTGTTTGTTTGAAAGAGAGAAAGAAGCAGATAGAGAATGGGCATGCCACAGCCTCTAGCCATGCAAACAAAATCCAGACACATACTCCACCTTGTGCATCTGGCTTTACGTGGATACTGAGGAATCAAACCTGGGTCCTTTGGCTTTGCTTAAAAGTGCCTTAACCACTAAGCTGTCTCTCCAGTCTCTTACTTTTTTTTTTTTTTTGCACCTAAAGACAATACAGTGGTGTGACCCTGAACTGTCTACAATAAAGGTCCCATCAGAGTTTAACTTCCATCACTCCTGCCAAGACCCAATTATTTTTTCCTGGACCCAGTTTCATTAAGGGTTTCCAAATGGTGTTCTGCCCGTTCTTCTTCAGTTTTGAGGATTGCTCTGCTTTCAGAGAAAGATGGGTTGGAAAAAGGGTAATGCTGAAGGCAGGAAAAAAAAAAAATGGAGAAAAGCAGACTTCAAGGAGAAAAAGCAACAGGAATGCTGGGGCAAAGGTCTTGTGCACTTGCAAATTTTTTGAGGTATTGCTAAATTGTCCTCAGGAAAGGTTAAGCTAACTTTCACATTCAGCACATGTGTCTGAGCCCCACATAATCTCTCTTTGCCTGTTTGACAGTGGAGAGCATCTACCTTTTTCTGCTTTATTACTGTTGGAAAGAAACACATGTACAAATGCTGTTGATAATTGTGCTTATTCCTTTCTGCAAGCCTGTTGGTATCTACTCATGTTTTTTATTGGCTTGTTCACACCTTTTACGCTGTGTGTGTGTGTGTGTGTGTGTGTGTTGTATGCATTTGTATGTGTAGATGTGTACACCCCATCCACACACGCAGAGGCCAAGCAAAGCACATTGGGAGTTCCTAATCACCCATCTCCATGTTTTCTTGAGACATCAGAGTTTCCTTCCACCAGACCTGCAGTTTTTTAGCAAGCAGGTCCTAGCAGTTCCTTGGTCTCTGCCCTCCACAGGTTGGGGTTACAAATATGCATGGCTTTACCCAGAGTTTTACATGGGAGCTGGAGAGTGAAACTTAGGTGGTCTCATGTGCCCTTGTGATTAAGCATCAAACATGCTCACCCGCTGCGCCATCTCCCAAACCCGACATGTTATACTTTTTAGGAATTCTTAGTATATTAGGAAATTGGTCCCTTATTTGTCATATGGGTTATACATACATATATGTCCTGAGACAGGGTGCTGTGTAGCTAAGGATGGCCTTGAACGTTTGATCCCCCTGTCTCTTTGTACTTCCCAAGTGCTGTGTTTATGGGTGTTCATTACCACACCAGGTTTATGCAGTGCTGGGAGTTGAACCCAGGGCTTTGTGAATGCTAGGCAAGCACCCCACCATCTGAGTTACATGCTCAGCCCTGTGCTCCAGATATATTGTTAAAATACTTATTTATTGGGCTGGAGAGATGGCTTAGTGGTTAAGCGCTTGCCTGTGAAGCCTAAGGACCCCGGTTCGAGGCTCGGTTCCCCAGGTCCCACGTTAGCCAGATGCACAAGGGGGCGCTCGCGTCTGGAGTTCGTTTGCAGTGGCTGGAAGCCCTGGCGCGCCCATTCTCTCTCTCTCCCTCTATCTGTCTTTCTCCCTGTGTCTGTCGCTCTCAAATAAATAAATAAATAATTTAAAAAAATACTTTAAAAAAATACTTATTTATTTATGAGAGTGTGAGAGAAAGAGAGAGAGAGAATTGACACAGCAAGGCCTCTAGCCACTACAAACGAAACTCCAGACACATGCGTCACCTTGCGCATCTGGCTTTACATGGGTACTGGAGAATCTAACCTGCCTCCTTTGGCTTTGCAGATAAGCGCCTTCAACCACAGAGCCATCTCTTCAGCACCCCCAGATATTGCTGACAGGTTATTGTCTTTGGACTCTGATTAGGGTACTATTTTCTTTGTAGAATTGTTTTTCATTTTGCTAGAACATCATGTTTTCTTTGTGATGTTCAGGGTTTTAGACATTCTTTGAAAGGCCTAACCCATTCCAAGAGTGTTGAATCTCATTCATAAGTTGTGAATTTCACGATTTGTGGGTTTTCTTCTTTTTCTTTCCTCCTTCTTTCCCTCTTTTTCTCCTTCTTTCTGTCCTCCCTCCCTCCTCCTCCTCCTTTCTTCTATTTGCATGAAAGTGTTTTGTTCACTTTGATGACAGTTCAAGCTTTTATTTCTTGCCAAATGTTTCAATATTATTTACGATGACTTATCCTTTCCCTGATGGTCTGAGTAGTACTTCTGTTATGCACTGCATGCTGTAAATGTTTAGCTATGTATCTGTGTATGTATGTATGTGTATACATGTACATATATATGTATGTATGTATGCATGCATTTGAAAGAGAGAGAACCAAAGTCTCTTGTCACTACAAATGAACTCCAGACCATCCACCACTTTGTCTTTATTTTTATTTATTTATTTGAGAGCAAAGACAGAGAGAGGAAGAGGCAGAGAAAGAGAGAGAATGGACGCGCCAGGGTCTCCAGCCACTGCAAACGAACTCCAGACGCGTGCGCCCCCTTGTGCATCTGGCTAACGTGGGTCCTGGGGAATCAAGCCTCGAACCGGGGTCCTTAGGCTTCACAGGCAAGCACTTAACTGCTAAGCCATCTCTCCAGTCCCCATCCACCACTTTGTACATATGGCTTTATATGGATACTGGAGAATGAAACCTGGGCCTGGAAAGCTTTGCAAGCAAGCACTTTTAACCGATGAGCCATCTCTCCAGCCCCTTCTTTCTTTATGTTTGGTTGCAGGGACTGACTCAGTGTTGGGGTGCCTCCCTTGTGTTGGCATTCTACACCTGACATTCCTCATGGAGGAGGGGCAGGTAGAGTCAGAACTGGAGTGCAGAGGTCAGTTATTACTGCGCAGCATGCCGCTCAGCCTCAGTGACCTCAAGTGGCACCCAGTATTGCCAATACCATGATAGAGTGAGCTGGTCTTGTGGGGCTCCTTCCCGGTCTGGTAGTGCCAAGGGAAGGACCAGGCCTGCTGGTTCCTCCCTAGGGGTTGAGAAGAAGGATGAACGTTGGACAACTCAGACCTCTCCTGGCCACTGGAGAAAAACCACACTAAGTCGGGAGTCTTTTCAATGCAGGAACTCGCAGAAACAACTCACTTTATTACTCTGAGCAGTTGCCTATATCATGTTGGGGACGAAGGCGGAGATTTTAGGATGGGGGAAGAGGTAAGGGCCAATAGTAAACTGTAACTATTGAAATGGTAATTGCAACTGCCATGAGGAGGTGGCAGGCCAGAAGCCATTAGGCGTCTTGCTGAGTCCTAGCTGGCCAGAGACAGGTCGCCAAACTTGAGCTAGGCTCAGGAAGGTCCACTAGACCTCACGCCTGGGCCTTTTAGGGCCCAACAGGTCTGGCTTCAGCCTTGGTGGCTCTGTTCCAACTAACTCAAGTTCTGTTCCCAGGACAGCAGGTTAGCCTGGGCATGTGCTCCTCACAGCAGAGGCAGCATACAAACAGGCAAGGGCGAGGACGAAGGCATCACAGGCCAGTCTGTATCCACATACTGTCGCCTCTGCCTCATTTTATTGGCCCAAGTCATATACTTGAACGAATCCCAATAGAGCACTGGGAAAGACTCCTCTGACCCTGATGAGGCAGGGCAAGGGCGTAGATACACAGGGTGAAGATCTGGCCACAACATCAATCTCCTGCAGCTACTGACAAAGCATTAAATAGGGAGGCACAGCCTGGAATGACAGTTCAGCAGTTAAAGTTTGCTTGCAAAATCTGCCAGCCTAGGCTTCAGAAATGGCGTAGTGGTCAAGGCACTTGCCTGTGAAGCCTCAGAACTCAAATTTGACTTCACAGATCCCAGGTATGCCAGACGCACGAGATGATGCATGCACAAGGTCACACGTGCTCACAAGGTGGCTCACACATCTGAAGTTGGATTACAGTGGCTGGAGGCCCTGGTGCACCAATTCTTTCCCTCTTACTCTTGCTCATTAAAAAAAAAAAAATTCCAGGCTGTTGGATTTCCTCAAAAACAAAAAAGAAAACACTGCCAGCCCAGCTTCAATTCCCATGCCACTCACATAAGCTGGACACAAAATGTGGCACAGGCATCTAGTGTTCATTTGTAATGGCAAGAGGACTTGTCACACACACACACAAATTTAAAAAATTTAAATGAGGGGCTGGAGAGATGGCTTAGCGGTTAAGCGCTTGCCTGTGAAGCCTAAGGACCCCGGTTCGAGGCTCGGTTCCCCAGGTCCCAAGTTAGCCAGATGCACAAGGGGGCGCACACATCTGGAGTTCGTTTGCAGAGGGTAGAGGCCCTGGCGCGCCCATTCTCTCTCTCTCTCTCCCTCTATCTGTCTTTCTCTCTGTGTCTGTCACTCTCAAATAAATAAATTAAAAAAAAATTTAAATGAGGATGCTTCCATAGAAAAGTCCAGGTCCTGTCCAATATTAAGGATAGTAAGAGCTGGGCATGGTGGCACACACCTTTAATCCCAGCACTTGGGAAGCAGAGGTAGGAGGATTGCCTTGAGTTCAAGGCCACCCTGAGACTCCATAGTGAATTCCAGGTCAGCCTGAGCTAGAGTGAGACCCTACATCGAAAAACAAAACAAAACAAACAGAAAAAGGATAGTAAGGAGCTGCTAATATATATGATTTAATTGCAATTCATAAAATTTAAGTATAGAGAATAGTATGAAGAAAATTTAACATCCATGTATCTATCTCTAATAATTAACAAACTAATATTATTTTTACATAGCTGTTTCTGATCTTTTTTCTTTCTTAGGGACCAAAACATTTTCCAGTTTAAGTACTCTGTACATCTCATCACAGTGTGAACCTCTGCAGACGTAACTCCCGTGACCAAGGCAGCCTGCACTGCTCACTTTTGCATATTTACTACTTTGGCCACATTCATGAAGATCAGTACTCTGTTTACAATTTTCCTGATTTTAAATGTATTTGTTTATTTTTAGATTTTAATACTTGCATTGCATTTTGATCATATGTACCCCACATTACCCTCCCTTGTCCCCCCTCTCCCCCCACCCCCAATTCTGCAGTGCTTTTCCTACCCACCACTGTAGTGACTACTCCACGGGAGAGAATGACTCCTCCTCCACAGACCACTAATTGCCATTAGCTCCTCAGGGAACAGAGTGGCCTCCCAAGCCCCTCCCCCAGCTATAACAGACCGTCGTCTGTCCCTGTCATGTGTAGCTCTTATGTAGGTCAGTACAGCTGCCGTGAGTTCATGAGAGCAATGGCCTTCTCCGTGTCTGGATGGCAGAGGACCACGGTACTCTCCCCACTCTCCAGCTCTTACATGCTTTCAGCGCCCCCTTCTGCAATGTTCCCTGAGCCCTGGGTGAGATGATGCGTGTGTCCCATGCAGGGCTGAGCACTCATCAGTCTCTGATCTTCAGCACTTTGACCAGTTATGAGTTCTACGTTAACTGCCTTCCACTACTGAGGAAAAAAGGAAAGAAAAGACAAGTAATGTAATGTAAAGGATTTTCTATCCAGGGCTGAGAGCAGAACTAATCTTTTCCTAGTCTTAAACAAATGGCACGGTACTGTACATACACTGCAAAATGGCTTTTTATTCAATAGCATCTTTAGTGATCTAACTATATTAATATGTAGTCTTCAATTAAACTCTTACCCTTTATTATAGGCTATATCATAGTTCAAATATCTTTTCCTCTACTGATGGATACATTAGGTATTAAGTTTTCCATGTGATAAACATTTAAAAATTTTTTTGTTTATTTTTATTTATTTATTTGAAAGCGACAGACAGAGAGAGGAAGAGGCAGAGAGAGAGAGAGAGAGAGAGAATGGGCGCACCAGGGCCTCCAGCCACTGCAAACAAAGTCCAGACGTGTGTGCCTCCTTGTGCATTTGGCTAACCTGGGCCTTGGGGAATCAAGCCTTGAACCGGGGTCCTTAGGCTTCACAGGCAAGTGCTTACCACTAAGCCATCTCTCCAGCCCTGATAGACATTTTAAATCACACATTTTAAAAGGAATACAATTTTATTAAATTGTCAAAATTATCCATAACTATTATGCAGATGAAATATAACTGAATTAAAGAAAACAGAAAATAAAATCTAAGGGGCACACTGTCATGGGTAGACATTATTACTGATCAGTTCTCCTCTGAAATAATGTGCTACCCAAGAAAAGAAAGATCTCCTCATATTACAAGTGCCACCATTCCATGTACAATGTATATCCCACTACCAGCCACATCCCAAAGACCATCAGACTGTACCTGGGCTTATCTCATCCTGTTAATATTTAGCCAGTACTTCCAGTGACATTGGCTGCTTCTTCAGATGAAAGGCTTTTACAGAGACTCCAAATGCAAATACAATAGCTTTCCATGGAATAGTAGAAGTTGACTGGCTTCATTCTATTTTCTGTGTCTCACACTAAGTTCCAGATAAGAGAAACAGAATTCTAAAGCTAAAGAGCCAGAAAACACTCTCTCACACTTGAATATTCTTCAAAGACCGTGGAGCAATTCTAATTAGAGGAAGAGACACACAGGAAGCAAAATCCAGATGTTTTCCACAATAGTTCTCCTGTCAGCTGCTCTGATTTCCCCTGGTAAGTTAGAAGTGCCATTTGTGAGTCTTGGCTAATTTTCAAAAGCTGATTTTGGGGGTTAGACTGAATAGTCAATGATAGAAGAATTGCATCAGAAATTTGTGTATGTTATTAGCATTGAGGTAGGGAGAAGGGGAATTTCTCAAACATTTCTTCCTGGATGTTCTCAGTCTTTAATGAAGGCACCATAAATGGTGTGGGAAGGCTTTTAGAAAAGCCTTTCCAATTTGTTCTGGGATTTAATTGGAATAAAACTAGAAAATAACAAGCTCTTGTAAGAACTGCACTTAGAGAACAAGCCCTGACCCAAAGGCTGGTGTGGATTTTGACAAAAGGTATGTTCTCTTCATGCCTGGAAGGGGCGAGAAAGATGTATAGATTAGTAGATTGTCCAACATATGTCTCAATTGCTCAAGACTACTACGGGTTGCCAGCAGGAGGGCATGATATCATGAGCCAAGTGTTGACTTGACATTTGGATCCAATGTAGAAGATTTTTAAAACCAATATTTAAATTACATTAAGGAATATACTTAAAAGTCTATTGTGTAGCCTGTCTTCACAGCATATGTATTAGTAAAGGGGAAAATGTCTTTAAATAAAATCAGTCAATAAATTAACAAGCTTCTATTTATGTCCCAACGTGAAGGTGGAAATTCCTAACTGCAGCTCTGTGAATGTTGACACTGGAAATCAGAAAAGTCAATTCCACTGAAAGTCTTTATGCTCTTAAGGAGACAGGTTACATTTATTTATTTTTTTTTATGAAGCACAGCCCTTTCTCTGCCATGTTTTATCATTTCATAACTGTTCATGTAATCATCTCAATTTCACTTCTCTCCTGACCTCACTTTAGGCTTAACATGGTTTGACGTTTTTAGATTAGATTTATTTTTAGGATCTTTAGATTATTTTTAGGATCTCTTTCTTCCATGTCTGCAAATACGAGATTTGCTTCATGTTGAATAAACTTGGCTAGCTCAGAGTGTTTTTGCCTATAATTTTAGATTTGATTCTTAGAATGAACTGTAAAGCAGCATTTGGAAGTTACTTTAGAATTCCTGAAATTGTTTCTTTGAACTACTGTGCTGTTTATTCCTCTTTTTATGGTTTTCTGAGGTAGGGTTTAGCTCTAGTCCAGGCTGATCTGGAATTTATTATGTTGTCTCAGGGTGGCCTTGAACTCACGGCAATCCTCCTGCCTCTGCTTCCCAAGTACTGGGATCAAAGGTGTGCACCACCACACTCGGTGATGTTTATTCTTGTTTAACCTTAACGTAGTGGTTCCCATGCCAGGTAACAAGCAGGGAAAATTAGAAAAGCACAATTGACAGCATTTATTAATGGTTAACCTGAGACAAAGTGAGATGAGGTGGTGATGCCTATAAACAAATGAATGTTTTAAATGTCATAGAACAGAATTCGGGGAAATCTGGGGAAAGCCAATATGACATTTGAATCACTATACAAAATTCAGTAAGGAAGACCTTCCCATAAAGCCCCAAGAGAAGGGAAAATGGACCTCAGCTCTCTCAGGTACAAGGCAGATGGAGGCTGGAGATGCCTAAGGCTCTCTCACCTTTCTCCTTTCAGCTCTGGCTGGACCATGGGCGAATGTATGTGCTGGCAAGCCTTCCAATGAGATCCGGGCATGTGACCGCTACGGCTGTGGGCAGTACTCTGCTCAGCGGTATGGGGTTTCCACCAACTACCAACTGCGCCTCTTTTCTGATATCTTGGTCCCGTGTTTCCTTGAGGGCTCACAATGGCTTCCCTTTGGGCAGAGTGAAAACAGGGAGATAGAACACTGCTGTGTTGGGAACAACTTCCAAGTCTCTGCTTCAAGGATGGAATATAAATTGGAGACAAATCAGGAAAAGAGAAGGGAATAAAAACAACGTTTTTACTCTCTAATTTTCCATCCCTAGCTTTCCAAGGTGAAAAATCAAACAATACTATTGCGTTTTAAAAAGAGACAAGGGATTGGAAGTGAAGGACCAAAGAGTCAAGGTTCCACCAAGCAAGGCTGGAGATGGTGACTCCTGTATAGCTGAATTTAGACCGTTATATTTTCTTCTCATGCTATTACTGACCCAGGATCTGAAATGTAAAAGTCAGAAGCAGGGCCGGAGAGATAGCTTAGTGGTTAAGGCACTTGCCTGCAAAGCTAAAGGACCCAGGTTCAATTCTTTAGGACCCACATAATCCAGATGCATAAGGTGGTACATATGTCTGGAGTTTGTTTGCAGCAGCTGAAGGCTGTGGCATGCCCACTCTCTCTCAATCTCTCTCTCTCTCTCTCTCTCTCACTATCTGCTTCTTTCTCTCCCTCTCAAACAATTTTTTTTTAAAAAGTAAGAAGCAGACCCTAAGCAGACAATAAAATGCCTTTTTTCCCCCTCTCCTACACCCCAAGTCCAAGAGAATCTCTTGATCCCTTCCAGACAATGGGAGCCCTGCTTGTGAATTTTCTTTATTTATTTGTTTATTTAGAAAGAGAGAGAGAGAGAGAGAGAGAGAGAGAGAGAATGTGCATGCCAGGGCCTTTAGCTGCTGCAAACAATCTCCAGACTATGTGCCCCCTTGTGGCGCATGTACAACATTGCACACTGTGTCACTGTGTCTGGCTACCTGGGACCTGGAGATTTGAACATGAGTTCGTAAGCTTCACAGGCAAGCACCTCACTGCTAAGCCATCTCCCCAGCCTGAATTTTCCTTTTACAATTGGTGTGTGGGTATACGTGTGTGTGCACGCACACATGCACGTTTGTGCATGCATGTGGCATCGTTCTCAGGAATGCCACCCACCTTTTGTTGAGACAGGGTCTCATTAGCCTGAAACATTCCAAGTAGGTGGGACTGGCAGGCCAGCAATCCCCAGGGATCGTCTTGCCTCTGTTGCCTCTGCCCTTGGTGTGAACACCACCATGCCTGGCATTTTTACATGGGTTGTAGGAGTTGAGCTCCCACGTCCTCATGCTTGGGAGACAAGCACTTTGTAGAATAAACTATCCTCCTAGCCCATGAGTTTTCAATAATGTGCACACCCTGAGGGGGGCACTGTCGAGTGAAATAGCCATGTTTCCAACTGTATCATGAATTTTGATCCTAATTTGAGTGGCACTCGCACAGAGACATAACTTACAAAGCAACTTCAAATACCTGAGATAGGACAAGAGACAGAAACAAGAAAAAGGCCTTCGAGTTGCTAAAAGTGACTTGGAGAATACTGGAAAGTTTATGCCCTTGAGTTATATACAGTGATGTCTTAACTTCTCCCTTGGGACCTGATCAATATTGCCTCACACACAGTTCTAACCATCTGGTTCTGGTGGTCTGACTGTCCAAAAGTTTCCTACTGGAAGGGAAAAGAGCCTGGTGTGAGTAATACAGTGAGACCAGAGCAAAGCCTGAGATGAAGGGTCACTAGAGAAAACTCAAGAAACCTCACAATTAGGAATAATTTTAAGTCTCATTTCCTGAAAATACCATATAATAATAAAAATATTACTTTAAATTCCTTGATATTCACAACATGGCTGTTACTACTTGTAGGAAGAGAGGTTAAAATGGGGCATTCCAACACGTGCTGGCAGCTTCCATTTCTACTTGCCAGAGCTGGGAGCAAGAGACTAACACCACACTCCGGGCACTGAAGTCCTACAGAGAAGTCCTTCAATCTGGATCTTTCCTTAAAAAATTATTTGTACGTGTGTGTGTGTGTGTTGCCACTACAAACAAATGCCTGTCTGGCTTGACAAGGGTAGCTGGGGAATTTTGTCTTTCTTTTTTATTTACTTATTTGAGAGACAGAAAGTGGCAGAGGGAAGAGAGAGACAGTGGGACAGCATGGGCATGCCAGGGCTCCAGCCACTGCAAACAAACTCCAAATGCATGTGCCGCCTTGTGCATCTGGCTTACGTGAGTCCTGGGGAATCGAACCTGCATCGTTTGGCTTTGCCTGCAAGCGCCTTAACCGTTAAGCCATCCCTCCAGCCCAGCTGGGGAATTTTGAACCTTGGATTGCTAGGCTTCGCAAGCAAGTGCCTTTAACCACTGAGCGATCTCTTCATCCCCTGATGGTTCTTCTTTACATCCTAGAAGTCAAAAGAACCACCAGGGTGTGGATGTCCTGTGCCCCGATGGTTCTACTGTGTATGCTCCATTCACCGGAATGCTTGTGGGCCAGGAGAAACCTCAGAAGAATAAAAATGCTATCAACAATGGTGTTCGACTATCTGGGCAAGGTAAGAGATCGTACGGTCTTTGGACAGTAGACTAGAGATGTTGATGCTTATATATTCCATATATATTCATACACAGTGTAACAGTTACCTTCTAGTTGATGAACTAGAACACCCCACCAGAAGAAGCAGCTTATGAAATGAGAGGGTTTATTTCAAGCTTACAGTTTCGAGGGGAAGCTTCTTCATGGTGGAGGAAGCATGAGAACTGGCTCACATTTTCATACATTACCAGCAGAGCAAGAAAGCTGCCTGAGTGAGCTGGCTCTGATTCCCCCAGTGGGCTGGGCTAATCGAGGCCCACCCCCAGTGACACACCTCCTCCAGCAAGGCTCCACCTCCCAGTGGCTCCACCAGCTGGGGATCAAGTAGGAGGTTTAATCACAAACACTTGAAGCTATGGGGACCGTCTTACATTCAATTTTGTATTTCTTTCAAAATGAGAATATCTGGAGCATGAAGAATATATCAAAAAAAAAAATAGCAGAGGCATTTCAAAGATGTCACAATACTTTCCCTGAATCCTGCTTTATGCACATAGCCCACCAAACCCCACATCTGACTTCTCTTCTCTTCTGTGGCCATATAGCTTTTTTGTTTGTCTTGTTTGTTCTTGAAGTAAGGTCTCACAATAGCCTTGGCTGATCTGGAACTCACTCTGTAGCCCCGGGGTTGGCCTTGAACTCATGGTGATCCTCCCATCTCAACTTCTGGAGTGCTGGGATTACAAGTATATACCACCATTCCCTAATCTATGTAGATTAGCTTGTAAAAAAATCTATAAAAACATTTTTTTTCAGCAGTGATGGCCATAATGGATACACACTTTCATTTACAATAATCTCACAATGTGTTAGTATTTCTGCAGTAATTGAATGTGAAATATTTCCAAATGTATGTTTTCAGTAAGGCAGGTCTCCTGCTACTGTAGGTACTGGGAAACTCCACCCTAAACAAGTGTAGTTGGTGGTTTGAATTCTATTGTGATATGACAAACAGACAGAAAGGGCACAGTGTGTGAGTGGACAGCTTCATGGATTGTCACAAAGTAAACACACTGGCAGCCAGCATCCAGATCAAGACACACAGGGTGACCAGCCCACCCTTGAGGTAGCCAGCATTCAGTCATGTCCCCCAAACCAGCACCACACGTGAGTTTCATCTGTTTGAAAAGATGACATAGGCGTCTTACATTACATATCACAGTTGTGAGAGTCACGCGTGTGTTTGCAGCCACGTTCACCCACTGTGTGCGTTCTGCGGTTCATCCATTCCCCTTCCACAGACATTTCAGGAGTTTCCAGTGCCAGCTGACGGGAGTTCTCTTGTTCTTTGGTGGTGCTTGAGGTGGGACCCAGGGTGCTGTGCATGCCACGCAAGTGCTGTCATGGAGCTAGGCCCCCAGCCCGCCCTCACCCCCCACCCCCGTGCCTTTTAACCACAGTGTACGCTCGCTCCCATGGAGTGTGCTGGCTGGTCTTCACAGTCAATTCAACATTCGATCTCTATCTGAGTTTTAAAATGATTAAGATTTTGAGTTGTACTTGTAGTTTTCAGTGTAAAGCTCTCACACGTTGTTTAAATATGTGCAATATGTATATATTCATACACAGTTATGTATGATTTTATATATAATGAAAATCCTTAAGATATGCCTCATGGAATTTATTTGGAGTTTCTGTAACAGTACTGTTCAATGGGAATATAATACAAGCTAAGGGGGTTATGACCATGGTATATTGTTTATGCTTATGGAAATTGTCAATAAAAAGTTTTTAAAAAATAAATATGGGCTGGGGAAATGGCTTAGCGATTAAGGCAATTGCCTACAAAGCCTAAGGACCTTGGTTCAATTTCCCAGGACCCATGTAAGCCAGATGCACAAGGGGAGGGCATGCATCTGGAGTCTACTTGCAGTGACTGGAGGCCCTGAGGCACCCATTCTCTTTTTCTCTCTGCCTCTTCCTGTCTCTATCTCTCATAAATAAATAAATAAATAAATAAATAAATAAATAAATAAATAAATAAATAAATAAATAAAGTATTTTAAAAAGGAAATATAATACAAGGTGTATACATATCTTAAAATTTTCTAGGGACCTTATTAAAGCAAAATAAACATGAAAATGATCTCAACACTTTATTCAACACAATGTGTCCAAAGTATCATTTTAAGTGTAATTATTGTCAAGTCATTGTAGCTGGATGCAGTGGCGGACATCTGTAATCCCAGCACTTTGGAAATTCAGATAGGAGGATTGCTATATGAGTTCAAGGTCAGCCTGAGCTACGGAGCAATGCTCTATCACAAAACAATAATAACTGAACAACTTCCAGGTGTGCCTGTAATCCTAGCACATAGGAGGCAGAGGCGGGGGCTCTCTGCATGTTCAAGGCAAGCCTGGTCTACATAGCGGGTTCCAAAGCTACACAGGAAGACCCTGTCTCAAAAAATCTTGACCTACTACTCATTTTTATGCCAAGTGTTTAAGATTCACTGTGGGGCTAGAGAGATGGCTTAGCAGTTAAGGCGCTTGCCTGTGAAGCCTGAGGACCCAAGTTTGACTCTCTAGATCCCACATTAGCCAGATGCACAAAGGTGAGGCAAGCACAAACTTGCATATGCCCACTAGGTGGCGCAAGTGTCTGGAGCTCAGTTACAGTGGCTGAGGCCCTAGGATGGTAATTCTCTCTCTTGTCTCTCTCACTCTCTCTAAAAAAAATAAAGTAAAATAAAAACAAATAAATAAAATGCATTGTGTATCCTGACACACACCTCAGTTCAGATGAGCTACATTGTAAGTGCTAGTCCTGTGTGGCTCGTGGCTACCATATTGAACACTACACGTCTACAGCTTTAGTCCCCTTGCCTCATTTTCCATGTTTGCACTGTGAGTAGTGTGTCACGGTCTTCTTTGACTCACTTGGGTTTCTATTTCCCCCCTTCATCTCTGCTCCACCGTGTTACTACGTGGACAGCTGCTTCAGTTTTCCCTCCCTTGCGGATTGCAGTTAGCCTTGTGGCAATGCATTTTGGCTCGCATCTCACTCTTCGATAGAAGATCCTAATCCCTACTTTCCTGTTGCTTCCCCTTGCTTGGCACATCTTCGCCTAAGTACTTTTAGCCTTTTGCTTTTGATCTTATTCTATCATTGTGACTTATTCTACGTAGCACAGATGGAGTTTAACTTTTCAAGCCAATAGGAAAACGTAGATATAGATAAGTTAAACCCATTCACATTAACAGGCAACTCATACATTTGGTCCAACTTACTCGTACTTTTTTTTATAATTAGTGTACTATAATGCTTGGGTTTTTTTTTTTTTTTTTTTTAGTTCTTTTGATATTTACGAATGTCTATATTTTCATTTTGATTACTTCCGTCTTTTTTAAAGTCTAATTCTTTAATTAGATTGTCTTGGAGCTGGCATTGTTCTGAGGCAATTTTCCACTACCTAACCCTTTTCTGCAACTTTTCCCGTGCCTCCGTTAGGTTTTCAGTTGAATCTATTCTCCCTTAAGCAGCTTGTGATTTTAGTCACATTTTTAAAAAGAATTGTCATCTTCTTCTATTTATCCCGAGTTCATTTGGTTCTCATTTTCTTTTTTTCACATCTGCGTTGTTTGTTTGTTTCAAGGCAGGGTCTCGCCCTGGCCCAGATGACCTGGAACTCACTCTGTAGCACCAGGCTGGCCTCAAAGTCATTGTGCTGCTCCTACGTCAGCCTCCTCAGAGCTGGGATTGAAGCTGTGCACACCCATGCCCAGCACCCAATTCAGCTCTTGTGTTTGAAATTTCTGACTCAGGTTATTGTCTCCCAAATAATACGCTTATTTTCTTTTAGGTTTCTGTGTCAAAATTTTCTACATCAAGCCAATTAAGTATAAAGGTTCCATCAAGAAGGGAGAAAAACTGGGAACTCTACTGCCCTTGCAGAAAGTTTATCCTGGCATACAGTCGCATGTACACATTGAAAACTGTGACTCAAGTGACCCTACTGCATACCTGTAAGCGGGGCACAAAGACACCACCTTCTAAATACGAGGCCATCTTCAAATCCTTGAAATTTGGGAGAAATTTGTACCAAACAGAAACATGATCAACGCAACGGAAAAAAAAAAAAAAGAATTTTGATGTTTGGATGTAAACTTTCTTATCTTTCTGTCACCTACAGGGCCTGGGGTGTGATTGTATTTGAGATTTCTAAGTTCTGGAGACCGAAAATAAACAAGTGAACTCAGACAGGTTCAGACTGCACTTAGTACCTCCAAACCAGATTTCTGCTCAAACACAACCAAGAGCCTAGAGGTCTTTGCAGGCATAGGAATGAGGAAAGGCTGCCGATGCTAGGCACGATACACGAGTCCACTAAACGGGAGGCTTCTGGTACGCTAAGGTCATGAATGGTCTCAGAGATGCCCCGGCATGTGTTAGGCTGGTTGAAGGTAAATCTCTTTACATGGGTAAGCAATGATTTGCTGGTCTCTAGCCCCACTGCTGCTCTGGAAGAGTAACAGGTTTCTAAGGTCGTGGTTGGGCATGTGCTAGGAAAAGTGCAGATTCTAGATCTCAGTGAGGCCAGAAATAGAAGAAAGATTACTTTGAACTGAAGTGGCTCCTGAAACTCAGTTGGGAGAACTCATCTAGCCATACCCTATGCACATCACAGCCGCTCACGTCCACACAGCACTATGTATAATTACATGATCATAGCATCATCACATATATTATTCTTTCTTATAACAGAAGACAAAACCATAGAGATTTCCAAAGGACAGGAACCAATTCTGGCTGTAGATGGAAGTTTGTCAATAAGGAATGAAAGTTGAATTAACCTTCCAGAAATGTCTCTCATGAAATTGTGCCCATATCCAACTGAAATATAAAATGATTCAATGCTTATGTGTAGATATGATAGCAGAAAGGACAATTAAGCTTTATTATTGGAAAAATTACTCCATTGGTACTCTAGAGCCTAGGTATAAGGATGTTCATGATGCCACTGCTTGTCAGAGCAAACCAGGAGCAATCCAACTGTCCATGACGAATGACACAGATTTTAGAAACCATAGTTACAGGATGGAACATTATGCCGAAGTCATAATAAAGGTGCCCCAGCTAAACACAGAACAGACGAATCATAGAAACCTATAGCCATTTTAAAACAAGTCCAAATATCACATAGTACATGATACTCTTTTTATTAAACCAAGACAAATCAAATAAAAATTGTAGGAATATGAAGTTAATAAAATTTAAGAAGCAAGAAAATAGTGGACACTACCTCAGGGTTGGACAGGGAGAATCACGCAGAATTAAATTACAATCAATGCTATAGTTTTGAAACCAGAGCAATTTCACAACAACTTGCTATATTAGAGCATACCTAAAGAGGCCTCTAAACAGGGAGGTGAGCAGCAAGAAGAAGGAATTCATGTTTCTCAAAGAGCTGAGCATCTATGCCGCACAATTAGCATTTTCTTCTAGCCAGTTTATCTCATTCTCTACCAGGCCACTGGAAAGTTATGACTTTAGTTTCTGGTTCAAAGAATCTATATTCACAACTGTGGAATTTGATGACTGCCTTTATCACTTTCTTGGTACTCGATGACTTTATGTTGCTTCCAGGAATTTCATTTGCTTCCAAAAGATAAGGGTTACGTTCCCACTAAATAAACTAGAAGGATGGCTGGAAAGATACCTCAGCGGCTAAAATTATTGCTTGCAAAGCCTAATGACTTGGGTTCGATTCCCCAGTACCCACCTAAAGCCCTATGCACAAAGTGGCACAGGTATCTGGAGTTCGCTGGCACTGACTAGAGACCCTGGTGTGCCATACACACACACTCTCTCACTATGTATCTCTCTGCTTGCAAATAAATGAATAAAATTTTTCTAAAAAGAAACAAAAAAGAAAGTGGCAAGCAGGCTTCAAACACTACTTTATAAAGCACTTTAGCTGGGCGTGGTGGTGCACCCCTTTAATCCCAGCACTTGGGAGGTAGAGGTAGGAGGAACCTGGTGAGTTCGAGGCCACCCTGAGACTACATAGTGAATCTCAGGTCAGACTGAGCTATAGCAAGACCCTACCTCAAAAAAAAAAAAAAAAAAAATCACTTTAAGGCTGGGATAATAGCTCAGTTAAAGGAGCTTGCTTTCAAAGTCTGCTGGCCTGGAGTTCAATTCTCCAGCACCCGCATAAAGCCTGATCCATGGTGGTACATGCATCTGGAGTCCTTTTACAGTGGCAAGAGGTCCTGGCACACCCATAGTCTCTCTCTCTCTGTCTCCTTGCAAAATAATTAATTAATTAAAAATAAATAAAAATGAGCTCTAAATTATTTGAGCAATAAAATTCACGCGTAACTCCTAGGCATATATATCCGAAGGACTCATCTCATTTCCTTAGAAGTACGTGCTCAACCGTGTTTATTGCTGCTCAATTTATAATAGCTGGGAAATGGAACCAGCCTAGATGTCCCTCAACTGATGAGTGGATAATGAAGATGTGGCACATTTATACAATGGAGTTCTACTCAGCGGTAAAGAAAAATGAAGTTACAAAATTTGCAGAAAAATGGATGGACTTGGAAAGGATTATACTAAGTGAGGTAACCCAGGCCCAGAAAGCCAAGCGCCACATGTTCTCTCTCATATGTGGATCCTAGCTACAGATGATTGGGCTTCTGCGTGAGAAGGAAAATACTTAGTAGCAGAGGCCAGTAAGTTAAAAAGGAGATATAAAGGGAAGAGAAAGGAAGGGAGGAGGGTACTTAATAGGTTGATATTGTATATATGTAAGTACAATGATTGAGATGGGGAGGTAGTATGATGGAGAATGGAATTTCAAACGGGAAAGTGTGGGGGGTGGGGAGGGAGGGAATTACCATGGGATATTTTTTTATAATCATGGAAAATGTTAATAAGTGAAATTTTTTTTTTTTGGTGGTGCTTGCCTTTTTTAAAAAAAAATTTAAATTTTTTTTAAAAAAGGCAAGCACCACCAAAAAAAAAATCACGCTTAGCTTTCCAGATAATCAGCTTCAGAGTGGAACACGGAAGGGTATGGATATTGTTTTGAAAGCCATGGACATTCCCTGGAGAATAGTAGAATACCCACAGGCCTTCTGCCTGGTGTGCAGACCTGCTCCATGGAAATGCAGACTTTGGAGCCCAGGCAGGACATCTTTCTTAGGAAGAACTGAAATACAGCGCCCTCTGGTGCATTAAATGAGAGCAGTTCCTAGGTTTGGATGCCATAATGTTCAAGTTCATTTTCAACATTACAAAGGTCCTATGACAAAAGACTATTACGGGCCGGAGAGATGGCTTAGTGGTTAAGACATTCACCTGCAAAGCCTCAGGACCCCAGTTCAATTCCCCAGGACCCATGTAAGCCAGCTGCACAAGGGGGCGCATGCGTCTGGAGTTCATTTGCAGTGGCTAAACGCCCTGGTGCACTCTTTCTATTTGTCTCTCTCAAATAAATAAATGAAATATTTAAAAAAGAAAAGCCTATTAATACTAAGTAACTTGCATTTCTTCACAATACACATGTCAACAGTGTGGTATCAGATGCTGTCTGCTTTCATAACTACATGTAATCAGTTTGAAAATGTTTTTGCATTCTCTGTGGAAAAGTAATCTAATGGAAGAGCAAACAGTGATCAATCTAAGAGGCCAGGATCACAGCAAGGGCCTCAGTGAAAGAAAACAAAAGAAAAATACAAGGATCTTGGCGTTTGTGTTTAGCTTGACCTACAAAAGGATCCTTTCCTCCATTTTTTTTCCCAATTTACTTTTTTGCCCACAAAAGAGGTGAACTTCCCCAGAATCTCCCAGCAAATGCAAATAAATATGCTTAACAGGAACGAGGATGCTAACAGGACTAAAAATGTTTTCAAAGACGGAAGTTCGCAACTCACCCTGAAACAAAGGCCTCTTCATCCTCAGTAAACAGTCATTTTCACAGACTTGCAAGCTAGGTGGAGATGTTTCCAGTAGGTGAAGCTTTAAACATTCCACTTTATTTTTTTTCTCTTAGTGTTTTAAGCCATCTTTAAACTGTTTGGGAGTCGGGGAGTGGTGGCTTACGCCTTTAGTCTCAGCCCTCAGGAGGCAGAGGGAGGAGGATCATTGAAGAGTTCAAGAGTTCGAGGCCAGCCCAGGACTACAATAGTGAATTCCAGGCCATCCTGGGCTAGAGCAAGAACCTACCTCGACAAAACAAATAAACAAAAAATGTTTGGCTGCTTCTTTTGCGAACCGGTCCACGGGACCAACAAGGGCAATTGACATGAATGAATGAACTTAGCCCTTTGTCACTAATGGGCATGCACTTAGTCCTCTGTGGCTGAAGCTTTGCTGAGTATTAGGTTAGGAGGTTCGGCTAGAGAGGACTGGACCTCTTCTTTTAGGGCAGAACTAGTCCTAGGTACAAAGGCCGGCCACCCTTCTCTCTACGCTACAGGCTAGGCGGAGAAAAGCTCAGAGTGCCTCCTTGGCCTCCACTGCAAACAGCACGGGCGTTCATTCCATCACCTGCCAAGCAGGTGTATCCAACATTCCCTTCCTCTGCCATGTCCTCTTACAGTGACCCCAGGTGGGAACTCAGGCTTCTCTCTGCAATAGTTCCTTATGTGCTGCTCCGCACCCGTGGTGACTTTCTGAAGTCTTACGGTGTGAGGGATAGGGTCCGCAGCAGGGAAAACGCCGTCTCGATAGATTGGTTTGACTACGTACTCAGTAAGGGCAGTTCCTCTGGCACCTGTGGGGGACTCAATGTGGCACACACTGTTCCAGACGAGGGATGCCAGGGGAAGATGGTTATGGTGGCACACTGGTGAGAAGATGAGCACAGGGATAATCTCTAAGTGAAGGGATAGAAAACGGCTGCTTTGTAAAAATGCTACTTACAAATAACAATCCATTCTAATTGCTAAATGGTGGGAACATTCAAAGTTTTATAATTTCAAAAAATTGTCAACCCTGGAAAACAATAACCATGTTTCATTTTCTTTTTAAAGCATGACTTTTTTCTTTCTTTTGTAGAAAGAGAGAGAGAGAGAGGACGTAGAGAGGCAGAAAGAATAGGTGTGCCAGGGCCTCTAGCCACTGCAAACGAACTCCAGATGCATGCACCACCTTGTGCATCTGGCTCACATGGGTCCTGGAGAATCGAACCTGGGTTCTTAGGCTTGACAGGCAAGCGGCTTAACCATGAAACCATGTTTCTAGCCCTAACACATGACTTAGAACAATAACCGTAAACAAAAAATAACAGTGATCTTGGACTGGTGGAGCTTGCAGTGAAGTAGAATAAGCAGGTAATAATCAGATAAGCAAATTGTAAATGACCACAGAGATAAAGGCACAGAGAGCAAAGTGCATGTGCATCAGGGAATCCGACCTAGGGAGGGACATGGGTCAGGTGTCCAGGAAGACCTCCCAGAGGAAGTGACATCAGAAAGATCTGTGGGATGATATTGGGTGAGCCAGGTGGAGATGAGCAGGTGCCTTGTGACTCAGAAGCAGAGCAGTTCCTGGGACAGAGGAAATGGGAGGAAGCAAGGGGAGGCAAGGCAGGAAACGAGAAAATGAGAGCAAAGCAGCAAGGCTCCAGGTAGATGCTCCAGGAGACTTTAAGAATGCATCTTCAGGGCTGGAGAGATGGCTTAGCGGTTAAGCGCTTGCCTGTGAAGTCTGAGGACCCCGGTTCGAGGCTCGGTTCCCCAGGTCCCACGTTAGCCAGATGCACAAGGGGGCACACGCGTCTGGAGTTCGTTTGCAGAGGCTGGAAGCCCTGGCGCGCCCATTCTCTCTCTCTCTCCCTCTGTCTTTCTCTCTGTATCTGTCGCTCTCAAATAAATTAAATAAATAAATAAATAAATAAATAGAATGCATCTTCATCCAAAAGATAACAGGCCAGTGAAGAACTGTAACCATTTTTCTCTCTGTATCTGTTGCTCTCAAATAAATTAAATAAATAAATAAATAAATAAATAAATAAATAAATAAATAGAATGCATCTTCATCCAAAAGATAACAGGCCAGTGAAGAACTGTAACCGTGTCGCTAATGAAGTCATTAGATCTGCCACAGTGAGCCAGCCAATGCCTACTGCCAACCACACCCTGCAAACCGCACCCTTTATCTACATGGTGCCCTTTGATTCAGGTAGCGATCACAGTATCTCCTACCCATTGTATCTACTTTTTTTAAAAAAACTATTTATTTTCTTTATTTATTTTCAAGCTGACGAAGACAGTTACAGGGGAGGGGGAAGGGAGGGAGGGAAAGAGAAAATGAGAATGGGCATGCCAGGGCCTCTATCTGCTGAAAATGAACTACTGATGTGTACGTCACTTGGTGCCATCTGGCTTTATGTGGGCACTGGGGCATCGAATCCTGGTGGTTATGCTTTGCAGACAAGTGCCTTAATCACTGAGCCATCTCTCTCCAACACCTGTTGTATCTTCTTAAAAATATTTATTAATTTGAGAGAGAGAATAAATATGGGCATGTCAGGGCCTCCTGCAACTACAAATGAACCTCAGACGCATATGCCACACTGTGCACCTATCTTTACCTGGGTACCTGGACTAGCAGGCTTTGTAAAGAAGTGCCTTTAGTTGCTGAGCCATCTTCCCAGCCCACACCCATTGTAGGTTTATAAGATGAATTAGTGTTATTTAATTTTAATCTAATGCCAATTATCTTCCAAGTTAATAATAAGTAGAATTAAAGCAAACTGGAAATTAGAAGTGGCTAACTGAGTCACAAGAGGATCTTACAGAGTGTTAAACTTTTTTCCAAGTACAATTAAGTAGTAACTGTACCTTGGTGTTTAGTGCTATGTATTTTGTAAAATATGTATTAGTGTGCCAGGAGGCTATGAGTGAGCAAAAGAGAGTGAATCAGATCAAAAGAAATTATTTACATGTATGAAATTGTCATGAAAAATAACAACAAACTTGTAAAACTTGACAAGATTTTAAATGATAATCAAACATGACCGCATATTTTAGAAAAGTTTATGTAGATTCAAAGACTATAATTTGATATTGAAATGAATGGTTAAACTTTAAAAAAATGTACGTATATATTAGTACCAAGATAAACCAGATGACGTTAAATGTTATGAAGCTGTAGCATAAAAGACACAACTTGAAGGGACTCAATATTGTAGATTTTAATTACATATGAGTTATAAATTGACTTAGCTAAAACGTGCCTCCAGGGAAGGCTGAGGACTCTACTTAGCAACTATGTGTGCTGGGCGTGGTGGCGCACGCCTTTAATCCCAGCACTCGGGAGGGAGAGGTAGGAAGGATCACCCAGAGTTCGAGGCCACCCTGGGACTCCATGGTGAATTCCAGGCCAGCCTGGGCCACAGAGCGTGACCCTACCTTGGGGGTTGGGGGTGGGGGAGAACAACCATCTGCCGTTTTTTCCCCTGGCAACCACATCCTCTTCATAGTGTCTGCGTCCTCAACAATGACTGACTATTCAAATATTTTATCCTTTTTCAAATGATTCTGCAGCAATGGATACACTGTTCACGATAATCAAGACGTTTTAAGATAACTGGCAAACAAGAAAACATTTACCATAAAATACTTCAACAACGCATCTTAAAGTTTGCATTTGCATGGGCAACAGCAGCTTAATCCCAACGGGAAGTTCAGACTCTCTGGCAGCTGGTTACCAGACCGGCATGACTTCAGGGAACCACAGGCGTCCCAGGTGCTTCGAGACTTCCGTGGGGACCTCATCCAGGCTGTAGCTGTCATCGGGGACCAGCACTTCCTCCATGATGGACAGCTGGGTGAGTCTCCGCCCGCACAGTCTGACGAACTCCACGAAGGCACTGCAGCTGACTTCGCATTCGCTGAGGCCCAGGGCCGTTAAGTTCTGACAGTGCGTGCCTATGGAGATGAGCTCCTTATCCAGAGGCTGGAGCCCATTTGCACAGACCACCAATTCCACGAGTCGTGGGCAGTTAAGACCTATCCGGCTGAGAATGGCTTTGGTCACCGAACGCCCGAAATAAAGGTGAGTAACAGGGGTCTCTTCTTTGAAGAATGTCTCAAATTCCTCTTCATATAAGAAGAAGTACATCACGACGTTCACCCGGGGAGAGTGTCTGATCAGGGCATCCCAGCTGTGCTTCTTGATAGAATGAAACTCAACCTGCCCAGGGTTCTCGCTCACAACGTCTATTCGAAGGTGCTCGAGGTTGACATGG
Organism: Jaculus jaculus; assembly: GCF_020740685.1. NCBI lineage: Eukaryota > Metazoa > Chordata > Mammalia > Rodentia > Dipodidae > Jaculus > Jaculus jaculus. The sequence goes on along the minus strand of NC_059107.1, from coordinate 33,879,116 downwards.
GTCTCACTGGACAGTGCGAGGAGGAGCTCGTCACTTAGGATGTAATAATTCAATGCCAGTTCTTTGAGGCCTTGACAATGGTCAGCTACACAAAGGATCCCTGCAGGAAATCGAGAAACACTGTTCAGAAAGAAGACTCACAGTGAGGTGAGTTCTAGAAATTTGTGTTTGGTATTAGTTATCCATCACGTGCTACGGTGGATACCCAGTGAATTTTGAGATGACTGCTAAAATATGTAATTGTGTGTGTTAAATAAACAAGTAGCCTCAAAACCCCCTGCAGACTGCATGAGGCAGTGCAAATTGGCCACCCTACAGACATGGAGATCAGTATGGAGGCTCCCGAAGAGCTAACCACAGAGCTACCGCATGATCAACTAGAGCACTCTTTTTAAAAATTTATTTTTATTTATTTATTAGAGACAGAGAGAGGGAGGGAGAGATTGTAAGAATGGGCACACCAGGGCCTCTAGCCACTGCAAACCAACTCCAGATGCATGTGCCACCTATGTGCATCTGGCTTACATGGGACCTGGAGAATTGAACCTGGGTCCTTAGGCTTCGCAGACATGAGCCTTAACTGCTAAGCCATTTCTCCAGCCCAGCTAGAGCACTCTTGAATATACAGCCAAAGGTCTCCCAGGTCAGCATCCCACAGATACTTGCACACCCAGGTTCATGGAAGCACTATTTATGATAACCAAGACATGAGAGCGGCCGAGACATCCATCAACAGATGAATGGATGAGGAAAATGTAGTACAGACATGGAACTTTACTCAGTCACAAGGAAGAGGGGAATTACGTCCTCTGCAAAAGAAATGGATTGAATGGGTGGTCATGATGTTAAGCAAAATAAGGCAAGACTCAGAAAGACAAATATCACATGTCTTTTCTATCATATGCAGAATCTAGATTTAAATCTATATTGTACATATACACACAAATGTGACGCAAGTAGAAAGGGGAGTATGGGAAAGGAGGGAGAAGTCTAAAGGGAGGGGGAAACAAGCCAGGGTAATGGAATGTATGTGACAAGCGTAAGTGGGGACTTGGTGGAGGGTGAAAGGAAAACAAGGAAGTGAGGGGACACATAAGAACAAAGAGCTGGGCCCATGGGTGCATGCCTTTAATCCCCTCCCAGCACTCTGGAGGCAAGAGGTAGGAGGATCACCTTGAGTTTGAGATAGTAAATTCTAGGTTGGCCTGGGCTAAAACAAGACCCTACCTCAAAAAAAAAAAAAAAAAAAAGAAAAGAAAGAAAGAAACAACGTCTATAACTAATATGTATATATATACACACACGTACACATGGAAATATATATTCATACATATATACACATACACACACATAGTTATGAAAATGCCATCATAAAATCCACTGCTTTCATGCCAACTAAAAAAAAATTCATAAAAAGGAGAAATTTTCCGGAGGAGCAATTTAAACCATATGTGGCTTACAGACTGAGAAGCCTTTGAACAGAAGTTAACAAGTTGTTTCATAAACACAGAGTTTTCGGTAAGAAATTTCACTGTTACTATCATCACAAGACCTTTGTTCAGCCTTTAAGACAACGACCCACCATCAGATGAGACGTGAGGACAGCTACTCATTTTGAGCAGCCGCAGGGTGTCACTGTTGTTGGCCACAAGAATCTTCAGTGAAGGGTCATCTACTGGGGTGTCCTCAATCTTGATGGACGACAGTGACTTCGAGTTGACAAACACAACCGTGAGCGCTGACACAAAATGAGACTTGTGCCGCAAGAAGGAAAAAAAAAAAATCATGAGTTATTTTAGAAGTCACAGCTGAAATTTAAAAAAAAAAAAAATGCATCCAACTATTTGTTAATATAGCCTAACCAAACATAGTATAAACAGCATATTACTGCTTTCATACTATCACTAGTTACTAGAAAATACTTTGAAGAATTAATTTTGAAGTTAGCATACAGAGTACGAGTTTAATATAAGGCCTTTTCAGGGCTGGAGAGATGGCTTAGGCATTAAGGCGTTTGCCTGCAAAGCCAAAGGATCCCGGTTCAATTCTCCAGGACCCATGCAAGCCAGATGCACAAGGTGATGCACGCATCTGGAGTTCGTTTGCAGTGGCTGGAGGCCCTGGTGCACCCATTCTCTCTTGTCTATCTCTCTCTTTCTCAAATACATAAAAAAAAAAAATGTATAGAAAAAATACCAATGCCTTTTCATACATATGTCATTATGCTTTGTTCCTATTCACCCCCCCCCACAACTCCTCACTCTTCCTCCCCCTCATTTACCACGCCTTTTCTCCCCCACTTCCAATAGCAGTGCTTTGGGCTTTCATGTCACATATATTCCCATTATCTCCTTCTCTTTTTCTTTTCCTCCTCAACTCTTCCTTAAGATCTCTTTTCTCATGGTGCCCATTTTACTTCACAAACCTAACACACACATTTAAAACCCGATTCGACAAATGAAATGAAGCATGTGATATTTGTTTTTATGAGTTTAGCTTATTTCCTGTTCCATCCACTTTCCTGCAAATGCCACAGTTTCATTTTTCTTTCCACTATGGCTGAAAAGAATTCTACTGTGTAGATTACCACATCTCTTTATCCATTCATCTGTTGAGGGGCATCTAGGCTGTTCCATCACTTAGCTATTGCAAGCAGTTGACAATAAATATGGATGGTCATATATCTCTGTAGTATGGCATAGACTCCTTCTGGTACAGCCTCAGTACTACTGTAGCTGGACCAGGCGATATCTATTCTTAACTTTTTGAGGAAACCCCATATTTACCCACAACCGTGGCCATGCCCATTCACACTCCCACCAACAGTGGACAAGGGCTCCTCTTCCCCTAATCCTTACCAGCATTTGTTGTTGTTTCCTTGGTGGAAGCCATTCTGACTGGGATGAGATGGAATCTCGCTGGAGTTTTGATTTGTATTTCCTTGATGGCTAAGGATGTGAACACTTTTTCCAACTAGCCATCTGTAGTTCTTTTGATAACTGTTCAATTCACTTGCCCATTTATTGAGTGAATAGTTTTTTCCCTGTGCTTTAGAGTTCCCCTGTTTTAAAGTTTTTATTTATTTACTTATTTTCTACTTGTGAGATGGGGGAGGAGAGAGAGAGAGGTTTAGAGACAGAGAGAGATGGGTACAGAACATCAGAACAAAATCCAGATGCATGTACCATTTTGTGCATCTGGTTTTACGTGGGCACTGGGGAGTCAAATCTGAGCCATCAGGCTTTGCAAGTGCCTTAAATGCTGAGCCATTTCTCCAGTCCTGGAAATTTTTGTTGTTGTTGTTTCATTTTAAGAAAGGGTCTCGGGCTGGAGAGATGGCTTAGCGGTTAAGCACTTGCCTGTGAAGCCTAAGGACCCCGGTTCGAGGCTCGGTTCCCCAGGTCCCACGTTAGCCAGATGCACAAGGGGGCGCACGCGTCTGGAGTCCGTTTGCAGAGGCTGGAAGCCCTGGCGCGCCCATTCTCTCTCTCTCCCTCTATCTGTCTTTCTCTCTGTGTCGGTCACTCTCAAATAAATAAATAAATAATGAACAAAAAATATTTAAAAAAAAAAAAAAAGAAAGGGTCTCATTCTAATCCAAAATGACCCAGAACTCACTCTGTAGACCCAGGTTGGCCTTGAACTCACAGTAATCCTCCTACCTCAGTCTGCTGAGTGCTGTGATTACAGACACATGAACCTGCATCGAGTTCTTTATGATTTGGACCATCTTTTCACTTTGATGATTGCTACATTGGCTAAGTAGAAGCCTTTGATCTTAACGTAACCCACATTTGTGAACCACTGGGATTATTTTCTGTGTTATAGGCAATATTTATGTCTGTATCTTGAAGTGTTTGACCTATGCTTTCTTCTTTAACATCAAAAATCAGGCTTCCAGCATGCATTGGCAGAGAGTCAACTTTCATAATCCAGAAGGGAAGAATGGAGGCACAGCAAGGCATCACCGGACCAAACCCAAGATGCCAAACTGAAATCCTGCAGCTCCGCGTGTGGCATCTGGGATTGGCAGTGGGATCATCGGGCTCCAGAGAGCCTGGGTAAGCCCACCCCCTTGGCTAAGCTTGTAGAACTCACACACAGCCTCTCTCTTCAGCTGAATCAGCTCTGGACCCACATCTTTCCTTGGCAGATATTCCATGGTGCTGGCATCTCCTACATCCTGAGGTCTCCACTGCAGCTTTTCACAGTGGCGCCTTAGTAGCTTATTGCAGGGATTTTGACCCTGCCCAGCACTGTCTGGACTCAGCGGCGCTCTGGACCCGTAGTACAACACTTCATGATCCCCTCCCTCTTTCATTTTTCGTGTCTCCAAAGCCAGTGCCATGTCGACAATGCAGCCAAGTCCTGCTGCTGATTTGGGGCAAAACCTGGCTTTACTTGACAGCTGTAGCAGCCTCTGAGTGCTGACTGTGGGGAGCAAGGAACTCCTTCAGCATTCTGCCTTCAGGACCTCCCCTTTCAGAAAAGTTTTCATTCTTATAAGCTAGAGCCTTCAGTGGGTTGGGTCTTACTTCAGAGCCTCTTTTCTAATCTATCCCAGTATAGAATCAGTATGCATCTCTCTTTTCAAAATTTCATTTACTAATTTGCAAGGAAAGAGGGAAAGGAGTAATGGGTGCACCAGGGCCACCTTACCCCTGCAAACAAACTCCAAATGCATGCACCATTTTGTGCATATGGCTTTACAAGGGTACTGGGGAACTAAACCTTGGACTGTCAGACTTCACAAGCAAGTGCCTTTAACTCTGAGCCACCGCTTCAAACCAGATGCCTGTGCTCTCTCGCTCTCTCTCTCTCTCTCTCTCTCTCTCTCTCTCTCTGAGACAGGGCCTCTCTAGCCCAGGCTGGCCTAGAACTCACACTGTAGTTCCAGGCTGGCTTCAAACTCACAGTGATCGTGCTACCTCTGCCTCTCGAGTGCTGGGATTAAAGGTGTGAGCCATGCTGGGCATGATGGTCACACCTTTAATCCCAGCACTCGGGAGGCAGAGGTAGGAGGACTGTCATGAGTTCAAGGGCACCCTGAGACTACATAGTGAATTCCAGGTCAGCCTGAGCTAAAACAAATTCCTGCCTCAAAAAAACAAAACATAAAAAGGTTTGAGCCACCATGCCTGGCTCACTTGGCTTTTCTTTAATGGTGTAAATCTCCTCAACAATCACAGACATGACTGTTGTTGTCACCTAGCCCAGAGCTTTAAATTTGCTTACATTTCTCTCCTTGCAAAACCGCACATTTTGCATATAGTTCTGCTTTGCAGTTCACTCTCTTTTAGATCAAATAGAAGCAGTTAGCAGAAGTCATGTCATCACTGGAATGCTGGGCTGTCTTGAAATCTCTCTACCAAACAAATTAGTCCATTACCTTTAAACTCAACTTTGCTCAGTATCTCAGAACACAGACATAACTCAATCAGATTTTTTGCCAAAATATCAAACACACGAAGTCCTCTAGTTCAGTTCCCAATAGAGTCCTTGTTCCCCTCAGTACCCCATGAATCTGCATTTCTCTTGTCCTTCTGGTCTTCAGAGCTTCTACCAGAATGGCCCATCAATCTCTGCTTATAGCATTGTAAGGCTCTGCTAGCCCAACATCTAGGTTCTTCCACGTTTCTCTCATAAGCAAGCTCCAAAAGCCCACAGTCAAGTTTATTGCAATGGCCCCACTTCTCATTACCAACTTCTTATATCAGTTTCTTGTTGCTGGACAAAATATCCAACCAGAAATGGCTTATGGGAAGAAAGGGATTTAACTCAGCTTATCATTCTAGAGGATAGGGGGTTTTCATCATGAAGATACACTGAACTTTGTCAAAGGTCATTTCTGCAATTATTGAGGTGATGATGTGATTTCTGTACTTAAGCCAATTAATGTGTTGTGTTACATTTATTGATTCGTGTGTGTTGAACCAACTTTGTATTGCTGGGGAGAAACCAATTTAAATGATCCTCTTGATGAATATAAGACATTAATATAAGAAAGCACAGTATTATACTTATGCAATTGACAAATGGAATGATGAGAAAAGAAGAAATTATCAAATAGTTATTGAATGATATCTTAGTTATTTTCAACCTTTTGAATTTGGTATTCAATATAAAAAGGATAAAGTTATATTTATTTCCTAGGATAGGAGTTGGAAAATTATAGACTACCAGCCAAGCTCAGCCCACAATGTGTTTCTGAACATTTCATGAACTAATCATAGTTTTTAAATTTTAAAGGCTTGAAAAAATTTAAGGCATAATATTATATGACATGAAAATTACATGGAATTCAAGTTTCACTGTGCACAAATAGAGTCTGAAGGGCATGTAGACACGGCATTTCCTTTGAGCATTGTCTGTGTTGGCCTTCACACTTCGAAATTGTATCTGGTACTTGACAGAATCATATGCCCCTTATAACAGTTGCCTTCTCATTGGTGGGACAGAAAACCAGACCAGAAGCAGCGCATGGGGTAGTGAGTTTATTTCAGCTTAACAGATGTGAGGGGAAGTCTCAACATGGTGGGGAAATCATGGCAAGTCTGGGCATGAAGCCTGCATCATATCTGCACCTCAGGGGAATGGCAGCAGTTTGGGTGAGCCAGCTTTGAACACCCAGTACACTGGAATAATAAACTTCAAGGTCCACCCCAGTGACCTCCAGCAAGGCGCCATAACTTTCCCAAATCGTCTCCGGCTGGGGACCAATTATTCAAAACACATGAGTCTCTGGGAGAGGCACTTCATTCAAACCACAGCAGCCCTCAAAGCCTGGAATATTTATTCTTTGGGCCTTTAAAATTTTTATTTTATTTATTTATTTATTGATTTGAGAGGTGGGGAGAGGGAGAGGAAGAAGGGGAGGGAGAGAGGAAGAAAGGGAGGGTGAGAATGGGCATACTAGGGCCTCTAGCCACTGCAAACAAACTCCAGCAGCATGTGCCCCCTTGTGCATCTGGCATATGGGAGTCCTGGGGAATTGAACCTGGGTTCTTTGGCTTTGCAGGCAAGGGCCTTCACTGCTAAGCCATCCCTCCAGCCCTCTCTGGGCCTCTTTAAACCCCTTCCTTAGGAGAAAAAGAATTTTTGTCTGGTTCATTCCCTGCTATCTTTCCAGACCTCAAATCATATCAGACACATGGCAGTTGGTACATGTTTGTTAAATAAATGAATAAATGAGGGCTGGAGAGATGGCTTAGCAGTGAAGACCCTTGCCTGCAAAGCCAAAGGACCCAGGCTCAATTTCCCAGGACCCACGTAAGCCAGATGCATGAGGAGGCACACGCATCTGGAATTCCTTTGCAGTGGCTGGAGGTCCTAGCACACCCATTTTCTCTTTCCCTCTCAAATAAATAAATAAAAATAAAACATTTTAAAAAATACATTAAAATGAATAAATGAGATGCCACCCTCCCTAGGGAGGGGACCTTCCAACCAGAGTGTCTAAACAACATAAATCAACAACCTTATGCTTATTTATGATTTGGCCTCAAAACTGGCAGAATTCCACAAATTCTCAAATTCACTATTTTTTGGCAAAGACAACAATTCTAGAAACCAAATCCAGGCAAGATCACCTTCCTCTTACAGATTCAATTTTGACCCTAGCAAACCTTTCAATCCCTGTCAGAGCAAATACACTGATTATAAATGAGTGAGCACACTGATTTATAGTAATTATAACTTAATTTACACACATTTTCAAGTGGTGGAAGACTAGAGCTACTAAATTTTGTGGTGCCAAAATTATTGGAGAGCCATCACTGTCTCTTCAAGACATGTGAAGTCTCTATTTCTCTTTAGCGCTCAGTTAGCTATTTTAGTCCTGACAGCTGTGATGGCTTAAACTGAAGGTACCCACCATAAACTCGTTTGTTTTGAATGCTTGGTCCCCAGCTGATGGCAATGTGGAAGGTGGAGCCTTGCTGTTGGGGACAGGCTTACGGGTGCTATAGCCAGCTTCCCCTTGGGAAAGCTTGGCTCACTCTCCTGCTGCTATTTATTTTCCATCTTCTGTGGCAGAGGTAATGTCCAGCCTCTGCATTCCCATCCTTCCTGGGCCATAATGGAGCCTCCCCTCAGGACTGTAAATCCAAAATAAATCCCTTTCCCCCATCAGCTGCTTCTGGTTGGGCGTTTTGTCCCAGCAACTATAGAAAGTAACTATAACAAAGGACATTTTAGCAGGAGAACATACTCCACTGTAATAACAATGTATTCACTAAGCTTTTTATGATTATTAGAATACCATAATTTTAAAAGATAGTTATTTATTTAAAAGAGAGAGAAAAAATGGGCATGCTAGGGCCTCCAGCCACTGCAAACAACTCCAGATATATGTGCCACCTTGTGCATGTGGCTTATGTGGGTCCTGGCTTTGTAAGGCAAATGCCTTAACCAGGAAGCCATCTCTCCAGCCCCAAAATTTTAATCTCATTTTCACTTAGTTTATAAGTGAACAAACCCAAACCAGGAAGAGATCCACAACCTGTCCTGAAACCAAGAGCTCTTGCTAAAGTGAAGGCAAAATCCAAGACAGAGCTGGTGGATTCCTGGCACCTGCTCTGCCACTGTCTCAGTGGCCCCTGCCCCTACCCTCCCCCCCTTCGCCCAGTGCTGGTCTGAGAGGTGGATATGCAACATCAGCTTTGGCTTTTTGAATCTAAGAATCAATCTGATGCTATGGTTCATAAACACGGGAGTCACTATTTAGTAAAGTATGTTTTCGTCTAATTACTTACATTACTCTAAATCCCTGAATGACCCAATTTCTTTCAGCATATCTCTTTCAAAGGTAGCAGGCTTGCTAAGAGAGACATGACCCAGTTTGTGTAAAGGAAGATTCTGTTACTCCTCTATCCTCTAGCATAGGGGGTTTACATAAGCCAGTTTTACCAACAGCAATGTAGTACTTATTATATACCAAATACTATTTAATTCTGGGTTTATGATAGTAAACAAAATGAACAGTCTCTTCCTTTAGTGAGTTAATTTTGATGTGGGGAGAGGATAATAAACAGGCGATATGAGTAAATAATGTGGCTTCAAGTATTGACACAGATTGTGAGAAGACAAAAGGCCATAGGACAGCAGAGAGAGACTGTGGCCTAAGGTGACATCTCTGGGGACCCCATACTCTGGTGAGGTGTCAGTGATTTCTGTGACAGAAACTTTTAGATGATTCAAGACAAACATTCATCTCTTCTTCTTTGGTAATCCAGCCTCAGTTTTTAGCTGTGTCTATTGCAAATGAGCTAAGATTGCCTGGTCTCCCTGTGAAACCTCAGGCACCAGCCATACAAAGGGAGGTGTTACAGGCACTACTGGGATGTCTCTGTGAACAGGAGAAGACATGTCCATCTTCCCTATTCCCTCTATCCAGCTGCCCAGAGCAAGCACAGACTCATGAAAATTCACCTGGAATGAATGGAGTAGCTAGAAGCAGCCTAGGTTCCTCACCACCTTGCACCATCTATGGATGGCCGCAAGTGTGCATTTCTTCAAGAGAAATACACTTCAGTCAGGGGTGTTTTTTGAAGCTACTTTGGAGTTTTTGCTATACAAAACCAGACACAGTTTTAACTGGTATAGTTCCTCCAGTGAAATATGGAGCTGTCCTACCTCTCAGGGAGAGAAAACATCCACCACAGTCATGTCAACACGTTCTGTGTTCAGAGGTGTTACATACACTGGCCCTTGAGAGTACAGATCTAAGTTTTATACTAATAGGACATACTGTGGAAACAGTTAGTAAAAGTATACAGTAGCTCCAAAGAGAACAAAACATACACAAAATACTTTAGCAGAAACGTTTGTAGGTGCTGGTCAAGAGAAAAATCACTTGAAGCAATCCCCTTGAGTACACATGAGTACATGTGGCCTGTCTTTAGAGAAAGAACCGTTTTGTATAGTTTGGCAATAGTAAAGAATTTTAGCATATCTCACACATAACAAAGCACATTATTCCTTACCTTTGACACATTCATAAAACTTGGCCTGGCTGTTGAAATCAATCCCAACGTCTGGATAGAACAATTTACCAGCTGAGAAAGTATATCACAGGCAGCTTCTGCTGACTCAGTACTGCTGTCCACCTATGAAGATTCCCAAAGGTAATTTACCAGAAACTTACTGGAAACATAATTATTTAATGGAATTCAATTATAAAGTCTTATTTATCCCTTCATTCAATATGTTAGGGTTTTTTTTGTTGTTGTTGTTGTTTTTTTTGGTTTGTTTGTTTGGTTGGTTGGTTTTCAAGGTAGGGTCTCACTCTAGCCCAGGTTGATCTAGAATTCACTATGTAGTTTCAGGGTGGCCTTGAACTCACAGCGATCCTCCTACCTCTGCCTCCCAAGTACTGGGATTAAAGGCATGTGCCACCATGTCCAGCTATAATATGTTAGTATTTTATTTATTCAAGATGTCTGAGATTATGAAATGAAAAATAAGATATGATGTAGTCTTAACTTTCTAAACAGATAATACTTCCAAATCTGTACAATTATCTATGTATCAATAATAACATCTAGGGCTAGAGAGATGGCTCAGCTGTTAAAAGTGCTTGCTTGTAAAGCCCAATGGCCTGGGTTTGATTCCTCAGTACCCATGGAAAAACCAGATGCACAAAGTGGTACAAGCATCTGGAGTTTGTTTGCAGTGGCTAGAGGCCCTGGTACATTCTCTCTCTCTCTTTCTCTCTTTGCCTCTGTCTCCCTCTTTCTGTCAAGTAAATAAAAATAATATAACATCTAGGTGAAAAAGTAAAGATTACGTTATTCAATTAAAGTACAAATTCTATTTTAATCTATGTAATAAATTGAAAATAATCAGTGAACCATTTGGGATAAAAATTTGGTAGTATTTATTAAGTGCCTCAAATTAAGGATCTCAATACAGGAAAGGGTTAATGAAATGTGAGACACTGTTCCTACTGGCTACTTGTATCTTACCTTAAAGCTGACATATTGCAGGTGTGAAGCATGCCTTTTAATGATCTGCTGAATGAGATCAGGATGAGTGGACTTAAAGTAGGAAGTTGCTGACTGGTTCAGTTCAAATTCAAACTTTCTCCAAAGGTCAGGAATGTGAAAAACTTCATTCCATCTCCTACACACGGAAGAGGCCCGGGCTCGATCTATTAAAGGAAGGTATTGAAAAACCCGTAGCAGCACGTGGTGAGGTAAACTCCCCCAGTCTAGACGAACAGTGCACATGTGAGTCTGGTTGAAAGATGCGCAGAACCCACGCTTGGGCTGTTTTGCTGCCGGTGAAATCTGGGCAAGTTTGCTCACAGCAGAGAGATTATTCCTCTTCATTCTGCAAACATCAGAATGTGTTGTATTTGATGCCTTCCACGTTTCCAGCAAACATTTGTACTTCACTTGCATAGAAGAACACCAGAAAATGGAGAATGGTTTAATACATTTTTAACAGTCATCTTCTTTCACGCATGGCAACTGCTGCTATATGCTTGGGAGACAGAGATAAGTACAAATGCAGTCCAAAACCACGACCAGGTGGCTCAGTACAGCGATAGGTGATATGACTGAAGTTGAGACAAGGTAGAAGAGAAAACAAACACAAAACAGAATCTCATGTGACTGAATTTGTGTACCGAAGGGGCTGGGGAGGCCTCCAACAAGAAATGGCCACGAAAGCAGTTTGTGTCCCAGTCGCCCCCCCTTGTCAAGCACAAATCTTACTATATCCACAAAGAAGGAAGCAAGACCTCATAATTTGCTAAGGCTCCTGGCAGGTGGGAAACAGTACAACTTAATAAAAAGCCCTGATCTGGAGTTCTCTCTGCTCTGCCACTTACTGGGCACGTGATGTGATCAAAGCAAGTTACTCTAAGCTTTGTTTTCCTCATTGCTAGAGCAGGGATAATAGGATAATTCACAAAGTTGCTGAGAGAATTGAAGTACTTTCTATGTCAATGTGTAGGACATATTTAATAAATGCTGCCGTTTGTGTTTCCAATTTATTTTTCTGCACTATTTTCATTCCTTCAAACAAATCACAATTTAATAAAAAGTCAATAATACACAAGAAAGTTCACGTGATATTTGGGACAGAAGAGTTCCAGGACAAGTGAATACAGCAGGCACAGAATTGTTGCACAAGCAACACACCAAATCCACATCAGCAGTAACAGTCCATCCTCAACAGGAATGGGCATTTTCTCCAAAAATAAAAATAAATAAATAAATAAACCCACACCACATTCCCAGGTATTGACTAGCTTGGGACACAATGAAGTACCAATAAGGTTGAAGTCCAGACTCACTCAAATACATATTTTTATTTTCTACATAAAAACAATCCAACGTATTTTAAATGTACAATTATTTGAAAGGCCTAATTATGTATGGCAAGAGCGTTTTCAACCAGTTACTGGCTTAACCTCTTTTCTGACGCTTCAGTGTTAGGAATATATCGATGGAAGAGTGGCACAATTGAAACGCACCTTCAAATCTAATGACATGTTTACTTAAAACATAAATGTATCTGCCTTGTGATCCACTGTGAGTGATGTGAAACATTTCTTAACCACAACATAGAGTTGGATCGCAGAAGCAGGACTGACCTATAAAACCACTGGACAAAACGGAAAGTAATATTAAGGGCTTAGGAAGCAAAAACAGGTTTCAAGCTGTATCTCTATTATCGGAAAGAAAAGAGCTACTCTATGCATGTCAGTTAGACTAAGCCAGTTTTCTGGCTTAGGACCTGCTCAGCCATACACCGTAAACACAGGAAACTGCTGAGTATCGACATTTTGAAGTATAAGCTACCATTTACTCCCTAACACTAGCTCTCTAGAACAGTCTGGGGAATGAGCAGAGACTCTCGGATCACAGGCAGAACACATTCATTGACATTTTTCTTGTAACCTTTTTATTTAGTAGCCAACAAAATTGTTAAAATTTCACTCAATCATTATTAGTAAATTCATTCCTGATACTAAGCCTTAATTAGAAGGATGGCAAAGACAAAAACAAAGACTTCACTCAAATGCCAGGTTAGAAAACCGTTTTGTAGTTCTCTACATAAAGGGATTGTATACATACTGAACCTGACTTTATGCAGCATGAATTAAATTTACTAAACGCATTCAGTTGCCAATTTGATGTTAGTAGAATTACCAGAAAGGGAACTATATTAATAACTATTACTTAGTGAAAATAACATTACATTTTCTTTCTCCCTGTATATATGAATAGAGCATAAAACTCACTTACTAATTATAAACCTCCTGCGAAACAAGTTTTTAGCTGTATGCGTTAATGTTTTAGAATGTAAGACAAAAAAAGTGATACACCAAAGGTATGTGGCCATTTTACAAAAATAATTATTTCTTTTTTCAAGTTAAAAAAAAGAAACGGGGGCTGGAGAGATGGCTTGGTGGTTGAGCGCTTGCCTGTGAAGCCTAAGGACCCCGGTTCAAGGCTCGGTTCCCCAGGACCCACGTTAGCCAGATGCACAAGGGGACGCACGCATCTGGAGTTCGTTTGCAGAGGCTGGAAGCCCTGGCGCGTCCATTCTCTCTCCCTCCCTCTATCTGTCTTTCTCTCTGTGTCTGTCGCTCTCAAATAAATAAATAAATAAATTTTTTTAAAAAAGAAAGAAACTGAAAGCCGGAGTTGTGGCACACACAGAAGTGGGAGGGGCGCCGTGAGTTCGAGTCCACCCTGAGACTCCAAAGTGAATTCCAGGTCAGCCTGGCCTAGAGTGAGACCCTACCTTGGAAAACCAAAGTAAATAAATAAATAATAGATGCTGTCTTTTTCAAGCCTTTCTTACCTGAAGAAGGCCTCCAGGTTCGAGTTCACGCTGAACCAGTGAAATGAAGCAAGAGCTGCCATGGGGTACTCACCAACATCCATCTGATTTCACTTCCTGTTTTGGAAAAATGCCACAGAAACATCCACCAGGAAATATAAGTAAACTTCCAATGATTTTGATGCCTAGGTTACTTATAATTATTACTACATTAAAGGAATTTTGATAGAGAATTATTAATTCTAAGATGTTTTGTCCACTTGAAAAACTAGTCTCATTTATGGAAATATTATGACACTTGCCAGAAATTATACCTGACACTCTATTAAGTCCATCACGGTATCAAGTAATAAAGGGCTCTGAAAATTAATATTTTACTCAGTATCTACGGAGAGATCACACAAAACCTTTAAGACGGTTCATGACTATATTTATTTGCTTGTGGCCTATGTAAATCTGTTCTACTGCAAGTCTCTCGGTGGTATTAAGGCAGCTTTACTTAAAAAGAAAACTTTTATTTTATAATAGGTATGGCTATTTGTAAATACAACTGCTGAAGTTTGCAAAATATACTTGAAGTTTGTAAAACATACTTGATGTGAAAATATCTTTTGGGATGCAAGGAAAGAGCTATACAAACTTGAACTGGATAATCTCTTAAAATGCCTAAGGAGGGGGGGGTCACAGGTAGCACTTTCCACTCCACTTCCCTCCCCAACCTCGACTCTCTCACTCTGGAACAAAAAGGAGCCGCACACCAAGCCAGGGCCCCTTCAGAGGGCAGAGTCCCATCCCACTTTGTACTAGGGATACCAAATGATGTAACTAATAACTCATGCACAGGATTCCATGAAACATTTGGCAGTATTATTTTTTTTGGGGGGGGAGAAAATAATTCGAATTTATTCATCAGTTTCATAATCTGGGAAAAGTTTCTCAGATGGTACACCTATTAAAAGCAACAACCAAAAAATGGCATCGTTTAATATGAATTCTCTAGGCTCACAGGAAGGGCTAGACTCTACTTGTGGACATTTCTTCGTGGAAGATATAAACCCTCTAGGGCTGGAGAGATGGCTTAGGGTTTAAGGTGCTTGTCTGCTAAGCTTAAGGACCCAAGTTTGATTCCCCAGTACCCACATAGCCAGATACACCAGGTGGTACAAGCATCTGGAGTTCTTTTGCAGTGGCTAGAGGCCCTGGCTTGCTCATTCTCTCCCTCTTCCTCTCTCAAATAAATAAATAAATAAATAATACATATATATATGTGTGTGTGTGTGTAATATATATATATATATATATATATGTATATGTACATATATATATGTATATATATATCCTCTTACACTATGCTCCTATGAACTCACAATACTTCAAGAAGTGCAGCTCCATGTAAAACTCAGCATTGCTCAGCAACAATATATATTCAGAGAAGGATGGCTTGAGTGGAGAGCCCAACCCTTATAGGCTTAGCTCCAAAAGACCAACAAGTGATCAAATTCCAGTGGCCCGGCAGTTCGTGAGCTTGGCACTGTCGAGAAAGCAACATGGTAAGAAACCAGCTTGGTTACTTATTTCTTACCTCGAGATGACTTAGAGCATATGAACGTGTATGCTTAGATGCTGTGCCAATACTATTCTGTATGAGACCTGAGGGTGCACATGGGGGGGGGGGTGTCTTAGAACCAATGCCTGTGGGCACCACGGAGCTGTGGATTGGTTAACCGCGTCCTGTAGACACCAATGAAGGTTTTTAGAAATCTAATCATCAAGCTGAGTTCTGTACAAGTATCTCAGTCTAATGCTGGGGGACGACGGGAACACAGGACTTCAGCAAGGAGAGCTGAGTCCACATTTCCAAGCACACTCATTCTCTCACTTTTTCATTCTTCCAAACCTCGTTTCACTTCCCACTGTTGAGAAGGAAAGTATGTACATGAGCATCTTTGTAGGCTAGAAGATATAAAACATGGTACAGGGGCTGAAGAGATGGCTCAGTGGTTGAAGCACTTGCCTGCAAAGCCTAAGGACCTGGGTTCGATTCCCCAGTACCCACGTAAAGCCCGAGGCACAAAGTGGCACATGAGTGTAGAGTTCGTTTGCAGTGGCTAGTGGCCCTGGCATGCCCATTCTCAATCTCCCTATCTCCCCCACCTCCAAGTCAAAAAGTAAAACATTGTTTTTTAATGTAGCACAAATAGGCATACTTATTGAACACCTAAGTCCCAAGCAAAAATTAATAAACCATGCATACATGCATACAAACGTGAAAAAAAAAAAAAAGAAGCCTACCTGGGCTCAAGGTGGCTGGGCCTAAGGGAGGAGACGGGAAGGACACGAGTTCGCGCCCGCACCTCGCCCCGCCCCCGCAGCGCCCGCGCCCTCCGCCCGTCGCGACCTCCCTGGCGGGCTACCTTCTCCCAGAGCCGAGCGCGCTCACGCGTTCACGCGCGTGCCCGGCGCCCCCACCCCCCAGCCGGGCAGCGGCGGCCGAGGGGTTCGGCCAGGTCCCCGAAAAGGCGCCAAGGCACAACGAGGCCCAGTGGGGCTCCTCAGCGGGGCGGGGGCTGTGGAAAGAGCTTCAGCACCGCTGACCGCGGCAGCTGACCGGCGGACAGCGGCGGCCCTGCAGGCCCCGCCCCCGATGCTCCGCGGGCCACGCCCAGGCCACGCCCAGGCCACGCCCACCCGGCTTCTCGCCCGAGCCCCCGCCAGCCTGTCCGCGCTGCCAGGTCCTTTGGTCATCTCCTCAGGGGACTCCAGGGCGCCCTTTAAGTGAAGGCTAGAAAGTTGGGTTTTTAAAAAATATTTCATTTAAACTGGGCATGGTGGCATACGCCTTTAATCCCAGCACTAGGATGGCAGAGAGAGGTAGGAGGATCACTGTGAGTTCGAGGCCATCCTGAGACTAGAGTGAATTCCAAGTCAGCCTGAGCTAGAGTGAGGCCCTAGCTCGAAAAAAACAGTGTGTGCGTATTTTTATTGACAACTTCCATAATTGTAGACAATAATCCATGGTAATTCTCTTCTCCCCCCCCCCCACTTTTCCCTTTGAAACTCCACTCTCCATCATATTCCCTCCCCTTCTCAATCAGTTTTTTTGTTGTTGATGTTGTTTTTAATAAATCTACCAGCTCAAAAGTTGAATTACTCTACTCTGGTTTTTTTTTTTTAATTTTTATTTATTTGAGAGAGAGAGAGAGAGAATGGGCACACCAGGACCTCTAGCCTCTGCAAATGAGTTCTTCCACATGCATGCACCATCTTCTGCATGTGGCTTATGTGGGTACTGGGGAATTGAACCTGGGTCCTTAGGGTTCACATGCAAGTGCCTTAACCGCTACGCCAACTCTCCAACGCCAGGACTGGAAAGTTTTAGTGAATCTTCAGTTAAGTTGTTGTCTCCTCAACACATCTGTTCTCTGCAACTAGCCATAACCCAACAGTTCTGGTTTCTAGGGCTTGATCTCCCCAAGAAGCACACTGCTGGGTCAGCAGGAAAGTCCTTGAGGAACCTTCCTAAATGTCTGGCATGACAGCGCTTCAGCTACTACCGAGAACTACCAATACACCCAGCTAGCAGTGATGACACCAGAGAAGATGTGAAAGTTGGAGGGTAACCCTCCCCCACCCCTGGAGTTTCTGGGTTTCTGTGGCCCCGGGCCAAGGAATTAGACCAGAGACACACAGTAAAATAATGGAAATCGCAACATTTTATTGAGATAGAAAAAGGCACCCCGGGAATGGGAGTGGGCTAGTGAGCTGGAAGAGAGTAGACCCCAAACTTGCTGGGCCACGGACCTTAGGGCCCTTTATAGGTTATCTGCATAGGGCCTGCCTCTCTCACTTTTGTATATACGGGGCTTCTTTGCACATGCTTGATCGTCACATGGACACTGCACTTGGATGGTCTTTCCAATCTTCCATTTGCCATCACTTCCTTTCAAATGTTGGTCTTATAGCTCTCTGCAAGTCCTTAGTTTCTGGATGCAGTAAAGGTAAGAATCTTATATTGATAAATATATCAACTATATTTATCTATATATCTACCCACATATCTAGAACATAAAAATCAGGAAGGGGAATTTTTGGAAAAGGGGACCAGGAGGAAAGGGGTGAGGGACGGCAGAAAGCAGTGGGATAAATAAAAGCACAGAACAGTGTTGTGTATTATATGTAACATTATAATGAAATCTTATTTTATAAACTAACTGCTGCAGTCAGGTTCACGTTGCTGGCAGAAAACATCTGACCAAGAGCAGCTTGTGGGGGGGAAAAAAAAGGAGGGGTTTATTTTGAACTTACAGATTTGAGGTGAAGCTCCATGATGGGTGGGGGGGGGGCGGGAAGATGGCATGAACAGAGGGTGGACATCACTTCCTGGCCAAGATCAGGAGGACAATATCAGCAGGAGAGTGTGCCAAACACTGGCAAGGGGAAACTGGCAATAACACCCATAAGCCAGCCCCAACAATACACTGCCTCCAGGAGATGTTAATTCCCAAATTGTCATAAACTGGGGACCTAGCATGCACAACACTTAAGTTTATGGGGGACACCTGAATCAAACTTCCACCTTCTGTCCCTGGCCCGTGTAAACTAACCATACATGATGTAAAATATAATGCATTCAGTCAAACTTTAAAAGTCCCCATAATTTTATCAATCCCAATGATGTTCATACATTCCCATAGTCCAAGATCTTTTAACTAAGCCATAATACCAATCCCCCCCCAAAAAAACAGAAATGGAACAGAATAAACATTCACACTGCAAAAGATGGCATTGGGCATAGCAAAGAAATATTCAACAAATACAAGATTTAAACAGGGCAAACATCAAACTCTGAAGCTCCAAGTCCAACAAACTCTAGTCAATAACAAATCTCCAAGTCTGATCATTCTAACCAGCAACAAGTTTCTGGAGTTCCAATTCTGCCCCTCCAGCTAGGCTACACGCAGTCCTGGAAAACTTCTTCCAGGGCCGGCAGCTTTCCTTAGCAGCCATCTCATGGTCCTGGCATCTCCACTGGGTCTCCACTGCAATCCATGGTTCATCCTCATGGCTCCATGGGGTCTCCATGCAGGCATCCAGCAAACCTTTTGCACACTGCCCTGGGCCATTTCCAAAATACAAGGCTGCATTGCAAACCCAATGACCCTCTCTTTCCCACATCTCTTACACTCCACAATACCAGGTGAGGTGCCAATTTGTTAATCCGGGGGTGGTGGGGAATAAAGCAGACTTTGAAGAACAGGACACTCCTTGAGCACTCAGGCCCCATCAAAAGAATCTACATTCTTGCTGTTGCCCCAGCGCAGGTCAGCTGGACCAATCTCAAAGGTTGTAATCTCTCAAACAATTTGCAGGCGAAGGAGCAGCAGTTTAGGCCCAAAGATTTCATTTTTTCTGTGCCATATCCCTCTGCTCACACTAGTCCATTTCTATGCAATGAAACCCTGCACAAGTTGTCTGTACATGGGCATAAGCGCAAGCTTCTCATACACACTGATTTTCGCCCGTTCCTGCCAAAGCTCTTTCTCACCCTCATGAATCAGACCTCACAGTCCATAGTTCTTACTGCATTCAGGTTTGCATTTCTGTCAGAAAACACTCAACCAAGAACAATTTGGTGGGAGGGGAGGTGGGGCGAGCCCCCTGTCCTGCAGGAGAACGACCACCAGACGAAGATCCTTCTTGATCACACTTTATTGGAGAGCCTCTTGGTTAACAGGAAAGCTGATGGCGAGGGGCGAGGGGCGCAGGAGTGTAGCTGCTTTTATAGGGCAGAATACTACGGGGCGCCTGCTGATTGGCTGCCATAGGCTCATCCGCCCACAGGAGCCACGGGATAGGCTTGGGACAAGGTGCGTCAAGCGCATGCGCAACCTCAAGCGAGGTTGGCGCCAAGGCGCTGCCTAAATAAGGAATTGTTTACCTCAAGACTGGCAGGAAGCCAGCGCCATCTTGTAATGGCATCTGCATTAGCTCCCTACAGTTCCCCCTTTTTTATTAACTTATGGCATAGCTCAGGAAAAATAGCCACCTTCCCGATCAGGTCCGCACCTCATGATGTGTTGACTGATCAAGGGAAGAAGTTCAACCTCCCCTTCCTCAGTGCAATGGGACAGATCCCCTGAGAGTGCAAAGGCAGCGGTCAAATGAAAGCTACCAGATCCCTGCCCATCCTCATGCAATGGGTACTCTGAGACCCTGAGGATGCAAGGGCCAGGGGAGCTATTTGCCTTTTAAAGCTGACAGCCAAATTTGGGGGGAGGAACCACTTTCCAAGGCAGCGAGCGCTTGGGAAATGACCATCTTGTCTCTCTTGGTCTGGGTTCGCAGGCGGCAAATCAACCAGAGGCAAAGTACGCATCCTCCCAGGCAGCACACCAGGAACATTCCCACTCCTACCCATTCCTTAAAATAAGAGAACACTCTTTAGATGGGAATTTAGGGCTGTCTGAGTCTCCAGGGCCACGGTAGTGGAGGAGGCCAAACTATTCAAAGTTTCAGCAGTCTGTACCGAAGTGGCCATGGCCACACCGGCTGCTGTGGCAGCAGCTGCTATTGCGGCCACAGCCGCTATCACCGCTGCCGTGATACCAAAATCTCTTTTTTGTCTGAATAGCGATAGCGTGCTGGGGGCCTCTACAGGCACGGGGACCCACCGGGGCACCCTAAGGACCATAGCATTCTTGAATACCTTGGCATTCCAGCATTGAGACAAGTAACAGGAAGCATTGGTACAATTACTGAAAGAGAAGTTACTAAGAACGAACAGAAACGGTGGATGAACACACGCCGGCGCAGGGGCAAAGGAAGTATTCTTCCCACAGCCATGTCCAATGTCATTAACACCCCCAGATGTACTGAGGCACTTCCAAAATGCCCCTTCATCTTGTGTCTCTTTCTCTTCCACTTGATTCTCCGTATGGAGGGTCCCGGACACATTATTGCAAGCTACAAGTCCTCCTTGTAACAGTACAAAGGGTGTAAAGTCCGTGCAGCTGCCATTTGTCCCACATAAAATCCACTTTGAAAATGGAGTTGTAAAGAAGCGAGGGAAGACCGTGGCAGAATGGAGCACCGGCATAGGTTTGGGAAAGGTTGACAGAATACCCCAACGTGGCTCTCCTTTAATGGATTCCAGGCACAGGAGGAAGATTATCCACAAGACCTTTATCATCTCCGCCCTGATGGACCTTACTGTCTTCTGGACCCTCCTCCAGAGATCACTTGACTGTCCTCACCAGCCGGGCTGGAACCCAATGAGGGGAATCCTGTTCCTGTGGAAAAACACAAACAGCTCCCCTGGATCTTATTACAACAAGATCCGGTCCTTTCCATTTATTATCTAAGACATCCTTCCACATCACCATCTCACTAGATGATTGGACCCTATGTTGACTGTGCCTGTCAGCTGCAGATTTATCATTGTTGTCTAAAATTAAAAAATTAAGGGTAAAAAGGGCTAAGGAAACTCTCTCCTTGGGGGTCGCATTTTCTGCTATCCCCCTTTTTTGTTTAAATAAGAGAGCTTTTAAACTTTTATTTGCTCTTTCTACTATACCTTGACCTTGTGGGTTGTAAGG
The DNA here is from genome assembly GCF_020740685.1 of Jaculus jaculus. Classification (NCBI taxonomy): domain Eukaryota; kingdom Metazoa; phylum Chordata; class Mammalia; order Rodentia; family Dipodidae; genus Jaculus; species Jaculus jaculus. The sequence goes on along the minus strand of NC_059107.1, from coordinate 33,857,724 downwards.
AAGGCCAGTGGTATGAGCGACCTGCATTTGTGCGCAGAAGGCTTGGAAACCAGTAGATGTGTATGCTGGGCCATTATCAGTTTTTAAATGGCGCGGCTTTCCCCAAGCAGCCCAGGCCTCCAAACAATGAGTCTTGACATGAGAGACCTTTTCACCTGCCAATGGAGAGGCGAAAATAACGCCTGAACAAGTGTCCACTGAGACATGTAGGTATTTTAATCTTCCAAACTCTGGAAGATGTGTCATATCCATTTGCCTAAGGTCTCCAGGAGGTAGGCCCCGGGGGTTAACGCCCACATGTGGGGAGGGCAAAAAGGTGACACAAGACCGACAAGATTTTACAATGTCTCATGCTTCATTTCTGGAAATAGAAAATTTCTTTCTCAAGGTGTTTGCAGAACATGATATAGTCTATGGGATTTAGTAGCTGAGGTTTTTGTATCTTCCAGAGAAATCATGGCGAGCCTAGTGGCCCGGTCCACGAGGTCATTAGCCTGTGATAAGGGGCCAGGCAGTAGTGAATGTGCCCGAATATGAGTTACATAGAAAGGGCAAGTTCGCTGCAAAATTAAAGACTGAAGTTGTAAAAGAATATTAGACACTAGACTAGTAGAGCGAACCGAAGCGGCAATCTCTAGGCCAGCAACCGCATTAGCTACATATAGGGAATCCGTGAACAAGTTAAAAGAAGTAGAGAATGTCTGAAATACCTCCAAAACAATTAGGCATTCAACAATTTGAGGGGAATCGGGTCTAAACATTCTTACTATAGGCTCCGAGCCCTGTACCAAGTAGGCCCCACGACCAGACTTTGAACCATCAGTAAAGATGGCAGGGGCTGATGTAATAGGCTCCTGAACAGTGATTTTAGGAAAGTAAACCAGATTATTTTCAACAAAGGACAAAATAGGGCTCTTTGGATAATGATTATCTATGACATTTGGGAAAGCGCACATGAGAATGCTCCAGTCATCATCAATCTGGCAGCGAAATCTGCAAAAGGTTCTGTTGAGCCTTGTATAATTTTTGTCAGGTTGCCAGCTACTTTCCCCTTACTGGGGACATCTCTCCATGCTCGATAGTGAATGTCATTAACCTGTTGATATACCTCTATGGGAAAATTTACTTGGTCAGCCATGTGAGGGCCGAGCCCCAGGAGCATGTCGGCTGTCCATCCCGGATGGCCATTCTGGATATTTTGTCTAGCCTGTGTCTGAGCATTATCTGTAACCAAAGATTTCCACTCAAGGAACTGGCCTTTTGAAAGACAAGCCTTTGCCAACTCTGTCCAATCTGTAGGAGTCAAAGGAGCTGTAATGATCCTGCGCAACAGCGCAATGGAATAATCTGCACCTGGTCCAAAATCCTTGACAGCCTGAACCAAATCCTGTAGTTGTTTATAGGGAACTGGTTCATGTCTCCTTTGTTGAGTTACTGGGTCCTCAAAAACGGGAAAAGTGGAGGCCAGCCGCGATCAGGTTTTTGTTTTAATGAAGTGGCATGTGTCCCCAGGGGAGTTATAGGGTGGGGGTGCAGAAGGCTCTATCGACTGTAAAGGACCACACCCTTGGCCTTTAGGCCCTTTTGTCAGCAGAGGGCGCCTAGGTGGGGACCTATATCACTCCCTTTTATAACAGGCGGTGGCCTCCTTTAGTCTTTCCTCTTCCCCTTTAAATAATTTTTCTTCTTCCTCCTCTGCAGAATCGGAGCTAGCCTCCTCATCTGTGTCAAGTACATTTAAATGTGCAAGCTCCTCAATGGGAGGATAGAGCCTGTCAAAGGCTCCTTTGCCCCCCTCAAGGGGCGGGCGATCGTAAGTTTCACCTATTTCTTTGAGCTCATCTTGTAAACTTTTATCTTTGTCTTGTCGTTGTTTTTCTTTTTTTATTTCTCCCTTTCTTCTAGGCCTAGTCTGTGAATCCCCATTTGGATCTGACTCAGAAAGGCTATCCTGATGCCTTGCCAAAGCCTCCCGTCCCTTTCTAATAATGTCTATGTGGTTCCCCTTACTCAAGCAGGAGTGAATAAGCCGCCAGAACGGCAGTGTACCCTTACCAATTCTGTCCTCTTGTTTTGCCGCTTCCAGGTCTCTACCTAGCTTCTCCCAAGTAGGGAGAGAGAAGTCCCCCAACACCGCAAACCATGGCGCAATCTCGTCCAAATCTTTAACAATCCTTTCTTATTGTTGCGGAGGAGACCTTAATGTCCCTTTGCTTAAGCAGTTCTTTTATTGGCTGGACGAAGTCAACGGGCGCAAAGTCCGCACCCTGAGAGTTGCCCATGTTGCGCTCACAGCAAACGACAAGGACAATAAACCACACAGGAATGAAAATAACAAGGATCAGGTAGGGGTCTAAGTGGAGAAGCATTATGACTGGGGATGACTTACCAACGTCTTCCTCTCCGTGTGTCAAGTTCTGGATCCTCTTCGGCCCCTCGCCCAGTGACCACAAAGCACCCGGCGTCCCGGGTTTCGGCACCACTTTGGGGCGAGCCCCCTGTCCTGCAGGAGAAGAATGACCACCAGACGAAGATCCTTCTTGATCACACTTTATTGGAGAGCCTCTTGGTTAACAGGAAAGCTGATGGCGAGGGGCGAGGGGAGCAGGAGTGTAGCTGCTTTTATAGGGCAGAATACTACGGGGCGCCTGCTGATTGGCTGCCATAGGCTCACCCGCCCACAGGAGCCACGGGATAGGCTCGGGACAAGGTGCATCAAGTTCATGAGTAACCTCAAGCAAGGTTGGCGCCAAGGCGCTGCCTAAATAAGGAATTGTTTACCTCAAGACTGGCAGGAAGCCAGTGCCATCTTGTAATGGCGTCTGCATTAGCTCCCTACAGGGAGGGGGGTTTATTTTGGCTTACATACTGGAGGAAAGCTCCATCTTGACAGGGGACAAGATGGCATGAGCAGAGGGTGTACTTCACTTGCTGGACAACATCAGATGGACAACAGTAATAGGAGAGTGTGCCAAACACTGGCAAGAGGAAGTTGGCTATAATACCCATGAGCTTGCCCCCAACAATGCACTGCCTCTAGGAGGTATTCATTCTCACATCACCATCAGCTGGAAACCTAGCATTCAGAACACCTAAGTTTATGGGAGACACCTAAATCAAACCACCACACTAACTAAAATATTAATAAATACAGGAAGCTTCCCTGCATTACAGTTGCCTCATTTGAACCTAAGGTAAAATTAGGCTATGAATATCTATCCTATTTTCCTTTAAAAAATCATGGGTTTCTTCCTTTATTTTCTTTTTGCCAAGTACTGAGAATAAGTGACTGATGAGTGTTTGCTTGGTCATAAACAAGGCATTCATAGCATCCTGTCCAGGGCTCAGGGAATATGACGGAAGATGGGGCAGAGCTGGGGGATGGGGAGGAGTTCTGTGAAACTCTAGCATCTGGACATGACAAGGCCACTGCACTCATGAGTTCATACCACACCTGGTTACTTGTATATGATGAAGCCAGTCATCATTCTGTTATAGATAGGAAAGGGGTTCGGTAGCCACACCCCTTCCTAATATGCTAATGATGATTAATGGGGCTGCGGGGGAGGTGGGGAGTCATTCTCTTCTAAGGCATAACCACTATCAAAACGTAACATAGACATATGAAAATGCTAAATGAATAGTATATGTAAAAGAATTTGAGAAAACTAAACACTTATACTTCTGCTCAAGATGGCATCTGCCTAACCATGCTTCACCTCGAGGGGAAGGAAAGTGCTGACCTTACTCTCCACTGGAGAATCTGTTTCTCTTTTTCAGATGGACGCAGAACGTGAGGAGAGAATCAGCCCATCACACCTCACCAGGGCCCCAGCTGAAACCGTAGAGTAACTTGGGGAAACAAACAAGAGTGCTGCTTTCTTGGTGAACCTGGTACCAGCACAAGGGTGAAGGAGGTAGACACGGAGAACACTCAACTCTTACCAAACCAGAGATCCAGAGACACAGAGGCTCCCAAGGGCGCATCACTGAAGTCGACCTAAAACGAACCCAACATGGCTCAGGGAAATTTGCGGAAGAGGGGTCGGAAAGATTGTCAGAGCCATAAGTTGGGATGTTACTCACAAAGACATTGCCTCTTCCCCATAACTGGTGGCTACCCCCACAATACATGACCCACAACCCCCTTGGGGAAAATTGGCATTCCCAACAAGGAAGGTCCCTTCCAGAGGAGGGACAGGGATGAGGGCAACGATGGTACCAGCATGTGCTGTTTACACACTGAGTATGTCCATAACTAATAATGAAAAAAGGAAAAACCTCCAGACTTTAAAACATTAAAAAGAAAGAATTTGAGGGACTGGGGAGATGGGTCAGCAGTTACAGACACTTGCTTGCAAAGCCTGCTGGCCTAGTATCCATGGACAAAAATCTATGCACAAAGTGGGGCATGTGTCTGTAGCTCATTTGCAGAGGCCTTGGCAGGTCCATAGTCTGTCTGTCTGTCTGTCTGTCTGTCTGTCCCTCTCTCTCTCTCTCTCTCTCTCTCTCGCTCTCTCTCTCATAAATGAAAATATTTTTTAAAAATAAATTTGATTTTTACTATTTAAAAGAATGTATATTTATTTTCTAAACAGTTCTAAATAACTTTCCAAATAAATAGATTTCTAGGTAAATATTTTTGCCTATGCAAAAAAAAATCTCTTAATATTTTTGAGATACAGCTTTCACTTCATAATCATTTAGATTGAGTGCTCCCTAAAGGCAATTAGTAAAAGAAACATTCAACTTTACTGAAAGATCAAGGTTATTCATTTTAAAAATCAAGGCCGGTGTGGAGGCTCACTTCTTTAATCCCAGCTCTTGAGAGGCAGAGGTAGGTGGATTGCCATGAGTTGGAGGCCACCCTGAGACTACATAGTGAATTCCAGGTCAGCCTGAGCTAGAGTGAAATCCTACCTCTAATAAAAAAAATAAATCACAAGTCCTTGATAGTGTGCCTCTTAATGCATTCCCACTTGCATTGTATTCACAGTTTGAAGCCCTCACACCTGGGAAATGATGAAATCAGAATTTCTAAATGGGTCAGACTTAGTCATCACCAGCAGCATTGATTGGAAGCCCTGGCCCGGCTTTGGAGAGTAAATAAAGCCAGGGGCATCTTGGGAGCTCACGACTTCATTAGCACCAGTTCCGGTGTGTTGGGCAGGGAGGAGGGGCCATCTGAACTTACTACTGTTTAAAACAAGAAGCAAAAAACGATGCCAAACCAGCTGCTGTTCCCTCATGTTTTCCCAATTGAGCTTTTACCCTGCAAAGTCTTTAAAATAGAAGATAACGTTGCATTGTGTTTCTCCTTTTGTGATCACCTGGTCATTAAAAGCTGTAAAGTCATGGGACATGATTCTGCACATTCAATTTGTTTAAAAGGATCCAAATGATTCTATGTCCATATTTTACTGAAAGTGTTACGGGGACACTTTGTTTGCCTCATTCACGCTTCCACAAAACCCTGTTTCATTGCTTTGGTTGTTGATGCCAGTCTGAGATCATTGAGAGAAACAGGGTCAGTCATTCAAACACTACTTAAAAAGAGGAGGTTAGTTGGTAGGCCATGCTGTCTGGCTGTCTTGGAAATCACCTTTGCAAGGACATTTCAAAGAGGAAACATGAGCAAAAGTCAATAAATTTCTTACATTTCTTGGACAAAGAAATTTTTAACACTGAGATTTTCTTATAAACCTTTTCAAGGTTGTAGACTTGAATTTGTTTATGGCAAGTTCTGTGTTAAATCACAATGTTTGAAAATGGGCCTATCTTAATATTGGAAAATAAGTTCACAGTAGTTTATTTGATTTCCTAGTTACAGAAAGAAAATGCTCCAAGGTATTCCCCCCCTCCACCCAAAGGTGATAGGCTTTGCAGACATAGACTATGCTGTTGGACACTATATTGAACTCACAAAGTAGAATAATTTGTAGATAAAATAGAAAAAAGTTATAATGTTAAGCTTAATGAAAGTGGCATTTAGGAAAACAACAACACTGTAACATAGTAGAAGCCTGCTAAGCAAACATACCAATCCACTAACGACAGAAAAACAATAACTCCTGGGGCTGAATTATTAAGAAGACTGTTAAAGAAAACAGACATCAACAAGGTTGATGATATATATGTATCATTAGCACCAGTTCCGGTGTGTTGGGCAATATATATATATTGTACATATATATATGTGCAGTATATGTATATGTATATGTGTATATATATATATATATCGTTTTCACTTGAACCTATCACAATGGGATGAAACAGACACAAATAATATTTAACTGAAATATGAAAGTCATATTTTTTATCTTTCTGTTTATTTTTATTTATTTGAGAGTGACAGACAGAAAGAGAAAGAGGCAGAGAGAGAGAGAGAGAATGGGCACACCAGGGCCTCCAGCCACTGCAAACCAACTCCAGATGCATGCGCCCCCTTGTGTATCTGGCTAACGTGGGTCCTGGAAAATTGAGCCTCAAACTGGGGTCCTTAGGCTTCACAGGCAAGCCCTTAACCACTAAGCCATTTCTCCAGCCCTCAAGTCATAGTTTAATAATTTAATATCATTCATTTTAATAACATAAGCAAGACTAAGATAATATTTAAGTAAAACCACTGGCTGGGTAATATGCCTATCAGGCATTTGAGATGGTGTGGCTCTGAGGTTAGCTCAGAAAAGTCCACTCTGGCACTATAGGAAGCCAGGAGAGAGCAGATCACAGCTGGGAGAGTTCTTCCCCCAGTGATCATTTTCATTATATGTACTTAGTCAATGAGTATATTTTATATCTCCCAAATCCTCAGTGAGCAATTTTTTCTCTTACATTTAATAAAAGCTGTTTTCCTCTTCAGAGAATAGTTCATTGCTCATTTTTCTCTCTCAACATGTAGCACACATTCTTACCTGTAGGAAACTTTTCAGATCTTTGAAAGGAAATCACAACACCATCCACTGTGGAATGAAGTATGTGTCATTAAAAGGAGATTGCTATGGAGTCATATCCTGAACTGTGGCATTAATTTTAGCAGGATAATTACACAGGTGCTGCAGGTGAGAACTCAGCTTAATTGCCTATATTCACACACTTCTCTTTGGAACAATCTGGGGGTATTCACAGATATTAAATTTCCATGCACGAGTGTGTGTGTGTGTGTGTGTGTGTGTGTGTGTGTGGTCATTAAAAAAGTATTTATGGGCTGGAGAGATGGCTCAGTGGTGAAGACACTTGCCTACAAAGCCTAACAACCTAGGTTTGATTCCCCAGTACCCACATAAAGCCAGATGTACAAAGTGGTACATGCATCTGGAGTTTGTTTGCAGTGGCTACAGGCCCCGGCATACCCATCCTTTCCCTCTTTCACTCTCTCTTTCTCTCTCTCCCTGTGTCTGTATCTCTCAGCTTGCCAATTCATAAATAAATGAACACAGTATTTAATAAAAAAAATATAAAGAAATTGAGCCGGGCGTGGTGACGCATGCCTTTAATCCCAGCACTCGGGAGGCAGAGGTAGGAGGATTGCCATGAGTTCGAGGCCACCCTGAGACTCCATAGTGAATTCCAGGTCAGCCTGAGCTGAAGTGAGACCCTACCTCGAAAAACCAAATAAATAAATAATAAATCAATAAAGAAGTTGGATCTAAGCAATGACAGAAGGAGCTTTCTTTTTATTTAAAAAGTATTTATTTATTTTCACGTGTGTCGGGGGGTGGGTGGGTACACCAGGATCTTTTGGCATTGCAAATGAATGCCCACCTGGCTTTATGTGGGTGGCTGGAGAATTGAACCTGGGCTGGCAAGCTTGGCTAGCCAGCACCTTTAGCTGTTGAGCCATCTCTACAGTCCCATGAGTTGTCTTTAACATGTAGTAGTTACAGTATGCGGACACTTCCCTGATCTCTAAACACAATTCTGCATTTGCAGTTCTTTGAATTACTGAGCTAGAAGCCAAATGCGTTCATCAGAGTGTTGTTTATACAACATTCATCGTATTCCTAGCATTTTCCCTAATTCCCTCAGGTTGAAGTTAGAGCTGTATCCAATCATAAAAGGTAATGGATTGGAGCAAAAAAGGACCCTTTTTCACAGGTTCAGATTTGTCAAAATTCTGTACTTCAGATGAGACACAATTCCAGATCAAGTCAATGCAATTTAGATTACTTTTGGGTATGAGTCTTATTATTCTGTAGAAGTATACTGAGAATTATAATTATTCTACTGCTGAATAACAGGAAAAAAATGCTAATATTTTTTACATTTTCATTTTTGCCTCTTCAGTCTCTTGCTTGCTTTCTTGTTTCTTCCTTCCCGTTTCTCTTTCTTTCTTTCTTTCTTTTTTTACAATATTTTTATTTACTTATTTGAGAGAGAGAGAGAATGGGTGCTCTAGGGCTCCCAGCCACAGTAAACAAACTCCAGACACATGTGCCACCTGGCTTATGTGGGTACTGAGGAATCGAACCTGGGTCCTTATGTTTCACAGGTAGCTCCTTAACCACAAAGCCATCTCTCCAGCCGGCTCTTTTTCTTCTTTTTTTTAGGTAGACTCTCATGTAGCCAAGGCTGGTCTTAAACTTACTATGTAACTGAGGCTTGCTTCAAGCCCCTTACCCTCCTGCCTTTACCTCCTAAGGACTGCGCTTACAGGTGTGCATCGCTCCCACCCCATGCTTCAACTTGTTTTTAAATCAAATACGTTGAATTTTAAACATTGGTTTACAGCCTCGTTTAAAGTAGAAAAATAACGGGAGGCATTCCCAAGTAGATTGCTGTGACTGAATGACAAAATAAAAACACTGTTTTAGCTTGAGTATATTGGGCACTCGGGCCAAATTATAGACAGCCTCCTAAATACAGGACACCGGTGTAAAGTGTTTTTGAGAGGTAAACTACTGAATTGTTTCCTATCGCATGGCAAAGTGGAGGCGATTAGTCACTGACTTTCCCCCAGCTGTTCCACCTAATTCTCTCCTTGGCAGATTCTCCCCCATCCCTCCAGTCTCCCAATGTCACTGGCACAGTCCTGGGGGAGCTCCTCCTCTTGATGGGGGTGTCCATTCTCATGGCTAAGCTGTGTGAGACTGAGCCCAAGTCCACATCTCCAGTCATGGCTTCCTTGAACTGCAGGCTCTGCCATCTTTCCAGTACTGACTCACATTCATGTTCAAAGTGAATTCCAGATCGTCTCTTTCAAGGCTTGGCTCCCTGACTATCTTCCTATCTCGGGATAGTAATTCCTGCCCTCCCTTGACCAGGCCCAGACTTTGAAATCCATCTGTGGCTCCAGTTCTGCTTCATATACTTCCTCCCCACCTGTCAGCAAGTCCTTTTAGCTCTTCAGCACTACCTTCAAAACATCCCTAGAGGCAGAGTGTTTCTGACAACCGTGCCTACCACGAGACTGGCCCACGTCACCACCTGCTGTAGCTGGCTGTCTTAGTGACATGTCTGTCTCCACCCTTCTCATCTACATGGTGTCAGAACAGTAACCGTAGTTGTACTGTCAAAAATGTTAGTTCTTGGGCTGGAGAGATGGCTTAGCGGTTAAGCACTTGCCTGTGAAGTCTAAGGATCCCGGTTCAAGGCTCTATTCCCCAGGACCCACGTTAGCCAGATGCACAAGGGGGTGCATGCATCTGGAGTTCGTTTGCAGTGGCTGGAGGCCTGGCGCGTCCATTCTCATTCCCTTTTCTCTCTCTCTCTCTCTCTCCCTCTTTTTCTCACTGTCTGTCACTCTCAAATAAATAAAAACAAACAAAAGAAAAAGTTAGCTCTTTTTAGCCAGGCATGGTGGTGCACATCTTTAATTCCAGCACCAAGGGAGGCAGAGGTAGGAGGATCGCTGTGAGTTCAAGGCCACCCTGAGACTACATTGTGAATTCCAGGTCAGCCTGAGCCAAAGTGAAACCCTACCTTGAAAAACAAAAACAAAACCCAAATTAGCTCTCTTCATTTCTCTGCCCCAAACACTCCAACGGCTCCCTCTGACTCAGAGATGCCAAATCCTTACCATGACCTCTGACTTCTCCCGGTCTGTCCTCAGCTTTCTCCCATCTCTCCGACTTCATGACTTTCATGCTCCCTCCACTCCCTCCTTCCTTCTCTTCCGTTCAACATGTCCTCCTCGCTGTGCTGCAAACCCTCCAGGCACCTTCATATCTCACAGCCTCTGCACTGAATTTCCTCTCTACCTCCCCTACTCCCTCTCTGCCCCCAGGACTTTGCACAAAGGACACTGCTTTCTTCTTGTCATTAACCCCTGCATCATATGCTACATCCAGACAGGCTGGATTTTTGTTTTATTTTCATTTCATTCACTGCTACATCCTCACCCTCTAAGCGGTGCCTGACATACAGTAAGGGCCCAATACACAAATATAGAGATGAATAAATTAGGATCCTGCCAACTCACAAAACGATTCCGGTAATGACAAGATAGGTCGGGAGATACATAGGTACATGGTAGGTAGGTACATGGATAGGCAGATGATGGAGTGATTATAGGTGAATAGATGATGGATGCAGCCTATGGATAGACTGTTATAACTTGTACTTAGCATTCTCTTCTCCCCTTACAATAGGAGCACAAGTAATCATGTACAATTAAAGATGGAGCACTCCCATTATAGGCTAAAGACAGCATATAATCATTATACATTATGTATTTCTCATCATTTAGGTGTTAATGCCTTTCATGTGAACATCTTAAAATATGTTACAAAAAGAATACTGTAATTACATACAGTTAAACATCACTATTATACATCAAGTAGCATTATTAGAAGGCTTAATGGATTCAAGATCTCACTAGCTTCTGACACATTCATATTAGAACAGAAAATGCAAGATGAGCCCAAGTGGCAGTTTGACAGTGACACTATGTCATTTGAGCCTTGGGAAAAAAAATCTATTATCACATGGCTTATTAGCATAAGAAAAAGTGACATGACTTGTAGACTCTAAACAGAGTCCCATGGTGCCTTGGAGCCAGACAGCCAGTCACCCCCGTTAACTTCATTTGTTCTTTCTGTCTCTGTGGGCATGTCATGGTTGAATAGATTACTCAAGGAGGGCTTGAGGAGGAACTGGGGCTCACTTTTGGTGGTTAACCAAAAGTACTTCATTGAGGTCAAAACGTAACATCTGCACTCTGTGTTGACCACATGGGTCAAGGCAAGTGTTCTTCATGAGACCAAGCCCAGAGATGCTTAGAGTGCGGCTTTAGTCTCCTAATGGCATGCCCCTAAGCATCCAAATCCCCTCTTTAGATGCCCAGAATCCTCATTATTCCTCCTCTCCAAATGACATACTGGTAACAGCTTATATGCCTGCTTCTTCCAAGATTCCTACCAATTCTTTAGAGATATCAAAACCAGAACCAGGGCTGGAGAGATGGCTTAGCAGCTAAGGCCCTTGCTTGTGAACCCTAAGGACCCAGGTTACATTCCCCTGTATCCACGTAAGCCAGATGCATAAGGTGACACATGCACCTGGAGTTCGTTTGCAGTGGCTAGAGGTCCTGGCATGCCCATTCTCTCTCTCTCTCTCTCTCTTTCTCCCTCCCTCTCTCTCTCTTTCTGTCTCTTTCAAATAAGTAAATAAAAGCAAAACTAGTGAGGTGTCTATAAGGAAATTTCAGGAGTCAGCAAACCAGTGTCAGCCTCTGTGTTGGGGGACAAGACTTTGACTACCAAGGCCCTATGGATATTAAGGAGGACAAACACTGGCTCCCCAAGTATATCTGGCTTGAAATTGCTCTGCCTACTGTAATCAACTCCACCCAACTGTTGTGAAATCTGAAGGGCCAGCAACCCTTCTTGAGTCTTTTTTGCCCTCTAATTGCTGCGACAAAACACCCAGCCAGATGTAGCTGATGGAAGGAAAGGGTGTATTTCAGGTTTACAGCCTCCAGGGGAAGTTTCATCATGGCAAAGCAGAGGCTGGGCATTACTTCTTGCCTTAGCAGCTGGGAGGTAGCAGCAGGAGTAAGCTAGCCCTGGCTGGGAAGTTAGGTTCCCCCAAATGACACACCTCCTCCAGCAAGGTTCTGTGTCCCAAATTGTCACCAGCTGGAAACTGAGCATGAGACTTAATCACAAACACATGAGGCTATGGCGGACAGTTTGCATTCAAACTGCCACAGTTAGTCTTGTCAGCAGATGGCGGGAAGACCTTAGGGCTCATTGAGTCTAATCTTCTTAGAGGAGATTGGAGTTCCACAAGTTACCCACGAGCTCCTGGGTATAGAATTCCACATTTAAAAAGGTTTTTCTTTTTGTTTTTATTTTATTTTTTTATTTGAGAGCAACGGACAGAGAGAAAAAGAGGCAAATAGAGAGAGAGAGGGAGAATGGGCGCACCAGGGCCTCCAGCCGCTGCAAACAAACTCCAGACACGTGCACCCCCTTGTGCATCTGGCTAACGTGGGTCCTGGGGAATTGAGCCTCGAACTGGGGTCCTTAAACTTCACAGGCAAGCGCTTAACCGCTAAGCCATCTCTCCAGCCCACAATTCCACATTTTTAAAATGTATTTTTTTTATGTGAAAGAGAGAGAGAGAGAGGAGAGTGGATGGGCATGCCAGGACCCCCAGCCGCTGCAAATGAACTCCAGAAGCATGCGCCACCTTGTGCATCTGGCTTACATAGGTCCTGGGGAATCAAACCTGCATCCCTAGGTTTTTCAGGCAAGCATCTTAACCGCTAGGCCATCTCTCCAGCCTCAGAGTTGCACATCTTAACCTGCACGTGTGTTTGGCAATGACCCAGACATGCCTGTGACTTAGCAATGGTCATCATGCTCTTCTTCTTAGCTGCTCAGTGCACCAGTCAGGACACTCTGAAAATGCCCACGATCCCAAATCCAAACCAGAAAAGATGATGAGGCATTCAACTTGGCCCTAGGAGGAAGTAACCTGTCACCCTGATCACAGGCTGCAAAGAGGTGACACAGTACCATGGACATGACCAAAGGTAACATAAATGGTGGGGGGGAGAGAACCCCTGATGGGAGGAGATAGTAGAAACTTCAGTCCAGACTTGGGCACAGTACAGCCATTTCACTTCGGACAAGTGCTTCATCCCCTTTGTGACTCCCAGGAGGTAATAAATAGTACTGTTCCCCTCTGAGACAAGACAGGAGAATGAGCAGAGTACCTAGGCCATAACTTCCACCTTAAACATGAAACACCTCTCTGGTTGCGTGTCTGCCTGTCCCAGGCATGGAGAATGGGTTGTCTGTGGAGCTGACAGCACACTTGCCCCGCCCCCCCTCGCCCTTGCTCCTTGCAAGAGCATGAAAATGGACACCTGACCTGCTTTGCGCTGGGGTGTTGGCACTTTGGGGGTGAAAGCCTTCAGAATAATGCATGCCATCCTTCCAATGTGGCCAGTTAGGCTGACACAGACAGTGGCTGACTTGGGGCAACACAGTACATCGGAAACAAACCTCTAAACTTGAAACGAGTCTGCTGATTTCCATCCCAGTGCATCTTCTGTGACGTGATGCTTTGTGTCTGTGGTCTGGTGCCGTGTTGTGTCACAGCAAAAAAAAAAAAAAAAAAATCATACGGTATAAAAACATGTACAGCATACAGCAAAAACCAGCTTGTCTAAGCAAAGTTGCAAGACCTGAGATAGGAAAAGAAAGCTTCGAGTGAGTGTTTTGTGTTCAAGTATAAGTAAAGGGTACAAACCTCTGACAGCCTCATGGAGAAACCACGTGCTTCACTGGGTTTTCCCCAGAGGAAACTTCTATAGTGCTGTGGCCACAGCAATAGGGTTTTCATAAATGCATTCATAAATAGGAGCTGGGAAGATGGCTTGGCAGTTAAAGGTGTTTGCCTGCAAAGTCTGCTGGCCCAAGCAACTCAAGCCACCCACATAAGCCAAACACACACACAGAGAGAGAGAGAGAGAGAGAGAAAAGAAAAAAAACAGAAAATGTCGCATCAGCCATAACTAGTTGTCTCATTGAGGGCATCCTTCATGTTGAGACTCCGTGGACATTCGAAGGAAGGAAGAGAAAGAGGGAGGGGAGAAGGAATGAATGAATGAAGAGAGAAAGAAAGAATCAAAGAAGAAAGAAACCAAATAAGAAAGGAAGAGGAAAAAAACTTAAAAGAAACAGAGGACTGGGGAGATGGCTCAGTTGTTAAAGGCCCTTGCTTGCAAAGCCTGCCAACACAGCCTGGGTTCAATTCCCCAGCGTGACGCAAAAAGCTGTATAAGCATCTGGGGTTCCATTTAAAGTAGCAAGAGACCCTGTTGTGCATACACACACACGCGCACACACGCGCACAAGCAAACACACACACACACACACACACACAAATTTTAAAAAAGGCAAGAAACAAAGGAGAGGAAGGAATGAAGTGGTGAGCTTGTAGTAAGCCATTTTTCCTACTGTTTAGTAGACGCTGTATTTACTGAACAGTGTCTCACGGTGACCTCAAAGGAGGTCATGAAGCCTGCACCTCTGAGCAGGTCTGTCTTTCCTAACTGAGCAGAAGAAACTGCAAAAAGAGAAACCTCAGACCACAATGGCCAAAGATTAGGAGCAAATGAGGTAACCGAAGATGGTTGCATGTGATACAAGCCTCCGTTGTCATAGTTCTGTGAAGGGCTGGTGACGGAGCCCGGTCATGACCAATCACGTTCATTTCCAGGGCCCGTATGTCAGAGTCGGTTGTGTGAAAGTGGGTGATTCTGGGGCCTTGTCACACAGTGAATGATGCTTCAGCAAACCTGAGCCCTTGATGAGGAGATTAGAGGAGGGTTCTGGCTACTGTCTAGCTTGTGGTGTATAATTCTCTGTGATCAGATTTGTCAGACCACAGGCAGGATGCAGATACGCCGTGGAAAAAGAGAGAGAAGGGTTTCAGTGCCAGAGGGAAAAAATGTGGCCATCAGAAGCGTTTATTGTGCATGGCTTTATGAAAGCAGCCACTTTAGAACTTGCTGTTTTCTAGTTTTAACTTCAGTCACAACAGGCAGTCCCTCAAAAGACTCTTTAACCACATACTCATAACCACATGACTGCAGGGACTCTTTGAACTGTGCCGTTTAGTTGATAGGCAGACATTATAAACAAGGAAAGAGGAAATGGCTTCACTATTGCCTTCATTAAATCTGTGAAAATTATATTTAAGGTTTTCTCATTATCACAACTATACCTCTGGAGAATATTCCTAGCAAGAAAAACACACATTCTTCTACATTTGTCAGCATTCTTTTTTAAAATACTTATTTTTAATTTTTGTATATTTATTTTTTTCATTTTGGAGAGAGAGAGAATTGGTGTGCCAGAGCCTCAGCCACTGAAATTGAACTCCAGATGCTTGCACCACCTAGTGGGCATGTGTGACCTTGTGCTTGCCTCACCTTTGTGTGTCTGGCTTATGTGGGATCTGGAGAGTCAAACATGGGTCCTTAAGCTTTGCAGGCAAATGCCTTAACTGATAAGCCATCTAGCCATCTCTCCAGCCCTTAAAAATATGTTTATTGCCGGGTGTGGTGACACACGCCTTTAATCCCAGCACTCGAGAGGCAAAGGTAGGAGGATCGTTGTGAGTTCGAGGACACCCTGAGACTCCATAGTGAATTCCAGGTCAGCCTGGGCTAGAGTGAGACCCTACCACAAAAAAAAAAAAAAACAAAAAATGTTTATTTATTTATATGAGAGAGAGAGAGAGACAGAAAGAGGATGAGTGGATATGGGCATGCCAGGGCCTTCTGCCACTGGAAATCAACTCCAGGTACATGTGCCTTTGTGAATATGGCTTTGTGTGGAAATGGGGAATTCAACCCACGTTGTCAGGCTTTGCAAGCAAGTGCCTTAAACTGTTGAGCTATCTCTCCAGTCCCCACTTATCATCATTTGCTGTTGTACAGCCTATGCTATTCAATAAATAAGCCTGAATAAGTTTTGAGATATTGAAATTAAAATTAAGGTTTTCTTTAGCTAAGAAATGTTAAGCCTGAGACGTGATACAAACAAGAAAAAGAAAACCAAAAAACTATTTTCAGCCATGAATGAGGTTTAAAGATGCTTTCTTCAATAGTTTTATATTTCCAGCATAACGTAACTATTTTTGAACTTTTGAAATACTTAGAAAACTGAAGCATGAAATCTGTTCAGATTTACTGATGGCATTGACATCAACCCACCATGTCATGTAGGTTTTCCTGCCCCACAATTGTTTACTGGTCTTTTGTACTGATTCTTTTGTTTGTATGCCTCTAGTCCACGTCACTGCCTCTCTGGGGGACTCTAAACACTCCAATTTGCTGGCTACCAACTTGCAGTCTTTTCATGAGACACAATAGCACAGCATGTAGTGTTAGCCAGAGGTTCTTTAATTCAAGTGTTCATTCAGCAAACACAGCTATGCCCTGTTCCAGACTCTGAAAACAGGGGCGGACTGGACGGAAATGCTCCCTGCCTTCAGAGCTTTTATTTTTGTGGGAAAGAAAGAGGAAGAAATAAGATATAAACCAGTGCATAAGGGGGCTGATGAATGCCATGAAGAAAACAAAGCAGGTAATGGCAGCGACGTGAGGGGAGGGTGTTAGGAACAGGACTATTTGGGTCAATCCTTACTGATGACATGGCATCCGAGCCCGGACCTGGAGGACAAGATGGAACCAGTCTGTGCAAAAAGAATGGACTGCATCACCATGTAGAAGGATGCAAAGCATTTGTGAGGGAGCATGGCGGGGCTGGAGAAGGAAGCTGGGGCCCTGGCAGGTAAGACATCACAGGCCACAGGGGGAGGGCAAAACTGCGCTATGAGTTCAGGGAAGACGTTGAGGAGCTTGACCACTTCACAGGGAAGGAAGGCCTGATCCCACAGTCCAGCCCTTGCTCACTCTGCAAGCCCTGTGTCTTAGATAGGTAGATAGATAGATAGATAGATAGATAGATAGATAGATAGATAGATAGATAGATAGATAGGTCTATCTATCTATTCTAAATATATATTTTTTTCTGAGACAGGGTTTGATGTGATCTAGACATGGACTGAACTTACTACATAGCTGAGGAGAGCCTTGAATTCCTGATGTGATACTCACACCCCTGCTGACTGCTGGGATTATAGGTGTGCCTATATCCAGTGTTATGTGGGCGCTGGGAATCAAACCCAGTGCTTTGGGCATATTTAGCAAGCATTTTACCAAGTGAGCTACCACCCCAGCTTCAGAAAGAGATCTTTTTCTTTTCATCACGCACAAAGAACAACGTACCATGGGGAAGCAGCCTCAGGAGCGAGAACAGGGGAGGCAATCACACTGATCCTTGTAAGGGTGATGGTAGTTCAGAATCTGCTGACGTCCTGTGAGTGGTGTGAGGGTGAGAAGAAGGTGGTGATCCATTGTAAGCTTGTGTTGTCCCCTGACTGAGGTGGAGAAAACCGGGAGAGGATTGGGATTTTTTTTTTTTTTTTTTTTTTGATGGTGGAAAGGGTAAAAGAAATACAGTTTGAGAGAGAATTAGCAAGTAATATGCGCTAGATGTCAAACTAGCATATTTATCAGCATGGGACATTTACAATTTCATTAAACATAATTCAGAAGTGCAAAGAAATCATAGCCTCTTTCTGGCTCTTCCTGTGATTCCTGACGCACTAGGGGATGGAGGCTGTGTAAGTATGCGCGTGCGTGCGTGCATGCATGCGTGTGTGCGTGCGTGCATGGGGGTGAGAGGAACTAGGGTTAGTTCAGTTTTTGAGTCTTCACCTGAGGAAGGCACAACCTTTCACATGTCTAGGCCACGCTTCTTCTTTTCCCACAGATCCCTCCTTGTAGGGAGTCATTGTACACAGTGGTTCTCTCTCTCTCTCTCTCCCGTACTCCATAGAGATGCATCTCAGGCCCAGTGTTCTTAATCACCCACTGTTCAACCTGCTCGCAATCCTCAATGTACCTGGGAGCCACTTGGGGCTTGAGGAGGGTTGGTGAAGGCCCTGGGGCTCCCTGGCTGATGGCCCTCACGTCAGCTGGACCTGGCTACCTGCCGGCTATCATACTGCCTGCAGCTCCTAGCTCAGTAGGGTACCTTGTCCCGCATGGATGAAGTTCACTAGCTCTCCAGGCAGGCAGGATCCATGGACCTTCGGCTAATGCGAGAATTTCATGTGTGTGTGTGTGTGTGTGTGTGTGTGTGTGTGTGTGTGTGTGTATAACATTTTAAAAGAGAGTTTTCATACATGAACATACTATAATTTGATCATAACCCCTTCCTGTCACTTTCTTTTCTCTCCCTCTGTACCACTGTCATTCCATTGAACACCTTCTTTATTTCCAAATCGTCAGTGTAGGGATTTCTAGGCTCCATCGATACTACAAGGGAACTATGGGAGCTTAATGTAACCATAATTCCTCCCAGTCTCTACTTTCCCATGCTGGACCATTAGCTGTATTGTGACATGTTGCCACCACTTCTTCCCCACTGCCTAAGTTGGTGGCATAATGGCCAACTAGGTGATAACCTCCTCTCAGGGATCCAACAGCAAAACAAAACTCCTCCCATCAGTCCCTTAAAGAGCACTGACGCTCCTGCCTGCCTGGACAGGTTCAGAGAGAGATCACTGACACGCTTCTGCTGGACAGGTTCAGAGAGAAGAGATTAGCACCCACATGCCTTACTTTGACCCATCTTCTCTCTCCACAGTCTCTTAGTAACAAAGATGTGGGCTTCCAGCTTGCCTCCCTCCTGCTGCATTCTTTTCTTACCCTGGGCAACTAGCCTCACGGCCCAGCCATCAGTCAGGAGAACAATCTTTTTTTTTTTTTTTTTTAATTTTTTTTTATTTATTTATTTGAGAGCGACAGACACAAAGAGAAAGACAGATAGAGGTAGAGAGAGAGAATGGGCGCGCCAGGGCTTCCAGCCTCTGCAAACGAACTCCAGACGCATGCGCCCCCTTGTGCATCTGGCTAACGTGGGACCTTGGGAACCGAGCCTCGAACTGGGGTCCTTAGGCTTCACAGGCAAGCGCTTAACCGCTAAGCCATCTCTCCATTTTTTTATAAAATGAGCCCTACATCTATTGAAGGATTCAAAAAAAAATCTTTCCAGCCTCATTGCTGCACCTTGATTGTGGAGGGGTGTGCAGAAGGGTGATCTGAATTTTTTTTGTTTTGTTTTGGTTTTTTTGTTTTTCGAGATAGGGTCTCACTCTAGCCCAGGCTGACCTGGAATTCACTATGGAGTCTCAGGGTGACCTCACCATGATCCTCCTGCCTCTGCCTCCCGAGCACTGGGATTAAAGGAGTGCACCACCACACCCGGCTTAATCTGATTTTTTGATAAGACAGAGAAAGTCTTCTGGTGCTGAAACATACTTGTAATATGAAACTGTAGCTCACCGAGGCTGTTAGGATTAGAAAACTCATAGGGATAAGGCATGGAGATGAGAGATACCAGGGGCAGGATGAGGACTTACAAGTCATGATAGAGATGAACAGGAGACTCAGAACCAAGTTCTGGGACAACCCAGTATGTACAGTCTAGAAAAACATGAAGGGGCAGGGTATGGTGGCACACACCTTCAATCCCAGCACAGAGAGAGCAGAGGTAGATAAGAGAATCACTGAGAGTTCAAGGCCAGCCTGAGAGTACATAGTGAATTCCAGGTCAGCCTGGGCTAGAGTGAGACCCGACCTCAAAAAATAAAGCATGAAATGAAAGACCCTCAAGACACAGAGAAGACAGGGAACAGTGCATAAGAATGACAGAAAGTTGGGCTGGAGAGATGGCTTAGTGGTTAAGCGCTTGCCTGTGAAGCCTAAGGACCCCAGTTCGAGGCTCGGTTCCCCAGGTCCCATGTTAGCCAGATGCACAAGGGGACGCACTCGTCTGGAGTTCGTTTGCAGAGGCTGGAAGCCCTGGCGCGCCCATTCTCTCTCTCTCCCTCTATCTGTCTTTCTCTCTGTGTCTGTTGCTCTCAAATAAATAAATAAAAAATTTAAAAAAAAAAGAATGACAGGAAGTTAATCACTCGTGGTGAACTAGAGGCAGGAGATCCAAGGGAGGGGCTCTGAATAAAATCAGATGCTGTTACTGGAAGGTAACCCAGCTTTTCTGAAGGAGGCTTAGAGATGAGCTTTGCAATCAATTGATAAAATTAATCTGAGAGGACCACAAGCAATAAACTTCATTAGTCCATGACACCACTTTAAACTACAATGATGCTCTTTGAGATGCATGGAAACCCCAGCTGATGACTGCAGAGTGAGCCCCACCATGGGATATCCCCTTCTCTTACAGAGAACTCGGCAGCTGTCCGGGGGAATCCTCCAGTCTACCTCTTACCAAGCCTGGCGAGGAGCAGGGTGCCTCTTCCTTTGCTATAGTTTTCTAAAATCAACCTGGAAAACACTTCCATTTTCATCCCTTCAGGCAAACACAAAAGCACGTAACTGTGGGTGAGGCTGAGTATTATTACATTGGGGTGCCCGGATACTGGAGACCAGGGAGTTCCCCAGAGATAGACCCTTTGGCACCAAAATGAGCAGTCAGGCCCTTGGGATTGAAAAGATGCTCACATCCTGCTGCCTCTCCACACCTCTGCTCTGAGATCCCAGCATGCACCACCTGCCCGGGGCACCCAGCTGTGACTGTGGCCACTGCTGGGCTCTCTTACTTACTCCTCCCATTGGACTCCGAGATTATCTGAACTATTCAATCAAGTTGAGATTAAGGAGACGGGGTGCCATGCCGCATCCTACCCAAGAGACCAGGGCTGAGAGGGAAAGCCAGACAGAAGCCTTGGGACAGCATCACAGAGAGCCAGATAGAAATAGTAGAGCCTGCCCCTGTCCCCGACACGTGGTGTGCAGCTCTGAGATGGAGACTGGAGCTGAACGACCCAAAGAACTCATAGGGACACGGGGGAGCTGCTGAGGGCCCTGGAATGCCCGGACACCAAAAAGTTACTTACCTGCTCTGTGCCTCTGGCCTGTTGTCCAAAAGTGTCAGGCAATAATGCTTGTTTCTACAGACTTGATATGAGATTTACAATAAGGTAATGCATATAAGACATCTGTCCAGAAACAGGCTATCGGAAAGGTTAAGAAAAATATCACTGAGAGACAACAGACTACAAATTTTCGCTTGGGCTTCCTATATTTTCAAGCACACACACATACACAAATTCCATCATTTCCAATGCAGCATATCCAAAATCAAGTTCACGGCATCAGAACTAAGACAATGGGCTAAGCCCACTTGTTCAACGCAGATGCTTTCCCAGGAGCCCACGGAAACAATCCTACCCACACCCAAAGGACAGCTGTGACGCTGCCTGGTGACTGGTGGAATCCCTTCCCGCTAGTGAGCAACTTTTACGATAGCTCCAGTTGACTGCCGCATCGTGGCTTCTCCCACTCCTGACTCCTGGCGTGTGAACTGGACTTAGTGTCAGGCTCCATCTCTGCCGTGAGGTTGTATCATAAAAGACTGTGACTTGTGTTTAGTTAACTAGCCAACTGCCATGTCGACAGGCTCTTGTGACAGAAACTAAGCGGACCCCCAGCCAATATCCTGGGAGGACCCTGTGTCCTCAGTCCAACAGCCCACGGGGAACTAGATTCTCTCATCACGATGCAAGCTAAGAAGTACATTTTTCTCATCTCTAGCACACCCTCCAAGGCTCAGGGCCCATTGCGAGAGAGGTGGCGGAAAGAATGTAAGAGCCAAAGGAAGGGCACCACTCCTTACATACAACTGCCCAGACAGAAGTTGGCCTCGATATCCATGACTTCGCAGTGCTTAGCGATCCCTTCACAAGACCCTCATGCTAGGAGAAAAAGATGATGACCACAAAATAAAAGAGAGACTAATGGAAAGAGGGAGGGGATATGAAGGAGAGCAGAGTTGTGAAGGGGGAGATGGGGGAGGGGAGGGAAATATCATTATTGTCTGTAAGTATAGACATTGTCAATAAATTTTTTTTTTTAAGTAGATGTTTCTCCAGTGGAGCCCTTGATTGACCCCTTGACAGCAGCCGTGTGAGAGACCTTGAAGCAGATGACCCAGCGGAGCTGCACCTGATTACTGACGGCCACACACTGGGTGCTGATATGTGCTGCTTTAAGCTGCCAGGCCTTGAGGCCATGTTTTACACAGCCATACATAGTGAATAGAGCAGCCTTTTGCATTCTATGAGCTTTCAGCCTGGCTGGTACAGGTAGAAGTGAAGCAAGAGTGTTGATCATCCACTAAATACAACAGGAGACAGCCCATTAACAGGAAGTGGTGACCTGGACGTGATGGCACACACCTTTAATCCCAGCACTGGAATGCAGAGGTAGGAGGATCACAGATTCACAGTGAGTTTGAGGCCAGCCTGAGACTACAAAGTGAATTCCAGGTCAGCCTGGGCTAGAGTTAAACCCTACCTCAAAAAAAAAAGAAAAAGAAAGAAAGAAAGAAAGAAAGAAAGAGAGAGAGAGAGAGAGAGAGAGAAAGAAAGTGGTGAGCAAAGACTAAATCCAACCTCTTTGAGTCTTCCCATAAAAGTTCTGAAACTGGAGGCTGGAGTCCAGCAGCCTTGCTAATAAGTCTCATCTCGAGTCTGTGAGAAGCAGGGACAATCCTCTGGAGAAGAAAGAATTCTGCAAGATCAGAAATGCCCAGGCGTGGTAGCATATACCCTTAATCCCAGCACTTGGGAGGCAGAGGTCGGAGGATTGTTGTGAGTTCACCCTGAGACTATGAGACTCCATAGTGAATTCAAGTCAGTCTGAGCTAGAGTGAGACCCTACCTCAAAAGACCAAAAAAAAAAAAAAAAAAAGAAGGAAAGAAATGTCTGAGATGCCATCTTCATATGGAAATTTTCCAGCTGCCAGAAGAAGGTGATGTTCCACCCAAGTACCTCTCAACTCTTTATAATACCATCCCTGTCCTAAATGGGCCATTGAGTCTCTAAGCCACTAGGTAGAAAGCACACACAGGGGCTGGAGAGATGGCCCAGCTGTTAAAGGTACTTGGTTGCAAAGCCTGATGTCCCAGGTTCCATTTGCCAGTATCCACGTAATGCCAGATACACAAAGTGGCACATGTATCTGAAGTTCATTTACAGTGGCAGGAGGTTCTGGTACGCCCAATACTCATTCTCTCTCTGTCTGCCTCTCTCTAGTCTGTCTCTTGGTCAAATAAAAAAAATATATTTTTAAAATTTTTTTGTTTATTTTTATTTATGTATTTGAGAGCGACAGACAGAGGGGGGGCAGAGAGAGAGAGAGAATGGGTGCACCAGGGCTTCCAGCCACTGCAAACGAACTCCACATGTGTGTACCCCCTTCTGCATCTGGCTAACATGGGTCCTGGGGAATCGAGCCTCGAACCAGTGTCCTTAGGCTTCACAGGCAAGCGCATAACCACGGAGCCATCTCTCCAGCCCTAAAAAATATTTTTTAAGCTGGGCGTGGTGGCTCATACCTTTAATCTCAGTACTTGGGAGGCAGAGGTAGGTGCATTGCTGTGAGTCTGAGGCCAGCCAGATCAGCCTGGGCTAGAGTGAGACACTACCTCAGAAAACCAATATCTGTGTGTGTATTTAAGTATACATGTCAACCTGTTTTCTATTTTTGTTAAAGTAGAAAGAGATGATATGGACTTGTATAGTCTCATTTGGAGACCATCTCAGCTACTGACACTGATTTGATTCTTTTCCTGAACATTTGCATCTGCAGAACAAGAAATAACCAAGGGCAGAAAACTACTCAGCAGATTAAATGGATCATTCAAACCAAATGACTCTCACTAGAAAAGCACTTAATAGTTTTCTGTTTCCTGTGTTAGCTACAATTTTTATTCTCACATTGCACCCATAAAATAAGCCATGGAAAGCAGGATATTGGAATAATATTCATTCAAACAAGTTGATTCATATTTGGATAATTCCTGAAGATTAAAAAGTATGATTGTACAACTAAAACCTCTCAGTGAGACATCAGTGGCCATGAGCACATCTAGCTACCATTCCCTAGTCAAAGGCACTGGGAGTCTGTAGAGAAATAGCAGCTTCTAGAAGTGGGAAAGAAAGGCAAAATGAACTTGGAGTATCTTGTAGCACAAGAAGGCAAGTGTGAGGGCTGGAGAGATGGTCTAGCTGTTAAGGACCCAGGTTCGATTCTCCAGAACCTATGTAACCTAGATGCACAAGTGGCACATGCATCTAGAGTTTGTTTGCAGTGGCTAGAGGCCCTGGTGTGCCCATTCTCTCCCTCCCTCCCTCTCTCTCTCTCTCTCTCTCTCTCTCTCTTTCTCTGCTTGCAAATAAATAAGTAAAATTAAGTCAAAAAAAATTTTTTTAAAGAAAGTGAGTGTGTGAGGGCTGGAGAGATGGCTCAGTGGTTAAAGGTGCTTGCTTGCAAAGCCTGCCAGTCCTGGTTTGATTCCCCAGTATCTATGTAAAGCCAGATGCAAAAACAAAAAAAAAAAACGGCACATGCATCTCCTATTTGCTTGCAGTAGCAGGAAGCCCTGGCCATGCCCGTGTGTATATGTGCACACACGCATGCCCACACACACAATTTGAAAGAAAGCAAGTGGGAGAAAACACTCCCCATCCTCAGAACAAAAACTCCATCCTGATGGGCTCCAAGGAATCAGAAGGCAAATAGGCTCCTGATGGCCAAATGAGACACAATTTGAGTGGTAAGTACAGACTTTTAACACAAAGTGTAAAATAAATGCTCATGAATTTATATTGACAAATAATTTAATAAATGACAAGGGGAGACCAGTGTCCCCTGTGTAAGAATTCTAAGTGACTAAACGATCGTCTGCCACGGGAGGTGGATCATGACTTTGTAGTCCTAAAGGCAGTCTGTGAGCTGTACGCAGAGGAGAGGAAAGATGACTTTTACAACAGAATCATAACAAGAACTACCTTAGCCCCATGGTCAGGGCAACATCAACAGTGTTCAAGTGGACAATATGTACCTTCGACAGGATGTAGCAAGAAAACAGAGCACTTTACTCCTGTGGTCTTCCCCCTAAAACGTACAAACTCAGTTTAGTCATGAGAAAGATATTAGGCAAATCTCAACCTAGAGGTGCTCTATGCTTGACCACTGGTCCCCAAAATTATCATGACCATCAAAACTGAGCAAGTCTGAAAAATTATCTTTTGAGAGCAGCTCAATGAGATAGGATGGCTAGCTGAATTTATTGTCCTAGATGGGATCCTGGAACAGGAAAAGGACATTATGAAAAAAAAAAAAAACTTATGAAGGCTGGAGAAATGGCTCAGCAGTTAAAAGTGCTTGCTTGCAAAGCTTAACATCCTGGGTTCAAATCCATAGTACCCACATAAAGCCAGATACACAAAGTGGTGCGTGCATCTGGAATGCTTTTGCAGTGGCAAGAATCCCTGTTGGGCCCGTTCTTCACTTCTCCTCTCCTCTCCTCTCCTCTCCTCTCCCCTCCTCTCCTCTCCTCTCCTCTCCTCTCCTCTCCTCTCCCCTCCTCTCTTCCCCTCCCCTTCCCTCCCTTCCTCTCCCCTCCCCTCCCCTCCCTCTCTTCTCTTTTCTCTCTCCTTTCCTTCTGAAAGAAATAAATATTTTTTAAGAAAGGAAAAATTGGGGCTGGAGAGATGGCTTAGCAGTTAAGCGCTTGCCTGTGAAGCCTAAGGACCCCGGTTCGAGGCTTGGTTCCCCAGGTCCCACGTTAGCCAGATGCACAAGGGGGCACACGCGTCTGGAGTTCGTTTGCAGAGGCTGGAAGCCCTGGCGCGCCCATTCTCTCTCTCTCCCTCTATCTGTCTCTCTGTGTCTGTCGCTCTCAAATAAATAAATAATTTAATTTAAAAAAAAAGAAAGGAAAAATTGAGCTGGGTGTGGTGGCTCACACTTTTAATCTCAGTACTTAGGAGGCAGAGGTAAAAGGATTGCTGAGAGTTTGAGGCCACCCTGAGACTACCTAGTGAATTTCAGGCCAGCCTGGCCTAGAGTGAGACCCTACATAAAAATTAGTTAATTAATTAAAAAGAAAGGAAAACTTGGGGGCTGGCGGGAAGGCACTTGCCAGCAAAGCCAATGGACCCAAGTTCAATTCCCCAGTACCCACATAAAGCTGGATGCCCAAGGTGGCGCATGCATCTGGAATTTGTTTATAATAGCTAGATGTCCTAGTGTACCCATTCTTTATCTGCTTCCTTCTCTCTCAAATAAATAAATAAAACATTTACAAAAATGAAAAAAATTATGAAGCCTGGATAAGCTATAGACTTCAGTTAATATCAATATATCAACACTCGTTCAGCAATGGGAACCAGGGTGGCTTATTAACTGTAGGGCAACTGTACATGAGGCCTGTGGTATTCTTTTGTAAATCCGAAACTTTTTAAACAAAGCAGCTAATTAAGGAAAACAAAGCTGGGGAGGGTAGGATGGAATGTGCAAACTGGCTTCAGGATCTATCCCTGGGTACATGTTAGATTTGGGAAAAGAGAATGCAGATAGATGTTTGAATCCAGGGTAGAACTTTAATGAAAACCAAAGTTTGAATGGAATTTTTAAATCAGTTTAATTTTAGGAGAAAATTTAGGGAAAACAATAAGAATCAAATAATTTTTAAAAACTAGAGAATGGTTTTTTGGGTGGGGGGACTGACATGGAATTCAGTATGTAGTCTCAGACTGGCTCCTCCTATCTCAGCTGGGATTCAAAGCGTGTGCCACCACACCCAGTGAGAATGTGATCTTAACATTAAACATGCTAGCTACATTCTAGTTGTGGGTAGCGAGGTATAGCCATAATTAGACACTTCCTAGTATAATTTCTGAGTTTTAATAATGAAAGTCACACAGCTAGGAAGAATCAAAGGGGTTTCCAGTCGAGGGGAAGATAATAGTAACTTCACCAAAGATGAAACAAAGCTGAAATTTTAGACTTAAGAAATTAGTAAGAATGAGCAAACCATGGAAACCTTTGAGATGCTCATCAGGCTGAATTCTAAAGCTGCCTGTTTCCCTAGAAGTCGCTGTGTGAGCCTGGGCGAGTTACGGGGCCCTTCAACGCATCCAGTTCCTCAGCTTTAGACAACATGGACTTCTCCCATGCGCTAGGTGTGGATCGGGAACTGCTGTAGGGGATTCATATGCACAAATTCATTGATCCCTTACAATAGGGCTGTGATGAAGATCCTATCACCCCATTTTACAGAGAAGAAAATCAAAGCCAAGAGAAGACCCTGGCATGAGGTCACAGAGATGTGAGTGGAAGAGACGTGCTGGCTCAAGTTGGCACCCATCACTACTGTACTGTGGGACTCCTCATGAGACCTCAGGAGTGGCTGTAAGGGTTCGGTGCAATAATGCATTTAAAATATGGCTTAGGGCTCGAGAGATGGCTTAGCGGTTAAAGGGTTTGCCTGCAAAGCCAAAGGACCCAGGTTCGATTCCCCAGGACCCACGTTAGCCAGATGCACAAAGGAACACACACGTCTGGAGTTCATCTGCAGTGGCTAGAAGCCCTGGCATGCCCATTCTTTCCCTCTCTCACTCTTTCTCTGTTAAATAAATAAGTAATAAAATATTTAAAATATGGCTTGCTGCATCCATTCTCTTTCTCTCCCCCTTCGCTCCCCCATCCAAGCCTAAAGACCTATGTTCTACTCTCCTGATCCCACCTTTGGCCAGAGGCACAAAGGTGAGGCAAGCACAAGGTCAGACATGCCCACTAGGTGACGCAAGTGTCTGGAGTTTGATTTCAGTGGCTGAGGCCCTAACACACCAATTCTCTCTTTCTCTGTCTCGCTAAAAGAAAGAAATAATAATAATAGAATATGCAACACTGTGTCTGACAAACAGTGTGAGCTCAACAATCACGGCTGATATTTGTGTAAGAAGTGAAAGAAACGCACAACTCACAGAGCTAGAAAAGGAAAACAAATCCAAGCCAGGAGAGCACTATTAAAGAAAAAGCATTAGGAAGGTAAAGTTGATAAAAATAAAATGTACAGAACAAAGTATATAAATGCTTACAAGTTTAAAATTTTTTAAGTTATTTATTTGCAAGGAGAGAGAGAGAAAGAGAGTTAGCAAGCGCCAGGGCCTCCAGCCAATGCAAATGAATTGCAGATGTATGCCACTTTGTACATCTGGCTCTTTCCACGGCAAACGAAGGCCGTCAGGTGTTTCAAGCAAGTACCTTTAACTGCTGAGTCCTCTCTCCAGCCCCAAATAGAGCCATCTTACTTGCC
The DNA here is from genome assembly GCF_020740685.1 of Jaculus jaculus. Classification (NCBI taxonomy): domain Eukaryota; kingdom Metazoa; phylum Chordata; class Mammalia; order Rodentia; family Dipodidae; genus Jaculus; species Jaculus jaculus. Next base: position 33,829,503 of record NC_059107.1, on the reverse strand, counting down.
CTTCTGATGGGTCTGCACTTGTCAGTTCTTTGAGAGTTGTAAGCCATGAGCTCAAAGCCAAGGGCTTGAGAGGCTCCGTCGTTCTTAAAATCAAAAGGACAACAATGCGAGGAGAAGAAACAGAAGCTGGCTGAGTAAGAGTAAGCTTCGTGGAGGTCTCACACCCAGCTTGCACAAACACGCTCAGTCTGACTTTAATTCATGCAGCACATATTCCACTCACTGCCTTGTGGAAATGAACAAGAAAAGTTCCTTGAGGTCCCTAGAGGAATAAAGGGACACAGATCATTTTCCTACTATTTAAACTCCTCCAAAGCTTACAAAGATGAACGTCGACTTGATTCATTATTTTTTTCTTTTTCTCTTTTTGGTTTTCTGAGGTAGGGTCTCACTCTAGCTCAGGCTGACCTGGAATTCACTGTGTTGTCTCAGAGTGGTCTTGAACTCACGGCGATCCTCCTACCCCTGCCTTCAGAGTGCTGGGATTAAAGGCATGCACCACCATGCCTAGCTTGGCTTGATTCACTTTATCAGAATCGCATAAACTGAGATTAAAACCTGAGAAAGGAATAAAAAAAAGTAGTATTGTAAAAAGTAATATTGTGAATGAGCACATTTGTCAAGGTAGAGGGCATATAGGATGTATGTAACACACACAGACCCTTTCCCTTTCCAAAAGAGAATTTGGTGTCTTCCCTACTAAGTTAATTCTGCCCTCAATAAAGGTAAACTGTTCATGAGACCGGGATGGGAAAATGTACCTGGCTAGGAGAACCAGAAACAAACTATAAATTCATGATGGGGACACCACAGGCTTGGACTCCTTGAAGGCAAGGGCCCTGGAAGCTACATGTCTGGAATTCTTCCAAGAGATGCTGGCTCCCACAGGCATGTAACTGTAAGATAGGGTGAGGTTTCCAGAAAGCTGATCCTCCTGTCTACCCCTTCCCAAAGTTGTGCCCAGGACCAGATGATCTGCTGAGGAAATTGACTAAGCTTTACTACCCCAGGGCCTGGGTGAGGAATGAGACCCCTCCTGTGAGGTCCCCTGCCTATGGCCCTGGGTAGGGAAAGTGGACAGCAAAAGCTCACTTCCTAAAAGGAATATATATGCCAATTCTCTTCTCTCTATATATACACATATATATGCATATTACATATGTCTATATTATATTAATTACATAAATTAATATATAGAGATAGATAGATAATTTTAGGTAGAGCAAGAGAAGAGAACTGGCATACCAGGGTCTCAGCCACTGCAATTGAACTCCCAATCCTCACACTACCTAGTGGGCACGTGCGACCTTGCACTTGCCTCACCTTTGTGCATCTGGCTTATGTGGGATCTGGAGAGTAGAACATGGGTCCTTGGGCTTCACAGGCCAGCGCCTTAACTGTAAGCCATCTCTCCAGCATCCAGTGGGAATTTCTGTAGGAATTACAGACCCAGGAAACGAATGCCACCACCCCATGGTCACAGGGACTCTACCTCATTCTCTCCCAGGGCAGTTCCCACCCTGCCCCTTCCTGAAAGCCCTTACAACCTCCTTCCCCCCTTTACTCAAAGTTCTGAGCCTTCCCTCTTTTGCTTTGGATCCCTCCAGCCAGTCTCTTCCAGCATTCCAAAGCTTCCTTCCCCTTTGCTTGGGGCCTCACAGGTCTGTCCCAGTGTTAGGTAAACCCTTGACCCCAAGCAACTGTCTGCTCAGTCCTCTGTCTCGAACTCCAGACCCAGCAGTAGGCCGCGTCCCCCTGTCCACACACAGTGGGAGTCTCACCCCATCACAGCTGAGCCGTCACTGACAGAGGTTACCAGCAAGGTCATCTTTTGGTAGGTAGTGGTTACAGACACAGGCCCGAGAGAACATAGCTGTCAGCCTGCCCTGATGAAGCTAGAAGGACACTCCAGTCTCACTCATCAACATGGTGATCAGGGACTGCTTCCTGATTCTTCCTCCTTAGAGGACGTTTTCTCAGGTTTTGTCGCCACCACTGATGGGCCCATTCTGAGTCTGCGTTCCTCTCCTTGACCCACCAACCAATCAAGGTACTCCATATGCATTTAAACTTAGATAATGCACTTCCACCTGCAGAAGCCCCTCCCTCAGGGCAGTTGCTAGCAGACCCTCACCGCTGAGTGTGAGTGAGTGGGGGGAGGGGAGCTATTCGATTTGGCCACAGTGTGAGACCTCTCCAACACCTCCAGGCCCATCTTTGGAATCCCAAAGCCACGTTTCAATAGTAGGCCAGAGGTATGTATAACTAAGCAGCCCCAGTCAAGGTATTGGCCTCCATCAGCATGGTCTGAGCCCCAGTCTCTCTCCCACAGAGTGTTCTGACAAGTTGTCAGAACTGCCAGACACGCTCCCTCGCTAGCTGGTACCAAATTTCAGACATTTCTTTTTCCCAGCCTGAGATTTCTGGAGAAATTCTAATTTCTTGGGATCCATTGTTTCACTGGCTTAATAGCCAAAAGGAGAGAGAGGTACAAATATCTCATTAGAATATTCCTGTTAAGAGGATTACAATTTGATAACATTCAGCCATCTTTTCTAAAAAAAAATGAAAAAAGAAAAATTAATGAGGACTAGGAAGTTGGTTCAGCTGTCTAAGGTATTTCCTCGCAAAGCCTACTGGCCCAGGTTCATTCCCCCCACCCACCCAGTACCCACAGAAAGCCAGATACACAAAGTGGCAGCAACAAGAGGTGCTGAAATGCCAATCTCTCCTCCTTTTCTCATAAATAAATTTTACATATGTGTGTGTGTGTGTGTGTGTGTGTAAATTTAATGAGCTAGGAACTCAAGACTATTCCCTCATTAAATCAAAGGCAAATATGACATTTCAATGGAAAATACTGAAAGCATTTCCAACAAAGTGAAGAAAATGATAATAGTGTCTCATGTTGCTTGAATCACATATTTTAATTAATTATTTTTATTTGAAAGAGGGGAAGAAGCAGGTAAAGAGAGGGAATGGGCACTCCAGGGCATCCAGCCACTGCAAACCAACTCCTGATACATGTGCCACCCTGTGCATCTGGCTTACATGGGTATTGGGGAATTGAACCTGAGTCCTTAGGCTTCACAGACAAACACCTTAACCACTAAGCAACCTCTCCAGCCCTACAATCACATTTTTAATTTTAACTATAAAAATAAATAAAAGGAGCTGGGGAGATGGCTCAGCAGTTAAAGGAGCTTGGTTGGAAAGCCTGCCAGCCTGGGTTCAATTCCCTATAAAGCCAGATGCAAAAGTGGTGCATGTATCTGGAGTTCATTTGCAGTGATAAGAGGCCCTGGTGGGCCCATATTCTCTGTCCCCCTTCCCGTCCTCTCTCTATGCTGACAAATAAATAAATAAAATACTTTAAAGACATTTTATTTTTATTTACTTGAGAGAACAAGAAGGAGAAAGAGGGAGAGAGAGAATGAGCATGTCAGGGCATCCAGCAGTGTAAATGAACTCCAAATGCATGCACCACCTTGTACATCTGGCTTACATGGGACCTGAGGAATTGAATCTGGGCCCTTTGACTTTGCAGGCAAGTGCCTTAACCATTAAGCCATCTCTATATCCCAATAAGTAAATAAAATATTTTTTTTTAGAAAAAGAAATGAAACAATATTCTAGAGGAATTAGGAAACAGTAGGGCTCTGTCCATGGACTGGCTGCCTGATTTTTATAAATAAAGTTTTATTAGAACAAAACCACATCATGGATTTATGTCTTGCCTTGGCTGCTTTCTGGCTATAACAGAGATGGAGGCTTGTAACACAGTTCACGTGTCCACAAAGTCTGAAATATTCGCTATCTGGTCACTCAAGAAAATTTCCTGACTCTTTGACTATAGGATCATTGCTTGCAGATGCCAATAGCTACATACAGGGAGAAAACCAAGAAAATAAAATGATAGTTGATGGATCAGAGATAGAGATACAAATATAGGCAGAACCCGTTACCAGTTTTGAAAATAAAAAAAAAAAAAAAATCCAGGGCCGGAGGGATGGCTTAGCAGTTAAGGCATTTGCCTGCAAAGCCAAAGGACCCAGGTTTGACTCCCCAAGACCCACATTATCCAGATGCAGTGGGGCCACATGCATCTGGAGTTTGTTTGCAGTGGCTGGAGTCCCTGGAAGGCCCATTCATTTCCTTTCTCTCTTTCTCTCTCTCACTCTCCCCCTCTCCTCTCTCTCCCTCTTTCTCTGTCAAATAACTAAATAAATAAAAATAAAATATTGAAAAAAAACAAATCCAAGACAATTAATTTAACCTAGAAATTGTCAGACAAAGGACAAGTAAGACAATATAATGTCTTAGCACCTGTGTTTGAAAACATCTTTGATTAGCTCAGATACCCAGATACCTGTGTGGGTACCAATTACCCAGGGAACATTGGAAACAGAATCACAGAGCTTGAAATTATTTCTCTCAGTTGAAGAGCATTATTGGGCATGAGACTGTACCCTAAAGCAGGGAGCATGTCTTAAGCGTTAATTTTGTTATGAGCATTGGACTTGAGATGCCAGAAATGAGACAATTACTTCACATATAATAGAGAAGAATCTGGTCACTGTTGAGCCAGAGCAGCTAAGCTCTATTAGATATTTAAAGACTATATGCCTACCCTCTAAGCCTCAGATATGGCCTACGCTGCCACAGGACAACCAAATTTTAAAAGGTTGGGTGAAACGATTTTAGAAGCTCTTGTGCCGTGCTTTAGCTAAATCTATTTCAGTAATCAAATGTGCTCTATATGTACATACGCCCAGGTCACTGTAACTTCCTTTCTAAGTGTGTTAATCACCTACGTAGAAACCAAGGCCAATTGGAAATATCGGAGAAAAAAAGGTTAATATTCTGGCCTGTGTTCCCAGGTCATGAGGCCACTGGAGATGATGGGACACTTCTACACTGGCCCCCTGGTAAGTCACCCACCTTCCTCATCAGGGAGGATATGGAGATCTGTGGAGAGCCCCTCGGGCCAAGCCCTAAAGATGGCGCCTGACGGAAGTTCTATGCTTGGGACAAACAAGTCCATATTTGGAGGAGCTCGCCCTCACCGCTGCTCATTGGCTTCTGATGCTTCCATATTTGGAGGAGCTCACCCTCACTGCTGCTCATTGGCTTCTGATGCTTGTTTACTGGAGAGGTTGCGTAGCCTGGGGTGATTGGGCGGAGTGAGTGCCCTTATAAGGAAGCCCCACCCAAGGCTCGGAGGAGATGAAGCTTGAAGTTGCCTGAATAAACTGCTGTAAGAAGAACTGGTGGTTGTGTCTTCCTTGCTGGTCGAGGTGGACGCGACAGAGATCCCCCCCAAAAATCAGTATACAGTCTGAAATAGGAGCATCAAAACTGGGGTATTGGCAGATTGATGCAAGCAGAGGCTTGAGGTAAGACTCTGTTGGGCTTGATCTCCTTCTCCTGTTACCATGGGAAGAAGGTGTCTGTGTTATCCATCAGTCTCAGACACGTGAGCTCTAAACACTTCCAGTCACATTCAAATTAGATAAATCAATCACGCATTCATAAGTCCAGCCAAGTTCAGTGGAGCCTCCAGGAAGGCCCAGCTGAGTCCCAGAGATGTATGTAAGATGAATGAATGAGTGCTTGCAAGCTAGGAAGGTGCTGATGTTAGTATGCAACAGAAGCTGACTCCTTGCATTTGAATGTCATTAGTGAGCACTTGGAAGATGCATAGCCCGTGCACAATGGGAATTCAAATAGAAAACATTTTGCCCTGTAAGACCTAAGCAGCTACTCAAAATGGTCCCCGAATGCTATGTAGGACATCTAAAACTAGAGAGTTGAAGGTAAAATTTACCTCACACCAAGCTCTTTGCTCCAATTCCTATAGTGTTACTTGTCACCGCTGATGGCTCCCTCCTATGAGGTACCTGGGCCAGAGGCCTCGGGTCATCTTGGCTCTGGTTTGTCATACATCACTAATCCAGCGCAGCAGTATACTGGCTTGTTATGGTTCATGTGCTGCCACCATGGTGGGCCAGGTGACCACCAGCTTTCACATGGAGGGACCTCCATGGCATCCCAACAGACCTATTGATGCAGGCGTTGTCGGTGTCTTTGAGATGGGTGGAGACATTCTTGGCTCTTGGCTGGACTTTAGCCCAGGAGTTACAGTGGCAGAACTGTCATAGCAACACAGCTCCACAGAGTCAGGGACCTTCTGGTTTTGTCTTAGGAATTCAAAACATGGAATCCATAGACTATAGAGGGTGATGTTTAGAAAGATTTGATTATACAGCTGAAGGAAAGAAAATAGAGCTCCTATAAAGCAAGAGGAGCCTGGAGCAGGTAACCTGCCTGTTAACTCTGGTGAGGACAGGGGTGACAAGCAGGGGAATTCCTTTAGGGAGGGAGAGATAAGGAAAAACCACATTAATCAGATTTCTAGGGAAGGGGTAATCTTATTTACATCTTTCTGTCAGATTTCTAGGAAAGAACTCCTTCACAGAAAAAGAGCTAAGACCAGGCCCATCTGACATTTCTGAACTTCTGCCAGCTGGTGGCTGTGAGACCTCCTTTAAGGCAGATGAGATAAGGAAAATCCAAATTACCCCTTAAAGGCTCAAGATCATCCCCACTTTTATCCCAAGAATTATTTTTAAAAAAATTGCCGGCATGTCTGTTATAAGGGAAACCAGCTATTCTTTGATTGACCTGAGGCCCACTATACAGGAGGAAATTCAAGCCTGGTACCGAAAACCTAATCAAAAGCCAATGGCTTGGGGAGGTCATAAGTCCTAGTGGGAAAACTATTATCTGACTAAATGGCTATATTTATGCCCACCAAACTGCCCTCTGAATACTTAACCTTGACCATATATTAATACTACTCTCGCTTTTGGTTAGAGACGCTTCAGATGATAGTGACCACTGGGGTGACTTAGAACCCATTAAAGGCTGAGAAGAGATGACAGTGGAATATTCAGCACTAAGTGAGATATGTCCATCATACTTTCCAAGGCTCAGGGTCCATTGTGGAAGAGATGGCGGAAAGAATGTAAGAGCCAAAGGTAAGGTACTACTGTTTATAATGCTGTCTTCCAGACACAAAATGCCCTTGACGTTCATGACTTTGCAATGCTTCACACTACCTACACAAGACCTTCCTAATAAGAGAAAAAAATGATTGAGTCAAAATAGGAGACTAATTGGAAGGAATAAGGGAGTCAATGGAGAGTGGATTTGAGACAGGGAGAATGGAAGTGGAGGGTGGGAATTATGGCTTATCGTCCATACTTATGGAATCTGTCAAAAAATCATGGTATACTGCTTATGTTTATAGAGGTTGTCAATAATAGAAAATCTTTTAAAGATTTGTTTTTATTTATTTGTTTATTACAGACAGAGAGAGGGAGAAAGAGAAAGGTAGAGAGAGAGAATAGGCATGCCAGGGCCTCCAGCCACTGCAAACGAACTCCAGGCTCATGTGCCACCATGTGCATCTGGGTTACTTGGGAACTGGAGAATTGAACCTGGGTCCTTTAGGCTTCGTAGGTATGCACCTTAGCCACTAATCCATCTGACTGGCCCCTAGAAAGTTTTTTTTTTTTTTATTTGAGAGTGACAGACACAGAGAGAAAGACAGATAGAGGGAGAGAGAGAGAGAATGGGCGCGCCAGGGCTTCCAGCCTCTGCAAATGAACTCCAGACGTGTGCGCCCCCTTGTGCATCTGGCTAACATGGGACCTGGGGAACCGAGCCTCGAACCGAGGTCCTTAGGCTTCACAGGCAAGCGCTTAACCGCTAAGCCATCTCTCCAGCCCTAGAAAGTTTTTTTTTAATTGCTTGCTTTGGGGGCCCTGCTACCCTCAGCTGGCTAGTCAATTTCTATCTCTTACTCTTCAATACGATAACCTGTAGAAGGTCTTTTTCCCCTGTTTTGGTTTTTCGAGGTAGGGTCTCACCTTAGCCCAGTGTGACCTGGAATTCACTAGGTAATCTCAGGGTGGCCTCAAACTCACGGCGATCCTCCTACCTCTGCCTCCTGAGTGCTGGGATTAAAGGCATGTGCCACCACGCCCAGCTTTAGTCCTTCATTCTTGAATCTCTCACCCCAGCTATTCTCTAAGCCACAGCCAAAGGAGTCTTAATAAAATATAGATCAGATTACTTCACTCCTGGGCTTAATGTCCTCCAGTGGCTGCACCTTCCTTGGAGTGGAGACTAAATTGGCCTCACTGTTTTTAAGGCTTTGAAGTAATTTCCCTTCTTGCCCCTCTCTGACCAGATCTGTTCCCATCACTCCTTTAACCACGTTGCTATCGAAACACTAGTTTTCTTGCTGCTCTTCCCACATGTGAGGTACAGGAGAGCTCAAGGGCCTTTGTGTTTCCCATTTTTCTGCCAGAAAGTTTCTTCCACAACATAACTATGTGAGTCATTTGCTTCATTTGAGCCCACATCCACATTATCAGAGGAACATTCAGTGGCCACACAATAGGATAAATTTCCACACCCTTCCACTTCCATCTCCTCACTAGCTTTTTTTAAAAATATTTTTATTTATTTATTTGACAGAGAGAAAAAGACAGAGAGAGATAGAATGGGTGCATCGGGGTCTCTAACCACTGCAAAGGAACTCCAGATGCATGTGCCACTTTGTGCATCTGGCATACATGGGTCCTGGGGTAGCGAACCGGGGTCCTTAGGCTTTGCAGCCAAGTGCCCTAACTACTAAGCCATGTCTCTAACCCCTTCCTGGCTTTTGTCTTCCACATACTTCTCATCACTTGGCATTGTATCAGAAATGTATTCATTCATTTGTTTTCGGTTGTCTTCCTCTACTTTTTAGAATGTTGCCTTCAGAGACCAGGAAGGTTGCTTGGTTCACATCCATCCCAAGATCCCAGAACACCACCCAGGATAGAAGTTCTCAGTAAATATTGTTGACTAAATAGGGGAAGATGGTGGTTTGAGTGGGCCTGTTTGTGGCGAAGCCTGGTCTCGAGCTGGTGGCAGTTTGGGGGATGGCGCTTCGCTGCAGGGGGCGTGCCGCCAGAGTGGGCTTTGGAGTGCTGTGGCCCTTCCCCTTGCCAGAGCTAACTTACTCTCTTGCTGCTGCCTCACAGCTAATATTTTGAAACGTGATGCCCAAACTTTGCTCTGCCTGGTCAGGATGAAACTTCCACTGGAGTCTGTGGCTGAAACAAACCCTTTCCTCCCATAAGCTGCTCTTGGTCAGGTGGTTTGTCCCAACAACACGAAGGTGACTGCAAAAGTCATCCTATTAATAAACTTCACAAAAATGCACAGAACCTCAACAACAACAACAAAAAAACCAATGGTTACAAACTGAATCAAGGGAAATGGGTAAAAGCTTGAACATACAGACAAGCCTAATCTTCCTTGGCAGAAAGATTAACTTTCAAGGATATCAGTTTTTCTCAAATTCCTGTGAATTGAGCACTTTCCCAAGAGTGTTTTGTTTATTTGTTTGTTTTGAGAGATCACCCAAAGACTCATCAGGCCAATTCAGAGCTTTGCATTTTTACAACCATCTAAAATACTCTTTAAAAATGAAAGGTGGAGGGCTGAAAGGTGGAGGGCTGGAGAGATGGCTTAGTGGTTAAGGCGCTTGCCTGTGAAGCCTCAGAACCTGTGTCTGATCTCTCTCCAGATCCCACGTACGCCAGACACACTAAGGTGAGGCAAGTGCATGGTCGCACATACCCCCTAGGTGGTGCAAGTGTCTGGTGACTTTAGTGGCTGAGGCCCTTGAATGCCAATTCTCTCTCTCTTGCTCTCTCTAAAATAAAAATAATTTAAAAAATGAAAGGTGGGGTTTGATGGTGTAGCTCAGTAGTAGAGTGATCACTTACCTGTGTGAAGCCAGGTTGGAGACTCAGCACCAAAAAGAAAATGTTAGGGCCAGACGTGGTGGCGCACACCTTTAACCCCAGCACTTGGGGGGCAGAGGTAGGAGGCTTGCTGTGAGTTCGAGGCCACCCTGAGACTATGTAGTGAATTCCAGGTCAGCCTGGACTAGAGTGAGACCCTATGTTGAAAAACAAAAAACAAAAACAAAGAAAAGAAAACGTTAGGCAGGCCATCCCTACCATCAATGATTATCATCCACAATGTGGTATAAAAAGCTACAGAAACAAGATCATGGTGTTGCAACACCTGTATAAGCAACAGCTATTGGAATAGATGAGTCCAGAGACGCAGCTGTGAGGGTTCCTATTGAAGGTCAACTTGACAGGCTCTAGAATCACCTAGGAGATCAAACCTCTGGGCACGCCTGTGAGGAAGATTCTACATTGGGTTACTTGAAGTGGGAAGACCTATCCTAAATATGGGTTGCAACCATCCCCTGAGCTGAGGCTCCAGACTGGAGAAAGAGGAGAAATCTGGCTGCATGTCACATTCACCTCTGTTTCCTGACTACCTGTGCTCTGTGACCAGCCTATTCCTTCTCCTGCTACCATACCTTCCCTCACAGCACCCTCCAACTGTGAGCCAAAATAAACTCTCCCCCTCTTAAGATGCTTCTTGTCAAGATTGTAGAATTGAGAAAAGTAATGCATTCAACCCCTAAGCAAAAATACAAAATTGACACATGATAAAGGGGTATTTCAAAACTGTAAGGAAAAGAAGTATTTAACCAATAGCATTGATTAAACATAGAAAAAGAAACAAATTAGACTGTGCCTATGCCCCCCAAAATCAATGTGTATATCTAAAAAACAAGAATAAACAAGGAACTCAGAGGAGTTATTAACTAAAAGACCAGTACATCAACAGAAAGCTGGGTACAGTTAGCTAATTTACAAATGGAGAAATATAGGGGAACAATCATTCATTAATTTATGTATTTGTTGATTTTGTATCAGCATCGTGTATGTCCAACACAAGTTTGCTAACCAGTCACAATGCAGGGATGGCAGAAGAGTCCGGAGTGGGCATCTCAACCCCACAGATAACGTGATAAGTTGCCTGATCTCCTGGATCTTTCTGGAGGAAAAGTTGACAAGATATATGGACAGTGAAAGCAGTTATTGACTATCCATTGCAAACATGTAGTTAAAATTGTCACGTGTGTTTGTGTGTGTATGTAAGGAACTGAGATGACCATATGATAGCCACATGGTGTGGGAACGTCCCTCCACAGGCGGTGGGGGGATGCTGTCTTCCATGATACAGTGACGATTCACTCCCCTCTCAGGCCCGCTCTAGCCATGGACTGTTTTGCGCAATGGGAGGTTTCCTCATTGCATTAGTCAGTGTTCACCTGAGTAGCTATGATGGGGCCAAAGCATCCTTTATACCTTGACACCCTGAAACCTTCTAACTTTTCATAAGCATCTTTATTGAAAAAATAATTTTATTGAAAGTTTTATACATGGCTGTAATTTCGTTTGTTTTCAAGGTAGGATCTTGCTCCAGCCCAGGCTGACCTGGAATTCACTATGTAGTCTCAGGGTGGCCTTGAACTCATGGCAATCTCCTGCCTCCCTGCCTCCCAAGTGCTGGAATCAAAGGTGTGCACCACCATGCCCAGCTGTAATATGTGGGTGGGTTTTTGTTTGTAGGTCTTTTTTGTTTGTTTGTTTGTGGTTTTTTGTTTTGTTTTGTTTTGTTTTGCTTTGCTTTTTCAAGGTAGGCTATCACTGTAGCCCAGGCAGGCTGACCTGAAATTCACTATCTAGTCTCAGGCTGACCTCAAACTCACATCAATCTTTCTACTCCCAAGTGCTGGGATTAAAGGTGTGCACCACCACGCACAGTTTATAATATGTTTTGATCATAATCCCATCCCATTGTCTTCTCTTGTCCCTTTTACCATCCCCATTGCACTGAACCCCTTTTTCTTTCTGATTTGTCTCTCTTCTACTTTGATGCTTGTTTGTTTGTTTTTTTTGGATAAGTGTGGGCCCCACCGAGGTTAAATAGGGCTGCTGCTTGAGCCTGGCTGGGTGGTTACTTACCAAAGCACATGCAACTTACTCGTGGCTACAGCACCGCAGAAAACGTCTCGTCCTGCTGTGTCAGTGACCAGTAACCGTCCATGACTTCTCAAGGAGGATTGGGGTCCTCATGATGGACTGTAAAAGGGCTCACTTTGCGCAGGATTTAAGAGTAGTCACTGTGAGGTTCGAGCGCACCGTATGTAAAACAGCGTTCCACAAAATCCCTCCGCAGCCTCTAGCTCTTACATGCTTTTAAGCCCCTCTTCCACAATGTTCCCTGAGCCCAGGAGGGGGTGATGTAGATGTCTTATTTAATGCTGACTAGTCTACAGTCTCTAATCCTCAGCACTTTGACCAGTTTTGAGTGTCCCCAATAGTCACTGCCAATGGCAAGAGAAGGTTTCTCTAACGAAAGCCGAGAGCAGCACTCATCTATGGGCATAAACATAAATATTTCAAGGACAATTCAATGAGCACAACATATCTGTGGAGCCAAACAATTGTAGTAGCTTTCTTCCTGGGGCCTATTGCCTCTCCAGCCATAGACTTTTGCCTAGGTTTGTAGTCCTTGGCACATGAATTCCATCACATGGAGTAGGCCTAAAATCCAATCAGAAAGCAATTGGCTGCCCCCCACCACAACCATAGTCATGCTAAGATTGCACAAGTGTGCACATCTTCCCTGGCTGATCAGTTGTATGGCTTGCAGGGTCCACAGCTGGGTGAGAGTATTGATGAATTTTCTCGCTCAACAGCCTTTATAGCACTTTCCAGCATTATGACAGCTAGCCAACAGGGAGGAAGCTTCCAGCTCAGTTCTGGCTTAATTTCTCAAAGTCATGAAACTAAAGCAAGTAATGTCGTCAGCAATACAGTCTTACCATCCAGGGCTGGTGGACTACCAAGAACAGTGTCAATGGCCTGTATTGTTTTAGGGTTCTCAGGGACCTCTCTAACCAACAACTCACTAGGAGGTATCACACCCCTGGTGCTGGGATTTTCCTATAATAACCTATGACTTTGGAGCATAACATTATCCAGCCATACAGGAGACTTCTGTTCAAACTCTTTTTTTTATTAATTATATTGTTTAATCAGTTAATAAAGAAGTGGGTTTGCATTTGGCTTTTTCATACATCTTTAGCTGTGGTTAACCTTCTCCCCCATACCTTCTCTCCTTCATCCCCTCCCATCCTTATTCCTACTTAAACCTTTCCATCCCAGTATTCTGCCCCTCCCTCTACTTGCATATCCCATGTATTGTACTATCCCCTTCCTAAGCTCTCTTCCTCTTTCCTCTCCCACCCCATGGTCACTTTCTAATTTCCTGGCCTCTACTGTCTAGCAGTATTTTATATATATGAGCATATACATATGTACATATATACATACATATACATACACACACACACACACACACACACACACACACACACACACATATATATATATATCTGCGAGTGAGAGAGAACCTATGGGATTTGGGATTTGGCAGACTGATTTTCCAAGTGTCAACAACCACCCCTGTGGGGGCCATGCTGCTCTCAACAGGGCCCACACCTTGACTTTGGACTTCTGGTCTCCAGAAATGGGAGAGAATAATCTTTTGGCTGCTTTAAATCACCCTATTGGTGCATTGTGACAGCCACCCCAGAACACCATGTAGTCAACCCTCTGCCTCCCCTTGCTCCCCAAAGCATATCTTTTTTAAAAAAATGTATTTTATTTTTATCCACTGGACTGGAGGGATGGCTTAGCAGCTAAGGCGCTTGCCTGCAAAGACAAATAACCAGGTTCGATTCCCCAGGACCCATGTAAGCCAGATGCACAAAGGGAGGGCACACATGTGGAGTTCATTTGCAGTAGCTGGAGGCCCTGGCACAGCCATTCTCTCTCTCTCTCTCTCTCTCTCTCTCTCTCTCTCTCTCTCTCTCTCTTTCTCTCTGTCACATTTCTGATTATATTAAGTCAACTTGGAATGTGGGCTGCCTAATTTGGGTCCACGGAAATGGTGATCAACACTTGTCGTGGCAGACAAAAATATAGGCAGTTCTGATCGCCCATTGCATGAACTGGGTCATCTCTCAGCAACGTAACATTGATTCCCACATTTACAAAATGGAGTTGATATAAATGTTGAGAGAGCCAGGAGGATAACATAGAAAGGACTTAATATGCTGTCTTGTGAATATTTATTCCACAAATTCTAACACCTTCCCTGATGTAAATCAGGAGAGTTCTCACCTTTTCTGATCTGGATAGACATCAGTGAATTGGCCATAGCAAAGAGGGTTTCACACAGTGTCTGAGACATCTAGGGGAAGCTTCAAGGGACAATGGACTCTGGCGATGCAGGATGTGAAAATTTATTTACAAGCAGAGGCTGGGTCTTAGCTGCCAGCCGTGAGGAGAGGGGAAAGAGGAGGGAATTGGATCTTAAGTCTTGGGCTTGGGAGACCCTATGGGAGCCAAATGGGGAACCGTGGCTTTGTGTTCATGGGAGGCAGAACTGAATTTACTTAGAAGGGATGGGGGATGCTCAGTTAAAAGCCACCCTCCTTTGGTAGTGAAGTATCCCGAAAGAGGAGGTCTCTCTCCATCACGGTCAGTTAAAAAATAAAATAATGATCTAGAAGCAACTCTCTGAAGATTGTATTGCTGCAGGATTCCCATAAGCAGCTATCCATTTGCTATGTATAGAATAATGGAGAATGCATTTGACTTGGAAATTGAATAGCTTATTTATTTTTGATAAATTATATACAGATACACATTCCTTACATTGGTCTAGGCTCTGTCATCAGTCTGACCCTCTCCTTCATCCACTCACAGGCTTCCCACAGGTTGCTGGAACTGCAGAAGGGCTACAGCATCTATGAGGACTAACCCGAGTCTCACTGTGAGCAAGGCTCATGGAAGCAGTGACTGGCAGTTCACCATGGGGGTATGGAGATGCTGCACCAGAATTTGATCAGTGTGTCACACTTAGCAGTAATAAAACCTTGTTGAAATTGTTTCATACAGCATTACAAGTTTCAAAACATATTTAAAATTGAAAAGAACACCTAAAATTATTCTGGGTATTTTCATTTTTTTTTAAAGCCAAATTATACTTTTCTTTATTCACATAGCTTAAACTTCATTATTTTGTCTACAATTTCTGTTCAGCTCAGAATTTAACAAGAGGCATATCCATCCATCTCTCGCTAAGAATCTTGTATCAGCTTGTTTTGCCTTGGGTTGATAATCCACCAACTCTTAAAGATTGGAGACTGCACATGAAATTAAATCCTAATTTATGCTACACTGGACACTGTCTTCAAGTGTACATCCTATGCAGTGTATCATGCACTTAGTAGGGCTTTTAAATTTCAACAAAATAATATGACTTAGTGTGCTCATGCAAGTGTTATGTATTAGACCATTAGACCTCAGTTTGCTACCAATTACCACTGAACTAGAAACACACCAGCAATATGCAGCCACTGGTAAAAGCAAGACAGCACACTGTGAATGTGACCTTCTTGTGCCTTAGAAGACACGCTACGTGATTTTCATCATAGTATCTGCATGTACGTCTGAAGTATACACAAGACGGTCAATCCATTTAAGACAATTCTCCTGGAATCAGATGCAGTGCTTCTAGCCTGCAGAGCACAATTTAACCATTACACAAATTTAGTTTTAGTTAGAATGGAACATTTATCATCACTGTATCACATCAGAGGAGGTTCATTTGTTTTTCCATTAAAAATGTTATGAGAACAAAACCAGAAATGAATGTTTGTAGGTTCCCATTTAAGAATCATTAAACTTCTTTTTGTGATATTTATTCCTCACAGAAGTGGCAGTGTGTTCTGTCCATGTTTACTTAATAAAAGTGTTGAAAAGAAAATGACTGTAAAATTCACTGCTAGCCCTACATACAGCATGCTACTTTGTTCCAAGGATGTAGATTGGAGTGTGAGAGCGAGACGGACAGACACGGTGTTCAGGCACCACTCAGCAATATGCTTCATACAATAAAGATGTTGCTACTCAAGTTGGTACCCGGATCCTGATATTTGGTCATATTCTATAGTATACTGCCCGGTCCAGTCCACGATAACAGGATGAAAGAGGCCACAGCATCGAAATTCAAAGAAGTCCATAATACTCCTTACACATTCATGGTTGAGTGGGCTTTCAATAGATGTTGTTGTGACTTTAAAGAGCTTGTACCTTCTGGCATTCATTGTTTCATTTGTAGCAATACCTAAACGTGGTATCTGGTACATCTGACACATGAATAATACAGCCACCCACACGGAATGAAAAACACCGTTCAGAAACATTCAAAACATCCAAGGTGAACACGTGGCAATCTGAGAAACATATGTCCAGAATCCATCCATGTTGTAAGTGGTCTTAGAGTGAAGTCCCCAGTAAGAAATACAACCCACAAATCATCCAGCAGATCATTAAAAGCAAGAATAGGTACCCTGGGCTGGAGAGATGGCTTAGCGGTTAAGTGCTTGCCTGTGAAGCCTAAGGACCCCAGTTCGAGGCTTGATTCCCCAGGACCCACGTTAGCCAGATGCACAAGGGGGCGCATGCGTCTGGAGTTCATTTGCTGTGGTTGGAAGCCCTGGCGTGCCCATTCTCTCTCTCTGCCTCTTTCTCTGTCTGTCACTCTCAAATAAATAAAAATAAACCAAAAAAAATTTTAAAAAGAATAGGTACCCCAAAAAGTATCTATGGTTGCCTGCGCCTACACAGTTCCTCACCCACGGGCAATGACGATCAAATTCTGCTATACAGCGGTTGCACACACCACATTGTTTGGATCTCACTGGTTTGCGAATGGAGCAGATGCTGCAGAAAATGCTAAGGTCCAGGCTTCCAGCCTTGGCAAGTTCAACTATTGTCTTTCTCTTCTGCTCCTCTGTAGCTTTCATAATCACTGGATCTGGTTTCCAAGATTTTCCAAAACTGTAGAGAAGTGCAACACTATTGGCAAGGAATGGGAGATGAATAAATAAAAAGTTGAGATCATTCCAAAATCCAGAAGAACCATATCACATGCACCCAAAATTGGTTGCCAAATGTATCCCAAGGGACAATGCATTGAATGATCAAAAACGGACTTTGAAGCCAAGTGTGGTGGTGCACGCCTTTAATCCCAGCACTCAGGAGGCAGAAGTAGGAGGATCACCATGAGTTTGAGGCCACTCTGAGGCTATATAGTGAATTCCAGGTCAGCCTGAGCTAGAGTGAGACCCTACCATGGGGGGAAAGAAAAAAAAGAAGAACTTTGAAAGAAATTGTATGGTAGCCCAAACACCACCATACATGAGCCCTTTAATGATCCAGGGATCAATGTTGAGGTCTGCTATAAACCCAACCAGCCAAATAACTAGGAAACAGGTTCCTAAAATTACTTTCTGCCAAAATTCCTTATCAGCCTTGAGCTTCCTAAGGAAAGAGGGATTGTCACATCCTTTTGCTTGTCTGGCCTCTTGCAAATGGTTAAGCATCCACACCTCTTTTTTTTTTTTTTTTTCCCTCTGCTTTGCCAAATCAAGTACTGATTCTCCCTTGATATTCTGGGCATCGATGTTAGGCCTAGCTTCCAGGAGAAGACTAATGATTATGGTATTCGTTGTTAGCACTGCCCAGTGCAAAGCAGTGTTTTTGTGATCCTTGTCACCAAGGTCAACTGAAACATTGAATGTTAAAAGCAATCTAGTTGGATCCCCACTATGTGTTCTATGTAGGCTGCCCACATTAAAGGTGTCATCCCATTCTGGTCCATCATATCTACATCCTGTCCTCTTGCTATGAGATAAGCAACAATTGAGGGATGTCCATACTGAGCAGCCAGATGAATGCAGCTGCATCCTTCCCCATCAATTAATGAGTGATCGGCACCATATTTCACTAGTTGTACGACCACGGATAAATGGCCTTGTCTTGTGGCCCAGTGCAAGGGAGTTGAATTCAGGTCTCCTCCAAGTTGATCCACAATAGCACCTTTCAAAATATAGGATTTGACTGAATCTATTCTGTTATTGATTGCAGCCCAGTGAAGGAGTATAACATTTTCCTTGTCAGGTTGCCACATGGCATAACCTGCTTCCACTGATTCTCAGCAACATTCGTATATCCCATGTTGTGTAGCCTTGACTATGTCCCCTTTGCTGTAATCATCAATATGAGTTTTCCACCCAAGAGATTTGCCATATTCATGGCTATAATGGCTTTGGGGTTTGATTTCCTAGGGATGGAGAAGGGGCACACAGCCCCAATAACTTTTTTTTTTTGGTCATTTTCTGCTATTCTTAGAACAAATAACCATCTTATTATATTCCTAGAGAAATAACTTATGACACATGAACTCTTTTTTATTATTTGTTTGAGAGCAACAGACAGAGAAAGAAGCAGAGAGAGAGAGAATGGGCTCACCAGGGCCTCCAGCCTCTGCAAACGAACTCCAGACGCATGCGCCCCCTTGTGCATCTGGCTAACATGGGTCCTGGGGAATCGAGCCTTGAACTGGGGTCCTTAGGCTTCACAGGCAAGCACTTAACCACTAAGCTATCTCTCCAGCCCAACACATGAACTTTTTAAAAGCAAAATCAATATGTTAAACTTTATCTCTGGAGCAGAATAAGTGATTGATTATTGCCTTTTGTCATTTTATTATGAATGGTATTAATGTTAAATCTTGGCATGCATTCCAGTCTCCAGCCTTCATGATATTTAACGTCAGTGAGTAATTTCTGAGCTGGGTGCATTTCCACTGAAAGAGATCATTTGCATACTCGCATTTTTTATACTAACAAAAATCCTAGAAGCTAAACCTCAAAAGTGGTCTATTTAGATAAACATCTGCTGTTTTGATGATGCTTTGAACTGCATGGGTACTCATAGATGTCTTTATTCTGTTCTTTTTTTTTTTTGTAATAACTGAGTGGGTGGGGAAGCATTATGAACATTCATTTACCTGATCTGTCTCCCTCTTTCTGTTTCGTTCTCTGCAGAGTGGGAGTTCCCACCCCATACAGTCTTCCCCATGCAGTTACTAAGAGACTGAAAAGGAGACCTTGAAACTCAATCCCTGCACCAACACCCAAGGCCTCCAGAAATGGAGGTTCACTCTACTCCTTGCCTTCACCCTTCAAATGCTTTCCATGCAGATCTTCCCGAGGACTAGAAAGATGGCTCAGCAGTTAAGGCGCTTGCCCTGCAAAGCCTAATGACCCAGGTTTGATTTCCCAGTGCCCAAATAAAGCCAGATGCACAAAGTGGCACATGCATTTGCAGCAGCTAGACCCTGGTGTGCCTTTTATCTCTCAATCTCTCTCTTTTTTTTTTTTTCCTCTCTCTCTCCTTGCCAATAAGTAAAAAAAAAAAAAAAAAAAAAAAATCTTAAAATGTTGTATCTTCTTTTTGCCTTTAATCATCTGTTGGGAATGACATGATGCTTATTTTCAAATAATATATTGATACAGTCTGGTTCACATTACTGGTAGAAATTATCCAACCAAGACCAGCTTGTGGGGGGAAAAAAAGGTTTATTTTGGCTTACAGGCTTGAGGGGAAACTCCACAATGGCAGAGGAAAATGATGGCATGATCTGAGGGTGGACAATACCCCCTGACCAACCTAAAGTGAACAATATAGCAACAGGAGAGTGTGCCAAACACTGGCATTGGGAAACTGGCTGTAACTCCCATAAGCCCGCCCCAAACAATGCATTGCCTCCTGGAGGCATTAATTCCCAAATCTCCATCAGCTGGGAACCTAGCATTCAGAACACCTAAGTTTATGGGGGACACCTGAATCAAACTACCACATATATATTCAATACATTTTTGCAAAATCAAAATTTATTATTCATTTAATCAGTAATTCTGGAATATTTAATATAGATGCATGTAAATGAATTTAGATTTTTTTCTGCTGGGTGGAGTCTTTAGGTATAGAAAAATGATGTCACTTAGAAATAGGAGTAATTTTAGTATTGCAATATCTCTATCACAACTTCCAAGGCTCAGGGTCTATTGCAGAAGAGGTGGCAGAAAGAATGTGAGAGCCAAAGGAAGGGTAGGACTCCTTACAATGTGCTCCCCCAGACACAAAATGGCCTGGATATCCATGACCTCACAAGGGCCTGACACTACCTACACAAGACCATCATAATAGGAGGAAAATATCATGACATCAAAATAAGAGAGAGACTGATTGAGATGGGGAAGGGATATGATGGATAACGGAGTTTCAAAGGGGAAAGTGGGGGGGAGGGAGGGCATTATCATGGGATTTTTTTTTTATACTCATGGAAGCTGTTAATAAAAAAAAACTTGAAAAGAAAAAAAAAAAGAAATAGGAGCAATTTGACTCCTTCCCTTCAAATTTAAATACTTTTTATTTCTTTCTGTTGATATCTCACCCCATTCAAAACTGCTATTGTCAAAAGAAAAAAAAAAAGCAATAAGTAAAAATGTTGACCTGGCAAGGATGCAAAATAAAGGAAACTCTTCTATTACTGGTGGGAATGTAACTTAGTACATTTTGGAGAATAGTGTGAAAGTTTCAAAAGACTAAAATCAGATTTACCATAGGATCTAGAAAGTCTACTTCTGGTTACATATCCAAAAGAAATGAGCTCAGCATGCCAAAAGCTCACACGCATGCCCTCGCATGCCCTCCTAACAATGAGATAACTGATCAGCTCACACCTCTGTCAACAGATAGATAAAGACAATATGTGGGGATGACACTATTCCGCCATAAAGATTAAAATCCCATTACCTGTGGCAAGGTGGGTGAATTTGAAGGTCCAACATTAAGTGAGGCAAGCCACACAGAGGAAGAAGGAGCCTTTCCTACATTCGCTCTCATCTGTGGAACCAAAATGGTAGGCCTCAAAGTAAAAGAGAGTAGAATAGCAACTACTGAAAACAGGGAAGGGAGAGGAGAGCAGAGGACATGGAAGTTGGATAATAGAGACAAAACAGTTAGATGGAAGAAACAGGCTCCAGTGCGTTGAAGCACAGCAGGGGAATATTGATCCCAGTAACAGACTATAAGTATATTAATATTTTATTCATTTATTTACTTATTTATGAGGGGAGACAGAGAGAATATGGGGACACCAAGTCCTCTTACCCCTGAAAATGCACTAATGATGCATAAACCACTTTGTGCATCTCACTTTACATGAGTACTGGGAAATCCAACTCTAGCTGGCAGATTTTGCCAACAAGCACCTTTAACCACTGTGCCAATTCCCTGGCCCAGATGTGTGTGTGTGTGTGTGTGTGTGTGTGTGTGTGTGTGTGTGTGATGACTGTCAGGAACTTACAGGTTCCAAAAACTAAAGAAGGAACAAGGGGCTGGAAAGCTACTGTCCTGCTTGATCAGCACATGTTGTATACGCGCACTGAAATATGACTCTTAACTTTGAGCGTGACGGGAGCCTGTCAAGCCAGTGGCTCTGAGTTCATGGCTTGTGACTTGCAAAGAAGTGAGAAATTCGGAAAGATTTATTTTCAGAAGGGAAGCAAAGCAGAGAGCTCCTGAGCTGGAGGAATCCGGAGCAGGTAATCCGCGTGGTAACTGGGATCAGGTTTTCTTATACCCTTGGCATGTCAATTAGGCATCAGGTTGGGATGAGGCTTTACAGGTTAAGTTGAAATGGATCTGGATGACCTTGCTTGCCACTGGGGGAGGCTGGGCCTGTGAAAAATTCCTAGAAGAAGGAAGAGCCCGGAAGCATCCCTGATCAACATCTTTTTTGCTTTTAAGATTTTTTAAAATTTTTATTTATTTATTTTAAGAGAAAGAGAGAGCGGTAGGTAGAATGGTCTCTCCAGGGCCTCCAGCCACTGCAAATGAACTCTAGACGCCTGCACCACCTTGTGTATCCAGCTTATGTGGGTACTGGGGAATCAAACCTGGGTCCTTAGGCTTTGCAGGCAAATGTCTTAACCGCTAAGCCATCTCTCCAGCTCCTAGTCACCACCTTGATGAGTCAGGTTTAAGGTCAAACTGGTATTGCCTTATAGTCTCAGCAGGACAGGTTAACATCTGTGTTCTTCTGGGCCTATGTCCCTAACTAACTAAATACAAAAGAAGGCTACCTTGCTCCTCGTGTCTAGCATCAGCACACAGTATCAGAAACTAATAAAAAATAAAATAAAAACTGAATATGGGCTGGAGGGATGGCTTAGTGGTTAAGGCATTTGCCTACAAAGCCAGAGGACCCAGATTCAACTCCCCAGGACTTACATTAGCCAGAGGCACAAGAGGGCACACACATCTAGAGTTCATTTGCAGAGGCTAGAGGCCCATTTTCTCTCTCTCTCTCTCTCTCTCTCTCTCTCTCTCTCCCTCTTTCTCTGTCAAATAAATAAAGAAATAATATTTTTAAAAAACTAATATAGTGGGGGGGGGTCATCTATTTAAACTACCACAGAAGGACTAGGTGATGGTTCCCAGATTCCCCTGGGTCTGGTGTGTCCTGTGCTTGCAAAAGCTAAAGAGCCAGAACCAAGAGCACTCACATCTATGGGTCACCTTCCATGCCCCAGTCCTTAGGGGTGGTGACAGAGTCGGGTGAGCCACGGCTCACTAGTCTGGCCAGGTCTTGGCCAGGCAGCATGAGTTGCAGTGAGCAGAAAGGCGACCTGCTGTGATACAAAGTCAGCTGAAGACGTGGCTGTCTGGCTGGGTTTGGCGCCATAAGAACCAGTCCTGGAGTGAGAAGAAAGTGCTGACCTGGACTCAGTACAAAAGTGTTTGCCATGGGTGAGGGGCTTTCTCCTCAGGGCCTGAAAGGGGCATGCAGGGCTGTGGGATGGTATGAGAAATATAGCAGAAAGTGCCCTCTCCTCCCCTTCTCTCTCTCTCTCTCTCTCTCTCTCTCTCTCTCTCTCTCTCTCTCTCTCTCTCTCTCTGTATGTCTCTTGTTCTCCTCTAGGGTGGTCTGTCTCCCTCTCCCCACCCCATTGCAGGTAAATAATTCCAACCATCCAACTGTCTCCCGAGGAGTGAAATGCAAGGAGAAGCAGCACGGCCTTGCCCCTTGCAGCAGTGCTCAGGAAGTCTTAGGAGTGTGTCCTTGCTTGCAACTAAAGGGGACAGTCGTCCCGCCTTCTGAGCAGATGGTATAAAAGGCATGTTTTCTCAAGTGTCACTTGATTTGAAATCTTAACAAAAATCCTCATCTCTGTGCAACTTTCTATTTCAAGAACTACGTTGCAAATAAATATTTGAGGCCGGCAAGCAGTTAGTGAGAGCTTGCGATTCCCCGGGATCTCAATGCAGAGTCGATAGGAGAACTCTCACCACGCCCCTGCAGCATGCGTCCTGTGGGAGACGTGAGAAAGAGCACAGAGAACTGCGCAAGCACAGGAGTGTAGAGATGAGCTTGGTGGCCAGGATGTGCCCAGTGGCAATGCATTTGCCTGGCAAGCTCGAGGTTCTAGTTTCGATCTCCCCACTCCTCAAAAGAGCTGCACTGAGGATCTAGACTTCTGGACTTGAGTGGCTCCTTAGTTGTAGGACTTTGGACAAATGATTTGTTTCTTCACATGTAGAAGTTACTTTCTCATTGCTGGGACAGAACACCTCACCAGAAGCGGCTTATGGGAGGAAAGGGTTTGTTTCAGGCTTACAATTCCCAGGGGAAACGTCATCATGACAAGGCAGAGCAGAGGCTGGCCATCACATCTTGCCATAATAACCAGGATGTAGCAGCAAGGGTGAGCCAGCTCTGGCAAAGGGGGCTTGCTGTATGACACCTCAAGGCCTGCCCCAAGCGATACACCTCCTGTAGCAAGGCTCTAACCCCTCAAATGACCACCAGTTAGGGATTGAATAGGAGGCTTAATTACAGATGTGTGAAGTCATGGGAGACATTTTATATTCAAGCTAATACACTGTGCTTCAATTCCCCATGTGTAAAAGTCTGAGATAATTACAATGTTTACCTGGAGCGCCATGGTGCATCTGCTCCTGAAATATGTAGTCACACAAAAGAGCCCAGGAGCTAAGATGTAGCCAGTGTTTTAAGAGCTAGAAAATGAAGATGGAAACCTAGTTAGTGCCTTTCTCACTCAGTGGCTTTACTTTACATAAAGAACCTGGTATGTAGTAAGGGTTCACTAGGTGTTAGGTATTACCCTGTCTTAAGTACTGAGCTTCCAAAGCTTTTGTCACACAGTGCTATATAAGCTCTTTAAGAACAGAAGGTAAATCCCAACAAGCCAAGTTGCTCCATGTTTCTAGAACGTTCCCCTTTTGTGCATTTCCTTAGAAAAATGTATCTTGAAGTCAGTTATGGGGGGGGGGCATTTGTTCTTGGGCGTGAAGGAGTATGTCCATCTGGAAGTAAAGTCTAGGAAACTGAAGTCACAATGACCAAAAGAAGACCCCACAGGGTAGAAGAGGTGTCCTTTCCCTTCATTCATCACTCGTCCCTGCCCATCACATTCTCTATGACCCCCTTTGCTATAACACCCACGACTGGCTATTCCAGCAGCATTTCCCACCATGTCAAAAAGGAAAGCATAGACACGGATTCTCATGGAAAATATTCTCTCACTATAAGAATCCCTACCTTAAAAACAAACAAACAAACAAACAAAAAGAATCCCTACCTTGAGGAGAAATTAGGGTATCTACAGCTTTAACTTTTCCTTTAGCATTTTAGAGGCCAACTTTTTGAAAAGCAACTTTTCTGAGGAATGACATTTCCTGGCATAAACTATAGTCTTTGTCAATGACTCAGAGTGATTTTTTTAATTGTTTTCTTTTCAATATCAATTGGCCCAAATTTACAGAGAAAAAGTGGGTACAAGTATCATTTTGATATTAGGGTTTTTCCCTGTTTGAAAAGGGCTTTAAATACGACTAGACCAGCAGGTGTCTGCAGGCTGAGCCCCAAATCTCCTACCAAGATGCTCGTGGTCGCCGTCTTCCTCTGTGCCCTGCTCTCCTGCTCTGTGGGCAGCCAGGGATGCTCCACTTCGGTGGGAATCAGGGATGTCAACTACCTCATTGAGAAGCTGCAGGTAGGCTGTGGGGTGGGGAGCATGGGGTAGCCCTGCGACCTGCTCCAAGGAGAATGACTATATGGCTTCTCATCTCTCCACCTGCTTCAGGCCGATCCACCTTCAAGCTGCAGCTGCAGCGCCAATGTGAGTGAGTGCTCGTTCAAGAACTTTCCCAAACCAGACTTAACTTCCGCATCCAGAATATTCACTGAAACTTCTCTCTTGCAGGTGACCAGTTGCCTGTGTCTTCCCATCCCATCTGTAAGTACAGTAGAAAAAAACGAAAATCAAGATTCTCCTTAAGCTTTTAAGGAAACTCACTTGCTTAGATATTTTAAATGGGAAATTATTACTTAATCACTTCTGTTAATGATTAGTATTCTCTATTAACACCAGACTCTTGATATAATATTTTATTATTTATTTGTTTATCTAAAAGAGAGAGAGAGAGACAGAGAGACAGAGAGAGAGAGAGAGAGAGGCAGATATATAGAAAGAATGAGCATGCCAGGGCCACCAGGCGCTGCAAACAAACTCTAGGTATATAGACCACCTTGTGCATCTGGCTTACGTGGATACTGGGCAATCAAACCTGAGTCCTAAGGCTTCACAGGCAAGCACCTTAACTGCCAAGCCATCTATCTCTCCATCCCCAGACTCTTGAGATTTTAAATTCTATATATTGCCTCATGTGTAGTTAGCTTTATAGCTCTTGAGAAATCTCAATACTTTTCAATATATATGCCATCTTTTGAGTTGAATGGCCATGCACAAAATGAAAACATGGCCGGGTGTGCTGACGCACACCTTTAATCCCAGCACTCAGGAGTCTGAGGCAGGGAGATCGTCATGAATTTGAGGCCAGTCTGGGCTACAGAGTAAGTTTCTGGTTAGCCTGAGACCCTGCTCCCTGTTTCGTGTGTGTGTGTGTGTGTGTGTGTGTGTGTGTGTGTGTGTGTGTGTTTGTAGTGCAAATTTGGGTTATATTGACTACTCTATAAAATTATTCTTTTTGTGGATTCTCCTTGAAAGTATCCAGAGACAATTTTCCTAAATCCTTATTATTTACTAGGACAATTGTACCACACCATGCTTCCAGGAGGGGCTGTCACAGGTGACCAATGTCACACAAAACACAAGGTTCTCACTGATCTTCCATCGGGTGAGAAAGACCCTTAATGTCCTCAGGAATGCCAGGTGCCTGGTGAGTATGTTTACATGTGACATGTGATTTCTGTGTGCATTGAATGTGCCGACTCTGGTTGGATGAGAAAGGACAAGAGTGTCACAGTTCAGGGGTCATAAAAGAGACAAGTAAGAAATCTAAACAGAAACAAGAGGATCAAAGTGAGGTCTGTTCCAGGGGGTCCTCACCCCCTAGTTTCATAAGAACCATGGGTGCCCATGTGTTCATTTTCTTCTCTCTGCCTGTTGGATAAGAAAAGAACCTGTCCTGGTTTAATCAGAAGCCATAACTTAAGAGAATCAGGGCCATAGGCCACACAATACTCAATTATCCCAAGACTCAAGTCCACTAACTGCAGAGTTGTGGTGGCCTAGAAGCCAAGCAGCCCTTTGCCTCAGAATGGCTAAAACATTTCTAAAGGGAAATGCCCCCAGATCCAGGTGGGAACTTGTTGCCTGCCCTAATTGCCATCAGCATCAGGTGGCCTAGTTCCTGAGGGCAGGGACTGGGCAACTGTCCTGCCTCCTGTGTATCCATGGCAACAAGAAAGCATGGAAGGCCATCTAGCTGCATGTGTCCGGCCATCCACAGCCCCTCTTCTAAATGCTCTACAGGCAATCTCACCAACACTGACCCCCCCCCCCTTTTGGAGACAGTAGTCAGCTCCACCTGTCCCACATTAGAGACATGGGAACTGAAGCTTGAAGAAGTTAACTAAATTGTTCAATACTTTAATAAGAGGCAGAACTGGGATTTGAACTTTGGTCTGTGTGACCCCCAAAATCCCACTCCTAGAAAAATGATCTTGGAAAGACAAGCCAAGAGGATAGAGACACGTTAGAGCCGGGCATGGTGGCACACGCCTTTAATCCCAATACAGAGGTAGGAGGATCACTGTGAGTTCGAGGCAACCCTTAGACTATATAAATTCCAGGTCAGCCTGGACTACAGTGAGACCCTACCTCATACAAGAAAAAAAAAAGGGGGGGGGGCTAAAGAAGGGGGTGTAAAATGCTAGTCCTCAAAGAATCCCAAGAAAATGCATCCCAATGAAGAGACGTAAGACCCCTTGTGGTAGTGTGTGTGTGTGTGTGTGTGTGTGTGTGTGTGTGTGTGTGTACAGATCCCTGAAATCCTACCCCAATGTCAACTCCCCCTCCCCCGCATGGTCTTACTAAGTGCTAGTTAGCTCAGCTCCTCCCATCACGTCTGCTCCAGGTCCCAAGCCCCCTCCTGCCCAGCCCTGCCGTCAAGGCTCTGGGTAAGGCAGTCCTTGGGCGTGGTAGCAGCATGCTTCTGAAGTGGTGGCGCATTCAATTTTGTCGGCATTTATCTCTGCAGCATTTTTCCTGTGAACAGCCATGCAACCAAACCACGACAGGCAACACGGTGACGTTCCTGAGGAGTCTTCTAGGAACTTTCCAGAAAGAAAGGATGAGAGGGAGGAAAGGCCAAATATGAAGCCCCAATATTATTTATTCTATTTATTGAATTTGAAATAGCCTTTTTCTCTTTAAGTTGTTAAGAAATGAGCTGAACTCCTCAAAATCAGTTGTGGTCATTTGTTTACTATTTTATTTGGGAATAAATATTTATGGGCGAAGAAAGAAATCGAGCTGCTCTCTGGGTGCTTTTTCATCGATCATGTATACCTTATTATGCATGTATGCTGCTCAGAACAAAGAAAGCTACAAACGTTGTCACTGGAAGAATAGACCAAAGACTCCATAAGAACCTGAGCACAGGGCTAGAGGCTCTTGACCTCTGGCTGGGCTGGGGGTGGGTGGGGGGAACCGTGAAGGGTTGATGCAGGAGGGACGACCTTAGGGTGGCCACTAGGGGATGCTCAGAGCGTCCCAGGGGAGGCACAGGGAGCTAGCTCACTATCAAAGGGATTGTTCCTGGGAAACAAATTGTGGCCCTGAAACAGGACAGGGCCGCTGTTTGGTAAACCCGAGGAATGTAGCCATGTTCAGACATGAGCACATAGGGGGCTTGAAGCTGACCAGCACATGAGTCATGGAGAAGGTCCCGAGGGTTGGGACAAGATGCAGACAAGTCCAGTGATCACCACTGTGGAATCACCAGAAAGCCAGTGAGCAAGTACCCATCACATACCAGCACAGGGCCTGGCTGGAGCTTGGGTTATGAGGTCTCATGAGCAAAACAGGAAGGATCCTTGAACCACATTGAGTGGCTTACTGTGGCACTGGATGTACAGTCACCTTGATACTTGACCTGCCTGACCCCAGGCCCCCATGCTGGCCACTGTCCCCCAGTGCTCACCACCTTCTAAGATGCTCTCCTGTCTATCAGATCTTCACTTTTACAGGTTAGATCCATCCCTCTCATTCACATGCCAGCTCCCCAGGGACCTGTTGCATTCAGTCTTGTGTGCTTTACCTGGAGTGGGAGTGGTGAGCACATTTTCTGAATGGATGGAAGGTCACCAAGACACAAGAGCACAGTGGGAATGGGGATCTAGATCGGGAAGTCCTGGAGGAGAGACAGAACCCAGAATATTCTATCAGTGCCTTTCCAACAGCTGAAGGCATACCTAGGCTGGGGTTCAAAACACCTTTTCCCCACAGAGAATGCCACCCTTCTTATAGGATAATGGTTATGATGAAAGAATCTGCTATGGGAAAGATTTTTCCTGGAGACTGCCCACGTGGCCATTGCTCCCTCTCTTTCCTGGGACAGCTCATCATGGAGTACTGGATTCGATATCTCCGATAACCTCATGTGTTCCTCCCCTCGGTGCGCCAGCTAATCATGGGGGTTTGGAGTAGATGTCTCTCCTAAATTTGCCTGTTCCTCTCCTCACTGGGCCAGGGCATCGTGGAGGTTTGGAGTATATGTCTCCTCTCCCATAAACTCAAGCGTTCCTCTCCTTCGTTGGCCACCTTATCATGAAGGTTTGGATTAGATGTTTCCCATAAAGTCATGTGTTCCCCCTCCTTGGTGGGCCAGCTCATCGTGATGGTTTGGATTAGATGTCTCCCGTAGACTCATGTGTTCGGAATACTTGGTCCTCAGCTAATGATGGTTCACTTTCTTGCTGCTTCCTTCCACCTGCCATGACTGGGAGGTGATGTCCAGCCGTCTGCTCTGCCATGCTTTCCCCTGCCATCAGGAAGCTTCCCCTTGAGACTGACGGCCAAGATACATCCTTTCCTCCCATCAGCTGCTTTTGGTTGGGTGTGTTGTGTCAGCAAACGCGAAGGTAACTACAACACTCCTTGGCCTTTCATTCCAGGGACAGAAGCTTCAGAGCAGCCAGACACAGAGGGTCCTACAAAGCTTTGTTCTGCTCCTATTCTCAGTAGCATTTTTTTGAGGTAGGTTCTTGCTCTAGCCCAGTCTGTCTTGGAATTTACTATGTAGTCTCAGGGTAGCCTTGAACTCACGGTGATCCGCCTACCTCTGCCTCCCAAGTGCTGGGATTAAAGATGTGCGCCACTATGTCCTGCCCTGTTCCCATCAGTGACGTCACACAATGTCCAGATGTGACAAGTCCTGCCCTTATCCACAGGCAAAGTTGCAGATCGTCTAAGTGACCCTGGCCCTGTTGTTGCGTAGCTCTTTCAGCAATGCGACGGGCACAGTTTCCACCCGTGACCTGTGGCCAAACCCTCCTGCTTACAGGGCGTGGAGAAGGAGTCTCAGCAAAGGGGCTGGCTCGTGTGTTATCACTCACCCAGGGCCAGACATTCTGGACCCTCCAATCCTAAGGTTTGTGGCCCTAGCTGGGATGGCAAGAGAAGCTCTCAGTTTCTTCTGGAGACATATATATCAAAGAGTAACATGCTGGCTTTCTCAATCAAGGCCTTTCAGAGGATACCTGTGTCTTTGGTCAGTGCTGAAAGCCACCAAGCCTTTCTGCCAGGGATACAGCTATCCCATCTGTTAGCTTGCCTGCTTCCCCAAAGGGGCGGCCACACTTTGCTTCAGTGGTAGGACTTTCTGGGGAACCCCCATAACAGTGGGTCTGGGATTCCTATGGTTTTTCTTCCTGGGCACGTAAAGTTCAGATCACCTGGGATCTGACTCATTTTTGGCCTATGGATCCCCATAGACAATATGCCCTTTCCCCCAGAACTTACCACTCTATGCATGACACACAACAGAGACTGTGAGAAAAGTCTAGAAAGTTAAGCATTTAATACTAATCAATGGCAATACTATGTTCTGACCATTTAAGCACCTACTCTATATGTACTAGACATGCAATATCTCATTTACTCATTCAAGAATGGTAGGAAGGGGTGGAGGGATGGCTTACTGGTTAAGGCACTTGCCTGCAAAGCCAAAGGATCATGGTTTGATTCCCCAGGACCCATATAGGCCAGATGCATGTGTCTGGAGTTCCTTTACAGTGGCTGGAGGCCCTGGCATGCCCATTCTCTCTCTCTCTCTCTCTCTCTCTTTCTCTCTTTTCCCCTTCCCACCTCTTTCTCTCTTAAATAAATAAATAAAAATAAAGTATTTTAAAAAGAATGGTAGGAAGTAGATGTATATTTTTAAATCTCTTTATATTGTTTGCTTGTTTTGGTTTTTCAATGTAGGGTCTTGCTCTAGCCCAGACTGACTTGGAATTCACTTTGTAGTCTCAGGCTGTCTTCAAACTCACAGTAATCCTTCTACCTTGGTCTCCTGAGTGCTGGGATTAAAGGTGTGCACCACCACATCCACAGCCAGGAGAAAAAGAGAAATAAAAAGGGTGTTGTGGGGGAGAGAATGGGTGCACCAGGGCCTCTAGCTGCAGCAAACTCAAGATGCATGCGCCACTTTGTGCATTTGACTTTACATGGGTGCTGGGGAATTGAACTCAGGTTGTTAGGTTTTACAGGTAAGTGCCTTAACCGCTGAGCCATATCTCCATCCCTATTTTTAGTTTTTAAATAACTTATTAAAAATATGTTATTTATTTATTTATTTATTAGAGTGAGAGAATGGGCACACCAGGGTCTCTTGCCTCTGCAAACGAACTCCAGACACATGTGCCACCTTGTGCATCTGTCCAGCCCTATTTCTAAATCTTTTTATTGAGAACTTTAGTACATGAACATTGTGTAATTTGAACATATTCTCATCCCATTACCCTCTGATCTCCCCTCCCCTCCCCTCCTCACCGAGGACCCTACTCTTTCTAAGTAACCCTTCCTGTGGCTTGATGCTTCATTCCTTTTGTCCTCCTGTGTCCTCCATGTCAAAATAATGATGGGCTCAGAACTGTGGGGTAATGACAACCACTGTGAGGTCAGGGATGCACCAGCTGGCTCAAGTCAGGAAGACAGTGCCCCAAAGTATTCCTTCCCACTCTGTAGCCCTTACATTCTTTCTGCCCCCTCTTCTGCAATCTTCCCTGAGCTTTGGAGGGTTGCTAGAGACCTCTTGAGATTATTGTTTTCTCTTTATAGCCATGGAAACCAAGGCTTCCTAGGTTGGCTAACGTTCTCAAGGTCTGCCCTCTGGTAAAGACCCAGGGCGGGAGCTGCTTCCATGGCCTTCTCTTTGCAGCCTGAACGTTCAGCTGACACTGTTTGCAACACATTTGTACTTCCTGCTACCAACGTGTGTTGTTTACATACAAAATACATCCATATCTAATAATAAGAAGAAGAAAAAAGTAAACATTTGTATTTCTTGCTTCTCCCAACCACAGCCTGAGAGTCAAACGGGTTCACTAGTTACTGGGATACACACTCAGCTATCCAGAAAGCCAGGGTCAGATAAGGTCCAGCATTAATGCTTTTGAAGACCTTTGTGAGAGCTAATGTGCAACCCATGCGCCGCATATTACATAAGACCCACGGCAGGGCCTGGGGCCGGGTTCCATAATTGAACACATCAGTATTCTGCCGCCAACCCCAGGTGTGTTCACAGGAAGAAGCAGTCAAGGTTTGCAGCCAAACGAATTACAAATAACCTGAAGTCCTCCCCCCCCCCCACACACTCTGTTTGGGGTGCAGAATGGTGATAAGGAAACTGAGAGCTGCGTGAACAAAGATTAGCTTTGCCCCAGCTCAGAGCTCACCCTGTGTGTGTGTGTGTGTGTGTTTCCCAATCTGGGTCTAGGTCATCTCCATCTCCAAAAGGAACAGTGACTTCTAAAGCTGGCCAGTCGGTGGGGGCCGGGGTGCCGCTTTCCCCTCCATCCGGGTTTTCTGATTCTGGCTGCACTGTGTGGTTTATGGTCTGCAGCGCCGGGAGCCGCAGGGGCGGATGCTGGTGGTTAGGCTGGTCTCGGGGCACAACCGGGGGCTCCAGCTGCCTCCAGCAGAGCTGGGCAGAGCAGTGTAACCGCAGCTCAGTGCCACAGCGTCACCACCAGCCAGCATGGTGCTTTCCCTCAGCTTTTCTGCAAAATGATGTAAGTCAAAAGATTTATCCATGCAGGCAAGCTCCAAAAACAAAAGCAAAAAAAAAAAAAAAAAAAAAAAAAAAAAACAAGGCTCACCTTCCTGAAGATGTGCTCTCTTTCCCACGACATCCTTGGAGGAAGGAGAAGAAACACAAGCTAGAATATCTACTTGGAGCCTCACAAGGATTCCCTCCACTCCCTCCCCCACACACCGTACTCATTAGCTTCTGAGTAGAATTAGTCTCATTGCACAAAGGAGAGAACTGAGGTTCAGGGCACTTCGTTCCAAGGAGTGTGGCTGCTGCCCCGTCTAGACTGTCAAACTACAGGTAAATGTATATCCTCAGGAGCCTAAAGGCCAGGGGCCACCACTTCTGACCAAACTCAGATCTCACTCGCCTTCAAGTTGGCCCAGGGATCCACCCATCCATCTCTCCATCTTCCCATTCATCCTACACGAACAACCCTTCTCCCCTTTCACTGTTCTGCTCTGTCCACCAAGAACAAGGCCCCCTGAGCCCCCACACACAAAGGGTCCCCAGAAGAAATGCAGAGAGGTCAAGGGGTTCCTTCTTTATTTTTATTACTCAATTGTTGTATTGAGATACAATTTTTTTTGGTTCTGTTTTTGGGGTTTTTTGTTTGTTTGTTTGTTTTCAAGGTAGGGTCTTGCTCTAGCCCAGGCTGACCTGGAATTTACTAAGTAATCTAAGGCTGGCTTCAGACACACAATGATCCTCCTACCTCTGCCCCCCCTCCCCCGGCCAAGTGCTGGTATTCAAGGCGTGTGCCCCCACGCTGAGTGAGATATGATTTTCCATATTCAAAACCATCTCATCTGCTAATAGATGGAATTTCTCTCTGAATCCAATTTGTATGGCTTTTATTTTCTTGCCCTGCTACTTCGTCTAGACCCTCCAGTACACCACTGACTAGAAATGGTCAGGGTGGATATGTTCTTGTTAGTTCCCAACCTTAGTGGGAAACATCCAGCCTTACAGTTTGTTAGATCTGATGTTGGCTAGGGAGTTTTCACAGATGGTCTTTACAGGGTTGAGAAAGTCCTTATCAGCCTATGGAGGTCTTTTTATCACAAACTAGTATTGGGTTTTGTCAAATGTTCTTTCAGCATCTATCCAGATATTAGTATAATGATGAATTCTTAGTAGTATTTGCATCTCTAAAGGTGAAGGTCCTAGCCCTGAGGCTAGTGCTAAAAGAGAAGTCAGGGGGGAGACACAGAGGACCACCCCTGCTGTGAATGCCTGGCCCCAGAGGAGGGGGACAGGACCACACCTATTCCAGGTATTATGCAATAGGGAGAGCCACCCACAAAAGGCCCTGAAGGTTGGCTTGAAGCAAGTTTCCCCTCTCCCCCCCCCAGAAATCCCAGTCAAGAAGCCAAGGATTTCCGCCCCTCCTCACCCCCAGGCCAGAAGAGTCTTAGGGCTGGATCCCATGGTCAGGGGCAAATGGGAGTGAAGTCCTCTCCACGGCCACCACCATGAGGGAATCTAGACCCTGGACTAGTCAGGAAGAATGTCAGAGGAGGACAGAGCCTCTCCTCAGACCCAGATTCCTCCTTGTTCAGCCGTCAGAATCTAAGGTTACTTCCAGACGAAGGAGGAGAAGGAAAACATGTTGAAGATTTTCCTTGGAGTTTCTTTTTCTTTTCTTTTCTTTTCTTTTCTTTTCTTTTCTTTTCTTTTCTTTTCTTTTCTTTTCTTTTTCTTTCTTTCTTTTTTTCTTTCTTTCTTTCTTTTTTTTTTTGTGGTGGGTAGGGGATTTGAGGTAGGTTCTCATTCTAGCCCAGGCTGATCTGGAATTTACTATGGAGTCTCAGGGTGGCTCCAAACTCATGGTGATCCTCCTACCTCTGCCTCCCAAGTGCTGGGATTAAAGGCCTCCTTTGGAATTTCTAAATGTTACCCTAAAGTAGCAAAATCGTTTGCTTTTTAAAAAATTTTTAATTCTTTCCTGCCATCAGGTAGAATAGAAGCTTGAGGCAGGGAGGAGGAGACTAAATTTAGGATTAAAGGGTTAAAGTTTCACTTCTCTTCTGTATACCTGAGGTGGTGATTTAATGACTCAAAGCCCTCAAAGAACCACACCAAGTTTCAGAGGACTTCTCAGCGCAGTGAGCGAATTGCAGAATCTATGGGTGTAGTAGAGAGACAGCTAGACTTGAGGGGTGTCTTTTTGTGTTTTGGTTCTGGCTAGGGGTACTGAGCCCAGTGTCCCCGTCTCTGTTCATTATGCTCAGCCGGAGGAAGAAAGCAGTGTTTCTGACATGGATGTCTGCCTCCCTAGACTCCTCTGACCAAACACATTTCTGGAATCCTTTAAAAAAAATATTTATTTTCAAGGAGAGAGAGAATGGGCACACCACAACCTCTAGCTTTGCAAACAAACTCCAGATGCATGTGGCACTTTGTGCATCCGCTTTTAGGTGGGTCCTGGGGAATTGAACCCTTGTCATTAGGCTCTGCAGGAAAAGTGCTCTAACCGCTGAACCATCTCTACAGCCTTGGAATACTTTTTTTTTTTTTTTCCTTGAGGTAGGGTTTCACTCTAGCTCAGGCTGATGTGGAATTTGCTATGTAGTTGTGGGCTGGCTCAGCCTCGGAGTGCTGGGATTAAAGACATCACCTCCAAGCCCGGCCCTTAGAGTCCTTTTTGATATCAGTGTGGCAGAGAGGATTCTGGGAGTCAGAGCAGGGAAGCAATGACCCTTCAAGCAGCCTCTGAGTGTCTGCAACCACCCCGTTTTAAGAATGTGTACTTGGGCTGGAGAGATGGCTTAGCGGTTAAGCACTTGCCTGTGAAGCCTAAGAACTCCGGTTCGAGGCTCGATTCCCCAGGACCCACGTTAGCCAGATGCACAAGGGGGCGCACGCATCTGGAGGTCCTTTGCAGTAGCTGGAGGCCCTAATGCGCCCATTCTCTCTCTATATCTGACTCTTTCTTTCTGTCTGTTGCTCTCAAATAAATAAAAAATAAAAATAAAAAGAATGTGTACTAGATATTCACTTGGGGGTCCACTAGCCAAGGAGCCAAGC
Source organism: Jaculus jaculus (assembly GCF_020740685.1). Lineage (NCBI taxonomy): Eukaryota > Metazoa > Chordata > Mammalia > Rodentia > Dipodidae > Jaculus > Jaculus jaculus. The sequence continues at coordinate 33,793,909 of NC_059107.1, read as the reverse complement.
ACGGGTGGCTCTGGGGGTTTCATGTACACAGCACAGACCCTGGGAACAAGGATGCAGCCACTGGGGTCAAGCTCCCCGGGGTGTGTGGGGGAAGCACAGTATAGACTCAAAAGCAGACAGAAAACAACCAGAAAAATTGCAGTGCCCCTGCCTTCTAGCCCTGGTGTATTTAACATTTAAAAACCAACTTTTGCGCCTGATTCTTTTTTTAAAATATTTTTTGTCTGTTTTTATTTATTTATGTGAGAGCGACAGACAGAAAGAACGTGTGCACCAAGGCCTCCAGCCACTGCAAACAAACTCTAGACAGGTGCACCCCCTTGTGCATCTGGCTAATGTGGGTCCTGGGGAATTGAGCCTCGAACTGGGGTCCTTAGGCTTCACAGGCAAGCGCTTAACCACTAAGTCATCTCTCCAGCCCTGCCCTTGTTTCTTACAGGAGCTGTGGACTATTAGTAGGTAAGGGAAGCCTGTGTGGCCTTTTTCATTTTAAATTTTTTTTAATGTTTTATTTTTATTTATTTGACAGAGAGAGAGAGAGAGAGTACCAGGGCCTCCAATCACTACAAACAAACTCCAGACACGTGCGCCACCTTGTGCATCTGGCTGACATGGGGCCTGGGGAATTGAACCAGGGTCTTTTGGCTTTGCAGGCAAATGCCTTAACCGCTAAGCCATCTCTCCAGCCCTGTGTGGCCTTTTTATAGGTGAGGAAACTGAGCAAACGGGCCTAGAAGGGCAGAAGCTGTCAAGATAATCAGGTAGCCGCTGACCTGGGGCCAGAACTGAAGGTGTAGAACTCCCTAGTTTGAGTTCCTGTCCACGCCAGAGAAGGAAAAGGACAAGGTTGCTGAGCAGTGTCAGCTGTCATCAACCAGGCCATGGTCACAAGCTACCTGAGAGGGTTGAGGTGACCTCTGCTGCCACCAAGTGGCCATTCTGCAGTATGTCAACCTAAGCAGTTTTTTTTTTTTTCAAAAGTGGGTGGATAGGATGTGTTTTGCATTGCAGTGGTTCTCAAAAGTGGGAGACATTGCCTCTTACTCATGACTGATGGCTAACCTCACAATGCACGACCCACATTCTCCAACGAGGAGGGTCCCTGCGGAGGGGGGAGGAGACTAACGATGGTACCAAGTGGCTGTATACACACTGTGTACATCACTAATAATAATAATTTAAAAAGTGGCCTTCAGCAGGACTTGGCGGTGCACAACTTTAATCCCAGCACTTGGGAGACCAAGGTGGGGGGGGGGTCGCTATGAGTTCAAAGCCAGCCTGGAACTACATAGTAGTAAAATCCACGTCAGCCTGGGATGGAGTGAAGGAGTGAGACCCACCTAGAAAAAGAAAGCCAAAAAAATGTGATCCCCCCCCCCCAGCACAATGGAGTTTTATTCAGCTGCAAATAAAAAAATAATGAAGACTACAGGAATATAGATGGAGCTAGAAAATATTATGAGTGAGGTAACCCAGGCTCAAAAAGACAAGTGTCACTGTATGTAAGTTGAGGAAAAGTCAACAGAGAGCAGGAAGCTATAAAGAAGCCATGGTGTGGGGCGGGGGGGAGTGGGGAAGACCTAAGGGGAGGTGACAATTGCTATGATAAAAGGTTAAAATGGGGTCCTGAGGGCGGTGGGGGGATGGGAGAAGAAGGGGTATGGAAGCAGAAGGGGCGGGAAAGGAGTAACCATAGCACATGACAATGTTCTGGGAAAGCCATAGGGGAGCTTACTGATTTGTTAGCTGATTAGAACTTGTTGTACAATTTAAAAGAGAGAGAGTCTGGGGTGCATGCTGTTTCTCTCAGAAGCCATAGGTTGTTGTTATAGGAAAAGCCCAGTGCCAGGTTAGGAGACTTCTCAGTGAGTTGTTGGTTAGGAAGGCCCTGGAGTCTCCAAAAACAATGCAGGCTATTGCTCAGGCGCTTGGTAGCTCACCAGAACTATATGGTAATGTATTCGGAAGACTTCACACACTTTGGTTGCAGGGCATGGAGAAATCAAGCTGGAACTGGGAGCTGGAAGCCTCCTCCTTGCCAGCTAGTTTTCCTAGTGCCAGACAGTGCTATTCAGACTGCTGGGAGAGGAGAGTCATCAATGGTCTTGCCCAACGGTGGAGCCATCATATATGCAACAAAATTCACACAAGTGGCATGACTATTATGAAGATAAGCAACTGCTTCTGATTGGACTTAAGACCTGCTCTGCAGGAGAGAATTCATGCCTGGTAGTGAAGACCTAGTCAAAACACATCTGGAAGGCTGAGGAGACAGCTTAGCAGTTAAGGCACTTGCCTGTGAAGCCTAAGGACCCATGTTTAATCTCCCTCCAGAACCCACATAAGCCAGATGCACAAAGGTGATGCAAGCACAAGGTCACACATGTGCACTAGGTGGCACATGCATCTGGAACGCAGTTGCAGTGGCTAAGGCCCTGGCATGCTAATTCTCTCTCTAAAAAATAGTGTATTGCCCGGCCGTGGTGGCGTATGCCTTTAATCTCAGTACTTGGGAGGCAGAGGTAGGAGGATTGCCATGAGTTCGAGGCGAGGCCACCCTGAGACTCCATAGTGAATTCCAGGTCAGCCTGGGCTAGAGTGAGACCCTACCTCGAAAAAAAAATAGCATATGAATGGGAAAGGTCATAGGTCTTAGGGGGAGAAACTACTACTGTTGTTTGGCTAAAAGGATGTGCTGTGTCCATCAAATTGCACCCTAAGTATTTATATTTATGCCCATAAATTGGTACTGCCCTCACCTTTGGTTAAAGAAGCTACTTTTAGCCGGGCGTGGTGGCACATGCCTTTAATCCCAGCACTTGGGAGGCAGAGGTAGGAGGATCGCTGTGAGTTCAAGGCCACCCTGAGACTCCATAGTGAATTCCAGATCAGCCTGGGCTAGAGTGAGACCCTACCTCAGAAAACCAAAAAAAAAAAAAGAAGCTACTTTTTTCAGGTGGCAGAGACTCCTGGGGAGACTCGAAACTCATCATTGTGCTGAGAATGCATGGCAGATGAGCGCCCAGTGCTCAAGGAGACGTGTCTGTAACACCCCCATGTCAGGTTGGGACAGGCTCCCAAGATGGAGTCACCATGTGGCGACAGAGACATGAGGAAGAGGGTCACCCACATTCCTCAAGGAACCGCCCAGCCATCATCCCTTCCTCGCTCCACGATCCCCCAGGTCATGGTTTCCTGCTCCCTCGCTGTTCTGGGCTCACACTCTAGCTGTTTGAAATGGCTACTGTAAAGAACAAAGGAGTTCTTTTCCCTTCCTCACCTTCCCCCAGCTGAAGAACTCTATACAGTGCACTATCTGCCATCTCAAAGTTGGCTGTGCTCGGCTCTTGAGAGTCAGTCCTGGCAGCTCGTGTTTTTCCCCCCCCGCCGAATAAAAGCCTCCATCTTTGCCTCAGAGCAGTCTCCGTGGTCTTGGTCACTCCCGAGCCTTACACCCCAAGGCTCAGGGAGTCCATGGGGAGTGGAGGTAAGAGCCCAAGGATGGGGAAAAGTGCTTGGGAATACTGTCTCCCAGACTAGAAGTGACCATTGCATTTACGACCCCACAGTGGCTGTTGCTACCTGTATCAGACCTGCATCCACGCCATAACGTGGATGATGAAGGAGGGTTGGAAAAAAAAAAAAAACAAAAGCGGCACATGGTGGTGCATGCCTTTTATCCAAGCACTCAGGAAGCAGAGGTATGAGGAGCGCTGTGAGTTCGAGGCCACCCTGAGACTACATAGTGAATTCCAGGTCAGCCTGGGCTAGAGTGAGACCCTGCCTCAAAGAAACCAAACAACAAAAAAGAGACCTATTAGAAGAGGGACTGGTTGGAAAGAAGAGGGGGGGTTCAGGTAGAAGGAGTGGGGAGACAAAAGTAGGTAATGGGAGGGGATTGTGATCAAAATGTATTATGTTCATGTATGAAAGTTGTCAATAGAAACGTCTTTAGGACTGGAGAGATGGCTTAGCAGCTAAAGCGCATTCCTGCAAAGCCTAAGGACCCAGGTCCGATTCTCCAGGTCCCACATAAGCCAGATGCACATGGTGGCACAGGCGTCTGGAGCTCCTTTGCAGTGGCTAGAGGACCTGACGCACCCATTCTCTCTCTCTCTCTCCCCCTCCCTCCCTCTCTAATAAATAAATAAATAATTTAAAAAATGTTCTTAAGGGGGCTGGAGTGATGGCTTAGGAGTTAAGGTGCTTGCCTGGGAAGCATTAAGTACACAGGTTCAATACCCCAGTGCCCATGTAAGCCAGATGCACAAAGTGGCGCATGCATCTGGAGTTCATTTGCAGTGGCTGGAGGCCCTGGCGCACCCATTCTCTATCTCTGTCTCTCTCTCTGCCTCTCTCTCAAATAAATAAATAAATAAATAAATAATTTTTAAAAATGTTTTTAAAGAGTGACCCACATCTAAGCTCATGTAAGCAACTCTAATTTAACTCAGTGGGAACACACACACACACACACACACACACACACACACACAGATTTAAAAGTAGGAAATGTATTTGTTGAGAAAAAGGAGTTTTAATGGGAGGAGAATAAGAGAGGGTAATGGTGGTAAATAAGATCAAAATACATTATATACATGTATGGAATGTTCAAAATTTAAATTAAAGAGGTTCAATAATTCATAGATTTTTTTTTTTTTTTTTTTTTTTTTTTTTTGGTTTTTCGAGAAAGGGTCTCGCTCTGGCTCAGGCCGACCTGGAATTCACTATGTAGTCTCAGGGTGGCCTCGAACTCTCGGCGATCCTCCTACCTTTGCCTCCCGAGTTCTGGGATTAAAGGCGTGCGCCACCACGCCCGGCTCCAATTCACAGATTTTTGATGATTCTAAAGCCATTTGTATATAGTCATCTTATTTATATCATGTGCTGGAAGCATTTTTCCTGGTTGCTTGTACTTTATCATCTATATTTTTTCTAAATAAATATGCTAATTTCCCCTTGTAAAAAATGTTAAGTGGAAAGTATCAAAAAAAATGAGGCAATAAATTCCCATGTTAAAGAAAGTAGCCAAAAAATAAATAAGTAAAGCCATATTCATCGAGTCCTACGATGCTACCTGTCTTTTTCACTCTCAGAGTCCATGGTGTGCTCCAGAAGCCCCAGAAAAAGGGGTGTCCCCCACACTGAAAACAGACTCAGGGAGCTCTAGCCAACTTCTATTCATGACAGATTAACTAGAGTAGCAAAACTGGAAAATATTGCCAGCCTTATTTTTTTAATATTTTAAAAATATTTACTTATTTATTTATTTGCAAGCCGAGAGAGAAGAGACACATACAGCAAGAGAGAAAACATGGGCATGCCAGGACTTCCAGCCACTGCAAATAAACTGAAGAATCGAACCCTGGTCATTAGGCTTTGCAAGCAAGCACATTTAACCTATGAGCTATTATCCAAGACTCCTTGTTACTGTACTTTAAATGAATAAAGGTTTAACTCTCAGTTTTAATTTCTGGTAAATACAAGTAGATCAGCAAAAGTTCTTTGGGGTCCTTAACTTCTGGGAGCTGAAGAGCCCTGTTGACAGTCACAGCCACAGAGTCTCAATTACTGCTGCGCTGGGAAGGTGAAACTTGCAGCCCCGCCAGGTTTGGGCCACACGCACATGAGCTGGTCTGGCGGTGCTGCACTAGAAAACCCCATGTTTAGCCTTTCCTTAAAATAGAATATCGTTCGACCGGGCATGGTGGCACACGCCTTTAATCCCAGCACTTGGGAGGCAGAGGTAGTAGGATTATCATGAGTTTGAGGCCACCCTGGGGCTTCATAGTGAATTCCAGGTCAGCCTGGACTAAAGCGTATCCCTACCTCAAAAAAAAAAAAAAAGAAGATTATTCCTTTAAAGACACTCCCTGTGGTGACTCTCTGACTGATGCTACTATCAATGTCCTGGGGTAGGGTTCCTGTCTTCTCACCCCAGGGTTTGCAGCCTGGGCAAAGTCAGGCTCACACTTGTTTTTGAGTCATATGGGAGAAAGGCTACATGCTTTTATTAAGAACAAATCCCAAGCTCCTGGTCCTAGGCAGTCCACCTGCTTCCTTCTCCAGGGAAAGCTAATGAGGAAGCAGGGCCCATGGCTACCAAATGATATTCAGTTGCACATGCAAAGGTTAGGGGTCAAGCTGCATTTCTAGCATTGATGCTTGATGTAGGGGTGCAAAATCTTAGTGGTTGCTGTGTGTAGGGGTTATGCCTATAATCCCAGCACTTGGGAGGCAGAGGTAGGAGGATCGCTGTGAGTTCGAGGCCACCCTGAGACTACATAGTGAATTCCAGGTCAGCCTGGGCTCGAGTGACACCCTACATCGAAAAACCAAAAATAAATAAATAAATAATACAAATAAATAAATAAATCACTTTAACTTCAGTGGTGCACTGATGAACCATCATCATTGAAGTACAAATGGAAAACTCGCCCTCAGTTCACACCCGTGGCAGGCTAGTTCACACCCATGGCAGGTTAGTTCACACCCGTGGCAGGTTGCATGTGAATTATCCCCATGGCCTCCTGTGTTTGTGATGAAACCTCACACTCAGTCCCCAACTGGTGGCAACTTAGGAGGAAGTGCCTTGCTGGAGGAGGTCTGTCTCGGGGGGGGGGAGGGCTTGAAGTTAATTCATCCAGCTCCAAGCCCGTTACTCACACTACCTCCCCCCAGATATACACAGCCTCCTGCTTGTGCCATGCGTTCTTCGCCATGACAAAGCTTCCCCCTTTGAAACTGTGATCCTGAAATAAACCCTTTCCTCCCAAGGCTGCCCTCTGGTCACGTGTTTTGTCCCAACAACGAGAAACATAACCACAACAGCATCCTACAAAAAGCCGTTTATTAGGTTTGGTGTGGATCCTTCCAGGATTTCTTTTGGTGCTTATGTCATTGTTCACATGTAATATTTATTATAAAGAACACATGAGGAATGTGCACGTTATTCTCCCATTTCATTTTAGCGCTTCTCACAACGCTGGCATAATGTTCTGGTGAGATCTCATTCTTCCCAGTGGCTGTGCGATACATGTGTGGCCAAATCTCCATTGATTTAACCCTTTCTCCATCCTGGAAAGACTCAATTTTCATTATACAGACAATTCTCTGTAAACACTGCAATGCTTCCATTGTTTGGAAATTTATATTTTAAAAATATTTTTACTTATTTGAGAAAGAAAAGGGGGAGGGAGTTGGGTGCACCAGGGCCTCCAGCCACTGCAGCTGAACTCCAGATGCATGTGCCCCTTGGTGCCTCTGGCTTGACATGAGCACTGGGGAATCAAACCCCAGGCCACCGGACTTTGCAAGCAGTGCCTTTAAGCACTGTGCCATCTCTCCAGCCCCTATGTTTTCTTGGTTCCAGCACTGGAAGTGATGTCATGGATACGTGCCACTTACAGAGAAGTAGCCATGACCTCCTGTGTGGTTCCAGTAGGAACTAAACCACAGAAGGGTAATCACTCTGGAAGGGAGACTGTGGACAAGGCATTGGTGCTGTTTTGGTTTGCATGTGCAAGTCAGGTCCACTGTATACCCCCTTGGGGCTCAGGCTACCCTCACTGACACATGCATAACGGATACCCTGCTCAGGCTGGGAAGAGCATCTTCCATCTTTGTTCTCCTATGGGCCCCTGTCCAGCCACCGTGCCGTCCTGCCCACCTCACGCACCCAAGAGAGAAGAAGCAACATTGCCACCCTTGGTTCCTCTGCTCCCCTGCATGGCACTTGCTTCTCTCTGGGCTGGCAACATCTCCAGGGGCCTGAGCAGAGAAGGAAGGCTGCTTGCCTCCAGGGAGAGGCACCTGACACAGAAACAGCCCATCGGGGTCTCCAAGGCTTTTATTTGAAAGTTAGAGCCCACTCCAGCTCTTCCGTAGTGAGTTCTCACTAAGTTTACAACAGCCATGAGCACGGGCTCTATTCTGTCCCAGTTTAGCAGGTTCTGGTCCAGAGCTGCAAAAGGTGGTGACCATGTGATCAGTATAGTCAGTTGCTTCCTTCCAAGGTGGTGACTCAGTGGCCCTGCCCCTTCCTTCCCAGTGAAGAACAGAGAGAAAGAGAGCGAGCCTGTAGTGATGAAAGCAGCTGCTCCCAGGCTAGTGTGATGGCCACAGGCGCACCTGATACAGCCCGTGTGTCTCGGGTCCTTCCTCCTGTCGGGTCGCTCACTAGCGCTGGTTCCGCAGGCTCTGTCAGCATTCATTGACCTGCAGCGAAATGAGGCCTGGTCAGGTGACAGCAGGCCTGAGGAGGAAGGAGGGGTGATCCAAGCATAGACTTGCAAGGTTATCATGAGCAGGATCTGGGGGGAAAGACACCTCACGTGGAGAACACTCTTGGCCGCAGGGAAAGACCAAGGAGCACCACCAACATACGTTGCTGAAGGCCCTTCAAGAGGCCTGACTGAGGTTGTTCGTAAATGGCCAAGGCATCATGAGAAAAAAAACGTGTCTCCCTTCCTTGAACCCTAACCTCTAGGGCTGGGGAGATGACTCAGTGGTTAAAGACACTTGCTTCCAAAGCCCGCTGGCATGGAGTTCAGTGCCTCAGCACCCTGGTCAAGCTGGACAGACACTGATTTGCCGTGGCAAGAGACCCTGGCACATCCACACACGCATGCAAATAAACAGACTTCTTTTCTTAAATGAACTTCATGGCAAAACGAGTGTCCCACACACTGGTTAGTGGGGGTTCACATGGTCTCAAATAGATGTAGCCTGGGAGGGAAAGATCACAGGGGATGAGTGAGAACAGGGGTGTCCTGCTTCCCTGCGTCTTTGGGAGGGCTTGGTCTCCTATCCCCTGCCTTCTTATGTCATTCCTGCCACCTGTGCCCGAGGACTCCAGAGATAATCCCCAGCTCTCAGCATTCCCAGGGCTTCCTGGTCCTCTGACACACGCAGTCTCCCTGTGCCCTGGGTCTAGCGGAGGAGGGAGGCCTTGTTTTGCACATCTTCAATGAGACCCTGTTCCTGCCACCTGGAGCGTGACCTGCCCCAACCCTTCACTGAGTCCAGGCTCATTAGCAGGCCCGGTGTCCTTGCCTCTGAGTTGGAGCAGAAAGTCGATCATCTCTGGTGAGGTTTGTTGGCAGTAAAGTACTAAACCAATTGCTGGGAACTTCCTCTCTCACTTGAGGATACCACCTTCTCCCCACCCTTTAGCAGCCCTCTTTCCTAAGGGAATAAGGCATCAGAGCCTCTTGCAAGACAGTGAATTTGAAAAGAAAACTTTCCAGTTGGTTGGGCCACTGCTCTAAAAGGCCAAATCCAGGACAGTCGTGACTTGGCTCCCTTGAAACTTCCTTCTGACAGAGCCAGTCTCAGGGTGGCCAAGAGTGTCACGGTTGACAGCCGGGGCAAGTGCCCAGCCTTTCTGGGGTTTGAGGTATTGGCCTGAAAACCATTTTTTAGTTGAAGATTTAACCATATGAAAAATGGTCCTGAGCTATTTGGATGGGAAGAATAGGTTATAAAACAACATCAGATCTGGATTTGAGGATAGGCATCAATATCCTCAAATTATTATTAACCCTAATGAGGATAACAGATCTACTGACTATATATAAATGTATGTGCATATATATATACATATATATATAAAATTTTATTTTTACTTTTATTTTCTATTCTTATTCTTTGTATTTTATTTATTTGAGAAAGGAGGAAGGAGAGAGAAAGAGAGCCCTGTCTTGCCCTACCCTTCCCTGGGTATCACCCAAATGCAGAAGAACCTCTTCTCCAAGATGTTCAATGATACAGAATGTGTTTCTAACATTTTCCTTTTATAAAAAAAGGGAACAAAGCCAGATGAGCTGTGAATGATGATGCATTAATAAAAAGCCAGAAGGTTTTACTTAAAGCCAGGTTCCAGACTTGCTGTGGTCAGTTTTTACTGTCAACACCCTCTGCCTGCAACCAGCATGGTACTGGCACTGTCCACGCTGTCCAGGCCCTGGATGCCCAGTCAGAGTAGCTGTGTGACTTCTAGGTTCCCATGACAGTGGTCATCCTTCTTGGGAAACTTGGTAATCATGAGGCTGATGAGAAGCAGGTTCGATGACTGAGCCCTCCCTATCTTCTGGACTTGGCAGGGGATGAGTTTGGGGACAGAGATGGGGAAGCGGAGAAATAGCAACAGGAGGGAGGTTGCGCCACTGAAAGGTTACTGGAGGCTGGTATCTTCCAGACAGGGACATTGCTGCATCACCAGCAGCGCAGAGGTGGACAGAGGAGAGCTGTGATGCAAGGGTCCTTCACTGGGCAGCATGGCGGGACCCACCAGGCAGTTAGGATTTCCTGGGGTTGGGCAGAGATGTCTGCAGGCTTCATCCTAGCTGAGAAATCAGGCTGGCATCTTAGAGGAGGGGACTTACGTCTAGGGCAGGAGGACAAGGAGCTGGTAACACCAAGGCCAAGGGGGAGGAGATCACAGCATGAGTATAGACTCCTGGGAGAGAGAAGACAGGTGTTCAGGATAAAGGAGAGAGAAGAGTCTGGAGAAGCAGGTGGTATCAAGTACGGACTCATGGGTGGAGTGGAGCAGGGAGTCACCTGAATTGCTTTCAGCTGTTAGGAGAATCCTCCCTCCGGCTGCAATGACAAAGGGAGAGGGAGGACTCCTAAGAGGGAGACAAGGAAGGGTGACAGAGACCTGTCCTCTGGGGCTTTGGGCATCTGTTGGGGGCTCTCAGACTCAGGTTCTGAAGGCTGTGGGGAGATGGTACCCCATGGGGTCTGCACTTCCTAGATCACTACATTTGGTCAAAGGAGCTAAGCTCACCTCTCTCTCACAAAAGGGCTGTGGAAGCTGTGAACAGGAAAAATAAATGGGTGAGATGGTGTGGTGGCCCGAATGTGAAATGTCCCCCGTGGCCTCATGTGTTTGTGACGAAGCCTCATAGTCAGTCCCCAGCTGGTGGAGCCTTTGTGAGTTGGAGCCTCGCTGGAGGAGGGGTGTCGCTGGGGGCGAGCCTTGAGGCTAGTTCAGCTTTAGTGGGTGTTCACTAGCTAGTTCTCTCTCTCTGTTTCTGTTTTGTTTTGTTTTGTTTTTGAGGCAGGGTCTCAATCTAGCTCAGGCTGACCTGGAATTCACTCTGTATTCTCAGGGTGGCCTTGAACTCTCGTCGATCATCCTACCTCTGTCTCCCAAGTGCTGGGATTGAAGGCGTGCGCCATCAGGCCCGGCTCCTAGTTCACCCTCTTATTGCTCCCTTCCTGCTGCTGTGACAAGTTTCCCATTCTGCAATGCTTTTCCCCCATGCTGAAGCTTCCCCTTGCAACCGGAAACTAAAACAAACCCATGCCTCCTGCAAGCTGCTCCTGGTCAGGCGTTTGCCCCAGAAACAAGAAGGCAAACGCTAGAGGCGGCTATTAGGTATGAGCTCTGTGCCCATCTCAGTCCCTGGGGCCTCAACACCCCTACTGTCACTGTGGGTGGGGGGCGGATGTCAGAATTGCTGGGTGATGGTGAGAAGGGTGGCACTTCCAGTCTCAGGCCTACCATAGGTGACAAAGAGACGTTGCAGAAGCTCGTGGCATTTTTCACGACGAAGAACTGACCGTGGGTGCCGTACCTGGCTAGGGAAGAAGCGCGCGCGGACCTGACACTCAGGGGCTTGTCACGCTGTGGTCCCCGCGGAGTGCCTTCAGCGACAGCTCATACCCGAGGAACATGGCCGCGCTCATGGGGAAGCCACGCACCGCATTCACCGTGAGGCCCCTGAAAAACACCTTTGAACAGCGAGCTGTTATGCCGGGACTGACCTCACACACCCTCTGCGAGGTGGCCCACGCCGGCCCTGGCCTGACCTGAGACTAAAGACCTGCACGTGGGATGTCGGCCATGCACATTTCCAATGTGTTATCCACACGGCGCCGCTGGGCACGCTTGTCCTTCTCGGTGCTTCTGTCCATGCTCTGCGGGCCACGTGCCAGCTGTTGAGTCCGTGAGCACCTCTCTGTTTACACTACCGCTCTCTCTCCACCTCTCTTCCCCTTTCTGGGCGCACACACGACCGTATGATCCACAGGGTCCTGGAGGTCCCGTATATAGCGCCCAGCACGCCCAACGCTGCGATGGGTGCTTTCCGCGACAACCCCAAAATAGCAAAGGACAGAACTCGGGATGTGCTTATGACCACAGGCATGAAATAGGGGGAAACTCTCTGGTTTCAGTAGCAGCACTGAGTGCTAAGGGTGTTCCAGGGAGTGAGCAACATAATACGTCTGCAGTGCTTCGCAGTGACATCCTGTGAGCACCCGGTGACAAGTGACTTCCATTGTTGTCATGATGAATAGTTGTTACCTCACAGGGCAAAGGACTCGCCCTCTTCCCTGATATAGGCGCTGAGGAGGAATGGTCAGTAATGAGCGGCTGGACTGTGCCTCGGTGACGCGTTCTCCTGCATGTGTCCCCCTAGGGGATGATGGAAGATCCTTCCCACAATTTCCCTGTGTGCCCTGCATCTTCCTGCCTGGCATGGGGCCAGGACACAGAAATGTAGGCAGTTTATAACCCATTAGCAGAGGCAAGCCCAACTCAGAATCAGTTATAATATCACCAGACAATGATGGGAACAGAAAGGGTTTTAGGGGAACAGTAGGGTAAGGCACTGCCCCCTAACATGTTTTCTGGGGAAAACAAAAATCAAAAGACAAATCCACCCACAAGCATATATGACCTGAGAGCTGTCAGGCACAAAATTTAAGCCTATTCTTTATTCATTTATTTATTTAAGAGAGAGAGAGAGAGAGAGAATAAGAATGGGCATGCCAGGGCCTTCAGTCACTGCAAATGAACTCTAGACACATTCTTGTACCAGAATTATTGACTAAGCTAACACATAGTGCTGGGCATTTCAGAAACTAGCAGCCAGCCTTTTAGACACCCTTAGATTCCTAGGTCTCTGGGCACCACCATTTCAGAACTGATAGAGGCCAACATGTCAGGTGGTACTAGCAACCATCAGATACTGCTTGCTCCAGATAAGGAGCTGACGGACCAAATGCTGGGCTGCTCTGACGGGGGCCGAGCAGGATCCTGGTAACATTAGCACTCCTCTCTAATATGTAACCATTTTGAAATTCCACAGGCTTGCCCACAGTGACTGAATAACAACAGCAAGGAACTGGGCCAGGCTCCAAGAGGAAAATTCCATGCTGAGGACCCACAGAGCTCCCTGTGGCTTTGGCTTGGCTGTGCTCTGTCAGACCTGTGGGCTGTGCTTGGAGTGTGGGCCTCCTGCCTCCCAGATCCTGCTCCGTCTAGAAGTGGGGGCCTGCTTGGCTACAAGGCCCACATTTGGGTCTGCTGGCTTTTACCTTGAATCTTCAGAGCATGTGGCCCTCTGGCCAAGAGCCTTCCCACGAAGCACCCTTCCTTGGCTTCCAAAGACCTATGTGTCCCAGCTTTGCACTTTTGCTAGTAGTTTCTCCCTCCAGACACCCTGGGCAGGATAATCACCTGTCAACCCTCAGGGCAGCCTTGGATGGGTTCAGTTTTTTTTTTTTTTTTTCTTTTAATGGAGCATGGTGATTTTTAGTGGAAACAATATCAACAATTTTGTTTTTTGCTTTTATAGACCTTTAAAAATTATGATTCATTTATTATGGGAAAATAGGCAAAATGCATCTCATATAAAAGACAACATCCCATTTGAATCTCTTTTCTGCCCTTTTTGTAACTGCTGATTGAATAATAAGCTATGCTTCCTGTGAAACAGAAAGAAAAAGAAAGAAAGAAAATTTACAGCATTAAGCTTCGCCTTTCTTCTCACACTCCCAATACAACTGGGAGCCATCCCCAGCTAGAGCGTCAGCAACCCCAGGGGGGAGATGTGTGGAGTTTGGGAGGGATGAGACAACCTGCCCAGCCTCCGGACTGCTTAGCTAAATACGGCCACCAGAGGCCCCTGATACACAAAAAAGAAAGGCTAGCAAAGAGAAAAGGGCTCTCTCTACAGGATACCATCAGACACTTGTCCAATCAACACAGACTCCACCGCAACATAAGCCAGAAACAAGACAAGAGTTCACAGGTTCAAGTGAACTTCCTCCCTCCAATAAGTGGTGCCAAGGACCCTGGGAGAAGCTGCTAGAAGACTCTGTTCTGTTTTTGTTTTTTAATTGGTGTTTATGAGCTTACATGCGTGTGTGTGTGTGTTGTGTGTGTGTATGTGTGTACATGTGCACACACATGCACACGTGTACACACCAGGGTCTCTTGCTGCTGCAAGTGAATGCGTATCTGACTTTATGTGGGTACTGGGCAATTCAACTGGGGCTGGCAGGTTTTGCAAGCAAGTGCCTCTAACCATGAGTCATCTACCCAGCCCATCTAATTCTGTTTTTGATCTTTTTCATTAATAGGTTTTTTCTTTACTTTTCAATTTTTCCTAGTGTCTTGCTCTTTTCTCTTCCCTTTCATAATATTCTTCCTATCCTTTTTTCTTTTCTCTTTTTTTGTTTGTTTGTTTGGTTTTTTGAGGTAGGGTGTCACTCTAGCCCAGGCTGACCTGGAATTCACTCTGTAGTCTCAGGGTAGCCTTGAACCCATGGCGATCCTCCTACCTCTGCCTCCCGAGTGCTGGGATTAAAGGCGTGTGCCACCATGCTGGCTCCTTTTTTTCTTTTATGTAACTTTGCTTCTATATTTCTCCCCTTTCTCTGACTCCTTCCTTTATCCAATTCACTTATTTCCACCCTTATCCTAAGTATTCTTTCTCTTCAAAGCACATTCTGTAGTAGTTTTGCCAGTTTCTGTTTTATGGTCATTGGTAAAATATTAGTGGTTTTTAACCAACTTTAAGTGTATTTTCTCTATCTTATACAGTTTGGTGATATTGTTGTGATAGTGTGATTTTTCCTCACTGAGTGATGCTCAAGATTGAGCCTTCAAGAGTAGGCTATTGAATAAAGCATATATATGTATTCACCTAATGTTTTTTACAAAGCTGACAGAAACATAATTGGAGAGAGGATAGCCTCTTTAACACATGGTTCTGGGAAAACTGAACGTCCACATGCAGAAGAATGAAATCAGACCCATATCTCTCATCCTGCACAAAAATCAATAGAAAATGGGTCAAAAACCTTAGCTCAAGGTCTAAAACTTTAAGCTGGGCGTGGTAGTGCACATCTTTAATCCCAGCAGAGGAAGGAGGATTACTGTGAGTTAGAGTCCATCCTGAGAGTACATAGTGAATTCCAGGTTAGCCAGAGCTAGAGTGAGACCCTAGCTTGAAAAACCACACACTAAAGACTTGAAACTTTGAAACTGCTAGAGGAAACTAGGGTGACGGCTTCCTGAAAAGGACTCCAATAGCTCAGAATATGGACTTAAGGATTGAGAAATGCCATCACATAGAATTTTAAAATTTCTGCATAGCAAAGAAAACAGGGGCTGGGGATATTGTTCAGTGATTCAAAGCACTTCCTTGGAAAGCCTGACAGCCTGGGTAAAACTCCCCAGTACCCGGGTAAATCTAGATCCAGAAAATGGCACGCGCCTGGAGTTTGTTTGCAACATCGAGGTCCTGGGGTGCCCATTTTCATTTCTGTCTCTTTCTTTCTCTATTCTTCTTTCCTCTCTGTCTGTTTATAAATCAATTGATAAAAATATTTTTTAAAAGCAATCATTAGAGTGAAGAGATAGCCTATAATATTTTTTCTGTTTGTTTATTTTTTTTTCAAGGTAGGGTCTCACTCTAGCTCAGAATGACCTAGAATTCACTATGTAGTCTCAGGCTGGCCTCAAACTCTCGGCAATCCTCCTACTTCTGCCTCCCAAGTGCTGGGATTAAAGGCGTGCGCCGCCACACCTGGCTGAGATAGCCTATAGACGAGGGGGTCGGGGGGAGACTGCCGACTACACATCAGACTGGAGATTGATATCTAAAATACATATTTAAAAAACACCCAAACATTAAACACCTGAAACACTAATTATTCAGTGAGCAAATCAACTGAATAGATAGAAGAAATACACTAGTCAATAAATACTTGAAAAAGTGCTCAACATCCTTAGCCAAATGCAAAATAAAACAGCTTTGAGATTCCATCTTAAGCCACTCAAAGTAGATATCATGAAGTAAACAAATGAGGGCTGGAGAGATTGCTTAGTGGTTAAGGCACTTGCCTGCAAAGCCAAAGGACCCAGGTTCAACTCCCCAGGACCCCTGTAAGACAGATGCACAAGGTGGCGCATGTGTCTGGCGTTCGTTTGCAGCAACTGGGGGCTCTGGTGCACCCATTCTCTCTCTGTCTGTCTCTGTCTCTTTCTCTCTCAAATAAACAAATAGAAAGTTTATTTCTATTTATAGAAATATAGGATATACCCTTTTGGGTGGGTCTCTGAGGTTGCTTCCAGGAAGGATTCACTGAAGGAGGAATCCTTCCCCCAGGGTGAGCCCTGCCCCAGAGCAGGTGGCCCCGCTCAGAGAGGACTTTATATAAGGAAGCTCTGGGTGAAAAGAGCCCTTCCTTCCTTCCTTCCACTTGGCTGCCAGAGCTGCTCGCTGCCTTCCAGCACGGACTGAAGACCAATGCAACTGAAGACCCGTATGGACCGAAACCCAGCGGCTCCTCAGGAAGCCTCCAGGCCTTCAGTGCCAGATTGGGACTGCTGAGGCATCTGGCCATGGGGACTGAGCAGTTACTGGGTTCCTTGATTCTCAGGCCTGCAACTACTATTGGACTGCCTTAGGCTAACCCAATAAATTCCCTTTTTAATATAAAAAAATAAATATAGGATATATTATATAGAAATATAGAAAAAATGTTTAAAAAAAGAAAACAAATCACAACAAATGCTGGCAAGGAGGAGCCCTTACACAGTGCTGGTGGGAATGCAAACCTGTGTACCACGATGGAAAGCACTATAGGAAACAGAACTACTTACTACAAGACCCAGCCGTACCTTTCTTACCCAAAGGACTCTGAGTCCAAATGCCACAGAGATACCTGCTCGTCCGTATTTATTGCTACTCCGTCTCTAATAGCTAAGAAGACAGAACCAGCCTGGATGTTCATCAAGACACTGGTAGATAAAGAAAATGCGGTATATATTCACTATCGATTTTTATTCAGCCATAAAGAAAAAGAAAATCATGACGTCTCCAGGAAGCAACTGGAAGTTATTATTTTTAACTGAGCAAGTGCATGCTGCATGTTTGCATTCAGATGCAGAACTTTAGTTTAAAGTTTAAGTGTAGCCCGAGCAACTTGGTGAGACTCTGTCTCAAAAATATATACGTGTGTAAATATGCATGTGTACACATGCAGACGTATAGACAGGAAAACTGAAAGGGATCATAAGAGGGCAGGAAGAGATAGTAAGTGAGTGGGGAAGGAGAATAATGGAATACATGAGACATGAAAGCAGAAAAGGGGTCTACGTGGGTGTAGGAAGGGAACCAGCTGTGGGGATAAAATATGAGAGAGGGCAGCGGGGAAGGGGATGAATTAGAACAGAATATGACACACATGTATGAAATTGTTGTGATGAACCTGTTACTTTGCATGGTAACTTTAAAAAAAAACACCAACAAATTTAACTCTTGGGCTGAAGAGATGGCGTAGCGGTTAAGTGCTTGCCTGTGAAGCCTAAGGACAGTGGTTCGAGGCTCGGTTCCCCAGGACCCACGTTAGCCAGATGCACAACGGGGCACACGCATTTGGAGTTCGTTTGCAGTGGCTGGAAGCCCTGGCGTGCCCATTCTCTCTCTCTCCCTCTATCTGTCTTTCTCTCTGTGTCTGTCGCTCTCAAATAAATAAGTAAGTAAGTAAATAAATAAATAAATAAATAAATAAATAAATAAATAAAAATATTAAAAAAAAAATTTTAACTCTTCCCAAAGCTCCCCTATGTGCTATGTAGTAACTAAGCACCTTTTCACATATCTAATCTCATTTCATCTAGAAACAGCCCCGTCCTTCACTGGAATGGCCATTTTTGATAAAACTTAGAGATGTGAAGCCACTTGCTTGGACCCTCCCAGCTAACAGGTAGGTCTTGGCTTTGAACTCCATACTGCTGACTAAGAGCCAAGCTAAGAGAGCAAGGATCCTCCACTCTGGAAGATGGTTCCTCTGGATGGCGACGTTCTGTGGTGGCTGGTGGTGGAGGAGGTCTATATGGAGGAGAAGCAGCAAGAGGACCAAAGGACAAAAAGGCAGAAGACCAGGAGACAGGTGAGCCCAGAGAGGATCGTGTCTGGACTTGGTTGGCAGAGAGCAGAAGGTAGGGAAGAAATTCTGGAGCCAGTGATAAGAGATGCTTAAGTGGCAGGGAGGACACAAGAAGGCTATGGGACGTCCTACTTGGAGGAAGGACAAGGAAAGACTGCCCAGCAATCTTAGGGAGGAGGCTAACTGGTGACAGACAGGCACTGGCACAGACTCTAGATCCCCCTTGTACCAGCGGTGTGGCTGTGACAGGAGCTGCCATGTGGGTGGCTCACCTACCTCCTCTGCTCCCCTCTGGCTGTGGGTGAGAACTGGACAAGACAGCTGAGGTGAATGGGCACCTGTCTCTGCCAGTGCCCTCCTCCAGAGTCTCATGCCCTCGCCTATGTGAACCACCTGCCATGGGCCAAACGCTGAACCGGGGGGTTGCTGTGGAACTTACTTTAAGGCCTTCCTGCTGGTAACTCTGAGAGATACAGTCCACAACACCTTTGTATCTGTTTAAATAGACGCCATCTGCTTGGAGTCGACTTTTCACGACATCCATCGGAGTTGCTGTCCCCCAGGAAATGGCTCCTGCAAAGACAGAGAAAAGAAAGGTGTCAGGGCTGGCTGACTGGGGTCTGCAGGATCCTGGCTCCCTGAAGATGTCACCACTCAGAATCGCCAAGACCCATGTGGGAAGGCAGTGCTTGGGACCTGGTCTACTCCCTTGCCACTTGCTCGTGGGCCCGAAGTCTCCTCGCTCTTTGAGCCTTGCTGGGGACTCTCATCAGTGAAACAAAGCTGTGATGGTTTGACTGTAAAATGTTCCTTATAACCTAATACTTAATCCCAAGCTGGTGGGACATTTGGGGGGGGGTAAAGCCTTGCTAGAGGAGGGTATCACTGGGGACAGACCTTGGGGTGTTGTGGTCCAGTCCCTTTGGCCACACTCAACTAGTTTACTCTGTGCTTCCTGCCTGCTGACATGGAGTTGTGATACCTGGCTGTCTGTGCCTGCCATGGTTTCCCCCACCCATAATAACATTTCTCCTCAAAACTGTAAACTGGGGGCTGGAGAGATGCCTTAGCGGTTAAGGCATTTGCCTGCAAAACCTGAGGACCCAGGTTCAATTCCCCAGTACCTACGGGAGCCAGATGCACAGAGTGGTGTATGCTTCTGGAGTTCGTTTGCAGTGGCTAAAAGGCCCTCGTGTGCCCAGTCTCTCTATCTGCCTCTTTCTCTCTCACTCTCTTCCTCTCTAAATAAATAAACCTGCCAGCACTCAGGAGGCAGAGGTAGGAGGATTGCCATGAGTTCAAGGCCATCCTGAGACTACATGGTGAATTCCAGGTCAGCCTGGGCCAGAGTGAGACCCTACCTTTTCACAAAACCAAAACAACAGCAACAACAAAAAAAAAAACCCTGTAAGCTGGAAACAAAGCCTTTTCTTCTATAAACTATTTCTGCTTGGGTGTCTCATGCCTGCAATGAGGCAAAGGCAGCTACAGCAGCAGTAGTGCCTGTATTCATGGGGTTGCGGTGAGGAGCCTGTGGAGCCTTGAGCACAGGCCAGTCCACAGCCGTGCTTGACAAGCGGCAGCGTGGATCACTGGGACAGGAGCCCGCTCCCCGTGCGCCGCAGCGCGGCCTAGAGCCCAGGGCGAGGAGCAGGATCAAAGGCTTCCTTCTCGCTGTAGGCAGGATTTGCTCTGTACATAGAGAAACTAAACAAACCGCTTCCATGCAGGCGGCTCACTAAGAAGGGCCAGGCTGGGGCTGCTAAAAAAAAAAATAAATAAATAAATTTAAAAAAAAAAGTTTTTTTTTTTTTTTTTTTTTTTAAAATCTCTTTTCCAAGTATGTGAAATTTAGGAGCCATAACTGGGTCATCCTTGCTGGGTAAGCTCAAGAACCCTGATGTGAGCATTTTTGTGACTTCAAAGAAAACAATGTCAGGTTACTGTATAAGCATGGAAATTGGCACATTCTTGAATGGGGAGAGAAAACAAACCAATGTCAAAGTCCAGGGCAGCTAGCTTTTGTAACTGTCACTGAGCAGCTCCCAAGAGACCTTAGGTTGCCCTGGGCCCTTTGCTCATGCCTCTGTTACCATGGTCTTCTGCCATGGTTTCTGGGAGCTTCTCTGGATGTCCACTCTCTCCTGCCTTCACCAGCATCCCTGCTACTTCCCCAGGCACACCTTGAAAGACTCCTTGGTCCCTTGGCCACATCCAGGGTATCACCAAGTGAGATCTGCTGGCCAGGCCCCTTGCACCTGCTCTCAACACAAATGAGAGCCGATCCTCCCAAAGGTGAGGCCCGGGATGGGCTCAGAGGGAGAACATTCTTGTTGGGTGACAAGATAATGGGCTTTGTTGATGTTTGCTAGGAGTTTAAGGTACTGTTAGTTGTAAGAAAAGGAGAAGGGGATGAAGAGGAATAAATATTTTCTTCACTCCGTTGGATCTTCCCACCACATCCAGCAAGTCATGATAGCAGCCTCCTTAAAAAACATATCTCTGAGGCCAGGTGTGGTGGCACACACCTTTAATCCCAACACTCAGGAGGTAGAGGTAGGAGGATTGCCGTGAGTTCAAGGCCAGCCCAAGACTCCATCATGAATTCCAGATCAGTCTGGGCTTGAGCAAGACCCTACCTCGAAAAACCAACCCCCCACAAAAAAGGTCTCCAAGCTGGGGAAATGGCTTAGCGAGTGGTTAAGGCGTTTTGCCTATGAAGCCCAAGGACCCCAGTTCAGTTCCCTAGAACCCACGTAAGCCAGATGCGCAAGAGGGCACATGCATCTGGAGTTCGCTTGCAATGACTAGAGGCCCTGGGTGTGCCCATTATCTCTTTCTATCTGCCTCTCTCTCTCTCTCTCTCTAACAAACAAACAAATAAATAAATATATTTAAGTGTCTCCATGTGCCTAGAGCAGTTTTGTTTTCTCAGTTGGGTGTCCTGTGTTTGAGGCAGAGGTAGCAGGATCACTGTGAGTTCAAGGCCACCTGGAGGCTACCTAGTGAATTCTAGGTCAGCCTGAGCTAAAATGAGACCCTACCTCAAAAAAAAAAAAAAAAGACTAGTTGGAAAGAAGGGATTCAGTGGAGGGGGGATTTGGGAAGAGAAAAGGGGAGGGTGATAGGAGAGGATTATCATTATAGTACATTGTTTATCTTTATGAAGGTTGTCAGTAAAAAAGTTTTTTTTTAATTATTTATTTGAGAGCGACAGACACAGAGAGAAAGTCAGATAGAGGGAGAGAGAGAGAATGGGCGTGCCAGGGCTTCCAGCCTCTGCAAACGAACTCCAGACGCGTGCGCCCCCTTGTGCATCTGGCTAACGTAGGACCTAGGGAACCAAGCCTTGAACCGGGGTCCTTAGGCTTCACAGGCAAGCGCTTAACCGCTAAGCCATCTCTCCAGCCCAGTAAAAAGTTTTTTAAGAGCCAAGCATCACGCTGCATGTCTTTCTTCAGAGCACTCAGAAGGCAGCAGTAGGACGGCCGCTGTGAGTTGGAGGCCAGCCTGGGACTATAGCCTGAGTTCCAGGTCAGCCTGAACTAGAGACCCTACCTCGAACACACACACACACACACACACACACACACAGAGTTAAGAAAACAAAGAGGGGGCTGGAGAGATGGCTTAGCGGTTAAGGCGGTTGCCAACAAAACCAAAGGACCTCTATTCGATTCCTCAGGACCCACGTAAGCCAGATACACAAGGTGGCACATGTGTCTGGAGTTCGTTTGCAGTGGCTGGAGGCCCTGGTGTGCCAATTCTCTCTCTCATTCTTGCTCTCTGTGTCTGCCTCTTTCTCTCTTAAATAAATAAATATTTTTTAAGAACAAAGAGGGAGCTGGGCGCAGTGGTGCATGCCTTTAAAAATATTTTTTTGTTATTTTTATTTATTTATTTGAGAGCAACAGACAGAGAGAGAAAGAGGCAGATAGAGAGAGGGAGAGAGAATGGGTGCGCCAAGGCCTCCAGCTACTGCAAACGAACTCCAAATGCAGGTGCCCCCTTGTGCATCTTACTAATGTGGGTTCTGGGGAATTGAGCCTCGAACTGGGGTCCTTAGGGTTCACAGGCAAGCACTTAACCACTAAGCCATCTCTCCAGCCCCATGCCTTTAATCCCAGCACTTGGGAGGCACAGGTGGGAGGATCACTGTGAGTTCAAGGCCATCCTGAGACTACATAGTATATTCCAGGTCATCCTGGGCCACAGCAAGACCCTACCTTGAAAAAAATAAAAAGAGGGCCTGGCAAACTACTAGAAGGGTCACCTTCACCCTAATACATGACGTATATAGCAAGTCCACAGTGACAAAATGGGTGTGACTTTCAACTTGGCTCTTTCTGACTGGGGTGTCCCTGCTGTTCCCGGCTTCACTGTCATCTTGAGAGTCTCTGAACCCGAGTCTCTCATCTGTAAAATGGGGAGACTGGCTCCTACCTGACAGACCTGATGAAATCCGACGTCCCATGAAGGTGAACAGTGAGAACAGATTTTCCTTCCAAAGCTAAGACACCCTGGACAAGAGAACTTGCTCAAAATACACCTGCTACCTCCAGGTCCAAAGAATCTGGGTAGAATGCCATTCCTGTAGTTCTCAGGAGAAGGGGACCCCTATTCCTTCTGCTGCCCTACTGGGCGTAACACAGTCAGTATGTGCTGAGAGCTTCACGTATGGGTAAGTGGGGTGAGTTCTGCCTCCCCTGGGCCATGAAGGACCTAGCGGGCTCTTTACTTCATTTCGACCGTGGTGCATTTAGGAGCCAGGGAGGGGGCTCTGGCTGCTGCGACCCTTACCTGCTGTGCCGCCTGCCAGCCACACGGCATAGGGGCTGGGGCCCGCGCAGGCCTCGGGCGTGATCCATTCACTCAGGAACACGTAGGGGATGAAGTAGAGACAGTATCCCGGGACGTCTCTCAGCAGCATGGCGCTGGCCCCGCGGTACAGCCCCGCCAGGCCCTCGGTCCGCACAATGGTTGCAATGCAGTGCACTGGGCCCTGGTACGCAGCCTGCCTCCCCGGGGCCGAGGCCCTAGACTTCGAACCATGGGTGGCTGCAAAGACAGGAGGGAGAAGATGAGGGAGCCAGGTGAGCAAGAGACTGGCTAGCCTCTGGCACTGGAACCAGTTTCAACCCATTGACAGCTCCCAATCATTTGGCCATTGAATTTTTTATTTTTATTTTTTACTTTTTTGGTTTTTCAAGGTAGGGTCTCACTCTAGTCCAGGCTGACCTGGAATTCACTATGGAGTCTCAGGGAGGCCTCGAACTCACGGCTATCCTCCTTCCTCTGCCTCCCTAGTGCTGGGATTAAAGGCGTGCACCACCGCGCCTGGAAGATTTTTTTTTTTTTAAACCGGGAATTCTAACTCTCTTGGACAGCTCATACTAGGATTCTGAAATTGCAACAAGGAACTGCTGGCAACCTGTATACCTGATTGGATACAATCTAGCCACATAACAAGGTCTAAGCTACCTTGGGTCTTCTGGAGTTCCCTAGTCCATCAACAGTGTATCTTTCTCAGATACAAGTGCAGAGGGCCTGAGATCCACTCTCACAATCACATCAAACACTTTCTTGAAGCAGTGGCTGGAAAATCTAACACTGTGTGTGTGTGTGTGTGTGTGTGTGTGTGTGTGTGTGTGTTTCTTCCCAATTTCTAATCTTTAAGAGGGAGACAATGAAGTGCTCTGTTTGGTGAGTACAATATTTAAAGACTCCTCTCTCTCTCTCTCTCTAATAAATAAATAAATAAAATATTTTTTAAGATTAAGGACTGGAGAGATTGCTCAGTGGTTAAGGGGTTTGCCTGGAAAGCCAAAAGACCCAGATTTGATGGAGAGACACTGGCATGCCAATTCTCTCTCTCTTCCCCTCCCACCTGAGATAAATAAGTAAAATATTTCAAAGACTCAATAAGTTGAGAACAGATGGTGGTTTCTGAGAGGCACTGGTGTGAATAAGTTGCCAGACCCACTGCCTGGCTGCAGGGCTGGCATGTTTTCATGGATGCATGCCGATCCTGGCCTGGCCATGCCCTAAACCAGCTGGAAGGCAGCACGCAAGCCTGTGGGCCCTCACAGTCCAGGGACCCAGGGCTCTGTCCTGTTTCTGCTCTATCATGGCTTGTTACATTGCAGTTTCTTCGCAGGTGCACCTCGCCAGCAGAGCCTTGTTTTCTCTTCCATCTGGTCCTCCTACAGACCACCCCCTCCGTTCCTGATGCTCATCTCCACTTCAGACCATGAGCGAGGTTTGGGGGTCAACGGTACAAAGTCCCAGTGTCTGTAGCAGTTACCTTCCTGTTGCTGGGACAAAATATCTGACCAGAATCAGCTTATGGAAGGAAAGGGTTGATTTCTGCTTACAGTATTGAGGGGACGTTTCATCACAGCAGGGAAAGCGTGACAAAACAGAGGCAGGGCATCAGGTATCCTCACATCAGTTGGGAGGAAGCAGCAAGAGTGGACTTGCCAGTGAATGCCCAGTGGGCTGGACTAATTAACCTCAAGGTCCGCCCCCCAGTGACACACCTCCTCCAGCAAGGCTCCACCTCCCCAAGGCTCCAGCAGCTAGAAACTAAGTAGGTGGTTAAATCATAAGCGTATGAGGCTATGGGGACATAGATTCAAAGCACCACAGTGACTGTCAGCGTTCCTCCCGAAGGACCTAGTATGACAGCCAGAAAACAAACCGAATGTAGTACATCTGTGACCACAGGATCTTAGCTGCCCGGGCTTAGTTCCCTGAACACGGTGGCCCACTTGGATCTCATCCCATATTGCACACAGTCTTAGCTTTCTCTGGTGAGCTTGCAGCCTCATGACCCCACAGTCCGGACTGTCAGATTGGAGTAAAGCTTTGGCCACCTGTCCTTCAACTCACCCCAGAGGTCCATGGGAGCAAAGGGAGGTTTCTGTTTGCCTTGGAGGTGTGCTTGAACAAATCCCCATGCATTCCCGTCTGTGTGGGGAGCGGACGTGAAATCCCGACATCGACTCCGGGCCAGCCGCAGCGAGGGAAGCAGACTGAGCCTCACGCCCTCACCTCCTTCCCAGTGCATCCACCGGGGAGGTGATGGGGGTGACAGCCATTTCAAGGAGCACAAGGCTCCTCTGAGCTAGAGCCAATACTGTAGTGCTGAGAGCTCCCAAGAGGTCGTTACACACTCTGCTCTCTCCCACATGATGACGTTGTCTGAGTTATCCTGGGAAACTTCTGAGTTAGAATAGACGTGGTTATTGTCCCACCGTATAAACTTTGGTTGGGCAGTGTTCTTCTCTGGGTATTGCTGACGGGTGGCCAGGAGTCAAGGTTCTCCTGAATCAACTATGGTATGGTGTGGCTTTCTGGAGTTACTGATTGAAAGCGAGTGCCCAGGCTCACTGCTCTGCTTGTTTGGAGGGGCGGATGTTGAAAGAACACTTACCAAACCACTTTGTCAATAAAGTCCTGTATTTGTCCCTTTTCTCTCTAGGATAGGCAATAAGGAAGCACTCTCACATTCTCCTGTTTGTAACAAGCAATCTAGCTTTTATTGCTTGGGAATTACTCATTTATAAGTATTAAAGTAATATAATGAAAGCAGAGACTGTCATCAGGATGCTGTCATGGCTCTAGACCAACCCAGACTCATATTGGTGTGTTAGACAATTCTCCATCACTCTAATGAAAAAACCTGAGATAATTGTCTTCTGAAGAGAAAAGGTTTATTTTGGCTCTCTGTTTGGTAGATTCCTTTCCATTTCCTTTTCCATTTCTGGGTTTATTTTCATGATCCATCACTGGCCCCATTGTTCTGGGCATGTAGCGAAGCAGGCAGTACATCAAGGTGGGAATTCACGGAAGAGCAAACCAACTAACCTCATTTAGCCAGGAGAAAAATGGGAACAAGAAAAGGGCTAGAGGGCTGGTGCGATGGCTTAGCAACTGAGGCATTTACCTACAAGGCCGAAGGACCCAGGTTTGACTCCCCAGGACTCATGTAAACCAGATGCACAAGATGGCACATGTTTCTGGAGTTGGTTTGCAGTGGCTGGAGGCCCTAGCATGCCCATTCTCTCCCTCTCTCCCTCTCTCTTTCTCCCTCTCTCTCCCTCTCCCTCTAAAATAAATAATTTTAAAAATTTAAAAAATTTTAAATAATTTTAAAACCAAATGAAAAAGAAAGGGGCTGAGCTGGGCGTGGTGGCGCATGCCTTTAATCCCAGCACTCGGGAGGCAGAGGTACGAGGATTGCCGTGACTTCGAGGCCACCCTGAGACTCCATAGTGAATTCCGGGTCAGCCTGGACCAGAGTGAGACCCTACCTTGAAAAAACAAAATAAAAAAAAAGAAAGAAAGAAAGAAAAGAAAAGAAAGGGCTGGAGTCTTACTGTTCCCTTTGAGAACATGCTTCCAATTCCCCACATACTTCCCACTAAGCCCCACCTCCTCCTCTCATTGCTAACCGCCCCCCCAACTCAACACATAAGCTTTTCCAATCAGGGAATTTAGTCCATAATGTTAATATTGAAAGCTGTGTGTCAGTTCTCATAATGTTGTTCATTCTGTTCTGTTAGGTGTTTTCCCAGTACTCATTTGTTTATCTTCTTCTAGCATGGGTGCATTCCTTCCTCCAGTACCATGGGTGTGTTTATCTTTCTCTTCAGTCCAAAAGGTTCCTTTAACTACCTTTTTTTGTGCTTGTTTTAGTGGTCATTAATTCCTTTAGTTTGCTTTTAACACAAGAAATTCTTTTTCCTTCAAGTATAACTGATAGTTTTGCTGGGTATAGTAGTCTGAGTTAACAATTGTTACCTTTCAGAGCTTGGAACACATCATTTTATATTCTGGTTTTTAGGGTATCTGTTGAAAAAATCTGCTGATTCTGATGGGGTTGTCTTCATATGTGACTTGGCACTTCTTTTTTTACAGCTTTCACTATTTATTTATAAAATTACAGTTTGATTTTTGTTCCATATTTCTATCTCTTTGTTGAATTTTTTCTTCATAACCTGTCTTGACTTTATTTTTAGTTCACATATTTATTGGTATCATTTTTTAATTTGCTTAAGAGTTTTATTTATATTCCCTTTGATTTCATCATTCTTAAATCATTCCTTTGAATTCTTTTTCTGGAATTTAACCTCATCCTCTCTCATTGGGATCCATTATGGAAGAATTGGCATTTGGGGGATTGTGCTACAGCCTTAATTTTTCATGTTTCTTATGTTTGTTTTTTGACTGAGTATTTGCATCTGGGTTTATTTCATTGGTTGGATTACTTTAACAAAGAAGTTATTTCCACTGAACTTGTGATGTTCACATGTGGATAGTTGTGTAGGGTTGAGATGCACAGTTCAGTGGTTAAACCCTCAGTCCATGTTCTCGGGGCACCAGGTCTGACCCTGTATATTACTCTAAAGGGAGATTATCAACTACAGAAGTAACCACAACTGTTAAACATGCCTACTATGCAAATGTCATACTAGCCAATCAAAAAGTCATGCCTTTAACTTCAGTAACTATTAGAGGATAAAGGAATATGGATAATATGGAGTACACCTGAAAATTAGCTGCTGAGATGAGGAATAGAAGGGAAGTAGCTGGGTAAAGATAGGGATTAATATTAGATTACCTGAGAAAATTGAAGTGTGAAGAGTAGTTGAAATATTGTTAGGGTCCACAAAAATTTACAGATTATTAAAGCTATTATTAAAAAGCAAAAAAAAAAATGAGCCAGGTGTGGCTGCATAATTTTATTTTGTGAACTATTTCAGGGTGAGTTCCATGCTAATTATTATTACTTTATTCCTAAAATCATCTGAACATGTTCCCTAAGATTAGGGATGTTGTCTTAGTAACCATAGTGACTAGGTCTATCATTTACTCTGATCATACCTTTATCTAATCTACTATCTATAATCAAACTGTCAGTTGACCTTATGATATTTCGTGATATTTTTTTCCCACTTGGAACTGAACCCAGTGCTTTTATCAGGAACATTCCTTTGTTTTTTAACAGTGACCTTTTTTGAGAGTATATGTACCACCCCCTTGCTTGTCAGTAGAGCATTTCTCATTTAGGGTTATCTGAAATGCAGCATTGGTGGTTCAGTGGTAGAATTCTCAGGGTTATCTGAGGTTTTCTTGTTCTTACATAGAAGTGACACAAAATTCCTGGTGGATTTCCCCCCACCCCATTTGCCTCATCTCCTTTCCTGACTTCCTGATCTTTGCCTACTCTAACCTTCTATCATTTTTATCAGTTTGTTTCTAAATTAGTACATAATTTACCTTCAATAAAAGGCATGGCTCTTAAGTTCATTGCTGATGAGTTTTGATAACTGCATGCACCTATGTGACCACACCCTACTTTGAAAATCATTTCCTACACATGAAGCAAACTGCTACAGTCAGAGCTCACTCAGAGCTAGTATTCTATAGCCTATGACCTTCCTCTCATGTTCAAGGTAAATGAACTCCATGAAAACTCACTGAACAGACTTCTGGGCCACTCACTGTTATGTGTTCTCTTGCCCAAGCACAGGGGAATGCATGATTTGTGTTGGGACCACAAAACATGCATTCACCCGTAGTCATTATAATTATCAGCCCAAATCAAAATGGATCACAATAACATTGGTTAGGCCAAGGTCATAAAACCCAAAATAATGATCACATTATATTTATCTTTGCTTCAGCAGCAATGGCAGAAGCAATGGAAAACTATGACCAGATCCACATAATATGGCTGTGATGAAGGAAGTGGAGAACTTGCTTAGACAGAGGATGGAGAGAAGGCTTGGTGGTAAAAGATGCTTATTTGCAAAGCCTGATGGCCTGGGTTCAATTCCCCACTACTCACATCAAACCAGATGCACAATGCAATGCAGGCATATGAGGCAGGAAAACCTGGTGCTTCCATTCCCTGTCTCTCTTTCTCGCTTTCAAATGAATGAATAAATAAATAAATATCTTTTCTCTTGTCTAAAAGCACTGCACTGACCAGCTCATCCCCCAGCAGGTCAAGCCTCATTCCTATAAGAAACCCCAATCTGGGGCTAGGGATATAACTCAACCATTGAAGATGCTTGCTTGCAAGCCTGCCAGCCCAGGTTCAATTCCCCAGTACCCGTGTACAATCAGCCAGACAAGTGGAACATGCATCTGGAGTTTGTTCAGTGTCAAGAGGTCCTGGAATGCCCATACCCTCCCCTCAAACAAGTCTGGAGTTCGTTTGTAGTGGATAGGTGTGGACTATAGACCGCACCAGTCCTGGTTTCCCCACATTCAACTAGGATCAAATTCAAGCCCTCTATACCAAGACTGGAAGAGTGTTTGAAGCCAGTAGAATGGGCCTGCTTCTCAGCTTCAGCCTAGAATGGGAGGCCCACACAGATGCCTCAGCCAGCCGAGTCCTTGCCACCACTCCTCTGAACCACAGGCTATGGCTGCACAAAGTGCCAGTGTCCTGACCACTGTGTCAGGTACATCAGTAGGAAGCTTTCTTTTTCAGGGTAGGGATCTTGTTTTGCTGCTGCTGCTGTTTTCTGAGCATGTTGGTTTGTCCTTCCTGGGGTAGTGAGGATCATCTGTCTCCACACGCAGGGCCCGCCTCCTCCCCTCAGCATCTCTCCCTGCCTATGGCAGCTTCTAATCTTAGCAGATCCCAGTAACACGGCCTCCTGAGGGTTCACAGGCCCAGCATTCATCACACGCAGACACTGTCTGATCCCCGGCCAGAGGCTTTGGCACTAAAAGGAGCTCCTTGCCGTGGTCCTATCTATGACATTGAGGTGCAACTGAGGCACCCAGTCAGATGGTGTTGCGTGCCCTCACAGACAACTGGCTATCCTCTCCCTGGGTTGCGTTTGGGTATGAGTGGGTTAGTGGGCCCCCTCAGATCATATTCCCAAGATGTGACCAGCTGGGAAGCTCTTAGCTAGCTCCTGTTTCTCAAGAGTCCATCCATTTCCCCAGGACATGAAGGGTCCAAGGGAGACAGACGCTTCAGCAGGAGAAGCCATGCCTCAGAAGTAAGTGGAGCAGGACTCCGTCAGTTGCTCTATAAAATACAAGAGATTGATCTCCATCCGGTCATTCATTGTTCTATCATCATCTGTTAAAGGAGACCAAGGAATGTGGCCCGTGCACTCCACCTCTCTTTTGGCTTTTATAACTTTACAAGAAAATGTTGACACATGCACTTTACTAAAATATGTGCTAAAGAAATTGCACTTTACATCAGGGAAATAGTTATCGTTGCCATGTGTATTACCCTGTCCTGATAGAAATCTAGATCCTCAAAGTGCATAACTGACAGGTCAGGTAACTGGCCTACAGCCAGACAACGGTGAGAGATCCCCGGTCCTCATAAATGGCCGAGAATGGCCACGGCTGACCTCAAGTCCAGAAGCCAGAACAATTCTTGGTCTTGTCGATTGAAAAAAAAAAAACACCAAAATAAAAACATGAGCTGGAGAGATGGCTCAGCAGTTAAAGGACTTGCCTGCAAAGCTTAATGACCCAGGTTCAATTCCCCAGTACCCATATAAAGCCAGAAGCACAAAGAGGCACATGCACCTGGGGTTCATTTGCAGTGTCTAGAGGTCTCAGAGTGCCCATTCATTCATTTATTCACTCATTCTCTCTCTGTTTCCTTTCAAATAAATACAAATATTGAAAATAAACAATAATACTAAAAACATGTCCTATCTCCACTACATGCAGCTTTTACCAGGGCATGTTGTTTGTCGCACGTGTGGCTGTATGTCTGGCCTCTCAGCAAACCCCATCCCTCTACTTCTGGGCTGCCAGTGTACCAGCCCTCATTTCTTGTTGGCACCCCAGGGCTGATTTAAGAAGCATGCCCCAGATACACAGTTCTGGGCTGTCTCTAGGTTTTTGTGTCTCTTGCCATGTTCCCATGATTCCTAACTTTCCACAGACTTTCTTCTTTCGGAGTTGGATGAATCCATGTGTGTCACTTCAGGGACCCACCATCAATAAGTTCTGCCCTGTACTGGGGACACCCCTGGGAAATCTACTATTCCTCCCCAAGGCCAGTCTGCATGGAGAAAGGCACTTCTCTTTGTAGCCGTACATCTTGATGGTGGCAATACAGCAGAGACAAACTGCTTCGCTGACAAACTGCCTCAGAAGCACTGATCATGTCACACAACCCAAGCCTCAGTTTCACCATCTATAAAATAAAGATGCTAGCCAGGCGCGGTGGCGCACACCCTTAGTCCCAGCACTCGGGAGGCAGAGGTAGGAGGATCGCCGTGAGTTCGAGGCCACCCTGAGACTGCATAGTGAGTTCCAGGTCAGCCCGAGTTAGAGCGAGACCCTGCCTTGAAAAACCAAAAAAATAAAAAATAAAGTAGAGATGCTAACAGTGCTTATTTTACAATGCTGCCATGAAAATCTCATCATAGAGCACGCATTAGCAGGGTGTTCCACGAAGGAGTGACCATAGGACGAGCCTAGCATGGTGCACAAGGCACCAGCTCAGTGACCGTTAACCACAGCTGCCAGGATCACCGTAGCCACTTTTCTGAGCCCTCTCACCTGTGGCTATTCTCTTCCTGCAGCGTGATTGGCATTTGCGTCTAATGTCGTGACTTCAATGGTCTCCATGCCTGCAACCCTCCACCACCCTCCAGCCCTGATGCTGCCAGCTGCTGTGATCAGGTTCACGTTGCTGGTAGAAATCACCCAACTAAGAGCAGCTTCTGGGGGAAAGAGGTTTATTCCGGCTTACAGGTTCGAGGGGAAGCTCCTTGATGGCAGGGGAAAACGATGGCATGAGCAGAGGGTGGACCTCACCCCCTTGCCAACATCAGGTGGACAACAGGAACAGGAGAGTGTGCCAAACACTGGCATGGGGAAACTGGCTATCACATCCATAAACCCGCCCCAACAATACACTGCCTCCAGGAGGCATCAATTCCCACACCTCCATCAGCTGGCAACCTAGCATTCAGAACACCTAGGTTGATAGGGGATACCCGAATCGAGCCACCACACCGGCGGATCCTGAGAGCACCTTACACAACACAGACCTGGCCTAACTCTTCTCATTCACACTCCAGCCTACCCCTCCTGCCAGCAAAGCAGTAGTGGTTACATTAGGTAGTTTCTGTATACCGATCACCTCCTCACCCTTCACCCACAGCTGGGGATGCCCTCACCACCCTCATCATCCACCATCTAGCTCTGAAGTCCTGGGCTGATTTTTGGCAGGTTTCTCTCCTGCCTGCTCTCAGGCTTAACCTGTTGGCTCGGCACCATCAATGCATTTGATCTGTTCTGACCTCTGTTCCCAAGCCCACAGCCCTGCATGGGGCAGGTGTCTTCACCTCAACCTACCTGCCCCTACCATTCCTCCCATTGCCTATCCCTTTAAAAGGCCACATCCATCTTCCTATGACCCAACTCGGGGTGGTGGGGGCATTCTGGTGTCCAAGCTGCTTCACTGCATACTCAGCTCATCTTCTCAGCTAAGAAATCCAAGCTCTACCCAACTCCACCTCCCCCCCAGCTCCCTCCCCCTGCCACCACCACCTTTTCTTGCCTCTGATCCTTGTCTTACATTGATTGCCCCTCTCCACCCCAGGCCCCACCTCGAAATCCTACCCAGCACTCAAAAGACCTCATCCAAAAGCTACTTCTTCTCAGAAGTCTTCCTGATTCGTGCACACAGAGTCCAAAGTTCCAGAACCTTCCCATCCATTCTGAGGACATGCCTGGCTTCTCTCCGACTGCAGGCTCCTGTGCATCCGGCACCCCGCCTGGCTCAGAGGAGGGGCTCAGGAGATGCTCCTGAAGGAAGGTTTCTAAGAGTGAATTCCAGCAGGCAGAACACACGGACTGCCCTTGATGGCGGGGCCTATGGACATGATGGGATGGTCAGTACTCAGTGCTGAGTCTCCTCCAGTCTGCCAAGCTCTGCCTTTTTTGTTGTGTAAGGGCCTTGTAATCTGAACTTTAGTGGACACATGGACCTGAGGGCTCCAACAGGAGAAGGAAGAGGGAGTGGCCACTAGGTATTAGCATCTAGGGTGGGACATGGTGGGGCAGAAGGGGGATGGCTAAACCTAGAACCTAGCTCTAGGTCGGGCCCAGCAGTGCGCTCATGCCAGTAATAAAGCTAAATCTATACAACTAACCAAGGTCAGGCCATTCCTCCTTGCTTGCCCAAGAGGACAACCCCAGCAAGCTGGAAAAGTCTGGACTAGGGATAACGGCTTGGCGGTGCCCAGTGGCATCCGGCACTGAGTGGAAATTCCCTTGTGCTTTCAGCGGCTGCCTGCGTGATGTGACAAAGCCCCTTTGCACAGCCGTTTTACAAATATTTTCCAGGAATCTTAAAAATGGCCTCACCCTTTGACCCACTCATGAATCAAAGAGCCCACACACTGAGGAAAGTCACTCGAATGAAGGCAGCTCTTTATAAACAAAGTCACCGAGGGCGTCACTGTTTGGGGGGAGGGCACAAAGTGTGAACAGCCTAAGTGGGCACCAGGAGGAACAGTTTTAAATTAACGTGCAAGATCATTATGTACTGTGCCCCAGTCTATTCCGCCCCCAGCTGGGAAATAGCTTCTACTGTTATGACAACTGGGTTTGGTGATGGGGTTTGGTGGAGGTAGGATTAGAGGCAGTCTAACTCAAGACACTGATTTCTTGTCATAGGATATTGGTCATGTGTGTGTGTGTGTGTGTGTGTGTGTGTGCAGATCAACACTGCCCACATACTTCATGTCACTAACATGAACTGTGCAGAGGCACCTCACATACCTTTTAAAGATTATACATTGTGATGGTTTGAATTAAGTGCCCCATAAACTCATATGTTATGAGTATATATATGTGTGTATGTATGTATGTATGTATGTATATATATGTGTGTGTGTGTGTGTGTGTGTGTGTGTGTGTATTAGTTTTTCAAGATAGGTTCTCGCTCTATTCCAGGCTGACCTAGAATTCACTATGTAGTCTCAGGGTGGCCTCGAACTCACAGCGATCCTCCCACCTCTGCCTCCCAAGTGCTGGGATTAAAGGCGTGCACCACCATGCTGGGCTTGTTATGAATATTTGATGCCCAGTTGGTGGCAATTTGGGAGGCAGAGCCTTGCTAGAGGGGATGAGACATGCTGTTGGGATGGGCTCAGGGGTGTTATAGCCAGTTGTTCCTGCCAGAGTTCTGCTCACTCTCCTGCTGTCGTTTTCCACCTGCTACGGCAGAGGGGATGTCCAGCCTCTGCTCTGCCATCTTTTCCTGCCATCGTACAGCTTCCCCTCAAGACTGTAAGCAAAATAAATATTTCCCTCTAATCAGCTGCTTTGGGTTATTTTGTCCCAGCAATAAGGTCACTTTAGGGCTGGAGAGATGGCTTAGTGGTTAAGGCGCTTGTCTGTAAAGCCTAAGGACTCAGGTTGGGTTCCCCAGTACCCACACAAGCCAAATGTACAAAGTGGTGCATCCATCTGAAGTTTGCTTGCAGCAACTAGAAGCCCTGGCATGCCCATTCCTTCTGTATCTATCTGCCTCCCTCTCTCTCTCTCTAATAAATAAATAGAATAAAAAGGGCACTACAATATGCATCTACTATAAATAAACTTAAATGGTATTTTTTAAAATTTTTATTTATTTGAGAACAACAGAAGAACAGAGAGAGTAAGAGGAAGAGAGAGAAAACGAGAGAAAGAGCGAGAGAGAGAATGGGCATGCCAGGGCCTCCAGCCACTGCGGATGAACTCCAGATGCGTGTACCAGCTTGTGCATCTGGCTTACATGGCTCCTGGGGAATCGAGCCTTAAACCGGGGTCCTTAGGCTTCACAGGCAAGCACTTAACCACTAAGCCATCTCTCCAGACCCCCATACGCTATTTTAATAGCATGGAAAGTGCTTATACTAGTTGAGAGCTAGGGAGCATAAAATTGAACATAAACAGTAAGAGTATATAACCTTGGGCTGGACGTGGTGGTGCACATCTTTAATCCCAGCACTCAGGAGGCAGAGGTAGGAGGATTGCCATGAGTTTGAGGTCACCCTGAGACTCCATAGTGAATTCCAGGTCAGCCTGGGCTAGAGCAAGACCCTACCTTGAAAAATCCAAAAAGAAAAAGAAAATAAAGCTAAGCGCTTATCAAAATCTTAACCAAGTACACAGAACAGCAAGAGGCAGCATGGAGACATGTTAGCAGTGTCTACTTCAGGGTCCAACTTGGGTGGAGGAGCATTTCAGGGTTCATAGTTGTAAACCTTCAACCCTGCGGCCCCACCAGCACACAGGCAGGAGAAATCACCATCTATTTTCCAATCTCCAAACCAGATGAGCTGTGGGCCAACTGCTCTGCGCCCCCCCAGTCCGTCTCACGTCCCAACGCAGAAAGTCTCCGGGCACTTGGTTTACTATGTGGGTACTGCCTCTCCCATCTCATGCCTGGGAATATATGGGCAGTTTGGGATAAAACAAGCCAAGGGAGATCCCAGAAGCCAGGCCCACGCCGCCTGGACTTGCACGTGTCAGCAAAGTCCTCTCCCAGAGCAGATAGCGGCGCTTGCGGCCAGCCCCGGCCCTGTTCTGGCCCACATGAAGGTTCTATTGTGTTTGCTTATAACTGAATTACCTAGCAACTTACAACTGAAGCATCTGATTTTTAAAAAAAAATCCAATTTTCTGTCTTTTCTTAAAAATTTGAGGTTCGGGCCAGGCGTGGAGGCACATACGTTTATTCCCAGTACTCGGGAGGCAGAGGTAGGAGGATTGCTATGAGTTTGAAGCCAGCCTGAGACTACGTAGTGAATTTCAGGTCAGCCTGGGCTAGAGCGAGACCCTATCTTGGGAAAAAAGAAAGAAAAGCAGACACTCCAAGCACATCAGGCCACATGGTAAAAGTCAGGTGGGATAGTCACGGGAGGGACCTGGACCAGCTTGCCATTGTCCACACCCCCCCCCCCCCCCGCTTGCTTTCCAGACACCCACGCTGACACACTCCGCTTGAGCATTTTCAACAGCAGAAGGAGGCAGATGGACAGTGAAATAGGTCCTATGTGTCTATGTTGCCATCAAAAGAGGAAAATTAGGCCAGGTATGGTGGCACACGCCTTTAATACCAGCACTCAGGAGGCAGAGGTAGGCGGATCGCTGTGAGTTCAAGGCCATCCTGAGACCACATAGTGAATTCCTGGGCTAGAGTGAGACCCTACCTCAAAAAAAAAAAAAAAAAAAAAGAAAGAAAGAATGGGGGTGGGCACAGTTTCCAATTTATTTCACCTTCCTCGTCCCTATTAGTTTTCTATTCTCGGACTAGAAGGTTCGTAACAATCAAGTCAGTGCAAACCACATCCTTCCTCATTTTCTGGAGAAGTTACTGCAAGAAAATCCTGCCTGCAGCGTGGGGAGTGAGGGGGAGTGGCAATGGGGAGATGGTTCAGAGGTTAAAGGTACTTACTTGCAAAGCCTGCTGACCCAAGTTCAATTCCCTAGCACCCACATAAAACCAGACGCACAAAGTGGCGCATGGACAGGAGCATGATCAAATTGCTCTGTGCTCATATGTTAATGTTCTCAATGTTAAAAAAAAAAAAAAAAAAGTGGGGCCAGGGAGATAGCTTAGTGGTTAAGGCATTTGCCTGCAAAGCTTAAGAACCTAGGTTCAATTCCCTAGGACCCACATAAGCCAAATGCACAAGGCAGTGCATGCATCTGGAGTTTGTTTGCAGTGGATGGAGGCCCTGGCACACCCATTCTCTCTCTGTCTCATTCTCTGTGCTTCTCTCTCTCTCTCTTTCTCTTTCTCTCTCTCTCAAATAAATAAATAAAAATATTTTGTAAGTGGCACATGCATCTGGAGTTTATTTGCAGCAATAAGGAACCTTGCACATGCGTGTGCACACAACAGACACACAAATAAATAAATAAATAAATAAATAAATTTTCTTTTATAAAGAAATAAAATTTTGCCTCCATACCCCCTCCCTCAGCAGTTGGCTGCCTGGCACCTGAGGTCACCAGAACCGAGTCTACAGTGGGTGTCCAGGAAGAGCAGGCTATCCACAGGGACAGCCCAGCACATGTGATAAAGACCCATCCCCGGGAGGCCACGGTCAGGTCTGCTTCTTGGAGGCATACCTCTAGCCCAGCTCCCCCAGAAGTCTCAAGCTATTTTGTTCATGAGGATTGTGTGCAAAGTCCCACTTGGCTCAGGGCCACCAATGCCATTGCTTCCACAGAATCCTGTGGCAGAAGCAGGAAATACACCCATGTGGGCTGAGATGCTGGTATCTTGGGTTGGTATCCTTGCTATAGCTCCTGCCAGGGCAGAGGCCTCAGGCGGTGGAACCTCTCTGTGCCTCAGGTGTCCCCTTTGGAAGTGTCCAGGAATCAGGGTGCTGTGAAGGCCAAGCACAGGCAAACCTCCTCGTGCCTTGTCTGGTACATCCTTGGGGCTCAGTGAACACAAGCTACATGGCCCTTACAGCTGTGGTCCATCTGCCACCCCAGCTCGTGGGGCCTACAGATCACTGCTGTGGGGATCTGTCTGGTCTTTTGCACTTGCTCAGGGAAACGGTCCTTGTCACAGACAAAGCCCAGGGCCCAGACTCTGAGGCCTCAGAGGTTTTCCCCAGCCCTCCAAACCTATTACACAGGCCTCGGTGGGATCCCAGAGGTCCCGTCCCCTGCGCACTGGCAAGAACAGACCACACATGTTCCTTCACTGGGGCTGCCTTGAAGGGTTGATTTAAGACAGCCTTTTCCTCCTGGTACCACACATGAAGCGGCCACCTGAGGGCAGCGCCAGGTGCCCACACAGGAGCAGGGTGGCAGAAGCCCAGTGCTGCTAAGATGTGGGAGGAGACCCACAGAGTCAGTTCAGAAGGTAGCTAGTGAAAAGGGATTTATATATTAAGCAAGGGATCAGGGCTCCAGCCCTTTCATTATACAGAAAGGGATACTGAGGCCAGCAAGAGCAACATTTTGCCTAGGGAGATGGCGAAAATTAATGGAAGAGCCAAAAGCAAAACCCCAAGATACTGAAATGCCCCTTCTATGACACCCAGTTTTCCCTGCCCCCAGAGCTGGTGCTCTATCCAACACAGGCCCTCCTTCTCTTTCCTCCTTCCCCTGTCAAAGCTGCTCTTGACGGGTACGGGAGGATCTCAGAGGGGAGGAAACCACAGGGAACGTGAGGCACAGCTTGTGTCTCTCTGACAAGGGTATAAACAGCCAACCCACTGAGGCTCCCTTCCCTATGGTCTTACCTTCCCCAAACGGCTGTGTCTGCATCTGCAGGCGGATCTTAACGAGGTCCACGGGCCCGCCCACGCCCACAGAGACCACACCTGCCACCATGCTGGCCAGGAGCAGGTCAGACAGGCTGCGGCCAGAGCGGGCCTCGGGCTCTCCGCAGCCGTGCTGGCTGAGGAACCTGTGGGTGTTACTGAAGACCCCAAACACCACCGAATTGTAGACAGCAATGCTGGCCAGGGGGAAGGACATGCCCTTGAAGAAGCCGAACACCTGTGGGGAGGAAGACCCAGCAGAAGAAAACGTGAGGACGGGGCACACCCGCGGGGGCCTCTGTCTGCGGATCAGGCCCCGAGCTCTCTTCCTGCCCCAGTGTCCCAAGGGCACATGGCTTCGGCCCTGCCCTCCTGAGGCCTTCAGGTGATGCGTGTAAGAGACACCCATGACCAATAAACTACTGGACATGGGAAGAGCCTCAAAGAGGGTTCTGATGACTTGGGGAGACTGCAGATGGGAGCCATGCATGACCCCAGAGCAGTCAAGCAACCCCTGGGGAAGTCACTTTTGCAAGGTTGGGTTACAGCCTGGAGTATGCAGGGGGAGATGTGTGTAAGAGAGAGAGGAAGGAGGAGGAGGAAGAAGAGGAAAAAGAGGAAGAGGAGGGAAAGGAGGGAAGGAGAAGAAAAGAGAGGGAAGGGGCCAGGGTGTGGTGGCGCATGCCATTAATCCCAGCACTCGGGAGGTAGAGGTAGGTGGATCACCATGAGTTTCAGGCCAATCTGAGACTACATAGTGAATTCTAAGTCAGTCTGGGTTAGAGTGAGACCCTAACTCAAAAAAAAAAAAAAAAAAAAGAGGAAAAGAAAGGAAGGGAGGGGAGAAGAGAGAAGAGTTAGTTGTGGGGACCTTTGACCAATACAATGTCTGGAGATGGAAAGAAATCAGACTATGGCCAAGGGGAGGCTGAGGAACCTATGTTTAGGCACCAAACATGCCTCATCACCTGTCACTCACACACAGCATTCTCCCATCACTTGCCACGTGCCAGGCCCTAGGTAACACCAAAAAAAACAGTGTTTACCCATGCCAAGTTCAAGATCTGGGAGCGGGGCCAGTGAGGGCTGTTGGCAGATGGGTGGAGGAGGGAGGTAGGAACAGATGAGCAGGATACACTAAGTCTGTGGTGAGGAGCTAAGAAAGTGGTCCTTCCGGGGGCACCAGAGCCGCCCTACAGCAGTGAGCCCTTCAGAGTGGCAGCGTCCTGCAAGAGTGGCTGGAGAAGGGAATCCCAGCTGCACAAAGGAAAGGATTATGCACCTAAAGGATACTGGAGGCTGAGGAGCAGTGCTTCCTGCTGGGGTCAGAGCCCCTTCTATAAGTGCATTCTCAACACCACAGACACTCTGAGGAAAACTAGAAGCTTCCACAGGCCTTCAGAACAGATTATACAGCCGGGCGTGGTGGCGCACGCCTTAAATCCCAGAACTTGGGAGGCAGAAGTAGGAGGATCACCACCGTGAGTTCAAGGCCACCCTGAGGCTACCTAGTGAATTCCAGATCAGCCTGGGCTAGAGCGAAACCCCTACCCTGAAAACAAAAAAAAATACCAAGTAAGAGAATATGCAAACTGATAACATTCCATGTGTGCTGCTCCCTGGTTTCCAGAGGCAGGATACTCACATGTGTGCATATACATGTGCACACACAGACACGCGCACACACACACACACACACACACACACACACAGACACGCACACACACGTGCTCACATCCTGCTTCAGGCCCTCCCTCCGTAACAACGTTCCACAGATAATGTGGGCCACTGTTTGGCCAGGGCTGTGGTGTTCCAGAAACACCGCCCGACGTCCTCACTGAAGGCCCAGAGCTGGGACACTGGTTGTCAGGCGCTGTGGGAAAATGTGGGCCACAAAGAAAGAATTAATGGCCACTTTTAAGAGACTGAGGAATCTCCCCAGCATGAGTCTGGAACACCAAGAACTAGCCTGGCTGTTCTTACCCTGATTCCACAGCAGCCCATCGAGAGTTAAAAACAACATGGGCGGGCAAGGTGTACTTGCCTTGGACAATCCTGGTACCCACGGGAGGCTCCAGAGCCCAGGGTATAGGTTAGGATGGAGCCTCCGACATCAACGGGCCACACTTCTGGACTGAAGGAAAGGCTGTAGGGCCACCACGAAGCTTACTACATACCTCACCATTTCTTTAGATCAGCTCGGTTCATTCTGTTTTCAGTTCCCCAAAGGGTAGTCTTGAAAAGGTGCCCACTAATTCTCACAGAAGCCCATGCTTTCTCAACCAAACATTATTCAGTTTCCCATTGGGAAAGAAACAGCCCAGGTCACATGACCAGCCCCACCCCCTCCCGCCTCACAGCAGGATAAATGGGGGAGTCTCACCACTCATCCTGTTTGTGAAAAACACAGTCTACCTTGTTTTTGCAGGAATTTTCCAGACTATGGTTCCAGACTCCTCGGGATCTCCCCAGACAAATTACACAAAACCAGTTCCTCCCCCAGCGTGCTGAACCGGGTGCCAGGGCTAAGTCAGGATAAGGGAATATTTGCCATGTGGTGTGAGATGACCAGAGAAAATGGGCCAAAGGTGACGAGCTAGGGTGAACGGCTTTGCACCCACTATGCTGATGTGCGAATGTGGCCTGTCCCCAGGCTGTGGGAGGCCCTGGCTGGCACGTCCACCCACCCGGGGATGCTCACTTACGGTTTCCCTCCTGTACACAGTCCGAATGCAGCTGAGTGTGTTTCCATAGCCAATGCCGGCCTGCAGGCGAGTCTGTGGAGAAAGCAGGCAAAGATGGAGCACCCACTCAGAGCTCAATCACATTCTTAGGTCCCCAAAAGACCCAGAGAGGAAGACCGTGCCCAAAGTGACCCAGCCAGGAAGGGTGCCAGGTTCAGTCCTGACCAGCCTGGTGTGCCATACGGGCACACTGCCCCAATGTACCCTTCTGCTATGAGGAGCAGAAGCCTGCTTTAGAAAAGGCCCCAGGAGAGGTGTGGGGGCGGGGATGGAGAGATGGCTCAGTGATTAAAGTCTTGCTTGCAAAGCCTAACAGTCCAGGTTCAGTTCCCCAGCACCCACGTAAAACCAGATACGAAAAGTGGTGCACGCGTCTGGAATTTGCACGCACTGGCAGGAAGCCCTGGTATGCCCATATTCGTTCTCTCTGCCTCTTTCTCTCTGTGTGTCTCTCTTTCAAATAAATAAATATTTTAATTTATTTAATTTGAGAAAGAAAGAATGGATGGGTGTGCCAGGGCCTTTAGCCACTGTGAACAAACTCCAGGTGCATGCGCCACTAGGTGCATCTGGCTTTACATGGGCTCTGAGGAATCAAACCTGGGTCCTTAGACTTTGCAGGCAAGTGCCTTAACCACTAAGCCATCTCTCCAGCCCACTGAAAATATTTTTAAGAGCTGGAGAGATGGCTTAGCAGTTAAGCGCTTGCCTGTGTAGCCTAAGGACCCTGGTTTAAGGCTTGATTCCCCAGGACCCACGTAAGCCAGATGCATAAGATGGCACATGCATCTGGAGTTCGTTTGCAGTGACTGGAGGCCCTGGTGTGCCCTCCTTTCCTTCTTTCTTTGTCTGTTGCTCTCAAATAAATAAATTAAATTAAACAAAATATTTTTTAAAGGATCAAGATCAGCTATGTGATGGTGATGGGCACTGTATGAGCCCTGTTTCTTGAGTACAAAATGCCAAACATCGGGGCTCCATCCTACCTGTTGCTCTCTGCCACTCCACCCTCCTAATGTCCTGGGGACATCTACTTTCTAGCCCCAGGACCACCTCCTGAGTCCTTGCCCTCTGCTGCATCCCCTTCACCTCCACCCTCTCTCTCTCTCTACACTGGCCTTTAAAAAAAAAAAAATCAAGAATGCAACTGGCATCCATCCACCTTTTAAAAAGATATTCAGGGCTGGAGAGATGGCTTAGCGGTTAAGCGCTTGCCTGTGAAGCCTAAGGACCCCGGTTCGAGGCTCGGTTCCCCAGGTCCCACGTTAGCCAGATGCACAAGGGGGCGCACGCATCTGGAGTTCATTTGCAGGGGCTGGAAGCCCTGGCGCTCCCATTCTCTCTCTCTACCTGTCTTTCTCTCTGTGTCTGTCGCTCTCAAATAAATAAATAAATAAATTTTTAAGAAAAAGATATTCAGTCACAGAAAATAAATAAGAGGGCTGACGAGATGGCTCAGCAGTTAAGGAACTA
Source organism: Jaculus jaculus (assembly GCF_020740685.1). Classification (NCBI taxonomy): domain Eukaryota; kingdom Metazoa; phylum Chordata; class Mammalia; order Rodentia; family Dipodidae; genus Jaculus; species Jaculus jaculus. The sequence continues at coordinate 33,751,209 of NC_059107.1, read as the reverse complement.
GCTTGCAAAGCCTAACGACCTGGGTTTGATTCCACAGGACCCACATAGAGCCAGATGCACAAAGTGACACATACATCTGGAGTTCGTTTTCAGTGGCTAGAGGCCTTGGTACACACATTCTCATTCATTCTCTCTCTCTTCCCCTCTCTCTTTTCAAATAAATAAATAAATAAAAATATATTTTAAAAAAATAGCAAACAGGGCTGGAAAGATATCAGGCTTAGCAGTTAAGGCATTTGCCAGGACCCAGATTCGATTCCCCACAGTATCCAAGTAAAGCCAGGTACACAAGGTGGCACATGCATCTGGAGTTCGTTTGCAGTAGCTAGAGGCCCTGGTGTGCACACATTCATTCTCTCTCTCTCCCTGTTTCAAATAAAAAGTAAAAACAAACAAACAAAAAAAAGGTTGAAGGAAGAATGTTCAATAAATAGTGAATAGATGACTGTGTGTTTATGTGTACATGTATAGCATGTGTGTGATGTGTGGCACATACACGTGTGTGTGCAGGTGTGTGCCTCGTATGTACACAATGCAGAGGCCATGGGAGAACATCTTGTGTCCTCTCATCCACAGATCTTTTTCCTTGAAATGGGATCTCTCCCTCAACTTGAAGCTGCTATCTGTCAACAACGTGAGGTCCACTCTGAGCGTCCCCCACAAACAACATGGACTATTGCCAGAACTCATGCTGCCCACCGGAACTAGTTGGGGAGACCCAGTGGCTGAAGACACCACATGCTTCAGTTTCAGGACACTGAGTGTGGTGGTTTGAATAGATGGCCCCCAATATATTCAATTTTTTATTTGTTTGTAGTTTGCATTTGCAGCCACCTGGCTGGAGGCACCATCTCTGGGTGGATCTTAAGGTATGGTGGTGGGTTTCAGATTTCATTGTAAAGATATGCAAAATGTGCTTAGCAGGAGTTCCTGAAGTGTGCTGTGGCTTTTGGCTTGTGCTTCTCCCCCTCTGCTTTGTCCTGTGAAGGCAGGCCAGCTTCTTCTGCCATTTATGGAACTTCCCCTGGATCTATAAGCTACAATAAATATCCTTTCCTCCCTAACTGTGCCTGGTCTGGAAGTTCATCTTAGTGAACCTGAAGCTGTCTGCTACACTGAGAAATCAAGCTGAAAGCCTCCTCTCCGATGACTAGCTCTCGTTGTGTTGGGAAGTGCTCTGCAGGCTACTAGAGGGTGGGGTTGGAGAGAAAAGTCATCAAAAGTCTTAGCCAAGCTGGACGCCTTTAATCTCAGCACTCGGGAGGCAGAGGTAGGAGGATTGCAGTGAGTTCGAGGCCACCCTGAGTCTCTATAGTGAATTCTAGCTCAGCCTGAGCTAAAGTGAAACCCTGCCTTGAAAAACCCAAAACCAAAACAAAACAAAACAGTCTTAGCCAGCAGTGGCTCCAACATATGTGCTACACAACTGACCAGCCAGGCAAGAGGTATCCATGGGTGAAATAGTAGCGTAACTGTTATGGAGGTACCCAACTGTTCTCTTGATTGGACCAGAGGCCACTCAATGGGGAAGAAATTCATGCCAGGTAATGAAAAGCTTGTTTAAAAATCTATAGCCTGGAGTGGTATATCTGTTATGGGGGAAACCAACCACTCCCTAATTGGACTGGAGGCCCACTCCATGGGAGGGCATACATGCCTGATACTGAAAACCTATGATGGGGGAAGTCATGAGCTACATGGGGGTGTAACATCTGCTGGTGTCTGTCTAAATGTACATATTATGCTCACTAAACTACCAGGTAAACATTTCTCATAACATTCGTACCCATATATTAATACTACTCTCACTTTTGGTTAGAGTAGCTTCTCTTTTCAGATGGCAGTGACCTTGGGATGACTCAGAAGGCACCACAGTGCTGAGAAGTGACAGAGGAGTGCTCAGCACTGAAATATCTCTATCATACCTTCCAAGGCTCAGGGTCCATTGTGGAAGAGGTGGTGGAAAGAACGTAAGAGCCAAAGGAAGGGTAGGACTCCTTACAACGTGCTCCTCCAGACATAAAATGGCCTGGATATCCATGACCTCACAGTGCCTGACACTACCTACCCAAGACCATCATAATAGAAGGAAAATATGATATCAAAATAAAAGAGAGACTGATCAAGAGGGGAAGGGTACACAATGGAGAATAGAATTGTGAAGGGGAATGTAGGGGGGAGGGAATTACCATGCTTCATTGTGTATGAAAGTGGTCAATAAAAAAATAATTTTTTAGAAACGTCTATAGCCTGGGAAGCTCATAGACCTTATGGTGTGTGTGTGGGGGGGGGGGCAGTTACTCTGGCTCAATGGATATGTTGTGGCAATCATTGTGTCCTCTAAATATTTAGATTGTGTTTATGAGCACAGATTATTGCTGCTCTCACCTTTGGCCAAAGCAGCTTTGTTTTGCAATGTCGGCGGATACTGAAGACTCAAAACTGATCAAAGCGCTGTGAATAAGTGACTGCTGAGCGCTCAGCACTCAATGAGACATCTCTATCACAACCTCCAAGGCCCAGCCGGGAACCCTGGAGAAGAGGGGGACAGAAAGAATCCGAGAACCACAGAGGACAGGGATGAGTACTGCAGGACCCTATCCTACACAGTGATGGCTACATTCATGACCTCAGCGTGGCTGTTGCCACCTCTATAAGAACTGCACAATATCGGGCCCATCAACGCAGAGGACGATGTTGTAGCCAGGTCCACATTGCTGGATTGAACATCCAAAGCAGACACAGTTTATGAGAGGAAGGGGTTTATTTCAAGCTTGCAGATCCATGGGACATTCCACCCAACTGTGGAAGAGGCTGGCTACCATTCATAAAGCCAAGCAGAGAGACACCACCAGACAGCCAGCACCACACGCCAGAGCTCAAAACATCTCTCTGCATCCCTTTAGGCTGGAATTCAGACCCTCCCCAGAGAAAGGAGTCTGCCAGCTAGGGGCTGAAGCTGCAAACTCCATTTTAATAAAGTGCCTGACTTAGTGGTTAAGGTGCTTGCTCCAAAGCCAAAGGACCCAGGTTTGATTCCCCAGGACCCACATAAGCCAGATGCACAAGGTGGCGCATGTGCCTGGAGTTTGTTTGCAGTGGCTGGAGGCCCTGGCGTGCCCATTCTATCAGTCTCTTTCTCAAATAAATAAAAATTAAAAATGTAAAATGTCTGAGTCTATGGGGGACATGCATTCAATCTGCCACAACAGAGGAGAGTCTTAAAAAGTCAAAAGAGGGACCAGTTGGAGAGAAGAAGGAGTTCAGTGGAATGAGCAAAGGAGAGGACAAAAGCAGGTGATAGGAGAGAATTATGAATAAGTTACATTATATTCATGTATGAACACTGTCAGTAAAATTTATTTCAAACTCTTCAAGTGAGGCCCTGCATAATTAGGATTATTATGTGAGGACTTAATTGCTTATCTGTGGCTGATGGATACTACAAAAATTAAACAGTTTTGTCTCATCAGCTGTCATGAGTGTTCGTATATTTAAAGTGTGGCCCAAGACAATTCTTATTTATCCAGTGTGGCCCAAAATGTCGGATGTCCCCCGTGTTGGGGAACGCTATGGATAAAAATAAACTGAGGTTAAGCAGGGCTGAGTGGTGATGAGGAAAACATGATTTGAAAGTGGGAAGTGGAAGAGATGCCCTGAGAGATGTGGCAGCGTGGGAACTGGACCCTTGTAATCTCTTTGTTGAGCAGAGCCATAGAGGTCTACCTTCAGGTCCTTGCGTTCTCAACAAGGACAAGGACCAGGGGACACCTCCCTGTGCTCCCCACTTAAAGCCAGCATGAGCTCAACTCTGACCCTGGCTGGTCACAACTCTGCCATTGAATGGTAGCCTGCCCTGTAGAGATCAAGTCCCCATTCAGGGTTAGTGCAGATGGCACTCGTATGAATAGCACATGAGCGGCCTCGTCCAGGAACAAAACTCGGATACCTAGCTGGGCGTGGTGGCGCACGCCTTAAACCCAGCACTCGGGAGGCAGAGGTAGGAGGATCGCCATGAGTTCAAGGCCACCCTGAGACTCCAGAGTGAATTCCAGGTCAGTCTGGGCCAGAGTGAGACCCTACCTCGAAAAAAAAAAAAAAAAAAAAAAAAAACTTGGATACCAGAATCTCTTCAAAGCCATGGCTGAGGCTGAGGCAAAGGTCGCCTAGACACGCTGAGAACTGGCATGACGCTAAACTCAGCAGTCAAGACAAGGTACCAGGACAATGGGAGCTGATCTTGGGTGCACACTGATGCCATATGAGCCGCTTGGGGCATTTATATCACTTGGAAACACAGGTACCACTGGCTTTACAGATATATTTCCAGTATTCGTTTCCTATTGCTTCCGGAGGGGCTTAAAACAATGCACGTTTAAGCTGGGCAAGGTGGCACACACCTTTAGTCCCAGCACTCAGAAGGCAGAGGTAGGAGGTTCACTGTGAGTTCGAGGCCACCCTGAGAGTATATATTGAATCCCATACCAGCCTGGACCAGAGCGAGACCCCACCTCAAAGGAATAATGCAAGTTAATTTTTATAGAGCTTTAGGGGCCAGAAACCCCAAGTCCTATTCCACTGAGAAGCCATTCCCCTGCATCAGAGACAGAGCAGCCACAGGCAGGGAAGTAGTCTTTGCCTGGGAACAGCAGCTCAGGGCCTGATGATGGAGCCTGTAAATGGTTTATAATCACGAACTTGACAGGCCCTAGAGTCGCCTAGGAAAAGAGCCTCTAGGTCTGCCTATGAAGGGCTTTCTTGATTAGGTTGAGTTTGGAAGACTCAGCTTAACTATGAGTGGCACCTTTCCGTGGGCTGGGGTTCCCACAGTGGATGAGAAGCAGAGAGCTGGCTGAGCAGCGGCCTTCCTCCCTCTCCGCTTCCTCACTGCAGACTGGACGTGAGCAGCTGCCTCACGCCCCTCTGCCATGCCTTCCCCACCATGATGGGCTGTACCCCCAAACCGCAAGCTGAAACAACCCATTTCTCTTTTTGTCATGTATTTTAGTCTTATTAATGAGACAAGTAGCTTATATGGGGTCTTCTACAAGTGAGTCCTGGGACCTTAGGAAGACCACTTATTTGCCTCCAGCCACTCAGAAGTTGGCTCATAAAGGTAGGAATGCAATGCTTGTTACTGTCTTCAGTTCCTCCAAGGACAATCTTTACAATGGCTTCAGAGAGGTTCTGTGTGCCCATTTTACAGGCAAGCAAATCAAGGCTCGGTTCAATGAGTCAATGAAGGGTAGGTGGTGAGGTTGAGATTGCACTGATATTTGTGCTTGTTTGGGCCTTCTCAGTGGGCAGGGACTACATAGAAAATGTCAGCCAAGAGGAAGGAGGATGTTCTAAAGTAAACACATGCCTAGTGCCCTGCCGCTGGGCATATCAGAGGCAGGACACCTGAGCCTCACCACCACACGGGTGCTTTGGCAGGAGGCTCTCATGCTGAACATGAACCAGATCCTCTTACAGAAAAGTTTTCCCCAAATACAGCCCATGAATGTTGGGACTTTAAGTGACAGCCGAATCTTGGAGAGAAACATAGATGGAACCACTCAGAGCTTTTGAGCATCCTGCTTCCTAAACTGTGAAATAATAAATTTGGGGACTTTAAAAAATATTTTATTTATTTATTTGGGTGGGGGGGAGAAAGAGGCAGAGAATTGGTACATCAGGGTCTCTAGCCACTGCATATGAACTCCAGAACTTATGTGCCACCTTGTACATCTGGCTTTACATGGGTCCTGGAGAATTAGACCTCATCCTTCAGTTTTACAGGCAAGTGCCTTAACCAGTAAGTCATCTTTCCAACCCTTTTTAATTTTTTTTAATGAGAGTAAGAGAGAGAAATGGCATGCTAGGGCCTCCAGCCACTGCAATCGAACTCTAGATGCATGTGCCACCTCATGTGCATGTGTAATCGTGTGTGCTTACATCACCTTGTGTGTCTGGCTTACGTGGGATCAGAAGAGCTGAACATGGGTCTTCAGGCTTCACAGGCAGGTGCCTTAACCGCTAAGCCATCTCTCCAGCCCTTTTTAACTTTTTATTGAAAATTTTCATACATGTACATAAAGTATTTTGATTAGAATCTCCTCCCATGATTTTTTGTCCCTTTTCCTGCTTTCTACTTAAATCCTTCTTCTTCCCAACTAGTCCTGCTTCTATTTTGATGTCAATTTTTTTTTTTTTTTTTTGCCTTCCTCCATCATCCATGACAACATGTTGATAGGCCCAATATTGTACAGGTCTTTTTCAGGTAGTGACAGTTGTTGCGAGGTCATGAATGCGACAGCCAGAGCATTCCCTCCCATCTTTTAGCTCTTTGATTCTTTCTGTTCCCTCTTCTGTAATGGTCCCTGAGCCTTGGATGGTGTGATAAGATGTCTCACTTAGCACAGAACACTCAACAGCCACTTATCTCAGAACATTGATGAGTTGAGTCTCCCTACTAATTAATACCATCTGAAAAGAAAACTCTAGCTGAAACTGAAAGCAGCACTAATATATGGACTTAAACATAAATATTTAAAAAATAAGTTGGTGGGCATGATATATCCATTTAGCCAAGCAACAGTCACAGCTCCCTCCCACCAACGGGCTTATGATCTCCCCACCATAGAATTTTGATAGGTTTTCAATATTAGGCATGCTTTCCTTCTGGTGGAGTGGACTTTAAATCCAATTAGAGAGCAGTTGGTTTTCCCCATAACAGACACACCACCATTGCACCAGCAAAAGTCCAAATCCCAAGACTCTACCAGCTTGGGATCTGGTAGGAGGCTTAATCACAAGCTTTTTCTATGACAAAACTTACCCTTGAAACTATACGTTGAATTAAACCCTTTCCTTTTTTAAGTATTTTCAGATCAGGTATTTTGTGCCAGCAACTAGAAGGTAGGGGACTACAGAAAATTGGTACTGAGAGGTGGCACTACTGCTGTGATAAGCCTCTCATGTAAATTGGGTTCATAAAGTGCTAAAGCAATCAACAGGGGTGAGAAAAAGAAAAAGGCAGACAAAAGCCTGTCTGGGTCAGTCAAAAGTAAATGTGACAAGATTTTTGTCAAGCCAGACTCACTGAAAACAAAACAAAACAAACATACAAACAAATAAGAAAACAGTTGACAGAATACCAAATTTGTACTTGTGAGCCTCTGGGAGGCCTTAAAGCCTGAACAAAGTTAATAATAACGGGACTGGAGAGATTTCTTAGTGGTTAAGGCTCTTGCCTGAGAAGCTTAAGGACCCAGGTTCAATTCCCCAGCACCCACATAAGCCAGATGCACAAGGTGGCACATGCATATGGAATTCATTTGCAGTGGCTAGAAGCCCTGGTATGCCCATTCTGTATGTCTGTTTCTCTTCTCTCTCTGCTTACAAATAAAATAAATATAAATAAATAAATAAGGGCCAGGTGTGGTGGTGCATGCCTTTAATCTCAGCACTTAGGAAGCAGAGGTAGGAGGATTGCTATGAGTTCAAGGCCACTCTGAGACTACATAGTGAATTTCAGGTCAGCCTGGGCTTGAACAAGACCTTGAAAATCAAAAGAAAAAAAAGTTTAATAAAGATATAATGACAGCGGCTGGAGAGATGGCTTAGCAGTTAAGTGCTTGCCTGTCATGCCTAAGGACCCCGGTTCAAGGCTCAATTCCCCAGGACCCACGTTAGCCAGATGCACAAGGGGTGCACGCATCTGGAGTTCGTTTGCAGTGGCTGGAAGCCCTGAGGCACCCATTCTTTCTCTTTCTCTCTCTGTCTGTCACTCTCAAATAAATAAATAAAATAAAAACAAAAAAAATTTTTTAAAGATATAATGACAGAACTGAGCCGGGTGTGGTGATGCACACCTTTAATCCCAGTACTGGGGAGGCAGAGGTAGAAGATTGCTGTGAGTTCGAGGCCACCCTGAGACTACATAGTGAATTCCAGGTCATCCTGAGCTACAATAAGACCCTACCTTGAAAAACCAAACCAAACAAACAAACAAACAAAAAAACACAACAAAAAGATATCATGACAGAATTTTGCAGACGAAAAAGACCAAGCTTTTCTCAGGGTGGACATTTGTCTCCCTATAGGAAGCTATGTACATTTCTCTCCTACAAGAAAGTACACTGGAGGTGGAAATTATTCACCCAGCCCAGAGGCCTCGGAACAGCCAGGTGTGGCCAACAGCAATGAGCTGCAGCCCAGGCCCAGAGACTTTCACACCCAGGGAGACTATGTGGGCTCAGCAGGTGAGAGTATGCCTATGGAATTCCTTGGCTCTAGACGCGTCAGAGCAACTGCAACCCATCTGAGCCTCTGAGCAGCCCTGGGACGGCACCCCAGCAGGAAAAGACAGCTTGTGGAGAATGACTGAGTTACCGTAGTGCCTCCCATGCCCTGATACCAACATTGATCTTCTTTCTTTCTTTTACTTTTTCTTTTTTCTTTTTCTTTTTTTTTCTTTTCTTTTTTGGTTTTTCAAGGTAGGGTCTCACTCTAGCCCAGGCTGACCTGGAATTCACTCTGTAGTCTCAGGGTGGCCTCGAACTCCCGACGATCCTCCCACCTCTGCCTCCCGAGTGCTGGGATTCAAGGTGTGCGCCACCACTCCTGGCCTCTTTCTTTCCTTCCTTCCTTCCTTCCTTCCTTCCTTCCTTCCTTCCTTCCTTCCTTCCTTCCTTCCTTCTTTCCTTCTTTCTTTCTTTCTTTCTTTCTTTCTTTCTTTCTTTCTTTCTTTCTTTCTTTCTTTCTTTCTTTCTTTTCTAAGGTAGGGTCTCACTCTAGCCCAGGCTGATCTAGAATTCATTCAGGGTGGCCTTGAACTCACAGTGATCCTCCCACCTCTTCCTCCTGAGTGCCGGGATGAAAGGCATGCGCCACCACTCCTAACCCAAGGTAGATCTTTTGAGGAAACAATCAACAAAAGGTAGGAAATCTTTTCTTTGCTGCATTGGGCCTTCCTAATATTCCTTAAGTCTTTTAACTACTGACTGCTGGGATCAACAGGCTTTTGCTTTGAGTGGTGGGAGATGAGTTTCAGTGATCCCGTCCACACACTGCACAAGGGTTCATTGCATAGACAGCGCTGACCTCTCAGTGTCTCGCAGATTTAGAGGGGCGGGGGAGATGGCTCAGTGGTTCAAGGCATTTGCTTGCAAAGCCTGCCAGCCTGCATTCCTTTGCTCGGAACCCCAAGTATTCACATAAAGCCAGATGCACAAAGTGGCACATGTATGGGGAGTTCATTTGCAGTGACAAGAGGCCCTGGCGCACCCATTCTCTCCCTCTCTGTCTTTTCCCCTTTCTGCTCATCAATAAATAAGTAAATAATAGTTTTAAAACTGGGGGAAAATAGAGCCAGGTGTGGTGGCGCACGCCTTTAATCCCAGCACTCAGGAGGCAGAGGTAGGAGGATCACTGTGAGTTTGAGGCCAGCCTGAGACTACAGAGTGAATTCCAGGTCAGCCTGGGCTAGAATGAGACTCTACCTCAAAAAAAAGAAAAAAAGAAAAAAAAAAAACTAGAAGAAAAAAGCGAAGGAAGGGATCAGTTCACACAGGGTGCAGAGCCAGGTATGGCTGTGAAATTCTTGGGAACTTTATGGTTGGGTACACAGCAAGTAGAATGAGAAAAATTCTCCAGCAGCCTGTGACTGTAAACATTAAAACAGCAGCTAAAACGCTTGAAGAAAGAAAAAAAAAAGGTAGCCTGTGAGGGTGTGCAAAAATGCTTCCAGAAGCCATAAGTTTATTAAAAGAAAACTGCAGGGCCAGCAGTAAGAGTTCTTGACCAACAAGGTCCTCGAGGCCCTAAAAATAATATAGACCATTGCCACTGCTGTTGGCTGCCCACCGGAAGTAGATGGTAAGACACTGTTGCCAAAGGCACCATATACTTCGGTTTTAGGACATGGAGGAATCAAGCCAGGACTGAACTAGAAGCTTCCTCCCTCATTAGCTAGGTATCATAGTGGCAGGCTGCTAGAGAAGAATTGTCACCAACAGTTCTGTTCAGCTGTGGGCCTTGACTGTGAAGCTACTGACAGGCCAGGCAACATGTACCCACGGGGGCAATAGTGGCACAACTGTTATGGGCACAACCAACTCCTTTCTGATTGGATTCAAGGCCCACTCCACAAAAGCGGAATTCACATCCGGTACTGTAAGCCCAGTCAAAAGCCTGTTGCTAAGGAGGCCATGGGCCTTAGGGAAGAAACTACTACCATTGCTTTGCTAAATGAATACCGCATGCCTGCCAAATTGCTTTCTGAGCATTCATAATCATGCCCATAGATTACTGCAGCTGTCATCTTTGATAAGAGATACCTTTCATAGTGGACGGCACTTACTACAAACTTATAACTGGCTACAGTGATGAGAATAAGCGACTGCTGAATTACTCAGCCCTAAATGGGACACCTCTATCACTCCCTCCAAGGTTCAGGGAACATTATGGAAGAATGGAGTGGAAGGAATGTAAGAGCCAAAGGAAGGGGAGGAATGCTTTGACGCCACCTACACAAGACCTGCATAATAGAAGGAGAAGATGACATAAAAGTCATCACATCAAAATAGAAGAGGGGCAAGTTGAACAGAAGGGATTCAGTAGAGAGGAACAGGGGGAAGAGGATAAAGGAGGATGGTTGGAGGGGATTATGACCATGGTACGTTGTGCATATCTATGAAGATTGTCAACAACAAAAAAATCTTAGGGCTGGAGAGATTGCTCAGTGGTAAAGGTGTTTGCCTGTGAAGCCACAGGACACAGATTCAATTCCCCAGGACCTACGTAAGCCAGATGCACAAGGGGCACATGTATCTGGTGGTCATTTGCAATGGCTACGGGCCCTGGCATGCACATTGTCTCTGTATTTTTCTCTCTTCTCTCTATCTCTGCTTGCAAATAAATAAATAAGAAATGTAAAAAACCTTTTAAAAACTTTAAAGCCTGGCCATGATGGTGCATACCTTAAATGGGAGGCTGAGGTAGGAGGTTTGATGCCAGCCTGAGATGATGTAGTGAATTCCAGGTTAGCCTGGGCTAGAGAGAGACCCTACCTCAAAAAACAAACAAGGGCTGGATAGATGTTTCAGCAGCTAAGATGTTTGCCTGCAAAGCCTAAGGACTCAGGTTCAATTCCCCAGGACCCATGTAAGCCAGATATTCAAGGTGGCGCATGCATATGGAGTTTGTTTGCAGTGGCTGGGGGCCCTGGCATGCCCATTATCTCTCCCTCTTTTCCTCTCTCTTTCTGCCTCTCTCTCTCTCTCAAATAAATAAATTTGTTAAAATGAAAAAGAAATACTAACTTGACATCCAAATCCTCTGAGGACTGCCCCACCTTGCCTGGATTCGGATCCATAGTTGTACCCCAGAACCTGATGCATGGGCAAGCCTGGGCACACTAGCCTTTCCCAAGTGTCCTCACCATTGTCTCCACTTCAGTGCCTCCGCCCTTCCTGGTCCCTTCCCTTTCTAGTTACTGGAAACCCAGCCTTATATTTTGGCCCCAGACACCGTCTCACACTGAGAGTCTTTCCTGGCGGCAAAGCTCAGGAGGGACTTCCTGGAGGACACTCAGCAGTGTCCAGAGCCCTCACCCACTGGCTCAAGAGGACCCATGGCAGGCACAGGACATTCACAGAGACAAAGAGAAAGCTGCTCCAAAGTGGGACTCCTGACGTCCACCCCCTGCCCTATCTGGCCAGCACTGGAGAACCTAGCCTGGGCTGGAGAGTCTCAGGGCATTAGAGACAGTCTCAGAGGCAGAACCACTCCAGGTCCCTTTCTAAGAGGTAGTAAGAAACACATAGTTACCTTCACCGTGTCCAGAGGGTGGCCAACAATGACACTGGCTGCACCTGTGGGTCAGAGAGGGACATCTGGTCACACCGATCCTGTACTCCTGATTTGCATCAGCTAGCTCTTTTTTTGGAACATGACAGAGAGCTTAGGCACATACAGTCATTCAGTCAACAATTCTCCCCTAGTGGGCCTTCCACTGTGTTCAGTCTCGCTCAGTTATCAAGAAAGGTGGAAAAGTCAGGGGTGGTGGCGCACGCCTTTAATCCTGGCACTTGGGAGGCAGAGGTAGGAGGATTGCTGAGAGTTTGAGGCCACCCTGAGACTACATAGTGAATTCCAGATCAGCCTGGGCTAGAGCAAGACCCTACCTTGAAAAATGAAAGAAAGAAAAGAAAAGAAAAGAAAGGTGGAAAAAGTGGAATAAAACCTGGGTCTTGTCTTAAGTCATACCCCAGATGGAAAGTAAGGAACCAAGACAACAGGATATCCACATGCAAAAGAATAGAATTAATCCCTTCCATCATATCAGGTAGCAGTTCCCTTCTCCTGGCTGGGACTAAACACTTGACCAGAAGTAGCTTGTGGGAGGAAAGGGTCAGCCTGGGGATAGAGTGAGACCCTGCTTCAAAAACAACAACAACAACAAAAGACTGTGCACACCTGTGCTCACAGCACCATTGTTTACAATAGGAATAGAAAGAGTGGGGACAGCCCAACTGTCCATCAGCTGATAGAAAATGAGTCAATGTCGTATATCCACATCATGGAATGCTGTCTAGCCACAAGGAGGAGTGGAGTACTGAGCCATGCTGCAACCTCAGCAAAACACCACGCTAAGTGAAACAGTAAGTTTGCTTGTAATTTAGCTGATGTGAATGATCCAGAGCAGATAAATCCATGAAGACAGAAAGCAGATTAGTAAATTTCAAGGCTGGGAGGAGGAGAGATTGGGAGTGACTTTAATGGGCATAGACAGGATCTGCTACAGTCATCTTAAAAAGTAAAGTATGGGGGGGCTGGAGAGATGGCATAGCGGTTAAGCGCTTGCCTGTGAAGCCTAAGGACCCCGGTTCGAGGCTCGGTTCCCCAGGTCCCACGTTAGCCAGATGCACAAGGGTGAGCACGTGTCTGGAGTTCGTTTGCAGAGGCTGGAGGCCCTGGCGTGCCCGTTCTCTCTCTCTCTCTCTCTCTCTCTCTCTCACTCTTTCTCTCTCTGTCACTCTCAAATAAATAAACAACAACAAAAATTTAATAAAACGTAAACTATGGGGCTGGAGGGATGGCTTAGCAGTTAAGGCACTTGTCTGAAAAGCCAAAGGACCCAGGTTTGATTCCCTAGGAATCACAAGGGGACGTGTGCATCTGGAGTTCATCTGTAGTGGCTAGAGGCCCTGGCACGCCCATTCTTTCTCTCTCTCCCTGACTATTTATGTATCTCTCTTTCAAATAAATGAAATAAAATAAATTTTAATAACTTTTTAAAAGGTAAACTATGTCGGGTGTGATGGCACACATCTTTAATCCCAGCACTTGGGAGGCAGAGGTAGGAGGATCACCCGTAGTTCAAGGCCACCCTGAAACTACATAGCGAATTCCAGGTCAACCTAGGCTAGAGCAAGACCCTACCTCAAAAACCCAAAAAATTAAAATAAAAATAAAAAACAGTAAACTGAGGGCTGGAGGGATGGCTTAGCAGCTAAAGCACTTGTCTACAAAGGCAAAGGACCCGGGTTCAATTCCTCGGGACCCATGTAAGCCAGATGCACAAGGTGGCGTGGCGCAGGAGTCTGGAGTTCATTTGCAGTCACTGGAGGCCCTGGTGCGACCATTCTCTGCCCCCCCCCCGCGTCTCTGTCTCTCTGTCTCTCTGTCTCTCTCTCTCTCCTTCTTTCTCTCTCAAATAAATAAATAAAAATAAAATATTTTTTTAAAATCACGGTGAGCTCTGCAAACATTTATTTAGCAAACAAGGAAGCAGTGGCAGGAACTGCCCCAGGGGAGCTCAAGAAGGAAGCTTCTATGCCTGGATCTTCTCCCTGAAGAGAAAGCCTAGCCACACACATACTTGGATGGCTGCGAGGGAAGCAAGGCTGTCCCCAAGGCCACTTGGTGGAAAACGCCCTGGTGGACTTGGTGACTGACTCAGACAGGCTTCCTCTGCCACAGTGACGGAGCGGGCAATGCCTGCGCAGCAGAGATGGTCTAACAGCTGAGCCACACAAGACACCCTGGAGTGTTAGGCACTTAGGGACAGAGAAACCAGCTAGTCCCAAAACACTTGACCCCTGGATCTAGAGCCTCCTGTCCCCTCCCACCTCTTACATCCCCCTAAACTGAGCTGGGGGAGAGAGGCAGTAAACAGCAGAAGCAAGAGATTCCTCCCAGCAGGAAGGAGGGTGTTTGGTCTCCTGGTGCCCCTCTGTCCCCCCATAGTGGTTCAGGCATCCCTCAGCCCCCAGCAGCTATTCAGATCCAACCTTGGGCCAGTATCCCACATTCCTTAGCCTACCCACCCAAAAGCAGGGAGTATAAGATCAAGTAGTGACTTCCACGTCAGCCTGGGCTAGAGTGAGACCCTACCTGGAAAAAAAAAAAAAAAAAAAAAACGTGGGATTCCTGGGCAGACCTTAGGATCTCAGAGATTTGTATAATTTCAGACAAAATTTAGAGTATTTTTGTGGCATTCTGCCATGCAAAGTCATTAAGAAAGACAACAGCAAAAAGAAAGAAAGAAGGAAGGAAAGAAAGAAGAAATGAGGAAGGGAAGGAGGGGGGAGGGAGGAAGGGAAGGAAGAAATCATAGACCATTTTTCCCTGATGAACAAAGACACAAATCTTCTCAATAAAATACTAGCAACCCAAACTCAGAACACATCAAAAATATTATATAACACATTGAAGTGGGCTTCATCTCAGAGGCAGGGATGGCTCAACACACATAAATTGATAAATGTGCCAGACAAATGGAGGACAGAAGCCTGACTTAAACTTAGCATTAGGGAGGCAGAGGCAGGAGTTGTCACTGTGAGTTTTGGGGCCAGCTTGGGACTACAAAGTGAACACCAAGTCAGCCTGGGCTAGAATGAGGCCCTACTTTGGGGAAAAAAAAATAATAATAATAATGGAGGACAGAAATCACATGATCAAGCCAGGTGTGGCAGTGCACACCTTTAATCCCAGCACTCAGGAGGCAGAGGTGGGAGGATCGCCTTGAGTTTGAGGCCAGCCTGAGACTCCATAGTGAATTCCAGGTCAGCCTGCGCTAGAGTGAGACCCTACCTTGAAAAAAAGGAAATCACACCATCATCAAAATTGATGCAGAAAAATACCTGTGACAAAATCCAACATCCTTTCATGATAAAAGTCCTGGATAAGCCAGGCGCTAGGGATGGAAGGGGCGTATCTCAGCATAACAAAGACTATAGTCGACAAACCTATAGCGAACATCACACTAAATGGAGAGCAACTGGAAGCATTCCACCGAGATCGGGGACAAGACAAGGGTGTCCACTCTCTCCACCGCTATTCGACACTGTGGTTGAAGCCTTAGCTAGAGCAGTGAGACAAGAGGAGGAAACCGAAGCGGTGCAGATAGGAAAGAATGACGAGAAAGAACCCTTATATGCAGATAATACGCTGCTACACATAGGACACCCTAAAGGGTCCACCACAAAACTCCCAGAATTGATAAACACTTCGAACAAAGTGGCAGGAAACCAAAATGACATTTAAAAAAAGTGAGTGGCTTTCTTGTACACCAATGATAAATGAGCAGAGAAAGAAATCATGGGAAAAAATCCTATTCACAAAACCTCAAAAAATAAAATAGCCAGGTGTGATGGTGCATGTCTCTGAATCCCAGCACTTGGGATGCAGAGGTAGGAGAATCACTGTGAGTTCGAGGCCAGCCTGAGACTACACAGTGAGTTCCAGATCAGCCTGGGCTACAGCGAATATCCTACCTCAGAAAACCAAAATAAATAAATAAACACAATCTGGGTGTGTTGACTCACACCTTTAATCCCAGCACTTGGGAGGCAGAGATAGGAGGATCACTGTGAGTTTAAGGCCAGCCTGGGATTACAAAGTGAGTTCCAAGTCAGCCTGGGCTAGAGTGAGACCCTACCTTAAAAACACAAAACAAAAGAGAAATATGTGAATACTACTTCTAACTTTCTGATAAAACTTTTTGAGCATTTTTCAAAATTTGTATGATTGTGGCAATGATGCAAACCTTATTATATATCTTGAGAATCATTTTATGTACATTTGCCAACTGATTCTTATCTTTAAAGATGGAATTTTCATATCCGTAAAAAAAAAAAAACAAACACAAAACAAGGCATGGTGGCACACACATATTGCAGGATTCAACAATACACTATGTTGTATGTTGTAAGATATGTGAATTTAGAGGTTGTCGGCGGAGGGAGGCCGAGGGGGGAAGGGGCAAGGCTTAAGTCTAATGAGCATGTGATCTTACCAAGCTATGAAAATGCTCTGTAATTGAACCTTCTCTTTTTAGATGGCAGTGACCTTGGGATGACTCAGGAGGCACCAAGGTGCTGAGAAGAAGTGACAGAGGAGTGCTCAGCACTGAAATATCTCAATCACACCTTCCATGGTTCAGAGAGTCCATTAAGGAAGAGGTGGCGGAAAGAATGTAAGAGCCAAAGGAAGGGTAGGACTCCTTACAACGTACTCCTCCAGACACAAAATGGCCTGGATATCCATGACCTCACAGTGCCTGACACTACCTACACAAGACCATCATAAAAAGAGGAAAAGATCATGACATCAAAATAAAAGAGAGACTGATTGAGAGGGGGAGGGGATATGATGGAGAGTGGAGTTTCAAAGGAGGAATTGGGGGGAGGGAAGGAATTACCATAGGATATTGTTTATAATTATGTAAGTTGTCAATAAAAAAATATATTTTTTGGATTTTCGAGGTAGGGTCTCACTCTGGTGCAGGCTGACCTAGAATTAACTCTATAGTCTCAGGGTGGCCTTGAACTCATGGCAATCCTCCTACCTCTGCCTCCCGAGTGCTGGGAGTAAAGGCATGCGCCACCACGCCCGGCAATAAAAATATTTTTAAATGCTCTGTAATTAATATAAGTAATAGATACCACTTAGAAAAAATATTAAATCCTGTACTTGTACAGTTGAACTGGGAGAAACTTCTGATGTATGAAATAAACTTCAACAAGTTGCTCGCTCACTCTCTTTTTCTATGTGTGTGTGTGTGTATGCAGGGAGTATGTCAGGCACTTAGTACCTGCTAAGTATCCATCCAGCTTCAGTAAGCTGCCATGGCTGGTGGGAGCTGCCCTGACGGGTAGCTGAGGCCCAGACTACACTGACGCCCTCCACACCATCACCCAGCAAGCAGGGATTGGCTCTCGTGGGGAGATTGTGCCTGAGGCTCACAGTACAGTTTTGCCTCCACGAAATGATGGCGAGTGGAAGCTGCGGTGGGGAATGGAGAAGAGCGTGGGGGATTCGAGAGTGTGGGAAGGAGGGCTAGCTCTTAGAGCTCTTGCCTTCAAAGCCTTAGGACCCAGGGTCAATTCCCCAGTATCCACTTAAGCCGGATGCACGAGGTGGCACATACATCAGGAGTTCGTTTGCAGTGGCTAGAGGCCCTGGTGCCCATTCTCTCTCAAATAAGTTTTTTTGTTTGCCAGCGTGATGGCACACACCTTTAGTTCAGCACTCAGAAGGAGGCAGAGGTAAAAAAGGGTTGCCATGAGTTTCAGGCCATCCTGAGACTTCATAGTGAATTCCAGGTCAGCCTGAGCTACAGTGAGACCCTAGCTTAAAAACGGGGGCGGAGGGGACTGGAGAAATGGCTTAGCGGTTAAAGCGTTTGCCTGCAAAGCCAAAGGATCCAGGTTCTATTTCCCAGGACCCACGTGAGCCAGATGCACAAGGGGGCACATGCGTCTGGAGTTCGTTTGCAGTGGCTGCAGGCCCTGGCATGCCCATTCTCTCTCTCTCTCTCTCCTTGCAAATAAATTATTTAAAAAAAGAAAAACTAAAACAAGTAATAATATTTTTAGAGGGTGTAGAAAGGAGCAGCATAGAAGGTGAACTGTGAAAGCGGACAGTAGATGAAGACAGAAAGAGCTCTTTCCAGCTTCCTTGGGCATCTGCACCCCGAGCTCCACTCCCTGCTGGGGGCTCCTTGGTACCCCGCGCCTGGGTTCCACCGCCACGTGTACCACGCATCCACACCAGCCACGTTCCCAAACTCAGGTGCGCATTCGAGTCACTGAAGGGTGTGTGCGCATCGGGGTGGCTCCATTGGCTGGCTGTTCACCGCAGCTGTTTAATGATTACAGGCTCGGCGTTCCTCCTCGGGGGGCCTAATCGGAAGCTCGGGGTGACAGTAAAGAGCTTGGCTTAGGTATCCTGGAGGGGAACGAACGGCAAGCCCACCCTCCGGCAGTTCCAGGATGGGGCGCTCGGGGGAAGGGGGGGGCGCTGCAGGCAGGCACCGTCCCCTGGCGGAGCGTGGTGGCAGGGCGCGCTCCGGGGCTCCGAGGCACCGAGCTCCGCAGCTCCCGGGGGCGCCGGCAGGTCTGCCCAGGCACACTCACCTCCGATCCAACCCGCGACGAAGTCTTCCAGCTGGAAGCCGCTCATGGCCTCGACCCCCCCACCCCGCAGCCAGGCCAGCGGCCCGCTCAGTATCTGCCGGGCATGTCCCGCGGGGCCAGGCGCGTGGGAGGAGGACGGGAGAGTCCCGAGTCCCGGCAGGTCGGACTCCAAACTCACGAGTCCGAGGTAGCCCGGAGCAGGGAGCCAGGCGCGCTCACCTCCGAGAGCGCCCGCAGGCTGCTCGCATCACGCCCCCGGCGGACTTTAAAGGCACAGCGCTCAGGCCAGGCGAAGGTGCGCCAGGCCCTTCCCAGGCTCCAAGGGCCACCCTGCAGAGTTCCCTCAACCCTCCCTCCTGGCCACCACCTCTCTCCCTTTCCAACAGCAGAACCTCGGGGAGCCTTCCAGATGAAAAGGGCCAGCCAGTTCCCAGAGCGTCCACACTGGACATGACTTTTGGATTATTTTTGCAAAGTTCATTGCAAGAGGGAGGCAGAGTTTATCCGAGGTGAGGAAGTTAGAAACACCAAAGGCTTGCTCTGATGATCTGATTTACCTGGGAGATGAGGTAATTTACATGATCTGGATGTAATGTAAGCTCTAATAGCCCGGAGATAACTCTCACCTAAGGACCACTGTAAACCACAAGTTCTTAATGCTCTGATGAGCTGACCGAAGGCCCTCAGGAGTTTGGTTATAAAACAGAACCCACTGAGCACTTCAAACCTCTGGTCACCATACAGCACCCAGGCAAAACAGGCTCTGCAAATTCAACTTGTATATTTGGCAGATTAAACTTGACTTTATCATAAAAGAAAAAAAAAAAGAAAAACCACCTTACACAAGGCCTGGAGAGATGGCTTAGAGGTTAAGGCAGCTTGCCTGCAAAGGCCAGGTTGGATTCCCCAGGACCCCCATAACCCAGATGTGCACAAGGTGGCACATGCATTTGGAGTGCGTTTGCAGTGGCTAGAGGCCCTGGTGTGCCCATTCATACCCCCTCTTTCTCTCAAATAAAAAGAAAAAAATTAAAAACAACAAAAAATAATTTAAAAAATAGAGTACACAAATTTCTGGAGCCAGTTTTAGAGTGAAGGCATTTTCCAAACTCTTCGTGTCCTGGGGTTGAGAGCCCTATCTACTTGTGAGTGATGGGTACAGGATATCAGCTTCAAACCCGCCAAGTACTAAGTAAGCACGGCTTGGGCTAGTGGGCGTCTAGGCCGATTGTATTAAGAGAAACAACCAAACTCAGAAAGACTGTGTTCTCTCTGATATGCAGGTCTGTAAGTATGTACGTATAAGTGGGATTTGTGATGGGAATAAAACCTGTGATGGCAGAAGAGTGACCAAAAGAGAGTATAAATACATGAGCTGGGGGGGGGGGGAGGCTGAAGAGATAGATGGCTTAGCAGCTAAACGCTTGCCTGTGAAGCCTAAGGACCCCAGTTCGAGGCTCGATTCCCCAACACCCACGTTAGCCAGATGCACAAGGGGGAGCACACATTTGGAGTTCGTTTGCAGAGGCTGGAGGCCCTGGAGCACCTTCTCTCTCTCTCTCTATCTTCCTCTTTCTCTCTCCGTCTGTCACTCTCAAATAAAATAAATAAACAAAAATAAAAATAAATAAAAATAAAAGAAGACTGAGGCAGGACTTCCTCCAGGAGCTCCCTGAGACTGAGGTGACATGACCAGGTAACACTTCACTCTGCCTTGCAGCTACCGGCACAGAAACCATGGATACTCCGCTGCACCCAGCCAGGGCTCTGAAACAGCCAACCCTCCTCGGGGTGCAAGCAGGCCCCAAGACATGCCCTCTTCTCCCTGTACCAAGCATGAAGGTTCTGCTGCTGCTGCCTCACCCTGAGGGTACGTACAAGCCTGAGTCCACACTGAGAGCTTCAGGCACATGGGCCTGAAGGCAGGCACTTTTTCGTAACCACTTGGCAGACCTACAGTACCAGGTGATTCAACCAAACACTAACCTACATGTTGCTTTTAGAGGCATGATTGACTCAGGTATGCGAGGTGAGTTTGAGGGTGATGGAGCTCTCGGTTGGACTTTAACCCAGAAGTTAGAGTGCTAGACTGCCAGAGTCACTCACAACTTCCCTTGAGCCGGGGCGTGGTGGCGCACGCCTTGAATCTCGCACTCAGGAGGCAGAGGTAGGAGGATCGCTGTGAGTTCGAGGCCAGCCTGAGACTACATAGTGAATTCCAGATCCGTTTGGCCTAGAGCGAGACCCTACCTTGAAAATAAATAAATAAAAACTTCCACTGAGTCAATGGATTCTGGGTTCTATGAATTCAAAGAATGAGATTCACAGAACATAGAGGGTGAAGTTTACAGAGATTTTATTATCAAGCATTACAGCGCTTAAGAGAAGCAAAGAAGGCAAAGAGTTCTCAGCATCTGCCAAAGCAGAGATCCAGAGACTAAGAGCTCATCACTGAAATACACTTAAAATTCACCAACCAGGGGCTGGAGGGATGGCTTAGTGATTAAAATGTTAGCCTGCAAGGCCAACGAATCCAGGTTTGATTCCCCAAGACCCACGTTAGCCAGATGCACAAAGGGGCGCATGCCTCTGGAGTTTGTTTGCAGTGGCTGGACACCCTAGTGCACCCATTCTCTCTCTCCCTCTCCCTTTTTCTCTGTCAAACAAATAAATAATAAAATATTTAAAAAAGAACTTACCAACCACTGTTCCGGGAATTTTGCAGAAGAGGGGGTGGAAAGATTGTAAAAGCCACCTGTTGAGACATTCCCACCCACAATAACTGGCTGCTGCTCCCACAATGCATAAACCACAACCCCATATGGAATACCTGCAACCCCACAGTGAGGAGTGACCCCAAAGGACTGGGGACAGTGATGAGGGAAAAGAGGGCTCTAACACATGATGTAGCTATACAAAATATGTTGTGAATGATAATGATGATAATAATGACAATAACAAAAGATTAAAAATGGGGGTGTTGCTAGGTGGGCAATCCACTGCTTTAATTAGGAAGGAATAGATCTAGGTAGGGACTTGGGTTTAACGGATAGAGAGATATGGGGAGGAAACTCCTGTAGCCAAAGAGAGAAAAGGAGAAGGCAAGTTCCTCCTCACAGGCTCAAGAACATTTCTTACCTTCAGCCACTTTTAGTTTACTTTTGGGAACCCTGTTAACCCTAAACTGTCTCACCAACAGAGAGAGAGGGAGGGATATCTATCTATCTATATCTATCTATCTATCTATCTATCTATCTATCTATCTATCTATGTACATATATATATGGAGAGAGAGAGATCAAGCCTAGGGCCTCACACAATGTCTTTTGTAAAGATGACTAACATCTATATCAGTTGACTTTAAGTACCTTATCCTTAATCATTTGGGTGAGCCTTATTCAACCTAGCCCTTAAAAACAAAATCTGCCTTTTTTCCCCCCTATTTTTTTCACAAACTTTTATTGAAATACAGAGGGGGATCCATTTTTCAGAAAAGCAGCTTCTCATACAAATGGAGGGCTAAGAGGATATAAATAAGTCATATGGAAACCTACTTTTTTGGAGACTAGAACACACAGGAGATGTAGATTGTTACTAGAAAATTTTCAGTGCCAGAGATGAGAGACCTTCCAGTGATATTTTTGGCCAGGGAGGTCCCTGGTGCCCCCAAAATATTACAGGCCATTGCTGAGGCCCTTGGTTTCCCACCATGAATAGATGGTAAGACCCTATTGCTAAAGACTCCACATACTTGGGCTGCAAGGCCACTGAGAAATCCTGCTGGAGCTGAGCTGAAAGCCTCCTCTGTGTAGACCAGCTTCCAGAAAGCTGGAAAAAGCCATTCTGCATGCAGCTTAATGGGAGAGAGAGAAATCACCAGTGAAAATACTCAACAGTGGACATTGAAAGCCTTATATTTGGCCAGCCAGGCCAAATGAGCCAATGGGCACAGTAGTGGCATGTTTGTTACAGGGGAAACCAATTGCCCTCTAATTGGACTGGAGGCCCACTCCATGGGAAAGAATACATCCCTGATACTGAAAATATACCACAGGGGTAGTCATGAGCCCTAGGTGTGTAACATCTGCTGCTGTCTGGCTAAATATATATACTATGCTCACCAAATTGCCCAGTAAGCACTTCTCTTAATGTTCATACCCATATATTAATGCTACTCTCATTTTTGGTTAGAGAACCATCTCTTTTCAGATGACAGGGACCTTGGGATGACTCAGAAGGCATCATGGTGCTGAGAAGTGACAGGAGTGCTCAGCACTGAAATATCTCTGTCACACCTTCTAAGGCTCAGGGTCCATTGTGGAAGAGGTAGTGGAAAGAATATAAGAGCCAGCCAAGGAAGGATAGGACTCCTTACAATGTGCTCCTCCAGACACAAAATAACCTGGATATCCATGACCTCACAGTGCCTGACACTACCTACACAAGACCACCGTAATAGGATGAAAAGTTCATGACATCAAAATAAAAGAGAGACTGATTGAGAGGGGGAGGGTATATGATCAAGAGTAGAGTTTTAAAGGGGAAAGTGGGGGAAGGGAAGAAATTACCATGGGATATTTTTTACAATAACAGAAGTTATCAATAATTAAAAAAAAAAAAGATGACTTAGTGGTTAAGGTCCATGCCTGCAAAGCCTAAGGCCCCAGGTTCAATTCTCCAGGTCCCACGTAAGCCAGATGCACCTGGTGGCGCATGCAATCTGGAGTTTGTTTGCAGTGGCTAGAAGCCTTGGTGGGCCCATTTTCTCTCTGTCTCTCTCTTTCTCCCTTAATAAATAAATAAAAATACAATCTAAGCTGGGTGTGGCGGCTCACACATTTATCCCAGCACTTGGGAGGCAGAGGTAGGAGGATCACCATGAGTTCAAGGCCACCCTGAGACTACATAGTGAATCCCAGGTCAGCCTGAGCTAGAGTGAGACCCTACTTCGAAAAACCAAAAAAAGAAAAAGAAAAGAAAAGAAAAAAGAAAAAAATCTAACTACAGGGCTGGAGTAATGGTTTAGCAGTTAAAGCACTTAACTGCAAAAGGTTAAGGACCCAGGTTTAATTCCCCAGGACCCATGTAAGCCAGATGCACAAGGTGGCATGTGTTTAGAGTTCATTTGCAGTGTGCAGTGACTAAAGACCCCCACATGCCCATTATGACCCTCCCCCACCCAGTCTATATCTGCCTCTTTCTCTTTCTGTGTTTTTAAAAATATTTTTAAGTTTATTTATTTATTTATTTGCAAGCAGATAGAGAGGAGACAGACAGGAAGAGAATGGGCATGTCAGGGCCTCTAGCCACTGCAAACGAACTCCAGATGCATGTGTCACTTTGTGCATCTGGCCTTATGTGGGCATTGGGGAATCAAACCTAGGTATTTAGGCTTTTCAGGCAAATGCCTTAACCTCTAAGCCATCTCTCCAGCCCCTCTTTCTCTCTCTTAAATAAGTAAATAAATATATTTTTAAATAAATTTTATCTATAGATTGTAGCATCAGCTTCTGCCTGACAGTTTCAGCTTACTGGCTTCCTTTAAGGGATTTCAGATTTGCCAGTTATGTGTATACATATCTGAAAAAACTCTGACTGATGCATGCTGTCACCCCATGCACATCTGTAAAACTTCAGATGATGAAACAGGCTCCAAGAGATTCAACAAGATTCTGTCGCCAGGCGTGGTGGCGCACGCCTTTCATCCCAGCACTCAGGATGCAGAGGTAGGAGGATCACTGTGAATTCAAGCCCACCCTGGGACTACAGAGTGAGTTTTAGGTCAGTCTGGCGAGAGAGAGAGAGAGAGGGGGGGGGGAGGGAGAGAGACTCTGCCTCAAAACAAAACAAAAAATCCTATCAAGTAGGGAAGTGTCACCTTTCAGGCACAAGGTGGTGGAATTCTAGAACAACACAGAGATTGGGCCTGTTCTTTCTGACCTCTTTCTCTCCTTCCCACCAAGGTGGGGTCCTGAGTTGCCCTTTGGTGGGTGCTCATGGTAGCCCGGGCTGTGCTGACACTGTGACTCCAATCAGCTGTCCCCCAGATATGTCCCTTCAGTAACCTTGACTCAGTACACCTGATGATCCCAAGTTGGCTCTAACTTTCAGGTATAGCTTCTGGGACAAGCATGGGGTGGTCTCTTCCAGGTGCTAACACCCCACCCAGAAGCCAGAAGGGGTGGTCCTCTCTCCCCTGCACTCCCTCTGTCGGCCAGATCGCATACACAGCCTGGTCCCCATTTCTCAGACCACGCAGCCATTTTTGTTTTGTGTTAAATAGATATGTATGTATTTTTGTTTGTTTGTTTTGAGATAGCTAGCCCAGGCTGACCTAGGATTCGCTATGTAGTCTCAGGCTGGCCTCAAACGTCTACCTCTGCCTCCCGAGTGCTGAGATCAAAGGGGTGAGCTGCCTCCACACCCCCTCAGGGATAAATAGCTATTTAAAGGGCTAAATATAGCTCCTGAGAATTTTAGCTTTGATCTACAGCACTTTGACCCTCTACAGTCGCAGAGCTCTGCCCTGCCCATCAGTGGACAGAATCAGCAGGGCAAAGGGCACCAAGGAGACACGGCCCAGGGGACAGGCTGGTCGGTACCACGCTGTCTTCACCACACAGGCCAACATGGGGGGCTTTGGTTCCAGTGGGAACGTCCTGCTCTTCCCAGCCTCTAGGGAAGCAGTCCCGGGGTCCTTCTGCATATTTCCAGGTCCAACAGGGATGTAACCCTGGGTCCCAGACATGATACCCAGGGCTGCCGGGAGTGGGGAGTCTGGTCTGGAGGAAGGTCCTCCAGTGCGCGTGTTCGCGCCCGGTTGGCACCTTCTTGTCACCGGTTCAAGTCAATGTGCTGGAGCAACTTGTCAGGCTTCCTTGCTCCGAGGCAAGAGTTTGACCACTGAGACTTGATCTTAAAAGGGTCTGATGAAGAGCGAGGGCTTAGAAGTGATGGGACGTCCTGCCACCATGTCTTCTTTCCTCCCCGGAGGTGCATGAATCCAGTTCCCTAGCCAGAGCTAGGCTCTGAGAGCAAAGTGTGGGACAGACAGGAGGACCAGGCTGGGGCAGACTTGCAAATTCCCATGGAGGAGTGAAAAGTCACACTCACTCCACTGCTGAGCTCAGCCCCTGTGCGCATGGTGACTCACTCCG
Source organism: Jaculus jaculus (assembly GCF_020740685.1). NCBI lineage: Eukaryota > Metazoa > Chordata > Mammalia > Rodentia > Dipodidae > Jaculus > Jaculus jaculus. The sequence goes on along the minus strand of NC_059107.1, from coordinate 33,725,645 downwards.
CCTTGAGCCTGCAGAATCGCCACCAGCAAGGGCCTCTGAGCTGTGTCCTGCCATGTCTACAATCTGCTTGAAGCGATGAAACGTCTCTGAAGAGTCACTTCTTGATGAGTTCTGGCATTTTTTGTTGTTGTTTTTGAAGTAGGCTGTCATAGCCCAGGCTGACCCGGAATTCACTATGTGTTGTCAGACTGGCCTCGAACTCATGGCGATCTTCCTACCTCAGCCTCCCGGGCCCTGGGATCAAAGGCGTGCACCTCCACGCTCCATGCCCGGCTTCTGGTGAGTTCTGTTGGCATGCATCCGTGAGCGTGAGGCCAGCCACGTCCCAGGGCTGCTTTTGCAGGACCTCCTAAGTGCTGCTGGGCAGATTGCCAACTCCTGGGTCCTGTGTCAGGACTGTCAGGGTGGTCCTGAGTTGGCAGGGTGCAACCGTGGCAGGCCAGCGGGCTGCCGCTTGACCAGCACCCAGCCAGAGCAGAGGGTAAGGAGCCAGCTTCCTTCTGGAAAGACTTGCTACGCCATGTCCACGTGTGTGTTGTGAATCCCCACGCCCCTCAGGCACATCGCCCTGGGAAGGGAGGCCCCTAAGTTAAGTTGGATCAGACCCTGAGAATCCAGAGTTCTGGGCTAGGGGACCCAGCAGAGTGCTGACCCCAAGAAAGAGGTCTGGGGTGCCAGTTTCCTATGCCTACCGGCTTCCTATGCCTACCTGCTGCACCTGAGTTAGCTGCCCACACATGGCCTGCTGTGGTGAAGTGAAGAACAGCTTCCTCCTGTCTGACTTTCTTTTTTTTTTTTTAATTTTTTTCTGTTTTATTTATTTATTTGAGAGGGACAGGCAGAGAGAGAATGAGGCCAATAGAGAGAGAGAGAGAGAGAGAGAGAGAGAATGGGTGTGCCAGGGCCTCCAGCCACTGCAAAAGAACTCCAGACGCGTGCGCCCCCTTGTGCATCTGGCTAACGTGGGTCCTGGGGAATCGAGCCTCGAACCGCAGTCCTTAGGCTTCACAGGCAAGCGCTTAACCGCTAAGCCATCTCTCCAGCCCTCCTGTCTGACTTTCTTATCCGCTCCCTGGTCATCTACCCATCCTTGGATGCAGGGTTCCCCAGGGAGTCATATGGGCTTTCCTGTGCCCACACCATTATCTCTCAGCTCGCAATTCCCCACTTCACCCTCTATCCCAAGCAACTGATGAGCCCAGACCCTTTGCTCTCCTCAACACCTCCATCTGGGTGGCCCACATCTCAGCAGCCCCCCCAACAGCCCTCCAACGACACCCCTGGAAACTCCGTAAATGCCCCGTTCTCTTTCTGAATGCCTCCTCTGAGAGAATCACACTTCCAAGGTTTTCTCCCACAGCCACAAAGTCCTGGGCTTCATCCCTTCCACAACCCCAGTGTCTCTCCTCCTCTGGCCACCCGACTCAGCTCTGTCATCAACGACCTGGAGCCCAGGAGACAGGGAAGCCTGGTTCCTTCTGCCCGAGTCCTGCACCCACCCTCCAATGCCGCTGCGCTGGGCTTCTAAAGCCTGGCATCTTCTCTTGCTATCTGTGCACAGGGCCCTCTGAGGCCTCCCCGTGGCCCCGGGTCCTACATTCTAGACACTCCCAGGTCTGCGGGACAGGGTCCTGCTGCCTTTTTCCATTCCTCACCCCATCCACCCCCCTGTAGCCTCCGACATTTCTTCCCTGTGTGGGACTGCACGTGCTGGAGTCTTGTGGGGGACAGCCTCCCTCTTCTCCTCTGGCAATTCCTTGTGTCCTACCCCCCTTGTGACTCTCCCCAACTGTTACCTTCCCCTGCTAGGCCTTTGCTTAAGCACCTGTCACCCCACTCCACACTCTTAACTGTGGCCAGTGGGCGCCAAGCACACCCCACACTGCTCCGTCTGCCCATCAGACGCTAAGCCTATGAGAACAGGGCGTGCCTTATTCTCCTCTGGGCCAGCACCGGCCTAGGCTTCAGTGGGCTCTCAGTCAACAGGGTGTTCAACAGAGAGGCTTTGGGGCCTACCACCTGCTGGCAGCTGAGGCGGGAATCAGGGTTCCAAGAAGAGCAGGGGAGGTGGCCACCTCACTTCTGGGCTTTTCCAGGACCATCAGAGAAGCCTGGCTCTTCCAGTGTAACATCATCTTTGCTACCTCAGAGACTTTGCACCAATCCGCTACCCTAAAGGCTTTCCTGTCTCTGAAAGCCAATGTCTTTCTCCTTCGGGTCCAAGCAGAAGGGATCTCTGCACAGGGAGGCTACTCCAGGCTTCTCCATAGCTGTCAACATCCCCTTGAGGAATCCCAGTTTCTTTTCAAAAATATTATTTATTTGCAAGCAGAGAGAAATAGAGAGGAGACAGACAGAGAGAATGGTCATGCCAGGGCCTCCAGCCGCTGAAATGAACTCCAGACATATATGCCTTCTTGTGCATCTGGCTTTACGTGGGTACCGGGGAATCGAACCCAGGTTGTCAGGCTTTGCAGGCAAGCGCCTTAACCACTGAGCATCTCTCCAGCTCAGAATCCCAGTTTCTGCTTGCGGTCCTCCCGCGCCCACCAGTCCTTTACACCCGACCCAGGACCACTGCGGATGCGCTGGCTCTCCTGGGACATTTGGATGGGTCGCATCATTCCCGCGCTGACAATGGAGGCACATTCTGTCGCCACCGGAGCTCCGAGGTGACTGAGGGGAAGCGAAAGGGCCATGCTATGACTTGCGACGTGAGACGTGAGCGGGTCGCTGGGAGCAGGGGTCCTTCCTTGTTGGCAGTTCTGTGAGCTCTGCCCAGAGAAGCTTGGATGGCGTTCCGCCCACCCCGAAGTGATGGGCCACTTCGAGTTGAGAAGTGACAAGTCGCCATGCAGAAGGGGTTGGGGGGGGGGTGGTGGCCAGTGGACAGGCGGAGATGCCTGGGATCTGGGACAGGGATGGGCTGCTGCTGATGCACGCCTGTTTTGGGGGAGGCTCTGAGAGGGCACCCTCAGGTGGCGTCCAAACCATGAAAACTCTGGACCACGTAGACACAGCTGTGGGTGTCTTGTTAGGATGTGCCAGAAGAGGGCGCTGCTGCACAGCACTTGAGACTCCCAGGCGGAAATGGCCAGTTGCCTGCCTGGCTGGTCAGGCTGAACTCTGCCTGGTTTTTCAATTCAGTCACCACCGTAGCACTGGGCATGGGGCCTGGGCAGATCTCCACACTGAGGCAGTTTGTGAAGTCCTCTCCTCCGCCACCCATCCACCCCACATACCCCACAGTCATGCCACAGCGAGCCATTTCAGTTCTTCTTGTGATCTCCGAGACCCTCTTGTGGGTGGGTTACATAGCCCAAACTTGGCTCTCCAGCATCTCCTATAAGCTCTTCTGGTCCTCTCCTCTCAGCCTTCTTGCTCAAGTGGGAGGGGCCAGCAGCTCCCAGGCCTCCTTTAGCAGCCAATCAGGGACCTTCTTAGAAACCCTGCGTAAGAGGGAGGCCTGGATATTGGCCTCCACTGGGAACAAGTAGACAACTCTTACCCTCCAGGCCTCAGTCAGCTGCGGTCACAAGGGCTCCCTGATCTCCATTGTCCTTCCTTCCTCCTTCTACTGCTCCTTGCCCTGCCTTCCAGCTCCTCATAAGCAGAATGTATTCATCCTTTTAAAAATTTTTTTAGCCAGGTGTGGTGGCGCACTCCTTTAATCCCAGTACTTGGGAGGCAGAGGTAGGAGGATCGCTGTGAGTTCGAGGCCACCCTGAGACTACATAGTGAATTCCAGGTCAGCCTGAGCTAGAGTGAGACCCTACCTCAAAAAACCAAAAACAAGCCGGGTGTGGTGGCACACGCCTTTAATCCCAGCACTTGGGAGGCAGAGGTAGGAGGATCGCTGTGAGTTCGAGGCCACCCTGAGACTACATAGTGAATTCCAGGTCAGCCTGAGCTAGAGTGAGACCCTACCTCAAAAAACCAAAAACAAGCCGGGTGTGGTGGCACATGCCTTTAATCCCAGCACTTGGGAGGCAGAGGTAGGAGGATCGCTGTGAGTTCGAGGCCTCCCTGAGACTACATAGTGAATTCCAGGCTAGCCTGGGCTAGAGAAAGACCCTACATTGAAAAAAATAAAAAGAAAAAAAAATTTATTTATTGAGAGAGAGAGAGAGAAAATGGGCATGCCAGGGCCTAACTTACGTGGGTTCTGGGGAAATTGAACCTGGGTCCTCAGGCTTCGCAGGCAAGCACCTTAACTGCTAAGCCATCTCTCCAGCCTCCTCTTTGTTTTATCCATGGCTTGTCCATTTCCCACAAGTAACGCTCCCCTGTTTGCGGCGTGAGTACACGTATCATATTTAACTGGAGTACCCACTAGCTGCTTCTGCTGGGTGCTGGGAATACATTTTTCCTTCGGGTACGTCTGCCCAAGTACGGTGACCTCCCCGACTCCAAGTCCCTTTGGTGAGCGCTGTCCCCATGAATCCACCAGATGAGCACTATACCAAAAGAGACAGCACTGTGGTTGTTCCCAGTAATCCTCACCGCTCATGTCCTTATGAGGTCAACTCAGAGCTTATTTGTGGGATTAGCACTGCGGCAGAGGTGACCATATGGGATGCCCTGGGTCACTTGTTCCGAGGAACCCCAGTGGTCTTGTGAGTGAGGGCCGGGGCCCTCCCGCCAACAGCCAGCAGCACTTTGCTAGCCCTGCACGTGAGCAACAGAAGCACCAGCCTGGCCAGGCCTTGGAATCACCAATGCTTCATGAGCGGCCCTGGCCCAGAATCCCACAAAACGTCTAGCTTCCTGCCTCTCAGGACCCTGGGAAAGGGAGTGTTTAGTTTTGTCTTATTAGCGAGTGTTGGGATGCCTTGCTGCGCAGAAGTAGATGGCCAGGGTCAACATCCCCATTTAAAGCAGGGCCCAGAGCCAGACGCCGTTCAGTCCCAGCCTTCCTGCTAGCTCGCTCGCGACCTGGGCAGAGCCATTTAACAGCGTGTGCCTACACATCTCCACGTGTCAAAGGCATGGGTCCTTACACCTCCCTTGGGGTGTGCTTGCCTCAAAATCAGTGAATCATGGGCTGGAGAGATGCCTCAGAAGTTAAGGCTCCTGCCCGGAAAGCCTAACGACCCAAATTTGATCCCCAGTACCCGTATAAAGCCAGATCCACAGGACTGCATGCATCTGGAGCTCATTTGCAGTGGCTGGAGGCCCTGGTGTGCCCATTCTCTCTCTCTCTGTCTCTCTCTCTCTCTCTGTGTCTCCTTCTCTCTCTCCCTGGTGTGGTGGCACACGCCTTTAATCCCAGCACTTGGGAGGCTGAGGTAGGAGGATTGCTGTGAGTTCAAGGCCAGTCTGAGATTAATTTCAGGTCAGCCTGGGCAAGGTAGAGCAAGACCCTCCCTGGGAGGGGGGGGGGGCACAGCATAGAAGGGCTCAGCCTGCATGTATCACTCAGCAAAGCCTGAGGAGTTTACTGCCACTGTCGTTGTGTTATGGCTCATGTTTCCTCAAGGGGCTGCCCACAAAAAGAGTGCCCCCCACCCCGCTCTCACATCTATGTGGATACCCCCTAACTGTGCTCTGTCGCTTTGGGGGCAGATCTAGTCCTATGGGAAATAAAAAGGAATAGGTCCCCCAGCCCATGGCCGAGCCTTCATCTGTAGAATGACACCGAACACTCCGTCAAACTCAGGACCCCATCCCGTGGTGACCGGATTTATTTACAAAACCAAATTCTGGGCGTCAGCATCCTTCGGTTGTCCTGTGGGGTCCTGATCCCTCTGTGCGGGCTTCCGGCAGGCTATGGAAGAAACGAGGTAGGAACAAGACAGGACAATTCTTCTGACACTGCTTTTGAAGGAAGGGCGTCTTCCTCATGGGGCAGTGCTCCTCGGCATGGGGACCGAGGTGAAGGCAGCTTAAGACAGGATGAATCACTTTCCGGGGTAAATGGGGTGACTAAATGTGGCCTGGGCCTCTCCCCTCTGCTCTTCCCCAGGCAAACCCCAGGCCTGTGGAGGATGGCAGTGGGATGTCAGGCCAGCAGGGTGTACCTCAAGGCACCAAGAAAGAGGTGAGGGGCAAGGGTGGCTTTTCTGCCTTGCAGGGAGGGGACGTCTCTCATCAGCGGCTCAGTGGAAGACCTCCCGCACATCCCAGGCAGGGGACCTTGGGGTGACTCTCGTCCCAGAGAAAACTGACTGGGCCGTGGGGCCCTCACCTCCAGCCTCCTTTGGCCCTTGCTGACTAGCGGGTGCCGGAGCCTCAGTTTCTCTCGGCTCGCAGTGGCTGCTCTGCGCAAGGATGCGGCCATTCCAGCCAGGACCCCGGGCTCCCCAGCGCGGAGGGGGAAGGCGTGGGGCTGGTGTACAGCCCCTCCTCGGGGCTTCTGTAGTAAGGCACAAACCCCGAGTCACCGAAGAGAGGGGGGTCCTGGATGCTGTCATTACAGGAGAGTCCTGCTGAGAAGGGGCAGCAGGCTGGGGAGGCAGACCTAGGTGTGAGGTCTAGGCCTTCGGAGGCAGCCTAGGTCAGAAACGTCACAACGTCAGTCACATGCCAGCTCCCAGTCCAGGCCCAGATGCCAGGAAGGTGCCCAGCCTGCAGCGACCCAGTGAAGAGTGAGATGAGAGGCAAGGCCCAGGGGGGGCTGGCTTTGCAGAGCCCGAAACCCTTGGGGATGTCACTAACCCACCCACAGGGTGGCTGAGGGGAGGAATGAGCCTGGCTTTCCAACCCCCCCCAATGCTCCCCCTTATTCAGCAGCCCCAGGGTACTGTATGGAGGGGGTCATTCAGTACTGGTGGGTGTGCTAGTAAGGTTAGGGGGTGCCTGAGTCAAATCCCAGTCTCGTTATGTCTCCTGGGCCATGTTCCTTCACTTTTCTGACAGGCATTTTTTGTTTCTCATCCATAAATAGAAATAATCATGTGACCCGTCTCAAAGAGTCACAGGATTAAATATGACAAGCATTTATCTAACAAGTCCTAAGTACAAAATGTTTCCATGAGCTCTGCTCTGGGCTCAACCCTTTCCTTGCATTATCATATGTAATCCAGAAGCTCTAAGATCAGTACCTGCTATTTCTTCTCCTTTATAAGGCAACTCTCCCTGTCCTTAGCCAGTGACAAACAGCTTTCCCTGAAGCCTGGCCAATGGCCTTTTTAGGCCCAGGGACAGAAGGATGGAGCATGCCACGGGGCCTGATGCTCCCCGCACTCCCGTGATCTCAACTCACAGGGCATCCGTCCCTTAGCGTCACCCTGCAGCAGTTGTCCTGCGCCCCGCTTCCGCAGAGGGGGTTTCTGGAGCCCAGGCACCAGCAGCCAGGAGGGGCCAAGCTGGACAGATTCTCCTCCCGGGAGCGGTAATACGGGATGAAGCCACTAGGTGGCGCCGCGTCCTTCGAGAGCAAAGCCTCCCCGCGAGCTGCTTCTGCGTCCCTGTGCACCGCGGCCTGCAAGGCCGGCTCCTCCGCAGCCAGGAGCTTCTTCTCCTCCGTGCGAAAGAAAGGCGGGGACTCCAAGTCCTCCCCGAAGAGGCTGAGGGAGCAGAGGGGCTCCTCGTCCTGTGAACTGGTGGCCTGTGGTTGTTGGGACAGGAGTTCTGAGTCCACCTTCCACTGGAGGCTCAGAGAGGACAAGGTCCTTTTTGACTCAGCCTCGTGGCTCTTCTGGGATGTCTGGGAAGAGAAGGTGTCTCTGTCTGCGGCTGCGCACGGCTTCCTTCCTTTCCTGACTATGTTGGGAGCCTGAGGCCAGTATAGGACCACAGCTGGGCTGCAGGGATGGCTTAGTGGTTAAGGCGTTTGCCTGCAAAGCCCAAGCATCCAGGTTCAATGCCCCAGGACTCCTGTTAGCCACATGTACAAAGTGGCACATGCATCTATCTGGAGTTCCTTTGCAGTGGCTAGAGGCTCTGGCATGCCCATTCTCCGCCCCCCCCCCAACTTCCTCTCTGTCAAATAAATAAATAAAACATTAAAAATAAAAGGCCACACCTGACTGGGGCTCTCCTTGGGGCCTCAGAGAATCCTACCCTCAGTTCGCTTCACCCTCTGCTCTGCTCCAGGCACATACGACAGTCCTTTCGCAGTTCCTGGGCTGGGCCAGACTGTTCCTCGGCTCTCACCTTGGAAGCCTTCCCAGCTCCCGCCCCTCTCCCAGTAACTTAGAACACATCTCCCTCTCCTGAAGTGCGTTTCTTCACCTGTGGGCTGTCTGCTCCATGCCTGAGGTGGCCCTGCCTCTCTGGTGTCTCTGGATCTTAGAAGATGTTCTGATCCTTTTCCCCAAATGATTGGTCTAATGGACTAACTCACAGCTGATCTCGCGCTCCCTTCCTGTCCAGGCCGGGCACACAGACCTTGTGTAGGCAGGCCCTTCCTGTGCTGGGTGATGACCTCCTCAGTGCTTGGCTCAAGGTCACTTCCTTTACTTCCCTGGCTCAGTCACATCACCTTCTATTGACTGCCACCCCGCCCACTAGGACACCTGGTTTTTTTTTGAAGGACCCAGATCCTCTGCCCATGTGTGGTGGTTTGAATGTATGCATCCCCCATAGACCTGGGGTGTTTAAAAAAATGTTTTATTTGTTTATTTGAGAGAGGATGGGCAAACCAGGGCCTCTATCCACTACAAACGAACTCCAGATGCATGCACCACCATGTGTATCTGGCTTACGTGGGTACTGGGGAATCAAACCTGGGTCCTTAGGCTTCCTAAGTAAGCACCTTAACTGCTAAGCCATCTCTCCAGCCCCTGACTCAGGTGTTTTATTAAAGCTTGTCACTTGAGTCTTCAGCCGCTTGGCTGGAGGAGGTGTCAATGGGGATGAATCTGCCCCCCACCCCACCCCGTCCAGCCCAAAGGTGTGTTTAGGAGTCGATTTGATTTCCAGCCCAAAGGTGTAAGAGCCAGGTTTGTGGTTTGTGTTTGTTGCCTTCTGGTGTTTGCTGGTGGGTTTTCTCTCTGGATCTGTGAAAGGAAGCCAGCTTCTCCCACCATAGATGAAACTTCACCCTGGATTTGTAAGCTTGAAAGAACTCCTTCCCCTCATAAACAGTGTCTGGTTGGATGTTTCTCCCAGCATTGTGCAGCTGTCTGCTACATCATGGAATGCTTTCCTGCATGCTGTTCATCCCGTTATGCATCCTATTAAGAACAGGCCTGGGCTGGAGGGATGGCTTAGCAGTGAAAGTGCTTGCCTGCAAAACTCAAAGGACTCAGGTCTGATTCCCCAGGACCCACATAAGCCACATGCACAAGGTGGCACATGCGCCTGGAGTTTTCTTGCAGCGGCTGGCGATCCCAGCATGCCGGTTCTCTCTCCCCCTCCCTCTCCTTTCTCTCTGTCATATGATAAAGAAAAATAAGATACTTTTTAAAAAGAAACACAGGCAGCTGCTACAACATGGATGAAAATGGGGGTGGGGGGAAGGAAAGGCTTATTCACTTAGTTCCCTTGTCTCCCCAGGGACCAGAGGAGTGCGGGCGTATGGCTGACATTGACATCAAATACTGGGAGAAAGAAAGAAGCATGGGAGGGAAGAGATATCAAACAAGGCTTGGCCAAGATCTAAATTCTTGCCAGACTCCCCCATGTCTTGGGAAGAGGCAGGGCAGGGAAGGGAAGTGGGGGTTCCTTCCTGGCTCAGAGGGGACACTGGCCTAGGTTCTCTCATTTTCCACATGGCCTGTCCAGGCCATTTTCAGATTCTATGCGTACATTGGTGGGGACCCTTTGACCCTGAACAAGCCCTCAAGCTGCCACAACTTAAGACTCTAGATTCCATGGAGAGTAGACTGGTCTGGCCCCTAGGTTTCCTTATTTCTATAGAGCCTCATCCTTGAATCTTCTTCCCTTGCCACATACCCTCTGAATCAGCGCTGGCTGCTAAGTCCTTGTTTTGACACTGCCACAGAAGTCCTCGTAGACCTCAGACCCCCGGGGAAATGCTGGCCATGGACTTTGAGCCCCAAGTACCAGCTTGGGGCCACCTTTGCTGAGTTTGTCATCCTAGGAAACTCCTGTCTGGTGATCCCCAGGAGGTCTGGTATGAACACGTGGCTCCTTCTCTGCTGGGCTGAGGAAATCAGGCTGAGGAGCAGCACCAGAGCCTGAGTCTCACGTCGCCCTCTAGGCCTGGCTCTAGACACTATTATTCTGCGTGACCCCTGGAAGGCATGTCACAGTCCTAACCCCCCACACCTGGTACTGGGCCCTTATTTAGAAGCTGGGTCTAGCAGAGGCAGTAGTTAAAAACGAAGTTTCGGTGAGTTAGGGTGAGTCCTAAATGTGGACACAGACACTCAGGGAATGTGCTATGTGACAATGAGGACAGAGACTGCAGTGATGTTCCCAGAGCCAACCCCCACCAAGGATCATCTCGTCACTGGGAGCTAACAGAAAGGCTCTAGACAGCTTCTCCCTGCTGACTTTCTTTGTTCATTTCAAGGTAGGGTCTCACTCTAGCCCAGGCTGACCTGGAACTCACTCTGTAGTTCCAGGCTGGCCTCGAACTCTCAGCGATTCTTCTACTTCTGCCACCTGAGTGCTGAGATTAAAGGTGTGTGCCACCACACCCTGCTGAATCAGCATCATGTGAAGCCACCAAGTTTTCAGTGATTTACAGGATGAAGGGACTCAGCACAAAGTTAGTAGGGCCCACCAAGTACCACCCTGTGGGGAGAGATGCCCATCGCCATGGCTTCTCCCGCAAGGCCTCACCCTTCCTGACATCCAGGGGACGCTGGCCAGGGCAGACCATAGGGGGCAACGCTCTCCTATGCCTCGGTCTTGCCCTTGGGGTGCTGGCTCATCTTGGCCTGTGAGGTCTGGATTGAAGGAGGTCAGCTGTGACTCCGCCACTCCCCAGCGGGGCGCTTAGTCAGAATGGCCCATGTGACACAGCTCACAGTCACCAGCACGTGCCACGTTGTGAGTCCTGTGTTGGCAAGTTCTGACTCCGTCGAGCCCAGTCTTCAAACTTAGGCTGCAAAGCCACAGCCTTCCTTGAAGATGCCCCTTCACCTGGCAAAACCCCTGTGCCCAATGAGAGAAGATTCCACCGTGAAGTCACAAGGCCTGGTTCCAGGTAAGAAAGCCAGATGGCTCTGTTGCCGTGGAGACATCTGCCCAAAGCACCCAGCACCTGGTCTCCTCACCCACCTCTTAGTTCAACTTAATCCAGATGGCCTCAAGGGACCAGAGAGACAAAGAGAGTGAAAACATATTCTGCAATCAGATCACCTCTCCCTCCAGGGCCAGTGAGCTCACCAGGGGCTTCTGCCCAGAGACCCCGGAGTGACTCCAGAGTGAGCTGCCCAGGGCTGTGTGGGTCTACCTTGCACTGCTGCTGAGATGTGCGTCCCCTCTCTTGTCACTTGACTTCAGCTTCTTTTCCTCCAGTGCACTTCTGAAGTCATTTGTGAAGTAGAGTCCTAGAGGCTGATCATGCAGACGCCTTGGGTCCTTCCACAGGGATGCCACCCCAACTCCTGTCCCCCACACAGTGCTCCTGCCCAGAGGGCAGGGACCAACACTGGTGACCTCTTCCTAAATGTCCACCACCATCCTGAGCAGCTCCCATGGGTAGTATGCCGTCTGTGGTGGTTTGATTCAGGTGTTCCCCAGAAACTTAGCCGTTCTGAATGCTAGGTTCCCGGCTGACAGAGATTTGGGGATTAACACCTCCTGGAGGAGGTGTATTATTGGGGACAGGCTTATGGGTGTTATAGCCAGTGTCTCCCTGATGTTGGTCAGGGGGTGGTATCTACCCTCTGCTCATGCTATCGTTTTCTGTGGAGCTTCCCTTCAAGCCTGTAAGCCAAAATAAACTTTTTTTCTCCCACATGCTGCTCTTGATCGAGTGATTTCTGCCAGCCATGAGAACCTGACTGCAACACGGTCCTTCCAGCCCTCCGTCAGAGAGAGCACTGCGCAAGACTGGACACGTGGGCTGAGCCTCCACGCTGGGATTGGGAGGGAGGGCATCAGACGTGGCCTCTACCCCTGGGGAACGAGACAAGGGAGACATGGCACCTCCCCAGAACCTTCCCCCAAGCGGGATTCCAAGCAAGGTGTGATCAGACCCAGGCAAGGCTCCCTCATCCCTCACCCTGGGCTCACAGACTGATCCCTGAGGACTTCCCACTGCTGCTGCCCCTTGGAGCTTTTTCTTTCTTTCTTTCTTTCTTTCTTTCTTTCTTTCTTTCTTTCTTTCTTTCTTTCTTTCTTTCTCTCTCTCTCTCTCTCTCTCTCTCTCTCTCTCTCCTTCCTTCCTTCCTTCCTTCCTTCCTTCCTTCCTTCCTTCCTTCCTTCCTTCCTTCCTTCCTTCCTTCCTTCTTCCTTCCTTTCTTTCTTCTATTATTTATTTATTTATTTTTGAGAGAGAGAGGGAGAAAGAGGCAGACAGAGAGAGAGAGAGAGAGAGAGAGAATGGGCCCTTGTGAATGAAGTCCAGATGCATGGGCCCCCTTGTGCGCATGTGCGGCATTGCAAGCTTGTGTCACTGCATCTGGCTGCAGGGGATCCGGAGATCCCGAGAAGCGGTCTTAGGCTTCCCAGGAGAGCGCCTTAACTACTAAGCCATCTCTCCAGCCCTGACTTTCTTTTGAATATACTTGATTCTTTTTTTTTTTTTTTTTTTTTTTGGTTTTTCAAGGTAGGGTCTCACTCTAGCTCAGGCTGACCTGGAATTCACTATGTTGTCTCAGGATGGCCTTGAACTCTAGGTGATCCTCCTACCTCTGTCATCCGAGAGCTAGGATTAAAGGTTTGCGCCACCACACCCGGCTCTCTTTAGTTGCATATAATTTTTTATTTATTTTGAGAGAGAGAGAGATTGAACCAGAGAGAATGGGAACCCTGGGGCCTTCAGCTGCTGTGAAGGAATTCCAGATGCATGCACCCCTTGTGGCAAATGTGCCTCATTGCTCACTTGCGCCTGCATCATGCTATGTGGGACTTGGAGATTCAAACATGAGTTCTTAAGCTTCACAGACAAGTGTCTTCACCACTAAACCATCTCTCTGGACCCAGTTTCATATAATTTTTTTAAAACATTTTTTTATTTATTGAGAAGAGAGAGAATGGGCATGCCAGGGCCCCTAGCCACTGCAAACAAAATCCAGACACTTACACTACCTTGTACATCTGACTTTATGTGGGTCCTGGGGAATTGAACCTGGGCCTTTGGTTTTGCAGGCAAGTGCCTTAACTGCTAAGCTGTCTCTCCAGCCCCAGGTTTTATGTAAATTCAATTAATGTTATATACTCACCTTTGAAAAATCAACTTTATTTATTTAAGGCTAATTTGCATAAGTGTACTGTCAGCAAATCAACATGTCCATGTAACAGTCCCCAAATTTGTACATAGGCATGCCTCTTTTAAAGTTAATGCCTCACTGCTTCCTAGCCCAACAATCACTGCTTTGCTTGTTTTGTTTACTTGTTTGCTGTGCCATTTTGAGACAGGGTCTTTGCTATCTACCCCAGGTAGGCCTCACACTTGCCATGTTGTTGAAGATGAGCTTGAAACTCTGACCTTCCATCCTCTACTTCCCAAGTTCTGGGATTCCAAACACACAGCATCACACCTGACTCTGTTTTTTTAAAAATTATTTTTATTTATTTGTAAACAGAGAGAGAGAATAGGTATGCTAGGTTGCAAATGAACTCCAGATACAATGTGGGTCCTGGGGAATCAAACCCAGGTCAATAGGCACTTTGCAGGCAAGTGCCTTAACTGCTGAGCTGTCTCTCCAGTCCTGGCTCTGCTTTTTGATGTGATAAGATTATTTCTTCCTATTCTAGAATAAGTAGAGTCACAAGGTAGGTACTTTGAGTACATAGCTCTCTTCTTTTATTCAGCACTGTTTTTATTTGTGTGTGTGTGTGCGTGTGTGTGTGTGTGTGTGTGTGTGTGTGTATGTGTGTTTAGGGTCCCATGCTTCTACAAATGGACCTGTTTGGCTTTACATGGGTGACTGGGAAATTGAACCTGGGCCATCAGATTTTACAGGCAAGTGCCTTTAACTGCTGAGCCATCTCCCTCCCCAGCCCCGCAGCATTGTGAGATGCAACACAGTTCCTCCAGCCACATTCCTGGGCATGCACAACTGCCCTGTTTCCATGACAAATACCACCGCTCTGAGGAGCTCTGTGTGTGACTTTGTGTGGGCACAGTTTTCATTTCTCTGGCTAGGATTTGAATAACTTCATCATATCCTGAGTGTATGTTTAACTAAATATGAAATTTCACTTAATTATTTCCAAATGGATATACTATTTTTATAGTCCCCACAGAAATGCATATTTTGGTTTCTTTACATTCATTCTCACCATCACTTTTTAATTTTGCCATCCTATTTTGTGTGTGTGTGTGTGTGTGTGTGTGTGTGTGTGTGTGTGTGTGGTGCTGTACTTTTATGGTTTTAATTCTATTTTCCTGATGACTAAATGCTTTTCATGTACATGTTGCCAAATTATATATTTTCACTTGCTGAGTGGTCACATTGTCCATTTTAATAACTTGATTATTAAAACTAAAGTACAATAAACTGTGTAGGTTGAATGAGTAAATTTGATTAGTTTTTACCCATTGTAGTTACCCTTAAATTGCTGGGACAAAACACCTGACCAAATCAGCTGATGGGAGGAAAGGGTTTGTTTTGGCTTACAGTCTATTTTTGTGGGGAGGGGATGGTTAAGATAGGGTTTCACTCTACTCCAGGCTGACCTGGAATTCACTACGTAGTCTCAGGGTGGCCTCGAACTCATGGTAATCCTCCTACGTCTGTCACCCAAGCACTGGGGTTAAAGGCATGCACCACCACATCCGCCTTTACAGTCTTTTAATATATATATGTATATACAGAGAGACAGATAGAGACACAAAGAGAGAGAGAAAATGGACATACCAAGTCCTCAAGCCACTGAAAGTGAACTCCAGACACATGCATCACCTTGTGCATGTGGCTTACATGGGTACTGGGGATCAAGCCTGGGTCCTTAGGCTTCACAGGCAAGCACCTTAACCACTAAGCCATCTCTCCTGCCCAGCTTACAGTCTTGAGGGGAAGCTTCGTGATGGCAAGGAAAGCATGGCATGAGCGGAGGCTGGGCATCACTTCGGCCACAGCAGGAGAAGACAGCAACAGCAGAGTGAGCTGGACTCTGGCAGGGGGGAGCTGGCTATAACACCCCTAAGGCCACTCCCAACAACACACCTACTCCAGCAAGGCTCCACCTCCCAAACTGCCACCAGCTGGGGACCAAGCATTACCACATCACCTGTATCCAAACCCAGGAACTATTACCACAATCCAGAGAGCAAACATTTTTATCAACCTCAAGGCTTCCTCGTGGCTTTTACAACCCTCCCTCCCCATCCCATGAGAGCCATCAATCAGCCATCACAGTACTGTGCTTTCATTCTCTAGAAGTTCATATAAATGCAATTGGTAGAGATGAGGAGCAAGGATAACTGCTTTTACAGGTAGTTAGGGACACAGGCCCAGAAGAACACAGAGGTTGGTCTGTCCTGGGGAGCCGGGAAGGGAACCCCACTCTGGCTAAAGATGACAATCAGCACCGCTTCCTCATTCTTCTTCCTTAATCTTCCATGGCTTTTCTCCCTCCTGCAGGCTCTTTCCAAGCCTTCGCTTTCCTCCCTGACCCACCAACCAATCAAAGCCCCTTATCACATTTAGACTTAACCAATGGTGTTCATCCCAACTGGATTCCACATTTACATCTTTGAAGTTATAAGAAGACCTGACCTAACTTGCCATGCAGAATACCTGCTTGGCACACCCCTTTTCTGCTTTCTTTTCTTAAATCTTTCTCAATTTACCCATCTGTGTGTCTACACTTGCCAATTCTTCGTAAGTCGTAAGACAAGAGCAAGAGAGCTCTGCTGGCTTTAGGGAATGACCGTGGAGAGTCCAGGACTCTAACCCCTAAGCTAAGCCCAACCAGAGCTGAGCGAGACTCCATCACTCTCAACACTGATAACAGAATTGTTTCTTAGACTTAGCTTATTCGTGACGCTTTTGACAGGAGTCGATGCTGTTGCATGAGCCAATAGGCTGGTCCTCATTGGCTGGATAATATTGTACTTTCTAGATCAAACACATCCTTACTTCACCATAGTTTTTGTGCCATTCTTTCCTCAGATGTTTCTTTACATTTGACTTTGGTTCATGATGGGTCTCCAGGTGTGGTTTCTGTTGACCTTATCCTTTGGGAGACTTGTAGAACCTAGACTCTTTGGGGGATTGTAGAACCTCTTGACTCTAGCAAGTTATGTCTTTCACCAAATCTGAGAACTTTTAGACCATCATTTCTTCAAGCTTTTTTTTTTTTTTTTTTTGGAGGTAGGGTTTTTCTCTAGACAGGGTTGATCTGAAATTCACTATGTAGTCTCAGGGTGGCCTTGAACTCATGGTGACCCTCCTGCCTCTGCCTCCCAAGTGCTGGGATTAAAGACATGTGCCACCACGCCTAGCTCTTCAAGCACTGTTTTTCTTTCCTTTTAGGCCTGCAATAACATGCACATTATTTCTCAGAATGTTTCCCACCATCCCTGAGATTCTTTTTTCTTTTTTTATTTTCCTTTGGTTTTTCAAAGTAAAGTCTCACTGTAGCACAGGCTGACCTGGATTTTTTTTTCATTTTATTGACAATATTAAAAAGTATTTATTTATTTATTTATTTATTTATTTATTTGCAGGGGGAGAATGTGGGGAGAAAGAGAATGTGAGAATGGGCACAACAGGGCTTCTTGCTGCTGCAAGCAAAGTCAAGATGCATGTACCTCTTTGTGCATCTGGATTTATGTGGATGTTGGGGACTCAAATCCAGGCCATTGGGTTTTGTAAGCAAGCACTTTTCACTGCTGTGTACCATATCTCCAGCACTCTTATTGACAATTTTTAAATATGTACAAAATGTATTTTGGTCATAGGCCCTTCCTGGCACTCTCTTGTCCCTGCTCCCCACACTCCTTCCACTGAACCTCTTCCTCCCTCCAACCAGGCCAACCCACTATGATATCTTTATTTTTGCCTTCCTTCTTCATCTATGACATCTTGATGGGTCCAATATTGTACAGGTAACAACAGCCTCTATGAGATCATGAGTGCAAAGGCCAGAAGACAGCATTGCGCAATGCTCCTTCCCATCCTCTGGCTCTCACATTCTTTCAACCACCTCCTTCCCAGTGTTCCCTGAGCCATGGTGGATGTGACAGAGATGCCTCGTGTGACACTGGGCATTTAACTGTCACTTCTAGCACTCTGATGAGTTTGAGTTTCGCTAGGAGTCACTGCCATCTGCAAAAAGAAGCTTCTCCAGTCAAAAGTGAGAACAGAGGGGCTGGAGAGATGGCTTAGTGGCTAAGGTGCTTGCCTGCGAAGCCTAAGGACCCATGTTCAACTCTCCAGATCCCACGCAATTCAGATACACAAAGGTGAGGCAAGCACAAGGTCGCACATGTCTACTAGGTGGCACAAGCATCTGGAGTTCAGTTTCAGTGCCTGAGGCCCTGGTGCACCAAGTCTCTCTCTCTCTCCCTCTCTCTTCCCCTCTGTCTCTCTCTGTGTGTGTCTCTCTCTCTAAAAGAAAAATTTAAAAAAAAATTTAAGTGAGAACAGGGCAGGAAGGGTGGCTTAGTGGCTAAGGTGCTTGCCTGCAAAGCCAAAAAACCCAGGTTTGATTTCCCAGGACCCGTGTAAGCCATGATGCACATGGTGGCGCATGCATCTGGAGGTTGTTTGCAATGACTGAAGGCCCTGGCACATCCTTTCTCTCTCTCCCTCCCTCCCTCTCTCCCTCCCTCTCTCTCTCTCCCCTGCCTCTCTCCAATAAATAAAATAAAGTTTAAACGATATTTTAAAGTCATGACAAGCTGGGCATAGTGGTGCATACATTTAATCCCAGCACTCAGGAGGCAGAGGTAGGAGGATCGCCGTGAGTTTGAGGTCACCCTGAGACTACATAGTAGATTCTAGGTCAGCCTGAGCTAGAGTGGAGCCCTACCTCCAAAACAAAACAACAACAACAACAACAACAACAACAAAAGTGAGAACAGCATAGGGCATAAGCATAAAGATTTAGAGGGAATTAGTGGGCATAATGTAATCTAACCACTTAGCCAAACAACAGTTGTAGCTTCTCTAGCACCTATGACCTTGCAAACCATAGGCTTTTAAAATTTATTTTTATTAAGTTATTCATGAGAAAGAGAGAGAGAGAGAGAGAGAGAGAGAGAGAGAGAGAGAATGGGCATGCCAGGGCCTCTAATCACTGCAAATGAACTCCAGACGCATGTGCATCTGGTTTGCATGGGTTCTGGAGAATCAAACCTGGGTTCTTAGGTTTCGCGGGCAAGCGCCTTAACTGTTAAACCATCTCTCCAGCCCACCGTAGGCTTTTGACTAGGTTTTTAGCACCAGACATGAACTCTGTCCCATGGAACAGGCCTCAAATCCAAGCAGAGAGCAACTGGTTACCCCCATAATAGGCATACTACTATTGTACTAGTGAGCACATCTTACCTGGCTGGCCAGCTACATAGTTCACAGTTTTAACTGCTGTTTAAGACTGATGATAACTTTTTCCCCCAGCAGCCTGCATAGCGCTTTCCAGCACTATGACAGCTAGCCAGTAGGCAGGAGGCGTCCAACTCAGTAGCAGCTTGATTTCTCAGTGTCTAGCAACCAATGCATGTAGTGCCCTTAGCAATGAGGTCTTACAGTCTGGTTCTGATGGGGAAACCAAGAGCATTGATAATTGCCTGTGTTGTTTTGGGGTGCCTCGTATGCCCAAGGCTCATTTGTAAAAATATTTTCTCTATATATAGTTTCTACTGACCTACCTTCAAGTTTACAGAATCTTTTGTTATCATGGTCCTGTTACTGAAATTACCTAGTGAAATTTTTGATATGTTTCAACCCCAATGATTCTATCTTGTCTTTCTAATATTGTATTTCATGTTAATAACTTCTTATTCCTCTTAAGCGTATTGCTCTTGCTCTGATGGATCTTGCTTTGAAGTCTGATAATTCCAAAAGGTGAGTCGCCTTGGGATTTGCCTCGGATGTTGTTTCCCTTGAGAAGTACCTTCATGTCTCTGGCTCTTTGTCTCCTGGGGAGATTTGGGTTATTTTAGAGATTGAGACTGTCTTTTTGCATAGACTTTGGGTTCTCTACATAATTCCCCCCCACACCCGTCTGAAGAAAGCTGATGCCTTTGTATTCGGTTAGGTTCCAATTGCGCGGTGTGCCTTGCTTTTTGCACATGCAGGGCTCCAGTCTTAGTCTCTCTGTTGATTTCAGCCTTTCCTGGGCACGCACTATTTAACAATTATGTGAAAAAAGTTGTACACAAGGCTTAGGTTTCTGTTGGAATCTGAGTTTTGCTCAGCTGGTTTGGGTCTGAATTGTCCTCATCTACAGCTTGGGGGGGGGGTGTTAAGGCTGAGTTTTATTGCAGTCCCCCTTAACACATATACACAAAGAGAGAGAGAGAGAGAGAGAGAGAGAGAGAGAGAAATTAGAACTACTTTTCTGACTTTCTGGATCTCCCCTGAAGTCTCTGAGTATCAGAGTCCCCTTGTCCTCATTAGTTTGATCAGAAAGATGGAGTCTCCTCTCCAGTGTCTTTCCACCCGCACAGTCTTGCTGAGTGTAACTGGAGCCCTCTCTCTGAGCAAAGGAGGGAAGAACGGGAAGAGAGACAGAGTGGAGAGAAGGGGAAGGGGTGAGGGGAGAAAAGATGAACTTGGGGCAAAATGCTCTCCAGCACGGATCACTTGTCATATCCACGCTTCCCTCTCTCTCTCTCTCTCTCTCTCTCTCTCTCTCTCTCTCTGTCCCAATCTGTGTTCACTGAGGTTTTAGTTTTCACATGGTGACTTGTTTAGAGATTTTTAGAGACAGTGGGCTCTAGTGACTATCAATAATTTATCAGTTGTCCTCATTTTGCCCGTGTCATTTTATTGTTATATGACAAGAGCTCTTTGTGCATGTGAGTAACAAGGCAAAAGTTCACGCTGCAGGGCTGAAGCGACGGCTCAGGGGATAAAGTGTTCGCAGGAGTACCCGAGTCCAATCCCCGGATCCCAGTGGAAAAGCCCAAAGCCTTGGTGGGCTTCTGTCATCCCAGCATGTGGATGGTGATACGGAGTCAGAGACAGTAGAATTTTTTGGAAGGTCAATTACACATGAACACACGCATGCACCCGTGCACACACATACACACACACAATACTATGCACAAGTTATTTTAAATAAATTTAAGTTTTCATTGCAATTGTTTTCTCCTTGGTTGTGCTCTTTTTATTTTATTAACCAAGTTTGGGAAACAGAAACATAAAAGCTTTTACGAAACCCAATTTATCCATGTTCTTTCTTTGTGCCAGTTTATAGGATACAGACACCAAATCCTGGCTGGATTTTTATCAAGGTTTGTATTGATTGTCAACCTGATCTAGAATTACCTGTGAGGGGTTACATAGATTAGGTTAGCCTCTGGGCATGCCTGTGAGGGATTATCTTGATCAGATTAATTAAAATGGGAAGACCCACCATTCCACAGGCTAGGGTTCTGAGCTATATAAAAAAGAGACAGACCAAAAAGCGGGGGGTGGAGAGATGGCTTAGCAGTTAAGGTGCTCACCTGTAAAGCCTAAGGACCTATGTTTGATTCCTCAGTACCCCTGTAAGCCAGATACACAAGGTGGCCCATGTATCTGGAGTTCGTTTGCAGTGGCTGATGGCCCTAGTGGGCCCATTCTCTCTCTATTTCTCTTTCTGTCTTTAAAATGAATAAAATATTTTGGGGCTATAGGGATGGCTTAACAGTTAAGGCATTTGCCTGCAAAGCCAAAGGACTCAGGTTTGATTCCCCAGGACCCACGTTAGCCAGATGCACAAGGGGGCACACGTGTCTGGAGTTCATTGGCAGTGGCTGGAAACACTGGCATGCCCATTCTGTCTCTCTCTATCTATCTCTTTCTCTCTCCCTTCCTCCCTCCCTCTTCCTCTGTCAAATAAATGAATAAATAATAATGAAATGAATAAAATATTTTTAAAAGAGAGGAAAAAGGAGAGAGACCAACCACTTATGGCTCCACCTCCTCCCTGCAGATGTGACACTGTGACTGCAGCTTCCTGTTCCTGCCAGGCTTCCCCCACCGAGGCGGACTCTACCTCTGGACCTGTCAGCCAAAATAAGCCCTTCCTTCCCTCAGTCACTTCTAATTGGGCGTCTTGTCCCAGCAACATGAAAGTAGCTGATACAACCTTTATTCCTATAGACTGGTCAGGTTTAATCAGGCCCAGGGACGAGAAATGGCTCATCTAGGGTTATAAAATGGTCAGTCCATGAGTCTAGCATGAAGCCCATGTCAAGGAAGTACTTGAAATGGCGTCTTGAACTGGCATCTTTTTTTTTTCTTTAAATTGTTTATTTATTTGAGAGCGACAGACACAGAGAGAAAGACAGATAGAGGGAGAGAGAGAGAATGGGCGTGCCAGGGCTTCCAGCCTCCGGAAACGAACTCCAGACGGGTGCGCCCCCTTGTGCATCTGGCTAACATGGGACCTGGGGAACCGAGCCTTGAACCGGGGTCCTTAGGCTTCACAGGCAAGCACTTAACTGCTAAGCCATCTCTCCAGCCCTGAACTGGCATCTTTTTGTTGTTGTTGTTGTTGTTTGTTTGTTTGTATGCTTTTTGGTTTTGGGGTTTTTTGTTTGTTTGTTTCTTTATTCTTATTTATTTGAGAGCGACAGACAGAGAGAGAAACATGCAGAGAGAAAGAGAATGGATGCGTCAGGGCTTCCAGCCACTGCAAATGAACTCCAGATGCGTGCGCCCCCTTGTGCATCTGGCTAACGTGGGTCCTTGGGAACCGAGCCTCGAACTGGGGTCCTTAGGCTTCACAGGCAAGCGCTTAACCGCTAAGCCATCTCTCCAGCCCTGGTTTTTGGTTTTTTTGAGGTTTCACTCTAGCCCAGGCTGACCTGGAATTCACTGTGGAGTCTCAGGGTGGCCTTGAAGTCATGGCGGCCCTCCTATGTCTGCCTCCTGAGTGCTGGGATTAAAGACATGCACCATCATGCCTGGCTTTTTTTTTTTTTTTCAAGATAAGGTCTCACTCTAGCCCAGACTGACCTGGAAGTAACTCCAGTCCCAGACTGGCCTCAAACTCATGGCGATCCTCCAAGCTTTGCCTCCCGAGTGCTGGAATCAAAGGCACGCGCCACCACGCCTGGCAGGTCAGGTGCTTTGTGACGGCATCGAGAAGGTAACCGCCACACAGGCAGAGCCCCTCCTCTTGCCACACGTCTGGCATCTCCCTCCCTGCCAAGATCGTCTCTGCTGTGTTTCCCAGGGAAGACTTTGGCAGAGTTGGCTTGGCTTCCATCTTAACCCATCCCCACACTCCTCATGTCTCCCATGTCCTCCTGGAAGGACCGAGGCTGGGTGGACGTTTCCCCTTCTGCCGGACGAGAACACGCGCAGCTCCGCAGCCCCTCGTCCAGTCTGGTTTGGTAGAGAGGTCCGCTGGGACAAGCTCTCACTTTAAAATGACGCCCGCTTGTCACTGCCGGCAACTTAAACCCTTTCTGCGCAGGACTGATGCAATCCAGACGATCAATTCACATCCATCATTCAAAGGCCATGGGGCTACTGCCCCAGCCCCCCTCCTCCCCCATTCTCACCTCCTTTTCCAGCACTTGCCACCAGCGCTCATCTATGGCAGTGTCATCCATGCATGGCCTCTGCCTCACGGGGGGAGGGGGGGGGATGGCTATTCCTTCTCAGAGAGCCCTCCCCTGCAGACCCTGCCCAGCCCAGAGAAGCATCAGCCAACAGCTTTCCTCCAAGAGCCTCTGCAAGCCATGGCTGTGGACTTGTATGGTCAGCCGGCCGTGACAAAAGGCCATGCACTGGCATCTTAATAGACGTTTATCTCCCCAGTATTCGAGAGGTTAGAGGTCACCATGTTAGCAAGGACTGTTCTAAGGCCTCTCGCCTTTGCTTGCAGACAGCTGACTTTCATGTGTCTACACATAGTTTCTCTGGGTGACTGTGAACAAATTCCTTCTCTTTTTTTTTTGAGGCAAGCCCAACAGACTGCCTTTTTTTTTTTTTTTTTTAATGTGGGAGAGAGAGAGAGAGAATTGGTGCACCAGGGCTTCCAGTCACTGCAATCGAAATGCAGACATGTGCGCCCTTGCATCATTGTGTGTCTGGCTTACTTGGGATATGGAGAGTTGAACATGAGTCCTTAGACTTCGCAAGCAATTGCCTTAACCACTCAGCCATGTCTCCAGCCCCAAACTCCTTCTCTTAAAGACACCAGTCATATCAGATGAGAGTTCAGCTTTGTTTTAACTTGATGTGTTAGCTTCTTTTTTTTTTTTTTTTTCCGAGGTAGGGTCTCACTCTGGCCCAGGCTGTCCTGGAATTCACTATGTAGTCTCAGGGTGGCCTTGGATTCATGATGATCCTTAAGCCTCTGGTTCCCAAGTGCTGGGATTAAAGGTGTGCTCTACCATGCCCAGCTTTGATGACTTGTTTAAACTCTATCTCCAAACCAAGCAGTCCCACCCTGGGGATCTAGGGTTAAGACTTCAACACAGACAGGTAGGGGACAGGACATAATGTGACCCTTAGCCAGTGTCCTGACTCTTGCCCACTCTTGTCAAACTGTCGCACAGAGATGGGCCATGATGGAGAGTGCTGGAACAAGAGCATTCACTTCCCCAGTGCCCTGAGCTCGTCTGTGGCTCTCTGAGAGGGGCCTGTCTCTATCTTTCTCAGGCCTGGGCATTAAGCCTTGAGGGCACACAGGCCTTCCTTTTCTCCCCAGCTTCCGTCAACTCACACGTTTTATTTAAGATGTACAAGTAAGATTAAAAACATTGTTGGGTGTGGTGGCGCACACCTTTAATCCCAGCACTTGGGAGGCAGAGGTAGGAGGATCGCCGTGAGTTCGAGGGTCTGAGACTACATAGTGAGTTCCAAGTCAGCCTGGGCTACAGCGAGACCCTGCCTCGAAAAACCAAAAAACAACAAACAAACAAAATACTCCATGTTTCCCTCAGAACTCATATACCTTGAGTAGAGAAAAAAAGCTACTTCTCCAGTGACCCACAAGGGGGAAGACTGATTCCATTTCTACAGTGAAGGTTCTCACTGGGTCACCATTAATGATCCCTTGAAACTAATAATTCCAATTTTCTTTCTTTTTTTTTTTTTCTCTGTGACTGTTCCTTCCAAAATAGTGCAATTTTCCCTATGCGAGGACGGTGCCATGTTCTTTTCAGCTGACAACTTACAGATGGCCGTTTGTTTGAAAACAAGTTTCAAAATCGTTTACACACATCCTCCCTGCAGCCAACCACCGAGGATTCTTAACAAATGCCACAACCAGAACATAAGAGCGCTGTGGTCTTTTCCACTAGAAAGTCGGGCAAATTATTTAAATTTAGGGGAAAGGGGGAAAAAAAATCTTTTCTCGACATCAAACAGAAAACATTTTCTCTTTGAAAATGTAAATCCTTTAAACATATTCAAGAATTTTAACAAGCATCCCAGAAAGCTATCCTGTTACCCTTTGAAGTCCAGAAAGAACTTTCTTAAAATAGTCACATGTTCTCCAGGGCCATGAGGGGGCCTTGCTGGTGGCAGTGCAAGTGAGAACTCTGCCTTGGGCCCTGAAGCCCGAGGAGTCCTTGTGGTACCTCTTTCCAGAAAGGAAGAGGCACCCACAGAGAATCACTAGGCAAATGGAGGAGTGAGGAATCTTCCAGAAAGAGGAGGCATGGAACCCATTTCCCATCTGCTCTGCATCTGGGGTTAGGAAAGAGACCCAGCCCTGAATTGAGGGAAAGCCTCACTTAAGCTGTTAAGGACAAGGGGGTGGAGAGGTTGGCTCATTCATCTGCCATGGCCTTCTCAGAGCAGACAAGTGGCTGTGAGGCTAGTCAGCCGAGGAGCTAAGGACCCAACATAGCTTCCATGCAGGGAAAAAGAAAAAAAAAAAAAAAAATCACAAAAAAGTCAGCAATTTCACATTAGGAAGTGTCTCCTTGGGAAATAATTAAACGTTTCAGAGACATGGTTTTCAGACAGTTATCACAGTATTGTTTGTAACTGGAAAAAGCAAACAAAAATAACTCACAGTAGGGAAACCTTAAGTAGTCAACAATGGAAGACCAGTCAGATAACGGATGCTTTTATGTTCATAGGAGCATATTACGAAACTATTTAACTTACAACACAGAAGTGTGTTCGTTGCCATGGAAAGAGTTAAATGTTTCACTTACATTGTTGTGTGAAAGCTGGTTACCACACAGACTGTTCTTCTGAAATTTATACTCAAAAGCAAAGAAACTAGAACTGCTAAAGCATTGGGGGGAGGGGGCAAGAACAAAATGGGAATAGAATGTAGCCAGAGTGATGGGCACTAAGGGGGACTGGCAGGGAGAGATACATAGGTCAATGAGACAGAGCTGATGTTTTAAAAATATTTATTTATTTATGAAAGAGAGCCAGCGGGGGCGGGGGGTGCACAATGGGGTCTCTGGCAGGTGCAAACAAACTCCAGATGCACGCACCACTTTGTGCGTCTGGCTTTACACAGTTGCTGGGCAAGCAAACCCAGCCCACAAGCTTTGCAAGGAAGTGCTTTTCACTACTGAGCCATGTCTCCAGCTCTTCAACTGATTTTCTTTAAATTTTTTTTATTTATTTGAAAAAGACGGAGAGAGCCAGAAAGAGAGGACGAGCAGGTGCGTCAGGTCCTCCTGCGCCTGCATTGAGCTCCAGATGCGCGGAGAGCTTCTCTCTGAAGTCTGTGAGCTTCCTGACTGTGGGATTCTGACTCGGTTTCCAGTACAAGATCTGAGTTCTCTCCCGCTGAGCGTCCCTCATGACCAATCAGAGAACAGTTGGTTACCCACAGAGGCCTTCCACTATTGCATAAGCGTGTGCTTCTTGACCGGCTAGCTGATTTGGTAGTCTGAAGGGTCTCTTGCTTATTCATGCTGTTGGTAACTGTTTTCCTCCAGCAGCTCCCATAGGACTTTACGCACTGCAAGGACCAGCCAGGTGGGAACTAGTTTCCCCTTCAGTTCCAACATGATATTGTGATGTCCCACAACCGCAGCAATAGGGTCTTACCTTTTAGTGCTGGCTGGCAATCAAGTGTTTTGGCCATGGCCTGCATTGTTCTGGAGACCTTACGGTTACCCCTGACCGAAAGCTCACTGAGGGGGCAGCCCCAATACTGGGCCTAGGGATTTACTGGCCAGCATCCAAGATTTTTTGAGGGGGTGGTTTTCAAGGTAAAGTCTCGCTGTAGCCCAGGCTGACCTGGAATTCACTATGTAGTCTCAGGGTGGCCTTGAACTCACGGCGATCCTCCTACCTCTGCCTCTTGAGTGCTGGGATTAAAGGCGTGCGCCACCTCGCCTGGCTCCATGACTTTGAAGTTAAGTTTTTCCCACCTTCTGTCCAGACTGTCTCCCCTCCCATTTTATAGGTGGTTATATCTTATAGAATGTTAGCCAGAAAGAAACTGTCTATGAAGCCAATTCATGTTGTCTTAACTTTTTTGCAATTCCCTCCGCAATCTCTCTGCCCCCACCTCCAACATTCTCTCCCTCCCCTAGCCTGCCAGGTAACTCCTCCTCCCCTCTCTCCTGTTTCTTCTCTCTCCTGGTTTCATTCTAGTTTTATGCCCATAGTCCCCCAACTGAGTTTTTTTTTTTTTTAACATTTTTATTTATTTATTTGAGAAAGAGAGATCTTTCTGCCACTGCAAACGAATTCCAGATGCATGTGCCACTTTATACATCTGGTTTTAGGTGGGTATTGGGGAATTGAACCCAGGCTGGTGGGATTCCCAAGAAAATGCCTTTAAATGCTAAATCATCTCCCCAGACCCCTCCAACTGATCTTTGACAATAGCCCAAATGCTGAGGAGGGCTAGTATTAACATTAACACCTTACTGTTCTGCTCGTTTCTACTTAACTTCACAAGTAGACATTTCATGGTGAAATAACTTATCAAATTAAGATGTATTCAAAAGCATTGTATTTATTCACAGTACAGAAAAAAATATTGCACAGGCATACAAAATCAGTGCTAATGAGCTACAAGACACGCAACAATGACAACATGAAAAAATCGCCGATGCCCTGTTTGAAAAGCTGTGTCTAAATCCGTGTAGGCTCTGCCGTTCTATTATCAATACAACCTAACCTGTGATACCTTCTATTCTACATTCTGTATCTTGCCTCCAGCCAGGACTTTGTTTTAGCTTTATTTCCTACAATTTAGATGATGAAAACAGTTAAGAAAAATTTTAAACTATATTCTTCTCACCCTCAAAACCTACTGCTGTGATCACTGTTTTGTCATAAGCATACTTTTTAATATTTTATTTTATTTTTTGGATTTTTTCAAGGTAGGGTCTCACTCTAGCCTAGGTTGACTTGGAATTCACTATGGAGTCTCAGGGTGGCCTCGAATTCACAGTGATCCTCCTATCTCAGCCTCCTGAGTGCTGGGATTAAAGGTTTGTGCCACCACACCCCGCTAATATTTTATTTATTATTAGAGAGAGAGAGAAAGAAGGGACATGCCAGGGCCTCCAGCCACTGCAAATGAACTCCAGACCCACACACCACCTTGTGCATCTGGCTTTATGTGGGTCCTGGGGAATTGAACACCAGTCATTAGGCTTTGCAAACAAGTTCTTAACCACCAAGCCATCCCTCCAGCCCAATAAGCACGTTTGTTTTTAAATAAGGACAGGAACCTGGACCTCATCTCCAGTCCATCTACTAGAGCAGCTCAATGGATAAACAAGGTCTGTAACAAAACCTCCAGTCAAGTATTAACTGCCATAGGGTTTTTGGAGGGTTATCTGAATATCAGAGACAAAACTGCACAACCAAGCTACAATATCACCCTCATATAAGTAAATACCTTGTTTTCAGGGGCTACACTTTTGTTGCTATTTCCATTATTATTATTTTTTTTTACTTTTTTTATTGACAACTTCCATAATTGTTAACAACATCTCATGGTGATTCCCTCCTCCCCCCACTTCCCCTTTGAAATTCCATTCTCCATCATATCCCCTCCCCCTCTTAATTAGTCTCTCTTTTATTTTAATGCCATGATCTTTTCCTCCTAGTATGATGGTCTTGTGTAGGTAGTGTCAGGCACTGTGAGGTCATGGATATCCAGGCCATTTTGTGTCTGGAGGAGCACGTTGTAAGGAGTCCTACCCTTCCTTTGGCTCTTACATTCTTTCTGTCATCTTTTCTGCAATGGACCCTGAGCCACTATTTTCCATTATTTTTTAAATTAAACTAATGTTCACCTTTATTTTTACTTATTTATTTAATTACTTGTTTGTATCTTTGAGAGAGAGAGAGAGAGAGAGAGAGAGAGAAAATGGGTGTGCCAGGGCCTCCAGCCACTGCAAACAAACTCCAGATGCATGTGCTACTTTGTGCATCTGGCTTTATGTGGGTACAGGGAAATCGAATCTAGACCAGCAGGTATGTGTAACTGATGGGCCATCTTTCCATCCTGAAATCAAATTGATTTTTTTTTTCAAATGAATTCATGATAAGAGTTGCTTTATGGGTAAGTGTTAGTCTTGACTATTAATTTGATATCATGTCCACACCAAGTGACCTGTTTCACCATCAGGCCTGACACTCTCCATGACTGTGTAGATGCTTAAAATGGAACACATTGTTTTTTTTATTAAAATATTAAAAACTTTTACTCTACTAAAGACCTTGCTAAAAGGACCATGGGCAACAAAGCTACACAGCAGGAGAATCAACTTGCTGACCACATGTCTGACCAGGAACCAGTATCTGAGCCCTATAAAGAACTTGAAAACTCAGAGCAGGAAACACTGACAGCATAGCCCAGTGAGAAGCCACATGGAAGCAAAGAGGAGATCTTTTAAATTGGTTTCCTGTGTCTTCTTTGATTTCCTATTTCAATCCTTTGATATCCTCTTTGACTTCTTTGAGCGTATTTATAATCACTGTTTCGAAATCTTTCTCAGGCATTTCCTCTAACTCATTCTCACTGGAGGTCATTTCTGATGCATTAATACTTTTTGGTGGATTTATATTATCTTGATTTTTGGTGTTTCTTGTGTTATAATGTATATATTTTTTCATGTTGAATTAATTTAATGCTTAGATTTTCTAGTTAGCTGCAGTATTATTAGATGTATCAATCAATCTGATATTATATATCTTCAGGGTAGGAGCTTAAGGTGCTAGGTGTGGCTCTCAAGACTCAGAGTATCTACAAATGTGACTCTAGGTGTTGGGTTTGCCTGCTAAGAGAGTATTCAAGTAGATGGAGTGGAACAAAATACAGGCAGATTCTAAAATTTAACTAAACAATGTATACATTCAATGAAAAACAGCACAGAGTATTTATGCAAAAGTAGGTATTTATGACAACCAGATCCTCTAACAAAGTCACTGTCCCTTTAGGGTGTGTGGTGCCCCATATAAATCATGTCAACTAGGAAGCTAAGATTTCTAGGGTTCCAAATCAGCTTGTGACCAAGTGAGACCCTTCCCTAATGTACAACGGAAGAGGAAACAAAGCCACTATAAATCAAGAAGCAACAAATAATAAGTCCAAAATATAGCTTATTTAAGAACGGCAAATCTGACCATCCATCAGATTTAACATATAATTTATCCTGATATGTAAGATGCAATTAGTACTTCCAGTTCAGGCCTATATACCAGGCTTACTTGGCAGGTACTGACCTGGTGTAATCCCCATTACCTTTTGGGATGATTTTGGTCTCAGTTTTGCTGCGCTCCTGCTTGGGTCCCTCTTTGGTGCACTGTGGGTTCAAGTAGGCTGGCTGGGTCATTGGATCGCTGCTCTGGTAGCTGGTGCTGGGTGCTGTGAACTCCCTTCCCCTGATCTCTGGTGCTTGCTGGCGCTTACACTGGCAGTGGGGGAGGGGAGGCTGTGGATGGAGGCTCTAGTTCTCCCGCTGGTCCACGTGCTCCTCTACCTCATGATCTGCTCCTCCATTGTTTGCTGCAGTTCTCCCTTCACATTTCTTGAGTTTGCAAAGAGCTCAGGTATGAGTGGAAAATCCCCTCACCTGGCTTTTCCTGCAGCTCAGGCTGAGCTTTGCAGCTGTGGCCCCACAGACCTGATGCCCCGCTGCTGGAGCTGCTTCTGCCTGCCTGTGTGGGGCTCTGGATGCTCTGGATCTCTCCTACTTCTCTGCAGCATTTGGTAATTTTTTATACACCTCAGTTTTTAGTAGAAGAGTGTATTTTGCTGGCTTTTTTTTTTTTTTTGGCTTTTTTTTCCCCTAGGCTGCTTTGGCATGGTTCCTACGGCACCATCTTAACCGGAAGTCCCCAAGAAGGGATCTTTTACACAAGTGGATGTGCACAGGACCTGCAAGCATTTGAAAAACTGTTCAGCAACACTGGCTGTGGGGGAAATGCAAATTAAAACCACAGTGAAATAGCACCATATGCCCGTCAAAATGGCTATTACAAAATGGTGACCATACCCAATAGTGGGGAAGAGCTTACAGAAATGGGATTGTTCGGTCGAGTTCTTTGTCTCACAACCGTGAAAAGTTACACACACAAGGAGTGAGCAAGGCAAAGGAGGTGTACTGAGAAAAAGGTGGGAATGCCCCAAAGTCTCAGAGCAAGCACGCTCAGGATTTCACCAGCACCCCAAGAGGAGAGAAAAGGAAACATCACACCTGGAGTTAGAACTCAACGTGGGCAGACTCAGCAGTGAGAGTCTGAGGGCAACTGCACCAGGGAGGGATTTCTGGGCGGCTCAGTATATTATCTAATTAAAGAGTCACTATTATCTAATTAAAGGGGTAACGATTGCTCCCACCTCCTTATCATGCCTTTAGGTGAGGGGCTGTCTTGAGCGCGTGGGTGATTGACAGGCTCCATTGGATCAACTCTCTTTTTTAGTTTTCATTAGCATACAAAGACTTATGTGGCCGGGTGTGGTGCTGCTGCTGCGCGCCTTGAATCCCAGCCCTCAGGAAGCAGAGGCAGGAGGATCGCCGTGAGTTCAAGGGCGCCGTGAGACTACTCAGTGAATTCCAGATGTGCCTGGGCTAGAGTGAGACCCTACCTGGAAATACCAAAAGTTAAAGAAAGAACTATGTTTCATTATGTGCTTGTTAAACAAATTGGACTTTTTTAAAAATTTATTTATTTATCTATTTGAGAGCGACAGACACAGAGAGAAAGACAGATAGAGGGAGAGAGAGAGGATGGGCGCACCAGGGCCTCCAGCCTCTGCAAACGAACTCCAGATGCGTGCGCCCCCTTGTGCATCTGGCTAACGTGGGACCTGGGGAACCAAGCCTCGAACCGGGATCCTTAGGCTTCACAGGCAAGTGCTTAACCGCTAAGCCATTTCTCCAGCCCCAAATTGGACTTTTTGTTTCCCTTTCCCTCTCTTCTCTCTCCTCGCTCTTCCCCTCCCCCCATCCATAGCCTCCTTTCTGCTTTCACACGACTGTCCCTTCTGTTCTCCGGCTCCCCTTTCCGGTCTTCTATCTCCATTCATTGTCCACACTCACTCTCACATCCACTGACTTACTCAAAGACAAGCATTAGAAGTTAGCATCTGAGGCTGGAGAGATGGCTTAGTGGTTAAGCGCTTGCCTGTGAAGCCTAAGGACCCCAGTTCGAGGCTCGGTTCCCCAGGTCCCACATTAGCCAGATGCACAAGGGGGCGCACGTGTCTGGAGTTCATTTGCAGTGGCTGGAGGCCCTAGCGCAACCATTCTCTCTCTCTCTCTCTTTCTCTCTCCCTCTTTCTCTCTCTGTCTGTCACTCTCAAATAAATAAATAAAGTAAAATATTTTAAAAAAGAAGTTAGCATCTGCATTCAAGACGGAACATGCGATTTTTGCCTTTCTGAGTTTGGGTTACCTCGCTTAGTGTACTTTTTTCTATTTCTACTTTTTTCTTGCAAAGTTCAGAACTTCCTTTTTCTTAACAGCTGAGTAAAATTCCCTTATGTGCATGTTCCACACTTTCATTTCCCAGCCATCTGTTGATGGACATGCAGGTTGGTTCCAGCTCCTAGCTGTTGTGACGAGAGAGCAGAGAACATGGATGTGCAGGTACCTCTGTGGCAGGGCCTGGGGTCCTTTGGGCTTAAGCCCAGGAGTGGTACAGCTGGGTCAGACGACAGCTTAAGGGGGCTAACTTGGTCTCCACCCAGGGCCAGAGGACTTTGTAAGGTGGCTCTTCCTTTTCATATGGTATTTTATTTTATCTATTTGAGAGGAGGGGGGGAAATATATGGGCTTCCTGCCACTGCAACGAATACCAGATGCATGCGTCACTTGGACCATCAGGCCTTGCAAGCAAGTGCTCTTAACCACCACGAAGCCACATCTCCAGCCTTTATATGGTATTTTATTTGTTTTTTTTGTTTTTTTTTTTTTTATTTGGGTTTTTCGAGGTAGGGTCTCAATCTACCCCAGGCTGGCCTGGAATTCACTGTGTAGTCTCAGGCTGGCCTTGCACTCACAGCCAACCTCCTACCTCTGCCTCCCAAATGATATCAGGGAAACAAAGGTGAAGTCCTTTCTCCAAGCCCTCCAAGCCCACGACTGTCTTCCTATCTACGACACCAGCAACAATTACCCAAGAGTTTATCTTATCTTATCTATCTTAGAGGCATGAAGATACATTCACACCAAAATATAATCTACACAGATGTTTATATCAGACGTATTCATAATAACCCCAAACTAGAAATAATCTGGTGCCTGCGCTTCAACGGGTGAACGATTAAACAAATGATGGCATACCTATACCATAGGGTAATAGTCAGCTGTAAAAAGGAATGAATTCTTCACATATGCACAGCCTGGGTTGGTGTCTAGAAAATGATGGGTGAAGCTAGCCAGTCAAGAAAGTTATATACTGTATGATGGTATTTTTAAAACATTCCTTTTTATTTTAATTTTTATTGATTTGAGAGAGAGATAAGTATGTGCACACCACGGTCTCCCACTATTGCAAACATACTCAAGATGCATGTGCCATTTTGCATCTGGCTTTACATGGGTACTAAGGAAGTGATCCCAGGCTCTCAGGCTTTGTAAGCAAATGCCTTTAACAGCTGAGCCATCATCTCTCCAGTCCCTTTAACGTTCTTATTTTGTTTTGTTTTGTTTTTGTTTGGTCAAGGTAGGGTTTCACTATAGCCCAGGCTGACCTGTCTCTGCCTACCACGCCCATCTATAACATTCTTGAAATGAGAGAATTTTAGAAATGGAGAGCAATTCAGTGGCTGGATTCACAAGTAGTTAAGAAGAGGTGCAGGCAATGAGGAGACGGATGTAGCTATAAAAAGACAACAAGAAAGTTCAGTTTCCGCGTGATGGTGAAAATCTCTGTGTTGACTATACCAAAGTCAATATCCTGGCTTTACAAGATTGGATGAAACTGGGGAAAGCAACAGTTTCTCCTTCTTTTTGGTCTGTTTGCTTTAAGATAGATCTCACATCTCCCATGCTAGCCTGGAACTCAGTATGTAGCCAATGATGACACTGAATTTTTTTTTTCAAGGTAGGGTCTCACTCTTCTAGCACAGGCTGACCTAGAATTCACTCTGTAGTCTCAGGGTGGCCTCAAACTCATGGTGATCCTCCTACCTCTGCCTCCACCAGTGCTGAGATTAAAGGTATGTGCCACCACGCCTGGACATTGAACTTTTGATCCTTCTAGAGGGTAGAGAGATGGTTCAGTGGTTAAAAGCGCTTGCTGGATCCTTCTGCCTCCACCTCTCAAGTCTCCCAAATGCTGGGATTACAGCCACCATGCCCCACCTTATTCAGCGCTTGGGGATCAAACCCAGGCTTTGTGTATGCTCAACAAGTGTTCAGCCAGCTGAGCTCCACTCTCAGGCTATCACTCATTGTTTCTTATGACTGCATAGAAATCTGCAATGAGAGCTGGAGAGATGGCTTAGCAGTTAAGCACTTGGCCTGTGAAGCCTAAGGACCCCGGTTCGAGGCTCAGTTCCCCAGGACCCAAGTTAGCCAGATGCACAAGGGGGGCGCACGCATCTGGAGTTCATTTGCAGTGGCTGGAGGCCCTGGCGCACCCATTCTCTCTCTCTTTCTCTCTGCCTCTTTCTGTCTGTCTCTCTCTAATAAATAAATAAATAAAAATTAAAAAGAAAAGAAATCTGCAATGAACTCAAGATTAAAAGTTTAATTAAAATTTTTTTTAAATATGGGGACCCTTGTCCTGTGTGCCTGGGGCTTTTCATCATAAGCCTCATGTTCTGCTGGGACCTGAGTGGGCTGAGACATGTCATCAGCCATCGTATATATTATAGGTGACATTTGGGTGATAAGTTTGAGGCATGAGGTGGTGGCAGGAGCAGTCCTAGGATGGCAGACCTGTCCACTCCCTTGCCTCAGGGCATGGGGATGGCACAGGAAGAGCCAGAATGACAGGGCTGTCCTCCCATCTGTGAGGAGATTCTATGCAGAGGCATCACTGGCCAGCAGGACCCATCCCCAGAAATGTAGCGGAGACAGAGCCATGCCTGCGGGCAGTATGCCACAGCTGAACATCCAGCTCCCAAGTGAGATCCTCCAGTCAGCTAACATCCATCAGCAGCCAAGAAATGAGTGGGCAGGGCATGGTGAGGGCGGTCTCTCCTCACCACGATCAGCTAAGAGCACTCAACAGGAGCAGCTCTGCCCAATTAAAAACCCAAGGTCATTTTTTCCCCCATAGATCTTAGCACTCCACCTAGTAACCAAGAGGTAAACATGACATTATTCATCACTTTGTAACGTCCACCAAAATACTGTTTTGATCTGTTAACTGCCCTTTACGAGGCCTGAGCTGTTAGTGAGGTAGACAAAGTCACCAGACTGAGGGGGTGGTGAGGCTGAAAGGTGTGTGACGTCTATGGGAGCTCGCCAGGGAAACCACAATGACCACAGAACCAAAGGAAGAATATGGCCCAAGTAGATGATTCGAGGTAGGGGAAGCAGGCCAGGAATCCTGGGATGGGGGCTCATTCTTTGTTCTAAATGGCACAAATGTGCACCTGAAACAAAACCCATCTCACTGCCCTTCATTCTGTTGGGGGCACCAGGGCCTCCAGCCCCTGCAAATGAACTCCAGACACACACGCCACCTTGTGCATCTGGCTTTATGTGGGTACCAGGGAGTGGAACCAGAGCCCTTAGGCTTCACAGGCAAGTGCCTCAACCTCTTCAGTGCCTCATCTTGTGTAGTTATTAGCTTTTTGTGTGTGTGTGTGTTTTTTTTTCCTGGTCCAAATGGAAGTTCCTCGAGGATGGTAGCTCATCTGTCTTGTCCCCTCAGCCCATTGTCTCCCAGGCTCACTGAGCACCTGCTGAGAGTCGAGAGCACAGTCACAGGGTGTCACGCTGTTCCTGAGAACCTTGTAATTATCACGAAGGTCAGTCTCCAGGCTGGCCTGTGTGTGTGTGTGTGTGTGTGTGTGTGTGTGTATCTGTGTGTGTACATGCTTATTCAACATCTCTTCTTTATTTTATTTATTTATTTATTTGACAGAGAAAGGGGGAGAGAGAGAGGGAGAGAATGGGTGCACCAGGACCTCCGGCCACTGCAAACAAACTCCAGACTCATGCGCCCCCTTGTGCATCTGGCTAATGTGGGTCCTGGGGAATTGAACCTGGGTCCTTTGGCTTTGCAGGCAAACGCCTTAACCACTAGGCCATACCTCCAGCCCCAACATCTCTTTTTTAAACTTTTTATTGACAACCTTTCTACATATAGGCAATATAACATGATCACAATCCCCTCCCACCTCTCTCTCGTTGTCCCCTGTGAATCCCCCCCTCCACTGAATCCCTTCTTTCCAACTAACCTCTCTTCTGTTTTGATGTCACCATGTCCCCCATCTATTATGCAGGTCTTGTGTGGGTGGCATCAGCCACTGCGAGGTCACGAGTGCCACAGCCACTCTGCGTCTGGAAGACAGTGTTGCAAAGCGCTCCTCCCCTTCCTTTGGCTCTTACGCTTTTTTTTTTTTTTTTTGCCTCCACCTGTGCCTCCACAGTAGCTGAGCCTTGAAGGGTGTGAGAGAGATGTCTCAGTACCGAATACACTACTTTCATTTTCAGCACCTAAATGAGTTTTGAGTCTTCCCAGTGGTCACCACCATCAGAAAAGAGAAGTTTCTCTAACCAAAAGTGAGAGTAGCATTAATATATGGAAATATGCATAAGTATTTAGAGGGCAGTTTGGTGGGCATGATATACATGTATGTATGTGTCTTAGTACCAATTCTCAAGGGAGGGTCAGAGCCTGGTCAATAGTCATGGCACCCTGATCCTAGCCTGGCTATGCCAAGAACTCACCCTGTACCCTGAGGCAAGGCCCTTCCCTTCTCTGAGCCTCAGTATCTAGCAGACAGGTGACCTCTCTGTATTCCAGCCAGCCACAGTCTGCCCAGTCCAAGGCTCCTGTGGGATGAGGAGGGCTTGCTTCTTTCTTCCTAAGGACAGATCCCTCAGGGCGGAGGCTCCTTGGGAAGCAGCCCACCTTAGCACTCAAGACCAACCCCTCCCTAGAGGAGAGGCTGGCGCTGAAGGAGCTAGTGGGTGCAGTCTTACCCATTCCTGAGCAGCTTCAAGGTGTCTGATGGAGCAAAGCTGGCCTCGTGATTTGAACTTTCTCTTCACACAAGTCACTTCAGCATCCCAAGCCTCAGTCTCCTCTTCTATAACTTACTTCCCATGGCAGCGAATGGGACTAAACCAAGTAATCATGCAAACATACGTCAAGTGTCTGACATAGGGACATGGTCAGATCAGATCGCTGATCCGATTAGAAAGATGATGGCGATGGTGGAGAAAAAAGAATTGCCCACAAAGACAGCCGTCCAGAGCAATGCCCCTCTGGTTAAGGCACTGGAGTGGGTGCAAGACATCTGGGTTTGAGCCTTCTTGGAAAAGGAGGCATATATTTAAGTGAGAAGGAAGAATACCGGACTTGGAAACAGGGATGCATTGTCCCAAGCAAGGAGTCCAATGACTCTGAGAAACTATAGAAGTCATCCAGATGTTTGTTTTTTGGCTCACTTTAGCTCTTCCAAGTAATGATGTGGTGGTCATTGCGGGGGCTGGCAAGCAAATTCCAGAAGCCCTTATGGGCTTGGAGAGCCATTTAATGGATACTCAAGCTATATAGCAGTGTGGGTCGGGGGTTAGGACATAAGGACAACAGAATGCAAAATTATGCTGTGATTATGGATGTTTATAAACACGTCTGCTTACAGGCAGGATCTGGGAAGATTAGGGAAGGGAAGATTAAAAACAGTTGATTTGCTTGAGTGATGGGATTAGGGGTGATTAAAGCAACATTCCTGTTACGGTTGTTACAGTGTGGTTTGCGCCATTTTTTTTAAGTGAAAAAGAGAGGATTACAATATCCATGTATCTCAGGGAGTCTCTGAAGCTGTTACCCTTCCCTTCTTCTCCTGTCCTCTCTTTTTTCTCTCCTTTCTGCCTTTCCTCTCCCTGCCCTTCTCTCTTTCTCTCTCTTTTTCTCTCCTCTCTTCTTTCTCTCCCTCCCTCCCTATAACTTCTCTCCTCCTCCTCCTTCTCGGGCTCTCAATGTCGCCTTCTTGCTATCACTTTTAAATGGTTCCAGGGCTGGAGAGATGGCTTAGCAATTAAGGAACTTGCCTGCAAAGCCCAAGAACTCAGGTTCAATTCCTCAATACCCACATAAGTCAGATGCACAAGGTGGCACATGTGTCTGGAGTTCACTTGTAGTGGCTAGAGGCCCCGGTGTGCCCATTCTTTCTGTCCCTCTCTCTCATAAATAAATAAAATATTTTTAAAATGGTTCCAGCTCCAACAAGGGGCTATTGAACAGAAATTTTTGAAAATGTATAGTAGCTTAAAGAATACTAAATTTGGGCTGGAGAGATGGCTTAGCAGTTAAGCGCTTGCCTGTGAAGCCTAAGGACCCCGGTTCGAGGCTCGGTTCCCCAGGTCCCACGTTAGCCAGATGCACAAGGGGGCGCACGCGTCTGGAGTTCGTTTGCAGAGGCTAGAAGCCCTGGCGCGCCCATTCTCTCTCTCTCCCTCTATCTGTCTTTCTCTCTGTGTCTGTCACTCTCAAATAAATAAATAAAAAATTTAAAAAAAAGGAATACTAAATTTGTTGCTGCACAAGAGTCTGCCTACTACATACCCAGAGTCATTTAGTAGAGAAGCAAGGCAGTGGGAGAGGGTTTGATTATACTGAACTAGCTGAGGGCTGTCTAGATTCTTGAAGGATCACTTCTCCAAGCAGGCTGATTTAGAGGTGACCATGCGGAAGATGGCTGAGTGGTCAGTAGACACCTTCTCACCAGGAGGTCTGTGGCCAAGTGACATTGTTTCCTTAGCCCATCCATGTCACTGTCTCTGATGTCATTTTTGCTGTGTCATCAGTATGATGGGAAGGTAAAAGCCACAAGGGAAAATGCAGAGCTGGGGGCAGATAGTGAAAACGCACCTTAGGAGCCTTCTGTCCTCAGGCGGAGGCCCCAAGAGATCACCTCTTTCCTCAAGCGGGGTGCATCTAGCCACACAGCGCTCTTGAATCCAGAGTAGGTGTTGTATAGTAAGCAGAT
This sequence comes from Jaculus jaculus, assembly GCF_020740685.1. Taxonomy (NCBI): domain Eukaryota; kingdom Metazoa; phylum Chordata; class Mammalia; order Rodentia; family Dipodidae; genus Jaculus; species Jaculus jaculus. Next base: position 33,686,933 of record NC_059107.1, on the reverse strand, counting down.
TGTTCCTTGAGGGGCCATTAGACCCATAGGGTCTGCTCGTCCCTGTGCCCTTTGTGTACAGCCAGGGTGAAGGTTCATCGATTCTGCATGGGAGAGTCCGTGATCGGTCACGGGGCTGAGCTAAGGTCACTCTGGCTGGATATCAGGGACAAGAGTGGCATTCCTCAGCATGCCCCAAGATCTCCTGACTGTTGGGATAGCAGCAGGGTCAGTGCAAGTACCTTCAACGTGAGTCCTTGCTGTGAAGACAATTCTACAACACTTGTACGTACTATTCAGTGCAATCCTCACAATGTGACGTAGGTGAATTCCCATTAAAGCCTGCAGCACAGGTGAGGAAACGAGCCTCCTGGGAAGCATGGAGTTTGCCTGAAGTTCAAGGCCACACACCCTTGTCAGCGTGGGATCCCAAGCCCCCACTTTCTTTCCTGTTTGCTGCCCCAAGGAGAATGGAACACAGTCCCTGTGATTGAAGAGAGGGAGGAACACACGTTGTGGTCTCATGCCCTCTGGTGAGACATGTGGGCAGGTCAACCTAACTGCCAAGGGTGCCAGCCACTGCCATTGGTGTGAGGTGCCTGGGGGAGGTGTCAGGTGGACGGCTCTGCAGGCATCCGGACAGACTGACAAAATGCTCCTTCAAGAGCCATCATGAATGAGAAATCTCACTGAGAAGAGAGCCAAGAGAAAAAACAAATTCTCCATCCATGATGCTGTTAGTACACACATGTAGAAAGATGTACTTAACGTTTTGGATCAGCTTGAAATCTGTTTACAGTGAAGGCAAAACCACAGTATGCAATCCTGTGTCTGCATGGGGGCCAGAGCCCTTCAGAGTAACATCTCAGGGATGCCTTGTTCGAAACAGCCATGGGCTCAGGGCCCACTCTACCGATCATCCCTGGCTTTCAGCAACACATTATCACCAAAGCACATCTTATTCCAATCAAAGAGGAATTTGAGGCAACACGACCTCATCTTCTCTGGGCTGAATCCAGGTTAATCTTCCCACAGCCCTGGCATCTGCCCAGTCAGTGAGCCAGGCCGCCCACAGCATACCTCAGGCATATGGTGTTTCTTTATGACTCTCTCTCTCTCCTTTCCCCCAACTGGAACTCCCTTAAGAACTTTCTCCTCATCCCTCCTCCTAGCTCTTGTATACATGCTAGACGCTCTGATATACTCTGCTGTGGCTCACACATCTAGCTGATGGTTTTCAAATAATCCCCTTATGAACCAGTCTCAGATGGCCCTCAAGGGTAATGAAAGAGAAAAGACCACTGTCTACAACGGAGGGGAACTCCGAGCTTTCATATTCTCTCCATCTATCACCTACTCTTAATGTCACCCCTTCCATAAAGTACCACTTGCAGCCCTAACGTGCCCAGAGAATGAGATAACTAGGCAGGGCAATGTCAGGAGTAGGACCTGAATCTAGACTTCCATCACCAGGAGAAAAAAAGTATGTCTGGGCTGGAGAGATAGCTTAGCAGTTAAGGCATTTGCCTGCAAAGTCAAAGGACCCAAGTTCAATTCCCCAGTGCACATGTAAAGCCAGATGCACAAAGTGGCACATACATCTGAAATTCATTTGCAGTGGCTGGAGGTCCTGACATGCTGATTCTCTCTATCTGCCTCTCTCTGTCTCTCTCTCTCTGAAATAAATAAATACATAAAATATTTTTCAAAAACAAAAAAGTGTGCCCTTCCACACTACTCACCCCGCTCCTCTCACTCTCTGTATTAGGTGAATCCAGTGCTTCACACGCCTGGGTTACATTCCTCCTTCCCTTCTTTTCCCTTGCTGGGGTCTCTGCACAATGAATTGTGAGAGATGATCGTGTAACCAGGATTCCCCATGACTGGGCTGGCCCTGGGGCTGTGTAGGGGACAGAGACACCGGCATCCAAACCAAGAACATCAAACCATTCTGGGGAACCTGCTGAGCTTCAGTCCGAGTGACAGTCAGTGTCAGACTTGCAAGGGACGTTGATTCCTATAAGGTATCCTTTCACTCCTTTGTCAATGAGTCACAGACTGGTTGTTCACTGAAGGTCAGTATGGTTTATGTGGCAGGTCAGTGGAGTAGGAGTCAAGAGAGTCAACCTATCTGCCAACTTGTGCCCTCAGAACGCGCCACTCCCCAGGAGCTCTCATCCACAGAGGGCCTTGTCTAGTGTGACGTGTGAGTTAAGTACACACCCATGCTTGGTTTCTAGAGTCCAAGGGATCTGGGTTCCCATGGGAAAGGTACTTGCTGGCAATGGGACTCTGCACAGGTTCCTTCATTACCATCCCATCCACAGCAAGGATATCAGGGACTAGAGGGACCTTGGCAACTGCAGACTAAAAGAACAATGACGTGAGCATCACATTCATTCTTCTCTCCCATTGCCACGTCAGCCTGCAGGCTTAGCACCCCCAAGTACATTTCTAGGCCCAACATACACCTGTGCACATGTGTGTGCATGCACATACACACATACACACACACACACACACACACGGAGCATCGGAGGCACAAACAGAGCCACTGCTCAAAGCTCAGAGTGTAGTAGTCACCTTCTTGTTGCTAGGACAACACACCCAACCAGACAGAAGCAGCTTATGGGATGAGAGAGATGGTGGGTTTCAGCTTACTGTTTCTAGAACAAGTTTCATCATGGCAGAGAAAGCATGGTAGAGCAGAGGCTGGACATTGCATCATGCCACATCAATTGGGAGGGAACAGCAAGAACCAGCTACCTAGTGAACACCAAGTAGGGCTGGACTAATAAACCTCAAGATCTGCCCCCAGTGACACACCTCCTCCAGCAAGGCTGCACCTCCCAAAGACTCCACCGGCTGGGGATTGAGTGTGAGGGTTAATCACAAACACATGAGGCCATGGGGGACATTTTATAATCATACCACCACTTGGAGTTTCTCCCAGATTAGAACCTATCTGAATCCATTCCCTTATGATTTATCACAGGGTTGATGGTAATAACAGTTTTTACTTTGAGCCAGTGACTGGTTATGGCTCATCAATGGTAGAGGCAGCAAGGGTTCTGGAGCATTCTATAAAACAAGGCCAGTTTGGGAGCCTTGGACATCAATCTGCCTCCACCTATCTCCTATGGTCACACCTGGAAAGAAGTGCAAGCCCATGATTTAGTTCCAGAAAATTGACTTTTCATGTGTCTCTATGACAGGAGACACCAGAGACCAACGCCTCACACATGCTAAGTAACCACTGTACCACCAAGCTGTAGCCCCAGCCCTCTTGCTACTTTCCATTTTCAGACAGGGCCTCACCAGGTTGCCTAGGCATGCCTTGTGCTGACTCTGTAGACAAGTAAGAACTTCACCTTGAGACCCTCCTGCCTCAGCCTCTCAAGCAGCTGTGATGACTGCCTAAGACACCAGGCTGAGCTAGAAAGTTGACATTAAAAAAATATATTTATTTTTTATTTTATGAGAGAGATCAAGAGTGAGAATGAGAAAGACAGAAAGAGAAAGAGAGAGACTTCATGCACCAGGGCCTCCAGCTACTATAATCAGACTCCAGATGCGTGGGCCACCTTGTGTGCCTGTGCGACCTTGCGCGTGCATTACCTTGTGCGTCTGGCTTACATGGGATCTGGGTAGTCAAACGGGTTCTTAAGTTTTACAGGTAAGTACCTTAACCACTGAGCAATCTCTCCAGTCCCCCAAATTGACTTTTGAAATGTCTTCTGTGTGGCCTGCCAGATGCCATACGGTAGTCAGGAGATAGGGACCTTCACTGAATCTTTCCTTTCCCATGCTCCTAGGCCTGCACTCATTGCCACAGCAGAGGGAAGCCTTGAGGATTTCCTCTCTCATATTTCTGGTGGCTGGAGGCCTGAAATAGAAGTGTGGATAGCGCACACCTTCCTTTCTGTGTCCTCCAGCTCCTGGTGGCTCCAAGGAATGTTGGGAGCTCCAGCCTCTGCCTCCATCATCACACTTCAGTGTGATGTGTGTTTGTGGCCCTTTCCCTTCTCTGATGAGAACTTTGGGGGTTGGATTGGGTAGGACCCAGCCTAATTCAGTATGAGCCCATCCTAACTAACAATGCCCACGAAGACCCTATTTCCAAATGAAATCACACTTACTTCTACCAGGAGTCAAGACTTCAACATACTTGGGTGGGGGCCTAATTCAACTGACCACTCAGCATCTAATCTGAGGGTGGTCTACTCTCAGGTCATTCTTCCTAGATCTCAGCTTCCCACAATCCAAGTGCTACATTCATAATTCATGGATTCAGACCTGCCAACAGCCCATGATCTACCCTTTACACAGATAGCTATGACCATGGATTGCTCTCCTATTAAAAAAAAAAAAAAATCTCTGTGTCAGACAAGAGTTCTTTGCCTCACAACAGCCCACAGACTCATGAAGTCTGTAGAAGAAGAAGCCAAGCCAGTGAGGTCAGAGAACAGTGGTTTCTTTGAGAATCCCAGTCATCTGCTATGTCAGCACAAAGGAGCCTGGAATCCTCTGGCTCATCAATAGGCTCACCCCCTTATTGATACCTGGGTCACCAGATACCCACAAGCTTGCATATGCTGCTCATTAAAACTGGATGTTTTTGGCAATACCCCAGGCATGGGGGGGGGGGAATAGGGTTGTGGGGTGGAGCAGTTTTCTCCCAGATTCCCCACTGCCCATGCTCAGCTCTGCTTCTGTCCCCTGTGAGGATCCTATTGGGTGTCTAGGAGCCAGGTCAGGTCATACTGTGGGGCACTTTCCCCTGGAAGTATCAGCCTCCACCTTGGGGAAAGGAGATCTTTTGGACCCAAATGCTTTGTCCCTGCTGAGGATTTTTCTACAAGTTAGAAACACACCAGCAGGTAGCAAAAGTTGCAGCAGAGTCACGGGCGTCATGAAGCCTCAGAGAGCAGACTCTTAGAACTGTGTGTCTAGGCAACTGGCTCCACTATTATTGTTAGGAATAAAAGAATAAATCTCACAGGATTCAACTTGTTCCCAATTGAAAGCCAGGAAGCACAACATGAGAACCTCAAGCCCAGAAACAAGACAACATCACAGCAAGGGCATGTGAACCTTGTGTGAGCTTCAGCGAGCCATGCCCTGGGCAAGCCAAGATTTCTGACTTTGCAACACGGGGCTGTGGCTTTAATGAGGCCAACCTCTTAATGACAGGAACAAGTGGTTCCAGGAGAGAAAAGCCTGAATGATCCAAGTTGGAAGTTTTCTTTCAGGAGGCATTAGCACAGGACTAATGGATTTGTAATTTAAGAAATTTGTTTTCTCCTACAAATACCTCCAACATGCCAACACACTTATGCCCAAACATAGAGCCCTGGGGCTCTAAAGAGTCTTGAGTGGTGAGGTCACCTCTGGCCAGTCACAGCCTCCCAACACCCTCCTGGGCAGCTGGACACCTAACGGCCAAAAGTGTCTATAAGACCTGAGAAGGAATGACAGCTAGGACCACACCAGGAGCAGAGCGGAAGTGGAAAAGGCTACAGGAGTCAACTGGAGTCTTCTCAAAGCACACCAGCATGAGCTGGGCTTGCTGGGGAAGAGCTGGGGCACTCAGGAAAGGGCAAGGGCCATTGGCCAAAGTCCAGGAACTGAACCCCACCTTAGCCCACTTGGTTCCTGCCTTGGTGGTGACTCTTGTGGCTCATGCATAAAAGTGCACATCTCGGCTGGAAGCCCCAGCCCCAACAAGGGACCAAGGGGACAATCATCTTGGCCACCACACTCCAACAATCACCTCTGCTGTCTCTCCATCCTTTGCTCTAGCCACCTGTCTGTCTGTGTCCCGGTTCAGCCTTCGCTCCCCACTGCTGCCCTGAGAAATAGCTACCTCCAGGCCTTTTGCCTGTCCCATCCCTCCCTCAGCATACTTCCCTGCACTGTAGCCACTTGCTCCCCCCGCCACAGGGGTGCAGTGCAGATGTGTGAACGTGCCTGTCAGTGAGCTGACTGGCCAGATGCTGGAGGCATGAGCCTAGAGCAGTGTACGGCCCACCTCATCTGCGGCGGCTTGAATGCAAAGTGTCCCCACAGCCTTGTGCGTTTGTGATTAAGCCTCATTCTTAATCCCCAGCTGGTGGAGCCTTTGGGAGGTGGAGTCTTGCTAAAGGAGGTGTGTCACTGGGGGCGGGCCTTGGGGTTTATTAGTCCAGCCCACTGGGTGTTGTTAACTAGCTCATTCTTGCTGCTTCCTTCCAGCTGATGTGGCAAGACGTAATGCCCTGACGGTCTGCTCTGTCATGCTTGCCCCACCACAATGAAACCTCCCTAGAAACTATAAACCAAAATAATCAATTTTCCTCCCATAAGCAGCTTCTGGCTAGGTGTTTTGTCCCAGAAATGGGAGTGTAACTGTAACATCTTCTTTCCCCAGGTCCTCTCTTATTTTATTTTTGAGAGAGAGAGAGACAGAGAAAGGGAGAAAGAGGCAGAGAGAGAGAGAGAGGGAATGGGCACACAAGGGCCTTTCAGCCACTGTGAACAAACTCCAGACGTGTGCGCCCCCTTGTGTGCATGTGCAGCATTGCACACATGCGTCACTTTTGTGTCTGGCTATTCATGGGACCTGGAGATTCGAACAAGCATTCTTAGGCTTCACAGGCAAGCGCCTTGACTGCTGAGCCATCTCTCCACCAGGTCCTCTCTCAGTGTACAACAGGCCATACCTCCCCCTCCCAAACCCCAGGAGGTGATCGGAAAGGATCTTCCTTCAACTCACCAGCGGGCGCCTTAAGGTAATTTTGGATCTGGCTCGTTTTGTGCTCCTTCATGCCACCTGTAAAGTGGGATGACCGACTAGACTTGCTTACCTCTTAGTGCAGGGCTGCGTGTAAAGTGTTCAGAAGACAGGCTCAGAGTGTTTCCTGCCACTGACCCTCTAACCTCGCCTGCCCGTCTTCCCAGCCAGGGCACCCGAATCAGAGTGAAGGTACAGGGAAGGTGATGCAACCTGAGGCCCGACCCTACCACACGGCCCTGTGCCCCGGGACCTCACTGCTGCAAGCCACCCCTGCAAGACAGAGGTGTTAGGCAGGGCTTGCCATCCCCAGTGCTGACTCAACTTCCAGGCGACACTGATGACCAGGCTGGAGTGTGACCTCCCTGGCCCTCGGCCTCCAAAGAAGCAGGGGTCTTTTCTGGCCAAGGACTGGGGCAGAGGAGTTAGTGAGACAGCAGAGCCCTCAAATGCCCCTCTCTCTTGGCCGTGGATCTCAGGAGAAGCTTGGGGCATTCCTGTGGTCCAGGTTTCCGCATGCGTAGACACCCTTCCATTCCTGATTACCATGTGGGGCTGGCAGCCTCGGCAGGGGCGGGGGCGAGGAGCACGTCCCTATAACGTACCTCGCTGCACTCTGGCCACATCTAATCAGCTCCAGGTGGATGGCCAGGGCCCAATGCCTGCAGAGGAGGGATCCAGGGGAAATGGTTCCAACTTCACAAGCCCGGAAACCATTATCGATGAGCCCAGCCTCACAGCACTGTGGCTGCTTCTCTGAACGGGTCCTGGGGAGGTGGGGCTGGGGGATGAGCAGTCGGTGTTCCGTCTCCTGAAACAGTGACCGAAGTGTGGCTCCCCCTGAGACAGGCTCCCTCTCCTCACTGGGGTGCTCCGAGGCTGGCGGGCCTAAGTCTGCTCTTCAGGCAGAACGGAACTGCGGTAGACCTGTGCAGGGTTCGAGGGTCTCTGCGCTTGTCCAGAGCGGGTCTCACCTTAGATTTGACCTCCGAGTCCATAGAAGATAATGGGGGGAGGGGATCCGCTAGCCCCCCCCTGCTGCAGAGCATCCACAAGCATCTTTATTCCAAGGATAACTTCGGTTGCCCAGAGACCGATACAGAGTCAGGAGCCCAGGCCTAGAGCAGCAACTCCGGCTACCTGTGAGCCAGACCTCATTTGACCTATGTAAGCCTTGGGATTTTCTTGTTCAAAATATATTGTAGATGGTCCTCCAGGGCTCTGCACTTCTGTGCTGGTTCAGCTATTAATTAAACAGCTATTAGAGGCCAGGCTTAAGCTGGGGCTTGCCTGAAAGGAATCTGCTAGGCTCCTGGTGTTTCCAGAAAACTCACTCCAGCTGCTTTGAGCTACAGCAGTTCCTGTTTTTTGGTTGCTTGCCTGCTTGCTTGCTTGCTTTCTTTCTTTCTTTCTTTCTTTCTTTCTTTCTTTCTTTTTTTGTTCAAAGTCTCTTGTAAAATGTGAGATGCCAAACAATCTGCACCACTGACATGCACCACCTGGTACCAAAAGCAAGTATGCCAAAAATAAAATATTAATGAAAAAAGTAAAGGAATTATGCTACTGAAGGGGGCAAATTAAACAGACTAGTTTAGTGCTTCTCTGATTGCAGTGGGATCCAAATAATCAGGGTCTTGTTCAAACGCATGTTGCTGTTTGGTAGGTCTGGGGTAGGCCTGCATTCCTAACCGGCTGTCCAGGGCCTGCATCTGTGATTAGTAGTTTACTGGGTTGACACTAAGTGATTCCCATTTGTTACACCTAAATAATAATGTAGTCGATCAGAGAGCAGGATCTGGTGTGAGAGGAACAGAAGGTGCCTGGGCCTCGGCAACTAGGCTGTGAGGATGGGCTGCTGAGAATTAGACGGGAATTGGGGTCTGGAGCAGGGGCAGGTGAGCACACTTCTCATGCTCCTCAGTGGGTTTCCAAATGCTTCACACAAGGGCAAGTTATCCAAGTGCTAGGGGCAGGTGGGGTTGGAGCACAGACCTGGGGTAATGTCTTTTTAGGCACCCTCTTCTCCCAACAAGTGTTCAAAGGGTAGAAGGTAGCCCTTTTGTTTGTTTGTTTGTTTGTTTTGAGGTAGGGTCTCGCTCTAGCCCAGGCTGACCTGGAATTCACTATGGAGTCTCAGGCTGGCCTCGAACTCACAGCGATCCTCCTACCTCTGCCTCTCAAGTGCTGGGATTAAAGCCATGCGCCATCATGCCTGGCTAGAAGCTGATCTTTGGTTTGGTTTGGCTTGGTTTTTTGAGGTAGGGTTTCTCTCTAGTCCAGGCTACCTGGAATTCACTATGTAGTCTCAGGGTGGCCTCGAACTCACGGTGATCCTCCTATTTCTGCCTCCCAAGTGCTGGGATTAAAGGTGTGCGCCACCACGCCCGGCTTTAGAAGCTGGTTTTTTGATGGGAGATAGCTGAGACTGAACCAAGGGAACCCACCTTAAGCCAGACAGTACCCTCAAGATAACTCATCGCCTTGTGAGTCCAAGGCAGGGACCACAACCAGTCCAGAGAGAGGGCAGAAGGAGTCCACATTCTCCTCAGGCCCAATCTCTACTTTTTTGACATGTGTGTAGTATGTGTGGTCTAGTGTGTGTGGTATGTGCCCATGTGTCTGTAGATGTGTGTACTCTATGCACACATGTGTGGAGGCCAGAGGAGAACACTGGGCATCTCTGCTCTAGTACGCTGAGTTATATCCTTGAGATAGAATCTTTCACTGAACCCAGAACTGCCGTTTTCAGTCAGCCTTGCTGGCCAACAGGCCCTATCAATTCTCCTGGCGCAACTCCCCACAGGCCTGGGATTACAAGCATGCACAGCCCTGCACACCCAGCTTTTTACATGGTGATGGGGATGAAAGTCAGGCCCTCTCAGGTTCCCTCAGACTCTCGTGCTTGCGCAGACAGAGCTCTTACCTGCTGAGCCATCTCCCCAGGCCTTCCTCTCATGGTTTTAGACTTTGCTCCCTTCTCTGCGTCCCCCAAAAGTGTCTGCTGTAAGGCTACAGAAAGGGCCCAAAGAGGCCAATTGAAAGAGAGCATAAATGGGGCTGGAGAGATGACTTAGCAGTTAAGGCGCTTGCCTGTAAAGCCAAAGGATCCCGGTTTGATGCTCCAGGACCCACATAAACCAGATGCTCAAGGGGGCGCACACATCTGGAGTTTGTTTGCACTGGCTGGAAGCCCTGGCATGCCCATTCTTTCTCTCTTTCTACCCGCCTGTTTCTCTCTCTCTCACATAAATAAATAAATAATATTTTTTTAAAAAAAGAGCATAAATGCATACTGGGGTCAGAAATTTGACCTTGAAAGAAGCAGGTCAGCCAGAGACACCCTCATATTATCTGCTAAGAGCAGAGTTGAGGCACCTGAAAATTCTGTTCTTCACTTGATGAACTCCTTGCTCCAAAAATAAAGCCCATAAACTTGCTCAACAGCTGGAATTTTCTTTCTGAAGAGAGCACCTCGTCTGGCAGTTGACTTAAGCAGTTATTTGCAGCCTATAATTTTCACAAAAACAGTAGGGTGTGCCTGGCGGGAGATGTTTTCTACGATCCCATGGAAAGAAAACAATGAGAAAACTTTTGGAACAAAGAACACTCTGATTCCATTAGAATGTCTCTGAAAATTCAGTGTCAAGGCCAACGACAAAGAAGGGAAAGTGTTCAAGCAGACTGGTGAGGGGCTGTACTTCAGAAGGGCAAGGGAGAACGCAGCTCACGAGATGGCTGGGCAAGAGGGATTGGGGGCCAACGGGGCTCAGGGGACTCAGTGAGGAGGGGCCTGCAAGAGTCAAGGGAGGAAGTCCAGGGCTCCAGAGGTGGCAGCAGCGGAAGATGTAAGGAAGGATCCTGGCGAACATCTGCATGGGGAGAAGCACCAGGACTTGGCCATAAGTAAACTGGAATGAGTCATTGTCACCGTCACCTTCTCAACGCTGGGACAAAACAAAACACCTGACCAGAAGCAGCTTATGAGAGGAAAGGGTTTATTTCAAGTGCACTGTTTTGAAGGGAAGTTTTATCAGGGCAGAGAAGAACATGACAACTGGATCACAACTTCATATATCTGCAAGAGAGAGAGAGAGAGAGAGAGAGAGAGGGAGGGAGGGAGGCTAGAGCAAGCTGGCTCTGAGTATCCAATGGCTAGACCCCAAGGTCCACCCTCAGCAATGTATCTCCTGCAGTAAGGGTCCACCTCCCAGTCTCCACCAGCTGGGGACTGAGTAGGAAGCTTCATCACAAATACGTGAGGCTATGGAGAACATATCTTATTTTATTTGGGTTTTTTAAGGTAGGGTCTCACTCCAGCCCAGGCTGACCTAGAATTCACTATGTAGTCTCAGGGCTGGCCTCAAACTCACAGTGATCCTCTTACCTCTGCCTCCTGAGTGCTGGGATTAAAGATGTGTGCTACCATGCCCAGCAGAGAGAACTGGGGTGGGGAAGAGAGAGGGAGAATGGGTACCCCTGGGCCTGTAGCCTCTGCAAACAAATTCCACGTGTATGTGCTATTTTGTATATCTGGCTTTACATGGGTACTGGGGAATTGAACTCCGATCTTTAGACTTTACGGGCAAAAGGCTTAACTGCTAAGCCATTTCTTCAGTCCCTATGAGGAACATTTTTACATTCAAACCAGCACTTCCAGAGATCACTGAAAGGGAAATTGCCTCAACTTTCTACAAGGTTGGGCCATACCTCATCTCTAGAACACCTTATTTAAGTGAACTCACCTTGTTTGCTTGGAAGAAACATCATCGTATGTAAATTTTATTTATTTTATATATTGGTTTTTCGAGGCAGGGTCTCACTCTAGCTCAGGCTGACCTGGAATTCACTGTGTCACCTCAGGGTGGCCCAGAACTCATGGTGATCTTTCTACCTCTGCCTCCCGAGTGCTGGGATTAAAGGCATGCGCCACCATTCCCGGCCTCATTGTATGTAAATTTTAAATTGTCTAGATGTTGGCAATATACAGCCCTACTCATAACAAACCAAAAAAAGCACATGATAATGCAGTGTGGGCTTTGGAAGTTGGGTTCATAGTTGAATCTGCTGGTTGCTTTCTCTGTTGAGGTCGTCTCAGTGCAGAAGGATGAGAGCTCTGGCCCCTCTGCTGAGCAGTGCAGGAATATTCTGACCATGGCTTTGAGCAGTTCCCAGACTTCCCAAAATGCACTTTGTTTATTAGTCAGGGTTTCCTAATGCTAACCTCTAATGCTAGATACAGAAGTCTCTAGAATCCCAGTGGTCTATACAGAAACAGTCTACTGTTGATCCTTGAACCTTGCAGAGCTGGGGCATTGACACTTTCCTCCACCCACCACACACAGTTGAAAACCTGCATAGCAAACAGTTAAGTACAGGCCTGGTGTGGTGGCACACGCCTTTAATCCCAGCACTAGGGAGGCAGAGAGGATCACTGAGAGTTCAAGGCCACCCTGAGACTACCGAGTGAATTCCAGGCCAGTCTGAGCTAGAGTGAGACCCTACCTCGAAAAAACAAAAACGAACAAAAAAAAAAAAAAAAAAAAAAAACAAGCAAGCAAACAAAAAAGAATACTTAAGTACAAAGGTCCCAAGGCAGGAGCATGCCTGAGGGTGCATGACAAAAGACAAGAAGTGGGAGAGAGGACCAGGAACTGAGGGGGAGGCAGGCTCCAGACAGGAAAGACTTTGCGGAGGGAGAAAGCATGCCGGTTTGCAGTGGGCAGAGGAGCCATTGGAAAGGATGAACAGAGCGGCCGCCGGAGACGATGCTGCTTTTCCACACAGGAGCTGCAGATGGCTGGCTCCAGGGAGGCAGGATGCAGGGGGCTGAGAAGCCCCGAGACCTGTGGGGGGCTCAGCAGGGGCTGGGGCTGAAGAGCTGCTGATCAGATGTGGTCAGATTCCAGGGGGCCACAGGCTCCCTCCTCACCAGTTTGTGGCTCCAACCACTTCGACATGCCCAACAGGACACAAGGGACCTGGGGACCTCCCTGTTCCACATCTACTGCTCCAAGGGTACACTGGGCCTCTTCTGCCAGTCCCCAGCCAGCCCTGGCATCCTCACACTTCCAGAAGGACCCCAGCTCAGAATCCACCCAAAGTAACCCCCCCTCCCCCCCTATTCTCTCCATTTTTTTCTTTCTTTCTTTCTTTCTTTCCTTCCTTCCTTCCTTCTTTCTTTCTTTCTTTCCTTTTCTTTTCTTGTTTTGGTTTTATTTTGTTTTTCAAGGTAGGCTCTCGCTCTAGCCCAGGGTCACCTAGAATTCACTATGTAGTCTCAGGCTGGCCTCGAACTCATGGCAATCCTCCTACCCCTGCCTACCAAGTGCTGAGATCAAAGGCGTGGGCCCACATGCCCGGTTTCCTCCCCACCTTGTTTCATGCTTTTCTCTGGTCTGGCTGGTGAAACAGTCACTGCCTGTTAGACTCCATCATACAGTTTAGTTTTCCCACAAGGCCGTTCACAACCATCGCAGCCACACGAGGCTCTTGTCCTGGTGTCCCACTGATCTGCATCGCCTCTTCGCTCACACACGACATCTTCGCTGGTCTGCCCATCATGCAGACATGGGTGATGAGATGGCACATGTCCACCTGTTGGTGGTTTGAAGGCAGGTTGCCCCTCTTTCTCCTCCTCCTCCAGTCTTCCTGGGAGCCTTAGGATGTCTGGGCAGCTCTGAGTGCCTTTCCTTGGCTCCAGCTATCTGGACTGTGTTCCCTGGGATGACCGCTGTCCATGTTGCTCCCCTACAAAGGAGGGACTTTCCAATAGAGAATAGTGATTCGCTGGCCATGGCTGGGGACACCTGTGCTTCTAGCCCAGCGCTGAGCACATGACATCCCACCAGTCTTTGGAGGCTGGTGATGTCACTCACCCAGGTGACAGATGGAGTCAGGAGGACCTCAGTGTCTTACTCAGACTAACAAGGGAGTGACAAGCACAAAGATGGCCTTCCTCTATCGTGTCACCCGCATCCGTCCCAGGGTGGAGGAGGTCTGGGTCATTTTATCATTTGCTCTCCCTCCCCCTGCCCCCCCTCCCGTGCCAGGCACAATGTCCCGTGGGCTCTAGAGACTAACAACTCCCAATATCCCTTCTGGCTGCCCAGCCGCAAGCCGGGCCCTGCCCCGGGGAAGCTGCCAGCAATATAGCCGTATTTACTCAGGTGCCAAGTGTCAGAGGCTGGGCACCTTCTCTCAGACATGAGGCTGGCTTAGAAATAGAAAGGGCAACCAGAGAAGAGACAACTTCAAAGACTATACTGCCAGATGAGCAGCTCCTGAGAACACAGGTGGGACAGCTAATGCTCCACACCTGTCCTCCGGCCAGGCCAGCTTGTCCCCCAAGAGCAACTTGTGCCACCTTCAAGTATAACTGGGAGGGAAGACTTTTACCACGGGGACCACCCACTCAGAAGCTGCTGACATCCCCAGTGCGCTGTGATAGTGAGCCCAGGAGGGCGAACTTTCTCCTGAATGCATTGGCTCAGAGAGACTGAGTGACTTGGTCAGACTCCGTCCTGAAGAGTCAGGGCCCAAGTCCAAATCGCAATGATGAGGAGCTGGGGAGACGGCCCAGCAGTCAGTTACCTGTTTACAGATTGCAATGATGGCCGTGCCCACCTCATCCAAAGATCCCACCTACCTCATGCAAGGGTGGCCACTTCATATATTGAAGACCTTACCTGTTTCATACATAAGCATCTCATGTTCCCATCTGCTCTTTCATAGGCACTTAATGATTCTAGAAAGGTCTAGAACAACTGGAACCTGCTAGCTATACATGGCATGTTTTGTCATCACCAATGCTGACCTCCTTATCATCATTGTCATCAAACTTACTACAGAGTACTTTACCCCATGCAACACAATGTGTGTATTGTCTCGGGGGCTTCTCACAGTGCCCCTCGAGATGAATGTTAGCACCCCCACTTCATGGATGAAGAACTCAGCGTTGGTGCCCAGGGCTCCACTCTCCTCGATGGCAGAGCCAGCCTGCTCGCTACTGCCCATGGTAGCAGCGTTTTGGGCGGAGGGGGGCGGCCTCTAACCCAGCCGCTTGCTCTGAATGGGGCTGGACCGGCCACACAGGGTCTCAAAGATGCAGGTCCAGATGGAGCTCTGAATTCAAAGATCTCATCCACAGAGCTTCTGCCCCGGCCTGCAGGGAGGACTGTGGTCATGGTAACAACAAGGGATTTCTGAACTGACACAGGACACACACTTGTTCCCTTTCTGACTGAGACAAATTCACACCGCCAAGAACGCTCCTGGTAGCCCCGTGGTAAGAGGCCATGCCTACCCATGTCAGAGGCCATTCTCAGCTCTCTCCCACTGTCAAATGACAAACAGGGACCTGGTGGATTCATATCATCAGCCCAGACATGCACTGGAGTCTGTCTGACATCAGGGAAGCAGCTAGATCTTTGGAAGGAGCCAGAAAAATCAATTAAAAGCAGACCTTGGCCCACTAGCCATCAGGCCATGTTTTGTTTGAATCCTCGCTCTGTCATGCATTACTTTACAGTATGTTGGGCAAGTTATTTAACCCCTGCCCCTCAGTCCCCTAGCCTAACATCTCCCTTGAAGACTGTATAAAGGGACTAAATGACATCATGTACATAAAGCTCTCAACTCATGTCCTGGGGCCTAGGAAATATGAACAAAACCAACCATAAAATCAAAAGACAAATTTTGATCAAACATTTTTTTTTCTCTCTCTCTCTTTCTTTTTTTCTGAGGTAGGGTTTCACTCTAGCACAGACTGACCTGGAATTCACTAGGTAGTCTCAGGGTGGCCTTGAACCCACAGCGATCTTCTTACCTCTGCCTCCCGAGTGCTGGGATTAAAGGCATGTGCCACCACACCCAGCTAAACACCTTTTTATTTATTTTATTTTTTTTTGCGTGTGGGTGTGAGAAAGACAAAGGGGGAAGGAGAGAGTGTGCACCAGGGCCTCTTGCCACTGCAAAAAGCACCAGATGCTTGGGCCACTTTGTGCATCTGGCTTTATGTAGGTACCAGGGAATCAAACCTGCACTGGCAGGTTTTGCAAGCAAGTAAGTCCCTCTAACCGCTGATCCATCTTCCCAGCCCCTTGACTCTTCCTTTTGTCCATCAGTTAATTGACCACATAAAGCTGGCTTGGCCTTCAGAAATGCAGAGCGTGAGTCTGGACAAAGAAACGCACATCCCTAGGCCTCGGGTTCTCTTCTCTCAAGTAGGGATGCTGCCACCATCTTACTCAATATTTAACAGAAGATCTGTGTTGCGGATGTGTGAGGGAAATCTTTAGGAAGCCCCAAGCTAGGGGAGATGAAAGCTATTGTGTTCTGAGCCTTGCTAACCCAGACTCTATTGCACACTTAAAAGCAGGCCTGGGTTGAGGCAGCTCACGGAACTATGAAGCCAAGCTGGTTGGGAAACTAGCCTTGTTTTTAAACCCTGGTTTGCTGAGAATGTATGGTACAACGAAGGGCCTCCTGTCGGCCTGGGTCTGCTCCTTCTCCGCTGCTTAGCCCAGCCCAGGAGAATGCATGCACTAGCAGCAACCTTGGCCTTCTTCAAATCTTCAAGCCAAGCCCAGAGAGATGTGACAGCCAGAGCAGAGCAAAGCGACCCAGATACTGGGCCTGGCAGGGTGAAAATCTTCGCAAAGGCCTGAGGCTGCAGGAAACACCAGGCCTTGCCAGGGGCATTGTGCAAAGACAACTGGAGGTGTGCCCAGGATTCTGTAGGCATTGCCTGAGATGATGGGGTGATGTTGACAAACAGGGACAAAGAGCACGTCCAGCTAAGAGAGCAGATGTTCATTCGTCAGCTGTGTGCTGGGTGTGTACCCGCTCTTGTCAGGCACTGCCACGTGCTGGGGGCCCAGCAGTGAACATGCCCACCCAGGCCTCGAGTCCCGTGAGAGGGCAGTGCCTCAGAGGAGGACATCCAGGGTGTCTGGGGAGAGAGGCAGCAGACTGGAGGGTGAGGGAAGTAAGTCTTCCCAGAGGTGGGACAGATGTGGGGTAGCAGGATGCCAGGGATGGTACAGCCATTACTTTATAGTGCCCAGCTTGGTAGACCACAAGGGAGTGGCGGGGGTGGGGGGAACAGCCTCTGCAGACGGAGGAGGCACGGAGCTCACCTGCCCTTAGATATCCAGGGTTCTGCGCTCAGTGTGAAGAAATGTTGCCTCTCACCCTTGCATGCAAACCCGAGGGAGGCCCTGCTGGGTGGCCTTTGTGAGTTTTCTTGGCTGGGCGATGGGAGCGGCCCATCCCCGAGTAATGAGTGAGGGTGTCAGATTTGGCTTGGGGGAAATTCCATGGCGAAGGCTCCACATCCCATTGTGTCTTCCAGAACAGACCAAACAGCTTTTGCCTCAACATCTGCCTCTCTCTACTTTTGCCTGTGGGTTGTCTGATACGAAACAGTACCATGTTGCCCAAGGCTCGTGGTGAGTGGCATTTTCATATCTCTTTCTACAATCACTAACTATCTCTTGAGGTCTTTTATGTCCCAGAGTTGATGAGCGTGGCTGGAGCTGTCAGAAGTGACGAGTAAGCCATTCACGTTCAGTCAAGAAGTGACAGGGTTGGAGCCAGCCCAGATGCCTGCTGGGTACTGGTCAGCATTTATCCAAGTGTGCTCCCCAGCATCGAGCCATGCCAAAACTGGTGTTTTGTGAGGGAGGGGATCCGAGGGCAAAGTAGTTTAGGAAACACTTGATGACAATATGTTGGGCCCTTCTCAGCCTTCTCCTACGTGAAGGACATTGAGTGGAATGCAGCCCAGACTCTCCCACTGTTAAGTATAAGAGAATCCTGCCAGGCCAGGTGGTGCAGGGCTGTGGTAGCTGCTACCTTCTCTTTGCTGGGACAAAACACTCAAATAGAAGCAGTTTGTGGAAGGAAAAGGTTTACTTCTGGCTCATAGCTCTGAGGGGACGTGTCATCATGGTGGAGAAGACATGGCAACCACCTTCATAAATCTTCATGCATCCGGAGAGAGGAGTAGGATTGGGGGGGTGGGGTAGGCGGGCAAGAATGGGCTGGTGCTGGCACTGAACAGCCAGTGGGCAGGACTCATCAACCTCGAGGTCCGCCTGGCCAGTGCCACGCCTCCTCCAGCAAGGCTCCACCACCCAAGTAGGAGGCTTCATTGCAAACCCTTGAAGCTATGGGGGACAGTTCAGGTTCAATGCCCTTGG
Organism: Jaculus jaculus; assembly: GCF_020740685.1. Taxonomy (NCBI): domain Eukaryota; kingdom Metazoa; phylum Chordata; class Mammalia; order Rodentia; family Dipodidae; genus Jaculus; species Jaculus jaculus. The sequence goes on along the minus strand of NC_059107.1, from coordinate 33,668,981 downwards.
CATTCCTTAGCCTGCCTCCATCTTTCCCATGACTCTGGGTCTTCATATCAGTGACTTTCTCCTTGCTTTGAACAAACGCCTGGCCAGAGCAACCGGAAGAAGGAAAGAATTTGCTTCAGCTTCTAGTTGCAGACAGAAGAATCCGTGGCAGGGAAGGGGCAGAGGCGGGGCGGGCCTGGCCACAACATCAGACAGGAAACTGAAGGGCAATAGCAAGTGCGGCTGGGTCACAGAGTTGCAGCCCCCCCCCCCCCAGCGTCCCACTTTCTTCAGCAAGGCTCCATGTCTACCTCTGAAAGGCTCCACAACCTTCCCAAACAGAGTCACCAGCCAGGGACCCAGGGTTCAAACACGTAAGACTATTGGGGGCGGGGGAGGTAATGGTTTTACCTTCAAACCACAGCATATGGCCGCCAATGAGACCGAGAGCAACTGGGCTTGAGGTCTTCACTAGTCCACCATAACCTCGTCTTAACCTGGTGACAACTGCAATGCCCGATTTCCAGACGATGCTGCATTCCCAGGTACCAGGAGTTAGGACTTGGACGCATCTTGTTGACAGTGGCTGTGGAAAGCACTGTAGATGAGTTAGGGGGAAACTGAAAACACAGGGAGCATCGAGTGGCTCAGCGTACAAACCGTAGCCAGACGCCTGTCTCTAGCTAACGACAGGATTTCCAGCACGTGGGTACACGCGGCAGCTCCAGGCCCATGTTAGCAATAGAGTATTGAGCTAGATTGCAGTAAGTGCCACATTGACATGGACATGGTCAGATCAGCTTTTAGGAAGAAAGCTGTTGTCACCCTGATTGATTTATTTCCTTTCTTTATTTGTTTTTTTGTTTTGTTTTGTTTTTTTTTTTTTTTTTTGCTTGTTTGTTTTGTTTTTGCAAGGTAGGGTCTTGCTCAAGCCAAGGCTGACCTGGACTTCACTATGTAGTCTCAGGGTGGCCTTGAGCTCATAGCAATCCTCCTACCTCTGCCTCCTGAGTGCTGGGATTAAAGGCGTGTACCCCCATGCCCAGCATCACCCCAATTTCTCTGTGGCAAACAGGTTGATAAAGACAAGACTTCGATCTCCACCATTTTGGGCTTCATCTTTGGCGACTCTGAGGAAATCTCCACAAACAGTCCATCTAGTCACATTTGAGAAGCACTAGAATGTGCAGGGGGTGAGCATCGGCCAGGGAACGTGAAGTATGGGCTTCCCGTCCATCTATCTGTCAGCTTAGACGCCATCATGGGGCAAGCAACTCTCTATCAAGAGTGTGGAGGCTCGTTTTCTTTCTCCTCAAGGTGGGAATGCCATGTCCTTGCTGAGACCCTCAGGATAGGAGGGCCACAGTGCAGAGCAAGGAGCCTCCTGATATGCTTTTCCATGTTCAAAGTGTGCAGGGGGAAGAGCAGGGCTCTGCCCCTCCACACTGCTCCCAGCAGAGCTAACTCGGGCGAACTGGGGTATGTAATAATAGGATAAAGGAATGGAGGGATGGCTTAGCGGTTAAGGCATTTGCCTGCAAAGCCAAAGGACCTTGATCCGATTCCCCAGGACCCACATAAGCCAGATGCACAAGGTGGCGCACCTGTCTGGAGTTCGTTTGCAGTGGCTGGAAGCCCTGGCGTGCCTACCCTCTCTCTCTCCCTCTGCCTGCCTCTTTCTCTCAAATAACTAAATAAATTAATTAAAATTATTTTTTAAAAATTAATAGGATAGAAAAACAAATTTACCATGATTTAAAATATGTTGAATCGCCGGGCGTGGTGGCTCATGCCTTTATTCCCAGCACTTGGAAGGCAGAGGTAGGAGAATTGCCATGAGTTCAAGGCCACCCTGGGAGTACATAGTGAATTCCAGGTCAGCCTGGGCCAAAGTGACACCCTACCTCAGAAATAAATAAATAAATAAAACAAAAATACGTTAAATCTTAGCTGGTGAGCCCAGATAAAGCTACCCTCAGCTAGGTCTCTGAGGCCTGGATTCATTAGTGACAGTGACAGTTTCAGGATAGGGGTGATCTGGGCCAAGAGACCAGGTCGGACTTGCAGGGACCAATCTGGCCTGGGAGCTGGATGACCAAATGCTAAGGCAGACAGGTCTGACTCGGCCCAGCTCTGGCAAGCGGCTGTCTTGGGAATACAGTGGCAGCGAGGGCACCTGCAGGTCCCCGAGGGTACAGACAGCACTGGAAGATACCCGTTACCTGACCTGCAGGCACGACAGGGCCCAGGGCAACTGCCTCCCATTCCGAGACAGGAAAATGAGCTCTCCAGGGCCTGGGACACCTTTAGAAGTTATGAACAGAAACGGGCCTGGCCTCAGGGTCTGGGAGCACATGTGTAGACACAGCCACTGTGTGCAGGTGTGTCCCCAAAGGCCCAGAGAGGAGAAGGCCCCAGTGTGCCTGCCTGTGCCTGAGGGACTTCAGAACTCCCTCTCTGGCAGAGGCTGCGCTTCTGTCTGCGTCCAGAACCAAGGCAGCGTGGAGGGGCACCTGTGTCTGCAGAGAAAACATTTCCGGGCTGGGGGGGGGGTTCTGGATCAGGGTGGACTCTTAGGAGGACATCACACTGGGTCCTGGGATACTCAGTCCAGAACCTCAGTCAGCACCTGATGTTTGGCATATGCCTCTCGGTATTTGATCAATTTGGGAATTTCCATTTCCAGTTGAATACCCCTTCCTAAGAGCCTGCGAGGAAGCGTGACAAACACTCATGGAGGCCCCGAGATCACAAAGTGGGAGCCAGAGACAATTACGGTGGGTGGGTGGGAGTCTTGGCGCGGGTCACCACTGCTCAGCCCCTCCGAGACCCTGCGTCCTTATTGATCGAAGAGGTCGTGATGGGGTCCCGCCTGCAATGATGCTGTGAGTGTTGCCAAAACCCGGGCTGTGCATTCAGCTACCATGCTTGCAGAAGAAGTCGGCGGTACATTCCGGTGCCGACACTCATTTAAAATTCTGCGTCAGGGCTGGAGAGATGGCTTAGTGGTTAAGTGCTTGCCTATGAAGCCTAAGGACCCCGGTTCGAGGCTCGGTTCCCCAGGTCCCACGTTAGCCAGATGCACAAGGGGGCGCATGCATCTGGAGTTCGTTTGCAGTGGCTGGAGGCCCTGGCGCGCCCATTCTCTCTCTCTATCTGCCTTTTTCTCTCTCTGTTGCTCTCAAAATAAACAAAATAAACGAAAAAAAAATTCCGCGTCAGTGTGGCTGGGCGGTAACAACTGTGTGGACCCAGATACTGCTGCCCAGAGCCAAACACCTGGTAAATATTCCCAGTTACCCGGGAAAGCTGCCGTATGCCTCTTCCCAAGCAAGTTCTGACTCCTGGCTCCCAGAGGTAGCCTCTTCTGATTTTATATTTTATATTCTGATCATCACAGAGAAGCTGCATCATATAGCGTCTCCCCATTTTTTGTGTGTGTGTCTGGATGGTTTTGCACAGTATACTGTCTTTTAGGTTCAACTGTGTGATTTACAGGTATTTTTGGTTTTCTCTCTTTCCTTAGTGCATAGTATCCCATCATTTGAATACATACATACATACATATGTGTATACAAAACAAATATATATATTTATACACACACACACACACAGAGACATATATACACACGTATATCGTCTGTTGATGAGCATCTGGTTGCTTTCCAGTTTGGGGTTGTTACAAATAAGGTCACTATAAACACCCCTGTAGATGCTTTTATACAGACATACATTTTCATTTCTCTTGAGCAAAATAATTAGGAATGGAATACCTGGCCTGTATTATAGCTGTATATTGATAGGAAATGGCCAAACTGTCTTGAAAGTACTTTTACCATTTTACATTCTCACTAGTGATGCATGAATATTCCCGTTATTGTACATCCTGCCTCCCTCTCCCGCCCCCCAGCACTGGGTGGTATCAGTCCTTCCTGTTCCAGCCACTCTCCTGGGTGGGAAGCAACCTTTCGTTGTGGTTGTGACGCTCAGGAGTTTGGTGACAAGGGTGCAGAGCAGCTTGTGACGTTTACGCATCTTCTTCTTGGAGACTGTTTTTGTTTCTAATTTTTTTTTGTTTTATTTTATGTGTTTATTTATTTATTTTGGTTTTTCAAGGTAGGGTTTCTCTCTAGCTCAGGCTGACCTGGAAATTCATTATGTAGTCTCAAACTCACAGGGATCCTCCTGCCTCTGCCTCCCAAGTACTGGGATGAAAGGCATGCGCCACCATGCCCGGCTCTTGTTTCTTAAATTGATTTGCTTGTCCTTCCATTTTTTTTTAAACACAATTTATTTATTTGAGAAAGTGAGAGAGTATAGGTACAGCAGGAACTCTTGCTGCTGCAAATGAACTCAGGCCACATGTGCCACTTTGTGAACCTGGCTGAGAATCCAACCCAGACTGGCAGCCTGTGTAAGCATGAGCCTTTAACCACTAAGCCATCTTCCTAGCCCTGTCCTTTCATGTCAGCCTGCTTGTAGAAGAATGTCCATATTCTGCATGTAACTCACACTGTGTCTGGACACGAGATGCTGGTTAAGTAATGCCATTCCCCAGCTGCATTGCACACCAGGCACCAAGCACGTGTCAGGGACCCGGGCTCATAGCACATGAGCTTCAATTTGCATGTTTCCATCTGGGTGTGGTTTCACATTCCTTTCCTTCTTTAATTTCTCTTTCAAGTTTTGGTTTTGCTTTTTTTTAATAAACTTTATTTTTTATTTATTTAGGGGGGCAGAGAGAGGGAGAGAGAGAGAATAGGCACCCCAGCCACTGCAAACAAACTCTAGATGCATGAGCCACCTGGCTTACGTGGGGTCTTGGGGAATCGAACCGAGGTCCTTTGTCTTTGCAGGCAAATGCCTTAGCTGCTAAGCCATCTCTCCAGCCCCTAATTTCTCTTTTAACTTTTTAAATACTTGCATTTATTTATTTGCAAGCAGAGCGAGAGAGAGAGAGAGAAAGAAAGAGAGGCATGGGGAATGGGTGCACCAGGACCTATAAATGAACTCCAGATGTATGCACCACTTTGTGCAACTGGTTTTATGTGGGTGCTGTGAAACCCGGGTTGTTCAGCTTTGGAGACAAATGACTTAACTGCTGAGCCATCTCTCCAGCCTTCTGCCTATAATTTTTATCAAGGAATTTAATATATGAATACACTGTAATTTGATCATAACCCCCTCCCATTTCCCTCATCCGTTCTCCCTCCTCCAGCTCAATTCCAGTGACCCCCTTTCTCTTCCATATAGTCCTTCTTCTATTTGAATCTCATTCTCTCCCCCCCACTTCCTTATTGTTTTTGTTTTTTTTTTAACTTTTTATTGACAACTTCCATACATATAGACATGGTTTCTTGCTCTGGATTCTGGCTCTGCTGTTCTTTGCTGGGCTCGCCTTGAGCTGCCAGGAAATTCTCCTGTCTCTGACTTTCATCTCACCATCCGTAGGTGTTGGGATTACAAAGCCCGCCACAGTTTCCGGCTTTTTAACATAAGGTCTGCGGATCGAATTCACGAAGCCCAGCTTGAGCAATCAGCGCTTCACCTGCTGAATTCTCTCTCCAGCCACTTGTTTCTAGGTTTTACCTTCAGATTTATGATATTTCTCACATTCTCACTATTTTTTAAGTTGTGGCACTGTCTAGTACCATAAACAGTAAGGGAACACTGTTTCTTTGCAGGGTCAGGCCTGGCCCCGGGCAGCAAGCTGAAGACGGCATTTCAGTTCTAAAACAGGTATTTTGTTATTCTCACATCTCCAGCCCCTCCGCTGTGGCTCCACTGGCTGACCACAGGCCACAGACAGCCGGCTGGGGAGAAAGGTAAGCCCATCTCCCTGCAGGGCGAGCAAGAGGCACCGTGCTCCCGATTACAGGTAGGCACTCAGATGACCTGCGTGGCTTGATAGCAGCCTTGGAAGCCACAGCATCCCAGTTCTGGCTACCAGGAGGTGGTGCAGAGGATGCTTGGAAGCCTGACGCTCCAGGGCTGATGGTTCTTTTAGGGGACCTCTTTGTGCTGACCTGGGGGAGAACCACATGACCCGGGCAGCTCCTCGTGGCAAGAGCCAGTGGGACCTGATTCAGTGGGAATTAGAATCCCTGCCATGCCCAGCAGCAGCCTGGAGAGCTGAGGCACCAGGAATAGGGGCTTAGTCATTTGGGAGCCTAGGACAAGAGATGGTGGCAGTTCCTGGGGCGAGCTTCTCATGAACCCGCAGGACAGGCTTTGAACCGAAGCGGAGACATTAGCAGCAAGTGTCTGGGGTTCCACCGGGCAGCTAGGGGCCTACGAGCCATGCTTCTTCCACCCTGTGGTCCCTCTGCAGGTGGCCCTGCTGGCCCCAGGGGATTCCGTGTCTCTGGAAGGCCTTGCTCAGGCCTCAGTGCTCTGCTGGTCCCGCTGGCTCTGCTGGCATATGGATGTACCACTGGCTATTCACTCGTCAGACCTGGCACCAGAACATGGGGAAAGAGGACACCGGGGCTCAGACGAGCAGGGCTTGTCTCTGGCCGAGGAGGCTGGCAGCTGCCCACACTTGCCCTGGTCCAGTTCCTCAAGAGTGGGGAGGTGTTTCCAGGGTGTGGCAGTTTGAAGGGATGTCCCCCAGTAGATTCGGGAGTTCTATTCAAGCTTGTAATTTGGTGTCACTGTGGGCAAGTCCTAGGGTCCAGCCCTAAGGTGTGACTAGGGGCAGATCTGGCATGCCAACGTAAAGATGTGCAGAGTGCTTGACCTCTGCCTGGGGCTCCTAGAGAGGGCTTGCTCATGGCGCTACGGGTGGCTTTTCTCCCTGCATGGACCTGTGAAAGGAGGCCAGCTCCTTCCACCATTATGGAACCTCTCCTGGATCTGTAAGCTTCAATAACTTCCCTTCCTCTCATAACGGTGTCTGGTCTGGAGGTTCATCTCAGTGTCACGAAGCTCACTGCAACACAGAGCCTCACATTTAGTGAGCAGTGAGCTGGGGAATTGAGTCCAGGCAGTCTAACCCCAGAGCCATGAGACAGCCCAGGGAGGCCAATAGACCAGAGGGGCCTAATGGCCCCCTTGGCCTTTTGAGCAGCCTGGGAAAGGCAGGCGCTCAACAACGCACATAGGCACAAGGGCTTAGATAGATCTCAACTCAAACAACAGTGACCATGTTGTACAAAGCGTGAGAACCAAGCCAATATCAGCCACTCTGCAGAGGGGGCAGCTTTGTGTCACCTCTTTTTAGAAAGTAATTATTACCTGGGCTAGAGAGATGGCTTAGAGGTTAAGGCACTTGCCTGTGAAGCCTAAGGACACATAGTCTACTCTCCAGATCCCTCGTTAGCCAGACACATAACGGTGAGGCAAGCGCAAGGTCGCACATACCCACTAGGCGGCGCAAGTGTCTGGACTTTGATTACAGTTGAGGCCCTGGTGTGCCAATTCTCTCCCTCTCTCTTTCTCTCTCTCTCTTTTTCTCTCACTCTGTCTAAAATAAAATTTAAAAAGAAGGAAAGCATCACCTGAGGTGACCCATGACAATCTGCATTCAACCACAGCTTAAGAGTTTTTAAAAAGCAAAGTTTCTCTCCCCTGGGTCTCTTACAAGAGAATCATTCAAGCATCATTTCTCACTGAAATAATTTTAGATGTCAATTGTGTGTCTTTAATGAGCCCGGAAAATTTCATAATTATCCTTTTTTTTTTTTGCAAAGACATAATTATAGGTTATAGTATATGCTACAGACAAGATATTTAAATAGAGCTTTTTACTCAGGCATTCTTCTGCTTCTCCTTTGAAAACCATTTTTAAAAGGACTTCCAATTATTCTTCGGTCTCCTTTCTTTCCTCCACACAGGAAACACTGGAAGGTGAGATGGAAATTGTCCCCGGGTGGTGCACCCAGCCCCAGGCAATCTTCTCTCTTCCCTTAGTTGCACTGGGCACAGAGACTGGCAGGAGGTGGGGAAGGGTTGCCTGGAGTTCTGTCCGGTATGGAAGCCCCCAAGTTAGCCCCGAGCACCCAAGACACCTCCCACAGGTGCAAGAGGATGAGTGGATGAAGGCTTAATGGGTCCCTGGACCATGGGCCAGAATCTCCTCACCCTCCAGGATGAGAATCTGCGCCCAGTGAGTGAAAAGCCGGATCCCACCCTGGCTCCACGGTGTGGGTTTGAATTGTCAGGCAGAGGGGGACCCGGCAGGGACAGGACAGAGACAGAGGGGAGCATGGCGCTGTCGTCGGTCATGTGTGTGACAAAACACCTAAAGGGCACAAGTTAAGGGAGGGAGGATTCACTAGGGCTGGCAGCTTGAAGGGTCACAGCCCTTCGAGGCAGAGAAGGAGCGCTGGAGGGTCAGGCCGTGGCAGCAAGTCCCTGCAGTGTGGCTCGCTACATCTTGGCAGAGATGATCAGGAAGCGGAGAGGGTTCTGCCCAAAGTGGGGCTTAGCTAGGACCCTCAAGGCCCACCTCCCAAAGGTTCCAATACCTCCCAGAATAGCGCCGTCAAGCTGGTGAGCAAGCGATTAGATTCTTCTCAGTTTCCTGACAGTACCAGCAAGTTTGGCATCGGGCATTTCCCAGAGGAGTCACATGCCCACCTTGTCCTGGGATGAGAGCAGAGCGCTTGTCCCATCCGCCTTTGACTCATCACCTGCGGGCCAAGTCACCTAGCCTCTACGTATGGCCTTGTCACAGTGTGCTCCGCTAGGACTGCCTGGCATTCCCAGACATCTGTACCTGGGCTCCAGCCAGGCCCTGTCCGTGCTTGGTTTGCATTCACAGCTTTGCACAGTCACCCTCTGGATTAGGTGTTACCGCTGTCCCTGTAGGTGAATGCTGGAGACTTAATCGTGGGGCTGTTGTCTAGCAACAGTGTGCCATAAGCCTCTGGTCTAGGTAGCCACACTTTCCTTGGGTTTGTTTTATATTCTGCATAGGTTAGAGAGTGTGACTTCATTTTTTTTTTAATTTTTTGTTCATTTTTATTTATTTATTTGCGAGTGACAGAGAGACAGAGAGAAAGAGGCAGAGAGAGAGGGGAGGGGAGAGAATGGGCGCACCAGGGCCTCCAGCCACTGCAAACGAACTCCAGATGTGTGCGCCCTCTTGTGCATCAGGCTAACGTGGGTCCTGGGGAATCAAGCCTGGAACCGGGGTCCTTAGGCTTCACAGGCAAGTGCTTAACCACTAAGCCATCTCTCCAGCCCAAGAGTGTGACTTCTATCCATCTAGTTGGGACAGGCTTTCTGGACAGTGAAGGGGCAGAAATCCCGCACGCAGTTCCCGCCCCTACTCCCAGAACGATTGGGAGTGTGTGTTTGCTTTTGAAGCCAAGAGCCCATATCCTGGAGAGAAGTTTGGGGCAGGATGGGGGGGGGGGAGCACAACCATGTGGCTAGCATCAGAGAAGAGGCTCCCAGGATCCCTGTCCTCTGGCTTGGGTCCAAGAGGAAACGGCCGCCTCCAGCACAGAGGAAAGTGCCAGCACAGCTGCCCGAGGTGGGGGGCCCTGCAGAGAGAGGCCCTGTGGGGAGAAGGTGCTCACTCCACATGGAGCAGAGGCTGAAGGGAGCAGCGCGCCCAGAACCATGCCTGCAACACTCTGACATCCCAGCTGCCGTCGGGGGGGGGGGGATAAGTAAGGTCTTGCCCATGCTAGCCCACCACCCAGCAAAACTGTCTGTGAAAACAGAGGGAAAGAAACCCACAAAGTCCCAGCCAAGATTTTTTTTTTTTGGTGTGCTAATTAAAATTTTTTATATACTTATTTTTTTTTTATTAACAACCTCCATGGTTGTAAACAATATCCCATAGTAATGCCCTCCCTCCCTCCCTCCTCTTTCCCCTTTGAAACTCCACTCTCCATCATATCCCCTCCCCCTCTCAATCAGTCTCTCTTTTATTTTGATGTCACGATCTCTTCAGTCTATTATGATGGTCTTATGTAGGTAGTGTCAGGCACTGTGAAGTCATGGATGTCCAGGCCATTTGGTGTCTGGAGAAGCATGTTGTAAGGAGTCCTACCCTTCCTTTGGCTCTTACATTCTCTCCACCTACTCTTCCACAATGGACCCTGATCCTTGGAAGGTATGATAGAGATATTTCAGTGCTGAGCACTCCTCTGTCACTTCTCAGCACCATGGTGCCTTCTGAATCATCTCAAGGTCACTGCATCTGAAAAGAGAAGCTTCTCTAACCAAAAGTAAGAGTAACATTAATATATGGGTATGAACATTATGAGAAGTGCTTGCTGGGCAGTTTGTGAGCACAGTATATACATTTAGCCAGACACCAGCAGACATTACACCCCTAGGGCTCATGACTACCCCTGTTGTAGGTTTTCAGTATCAGGGATGTATTCCCTCCCATGGAGCAGGCCTCCAGTCCAATTAGAGGGCAGTTGGTTTCCCCAATAACAGACATGGCACTATTGCACCTATTGGCTCATTTGGCCTGGCTGGCCAAATTTAAGGCTTTCAGTGTCCACTGTTGAGTACCTCCACCGGTGATTTCTCTCTCTCCCATTGAACTTCATGCAGCATAGCTTTTTCCAGCTTTCTGTCAGCTGGTCTACATGGAGGAGGTTATCAGCTCAGCTCCAGCAGGATTTCTCAGTGGCCTTGCAGCCCAAGTATGTGGAGTCTTCAGCAATAGGTTCATACCATCTAGTCATGGTGGGAAACCAAGGGCCTTGGCAATGGCCTGTAATGTTATGGGGGCATCAGGGATCTCTCTGGCCAACAACTCACTGGAAGGTATCCCATTCTTGATACTGAAAATTTTCTAGTAGAAATCTATGGCTCCTGAGTGTTCCATTGTCCAAAAATGTAGGTTTCAATATGATTTATTTATATCCTTTTAGATTTTGATTAGCCCTCCCTCCACTTTTCCTTTACTCAGTCTCTTCCCCTGACCTCACTTAGGCATTTTCACCCCCATGAATCTGTTCTTCTACTTACATATATACAATACCATCCTATTAAGTCCCCCCTCCCTCCCTTTCTATTCCCTTTATATTTCCTTTCTAGCTTACTGGCCTCTGCCAGTGAGTTTTATTCCTACTCACATAGAAGTACAATCATTTGTAGCTAGGATCCATATATGAGAGAGAACATGTAACATTTGGCTTTCTGGGTCTGGGTTACCTCACTAAGTATAATCCTTTCCAGATCCATTCATTTTCCTGCAAATTTCATCAAATAAAAAATGTATTTTTTTAAAAAAAAATAAGAACCCAAAGCAAGAAACGAGCTGGCACAGTCACTGAAGGCTGGAGCAGGGAGATGCCACCCTGACCATCAAGCTGAGGGTTGTGAGGACAGCTATGAGAAGTGACAGGACTACAGCACTCAGCGTCACGTCTTGTGAGAGATTTTTACCACTAAGCGACCTGGGTAGGCCATGAAGAGTTCAATTCTAATTCCAGCTGCCAGGTAGATAATGAATTTCTATTGAGAAAAGTTTCAATAGAGCAAGGGAAGTGGAGAGACTCCTTGTTTCAATATTATTTGCAACCATTTCCTGAATGCAGAGGTAGCATCTTAGCAGATGAGCTGATCTTATCTTCACAGACCTCAAGATGAAGACCATTCAAAGAGTTTTCACCTCTGCAGCCTCCCCCACCAAGCCTGTGTGGGCGGACACATCTGTGTACTCAATGGTTCAATAAAAAGCCTCGGTTTAGCACACCAGGCCGCCCAGGAGACCCAGCGCGTTTCATCTAGCAGCCAAGAATCCTCTTTAAAGTCTCTCCTGCCTCGTTGCAGGCAGGCCCCACCGTTGTTCCTAACCACTGTTGTGACTGTCCGGCTTCCTGAGACATGTTGTCCTGGGACAGACAACCCTGGCAGGACCAAAAGGGTGAGCCTGTGGCCAGATCACCAGACACATTGTCCAAACAGCCTTTCAAGTGTGTCCCCTGGACCATTTGGTGAGGAAACGTCTTTCTCCCCAATGTTCTGTCCAGATGACCCAATAAGCCAGGAGGACAAAGATCTAAGAGGCTTGCTGCTTTTCTGGGAAGCCCCATCTCCTACACCCACTGTGAAGAGAGGGAAACATGGCTGGCCTCCTCCACATTGCTTTTCCTCTTAGGCCTTCTCCTCAGACAGGCTGCATGGACAGCTAGTATGACATCTCTGTTGTTATTTTTTGTTTGCTTGCTTTTAGAGAGAGAGTAACAGACAGACAGAGAATGAGAGAGAGAATTGGCTCGCCAGGGCCTCAGCCACTGCAATCAAATTCCAGATGCTTGCACCACCTAGTGGGCATGTGTGGCTGTGCACTTGCCTCACCTTAGTGGGTCTGGCTTACGTGGAATCTGGAGAATTGAACATGAGTCCTTAGGCTAACCACTAAGCCATCTCTTCAGGCTACATCTTTATTTTATTTTGGCCTCAAATACTGTTGAAGTGACAGTGACTACTTTCAAAAATATGTTCTTTATGTGTTTATTAGAGAAAGAGAGAGTGGGTGCGCCAGAGCTCCTGACACTGCTGCAAACAAACTCCAGACACATGTGCCACTTTGTGTATCTGGCTTTATGTGGGGAGTCAAACGAGTCAGCAGGCTTTGCAAGCAAGCGCCTTTAAGTGCTGGGCCATCTCTTCAGCCTGACAGTGACTACTTTGAGGGTGGTATTAACAAGGCTTTACCTCATGCCTTGGCTCAAACGGAGAATAGGGGCTTCTTCTCCCCCTGCCCCACATCTCCATCTAATAAATAAGTTACTTTAATAACTTTTTAAAGGAAAATGGGTGTTAGGTTAGTGATGTGTACTCTGAACACGGGATGAGATTGGAGCCGTTATGCCGCCTCTCAAAGGCTGGCAAGTTTGGGGACTTGCAGAAGAGAATGGGATCACTGCTGTATCTTCTTTCTTTCCTCTCCTCAGAGGCTACCAGGAACCATCATCTGGAACTAGTTCCTATTCTCCAGTGGACTTTCCTCGGGATGGGGTTCGTGGGACAGTGGCTACCAAGGAGAAATGCAATGGCACTATTCCAGCCTGGCCAGGTCCTTGCTTTGATCTTGAAGCAAAAATTCCCTATTTACATGGCAACTAGAACAGCCCTCAAACCCAGCATCCTCTTGGGCAGGGATTCTCCACAACAGACTAGACCTTAGATCCCCACTAGTGTACTAAACTAAATGGTAAGCACTTTAATTAAATCCAAATTTAAACCAAGCTTCAAAGAAAGATCACAAGTGTTTCAGATGATGAAAATTCCGCTCACAAATCAAACAAGGAAAAGAGACCAGAGACGGTAGCATCCCGAGCACAGGCACTTTTGAGCTTTAAGTTGATCTGGTTTGAGAGTTTCGTCCCGTTTTGTGTTGAGACAGGGTGTTGTGGTAACCTTTTCTTTTCTTTTTTTTTTTTTAATTTTTTTTTTTAATTTATTTATTTGAGAGTGACAGACACAGAGAGAAAGACAGATAGAGGGAGAGAGAGAGAATGGGCGCGCCAGGGCTTCCAGCCTCTGCAAACGAACTCCAGATGCGTGCGCCCCCTTGTGCATCTGGCTAACGTGGGACCTGGGGAACCGAGCCTCGAACCGGGGTCCTTAGGCTTCACAGGCAAGTGCTTAACCGCTAAGCCATCTCTCCAGCCCCCTTTTCTTTGCTGAGGCAAAACACCTGACTACTGACTGCCAGCAGCAGACGGGAGGACAGCGTTTACTCAGGTTACAAAGAGAGGGCTGCCTTCACCGTGGCAGGAAGGAACTGGGCCTCCCATCTTGTCACAACAGGTGACAGAACGCAGCAAGAGAGTGAGCTAGCTGTGGCAAGAAGAGCTGAGCCTGTCCCTAGGGACACACCTCCTTCCAGCAAGCCTCCACCCCCCAAATTGCCACCAGCTAGAGACCAAGTCAAAACACATGAGGTTATTGGGGGGGGGGCATTTCCACTCAAATCACCACACAGGTTCTCACTCTGTAGCCCAGATTGGCCTGAAACTCACTATGCAGCTCAAGCTGGCCTCGAGCTTGTGGCAATCCTCCTATCTTGGTCTCCTTAATTTAGTCTCCTTAGTGCTGGGATTACAGACATGGGCCATGAGCCACCAGCTCAGACATGGTTTGATTTAATCCCATCTTAACTGGCATTATGGTCCTTTTTCGGTTTCTGGTTTTGTTTCTGTTTTTGTTTTTTGTTTTTTTAGTTTGGTTTTTTTGAGGTAGGGTCTCACGTTAGCTCTGGCTGACCTGGAATTCACTATATAGTCTCAGGGTAGCCTTGAACTCATGGTGATCCTCCTACCTCTGCCTCCCGAGTGCTGGGATTAAGGGTATGTGCCACCATACCTGGCAAGGTTCATTTTTAAAGAAGGACAATCTGAAGGATTTTGAAGGACTGCAGCATTCTAATCCAAACCTTCAGCCTTTGGTCCCAGCTAAAGACGGGCACAGACAAATCCAGCACCAGGTGAAAACCAATGAGAAGCACTTCCTTGAGTGGCAGGCTTAATGAGCAGCAGTGTTCCATTGTAATTGCTAGATCACCAGCAAAGACAGGGCTCCGTGGATGACTGCACTGCATGTCAATGTGGAGTGAGACACTCAGCTGTGTAACTTTTTCCAGTGAAATTCAGACCTGCAAGAGCTGACAGCACCCCTGGGTGGTCACAACAGGACTTCCTGTCTTCCCCAGAGTTTATCCTCTGTCCGGATCATGCTTCTTAACAGCTGTAACTCTCAGAAAGGACGAATGAAGGAGAATTCTTGACCACTGAAGAAGCCTCCTTTGCAAATTCGTAGCCCATCTGAGTTATCTGTGGGTTTTTTTTTTTCCATCTGCATATTGTTGATTATTCTAAATATGCTTAATTGGGCATGGTGTGTAATCCCAGCACTCAGGGCGCTGAAGCAAAAGGATGCTGCAAATTCAAGGCCAGCCTGAGCAACAGAGGGAATGAAGGAAGGGAGGGAGGAAAGAAGGAAGGGAGGGAGGAAAGAAGGAAGGGAGGGAGGAAAGAAGGAAGGGAGGGAGGAAAGAAGAAGGAAGAAAGGAGAGAGGGAGGGAGAGGAGAGAGAAGGAAAGAAGAGAGGGGAGAGATGGAAGAAGGGGAAGGGAGGGAAGAAAAGAAGGAGGAAGGGGAGGGGAGAGAAGGAAAGGGAGGGGAGGTAAGGGAACAGAAGGGGCAGGGAGGAAAGGGAAGGGAAAGGGAGAGGAAGGGAGGGGAGGGAAGGGAAGGGAAGGAAAGGGAAGGAAAGGAAAGGAAAAGGAAAGCATGCTGACAAGTCTATTTGCAGGACAAGATATTTGACATACCATGAAGCATTCTCCTCCTTGCTGGTTGCTCCAAAATGTGCCCGTTGCCAGATGAACTCTCAGGAAGGACCAAAGACTTGTTAGTTTGAATAGCATGATTTGGGTAGCTCCCAGGATGGCTTTGGTTACCACTCTGAGCCCTGATGCTTACCAAAACTGTCTTTGTGCTTGCATGGTGGAGGTCCACAGCGCCTAAACAAGCCACCCTGAGTAAGGGGCAGATGTCAGTGACCTTGTCTGTGCTGTAGCCACAGGTTCAGTGGGCAGATACCCAATCACATCTAAGCCACACACATCCCCAGTAATTGGGAGTATGGAGTTACCTGCTATGCAGCTTTGAGACATGCAGGGTGTAGTATAGAGATGGAGAATGGCATCAAAAGCTAACACTCTTGGACTGAAGAGATTACCCACTGGTTAAGGAACCTGCCTGCAAAGCCTAACTACCCAGATTCAACTCCCCAGTACCCATGTAAAGCCAGATACACAAACTGGTGCATGCGTCTGGAATTCATTTGCAGTGGCTGGAGGCCCTGGCATGTCTCATTCTCTCTGTCTTTCTTCTCTCTATCTCACTCTGTTTACAAATCAGTAAGTAAAAATATTTAAAATTTAACAAGCTGACACCCTTGGTTTGAATGCATTTTGTGAAACTGTTGGGTAGGAAATAAAAATTACAAAAAGACCACAGTTGTTTAGAGCAAGACTTCATAAAAGCTTTTTTCATTCACAATCTTGTCTCTGAAATTTTTAAATGACCCAGGTATATAGGTATATGAAATAGCTATGGAAATCAAATATTTACTGATAATAAAACATAAAAAAAATACTTTTAAAAGTTCTTTGGGCTGTAGAGATGGTTTGTAGATGAAGTACCAAATTGTGGAGCTCCAGGTTCAATGAGGAAACCTGTCTCAAAAAATAAGGAGAGCCAGGCGTGGTGGCGCACACCTTTAATCCCAGCACTCAGGAGGAAGAGGTAGGAGGATCGCCATGAGTTTGAATCCACCGTGAGACTACATAGTGAATTCTAGGTCAGCCTGGGCTAGAGAGAGACCCTACTTCAAAAACAAAAAAGGTGGAGAGCTATTGAGGAAGACCTCCTCTTCATCCACTGACCCTCTGGCCTTCAAGTACACCTGCACACACGTGTCCACACATGTATTATATCACACACCTCCTCACGTACATGCATAGTATCAGAGATCTTTAACATACATATAATTTTAGCACTTATTAGACAAAACTAATTTGCATATCAATGAGATGGGTGTGCTTATCTATTTTTACATAAAGAATTCAATCTTTTTTTAAATTAAATTTATTTATTTGCAAGTAGAGAGAGAGAAGAGAGACAGATAGAGAGAGAATGGGCACACCAGGGCCTCTAGCCACTGCAAGCAAACTCCAGACACATGTGCCCCTGGTGCATCTGGCTTACGTGGGTCTGGGGAATTGAACCTGGGTCCTTCGGCTTCACAGGCAAAAATGCCTTAACCACTAAGCCATCTTTCTAGCCCAGAATTAAAACATTTAAAAAATATTTTTATTTATTTATTTGAAAGAGAGAGACAGATAGAAAGAGAATTGGCATGCCAGGGCCTTCAGCCACTACAAACGAACTCCAGATACATATGCCACCTTGTACATCTATCTGGCTTGCATGGATACTGGGGAGTAGAACTATGGTCATTAGGCTTTGCAGACAAGCGCCTTAAGTGCTAAGCCATCTCCCCAGCCCAAGAATTAAATCTTATTGTTATCTTTGCATTGCTGGGGGAAAATGTCCAACCAAAAGCAGCTGAAGGCTGGAGAGAGAAAAGGGTTTATTTGGGGTTACAGTCTCAAGGGGAAGCTTTGTGATGGCAGAGGGAAGCATGGCATGAGCAGAGGCTCAACATCATTTCTTTCTTTCTTTCTTTTTTTTTTTTTTTTTTGGTTTTTCAAGATAGGGTCTCACTCCTCATGCCCATGCTGATGTGGGAGTTCACTATGTAGTCTTAAGATGGCCTCAAACTCATGGTGATCCTCCTACCTCTGCCTCCCGAGTACTGGCATTAAAGGCATGTTGACATCATTTCTTATCACATTACCTGGAAAATAGTGGCAAGACAGTGAGCCAAGCTCTGGCAAGGGTGATCTGGCTACCGTACCTTAAAGCCTAACCCCAACAACACACCTCCCCCAGCAAGGCTCCTTGTTCCAAGTTGCCACCAGCTGGGGACCAAGCATTCAAAATACATGAGTTTTTTTTTCTTTTTTTAAAAATTTTTATTAACATTTTCCATGATTATAAAATATATTCCATGGTAATTCCCTCTGAGTTTTTTTTTTTTTTAACAGAATGTTTTTTGTTTTGTTTTGTTTTTGTTTTTGTTTTTTCAAGGTAGAGTCTCACTCTAGCTCAGGCTGACCTGGAATTAACTATGTAGTCTCAGGGTGGCCTCGAACTCACGGCGATCCTCCTACCTCTGCCTCCCGAGTGCTGGGATTAAAGGCGTGCGCCACCACACCCGGCTGGAATTTTTTTTTTTTTTAATTTGCATCTGCATCAAAGTGTTCTTTTTTAAAAAATTTAATTTATTAGTTTTCTTTTCAGCAAATACAGGCAGTTTGGTACCATTGTTTAGGCTCATCCATGATCTACCCCCTCCCATTGGACCCTCCTTGTTGATGTAAATGGGTCGTGCATTGTGGAGTTAGCCCACAGTTATGGGTACGATAAATGTCTCTGCATATCATGACCCAACATGTGGCTCTGACATTCTTTCCGCCCCCTCTTCCGCAAAATTTCCCTGAGCCATGTTGGGTTCATTTTTGGTCTGCTTCAGTGCTGAGGTGTTGGGGGCCTCTGAGGCTCTGGCTCTCTGATTTGGTAGGAGTTGATTTTTCTCTGTGTTGGTTGTGGCAGCATCTGATTCAAACCACCACACTTATTAAAATATATGATACTACAGAACATGGAATGTCTTCAGATATGTTTTACAGAGTTGCTATCTTTTGATTTTACAATCACTAATGCTGAGAACACTATTTCACAAAACATATAGAGCCAAATCCCAGAAGTTTGTTTAGGACTATTTTAGAAATTGTTTGAAATTCTTATCTAATCCCAAGTCAACATTCATTTAGTAATTTTTTATTTGTTTTTTCTTTTTTTATTGGCAACTTCCATAATTGTATACAATATCCCATGGTAATGCCCTCTCTCCCCCAGCTTTCTCTTTTGAAACTCCACTCTCCATCGTATCTCCTCCTGCTCTCAATCAGTCTCTCTTTTACTTTGATGTCATGATCTTTTCCTCCTATTATGATGGTCTTGTGTAGGTAGTGTCAGGAACTGTGAGGTCATGGATATCCAGGCCATTTTGTGTCTGGGGGGAGCACGTTGTAAGGAGTCCTACCCTTCCTTTGGCTCTTACATTCTTTTGTTTGTTTGTTTGTTTGATCTTACATTCTTTCCGCAATGGACCCTAAGCTTTATAAAATGTGATAGAGATACTGCAGTGCTGAGCACTCCTCTGTCACTTCTTCTCAGCACCATGGTGCCTTCTGAGTCATCCCAAGGTCACTGTCATCTGAAGAGAGAAGCTTCTCTAACCAAAAGTGAGAGTAGAGCTGGAGAGATGGTTTAGCAGTTAAAGCATTTGCCTACAAAGCCACAGGACCTTGGTTCGATTCCCTGGGACCCTCGTAAGCCAGATGCACAAGGTGGCACATGTGTCTGGAGTTCATTTTCAGTGGCTGGAGGCCCTGGTGCCCCCATTCTCTCTCTGTGTGTGCCTGCCTCTTTCTCTCTTGCTCTCTCAAATAAATAAATAAGTAATTTTTTAAAGTGAGGGTAGCATTAATATATGGGTATGAACATTAAGAGAAGTGCTTACTGGGCAGTTTGGTGAACATAGTATATACATTTAGCCAGACAATAGCAGACATTACACCCCTAGGGTTCATGACTACCCCTGTTGTAGGTTTTCAGTATCAGGGATGTATTCCCTCCCATGGAGCAGGCCTCCAGTCCAATGAAAGGGCAGTTGGTTTCTCCCATAACACCCATGCCACAATTACATTGTTGCACGGTTGGCTCATTTGGCCTGGCTGGCAAAACATAAGGCTTGCAGTGTCCACTGTTGAGTATCTTCACTGGTGAGTTCTCTGTCTCCCATTGAACTGCATGCAGCACAGCTTTTTCCAGCTTTCTGTCAGCTGGCCTACATGAAGGAGGTTTTCAGCTAAGCTCCAGCAGGATTTCTCAGTGGCCTTGCAGCCCAAGTATGTGGAGTCTTCAGCAGTAGGGTCTTCCCATCTAATAGGGCCTTGGCAATGGCCTGTAATGTTTTGGGGGCATCAGGGATCTCCCTGGCCAACAACTCACTGGAAGGTATCCCATTCTTGGCAATGAAAATTTTACAGTAGCAATCTATGGCTCCTGAGTGTTCCATTGTCCAAAAAAGTAGGTTTCTATATGACTTATTTATATCCTTTTAGATTTTTATTACCCCTTCCTCCACCTTTCCTTTACTCAATCTCTTCCCCTGGCCTCAGTTAGGCCTTTTCACCCCCATCAATCTGTTCTTCTACTTACATATATACAATACCATCCTACTAACTTCCCCCTCCCTTCCTTTCTATTCCTTTCTAGCTTACTTGCCTCTGCTACAGAGTTTTATTCCTACTCACATAGAACTCCAGTCATTTGTAGCTAGGGTCTACATATGAGAAAGAACATGTCATTTAGCAATTTTTTTAATTAAACTCAAATCAGTAAATCAAAATCAAACACCCTAACAATACAGTCCAAAGATGTACTAATTTGATCCTATATGCTGAGGAATGAAGGAATGATGGTAAGACGACATTATAACATTGCTTTCTACAATTAAATTATGTGGCTCTACAACAAGAAAACATTTTGTGTGTATGGTAAAAATGCTGCAATTCATCATATGTGATACTCTGAAGTGTCTGAGGCAGTGTTTACTGGTGTTGTGTGATGTGACAGCATGTGTAATTTATTTTATTATTATTATTATTATTATTGGTTTTTTGAGGTAGGGTCTCACTCTAGCTCAGGCTGACCCAGAATTCACTCTCTAGTCTCAGGGTGGCCACAAACTCACAGCGATCCTCCTACTTCTGCCTCCCAAGTGCTGGCATTAAAGGCGTGCTCCACCACGCCCAACTCCAGCATATGTAATTTTTAAAATTTTTTTTATTTATTTTTATTTACTTATGTGAGAGCAACAGACTGAGAGAGAGAGAGAGGCAGACAGAGACAGAGAATGGGCACGCCAGGGCCTCCAGCCACTGCAAACGAACTCCAGACGCATGCATCCCCTTGTGCATCTGGCTAGGGTCCTGGGAAATCGAGCCTCGAACCCGGGTCCTTAGGCTTCACAGGCAAGCGCTTAACCACTAAGCCATCTCTCCAGCTCCAGCATATGTAATTTAAAGTGTGAATGTTTCATGTTCAGAACCAGGCTGCAGAGAAGTCACACAACACTGGGGAGGAGACTGCCAGAAGCACTTTGGATTCCCAGCTACACGTTTGATTTTGAATTTTGGGTCATTAAGCATTCAACAATCTTTTACCATTGCCCAGTTTTTCATGACCCCACATTCAGTTCTACAACCGTACATGGGCTTGCAACCCACAGTTTAAGAAGCTAGAATTGGGGTGGGGCGGATGACTCAGCAATCAAAAATATTTGCTTATAAAGTCTGCTGGTGAGGGTTCAATTCCCTAGCCACCCATGGAAGTAAAACCGGATGCAAAGCCGGGCATGGTGGCGCTCGCCTTTAATCCCAGCACTTGGGAGGAAGAGGTAGGAGGATTGCCTTGAGTTCGAGGCCACCCTGAGGTAAATTCCAGGTCAGCCTGAGTTAGAGTAAAACCTTACCTTGAAAATCAAACAACAACAACAAAAAAACCTGGATGCAAAGTGACCTATGCATCTGTGATCCCAATGAACCTAGACAATGGGAGGTGGAGCCAGGAGAACCAGAAGTGTGTGGGCCAAGTCTCCCGATAGTTTGTGGTCGGCAGTTCATTTGCGGTGGCAAGAAACCCCGTCTCAAAGAAATGGGAGCACAGGTATGGCAGATGTCAGAAGTTGTTCTCTGGCCTCCATATGCATGAGTGTGTGTGTGTGTGTGTGTGTGTGTGTGTGTGTGTGTGTGTGTGCGCACGCGCGCACGCACACACACACACACACACACACATTAAGTAAACAAGCAAGCAATTTTTAAAAATAATTTATTTATTTATTTGAGAGAGAATGGGTATGTCAGGGTCACTGCAAAGGAACTCCAGACACATGCACCACCAAGTGCATCTGGCTTTAATATGGGTACAGGAGACTTGAACCTGGGTCCTTTGGCTTTGCAGGTAAGTGCCTTAATCACTAAGCCATCTCTCCAGCCCCATAGACAATATATAAATATATATTCTTTTATTTATTTATTTATTTTTCTTTTGAGTTAAGGTCTCACTCTAGCTCCTGGAATTCACTATGTAGCCTCAGGGTGGCCTCGAACTCATGGTGATCCTCCTACCTCTGCCTCCCAAGTGTTGGGATTAAAGCTATGCACCACCATGCCCGGCTCTGCAAACAATTTTTTGGGGGGTGGGTTTCAAGGTGGTCTCACTCTAGCGCAGGCTGACCTGGAATTCACTATGGAGTCTCAGGGTAGCCTCGAACTCACAGCGATCCTCCTACCTGTACCTCCAGAACGCTGGGATTAAAGGCGTGCGCTGTCACGCCTGCCTCTGCAAACATTATCTTTAAAAGCACCTAAAATTTAGACTTATCCAAGTGCGCTGGCTTGCCTGGGGCTTTTCTAGTTTTCTGAGGTGAAAGTCCTCCATGCCAGGATTACCCTTCAGACATATGCAAACTGAGGCAGTTGCTGAGCCCATGTCTAAAAGGCCCAGGAGGATTAAGCAGAGATACCTGCCCAGGGCCTGGCTCCTCCCAGGAAGCACCTGGAAGACTCTGAAGGCTCCCCACCCCTTTGCCTCCACAGCAGCTCAAACCCAGGTCTCAGCTTCCATCCAAGTCTCCCAGGCAAACAAACCTGCAAACAGGACGCCGCAGGCCTGGGTGAGGAACTCGAGTCTTCATAAGTCTCTGCTCCACAGCCGCAGCCTCTGAACAGCAAGGATATCTGGGAGCAAAATTTATGAGTCGTGTTTCCACCAGCTTCAACCTTTTAACCCTGGGAGCACTTAATTGCCTTTTCCAGGTTTTTCTTTAATAACCAGTTAGCCTCTTGCCAATTTTTGCTGGATTGAGAAACGTGGAACGAGGGACTGGAAACGGAAAGCTCATTACTTGATACTTGATACAGCTTGTGCCGAACGCTTCATTCATTAATTTCTTTCATTGGGGCGGCTTTTCCCGTATGACAGAAATTCACATCGTACCCCAAAACTTGCAAATTCGGGGAGTCCCCTCAAAACTGAATTTTTATAAGATTCCTTTCCCCTAAGACATACTTAGGGGAACTCCTGAGCATAAATTACAGGATGACTTGAAATTCTTGGCCTTCCCCAGAGGAGCCCATCCTTGCTTTTTGAGGGGCTCCTAGCCCCACGCCCCTTCTTCTAAAGTAATCACAGAGTAAGGTGCAGACATCTGGTTCCTGTTTATGGATTCAAAATTGATCTGCTGGGTGATTCTTGGCAAGTCACTCACCCTCTCTGAGCTTAAGCTTCCCTAATCCTGGCTCACCAGACACCTCTCATGGGGCGGGGCTGGTGGCCAGTTAATGAACAGGTGTTTTGGGGAGGAAGGGCTAAGACCCTAAGTCTGAGGCACAGAATAAGTGAGTCCTGGGGAAGGAGGAGGGGTTGATGGGGCAGGGTGAGTGGCAAATCATAACTGAGCAGTAGCTAAAACCTGCAAAACAAAGTGGTACCAAGTAGGAAAGAAGTTTTTGCTCTAGTCATCCTGGTTTTATTTAGTTATTTATATTAATTTATTTCAGAGAGAAAGTGTGTTGGCGGGCGAGTGGGGGGCAGGTACGAACCAGGGCCTCCAGCCACTGCAAACAAACTCCAGATACATGCACCTCTTTGTACATCTGGCTTTATGTGGGTACTGGGAATTAAACCCCAGTTGAAGGCTTTGTAAACAAGCATCTTTAATTGCTGAGCCATCTCCCCAGGTGCCCAGGCATCCTGTTTGATGCTGAAACAAGACAAACTCCAAACTCCTCATACAATCTCAGAGGCAGGCTTGATTGTTCAGAGCCTCTTGCCAGCACGCAGGCCCCTGAGTAACCTTCCTAAGTCACCTTAACTGGTGCTGGCTTTGTCCTATGCTGAGGGGTCCACAGCCCTGTATGATCCTTGTCTCTCTGGAGATCTCAGAGCATCCAACTGAGTCATGCGCCCTGTGCAGATGCTATGTGGCTGGAGATGCACAGTTCTCTCATATTAACCTTGGGGGTTGGCTGTCATCACCTCGATTTTGGAGATGAGAAAACTCACATAAAGAGGCACCTCTGTGATGGCCGGTCTGAAACTGATGTTTTGTTTGAAACTTTTCTGGTGTTACTAGTGAGGAGACCCCCTCAGTTCCAGACAAACCCAGTCAGTTCTTGACCACTGTGGTTTGAATGTACATGCCTGGTAGGTTCTAAAACTGCCTCCTTCCCCCCCCCCCCCGGGCTCCAGGCTCCCCTCCTCACCCTTCTGCTCACCCCAAATCCCCAGGCAAACCTGGGAGCCCCAAGGACAGCAGCTGTGCCGTGCAGTCTTGCTGTTGAGGAAAGCCAGAACAGAGTGGGACAGGGAATAGTCCCAATTTGAATAAAGCAATATCTTCCCTTCTGTAGTGGGAATACGGGTTTTCCTTTCATGCCATAGCCAGGCTGCTGCTGTTGCAGACTGTTAAGGAAATTTTCTTGCACAATCCAGCATTGAAGACAGTAGGTGCTTTGGAACACATCTCTTCTCTGTTTTCTTATGAAAAAGGAAACAAGTCCTCAGGTAGAGTTCTAGAACCTTTGGGTTTCTTTTTTCCTGATTTTCTAAAACTTTCTTCATTATTTATTTGCATGAAACGGGAGAGAGTGTGAATTCCAGACACACGCGTCACTTGGTGAATTTGGCTTTACGTAGGCACTGGGGAATCAAACCTGGGCCATCAAGCTTTGCAAGAAAGTGCTTTTAACCACTGAGTCATCTCTCCAGCCCACCTTTGGGTTTCTCAGCAATAGCTATTCCTCATTTTATGTCCACCCAAATGAGCTCATGCGCAGATGAGGCACCTCGGTGACCTCAGAACTTTGGAACATGAAGGTTAAACTTGCGTAGTTGGTTTGAGACCTTTCTTCTCGTTTACACTTGTTCAATAAGTGAGTGGGTGTGCTGCCACCAGGGTCTGGTACTACTGAGCCCAACCATCGGCTGACCACTTCTCTGATTTCTCTCCCCACAACCATGAGCAACAACAGAGGATCACTATAATAGCTGCCCCAGGCTTCAAGGTTGTGGCTAAAAGGGCGCCTGCACCTCAGTCTTGGGTGTGACCTGCCTTTGAGACAGAGGGGACAGATCTAGAGAGCTCTTAAGTCTCTAGTTTCTTGCTGCCAAAGGCCAGTGGGCAAACACTGCCTGATCTTTCTGACTTTACTGAGACCAGTGATTTAAATGTGTATGCCTGGCAGACTCTAAAACTATGCCTTTTGATCCTGCTCCTGATGCCTCTCCTCACCCTTCTGCTGTCCTGCTCCCCTAGGCAGACCAGGGCTCCACAAGGACAGCTATGCCCCCTTTCCTGTTAAGGGAAGCCAGGATAGAGTGTAATGGGGAATAGACCCAACTTGAGAGCGCTGAATCCTAATCATTAGGCCACCGGGGAAGATCAGTTTGAATAAATCAGTATCTTCATCTCCTTGGTGGGAAGAAGCCAGAAAGCCTGCTGTTAGGTTCCTAGACTCTGGAGCTGAACAAACTAGCGCGTTTCATGGTCCCATCAGCTCCAGATGGTCTTGACCCCCCCCCCAGTGAGACCTCAGCTGGTGGGGTGGCAAGGGCTGGCATGCTGCCCCCAGGGTGATCACTCAGTCAGATTGCTCCTCCTCCATGGGCCATGGCCAGCCTCAGCACCATCTAGTTTCTACTGAATCCCGTGATATGGGCTGAGTGCTGGCTTCTCACACTGGGCGTTGGCATTTTAGCTTTTGTTTTCTATGTGTTTTACAACAGAGCTGAGCATCGGATCGGCAGTCCCCGGCAGCAACCTCCTCCCTCTCCCGGCATCAGCTCTTGAGTAGTTTCTGTCCGTGGCGTGTGAGTGTGGATCAGCACATTGGTGGTGGGCCTTGTCGCTGTGGTCAAGAGCTCTTTGCGCACACTTGCCCAGCTTGAGGCATGAAGGGATACTGGGTTCTGAGGCCATGTCTCCTACAGGGATGTCTGAATTGTGCAGACCCCAACCCTCACAAGGGAAACCTTTCTAGTAGGCACAGAGGTTGTTAAGAGGCTTCCAAGAAACATGGAAATGGCACAGTGTCCCTGCTAGATGAATGGACAAGCAAGATGAGCTACCCACGTGCAGCGGGACGGGAATGTGTGCGGCACGCTTACGGCGTGGGGTGAGCCCGGAGTACATTCTGCGGAGTGACATCAGCCAGTCACAGGAAGGGCAAACATTGTATAAGTTCACTGCTATGGGTTACTTAGCATAATCAAAGTCATACGGACAGAAAGTAAAATGGTGGCCCCCAGGGACTGGGGGAGAAGGGAATGAGGAGCTACAGTTTGGCTGGGGGAAGCCCAGAAGGGTTTTGAGAATGGCGACAAAGGTGATGGTTGCACCTCACATTGAATATCACTCCCTTATACCCTCAAAATGGCTCATATGGTAAATTGTATGTTATGCGTGTTTTGCCATAATAAAAAAATATAATAAAACACCTGAAGGTCCAAGGCTCAGGGATCATTGTGGAAGAGGTGGCAGAAAGAATGTAAGAGCCACAGGAAGAGGAGGAGTGCTTTGCAATCCTGTCTTCCACGTGGTCTCACAGTGGCCAACACCTTCCTACACAAAACCTGCATAGTAAGAGGGGGAAATAGACAGCAAATAAAAGACTGACTAGTTGAGAAGAAGAAAGGACTCAGCAGAGAGGGTACAGGGGGGAGGGGCAAAGGAGAGTGGAAGGAAGGGATAATGATCATGATATATATGTATGTATATACATATATATATATATGTGTGTATATGTGTATATGTATGGAGGTTGTAATAAAAAGTTCAAAATATGCAAAAAAAAAAAAAAAACTGGAGGGAGAAGTTGAAATAGTTACCAGCAAGTTCATGCACAATAAGCTGCACTCGGGACAAAGCAAATGTCCAAGAAAAGACATGCAGCAAAAATAGAAGAATAGCGAATAAAGACAAACCAGATGCCTTTTTTTTTTTTTTTTTTTTTTTTTTTTTTTTGGTTTTTTGAAGTAGGGTCTCTGGCCCAGGCTGACCTGGAATTCACTATGGAATCTCAGGGTGGCCTCGAACTCACAGCGATCCTCCTACCTCTGCCTCCCGAGTGCTGGGATTAAAGGCGTGTGCCACCACGCCCGGCTACAGATGGCATTTTATACAGGGCCAGTAAGCGCTACACCCTGCAATGACCCCCATGAACCCGACAGAGTACAAGACCTCAGAGAAAATAAGTGCATTTAGAATGATAACCCTCCTGCTCTTTCTCCCTCTCTCCCTCCCTCCCTTCCCACAAGTAAATAAATAAATAAATAAATAAATAAATATACATATATATATATACATATATATATATACATATACATACATATACATACATACATACATACATATATATATATATATATATATCAAGAAGTGAAGAGGGCTGGAGTGATGGCTTAGTGGTTAAGGTACTTAACTGGGAAGCCTAAGGACCTAGGTTCAATTCCTCAGTACCCACATAAGCTAGATGTACAAAGTGGTACATGCATCTAGTTTGCTTGCTGTGGCTAGAGGCCCTGGCACGCCCATACACTCTCCTTCTCTCTCTCTCTCTCAAATAAATAATATATATATTTTTTTAAAGTGAAGATGGAGCATGCTCAGGAAAAGCTATCTGGTCTCTCCAACAGACAAGCAGCAGGAGTTTCTGCTGGGCTGACGTCCTAGGTCACAACATTGAAGTCAGAGTTCACAGTGACCATCTGGGTGCTGACAATGCAAGAAGGAAGTCACTTCCTATTCATTTCCAAACCCCCAAGATATTTTGCATCCAAGGCAGGCTGTGAATAAGACATTATTCCTGCAGGGTTTCCTGTCTGGGTGATCCATGGGGCTGGTTCCAAAGTCCAAGATGATGGAGAAACCTCTAGCCAGCAGTGATAACCTCCATTCTTCTTACAGAGGATAGAAAAGCGTGAGGTAGAATGTCCTCTGGTCATCAGCACTCTGAGATGGCGGGGCCAGCCCTCCCATCAGGCCAGTTTCTGGGAAGACATTGGCAGCCTGCCCTCAACCTGCTTGGGTGCTGTTTGACCACCCAGCTCTTTACCACACACTTGGCCAGTAGAGGGAATGTTCTTTTGATGCTTCCTCTAACCTGGAACTGCCAAGTTCTTGATTGTAGAAACTTCCTTTCTTACCCCATTTGAGACTGTAGAACTGAAATATTCCGAGGGGAAAACATGTCTCAAAACTACCCAAATCAGCAAGAATGCCAGCTGGCCAAGGTGAGTTGAGGGTGGAGGCATCTCCCGTTCCTTCAGATCCTGGGGGAGCAGAAAACATGTGATGTCAATGAATCCGGTTCTGGCCACACCATAAAAACGCCTTTATGAGGCTTGACTCTTCATTCACTAGATCTTGCCTTGTTCCAGACCTTTCTGCCCTGCCCTCCACCCCCTCCAGCCCTTGACCAAGGCTTATTCAACACACAGAACTTCTCCTACTTCCATCCAGACGCCGGTGATGATTGTAACCCGGAGGCCTGGTCAGGCCCTACGGGGTTGACATGGATGCCGGGAATGGAAGCGGTATTAGCATACTAGCAGAGGTTACTGGTCCACCCTTCAAGAGCTCCCTCAGTAAGACTTCTGCCTTTAGGAACGGTTACAACCAGTATCCCTGTGCCATCTCCAATTCAACTGTAGAATGACTTCTCAGAAGCAGAATCTGCAAGCAATAATTAACACAATCATGTTTGCAACACTGACATTGTACCTTACAGTGAGATCATGGGTAGAATCACATGTTTAATGTGAAAGGCTGTGTTGATATAAGGTACTGTTAGGACACTCCCTTAATCCCATATCCCAGGTTCTTCTTAGGAGACGTTCTCCTGGCCATTTAGGGGAATTGGGTTGTATTTGTAATTGGATTTATGGTTTATATCTTCAGGAATGACTGATAAATTGAAGTTTGCCTCAGCACACTCCTCCTTCATCCCACCTTGTAAAAGACCGTGTTTGTTGATAACCACCTTAAACAAATGCCTTGAACATAGCCAAATAATTGTATAGTTTAGTGGGGTCTCTTTATGTTAGCCAAGGAAAGGCACATATATGTATCTGCAAGTGTTCATATCATGCATATGCTACCATACAGACACATACACAAATGTATATTCATCACATACATATGCATACACCCCATGTACATATATGTATGTATGTATGTATGTATGTATATATGTATGTATGTGTATATATATATATATATATATATATATATATATAGAGAGAGAGAGAGAGAGAGAGAGAGAGAGAGAGAGAGAGAGTCATCACACATATATGTATAGAAATGTACTCACTTACACTTCATTTTTCCTCATCTCATTCCTGACTAGGCTGGGAAATACCATGAAATTTCCTTGACAATGAGTGAGACTAGGAATGATGGAGTAATAGAAACTGACTGACGCTCCCACTCTAGGGAAAAGAAGAAGAAAGCATGAGAAATATATAAAATAGCAGGCTTCAGATAGTGAATTATGGGCACAGAATAGTAACCCACGAGAAAGGAAACAAAGGCAGTGAGCTGACTTGATACCCCAGACACTGACCAGTAGATTTTCCAGACTACAGCAGAGACAAAAGCAAGGCAGAGCTGTGTAATCTCCCTGAGTTAAAACTTGGTGGAGGCCAGGTGGGCGTGGTGGTGCACGCCTTTAATCCCAGCACTCGGGAGGCAGAGGTAGGAGGATCGCCATGAGTTCACTACATAGTGAATTGTAGGTCAGCCTGAGCTAGAGTGAGACCCTACCTTGAAAAACCAAAACAAAAAAATAAATGAATAAATTGGGGGAAGCCAATGCCATTGGGATTCAGAGAACTGAGCACCAGTGAGCAGAAAACTGCAAGGGAAGGACAGAGTTGCAGAGTGAGCTACAGAAACCTGTAGAAGTTTGTCTTCAGTAGAGTACTGGACACATGGACCTGAAGACACTGCCTGAGGCCAGGAAGACTCCCTTCGGGGGAGCCAGGAACAGCTCCTGGGCCGTCCAGCCAGAGAGGAGACTCAGAGCATTAGGTAACATATCCAGAGGGTCCTTGCCCCTTTGCTGGGGGAAATTAGCCCTAGACTTAAGGCTGCTCCAGCCCCAAGTAATAAATCCTAAAAAGGAAGCCACAGATGGGTCAAGCTGTTTTCAAGTAATTGAAATGGATTTCAGAACACCACTCAGGACTATTGAAAGGAGCGCAAGGCCCTCTTATGCCCACGGTAATACTGCATCCAATAAACATGTGCAAAGACACATAAGGATTCCACACGTCATCAAGGGAAAGGCTATCAAAAAAAAAAAAACAGACCTAGACATGATGAGGGTGTCAGAATTTGTAGACAAGAACACTCAAAGGCTTATTATAACTCTTACCTGTGTTCCAGAAGGTGGAGGAAAGTAAGCAATAAGGACACAAGTGTAAGCCAAATTGAACTTGTAGATCTAAGATACAGTTTTTTAAAATATTTATTTATTTATTTGAGAGAGAGAGAGAGAGAGAATGAGAGCGCCAGGGCCTCCAGTCACTGCAAAAGAACTCCAGATGCATGCGTCCCCTTGTGCATCTGGCTTACATGGGCCCTGAAGAATTGAACAGCGATCCTTTGGCTTTGCAGGCAAGTGCCCTAACTGCTAAGCCATCTCTCCAGCCCAAGATACAAATTTTTTTATTCATTTTTATTTTATTTTATTTTTATTATTTTCACAATTTTTATTAACATTTTCCATGATTATAAAAAATATCCCATGTTAATACCATTCCTCCCCCGCCCCGCCACACTTTCCCCTTTGAAATTCCATTCTCCATCATATTACCTCCCCATCTCAATCATTGTAGTTAAAATTTATGTATTTGAGAGAAAGAGAGAGAGAGAATGGGCACTCCAGGGCCTTCAGCCACTGCAAATGAACTCCAGAAGCATGTGCCCCTTGTGTGCATGTGTGACTTTGTACACTTGCATCAGTGGGTGTCTCGCTTATATGGGACCTGGAGATTCAAACATGAGTTCTTAGACTTCGCAGGCAAGCGCCTTAACTGCTAAGCCATCTCACCAGCCCAAGATACAAAACTTTTGATTCCCAACCTAACCCTAACCCTTCCTGCCCTACCGGTAAGTGCCTGCTCCCAAAAGCTATTCCCAACCAGCGCCTTGTCAAGCTGTGACTGGTGTCCCACTACCTGACACTCTCCTTAACCTCGACCCAAGCCTGGAGCTGGTGAATCATTTCTGTCTACCACTTGGGTCACTCTGTTCCCGGTGACTCCTGCTCCCCAGAGCCCTCACCTCCCTGAGCCCTGTCCACTTCCCATTGTGCCACCTCGCTACCCTCCATGGTCATTCTCCCGCTCTGTGTGCCTTCCCCCGTCACTGTGGAGAACCCATATCATGCCATCCCCTGTGTCCCTCCCAACTCACCATGCTGTGGCCTTGCGTGACCCCTCACCGACCCCCTTGAGCTCCTTCCCTGCTCCCTTATTCACACTCCACAGTGAGCCCACCCCACCCACCACAACCTCATGCACCCCTCCTTCCAACTTTATTACTGGTAACTTGTGTGAATCCCAGCATTCCCAACAAAGGGAATATTTCCAGATGAGCAAATCCCAACAAAAACCAAAGGAAGTAACACCTAAAAACCAAGGCAATATATCTCTACCAAGTGTGTCCAGTTCCATAGTAGAGGGTTCGCACGAGAGCTATTTAGAGGAAAATGTAGGCACAGAATTCAGAAGCAAAATTATCATAAGCATGTACAATGAACTGAAAGAGGATGTAAGTAGATGCCTGAATGAAAATCCACAGAGCACAAACAACTGAAAGAACTCAGCAGACACCCGAGTGAACTCCAAGAAGATAAAAAACAAATGCCTGAGTGAAGCTAAATGGAGTGAATACATCAAACCAAGACATGAAAATGGCCCTCAATAGATAGAAATGTTAGAGTTAAACTGAACAGAAATGAAAATGCAATTAAGTCAAATATAATTGAAACAATAAAACAGACCATATGGAGGACAGAATATCACAGCTTGAGGATAAGATAGAAGAAATAGATTTAGGTAGTCAAAATCATTTACAAGTTAAGAAAAAAAAAGCATACGAGCAGACCATGAGAGCCATCTGGGACACCATGGATACTATGAATACTGGGCACAGAAAGAGAAGAGCTTCAGGCCAGAGGAGCAGAAAATATTTTCAAGTAAAATTATAGAAGAAAATTTCCCAATTCTAGAGAAAGACATGTTAATCCAAGTACAATAGTCATATAAAACACAATATACACAGGACCAGAAAAGAAACTCCTGCCTCGTAGTATAGTCAAAACATTAAATACACAGAATGAAGAATGATATAGAAAGATGTGAGAGAGAACCAGCAAGTCATACACAAAGGCAGACTCATCAGAATACCACCTGATTTTTTTTTTTTATGGAAACCTCAAAAGCTAGAAAAGTGTGCAATGATGTATCCCAAGGATTGAAAAAAACCACAGCTTCCCACCCAAACTACTATACTCAGCAAAATTATCTCTTGTAAGAGAGAAAGAAAAATTTCCTATGGTAAAAACAGGATAAGATGGACAAAGCGGTGCATGAATCTGGAGTTCATTTGCAGTGGCTAGAGGCCCTGGTGTGCCCGTTCTCTCTCTCTTTCTCTCTTTCTCATAAATAAATAAATTAAAATAAAAATCTAAAAAAAAAAAACAGGCTAAAGGAATTTACAGCCATTAATTTAGCTCTACAGAGAATACTAGGAATAATGCTTCAAACTGAAGAGAAGAATAAACACATCCAAGAGGCTAGAGGGAAAGAGAATGAGCATAGGTGTGCCCGAGCCCCTTGCCCCTGCAAACAAACTCCAGATACATGCACCACCCTGTGCATCTGGCTCTATGTGGTTACTGGGGAATTGAACCCAGGCCATCAGACTTTCAAGCAAACACTTTTGACCACGTAACCATCTCTCAAGCCTCCAAGTTGGTTTTTTGTGGGGTGGGGGGGTTGAAGTAGGATCTCACTCTAGCTCAGGCTGACCTAGAATTCACTATGTAGTCTCAGGGTGGCCTTGAACTTACAGAAATCCTCCTACCTCAGCCTCCTGAGTGCTAGGACTAAAGGCATGTGCTACCACGCCAAGCCTTTTTTTTTTTTTTTTTTTTTTGAGAGAGAGAGAGAATTGGCACTCCAGGGTCTTAGCCACTGCAATCAAACTCCAGATGCTTTTGCCACTTAGTGGGCACGTGCAACCTTGCACTTGCTTCACCTTTGTGTGTCTGGCTTACATGGGATCTGGAGAGTTGAACATGGGTCCTTAGGCTTTGTAAGGCAAGTACTTTTTAACCACTAAGTCATCTCTCCAGGCCTCAAGCTTCTAACTTTTTATGACTGTTGAAGTGACTGAAACTTTCATGCATTTCAGGCGTGGAAACTGTGTCGTAGAGACGCTTTGGACAGTTGCAGTTTCTTAGAAAGTTACACGTGCCTATACAGGACAACTTAGCAAATTCATTTTTAGGTATTTACCCACAGAGAAACGAAAAGATATTTCTATGTAAGGACTTTTTTAATGAATGTTCATTACAGTTTTGTTTGCAATAGCTCCAAATTGGAACTAACCCAAACACCCATCAACAGGTGAATGCATAGAGATATTGTGGAATATTCGTACAATGGAATATAACTAATAAAGGAATAACTGAGTATATGCAGCAACATGAGTGACTGTCAAAATAATTATGTTGAAAGAACACAGGCCAACAAAGATATATGGAATTATTCCATTTATTAAAAACTCCAAAAATGCAAATTAATCTCTAGTGACAGAAACCAGATGATAGTCAGTCTGTCTTAGGGTAGTGAGGAGGGGCTGAATAAATTTATAAGCACCTCAGGGCTCTCTTTGGGGAGTGATGGGTACATTCATTATCTTGACTGTAGTTGTGGTCTCATTGGCAGATGCATCCAGCAAATTCTTCAAACTACCTCCTTTAAGTACATGGAATTTATTGCATATCTATTCTGCCCCAGTCGTGATGAGCTCATGTGCAAAGCTATGGAATATGAAGGGTAAGGCAAGGTGTTGAATCACAGGACATTTGGCCAGGATCTGACTACCCAGCCTTACTTTCCTGTCACCTTGCTCCAACTTGACCATGGCTGGTCTCACCAGTTAATAGCAGCTAGAGTTGTGACTTGGACACTCCAGAGTGTGACCCCTGAGATGAGAGACCCTAGGCGGGAGTAGAGCGGCCGCAGCCTGACATCGCGATGGAGAGACTCTGCTCCTGTCATTTAGCCTACTTGGTGATGGAGTAATGGCAAGAAATAAAAAGAAAGGCTGGTGGGTGCCTCAGGCACTGATGACAGCCGCACAGAAACCCACTGTGGTTATAAGAAGTTCAACATGATCAACGCTTTACTCGCTCATTTCGGGTCCAAATCCCATCTTACCTCCTTTCATATTCTTCCACATCCTTCAGAAACTCTCTCCCTTTACGTGCTCCATCTCTTCCCTGGCGCACCTCCAGAGGGGTCTATGATTGGGTTACATACAAGTTTCCCAGTTTGCAACTTCCTTTGGCTCATAAATCACCTCTTACACACTCACTTTTTTTCCCCCTTCTCATTGTTTTCTGTATTAATAGCCCCAAATCCTGGGAGCATTGGGGAACTGTTCCAATTTTAGTCTGAAAATCAATTTGGAAGTTAGGGGCTGGCTTTGTCCAGACTCCCAATGCCTCTGGGGAGGCCGGTTCCTACAAATTGGCCGAGCCGGGGATGAGAGGCTTCTCATGGAAATGCTGGATACTCGGGTCCTGGCGTTTTATGGGACTCTGCCTCTTAAACTCAAATACAAATTCTGGCTCAAGAAAGTGACTGCTGCTCTCTGCTGTGTGAGCTGATCGATCATGTGAACAGAAACAATAGTTCTTGTCAGAGTAGGTCAGACTCGATTATGAAAGCAAAAAGAAAGAAAAAACATGAAGTTTGGTGGTTGTGTTAAAAAGACTGCTACTCACTCTTCCAGGAGTTTGGGAAACATTTCTCCTTAAATTAGTTCTGGTTCCTCCTTGGGTTGCTCTGACCTCCTTCAGGGAAAGTGAGAAAGGGTCAGGTCTCTGCAAACACTAACAGCGCAGGGCTCCCCAGCAGGCTCTCTTGGCTAATGGGTCAGGACCTGCCTCAGCAGCCAGCTGGTACATGCTTTAAGGATAAAGAACACAGTCCCTTGGAAGACAGAAATTGAGGCCCTTGCATAGGGAACTTATATATACACAGACATGGTGAGCACCCCAAACTAGAGTAAAAAATATAACCACTACTGTTCGATTAGAGGTCAGGAAGGATTCGGCAGAGGACAACTCAGCTGGCTTTTTGGAGAGCCTTCTGCATAGAGAGAAGGGGCCTGTGGTCAGCCTCCCAGCTCTAGGCCAGCGCTGGCCTGTTGGCATCCTCTGCAGGCCCCAGACTTGTCTGAATATGCCTGCAAATTGCAAGCTTGAGTTCACACTGGAAAATCCTGGTCGCTCTTCCTTCCTTCCTCTTTCTTTCTTTCTTTCTTTCTTTCTTTCTTTCTTTCTTTCTTTCTTTCTTTCTTTCTTTCTTTTTTCCTCCTGCCCTTGCTTGGACCCTCTAACATTTTAGAGTTAGGGTTTCATCTTTCACTGCACAGCTAGCCCCCTTGGGCACCCAGGGCACGTGGATCCTGCCAGAGCCCTCAGGATCCCTCCCACCTCTCAAACAAGCCAGAGATTCAGGTATTGGAGAGAAGGGGAGATGAATTTTTTATTTCCTTTTGCATTCCTGCAACTCCAGCTCTGAGATGTCATCAGCATTTCAAGAGGTGGATAAAGGCTCCTGCATCTGGGGAGGGAGGCTATTAATCTATTCATCAATAGGAGACAATGTCTCATTTGAACCCGATATCTAACTGTGCAAGAGAACAAAGCCTAACAATAACAGAGACGAAAGGCGTCTGCTTCTATGATGTCAGGATTCTGGGCAGCTCACAGGGTCCCCTGCACGCCCTCCTAGCTCTCCAAGTGGGATCTGTATCAGGACAAGTGCTGATACCAATACAAGTGAAGCTGGCATTAAGGGAATACTCAGGGTGTGCACCACACACTGCAAAAACACACTTGGATTTAGTTCTCTCAGCAGCAGAGAGAATTGAAGAGTTTTTAGCTCCACTGTAAAAGTGAGACCCCCTGAAGGTCAAAATGGTCAGCGTAAGGGGCAGAAGAGAAAGAAGGAAAAATTGGGGGACATGAGAAGGGACAGGCGTCTCTCCATTCAGGAATCTGGTTGAAGCCTCTTACCAGCAGAGAAGCAAGAATTGCAGCACAGTTAATAACGGCTTAAGACCTTTTCCTCCCTTTCCCAGCTGTAAGCCTACAATTTTCCAGGAATTTCACCCCAAGCCTCATTTACTGTAAAAGCCATGCCCTATATCCCTTGTGCAAACCTAGTGGCTCCTGGGAGTTTGCTAACCAATGAAATTCCAAAAGGCTTTTAGACACCTATTTGCAGTCACCACCAGGACACTGTGTGGGGCTCTCCCTTAAGACAGCGTTGCTGTCAAGTTCGCATTGCTGGCAGCAAAAAATAAAAACCGACCAAGAGCAGCTTGTGGGAAAAAGGGTTTATTTTGGCTTACAGGCTTGAGGGGAAACTCCATGATGGCAGGGGGAAATGATGGCATCAGCAGAGGGTGGACATCCTTCCCTGGCCAGCATAGCAACAGGAGAGTGTGCCAAACACTGGCAAGGGGAAACTGGCTGTAACACCCATAAGCCAACCCCCAATAATACACTGCCTCCAGGAGGCATTAATTCCCAAATCTCCATCAGCTGGGAACCGAGCATTCAGAACACCTAAGTTTATGGGGGACCCCTGAATCACACCACCACAGACAGCCATACCCACACTTGGGTGTGACATTCTCTCCAGAGCTACTCTCTTAGAGGAACTCATGCCCATGTTTTGGGTGTGCTTGCATTCCCTTTCTGAGCACCCCTTCTCTCTCTCAACGCTTATGCTTAAGCCTGTATTAACGTATCTTTAATAAAATCTTCAACTCTGCCTCATACCACCTCTTTTTGGAATTCTATTCTATGTCAAAGCCATGAATCCTAAATTTATCCTGAGCTGAGGTCCCTAAAAGTCAAAAAGGAGAACTCCTCAGGGTGCTGAAAGGGACCGTGTGGATGGAGCCCTGTTAATCCCCTCTCTGCTGACAAGTGTTTCAGGCTTATAAGGTGTAATGGTTTGAATTAGGTGCCCCCCCCCCATAAAGTCACATGTTCTGAATGCTTGATCTCCAGCTGATGGCGATCTGTGAATTGGATCCTTACTAGAAGGGGGTACGTTGGGGGTGAGCTTATGGGTGTTATAGCCTGTTGCTCCTTGCCAGTGTTTGGCACACTCTCCTGCTGCTGTTGTCTACCTGATGTTGGCCAAAAAGTCATGTCCAGCCTCTACTTGTGCAACATGATCCCCTGACATAATGAAGTCTATAATCCAAAATAAAGCCTTTCCTCCCACCCACTGCTTTCGGTCGGGTACTTTCTACCAGCAGCGAGAAGGTAACTGTGACAAGGAGCCAAGATCCTTCACACTCCCTGCATCTCCAACGTCTTTAGTTCTCGTTTACTAGTCTGGATAGACCTGTGATAGAGAGAGCAACTGTGGCTTCTGTCCTGGGCTCTGACCTCATTTTCTATGCCATTTGTGTCTGTCTTCCCTGACGGTGAGTCCTGGTACCTTCAGGATAATTTCTGCGCTCATCCGTACCCCCGTTCCTCTACACAAGACCATGGCGGGTGCTCGATAAATGACTGAACGAATCTGAGACAAGTATGTCAGATAGCACCAGACAGCCTCAATTTGAACTCAAGCTATTCACAAATGGGTGTCATGAAAGCTGAAGTAGGCTGATGATTTATAAATGTTGAAGGGAATTCGTGCCTAATACAGAAACCTACTCAAAAACCTGTGGCTGGGGAGGTCACAAGCCCTAGGGGAAAATTACTACAGTTGTCTACATAAATGCACATATTATGCCCACCAAGTGTCCTCTAAACACTTATTTTTGTCCATATATTAATGGTTCTCAGATTAGAAGCTTCTCTTTGCAGATGGTAGTGACCACTGGAGTGACTCAAAATTCCCCATAGTGCTAAGAAAAGGTGACAGCAGATGAGTTAGCACTAAGTGAGACATCTCCATCACACCCTCCCAGGCTCAAAGACCATTGCAGAAATGGTGGCAGAAAGAATGTAACAGCCAGGGGAAGGGCATGACTGCTCACAATGCTGTCTTCTGGACACAGAGGGGCCTTAATATTCATGACCTCTCAGTGGCTGGCACTAGCTACACAAGACCTAAATAACAGGGGGAAGATGACAACATCAAAATAGAAGAGAGTCAACTTGTAAAGAAGAAGGGATTCAGTGGAGAAGGTGTTTGGAAAGGGGGCAAAGGAGGGTGATTGGAGGAAATTTTGATCATGGTATATTGTCTATATTTATGGAAGTTGTCAATAAAACATTTTAAAAAGAGAAATTAGAAGGTGGAGGCTGTCACTACTCTTGTTTTATTTTGCCCAACTAGATATATTTTGTGGATGACAAGTTACATTTAATTTTACTGTATGTATAAATAGCACATATTATGTTTTCAAATCATAAGTCTTAAAGCTTATAGGATCTTGAATTCCGATCAGTTGCCTTTTATGAAATCTCTGGCTCCCTGTTCGCACCAATATTTATTAGCTGAGATTTTAAACACCTGTTTAGGA
The DNA here is from genome assembly GCF_020740685.1 of Jaculus jaculus. Taxonomy (NCBI): domain Eukaryota; kingdom Metazoa; phylum Chordata; class Mammalia; order Rodentia; family Dipodidae; genus Jaculus; species Jaculus jaculus. The sequence continues at coordinate 33,630,455 of NC_059107.1, read as the reverse complement.
ATGAACTCAGGCACTATTCACAACTGCCATGAAGGACTGAGACGTCCTAGAGAGTGAATAGGTCCATTTCTTGGCCCTGGGCATTCCCTGCTTGGCCCCTGCTATAACTTGTGGAGAGTCCAGGACTGTGTCTTTACACCCCAGAGATTTGAAAACAGACTTTGTGCCAAGGAAAGGCTGCCACAAGGCTGCCGTGGTTTTAAGTCCTTGGGTAACACCAGGGTCATCCCCAAGCCTGAAGCAAATCTGTGGATTTAGAATTGCCTGTAAGTCAGTTCTAAACCCTGGCTATATGTTAGCTTTTAGCCAGGGAGCCCCAAATCCACCTAAACTAGTCAGAGCTTTCTGAGCATGGGCACGGGAAGGGGGATTCAATGCATTTGAGCCAGGGCTGAAACTCACTACACTGTTCAGAAAGAATATTAATCCCACAGCTTTAACCATCCCATTTCCTCCTGCTCAGTAGATTAGAAGCAGTGGGGCAGGACTGCAGAGATAGCTCAGCCAATAAAGGGGCTTGCTTGTAAAACCTGCCAGAATGGGTTCACTTTCCACCACCATGTAAAGCCAGAGGAGAGTTTGTTTGCAATGGAAAGAAACCCTGGTGCGCACACACATACGCCCTCCCCCACCACACACACACACAGTGCTGGGTTAGAAGAGAAGGAGGAATGTCCAGAAATAGATGTCCTGGGTATGTCAAGAAGGGACGAGGATAAAGGAGAAGAATATGGCAATCAAAAAGTAAACAGAGGGATGGCTTAGTGCTTAAGGCGTTTGCCTGCAAACCCAAAGGGCCCAGGTTCGAGTCCCCACGTTAGCCAGATGCACAAAGGGGCGCACACGTCTGGAGTTTGTTTGCAGTGGCTGGAGGCCCTGGTGTGCCCATTCTCTTTCTCTCTCCCTCTTTCTCTGTCAAATCAATAAATAATCCAGAAGAAGCTTGAGAAAGGGACTGATCACTGAGGTGAAGGAGCTTGCCCATGGCTGCCCACACTCCTTGTCCTTTAAAATGAAAAAAAGTAAACATAGGGCTAGGGAGATTGCTCAGCAGTTAAGGTGCTTGTCTGCCAAGCCTAAGGACCTGGGCTTAATTCTCCGGTATCCATGTAAAGCCAGATGCACAAGGTGGTACATGCATCTGGAGTTCATTTGCTAGAGGCCCTGGTGCACCCATTTTCTCTCCCTCTCTCTCTCTCTCTCTCTCTCTTCCCTTGTCTCTCAAATACATAAATGGATAAATAAAAATTAAAAATATAAAAATACAAAAAAAGTAAACATAAAAATATATTTGTTTTAAGCCACTGCTTAAAAGGGAGCTTCTTTTCTAGGCTCCATGGCATCTATGACACAACCTAGGAGAACTTGCACTGTGCCAACCCTATTGTGACTACCAGATTCTTGAGGGTTTTTTGTTTTGTTTTGTTTTTGTTTTTCGAGGTAGGGGGTTCACTCTAGCTCAGGCTGATCTGGAATTCACTATGTAGTCTCAGGGTGTCCTCAAACTCATGGCGATCCTCCTCCCTCTGCCTCCCGAGTGCTGAGATTAAAGGCGTGCGCCACCACACCCGGTTTCTCGTTAGTTTTAAATAATGCTGTCCTTGAGGGAAGGAACTGAGTTTGATTCACCTTTACTTCTCCAGGGCCTCGCCTCGTGTGTGAGGCAACGTCGGAGGGGATCAAATTTGCGAGCCTACCTTCCTATCACTCACCTGGAGATGTTTGCTTGGTGTTCTTCTGAATATGCACCAGATGCCAGGCAGAAAGAGCTGCCGGAACAGAGAGGTGGGCATGCATAGAATACACCCCCATGGAGACAAGGGCTCCAAAGGCTGAGAGATGGAAAAAACGGAATAGTGAGAGGAAGCTTCTGGAACATGAAACAGGAGCTTGCCTAGAGCTCAGGGGTGCGCGATAGGGTAAACAGCTGAAATATGGAAGAGACAAAAGGCCATTGTAGATACTGCTTTTAACATATATTTGTATTTTTTTACGAGAGGGAGAGAAGCAAACACAAAGAGTGAGTACGGGCACACCAGCGCCTCCTGCCACTGCACATGAACTCCAGATGTGAGTGCCGCGTTGTGCATCTGGTTCTTGTGGGCACTTGTGCCCGGGCCATCAGGTTGTTCAAGCAAGTGCCTTTATGTGCTGAGCCATCCCTCCAGTCTCAGACACTTCTTTTCAAGGCAGGAGGAGGTGTGCCACCATTAGAAGATTTCCTCCCCAAAAGATTATGTTTTTCCAAACTCCTGTTCATAAGGCAAATAGTTCATATTCTGGGAACTCTATGTATGGCAACCCTTATTTTCATAATACTGAATGAGTAAGGGACTGTTCACAAATATCACCCAGATAATCTCCTTCCTCCATTTCCCATGCCACCCCCCTCCCCTGTCTCCTCTATCCTCCAAGAGGAGCAAGGTGGGGAAAGGCAGCAGCTTTCCTGTCCCATGATCCCCAGATCCCTCACCACCTCGCCTGGCTCCTGAAGGATGGCTTTCCACGTCTAAACTCCAACGCTCTGGGCAACGGATGTCTATTACAAACCACATATTTCCCCAAATCTTCCCAGAAACCTTGTGACCCAGAGTGAGGGCTCTGGTTTTCAGCCACGGCTGTGACTTGGTTCTCGTTTTTAGAAGTTCCTCAAAGCTAGAGAAAACCTCCGGGGAGCCAAGGTGTGCAGGCTAGAAGGGACTGGAGTTGGGTTTCAACCCTCACTTAATGCCTGCTGAGTTCTTCCTGAACACAGGCTCTTTATGTGAAAGATATCTGAAGAGAGGTGATCACTGGGGTATTTTACTGAAAAAAAAAAAAAAGAAAGAAAGAGAAGAAAGCCACACCACTGTTTCCTGGTCTCAAACACACGGATTACTGAAAATGACCTCAAATAAATGGGGAAACTTTCCTCTCTGTGGTTCACTGCACTAGGATCAAAGTCCCTCCACATCCCAGGGTGTTCCCCCACTTTATGGATAGGGCACCGTGAGAGTGAGAAGTAAGGAGAGCCCAGGGGCCCGATGAAGGATCCTTGCTCCCCCGCATGCTTGCGACAGCATCTCATGTTACGCCAGCTCATCTCTGTCACCGGAACCCCCCTGTACTCAAGGAGTCAAATCACACAGCTGGAATTTCACCAAACAGTGAAGACACTCAAGGGAGTCTTGGGGCACTCTGTGTCCTCAAGGGGTATATATACACACTGGAAGGGGAAAGTAGCCCCCACCCAATACTCCAGACTAGACAATTAAAGATCCCGTAAGACAGGGAAACACAGGAGCTTGAAGGAGGGCAAAAGTCCACATTCTATCACACTGGAAGAGGATGATCCAATTGGTAGCTCTGCATTGAGGCAGGTAGATCTCTCTTAGATGATAGAACAGGTTTTTCAGAAACAACAGTAAGCATGTTAAAAAAAAAAAAAAAAAGAGGGCTGGAGAGATGGCTTAGCAGTTAAGCGCTTGCCTGTGAAGCCTAAGGACCCCGGTTCGAGGCTCGGTTCCCCAGGTCCCACGTTAGCCAGATGCACAAGGGGGCGCACGCGTCTGGAGTTCGTTTGCAGAGGCTGGAAGCCCTGGCACACCCATTCTCTCTCTCCCTCTATCTGTCTTTCTCTCTGTGTCTGTTGCTCTCAAATAAATAAATAAAAATTTTTTAAAAAAGAACCAAAATTCAATACCCAAGTGTCGTTCCCTGTGATGGTGAAGTCCTGTTGTCAACATGATCAGGTTAGGGATCAAGTCAGAGACTCAGCTCCTGGGGGGTCTATTGATAGAGGGAAGACAACCTTCCTCCAGGGGCTGCTTCCCGTGGCGGACTGTATATAAAGAAGCTTCAAGAGAACAAAGAGCCCTTGGCCTGGCCGCCCCTGCTGCTCGCTGGGGCGTGCATACCCTGTTGCTGCCATCCCTCACAGACACTGGAGCCCAGCTTCATCAGCCTTCCAACGTGGGCTGGAGGCCAGCGGCTCTCCATGAGGACTCCAGGCCTTCAGTGCCAAATTGGGACCGCTGAGGCATCCGGCCTTGTGGTCGGAGAAGCTACTGGATCCTCCGGCCTTCCAGCCTGTATTCAGCCTCATGGATGGAGCAGTTGCCAGGATTTTCTGACTCTCCAGCCTGCACACAGCTATTGTTGGACTGCCCCAGAAAGTATGCTGCAAGCTAGTCCGATAACCCCCCTTTAAAACACACACTCATCCCACCACGTATCTTTCCTTAAAGAGCCATGACTAATGCATTCACAGTCCCATGTAGTAGAGGGTCCATTCCACACAGATTCAATGTTACCACTGAGGTTCAAACACAGCCATCAGGACTCCCTTTCCCCAGAGACATAAATGAGAGAGCTGCACGCATGACCTGCTTGCTCAGCCACAAAGCTGGGGGAGACAAATAATGGACATAGCATGGTATCTGCCACCTGGTTTAGGAACCCAACTCAGCCTACCTTAGACACCTGCTTAAGCAGCAAGTGATAGCTGCATTAAACTCATATGTCCAAAGTTCTGCAGAGAACCCAGGGAGACATGCTTTCAAAGATGCAGGGCCCCATCAAGGCCATAAGATCAGGTTGCCGGGTATAGGATATGGGTTTCTGGCCAGTGGCTTACTTTGCTCTTGGTGCGGGGCCCAGAAAGCACAGCATCATTTGAGTAATGACCAGAAGCCCGGTTTGAACTGAGTGTAGGACACATTCAACGAACTCCAGGTAGGAAAACCAGGAAATCAAGTCAGAGCAAAATTTGGAGATCTTGAGTTTTATTTAGCGGGGAGTGGCAAGTTGTAGGTAAATTCCTGGCAGTGAAGGGCTAATTCATGTGTCCTCTGACCTGAGTGCCTAGAAATACCATTGACTAAGACATAGCACATAGGAGGAGAAGCAGGTTCAAACGTGAACATTTGATACAATCCTGACTTTCCCGGTCACAAGACAGCAAGTCGGCCTGCTCAAACTCAGCAGCGAATGTGGCTGGCACCCAGCAGCAAGCATCTGATGGGAGCTAGCTAGGTGGGGGTAACACAGTTGCCCCAGGGAGTGGGGTCGGAAGTCCAGAGGAACCTGGGGGACACCCAGATGAGGACCCTGAAAAGGCAGGAGGCAGAGAGCTGAGCACAGGACCAAAGAAGAGCTGGCAAAAGCAGTGCCTCAACACAAGAGGGTGAGAAGACCGCAGAGAGCCCAAGGCAGGCCAAAAGGTACAAGATGGTGCCAAGGAGGGTGAAGGAGAGGCTAGGGCAGCTCTTCTGAGAAGAGCTGAGCTTTGAACTTGAATCTGCTGGTCTCAAGTCCAGGGCTCTTCTGGTTTCCAGCATCACATCATCTCAGGACCGCACAGAATTAGGGACAGACCCTTTGCTTGGACACGGAAGGCTGGCTGCAGTTGTACCACTACAGACAAGGGCTGATAATGTCCAGTCATGAGAACAGGGGAGTCTGGTGTCACAGGGAAGCTTTCTTCTTTCTTTCCAGCCTGAGCTGCAGGCTCCCTAGGGCCATGGAGATTACTTCTGCAGAAGCTTTCTATTAAGCAAATAAACACCACTTACTTTCTCTGTGGAGCTCAAAGCTCCCTGTGATGCCTCGCCAGAGGCGAGCCAAGCTAGACAGGCCTAGACCCTAGCCAGGGTATTCCTCAGAACCTCAGCCCCTGGGAGATGGATGGCAAGTAAGCATCCCAAAAGATGTTCAGACATTCTAGTGATTGGAGACGTGTTATTTAAAGTAACACGCAATGTTATCCTCCTCCACCAGACTGACAAGATGTAAGAGTAACATCAGGTGGGTGTGTCATGTGGACTCACACGCATCATTAGTGGAAGCAAAACATGGCAGACGTGACCTTTCTGGAGGCCGCCACCTATGGAAAATGTCCATGCACTTACCCTTTGCTCAGGATAGGTCACTGCCAGGCATCTGTCTTTCAGGATGTTCATTGCAACCTGTAAAAATTCACAGAAGATTGGATTCACCAGCGAAGCATAACTTAAGGACATCCTAGATTATCCAGAGCATCGTGTGGCCGGTGAAGAACAATACAGCAAGTAAACATGCCACGATGGATTACTTACAAAAGGACAAAAGCAAATAGAAGTTGAGACACACTGTGCATTATAGAAACTCACTATTGTTACACAGTAGTATCCATTAGCATAGACTGAAACAATGCACACCAATAAGTCAATAGAAGTTGTACCTGGAGGGCTGAAGAGATGGTTCGGTGGTTAAAGGCTCTTGCTTGCAAAGCCGGGGTTTGAGTCCCCAGCACCCACATAAAGCCAGATGCACATAAAAATGGCACATGACTCGAGTTCATTTGCAATGGTAGGAGGCCCTAGAGCTCCCATTCTTTCTCTCTCTCTCTCTTAAATAAATAAATGTATAAATAACTAAATAAATATTTTAAAAAGTTGTTCCTTATAAATAAAGGAAAGCAAGCTGGGCATGGTGGTACACATCTTTGATCCTAGCACTCAGGAGGCAGAGGTAGGAGGATCACTGTGAGTTCAAGGCCATCCTGAGACTACACAGTGAATTCAAGGTCAGCCTGGGCTAGAGCAAGACCCAGCCTCGAAAAACCACAAAAGAAAAGAAAAAGAAAGGAAAGCGGAAGTTTTAACTTTATACACAAATATGATGCTTGCATTTTACAAGACTTGTATGTGCTAAAGAATTTAATGCCTGGGGGCAGAGTTTTCCAACCGCCTCAGCGCAATAAACCACAACTTGCTGACTTTCCCCAAGGCTGCTGGTTCAGGCCTGCTAACCTGGCAATCTGGGGCAAGGAGACTCCAGGCGGGCACATCAGGAGACAGCTTCTGCTCCCAGGATGCAGCTAGCCTTCCCACAATTGCCATTGACATGCCAAGGGCAAACGGGCCTATGACAGTAGAAAGCTTCTCATAGTCACCTGGGTAGGGCAGGGCAAGGTCTCACTTTCTTCACCTGTTGAGAACTGCTGCCTCTCTTACCCAGTACCCGCTGCGCATGTGAGAACAGGGTGGTACAGACACTGTTCGGGGCGGCGGTGAGTGCAAGCTGCACACTTCAGGGGATCCTTCCTCCTCCCCAAGAAAGCACAGGAGGCCAGAGGTTGGGACCATGGCCACCGCCTGCATTCTCTCACTCACTCAGCCATGGAAGGTCAAGGGTCAGAACCCGAAAAGCTAGGGCTCGCAGGCCCGGGCTCTAGACAACACAGCTGTAGCCTTACACTGGTCAACACAGGGAATGGTTAGGAAAGCCCTTGCTGTGGGCCGCAGGCTCTGAGTCCTGGCTACTCAAGATGTGGACTAAGGACCAGCGGCACCAAGGAACCCATTGGGAACGTAACAACTTCATAAAGCAATTTAATAGGAAAGAACAAGGCAGGGCTGGAGAGACGACTCAGTGGTTAAGACACCTGCCTGCCAAGCTTAATGACCCGGGCTTTGACTCCCCACCATCCACATAAAACCAGATGCACAAAGTGGTGCATGCATCTAGCATTCATTTGCAGTGGCTAGGGGCTCTGGCATGCCCATTCTTTCTCTCCCTTGCTCTCTCGTCTTGCAAATGAATAAGTAAAATATTTCTTAAAAAAAGAAAGAACAAACTATGAAGCCTCTAAGTGGGGAAACATAGCAGAAAGAAAAGGGCATTCTTTTGTTGGAGGTGACATGAAAAAAACGTGTGTGTGTGTGTGTGTGTGTGTGTGTGTGTGTGTGTGATGACGCATGTGTGTGTGTGGAGGTCTGAGGACAACTTCAGGTGTTTATTCCTCTCATTCCACCTTGCTTGACACAGGGTCCACCTTATTTTTGCCACTAGTCTAGCTGGCCTGAAGGTTTCTGGATTCCCCTAAATCTGCCTCCTATTGCCTTAGGCATGTTGGGATCACAGACACTTGCACTCCTTTATATGTGGGTGCTGGGGAAATGAACTCCAGCTGGCAAGCTTGCCTTTAGCCGCTAAGACATCTCTCCAGCCTTGGAGGTGGTTTGTTTGTTTTTTCAGAAAGATTTTATTCTAGAGACTAGAGACAGAACTTAAGAGAAGGAAGGAATGCAGAGCTCTTGCCAAAGAGGAGGCAAGAGGGGGGTTCTGGAAAATAGAAAAACTCACATAGAGACCCAGATTAGAGTCTTTTTAAAGTTTTAAAAAAATTCTTTCATTTATTAGAGAGAGAGAGAGAAAATGACTGTGCTAGGGCCTCTAGCAACTGAAAATGAGCTCCAGACACATGTGCTACCCTGTGCATCTGGCTTATGTGGGTACTGGGGAATAGAACCTGGGTTCTTAGATTTGGCAGGCAAGCACCTTAACTGCTGAGCCATCCCTCCAGCCCAAAGTTTTAAAAATAGTTTTATTTATTAATTTGCATGTGTGGGGGAGGGCACCAGGGTCTCTTGCCACTGCCAATGAACTCCAGATGTATACACCAGTTTTTGCATCTGGCTTTGTGTGGGTATCGAGCAATTGAACATGGGCCATCAGGCTTTGCAAGCCATGACCCTTAACTACTAAGCCATCTCCCCAGCCCAGGAGGTGACTTTTAAGAGCAAAGAACCAACCTTAGAGTCTGCTTTTTGAAGAATGTCACAGGAAAGCTGTCATCCCATTTGGGACCAGCACAGGAAGACCAATATCCATCGACAAGCTGCAAACACGTCCAGTCAACAGGTCAGAAGGAGCCCCAGAGTTCTCACATGTGCGCATGCGTGAGTATGTGTGCTGATCCTTCTCTGCTTCTGACTGAAACCAGGGCTGGACTCAGGACAGCCAAATTAGGCACTTTTATAGAAAGCTGGAGGAATTCTACAAGAAGAGAGGACATCCCCAATATGGCTCGTCAGGCTAATGCCTTCTTCAGACTGGCCAATGAAACCTGTGTGTGGCAGGCAGTACTGACACTTAAACCCAGGCTAGATACACATGGCCACCTTCTATACCCAGAGCACCATGGAGCATGCTGAGCTGAGAGCTCTGTGAAATGGAAATAAAGCCCTTGTGGATTCCCACCTCCCTGTCACCTTGTATGTTGTCCTGTGACCAATATTTCATTTATTTATTTATTTATTATTAACAATATCCATGATTGTAAACAATATCCCATGGTAATGCCCGCCTTCCCCCCACTTTCCCCTTTGAAACTCCATTCTCCATCATACCCCGTCCCCCTCTCAATCAGTCTCTCTTTTATTTTGATGTCATGATCTTTTACCTCCTATTATGATGGTCTTGTGTAGGTAGTGTCAGGCACTGTGAGGTCATGGGTATCCAGGTCATTTTGTGTCGGGAGGATCAGGTCCTTTGGCTCTTAAATTTTTTTCTGCCACCTCTTCCACAACCTGAGCCTTGGAAGGTGTGATAGAGATATTGCAGTGCTGAGCACTCCTCTGTCACTTTTTCCCAGCACCATGATGCCTTATGAGGCATCCCAAGGTCACTGCCATCTGAAAAGAGAAGGTTCTCTACCAAAAGTGAGAGTAGCATTAATATAAGGGTATGAACATTAAGAGAAGGGCATACTAGGGCAGTTTGGTGAGCATCTTGTATACATTTAGCCAGACAGCAGCAGACATTACATCCCTAGGACTCATGACTACCCCTGTTGTAGGTTTTCAGTATCAGGGATGTATTCCCTCCCATGGAGCAGGCCTCCAGTCCAATTAGAGAGCAGTTGGTTTCCCCCATAACAGACATGCCACTATTGCACCAATTGGCTCATTTAGCCTGGCTGGCCAAATACAAGGCTTGCAGTGTCCACTGTTGAGTATCTTCACTGGTGATTTCTCTCTCTCTCATTGAACTGCATGCAGAATGGCTTCTTCCCGCTTTCTGTCAGCTGTGTGACCAATATCTCTCATCCTGATCAGTGATAGCGCCAAGCACCTGGATTTATTTATTTATTATTAACAAATATTCCAACACAGAAACCCACACAGGGCCCATAGTGTGCCCTTTGCTCTGGATGACATCCGAGAAGACAGGCCTCTGTGTGGGTGATCATTCCAGAAGACCCGTTCTTCCAAGCCTGAAGACAGTGGTCTTTGGGGGCTAGAAGCCAGGAAGCTGGCATCAGCTTTCTTCTTTCACCTTTTCAACTTCTATGTCTCTTTTTTCCTTCAGGATGCTTTGGAAGATAATAGCTAGCTGAAGAGCTTATTAATTCTGTCTCTGTTGGAAACATCCAAATGGCTGGCCAATAAGCTTCCAGTGTGATCTACCAGTGAGTCTTACGGGGGACGTCAGCTTCTTCATAGGGTCTAGACACCAGCCCTGTGCACCCAAACATGCTGCCAGCACCAGGCTCCCCGCACAGCTTTCACCTGGACCGCTTGTCCTTACCCCAAGGCCTTGCTCGTTGACCAGTCCTTATATCACCCACGGACTATGTTGGGGGAATCCCTCTGTCCCAGCAGAGCCCTAGAACTTCATCTCTTCTCAGCCCGAGGCCCTCACTAGGGGCAGTGCACCTCATGAAGTAGTAACAGATACATGGCTAGGGTTAAGTCCAGACTTACTCAAGCTGCTCTGAAAGTCGACGCTCTCCAAGGCCTGGGTAAGAACCAAAATTGCTGAAGATCAGTAGGGGCAGCCAGATACGGAGCCTTCATGCCAAAAGTGGTTGAGAGAAGATCATGGGAGAGGAAAAAAAAAAAAGTCAAGGCCAGAACATTCTGGAAAGAACATCAAACAGATAAAAACCAAAATGCGTAACTACTCACAGTACCCACAAAACCCATGGCTTGGTCAAAGAGGACCTCACACGGTTCTGGGTACATGCAAAGAATGTGAACTGACAGGTTGGCTTCTGTCTCCCCACAGCTTATGTCCTAAACATGACTGCCCTGGTCCATAAAACTGTACATGAGTAAAGCTAGGTCTGATGGCACACACTTGCAATCTTAGCACTCAAGAGGCTGAGGCAGAAGGATTGTCATGAGTTCGAGGCCACCCTGAGCTACATAGTGGTATGTTGCCTAATAAAACTCTGTCTCAAAAATATATTTTTTAAAGCAAGCAACTGCATTTTCACAAACATCTGTCTTTCATAGGCTTGCACTTCCCAGAGTTCTGCTCTAGCAGCGTTATTGGAAACGTCTCTCACAGAACAAGGTCTCAGCTTGCTCTCTGCAATGGAAGCATCTGGTGAGAGGAAAGACCGAACATGTAGATATCAGCTCCAAACTCTAACTAGCTCTGGCCACCTGCTAGATGATGTAACCTTGGATCTGAAGAGTGCCGAGTGCTCACCACGGCTTGCACTGAGAAGGGTGATGCTGGCCTTCTGAGCGGGGGGGGGGTTGGGGGGTGGTGGGGGGGGTGGCTGTGATGAAGGTCAGGAAGGCTGTCCCCTTGACATGGAAGGTGGACACAGTACCAGGGCTGCCATCACACAGTATCTCCAAAGTGGATGGCTAAAGAGACAACAGAAACCTATGGTTGAAAATCTCTTCTAAAGAGCTAGAAGCCCCAAATCAAGCATCCACAGGACCTCGGCCCCTTTGAAACCTGAAGGGAGGCTCTTCTTTTCCTCCTGCCAGTTTCTGGTGGCTTTCTGACAATGACCATCTTTCACCTTACTGGGTCTGCGGTCCAGCCTCTTCCCTCAACGTCATGTGGTCTTCTCTTGCGCATCACTACAACGCCTCTTTTAAGTACAACAGGACAGGGGCCTGCCTTACTCAAGTATGACCTCCTCCTACTTTAACTAATTACATCCCCATCTAAGGTCACATTCTGAGGCGGTAGAGGTTAGAATTTTAAGATGTCTGTTTTTTTTGGTTTTGGTTTTTCAAGGTAGCATCTCATTCTAGCCCAGGCTAACCTGGAATTCACTATGTAGTCTCAGGGTGGCCTCCAAATCATGGTGATCCTCCTACCTCTGCCTCCCAAGCGCTGGGATTATAGGCGTGCGCCACCATGCACAACACGCATTTGCTTTGAAAGGAACACAGTACAGCCCATGACAGTGGACAGTCCTGGGGGAGTCAGGAGTCGGTGGCCCAGGGGGTTACAATTGACAAGGAGAACACCAGACCTCCAAGAAAAGCAGGTGAGAAGTCAAGACAAGGACCCATGACTTGCAGCCTCCATGACTGTGTGTGCCCCGCAGAACATATGCTAACCAATCTATTCAGCAAAGACCTCTGGGACTTGGATGGAAGAGGAAGAAGGATCAGGGCAGCCGGTACAGGCTGGAGACCCACACATCTTCCTCGGGAGTCTAGCCAGGGTGGCTCTGTTAGCTTCCACAGTCCAACAAAGACAGTGGGGGGGGGTCAGACAAAGAGCCAGTATCAAGACTCATAGTGGCAGAACCTGGCCTTAAAGTCAAGCATCTAACAACAACAATAACAAGTATACATACATATATATATATATAACAAATATATATATATATATATATATATATATATATATATATATATATATATATCAGTGTTGTAGACAGAGTGCTCTGAGACTCATGTGGTAGTTGCAAGTTTATAATGATCCTAAGCCTATTCCTTCACCCATGGTCACCCTTTTATTTCCACACACTGCGCAGGGCCTGCCCTCAGGATACGGAAGACATGAGTCAACACAGCAAGCAGGATGAAAAATGACAGAAAGAGGCCAAACCTGGATGCCTGCAGGGGATAATGATAAACCTAGAGAAGCCAGAGTTGGTCCGGATCCTCCTGCTCACCCCCAGTTCCCTGGAGAGAAAGAATATTAATAAAAAAATAAAACTCCAAAATCTGATCCCGGAGGGAGCAGTAATCGAAGGCCCGAGCCAAACTTCACAGCCGTGTGGTGGAGGATGGGAAGAGCAGAGCAATCTGTGGATAGCATTGTTAAGGCTGAAATTCTTGAAAGCTTGTAGTGTTCGGGCCAAAAACACTCTGGAAATCAAGTCCTGTGGAAAATGCAAACTTTTATGAATTGCACATGTGGCCACAAAAGCCAGCTCTGTAGCACTCACTGAAAAGATTTGCACAGAAATCTGTCCCCATGCTAAAGACCACCAGGGCAGACACAGAGCATACCACGGGTCCTGAACACTCACCGGGCTCTGTGGGACTTTCTTGGCAAACCCAGGAAAATAGAATCCAGCTGAGATCTGGGCTGGAATAAGATGTGATGGACAAAAGAGCCACTTACCTTTGCTGGGGGAGGATCTGCCTGGAGAAGAGGTCCCCAAGGAAAGAAATGGATCCTTTTCTAGCTACTTCACCTCTTTGCGTCTCTTTCACCACACCTCTGAGACAGGGTCAGAACTGCACTTATCTCATGGGGTGTTGTGCTGGTGACATGGGTTAACATATGAGAAACACTTAGAAAATGCCTGGTCAAGCCCAGCAAGTTGCCTTCTAAATGAATATGCTTGTGCCCACTGATCAATGCTATTCTCACTTTTGGTTAGAAAAGCTTCTTTGTACAGATGGCAGAGAATACTGGGAGGCCCAAGACTCCTCAAGAGGAGGAGAAGAAGAAGAGAAGAAAGCCCAGTACTTAGCGCCAGACAGGTGATCTCTACCACACCTGCCAGGGCTCAGGGAACACTGCAGAAGAGGCGGTGGAAAGAACACGAGCGATGCTCTCACTGCTAGCCAGAGAAGCTTCTCGATGGAGGTAGTGGTAGACACTGAGGAGACTCAAAACTCATCAAAGCTCAACATAAGAGGCGCAACACGGAACGAGACAGCTCCAGGGAACATTGAAGAAGAAGGAACAGAAAGAATGTGAGATCCACAGCGGGGCAAGGAGTGCCATGGGGCACTGTCCTCCTGACATGAACTGTCTGGTACATTCACAACCTCATAGGGGTCGTCATTGTCCTTACAAGACCTGCGCAGTTCTGTGACCATCAACATTTTGACAGAGGACAGAGGAGGAGAGAAAGAATGAGGCATCAAAACAGAAGAAGGGGGCTGGAAAGATGGCTTAGTGGCTAAAGTGCCTGTGAAGCCAAAGAAAGCAGGCTTAATTCCCCAGGACCCATGAAAACCAGATGCCCAAGGTGGTACATGCTTCTGAAGTTTGTTTACAACCACTGACGGCCCTGGCATGTCTGTTCTCTCTCTATCTACCTATTTTTCATCTATCCCTCTCTCAAATAAATAAAATAAAAGAATTTTTAAAAAACAGAATAAGGAGTATTTGGAAGAAGGAGGATTCTTAGAGGAATAAGAATGTGGTAGAAAGGGAACAAAAGACAGTAATAAGATGGGCATATGATCAAATTATAATATGTTCACATATTAAAACTCTCAGTCTCTCAATATAAATAATAATAAAAATTTTTGTATAAAAAAAATTTTTAAATAACAATAATAAAAAGCACCTGGCCATTGAAAGGCCACCCTGAGTCTTTACCTCTGGCAAGGGCTCTCCATGTTTTTGACCTTCCCTTTAAGTGACTCCGTCTCCTGCCCTAATAATTTTACTTTAAGATCCCAGATTCCCTTCCCATCTTTGTCTCCCAACAACCTATTCACAATCTGGAGCCTTTCCCACTCACTGTCATAGGATCTAAGGACAGGAAAGGCCCTCATAGGTCCCTCAGCTTCCGCCTCTGCCCCCAGGCAGAGGTCTGTTCACACCAACTCCGACAGATGGATGTCGTTTCAATACAGGAAATATTTATTGAGAGTCCAGGCTGGGCCAAGCCTTGTGCTCAGGACTGCTAGGAATACACACTGGACTGGATCAGACTGAGTTTTTGCCGTCTGGTGGGGGAGGGAGTTCTGGAAACTCAGAAAGGAGCTGATACTATAAACCACAGGCAGAATTTCATTGTGAAGCTTCATTTGTTTTTTTTCATAAAAATTTCCAACTGATCAGATGAAGAACTCCCATATCTATGGAAGTAGTTTCTTGTTCCTAAAATTTGGCTGGCCAAACAGGTTAATCACACCTGGGTTTAGGTCTGATGATATAATTGGGTCCTGTGTCATAACCAAATGACGTGTAAATTCAATCATCACACTGCTGGCTCATCTGTCTTTGCTTTATCAGTTTCTCCTTCCTGACCACCAGCTTCGTGCCCTGTGGCACTTGTCGGTCAGCCCCTCGTGTGCCTCCTCAAGAGCCCTGGGAGTTGGGTGTCCAGCGCTGGTGTGGTGGTTTGAAGGTAAAAATGTCCTCCATAGCCTCATGGGTTTTGTACACTTGGTCCCCAGCTGGTGGCAATTTGGGAAGGAGGTCCTTTGGAAGGTGGAGCCTTGCTGGATGAGGTGTGTCACTGGTCAAAGGCCTTGGGACTTTGTCACCCAGCCCACTTGGTCAGTGATAACTAGCTCACTCCTGTTGCCTCCTCTCAGCTGATGGATCAGGACACAACGTCCTCACTGTCTTATTCAGGCTATGCTTTCCAGTCATGATAAATTTCTGCCTCCAATCTCCAAGCCAAAACTAAACCCTTTCCTCCCATCAGCTGCTTCTGATCAGGTGTTTTGTGAGATGGGAACTGAGACATACACACACTTCCAGCACATGACTATGTTTGTATAGCCCTGAATAGTCCCTTATCCTGGAGACATTCTCAAGATCATACTTCCCAGGTGGCCCTTGCTGGTTGCTGAGAACTCAGTGTGTCTGGTACCTCCCCTCCAGCCAACATGTAGCAAGCATTGCCCTCAATCATGCTCACAACAGCTCTGGCCTCCCGGAGGCTGGTGCTATCTCCTGAGCCTCATGACCGAGCAAGAACGTGGGAACTGGTGACAGAAAGGGGAACCAAGAAAGAGAGTGGTCCTTGACATATCTTTAAAAAAAAAAAAAAAAACATTCTTTTTATCTCTTTTATTTATTTATTTGAGACAGAGAGAGGGACAGAGAGAAAGTGTGAGAATGGTATACCAGGGCCTCTAGCCACAGCAAATGAACCCCAGACTCATGCACCACCTTGTGCATCTGGCTTACATGGGTACTGGGTAATCGAACCTTGAACCGGGGTCCTTAGGCTTCACAGGTAAGTACTTAACCATTAAGCTATCTCTCCAGCCCCCACCCCCGGTTTGATTCTTTAGGCCCCATGTAAGCCAAATGCACAAGGTGGTGCATGTGTCTGGAGTTCATTTACAGTAGCTAGAGGCCCTGGTGCACCCATTCTCTCTCTTGCCCACTTTTTGCCTCAAATATTTTTTTTTAAAGAGAGAGAAATGAAATGAGAGAAGCAAAAAGGTATCCTGTGATTTAACGCATTCAAGGTTAAGGAAAAGATGGGTTACATCTAGTCACTAGGCTCTCAATTTTGGCAATATCTCCAAGCTGTGGCCTTGATTTCATAAACATTTCAGTCTGGGTTCCCAAAGTGAACACTACCTTAGACGCGCAACATTCCAAGAGGTTCACAGCTCCCTCCAAGATTCTTGGGACCTAGACAATCTGCTCATAAGTTTCCCCTTCTCTTCTTACCTGATTGCCTCTCACCTCCTCCTCCTCCTCATAAGTCAAATGAAATTCTTCCTTAGTCCACGTTAAGCTGGGCATGACCCTTCCCAACGTGTCTCGAAGGGAGCCACAGAACTCTATCCCAAAGAGTCTGCCATCCTGTCTGTGGGGATTGAGGCTCTCCCAAACCCTGAAGAAGTCAGAGGGAGCAGCAAGGCTTCCTCTGAGACTGGGGTCCTGCTCCTCAAACTATAACAAGCTTAGGGAGCACCGTGACAGCTTCTTCAACAAGCTGACTCTGCATCAGACGACTCAGCAGGGTGGGGGCAGGGAACCCGAGCTCCTGACAAGCACACACTGCGTAGCAAGGGTCATCGGTGTGTGGCTTTAACCACCAAGTGCACGCAGAAGTTCGTATGTCCCAGAGGATACAGGTCTCAGCAGAGTCTCTGAGGCTGAACAAAACTTCCCAGCATCGCTCACCCTGGATCTGAGTCTTAAAATCCAGAAGGCTTGTTGGGTGTGCTTGGTGCACGCCTTTAATCCCAGCGCTTGGGAGGCAGAGGTAGGAGGGATCACTGTGAGCTCGAGGCTAGCCTGAGACTACATAGTGAATTCCAGGTCAGAAAAAAATACAAGACCAGAAGGCTCGGAGAGCGGACAGGATTCATGTGGTGCCTCTGCCTTCCCTGTGAGGAGGACAGCACACAGTGACTTCCACCTGCCATCACCACACATAGCCCCTGCCTTGAGCCCTCTATACCAGCCTCCCATCCCAATGTCCCTTTTGTTCCTCCCTTGACTCCTAAAGGCAGGGGTTATTTTTCCCCCCACTGGTAAAGAACAGTTAAGGAGAAACTTCTGCGCACACTTCTCAAACAATCATGGGCCAGCTGAAACAACGGAACTGGGGAAATATACAAGCAGGCACCTTGGGGACAATATGAATAATTGCAAGGACGGAAAGTTGAAAATGGTCTCTGAGGATGACGGGCAGGGGAAGTGGGTGGAGGTGAGAAAGGCTCTATTAATTCCCAGTGGCCTTGGATGAGTCATTATTTTCAACTTCCTACCCACTGTCTGGCATTTAGCTGCCTGGATGCTGTGATTAGACCCGTGGGTGATGCTGTCTGGTGATCACAAACGGCCCTCTGCTGCCTCTATCCATGCAGCCACGTGAACCCCAATTTGCCCCTGCTACCCGGCAAGTCCTGCACACACAACTTCAGCACCTGTTCCTCCTCCTTCCCCTGACAGCCATTCTGCTCGCTCCAGCCCAGCCCCTGAACTACGAGCGTCTCTGGCCAGGCGGCTGTGTATGCTTAGGATCCCTCTCCCACCCTCAGCACGCTGGATCCTAAGCCCTCCGGTCTCAGAGCAAAGCCACCTCCTCAAAGAGGCCATCCTGGGCCACTGAGCCATTCTCATCAGGGCACCCTTCCAGCCACTTATCACCATTTCCTTATCTATGGTTCTTCTGCTCTATGGCATCCCCTCACCAGGCTTCAGTCACCAAGTCAGGCCCCGGCACTGTCCCTGGAAGGTATTAAACCCCCCAGTAAACACTTGACGGCAAGAAGAAGGGAATCCCATAGGCCCATGTTCCTCTCATGACAGTGCCTAACCAGTTAGCTCCAGACTGATCAAGCAAGCCTTCCCAATTTGTGTTATTATCCGCCCGCCAGCAATCTTATCCCAGAATTCTGAAGGCCATGCACCCGGCGGCTCCTGGTGATACCAGGTTGCCCCACACGCCTAGAGTAAAAGGTAGCCGCAGGCCCAAGTTTACCTCTGGGGCCTCTACTCCACTCTCCCACACACTGTCTAGCTGGGGACCTCACAATGCAGTTGTTTGGCTTGCACAAGATTTCAAGCTGGCCACAGGGCCTTCCTGAAAGCCCTTGTTCCAGACAAGAACTGTGCCGGTAACTACTGTCCCGCAGCTGGCTCCCCACCCTGGACAGCCGCAGACAAAGCCTCCGAGTCCAGAGAAGTGATCGCTGGAAGTCCAGCTGGGACCATCGCCCTTTCCAGCCTCCTCAATGATTTACCCGGAGTCCTCACGCGGCCTCCAGCAGAAAGCTCTAGCAGAAGGGGCCATTCTGAGCACTGTTTACATTCTGGTCATTCTTGCCTAGCCTCAGCCATAGTAAAAAAACAAAAACAAAAATCATCTTAAACATGTACAAGCAATCACAGGCCCTTGTGGATTTCAAATAACCTTTTCTACTCACCAGTGAACTTCAGAGTCTAAACTCCCACAAGAACCATAAACTGTTAATACTGATAGGCCCTTGAACATCCTTTGGCCCAGCATTCTTCTTTTATGGCCAGAGAAACCCAGGCCCAGGAAGGTAGTATTTCTAGAAACCCAAGTTGGACTACAGCGCTGATCTCCTGCAGACCCAGCCCACACCTCCCAGCCTAAAGACAACACATTGGTGCCCAGCAGCGCATTGCCTCTGTAAGGACGCGGTCCTAGTTTTCCAAAGAACTGACCTGGGGTTTCAGAATACCAATGCACTTAGGATTTTGGTGGAGGAATGTGTGCGAAGAGTTCGTGCCTGGCCCACAGCCATGCCTCAGCGTCAGGCAGGCTGGCTGCCTGGTGAGAAAGTCTTGGGACTTGGTGTATGTGGAGTATCTGCTACCACATGCTAAGGCACAGACCTTAGCATCACTGGATTATAGTGTGGCTTCCTGTGAAAGTCACACTCTCTACCCACGACTGCTCCCTTGGGGGCTTTGGAACTACATCCTTTTCCTAAGAGTCTCAGTGGGCCTAGGAGTCAAGATCCCTCCCAAAGCCTCTCATCTGAGGCCTGGAATCATCTCTGAGAGCTCTCAGAAGGTGCCATAGGCCCGGGTCCAGGAAGGAGTGGTCTCGTATGAAACAGGAAGGCATTGAGTCATCCTCCAGGGCCAACACTGTGTCCTCTCTACCTACCACCCCATGCAAGGAACTGAGCAAAGCTCTTTCTAGGCCTCTACCGAGGGGTTTCCAAGGCATATGCTCCAAGGAATCACAATGCTACCAACATGTTCTACAGTGACTGCTATTTCCCTGTACTGGCCTTGGATGATAGAGGAGGCTAAAGGTGGCTCTGGAGCACTGGGGAGCCAGGAGATGCTTCCTAGCCATGCCCAGTGCAAAGACCTCATAGCCTCTTCCCTGCCCATGTCCCAAAGCCCAGTAGGCCTCTCCGCATGTGCCCTTGACTCTGTCCTCCATAAAGCTGGGAGTCTGGGAGTTCATAAGCACGAGGACTGCCACCCTGGCCCTTGTGATCTTCCCTGGTCATGGACTCGAGGCCAGCCACTGACAGCCATTGCTCTGGGTCAGGACCTCAGGGTCTTGCAGACCAACAGGAGTCTAATACAAGAAAGTCCACATGTGGTATGATGCTCAGATTGGATCACGGCACAATTAAGACACTAGAAGAAAGACTAGTAACATCTAAATAAAAGGTTTTGGTCCACTTAATATAATGTGTCAACATTAGTTTATTGGCCTCTCTCTCTCTCTCTTCCTTTTCAATTTTTTTTTATTTGGTTTTTTGAGGTAGGGTCTCACTCTGGCTCAGGCTGACCAGGAATTTACTCTGTAGTCTCAAGGTGGCCTCGAACTCTCAGCAATCCTCCTACCTCTGCCTCCCTAGTGCTGGGATAAAACATGTGTGCCACCACGCCGGCCCCTTTCAATTTTTAACACAGGTTATCCCTTTTAGCCTAGGCTGGCTTCAAACTCCCAAACCTCATGTTTCACTTTCCCAAGTGCTAGAATTACAAACGTGCCACCATCTCCAACTTCCTTGTCTTTTTCTTGAGTTGTCAAACATCCTTTCCAAATAAATGTGTTTATTTCTGGATTTTATTGAGATGCAAGTGACAAAAATCATATATATTTAAGATTTTCCAAAGTGATGTTTTGACTATCTTTTTCTTCAAGGTAGGGTGTCACTGTAGCTCAGCGGCCTCAAACTCACAGCAATCCTCCTACTTCAGCCTCCTGAGTTTGGGATTAAAAATATGTGCCACCACAGCTAGCCAAAGTGATATTTTATTTATATATTTATCTATCTATCTAACTATTTATTTATTTATAAGGAGGTTGGGACAGAATGGGCACGCCAGGGACTTCAGCTGCTGCAAATGAGCTCCAGATGCTTGTGCCACCTTGTGCATCTGGCTTATGTGGGTTCTGGGGAATTGGACCTGGGTTCTTTGGCTTTACAGACAAGTACCTTAATCGTTAAGCTATCTCTCCAGCCCCAAAGTGATAGTTTGATATTATACACACACACTGTGAAATGATTACCACAATGAAACTAATCCAAAACCTCATAGCTACTGTGTGGGAGAGAGAGAGAGAGAGAGAGACTTAAGACCTACTTAGTTGCCTAGCAAATTTCAGACACATAATGCATTACTAGCTGTAACCATCACGATTTGCAGCCATAACCATCAGGCATTGCAGAACTTTTGCACTCTGTGTAAGTGAAGCTTTATAAGTTTGTTTATTTATTTGAAAGCAGAGAGATAGAAGAGAAACAGAAAGAGAATGGACACACCAGGGCTTGACGTGGGTCCTGGGGAATCAAACCTGGGTCACTAGGCTTTGCAGGCAAGCATCTTAACTGCTAAGCCATCTCTCCAGCCCTGTGTAAGTGCAACTTTATATCCTCTGACCCATAGCTCCCACTCCTCCCATTCCCCAGCATCCAGCAGCAACCATTCCACTCTCTGCTTCTTGTTATAGATTCCACACAGAAGGGAGATTGGCTTGTCTCACTTAGCAGAATGTCTCCAGGGTCATCCGTGTGACAGCACGTCAGAGTTACCTCCTTTCTTAGAGCTGAACCATTTCCTAATGTGGACAGACCTTTCCTTATCTTGTCATCCTGGATGGACAGTGGAGTCATTTCTATGTCACTGTTGTGAATAGAGCTGTGAAAAGGGGAGTTCATATACTGCTCCAAGATTCTGAGGTTTCTTAGCCTCGGCACACGCACCATGGTTACATCATGTGTTAACATTAGGGGAAACTGAGAACCCCGAATCTTCTCCTTGCAACATCTGTATCGATCTAAAAGGATTCCACAACAAAACATAGCTGTCAATCATGTCAGTATTTACATGCCATTATAACTTGGTCCTCCTCCTAACGCTGTGAGGATTGCTATTGCAAGCTCCGTGGACATTGAAGCCATAGCTTATAGACATCCCGAGGCCAGGCAGGCAGGTAGCAGACGACAGCTCAGAAATGGCAAGCCTGGGCAGCCACCCAGATACTCCCGTGTACAAAGCAATACAGGCCCGCATGAAAATGAGCAACTTGCCCTAAGGCCTCCAAACACCCACACCTGAGAGGTGCTTCCTCGACGTGCGGGGACCTCGCTGCGAATGCTGCCACAACCCGTCCCTTCACTCTGCCAGACCCTCCAGAGGAAAATGAAATGCCTTCTTAGCCTCGCCTCAAGTCTTGAAGTGTAGTCCTCCAACGCTTGCCAAGGGAAAATGCTTCCACTGTTTATAAACTTGTTTTATTATTATTATTATTATTTTCCCCTAAGACTCAAAATGCTTCGGAGTGCTCCTTTTCTCACACACATACAAACCTGCAGCTCTTCCCAAGACACTCACGGAGTGTGAGCCCCACGGGGTCCTTGCTGCCCCCCACCTCCGTCCAGGGCAGTCCCTCTGCTGTCTCTCAGCCCGCTCTGAGCCTGTCCTTCCTGCCAGGAGTTCCTCGCAGTTCTGCAAGAAAGAGAGACGTTCTCTCTGTCTCCTTCTCTCCTCCACCATCCTGTTGCCCAACATGGGCAGAGAGTGGGCTATGGCTTTTGAGTTTCCACTCCCCAGTGTCTGTGCTCTATGGGGGTCCCATGCGGCATAGTGGTCTTTGCCTTCCACCTACTATGAGCCAGGAAGCCAGGCCACCTTCCTTCCTGGAAACTCACCGCGAGGATTCTGATGGAGACTAGGCCGAGCTCGGGGCACGTGTCACGGCAATGCGAGGCGGGTCAGAATCAGTGCGTATGTCAGGTTTTGTTCTCACTGGCTGACTCATCCTCATTGGGAAAAAAAAAAAAAATTAAATAAAAAAGGAAAATCATTTCATCCTGCAGGTTTGAACCACTTCCTGATGGAGACTCCAGCGAACCAGGCCACAGCTGAAATGCTCGTGGTGACTCGGGGGTATTTCGTGCGCAGTGAATAATTATGTGAACGAAATAACACAGCGTGGTTGCCAGCAGCTATCGAACCTGTGAAAAAAATAGCAATTGAAAAGTCAGCTGACTGGCTATCAAAGGGAAAGGAGGAAACCAGCTGTGGCTCACATCTGTAGACTCTGAACATAACGCAAAAGAAACAACTAACCAAAGAGACATCATCTACAAGTCCTGACCCTTGGAATTGTCTCCACACTTCTGCCGTCCTTTAAGTGTCTGAGAACTGGTTTCATAGCAAAGTTGGGGTGCAACCAAGCAGAGCAGAGGGGCCCTGCAGACAGCATTTGTCTGCTGTAGAATGGTGATGGGTGGGAGAGGGGAGAGATCCATATATCCCCGCAGCCTCTGGTACACGTGTTTCTCCCAAGTTCTTCCTTGGGGAACTGCACCCTATCCAGGGATCAGCCTGAAAGTCACCCAGAAGAGCCATGAAGGCCTTGGTTGAAGGTCATTCCTGGCAGGTGAAATCAAAACCAGGTAACAAACAGCCTCTCTGTCAACTCACACCAAGAAGAGTGGCCTCCCAGGAGGAAGGATGAGCCGAAGAGTCTTCTTTATCTCTTCCCCAGACTCCTGTGAAATACCCTCACCTCCCACAGAAAGCATGGGTTTGAGTTAAACAGACCTGGCTCTCACTCCCAGCTCCTTCACTCCTTTGCTAAATGGCTCTGAGCTTTGCTTTGCATAGCTGCTTTGCAGGCCAGTGGAAAAGTCCAGAGAAAACGCCTGTGAGATGGTAGCAGTAATTTTAAACACACAGGAAAACTGCTGGCTGTTTCCATGAATGTTAGCAGGTGTCAGAGCCCCAAAGAGCCTAGGGCATTTGTATGTGTCACATGTCTCCAGCAATCATGTCAGCGTTCTGGTGAGACCCATCACTGCACCAGGTCCTGAGCTCTCATGATCCGCTTCACAAAGTCAAACTCCAGCTTCTCGGCTGTCCCACATCACCAGGCGCCAACTTATCTCACAGACCCCGGCTTACTCCACCAGACTCCTCAGCCTGAACCTGTCTGCTCAACTCCAGGTGCTTTTACAGCTCTGGTCCTAAAGCTGGGGGTTCCTTTTCATACCTAAAACTTGTTGAAAATCCCAAGCTCACCTCTTTTTAATTATTTATTTGTGTGACAGAGAATGGGCGTGCCGGAGCCTCCAGCCACTGCAAACGAACTCCAGACACATGCGCCACCTTGTGCATCTGACTTATGTGGATCCTGGGGAATCGAACCAAGTTCCTTTGGCTCTACAGGCAAATGCCTTAACCACTAAGCCATCACTAAGCTCAATTTCACCTATTGAGTCAAGTCCTTGAAAGGGCTTCCTTAATCTTCAGATGAGAACAACACCTTGGCCCTCCACAGTACAGGTGTGTGGATGATATCAATTTCTGACTACAACAGCTAGATTAGAATATTGCTGTTCTCTAGGTTCCGGTGTCCAGGTCCATCTGTCTCTCTCATCTCCACATTACTGATTTCCATAAGTCTTAGTCTACTCATCTATAAAATAGGATGGTAACCATAGCGTCAAACATGGGGGAGCGATGGGAGCATTCCATGTGGTTATGTGATAAAAGGGTCTCATCCTCTTAGCCCAGCAATTAATGATTGCTGCCCTGAGAATTCGTGGGGGTCGTAGGCTTGCTGGTCCACTAGCCTGGAAGCTCCCAAGACCAAGATCTAGGTTGTCTCCACAGAAATAAAAGACAAAAAACATGGTTCCGGTCATGACCAAATGCTTCGCAGATAGTGGCTGAATAGGATAGAACATTCTCTTGACAGAAGTCACCCTTTGAAGGTGGTGGTGGTTTGAACTAGATGCCCTCCCCCGCCAAACTTGTGTTCTGAATGCTTGGTTCTCAGCTGATGGCAATTTGGGAGGTAGAACCTTGCTGGAGGAGGTGTGTTTCTAGGAGGGGGCTTAGGGCTGTTAAAGCCAGAGAGTCCTGCCCCTTTCCAGAACCCAGCTCACTCCCTTGCTGCTGTTTTTGTCTACCTTCTATGGCAGAGGAGATGCCCAGTCTCTGCTCCTGCCATCCTTTCTTTTCCCCTACCATCAAGGAGCTTTTCCTGGAGATTGTGAGCCAAAATAAAAACTTTCCTCCCATCAGCTGCTTTGGGGGTCTAGTTCTTGTTTCTGTGAAGATGACTGCAACAAAAGTGGGTGGTGGGCTGGAGGGACGGCTTAGTGGTTAAGGCGTTTGCCTGTGGAGCTGAAGGACCCAAGTTCAGTTCCCCAGGACCCATGTTAGCCAGATGCACAAGGGGGCTCATGCATCTGGAGTTTGTTTGCAGTGGCTGGAGACCCTGGAACTCCCCTTCTCTCTCTCTCTCTCTCTTTCCCTCTTACTCTGTCAAATAAATAAATAAATAAAAATTAAATGTAAAACAAAATGGATGGTGTCCATCCTTATCTCTTTGGCCGTGCTGAGTAGAAGTGGAGAATAACTCACCCCTTCATCAGCATCGCAGGACAGCAAGGCCCACACAGACAGGTCATAACAAGAAGTACCCTACTGTACAGTGACAAAGCCACCTCAGCCTCACCACAGCTCTGAAAAGTGCCCCCACCTCTGCCTTTCCCAGGCAAGAAGACTAAGCACTTTTCTAGCGTTGGCCTGAAGGATCTTCCCACAAGAGCAGCTACAGGAGTCATGTGCCTAGAAACTAGGTAGGGTGCACCTCCAACCTCAGCTGTTGCCTGAACCTCTCTGTTGGCCCCACAGTAGGCCAGCAGGCAGGGCCACGGATGCTCAAGGAGCAGGGCCTCATTCTCACTGAAGGGCAGCTGTTCACTTTTCCTCAGTGCCCATCAGGAAGCAACTCAGAGGCATAATAGAGCAGCTCTGGTGATCAAAGCAGCGGATCATGTATAGCAACTGTGCACAGGCAGGGGAGCTGATCCACAGGACGGGGCTGAGCTCGTTCTATGTACACTGGACCTCTCAGGATGTTCTGTCCAGTCACCACCCTGCCTGCGTGCCCATGGGGCCAACACCGCAGTGCTTGTCTCTTCCTCAGAGTCTGTGTGTGGCACAGTGTCGCGATTCCTTTTCAGAGCCCACGGGGACAGATGCGGTTGGAGCTATGGATAGGAGCTGAGGCCCTGCCCTTTCCTAAGTGCCCACCAGAAGTCATACTGGAATCACTCTGTCGATGAGCATTTGTCCATCCCATCCTCAGCCCTCCTTTTATTTAGATCCACTCATTGTGGGGTTTTATTTTTCATGAGACTGTAGCCTTGTTTGACCAAACCACTCTTGAACACATGCTACTTTGAAAGATTAGCCCAGAAGCCAGCAAAACATTTCCCCTGAATTCCTCTTCCAAGCCAACAGAGTAAGATATTCCCCCCACCCACAGACGCACACAAAAAAATATGATACATTATTATCCAATGAATAAGAGCCAAGAAAAGAATGTAGCTAGCATATTTATTCCAAATAGCTTGCTTAGAATGCAAATGGCAAATATAGCCCATTTTTTTCGGGTTCTTTGTGGGAACTTGCAGAACCCTGACAGCCAGCGGAGCCAAGAAAACCACCAAAGCAGTTGGGGCTGGTTACTGGCAAGGGGCTACCTTGCACAGGGCAATGCCAGGTCCTTCCAGAGCAGGAGGACTCATGTCAAAAACACCTTCCCAGAGCTCTGGCAAGCAACACTGGGCTCTTGCCTTGACACTGGCCATCTGGCCATAGTCAACAGGACTATCCAAGAAGCTTCCCTTGTGAACAAAGGCAATTTCCCCATGAGAAAAACTAATGCCACCACAACAGCCTCCATTAGTAGAAGTCAGAGCTGCCCCCACCCTAAGAACAAGAAGACCCAAACCAATCTGATTTACGAAAGCCAAGCCAACTTTCCAGTTTGGCAGTTTGGCAGCTCACAGCCTTGGAGAAAGGCCTTAATTATACTACCTCTGCTAATTAAATCGATAAGATCTTAGCAGAGACATGTTATGTTTTGTCTTCAGGGAGAAAAAACGTAAATCCATCTGGCCCCATATTTTACAGTAGTCATCAGTATCCTAAGGCCATGTGAAATGACCAGGGTTTGCCTCTTTCCAGGTCTGGGGGGTGGGACAGGAGTCAAACATCAACATGAGTGATCCGCTGGAGGCTGACAGAGCGATGATGAGGGTGATGTATTGGAGCATTCCTGTCTCTACAGGATTCCAGAGCCCAACAGACACTGCACCGAGGCAAGAAGGCATTTACACACACACACACACACACACACACACACACACACACCCCGAGAGAGAGAGAAAGAGAGAGGGTGGGGGAGAGAAACAGAAAGACAGAGAGAGAGAAACAGCCCTGGAGTTGATCACAGAAATGCCTCCTCTTGGGCTGTTGATGGAACAAGGATTTGTACTCAGCACAGCTCAATTGGTCCCTCTCCCAGGCTAGAAAGGATGAGTTCTCCTTGGGCAGAAGTCTCTGAGTGCTCTGCAGCTCCCAGTAGTCGGGAGTGGAGAGTCAGCAGTCATGGTGACTTACTACGAAGCTAAAGGGTTCCACTCCTCTCCGAGAGTCCTAGGATTGAATGGCATGTTTTCTACTGAACATAGACTACAGGCTGAGTCCTGTAAGCCCCACTTCTCATACTCAGGACCAGCTGGATGACACCTGAAAGTTATTGCGTGAAACCTTGAACTTCTCCTCCCTCTCGGTCCTTCTCCCTTAGGGGATCTCATTCTTCCAAGGGTTTTTAATTATCTCCTAAAATCCATTTCTATGGGTATATCTTTCTGACAGGCCTATTTCTGGAGCCTTAGATTTCAAATCCAATTGACATCTGAAATGTAACATGTTCCAAGCCAAGCTTCCAACCATCAACTCTGTATCGGTGAAAGATTCATATATTAATTCTAGTATTTGTTTGTGTGGGTTATTTAGAGTTTACTATAGACGTATATGCATATACTTCCTGCAAATAAAGATAGTTTGCTTTTACTCCAACTTGTACACTTTTAATTTCTTTTTCTTGTTTTATCTTTGCATCTAGACATTTCAATACAGTATTGAATAGAAATGGTGGCAATGGACATACTTGTCTTGTTTCTGATCTCAGAGGAAAAGCATTTAGCCTTTTTTTTTAATTTTGAAAATAATTTAATAAAAATCCAGTAACGATCAAGTCATTACTCCATGCTAAAGATAATTTTTCAGAATCAAAATTGCATTTAGCTTTTATTTTTTTGTTTATTTTTATTTATTTATTTGAGAGCAACAGACAGAGAGAGAAAGAGGCAGATAGAGAGAGAGAATGGGCGCGCCAGGGCCTCCAGCCACTGCAAATGAACTCCAGACACATGTGCCCCCTTGTGCATCTGGCTAACATGGGTCCTGGGGAATCAAGTCTCGAACCGGGGTCCTTAGACTTCACAGGCAAGCGCTTAGCTGCTAAGCCATCTCTCAAGCCTGCACTTAGCTTTTTGATAAATGCCCTCTGTCAAGTTGACATTGTTTCCTTCTATTACCAGTTTGGGAGTTTTTTTAAAGTTTTGTTTATTTATTTATTTACTTGTGTGTGTGTGTGTGTGTGTGTGTGTGTGTGTGTGTGTGTGTGTGCACGCGTGCTCATGTGCAACAGGGCCTTTTTCCACTGCAGACCAATGTCAGATGCTCATGGCACTTTTGGCATCTGGCTTACATGGGTGGCTGGAGAATTGTACCCAGGCCAGCAGGCTTTGCAAGCAAGTGCTTGTAACCACTGAGCCATCTTCCCAGCCCCAGCTTTGAAAAACTTTTGATTGTGAACAAGTGTCGAATTTTTACCAAATGGTTTTTCTTATATTTACTGAAATAATCCTATAACATGTCTCTAATAGAGTGAGCTATGGTGACTTATCTTTTAATGACAAACCAAGCTTTTAGTCTAGAAATATATCTCAATTGAAATATATATATCAATTATGTCATAATGTATAAACTTTTTGTACATACTTCTAGATTCTTCTGTCTCTGCCTCCCCCATGCTGGGATTACAGGTGCGTGCCACCATACTTGGCATCTTTTTGTGGGTGCTAGGAATCGAAGTCAAGTCCCCATATTTGAGAGGTAAGAACTTTACCCACAAAGATCTCTCCCCAGCCTCAAGATCTTCTTGGGGCCGCTGTGAGCTTGGTAAATGCTATTTTACTTGAGAGAAAGCAGGGCACAAGGGTTGAGAGCTCCAACCCACCTGGACCCAGAGGCAGCTTCTGTTACTTGTGATGAAAGGCTTTTGCTTTGCTTTGCTGAGTTCAAGAGTTGTCAGCATGCTCAACTCTCTCTCCTGATGAAAAACACATTTGCCAAGCCAGGCACGCTACATCATGCCTATAAGCCCAGCACCTGAAAGGCTAAAGCAAGAAGATGGCCATGTATTCAAGACCAGCCTGGGATACTATATGTGAGATTCCAGGACTATTTGGGATACAGTATGAGACTGTATAAAAAAAAAAAAACCCACATATTTACTATAAATTGACTTCTACTGAGTTAAGTAAAACTGATACACTCGTTCCCTTTGATAATTTAGCATGGGCATGCTTATAGGCTAAGGACCAAGAGTCAATGTACCCGTGCACAGGACCCAGTATCAAAAAGCTTCTGTTTGTAGATAGTGGGTAACTACTGGTGGGGCGGGGCGGGGGGACATGAGACTCATCAAAGCTCTGAGAAGTGACAGTTAAATGTTCAGTATTAAACGAGGCGTCTCTGTCACACCCACCAAGGCTCAGGGAACATTGCAGAAGAGCTGGTGGAAAGAATGTAAGAGCCAGAGGCTGGGGAGAAGAAGGTTGTCTTCTAGATATGAAGTGGGCACGGCATTCATGACCTCATAGCGGCCGTGGTTGCCTGCTTAATATCGGGTTCAACAGCGTGTTACCTTGGATGATGGAAGAAGGAAAAAAGATACCAAAGTAGAAGAATTATTTGGAAAGAAGAAGGGGTGATGCGGAAGAGGTGTGGGAAAAGGGAGTAAAAGAGTAAAGTAGTGGGGGAGGGTTATAATCACTATACATTATGTACAAGTAGGAAAGTTGTCAATGAATAGTATATTATACTAAATAGCATACTTTAATTTAAAAAATCAATTGGCTATCTTAAAAAGAATAAATGAATCCCTTAGCAATTTTGTGCTCTATTTACCCTGTTGGGCTTCAGAGGCTCGGCTCCTGGAGGCTGGTCACAGCATGCTTCTCTCAGCGTATCTGTGGACTTCAAAGTGCTGGCTGGGCGTCCTTTCCAAGAAGTGGGGACGCGGGGGGTGCTGCTCAGATTGTCTGCATATCCTGGGAAGCCTGCAGGGTCTCCCTCAATCCACAGCTTTCCCACTTGGCTCAGCTCCTGAAGGAGGACGCGGTTTCGTGGCTCCAGTTTTGCCATTTTCTAAACCACCGTGGAAGAAAATCTCTCACCGGCTGCTTGTGTCGACCACACGCATAAGGGCTGATGCATTCTGAAGGTCACAGATAGAGTCTGTTGCTCCACATTGACCAGTGAGCAAATGTCAGTCAACACAGATGCTCTGAGCAACTGCATTTGTTAATAAAAAAATTGTTGGTTTTGTAAAAAAAGGATTTATTTATTTATTTATTTATTTATTTATTTATTTATTTATTTATTTATTTTTGTGAGAGAGAAAGAAAGAGGCAGAGAGAGCAAGAGAGAGAATGGGTGTGGTTTGGGCTTCCAGCTACTACAAACGAACTCCAGACACATGTGCCACCTTGTGCATCTGGCTTACATGGGTACTGGGGAATCGAACCTGGTTCTTTAGGCTCATAGGCAAGCACTTTAACTGCTAAGCCATCTCTCCAGCTCTAAAGTTTTATTTTGTTTGTTTGTTTGTTTTTGAGGTAGGGTCTCACTCTAGCCCAGGCTGACCTGGAATTCACTATGTAGCCTCGGGGTGGCCTTGAACTCGTGGCAATCCTCCTACCTCTGCCTTCCGAGTGGTGCTGGGATTAAAGGCATGTGCCACCATGCCTAGCTAAAGTTTCTAGTTTTTTGTTTTTAATTTTTTGTTCACTTCATTTATTTATTAGAGAGCAACACAGAGAGAAAGAGGGAGAGAGAGAGAGAGAGAGAGAGAATGGGCCCACCATGGCCTCCAGCCACTGCAAACAAACTCCAGATGCATGCACCCCCTTGTGCATCTGGTTAATGTGGGTCCTGGGGAATTGATCCTTGAACCAGGGTCCTTAGGCTTCACAGGCAAGCACTTAACCGCTAAGCCATCTCTCCAGCCCCCCCTTTTTTAAGGACATCTTTTGTAGTTTTTCTGTACTCCTAACTGATGTGTCCCCTCCCTGTCTGCCCTCTAGACTAAATCAGTGCAGAACTTGGCACCTTCTGCTACAGTCTCACAGGAAATGGACCACACTCCAGCCGAGTGTCCAAATGGGCCTGGCTTGGCTAGCAGAAGCCTTGCGTGCTTCTTGGCGTATGGGTATGGTATTCCTCAACCTCGGGGGTCATGGGTGTGGAACATTAACATCAGAGCTCCAGATCTGAACCCTTGGCTACTGTGCATGCAGTTGCGGGTACGAGAGTTATGAGCTTGTTCCAGCATCTCCCATGCCGATTAACAATGGCACTGTGAAATCTCTGGGCTGTCACTGAAACATGGGCAGATTCCTGCAGACATGTATGTGACAGAAGTTCCCCAGAGCTTCATGGGAAACATGCTGTCTGTTCTAAGACATCAGCTATGCTCATGGCTCCCCTTTTTTTTATTTTTATTTTTTGTTTTTGAGTGATAAACAGAGAGAGAGAAAGAGGGAGAAAGAGAGAGAGAGAGAGAGTTGGTGAATCAGTGTCTTTCGGCCACTGTGAACGAAGCCCAGATGCGTGCGCCCCCTTGTGGCGCATGTGCAACATTGTGCTCTTTGTGTCACTGTGTGCCTGGCTACGTGGGACCTGGAGATTTGAACATGTGTTCTTAGACTTCGCAGGCAAGTGCCTTAACCACTAAGCCAACTCTCTAGCCCATGGCTCCCCTTTTACTACAGGGATACCTGGGACAGAAAAGCATGAACATGGCAGCAATATACAGATAATTTGCCACATGTCATCTTTGGCCACATGGTCAGAAGTGACCTTTCCACAGAAAGTCCAAAGTACACTGTCTGTCGCTCTCTCACAGAACAAAGCACTTCAGAGCCCTGACTAGTCATGCCTCCCACTTACCTTCAACAGTAAGCTGACTGACTCATTCTGTATTTGCCCCAGTGCCCAGCTCAGGGCTTCACTGGGCTAACTGAAGGTCATTAGAAGCACACTGGGACTGGGAAGATGGTTCAGTGGTTAAAGGTACTTGCTTGCAAAATCTGAAGGCTCAAGTTCAATTCTCAACTACCCAGGTATGCTGGACCCAGAAGGTGGTGCAAGCATGTGATGTGTTCATTTGTACTTGTACACACATACACACACACACACACACACACACACACACACACACACACACACAAATAAAAATTAAGATTAGCCAGGCATGGTGGCACATGCCTTTAATCCCAGCCCTTGAGAGGCAGAGGCAGGAGGATCACTATGAGTTCAAGGCCACCCTGACTACATAGTATATTCCAGGTCAGCCTGAGCTAGAATGAGACCCTACCCTGAAAAAAAAAATTAAGATTATAAAAAACATATATAATGTGCTGATGGAAATGACCTAGAATTGGCCAATCTGGAGGTCTCTAGAAGATCATTATCTAATACTAATGATCATTCATCTCTAATATTAAGAGATTATGTGGAAGGGGCATAGGGAAGGGAATGAAAGAGAATAATGGGAGGGGATGATGATCAAAACACATTGTGTATGAACAAGTACTAGAATCATTTACCTCTAATATTAAGGTCCTCCCTTGTTCCTTAAATATCCACAGAAACAGGAACTAGAAATCACAGTTGGTCAAAAAAAAAAAAAAGTACTAGTTAATACGAAAAAAATGGGCTTTTTGGGTCCTTGAAGAGTGATAAAATCTGATGGTCCCAAGACAGAAAGAAAGACTAGTGAGATGAGTTACAAGAAGAAGTAGTGAGCTTCCTACCTGGGCAGGTACCTCATCAGGGGTGGGACTATGCAGCATCCAGGTACCCCACTAATGAACCTGACTCCCCAATTCCGGTACCATCAGCTGCCATTATCCATTCTGGGAGGTATGGGGTCTCATGTATCCTTCTCCATCTATGGTGATATATTGACAGGCTCAGTCTTGTGCAGGAAACACAGCTGTTAGGAATTCAGTATAGCGGCCATATTGTATCTAGAAGACCGCATTCCACAGCTTTCTCTCCATCCTCCCGCTCTTGCATCACTTCTGTCTCCTCTTCCGCAAGATTCCCTGAGCCCTGGTGGGGTGGTTTAGAGTTGCCAGCACACCACTGATTTAAGATTAAGTGACTCATACAGTAAAGTTCATAATTATTAAAAATAAAAATTTAAGTGACTGATAGTAAGGAAATTTGGACATTGAGACACTGTTTTTCAAGATGAGACTTAAGGTCGCTATAGCACCACAGGTTTAAAAATATCTCCTGTTCATCACCTGAAGACAGAAGCCACAAGCCTGGACTTGTTGCTGATGGCATCACCACCAGCTTCCCAGGCCTGACTACCACGCCTGCTGAAACTCTTTAATGGAGTTAGTCGGAGATCTGGCTCTTTGACACCCACAGTACCATCCCTTCCAGACCTCAGCTCTTTAAAAGCAGCTTCAGAATCAAGTGGGCCATCTTAGCTCAGAGTCCTATGCTGACAGCCTGCTTGGGCTCATTTCTTGACCTGTGGTATGAGAGCTGCGTCCAAGCTTCTCGCAGATGGGAGCAACCTAGACCCACGCTCTCTCCTGCGCCCACAGAAGCTGCATGGCAGAGTTCTTATAGGCATAAGGTACCTTCCCAAGCCAGCCCCAGGAATCCCCCTCCCACATGGAACCTCAGAGATAGAGCAATGGGTACTTGGAGTCAGAAGAGATATAACGTGGACACAATCAGCAGTTGACACCAGACAGCTACAACTGTAGTGACATTCCCTGTCTGGGGGAAACATGGCTTCCGCTCATGAATAAGGGTTTCATATGACTTTATTTTTCTTGGACTGGAAGGATGACTCCCTGTCATGCAGATGTAGTGACTTGCGTCCTCCTTCCCATGGTACAGAGACCAGACCTTGCAAGCAGAAGAAGTCACTCCAAAAGCATTTGGAGAGAGTCGTGGTTAGAATGTGGAGTGTCTCCCCATGGCCTTTTGTGTTTTGAATGCTGAGTGCCCAGCTGGTGGCAATTTAGGAGGGCTGTGGAGGGAGCCTTGCTGGAGGAGGCGTGTCACTTTATAGCCCAGCCCACTGGGTGTTCAGAGTTAGCTCACACAGGCTACTTCCTTCCTGTTGATGTGATAAGATATGATGCCCTGCCTTCTGCTCTGCCACGCTTTCCCTGCCGTGATGATACTTCTCTCTGCAGCTGTAAGCCGAAAATAAACCCTTTCCTTCCACATGCTGCACAAGTCAGGTGTTTAGTCCCAGCAATCAGAAAACTGCTTCACCGAGCAAACAGACAAGGAAACCACTGGAGTACGCAGATTTCAATCCCCTTGGAGGCTCCAACTTTGCTCCAACCTCTCCCAAACCCTGATGTCAAATAAATCACTAACCCAGGGCACCGCTAACTTCCAGTTCCCTTCGTTGCTTTCCCACAGGCCTCCCAATGCAAGTCAACCTGGAGCTTATCTTGTTTCTCCACGGAAACTGGGAGCACCCCGACAGCAAGACCCACACCTTTCCTTTTTGTCCAATGTCCTTCCGTGGAGCCTAGCTCGAGCCATTGAACTACATGCGGCCTAGGAGGCCATGCACTTGATGGCTGATCACTGGCCAAGTGTTCCATTTACTGGATCTCAGCTCAGGTCCAGAAGAGAGTCTTCCCTTCCCTCCTGAATTACATCTCCTAAGTGTTATCAGAATGTTCTAGTTCTTTATCTTTGGTAGGGTTCACTGGGTCACAAAATGGGCCCCCACATGCCAGGAGTATCTCCCCAGAGGTTAAGAGAAGTGGTAATCATAGCCCTTATGAGGAAGAAACATGACCCATAGATCAAGCACTACCCAGTACCCCCATTACCTAGTCAAGGATGGAAGTGCCCCTCCCTGGCAGCTGGTTAATGAAGAACAAATTAGGTCTGGCGTCCTGCTCAAGGGACCCCACAGAATATGGAAGCCGTAGAAAGCACCTGTCTCTCCACAGTTCTAGCTTGGTCTCAGAAAACAGCTCAGACTCTGCCAGGAATGTGTTTTCTTACTCAGGGAATTCACGTGGGAACTATGCCAGGCCAATGTCAATTTCAGATTTCAATTACATTTTTAGATTTGTGTAAGAATTCATAGTGTCTAAAGACCTGTATGAGGAGGGAGAAAATGAATATGGCCTTAAAATAGAACAGGGACTAGTTGGAAAGAAGGGATTCAGTGGAGGAAGGATAGGGGAGGGAGAAAAGGAAGGGGTGGAAGGGGGTTATGATCATGGTTTATTGTGTATGTGGATGGAGGTTGTCAATAAAAAGTTAAAATGGCCAGGTGTGGTGGCACACGCCTTCAAGCCCAGCACTTGGGAGGCAGAGGTAGGAGGATCACTGTGGGTTCAAGGACTAATGAATTCCAGGTCAGCCCTACATCAGAAATAAATAAATAAATAAATAAATAAATAAATAAATAAATAAATAAATAAAATAATTCATAGCATCTATACAGAGCCTAAAGGTGAACACGTAATATATATGCTACTTCATGGTTGCAAGAAAATGAAGATATCTCATCTCTTTTAATCTCATGAGATTCAAACTCTAAATCCAGAATACTTAATGATCATGACTGATTCCAAACTTGGTTCCATGACAGCTGAGTCATTTGTTCAAGTGGACTACTGTCACCAAGTCATACTCACACAGATATCTGTCTGGGTTCAGTTTGGATGGTCATAACAAAACACCATAGATATTTATTTTCTCACAGTTACAGAGGTTGGAGGCTCAAGATCAGAAAGCCAACGCAGTTCGAAAGAGGACTCCTCCCAGCTTATAGATGGGCTCATCCAGACCAGCATTTCCTCAGTGCTTGTAAGATGAGAGAGGGAGGGAAGGAAGGGGAGAAAGAAAGAGAAAGAAAATCTTTCTTTATCTCATCTTCAAGGTAGGGGGTTCGCTATAGCCCAGGCTGACCTGGAATTCACTATGTAGTCTCAGGGTGGCCTTGAACTGATGGCAATCCGCCTACCTCTGCCTCCCAAGTGCTGAGATTAAAGGCGTGTGCCACCAGCCCTGGCTTCCTATTGAATCAAGACTATATCTATCTGACATCCTTTATCCTGAAAGGCCCATCTCCAAATACAGTCACACTGGGGTCTAGGTCTTCAACATATGCATTTGGGGGCTGAGCACAATTTGGTCCATGGCAGTATCTATAAGTGTTTTTCTAGCCTGGGGCCTCCTCCTCATAAGAGAATATCTGTGGTAGATTGAGCAACCCACTTTCTTAGAAGAAACCTGTAAAAATAATCCACGTCCACATCCTGTCGTCTTCCCATTGCTTGGATCAACCCCCTCCCCCCACTCCATAATCACCGTTAAACCGCAGAGATAATTTGAGGCTTACAGTCCTCCCACATAACCCGAAGCCAGTGCCATTCGTCACAACAGATCACTTCTTGAACTCCGACAGCCATCCCTGGGAGCAGGGAGAATGCTCATTTTCCTCACCCTGCCAGAGCTGCAAAGAACGCAGCTCAAAATAGACGCTATTGAGGCTGGAGACCCGCGAGGAGGCACACAGTCTACCAATACCTCCTCACCCCCTAATCCTATTGACTGCGTGACAGCCAAAGCCGGAAGCTTTGTAATCCAAAACCATTAAGTATTCAAGGGCCTGGAGACCGCAAATAGAAAATGAATTGGCCCGCTCTCTTTCAAATTAGTATAATGACATTATCTGGGAAATGATGACTTTCGAAA
Source organism: Jaculus jaculus (assembly GCF_020740685.1). Classification (NCBI taxonomy): domain Eukaryota; kingdom Metazoa; phylum Chordata; class Mammalia; order Rodentia; family Dipodidae; genus Jaculus; species Jaculus jaculus. The sequence continues at coordinate 33,593,852 of NC_059107.1, read as the reverse complement.
ACAAAATTCAAAATATGGGTTTGCGGTTTTCTTTCCACTCTTCTATTCTGCTCAAGCTTCCTCTCCATCTTGCATACCGTTCCTGTCATGGTGGTTTGGAGATGTTTGTGTTTAGTAGCAAGATCCCAAGAAGGAAAGAGGTCGACGACAACTTTAACTTTGCACCCTCGTTCTGTTTTCGAACCAGAAATGGCAATTTTCCTTCTTCTGTACTTCATGGTCAACCCCAAGGACCCTCCGGTTTACCTCTTAGAATGTACCTGATGTCGACATTCCATCTACCCTCCTCCAGGGCAAGGCTCCTGCTTCTTTTCTCAACCAGGTAAACACACCTGCCTTCTAATAGTTCTCCTGCCTGCAGGTTTTCTGTGATACCCCGTCCCCCACGTAGTGGCCTGGATCACCCTGCCAAAACATCACACTTCTGCCACATTCATGTATGACATCTTTCAGTGTCCCCATGGCCCTCACACTGGAGAATGACAGACAGGTCATGGTCTCTGACATGGTCACCTGCTAGCCGATCATGTCACCACAGACAAGACCTACAGAAGGTGCTGAGAAAAGATCATTGAGCTGCGCAAGACGTCACCTCGAGGTTAGATTTCCACGCAACCTTTAAATGGCCAGGAATCCCTCAGGTACTGGGGGACCTGGTTGCTAGGAAGGAGGTGTTTAAATCATAGCATAGGCACAGGTGTCACGTCCTCCCCATCACCTGGGTTTGACATCAGAGAAGTCCCTTTGTCTATCAGTATCTTAGAGAAAGGCCTAAAAATACTGTACAGGAAGTTACACCCAGCTAAATTCACACTGGTGATTGGACCAAGAACTGCTTTATGCTTCCTCGTTTTTTCTTGGGGGGGGGCGGGCAGGGGCGCAGGGTAGGGATGCGGTTTTGAGATAGGGTCTCACTCTAGCCAAGGGCTGTTCTGGAATTTACCATGATCCTCCTACCTCTGCTTCCCGAGTGCTGGCATTAAAGGTGTGTGCCATCACGCCCAGCAAGGAAGAACTGCTTTAAATCATCTGGCTACCCTTCATACAGGGATACACTGGGTTTCTTCATAGCTCCACGTTTTCCATAAATCATCCACACCACGGGCTTCTCTCTAGAGCAGCCCCATTCCATTCACCAGAGATTACAGTTGTCATTTTACACAGCACGAGAATGGCTTTGACAGGTCTGCTGATCCAGGGAGGGAAAAGGAGACAAGGCAAGCAGAACAGATTAGTTTTGGAAAATTAGTCATTTGCTGGGTCACCGTGGAGCTTTCTGCTTTAAATTGGGCCTCCTGCGGCATTAAGTAGGCCTGAAATCTTTCTAAACTGAGAACCCAGAGTACAAGTCACACAGAGCCAGACCTGAGCTGCCACACAGACCCCAGAGCTGTGTGGAGATCAAGGTTGCAGAGAATGCATAGGTCCAAGCAAGGCTGAACCTCCCCACCACGGCTACAAAGTCAGTACGACCCGGACCCTTGCAGCTCCCTCCCCTGAGACTCATCCCTGCTTTGGAGGCACACACCATGAGGAACACAGTCAATGCTTTATTATTTTTCCAAATATTCATTTGTAAGAGAAAAAAAAATGGGTGTGCCAGGGTATCCTACCACTGCAAACAAACTCCAGACGCACATGCCACTTTGTGCATATATATTTACATGGGTAGTGGGAAATTGAACCTTGACCATCAGGCTTTGCAAGTAAGTGCCTTTAACCACTACAATCTCCCCAGCCTACAGTCAATGCTTTAAATGAATAAGCAGCACAGGCCTTTCCCCACTAATTTCCCGTTCTCACATAAACAAACCGTGCCTCAGAGCTACCTGGAGAACTCCACTCTCAGCCCAGCAGCCTTCCATCATCCTGTAGCCAGCCACTGCCCACTTCGCATTTAATAATAAAAACAAATACATGTGATTCTGACTGGAGACTCCATGCCAGAAGTTGAGGCCTAATTCTGGACACTAAAAGCATGAAGACTCACATATTACTTCTTTGTATTTTGTTTTGTTTTGTTTAAGGTAGGGTCTCATTCTAGTCCAGGCTGACCTGGAATTCACTCTATAGTCCCAGGCTGGCTTCGAACTCACAGTGATCCTTCTTACCTCTACCTCTTGAGTGCTGGGAATAAGGCAATAAGGCGTGTACCACCACATCCAGCCACACTGGGGTTTTTTTTTCTTTTCTTTTTTATTTGTTCACATACTCTTTTTATTTTCATATACTTTATGTAGCAGTTACCTTCTCATTGCTAGAACAAACACCCAACCAGAAACAGTTCATGGGAGGAAAGGACTGACTTTGGTTTACAGTCTTGAGGAGAAACCTCATTATGGTGGGGAAAGCATGGCATGAGCAGACAGCTGAGCATCCTGTCACATCAGCTTGGAGGAAGCAGCAAGCGTGAGCTATGACACAGTGGGTCCAACCCCCAGTGACACACCTCCTCCAGCAAGGCTCCACCTCCCAAAGCCTTTTCCAGGAAGATCGAGTTTGAGGCTTAATCACAAACACATGAAGCTGTGGGGTACACTTTAAAGTCAAACACACTTTCTTCCTTTTTCTTTTAAAGATATTTATTTATTAGAGACAGAGAGAGGGGAGCAAAGAATGGACACACCAGGGCCTTTAACCACTGCAAAAGAACTCCAGACACATGCACCGCCATGTACATCTGGCTTATGTGGGACCTGGAGAATCAAACCTGGGTCCTTAGTCTCGGCAGGCAAGTGCCTGAGCTGCTAAGCCGTCTCTCCAGGCCCAAGCAAACTTTCCTATCCTAACTCATCTTGTGAAATCGCACAAAGGTAGCACTGCCATCTTCAGGCTTGGCCCAGCCCGGAACGTGCTTGCCAGATTGCTGGGATGTATGGTTGTTAGAAGGGTGTTCAACCTTGCGATCCTCCCCTCCTTCCCTTCACTCCTCCACCCGCAGCTCCAGGAGTGAGAGAAATGACGTTTCACTTTGAAGACTCCTCCTCTGGCTCCATCCTGAAGTCCTGAGTCTCAGATGTCCAAGCCTTCAGCATTTGCCAGAGTCTTGGTCTGACAGTGCTCCCACAGGAACGAGCTGAACTGTGATCATTTCAGCAGGCTGTCCTCGTGGGCCCAGGGCTCAGTTCTCAAAGGCAAGGATGTTTTTCTTCCTTCTTTTTTATTAAAAAAAATTTATTTGTATTTATTTATTTATTTGACAGAGAAAGAGGGAGGGAGGGAAAGAGAGAAAGAGAGAATGGGCACACCAGGGCCTCCAGCCACTGCAAACAAACTCCACATGCATGTGCCCCCCCTTGTGCCTCTGGCTAACTTGGATCCTGGGGAATCAAACCTGGGTCCTTTGGCTTTGCAGGCAAGTGCCTTAGCCACTAAACCATCCCTCCAGCCCCTTCCTTCCTTTTTTATTTATTTGTGAGCAGAGAGAGAAAGAGAGACACACCAGGGCCCCTTGCTGATGCAAACAAACTCCAGATGTATGTGCCACTTTATTCATGTGTCTTTATATAGATTATGGGGAATTGAAGCCAGGCTGGCAGACAAGTGCTTTTAACCACTGAGGCATCTCTCCAGCTCAGGAAGATTTTTTCTGGTTTTTTTTTTTTTTTTTTTGGTGAGCCAGTGAATTTATCGGGGTTACTTACAGAGCAGGGTGAGGGGCTTGTTTTCAGGAGCAATAAATGAGTCAACGGCAGCTTCAGTACTAAAAAATCCCTCTGGGCCACACAGAAGCTGAGTCTCTGGAGCTCACTGCATAACCTGAGGGCAGTGCAGCTGATTGGACAGCCTCTCTCTCTCTCTCTCTCTCTCTCTCTCTCTCCACAACCCCCCCCCGCCCCCGTGTGTGTGTGTGTGTGTGTGTGTGTGTGTGTGTGTGTGTGTGTGCGCGCGTGCAGTTGTTTTCCCTTTATATAACCTTTGGAAGGAGTCTTGAAACTTTTCCCGAGCTTATTCAAGACTTTTTCAATGAGAAAAAAAAAAAAAAAAAACAGAAGAAAAAAACCTTTTAAGAAGGCCTCCTGGGACTACAATAGAGACAGCCAGGACCCAGCCCAGTCTGTGTACCTGAGGAAACTGTCTGGGCACAAGTGCATCCTTGGGTCCAGATAGACTCCACATGAACAGAAGGGTCACTGGTCTGTCTCCCCTGAACTCTCAGCAGCCTTCCCCTTATCCCTGAGCTGCTCATGCCTTGGAATAAGTGTGAGTCTTACCCCAATATGAATAAATGCTTTGTATGGGAGTAAACAAGTCACCCCCTGGATTCTCAGCAAATTCATCCAGGGAGACAAATACATCAGCTCATGAATCCTTGCAGACACTGTTGGTGTCTTGCCTGTTCCCCCTTGACCATTCATGCCAATCCTATGGCTGCCAACTTCAAGTTCCTAAAAGTCTTTACTCTTGGGCTTTCCTTGACCAATGGAGCCTGTTCAGCTCATGCCAGAGAAGGCCAGAAATGCTGGGGAGTTAAAATGTCAACTCATCATTGTTGAGAGCTGAGGATCAACACCCCAGCTCTCTCACCCTGGCTATGATAACTCAGAGCACATTCTGTCTTGTCTTCTAGAATTTTCAAGTCTGATGCACTCATTCATTGCCCACAAAGTGAACCAGCCTGCTGGATAACATACGCTGCATTGCTTTCCTTCCCTTCCTTTGCCTACTTTCCTTTTCTTTAAAATGAACTCCAGATGCTTGCACCACCTTGTGTATCTGGCTTACATGGGTACTGGAGAATCAAACCTGGGTCCTTAGACTCCACAGGCAAGTACCTTAACCATTCAGCCATCTCTCCAGTCCTCTTACTTTCCTTTTTTAAAAAAATATTTTATTTATTGGCTGAGTGTGGTGGCACACACCTTTAAGCCCAACACTCGGGAGGCAGAGGTAGGAGAATCGCTCTGAGTTTGAGGCTAGCCTGGGACTATAGATCTAGGTCAGCCTGGACTAGAGGGAGACCTACCCCCCAAAAAATCGATATTTGTTTATTTATTTATTTGAGAGAGAAAAAGAGAGAGAATGGGCATGCCATGGCTTCTAGCCACAGCAAACAAATTCCAGACACATACACTACCTTGTGCATCTGGCTTTATGTTGGTACTGGGAAATCCAGCCTGGATGGTTAGGCTTTGCAGGCAAGGGCCTTAATTGCAGAGCCATCTCTCCAGCCCCCCACCATCACCAGTGATTCTTGGGATTTGAAGCCATATCGATGTGACTGCAAAGCTCCAAATCTCCACCACAGCTTTGACAGGGCCCTACCCCCCACCCCACCGCTGACTGGACCTCAGGGGGCAGACAGGAGAGCGGGGCGCTGTGCAGTCTTGTCTTCAGAGTCCACGCGGGCCTCTGAAGCAATCTCTCACCCGCAGGTGCTGGCATTCTTGGCGTTCCATGCCTGATTCCAACCCAGGTGTTGGGTTGGCTATCTGAATCCAGCAGGTCCCTTTGTTTAAGCCGGGCTGCTTTAAAACACCATCAAAATGACAGGAACTCTGGCAACAGGCGCCCTTCCTTCCGGTGCATGGCAGCCTCATTTCTGCAAACTGATCCACGCAGCCCAAGGCAGGCCTGGAAGTCGGGAATCCTGCCCCCCTCTCAAAAAGCCACAGTCTAGTGTTTGTTCTGATTGTTGAGGGCTTTATGAAAAGAGAGAGAGTGCAGCCTAATTAACCCAGCCCCAGCTGCAGCTTCCTGGCTTCGGTGTTGTGGACATATATCCTTGTCTTCACACATGCGCTCATCTGGACATGGGTGGCCTCGGGGGCACTGAGGCGCACGAGATGAAATCCCACAAATCTCCATTATTAAATCCATGAGATAGTTCAAACCCCGCGCTCCATCTTGGTCGGGGCATGAGGGAGCAAAAGAAGGATAGAGCTTCCCTGGTGTTTGTCCCCCACCCGCTAACCTCCTGTCTGCCCTCTTCCTAGAATAGGGAGGGCATGTCCATCCTCAGAGATGGGTCTCCTCATGCAATCCACCCAGTTCCAAGAAGGACAGGCACCCAGCGACAGACATAAATCTTCCTGACACCACTTCCATTGTTCCTGTCTCCACAGACTGCCTCAGGCTAATCCAGACTTACTGCGAAGGTCCCGGATGCCCGAGGAGCCCACAGCAGGTCTGGTTCCTCTGAAACTCTCCTCTCCTACAAGCCCCCTAGATACCTCTCCCCAGGAAGACATACAGGAAGTGGACCAAACCCCACATCAGAGGATGACACACCCCTCCTCCCAAATAGGGACCTTCAAGATATTCAGTACTTGCCTAACACACTCAGGGCTTAGCCTCAGGTTCTTTGGCATGCAGACTGACTCCTTTCTATAGCCATAGTACCTCCCCCTTAGAAAGATTCTGGAGGGGCTAGGGACATGGCTTAGCAGTTAAGTGCTTGCCTGTGAAGACTAAGGACCCCGGTTCGAGGCTCGATTCCCCAGGACCCACGTTAGCCAGATGCACAAGGGGGCGCACGTGTCTGGAGGTCGTCTGCAGTGACCTCCAGGCCCTGGCGTGCCCATTCTCTCTCTCTCTATCTGCCTCTTTCTCTCTGTCTGTCACTCTCAAATAAATAAACAAAAGTAAAAAAAAAAAAAAAAAAGATTCTGGAAGCTTCACTAAGGCACAGATAAGCAATGGAAGGACTGGCAGTTTTTCTAAAACATTGGAAGCCTTGGACTCCACCATTAATCTCGTAATGTCTTTCATGAGAAGCAGCCCAAGCAAGGCCTCTCCAAGGCCTATCCATCCTTCTGAGTCCAGCCAGAAAGCCCTGCGCGGTTACCTGTGCCACAGACAGCTTCACGTCCTCCACAGTTCTCTGAGCCTCCTCAGACGGTGTCTTAGGGGCACCTTCCCCTGTGTGCGTATGCTTCTCGTGTAGAGTCCATGGAAGGCAGAGGCTAGCTCCCTCATCTCAGACCCACGCCTGCCACTAGCCTAAAGTCCTGCTGAGACTGATGCTCAGTAAGTGGGAAGGAAGAGATTTTAGTGAAGTACTAACTCTTCATAGCCCACCATGACGGAAGTGAACATGGGAAGGCACTTCACGGTGTCCTCCTCTCTCAACATGAATAATAAAGCATAATGTGCATGTGCAATAAGTGCTGATAAACTGGTGGACCACCCCTGTGTGCGTGAGAGCCACCTCACTTCTGCTGATGGTGACTCCTCAGTGAAATGGATTTAGGAGGGAAAATGAAGAGTAATGAGGGAGGAAGGAAGGAAGGAAGGAAGGAAGGAAGGAGGGAAGGGAGGGAGGGTCCTTGTGTCCATCAGTCTAGTAAAAAGTCACCATGAAGTATGCTAGAATGGCTTACTGAAAAGAACAAGTTACTGAGGTAATAGGAGAAAGAAAAGACCATCCAAGGGAAACGAGGTAGCCTTGAGCTTGGCACTAGGAGGCATAGTTCTAGAAGAGGTGGTCTGACCAAGAGCCCCAGAGCCAAGGCCGCCCACCATTCAGAAACTAGGACCAGAAACAGAGAGACTGTCCCAGCAAACAGGAACCACAGTGGAGAGATAGCATTTGTTCCAGACACTAGTCTCAACATAAAGGAAGAGAAATACCATCCACGTTCCTCCACCTTCCAGTCTCCTGATTGTGCCTTCAAGGGTTAAACCTAGCCGAAAAGGCCGGAGAGCCTGACAGACCTAGACCTTTGATAATGTGACTCGCATGCTGTCCTGTCCTGTGTGGAGGTCTTGGGCTACCCTTGGCTCATAGTCAGTCTCCTTTCCTGCTGTATTTGGTCCACTCCCGTGCCAAGCCAGGCCAGGACTAGATTCTTCTCTGCCTTGCCCTTCCCCTAACTTGATCAATCTCTTCTTTCTCTTTCTCCAGGTTTGCTGCGGCTCTTCTCTTGAACAAAGACCTCTGACAATGTAGCTCAACTGCCCCCCATGGATGGAAGGCCCCACAACACCTGGGATCAAGACATGCCACCCAGGCAAGTAGCAGGTACATTTATAAGCCACCACGCAGCTCATACAAGGAGCCAGCACCTCACTGGATCATATCACCAGTGCTTCGGCCACCTGATTTCCACGGATGATTCTGTTCACACATATGACCTGTTGGCCAAAAGCATTAAAAGGGGAAGAAATCACTATCCAACACAGCCAAGAAAGTGCCGGGCTAGGCACACCAGTCAAAAATATAGGCTGTCTCAGGCTGGAGAGATGGCTTAGCAGTTAAGCACTTGCCTGTGAAGCCTATGGACCAGGTTCAAGGCTCGATTCCCCAGGACCCACGTTAGCCAGATGCACAAGGGGGCGCATGCATCTGGAGTTCGTCTGCAGTGGCTGGAGGCCCTGGTGTGCCCAGTCTTTCTCTGTATATATATATCTGCCTCTTTCTCTCTGCCTGTCGCTCTCAAATAAATAAATAAAAATAAAACTTAAAAAAATATAGGTTGTCTTTTCCATACACCTATCCACTCCAGCCAGCCAAGCAAGCCGCCCCGTGGAAAGTCGGCAGACAGCATCATCCAGGTTTAGACTAAATAAGGCATGCCCTACTTTGACACTTCAACCTCATGAAGACGGACAAGTCAGAAAAGCATGTTCAGGGCTAGAGAGATGGTTTAGTGGTTAAGGCACTTGTCTGCAAAGACTAAAGACCCAGGCTCAATTCCCCAGGACCCACATTAGCCTGATGCACAAGGTGGCGCATGTGTCTGGAGTTCATTGGCAGTGGCTGAAGGCCCTGATGTGCCCATTCTCTCTCTCTCTCTCTCCCTCTCTCTCTCTCTCTCTCTCTCTCTCTCTCTCAAATAAATAAAAAAAAAATAAAGTTTTTTTTTTTTTTTAAAAAAAGAAAAGCATATTCATTTAACAAGAGCTAGGTGTGGAACAGTTTCCTAAGTGCTTATCACCACACGAGCATCAGGATAGCTTCCTCTGCATGACGACTCATTTTATATTTCCCTTTACACTAACGTGAACATAATTGTCCTAAATTGCTACTACAAAGGAATGCCAAACATTTGCACCATTTCTTTTTGCATCCAGCATATATGAGTGACTAGGGAATTGAACCTGAGCTGGCAGGCTTCGCAAGCAGGTGCATTTAACCACTGAGCAATCTTCCCAGCCCCACAGTTTATGTTTCTTAATATCCATTTGATCCAAACATAAAATTGTGGACATTTTGAAAGGCATGTATATAATCTATACATAACCACTTGGCGGTAGCCCCAGTTTGCTTGGCCCAACTCTTTTTTTTTTTTTTCTTTTTTTGATGAGACATTTTTATTGGCATAAGTTGAATGTGTTTGTCTTGGCTTCACTTTCTTAATAAAGCAGACAACTGATATAAACTGCCAGGGCTACAAAACAAAAGCAATATATGTTCAAGGCAACGAGAGGACTCAAAAAAAAAAAAACGAACTGTAGCCTAAGCTGAGGAATGGCCAAGGGCCACACCACTTGCTCACAGGGCCCTTTTCGACTTCAATGGCCCAACTCTTGATGCTAGGGATTGAAATGTCAACACTCTAGTCCAGCGGCTCCAGAACCATGCATAGAGGTCACAGATTTCAGGATGACTCACGGACCCGGCCCAGAGGCTGCCAAGGGCCCAGCCGAGGAAATTCCTATGAACAGAATTTGCAAACACTGGAAGGCAAGGGCAGGAAGTCAAAGCCAGGCTTTGTGCTCATTTCAGGGAATCACCACGCCCGCCCGAGCTTCCACCCACTGGCTCACCGATCTTGCAGTGCTTCCTCAGGCAAATGGCACAAGGAGCCCTTTTCACTTATACACACACGCAAGCATGCACACACACACACACACACACACACCAAAGAGCTTCAGGCTCTGATGAAGGTAGGATGAGGACCCCCACCGCCGCCGCCTCCTCATGGGGTGCTTGTGGTGGAAGTCATAGCAACCACAGGCACCCTACATGCCATAATCACAACTTTTCTTCCCAGAACTCTTTCTGCACAGGTGCCAGGAACATTTTATACAGCGCTGGTCCATGACTAACCTTTCACAAAGGCTAGGGATGGAAAGAAAGCCACAGTAAGTGCTTTCTCTATTTCTAGTGGGGAGCAACACTTTGCATACGTTCACTTAAGCCTCGCATGGCAACTCATTATTACCCAAAGCTAGCCTGTTTGTAGACAGGGGTGCCCGAGGCTCAGCTTACTGAAGGGAAAGGGTCCAACCCAAGGATCCTGGGTGCTTCCTGCTGCAATAGCAGGAATGCGAGTCTACACGCAGCCTACATGGCTCCCAGGTCCTTGAACCCTCTACTGCTTTTCCAAACCTGCAACCCCCACTCCCCCAATCTCGCTAGTGGACTCAGGTAGATGCTATGGTACCTTTCAGAGTGACAAGCACTGGGGGGCGGCGGGGGGGGCGGGCTGTAAGTCCATGCCAGTGGGGGAGGCACCTGGCTTCAGAAATCCCCGCTGGCGATTCCCAGCCAACCAACAGCCAGAATCCTGGCATAAGGCTGAGTCTGGAAGGGAAAGTTTAAGGAGAGAAATGTCAACCAGGGAACTAACTGTATCTGCTACCTCAGTGCATCTCAATAGCAAATCCTGATGCTAAAGACCCCTGTCTTTCAAAGCAATGGAGCCAATACCACACATCTTCGCCACGGCAACATGTGAAGAGACAGCTATTATACTGTGATGGGACACAGTAGGCACTTTGTAATGTGGGTCTCCTTTGTGCTGGGTCCAGAGATTCTCTCAGTTGAGGGTGACTCAAAAGAGATTCCAGCCTCTCTGAGCATCTCTGAGCCCACACACGCTCCGTTCCCAGCCTCTGCATCCGTCCACACACGCTCTGCTCTCAGCCTGCGGCGCATCTGTCCTCATGAACTTGGCTCTCAGCCTGTCCATCCATCCTCCTGCACTCGGTTCCTCCATGCAATGAGATCTGGAATATCTATTTCTGCCTCATTGATCTTCTCATTCAATCTAGGACCATGGGCTTTATCACGAGCATTAGTTTTTTGTTTGCTTGTTTGTTTTTTAGTAAAACTCATGTCAAAGTCTCTTACCCAGTCTCATCTGTTTTATTATCTTCTCACTCACATTTTCCTCTTTACAAATATATGTACATTGCACAAAATTTGAAAATATATTTAAACAAAGAAAGAACAGCATAAAAGATGTCCTATGAAGTTCCGTTAGCATGCTGCTCTAATTTCCTTCCTCTTTGTCTTTCATGTGTCTCTGATTATCCTAATTTTAAAAAGGGATGAGAGGGCTGGAGGGATGGCCTAGCAGTTAAGTCATTTGCCTGCAAAGACAAGGACCCAGGTTCGATTCCCCAGGACCCACGTTATCCAGATGCACAAGGGGTTGCATGTGTCTGGAGTTCGCTTGCAGTGGCTGGAGGTCCTGACGTGCCCATTTTCTTTCTCTCCCTCTTTCTCTGTCAAATAAATAAATAAAAATAAACTATTTTAAAAGGGATGATATATAGATAGATAGATAGATATAGATATAGATAGATAGATATATGTATGTATAGATACACAAATCTAGTGTTCTGATATTTTTCACTTAATACATACTAAGCATTCTCTCATGTCATTTAATGACAGAATTCTTCAAAAACATGATTTCCAATGAAAACATCTTTTGAATGGGCCATGATTTAGTTAACTGTTACCATATTATTAGACATTTTAGCTGTTAGCAATTTTTCTATTAAAATAAAGCTGCAAGAAATATCTACACGCTTGGTCTACCTGAGTCTCGGACTCTTGCTCATGATAAAGTCACAAACGCTGAGGGCTTCGGCCTCCCGGTGTAAACATTCTTCAGACTCTCCATGGGAAGCATTTCAGGGAGGGCTGGGGAGAATGCTGAGTTGGTAAAGCGCTTGCTGTGCAAGCAGGAAGCCCTGAGTTCAGGCCTCCAGTACCCACCTAAAAGCTGAGCATGACACCATAGGCCTGTCATCCCCGTGCTGAGGAGGCAGAGATAGGAGGGACCCCCAGGACTTGGTGGATGGCTAGGCTAGCCTAATGGGTAGGTCCCAGGCTCAGTGAGAAAACCTATTTTGAAAAAACATATGGGAACAGCCGGGCATGGTGACGCACGCCTTTAATCCCAGCACTTGGGAGGCAGAGGTAGGAGGATCACTGAGAGTTCAAGGCCAGCTTGAGATAATTTCCAGGTCAGCCTGAGCTAGAGGGAGATCCTACCTTGAAAAACCAGAAGGAAAGTAAAGAATATGGGGAGAATAATTAAAATACAATATAGACATATATAAAAATCACCCATAAGAGAAGTTTAAAAAAATAAGCAAGGGGCTGGAAAGATGGCTTAGCGGTTAAGGCACTTGCCTACAAAGCTAAAGGACCCAGGTTTGATTTCCCAGTACCCATGTAAAGCCAGGTGCATGCAAGGTGGTGCATGCATCTGGAGTTCATTTGCGGTAGCTGGAGGCCTTGACATGCCTATTCTCTCTATCTGCTTCTATGTCTCCCTCTCTCAAACAAATAAAATATTTTTTAAAAAAATAAGTAAAACTGAGAGATTGCTCAATGGCTAGTGGCTCTTGCTTGCAAAGCCTGCCAGCCCAGTTTTGATTCCCCAATACACACATAAATCCAGAAGCACAAAGCAGCACACACATCTTGAATTTGTTTGTAGTGGCAAGGCACCCTTGGTGTGCCTACACACACATACACACACACAAATAAATAATAAAAATATATAAAGTAAGTAAATAAATAAAAGCATAAAAAATAGGATGGGGCTGGAGAGATGGCTTAGAGGTTAAGGTGCTTGCCTATGAAGCCTAAGGACCCAGGTTCAATTCCCCAGGACCCAAGTAAGTTAGATGCACATGGTGGCATATGCATCTGGAGTTTGTTTGCAATGGCTGGAGGCCCTGGCACACCCATTTTCTCTCTCTCTAATAAATTACTTAATTAAATATTTTTTTAAAAAATAAGATGGAGAGCAGTTGAGAAAGACACCCAATATACCTCTGGCCTCCACATGCATACATACACATGTGCCCATACACACATGAATGAGTATGCAGACACACATGTAACACACCTATGTGAACAGATATACACATACACACACAACACCTCACACAGGTCCATGCAAAAAGAAAAATCATTTCAGAAACCTGATCCAGCATGTCCATTCTGTATCTGAATCTAAAGCATCACCTCACAAGCTCACAATCACTGCAACCGACGATGTTCAAAGTGCTTTCCCATGAAATATGAAAAATGATATATTGTTTTAATGTGCACTTCTTGGATGTTAGTAAAGTTTGGCATTTTTCCATATCCTTTCCTGCCTTTGCCTTTCTTCTTTTATGGTCAGGTTATTCCGGTCCTTTGACCTTATTTTATTATACATTCATATTTTTTTCTTTTTGAACTATAAAAGTGAAAGATGATGTAAATAGTCCCCTCATCTTGTTTTTAGGCTCCAGGATGATAATTTTGACATTTATCCCCTTTATTCATCTGGGACACATTTGGATGTATAGCATATGACAGTAGTTCCCACACTTTAATGGCATTTAGGTACCATCCACCCCATACCCTGAAGGGAAGTTTGGGAATCTTTAAAGCAGGAACATCCAGAAATTGGGAACCCTCCAGATACAGTTTGAACACTGATATAAAGAAACTAAATTTTTAGTAATAAATGAAATGTCTCAACTTTTTTTTGTTGTTTTTCTTTTTTGTTTTTGTTTTTCAAGGTAGCGTTTCACTCTAGTCTAGGCTGACCTGGAATTCACTCTGTATTCTCAGGTGGCCTCAAACTCACGGCGATCCTCCTGCCTCTGCACTCCAGGTGCTGGGATTAAAGGCATGCGCCACTACGCCCAGCTCAACATATTTTTATAAAATGCTTTTGTTTATTTTATTTATTTGAGAGCAACAGACAGAGAGAGAAGGAGGCAGAGAGAGAGAGAGAGAGAGAGAGAGAGAGAGAGAGAGAGAGAGAGAGAGAATGGTTACATCAGGGCCTCAAGCCACTGCAAACGAACTCCAAGTGTATACGCCACCTTGTGCATCTGGCTTACATGGGTCCTGGGGAATCGAGCCTTGAACCTGGGTCCTTAAGCCTCACAGGCAAGGGTTTAACCACTAAGCCATCTCTCCAGCCTCTCAACATATTTTTAACAGAACAGTTGTTTTGCTATGAAATGTCAAATAGGAAACATTCCTATACCTAGTTGGATTTAGTCTTTGTACATGCATGTGTGTGTGTGTGGATATGTGCGTGTGAAGTTGTGCATGAGTGTACATTTGCGTGCAAGTGGAGGTCAGAGGACAGCTTCAGGTGTTATTGCTCAGGAGCGACATCCACTTTGTTTGAGAAAAGGTCTATCTTTGGCCTGGAGCTTGTCAAGAACACTGAATTCACTGGCTAGTTAGCCGCAGGGAGCTGCCTGCCTCCACCTCTCCAATGCTGGTATTACAAGCGTATGCTCCCACAAGCAGCATTTTTTCTAATATGGGTCATGGGAACTGAATTCAGATCGTCATGCTTACAGAGCAGGCACTTTACCAACTAAGCCATCTCCAAGGTCCTGGATCTTAAGTTTTGTTCTCTTCTATTGGTCCATTGTTCAAGTCCCGACATCAGGACCGTCTCATTTTGTGATTAGCAAGACTTCAGAAGTGTGTAAAAATCTGTACATACCAATCCTCCTCGACCTGTTAGTTGTCAAAATTTTCTTGACCATTCTTGCCAATAAGCTAATAACCTTTGCAAGGTTTTTCTCAAAAATCCTTCCAGAAGCCAGGCGTGGTGGCGCACGCCTTTAATCCCAGCACTCGGGAGGCAGAGGTAGGAGGATCATCATGAGTTAAATGCCACCCTGAGACTCCATAGTGAATTCCAGGTCAGCCTGGGCCAGAGTGAGAATGAGACCCCACCTTGAAAAACAAAAAACAAACAAACAAAAATCCTTTTAGAGTTTCCTTAATATTCCCATAAATTGAACACACAATTTAGAAAAAGTTATACAAGAATGACAGCAAATATCTATGAAGTCATTGCTCTAAGCACTTGACCAATATTAAATTAGAGTAACTGTAAGGGTTACATGCTATTATCTCCATTTTATAGATGGCAAACTTGAGGCCCAGAGATATTCTAGTAACTTGATGAAGATTATACATCCAGCAAGTAGGTAGGCAAGTCACGTAAGTAGTGCTCTTCCTTTTAGCCTGTACGTAGCACCATGTCACGTGCTTCAAAACTCTCTTCTGATTTATGATTCATGAACACAGCATGCATTTATGTTGATTCAAATCACCTTTGGTGACTTTTGGAAATGTTACATAGTTGTGTTTTATTTTGTGTGGGGGGGGGCGGTCAAGGTAGGTTCTCGCTCTACCCCAGGCTGACCTGGAATTCATTATGTAGTCTCAGGGTGGCCTTGAACTCACAGTGATTCTCCTACCTCTGCCTCCCAAGTGCTGAGATTAAAGGTATGTGCCACCATGCCCAGCCTGTTTTATAGTGTTTATAAAAATACCCATTCTGGGCTTCTGTATGAGAAGGAAAAAAACGCAGTAGCAGAGGCCAGTAAGTTAAAAAGGAGATATATAAAGGGAAGAGAAAGGAAGGGAGGAGGGTACTTAATAGGTTGGTATTGTATACATGTAAGTAGAAGAATAGATTAACGGGGGTGAAAAGGCCCAAAATGAGGTCAGGGGAAGAGATTGAGTAAAGGAAAGGTGGAGGGAGGGCTAATCAAAATCTAAGAGGATGCAAATAAATCATATGGAATCCTCCGGTTTCAGACAACGGAACATTCAGGAGCCATAGATCATTGTTAGAAAATTTTCAGTGCCAGGGATGGGATACCTCCAGTGAGTTGTTGGCCAGGGAGGTCCCTGATGCCCCCAAAACATTATAGGCCATTGCCAAGGCCCTTGGTTTCCCACCAGGAATAGATGGTAAGACCCTATTGCTGAAGACTCCACATACTTGGGCTGCAAGGCCACTGAGAAATCCTACTGAAACTGAGCTGATAACCTCCTCCATGTAGACCAGCTGACAGAAAGCTGGAAGAAGCCATTCTACATGTAGTTCAATGAGAGAAAGAGATACTACCAGTGAAGATGCTCAACAGTTGACACTGCAAGCCTTATAATTGGCCAGCCAGGCCAAATGAGCCAACAGGTGCAATAGAGACATGTCTGTCATGGTGGAAACCAACTGCCCTCCAACTGGACTGGAGGCCTGCTCCATGGGAGGGAATACATCCCTGATACTGAAAACTTAAAACAGGGGTAGTCATGAGCCCTAGGGGTATAACATATACTAATGTTTGGACAAATGTATATACTATGCTTATCAAACTGCCCAGTAAGCACTTCTCTTAATATTTATACCCTTATTTTAACACTACTCTCACTTTGGGTAGAGAATCTTCTCTTTTCAGATGGCAGTGACCTTGGGATGACTCAGAAGGTATCATAGTGTTGGAATGAAGTGACTGGAGTACTGAGTAACATCTCGATCACACCTTCCGAGACTCAGGGTCTAATGCAGAAGAGGTGGTGGAAAGAATGTAAGAGCCAAAGGAAGGGTAGGACTCCTTACAACGTGCTCCCTCCAGACATAAAATGGCCTGGATATCCATGACCTCATAGTGCCTGACACTACTTATACAAGACCATCATAAGAGGAGGAAAAGATCATGACATCAAAATAAAAGAGACTGATTGAGATGAGGAGGGGATATGATGGAGAATGGAATTGCAAAGGGGAAAGTTGGGGGAGGGAGGGTATTACCATGGGACATTTTTTATAATCATGGAAAATGTTAATAAAACTTGAGAAAAAATAAAAATAAAAGAATACCCATTCTATTTCTTATTCAGTTATTCTTAAGCGTCTCTACTAAAATAAGATACCTTGTGTTAACTACTTTCTCAAGTGGTTTGTTACATGAAAATGGTTGCATGGAAAGCATTTGTTACCTGACAATTTACTAAATTCTCTTATTAGTACTAATAATGGGCTGTGGAGATTGCTCAGTGGTTGAAGGCACTTGCTTGCAAAGCCTGCAGGCCTGGGTTGGCCCTGGTTTGGTTACCCAGTATCCCGGTAGATCCAGATGCACAGGGTGACACATGTGTCTGGAGTTTGTCTGCAATGGCAAGGGGCCCTGGCACACTCCCTTGAGTAAATGAATATTGTTTTAAAATACGAATAACATTTCTATTGGTGTTCTTATGGTTTTGAAAAGAACTAAATAATGTCAAAATACTGTGGCTATTTTCTTTTTGTTTTTCAAATGGTGAGCATTTTGTTTCTAGTTTGCGCCTTTCACAAAAGCATTTTTACTTACTTGCAAGCAGAAGGAGAGAGCGAGAAAAAAAAAATAGAATGGACATGCCAGGGCCTCTAGCTGCTGTAAATGAACTCCATATGCATGCACCACTTTATGCATCTGGCTTTACATAGGTACTTGGGAATCAAGCCTGGCCGGCACGTTTTGCAGGCAAGCACCTTTAACCATTGAGCTATCTCTCCACCCTCAGGGTTCATCCCTTTTTATATGTGGTAATATTAGATAGTAGAGATATGAAAGATAATCGTATCATGTTGCTGGGTTTTTTTAATTTTTATTTTATTTATTCATTTATTTATTTATTTATTTATTTATTTATTTATTTATTGGTTTTTCAAGGTAGGGTCCCACACTAGCTCAGGTTGGCCTGGAATTCACTATATCATCTCAGAGTGGCCTCGAACTCACGGCAATCCTCCTACCTCTGCCTCCCAAGTGCTGGGATTAAAGACATGCACCATCACACCTGGCTCTAATATTTATTTATTTATTTGACAGAGAGGAAGAGGGCAAGAGAGAGAGATAGAATGGGCACACTGCTCTAGCCACTGCAAACAAACTCCAGATGTGTGTGCCCTCTTGTACATCTGGCTTACGTGGGTCCTGGGGAATCAAACCTGGGTCCTTTGGCTTTGCAGACAAATGCCTTAAATGCTAAGCCATCCCTCCAGCCCATGCTGCTGGTTTTAATAAGAATGTTTCTATTGTTTTCCTAGCTTCTAAAATGTTGGCTGTTAGTTATCATATTGAAGAAACATTCTTGGCAAGACAGCATTTTAAAATTTTAGCTATTTTTGATTTTTTTAAAAAAGTCTTTCTAAAATTGATGCTTGGCTTCTATCTTCCTAAGGAGAAGCTATAGAACATAATTCACATTGAATACTCACAACCATCTGTTGCCGCTCCATTGCTGTTTCAGGACATGTGGGAGGCCTCTGGCCTCATATTAATTCTCAAAATCAAATGTTGACTTCCTGTTCTTCTTTTCAGTGCCATGGGGATGTCACTTCTTGCTGTCACAATAACTATCTTTACTTACTCTATTTTTGTCAATGTATTAACTAGAAAACTCTAGTAGAGCAATACACAAAGTGTAAATAAACTCTCTAAGAGTAGTTTTCTCTTTTCTTTCTTTTTTTATTTTGTGTGTGTGTGTGGTAGGGTCTCACTGTAACACAGGCTGACCTGGAACTCATGGCAATCCTCCTACCTCTGCCTCCTGAGTGCTGGGATTAAAGGCATGCACCACCACTCCTGGCTTCTGAAAGTAATTTTATATCTTTAAGAGGGAAAGTGCTCATGGGAAATACACCTGGGGCCATTTGGACCTTTCAACACACTCTTATTTGGTGGTCTTCAGTTCTGAAGTGGAGAGGAAAGGATTGCAGGTAGGAGGAATATTATGCAGAACAGTAAACAGAAAGCTGACTTAAGAATTACAACAGGAGGCTGGGAAGGTTGCTCAGTGGTTAAAGGCACTTGCTTGCAAAGTCTGCTTGCTTGGGTTGGATTCTCCAACATCCACATAAAGCCAGATGCAAAATGTGGTGCAAACAGCTGTCATTCATTTGCAATGGCAAAAGACCCTGGAATACACACACACACAAACACACACACACACACACACACACACACACACACACACACATATACACACACACACACACGCGCATAAATATGCTTTAAAAAATAATTTGGGGGCTGAAGAAATGGCTTAGCAGTTAAGCACTTGCCTGTGAAGCCTAAGGACCCCAGTTCAAGGCTTGATTCCCCAGGACCCACATTAGCCAGATGCACAAGGGGGCGCACGTGTCTGGAGTCCATTTTCAGCGGCTGGACGCCCTGGCGCGCCCAATCTCTCTCCATTTCTCTCTCTGTCTGTCACTCTCAAATAAGTAAAATAAACAAAAAATAATAATTTGGGGGCTAGAGAGATGGCTCAATGGTTAAAGTACTTGTCTGCAAAGCCTAACAATCAGAGTTCAATTCCCCAGTACCCATAAAGCCAGATGCACAAAGTAGTGCACGCATCTGGATTCATTTGCAATGGCTGGGGGCCCTGGTGTACCCATTCTCTCTGTCTGTCTCTCTTTTGTCTCTCGTCTGATTGCAAGTAAATAAATAAAAATGTAAAAAAAAAAAAAATTCTTTAAAGAAAAAGAATTACAACAACAAAGGATTAGGCTTCACAAAAAACCCAAAGATCAATTTAAGCACATTCTTCAGTAATTAATAGCTGTTCTATAAATGTACTAAGGGCTGGAGAGATTTCTTAGTGGTTAAGGCCTGCAAAGCCAAAGGACCCAGGTTCAACTCTCCAGGACCCATGTAAGCCAGATGCACAAGATGGTGCTTGTGTCTGGCATTCATTTGCAGTGGCTGGTGACCCTGGTGTGCCCATTCTCACTCTATCTACCTCTTCCTCTTTCTCTCTCTCTCTCAGATAAATAAATAAGATTAAATAAATGTATTAGAAGTTTTCATCCTACTATTATAATGAAAGGTATCATTATAGTTGTCTAGTCAGGGAGCTCCAGGTATGTAAGTCTATAATGGAATTAGACATGTACACAAATGATTATAATAAAAATCAGGGGCTGGAGAGATGGCTTAGCAGTTAAGACATTTGCTTGTGGAGCCAAAGGACCCAGGTTCAATTCCCCAGGATCCGCATAAGCCAGATAGATGCACAAGGTGGCGCATGCATCTGGAATTCAAGTTCATTTGCAGTAGTAGCTGAAGGCCCTGGCATGCTCATTCCCTCCTCTCTCTCTCTCTCTCTCTCTCTCTCTCTCTCTCTCTCTCTCTCTGAAATAAATAATTTTTTTTAATCAGCACATATAGCCAGGCGTGGTGGCGCACACCTTTAATCCCATCCCTTGGGAAGCAGAGGTAGGAGGATCACCTTGAGTTCAAGGCCACCCTGAGACGACATAGTCAATTCCAGGTCAGCCTGAGCTAACGTGAGCCCCTACCGCAGAAAAACAAAAAACAAACAAACAAAAAATCAGCACATGCATGAGGATTGGGGCTATAATTTTTCCAGGCCCAAGAAACACAGAGTTTAGGTCTGAGTATAACATGGGGGCATAGACACCCCCTTTGTGTGCAGTGAGAAGGCCTATGGAACTATGCTGGTGCATACATGGGTAGAGGCTGGGGGAGGAGGGTCACCGCACCCCGCTCCGTGCCTGCGCAGGCCCCAGGCCCGTCCTTGATCCAGACTGGGCATGTCTTCCTAGCACCTGGTAGATTCCACTCACTCTTCTCTCATTTTCTTCTTACCAAATGACCTGCAGGCATGCTCTTTAAATAAATCCACATTTATAACTGACTTTTAAAGCTGAAAATTCTCATTTTAAAATGATATATGTACATGCTTTTAAAAAAAAAATCTAGCAGTAAAAATAGATAGTCTTTTAAAAGTGAATCCCCAGTCCCCTGCTCCCCACCACAACCCCTTCACAGAACAGCCATCAATTTCTGCTATATCCTTCCAGAGATAGCTGCATACATGAATAGATACGCTTCCCCTTTTTTTATACAGAGGGTAGCAAACTGCTTTTATTCCTTAACTAGCTTTCTTGGAGATAGAATTAACCCTATACCAAGTGAGTGAACATTACTTCCCACGGTCCTGGTGAGGAGGGCTTGTGACCCACATGCCAGGGATGGTGACAGGGCTCACTGGGTGTGTCTCTGCCTAGAGTGGACCCACCGCCATCGTGACCTCTCTGCCTCAGAACCTTGTGGACTTTCTTCGCGCCGTCAGGTGGTATCCAACTACAGGGTGTGCCATTTACTTATAGCCTGACATGAACCTCTTCTCACGAGACATGGCTCCTTGAAGGCCAAGGCCACGGTTATCCCCGGTGCTCTTAGGCTCCTAGTACCCACCGTGTGCTCAGGGTTTTCTCAGTGAGCAAATGATGTGACATTATAATTACTTCCTAATTTCCTGGGTAAGGATAGTTGATGTGCTGTGAGACCACTGGGGTAGAAAATTAACTCCAATTTACAGGTGAAAAAGTAGGTTTGTACACCTTGCCCCAGGCCACATTAGTAGATCAGTGGTGAAGCCAAAGTCACAACTTGGGGAGATCCCGAGATCCGTTTCCCTCCTCCCTCCCCCCGCCACCGCCCCGGAAAAGTCACCTCCTGATGATTGAACCTCAGCTTCCAAGGTACTAGCCCTTGTTCTCAAAACCAGTCTCCACAGTGCAAGAGTTCTCAAAGGTCCGTGACCCATTCATGTTCCTTCCTCCAGTTAAAACAAGATGTGTCCCAGGGTCACCCATGAAGCAGAAAGTCTCTCAGTGGACACTAACTACTCTCTTTCCACTGGACAGATGACAGGGCCCTTGGGCCCCAGAGATAATACAATCTTTGCTTCTTGCTAACACTTGACCAGCCTGGAGAAAGGGGATGGGGAAGGGCTGGAGAGATGGCTTCATTTGTTAAAAGTGCTCACTTTAAAAGCCTGACGGTCCTGGTTCGATTCCACGGTACCCACACAAAGCCAGGTGCAAAAAGCAGCGCTTGCATCTGGAGTTGGCAGAGGCATACCCATTCTCTCTCTCACACACATTTCCTCTCTCTTTTTCTTTCTCTCACTTTTTCTCTCTCTCCCTCCCCATCTCTCCATCAAATAAAAAAGAAAAAACTTGAAGGGTGGGGATAAAGCTGTTTCCCTCTATCTCCACCCTGCCATCCACTTCCATCAGTCAGTGCTGGCTGCAGGGAGCAAGCCAGCCCATGACAGACACCCTTGGGGTTGCCAGCCTGCATGCTCCAATCATGCCCTGCACCTGGCTGCCAGGCCTGGTGGGGGGGGATGGTCCCCACGTGAATACTGCCCCTCTTCAAAGGCACCCATCTCACTAGCCAGACCACTCCAAGACGTGCCAAGTGAAGCCACCATGAGGGAAGGGTACCATCTTCACAGCAGTGCCTACCATGGATGGGAACCCCAAAACCATAGCACTGACACAAGCTAAGCCCAGCCCCACCCTGACCACTGTTAGGTGATCCTAAAAGCATAGAGGCCAGATGATTTATCGTCCAAACCAGTACTGTTTTGAGAATAAAGGGGGAGGTGTCTTAATATTTTCATGGGGATTTCCAGGCAAACCAACGTAGATGTCATTTTAACATAGGCAGCAAGTCCGCGGACCCTAACCCTGAACATATCTGCTTCGTCAACGATTCGCTCAGCTGTACCTTCCCCGGCCTCGCATCTGCTTTTGAGACTTCCCAAGCACTCTCGTGTAACATGCTCGTGCGCTATGAAAACAAGCATAATTTCCATCTTATCACTGTAGGCACAGAAATAGGGTAAGGCCAGGACACTTGCCCAACACCTCACCGAAACCGGCAGAGATGGAACTGGGCGTCAAATCTGACTTCGATCTAGTGAATAAACCAATTCTGCCTCTTGATTTGTTTGGTTTTTTCCCCCCATGAGGGTGCTGACTTAGGGAACTACTGGAGTAAAGGCAGGCCCTCTTCAAGATGAGCTTCCAGCAGGGCGTGGTGGCGCATGCCTTTAATCCCAGCACTCAGGAGGCAGAGGTAGGAGGCTCGCTGAGAGTTCGAGGCCACCCTGAGACTACATAGTGAATTCCAGGTCAGCCTGAGCCAGAGTGAGACCCTACCTTGAAAAACCAAAAAAAACAAAAAAAGATGAGCTTCCAAGGAACTTGCTCAGCATGATTCAGTAGGAAGTCCTCAGCCGAGGAACTCACTCTCCTCCTCTCCCTGTTCTGGTTTGAATGTGATGTAGCCCCCAGCAGGTTGCTGGTTTGAACACCTGTTCCCCCACTAATGGTACAAATTTGGGGACCTTTACAAGGTGGAGTCTAGCTAATGAAATTAGGTCACTAGAGACTGGCCTTGGAAGGTTATAGCCATGCGTCTTCCCCTCTCTCTGTTCCTGGTCTGCTCTAATGAGAGCAGGTTCTACCACACACTCCCACCACCATGAACTGAGCTGTTCCACCATTTCCTGCCACCATGATGGACTGAAACCCCATAAACTGTGAGCCAAAACAAATCTCTCCTCCCTAAATTGTTCCTTAAGTCAGTATTGTAGTCATCGAGATGCTAAAGCAACTAATACACTGCTTAACACAATTTCTAGGGTTTTAATTTATCTAGAAGCTTATCAGGACATATATCAGAGATACACACACACTCACACACACACCTTTCCTAAAGCCAATTAGCAGCAGAATATATACCCTACACTGCTCTGATCATAGCGCATCTCACTCAGAGTGGCTTGGGGATTCCTCCCCATGGAGGTAAGCACCACTATCTGCATTGAGGAAGAGATGGCAGAAAGAATGAAAGAGGAGGAGTGCTATGAAAGGCTGGCATCCAGACACAAAGAGGCCAGAACGTTCCTGACCTCACAGTGGCTGTCATTGCCTGCACAAGACCTGCATCATATTGGGCCCATCATCATGTCATAGATAATGGAGGAGGACAAATTGGTGACGTCAAAACAGAAGAGGAACTAATGGGGAATAAGAGGCATTTCAGTGGAGGGGAGGCAGGAGAGAAGAGACACAAGACAGTGGTGGGAGTGGATTATGTCAATTTTTAACAAAGTTTTTTTTTAATTTTTTTATTTTCTTATTGACTGTTTCCATAATTATAGATAATAAACCATGATAATTCCCTCCCTCCCCTACTTTCCCTTTGCAACTCCACTCTCCATCATATGCCCTTCCCCCCAATCAGTCTGTCTTTTATTTTGATGTCATCATCTTTTCCTCCTATTATGAGGGTCTTGTGTAGGTAGTGTCAGGCACTGTGAGGTCATGGATATCCAGTTCACTTTGTGTCTGGAGGAGTGTATTGTAAGGAGTCCTACCCTCCCTTTGGCTCTTAAATTCTTTCAGACACCTCTTCCGCAATGGACCCTGAGCCTTGGAAGGCGTGATAGAGATGTTTCAGTGCTGAGCACTCCTCTGTCACTTCTTCTCAGCACTGTGGGGCCTTCTGCGACGTCCCACAGTCACCACCATCTGAAAAGAGAAGCTTCTCTAACCAAAAGTGAGGGTACCATTAATACATGGGTATAAACATTAAGAGAAGTGCTTACCAGCAGTTTGGTGAGCATAATATATACATTTAGCCAGACACCGGCAGACTTAAAGGTTTTTTTAAATACTTTTATTTATTTGAGATACAGAGACAGAGGCAGACAGAGAGTCAATATGGGTACACCAGGGCCTCCTTCCACTGCAAATGAACTCCAGACACATGTGCCACTTTGTACATCTGGCTTTATGTGGGTACTGGGGAATCAAACCCAGGTCTTCAGGCTTTGCAAGCAAGTGCCTTTAACTGCTGAGCCATCTCTCCAGCCCTAACAACGATTTTTTTTAAATAAAAAGATCTGCTATCTGTAACATTATTATATCCCACTATTTCTAGACTTTTATTTATGTATTTTGAGGGAGAAAGAGAAAAAAAATGGGCATGCCAGGGCCTCCAGCCACTGCAAATGAATTCCAGACATCTGTGCCCCCTTGTACATGGATAAGAGTGTGTGTGGATATATGGATGCATTCGTGGAAATGAGTTCATCTCCATTGACTTGAAGGAGGGTAGAGTTAGGGTGACTGGACCCCTGAAGGTAAAAAGGGCAGGGAAGTTTTTCTTATCTCTTGCCTAGTTCCAAAGAACTGCTTTTCCACAGCCAGGACCCCTCCTGGGAGGTAGGTCTTTCATAGGATGTAAATGGTATGGTTGGTCAAGTTCAGCCTCCAGAACTCTGGGCCAAAGCTAATCTCTTCCGGAGACAGCCCCTAGTCCTAACCAACCAGCTGGCCCTCTGGCTCACCTGGGCCAGAAAGACAGCCCACCGCCCTGAGGTTACAAATACCTTGGCAAGGGGAGGGCAGGCTCTCGCTCTCTGATCACATGGAAATTTCCAGCTGTGGGTGAGATTTTCCCTCCGCTGGGCCTGGGCTGGCTCAGCCCATGCCCAGTCAGGAGGGGCTCGGCCTAGGCCTTCGCAGGCCCAGCCAGGAGGCCACCCGAACCCTTACTCTCCACATGGGTTCTTTATCTCCTCCAGCTCCTCACCTGGCCGAGCTCCTTGAACTTTCTTTTCTCTTTTCTTTCCACGCTTTTTTCCCAGATCCCTATCTGGGCACACGGACTCCTGAGCTCCTCGTGGCTCACATGGGCTTTGGGGCTCCACGTGGTTCACGTCTCTTCTCCCCACTTTGTCTCCCCTTACCTCTCAGCCTTCCCCTTTCCACGCCCCTTGGTAAAATCTGAATCAAATGTGGTATTTTGAAAAATCATTCTCTTGAATTTGGGCTCGCCAGTTCTTTGGCTAGTTTGTAGATACTAAACCCAGGGCTTGGGGTTCCAGGAAGCACCCCAGAACCCAATTTCCCCATTACAGACTGCTATGTGATGCAGCTTTCCATCAGGGACAATAGAGCTGAGAAAAATCAACCCAGCAGGAAGAATTGTTTACTTTGGTTCGTGGTTCAGAGGTTGCCGTCCAGGTGACAATGCCCCACTGCCCAGGCCTGTGGTGAGACAGAGCATGTGGGATACAGACTGTGATGAAGCACAACTGGGAAACAAAGAGAGAGGAAGGGGGCTGGAGAGATGGCTCAGCAGTTAAGGCGCCTGCCAGCAAAGCCTAATGACCAGAGTTTGATTCCCCAGAACCCACATAAAACCAGATACACAAAAATGGCACATGCATCTGGAGTCCATTTGCAGCAGATGGGGGCCCTGGTGTGCCCATTCTCTCTGTCTCTCTTCTATCTCTCTTTGCTTGCAAATAAATAAAAATACTTGGAAAGAAAGAAGGAAGGAAGGGAGAAGTTGGAAGGGACTAGGGTACCAATATGTTACATGCAGTCAGCTTCAAGTTGCTGTCAGAAAACACCCAACCAAAAGCAACTTGTGGAAGGAAAGGATTTGTTTTGGCTTACAGACTTGAGGGGAAGTTCCATGATGGCAAGGGAAAATCATGGCATGAGCAGAGGGTGGACATCACCTCCTGGCCAACATCTAGTGGTTAACTGCAACAGGAGAATATACCAAATACTGGCAAGAGGAAGGTGGCTATTACACCCATAAAAACACCCCCCTAAAATAATATACTGCCTTCAGGTGGCTTCAATTCCAAATTTCTGGGAACCTAGCATTAAGAACACATAAGTTTATGGGGTGTTGCAATCCGGTTCACATTGCTGGTAGAAATCACCCAACAAAGAGCAGTTTCTGGGAAAAAGAGATTTATT
This sequence comes from Jaculus jaculus, assembly GCF_020740685.1. Taxonomy (NCBI): domain Eukaryota; kingdom Metazoa; phylum Chordata; class Mammalia; order Rodentia; family Dipodidae; genus Jaculus; species Jaculus jaculus. The sequence continues at coordinate 33,567,249 of NC_059107.1, read as the reverse complement.
TTGGCTTACAGGCTTGCGGGGAAGCTCCATAATGGCAGGGGAAAAGGATGGCATGAGCAGAGGGTGGACATCACCCCCTGGCCAACATAAGGTGGACCACAGCAACAGGAGGTATGCCAAACACTGGCATGGGGAAACTGGCTATAAAGCCCATAAGCCCGCCCCCAACAATACAGTCCTTCCAGGAGGCATTAATTCCCAAATATCCATCAGCTGGGAACCTAACATTCAGAACACCTAAGTTTATGGGGGACACCTGAATCAAGCCACCACATGGGGGATACCTGAATCAAACCACCAAACAATATAATCTTCAAGGGCACATCCCCCAATGACCTAATTTCTTTTACTAAGCCTCACCTTGTAAAGGTTCCTTTACCACCCTACAGCACCCCAGAATGCTTTTAGGATGTGGATTAGAGGGTGACATTTTAAATCCAAGCCATGATAACCGAGGATTAGTGATACCTACAGATCTATGTAAAACCTGACAAGTAAGTCGTGTTCAAGGTTAGCTTTTGATGTCCGCTGTTTCCCCTATTGATTATTATGGGCATAAAGTACAAGGAATGAAGGAAAGGAGTTAAGACTATTCTACCTCAAACCATCACTAAAACGAGTATGGGAACACGAGCTTCAAGAAGCAGCTCTTGGAAGGCAGTTTAGGGCTAGAAACACAGGAGGAGGCAAAGCATTTGTGTTATTGGGAGGTCCTGGGGTCCAGACCATGTTCCTGGAGGAACAGTTTCTGAAGGTAAGATGAGCCCAGCAGGGGTCATAGCAGGACATATTATGAAGAGGGAGGGAGCTCTGGGAACAAGAGAGAATTATGGGCATCACAGGCAAGGAATTCAAATTTACTCTTTCACAAGCCATAGTGGTAATTTCATCTGTTTTATTGTTCCTCTGAACTATAAAAGCAAACCAAATATACATTCAAGGCACCGTCTGCAGATCTGGAAAACCTCTTCTTAATGGCTTGAGAGGTGTGTTCAGAGGCCACAAAAACAAAGGCGCCCAAGCTGGTGATGTTATTTTTCCAAGAAGATCCCTTGCTGGTCTTTTGTGGATCACAGGCCCCAGCAAATTTCACTAGAAGGGAGCATGCCCTGAGAACCAGAAAGACTGTGGCTTTTGAAGAAGATTGTGGATACAATGGTATACAATGGTATACCCTGGATCAGGGTATACCATTCATTAGTTAGGGACCCTTGGCCAAGCCACTTCACCGCTCTGATTCTAGGTTTCCTTCCTTCCTTCTTTCTTTCTTCCTTCCTTCCTTCCTTTCTTTCTTTTTTATTTTATTTTAGAGAGAGGAAGAGAGAGAGAGAATTGACACACCAGGGCCTCAGTCACTGCAATCAAACTTGAGACACTTGTGCCACCTAGTGGGCATGTGTGACCTTGCACTTGCTTCACCTTTGTGTGTCTGGCTTACTGGGATCTGGAGAGTCAAACATCAGTCCTTAGGCTTCACAGGCAAGCACCTTAACCACTCAGTCATCTCTCCAGGCCCTGATTCTAGGTTTCTTGAATGTGAAACAGACTGCACAATGGTGCTAGCTGTTGGAACAGTGCCAAGGATGAAAAGAATGTGCCACAGAGCACAGAGGGCTATGTTGTCACCTTGAGGAGTTCTAAAGATGTTCAGTGGAGTCACTGGTCTATTTAGAAGATGAAAAACCTGACGTTCTGTCTGCAGATAAATAAATGCTTTTCAAAGATTTAAGAAAAGTATTTGAAAAACAGAGTCAGTTCCCATCCAACTGGTCATTTCTGGGGTCTCAAGTTAACATTAGGTTGACCCCAAATGAACATATTCCCCTGCCTTGTCCAGGTAGAGATGTAAGTCTGGCCACTTGTCCAGAGACAGAGTATCTTATATGGAAGAAAATGGAAGATGCTGAAATGCAAGTCGGTACAAATACCTGAATCTCTGTCCAGAAGCAGGCCCAGGCACGACTTCGCTGCATGACGGTACAACTCCAGTACAAAGGTTTTTGAGCCAGTCTGCCCTGGGTAAAGGGTTGCATGCTATTCTTTTCTCTAGTGTGATTGTTTCCAGAATCTTCCACATGGGCATTAATTACTAAGCAAGACCCTCATCCATCTTACACAGTGAATACATACAGCTTGAATTGACCTGAAGTCTGAAAATAATACAATTAACATTTGAAAAGCTGGCTTCAACCAGCAAACTTCTCATTAACACCACCTGCTCAAGCCAGGGATTCATCTCACCAAACTTGTGGGGGTTTTTTTTGTGCTGACACAGATATCTCTCTGCTCATCATGAGACTGGAAAAATCTGTGTTTTCTCAGGAGCAGAAACAAGCGTCTTGCCCAGCCAGAGACTTTATGAGGGCTCTAAATTTGGGACAATTGTCAGGTTCACTAACAATTTCAAGGAAGAAAATCTCCCAACAACAAAAGGCTGCTACAATGAAGATATTAAATGCTCATGTTTCTGTAAAGCAGATCCTTTTTAATATATTTTAATTTACTTAATTTCAAGGCTGGGGGAGAGAGAGGATGAATGTGTACACCAGAGCCTCTTGCAACCTCAAACAAACTCCAGACATGTGTGCCTCTTTGTGTGTCTGGCTTTACATGGGTACTGGGGAATCAAACCCAGGCTGTCAGGCTTTGCAAGCAAATACCTTTAACCACTGAGCCATCTATCCTTCTCCTAGAAAGTAGATCTTGGTCGTAAGCTCAACCAAGAGTGGCCCTGGTTCATAAGAGTACCTGAAGCATTTTTGCAGGGAATGGGAGCCACCCAGGAGAGATGAGATCCTGAAAGAGGCAGGCCATATCTGCCTACCCTCCTTGGGTATGCTGGTCATATACACAGCAGTCATCAGAGCATCCCAGACCTCTGGGTAGCTCCAAACAAGAACTCCAACTCCTCAGGGGAGCACAGTACTCATGCTCATTGTAAATAGAGAAAATACAGATTGTTATAAAGAAATCAAAATCATCTCAATTTTTACAACAGAGATAATCATTCACATTAATATAAATTCACATACAGAAATAAAATTAGAAGCATAACATATATAATTTTGCATCCCACAGTTGTCACTTAAAATTACTTAAAAGCATTTTTCAATGATGTTCGATGTTTGCATTTCATGAACACCCACACAGCTCTTACTCAGTATCAGACCCTATTTTATGGGCTCCAGAAGCATGAATTCCTCCTCATGGAAATCCCATGGGGTGAGGATTCTTATAATGCCATCAGCAGCTTGGGATACGGAGAGATCACAGAGCTGGCAGATGGTGAGCTGAAATCCTCTCCTGTCTCTCTGACTCTGAAGGTATGCCCTTCACCACCACATTAGACACCCACATGGACTTGGGAACGTCACTGCTTATGACTCCATCATACTCCTGATTGGTTCCCCATGAAAGAGCTCCGAGTCCCTTCCAGCCAAGGGCCTTCCAGCTCTCTGACTTACTCTTCAATCAATTGTAAGAAAAAGTTCCTTCCCAAGTATCAGTTACCCGAACTGTGACTACAAGATGGAAGTAGGACCCTACCCTCGCACCCAGCTGTCCACCCTGGACAAAATATTCATGGGGAGCCAAAGAGAGAGGAAACACTGCCCAGGCAATGTGGTGACCACAGAGTGTTATGACCTTGGCCTCCCTGTACCTTGGGGCCCAGGAACTGGCTAATTCTGCTTCCTGGAAGGACTCAGTGAGATGATTCAAGGAAAACATTAGTATCCACCTAGAAAGAGCTGTGGCACTGTTTCCTATTTGCTCGACTTCCTACTGGTGTGGATGGACCAGGGAGGGAACAACAGGGAAAACGTCGGGCCAGGTCTGGCCTTTGTGACATGAGAGCCCTTTGTTTTTCTCCCCACCCCACTGCAAGCTTCACGGTTGAGGTTGACCAGTGTTCTCCCAAGTCACAAAGCTACACTGGCACTGTGGGGGCTTCTTGCAGAGCTGCCCAGCACAATTAGCACCTTATCCCTAAGGGAAATGCCTTCTCTTTATAGCAAGCATTTTTAGGGAGCTATGTCTGGCCCCTAAACTAATATATCCTGTTTCTAATGCCCCTTCCCTTGGGTCACAACCCAAGCCTGCCAGCTTCCGGAGATCAGCTCCCCAGGCTCTGAGTGGCACCTCCACCCACTCAGAGACAGGGAAGGGCCACGTCAGCCATGTGACCAGAAGCAGGACAGAGCCTACAGGGAGGTTGTTCTGCATCACCAGGATTTCCATTCTGCCTCCACCCCGGGAGGGCTAAAAGGGAGGAACAGGGCTCCTCAAAGCTGGCATGGTAATTGTAGGAGACATTAAGCCTAATGAGGGTAATCACCCGCCTGAAGTCATCGACCTTCACCTTCGGAAGCAGCTTCAGAAAACAATCCCAGAACCGCCCAGGGAGGTGACCTGGAGGGCCTTGATCTGGTGTCTGGAATTCCTAGGGGAACTGCAGTGTGGCCTCAGGAGTTTCGAGGGGTAGGAGGAGGCCCCAAGAGCCCCTGGCCAAGACCTACACAAAGGAAGTTCTCAACAGCTACTCCCAAGCCTGGATGTGGGCCTGGACTGGATCCTGAGAGCGACCTCTGACTTTTCTACTAGAGCCCGTTGGACTTGATTAGCAGAGACTCGACCAAGGCCGGCCCCGATGAGTTTCCACTGCTCAGCTGTTTAACTCTGTTACCCATGGCCTCTTGCTATCAGGCTTGAGTGGACAGAGTGGTGTTTGAGATTGTGGAACTGACCAACGAAAAGACAAACCGATATCCATCTGTTTGGGGTGGGGCTGGTTTCTGTACCCAGGAAACTATACAGAAGGGTCTGATGGCTGCAAAGTCTGGCTTAGAATGAACAGCAACTGTCCCATGAGGTAACTAGATAGACCTTCATAACTCAAAAGAGCCAAGGCGCAGAGACGACCAAACCATTGCGCACAATCCCATCCGTGGTGACTAAGCCAAGGCCTCTGGAAGCTGATTTCATCCCCGAGACTACAGAAGCCCACCTGACGTGGAACATCGGGATTTCCATCTTGCAGTGGTCTAGGGAAATTGGACTGCTGAGCACAGGCACCCGTGCATGGTCAGCTTCACTGGACAGAACCTTCCATCTCCGGCGGCAGCATGATCAGCGCCTGAGGATGGAAACACAGCTCACCACATCCTGTGCACAGAGCTGACCGCTCCCGTGGGAGGGGCTCAGGTCACCCCCTGTGGACCCTGGTCTGGTACATACTAGTGGCGGCCACTTGCAATGGATGACAATGATGTTATCTCTCCACAACCAACCTATGGGCATTGTTAAATGTGCTCTGTAAAATGGTGAAACCAAAGCCCATAAACATTGAAACCCAGGGTCATATGCAAGTGAGTTTTCTGGATTCACACTCAGGCTCCAGGAGTTCAACACAACACTTCTCTTTGGCCTGGCTAGGCCTCCACTCAGGGGGGCGGGGCGTAGATTGCAGAGGGCAGGGGCTAAGGCCAAGAATTCCAGAAAGGCAGCTATTATCACTAAAGTCCAATAAAATATTGCCAGGGTAGCACCAGGGTGAGACCCAGGGAAGAAAGCTGGAAACCTGGGAAGGGAACATGACCCCGGGTATGACCTCGACAAGATGGGGAGCAGTAAGAACACATTGTTCCCTCCAACGGTAAGACAGGCAGAGACAGATGCTTCAGGCATATGTGAGCAGCTCAAGGATGGAAGGTCATCCCAGAGATATCTGGGAAAGGTGAGAACTGAGGAGGAGCCAGAGTTCTGGAAAAGAGCATCAGTAGGTGCCCACGGGAAGAACCAGAGACACGACCACCTCTCGCATACATTATTCCTGCACAAAATGTCCCTGTGTGTCCCACAGAGCTCTGCAAGGAGAGTGGGCTGGCCGGTTGCTGCTCCAGATGAACACCTTGGCTTCAAAAGCCATTCAATGACCTGCCTGCCTCAGGGACGGAGGACCCCGGAATTTCTCCAGGTCACTCCTCTCCCACACTGGCTAGCCCTGTAGTCCAGAGTATCTGCTCTGATCTTTTTGCATATGTGTGGGGTGTTCATGTGTGTGTGTGTGTGTGTGTGTGTGTGTATGCTTTTGCATACGTGTAGAGCCCAGAGGACAACCTTGGGAGTTGTTCCTCAGGTGTGACTGTGTCCACCTTTTTTTTTGAGGAGGTATCTCTAATTGGCCTGGCTCTCATCAATAAGGCTACACTAGTTGGGCCTGTGAACTCCAGGGATCTGCCTATCTCTGCTTCCCCAGTGCTGGGATAATGGTCATATGCCACCACACCCAGCATTTTACACGTGTAATGGGGGTTCCATCACAGGTCCCGATGCTTGCTTGGCAAACACTTTACCAACTGAGCGTTCTCTCCAGCCCTCTGGTTGATTTTTTTTTTTTAATTTTCCACCTATGTGACTAATTCTAGGAACAAAGGGAAATATTAACATGCTGGTTTAGTCATTCAGTCACTTAGTCAACAAGCACTTGAGTGTCCCATGTGTGCTAAGCACTGTGCTGGGTGCTGGGTGCTGGGGACACAATACTGAAAACCAGATGCAAGCAAAGACATTCTTGGCAGAGGGAACGAGGAGTATAGAACAGGGGAGTTGCAGAGTGGAAGGTACAAGTCACAGGTTAGCCAGGGGTTAGACTCTGCATATACCACAGTGGAAAGGAGAACAGCCTACGATTTCCCCCTCAACCCTCCATGACCTCTGCAGGACCCCATTCGGGTCCAGGGAGCCTCCTTGAAGAACCAACACCATGTTCTTGTCTTGTGGCTCCTCAGATCAGATCCACCCCACCGAAGCCTTAGGGTCTTGAAGGTGAGCAATGGAGGATGTGGGGATGGGCTTTGCCCACCTGGAGCTGGAGGCTCATATCACTCATCTGTGCTCCAAACAGTTCTATTTGGAACGTCCCAGTCAGCACTGGCATCAGAACTGTGAAGGCGCCGGGAAGAGCCCTCTCTACCTTTATTACTTTAACCTACTTTCAATCAGTCCAAGCCACACCTCAAGACACAGCTCCCAGCATGAGGAGCTGAAGCGAGGCCAGCAGAGGTATATCCCTGACAACCAAAACACAGCTCAGTGATGAGTAATATATTGAGCCCCGAGGAGAGAACAGAAATACAAATGGGGTTTTTTGTCCTTTCAGATATGTGATGACAGAGGCAGACAGGAATCGACTCCTCTTCCCAAGGTCACTGCCATGTACTGACGTCCCCAAAGTTTCCGAAGTTCTACAAGATGCACAGTGAGGCTGCTCCACCATGAGCAAGTCTAGTTCTGTAAGCAAACCTAAGGTTGTGTGCCCTGAATGTCAGCTCCATGCACAGGGTCAGGCCAAAGGTGGTACCAAGACATGTCTGCCAAGTGAGGTGAGAAAGGGAAGGGAGATAGGGAAGGAAAGAGGGAGAGATGAAAAGGAAAAACAGGGCTAGAGAGATAGCTCGGTAGCTGAGGCGATCGCCTGCAAAGCCTAATGACTCGAGTTTGATTCCCCTGTACCCACGCAAAGCCAGATGCACAAAGTAACGCATGCATTTGGAGTTTGTTTGCAGCAGCTAGAAGTGTGCCCATTCTCTCCTGAGCCCCTCTCCCTCACATGCTTTTAATCCCAGCACTTGGGAAGCTGAGGCAGGAGGATTGCTGTGAGTTCGAGGCCAGCCTGCCACTGCGTAGTGAATTCCAAGTCAGCCTGGGCTAGAGAAAGAGACCATACCTCCGAAACAAAAAGATGGTGGGAGAGAAAGTGGGGGACAGAAAACTTCCAACTCTCCATCATTCTGTCATCTTCTCTTGGAACATAACTAGGTTTTCCTCATTCATCGAAAAACAAAATAGCATTAACCTGTTTTGCCTAATTTTTCTTCTTCCCCACACCCCCACCCCCAGTCGCCTGATGCCCTTTCTCCTCCTTTCAAAACCAAGTTACTTAATGCACTAACCCATGCAATCCTCACGTAGCCTGGTAACATCAAGTGTGACACTGAGCAAGTCACCTGCCCTCTGAATGCCCCCATTCCGCGTTGGCAGGTTGGGGGTGGTAGTCATCCCATACCAGCCTGCCAGGCACTAGGCTAGAGGCTTTCCCATGCTTTCTCTCCTTCTAGCATCTCTACCATTCACTTTTTCTTTCTTTTTCTTTTTTTTTTAACACAGACTGAGTCATAGCCATGCTAAGTAATTCACTAAAGTCACCCAGCTAGTCATCAGAGAACCTGGATAGCAGCCCACTGTCAAGTGCGTCTACCTGCTCCCCTACGTTGCACTACATCCACGGGGAAGCAGTTGCCCAAAGACATCTGAGGGCTAAAACCTTTCGGGCCCTCTGCTGGGCAGAGGAGAGGCAGTTTCCTGCTGGGGTTGGCATCACCAAAGTGATAACATGCTAGATCTGGCCAGAGGACCCTCGGGAAGGGCTGGTTTGGTGAAGAGAGTGGTTCGAGGCTCGGCTTGCCTAGCAGTTTGCACAAGATGAGAAAATCGCCCTCGTCTGTTTTAAAGAAGGGCGGGGCCGGTGGTGAATGGACAGCATGGGTATCTAAGGCTCCTGGCCACTGAACCATCACTTCCAGAGACACCTGCATTCCGGAGCTCATGTCCACAAGCACTGGTCCTGTGGGTCAGCAAAGGAGATCATTCAGACGCCAGACATGAGAATCAGGGCACATCTGACTTGGATGCCTGCGAAGAATAAGCCCTTAGGCTACACCCAAGGCCCCTCAAAGGCCTTCACCCTAGCCAGCAATAAGGGACACACTTTTGCTATTAAGTCCTTGCTAATCCCTTTTCTTCTCCTACAGATATCTCCTTGGTTCCTTAGCCCGTGAGTGAAGTCATGTGTCTTTGTGTAGAAGTTCAACAACTGTAATTTGCAGGGAGTTAATTACCTTCACACTTTGATCTGGTGGAATTTCATCTCCATGGTTACCAGTCAAGTATAAACAGTTATCACTTGTCTCTTTTACATAAAATATTCTCAAAAAATACCCCTAGGGCTCCAATCATGGAATGTGCACAGAACCTTTTAAGTTGTTTTTTTTTTTACATGAAATGTCCCTACATGCAAAAAATAGACACCACTGGGCAACTATTGGTTATAAATAATATGTCAAGGATTGTACGGACTTGCTTCTCAGCTCTAGGAGAGTATCAGGTCTCTTACGTGAGGCAGGTTTGGAGCAGGTAAGAGGTTGTCTAAGTGATGGGCAGGTGCCACAAAACTATGCTAGGCTCTTGACCATGTTCATGACGAGGGGCCAGAGTAGAAGGGAGTGCTGTTTTTAAAAAGGATTCCCTCAGGTAGGAGGATAACTTGGTCTTTATGCCTCCCAATGGTGCATCTAGGAGTCCTATAAGGCCTGTGTGAATAGACTCAGTTTGTGAGGCACACATAAATGAACGGCAATGATGAAAGTTAATACACATAGAGGGCTGTGGAGATGGCTCCATGGTTAAAGGAGCTTGCTTGCAAAGCCTGTCGGCCAGAGTTCAATTCCCCCAGCACCCACATAACAACTCAGATGCAAAAGTGGTATAAGCATCTGGTGGCAAGAGACCCTTGTGTCCCCCTCCCCCTCCACACACAAATAAAGACATTTTAACAAGCTAGGCATAGTGGCACATGTCTTTAATCCCAGCACTTGGGAGGCAGAGATAGGAGGATCACTGTGAGTTCAAGGCCAGCCTGAGACTACATAGTGAATTCCAGGTCTGCCTGGGCTAGAGCGAGATGCTGCCTAAAAAAAAAAAAAAAAAATAGCAAGCATAGCGCATGTGCCAATTGCCATGCCATGCATGCATTTCACAAGTATTTCTTCATGTACTCATTCATAGAATCCATACAGGGTAGATGTAGTTATTGCCCAACATACAAATGGCAGGAACAGGCTCAAAGAGGTCACACTCCTAAGAAGAGACAGAGGCAGGATGCATGCCCAAGTTCATCTCCATTTGAAGACCTGCTCTCTCCGTCCCCTCTGCTGTCACCGTGCAACAACCCCTCAAATGCTAATGTCAGGTCCGCCAGGCTAAATGGAGGTCTTCAAGGTAGGAGACCTCCCAAGTTTGCTGATCTACTAACAGTGAGCTCCCTGGATGGATGACCCAATGTCCCTGGTCACTCGTGTTTATCTGCTGGTAGCGCTGCATCCTTCGTCAGTGGTCTTGGTCACTGCCTCCTTGGTCAGTGGCATCCTTCAAAGCTGCTCTATGTCTCTGACCAGAAGTGCCTGTCCCTTGGTCAACTTCCTGTAGCAGTCACCAGAAGCAGTTTATGGGGTGGAAGTTCTATTTCTGTTTACAATTTCGAGGGGGAGTTTTTATCATGGCGGGGAAAGCATGGTAGAGTAGGCAGCTGGGGGTGTCACATCTTGTCACCACAGCTGGGGAGGAGTCGCCTGAGCTAACTGTCAACACCCAGTAAGGCTGGATTAATAAACCTCAAGGTCCGCCCCCAGTGGCACACCTCCTCCAGCAAGGCTCCACCTCACAAAAGCTCCACAACTCTCCCAAGTCTCCACCATCTGGGGAGAGGCTCTGGAGGACACTTCACATGCAAACCACGTTTCCCATAGAGAGTGGGACCCTCAGCTCTGCTCCATGATCTCGTGCGGCAGAGCAAAGAAGCCATGCCACCCACATCCAAGCCTGTGCAATGAGAATGACAATGCCCGGTGGTTTTCCCCATACCACAGCCCAGTCCACACAGCCGAGGACAGGAGCTGCATGCGGGCAGAGCCAGATAAAGGGACAATGAGTTAACCAGAAGCATACTGGCTCAAGATGGGATGCCACCTACCTCCACTGGGGACTGTTGGAGAACGGAGTCTAAGGCAATGTCCCCATGAGGCTGAGACCAGGCCAGGAGTTAGGAGAGCAATGTTCTAATCCCAATACCTTTCTTGTCTATGCATCTCAGATTCCTTATCAAAGATAAGGGGAGGTGGGCTGCAGCCTAACAGAAAAGCAAAGATTTGTCTGAAACATGTGTGTGTGTGTGTGTTAATTTGAATGTAAAGTTCTCCACACACACACGCACGCACACACACACACACTATAGCCTCTGCCTTTCTGATTGAATCTCATCCTTAATTCCCATCCAGTGGACTGTTTGGGAGGCTCTCTGGAAGAGATGTGTCACTGGGGGACAGGGAAACAGACCTTGAGGCTTACCAGTCCAGCCCACCGCTGCCTCCAAGCCAATGGGACATGATGTGACACCCAGCTGTCTGCTCTGCCATGCTTTTCCCACCATAACAAAACTTCCCTTGGAAACTGTCAGCCACAGTAAACCTTTCCTTCCCATAAACTGCTCCTGGTGGGGTGTTTTGTCCCCGCCACAAGAAAGAAAGTAACTACAATGACTGGAAACTTTAGATACTGTTTACTTCAGGCTCCGTAATGTGCCCAGGCCAGTCAAAGTCCCTCTTCTAATTTGTTTGTTTGTTTGTTTGTTTGTTTGGTTGGTTGGTTGGTTGGTTGGTTGGTTGGTTGGTTGGTTTTTCAGGGAAGGGTCTTGCTCTAGCCCAGGCTGACCTGGAATTCACCATGTAGTCTCAGGGTGGCCTCAAACTCACTCCCAAGTGCTAGGACTAAAGGCATGCGCTACCACACCTGGCTCAAAGTCCCTTCTCATTCCTCTTCTGGCTGGATCTGTCAGTGGTGAGAAATGCTAAATATCCACGGAGGTCAGGACACATGAATTGTGGCTGAGGGTGATTCTAAGGGTGACAGCACAGAGGAAGCCATGGGAAAGACTCTCCAGGAGCAAAGCAAGCAGGCCTCTGTGGTCCACTAGCAACCTCCCCCCCCCCCAAGGGGCTTCTGTGTGCTTAACTCTGTGACTCTCATCTCAGGGTCAAGAAGTCTGGGCTGTGCCCTGGAGAAAGAGAATGCTGAGAACAGGAGTTAGAAAAGAGGGAGAGAGTAAACGGAGGCAAGAAGGAGATAAAGACACTGAAGGAGATTCTCAGAGTCACAGGGTTGGATGGTGAGGACTTGCTTTGCCAGGATTCCCAGAGCTGCTCTAAACAGGGCTGGGCTGAGGAGATGGCTGAATGGTCAAAGGTACTTGCTTGCAAAGCCTGCCAGTCTGGGTTCAACTCCCCAGCACCCACATTTAAAAAGCTACTTGTTGGCCAGTCTCCTTTGCAGTGCACTGTCTCAAAGCAGGTGGGGCATATATTGAAGTCCTGCATACACACATGCCCATATAGACATACACACAGTAAATTTTTTTTTTAATTCAAAAGAAAAGGCAGGGCTGGACCACTCGCCCACCAACTCCCGCTCCTGGGATGTACATTCGTTGGTCCCTCCTAGCTCTTGCCTATCTCCAGGCTAAGCATCAGTAAAGAGAGAGGGGGCCTGCCTAGGATGGAGAGTGTCCCATATGATCTGCCCTCAGAGAAGCCAGGGACCATCTTGACTTGAAGTTCTGCACAACCAGGCTATTGTCTTTCCTACAAAGCCTCCCACCCCTCAAAGGGAGCAGAGCAGCCAGGGCCCAGGTGTTGGGGGTTGGGGGTGGGCCAGCAGCAGCCCTGGAAACACTCAAGCTTTACGGTTCCCAAGCACATCTCCGCTCTCATATAGCTCAGCCCTCAGCCCTTTCAGAGCTCTGAGTTTAAGTGAACCAGGTGCCTGCATTAAAAAAAAAAAAGAAGAAGAAAGAAAGTCTACAAATAAAGGACAATTTTGCAAGGGGAGCATGGTATGTTTTTGGCAGTTCCCAAAAGTACTGAGGGACCATAGAGAACTTCCCAGCACCCCAGGATCCCAGGGTCAGGCCCCATGACCAGACAGGATGGGAAAGGCCCCTTCTCCCTCAGTCCTGCCCTCCACATAGCTACAGAGGTCAATGTGCCGTACCATGATGGGAAGGAAGGGAAGACAGAGGTCCTACACCCCGGAAGCCTCCTGTTCAAGCTGCCTTCCCCTTAAAGGTGCCTCTACCCTGTCAGGAACTGAGGATGGGAATGCGAGAGCTGTGGGCAGGAACATCCCAAACGCCTCTTCTCCAGACACGTCCAGGAAGCCCCATTCCCTTACTCCTTCTCCCTCTTATATAGTCACAGCATTCAGAAAGACAAAAGGCTGGATTGAAAATGCATCTGGAAAATTTTCCATGTTTCCAACACTTAGGAGAAACGCAAAATTCATAGTCTCCAAAGAGAATGTACCAAGCACCAAATCCAAGTGGACAACCAACTGCGGCAAGACGCAGAGGCCCCTACACGTTACCAGTAGTTCAGAAGCCAAGTTTGGGTGAACCAGTCCGTCAGAGACCTGCTTCGTCAGCACAATGACACTTGGGAAGTTCACCCTGGGACCCTGACAGGACTGGGACCAGCTCCTGGCATCAGGCCAGCTGCCTGCTGTGGGACTGTGACACAACTCACCTGTCATGGCATTAGAAGATATGGTGAGAGAGATGAGGAGCAAAGCTTCCAGGCCTTTCCAAACCATCAACATTATGCACCAGGGAAGTTTATGGCAAACCCCAAACTTAAGATCACTACAATGGGATTCATTTGCATTGCAGAAACTCAAAGGGGTCAAGATTGTGTGGTCAGCTGCATGATAGGAGGCTCCTGTGCATGGGTTGGATCCTGAAGGTATGGGAGATTCCATGGTACTGTTTTTTCCAGTCTTGTTGTACTGTTTTCAAAATGGTGAGGGTTACTTGCGTTTTTGTTGTTGTTTTGGTGTGTGTGTGTGTGTGTGTGTGTGTGTGTGTGTGTTTCCTTATTTTGGTTTGTTTGTTTCACTGTCTATGGTGTTAAGAAATGAGAATTTCGGGGCTGGAGGGATGGCTTAGTGGTTAAGGCGCTAGCCTGCAAAGTCAAAGGACCTCAGTTTGATTCCCCAGGACCCACGTAAGCCAGATGCCCAAGGGGGCACATGCATTTGGAGTTCATTCGCAGCGGACTCTCTCTTTCCCTACCTATTTCTCTCTCTCAAATAAATAAAAATAATTCTTTTAAAAAAGAAAAGAAATGAGAATTTCAATAGCCTCAAGCAAGTGTAGGCACCAAGTTCAGTTAAATTCAGTACAATTAAATACATGGCCCTGTCACGGACACTCAAGATTCTTGCCAAGACGCCCTTGTTTACCCACCCCTTCTTGCTCATGTCCCGCCTTCTCCATCACCCAGCATCTCCCCATGATAACCCAGCCTGACCTCTGGCTCTGAGCGACCCTACTTTGGCCTGTGGGTTACCTTCAAGACACCCTCCCCCACCGGTGTAGCTATCGCTTATCCCTCAAGGTCAAGCTCAACTGCTTATTGAAGAAAGCTCTCTTGAGCCCCAGCCTCAGTAATCCCAGAAGCCACGTATTCTTTCCAGAGTGCAGGTCTCCAGTGAGCCGCTGGCCTGCAGCTTGAAGCCCTGGCAAGACGTGTATTCACCGTGGACACTCCGAGCTTGTTCAATGGGGCAGTGTTGAAGGGGTTCGTGCATCCTCATACAATCCATTCCTCGCCTCAGACCAAGGATGGCAGCTTGGAGAAGCATACTTTTCCCTCTTGCAATGGATTTCCACATGTCTTTGTTGCTTGTTTTCTTTTCTTTTCTTTTTCCTGGACAGGATCTGCACATGTAGTCTCTTTGTTATCTTGCAAGTACATAGTCCAGCCATGGAACCCATCAGCTTCTGTATTTCCCCTCTGATCCTAGGCTTCCAGCCATGGCATCAGGAGACAACCTGCTCCAATTTCTGCAGCTTAAGCCCAGCTTCTTGGATTTTGCCTTGGCCAATGCACAGCGGGAGGTGACTGCCTTTGCATCTCTCCCTCCTGCCCCGGCTCTCCAGCTCCACATCTGGCTTCCCTTCAGCACAAGTGTCACGATGGACAGGTTTTCGGACTTGGGAGATTTATGGTTCCTGCCGCCCCTCCTTGCTTTTGATATGATTCCATTATGCGCTTAAAATCTGGGCTACACTCTTGGGCTTTGGGGAGCTGTTTATGACGGTTCTTTTATGGCCTTAAATCACTCACCGTTAAGAACCTTGGTCATGTTCAGAAGCAATGACTAGTTGCTAAGACAGAAAATTGCGACATCTCTCAGACAGTTGCTTGAAAAGTTTTCTTCATTTGAGATTAATCAAAGCTAATATTCACTTGGCAGGTAAATCCTCAGATTTGACCCTGTTTTCCTACGTGGGCTGCCTGAAATGCTGATTTCAAAGCAAGTTAGTCACCATCCCTCACCCAGAGCCAGTCACTTCCTGTCTCCTGCTGAGCTCCCGGCTCTGGCATAGAAATCCCACTGACAAAAAAGAAAAAGAAGGGATTCAGTAGAGGGGGCAGTAGGGGAAGGGGACAAAAAGGGTGGTGGCAGGTACTGGGATCATGGTATATTGTCTATTTGTATGAAGGCTGTCAATAAAAAGTTTTGTTGGGTTTTTTTTTTTTTTTTTTTTTTTTTTGGCTTTTTGAGGTAGGGTCTCACTGTAGTTCAGGCTGACCTGGAATTCACTATGTAGTCTCAGGGTGGCTTCAAACCCATGATGACCCTCCTATCTCTACCTCCCAAGTGCTGGGATTAAAGGCGTGGGCCACCACACATGATGGTTTTTATTTTTTTAATGTCTTCAAGGGCAAAGGGATAATTCTGCAGTTAAGGTGCTTGCCTGCAAAGCCTAACAACCCAGGTTCAACTCCCCAGCACTCATGTAAAGCCAGATGCACAAAGGGATGTATGACTCTGGAGTATGTTTGCAGTGGATGGAGGCCCCCATGTGTGCATTCTCTGTGTCTGTCTCTCCTCTCTATCTGCCTCTGCCTGCAAATAAATAATTTTAAGGAAGGTCCACAAACACAAAACACCAACATCACAAATGCTACCTCTTAAGAACAAAAGGCTCATATCTGTGGTATGTACTTAAGGAGGAGGCAAAGAATTCAAAGTGCTAATGCACAAAGGTCAAAGACTTTCTTTAATCTTCAGCAAGCTTTCCCCCCCAGTTCTAACCCCTTCTCTGCTGCCCCTCCTTCGCTGGACACCCAGAGATCTTCCCACCAGGATAGTCTCTAACTGCCTGCCTGGATCACTCCAGTCAGTGATCTTTATGTAAGTTAGGGCAGCAGCCTCTCAGCAGCCCAGTGCCCTGACCAGTTGAGAGCCTCTCTTCATTCACGAGCCTCAAGCCATTCTCAACCAGGATTCCTGCTGCCTCCCCTGGAAGGGAGCGTCTCCCTTCTCTTCTCTTCTCTGTTACAGCAGGAATGTCCACTTTGTCTATAGGAGAATTTAGAGTGTGCTTGTCCTTCCTCTTTCAGACCCCGAGATCTGTGTCCCTGAGGTCACTGCAGAAAAGTCTTCAAATTAGCCCTTGAAGAAGAGGTGGCCCACGCATTACTGCCCTCTGGTCCTGGATTCAAGTTGGTCAGTTAAAATGCAGAACACTGAGTTCAATTTGAATTGTAAATTAACAGTTGGTAATTTCCAGTACAAGGATGCTACTCCAGACAGCACATGGGTGTTGTGGTGGTTTGAATGTGAAATATCCCCTGTGGCCTCATGTGTTTGCAATGAAGCGTCATAATCAATCCCCAGCTGGTGGAGCCTTTGGGTGGAGCCTCGCTGGAGGAGGTGTGTCCCCGGGTGGGGGGGGGCAAGGACCTTGACGTTTCTTAGTCCAGCCCTCCCGGGTATTAGTTAGCTAGCATGCTGTACCTCCTTCCTGCTGATATGTGACAAAACATGATGATCCAGGCACATTAGCCAGCCCACCCTTGCTGCTGCCTTTCCCACTGCTGTGGCAAGATGTGATGCCCAGCCTCTGCTCTGCCGTGCTCTCTCCACTGTGATGAAACGTCCTCCCATAAACTGCTTCTGGTCAGGTGTTGTGTCCCAGCAATCAGAAGGTGACTGCTGCCGGTACCCTGTCCTCAAGCTTGCTGATTCTGGTGGCCTCAGCTGGATGGGAGCTCCGGGGCTGGGTCTGCAGGGAAAGGGCTACCCTTCACACAGACCTGGGTATCTGACATACTTGACGTCACTGTTCATACAAACTTTCACTTTTCTACTTCCTGCATGAATTTTGGCCACACACTATTCCACCGTCACTGTAATTAGAAACCTTCAGACCTGCATAGGATTTTATTCAATTATTTTGTTGTCTAGTTCTTCATGATTGTAGATATAACTAGGAATCTCTCTGCAAGTTACATTTCTCTGTTATCATAGTTTTATTTTAAATTTATGTTATCATAATTTTAAACTGATTTCTTGAAGTGAATAGGGTGAGGTTGTTTAGAACAAACACTCTAGGAACAGAGTATTACTATGATTTCCCAAGATCTTGCACTGATCGACAGTCTCACTGCTTTACCCTTACCTGCTCTGAACATCACTGTTTAAAATAAGAAGAATCAATTGACAGGCACGGTGGTGCACTCCTTTAATCCCAGCACTCAGGAAGCAGAGGTAGGAGGATCACCATGAGTTCGAGGCCATCCTGAGACTCCATAATGAATTCCAGGCTAGCCTGGGCTAGAGTGAAACCCTACCTTGAAAAAAACCAAAAAATAAAAACAAAAATAAAATAAGAAGAACCAGGACTGGAGTCAAAGGCACTTGCTTACAAAGCCTGCAGGCCACAGAACCCACAGCAAGCCAGACACAAAGTGGCACGTGCGTCTGTGGTCCCAGCATGTCTATGACAACAGGAGGCAGAGCCAGGAGAACCTGCAGCTCGCAGGCCAGACCTGTTTGCAGCAACAAGAGACCCTGCCTCGTAGGAAGTGGAACATAGACAGCTGCAGGTTGAGTCTACAGCCATACCACCCTGAACGCGCCCGATCTCGTCTGATCTTGGAAGCTAAGCAGGGTCGGGCCTGGTTAGAACTTGGATGGGAGACAACTGCAGAGTGAGCTCTGACCACCACTTGTGCTGGGGCAGGCTGCGTCCATGCACAACATGAAAATAAGTCCGTATTTCCTTATTGGACAGAACTCAGATGCCAAAAGCCATGATATTGCACCAATCATGTGTGTGTCTTTGGTTGTCAATGAGGACACACTTTGGGGGAATTGTCTGATAATTACTTTTATTTTTTCCCTGAATTGTCCTTTGTCTACATATATGTTAAGGTCTTCATCCAAAACCTTTTGTTCTTGTATTCTTTGGTTTTGAACTGTTTAATTTTCTGTTCATTTTTATTTATTTATTTGAGAGTGACAGACAGAGAAAGAGGGAGAGAGAGAGAGAGAGAGAGAGAGAGAGAGAGAGAGAGAGAGAGAGAAAATGGGCACACCAGGGCCTTCAGCCACTGCTCCAGACATGTGCACCCTCTTGTGCATCTAGCTAACATCTGGATCCTGGGGAATGGAGCCTCGAACTGGGGTCCTTAGGCTTCATGGGCAAGTGCTTAACCACTAAGCCATCTCTCCAGCCCCGATTTTTAACTTTTTATTGATAGCCTCTGTAAAATTATACCATGATCATAATCCCGTCCCCCGCCCTCCTTCCCTCCCTTCTCTTCTATGAAATTCCTCCTGCACTGAATTCCTTCTCCTTATCAACTAGTCTTTCTTCTATTTTGATGTCGTCATTTTTCCCTCCCATTATGCAGGTCTTGTGCAGGTAGTATCAGCCACTGTGAGGGCATGAACACCATGGCCACTTTGTGTCTGGAAGACAGTATTGCAAAGCACTCCTCCCCTTCCTTTGGCTCTCCACCACCTCTTCCAAAATGGTCTCTGAGCCTTGGAGGGTGTGACAGAGCTGTCTCACTTAGTGCTGAACACTTTACTGTCACTTTTTCTCAGCACTCTGGTAAGTTTTGAGTCAACCCCAGTGGCCTCTCTCATCTGCAGAGAGAAGCTTCTCTAGCCAAAAGGGAGAGTGGCATTAATATATGGGTATATATATTCTTGCATTCTTAATATAATAAAAATGTCAGTTTGCAAGGGGCGAGCTGGTGAATATGCAAACAGAAAATAAATAAATAATGCCACTCCTCGATCTGCCTTACTTGCTGCCAACCTTTTCTCCCACATTCGGGGGAATCCCAGAGTGACCTGTGTGGGTGGCAAGGCTCCTTGCTGCAGCCACAGGACCGGATTCAGTGCTGTCTCTGTCACCATTTCTGCCAAGCTTAAACTGCTCACTCGGGAACCCTGAATTCCCCAGTACAAAGAACAAGCCCGGGATTTGTCATTAGGGGCCTGGGTCCTTCACCTTCTCGCTGGGCTCTAGGAAAGGGATCAACATGCAGGCCTGTGACCAGAGGAGGGGCAGACTCCTGCCTGGGGTTCTATAGGCTGCGAAAACACTCAGTCAAAAGGCACACTGACCTCCAGACACAAGAAGGGGCTGAAGGATGAAAAGTACCCACCAGGCTTGGACTCGGAGTCAGAGAAACTCAGCAAAAGCAGGTACTGGGGGAACCCACCATACCATGAGTGACGTGATGAGGCCAGATAGGTCACTAAAGCCTACATTCTTGCTCTAACCTAAGCCTCTAACGTCAGGACACAGAAACACAGGCCTGGCCAATAGTAATGCCCAATAATCCCTGGTGCTTTTAGTCCTTTCAATTAATCAACAGATTGTGGAACCCAATATATTAGGGATAACATTTCAGTAATAAAAGTAATGCCCTGAGAAAGCTTAGCCAGTAACTAGGATCCACACCCAGATACCAAGCTTTTAGCTGTCATACTATATGGCTTTGAATGATGCCATTTAAAGAGATACAATAGAAGCAAAGCCAGCCACACCGAATGATGCAACAAGCAGGCCATGAAACCAAACCTGCAGCATTGCAGCTTGGATACAAGCGCCAAACATCAAAGACAAGCATTTAGAAAAAGCCCAGTGGCATCTTGGTATAGACTTCCGAGTGAGTGGAATTGTCTGGCCTTTGTTTATTTATTTGTTTAGTTTTAAATTATTTAATCTATTTATTTGCAAGCAGAGAAAGACAGGTCACAGAAAGAAAATGCACGTGAGAGTGAAGGCCAGCTGCTGCAAACGAACTCCAGATGTTCGCGCCACTCTATGAATCTGGTTTTACGTGAATACTGGGGATAGAACCAGGGTCATTAGGCTTTGCAGGCAAGTGCCTTAATTGCTGAGCTATCTCTTGGGGCCGTTTTACGTCTTATTTTTCTGCCTCAAGTCTGTGCACTTTTCTATTAAGAAAAACTAATTCTAGATGTTTAAAATATAATATAAATACCAAAGAAATCTTACATTTTGCATTCACCATCTACTGAACACAAATGTCCAGCTGCCAGCCTGGCCTTTAGGACAGACACAACCATGGACATGGGATCTGCTTGCTCTTCAAGACTCAACTTCTCCTAGAGGCAACCAACACCTTTCCTCTTGGAAAGGGACAACACAACCCACAAACAAGCAAACCAATCAGTGAAGGTTTGAGTGCAAAATGCTCTCCCTGTCCCCCCACCCACCCACCCATAGCCTCACAAGATTAAGCCTTTAGTCTCCAGGAGCCTTTGGGAGGTGGGCCCTTGCTGGAGGAGGTGGGTCACTGGGGGAGTTCAGACCTCACTCTTACTGTTCTTCCAGCTACTAAGGTATGTAGATGTGAGTCATGTTTTCTCCCACCATGGTGAAACTGTCCCTGGAAACCATAAGCCCTTTCCTCCCATCAGCTGCATCTGGTGGAGTATTTTTTCTCAGCAATGGAAAGGTAACTGCAGGCTGGAGAGATGGCTCAGTGGTTAAGGCGCTTGCCCGAAAAGCCTAGCGACCTGAGTTTGATTCCCCAGTACAGCCAGATACGCAAAGTGGCGCATGCATCTGGAGTTCATAAGCAGCTGCTAGAGGCCCTAACATGCCCATTCACACAACACCCTCTCTCTTTCTCTCCTCGCAAACAAATAAATAAAAACATTTTAAAATCCTATTTGCAAAAAAGATTAAAAAGATAAGTGCTACTCTTCTCCCAATCCAGAAGCCTCTCTGGATACTCGCATCCCAAGAGAGCTTCCAGAATGACAGGTTCTGCCCTGGGAACTGGTGTTTTGAGAGGCCGAGCACAGCCCTCCGTGAGCCTGAGATTCCTGGCCCCATGTCTGAGTCTCTGAAAGAAACTCCACACCAGCGCTGGAGGACTGGAAGGTGGGGGTGGGGGGGCAGCTCTTCAGCCACACATCCAGGGACCTTCCTCCCTCAGTCACGTGCTTCCTGGCTCTATGATTTTGAACAAGTTGTCTCTTCTGCTTCTCTAAGTCTGCGTCTGCACCTGTCTAATAAGGAAATTAAAACGCAATACCCATCTGGAAGGGGAATTGTACCACTCAAAATAATACGTAAAATATATACATTAATGATGCCAAGAAATAACATTTTTTAAGCAGTATGTACCAGCTAGCCACTTTGCATGATCTTAGGTACTTCTCACAGCGCCCTCCCCCAGCTCCCCTTCCCCTCCTCCCCGCCTGGCTCCTGATGGGCGCTGTAATACCCTACAGCTTACCGCGGATGAAAAGAGGGCATTGAGCGGTGGAAACATTTGAGCTGGTGAACAGGGGCACAGGGCAGAGTTTCTGCCACTCTGGCTGGACCCACACCACTACCTGATAAACTGTCCCCAAGATGCGAGAGCCTACACCCAGTTACCACTGTCATGGCTGCCTACTGGACTCTGCCTGGCTTCGGAGAATCGCATGATGATGCAGACAGAGTCCCTTTGGTTATCCACAGCTGCTCACAGCCGTCAGGCCCCCTCTAAGAGTGCCCCCAAACCACTTCTCCTTCCCTCCCCCACCGCTCCCTTTCTTCTTCTCCTCCTTCTCTTCTCTTTCTCCCTCTGTCCCCCTCTCTATATCAGTTCAGTGACCAGACCTGGCCATCAGAGTTGCTGGCCCTACGGGTCTACCTCCAGCCCAGGGGTCAGGCCTGCTGGTATTGGTACTTGGCACCGGCCTGAGTCTCCCAGTGGCTCAGTACAGGGCACCTGTGTGGCTCGAGAGGGATTCGCTGGAGTTAGAAAAGTAACGTCCTTTAGTAGCCTCGGGCCTCCCCAAGGCAGAGAGCAGCGGCCCTGGAAGTGTGTGCCCACCGCGGTGTGCGTGTGCCAGCGCGCCAAGTGCGGACGACAGGGGCGTGTAAGGAGGTGTGAGTGCGCGCGCGCGCGCCGGGCTCCGAGGGTTCGCCGCCCGCCGGCCGCGGTGGAGATCGCGATCGGGTCCCGGGGCGGGCGGCGGGCGGGCTGGGAAGGTCTCCTCCCCCCCACCACCACCACCACATTGAGAAATCTCTGTGAGTCACCGGGAGATTCTGCATATTAATGAGCTCGCTCGCTCGCTGCGAGGGCAGGAGCGAATTTAAAAGAGGCCGGGGCGGGCGGAGGGAGGCTGCGGGGCGTTTGCCGAGGAGCGCACGCACAGCGCCGAGCGCAGTGCCAGACGGCTCGGGCCACCCTCCGACGACGGGAGCGCACGGAGCCGGGAGACGTGCCCGGAGCCCCGACAGCCGCGCCGCGCCGAGCCGAGCCGAGCCGGGCGGCGTCTCCGGGCCGCCCCGCCGCACGCACCGGCCGGCGCCCTCGCCGCGTCCCCGCTCCCGCCGCGCCCCTTCGCCCAGCATGAGGCTCCTGGCGGCCGCGCTGCTCCTGCTGCTGCTGCTGGCGCTGTGCGCCGCGCGCGTGGACGGTGAGTGCCGGGAGAGGTCGGTCCGCAGCTGTCCCGTCCATCCCGGGGAGCCCGAACCCCACTGAGGCATCCTGGAACCCGGGTGGGCACCGAGGGATGGGAGATCGCGGAGCTAGAGATTTTTTTCCCCCTGGTGCAACGGAGCTTCCCGCCCGCTCGCTCCCCCCGCAGGGTCCAAATGCAAATGCTCCAGGAAGGGGCCCAAGATCCGCTACAGCGACGTGAAGAAGCTGGAAATGAAGCCAAAATACCCGCACTGCGAGGAGAAGATGGTCATGTGAGTTCTAGCCCACCCCCGGCCCTGAGCGCGCCCCGTGCCAGGGCCCATCCTGGGGCTTAACAAGCCTCTCCACCTTGGTGGAGGTCCCTTTTGGAAATTTCGCAGTGAGTCCTGAGACACTGGTCTGTCAGGTATGGAAAAGGGGGGCTTCTCTAGCTTGAGCTCCGGAAACCGTATCTGAGAAGCCCCCCCCCCCCCCCGCCACCCCTTGCTAGGATTCTAAGATTCAAACCCTAGCCTGAGAGCGCTCCGTGGCTGGCTGCAGGGGTCTCGAACAATCGTGGCTCTGGTGGGCCCACTTCGAATACCTACCTACATGGGTGTCGCCAGGGACACACACCCAACCTGTTGGGACAGGGGTGCGCTGCCCTCCCCTCGCTGAAGTGACCGAACTGCACCAATCTTATCTTTAAAAGTCCCAACTTTCTTTTGAAAGAGCCCTTTCCGGTTGGGACTGGCCCGGCCACATGGAGGGCAGTTTAGGGCTTCCAGGGAGTTCATTGTGAGAATTCTCCTGGCTCTGCCCCCAGCAGCGGACTCCTTGTGGGTCTGGGCGGTCCGGTGGAAAGTGCTGTGGGGGGGGGGGGGGGTTAGCGAACATTGCCACCATCGGAGCCTTTGCTTGGTTGGAGATGTCGTCGGCAGGCTTAAAAACTGGGGCAGAGGGAACACTGAGTTTCCTCGCTCCTCTGCCTTCCCATTAACCGCTTGAAGCCAGCAGGGCTCTTTCCCCATCAATACACTCTTGGCCAGGAAGACAGCCCTTGGCACAGGATTCTCCCAAATATTTGCCATGGACCATTGGCCCCTCTTCCCCTCCCCCAGAAACAGGACACACTTTATTCTCATTCTGGGCAAGTGCCTTCCTCCAGTTGGCCTTGCTGGCCCAGAAGGCCTTCATGCTCAGCATCTGTGAAGGCAGGGCACACCCCCACCAGGCACCCCACAAGGGCTGCACAGTCAGGCTGGAGGTAGGGGAACTCAGAGAGCTGCAAGACCCGAGCCGACCCCAGCCCTTTCCTTCGGGGACACCTCAATTAACCACTTCATCCTCACCCTTCCCCTCCAGCCCAAATCCAGAAAACCTGCCTGAAAATTCGTGTAGGTAGAAAGAGGTCAGGGGGTCCCACGAGCTGAGCTGGGACCACCGACTGGAGTCACAATCCCCTTCGGAGTTTTGAAATGTCAGGGAACATGGCAAGAGGTTTCCCGGACCTTGCAGAGAACAAAAAATGGTATCCTCACCAGTCAGGCTTGCTCTTTTCTGGGCGAAATTTCACGGGAGAAAACTTCACATAGCCTTGTGAAAACTTGCAGGCGCAGGGGGGGGGGGGCTCGTGAGATCAACACACCTGCCACCCTTTCTTAAACCTCCCTCCCAACACCCCAAAACTCCCACCCCATCCTTGACAACCTGAAAGCTCCTCTCCCCTCCCTAAGAGATGCTAAGACTTGCTCTATCAGACAACAGGCCAGCTCTTTCTGCCAAAGCAGGTTTTTAGCCACAAAAGCAAGCTCTCCAGTTCACCCTGAGTCACCCAAAAATCTCTGCTGGAGAGTGGGGGGGTGCAGAACAGTTGCTTTGTAAGTACAAGTCCTCGCAATCTAAAGGATATGGGGAAAGTCCAGCTCTCGAAGGGCAATTTGTATCATGTGCCCACCAAGTCCTCACCGAAACCCCCTATGTCCCCAGAAGTGCTGAAGGGAGAGCGGGGTACACACCCAGGATTTCTTCTGATGGTTCTTGGGGTCTTAAAACCCCTTGTCTACTACTCTACCACTCATTTGCATAACCTGGCATATTGGTGCAGCTCTGAGAACGCTGGTGTTAGAACCAAGCACTTCCCTGCCCTTCAGGAGCCGGCGTGCCCGGCCCGCGCACTGACCCACCCCAGAGTTTCTCACCTGGGCTCCCCATGTCCTTTCACTCAGTGCAAAAGTAGTATGGGCAGAGAAGAAATGCGGGTGCTCTTTTCCGCAGGGTGATAGCGGCTAGGGAACAGAAATGGCTAGATTCCACTCCAGCCTGGCCCCATGCTCAAGGCCTGGAAGATGCCACCCATCCCTGAAGGGCTCTATAGACACACTGTTCAGGTGATGTGGTGTTGTTGAAATGTCCATCCCCGCCCTTGCATGGGGGTGACCCAGAAACCCAGAGCACAGAGTAAGGAAGGAGTGCCCAGGTGCATTCTGCTGGAGAGATTCCATTTTCTCTCCCCACACACCAGGTGGCAACCCTGCCCCTTGCAGAATTTGGACCTTAATCCCTGACCCTGTGGGACGCTACCTGACCTCCCTTGCTTTCCCTTCTCACCTCCAAACACCCTCCAGTGACGGCAAGCCCCATCCTCACCTCTCACCTTGCACGTTCCAAGTTTCCTAGGTGGCCTCTCATTCTTGAGCCCTGCCCTTCCTCCCCTGCCCAGACACTTTCTCTAACTCTTGCCATCACTCTGGCCACCCTGGTTGCAAGGGAGCGGCACAGTGATGGGCAGGCAGCTGGGCATCTACCAGGGGCTAGATACTTTCCACAGATTTTACTTTTTTCAATATTTTTGGTTCATTTTTATTTATTTATTTGAGAGTGGCAGAAAGAGGCAGATAGAGAGAGAATGGACGCGCCAAGGCTTCCAGCCACTGCAAACGAACTCCAGACACGTGTGCCCCCTTGTGCATCTGGCTAACGTGGGTCCTGGGAAATCAAGCCTCGAACAGGAGTCCTTAGCCTTCACAGGCAAGCGCTTAACCACTAAGCCATCTCTCCAGCCCCAGATTTTATTTTTTTATTTTAATTTTTTTTTTTTTTGTTTTTTGGGGTGGGGTCTCACTCTAGCCCAGGCTGACCTGGAATTCACTGTGTAGTCTCAGGGTGTCCTCGAACTCATGGCAATCCTACTACCTCTGCCTCCCAAGTCCTGGGATTAAAAGTATGCACCACCACACCAGGCAGATTTTATATTTTTAATATATTTTTAATTCACGTATTAGAGAGAGAAAGAAAGTGTGTGTGTATTTGTATCTTCTCTCTTCGTATATGGAAGGAGAGAGAGACAGAGAGAGCGAATATTGGTGCACCAGAGTCTCCAGCCACTGCAAATAAAATCCAGATGCCTGCTGCACCTTGTGCATGGCTTGTGTCAGTACTGGGGAATCAAACCTAGGTCCTTAGGCTTCCCAGGCAAGTGTCTTAACCAATAAACCATCTCTCCAACCCTTTTTGTATGGGGGGGGGGGGGTTCGAGGTAGGGTTTCACTCTAGTCCAGGCTGACCTGGAATTCACTAAGTAGTTTCAGGGTGGTTTTGAACTCACTGTGATCCTCCTACCTCTGTCTCCCAAGTTGGGATTAAAGGCATCTGTCACCATGCCTGACAGTTTTTAAAATATATTTATTTATTTGCAGTAGGGGGGGGACTGTGTGTGCCAGGACCTCTAGCCACTGCAAATGAACTCCAGACACATGATCCTCATTGTGCATCCAGCTTTACCTTGGTACTGGGGAATCAAACCCAGGTCATTAGGTTTTGCAGGCAAACACTTTAACTGCTGAACCATTTCTCCAGCCCCAGATTTTCTTTTAACCCACCTCCTCCAATTACTAGTGAAGGAGGGCCTGGTATTGTACCCATTTTACAGAGAGGTAATAAGGGGTCCAAGCCCAGACCATGGAGTCCTGCTTCTCCGCCACATAGCCAGGTCTTCAGGATGTATTGTAACTATGGCTGCTGGAGGCTTGAAGAAGGACATGATATTTTTCTAGCTGAAAATAAGCAACCTCAACCTCACATTGAAGCATCTAAGTGGGCTTCCAGCTAGCAAGGGTTTGCTCCAGGGCCAGCAAGTGCCCATTCCTGGGACAATCCACAGTGGGCTGGGGAGCTGGGGTTGAGGATCAGAGACAACGGCATCTGCAGAGCATGTCCCAGCAGGCTGCTCAAACCCACAGGTGGGCCTGGGCAATGCACTTGACCGGCAGTGGTTCATTCTACCTCTAGACCATCCAAAGAGTCTCAATCTTTACTCCCAAGAGAGGCCAGAATCCTGGGGATAGCACTCCACTGGGATGCCATGGGAAAAGGGACTCCAAGGGGGAAAGTGATGCCGATCACAGTCACTCCATACAGGCTAGATCCTATCATGGAATAAGAGATTAAGGAGCTGCAGGGCCTTCCAAATAGCTGGCCAGAGAATGATCTGCCTGGAGGGAAGGAGAAAGAGATACCAAGCCATTCAGTGCTCTGACCCACAAGGCCAGCGCCACCCCCCATCCACTATTAACATACCTCCCGCCCTGCACCTCATCCTTCTGCTCCATTTCAGCGTCACCACCAAGAGCGTGTCCAGGTACCGGGGCCAGGAGCACTGCCTGCATCCCAAGTTACAGAGCACCAAGCGTTTCATCAAGTGGTACAACGCCTGGAATGAGAAGCGGAGGTAAGGCTAACTCCTCCCTCCCTCCTTCCCGCCTGCCCAGAGCAGCTGGCTGAAGCTTTCTGGGTAGGAAGGAACCCCACACCAGGTCATCTAGCCCCCTTTAACGTATGACGCCCACATAATAGCCACAACAAGAAGGCAATCAGATACCCCTTCCATACCTCCTCAGATGAGGAACGCACCCCTTAACAAAGCAGGGTTTTGCTCCTCTCGGACACCTTTAAACACAGCAGGTTTACCCTAACGTCTGCCTCATTGTGACTTTCACATTGTAGCCTTAATTACTGTTTCCATGTGTTACTTCGATTGAAAATGGCTGGGCAAAAGCATCCAGCATGGCTATGCAGATGGACCTTGTGGAGGGAACTATGCCCCCTTAAGTGACTGTTCAGTCACCCTAAAACTTCAAGTACATCACAAGATGGCAAGAAGGGTCCCCTGCCAACAATATAGTCTCCCCTCGAGGGTGCCCCTATCTCTCATACTGCCCAGACATCTCGTCGATTCCTTCCAATGAGGGTGCCAGAAATGACCCTGGGTTTGGCCCTTTAAAGTCAGAGCCACTTCACTCAAAGGGGGCAGCCCTGGTGAGAGGGCCCATGTCGTGGCCCCGTGTTCAGTGGGCTCTTTCCCCATAGTCAAAAGATGCCTGCTCAGCTCTGATCCCTGGGAGTCCTAGGTCTGGTCTTGGAAGTGGGGGGCCACTTCTCTGCTCCTAGGAGCCACATGAAGACAAGCCTGTCCTAGGGCAGGCTGCTCCTCATACCTGCCAGGTCTGCTTGCACCTGCCCCTGCGGAACATGGTGCGCAGGCGCGCGCACGTGACCTCCCAGGAGCCTGGGTCAGCTCCTTGTCCTGCAGAAGGGGAAAACCAAGGGCAGGTAGCACAGGGCGTGGCTTCCTTAAGAGAATATGGAAAAGCCAGGCCAGGGAGCCAGCACCCCCAGGGGCTGGGGGAGGGTGTGGCCACAGTGGAGCTCTGTGCTGCCTTTCCTATCGCGTGCCCTGGTCCTGCTCCCCAAACTCAGCCCTGTGACCCCAGCTCTCCTACACCTGGCATCCAGGCCCAGTTCCTGCCCTGAGCTTTTTCTTGCTCCCTCCCTAGAGGCCTCATCTTCAGTGGCTTGAAATAGAAAGTGATGAGGCGGGCAATTTCTCTCCACGTATCTGATGGGAATGAAGCCTTCTTTCTGGTCAAGGCAGACAGCTCATGTGACAAAATCAGGGTCTTACCCGTCTAAAAAATATACATATATATATATGTATGTATGTATGTATATGTGTATGTGTATGTGTATGTAGATGTAGATGTAGATGTGTATGTGTATGTGTATGTAGATGTAGATGTTGCACAGACTCCTGGGAAATACTCAAACTTTCCTCCCATTTACCTGGGCTGTGGCTTTGAAGAGGAGGAGGTACCTGTGGGCCTCCTGAAACCCTGCTTTTTTCTACTTGGGCAAATTGCACGGATAGAGGCAGCTAGAGACTTTCCCTTAGCAGGGCTCCATCAGTTCACCGCATTAAGGGTTCAGCCTTTTGGATGGGAGGAGTTATTTTTACTTTTATTTTTTTCGAGATAGAATCTCACGTGGCCCCGCTGCCATCGCGCCCCTCATCCTCTGCGTCCACCGCCCTAGTGCTGGCAATACCCGCACGTGTCGCCACACCCGGTTGAGTTCATCTCCTTCTTTGGGCACTGAGGAAGCCTGGGACAGGGTCGTGGCCATTCCCTTCCTACCCCTGCCTCATAATGGAGTTGGAAATGACTTACAACAAATGCCGATTGGGAAAGGAGGGAATTGTTGAAAGAGAGAGGTGGGGGCACATGGGATGGAGGAAGAAGGACGTATGGAAGGATCAGACCCATGGGGCCAACAAGGGAATTTGGGGCACCTCGAAGACCAGTTTCTGACCACCACAGGAAGCGGCTACATCAGGCATTTTATTACAGTGCCTAAGTAAGGGCTCTCATTCAAAACTCAGGAGCCAGGGGTTGTCTGCATGTGAAGTGCAGGCCAGAGCAGCCACAGGCCAGTGCTGGGAAAAGTTAACGTATCTAAAGAGAGCCTTTGGGAGGTAAAGGGTTACGATGCCAATATATATATATATAAAAGGAATGAGAAGGCTATAGAGGCAAGGAGAGGTGAACATGGCTCAGTCCCTCTCATCTTAGCCCCAGTCCTTCTAGCCTCCTCCTCACCGGGTGGCTTCTAGAAGTGGTGTTTTTCTGAGGCGCAAACCCCAGTCAAGGGAATTTCTCTAAGAGGAGGGGCTCCTTCCCATGAGCAGGGGGGCAGGAGGGCAGCTGGAAAGGCCCCTTCGCTCGCTAAGGTCATCAGCCACCCCGTTCAAGACTTGGGACACTCAGGAAGGCTGTGCTCCGTATGGCTCAGGGGATGCAACGGGGCTGCGGATGGG
Source organism: Jaculus jaculus (assembly GCF_020740685.1). Lineage (NCBI taxonomy): Eukaryota > Metazoa > Chordata > Mammalia > Rodentia > Dipodidae > Jaculus > Jaculus jaculus. The sequence continues at coordinate 33,537,468 of NC_059107.1, read as the reverse complement.
AAAGGGCAAAGCCCGACTTGTGTGAGCTTCCTGTTTATTGAGACAACGCCTCACAGGCCTAGAACTAGTCTGCGCTAGCCTCAAACTCACATCCATCCCCCTGCCTCAGCCTCCACAGCGCCGGGGTTAGCGGTGCGAACCACATCCCGCTTTGTGTGAGCGTTTGTGGCCGTTTGGATCAGAGCCTCCCCGCCCATCCTGGCCCCTGGCCGCTCTGTGAGCTCCGCACCAGCTCGGGGGCCTCTTACACCTGTGCCATTTCTCCCCAGGGTCTACGAAGAATAGGGTGAAAGACCTCGGAGAGGACAGACGCCAGAGCCCTGGGGAGACTTCAGCAAAGGACTTTGCAGATTACAATAAAAACCCCTTTCTTTCTCACAGGCCTAAGGCACAAATTCTATATGGTTACGAAGCACTTTTACCCAGGGTCAGTTTTTTTACGTTTTATAGCTGTGTGTGGTGAAAGGCTTCCAGATGTGAGACGCAGCTCTCCTGCACTCCCGGCTCCAGCACGAGCAGCTTTTTGACTAAAAGGGGGAAACTCATGCCTTTTCTTTTTAAAATAAGGGGTTTTTTTTTTGTTGTTGATTTTTTTTTTTACTTGTCCATATGTCACTACACATCTGAGCTTTCTAAGCGCCTGGGAGGAACAGTGAGCTTGGTTGAGACATTTCATTGCAGCCCTGTTCCATTCCAGACTTGGAATGCTTCCGCTCAGAGGGCCTGGCGCCTCCGCACAGCTGCCACGGGCTCTCCTGGGTTTATGGCTGCTGTGACTCTGCAGTGGCCTCAGTTACCAAGCAAGCGGGAGCAAGTCCTTCCACATCTGTACTTGCAGGAGTTCAGTCTGGTGGCCAGGGCGACATGCCTCATGCACACCCCCAACTCCACCGAGCACCCCCCCCCCCCGGCTCTTTAATTTCCAAGACCTGTGGTGGCAGGCAAGGGATCCATACAGGAATTGGGTCTTTCCTTCAAATTGAGGGTTTACGAACGATTGGCTGCTTTGGTATTTTGGTGATATTTTGGAAGAATGGGAAGTTCCCCAACACTTACCAAAAGCCTCAGGAGAAAACTTCAAATGAAAATTCATGCACAACACACACCAGAGGTACCCATTATATTCACAAGGGGAAACCTTCAAGGTGTATACCTTTTCCTCATCTCCACAGAGCATGAAGTGTTTGTGACTCTCCCCACGGTACATAGGCAAACTGAGACCCTCTTGGGGAGCTTGGGTAACTATGCACCCTGTTCCGTGTACATAGCCTCTTCTGAGCACCCCGCCACACACTGCCCCTCAGTAGAGGCCACACTGGACTGCTGTGTTATATGCTGTGTAAATGTCCAAAACCATTAGCGTTGCATGCAGGTTTCATATTCTTTCTAAGATTTAAAAAGGTAATAAAATATATTTGAAATGTACCAAAGTTCTAGACTCTTGACCATTTTTTTCCCCTATTTAATTAAGCTACAGTGACAATAAAATGTTTGCTACGTCCTGAATAAACAGGCACATATGTACTGGGAAAGCAAACTGGTGTTTCCCGAAGACCTGTCAAACGCAGAGGAATGGGTTGGGTTATTGACCCATCCGGAAGCCAGATGTAGGGGTTCACACTCCCCACACATACAGCAGGTTGATGGGAACAGGAAGGTATGGGCATAAGTGACCGGGGGGGGGGGTGCGGTCACAAAGATGGGGTCTGCCAAGATGTCCTGAGGCCCAGGCCCCGCGAGACTCCAGTGTGACTTGGGGAGTTATCCACCTGTGGCTGTGGTTGGACAGGAGCCAGGCTGTCTAGGGGCCACGGCGAGGAGATGCCGAAGTCCCACGTCTGGGAGATGGCATGACAACAGGAAACACTGAATGGCAGCCCCGGGCACGGAGGTAATGCATGCAACACACTGAGAAGAGCGCCAGGCCTGGTGACGTGGCAAACTGTGCTCTTCTAATATTCCCCAAACCAGACTACTGCACAGGCTGCCCAGCCCTGGGCCTCACTGTAGCCCACCTCAGTCAGGCCCCTCTTCCCCGCCCACCACAACTGCTCAAGGGGACATGTTTTTAGCCGCAGAGCCAGGGGCCACACATCTTCCCTCTGCTTATGGTTTCCTGACATAGGCTCTGCTCACACTTACAGGGCCATACCGCCAGTCCTCGGTTCCAACTGCTCACACCTAGCAGGACACCCAGCAAGTCCTCTCTTCTGGCATGCACCATCAGGGTGCTGGAAGCTCGCTCTGTCACTGTCTTGTTTCCATCTCGCAGCTCCAAGTCACTGCTCGTGGATTGCTGAGGAAACTGAGGGCCAGAGGGACTAAGAAACTTGCCCAAGGGCTGGAGAGATTGCTTAGTGGCTATGGCACTTGCCTGCAAAGCCTAAGGACCCATATTCCACTCTCCAGGTCCCACAAAAGCCAGATGCATAAGGTGACGCAAGCACGAAAAGCCACACATGCGCGCACAAGGTGGTGCATGCATCAAGTTCAAGTGCAGTGGCGGGAGGCCCTGGCGCAACCATTCGTTCATTAACTCATTCATTCATTCTCTCTCTCCCCACTTTCTTTTAATTTATTTGAGAGCAACAGACAGAGGGAAAGAGGCAGATACAGAGAGGGAGAGAGAATGGGTGCACCAGGGCCTCCAGCCACGGCAAACAAACTCCAGACGCGTGCATCCCCTTGTGCATCTGGCTAACGTGGGTCCTGGAGAATCGAGCCTCGAACCGGGGCCCTTAGGCTTCACAGGCAAGCGCTTAACCACTAAGCCATCTCTCCAGCCTTCCCACCGCCACCTTTTTGTAAAATAAAAGAAAAATAAACTTGCCCAAAGACACACTCTCCAGTGGCGAGGCTGGCAACCTTCCTTCCAGAGTGTAAGGAGTGGTCACGCTGAGCCTAAGACCATGAATTCACCAGGGCTAGTCCGACCACTCCATTTATTGCAAAGAAAATAAGTAGAATGACCAGAAAGTCAGAGACTAAACGATAGCACAGAGAGGGGAGACCCCATCCGATGGCACAGGGACATAAACCAGGCCCCTTTTCCCATGATCCTCACATCCCACTTCGGCCCAGTGTAGCACCAACAGAGCCTTATGGGTCGGGCCCAGGGTAGTCTATTGAAAGAACTCTTCTACCACCTCCCAATGCAAAGACCCCTTCTTTGCAGGCAGACAGTCTGGCCTGCAGGAGGCTTGCTGTTTTTGGTTCTAGCCTTACCTTCACCTGGCTATTCCCACCACACAAATCACACCCTGTCTCACCCTGGCTCAGTGACAGAGCTTCTCCTGGTTATATTGACCTCAGGTTAGAACCGACTAGAGTTCACAAACATAAACCTATAGGTAATAATAATTTATTATGTGTTTCCAGTAGAAACGTTTTGGATGCTTCCAATCCAAAGAGACAATGGGTATGCTAATTGCCCTGATCTGATCATTATAGTTTATGCACACGGACTGAAATATCACGCTGTGCCAACATGAATATGTACAACTACTCTGTGTCCATTAAAAATGATGAGGAATAAAACAGAAAAACTGCACATTTCAAAATGGTAACTGCAGAGCATTGACCAGGCATGGATGGGGTCCTTCCCAGACGAGCCCTGCGCGCCTCACATGCCGCAACCCACGAGGCCAGCCTGTCTCATGTATCAACTTGACTACCCGTCTGCATAATTCATTTGGCCTTGAATTACTGCATGACTTGTACTACAATGTAACAGTTTTAAATATCTAATGAGAGGAGCTCTTAGCAGCGAAGACTGTCTTTGAAGCTTCTTGGTAAAAAATAAAAATAAAAAATAAACTCCCAACACCTTTGACGGCACATATGAGATAGAACTGGTCTCTCCATATCCATAGAAGATAGATGCTAAGACCCTTCACAGATGCCTGAACACACAGATAACCAACCCCTACATAGACTATGTGACTATGTGGTTTTCTTCTATACAGATATACCTTATAAAGTTTAATTTACACATTGGATAAAATAAAAGACCAAATAAAACCCACTATAGAAATTAGCAACCGTGGCAGATCATTATGTGTGCTGTCCATCATGTATGCTGACCATCACGTGTGCTGTCCACCATGTGTACTGTCCGTCATGTGGGCTTTCCGTCATATGTGATGTCCACCGTGTGTGATGTCCGTCATGTGTGGTGCCCATCGTATGTGCCGCCCTGGGTTTGATTGCCAGCACTTCAAAGAAGAAATCACCTTTTCACATAAAGAAAGTATTTTAGGGGGCTGAAGAGATGACTCACTAGTTAAAGACACTTGCCCACAGAGCCTGAAGGCTCTTATTCTATTCCCCAATACCCACATAAAGCCAGATGTGCAAAGTGGCACATGTGTCTGTAGTTTGTTTGCAGTGGCAGGAGGCCCTGGCATGCCCATACACACAGTGTCTCTGTCTGTTTTTCTCATTCTGTCTCTTTCTCGCTCCTCAATAAATAAATAAATATTTTTTTAAATAAAATGCCAACTGCCATCATGCTGTTCTTACACTGTGATGTCATTACCAAGTAAAACAAGGGTAACTTGAACATGAGCATTGTAACATCATGATGGCCAGTCTGATAGCCAAGATGGCCAGCAATGAATGGTGGGGAGATGGATATAGCGTGGACGCACTGGACAAAAGGATGACCCATGGCCTTGGTGGTCAGAGCAGGACGCTGCAAGATTTCACCATGCTACTCAAAACAGCCTGCAATTTAGGGCTGTTTATTTCTAGAATTTTCCACTTCATATTTTTGGACTTGGGCTGTCCAAAAAAGAACCTTGGATACCTAAAACCATGGAAAATGAAGCCATAGATAAAAGATTATTGTATTCAACCACAACTGGTAAGTTACTTAATTATCATGACGGCCTTCAGGAGCTGCCTGGGGACCTGCTTCCTGTTCAGTGAGCCGCGCTATGTGCTGAGCGGACCTCCGTGGGGAACAGGAGGTTGGCCAAGTGGGATCACTTCTCAGGGACAGAATCCAGTCGCTCATCCGCCCAGCCACGATGTCCCTTTCCAACCTTCTGAATGGCCCGCTGGGCTGAGGGCTGACGATGGCCCCTCAACACCTATGAGGCAGACAATGCCTGGGTCTCACTGGCTTACATACCATATCACAGGGACACGTGGCTCTATAGGCACAAGGGAGCGCGTTTCCCAGGCTCAAAGGGGGACTCCTGATCAAGGTCTTTGTCGATCCTTACACATCGCCCATGGCAAACTGTTAATCAAGCAACAAACAACACTGCTGCTTCCATCCCTGCTTGGATGTGGCGCGTGCCCATGAGATGCGATGACAGAGGCCACAGAAGGATGACAGTACCAGGCCAGAAAAGTGAAGAACCCTGGGGGAATTGAGAAGAAGCATGACATGTGCCGTGCCCAAGAGAGAGCAGCCTGTCTCCTCCCGCGGCCCGCCTCTCCCAGCTCGCCACCTCCAGTCCTGCCAGCGAGCAAGGGCCTCCCCAAACCTTCTCAGCAAAGAAGCCCGCGGCAGCCTGGCCTGCTCTCTTCCACTCGCGCGAAGGAGATAAGATTACTGTTTCTAGAGCCCGTAGAGGTGTGTGTTTATCTTCCTCCACTAAGTGGATATTCTTGGAGTGCACGAGGAAAATAATAAAACCCCACAAACAATTTCATTTTCCAAGTAACATCTTCCAGCTTCTTGCACAGACCAGGGTTCCAAGCCTCACCACTAGGCAGCAGGAAAGAGCCTTGGGCCTCCAACATCCCTGAAGCTACTGGAGAAGGCTGAGCGCAGTGACCGGTGTCATCCTGGCTCCGTGTGAGACAGACCCTGGGCAGAGGGCTTCGCATTGACCTACCTTCGTAAAGACTCTTCGTATCAACAGCAGCAAGGGTTCTGTGGCAGCTCCGTTTCACAGATGAGAGAACTGAGAGTCCCCGAAGCACGCTCATCACCCATCTTCACACAGCCAGCCTCCAAGCAGGGTGTTCTGCTCTGAAGGACACATGGTGTCCCGAATGTTCCCTGCCACCCTGACCTCTAGAACATTCCTCGCTGAGCACAAGCTCGGCTAGCTAGGGTTAGTCCTGACCTCCTCTGGTTATTAAATGGAGATCAACTAGTTAACACAGGCCGGCAGGTAGAGCTGGGTTCTGGTTGATTCTGCTTTGGAACCCAGCCGCATGCTCCTGCAGCTTTCTCCTGCCACTGAGCAAAGTGAGCCTAGAACTGCTCGGCCCAAGTCTGGGTGAGCAGGAGTGGCCAGGGCCTTTCTTCCCAGAACCAGAGAAATCGCCCAGCAAAATGACTAGATGCACTGGGCGTGGTGGTGCACGCCTTTAATCCCAGCACTCGGGAGGCAGAGGGAGGAGGATCATTGTGAATTCCAGGCCAGCCTGGGACTACAGAGTGAGTTCACAGTCAACCTGGGCTACAGTGAGATCCTACCTCAAAAAAGAGGGGCTGCTGGGGAGATGGCTTAGTGGTTAAGGCCCTTGCCTTCAAAGCCTAAGGACCCATGTTCAACTCTCCGGGCGCCATGTAATCTAGACTCACAAAGTGATGCAAGCATGCAAGGTCGCACATGCACACAAGGGGGCGCATGCGTCTGGAGTTCGATTGCAGAGGCTGGCGGTCCTGATACACGAATTCTCTCTATCTTTCTCTCTCTCTTTCTCTCTCTCTCTCTCTCTTTCTCGCACATGCGCACGCACGTGTGCACACTCTCTCTGGCTCTCTCACATTAAAAAAAAATCCAGTCTTTTGGGCTTGCCTCAAAACAAAAAAAAAGAGAGAGAGAGAGAGAAAGAAAGAAAGAAAGAAAGGAAAAAAGAAAAGAAAATGACTAGATGACATCAAATTCAATTCAACATTTTAGGCAGCAGCAAGCTGAAACTATCAAGATGCTTGCTTTCAAAAATTGATTCAGGGGCTGGAGAAATGGCTTAGCAGTTAAGCGTTTGCCTGTGAAGCCTAAGGACACAGGTTCGAGGCTCAATTCCCCAGAACCCACATTAGCCACATGCACAAGGGGGCGCACACGTCTGGAGTTCATTTGCAGTGGCTGGAAGCCCCAGCATGCCCATTTTCTGTCTCTCTCTGCCTCTTTCTCTCTCTGTCTGTCATTCTCAAATAAATAAATAAAAATTTGTAAAAAAATAAAAATTGATTCAGAGACAGATTTAAAATATGAGTTCTAGTTCAGAAAGAAGGCAGAGTTAATATTTTGGGCCAAGTGGAGTTGGGCCTGATAAGATGCTAATGTTCAGAGGTACTCCAGAGCTAATGGGGAGGTGAGACAAAGGCCTCTCCTCCTTTATCCCTTTAGAGGCTGCCTTAGCACACTCATCATGCCTACATCACAAAGGCCATTTCCCTGACAACAGTGGCCTGTAAAGACAGGCTATGAGTAAGCGTTATCTCTAGTTTAGTCACACAAGTATGACAAACCCAGAGAATGATGGGAGCAGGCACTTCCCTCAATTCCTTGGTAGATAATCACACTGCAACTTTGGGGGGAAGTAATGTTTAATAAAAACAAGAAGAGGGCTGAAGAGATGGCTTAGCAGTTAAGTGCTTGCCTGTGAAGCCTAAGGACCCTGGTTGGAGGCTCGATTCCCCAGGACCCACGTTAGCCAGGTGCACAAGGGGGTGTACGTGGCTGGAGTTCATTTGCAGTGGCTGGAGGCCCTGGAGCGCCCATTCTCTCCCTCCCACCCCCCCCCTCTCTCTCCCTCTTTCTCTCTTTGTCTGTCACTCTCAAATAAATAAATAAACAAGAAGACCAAGATGGGAAGATGGTTCAGTGGCTAAGGGGGCTTGGTGGCAGGGCTGGAGAGATGGCTCAGTAGTTAAGGCATTTGCCTACAAAGCCTAAGGACCGAGGTTTCATCTCCTAATACCCATGTAAGCCAGATGCACAGGGTGGCACATGCATCTGGAGTTTGTTTTCAGTGGCTGGAGGCCCTGGTGCACCCATTCTGTCTATCTCTCTCTCTCCTCCCCTCTTTCTCTCTCATAAATAAATAAGATATTTCTTTAAAAAAAATTTTTAAGGTGCTTGGAAACACCCTGACACAATGTACACACCAGTGCAATAGTGGCACACAGCCTCAGTGGGTAACCAACAGCTTTTTTGATTGGATAAGAGATTGGCTCAGTGTAAAGGAACCCATATCTGGAATCGGGAGCCAGATCAGAATCCTATAGAGACAAAGATTATGTTCTCCATTGTCAAGCTCTCACTAGTCTCTGGCTAAAAGAGGGGTTACATACATCAAATGCTCCCTAGATTAAGAATGCTTATCCCATTTAAATTATGCTGACTTCACTCTCCATTGAAGAAGATTGCTGCTTCCATGCTGTTCATGATAATCAGCACCAGGGTGAAGGAGACAGACCCTAAGGATACTCAACACCTACCCAAGCAGAGATTCAGAGGCCCCTAAGACCTCATGACTGAAGTAGACTTAAAACTCACCCACCACAACTCAGGGAATTTTGCAGAAGAGGGGGCAGAAAAATTATAAGAGACACAGGTTGAGACATCATGCCCAGAGGTATTCTCTCCCCCAAAACATAACTGATTACTGGTCCCACAGTGCATAAACCACAACCTCACGAGGAATACATGCAGTCCCACTGAGGTGCGTTCCCAGTGGAATGGGGGCAGGAATGAGGGAAAAGAGGATACCAACACATGATGTATCCATACGAAACATGTTGTTAATAATAATAATAAAAAACATTCAAAAATTGGTGATACACTAAATTTTTATTGGGTTTTTCACAGTTGTACAATTCCTAAATATGAAATTTCTTGTTCAAAACAATCACTTTTTTTTTTTTTGGTTTTTCGAGGTAGGGTCTCACTCTGGTCCAGGCTGACCTGGAATTAACTCTGTAGTCTCAGGGTGGCCTCGAACTCTCGGCGATCCTCCTACCTCTGCCTCCCGAGTGCTGGGATTAAAGGCGTGCGCCACCACGCCCGGCCGAAACAATCACTTTTAAAATACTTTTTAAATAAACAATTTTTTTAAAAAGGTGCTTGACTGCTGCTGGTCCTGGTTCAAGTCCCAAGTCACTCACGTAAGCCTGACACAAAAAGTGACACAAGCATCTACCATTTGTTGGCAGAAGCAAGAGTCCCTTGTGCACACACACACATCCCCCACACACCCACACACCCACAGAGACGTGTGTGCAAGTACATAAATAAAATTTTAAAGACTTCAAATCCAATAAAACCCAGGTTTGATCCCACATTACCCAGGTGCATGCATCTGGAGTTTGTTTGTTATGAAAGGGGATCATTGTGCACCCATTCTCTCTTTCTCTCTCTCAATCTCCCTCTCTCTCTCAAATAAATAAAACTAGTTTTAAAAACCACTTTAGGATTCCATCTCTCTCTCTAAATCTCTCTCTCTCTCAAATAAATAAAACTATTTTTAAAAACCACTTTAGGATTCCATCTCTCTCTCTCAATCTCTCTCTTTAGGATTCCATCTCTCTCTCTCAATCTCTCTCTCTCTCTCTCAAATAAATAAAACTATTTTTTTAATATTTTTTGTTCATTTTTTATTTATTTATTTGAGAGCGACAGACACAGAGAGAAAGATAGATAAAGAGAGAATGGGCGCGCCAGGGCTTCCAGCCTCTGCAAACGAACTCCAGACGCGTGCGCCCCCTTGTGCATCTGGCTAACGTGGGACCTGGGGAACCGAGCCTCGAACCGGGGTCCTTAGGCTTCACAGGCAAGCGCTTAACCGCTACACCATCTCTCCAGCCCAAATAAAGCTATTTTTAAAAACCACTCTAGGATTCCATTTCACTCCAATCAGAACGGCTACTATCAAGAAAACAAGTGGCAACAAATGCTGGTGAGGGTGTGTGGAAAGTTGAGCCCTTATTAGCTATTGGTGGGAGTGCAAACTAGTGTAGCCTTTAAAGAAATCAGTATGGAGGTTGCTCAATGAGCCAAAAATAGAGCTACTTCATGGCCCTGCTGAGCACTGAGCATTCGCTCCTGAACCTGTATTTTTCTTTAATTTTTTTTTAATTTTTATTTATTTATTTTGACATTGACAGACAGGGAGAGAAAGAGGCAGAGAGAGAAAGAATGGGCACGCCAGGGCCTCCAGCCACTGCAAACGAGCTCCAGACACGTGCGCCCCCTTGTGCATCTGGCTAACGTGGGTCCTGGGGAATCGGGCCTCGAACCCGGGTCCTTAGGCTTCACAGGCAAGTGCTTAGCCACTAAGCCATCTCTCCAGCCCCTGAACCTGTATTAAAGGCTCTGCACATCAGAGACGCTTGCTAGTCCATGTTTATTGCTGCTCTATTCACAATAGCTAGGAAATGAAATCAGCCCAGCTGTCCACCAACTCATATGTGGATTGTCAACATGTGAATATGTTGGCTTTATTCACCTTTATTTATTCATAAATAAAATGAAATTTTCAGGAAAACAGATGGAACTGGAAAAGATCATATTGAGTGAAGTAACCCAGGCTCGGAAACGCAAATGCCCCAGGTCCCCTCACATCACAGCCTAGCTTCAAATTTCTAGACTAGTGGCTATAAGTCAGAATGTCTGTGGAGGCCAAGCGGCTAGGAAGGGGCCATGGGGGCGAGTGTAGGGGACATAGTAGAATTCTTGGTATATCAAAGTAGAGGGGTAATACTGGGAGGGAAAAGCATAAGCAGGGATAGAGATGTGAGGAGGAGTGAGAGAAGGGGATAGGGTGAGGATGAATCAAAACTACAGATATGTAGCCGTGCCTGGTGGCACACGCCTTTAATCCCAGTACTCAGGAGGCAGAGGTAGGAGGATCGCCATGAGTTCAAGGCCACCTTGGACTACATAGTGAATTCCAGGTCAGCCTGGGCTAGAGTGAGACCTTACCTTGAAAAACAATGACAAACAAACAAACAAAAAAAAAAAACCCCTACAGATATGTGAATAAGCTATATAGAAACCTACGTGTTGGTAAGCCAACAAACAGATACTTTAAAAAAAAGTGTCTGAGGGCTGGAGGGATGGCTTAATGGTTAACCACTTGCCTGTGAAGCCTAAGGACCCCAGTTTGAGGCTCGATTCCCCAGGACCCACGTTAGCCAGATGCATAAGGGGACCATGCATCTGGAGTTCATTTGCAGTGACTGGAGGCCCTGGTGCATCCATTCTCTTTCTCTCTCTCTCTCTCATAAATAAATAAAAATAAAATCTTTATAAAAAGAAAGAAAGATGTTCATGAAACTTGGGATAGAGTTTGAAGTTTTTTTATCATTAATAATTTTATTTACAAGCAGAGAGAGACATACACAGAGAGAATGGGCATGCCAGGGCCTTCATCCTCTGCAAATGAACAATCTAGATATATGTGTCACCTTGTGCATCTGGCTTTCCATGGATAATGGGGAATCAAATCTGGGTCATTAGGCTTTGCAGGCAATTTCCTTAACTGTTGAGCCATATCTCCAGCTCTAACATGTAAAAAAATTGTTATTATTATCTTGGATTACCTTGGTGTAAAGTTTGAGGGCTGGAATCCATTGCAATGGAGCAGCATGGCAGGCAGAATGTGAGGCAGCTGCACACAATGTGCTCAAAGACAGGAGGAAAGCTGTGAACGTTAGTGCTCAGTTTGTTTTCTCCTTTTTAGGCAGCCTAGGACTCCAGCCCATGCGATGGTGCCATTGACAGGCTGGGTCTTCCTGCTCACTTAAACTTTTATGGAAATGTCCCTCCCCAACCCCTTCACATACACACACACACACAGAAAGAGAGAGAGAGAGAGAGAGGTGATTCTAAAAGCCAGTCAAGTTGATGATGAAAATTAACCATTTACCAGGCTGGAGAGATGGCTTAGCGGTTAAGCGCTTGCCTGTGAAGCCTAAGGACCCTGGTTCGAGACTCGATTCCCCAGGACCCACGTAAGCCAGATGCACAAGGGGGCGCACGCATCTGGAGTTCATTTGCAGTGGCTGGAGGCCCTGGTTTACCCATTCTCTGTCTCTATCTATCTGCCTTTCTCTCTCTGTCTGTCACTCTCAAATAAATAAAAATAAACAAACAAAATTCACCATTACCTTCCTTCTCTCCAAATTCCCAGGATGGCTGGCAAATAATATGATCACACTCTCACGAACCTGACAGGAGAGCACAGAGGCCATGGGCTGTAAGATAACTAAAGAATAAGCGGGGCATGGTGGTGCACGCCTTTAGCTCCAGCACTCCAGAGGCCGAGGGAGGAGGATCGCCGTGAGTTCGAGGCCACCCTGAGACTACATACTGAATTCCAGGTCAGCATGGGCTAGAGCAAGATCCTGCCTGGAAAAACCAAGAAGGGGGGGAGAGATTAATCAGTCACCTCCTCCCCAAGGACAATCTCCTCCCAGGTAAATCTATGTTGGGAAGTAACAGTTTCTCCTGACGGCTTCCCCACCCCTCCTCCCCCTGCAGAGCACCTAATCTCCTTGGTTTTCCTTGTTCCATCCTGGCCTGCATCTCCTGCTAGACAAAGATTGGATCTGAGGTCAATGTGTTGTTCACTGGAAAGCACGTGGCCCTTTGGAGACACATGTGCTGATTGAAGGACCAAATTAAAAACATGGCCCCTCTCTCCCTGTCTATCCACAGGACAATTAAAGTATCAGGTTCAGCTTTCAAAAGAACAAAAGTCAGCCATACAGCTGCACGCGCAGGGGGAGGACAGAGGGAAACCTTTCCTCCTTGATTTGCTGGCATGAGCTTAAAGTGAGGAATTAGCTACGTCAGGAGCAGCGGTAATGGGATATGCACCTTTGACATCCTAGTCTGGCTCAGGGGAATGCGGAGGGCCCAAGCACCCTCGGGAACTTTGGGGCTCCATGGAAAACCTGAGGGGGCACTCCCTCCCTCACCTTCACTTGTTGCTGATGGTGTTAGTGAAGTCTGCAGCATTGAGGGAACGAGCACACCCCAAGAGGCTCATTAGGGAAGCCCCACTGGCTTCAAAGAGCCACCTGGGCAGGGCAGCCCTGAAGTGGCATCCAAGCCCTTCAAGATCTCTATTTTCTTCTCTTTGCTTAGGTCGGCTGGTGCCCTATTCCTGAGGCTTCAGGCTGTGTCCAGCCCTGCATCCTGCTGCACCCAGAAGCCTCCAGTATTCCCAGTACTGGAGCCACTCGATGCACAAAGCAGTTCCCTCCAGAGCTGGAGAGCCCCGGGGCGTTACAATGCCTCCTCAGAGCAGGATGGGAATGGGTGCTTCCTGGTGAGATCATCGGGGACTGCCCTCAGAAGGACAAATGCTTGTCTCAAGGGATAGATTTACGCTCATTGGTAGGGAGTATTGACTGGAGTTGGGTCGTCACACCTCTCACCTCCTTCCTGTCTCACCATATGATCTCTTCTGCACACCAGCTCACCACAAAGTCCTCAACCAGGCAGTTAATCTTGACCCTTTAGAACTGTGACTACAATAAACCTCTTTTCTTTATTCATTATCCAACATCAGGCTCTCTGTTATAGCAAAACAATCTAATACACTAAACCCTTGTCTTATTATTTTACTTTGTTAGTGTGTGTGCGTGTGTGTGTGCGTGTGTGTGTGTGTGTGTGTGTGTGTGTGTGTGCAAGCACATGCCATGGTGAATTTGTGGAAGTCAGAGGACAACTTTTGGATCAGTCCTTTCTTTCTACCTCATTTTGAGGCAGGGTATCTTGCTGTTGACCACTCTATTTGCAAACTGCCAAGAATTTTTTCTGTCTCCACCTTCTTTCCTTTGCACCAGAATTACAAAAGCCTGCCACAGCTTCTGGCTTTTACATGGTCTGGGGGATCCACACCCGGGTACTCAGGGCTGGACTTTATCCACTGAGCCATCTCCCCAGCCCCATCTTTGTTTTATAAACAAGAAAACTAAGGGCTGGGTAGATGGTTCCGTGGTTAAAGGCACTTGCTTGCCCAAGCCTACTGGCCTGTAGTTCAATTCGCCAGTACCCACATAAAGCCTTATGCACAAAGTGGCACATGCATCAGGAATTTGTAGTAGAAAGAGTCCCTGATGCCCATTCTCTGTCCCCACTTTCAAATAAATAAATAAATAAATAAAATGTTCTTTTAAAAAGAAAAGAAAACAGAGTATAAGGGAGATTTAATAATTTGAATAAGGACATACAGGTACCAAATGGCCATGCCACGGTTTCTACCTACCAAGCCTGTTTGAGCTTGCCTATTTCATCACACCTCAGCATTGCTATACTGAATAGCACTTTTCTAGATACATCTGTCTCCCCAGCTAGACTGTGAGATCGTTGACAGTAGTGAATAGGTCTTGTCTCTGAATTTCCAGCCACTGCTAAGTTCCTGGCATAGATTAGGTGCTTTACAGTGAATACAGGAGGGAATAAAGAAATGGGTCACTCCAGGCTACTATGTGGAAACTTATGGGACTCGATCCTGTGGAGCATTATGATTTGCTCCATTAGCACATGCCTGGAAGGTTCTATGTCCATAGCTCTCAGGACATGCAGCATTTAAGACTCTGCCCCATTCATCTGCTCAAGTCCTGGAAAAAGTGGTGACCCTGGAGGGTGGTCTCACATCCCTTCTAGCCCTGAGAACATCCCACAGATGTTGTCTCTCATGTGCCCCCACTTCTCTCCACAGCTGGCCTACTCAGCACAGGAAAGAGATGGTTCAGAAGGCCCAAGATTTCATGAGTAGTCATGAAGTGACAAATTCCTAACTCACGCTTCCTTATAGCATTGATTCTTGAGGAAACTCGTAAAACTTCTATCCTGAGGAATTGAACCACAGAGAAGAGAAATAACCAAGCATCCTTTGTCTCAACTTACTGTCTAGACATCCAACCCCCAAACTGCCGCTCTGGCCCCTCCTCTCATGAACTCACACCTACTGTGGCCTGTTTCTTTTCCTACAGGCATCAAAGCCTTAAGTCAGAAAACCAGCAAGTTTCTCCACTGAACACACTTCGGTTGGCGGGTTAATAGACCAAGGACAGGAAGTCTGGTCCCAGAGCTCGCATTAAGGGAAAAGAGCAAAAGCGTCATCTTGTGGTCAGTTCATAGATTGCGCACTTCCAGGCATCCTGGAATTGGTGCCTTTGGGAGGGAAAGGCAATGTGGTTTCACATTCCTCTTCTGGGTTATTGCTCATAAAACCTACAGTAGAATGGGTCATCGCTGCAAAACACATCTCTGGGAACTAATAAGGGAACTATATAATATACTAGGTGAAAACACAGGTCTGGATTCAGAGACTCTTGGGCTTGAAGCCTACCTTTACCACTTACATGCCATTCAGGTTTGATCAAATAACTTCCCAGCTGGAAACCCACTTTCCCTAACGGTTAAAAGGGGATAATGAGAGGACTTATTTGGTAGGGTCATTGGAAGGACTGGGTCCAATTACGCACATCAATCTTTAGCACGGTCCCTAAGCCACAGCCTATGAACTTCTTTACTGCTTGATTTTATTAACATCATTTGATGAGAAGCTGCATTAATTTAACATAAGACAGAGTCGGGAAGAGCTGGTCATTCATCACCTAAAATATATACATTACTTGGAAGGTGTACTTTCATTTCAGAATGGTAAACCATGAAGGAAGGAGATCCTTCTAGATCATAGGTCTTGCTACCTACAGACAGGAGCTCAGTCACATGGATTAAGTCCATGGGGACACAGTATGTCACCTCTAAGGCAAACACTCTCCTTTTTTTTTAAATTTTTTATTTATTTATTTGAGAGTGACAGACACAGAGAGAAAGACACATAGAGGGAGAGAGAGAGAATGGGCGCGCCAGGGCTTCCAGCCTCTGCAAACGAACTCCAGATGTGTGCGCCCCCTTGTGCATCTGGCTAACGTGGGACCTGGGGAAACAAGCCTCGAACCAGGGTCCTTAGGCTTCACAGGCAAGCGCTTAACCGCTAAGCCATCTCTCCAGCCCAAACACTCTCCTTTGGGAGGTAGGAATTACAGAGCATTATCTCACTTCCCCAGGCACTCAGAGGAAGGGCTCAGGCCGTTCCTGGGCCATCTGCCTGGCTGTGCACATCTGAGAAGAGGCGATCAAACCCCAGACATTCATGATGCCCCTTATGTCTCCACAGAGGGTGGGGTAGCAGCTAATAATTTTAGATGGGAAAAAATAGCTCCAGAGCAGAGACCAGTCCTGAAAATAAAGGGGGAAAAAAAAGATGAAAGAGGGAAGGCACAATGCACAGGGAGAGGCCGAGGAGCCATCAACCAGTTCCAGAAAGATCTTCGAAATGTCATGTGCGACTACTCCTCTTTCACGGCTGAGAGGCCATAGTGCTATCATGTCACGTGCTTTTAAATTATTCTGATCACTTAATCCTCCTGCGGTCACTGCTGCAGCTGCTCTCAAAGTTGACATTTGCAGAAGGATAGGCCATGCCAGGCGTGGTGGCAAGCACGTTGTTTAATATGACCTGCTCAACCACACATTTCGCAGAAATAGAGACTGAAGTCTAGGGAGGCCAGGAAACGTGCCGTCTGCCTCAGTGACAGGACACCAGCATTCTATTTTGCTCTTTCATTTGGAAACATGCCCCCTCCCAATAAACACACATGCGTGCATATGTCTGTGGGCCGGCAACCTAGAATGGGCTGTAAGTTTCCGAGCCCAGTCTCCTCTCAGTCCACTTGAAGTTAACAGTAGGAGTGGGACATAGGTGACCCTGGACAGGAAATTGGAGCCCAGGTTTTTCTGCTGGCATATAACTTTACAAGGGGCATGGGGGACACCTCTCTTCTCTCTTTGGTTCACACATGTGTTAAACAGATTTCTATTTCTGTAACAAAATATGTGTGATATCTACTTATTAAAAGGGAAAATGTACTTGGCCTCACAGTTCTGGAAGTTTCATTGATTTGAGAGAGTGGCAGTATATTATGGCATGGACAGAGCACAGGGTGGAGGAAGTGTGCTTACCTCACGGCTAAGTTCAAAACTAAAAGAGGAAGCCAGGCACAGGCCTTTAATCCCAGCACTTAGGAGGCAGAGGTAGGAGGATCGCTGTAAATTCAAGGCCAGCCTGAGACTACATAGTGAATTCCAGGTCAGCCTGGGCTAGAGTGAGACCCTACCTCAAAAAAAGAAAGAACAAGAGAGAGAGAGAGACAGAGAAAGAGAAAGGAAGGAAGGAAGGAAGGAAGGAAGGAAGGAAGGAAGGAAGGAAGGAAGGAAGGAAGGAAGGAAGGAAGGAAAGAGGAAGGAAGGAAGAGAGAGAGAGAGAGACTAGCACCCCATAATTCTCTTTGAGCTTCATGACCAGGAACTGCCACCTCGGGCCGTACCTCTGAAAGGCTTCCACCACACCAAGCAGAAGACCAGGCCCTTCACACACGTGCTTTTGGTAGACATTTTAGATCTGACTTATAGGAACAAACCATGACAATTTGGATTTATGGCACTTGGTGGGAGATGTTTTCTGGGGTCATCAGAAAACCTTCCTGAGCACTGGAGATATTGCTCAGCAGTTAAGGCTCTTGCCTGTAAAGCCTAACAAACCGGCCTTGTTTCCCCAGTACCCACCTAAGCCACATGCACAAGGTGGTGCATGCATCTAGAGTTTGCAGTGGCTAGAGGCCCTGATGCCCCAATTCTATCTATTTATCTATCCACCCATCTATCTCTTTGCTTGCAAATAAATTAATTAAAACCTTTTTAAAGCCTGTCTGAAACCAAAGCCAAGTCACAGAAGGGGTCATTGGCCAGGGAGGTCCTTAATTCCCTCCAATACATTACAGGTCATTGCCAAGGCTCTTGGTTTCCCACCAAAATTAGATGGTAAAATTGTACTGCTGAAGACTTCACATGCTTGAGCTGCTAGGGCACTGACAAATCAAGCTGGAGCTGATCTGAAAACCTCCTCCCTGTAGACCAGCTGACAGAAAGCTAGAAAAAGCTATGCTGAATGCAGTCCTATGGGAAAGAGAAGTCATCAGTGGTGATAAACAAGAGTGGACACTGCAAGCCTTAAGTTTGGCTAGCCAGGCCAAATAACCCAGTGGGTGCAACAATGGCATGTCTGTTTGGGGGGAACCCAATCACTCTCTAACTGGACTGGAAGCCTGCTCCATGGGAGGGAATCCATTCCTGTTACTGAAAACCTAATCAAAACCTATGATGGGGAGATCATGAGACCTAGGGTTGTAACGCCTGCTGTTGTCTGGCTAAATGCATATATTATGCTCACTAAACTACCCTGTAAGCATTTTTCTTAATGTTCACACCTATATATTAATGGTACTTTCACTTGGTTAGAGAAGCTTCTCTTTTCAGATGACAGTGACCACTGAGATGACCCAAAAGGCGCTATTAGTGCTGAGAAGCGACAGAGGAGTGCTCAGCACTGAAACATCTCTATCACACCTTCCAAGGCTCAGGGTCCATTCTGGAAGAGGTGGTGGAAAGAATATAAGAGCCAAAGGAAGGGTAGGACTCCTTACAATGCAGTCTTACAGATACAAGATGGCATGGATATCCATGACCTCTCGGTGCCTGGTACTACCTACATAAGACCATCATAATTGGGGAAAAAGATGATGCCATCAAAATAAAAGAGAGACTAATTGAGAGAGAGAGGGGTATGATGAAGAGTGAATTTGTGAAGGGAAAAGTGGGGGAGGGGATGAAATTATTATGGCTTGTTGTCTATAATTATGGAAATAATAAAGTTCTTTTTTAAAAGCCTGTATGAGACCAAAGCCAACTCACAGAAGGGATCATTGGACTCAGACCATACTTGTCCCCTGGATCTAGATTGACAAAGTTATAGCAGTTCCTCCCAACCTAAAGGAGTTGAATCATTCTGTCTATTCCCCAAGCCAATTCATTCTAGTTTTGCCTTCTCTGATGCTTGCAGTCAACAAAGAGAAGGATGAAGAAAATGAGGACGAGGGGAAAGAAGGAAGAAAGGAAGGAAGGAAGGAAGGAAGGAAGGAAGGAAGGAAGGAAGGAAGGAAGGAAGGGAAAGAAGGAAGGAAGGAAGGAAGGAAGGAAGGAAGGAAGGAAGGAAGGAAGGAAGGAAGGAAGGGAAGAAAGAAGGAGGGAAGGGAGGAAGGAAGGAAGGGTAGTGACACATCTGAAGCCCTAGATATTCAGGAGACTGAGGCAGGAGGATCACTTGAGCCCAGAAATTTAAGACTTACCTGAGAAAGATAATGAGATCACATGCCCCTGCCAATTTTTTTTTTAAAGAGTAAAGTCCACTTGCAGAAAATAAATGATTCTATTAACTTTATAGGTGATAAGGTTTTTTTAAACAAATAACTGAGTAATAGCTCCATTCAATCAAATTTGAAAAATCACTAAAGTTTTTAAACCATGGATTTTGCCCTCATAGGTTATAACTCAAACCTAGCCTAGGGAAAGAAATCTGTACCTCAAAGGTCAAATATGACTGGTTTCCGGGCTTAAGTGAACATTTTCTGTGTCATGAAGTAGCTCTTTGCAGCCTGTGTGGTAATATAGAAGTGTCTTCAGGAACATTGGCATAAACCTTTCAGTTAATAATGCTGTTTCTAGAAGTCTGTCCTAAGGGATGAATCCCAGCAAAAGAAAAAAATGATACCTGTTCAGACATGCTCACTACAATATTATTTACCATGTGTATAAGTCAATGTTTTTAATATTTTATTTATTTATTGGAGAGAGAGAGAATGTGGGCATGTCAGGGCCTCTAGCCACTGCAAACAAACTCCAGATGCATGCACCACCATGTGCATCTGGCTTACATGGGTTCTGAGGAGTCAAACAAGGTTCTAAGGCTTCACTAAACCATCTCCCAGCCCAGAAGTCAATGTTTTGAATGAAAGTCTTCATTAAAAAATTTATATAATCCCCTCCCACCACACTCCTTTGTTCCCCACCTCCCTTCACTGAACTCTCTCTTCCTTCTTACTATTCCCTCTTCTATTTTTATGCCTTTTTTTTGGTGGGGGGCCCTCCTCCATCATCCATGATGGCATGTTGATGGGCCCAATATTATGTAAGTGTTGGGCTCATGAGTTCATGAATGCAATGGGCACCTTGTGGCTGGAAGACAGAGATCCAAAGCAGCCCTCCTCTTCCTCTGGCTCTTTAATTCTGCCACCTCTTTGGCAATAGTCCTTGGGCCTTGGAGGGTGTGATAGAGATGTCTCATTTTGTGCTGAACACCCCACTGTCACTTCTTAGCACTTTGGTAGAAATAAATTTTAAGGAGTAAATAAATGCACACTGAATGATGAAAGCTTGAGATACAATTAAATGTGCCATGATACACCAAAAGAGGCAGAAAGAGAGAGAATAGGTGCACCAAGGCCTCCAACCATTGCAATCGAACTCCAGACGTGTGTGCCCCCTTGTGAGCGTGTGCGACATTGTGCGCCTGGCTCATGTGGGACCTGGAGATTGGAAAGGTGCTGAAGACTGAACTCAGATCCTCAAGTTTGCACAGCAAGTGCACTTACCCACCAAGCCATCTCCTCAGCCCCTTCCCTGCGGATGTCTAAGGAGTACTGAGGAGTTTCTCACAGCTACGGCCCCAGCCTCGACCCTTATGTGTAACAAGCAGCAAAACCAGGAAGCCCTGCTCAGTAGGGCAGAGGCTAGGGAGCTGGAATGATGTGGGAGGCTTTGAAAGGTGGGCCGAAGGAAATACATAGTATAAATTAAGGCAGAGTGGAAAGGGAAAACAATATATAAGTGACTGCTGCCATTGCCCTCTGACCTTGGGCCAACACTATTGCCTATGGTCCCCAGAGGATTCATGAGCTAAAACCTCAGTTCCCAGAGTGGCAATGTTGGGAGATGGTGGGCCCTTGAAGAAATGTGGCCTGACCATAGCTTAGGGGATTTTGCCAAAGTGGGGGCAGAAAGACTGTAAGAGCCACAGGTTGGGAGGGACTATCCAGAGGTATTACTCTCCCTCCACCCCATGACTGACTGCTGCTCTCACAACTCATAACCCACAACCCCTTGGGGAATACCAGCAACTCCAGTGTGGAGGGGCCTCAGCAGAATGGGGACAGAGAGGACGGAAATGATGGTACCAACAAATGATATGACCATACAGAGTATATGCTTAATAAAACAAACGTGTGGCCTGATAGAAGGTGGTGACATCATAGCAGGTATCACCATCGGACCAGATTAATGTAGTTCTCATGCGACCCTGGTTAGTTTCAGTGAGTGTCCCTTGTTATTAAAATAGCAAAACTCAGGGCTAGAGAGATGGGGAATGGTTAAGGTGATGGCCTGCAAACCCTAAGGACCCAGGTTCACATCCCCAGTTCCTACATAAGCCAGATGCACATAGCAGTACATGCACTTGGGGTTTGTTTGCAGTGGCTAGAGGCCCTCACACAACCATTCTCTCTCTCTCTGTCTCTCTGTCTCTCTGTCTCTCTGTCTCTCTGTCTCTCTCTCTCTCTCTGTCTCTCTGTCTCTCTCTCTCTCTCTCTCTCTCTCTCTCTCTCTCTCTCTCTCTCTCTCAAACAAACAAACAAATAAAAGAGCAAGACTGGCCCCTTCCTGGTCTCACGCTTCCTGACTTGCCATGTGATCATCCTCACATGTCCATCACAGTAATGTCATCTGCCGTAGGGTCCTCACCAGAACCAAGCAGATGTTAGTAGACTTCCAGAATGGTGGCTCAAGAAAACCTCTTTTCTTCACTCATGAGCCAGCATTTCACCACAGCAACACAAAGAGGGCAAATATACTATTTGTGATTATCTCTTCTCATTTCCTCATAGGCCTTCAATGCAGATATAATTATCCCATTTTACAGACCAGAACACCACTAAGCAGCACTGTAAGCTCTACAGAAGCTAGAGGTCCACTGTCCCCCGCTGCAGGCAACCACCTTCAGAACCCAGCACTTCACTCCTACCGGGTTGACAGCAGGGTATTTTTAAACTCTGGAAACAGGGGCGATAGAGATAGGGTACCCCACTGGGCTACTGGGGCCCAAGTTCAGAACAGCAGTAGCACAGCTGGTGGGTGACTACAGCCTAGCGCCCCACTCATTGCCCCCATTCTGGGTGTTCAGTCAAGGACTCCGAAGAAACTCATCTTTGTGCTTTTTCATGGTTAAAATTCTACATGGACGTGAAGCTTCAAAGCAGCCACCAGGCCAGTCTTTGTTGGGTTCCTAGGCAATCCCGACGCTGCATCTCAGCACCCAGCTTTCCGGAGAGAAGGCGCTCGGCCTTTCAAAGGGGAACTCAACAAGAGCCTTGTTCTCCCAAGGCCCGGAGTCCTGGCAAGCTTCCCACTCACTTTTCATCCCGGAAGAAACGTTTGCGTCTCTTTTTTCTCCTCCACATCACAACGCTCACTCCTGTGGCTTCAGGAGCTGCTGAGGGACGATTTCCCTGAGGTAGCTGGGCAGTCCCCATTTTCATTCTCTTACACACTTCTTGGTTTTCAGAACCTGGAGCCCCAGATTTTTTAAAAGTTGAACACTATATATGGAATACCAGCAACTCCAGTGTGGAGGGGACTCAGCAGAAGGGGGACAGAGAGGAGGGAGAGGGGATTCCAGGGACTGAAAAACAAAAGCATGAATATTAATGTATGCTGGCTGCACAGAAACCTCACCTATGTTCCCAAAAACTAAGGAACCAGGCAGTTCTCTGAAAAAAAAAAAAAAAATCTCGAAGTGCTGATCCTATAAGAGCAAAGGCGTGGCTGAGGGGCTGGGCTGGGCTCTGCAGCTCTCCTCTCCTGAGCAGAGAAATAATGGTGCCCATTTAATGATAAATAAACAGCTTCTGAAGGCCAATATTTCTTGCCTTTCTAGACTCAGAATTTCCCTCTGGGCTAGTCACAACCAGCACCAGCGCCAATAGCATCACTAGTACTATCAGCAGCAGCAGCATCAGGATCACCATCACCATCACCACCACCATCACCACCACCATCACCATCACCACCACCATCACCATCACCACCACCATCACCATCACCGCCACCATCAGCATCACCATCACAATCACCACCATCATCACCAGCAACATTAGCATCACCATTGCCATCACCATCACCATCAGCATCACCATCACCATCGCCAGCAGCAGCAGCATCACCATCACCACCATCATCACCATCACCATCACCACCATCATCATCACCATCAACATTAGCATCACCATCGCCATCACCATCACCATCGCCACCATCATCACCATCACCATCAGAATCATCATCACCATCAACATTAGCATCACCATCACCATCAGCATCAGCAGCATCATCACCATCAACATTAGCATCACCATCACCATCACCATCAGCATCAGCAGCATCATCACCATCAACATTAGCATCACCATCACCATCAGCATCAGCATCACCATCATCACCATCAGCATTAGCATCACTATCATCACCATCAGCATTAGCATTACCATCATCATCAGCATCCCCATCATTATCAGCATCCCCAGCACCATCACCATTACCTGTCCTTGGTCACACCCTATGTAATGTTCCTTCCTCTTTTAGAGGCTTCCAGCTGACCTACTTGAAATGGGTGATTACAAAGTAAGTGTCCTCCAGCCATTTTCACTGGCCCAAATGGTGGTGAAGACTCTTCATTATCCCAGTCCACTAGGCAATTGCCCTGCTAGAGAATCTTGAGGTCCAAAGGTGGTCTTCATCCAGCTATATTGTCATGGACAATACCCAGGCTCACCATGGAGGGAGGAGACTCGTGTGTTCAAGGCCAGGCTGGGCCACATAGTGAGACTCTGTCTTAAAATTTTAAAAATAGGGCTAGAGAGATGGCTTAGCAGTTAAGGCACTTGCCTGCAAAGCCAAAGGACTCAGGTTCGATTCTCCAGGACCCATGTAAGCCCAATGCACAAAGGGGCACATGCATCTGGAGTTTGTTTGCAGTGGCTGGAAACCCTGGTATGCCCATTCTCTTTCTCTCTCTTCCTCTTTCCCTCTCTCAAATAAACAAATAAAAAGAAAGAAGAAAAATAAATAAATAAAAGAAAATGCCCCTGTCTGGCATCCTACAAAATTCCTGACCAGTATTCCTCAAAACTATCAAAGTCATTGAAAGTGAGAAAAACCTGGGAAATCTGACAGAGAGGAAGAGTCCATCCTCGTGGGATTCTGGGACAGGAAAGGGACTTCAGTGGAAAACAAGGGAGTGAGAATTCTGTAGTCACTTTCCGGTTGCTAGTACAAAAAAACAAAGACCTGACCAGAAGCAGCTTATGGGAACAAAGGGACTACTTCAGTTTACAGTCTTGAGGGGAAGTTTCATCATGGGGGGAAAGTGTGGCAAGAGCTGAGAGCTGCGTATCACATCAACTGGGAGGAATCAGCAAGAGTGGGCTAAGCTGACACCATAAAATGTCTCTTCTGGGCTGGAGAGATGGTTTAATGGTTAAGGCACTTGCCTGCAAAGCCAAAGGGCCCAGGTTCAAGTCCCCAGTACCCACTTGTAGGAGAAAACTATCTATTTGCCAAATGGGGCTGAGGCCACAGGTATTTGCCTGGTGAGACACAGGCCCCTCTGCCAGAGCCCTAGGATCTGAAAGGAGATGGCCCAGATGGGCAGGGGAGGACAAGGTTCCAGATGAGGTATGAAATGAGAGTCTAAGGTAGGTTCACGAAGAGCCAAGGCTGGTGCAGCCAGGGCCGCTGTAGTTCTCCTTTGTGGTCGCCTCAGGCTTCCTCTTGCACTGGATGCCTGGTTTGTGCCTTCCTAAGCCCTTGTTGCAGGTTCTCAGACCATTGAGAGTGTCATGGGAGAGACCTAAAGTGCTCCTGCAGGCCTGGTAACCTTGGCACTAATACCAGCACCAACCTCTACTGCCAGTGCCTGGCTTTGAGACTTGTAGCAAACCTGCTCTAGTGTAGCCAGGGGAACTTAGGTAAGGTACAGATCTCAGGTGGTAGCTTGGCAGTTCCACAGGTCATATGACCAAAGAGGAAAAAGCAAGGGGCCTACCTAGGCTGCTATGGCATACTCCTGGGAAAATAATTTCAGCCCACTGTATCCCTCCCCTTAATCCCGAAGCCAGGCCGGCTTCATGGTTTTCCCATCCAGGAGCTACTTGATCAAGTCCTGGGTGGATGACCCCTGCCTAGGGCCTGAGTTCTATAGACTGCTTTGTCTTGAACTGCAGAGAATCCCCCTTCCCTCCCTGGCAGTTTTTCTGTATATGTTACATCCTTTCTGTTAAATGGGAGCTTGAGACAAGGCCCATCAAACAAAGCAATACTGGGGCAGGCTCCTTCCTAGGGCTTGTCCTTCCAATTTGGAGATGCATGGGCACCCAAAGGTAGCCTAGGATTGGAAGTTGTAGCTTCCAGGAGGCCACCAAAAGTCCCCACTGGAAACTTTTCTGCCCCTTCCTTCTAGATTAACTGGGAGAGGGGATTTTAAAAAATATTAGATACAATTCTATCAGTAAGAAGGACGTGACAGGAGGGTTGCTTTGAGTTTAAGGCCAGCCTAGCTTTCATAGTAAAATTTTGTCTCAAAAACAAAAAGAGAGCTGGAGAGATGGATCAGTAGTCAAAAGTGCTTGCTTGCAAAGCCTACTGGCCTAGGTTCAACTCCCCCAGCACCCACATAAAGCCATATACAGAAAATGGGGGCATACGTGAGTTCATTTGCAGTAACAAGAAGCCCTGGTGCATCCATTATCTCTCTCAGATAGAGAAAGAATGAATGCTCCAGGGCTGCCAGCTACTGCAGATGAACTCCAGATGCATGCGCATCTGGCTTAGGTGGGTCTTGGAGAGTCAAACCGGAATCCTTTGGCTTTGCAGACAAACGCCTTAACCGCTAAGCCATCTCTCCAGCCCCAAGACTCCATCTTTGCATGTACATAGTAGCAAGGAGACTTGCTTGGTTTTTGCTGCTCACATAGGATCCTTTGTAAACTTTTCCATATAGATACCTGAAAACCTTGCATGTTATTTTTGCTTATCCCAGCAGCACATTCCTGTCTGTGGCCATGGCAATGTTCATTCGACCACTCACCTACACAGATGGACACGGGTCGCTTCCACGTCCTAGGTCTCAGTAATACTGCCCTCCGGAATAGCTCGCACCCACATCACTTCCTCTGTACAAAAATACTGCTTTTTCTTTTCACCTCCTCTCAAGTGGTGCCTGTATGAGATTTTCAAGTCAACCCCAAACTCCTCACTTCTCCCACACATCCTCTTCTAAGCAAAAAAAAAAACACGTATATGATACAGTCTCCTAGACAAAACCGTGCCTCGGAGTTCTCTTGTAATCCTTCACCCCTGGGTCTACTCACGCTACAACCCTGCACAGCTAGTAGTGAATAAAGACTCCAACGTCGAAGCATCCCATCCCATCCCATTATTCCTTGAGCCCTGGAATAGCCGACTTCTATTTTACCAACAGGTGGCGCTGCTTTCCACCTCTAGACAGCTAAGACCACACTGCAGGCAGGCTTGTCCAGCCAGCACACCACCGCCCAGGACATTATGAATGGGACCCAATGCAAAATGATAAACTTAGCCCCCCAAATTATGAGACACGGGAGTCTTTCCTGCCCTCCCCCAAACAGACATACACTGGCCCTCTTTTATTCTTAGATCGTTGCCACCCTGCTGTATTTATGTGAAGGGTTTGGTGGACATGCCATAAACATGCCTGGGTAAGGGAGTGGGTGTGTCAGCGCAGCGACACTGGGACAGCGCCCCCTGGTGTCTTGGCTGCCTTGAGCTCTGCTCCCTGGAAAAGCACCACCTCCGAGGGTGGGTTAGGTCCTCGCCCACCACCAGGCCCTCAGCCTCCCCAGTGCCAGGCTCAGTTTACATTGAGTGCGTTGCTTGATTACTTGATAATAACAGGTATTTCAGGGCGCAGCTTGTGGTTTGAGCTTTAAGAACTGGTGTTATTACCCATGCGACTTCCCTCTCCTCTCTCCCTCAGTGTATGAGGCTGAGGTTGTCCAAGGGGGCAAAATGAGTATCATATGCCAGAGTTCTTGGCACAACTTGTTGACAACTTACCTATGACCTTAGATGTGATCTGAGGAGGCAAAGACATTGCCAGGTTTTCAATCTGTCCCTACCCAACTCCCACAGGCAGCGTGGGTAGTTAGGGGCCACTCCTCTTCCACCCTTTCTGACCCGGGCACGTCTATTCGCCACCCTCCATGCTTAGAGAGAGACTGAACCAAACTGAGCACACAGCCCACTCAGAAGCATGTGGCTTCATACATGCAGAGCTGAGTCATGAACGCTTTGCTCCCACCTTCAGCTGGGGAATTCCTGGAGCTGGGAAGGTGGGAAGTCTGAAACCAAGTGTGCATAGTTACCATTTAAGTACATGCAAATCAACGTGCAAGACCCTGGCGTCTCCCCTGGGGCAAGCCCCATTCTGGACCCTGGGGAGGCAGGTTAGTAAGCTGAGCAATATCACACAAAACTTTTCAGATTAAGGGTTGGAGAGATGGCTTAATGGTTAAGACCCTTGCCTGTAAAGCCTAAGGACCCAGGTTTGATTCCCCAGTACCCACATAAGCCAAATGCACGTGGTGGCTCATGCATATGGACTTCTTTAGCGGTGGAGTACCCATTCTCTCCCCCCCCCGCCCCGTCTCTCTCTCTCTCTCTCTCTCTCTCTCACACACACACACACACACACACACACACACACACACTAACAAATAAATAAAAAAAAATTTTTTTTAACTTTTCAATTTAGTTGGAAAGACCTACAAAGAGCAGGTAAAGGGATAAATATGAAACAATGACTCACCAGTGAGATTGAATGACCCGTAGGAGCAGGTAGGATACCTTTGGCCCAGGCCATTAGAAGGACCTATGAATGAAACCTGGAAAGTGAGGATTCAGCCTGGGCAGGGTGTTTGAGGTAATACACAGTCCCTGAGGAGCCAAAGACCCAAATGGATATCAGTGTGGAAGAAAGGGATGAGGTTGAGATACCACTATGAGTTCAAGGCCACCCTGGGACTACACAGTGAATCCCAGGTCGACCTGGGCTAGAGTGAGACCCTACCTCGAAAAACAAAACAGGAAAAGGAAAAGGAAGAAAGGAAAGACAAGGGTAGGGGCTGGAGAGATGGCTCAGCAGGTAAGAGCACTTGCTGCACAAGCAGGAGGGACCGAATTTGATTCCCAGCACCCAGGTGAAAGAGCTGGGCATGGTCAGCCATGTCTGTTAAGTCCAACTCTAAGGCAGGCGGAGACAAGAATCACTGGCGCTCACAGCAAGCTCCACGTCTAATGAAAGGCTGTGCGTCAGAGAAATAAGGCAGAGGAGTAGAGTATGTCTGAAG
This sequence comes from Jaculus jaculus, assembly GCF_020740685.1. Lineage (NCBI taxonomy): Eukaryota > Metazoa > Chordata > Mammalia > Rodentia > Dipodidae > Jaculus > Jaculus jaculus. The sequence goes on along the minus strand of NC_059107.1, from coordinate 33,509,144 downwards.
TCTTCCTCTGGCATCTGCATGTGAGCACACGGGGTGCACTCATCTGCACACGCATATGTATATGCTGTTCATACACATACATACACACACACCCAAAGAAAAACATCAGAGGTAGTTTATCCTAAGTGCCAAGGTAAATCTTTGAAAGGATTTAGGTAGGAAAATTAAGACACCTTCTTACCTTACAGTATCTGACCCTACAGCATGACAAAGAATGAGTCAACTGCATGGATGGATGGATGGATGAATTATTGAATGGACACTACTGAACCAGTGGACATAAGTAACTAGGGTCACTTAATGTCAAAGTCATGCTGAGTTCTGTAAAAACCAGAAGCCCAGGCAACCCACTAACTCCAAGCCATGAACTTCATGCCCAAGGGCAGAGAATGTCCTCTCCACCACTCTAACCCCCCCCCCACCTTCAATTCCCTGAACCCCTCAGACCTTCTCCCTGGGTGAGCAAGGGACCAGATGAGAGAGGAGTTTGATCTCACTCAACCAGGTGACTCCCTCAGTCTTTGAGGGGAGGGCAGTGTTGCACCTGTGAACCTGGAGCTAGCTCCCCAGCTGGTCACCAAGTCCCCGGGGGACACCTTATATCCCTCTGCCTCTCACCCTCCATGATCCCCTCTTTGAGATAAATCTGGAGATGTAAAAGATTTTCTCAAGGTAGCAGAGAAAACCCAAACTTCTCAGTTCTCACCGAGGAAATCAGAACAGATCTAAATGTTCTTGATTTCTATCCCCTGCGTCCTGGTCAAAGCCCTCCCACATCCTTACAGCAGGAAAGACTGCCCTCCTCCCCCTGAGACAGGAGCTGTGGTTTCCTCTCCCCACCCAACCCCAGCTGGACCTGGCCCCAGAGCAGCTGTTCACATATAGCAGAAGAGGCGGAGAGGAGGGCCAACCAGTGGTTGAGATCTTGAGCACAAAGCCAGACGATGGTGCTTCTGTCCTGGCTCCACTATCTGCTGGCCCCATGACCCTGAACCTGAAACTTAGCCTTCTTGAACCTGTCTCCTTACATTTAAAAGGCAAATAAAAAGGTGTCATTCCCAGCCTTGTATGTGGACTTAAGAAAACCAGGCCTACCAAGGGCATAGCTCTCATGATGGTCCATCGATGTAAATGCTGCTGCTGCTGCTGCTGCTGATCGCGGTGGTGGTGGTGATGGAGTCTAGAAGGGGCTGACACTGAGCACCATCCTGGACCTGGGAGGTCCTTCCTCTCATACCCACAGGTGTCTTGAGCATGCGTGTTAAAGCAAGAAAGCAGGCTGGGGTGTTTTTTTTAGAAAGAGTCTTGTTTTTCCCTTCTTCCTTACTTTCTTCTTGTTTATTTTTTTTTTCACTAGACCTCAAATTAGCAGCAAATCTGATCCCACTGAGTTCCCAGCGCCCCCACCTTCGCCCTAACCCTCACAGGACAGCCACCTCCCAGCTCATACACCAGGACGCCTTGCTTGGTTGCCTGGTAATTACAGGCGTCTCGGTGAGCAGCTTGCGGTTTGCGCTTGAAGAATTAATGTTAGCACCCAAGCACCTCCTCCCTCCCCCTCTCCCTCGTGCCCCAGACAAGGCTGGGGTTGTCTGAGGGGGCAAAAAGAGTATCATATGCCAGAGCCTTGGCACAACTTGTTGACAACTTACCTATGACCTTAGAAGTGATCGGAGGAGGTGAAGTCATTACCAGGGTTTCAATCTGTTCTTAACCCAACCCCCAAAGCCAGTAAGGGTAATTGGGGGCCACTTTCCTCCTCCCCCTCTGATGTAGCACCTCCTCTTGTCACCTGACCTTCTCTTTATCTCCTAATGTTACACCACCACAGAGTGTGGGTGGATAGATGCACGCACCCAGCAAGCCTTATTCCAGCATTGGCTGGGCACCCAGCAGAGAATCTGTAGCTTGTGGTGCCAACCTGTGGGCAAACTCTCAGGTTACAGGGGTGGGGTCATCCCAGAGAAGGGGTGTGGCTAGACTTTCTACTCCCTTCTCCCTTAAGGGAGAAGAAGGGCTGTGCACACGTGTATGTATACCTGAGAACCCTACAAAGTCAGAGGCAGCCGTGGCCACCACAAATCCATTCTCGCCAGAAATATCCTTAGAACCTCAAGCCTAGATGTCAGGCATGGTGCCAGGGGATGTGAGCACAAAAGGGAGAAGAGAAAGTTCTCATATATGGGCAGATATGGTCAAGCCAACTTTGTTTCACAGTTCCCTCAAGGGGAAATTAACGTTCCACCCTACAGACACTGTCTCGCCACCATTGAGTCTCATTGTTAGTTTTACTCAGTTTATGTTGGGCCACTGGGCTCTACTGCATCTATAAGTAACATACACACACATTTATATACATATATATTAGATCAATATATTATATATTAGATTAAATATTTGTGTATATATATATATATATATATACACACACACACACACACACACTAATAACATATACTACATTTCAGGTGTCTGTTTCATGTACATATAACACACTCCATCATAGTCTGGTGTTCCTAGACTAATAATAAATAACGTGCTTCTCCATCCTCAGACTTTAACAGTCCCTACAGTGTCCAAGCTGGAGCAGCAGTAGCGAGCTGCCTCTCTTGCAAGAAGCAGTCGCTGGGCTGGGGAGGTGGCTCAGTGGTTAAAGATGATTGCTTGCAAAGCCTGCTGACCCAGGTTCAATTCCACAGCACTCACATACAACCAGATGCAGAACGTGGCCCAAGCATCTGGTGTTTCTGTCTGCAGTGACAAGAGACCCTGGTAACAGGGCTGAAGGGATGGCTCCGAGGTAAAATGCACTTTCTTGCAAAGCCTAACAAACTAGGTTCAATTCCCCAGTAACTACATAAAGCCAGATGTTCGGGCTACTGAAAGGCTCAGTGGTTCAGGTGCTTGTCTGAAAGCTTAATGACCTGGGTTTGATTCCCCAGTACCCATGTAAGCCACATGCACAAAGTGATACATGCATTTGGAGTTCATTTACAGTGGCTAGAGGCCCTGGTGTGCCCATTCTCTCTCCTCTTCTCTTCTCTCCCCTTCCCTCCTCTCCCTTCCCTTCTCCTACCCTTCCCTTCTCTTCTCTTCTCTCTCTGTGTCAATAAATAAATAAAAATATATTTTTAAGCCAGATGCCCAAAATGGCGCATGTATCCAGACTATATTTGTAGTGGCAGGAAGCCCTGGCATATCCATTCTCTCTAAATAAATAAATAAAATTTAAAAAATAAATAACAGCCATTGGCATTCACAGCAGCACGAGGCTCTGCTTGCTTTGTCTGGTGGCTTCCCTTTTCTCTTGCTTCCACCTGCCTGAGGCCCAGGCTGCCCGTCACTTGGTCCCTGCTTTTCTTTCTCTATCCATTGAGGTGTCTGTGCATCCTGGCCCAATTAGCATTGGATACAACAAAGTGAAATCTATGCATTAAGAGTGTATTTCATGCAGAATGTCCCCTCCTCTTTCCTTAGGGGAGGGGAGCGGCGACCACCCCATTTGGCCTATCCCGAATGCTTACAAACTCCCCTGTCGCCTCCCCCGCCTCCACGGTCACGTTTCAATCAGACGCTGTGACGCTGCACCCACTCATGCGCCCCAGGGTCAGGCTGACCTCCGCTCATCCAGGTCCGGGTCCTCCCTGATGTCACGCTGTCCTTCAAGGATGTCGGTGTGTGTGTTGTGGGGGGGGGGTCCTCCCTCCTGGCTGTGCCCACCTCCCCCTCCAGATGCAAAGCGCACATATGGCGCATCTCCATTTTTGGGGGTGGTTCTGTCTAAAGTCCTCCCAAAGATTCAGATTGTATGACAAATCACGTTCTAGACTATGGGGGCGAGAAAGCGCCCAGACATTTGCATCATTACCCCCAGACAACAGCTTCATTAAGCTGAAAGGGAGGTTTGCCGCAGTGCCACTGACCTGGGCCCCTCTCTTCCCCCATTGTCTGTGGCTGGCTCCAAACCATATGGTCCGTTTGGGTACCCCCACACTGCCCTCCGTGGAAAAGCAAGCCTGTTAGGAAGCATAGGAGTGAGCCTGCCGCGGAGTGGGGTAGAACTGGGCCAGGAGAGGGAAAGACCACGGATTCCACAGGACCGAGTACTCCAAAGTAGTGTGTAGGATTGAGTGGAAGGAGATCGCAGCCACAGGGCAAAAGGGATGGAGACTTAACATTTGACACCTCAGAGAACAGGCAGCGGGAAGAGCCCTGGGGGAAGCTTCTCGCTAAGCCCGGCTCTCTCTTCACCCTAACCCCTAGTATTTAAATACCCCTGGTGTGGGGGGGGGGGTCCCTGGATCTCAGGCGTTTCTCCCATAAAACCCATAAATAGATTATAATCTAGCAGGCTGGAGTCTGAGGCCACCAGTCGCCCTTTTCCAACTTCTAAAACCCCCCAAACCAGGTCGTCCCTCCCAGAATAATCATGACTTCTAAAGGTTTTTTTTAATTATTGTTATTATGAACAATATATTTTGTGTGGATACATTATGCGTTGGTACCCTCTTTTCCCTCGTCCCTGCCCCCATCCCGCTAGGGGAGGCCGTTCCATTTCGTAGCTCTTCAAATTCCATCTCACTGAGCTCCACTTTGCTCCAAGTCTTTGCAGGATTCTAAGCTCCTGGAACAAGTTTGGAGGCCAGAGTGGTCCCAGTACAGCCATTGGGGCCTGATTCTCCCAGGAGAAGGAGAAGGAGGCGGTCCTGTACAGAGACCTTGGCTGCTAGGTGGTCATGATTCCTGAGACCTGAGGGCACCACCCACGGGGGGGGGGGGGAATGGGGAAACAATTCCTTGTGATCCAGAGATGGGACGATGAGGGCCTCGCCTAAAGTTTCTTTAAGAGTTAAGAGGTAAGGCTGGAGGCATAGCTTAAGGCGCTTGCCTGCAAAGCCAAAGGACCCAGGTTCGATTCCCCAACGTAAACCGGATATATACGATGGTGTATGTGTCTGGAGTTCCTGTTAAGTGGATACAGGTGCTGGCGCGCCCATTCTCTATCTGCCCCCCCTCTCATAATTAATTAATTTAAAAAAAATTTTAAGAGTGAAGTAAACAGTCTCTGGCGGTGCGGTACTTGGACCCGCCAACGGGGCGGATTAGGGGCAGGATTAACATTTAAACTCCGCCAGACTTTCCGACTCAAAGATCTCGCTTCGCTAATCGTATTTACTATCCTTCGGATTATTGCCGGGCTCGCTGCAGAAACATTCTAAATTCAAATTGATTAAAGTTCCCTCCTGGTTTTTTTTTTTTTCCCCCTCCTTTAGTGTGTGGGGAGGCGCTGGAGCTTCTGAAGGCGACTTTTAAAGTGGAATCTCACTTCATAGTTCTCTCCATCCCCCTCCGCCTCCTCCTCTTCCCTTCCACACCAAGCGGCTGTAAGAAGACGGGGGGTGGGGAGGGAAGGGGGCGACACGGCTCCTTTATTCCCGCTCATGCCAGCCCCTAATTCCTGGTAATTTATCCCATATTAAAACTTCTTTAAGTAAGAATGGACGAGCGTCAGCACCTGCTATGCAAATGGGGCCAAATCCAGCAGGGCCGCGGGGCGAGCGCGCCCGCCCGACCGCGAGCGCCCATTCAGCGCTCCCCGGGGCCGGCGCGGCCCGACAGATTGAGGGCGGGCGGGGGCCGGCCACAGCCCTGCCCTGGCTTTACTTCACTCCTACTCTTTTCTTCAACCTTCCACCACTGTTCCCACACTACTTTAATTTATAAAAATGTTGCATTTATTTTCAAGCAGAGAGGGGGGGATGGGCGCGCCAGGGCAAACGAACTCCAGATGCATGCGCCACCTTGCGCATCTGGCTTTATGTGGGTCCTGGGGAATCGAACCTGAGTCCCCCCCCCACCTTTTTTTTGACAGCAAGGGCCTTTAACCGCTGAGCCATCTCCCAAGCCCTTACTACGCCCTATTTTAATGTCGATGTCTTTATTCCCCGGTGTCCCCGGGGATTCATCTGTATGTACGTCCCAATCCTAACTCTATGAGAACCACTCAAAAGTGAAACGCTCCCCATCGCTGAAAGTGAGGTCCGGGGGGGGGGTCCCCTTTGCCCTGGCGAGGTGTCCACGATGCAGGCGCAAGTGAGCCCAGGCTGTCATCTCGGGTCCCCAAATCCGTGCCTGGGCCACCAGCCCGGAGGATGCTGCGAGCCCGCGGCCGCCGTGCCAGATAACAAGGATTAGCGTGTTGGGGACTTTTGAAGCCACCTCTGTCCTCACGTGGCTGGAGGCGGCGGCGCGGTCGCCTCTCGTGCCGCCCTAATCCCCTCACGCGGTGCGCGGCAGCCGCGGGCGCCCGTGGCCCCAGTGCGTCCCGGGTCCCCACGCGCCCCCCGCCCCGGCGCCGCCCGCCTGCGTTGGTCCAGGTGGTCGTGGTCGTCGTGGGAAGGATGCAAAGCTCGGGGGAGACCCCTCTTCCGCCTCGGGCCCGAGACTCTTTATTTGTGGCTCCATAAAAGAAATGGAGAAACGCCCGGAGTCTCCGGGGGCGCCGGGCGGCGCGAGGAAGGAGAGGCAGGCCCGGCCGGGCGTCCCAAAGAAATGCAAAGTGATGGATACATTGTGCAGCGGCCGCCCGCTTGCTTGGTCCCTTGGGGGCATAGAAAATGAGGCGCTTTCCTCCCCCCATTTAAAACTCGAGGGGAGTACCAATAACTCATGTATGTTATAATTCTTCATTGCCCCCTTAGGTAGTCTGGGAAAACTGGAAGAAAAGAAAATGCCAGAAAGTTATGGTTAAAACTTAAGATGCCGCCGAAGTCGCTTTCTTTGCCCCTGCTGAGAGTGTTTGAATAAGAAGAATGCTGCAGGACTGTAACAAGCAAAAAGAATGAGGAAGACAAAAGATTTCCAGAAAAAGGTTTAGCTAGAAGACAAGGCAAGTGAAACTGAAAAGAGAGAGAGAGAAAAAAAAGCATTTACAATAGAACAATAAGGGTACTAATCGCTTTGATATATTATACAAGCCCAAAGACCCAAAACATTGTGTAATTATTTATAAATGACTTCTCCACTCCTACGTATAATGCAGAGGAAAGAATAAAACTGCAGGCTACTCTCTAAACTATTTCTAAATAGACCTGGTTCAAAAGAAGGCAGAAGTGTTTGAAATAAAATAATTAATGGTGGATTTTCTGGTTGTCTCATTAAAACATTTTAATTACTGCAAACAAAATGCATTTGTGTACGAACGTAACAAGAATTTGGGTAGCCAAACGTTAAGATGGTGAAAGGCAAAGGGAAATACTTGAGCTATTTCTGAGTTTATTTCGGAATCCTTTCCATAAACTAATAGTTGGATTCCATTAGGGTAAATTTCACTGTGACTTCTTTTGTAGACGCAGAAGAAAGCCCTCTCACCCATGTGCCCACACTTGGCCCACGAGCATGCTGGGGGGGGGGGAGGAGGATGATTTTCATCTTTACTGAAGAGATCCTTAAGAATTCAAAACACATGAAACAGACAAAAATAAGACAGCTCCATAAAAACGAACTCTGGCTTTAGCAACAGGTGCAGAGTGGATTTGAGGAGCTAAACCCAGGGTTTTGTTGCTGTTGTTGTTGTTATTGTTATTGTAAGATTTAACTCCAATAAACCTTCCAGAACAAAACTTTACGGTTTTGCAGACAGCTCTGGGTTAATTGTGTCATAGCCTCTGGCAGATAACAGCTATGTAAGCATGATGATTCCAAGCGTCTAAGCCAGGAGAAGTGGAGGGGTACACCTCAGACCCTCCCTGTTCAGTTCAGGGACTGCACCTTCCCACAGCCCCCTTTTGCCTCCCTCACTTTCCTTTGGACACAAAAAGGACACCGTTTTCCCCAAGACTTGTCCAAATCACATACATCAAACTTAAGGCCAACACAAATGCATGCTGCCCCCCACCACAACAGCCCAGGCCCGACAATCCCATATGAACTTAAAATTTTCTTGCAGAAAGTACTTCTTTAGGGCTGGAGGGATGGCACTTGCCTGCAAAGCCTAAGGACCCAGGTTCAATTCCCCAGCACTCACGTAAGCCAGCTGTACATGTGTCTGGAGTTTGCCTGCAGTGGCTAGAGACCTTGGCATGCCTATTCATTCTCTCTCTCTCTCTCTCTCTCTCTCTCTCTCTCTCTCTCTCTCTCAAATAAATAAATAAATAAATATTTTTAAAAGTATTTATTTAGCTACACAGTTGCCCACTGTTTGTTACCTGGGTGACTTTCCTTACACTTTCTGGGTTAGGCTTCTCACACGTATTATACACAAGCAAACACATCAGTATACAATGACAAGAACTCTTCAAGCAGGCATCTCTGAGGTGGGAAATACATACAGACGGCACTGTATTTAGCAGGGCAGGGGCCAAAGGGGCCTCCACGGATTTCTGGAAACCATGGATAATTTGCCATTTTCCTTGCTCTGTCGCTGAAAGACCCCTCTGTTTCCCCCCTCCTGCCTCCTTCCCCCCTCCCTTTTACACTCCCTTCCACAACTGTCATGGGTCATCAGTAAAGAAAATAGGGAATTGTTTCCCCTTTCCAACCCCACCCTGCTGCTCTTGTGTGGAAACACAACTGCATATCTGCAGTGTACTTAACGCGCTGAAAAGAGCCAGACTCTGTCCGACACCATCCTTCAAGTCTTCTTCGTGAGTAATGGTGCCTTTCTCTTGCCCCCCCCCCCCAAAGATTACAACTTCTTCTTTCTAAAATGCCACCCATGAAACCCATGCCCCTTTCAGGTAGCACCAGAAGGAAAAGAACGATTGAAGACCAGTCTTGTTTAGAAGGAGCGGCTCTCTCAATCCACTTCACCGTGTGCAAAATTCCCCGTTACGGCTACACCTGCCGACACCACCATGCTGACAGTCTCATAAACTCCATTGCAGCGTCCTGATACCCGAGGTAGATGCACTGTTTCCCTATCATGAATCGCAGCTGAGGCATATTTAAAAAAGAAAGAACGCCAACAAACTGCTTTCTAACCCCACAAAGCTCAGATCTACCTACAGGTGCCACCGTTGTCTTGGAATACCTGTTCTATCAAGCCAGTTAGAAATGGAGAGTCATCAGTCACATCTAACACAATTTAAAGGGGGAAATGAACATAATAGTGACCCTCCTCCTCCAACGCATTCAAATTATCATCTCCATGCTTGTAATTTCACAGGACCGACCTGTCAGTCAGGCAGGCCGGGCACAAGATTATGTATTCAACCTTGAGCTTAAATGATTCTGATTAACTGAAGGGGGAGGTGAGTGACACGGAGGCCATTTGGCTCAGTCTTTCCTCCACAGAAAAGCTCAAAGGCTGTGGACACTGACTCAAATGAAGTCATACATGTAGTCACTGAAACACTGACAGGGTTAAGGAAGATGTCCTCACAAACTGCAATCTAATCCATCCCTGGACCTCCATGCCCATGGGCAGTACACACTGATGCCACTTTAAAATCCCAAGATTGTTTTCTACACAGCACAGATTGCTTTTGTTTTCTATGCACTGACCATATTAATTTATTACATATAAATGTTTGCAATTTACAACTACTTTTCTCCTAATCTGGCCTTTCTTTATGAAAAAAATTTTAAAAAAAATACTCAAGAGAGTCCAAGCATGGAGGTGCATGCTGTGAATCCCAGCTGAGGTAGAAGGATCATTGAAAATTTAAGGAAGGTAGGAAACAAGGAAGGGAAGAAGGGAGGGAGGCAGGGAGGAAAGAAGGAAGAAAGAAAGGAAGGAAGGAGCGCCGGGTGGGCACATTTTAGTCCCAGCACTCGGGACACAGAGGTAGGAGGATTGCAGTGAGTCCAAGGCCACCCTGAGACTACATAGTGAATTCCAGGTCAGCCTGAACTAGAGACCCTACCTCAAAAAAACAAAAAAACAAAAAAAAAAAAAAAAAAAAGGAAAGGAAGGAAGAGGGAAGAAGGAGAGAGGGTGGGAGGGAAGAAGGAGAAAAAGAAAGTCAAGAGACACTGGAAGCCTGCCCCACCTGGCAGCTTCTCCTTCCCATCTGTTACTTAAGAAAGCTGATTTCTTCCTCTTGTTCATCAGTGATCTCATCCTATGAAAGTCTTCTCCATAGGAAAGCAACACCATCTCCATCTTTGTTGTTCCATGGAACCCTTGAGTCAGCTCTCTAGGGCTGCCTATGTTAAGGGTCCTCCCTTCATCCCACCCCCTTCCTCAGTGTTCAGACCAGGAGACAGAACCACAGGAGAACCTCCAGCCTGTCCCATGAATGTGTGCAATATGCCTGGGGGCCTTTGGCAGACACAGGCGGGTGGATGGTAAAGGAGGCACACGTTCCCATGAAGACACATTGGCTCCAAGCATTTGTCAGCAATGATGTCAGCTGGTCGCCAGCTCTCCAGAGATGCTGATACAGGGAGTCCAGGTTAGGGACCTGACCATCAGCACCACCAAGTCACCACCCTGAAAAGCTCCGGCTGAACCCATAATCTTCTGGAACATTTCTGCCACCTATCCCCAAGCAGTGGGTAAGTTGGCTGTCTCACACCTCAGGCAGTCAGAACACCTGAGGCCCAGTGCTTGGCACCTTGGTGCCTGCTGAGGTTGGACTTATCCCGTGACCATATCACATCTTATTGTGCTATGGGAATGGGAGTGTCCACAGATGTGCTTCTGGGCTGGGAGAGATATGAGTGGCAAAAGTAATTTCTACCTCCCTAGCCATGATCTGTACCCTCAAAGCGGGAGCCAGACCCTTGTTGAGTACCTCCCCCAGCCATGATCTACACCCTCAAGGCAGGAGCCAGCCCCTTGTTGAGTAGAAATCTCTGAGCCTCTCATGCCACCCCCTTGTTCTCATGTATCACCATCAGGACCAGCTCCATGCACAGAGGATCACTTTCAGGAGAAACCACTGAGCCCTACATGTAATTATGAGAAGGCTGGGAGGGAGCACCAGTGTCCAGAGAGATGAGGCTGCATGTACTGTCCCCCGAGCCAGAAGCAAGGGCCAAGATGGAGATGCCCACCTGGTCAGGTCACTCAGGTTCAGGAAGCAGAGACGGACAATGACAGGAGAAATCCCAGATCCATTACTGGCTCAAAAGTAGCCTGCCTGCGTGGGCACACAAAAAGAAAAGGTGCCCACTGTTTGTCAGAAGTAGCCCACGTCAGGATATGTGGTTTGGTAGGTGTGGGGAGAGACTAGATTTTAGTTCCTACTTATCTCAATGGAGAACAACAGCCAGTAAGCAGCCTTGCTCAGAGAAGATATGAGGAGCAGGAAAAGGAGGAGACAGAGAGGCCACTACAGCCATTCAAGGCGTCCTACAACTCCTATCTTCTATCCATTGGAACCCACAGATGCCCCATCCAGGTGTATCCCCACATTGCCACTGTAGTCGACCCATACTAACCTTCTGCCTAGATGTCTATTCCTATCCAGTCTTTCCTTCCAGGCCTTCTCAAGTCCACCTCTAATGGAAAGCTGTCTTGGACCACACCTTTCATTTGGTGAGGAGCACAGTGATCTTCAGATCTGTTCCTTAATGTGTCTCAACACTTCTATGGGCCAATGGCTGAATGACCGACTACCTTTTATGCACCCCTCTCCGAAGATCCTAGGCCTACCTGACACTCTTCAGAGCACTTGACCCAAAGGCAACATAAATGGGTGCTTTAGAGTTTACCTGTAAATTAAATGTGACAGAACATGGACTAGAGCTGAAAGAACCACTGAATCTGGCCCTAGTTGGACCATTGGGGTAACCTGGGGGTGGGGGTCCTTATCACCCTCCTCATTTTCCCATGTATGAAGTGTAGGGGTTAGATGAATAATCTCCATGGTTCTACTGGAGCTGAACCTTGCCTTACAAGAATCAGTACCCAAGGCCTTCAATAGCCAGTCACCCCAATGTTCTTTCAACACTCTGCTCCGCCCAGAGCAAGTCATCATCTGTGCTCAGGTTGTCAAAGCGTAGGTCATAGCTTTGTCTTGAACCTGGTGTTTGATGAACCAAGACACAGATGCTAAACCTGGCACATGGCAATCAAAAAGCCCCACGAGGCAAGGAGAGCTCTTGTACAGTCAGTGGGAAGTTTTGGCGAGCCAAGTTCACAAGATCAACAGGGAAATCAGAGCCACAATGGAGGACAGACCCTGGGAAGTCTGATGAGGCCATTCACTGGTTGCTGGCCACCTCTCATACCACTGGCCACCAGCTCTGACACAGAAGAACTTGACCTGTCACCCGTTCAGAGACTATATAGCTAGTGGGGCATCTGATGGGCTGAACTTAGAATTACATGGCCACGCTTTTAAATGCTGGGCATTGGGGTGGGGGAATACCTGGATATAGGCAGCCAAAACACTTGAAATGTCTCTCAATTCCCTCCTCTATGCATTTAGGGAAAAAAAGGGAGGGCCCTTAGCTGGGCATGGTAGCACATGCCTTTAATCCCAGACTGAGGTAGAAGGATTGCCATGAGTTTGAGGCCAGCCTGAGACTGCAGAGTGAATTCCAGGTCACCTTGGGCTAGAGTGAGACCCTACCTTGGAAAACCAAAAAAAAAAAAAGGGGGGGGAATAGTGGATTGAATAATAGTCTTCCAAATATATATCTACCAGAGCCTTAGAACGTGACTTCATGTGTAATGAAAGCAAGGATATGACATCATTGGGATTAGGCTGTACCCTAAATCCAGCCATTCTTAAGGGGCACAGAGAGAAAGATACCTGAAAACAGGAGGGAGAACCAGTGAGACAAGGGCTTCCAGGAGCCACTGGAAGCTGGAAAAGAGACAAGGAACAGATATTCTCTCCAGGACCTCAAAAAGAACCTCAAGGGTTTAGCACTTAGGTCACTTGCCTACAAAGCCAAAAGTCCCAGGTTCGATTCCTCAGTACCCATGTAAGCCAGCTGCACAGGTGGTGCATGCATCTGGAGTTCATTTGCAGTGACTAGATGCCCTGAGGCACCCAACTTCTCTCTCTATCTGCCTCTCTCTCAAATAAATAAATAAATAAGAGCCTCAAAAAGAACCAATCTTGTCAGGCATGGTGGTGCACACCTTTAATTCAAGCAGATTGATGAATGAGTTTTGGTGAGATAAAGGTAGGAGGATAGAAGTGAGTTCAAGGCCAGCCTGAGACTACATAGTGAATTCCAAGTCAGCCTGGGCTAGAGCGAGACCCTACCTCAAAAAGAAGAAGGAGGGCTGAAGAGATGGCTTAGCAGTTAAGGTGCTTGCCTGCAAAGCCAAAGGACCCAGGTTCAGTTTCCCAGGACCCATGTAAGCCAGATACACAAGGGGCCCATGCATCTGGAGTTCGTTTGCAGTGGCTGGAGGCCCTGGTGTGCCCATTCTCTCTCTCTCTCTCTCATAAATAAATATAAAATAATTCTAAAAAGGAGGAGGAGGAGAAGAACCAACCATGATGGTGCTTGGATTTTGGACTTCTGCCCCCAAATCTGTAAAACAATGTTGTTCTAAGACCCACTATGTGACATTGGTATTAAAAAAAAAAAAAAAAAGGTAATCCAAAGAAATAAAAAGAGGACTCAGAAGTGTCATCAGGTCAGGCTAGCGGGAGTAGGCTGGGGTCCCTGGAAGCTGGGCAAGAAGCAGGATAGGACCCTTGGGCTCCTAAGATGCTCCAGTCGGTGCCCAACAATCACCCTTGCTTGCATGACCTAAACGCAGTCACTTTCTGTGACTTGTAACAAACCTGCTGGAGACCTTGTCTGTAAAGGTGTGCTAGCTTTCTGCGTGAGTCTGGATAGAAGAGGCTTATTAAGGAAGCTGGGCATGGTCCCAGAGCCAGAAGGAAAGGGCTACACTATGAGCCGAGAGGCCACTGCCTCCAGACACACCTCTCCACAAAAGGGTCAGAGCCCCCTCTGGGGGCAGCATGCCAGGTACCAGAAGTGAAGCTATCACGCAGACATCATTGGGAGTGGGGCGGAGGGAACATTGCAGAAAGGTGTTTCTTCTGATTTTAATACCCTCACTCTGGGATCTCAAGTTCAAAGTTGGGTCAAATGCATGGTTCTCTTACTTTCTGCAAACCAGAGCAAAGTCCCTTCTGACCCACAGTGAAGATCTTCGGGCTGGAATAGGTAAGTTTATAATCCAAAAGCGGGGGCGGGGGGGGGGGTGTCCAACACGTGGGCCAATTCTCTCAGGGCAAAAAGCCCGGGTCCCCTTTCTGTCTGGCACTGGGGTGGACCACTGAGAATTCAAACATCATTCCCACGTGTATAAGCAAGGTCTCCTCCTGTTAAGAGGAGATTGGCACACTTCTGGTACTTTTGAGTCTTGAGGTAGGGAGAGAAGAGACTGGCGTCACCAACGCATTCCTTCATCAATCTTTACTTTTAGCCTTCCTCTCCACCTCCTCCTACTCCCTACGTGAAAAATCGACCGATCCCCCCACCCCCTTTTTTCTTCACCAGCCTCAGTGGAAGATCAGGGACGCCTTATGTGTCCCTGCGCCCTGTGGCTCTGCCTGCCCAATCTTGCGTCTATGTGGAGTTTTTTTAAAAATGGTTTTTCGAGGTAGGGTCTTACTCTAGCCCAGGCTGACCTGGAATTCATTATGTAGTCTCTCGGTGGCCTCGAACTCATGGCGATCCCTCCTACCTCTCGCGAGTGGTGGGATTAAAGGCGCACGCGCCACCGCGTCTTTTCTACTCGCTGGGGAGGACGCCGCGCTTCGCAGCTCCGTAACCAGCGCTATTACAGAAGAGCTGTCAAGGGAATCACGAACGTGATCTAACAGCATCTTCCAGCCACGGACTCGTGTGTCCCATTTTATCAGTGGAGAGAGAGAGAGACTTGGAGAGATGGAGTCACTTGACCCAAACTCACGCGATCACTCCACAGCTGGAAAGATGCAAAGCCAGCCTACCCCGCCAGCTCTCACTTTTCTGCCAGCGCCCCGCCTCCCCATCCCACCCCGGCTGAGGACACTCGGGCTGCCCCCGGGAGGAGCGTGCCTCGAGCTGCTAATCGCCCCCCTCCGCCCCCGCCGGGGTCTCACCGCTTAGCCGGAGCCCCCCACCCCCACCCCCCGCCCAACCGCCCACACACCCCAAACTCCCGCTCCGGGGACCGGCCACGCTGCCGATTGGCCGGCGGTAATTACGGGCACGCTCCGGGAGGGGGCGGGGCGGGGTGGCCTCCCGCGAGCATAAATTATGCAAATACACCCGGCGGCGCACGGGGCTGACTTGCCGCCGTGGTCCATTCACCCGCGCTGCCTTGGGGGCGGAGGTGGCAAGGGAAAGGGGGGGGGGTGTGTGGGGAGGGTGGTTGTGGGGGGAGAGAGCGAGAGGCTCCCATTGTTGCGCTGGGTACTTAAGGGGTCCTGAGGCCAGTCGTGTGCCACTCTCGGTGCTCACACGAGCTGATCTGATCGCCGGTGACATCACTCGGGAGACCGGTCGGGCGCGTGGCCCCTGCAGGCGAGGCGACGAGGCAGAGCCAGTGCCCCTGGCGTCCCCTGAGCCTCTCCGGGGCCCCTCGCGCCCGCAAGCAGGCACAAAGTAACCCCCCCCCCGGGGGCCGTTCGGAACGTAAGTGCGCCCCCGACGGTCCCCCCACCCACCCACCCAACACCCCACTCCTCCAGCTTCTTCTAAGCATCCATCTGACCGTCCTGCAAGGATGCCGGCGCCTCTGGACACCTGCCTCTCAGATCTCGACGGTGCCAGCAGCAGCGACCTGTCCACCTTCCTCACGGACGAGGAGGACTATGCCAGGCTCCAAGCCCCAGCCCCTGCCTCGGGGCCGTCGTCGGGGCCCGTCCGCGGGGCTGCACCCGCGGTCTCCGAGGTCCCCGGCGGCGGCGGCGGCGGCGCTCAGGACGAGGAGCAGGAGCGGCGACGGCGCCGAGGCCGAGCCCGCGTGCGCTCCGAGGCGCTGCTCCACTCGCTGCGCAGGAGCCGCCGGGTCAAGGCCAACGACCGCGAGCGCAACCGCATGCACAACCTCAACGCGGCGCTGGACGCTCTGCGCAACGTGCTGCCCTCCTTCCCCGACGACACCAAGCTCACCAAGATCGAGACGCTGCGCTTCGCCTACAACTACATCTGGGCCCTGGCGGAGACGCTGCGCCTGGCAGATCAAGGGCTCCCCGCGGGCGGTGCAAGGGAGCGTCTCCCACCACCCCAGTGTGCCCCCTGTCTGCCCGGACCTCCGAGTCCCTCCAGCGATGCGGAATCCTGGGGCTCCGGTGCCGCCGCCTCCCCTTGCGCACCCGTCGTGTCGCCCCTCTCTGACCCCAGTAGCCCCGCTGCCTCTGAAGACTTGGCCTATGGCCCTGGTGACCCCCTTTTCGCTTTCCCTGGCTTGCCCAAAGACCTGCTTCACACCACGCCCTGTTTCATCCCTTACCACTAGGCCTTGGTAGACATCCTTACCTTCCCGCCCCACCCCGTACCCCTAGTCAATGGGCAACAGATGGGGACCCAGCTGAGGCCTCAAAACACCCTTCCCCACAAATGGAGGGAGGAAGGGGGATCTTTAAGAGTGTGGGTGGTGGGGGAATACCTGAGTCTCTCCTTAGGTCGCTGCACCCTCACTGCCAACCACCTAGGTCTGTTTCTCCAGCCTTCGGCCCTCAGGCCCCTCCTGCCCGCCCCCAGACGGGCCTTTCCTTTTGCACTTTTTGAATTCCACAAAACCTCCTTTGTAGCCGGGCTCAGAACCGACCCCAGCCACCACCACTTCAGTGTGATTTGGAAAAGGGACAGATGAGCCCCTGAAGACGAGGTGAAAAGTCAATTTTACAATTTGTAGAACTCTAATGAAGAAAAACGAGCATGAAAATTCGGTTTGAGCCGGCTGACAATACAATGAAAAGGCTTAAGAAAAGAGACACAAGGAGTGGGCTTCATGCATTATGGATTCCCGACCCCCACCACTGAGAGCCAGCTCTAGGAAAAACCTTGGCGTTTGCATAGCTATTCAGGCACTGGGCTGGAGGGTACATTAATTTATTCAGGATGCTTCATTCATATGAAAATGTATTTTTGTACATAAAGAGTTTATTCTATTATTATGAGCTATCAAAGTTTACTTTTTTGTACTGCAGATGCTTGTGTAAATAAAAACTAAGAAAAATAATCACTACATTTCTTGCCTAGTGTTAGTGTCTCTGAGACCTTCCTTCCTTCCCCTGTGCCTCCAACAGCAAAGTGAAACGCTGTCTCCATCTATCTCCAAACCCTCCAATCTTATTTTTTTTAATAAGACACATGTGATTTGATCTCTACCAACAACCAGAGAGAGACAGACTAGGGTGTTTGGAGCCCATCATTTCTTTTTACCTTGTAAATACAAGGGAGATCTTTCAGGCATCCCCATAAGCCAATTAAGACTTTGTAAGTGGGGAATTAGCCTGTATATGCAGCTACCTGTCGAGGTAGGAGCAGGGGGAGTCTTTCTTTTGAGGAACTCCACGTCAGCTGGCTCTGTGTTTCAAAGAAAGGGGATTAAGAAGATCAATAACTGGTTAGGAAGTCCCAGTGACAGGTGCGCCTAGGCTGGGCAAGCGGAAGGGTCCACTCCTCCAACAGTCTATTTAGAAGGGGAATTGATTTGTAAACAGTGCCTTTAAATCATTGTCTGTTGAGACTGAGGTCACCCTAGCTGTGAGGTGTGGGATAAATTATGCTGGAATAGTGTCCCCAAGTGGGGTGTGCAGCTGCCTTAAACTGAGAGCTGAAGGGCTTGCATCCCACCTCACTCACACTTATATCCACCAAAGCCCCAAGTGTGGGGGAGGGGTGCCCGCAGAGCAGGACTTTTGCTCAGCAGTCCTCCAGGGGTCATAGCCCAAGTTTTCATTCTTTGCCAGAGATAGCTACATGGGAGCTTTTCTGGATGCGCTGTGTTTTTCTGTTGTCTGGCGATGGGCTAGCAACACCAGCTAGTCAGTAGTAACTTTTGCTTCAGATTCTAGAATGGGAATCATGACAAGATGTATTCCTGAAATATTGTCATTGCCTGTTTTGCCAGCTCACAAGTTACCTCAGAGTAACACCGCACCCCCCTCTCCCCACAACTGGGCTGCCCCTTTATTATGAATGCAATTTCTTTTTAGTAAGGAAGGTCTGATAGGACCTGAGTCCCTCCCCACCAAAAAAATATAATGTTATTCTATATTCTACAGAAAGTAGGAAAGTAAGTAGAAGCAAAGGGCTTGATCAAGGCCACCAAGCATGTGTCCCATTGTGGAAGTTTCCCTCCTCACACACATTTCTTCCTGATGACTTGGATCCACAGATTCATAGGCTGAGTCCCCAGCCAGCAGTACTAAGCCCAGCCACAGGCAAGATGCCCTCTGTCAGATAAGAAGGCTACCTTGCAGAAGGGTTGACAAAATTGGATGCCTTTTCTAATTGCCCCAGGAGCAGAGACAAAGTCCTTAAGAAAAGCCCCAGAAGTTGCAAGTGCTGGGGAACAGAATGGCTCCTGTTTGAAGCCCTCTCTGGGGTGACCCAACCTGGGGCCTGCCAGACAGTCTGCCTCAGAGCTACACCATCACTCCTCTAGCTGTGTGCTTCCTAGAGCAAAAGATAAATGGTCTGCATCCCTTCTCCTGCCCTTCCTTGAGTGGAATGCTGGGAAGGCACCCTAGACCTTCTGAGAGACCTGGGCAAGGTCTTCAAGATGATCACTTATACATATTCTTTTTTTTTTTTTTTAAATCTAAGCAGCAAAGTCTGCACTTGCTAGAAATGATCTGACTTCTTTCTTTCTTTCTTTCTTTCTTCCTTTGGGAAGAATTTATTATTATTTATTTGAAAGAGAAAGAGGCAGATAGAGAGAATAGCCATGCTAGGGCCTCTAACTGCTGCAAACGAACTCCAAATGCATGTGCCACCTTGTGCATCTGGCTTATGTGGATCCTGGGGAAGTGAACCTAGGTCCTTTGGCTTTGTAGGCATTCACCTTAATTGCTAAGCCATCTCTCCAGCCTTTAGAGATATTCCTTAAGTATGAAGTAGGTGCATATGTCCTGAAAAGAAGAACATAACAACAGGCTGCATTTCTTGTTATCCCCAAGCTAACAGCAGAAGAGCTAGGATAGAAGCCTAGAAGTCTCCTAAGGCTCCAACAACCAGTACAGATGACTGGAAAAACATCATTTACTAACAAGCCTGGAAAAAAAAAAAAAAAAGTCATACCCGGCATTCCCAATTTGGTTGCCACAATAAGCTCACAACTCTAGGGTCCAGGATCCAGAGCATTTTTCCATAAAGGAAAGTCTTTTAACAACATTATTAGTTAGGGGCGTCTCCACCCCTGCCAGCTCACACAAGCAGGAGAAAAAAAGGAAGGTGATTTAAAATGCTTATCCCCTGCTCAGGGGCTGCTTTCTGCCTGCAGAAGTCTCATTCATCCCCTGGCATCTGCGAAGGCAGGATGGGGTTACCAAAAATTCTAATCAGTTAAGAGCGTGGAACTTTACACGGGCAGCCAAGTCTCACTAGGGAAGGCTCACTTGATTCTCCCCCCCACCCCGCACACTTCTTCATCTCTGTCTTGGTATATCATTTTGATCCACTGCTTCCAAGCCATTTGTAAATTAGGATGAAACAGTAGAAAGATTTGACTCCTACTCTCATCTCTTTAATGACTTCTTTATGTACTGGGAATTTTTTTTTAATTTTTATTTATTTGAGAGAGAGAGAGAGAGAGAGGCACATAGAGAGAGGGAGAGAATGGGCGCGCCAGGGCCTCCAGCCACTGCAAACGAACTCCAGACGCGTGCGCCCCCTTGTGCATCTGGCTAACGTGGGACCTGGGGAACCGAGCCTCGAACCGGGGTCCTTAGGCTTCACAGGCAAGCGCTTAACCACTAAGCCGTCTCTCCAGCCCCTGTACTGGGAATTTTTTGAAGCACTGGGGTTACCAAGACAATGCTGCTGACCAAAAAGAGCTTAAATGGTCAAAATGGACTTATGGAAGACTGTGTTAAGTACCCAGGAGAAAAGGAAGTAAGGAGAATATGGAATTCCAGGGAAGGAGAAGGCTAAGGCTACTTAGAACAATAGCCAGGAATGGCTCTTTACTGAGAGATCACTTGGGAAAAGGCTTCGGTGAAAGGAACATTTTGCTATTGGCTTCAAATAAGTAGTGTCTCTCAGGCATGGGCCTCGGGTGGCATTACTGGAGGGTACTGTAGACCTGTAGGAAGTGAAGCTTCATGGGAAATTCCTAGATCCACTAGCATGCATCACCCTCATTAGAGGCCCATACGTTGGACTTGAACCTTCAGAACCTAAGTAAGCCCCTTTTTTACTTCACAAGCAGCCTCGGTTGGGTATTTTATTGTGATCCTGGAAAGCTGACTAATATAGGAAGGGAGCCAGCTAGGCAGTTATTTGAAGAGAGGCATCTTATGGAGAAGGCAGAAGAAGGAGAAAATTTTGGCCATATACAGTGTGTAAGAGGAGCAGCAAGGAGACCAGTATGGTTGAAGCAGGAGGCGGAGGTGGGGGGATGCATGTTATGGTTGTAAAATAAAATGTCCCCCACAGGCCCAAGTGTGTTAACTGCTACAGAGAGGAAAGAAAGAGAGATTGGAAGGACAGTAAAAAAAAAAAAAAAAAATCATATTAAGGGGCTGGAGAGGTGGCTCAGTGGTTAAGGCACTTGGATACAAAGCCTAAAGACCCATATTCTCTTCTCCAGATCCTACGTAAGACAGACACACAAAGGTGAGGCAAGCACAAGGTTTCACATGCCTTCTAGGTGGTGCAAGCATCTGCAGTCCAATGGCAATGGCTGAGGGCCTGACATGCCAATTCTTTTTCCCTCAAAAATAAGAAAAATAGCCGGGCGTGGTGGCACACACCTTTAGTCCCAGCACTCAGGAGGCAGAGGTAGGAGGATCACCATGAGTTCAAGGCCAGTCTGAGACTACTTAGTGAATTCCAGGTCAGCCTGGGCTAGAGTGAGAACCTACCTCAAAAAACAAAACAACAAAAAAAAAATTTTTTTAAATCACATTGAGCTGGAGAGATGGCTTAGTGGTTAAGCGCTTGCCTGTGCAGCCTAAGGACCCCAGTTTGAGGCTTGATTCCCCAGGACCCACGTTAGCCAGATGCACAAGGGGGCGTACGCGTCTGGAGTTCGTTTGCAGAGGCTGGAAGCCCTGGCGCACTCATTCTCTCTCTCTCTTTCTCTCTCTCTCTCTCTTTCTCTCTCTGCCTCTTTCTCTGTCCTCTCAAATAAATAAAAATGAACAAAAATCTTTTAGAGATATCATATTAAGCCTTGTAAACTGGGGCCTTGGTAGTGATTAGACTAGATAAAGCCATCCAGGTAGAGCCCCCATGACTGAACACATGGGTGTATGCTTTGTGTCACTTGCTGCATAATGACCTGTGTGCTGCCTGTGGGCTTTGCTAGCAAGAGACTGTCACTAGATAACAAGGTCTCAACCTTGAACCAGAACTGTGACCTAAGACAAACTTTTCTTTATAAAATGACTAGTCTCCATGATTCTTTCTTTCTCTCTCGATCCCCCCGCCCCCTGTGTGTGTATGGGCACAAGTTCTCTTGCCGCTACAAAGGAAATCCAGGCACTTGCATCAGTTTTTGCACCTGGCTTTACATGGTTGCTGAGGAATTAAACCCTGGGGTCAACAGACTTTGATGGAAAATGCACCGGCCAGACCTGGTCATGAAACTGGCTTCAGCAGACGGAATTTGCGTACACATAGTGAGTGACATCTTACCCAATCAGAAGCTCTTGTCTCTCTCGCGCAGTATTTCTCTACAACTTTCATCAGAATTGCTTTTTTTTGGGGGGGGGGGTTCGAGGTAGGGTCTCGCTCTAGCCCAGGCTGACCTGGAATGCACTCAGTAGTCACAGGGTGCTCTTGAGCTCACAGCGATCCTCCTACCTCTACCTCCCGAGTGCTGGGATTAAAGGTATGCGCCACCAATGCCTGGCTTAGAACTTGCTTTTTGCGTGAGGACAGCATAACTGAGAAAGTGGTTGTCCCTTCTGCTTGAATCCCCAAATAAAGGCTATCTGCTCAATTCCTCATGCTTCTGGGTAAAGCAGAAAAGCCAACATGGGATACATTTTGGATCTATTATCACCTTCTCAAAGAAGTCTGATAAAACATCCTGTGCACACGCACAACACACACACACACACACACACACACACACACACACACACACACACACACAAATAATCCTACTATAATCAGCTCCTATAGCACCAAAGTAGACACCTTAAATGCTTATATGCCCATTCCATCCTCCAGAGCATGTAGGTTTGGACCACAAGGTCATCTCTCGATCCCACAAACCCAGCAGGACTTTTTAAGACTCACTGTCTTAGAGTAATTTTCAATTGCCCCATTCCCAGAATTCTTTCAATTTCACTTTTTTAGACCTCGTCATTTACTACTTTTTTCCCCCTTTTCTTTCTGAGCTCATGACAGGACAATATCTTAAGAATCCTTCGCAGGTGGGCATGACCATATGACTCAGCTCTTTTCATTGGATCCCAAGCAGAAATGTTGTGATCTGTTTTTGAGCCAGGGCATTAACAATGATGGGAATCTGCCCTTTCGTGTCAGATGCATAATGCTACAAAGAACATCAGTACTACTATGAAAGTAAGAAAAATCCCATAAAATTTACAAACTCACAACTTTTCTTGATTAAATTAGGGAGCCGAAGTTATAAGGCTTAGTGCTTTAGATGTGAAATGTCTCTCATAACATTAAGTGTCTGTGATCAAACCTGCTACCTAGTCCCCAGCTGGTGGAGTCTTAGGGAGGTAGAACCTTGCTGGAGGAGGTGTGTCACTGGGGGCAGACCTTGGGATTATATAGTCCCTCTCCCTAGCTCACTCTGACTGCTTCTTGCAGCTACAGTGACAAGATGAGACAAAGTTTGGTGAAATGTTTGAAGCTCGAGATAGGCACGAGGCCTTGCTTAGCCACTTCTACCCTTAAAGCAAAAACATGAAGACACTGAAGAAGCTGGCCATCTTCCCTAGAATACACTATCTGTTGCTACTAGAGAGCCCTGGAAGCAAAACACATCTGCTGGCTTGTGTGTGAGAAGGAAAATACTTAGTAGCAGAGGCCAGTAAGTTGAAAAGGAGACATAAAGGGAAGAGAAAGGAAGGGAGGAGGATACTTAATAGGTTGATATTGTATATATGTAAGTACAATGATTGTGATGGGGAGGTAATATGATGGAGAATGAAATTTCAAATGGGAAAGTGTGGGGTTGGGGAGGGAGGGAATTACCATGGGATATATTTTGTAATCATGGAAAATGTTAATAAAAATTTTAAAAAATTTAAGTATTTTATTTTATTTTATTTCAGAAAGAGAGATAGAGAAAAAGGCAGATAGAGAGAGAGAATGGCTGCTCCAGGGCCTCTAACCACTGCAAGCAAACTCCAAATGCATGCGCCACCTTGTGTAACTGGCTAACGTGGTTTCTGGGGAATCGAACCTGCATCCTTAGGCTTCACAGGCAAGCACCTTAACCACTAAGCCATCTATCTCTCCAGCCCATACATCTGTTTTTGATAGTTGGGTAAGAAGCTAGCTCAACCTCAAGACAAAAACCTATATCAAGCCAGGCAGGGTGGCCATGCCTTTAATCCCAGCACTCAGGAAGCAGAGGTAGGAGGATCATTGGGAATTGAAGACCATCCAGAGACTACAGAGTGAGTTCCAGGTCAGCCTGGCCTGGGCTATTGTGAGAACTTACCTTGAATAAAACAAAACTAAACTAAACTAAAATCAAACTGAAATCTTGCCAAAGGTGGGGGGGGGGGCGGCTCTCCATCCAAAAAAGAAATGGTGAGGCTAGCAAATTAACACACACATACATATTTACATTTAATTTACATTAAGGAGCTGCATGCAACCAACGTGACACCATGATTCTTAGAAGGGCTAAACTAAAGCAATTCAGGATACTAAGTGTCATCTAGGAGCCCTCTCAGACAGTGCTGGCGGGAGTTCTACATGGTTCAACCAACCACCTTGGAGCAGTGGGCAGTTTCTTATGAAATTAAACACTTATTGTAATAAAACCAGAGATAAAAATTGCAAAGCAAAATAAAATAAAGTTCCAAAGGGCAATATTGGAGGTTTAAAAAATTTAAAGTTTTAACAGGTTTAAAAGGAAGGTAGAGGGCTGGAGAGATGGCTTAGCAGTTAAGCGCTTGCCTGTGAAGCCTAAGGACCCCGGTTCGAGGCTCGGTTCCCCAGGTCCCACGTTAGCCAGATGCACAAGGGGACGCTCGCGTCTGGAGTTCGTTTGCAGAGGCTGGAAGCCCTGGCGCGCCCATTCTCTCTCTCTCCCTCTATCTGTCTTTCTCTCTGTGTCTGTCGCTCTCAAATAAATAAATAAATAAATAAATAAATAAATAAATAAATAAATAAATAAATAAATAAATAAGGAAGGTAGAAAAATTACAGGAAACAGAAATGTGAATAGGGGAGGAACAATTAGCAGATGACCAGTGGTTGAAACTAGGAGGAAAGCGCCTGCTGCTCTCTGGCCACATGGGTATATTATGCCCACCATACTGCCCTCTAAACACTTACCTTTATGCCCACATATTAATGCTACTCTCATTTTTTGGTTAGAGATGCTTCTCTTTTCAGATGGCAAGGACCCATGTGGTGACTCAAAACTCCCCATAGTGCTGAGAAATGGCAGTGGAGGGCTCAGCATTAAGTGAGACATTAAGATTTTAATAAGAAGTAATTCATATATATATATATATATATATATATATATATATATATATATATATATATATATATATATTAGAAAAAGCCAAAACCAGAGCACAGCCCATTGAGAGAGCTTGATAAATGTTAGCGACTGACTGATTTAGCTGCAAGCCAATTACCCTTTGTAATGAGATGATCTTTCAATTCCAGATGGTCCCTCTCCGCGCTAAAGGTTGGAGGCCTTTAGACGCAAACTTGACTGGTGTAACTTGATTCTCGGACAGTAATTTGAGTTGAGGGCCAGTAACTACACTTCAAATGTAAAACTGTGATTAGAGGGTGTAAAGGAGAGAGAGATCAAATGATCCCTAGTGATGGGCTCAGACTCAAGCCGCACTGCCTCCCAGAAGTCTGCACACTGAACCTCACATGTATACAGGGCCTTCCACTTTACAAAGCACTTTCGCATCCATCATGCGACATCAGCCTCACAGTGCCCAGCGAGGTAGAAGGGATTCTTGTATCTGTGGCACAGATGAGACAAGGGGCTCAGAGGTTAAGTGGCTCACCCAAGGTCACAGGGTTAATGAGACAAGAAGGTGGGGCTCAGAGCCACATCTGGCTCTAAGTCTATTTCTTTTCCTCAGATACTTTCTTGCCTCTGCCCACCTTTCTCCCCATCACAGTGAGCCTCAAAGCCAAAGAGAAGAATTCCAGGCTGAGCTCTATTGGATTACTTGGTTATCAGGAATTAGTTAGCACACTGAGCACTTTAAATTGCATAGGTTTACCCAGTCACAACAGCCCGCCTCCCACTCTCAGTGTGGAATGAGGAAGTCAAAAGCTCTGGAGCTGCAAAGCTTATAAAAGATAAAGCAAGGTGTAAATCCAGGTATGTGGGCCCTGGGCACAAGCACTTGATATTCATTCAGCAAGATGATCTGAATGTCTGTCCAAAACCACAGGTTAGGGCTGGGGAAATGGCTTAGTGGTTAAGGTGCTTGCCTGCAAAGCCAAAGGACCAAGGAATGTTTGATTCCCCAGTACCCATGTAAGCCAGATGCACAAGGTGGTGCATGCCTCTGAAGTTTGTTTGAAGCAGCTGGAGGCCCTGGTGTGCCCCTTCTCTATCTATCGGACTCTTTCTCTCTCAAATAAATAAATAAAAACTTAAAAATGAAAGAAACCACAGGTTACTCAACTCTAGTGTGCAGCATGAAACATCTGATATTCTCTCTGGGTTTCAAGCATTTGTACTGACTGCTCTTTGGTCTGGACTATCTCTTTAAAGATATCTATAGATCAGGGGCTGGAGAGATGGCTCAACCATTAATGTACTTGTCTGCAAAGCCTAACAACCTGGTTTGGATTCCTCAATACCCACAAACACACAGATGCACAGGGTGGTGTATGCATCTAGAGTTCATTGGCAGTGACGGGAGGCCCTGGTGCACCCATTCTCTCTCTCTCTCTCTTTCTCTCCTATCTCTCTATGCTTGCAAATACACACACACACACACACACACACACACACACACACACACACACACACATATATGTTTTCGAGGTAGGGTCTTATTCTAGCTCAGGCTAACCTGGAATTCAGTGCTGGGATTAAAGATATGTGCCACCATGCCTGGACATAAAAATATTTTTTTTTGTTTATTATTTATTTATTTGAGAGTGACAGAGAAAGAGGGAGAGAGAGAAAGAGGGAGGGAGGGAGGGAGGGAGAATGGGCACGCCAGGGCTTCCAGCCACTGCAAACGAACTCCAGGCGTGTGTGCTCCCTTACGCACCTGGCTAACGTGGGTCCTGGGGAATTGAGCCTCGAACCAGGGTCCTTAGGCTTCACAGGCGAGTGCTTAACAGCTAAGCCATCTCTCCAGCCCCATGAAAATATTTTTAAAAGATAAGTATTCATAGGCATTTTTAGGAGATAAAGATGGTGTCTCCTCCCAGAGAGAGACACATAGACTGTCTGGTTGAAGAGTCCATGTCCTTAATCTCAGGGTTCCTCTCCTGTAAGTGTACAGGTGTCATCTGGCCTGCTTTGTGTCCCCCTGTGGAAGTCATGGCTTAAGGAATCATTAACAATAACTAGTAATAATCTGCTTGCTACTATTTCTGGATAATAAACAATCTTTTCCCTCTGATCCAAGGGTCTCCTCTCTTCTACTAGCATAAAGATGTACAGACTAACTGGCTAGCTTGCACATAGAGGAAAAATCTCCAGACTCAAAGTTATGTTTTAAACATTTTTATTGACAACATTCATAAATGTACAAATACTCCATGATCATAATCCCCTCCCACCACACTTACTCCCTATCCTGCTCAAATCCTCTCTCCACTGAATCCCTTTCTCTTTTTTTATTTTTTTATTTTTTTTATTGTTTGGTTTTTCAAGGTAGGGTCTCACTCTAGCCCAGGCTGACCTGGAATTCACTATGGAGTCTCAGGGTGGCCTTGAACTCACGATGATCCTCCTACCTCTGCCTCCCAAGTGCTGGGATTAAAGGCATGCACCAACATGGCCGGCTTCTGAATCCCTTTTTCTTTCAAACTAGTCTCTCTTCTTTTTTGGGGGAGGGCATGGTTTCCAGGTAGGGTTTCCCTCAGGCCCAGGCTGAGCTGGAATTCACTATGGAGTCTCAGGTTGGCCTTGAACTCATGTCAGTCCTCCTACCTCTGCCTCCTGAGAGCTGGGATTAAAGGCATGCGCCACCGTGCCCAGCTTCTCTTCTATTTTGATATCATCTTTTTTTTTTTTTTCTAATATGCTGGTCTTGTGTAAGTAGCATCAGCCACTGTGAGGTCTTGAATATCGTAGCCTCTTTGTGTCTGGAAGACAGCATTATAAGCATTTCTCCCTTTCCTTTAGCTCTTAGATTCTTTCTGCCACCTCTTCTGCAATGACCTCTGAGCCTTGGAGGGAATGGTAGAGATGTTTCCCTTAGTGCTGAATACTTCACTGTCACTTCTTCTCAGCACCTTGATGAGTTTTGAATCACCCCAGTGGCCACCTGCCATCTGAAAACAGAAGGTCCTTTCACCGAAAATGAGAGCAGTATTAATATAAGTGTTTAAAGGACAGTTTGGTGGGAATAATATATGATATATACTATATATAGACAACAAACAACAGGAGTAGTATTCCCCTGGGGCTCATGACCTCCCCAGCCATATGCTTTTAATTAGGTTTCAGTGCTAGGCTTGAATTTCCTCCCATGGAACAGGCCTCAATTCCAACCAGAGAGCAGTTTGTTTCCTCCATAACACACATGCCACTGTTGCACCTGTTTTGGCACATTTGGCCTTGGTGGCCAGCTATCGAACTTGCAGGATCCACTGCTGGTTAACACCATTGATGAATTTTCTTCCCCCAAAGGCTGTATAGGTCTTTCCAGCATCCTGACAGCTAGTCAACAGGAAAAAGGCTTCCAGCTCAGCTCCAGCTTGATTTCCCAGTGGCCTGCAGCCCTCACACGTGGAGTCTTCAGCAATAGGGTCTTACCGTCTAGTTCTAGTGGGGCCACCAAGAGCCTTGGCAATAGCTCATAATGTTTCAGTGGTACCAGGGCTCTCCATGGCCAACAACTCATTGGAAGGTCAAGTTCTTGACAGTACTGTGAACCCTGACCCAATGGCTAGCATAAATGAATGCCTGTAATGAGCCTTCTCTGCTCCCAGTGCACTGTGTGCCAATCAACTGTGTCATTTCTCTTAGGGAGCTACGGCTGCCACTTGCATAGAGCTAGAAAAGGAAATAGCCAGGAGATTGAGCGTGATCTCTCTGGGCTGACCACTGCTCTGTGAGATAGCCTTATCTTCACCAGTGTTTATTCAAAAACCTACTCTCTGGGCTGGAGAAATGGCTTAGCAGTTAAGTTGCTTGACTGTGATGCCTAAGGACCCATGATCAACTCTCCAAATCCCACATAAGCCAGATGCACAAAGGTGAGGCAATTTCAAGGTTGCATATGCCCACTACGTGGTGCAAGTGTCTGGAGCTTGATGTCAGTAGCTGATGCCCTGGTGTGCCAATTCACTCTCTCTCTCTCTCTCTCTCTCTCTCTCTCTCTCTTTCTGTCTGTTTCATGGGGGAGAAAAAAAACTACTGTCTGCCTGACTCTGGACTTCTAAATTCCATGGTCTCTACCTGATAGCACTTTGTAAATGTATTTGTGTACTGCTCTGTAAGGAATGGTGAGGGGAGAAGGTGATCTATTCGCCTATTCAAAGCAGTTACTGAAGTCACTGGTAAATTGCCCCTGTGCCAGCAAATAGTGCCCTCAACTCTTTATTTTATGCAAGCAACCCTAACTTAACTCATCAGGTCATAAAAAATGTAAGGGGTTTAATGGGAGTGGGAGGAGGATAAGAGAGAGTAAGGGGGTGAATTTGATGAAAATGCATTATATTGATGTACAAAATTGTCACAAAAAGAGAGAAATCAGGGACTGGGGAGATGGCTCAGCAGTTAAATGTGCTTGCTTGTAAAACCTGACAACCTGGCTTCCATTCCCCAGCCACCCACATAAAGCTGGAAAGGCATTCATTTGCAGTGGCAACAAACCCTGCCTTGCACACACATGTGCCCTCAACCCCACACACATATAAATAAGTAAATACATAAATCTTTTTTAAAAAAATAAGACAAGTATTTACTGAGTGCCTACCTTGCCCCTAAATCTGTTGGAAGACAGGCAGCACTCCTGCCCTCATGAAGCTTATCCAACCACAAGTAGGTGAACAAAATATAAAACAGGCTGAAGAGATGGCTCAGCAGTTAAGGCACTTGCCTGCAAAGCCTAACAAGCTGAGTTCAATTCCCCAGTACCCATGCAAAGCCAGATGCACAAGGTGGCACACGCATCTGGAGTCTGCAGTGGCTAGAGGCCCTGGTGCACCCATTTTCTCTGCTACTGGGTGTGGTATCTCACACCTTCGATCCCAGCACTTGGAAGGTGCTAGACCCTACCTGGAAAAACCAAAACACCAAAGCAAAAATTATCTATCTATCTCAAGTCAAAAACTAAAAAGTTCTGTTAAGATTGAAAAAGGAAAAGGTGCTAGAGAGTGGCAACCACTTCAGGATTAGTGGTCAGAAGTAGGCTCTTGGAAGAGGACCTGTGGATGATTCCAGAAGGCCGAGAATCACCACTGCTGCCGTCAAGGGAGCAAATGCTGGAGCAGAGGGAGTGGAGATGGTGTGTGGGAGGAGCAGCAGGGGAGCTGTGTGGATGGAGCCCAGAGAAGAAGGGGGAAGTGATGGAGGTGACAAGGGAATCGGGGGCCAGGTCACAGATCTGAGGTTGTTTCCTGTCAAGGTGACAGGGGGAAGATTTTAAGGGTCCAGAACCCCTAGCTGTCGTACCAAGGGTCGCCACAGTGTAGAAAGAACCTAATCCCACTCCACGAGGTGCCTCCTCCTAGCAGCGCTCTCACCCAGGAAAGGCAACCAGTTGCTGATAATAAGTTAAGTAGCATGACTCCTGAGAGATGGATATTTAGCAAAATTCTACATGTTATGGGCTTTTTGTTTTGCTTTGCTTTGGCGGAGACCCCGTACCACCCTGCCGAGTTCATTCCACGTTTACTCTTACACACACCCTTCCTGGAGACGGAAGGACAAAAGCAGGGGTCACCCGTGGTCATGGGCAGTCAAGGTCAGCTACACATGATGGATACCCCTTGTCCTCAGAGGACAGACTGAGGAAGCCCTGTAGGTGTGCCCTGTGCAATCAGGGAGGGGCTGGAGAGATGGCTCAGTGGTTAAAGGTGCTTGCTTACAATGCCTGAGGGCCCAGGTTTGATTCCCTAGTCCCCAAGTAAAACAGATGCACAAAGCAGTGCGTGCGTCTGGAGTTCGTTTCTAGCATCAAGAGATCCTGGCGTGTCCACACACACATACATTCTCTCTCTCTCTCTCTCTCTCTCTCTCTCTCTCTCTCTCTCAGTAAATAAAGTGTTTTTTTTTAAGCCAGGCATGGTGGCACACACCTTTAATCCCAGCACTCAGAAGGCCGAGGTAGGAGGATCACTGTGAGTGTGAAGCCAGCCTGAGACTCCATAGTGAATTCCAGGTTAGCCTGGGCTAGAGTGAGGCCCTACCTCGAAAAACCAAACAAACAAACAAAAAGGTCAGGGAGTTCTGGCACAACACAGAGCTTCCCACAACCCCCTCTTCAAATATAGTTAAAGGCAATATTAAAAGAGAAGGAAAAAGAAACCCATGAACAAAGGCACAAACAGTCCACTTACATCAACATTTCTACTGCCTAAACTCTGAGGGGCAATGCGGTAGGCATGAGGGTCCCAAATAGTATCATAGAAAAAAACAAAAAAAAGATGGCCTACTAAAAATAGCTATTAAGTATGAGTAGATCTGGAGAGATGGCTCAGCAGTTAAGGGCACTTGCTTGCAAACCCTGCTGCTCCGGGTTCGATTCCCCAGTACTCACATAAGCCAGATGCATAAAGTGGCGCATGCATCCAGAGTTCATGTGTAGTGTGGCAAGAGGCCCCAATGCCATTCTCTGTCTCTCTCCCTCACTCTGTCTCTTTACAAATAAATAAAAAATATTTTTTAAAAAGAAGCTTGGATCACCTAGAGAGATTAAAAAAAAAAAAAAAACAACTTGTGGTGTGCACAAGCTCCTGACTGAAAGAGTGAGCAGTGTCAGCCAGAGTTCAGCAGTGGTGAGAGGGCGCACAGGCGGCCTCACAGAGTTGCTTAGTCAGTTGAATCATTTGAAATGAAAGGTTTCCTCACGTCAAACTGGACTGCAAATTTTGAGCAGGGAAAACAAACATGCTCCTATAACCGGCAAGACGTAATGTATGAGACACCTGCATCCGGAAGTCATTCTTTCTGGCTGGGCAATTCACTTGTGAAGATGGTATATTCAGGGTAAAGGCTGCAGCATTAGCCCCTGAATGTCTTTTGGCATCACAGCCCCCGTGCTACAGGCAGTAGTTTTAATAAGGTTCCCTGTCCAGATTCCCTTAATGATACGCCTTCTACATAAAAAGGGGCTTGTGAAACCCAACTCCTCTGACAGAAGTGAGCTCAGGTCTCTGAAGAAGCGAAGATTTCAGATTTCCACCAGCCTTCCTTGCACCTGCCCTTGCAAGGCAGGAGGGTTTTGTGTGCAGAAGCCTCCAGGGGGTGAAATTTAGCCCTGTCCATGTAGCAGGAAGGTCAGCCGAAGTCACTGGGTCCCAAGACACTGGACTTCAATCTCCGACCCAAAACAAAACATCAAATCACTTCTATTCACAGGGACGTGCTTAGCGGCCGCGCTGGCATTTACAAATGTAACGCAGCACCAGGAGGCTGAGGGAAGGGGCTCTGCTTTAGAAAGTCCATTGTTCCTCGGAGATCTGACAACCTCCAGGTCTGTGTCAGCTCAGCTCCAGCAAACAGAGGGAGAGAGCCAGCCAGCCTCCTCCAGGCTAGGGCCCGACTGCCACCTGATACCTGAAAGGAGAACAGCTAGCAAAACCCAACTTCATTTTGGGGCGTCTGATTCATGGGAAATGGTTTTGACTTTCTCAAAAGCCATCAATATGGGGGGGGGGATTTATTTTTGATTGGTTTTCAAAGATGAAGGTTACATACCCAATAGTCAGATTGGGAGTCTTTGGCAGGAAAAGGGCCTGTGCTCATTTCCTTGTGGGACTCTTACGTGCCCACCCAGGCATGAGCCCAGGTTTATACTCTTTTCCTTTGGTGTAATAATGAAAATTACGACAGCAGTCAGTGCTGATTCAGCACTTCCTGTGTGCCAAGTGCTGCGCCATAGGGAGACAGAAGGGACACGGAGACTCCGAAAGTTCAAAGTGCTTGCCAGAGATTACTGGCAGAACCTGCACTTGAAGCCAAGAGTTTGTTGGTTGTTTTTTTTTTCTCTACTTTTTCTTATATATATATTTTTTTTAGGAATAGTTCATCTTTATTTGTTTTTACGTTTTTACATTGGAACTTTAACAATAAACATACTGACATTTTCTCAATGCAAGAGAGCTAGAATGAGAGAATTGGCCTTCAGCCACTGAAATCAAACTGCACCCGCGTGCGCCCCCTCGTGTGGGCATGTGTGACCTTGCGCACGTGCGTCATTTTGTGTGTCTGGCTTACGTGGGACCTAGAGAGTCGAACCTGAGTCCTTGGGTTTTTCAGGCAAGCACCTTAACCGCTAAGCCAGCTCTCCAGCCCCCATACTGTCATTCGATTGTATTCCTGTCCCATTACCCTCTTTTGGCCCCCTCTCCCACCACCATTCTGCTGAGGACCCCCGTATTTCCAAGCAGTCCTTCTTTTTTGATGTCTCATTCCTTTTGTCCCCTTCCATCTTCCATGTGGAAATGCTGAGGGGCTCAGAAACATGAAGGTCTTGTGGGGTGATGGCAACCACTGTGAGGTCAGGAATGCACCTGTCAGTTCATGTCCAGGAGACAGCACCCCAAAGTCCTCCTTCCCATGCTGTGGCTCTTACATTCTTTCCATTTCCCGTTCTGAAATGTTCCCTGAGCTTTGAAGGGTGTGATGGAAATGCCTCACTTACTGTTGAGCTCTGGACAGCCTCTTATTTTCTGCTTTGATGCATTTTGAGTCAGTGTCTATCACCATCACTGTAGAAAAGTATCTCTGGCTAGCGTCTCCTCGGCAGTGGTCCCTGAGCACTAATGGGTGACACAGAGATGATTCCTCCAGTGTGCTAAGCACGGAGCTTCCTCTCCTCACCCACCTTGATGAGTGCTGGCTCTCCCCAGTATTCAATTCCATCTGTAAAAAGATGCTTCTCTAGCCAAAAGCACCAATCAAAGGGAATAAATGTATACATTTAGAAGGCATTTTGCTGGGCATAACATGTCCATAGAGCCAGTTTTCAACTGCCACAGTTGAGGCTCTGTACACTGCCCAGCACTCCCACTACTGAGTGACCCACAGGCAAGGAAACAACTGCCAAGGTTGTAACATTACCAAGACCGAACGCAAATGACTTAGCACATCAGCAAGTGACCGCCTAGAGCAGAGGTACCTATCAATGCCAACAGAGGCAACCCTAACTCTTCCCAAGGAAACAGTATCCTAAGCGGAGGTCTCCAAGATGGAGAGAACAGTTTTATAATGAAAGTCGAAAGTAGACAAGAGAAATAATGAGAGAGAGAGGAGGTGGAAAGAAAGAAAAGAAAGGAGAAAGAAAGAAAGGAAAGGAACAAAGAAAGGAGGAGAGAATGGGATGGAGGGAGAAAGGAAGGCAAAGAGGGAAGGAAGGAGGAAGGATGGAAGGAAGGAAGGGAGGGAGGGAGGGAGGGAGGGAGGGAGGGACTTAAAGATAAGGACCTGGGAACAGCGGGAGCCAGGAGAGAAGAGAGCTCCACACTCCTCCCTTGGCTGAGGCCCATGGACCAATGCCCATACACAGGAAGAGGCCTTCCACACCCGTCCTCCCCCTTCCTCCTCACTGTCTTTTCCCCTCATCAACAACACTCTCCACCCTGCCTTTCTATACCTTTCTTGACCCTCTCACCGAGATTGGCCAACACCAAGCAAGCAGCAATACTAGGAACAAAACACATGCGCAGGTCAGGCCAAGCTCCCGGCACCAGCCATGGACTCAACGCTCCCCGCTCCACTCAACCCGTACTAACCAACCAGAGCAGCATCACGGCTTTGCTCTTAACCTAGAGTTTCAGAAGGTCCCCCGAGCTTCTTTCATGTGGTCCTTACACTCCCTTGTGGCAAGTACCCACCTGACTGGCTCTCCACAGTAGATCCTCAGTAGGGTGTCTGGGAAATTTCATGGTCCCAGATGACTAACTCCTGTGGTTGAAGGGCTAATGATCATGTCCAAAGCCCCTCCTTCCTGCCTCTTGCTTCATGCCCAGGGTAGAGCCTTTTCCACCCTCCCCAAATGGGCTACACAAGTGTCCTGGAAGCACTGGCCATCTAGACTGGGGCGTGTACTGGTGGAAAGGCGGGAAGCATTTACTCTGGTACCTTCCATGCTCTTGTAAACATCAACGTAGTCACCAAATGATAGTGGCTTTGTCAATATTAGTTCAAATTGTATGATTTGCAGCAGGGAATGGCCTGGAGTGAAAACAGAAAGCTTCCATGATAAGATGCAGGGTGACTGCCCCAGCCAGGAGCTTCTTGCTTGCCTTGGAAGAAGACAAGGAAGGGCGTGTGGATGTGTGGTCCACACTCCCTGGCCTAAGAACTGAGCTCTGCTCTTCCTACAGGAAGCACATGGCTCCAGCAACTGTTGAGAGCAAAACGAAAGCAAAGCTGCAAACTCCTACCAGGATAATGTGGGAAGAGAACCGACTCGCCTGCGTCCTCTGCACCCCCCCCAGTCACCTCAGATGTTCTAAGAAATGCATGCTACCTGGAGTGGTGGCACACAGAGGCAGGAGGATCGCTGTGAGTTTGAGGCCAGCCTGAGACTACATAGTAAATTGAGCCTGGAGTAGAGTAAGACCGTACTTTGAAAAACCAAAAGAAAAAAGGGAAAGAAAGAAAGAGAGAGACAGAGAAAGAGTTACCTCCCCCAGAGCAGGAGTCGCAATGACAGAGGGCCTTTCTCAGTGAATCCCAGCCCCAGCTCCTCTCTGCATTGTGGATTCTGATATCAACTCCTGAGCTCACCGTGATACCCATCCACCTGTTCTTGCCCGCCCTGGCAAGGGACACCGAGCGGAGCAGAGAGGAATGCAGGAGTGTGTGAATCGTGGACACAATGTTCCTTCTGGCTCGGCCCTGGGCTCTGTTCACACATCTTTTCTTTCTAAGGTCGCTTAGCAGCCACTGGGCCACTGAAATCGTTTCCATGCAAATTCCAGAACCTCATGCTACTTTCCAGGTTGCCTCCGTCACTATGCTGACATCTTTGGAATCACTTCTTTTTCCCTGACTCCCCAAAACAATCTCAGCTGCCACCTTTGTCCCCAAGGCAAGCCCTGCCTGCTTGGCTCTGCCCACAGTTTACAAAGATTTCTAGGGGACAGGAGAAAGAGGCGGTGGTTCTGGAGGAAAGGCACTCTGATACGATGTCCCCATCTTGCCTGAAATACATCAAAGGGTGACAGACCTATCAGAGAAGGGCGTGAACGAAGCACACCTGTCGTAATTATCGATTTCTACATTTCTGGTCCCTACCCTAATGGAGGTCAGGTGTTGGAGTTGGAGATCAGTAGAATATGGACAAAGTAAATCCTATCCTCTGACGGCACCTCCTGC
The DNA here is from genome assembly GCF_020740685.1 of Jaculus jaculus. Taxonomy (NCBI): domain Eukaryota; kingdom Metazoa; phylum Chordata; class Mammalia; order Rodentia; family Dipodidae; genus Jaculus; species Jaculus jaculus. Next base: position 33,473,176 of record NC_059107.1, on the reverse strand, counting down.
TTCCACCCAGCGATCATCTCAACAGAGGCTGTGAGTGCTAGCTGCCATCAGATGAGATCCAAAGAACTCATGAGTGGCTCCTCCCCCCACCAGGGAAGCCTGCAGTCCCAGGCCATTTAGTGAAGGCACAGGTAATCACAATCATGTAAGGACTCTTCACGCACCAAAGCATTCTATGACATCAAGAAAGGACTGGGTGTGGAGAGATGTCTTAGTGGTTAAGGCACTTAACCTGCAAAGCCTAAGGACCCAGGTTCAGTTCCCCACTAGCCACATAAGCCAGATGCATAATTTGGCACATGAGTCTGGAGTTCGTTTGTGATGGCTAGAGGCCCTGGTGTGCCCATTCCCTCCATCTCTCTCTCACTCTCTCTCTCTCTCTCTGCTTGCAAGTAAGTAAATAAATAAAATTTTTTATTTTTTTTTTAAAGAAGACTGGACTTTGGCTCAGCTACCTCTTCATCCAGCTTCTGATGCAGCCGTGTGTCTGGTTTCTTTGTCCTGCCCCAGTTTTTTCTGGGAGCACTCATTCACAAAATCACAGCTACTTAAATTGGATTACGAGTAACTGAATGGGTCACAGTAAAAACAAGAAAAGTTTTCTGAGGCACAATGGTCAAAACTGAATTGAAAACCGAACATGAACTGAATCCAAGGTGTTTATGGCATCACTCGCCCGTGTGGCACCATTGAGACTTCGCTGTGGCCTTGGGTGAGAACGCACGGCCCTGTGCACTGTGCCCGGTGCGTGCCATCACACCACGCAATGCAGGTGAACCAGGAGCCACCTCGTCTTGGGTTCCAGACCATCACACAGTACTGACGGCCCCATTTTCCCTGTACAGGGCAAGTTTTCTGCACTTATAGAATATGATGGAAAACAGGCCAGGCGTGATGGCGCACACCTTTAATCCCAGCACTCGAGAGGCCAAGGTAGGAGTCTGGGGCCAGCCAGAGACAACATAATGAATTCCAGGTCAGCCTGGGCTAAATAGAGCAAGACCCTCCCTCAGAAAACAAAAACAAACAAAAAAGTAATATAATGGTAAACAGGGCATAGTGGCACATGCTTGCAATTCTAGCACTTGGAAAGGGCAGTGGACGTGGGAAGATTAGACATTCAAGGCCAGCCCTGACTATATAATGAATCTGAAGGCAGCCTAGACTACCTGAGACCTTGTCTCACACACACACACACACACACTCACATAATATTCTCTTGCCATTATGCTCCAATCATATAAATATCAAGTTAGTCTATCTTTGGATTGGATTAGAATGTTGGTTTTTAAAACTGCTGTTTGAGCTGCTGACTCAAACTTCCTGAAAATCATTAAATAAAATTTGGCTTAGGATCAGGATAGAATTTTCAACGATTTATTCTATTTTTGTACTATATGTGTTTGTGAAGTAGTATTCTTGGCAATAGCAATCATGATTTTAAAATATTGATTAACTTTTGGAAAACACTGTAGATGTTCTGTGTCCTGCAGATTCAAATATTCAGCCAAGACAGAATTTTATAACGTAAAATTAACAAGCACATTGGCCCCATTACTAATGGATGCAAAGTTTCCTTTGCTTTGGATCAATGATAAAATTATATACACACCAAAGGGTTGTTTTTAAACATATTTCCTTATGATATATAATCAGTCAATTTTTGATTTGCATTACCTGTTTTATATTCCTATATATCTTGGGTCAAATTTTTTAAAAATTACTTGACTAGGCTAGGGATATGGCTCCTTAGTTAAAGGTGCTTGCTTGTAAAGCCTGCTGGTCTGGTTTTGATTCTCCAGTCCTCACGTAAAGCCAGAAACACAAGTGGCACATGTGTCTGGAGTTCATTTGCAGTGGCCAGAAGTCCTGCCATGCCCATTCTCTTTCTCTCTCTATAATAAATTACAAATAAATATAAAAACAAATTTTTCGGTTGAAAGGATCTGAAAGTGGAAAAAGTTTAAGAAGCCTTTCACTAAATCCCCAGACCCCAGATCCAGACCCTCTTTTCAAAGGAGGCAACCTAATATGGTTGGCAAGCTTTCACAATGCCGCCCGCTCTCCCTGAGGCCTGCGGGACAGCAGCAGCCCGTCCTGCCTTCTGTCTGGCCTCAGCCTCCCAATCAATCAAGGGCATTAATTAGGACTCATGGCCACACTCATATTCCCTCACCTGACTGTGACATCGAATGCTTTGTCCCTCCTCCCTCTGAAGAGAAAGTCCCCAGAACCTGTGAGGCACTGGTAAGCCTTCCATCCTGTCAGTTTCCATAGTTCATAACCAACAACTGGAAATGTCTCCATCACTCATTTTGGAGTCAGTGGTCCCCTGTGCTCAAGGTAAGCAACTTTTAACACTTGTTGACTAGATAGAACAAAAGCTCCCAGATGCATCACGCCACAATGGACTTGGTTTGGGTGTCTAGAAAACACAGCCTTCAATTGTAAGCCCCTGAAATGCTATACCGTAATTACAGTTTCTAGGCACCTCTAATGACCCATTAAGCTGGATTTGTACAGCAGATAGACTATACAAGTAGAAGCAGGTGAGATGGAAGGCTCCAGGGCTTTCTCTCTAAGGGACAGAGACCCATCAGAAATAATCTGCTATAGAGAAAAATCATTGAGGAAGATTAGAACTCATCATCGAGGACTTAGAGCCACAGAGAAGATAAATCCTGAAATGTTTATATTTTTTAGACTGAAAAATCGCTTTGAGAATAGTGTGGACCTGGCTTTTGGAAATGCAGATTTGTACAATCACTTTAGAAAGCAATTTGAAGCCGGGCATGATGGTGCATGCCTTTAATCCCAGCACTTGGGAGGCTGATGTAGGAGGATCACCATGAGTTCAAAGCCACCCTGAGACTAATGAGTGAATTCCAGGTCAGCCTGGGCTAGAGCGAGACCCTACCTATTCACCCACTACCTTAGGCCCAGCAATTTAACTCCTAGTCATACATGCTAAACAAATTTTCATACTTGACCACCAGGAGACAAATAAAATAAGTCCCAAAGTGGAAATAATTTGAATGCTTATTTTCAGCAGGATAGGTACATTGAAGAGCCAAATAAATGAAGTATTAAGCATTCATTTACCCAAGATATTAATATTGACATGAATGAACTTGGAAATGGAAATTCTGTGTCACACTGGGAGGTGCATGCCTATAATCTTGGCACTGGGGTAATAGATGCAGCAGGATTCCAAATTCAAGGCCAGCCTGGGTTACATAGCAAGAGCTTGTCTCACACAAAATAAAAGGAGGGAGGGAGGGAAGAAAGGAAGAAGGGAAGGAGGAGGAAAGGGGAAGGAAGGGTGACAAGAAATGTAATTTGGGGTAAAACAAACAAACAAACAAACATTGGGGTAGGAGGAGAAGATAAAAGAGGAGCCTGTAGGAAGACTTACTGGTCAACGATGGCTGTCTGGGTTTAACAGTGAGCCTCATAAGGACAAGGTCCAGTGCTAAACCTCAGGGCTACGAAGGGAACTTGTTTGGACATAGGTTCTTTGTGATCTAACTAAAGATCACAGACTAAGACCATCCTGGATTTAGGGTGAGCCCTAAATCTAATGAGTGGCTTTTAAAAGAGAAAAGAGATGGCAGTTTGAGATACAGACACTGGGAAGAGACCGTGTGAAAACTAAGGCAGACATTGGAGTTAAGCTCCTACTTGCCACAGAACTCCAGGAACCACAGATAGCCCCCAGTGGAAGGCCAACTCTGCTGACACCTTGGTTTTAGACACCCAGCTTCCAGAACTACCTCATGGAGAGAATTAAATTCTGTTGTCCGAATCTGCCCAGCATGTGACGATCTATCAAGGCAGCCCTAGGGAATGAACACTGGGGATCTTGGGCCAGATGGTACGTGTTTGAGAGCTCATTGTATCATAACATACAGATAATTACACATCTTCTGTTACATGATGATGGTTCAAGGGCGCAATGTCCCCCACAGGCCCATGTGTTTCAATAGCTATGCCCCACTAGGAGACTGTGCAACCTTTAGGACATGGGTGCTAGCTGGCACAATAGGGCAGAGGGGCAGGGCTTATGGGTTATAGCCTGGCCCAGGTTCAAGCCTGAGCTGGCTTCCTGAACTGAAGAGATTCGAAGAAGTTCTGTGGTAATGTCTGCCAGCCCAGCCCATACCCGTGTCAGCTGCCCTGCCTAAACTGTGAGCCAAAATAAACTCCCTTCCTGAAGTGATTACCGTCATCACATCTACATGTATGAAGCAAACATAAAACATGATAAGAAAATACAAGGTTATAAAAGCACATAAGGAAAGCGAAGTTTCCTAAGGCTTTTTTTTTTTGTTTATTTTTATTTATTTATTTGAAAGTGACAGAGAGAGAAAGAGGCAGATAGAGAGAGAGAGAGGGAGAATGGGCACGCCAGGGCCTCCAGCCACTGCAAACAAACTCCAGGTGCGTGCGCCCCCTTGTGCATCTGGCTAACATGGGCCTGGGGAATCAAGCCTCGAACCAGGGTCCTTAGGCTCCACAGGCAAGCGCTTAACCGCTAAGCCATCTCTCCAGCCCTCCTAAGGCTTTTTAGGTATCGAAGTCTTTCATGGTGTTAAGTCACTACTCTGTCCAAGGTCACACCAAACATATTATATAGGAGGTGACATTATTCCAAAGCAACCCTGTAGTAAGACAAGAAAATTGAGGCTACGGGCAGTGACAGACCTGCTTGAGGTAACACAGTAAATAAATGGGAAAGCAATGGGTTAAATAAGGCTCAATTTGCAAAATGCAAGTCCTTTTTTTTAAAGTTTTTTGTTCATTTTTTATTCATTTATTTGAGAGCAACAGAGACAGAGAGAAAGACAGATAGAGGGAGAGAGAGAGAATGGGCGCGCCAGGGCCTCCAGCCACTGCAAACGAACTCCAGACGCGTGCGCCCCCTTGTGCATCTGGCTAATGTGGGACCTGGGGTACTGAGCCTCGAACCGGGGTCCTTAGGCTTCACAGGCAAGCGCTTAACCGCTAAGCCATCTCTCCAGCCTGCAAGTCCTTTTTACCATAACATCTACCCCAGGCCACATCTGCTGACCTTGAACTTGTCAACCTTAAATACCTCATGCCACCAGTGACAGGTCCAGCAAAAAGGGGAAGCTCATGCCTTCTCTATCTGGTGTCTTAGATTCCTTTGCACAGTTGCATGAGCAGCCCTTGAGTTCACCATTTTCATATGAATTACGTGTGACATGGGCATAATATCTTCCAACATTGTCTCACCCACCATGGCCATGGTCTATCACCTTTGGGTGCTCAAGATTCACAAAACATTCATCCCCCCATTCCTGGTTACCACCCGTCCCCCGCAGTGCTAACAATCTAGAGATCTAAACAGAGGGGAATTTCCTCTTCTGAGACTAGAGTGGGTGGGGTGGGGTGCTCCTCCAGTAAGGGAAGGGAACAAGCGAACCACTAAGAACCGAGAGCTCTCTGCAGGCCATTGCCCTGTGGCTAGGGTGAGTCCCCGTCCTGGTTTGATGGGACTGTCCCTGTTTCAACAGCGCAGGCTCCTCACCCCAAGATTCCCACTGATCCCAAGGAAGCCAGAATGATTGGCTACTATTGTGTGTGTGTGTGTGTGTGTGTGTGTGTGTGTGTGTGTGTGTGTGTTTGTGTGTTGGAGGGGGGTACCAGTCTCGTTTCTTGCTCCAGAGGATTTTAAAAGGGGTAGGAAAGAGAAGGCTGGGCTTTGGTTTTGCATTTGTGCTTGTCTTCCTTCTGGGGCTCAGCTTGAAGCCATGCTCCCCTCTCTACCCCTTTTTTGTTTTCCTATGAGAAAAGACATTTGTCAGACCCGGAGGGGCAGGGGCCGAGCCAGGATGTTGGCCTTGGGGGTGGGGCAGCAGGTGCTGGCTTCTTCCCCTCCCCCTCCTTCATTAATCGGTGGGATTAAATGAATTGATAACCAAAGGTCAGCTTCCAGAGCTGCCTCCCAGCTCCCCTGCCACCAACACTTGTGAGGAAAAAAAAAAAAAAAGCAGTGATGACATTTTGTATCCAAGGCCTACAGCTGCAAAGTGACTTCTCTTAGTCTAATGCCAGCTCTTGGGGCCCCACACCACTGTCATCAAGAAATAAATGGCAGGTGTGCGCCTCACGCTACAGTTTGCAAAGCCTTTGGCCTGTTGACAAGGACTCATCGGGTCCTCAGGTAAACTTCAGATGGACACAGACCAAAGGGTGGAGCAAAGAGAGGAGCAGAGCCTTCATGGACTCTAAATCCGACTTCACACCATCCACCGTCTCCTGATGCCACACCCCCTCCCTGATGACTCCAAGAGCAGCAGCAAAGATGTTAAGAAAAGACACTCTCCACGTTTTTTGTTTTATAAGCCTGGAAAACACTCAGCAGATGGTGGATTCAGAAACAACTATAAAGCTCCCAGATTTCGTCAACCTCCAAAAAAAAAAAAAAAATCTAACACTTCTCCCCGCCCTGCCATCTCAGAGCCAGAGTAAGAGATGAGGGTGCTAATGGTGAGCTCAGCGCCACTGAGGGGGCCTAGCATCAAAGTGCCTGGTCAACTGGAGGGTTCCTACCACCATTAAAAGGCAGTGAGTCGGGGCCAGGTGTGGGGCGCACGCCTTTAATCCCAGCACTCGGGAGGCAGAGGTAGGGGGATCACAGTGAGTTCGGGCACCCTGAGACTACCGAGTGAATTCCAGGTCAACCTGGGCTAGAGTGAGACCCTACCTCGGGAAAAGGAAAAACAGGCAGTGAGCCAGAAGAAGACACTTGCAGGCCGGCCTTGGAGCCTGTCTCCAAGTCTCCAGACAGGACATTCCAGATACGTCTCCATTTTTGACCGAGATCCAAGCTTCTTGACTCAAAAAGAAAGCGTAGGTCTCATCTTTCACTTGTCTGGCCTTGAACCCAGGGTCAGGAGGGACTGGAGTAGAAACTGACCTGATAATCCCCACTCTGGAAGACAACTTGGGGGTGAAGGTGGAGGTGGGGTGCATGTGTGCATCTGTGTAAATATGTGTGTGTGAACGCCTTCTTTGCAAGAAGAGTTGGAAAACAGAGTCTGACTCAACTTACCAGCGCCATCAACTTACCATGAGTGGGTTGAAAGAACTGGTTGTGTTGTGTGCAGAGGACGTAGAGGTTAGTGAGTTTCCAGCCTTGGCCTTCGGGGGGAAGCAAGCCATGCAAAAGATCCTCTTTATGCCAAGCACACTGAGTCAGAAATAAAGCGAATTCTGGGAGTAGACAGCCATTTCAAAAGGGAGACGGAAAGAAAGCAACTGGTGTTCTCTCCTGCAAATGTGTTCTCCCTTCCAGCAGAAGACAGAAGCCATAGGCATGAGATCAAATCCCTTTTCCCTTTGTTTTCCAGTACAGCATAGAAGTATTGTCCCCAAATGGCCTCCCTCCATGATGACCACCAGAGAAGAGACCTCAGACTCCTTCCAGATAAAACTGGGAAGGTCCATGGGTCATTCCCAGTGCACCCTGAAACCCCTGGTTTCTACCCTGAACATCAGGGCCCTGAATAAGGCTTTTTCCTCTCCTTGTTGGACTTGGGTCTCACCTACCCTGCCCTCCTTTTGCTCTTTTTCCCTGATATGGGTCTCAATAGCTCTACCCTCCAAACACCTGTCAACAGTATTAAAACACAGTTTTGTTTGTTTGTTTGTTTGTTTGTTTAGAGAGAGAATTGACACTCCAGGGCCTCAGCCACGGAAAAGGAACTCCAGATAAACTTGCGCCACCTAGTGGGCATGTTCAACCTTGCACTCGCCTCACCTTTGTGCAACTGGTTTAAGTAGGATCTGGAGAGTTGAACATGGGTCCTTAGGCTTTGCTGGCAAACGCCTTAACTGCTAAGCCATATCTCCAGCCCTAAAACATGGGTTTTTCTGTTTTCTTTTATTGAAATCTTTACAGAACTCTACAATTGAAAATCCTACCAGAAAAAAAACCCTTCAGACTCCCTGTTGTCTCTCCAGCCTCATCTTCCTTTATTGGCCTCTGTAGTCTGCCCCATCCATCTCCATTTGTGCTTTCTGTCACTTCAGGCTTTTGCTAAGCAGTTTCTTCACTGTCACTTGCCATGTTTTCTTGACACTCCCATTTCTTAATCAACCCTGCCATCTCTAAATGGTAATTTCCCCAGGCTCCAGGGATTCATCTCACCCACTGCTGTGGCCACTGTGCATCAGGACTTCCTGCTTTCCTGCCTCTACTGAGAGCACCTGCGAACAGAACTGGTGCTTCCATTCCCTTTGCCACCCAAGACCAGCACCCAGCCAGATCTCAGGTGATACCTGCCTTGGGGGGGGGGGGGAAACACCCAGAGTTTGAAAATGGGCCCACAACTGCCAGAAAGACTCCTGGCTGGTGCCCAGGTCACTTATGGTTACCTGAACCCAGAAAATGTGTTTGGTAGACACAAAAATCTCCAACCTGCCTAGCACATAAGTCAGAATCCCACACAGCAGCAAACCTTCAAGATGCAGACTTCCGTGCTGGAGAGGAAACCCTCTCTGGGCAACTCCTCATCCTGAAGTTGCCTATGTTTCCCTTTTGTTTGCTTGGCTCCTCAGCACCTGCTGCACACTGGACTGCTGCTGAGTGCTGAGGACCTGGAGAGGCGAGGAGAGGAGCGAATCAGAAAGACCTGTACATATCATGTGTTCAATAAATGCTAAAGAACAACCTTAGGTGGGCTGGGGAGATGTCTTAGCAGTTAAAGCATTTGCCTGGAAAGCCTAAGGACCCAGGTTCCATACCCCAATACCCATATAAGCCAGATGCACAAGGTGGCGCATGCATCTGGAGGCCCTGCTGTGCCCATTCTCTCTCTCTCTTTCTCTCTCTCTCTCTCTCTCTCTCTCTCTCCCTTTTTTAAAATCTCATAAATAAATAAATAAAATACTTAAAAAGAAGAATAGCCTTGGAGTGGGTTCCTAAGATAATTGGGAACTTTTACCTTAAATCCTCAAATAGCCCTTGACCATTGTGTTAGATGGCTTTCCATGGCAGTGACAAAATATTTATGTGGTGATTTCAACAACATGCTCATGTATTTTGAATACTTGGTCCCCATCTGGTGGCAATTTGGGCAAGTTGTTGAGCCTTTGGGAGGTGGAGCCTTGATGGAGGAGGTGTGTCATTGGGGGATGGACCTTGAGGTTTGTGTGTCCAGCCCACCGAGTGTTCAAAGCTAGCTCACTCTTGCTGTTTCCTTCCCCCTCTGCTATGAAAAGATGCGACAGTTGTCTGCTCTGTTCACACTTTCTCTCCCACATTGAACCTCCCCCACCCACCCCCCCCCAAAAAAAACACTGTAAGCCAAAATAAACCCTTTTCTCCCCTAAGCTGTTTCTGGTCAGGTGGTCTGTCCCAACAATGAATGAGAAGGTGACTGCAGCAACCTAAAGTAAACAAGTTAAGGTAGGGAGAGTTTATATTAGCTCCCAGTTTCTGGGGTTTCTGTTGAGGGTTAGCATGTGGTAGAGGGAAGTTTCTTGCCTCCTCGTGAGAAGGCAGAGAGGAGAGGGGAATGACAGTGGCAAGGCATGCCCTCTAAGGGACAAGGTATACATATCGTCAGTGACTTTTTCCTCCAACTAGACCCCATTCCTAGTTTCTACCACCTTCTATAATACTATCTAGATCAGACTCCTCGTGGCCAATTACCTTGAGTAGCAAGCACCAAGCCTCCAACACATGACTCTGTTTTGGGGGGGAGGGGAGGGGTATTTTATATCGATCACAACCAAGGAAAGAAAATAAACCTCTACTGGGAGACACTTCTTGTGTATTGCCAGCCAAAGTTCCCTGGCAGCTCAGGCCAGCCAAAAGAATGCTGGCACTGCCTTAGCCCACCAGCAGCAGATCTGTGTGGGTCCCCACACAGGCCACAGCAGCCGCTCCAGCCCTTCGGGGCTGATGCTACGAGGCCAGAACCGCTGGCCAGGTCAAGCACTGTGGGATGAGGGGCAGTGACTTCTCTGCCTCTGCAGCTCCACACAAAGGGTGCCTGGCTGCTTAATCCCCAGGGCTGCAGGGTAAACATTTAGAAAGAGAAGCTTGTCCTTAGAAGGCCAGCTTTTGTCTTCTTGTTTCCACTGAAAGATGGTCCAATAGAGGTCTGTGACAACGAGATGGAGAAGAGGAAGCTGTCACAGCCAGACCGATCCTGTGGCCTAAATGATGGGAGGTGATCCGGAGCACAGAGAGCTAAACCAACAGCCCAGCCAGAGCAAGGCACCATACTCACGGAGCCCTTGCACAGGGCACAGGCAGGAATTGTGCCAGCACAATTTGCATGTGTTTCTTTCTGAAAGCAACAGACCCCAAAGCTCCGGAGAGCAGGGAGAGCTTAGTGCCCGCTCCTCAGTTCTTCCGCAGCCTCCACTCTCTCCATCCTCCTGCAAGAGTCTGTTTTCCTAACAAGCTCTAGGGCCCTTCCCTCTCTACAGGTCACCAACTCTGGGTGGTTAAATTCTCACCCTGTGCCCTCCCCCCCCCCCGCCCCATTATATCTTGAGATAGACCAGATCCAACTTTAACCTTTTAAACTTTTTCTTGGTAAGAGCCCATTGGGGTCTCTTCAGTGACAAAAATATTTACTGCTTGGGAGGCGGAGACACAATGAGTCAAAACCAGCCTGGGAAATTGGAAGATATATCAAGACTTCATCTCTTGAAAATAACAGACACGGGGGCTAGAGAGATGGATCAGAGGTTAACGTGCTTGCTTTCAAAGCTTGACGGCCTGGGTTTGATTCCCCAGAATTCACATAAAGCCAGATGCACAAAGTGGCGCATGCACCTGGAGTTCGTTTGCAGTGTCCGACACAGTCCACACTTATATTCTTATTCCCCCCCCTCTCTCTCACACACACACATTTACTCAAATACATAAAAATATATTTTTTTAAAAAAATTTGGGCTGGAGAGACGGATTAGCGGTTAAGGCACTTGCCTGTAAAGCCAAAGGAACCAGGTTCAATTCCCCAGGACTCACATAAGCCAGATGCACAAGGGGCACATGTGTCTGGAGTTCATTTGCAATAGCTAGAGGCCCTGGCATGCCCATTCTCTCTCTTTCTTGTCCTATCAGCCATCTCCCTGCAAATAGATAAACAAAAATATTTTGAAGTGAAAATATTAATCCTAGCACTGGGGAGGCAGAGGTAGGTGGACTGCTGTGAGTTCAAGGCCACCCTGAGATGACATAGTGAATTACAGGATAACCTGGGCTAAAGAATGAGACCCTACCTCAAAAAAAAAAAATAAATAAGAAAGAGAGGGAGAGAGGGAGGCAGGGAGGGAGGAATGGAGGGCAGGGGAGGAAGGAAGGGAGGGAGGGAGGGAGGGAGGGAGGGAGGGAGGGAGGGAGGGAGGGAGGGAGGGAGGGAGGGAGGGAAGGAGGAAATAACAAATAGGGCTCAGGAGATGGCTCAATGGATAAAGCACTTGCCACTAAAGTATGAGTTAGGATTCTCAGGGCCTGAAGCTGCTGTGGTCTCCTGCAATTCCCGCACACCTAGGGCGGGAAGCTGGCAGACTGGCTAGCCTGGCAAACAGCAGTGACCAATGAGAGAGACGCTACCTCAAGTGCGGAGGAAGGTATGGACCCATGCTTATAAATTGTTCTGGGCAGCACATGTACTCCATGGAACATGGATGCACACACACACACACACACACACACACACACACACACACACAGTATATGCCATACATACACACAATAATAATAATAACAGACTTGTTTCAGAGATAATGGGTCACAGTGTTCCTGTCTATGGTCATTGGGAAAAGGAGGCACTCGCTGTGCCTTCCCTAGCCTCTGTCTTGGTGAATGCCAGGGTCAGTGGTGACGGTTGGCAGAGGAACCACCTTAACTGTAGAGGGACACAGCTTCATATGTCAAAGCCAAAAGAAGGCAGTTCCTAAGACAGGTTTTGTTTTTATAACATCCTGACCTTGACTCAGCAACAGGAAACAGGACGCCAAGGACTTCCTTGTCCCTTGGGCCTTCACACCAGAGGTCCCAGCTGGAAAGAAAAAAAAAAAAGCCGACCTGAGTCTAAGGCAATTTATGTAAAAGAGTTGTGCATATCCAGCAGACCCCACATTACACCCTTGGGCTATCTCATCTCCTGTTACTTGAAGCCAAGTTCTGACTGGTATTTTGTTGTTGTTGTTTGGTTGGGTTTTGTTCATACGAGATGGGGGTCTCTTATGGCTCAGGCTAATCTTAAAGTCCCTTTATAGCTGAAGCTGGTCTTGAATCCCTGCTTCTACCTTCCCAGTGCTGGAATCACTGGTGTGTTTTGGGTTTTTGAAGCAGGGTCTCACGGTCTCTGCTTGTGGAGTGCTGGCCTTAGAAGATAAGACTCCTAATTTGATACTCCCAAAACCCGTGCTCTGATACCACAGGGCAGCCTACAAGGGAGGCCACAGCAGCATTTGTGGACCATCCCTGAGGCCATCAGACACGTGGCCTCCACCCCAGTCCTAGTTTCATTGCTGGAATTCTGTTCTTGCCACTCTGGAACCTTACCTATCCTCCAGCCCAAACAGAGTTAGGGTAAACCCTGCCAGAGAAAGTGGGCATTTGTACTATGTGGTACTGCTACCCAGGACCCTCTGCCCATCAAAACAACCCATCGATTTATTTGGAGGTTATTGCTACTACCCAGTTACATTATAGCCTGGGTGAAATAAATCCCGGGAAGGGGGGGGGGGTTGTCCTCTAACACCCATCACTGAAGATCCATCCACACAGCGAGGCCACGCTTGTACCTAAGACCAGCCAGTACTCTTAGACCTTAGCAAGAGTGTCCACTGTCCTTTGTCCAGCGCCCACTGTCTACTGTCCCTTGTCACTCCAGACCCTAGACCACCACTATCAAGAACAGGCATTGGTTGTGGCTGATACAGCCATAGGTGCCCAGCATCAAAAGCACAGGGGGCCACCCAGTGATGTCTTTCTGAAGTGGGCTGGAAAGTGAAGATGGGAAACCAGACCATAGGTGAAGAGAGCCCACAGGATGAAAGCTTCCGTAGTGGGGTGTCACATGTATAAGACAGAGGTACCAACATGTGTTCCCGCGTGTCACAAACCAGGAGAAACAGGCCATAAGTGTTGGCAGGGGAGAATTGACCTGAAAAAGATGGAGGGGAAATGTCTGCTTCCATTGTTCTTGGTGTCTTTCAAACGTGCCGCAGTCCCTACCTCTTCAAAGGGCAAGGCGTCCCACCCAAGTACTTCCTGAAGCCCACCTCATGGGGGGCGCTGTCTCAGCAATTACAGGACCCCCGCGGACAGGAACCGTCACACAGCCGGCCTACACCCTTTAAGGAGAAGGCCATGGGGAAGACACCTGTGTGGCTTAAGCAGACAACTGCTCAGCTCTTGCTTTTCTCTGACCTTCATCCACACCCTGCTAAAGCGCCCTATTTAGGGCCTCACAGCCCCCGCCCTCTTCCAACAACTCCTTGGGGTGAGGGGCTCCTAGGCTTCCTAGGCACCAGGGACCTGAGGGCTCTTCCGAGCGTCTTCCTTCAGTTCCCCTCGGCTGCCTCCCTGACAAGTCAGGAAATGGACTCATTAGGATTTCATCCATCTTTTCACTGCCCCTGCACCCCTGCCCGCTCCCCGTCTCCCCTGCCAGCCAGGGACTCTTAAGTCAACAGGGCTAAGTGGTCCCTAACTGAGGGCGCGTTCTGTGCGCAGATGCCCAAAGTACCCGGAGGCACCTGGTCGCCCGCACGCTCACCTGCAGCGCCCTGGGATCTAGGTGGGCGGTGGGCAGTCCGGGCGGCCCCCACCCAGAAGAAGGGGGGGGAGTGGGAGGCCCAACTTCCCACCTGTCAATCACTGCTCAGCCTGCAGCTGCGCTCTCCAAAGCGGCTGCGCGCTGTTCCTCCGAGGGAGATAAACATCGAGAAATCCAATCCAGCGCGGCTTCAGAGATAAACAGATGTGCGGGGCCGCCACCGGTCAGGAGATAACGCCCCCCTAACCCCGGCCTGCCCCACGCGCCCGCCCGGCCCTGCACCTGCCCCCGGGCCACTTGGACGCGCGCCTCTTGGGAGGCCGGCCGCGTCCCCCCTAACCCTTAGAAAGGGTCTCAGGCGGCGCTGCGGGAGGAGGTGGGGGTGAGAAAAGAAAGAAGCTCCGTTTGTAACAAACTTACAGCAGACTTGCTCCTGGGCTCCGGAGTCAGCCACAGTTCGAATCCAGGCTCTGCACTGTTTGCCAAGTGACGGCAACTCTGAGCCTGGATGCGCCCATTTGAAAGATGGGGATGGGGCTGGAGACACGGCTTAGCGGTTAAGGACCACGGTTCGATTCCCCAGGACCCATGTAAGCCAGATGCACAAAGTGGCTCATGCGTCTGGAGTTCGTTTGCATTGGCTGTAGACACTGGCGCACCCATTTTCTTTCTCTCTCTCTCTCTCTCAAAATAACTAAATAAATAAATAAAAAGAAAGAAAGAAAGATGTGGGAGCTTGCAGTGGAGGAAAGCACCGAGGCCACCCTCCAAACTCATGCTCAGCGCGGTTGGGTTCGGTCTGGAATTTGGATCTGCCACTTCCATCCAAACCTGGGTAGGGTATGGGACAGATAAACAACCCAGGGCTGACAAATCTAATGGTGACTTGTGAAAGTGCAAACGTAGTGGGGAACCGGAAGGAGGTAGCCGCTAGCCATGAGAGAGTGGGGGAGGAGGTGCATCTAGGGAAGTAAATCCCTTCCTTGGTACCCCAGATTCAGATTCAGTCACAGCTGGGCGCTTCGAAATTTCCCTGCACAGAACATTCCTCTCCAAGCTCATCATCCATTTATCCTCAGCTCCAGTAACTACATTGAAGGGACTTGTGAGTCTCTAGATTTGTGCCTGCCGTATAGCTTGGTTTTTGTCCCAGGCCAGAAGTTTCCTAAAGACAATCCCCTCTCCCCCAGGAGCTTGGGCTAATGTAGTCTGTAAGTAGGTCAAAACGCAAAGTAGGGCGCTAAGACTAAGGGACATTCATGGCTCTCCCATCATGCATGCGTGCCTGCTTCTGCAGAGCTCAGGCTACAGGGCCAGGGCTGGCAATAAATAAATAAATAGGTTGGTCTCTGTATTGGAGGCGCTAACCATTGGACGACAGTTGGGGTGCAGTTGGTGAGTCCGTGTGTACGTCCTCTCTCCTCTTGTGCTGGCCGACTCTTCCTCTGCTGTCCTTGGCTTTTTCTCAGCTTGACCCAAGAGTCAAGAAATGCAGACTCCTCCCGAATCGTGAGGCCCACGGGAGTTCCGGGGTGCGCTAGTGGCTATATTAACAGCCCCACCCCCCCGACTTCTCTGCTGGCGAGGTCTGAAGATAAGCAATCGGTACTTTGGGGGTCTATCCAGGGATGCTAGACAGAGCCTCCATCCGCAAGGGGCGGGGGCGGGGGAGAGCGGGAGGTCATGCTCGCTCGCGTGGAGGCGTGGGGCGCACGCAGGGCGCAACGACGCTGGGGAGTGCCTGAATCAAAAAGCTTATTACTCCCCTGCCACAACTGTGATCCCGCTGGGTTCCCTACGGCCCGAGTGTGCCCTTTCAAGCTATTGTGAGCATTGCGATTTGGCTCAGCCTTTGTGGGCCTGAAAGAATCCCCCGGTCTCCTGGGACACGCTTTCTCAAGGCACCAGCCTGGGCAGCACGGCCAGCCTCGCTGGGCCGGTGGCTGCAGGGTCCCCCAGAGCCAGGGCACCCTCCCGCGGGTCTTCCTCGCGCCGCGGCTAGAATGCGCGGTGCATTCCGCTGGCCCAAGCAGCCTCCGCCCTCTTCCAGCCAAAGTGGGGGGATGGAGAGACGCGAGCGGACACTACCTCTACTTGGAGGCGATTGGACTGGGCTTAAAGTGCTATTGAGGCCCGAAGAGGCCGCCTCCGTCTGAGGAGCTTTGTGCGATGTTTGCAGAGACATTTGCATCTCTTTGCGCTTGGGTAAACGGCCTTGAATGTCCGGCAGCCAGAAAGCTCCAGAATTGTTCGGTGCCTCCCCCTTTCCTCCCTCCCTCGCCCTCCCGGCTCTTCTCAGCCCTGGCCGACGGGTGCCGAGGGACCCGGGATCCGAGCGCAGGCGTGGAGATAGCCCGTTGGGGTTCAAAGATTGGGCACCCTCGCTCTCGGCCCACTTTTAAACAATTGCCTTTAACAATGCAATTTTAAAGCAGAAAATCGTCTAACTAGATTAAATCCACATGACATAAAAAAACAAGGGGAGGAGGAGACCTCATGGGCACAGGAGTGCGGATGCCTAACAGGATAGAAAGTGTGAAATGCATGCAAAGGTGGAACGGTCGGCAGGTGCCCGCCCGGGGCCTCCCTTTGGTCTGCCAAGGCTGGACCGCTCGCCTCGTTCCAGTCGGGATAGATGCCCAGCCCAGGGAGACAGGAAGCAGCTCCCTGGGGTGAAGGCGTGGGAGACCAGGTGCCCAGCGTCCACCACCCGGGGAGGAGTGGTGAAGTTTCTCGCTCCTCTCTGGGTCTGCTGGCCAGACCGTTTCACATCCTTCCCTCCCCAAGCGTAAGGGGCACCGGGTTTGCAAAGCTGCTCCAGCCGGAACGCCCTCTCCGCTCGCTGAGACTGCGCAGACAGGCCGTTTTAATGGAATCGAAATCAAAGTCAGGCCTTAGAAAGCCCCATTGCTATGGTAGCAAGAAAACAACAAAGCCCAGCGCCTGCGCCCCCCCCCCATCATCCCTTCCGTAGCCCTGCCCTCGCTCCCCTCCCCTCCCCCCGCGCTGCCTGGAGCCACGCTCGGAGTGCGCTCGGACGGGTTAATCACTGCAAAAACAAAGACATGAAAGGCTCTCCAATTGGAGAGCCCTCTTCGGCCTGGGGGGGAGGGGAAGGGAGGGGGTCATCAGCAAGCCAAGAAGGCCAGCCAGCCCCTCAGCCGGGTGCGAGCCGGGTCCCACCATCCCCAGGCGACGCCGCCCACACAATCTGGCACCTCCCGAAGGGCTTCGCAGGCTGCGTTGGTGGGGTGGTGGGGTGGTGGGGTGAGGGGGTGGGGGGAAGGGGAATCAGGCAGTCTCTCACCCAACCCCACCTACAGTCACAACTCCACAAAACAGAAGCCCAAAGCCCCAGGGATTTTTCTTGCAGGTCTATGGAAGTGCTTGAAACTTTGAAAGAAAAAATTCTGACCCTTAAAAAAAAAAACTACCATCATTCCAATTAATCGACATTTAAATAAATAAATGTAGTATAAGATTGTCTGCTAGTCAAGTAAAAATCTGTCACCTTCTATAGCTCTATATAAATTCAATGTAATGTGGGATCTGGAAGCTTTTAAAAATGTATCTGTAATATGGTGTGGAATGGTGCTCAAGGTTACAAGGTTAAAGGTTTACACTGAGATTCAGGGGTATGGAGTTAAAAAAGGACCCGTTTATTCTGTGACTAGCCTTTTGAGCCCCGGGCAGGGCCCTGCTTTGCCATTTCTTCCCACTCTGGTCCTATGAGGCAGACTGACAAGACCCTTGGTCCCCAATTCCTTCAGACCTGATTACTGGACCAGGAGCTTGTTCAGTAACCTGGCCTGCCCTCACAGAGGGAAGGGGGGTACAAGGAGACAAATCTGTCTGGGTTGGAGAAGCTTCCCATAGAGTGTGCCTGAAGCCTCGGGGGACTACTGGCCCCCAGCAGGAGTGGGAAAGACTGCTGGCTTCCAGTGGCTGACTTTGGGGACAGCTGTAGTAACTTCACAGTAACTCACAGAGAACTCCTTTCCTTTCCTTTTTTCCTTTTTTCCATAAGGTCAGGACCATCCCAGTAGCTCGCATCTCCCAAATTCAAGTGTTCAACATTACTGAAGTCATTCCCTTTCTGTGCTCTCTCTCTCCTCTCCTCTTCTTCCTCTCTCCCTCTCCTTCTCCCTCTCCCTCTCCCTCTCCCCCTCCCTCCCTCCCTCCCTCCCTCCCTCCCTCCCTCCCTCCCTCTCTCTCTCTCTCTCTCTCTCTCTCTCTCTCTCTTCCCGTCTCTCACCAGCCAACCTTTTAAAGTTCGGGAATTGGAGTCTATAACCCTCATCAAGAGTCTATATTCCCATCATCAATGATAATGATAATGATAATGATAAGGCAATTCTCTTTCTTTTCTAGGGTTCAGCATCCTCACAATGACACTAAGACACCCTTGAAAAGCTCAGGGGGTACTGACTAGAAGGGAAAGGTAGGCAAGGAGACCCCAGCCCTCCAGCCTGGGTGATACCAGTAGGATGGCCTGAAGATGCCTGAGGCAGGCACTGGACTCACTTTACCCCCAGCTGGGGCAATAGCAGAGGGAGAGCTTGTCTAGGGTGGCTCAGGCTAAGGCAGCTCTGCCTTCCTAGCCCTCCACACACAGCCACTGGGCAGGTCTGATCCATTTACCCTCTCTGGGTACCTTTACTGGGGCTCTCAGGTGTTCTAGGGGAACTCTGGGACAAGGCATGCCCAGGAGGAAACCATATCTTTCTGTAAAAAAAAAAAAATGAATTAATTTACTTATTTGCAAGCACAGATAGAAAGAAGAGAGATCGACAGAAAGAATGGGAGAACCAGGGCCTCCAGCCCGCTGCAAAGGAACTCCGGATGCATGCACCTCTTTGTGCATCTGGCTTTGCATGGGTACTAGGAAATCGAACCTAGGCTGTTAGGCTTTGCAGGCAAATGCCTTGACTGCTCCGCCATCTCTCCAACCCAGAAACCATCTCTTATCAGGCTCTGCTTCCAATATGACCCTCTTCTCTTCGGCGAGGCAGAAGTTTCTGCTCTCTTCCAATTTTCCTCTCTGAGGACTGTCACCTACCCATGATTGCCTCCTCCATCCAGAACATCATGGGCTGTCCCTTCTACTTAGTCTCAAAAGCTCTACTACCAAGGAGGTTATCTCACTCAGCCAAACCCTTGGCCCCTGGCTGCAGGCAGGCCATCAGAGCATCAGCCTCTTCTGCCTTTAAGGTCTTTCATTTTACTGAGTATGGTAGTGCACAGCTTTAATCCCAGCACTAGGGAGGCTGAGGTAGGAGGATCTTTGTGAGTTCAAGGCCAGCCTGGTGCTATAGAGTGAGCTTCAGGTCAACCTCATTTAGAATGAGACCTCAAAACAAACCACAAACAAGCAAAAAATAAAAATAAAAAAATAAAGATCTCTCGTTTTCAGATCTCTCCACAACTTCCCTCGCATAACACGGGCACAGTCTTCTGACCCTTATGAGTTACTAGGCCCAGGCCCAAGATCAGGGTGAGCCTAGAACCGAGAATACAAGAGTTGACGTAGGAAGATGGAGACCGCCTAGCTGCGCTGCAGATATCGGGGAAAGAGATAGATGCAGATCCTAAGGAGAGAGCTGCCCCAACATACCTCAAAAGGGGCCCGACTGAAACTAAGGACAATTGGTGAAACAAGCAGGGGTGCTGTTTTCCTGATGAACCGGATACCAGCACAAAGGGGAAGGAGACCAACACAGAGAAAAATCAACGCCTACCAAATCAGAGAGCCAGAGCCTCAGAGGCCCCCAACACCTTAGCACTGAAGCAGACCAAAAATGAACCCAACATGGCTCAGGGAAATTTTGTGGAAGAGAGGGCGGAAAGAATGTCAGAGTCACATGTTGGGTCATGATATGCAGAGACATTTATCGTACCAATAACTGTGGGCTAACTCCACAATGCACGACCCATTTACATCAACAAGGAGGGTCCAATGGGACGGGATAGATCATGGATGAGCCTAAACAATGGTACCAAACTGCCTGTATTTGCTGAAAAGAAAACCAATAAATTAAATTTAAAAAAAAAAAAGAGTTGACGTAGGCCCAGACCTGCCTCCAAGCCTAGGTGGTTTCATTTGTACAACTGGGTAGCAGTAGCCCCCTTCCATGATCCAGTGATAGGGTCAAATGCCACAAAAATGCAAACAGTTGGCACATGCTTCGAGTACCCATTCCAAAGATGCCAATAGTTAGTGCTATCTATCAGCAGGAGCCTCACCACCACCCCACCACCCCCAAGGCTAGGAGAATGCAGCAGAGACTCTACTAAGAACACTGAACATCACAGTTACTCAATGTCTCTTCTAACTATTGTGCAGCGTTTACCATTTGCTAAACATTTTTTAAGGATTTTTAAATTTTTATTTATTTATTTATTTATTTATTTATTTTAATTAATTAATTTATTTATTTATTAATTTATTTATTTATTTATTTGAGAGTGACAGACACACAGAGAAAGACAGATAGAGGGAGAGAGAGAGAATGGGCGCGCCAGGGCTTCCAGCCTCTGCAAACGAACTCCAGACGCGTGCGCCCCCTTGTGCATCTGGCTAACGTGGGACCTGGGGAACCGAGCCTCGAACCAGGGTCCTTAGGCTTCACGGGCAAGCGCTTAACCGCTAAGCCATCTCTCCAGCCCATTATTTATTTATTTATTAGAGACAGAGAGGGGAAGAGAGAGAATGGGCACGGCGAGGGTCTCTAGCCACTGCAAACAAACTCCAGATGCATGTGCCACCATTGTGCATCTGGCTTACGTGGGATCTGGAGAATCGAACCTGAGTCCTTAAGGCTTCACAGGCAAGCACCTTAACCACTAAGCCATCTCTCCAGCACTCAACTTTTTCTTTTTTTAATTTCCTTTTTTTCTTTTTCTTTTTCAAGGTAAGGACTCACTCTAGCCCAGGCTGACCTGGAATTCACTATGTACTGTAGGGGGTGGCCTTGAACTCACGGCAGTCCTCCTACCTTTGCCTCCCAGGTGCTGGGTCAAGCAGACATTGAACTAAGGACTTTCACATGCTGACCTCATGGGTGCTTCAATGTAAGTCCAAAGTACAGAGAAGTTAAGGAACCTGCTCATTTAATAGCCAGCGGTGGCTCTTGGGATGGCTTCTTGATTGAGAGCTCTGATATTATGCCCCATGGTTATCCCAATGTTGACATCTGGTATCATTTCCTCGGGCTAGCTGTCCCCTCCCGCAAGCACCAGGGACAGGTAGTTTTGGTTCTTTTCCAAGAGAACAGAGCCTCCTCCTCCCCCAGAGGAGAGAGAAGATTGCCTGCATAGTTTTTCACTCCTTGATTTCCTTCTCAAGCAGATCTTGCTCCTAGGATGTTCAGCAAAGGCACAGCCATAGTGGTATCTTGTATCATCACCCATGTGCCCCATGTGCCCATTCTGTGGCAGCCCAGGCATCTCTGGGCCACACGGCTGGCAGACACTGGAATGGCACTATCCTGACTGACATGTGCTTGTACTCCAGGTTTTGAGGGTTCTGAGGCAATCTGGTAGAAGAATACACGCCTTTTTGTCACGACAAAGCGGACTTCTTTTTTTAAAAAAATTTTTATTTATTTATTTGAGAGTGACAGACACAGAGAGAAAGACAGATAGAGGGAGAGAGAGAGAATGGGCGCACCAGGGCTTCCAGCCTCTGCAAATGAACTCCAGACGCGTGCGCCCCCTTGTGCATCTGGCTAACGTGGGACCTGGGGTACTGAGCCTCGAACCGGGGTCCTTAGGCTTCACAGGCAAGCGCTTAACCGCTAAGCCATCTCTCCAGCCCAAAGTGGACTTCTTTCTTAACCTTGGCCGGGCCCCTCGGAACCGAAGCCATCTGACACCATAGCTTCTCAGGAAGGGAAGAGAAAAATGGGGTAAGGCTCAGCCTGGGGAGCAGTTCCTTTGTGGTTCACCACACACCTGCAGTATCCGCCCTGGTTATCAAGATTCCCCCACAAAAAAGGATGTGACAGAGACACTCAGGAAGCCTAGTGGGGTTACTCCTCCTTCTACCCCTCTGTCTTGCTAGCCTAATTCCATCTCACCGGCCAAGAGCAGAGCTGCATTAAAGGACTCTAATCGGCCAAGCCAATGAATTATCAATTAGGCCTAAGCTTGTTCTTGGAAAGATGGGGCAACCCCAGCCCCGAGAGGCCATGACTCGCCTCAGACCACAGCAGATAACAAGAAACAGGGCTGTGGACTTTCCACACGGGGAGGACAGCATTTCCCTAGTAAAAGAACGAACATTCCTTGCAGGTGAACCATCACTCTAGGTTTCAGGATTGTGAGTGTGAGATACTTGGCTAGGGGCTGATAAGTGACCTTCTGGGGTGAAGGCTTAACCCCTCTTAACCTTTAACCTGTTGTCATTGCTCCCCTCTTGGCTCCAATTCCCTTCTTCAGGCGAAGTAAGTACAAATCCCCCACATCAATCTGCCCCAAAGCCACCAGGGGCCAAAACACACAGAAGAGCCCTTTACACTGATCAGTTTTGTCCAAGTAAAAAGAACCCTGAAGATGAGACTTGACCACCTCAAGTTAGGACGAGTGCTATTGGAGGGAAGAGCTGGGCCAGGCTCAGGCTCCCACAAGGGATCCCTCTGCCCACAGTCACTGGACCCAAACCAATGTCTACGATGTGCAAAGTGCTTCCAGAACTGGGAGCAAAGGAACTGAGGGGGGCAAATCACCTGGCTATGGAAACCCTCCAGCCTCACAGCAGGCTCCCATTGGACAGAACAGGCTGCTATGGGATGGGGCATTATCCCACAGGAAGGGACAGGCGTCTTGTGTTGGAGCAGCTTATAAAGCCAGCTAAGCAGGCTCTCAGAGCTGAGGACTCTCCATGTACTTGACAGAACAAACAACATTCAAGTGCTGTGTGAAGCACCTATTTCAATGGACCCCTTGTCATGCTAATGAAAGACCCTTCTTCCTGCACTATAGCACATCTCTGAAAGGCCTTCTTGTGTTTACAGTGTCTTCCTCCTCGTTCCTGTGCGTGCCAGTGTACGCCTGAGGACGGAGGGGTCAAACGGGACTCCAGAAAATAGAAAGCGCGTGCTTCTGGGTTTCCCAACACATCACACATTCTGAATTAGCAGTGACGGGGGGAAAAATACTTTACCAACCTCTCATTGATATAGACATCACTTCAAGGAAAGCCTATCCTTTCAAGAGCACCACTGAGAATAGGATACCCAGGCAGGCAAAAGAAAAGAAAACAAAAAAAGTCCTCACGTCTCAGGACATGTCATGGAGTGGTGCCTGGAACTCTGGTAGATAAAAGCACAAGTCCCTCAAGTCAGGAATCTGGTTCCAGTGTATTCTACATTCTTGACAAGATTCTAACCTTGCTCCCTTTTCAGATGGCGAGGACTTAGGAGGCCAGACCCCGTGGGAAGCACTTGGCCCGGGGCCTGGCAGGCAGACAGCGAGGGATGCCCATCGCTGCGGTGACGGTTCTGCCTGGCTCGCATGCAGAGCGGGCAGGTTTGGTAGTCGGCTGTTGGCGGTCTGTAGGCATAGGCATGCCTGGACAACCTTCTTTCAAAGAGTCCTGCTGAAGCTCTTCATCTGACAGAGGTCCCATGGAGGCAGCGTGCTAGCTTGGGGCAGAGTCCTTCCTCCCTCTGTACCATGTGCCATGGGTGACCTTGGGGCACTGACTTGGTCTCTCCATGCCTCGGTCTCCTCACCTGTCACACGAAGACAGTAACCTAACCTTCCACACAGGTAAGCTAAGCACATTGGGAAGCTTAGTCAAGTGACAGGTACATCGTAAAGGCTCTGCACATGTCATCTACCACCTACTTGATCATCCTTCACTGGGGCTGTTTGTCCCACCTGCTGAGAGTTCCCTGCAGGACGTGATACCCTTGGTGTGTATCCCAAACAAGGCAGCAGCCTGGAGAAACGGGACTGCAGTTCTTCCTGGAATAGGAAAAACATTTAGAAATATTTTTTATTTAGGGCTGGAGAGATGGCTTAGCAGTTAAGCACTTGCCTACTGAAGCCTAAGGACCCCAGTTCGAGGCTCGATTCCCCAGGACTCATGTTAGCCAGATGCACAAGAGGGCACACACGTCTGGAGTTAGTTTGCAGTGGCTGGAGGCCCTGGCGTGCCCATTGTCTCTCTCTCTCTATCTGTCACTCTCAAATAAATAAATAAACAAATAAACAAAAAATTAAAAAATAATAAAAATATTTTTATTTATTTATTTGAGAGAGAGAGAGAGAATAGGTAAGCTAGGGCCTCCAGCCACTGCAAATGAACTCCAGATGCATGCGCCACCTTGTGCATCTGGCTTACGTGGGTACTGGGAAATCGAACCTGGGTCCTTTGGCTTTACAGGCAAGTGCCTTAACCATTGAGGCATCCCTCCAACCCCCAGGAATATTTTTCTAGTGCTTTTCCCCACCTCACTCCCACCCACAACTGCCTACTTTTGAGGATATGAGGGTCAGGATGGCAAAAGGCAGAGTAGCCATCCTGGCTGAGCGTGAAAGGAGAGGAAGCCGCTGGGAGCTGGGCTTCACCTGTACCCAGTGCCCACTCCCACCACTCACCTTGCCAGCCTCGCCGGGCCAGCACGCTCACACAGTGTGAGGACATGGCTGTTGCCTTGGGGAAGAGAAAGCTCTCATGAGCAGGCCACTGATCTTAAAGGAAAATAATGGGATTTTCTGGGATTCTCATTGATCCCCAAAGGAGAAAAGCTTCTGTTTGCCTTTTTTTTTTTTTTTAAAGCCGCCAAACAAGAAACTAAAGCCTCTTTCAGCCCTGAGTCCAGGCTGTCCCTTCTGAAGTCCTTATTACCCCCGGGGCACTGGGAGAACGGGCCCCAGTGTGGGGACCGCCATGCAGGGGAGCTTTCCATCAGGCAGAAGCCTGCCTGGTTTCCTAGCGACCCACACGCCCTGGACTGCAGGCACTGGCCCTGACCAATGGTGCCTGACTAGGGCCCACGAACCCTGCTCCGTCCTTTACCTACCTGGCGATGTGTTTGCCCACTCAGAAGAAAACCCACGGCATAATAGCTTTGGGAGCCTCCGATGCCACGTGCTCATCCCATTGTCGTGACCAAAGAGGACGATGCCGATGGTAACAGGAGTCACAGGAGCAGACACAGCACCACACTGCCTTCCTCTCCGCCCGGCCTCACCTCCGCAGATCTCAATCAGCCTCCACCTCAAAGCGAAGACCTCAACTCCAGGCCCAGAGTGACTGAAGGGACCTTTACTTTTGTCCACTTTGAGCCGTCCTGCTCAGAACCACACTCCAGGGGTGGGCGGCGGCATCCCCACCTCCAAAACCTCACAGGCACACTAACACGCCACACACACCCATCCTGTGCCCACCCCCCACAAGCTCAGCTCCAGCCCTCTGAGTGCCCAACCCTGCCACTTTCAATTCCTCACACCCTTCTACTCCCATTGCTCTCCCTACCCTCCACTAACTTTCCCAAAGCCAACAAAGTGACCCCATTACCCCCTTTACGCTTGCCTATTCCCCCCCCACACACACCTGTTACCAACCCAACAACCTGAGAGGCTTCGTTCTCCCTCCGTTCATCCACCCCTTCTCCTAAATACGGCAGGGGCTCCCTGCTGCACTTGTAAATAAAGCCAGACGTCCTTCCCGAAAGGTACGAGGCAGATAGGTAACTGTGACTTATTTATTCATCTTCCCAGGATCAGCTCTCTGCGGCATCGCCTCCCCACGCCCACCCCACAGGCGTGCTTCTCTGTGGCAGCCCATTGCTCTGCTTGCTCACTCACTCTCTCTCTGTCTGGAATAGTCTTTCCCTCCTCTGTGAACAGCCAGTTCCTATTCATATTTTTAAAATATATTTATTTATTTGAAAGGAAACAGAGGAGGGGTGGTCAGATGGGTGAGCCGGGGCCTCCTGCTACTGCACACGTACTCCAGACACACGTGCCACTTTGTGCAACTGGCTTTACGTGGATACTGAAGAATCGAACTCATAACGACAGGCTTTGAAACCAGTGCCTTTAACTGCTAAGCCATCTCTCCAGCCCCACTATTCATCTTTTATTTTATTTATTTTTATTTTATTTTATTTATTTTTTTTTTTTGTTTTTGGTTTTTAGGGTCTCCCTCTAGCCCAGGCTGACCTGGAATTCACTATGGAGTCTCAGAGTGGCCTCGAACTCACGGCAATCCTCCTACCTCTGCCTCCCAAGTGCTAGGATTAAAGGTGTGCACCATCAAGCCTGGCTCATCTTTTAAAAACTAAATAAATACATTTTTTTTTTAAAAAAGTATTTTACTTATTTGAGAAAGAGAGAATGAATGGGCACATCAGGGCTTCCTGCCACTGTAAACGAACTCCAAACACATGCACCACTTTGTGCATCTGGCTTTACGTGGGTCCTGAGGAATTAAACCCAGAACAACAGATTTTGCAACCAAGCACCTTTAGCTGCTAAGCCATCTCTCCAGTCCCACTATCTTATCTTTTTTAAAATTTATTTGACAGAGAGAGAGAGAGAGAGAGAGAGAGAGGGAGAGAGAGAGAGAGAGAGAATGGGCATGCCAGGGCCTCCAGCCACTGCAAATGAACTCCAGACGCATGTGCCACCTTGTGCATCTGGCTTACATGGGTCCTGGGGAATCAAACCAGAGTCCTTTGGCTTTGCAGGCAAACATGCCTTAACCATTAAGCCATCTCCCCAGCCCTAACTCATCTTTTAAGACACCTCCAGCGCCACTTCCTCTAGGAAACCTCCACTTTTTTGTTGTTGTTGTTTTTTGTGTTTTTGAGGTAGGGTCTCACTCTAGCCCAGACTAACCTGGAAGTCAATCTCAGGGTGGCTTCAAACTCATGGCGATTCTTCTGCCTCCCTAGTGCTGGGATTAAAGCTGTGCGCCATCACATGCGGCCACAACCACCTTTTTATGTTGTGTCTGTAGCAAAGGCTACTGGTCACCTTTTCTTTTCTCATGGCGATGGAACTTGAAGCTGATCAAAGGAAGGGCCTACACTTCCCAGTCTTCACTGCAGTTAGATGGGGTCATATGGCTCAGTTCAGCCATTGAAATGTAAGCAAGTGGTTTTCCTAGGATCCGACTCGAGTAAGACATTACACCCAAGTTTTGGCATTCTTTTTTTCTAAGGACACCCATGAGTATCATGGTTGGGGACAGTGAGAAGTCAACTGTGGCTGGGGTACAGGGGAGTGGTATGACAGAATAGGAGAAAGCAACATGATTGAACTAGCTCGTACTGGCAAGGGGAGCTGGATTATAAAACCCCAAAGCCCATCCCAGAAACACACGTCCTCCAGCAAGGCCTTTGTCCCCCAAAGCTCCACCTGCTAAGGATCAAGTGTGAGGCTTACTCACAAACACTTGAGGGTATGGAGGGGACATATCAAACCACCATAATAAGTGTTGGCAGACAACACTAAATAGGCTGAAAATAAGCATTGCTTTTCACCCACCATTTTGCTTTTAAGAAGATAATCGCCCCCATCCATTATGTGGGCACAGTTGAATGTGTAAGTGACCCCAGTCAGGCCTTGGATTCCATTTCACAACCTTTGGCGTCATTCATGAGAACTCTGCGCTTCCTGTCAGCTGAGGATGCTCCTGCGTTGAGGGGCTCACACACTCCTCAATTCAGGGACAGGCAGAGCAGCTGCTGTGGCCCATTTCATTTACAAAAAGCCACTTAGGGAGAAAGTCACTTAGCTAGTGAGAGAGGGGCAGGCGGTGAGCCAAGGTTCTCTCACGTCCAGAGTTCCGCTGAGCCAGCTACACCCCAACCAGAAGCAACTGAGAGGAGGGCAGGACAGGGGCTTTGGGACAGATGACATGCTTGTTCCAGTGCTGCTCATTCCTGTCCTCCCTGGCTGACCAGCTCTGTCCTCATGCCTAGACAAGTGTATCCTATCTGTTCCTTCCTTCCACAGCCACATGGTCTTGGTATGACAGTGTGCCCTGCTCCTAATAACCTTGCCAGACTGGAAGACTTCCTGGAAGAGGTATTTGATGCTGCGCCTTAAAGGACCGATGTGATTCAATCCAGGGCATTCCAGACGGAGGCACATCAAAGGACTAAGGCCAGAAGGTGGTCTGTACAACCCCCCTGGGGATCATGAGCGCCCCATCCTGGCCTGGCTGGGATGATTTGAAGCTCGAGAGAAGAGCATCAGGTAGTATACCGGAGGCCGGCTCCTGGAGGTGAGCGAGGGACCTCCGGTATCAAGCCAAGGACCTGACTGTCCATCCCACGAACATGGTGTGTGCGCAGAAGTGTCGCAGGATAGAGGTGGCTCTTTGAAGCTGAGATGAGGGGTCTGGAAACCAAGTCAGTGTCTCAGAGCCCATTGGGCCAGGTGTTTGCTAGAGGCTGGAGGAGGCAGGTGCTGAAGGTTTGGCCCTGATCCACCGCTCTCTCCTCATGATCGCAGCTCTGAGGCCTGATTCTGGCCCAAGTCGCTCTCTCCGTATGGCTGTCCCTCCTCTCCCACAGGCTAATCAGATTAGGATGGCAACAAATGAAGGGTCCAGCACTGCAGCGCCCTCGCCCTCTGGGCAGCAAATTAACGCTTCAATTAAAAGACAGTCGAGCCAGACCTGACATCCACACTCTCACTAGGTGAGGATTTAATTAAGGCCTGGGGAGGTGGAGGTGGGAGGTAACCTGGAGCAGACCACTTTACCGTGGTCAACCAGTTGTTCCCAGCTCAGTCTGTGACCTCAAGACCATGGAGTGCATGGGAAGCAGGAATCTCTCTCAAGAAGTGTCATTCATGATCTTTCAAAGGGGTGGGAAACTTGTCAAAAGTGCCCATTCCCTTGTGAAGAGAGCTGGCTCAGCACTTAGGAGAGCCTGAGGGAGCCTGAGATGGCCCAAGTTCAAATCTCCAGATCCCAAGTAAAACGGCTCTATGTGTGGCCTCACACACCTGTAATTCCAGTCCTGCAGGGGGTCAGAAACCTGAGAACTATTCTAGCCCTACAAACTCAGTAAGCAGTATATGGAAACTGCAGGGCTGGAGAGATGGCTCATCGGTTAAGGCACTTGCTCACAAAGCCTAAGGGCCCGGGTTTGATTCCCCAATACCCATGTAAAGCCAGATGCACAAGGTAGCCCATGTGTCTGGAGTTCGTTTGCAGTTGCTGGAGGCCCTGGGGTGCCCATTCTCTATCTATCTGCCTCTCTCTGTCTCTCACATATATAAATAAATAAAATATATTTTCAAATAAAGTTAAAAAAAAAAGAGGGCTGGAGGAATGGCTTAGCCATTAAGGCATTTGCCTACAAAGCCAAAAGGACACACGTTTGATTACCCAGGACCCATGTTAGCCAGATACACAAGGTGGCACATGTGTCTGGAGTTCTTTTGTAGTGGCTGAAGGCCCTGGTGCACCCATTTTTATTCTCTCTCTTTCTCTCTCTCTCTCTCTCTCTCTCTCCCTCCCTCCTTCCCTCTCCCTCTTTCTACCTGTCAAATAAATAAATAAACTCCAACTCAAAAACAAGACCAGGTGGAAGAGTGATGGAGAAAGTTACCTGATGTTCTACCATGGCCTCTACAGGCGAGCAAACCCAAAGCAGGCGAACCCATGGGGCACCGCCATGGCATGTGTGTACAACACACACACACACCCCCACCCACCACATCACACAGAAAAGCAAAATTTTTTTAAAAAATTAAAAGTAGGGCTCGATAGGCTGGGCGTGGTGGGGCATGTCTTTAATCCCAGCACTTGGGAGGCAGAGGTAGGAGGACCGCTGTGAATTCAAGGCCACCCTGAGACGACATAGTGAATACCAGGTCAGCCTGAGCTAGAGTGAGACCCTACCTGAAAAAAAAAAAAAAAATAGGGCTGGATAGATGCCTCAACAGTTCTGGTGCTTGCTCTTAAAGCCTAACAGCCAAAGTTCGATTCCCCAGGGGCCACATAAAGCCACATACACTAAGTGTCTCATGCATCTGGAGTGTTCATCTGCAGCAGCTAGAGGTCCTGGTGTACCTGTTCTCTCTCTCTCTCTCTCTCTCTCTGTCTATCTCTCTCTCTTTCTCTCTCTCTCTCTCAGGTGGTGGTATATGCCTTTAATCCCAGCACTTAAGAGGATTGCTATGAGCGTCAGCCTGGACTAGAGTACGAGTATTTTTGAAAAATCAAAAATAAGTAAATAAATAAAAATAAGGTCGAAGTGAGGATGAAGGTCGACAGACCCACGACTAATCAGGTTGGGATAGGTGTGGGCAACGGGACGGTAAAGGAGGCCACAGCTGGAAAGCACACACAAGTCCCCAAGCCAGTCCCCATCTAGCCTCAGAGCCAGGGCACGCGCAAAGGGGTCCCACAGGCACAGACTTTCTGGGGGCTCAGAAAGGAGAGTGGGTGCAGGGAGGACGTCAGCAGGACAGCAGTCCAGCAGAGGGGCATCTTGGACGAGACAGGCTTCCTTCCTCCTTGCCCAGTAACCCAAGCCTGACAGGCCACGCTGTTGTCCCTGCCCTCTTGGCTTGGAAACCTCTTTGAGCTGGGGAGGGTACATGGGGTCAGAGAGTGATGAGCTGGGGCTCCAGCCCCTGTTTGAAATCCCTGGGCCAGGGGCGAGGCCTTGGAGGTGGGGTCGCCACCTCGGGGCAGCAGCGTCCTCCCCGGAGCCCCGTTGCCAGGGCCCCTGTTCGAAGCATCAGGTTATAGGGCCATCTGCCGGCTCACTTCTCACTTTTCCCCCCTAAGGCTGCCTGTGACCCGGCTCCCCAGGCTCTGGCCCGGGTGTAAAAGTGGCGGGGGGGGCCTTTATTCCCACCGAGTCCCTACTCAGCGGGCTCAGCAGCCAAAATGCTCTTGGATTACATTTTGATGAGTTTTCAATTTAGGCTCTACAGACAAGGAAAAGGAGGGGAAGGGAGGGCAAGGGGGGGTGGAGGGAGGGGGGTGGTGGGCAGGGGAGCCTGCGGAATAAAATGCAACAGATGGGTCCAATTGTACTGCCTAGGCAAATGAAGGAAGACATCTGTAGCTCTCGAATACTGGTGGTCTGAAACGCAATTAGCCCTCTGTGAAAGGGGCCCCTCGCAGCCCCCTTGGCCAATCCCCTCCGAGGCACTGCTCACGTTACAATGGCCTTGACCACAATCCATTGAGCAGAAAAAGCAAAAGGAAAAAGAAAAAAAAAAAAGAAAGAAAGAAAGAAAGAAAGAAAAAGAAAAGAAAGAAAGATTAATCCAGGAGTTGCCCGGCCGTGGGGCTACAAGTAGAGTTGTTATGCGGGGCTAGGAGAGTTTTCACTCTTACAAACAGAACCTGAAAGTTTGACGCAAAGGCTGGAGAGACGGGTGTGTCTTCAGTTTTTCTCCTGGTTGAGGCTATGTGGTGCCACATCGCCAGTGGTTATTAATCTGTAAGTGACTCTGAAACCTTCATTTCCCACTGACTTTGTGTGGAAAATAATGAATGAAGACCCAAGGCCTGGCGGCTGAGCTTCAACTCCACCCCACCCCTGCCTGGAGGGGACAGAAAACTGTTAGGTGACAAGTCCCCTCTGGGGTGATAATGATGATGACTGCTGGAGTTTCAGGCTCTTGTCTTGCACTGTTGGAAATGGTAGTTTGGCCAGACTCCTCCTGAGTACCTGGGTCCACCTGGCCTTCTTTTCCCCAACTCTCAGGCAGCCAGAGCGGTTTAGGGGCTGGCTGCATTCGGGTGTGTCAGTGCCCAGTGGGTCCTGGCAGAAATGAAGGCCCTCATAGAATGGCATGTGCTGCTCTTACCTCCAAGCGGGGTTTGGGAGGATAAACTGCTCTTCCTAAGGAGATGAAAGAAGGCCCTCGGTGACCACCTTTTGACTTTCTGTCCCTCAAGTTGAACACTTGAGTCATGGGGCATTTGTGTTTTTGTAACTGGCATTTCAAAACATTTACTACAATGTCTTCAAGATCCATCCATGATGCAGCATATGCCCGAATCGCCTTCCTATTTAAGTCCCTTGTAGGTGCAGACCACATTTTGGTTCCATTCACCCGTTGGTGGGCATTCGGAAAGCTTCCACCCTCCAGGAGTGTGACTAGAGCTGCCGTGACCATGGGTGTGCACATCTCTGCCGTGACCGCGGGTGTGCACACCTCTCTTCCAGCTCCTGCTTTCAGCTTATAAATTTATACTTAACTCATATAGTTTATACTCATAAATGGAGTTGCTTGATCATGAGGCAATTCTGGGCTTACTTATTTATTCTAAGGTTTTTTTTTTTAATTTTATCAATGAGAGAGAGAGTCAGATAGAGAGACAATGGGGCCACTGCAAAACAAACTCCAGATGCATGTGCCACCTTGTGCATATGGCTTAGGTGGGTCAAGAGGAATCGAACCTGGGTCCATAGTCTTTGCAGGCAAGTGCCTTAACCACTAAGCCATCATTCCAGCCCTATTTTGATGTTTCATTCTCTCTGTGTGTACCCACCTCTCCCAGGTACGGCACAACACTGTGCATGTCTGATGGTGGCAGTGACTTCCACTGCAGAGTCGTGAATATCACCAGTCACTTCATGTCCAGAGGGGAGTATCCCACATTACTCCTCCCCATCCTCTGCCTCTTACCTTCACTCTGTCCCCTTTTCCAGGATGTTTCCTGAGCCTTGGCCACTGTGATGAAGATGCCCCATTTCGCACCGAGTTCTTAACAGCCTGATTTTTAGCACCTTGATGACTTTTAGAAAATATTTTATTTCTATTTATTTATTTATTTAACAGAGAAAGAGGGGAGAGAGAGAATGGGCACGCCAGGATCTCCAGCCACTGCAAACAACCTCTAGACACATGCACCCCCTTGTGCATCTGGCTAACGTGGGTCCTGGAGAATTGAACTTGGGTCCTTTGGCTTTGCAGGCAAATGCCTTAATTGCTAAGCCATCCTTCCAACCTTCCCCCCGCCTCTTTTTTCAAGGTAGGGTCTCACTGTAGCTCAGACTGATCTGGAATTCACTCTGTAGTCTCAGGGTAGCCTCAAACTCACTGCGCTCCTCCTACCTCTGCCTCCCGAGTGCTGGAATTAAAGGCATGCGCCATCACACCCATCCACCTTGATGATTTTTGAGTCTCATTTTCTCTTGCCATCTCAAAGAGAACCTTCTCTGGCCAGTGGTGAGCACATGACTGATATTCTTTCTGCCACTTCCTCTGCAATGTCCCCTGAGCCCTGGCAGGTTCGGTAGAGATGTTCCCTCATGGTGTTGAACACTCAACTCTCACGACTTCTCATGGCCTTGATGGGTCTTGGGATTCCCCCAGCCATCACCACAGCCCTGGCACTGTGAGTGGACTCTATTTATTTATTTATTCATCCATTCATTTATAATTCCAAGTATAGAGGGCCTAGAGAAATGAAATATCAATTTAGTTCCAAGAAGATATTATTTAAAGACAATGTTGCTGGGCATGGTGGCGTACATCTTTAATTCCAGAATCCCAGCATTTGGAAAGTCAAGGCAAGAGGATCCCTGTGAGTTCAAGGCCAGCCTATGAGACTACATAGTGAATTCTATCTCAGCCTGGGCTAGAGTGAGATCTTACCTTAAAAAAAGGGGGGGGGCTGGAGAGATGGCTTAGCGGTTAAGCACTTGCCTGTGAAGCCTAAGGACCCCGGTTCGAGGCTCGGTTCCCCAGGTCCCACGTTAGCCAGATGCACAAGGGGGCGCACGCGTCTGGAGTTCGTTTGCAGAGGCTGGAAGCCCTGGCACCCCCATTCTCAATCTCTCCCTCTATCTGTCTTTCTCTCTGTGTCTGTCGCTCTCAAATAAATAAATAAATTTTAAAAAAAAGAAGAAGCAATGTTTTTAATTATTTTAATAGCCATAGGAAATGAATGCTTGCATGCATCTTGGATTCAGACCCTAGGTGTTTTGATTGGCTCTAACTTAACACGATCTGTTCCTGAACCTAGAGCCCACCTCCAGGAAAGATTGCACAGGTACGCCACACCTGCTTTTGCCCAACACTAACATCTGGAATTGTACCAGTTGCACCTGGATGGAAGAACCCTCTGGGCAGGCTTAGCTTAATGTGTATTCGACACTTTAGGGCTAGGGGAGTGCTTTGAAGTACAGCCCTTATTTTAAACGTTAGCCACCAAGACAGACTGGGAAGACAGCATCCCAGCCCCAGCACCCATGTTTACGTTATTGAGTCCCTGCCATGGGCCAGGCTCAGTTCTAGTCACCGAGGATAGAGGAACGACAAGGCAAGACAAGCAACCTACCCTAAACAAAGCTCACACAATCCAACGGCAAACACATACCTCATGCAGGCTGGAGAGATGGCTTAGCAGCTAAGGCACTTGCCTGCAAAGCCAAAGGATCCTGGTTCGACTCTCCAGGACCCACATAAGCCAGATGTGGAAGGGGGCGCATGCATCTGGAGCTCATTTGCAGTGGCTAGAGGACCTGGCATGCCCATTCTTTCTCTCTATTTCTCTCTCTTTTCCTGTTTCTTTCAAATAAATAAATAAAATATATATTTTTAAAAGTACCTCATGTGACTGCCAGCCAGCAGTGCCAAGAAATGAGATGGTACAAAACAGTGAGGTCATAGAAACTTCTGGTGCTCAGTGACAGCCATCTCTCCAGGTCAGCCCTGAGGACCTGAGAGACACGTTTCTTGCCCTCCCCCTGCCTTCCTGGAGCTAGGTGTAGCAAGTAACCAACACTGAGCAGTAAGTAGGAGTGACTCTGTCACGGCGACACACGATGTCCTCAAGATGTTTTCATTCGAGAACATCCCTCTTCATTCAAGAAACATCGCTCTCCACCAACCACGGTGAATAGGAAGCATGAGAATAAAAAGACTGAGCAGCAGCCACCAGAATATGGGGATTTACAGCCACTCAGCTTGACCCATCTTTTCATGTATGTAGTATGGCAGAGAGGGTGTGTACATGTATGTCTACATGTGTGCATAGGTACACGCATGTGGAGGCCAAAGGATAGCTTCAGGAGCCATTCGACACTGTCCACCTTTTTTTTTTGAGACATTGGCCTAGATACAATCGCTTGGGCTAGTGAGCCCCAGCGATTTCTCCTGGCTCCTCCCCTCTAGCACTGGGATTATTGGTGTACACCACCATGCCTGGCATTCTTACAGGGGCCTGGGGATCGAATCCTGGTCCTTGTGTTTGCATGGAGAACAGTTTACTGATCGAATTATCTCCCCAGCACAGAGGAGAGCCTTTTCTTTTGAAAACTCAAATTTTTTTTGAATTAGCATACAGGCCTGGAGAGATGGCTCATCAGTTAAGGCACTTGCATGAAAACCCTAAGGACCTAGGTTCAATTCCCCCGTGCCCATGAAAGCCAGATGCACAAGGTGGGACATGCGTCTGGAGTTCATTTGCAGTGGCTAGAGGCCCTGGTGCCCCCATTCCTTCTCTTTCTCTCTCACTCTCTCTCTCTGCCTCTCTCTCACAAATAAATAAATATACATTTAGCTGGGCCTGTTGACACACACCTTTAATCCCCACACTCGGGAGGCAGAGGTAGGAGGATCAATGTGAGTTCGAGGCCACCCTGAGACTACGCATAGCGAATTCCAGGTCAGCCTGGGCTAGAGTGAAACCCTACCTCAAAATAAATAAATAAACAAACATTTTAAAAATCAGCATACAATGCAATGGTTTCCTTATGGAATTGTCGTGCATGTGCATCATTAGAGCACATGCGTGTTCATCCTCACTCCTCCTTGACTGTCCTCCCCATCACCCCTGCTCTCTCTGATCCTCTTCCTCCTCCCCCAAAGTCCTCCTTTCTGCTTTCATGTCACATGTGTTCATCACCCTCTCTTCCCTTAAGCTCTGTTCTCCTTCTGCTTTCACCACACATATGTGCATGTACACACACACACACACACACATACACACACACACCCAGGATCTGCAGATCAGAGAAAACACTTCTGAATCTGACTTGTTTTGCTTCACACAATGATCTCCCAGTCCCATCCACCAGTCCTATCCATTTCCTGCAAATATCATGCTTGCATTTTTCTTTATGGTTGAAAAACCATTCTATTGTACAGCCAAACTTTTTTTTTTTTTTTTTTTTTTTTTGGTTTTTCAAAGTAGGAAAGTAGAGCCGGGCGTGGTGGCGC
This sequence comes from Jaculus jaculus, assembly GCF_020740685.1. Lineage (NCBI taxonomy): Eukaryota > Metazoa > Chordata > Mammalia > Rodentia > Dipodidae > Jaculus > Jaculus jaculus. The sequence goes on along the minus strand of NC_059107.1, from coordinate 33,437,231 downwards.
ACGCCTTTAAACCCAGCACTAGGGAGGCAGAGGTAGGAGGATTGCCGTGAGTTCAAGGCCACCCTGAGACTACATAGTGAATTCCAGGTCAGCCTGAGCCAGAGTGAGACCCTGCCTCAAAAAACAAAAAAACAAAAAAAAAGTAGGATCTTGCTCACTCTATCCCAGGCTGACCTGGAATTCATTCTTTAGTCTCAGGGTGGCCTCGAACTCATGGTGATCCTTTGACCTCTGCCTACCAAGTGCTAGGATTAAAGGTGTGTGCCACCATGCCTGGCTCAGCCAGCCTGTTTTTATCAAAACACACTAAGGGGCTGGGCAGGGGCCCTCACATGCTCTACTCTCTTAAAAGTCATTGAATGTCTAGGGCTGGAGAGATAGCTTATGGTTAAGGGGCTTGCCTATGAAGCCTAAGGATCTATGTTTGACTCTCTAGACCCCATGTAAGCCAGATGCACAATATGATGCAAGAATATATGGCCACACATGCACACGAGGTGGTGCACGCATCTGGGCTTCAATTGCAGTGGCTGGAGGCCCTGGCATGCCAATGCATGCCCTCTCTCTCTCTCTCTCTCTCTCATAAAAAGTTATTGTCTGAAGAGGTCCTATGTGGATTGTCTTCATCAATATTTACTTTTTAAAAGAAAAACATTTAATTCTTTTAAAAACAACAACACATTATATGTGACTATCTAACGTTTTTACAAAATATACTTATTTATTTGAGAAAGACAAGGGAGAGAGAGAGAGAGAGTGAGAGAGAATGGGTGTGCTAGGGCCTCTTGCCACTGCAAACTAATTCCAGACGCATGTGCTACTTTGTGCATCTGGTTTTATGTGGGTGCTGGGTCATGAAACCTGGGTCATCAGGCTATGCAAGAAAGCACCTTTAACCACTGAGCAATCTCTCCAAGTGCAACACCTAACATTTTTGAGAAATATGATTTATTTGGGCTAGAGAGATGGCTTAGTGGTTAAGGCACTTGCCTGTGAAGCCTAAGGATCCTGGTTTGATTCCCCAGTACCCACGTAAGCCAGATGCGCATTGCGGCGCATGTGCCTGAAGTTTGTTTGCAGTGGCTGGAGGCTTTGGCACATATAATCTTTCTCTCTCACTCTCTCTCTCTCTAATTGAAATTAAATGAAAGTAAGATATTAAAGGAAGAAATATGATTTGTTTACTTTCACATGTCTGTGTATGTATATGTAGCCATGCATAGGCAGGACAGGGTCTCTTGCCACTGCAAATGATCACCAGATAATCCCATTTTGCATCCAGTTTACATGGGTGGCTTGGTAATTGAACCTTGGCTTTGCAAGCAAAAACCTCTAACCAATGAACTAATATTTCCAGCCTCCACATCTAACATTGATTATAAAATATAACTATAATTTTCACAAAAGAAATTAGTGAGAAGACCGATATTCCTTTGTAGTTTTGCAAATGTTTTGACATTGACATAAACATGTTTATAACAGAAAAAACTCCAATGGGAGAAAAAAGAATATAAGACAGATTTCAATGCATAATTTCTCCATAACCATGAACTGAAACATCTAATCAAATAGAAAACACAAAGTATTTCATTTGCCATGCATGACAAACTGATCACAGATTCATTCACAAGTAGATTTAGGACTTAAATAACAGATTACATGGAAAATGAAAAGAAAACAGATAAGGCTATGTGAAGATGATTTGAACAATATTAATGGAGGTAAGTACTTTATCTTTAATACCACACTATGTCTATGTACACATTTTTCACATAATGGCTGTTTAGTGCACAAGAGCAAATAGGCACACATCTGTCTCTGCGTTCACACTGCCCTGGTGTGTGTTGAAGTGCACAGAAATCCAACGTCATACAGAAATGTCATACAGAAAAGACTGGAAAAACGTGACCTCGTAGAGCTCGTAAGACAACCTCAGGGATAACTAGCTGGCCTTAGAACATACTTGGAGAGCCATGGGGCTAGGGAGTGTTGACAGCTTTGGGGATGGGATAGGGTCGCCCCAACTAGAGGCAGAATGGGCAGAAAACGGGGCTGGCAAGTTAAAGCCATGCTCTTGTTGAGCCGTAGCCTGGCTCTCTGGAATATCTGCTTGACACAAAGACCAGAGCAGACTGGTGGCATTGGCCCGGCTTCCACAGCCAGCGTCCAGTGCAGCAAACTCAAGGTTACCTAGACTTCTGACAGCAGACGTCAGTGTTCAGGACACTTGTCACCTATAAATACCTTCACACCACCCATTTGGAAAACTACCAGTGGCTGAGTCGAAAGGTGAACACCCTCAGACATGGCCCAGAGGGTCTGCAGAGGAGGGAGCTGGAAGATTCCAGATGGTCCCAGGACATCTGAGACTGAGGTCTGATGACCTGGGATCAGTGATGGTGAGGGGGTGGCACCGAGGCATGGGGTCCAGTATCAGGTAAGTGTCACATAAGCCCCCTGGTGCCAAGAGAAGGGCAGGCCGAGGAGCCCTGCTTCCTTGCACGTAACCATGAGTCAGAGCAGAGGTGATGAATCCAAGTCTGCTCCTTTCAGCCCGCTCCACTCCCTTGTTCTCACCCACCTTCACTGCCCAAGGAAACTCACTCCTGGGTGTGTACACTTTTTTTTTTTTTCTTTTAGTAGCTTTTACTTTTAATATACTTTCAAACTTACAGAAAAAAAAAATTGTGGGGTCTAGAAAGATATCTCAGCCGTTAAAATGCTTGCATGCAAAGCCCAACAGCCTGGGCTTGATTCCTCAGTACCCATTGTAAAGCCAGATGCACAAAGTAGCACATGCATCTGAAGCTTGTGTGCAGTGCCAGGAGGCCCTGGCACACCCACATTCGTTCTCTCTCTTTCTCTCTTTTTCACTCTCTCCTTGCAAATAAAAATTTTTTAAATATTTTATTTATTTGAGAGAAGGAGAGAGATCGAGAGAATGGGCAGGTATGCCAGGGCCTCTAGCCACTGGAAATAAACTCCAGACACCTTGTGCATTTGGTTTTATGGAGGTCCTGGGGAATCGAACCTGGGTCCTTTGGCTTTGCAGGCAAGCGCCTCAACCACTAAGCCATCTCCATTTGTTTTAAAGTAGCCAAGCTGGGCATGGTGGCGCATGCCTTTAATCCCAGCAAACGAGAGGCAGAGGTAGGAGGATCACTGTGAGTTCAAGGCCACCCTGAGACTCCATAGCAAATTCCAGGTCAGCCTGGGCTAGAGTGAGACCCTACCTTGAAAAAACCAAACAAACAAAATAGCCAAAAGGATTCTTGAATACCTAGATAAAGCAATCAACCTTTCCCCACAGGTGCTTGGCCCTTCTGACAGTCACACGGCCACTTAGTTTTAAAACTGGAGTCATTTGAGAGTCAGGTGAAGGCACTCTGCCCTTTGGCATTGACACTTCTGTGTGCATTTCTTGAGAAAAGGGCATCCTCCAGCATAGCCTTGGTAACCACCAAGGTCAAGAAACAAAGCTGCATATTGCTAATATCTAGAGCCCAATCCACGTTTAAAGTTCTTCAACAGGACTGGAGAGATGTCTTAGTGGTTAAGGTCCTTGCCTGCCACCCTAAGGACCCAGCTTTGATTACCTAGAACCCACGTAAGCCAGATGGTAATGGTGGCACATGCATCTGGAGTTCGTTGGCAGGGGTTAGAGGCCCTGGCATGCCCATTCTCTCTCTCACTCTCATAAGTAAATAAAAATAAAATATTAAATTCTCCAATGGACTGAATCATGTCTGTTTATAGTTAACGTCCCCTAGGCTAGCATCTAATTTAGGATGGTGAATTGCCTTTCTTGTCCCTATGGCTTAATTATGAAATGTCTCCTACAGGACCATATTAGTTTCTAGCTGGTAGGGCTACTTTGAGAGGTTCTGAGAACTGTAGGAGGGGAACCTAGATGGAGGAAGTAGGTTACTAGAGATTGGCTAAAAGGGGCATCTTGTCTCTGGTCCTGGGCTTCCCAGTCACCATGAGAAGAGAACCTCCTCCCCTATGCACTTGCACCACCTTGGACCTTTCCCCGAGAGCATGAGGCCCTAGTGATCACGTACTGAAGCTTCCGGGAGAGTCAAACTAAATCTTTCCTCCCTCGAAAGGATGTATCTCAGGTATGTAAAGGAACTAAGACAGTTACCATGTCTGTTTGCTCCCCACCCCAGCCTGTGGGTGATGTTCCCCCTGAAATAATTTTCTATAGGATCGCCTTTCTCTGTTTTTTTTTCTTTTCTTTTCTTTTCTTTTTCAAGGTAGGGTCTTGTTCTACCCCAAGCTGACCTGGAATTCTGAAACTCCCTACGTAGTCTCAGGCTGGCCTCGAGCTCACAGCCATCCTCCTACCTCTGCCTCCCCAGTGCTGGGATTAAAGGCGTGCGCCACCACGCCTGGCTCTGTTGTAGCTCTTTAATCTCCCTTCACCTGAACAAGCTCTTCAGCCTTTCATTTCTTTCCACAAGCACTGTAGCTTTGTTCTTGTTGCTGGGATGAAACTCTCAACAAAAAAGCAGTTGATGGGAGAAAACTATTTTCTGCAGCTTACAGTCTCAAGAAGAAGCTCCATGATGACAGGGAAAAGATGGCAGAGCGGAGGCTGGACATCCCCTCTGCCACAGCAGGCAGCAACTAGCAGCAGGAGAGTGAGCCAACTCAGCCTCAAGGGCCACCTCCAGTGACACACCTCAGCCAATTTCCACCTCCCAAACTGCCATCAGCTGGGAACCACGCATTCAGAACATACAAGTTTAAGGGGGACCTCTAATTCAAACTACCACAATGGCCTTGGTGTTTGGAGAGATACAGGGTGACTATTTTGTATTATGTCCCCTAAAGTTGATTATTCTGCTGTCACAGGTACAAGTCCTGACAAAAATGACACAGCAGAGAAGGCACCTGTTGTTTGCCTGTTCCAATACTGAGGGCATTATTTTTTTTTTTTTAATATTTTTTGTTCATTTTTTATTTAGTTATTTGAGAGCGACAGACACAGAGAGAAAGACAGATAGAGGGAGAGAGAGAGAATGGGCGCGCCAGGGCTTCCAGCCTCTGCAAACGAACTCCAGACGCGTGCGCCCCCTTGTGCATCTGGCTAACGTGGGACCTGGGGAACCGAGCCTCGAACCGGGGTCCTTAGGCTTCACAGGCAAGCGCTTAACCGCTAAGCCATCTCTCCAGCCCCTGAGGGCATTATTTTTCTCGGTTGGTTAAGGTAGATTTGGCAGACTCTCCACTATAAAGTATTATGTTTCCTAATAAGTGAGAAGGTTTTGTGAGACTGTAAATACCCTGATTTCACATCAAAATTACCCATTTGTTGTAGTATTCATTGATAGGTGCCTGAGTCAATAATGGTTGATGTTTGTAAATAATAGTGCAAAACGGTGACCTCTCTAGTTCCATCATTCTTCCTACATTTATCAGTTAACACTTTACCAAAAGGAAGACCTTTCCCACGTACTCACAGATCCACTGTTTGTTCTGGTTTGGTTTTGGCTTTGGTTTCTTGAGGCAAGTTCTCCTCCAGCCCAGGCGAGCCTTGAACTCATGGTGACCCTCCTACTTCAGCCTCCCAAGCGCTGGGATCACAGATTCATTTATTCAATAATTCATTCACTTGTACCAGTCTGGGCTTGTGGTTGTCCTCCTTCCTCCTTTCCCTCTTCCTCTTTCTCCTCCTCCATTTCTTTTTCCTTTCCCTCCTTATCTCCCCCTTCTTTTCCTTTTTCTAATTGATTCATTTTTTTCTTTTGAGGCAGAATGTCACTATGTAGCCTGAGCTACAGGATCTCACGTGTTGGGGGCACTTTTTACCCTCTTATATTTACTACTTCAGCTCTGAAATTACAGGCATGTACCACCATGCCCAGGTGGTGCCGGGAACCAAACCCAGGGCTTAGTGGACACTTGGGCAAGTACTCTACCAACTGAGCCACATCTCCAGCCCTCAATCAATGGATTCTAATCCTTTCTACCATTTTTTATCTTGATGTCCAAATTGTTGCGTGTGCTTCTTCCAACTGGCTTCTGTGTCCTTTCAATGTGTCTCCATGTTTGAGTGCTTACTTCTCTTTGGCCACAATGACATACTCCAGACACCTCTTGCACTTTTCCTCTAGTAAAATCAACTGTCCAGTCATTCCTCAGGGACCTCTGGTTCTTCTTAGCAGGCAGCAATACACACAAACCAAGGTCTGGGTAAGCGCCTAACTGTTGCTTTGGTCTGACAGGTTTTAGGCTGCTTCACTGAACAGAGCTAGAAAATACATGTGTGTGTATATGAATATATGGGGATCTGTGGTGGTTTCATTCAGGTGTCCCCCATAAATTTATGCGATCTGAATGCTTGATCCCCAGCCAGTGGCAATTTGGGAATTGAAACGTTGTTGGAGATGTGTTATTGGGGGTGGGATCATAGATGTTGATAGCCAGCTTCCCCTTGCCAGCATTTGGCACACTGTCTTGCTGCTGTTGGCCAGCTGCTGTTGGCCAGGAGGCCCAGCCTCTGCTAATGCCATCATTTTCCCCTGCCATCATGGAGCTTCCCCTGGAGTACACTGTAAGCCAAAATAAACTCCTCCCATCAGCCGCTTTGGATCAGGTGCTCTGTACCAGCAACAAGAAGCTGACTGCAACGGCGTCCATGCCGGTCTCTTTACATTTATTTCCAGTCCTCCAGTGCCTATCCAACTCCATGGAATTCTTACTCACCATGCCCCTGTAGAAGCATATTTTCTTTTTCTTTGTGTGTGTGTGTGTGTGTGTGTGTGCACGTGTGTGTGTGCGTGTTTTGGGGGGAGGCACACATTTGTGTGTGGGTGTCTGTGAAGGCCAGAGGTTAACATCAGGTGTCTTCTCTGTAACTCTCCACCATGTTCATTAGACAGTCTCTCATTGACCCTGGAGCTCACTAATTCAACTCAGCTACATGAGCTAGCCAGTGAGCCTCAAGGACCCTCCTGTCTCCAGCTCCCCAGCGCTGGAATTTCAGGCACACCCACCACACCCAGCATCATACATGGGCTCAGTTTCTCACTTTACCCGCAGAGCCATCTCCCCAGATTCAGGAAACACACTTTCTCCATGGAGTCCAGTATTTCCTAGGAGCAATTTTTACCCTTACATTGAAGATTTACAGTCAAAGTTCTGTGTTCAAAATTCTCTTCCTTCAGGGCATGGTGGTGCACACCTTTAATCCCAGCACTCAGGAGGCAGAGGTAGGAGGATTGCCATGAGTTTGAGGCCACCCTGAGACTCCATAGTGAATTCCAGGTCAAACTGAGCTAGAGTGAGACCCTACCTCGAAAAACTAAAAAAAAAAAAAAAAAAAAAAATATTCTTCCTCTCTTATATATGTTTATTTTGCTTTTATTTATTTATTTGGGGGGGGGATTCAAGGTGGGGTTCACTCTAGCCAAGGCTGACCTGGAATTCAGAGTGGCCTCGAACTCAACAGTGACCCACCTATCTCTGCCTCCTGAGTGCTGGGATTAAAGGTGTGTGCCACCATGCCTGGCTGTTTAGGTTGCTTTTAGAGATGCAGATTAAAGTTTTTAAAATTACTTATTGTGCGCACACCAGGGTCTTTTGCCAATCTGGCTTTACATGAGTGGGCTGGGGAAGCTTTGCGTGGGTGAGTGGGGAATTGAATTCGTAGCCAGCAGGCTTCACAAGCAAGCATGGAGCCATCTTCTTGGTTCCCTGGAGCAAGTTTATTTGTTTTCACTTCTATTCCATTTTGATTTTTCCCCTGTTGATTGAAAGGAGATTCAGCATTTAACTATCCTTACAATTCGTGTTCAGGTCCCTAAGGGTCCTGGCCATGCGTCCATTTTTTGGTTGGTTTGCTTGCTTATTTGGTTGGTTGCTTGTTGCTATCTGAGCCTATAAAATGCCACACAAGTCACCCGCCCACCTCCTGATTCTTACCTATGGAATTCTTCCACGCCTGTTTATTTTCTCAGGCACCAAGCCGTTCTTAAACCAGCCCAAGTTCCTCTTCCTCCACCAGGTGTTCAGCGACCCCAGGAGACAAGATTCCAGACCACTCTGGTTAGGATAATAGTCAAGGCCTGAGGAAGACCAGGAGCCCAAGAGTAGATCACTAAGCAGTTCTGAGTGTTGCCAGCCCACAAGGTGGCCCTGAATGTCTTCTGTCACTGTGGCATTCTTAGGCTCTGCTTGATTTTTTTGAGGGGGTGGGCATTTAGATGTAAGGGGCTCCTGTGGAAACGCCACACAGAACCAACGCTTCCTAGGTGTGTGGCAGTTGAGGGACGGGACCAGGAAGAGATTGTGAGCTAGAGCAATCAACCTCGGTGTGCCAAAGGAGGAGTCATCCTGGAGGGTGGGAGGTCGGGGAATGCTGGGAATCTGAAGACTGGGGTCAAGGTCACCTGCCTTCCTTGCACCAGTCCAGATATTCTCCCACCCAAGATATACTCTCTCTGTTCCTCTCTGCTGGACCTCCCATCCAGAAAGGGGAGAATTTCTTTTCTCCCTCTCTTTCTTTCTTTCTTCTTGTTTTTTTTTTTTTTTTTAATTTTAATTTTTTTGGTTTTTTGAAGTAGAGTTTCACTCTAGCCCAGGCTGAGCTGGAATTCACTCTGTAGTCTCAGGCTGGCCTCGAATACAGTAATCCTCCTACCTCTGTCTCCCAAGTGCTGGGATTAAAGGCGTGCACCACCACACCCGCCCGACCCCCCTTTTTTGAAACAGGTTCTTATATAATCCAAGCTAGCCTTGAACTCACTATGCGGTTGAACATGACCTTGAACTCCAGATCCTCCTGCCACTAGCTTCCGAGTTCTGTGATTGCAGGCATGCCACGCCGCACCTGCCTCTGGCGTGGGCAATTTAACAGTGGATGTCAAAGAACATCATGCAGAAAAGAGAGTCCCAGCCACAGTCACAGGGTGAGCTCCAGAGAACTGCCGCTCTCCCTTCACCTGAGCCATGAGATGCTCAACCCCGGAGCAGCCAACTGCCATCCTGGGGGTCGGGGGCGAGGCCTGGCTGTAGTGAGTGTCTGCTTGCTGGCCCGTTACCCGCCCCCTCCCTGAGCGCTAACGCGCTTCTGAGGATCCAGTGGTCCACAGCGTGCATTTTACCCTGCCCCCGCCCCCAACACTGTCAGTGACAGGCTGACAGCTTGGCCAGTCCTGATCTACACAGTTTGGAGTTCCTGGCAGTCTGTTTCCACTTGGGAACAGTCCGTGCAAATTCAGCTCTTGTTTCCAGGACACAACTCACTTTCCGTGCACTTCTAATGAGGCCACGCACACCGCACACACAAGCTGCCAAAATGTAGGCGCGCTGCAGCCTTCCAATGAGAGCAGATCTCAAGGGTGTGTTTTCATAAGGAAGAAGTGACATAAGCGTCCTTTTTTGTTATTTAAATTTCATGAAAATCAACTAGAGAAGGTGTGTAATTGAGCTCAGAATAGGGTCCAGAATAAATTCTGAAAAAAAAAAGGAGTCTTTTTATAGGTCATATATGGAGAAAAAAAAAAGTCAAAGTAAAGCAAAATCTTCAAGCAGAATAATGGACTATTTGAAGGGAGAAAGAACAGAGAGGCTAGTGAGTGACCAGGCTCTTGGAGTATCCAAGAATAATATTCAAGGGGCTGGGTTTTATTTCATTTAAATTTTTATTTTCCTCCTTTTCCTTCTTTCTTTTTTCTTTTTCTTTATTCCCTTCTCTCTCTCTCTCTCTCTCTTTTTTTTTTCCAGGTAGAGTTTCACTCTAGCTCAGGCTGACCTGGAATTCACTATGTAGTCTCAGGGTGGCCTCGAACTCATGGTGATCCTCCTACCTCTGCCACCCAAGTGCTGGGATTAAAGGCATGCACCACCCATGCCCAGCTAAAATTTTATTTTCCTTTAAAAATATTTTTATTTATTTTCACTTGCACGCATGTGTGTGTGTGTGTATGTAAGCCCCTGCAAAGGAATGCCAGATAGATGTACCACTTTTTGTATCTGGCTTCACAAGAGTAATGGAGAATTGAAGCTTGGCCAGCAGGCTTTGAAAGCAAGCACCTTTCACCACTAAGCTGTCTCCTTGGCCCTTGTTTTGTATAGTTTGAGATAGGGTCTCACTCTAAGCCCAGGCTGACTTTGGAGTTGTAGTGATCCTCCTGCCTCAGATGCTCAAATGCTGGGGTTATAGTTATGAAACACCACTCCCAGCTAGGGGATGTTTATTTTATTTATTTGAATTTGGGGAATGTGCCTGGGGAATGAACCTTAGAGACAGGGTGGGTTACAGACGGGGTGATTCTGGCTGCACAGAATTCTTCAGCCAGAAGCCAGGGCCAGGCCAACAAATCACTTCCAAGATGGCCAGGTGACAGGCCGTTTGAGGACAGGAAGGGCTGTGGGTCAGCCCGGTCTTCACTCCACCCCAGCTTCTTTAGTCCCAGCCTGTGATCCCAGAGGCCACAAGCCTGGGCACCGGCATCCAGGTGAGGAGGCAGAGACAATCTTGAGACATGAGCCCCATAGTCTGGAGGGGGCGGTGACAGGAAATGCCCCGACTCCCAGAAGGCCAGCTGCTAGCCACTGACCCAGATGTTCCCAAGCGCCCCACAAACAGGCTCCGTCTGTTCCCTGGCAAAGGGAAGGCCTGGCTCCAGTCTCAGGTAAGCTCCTCGCCCAATGTGCCAACAGCACAGCTTCTCTTGACCTGCTGTCTTCCCTCAGTCTTGAACCCCTGCTCTGCCGTCTGCCCAACAGGGCCTGACCCTTAATAACCTCCCTGTACCTCTTTGATGAGACCACAGACTCCAGCTGTCCACCAGACTGTGCGAGGCCGCTTAATCCAGGAGTTCAGTGAATGTTCCTGAAACCCCAAGACCCTCTCCCGAGGCTCCTGGCATCTCACTCGCTCTCTCTTTGAGTTGCAGTAGCCGGGTCTTCCTCATTGGCATGGGGATGCTCAATATACAACCCACAGTCCGGCTCCGATACTCAGCCCGCGCTCACGAGCGTGGAACAGCTTAGCAGCCTCTGCTGCCCTGCAAGCGCGTTGTAGATGGGCAGGTGGTTGGTGGATCCGGAGCTTGGACAGCGCGAGGCGCGGGGCAGGGTGCGGGATCAGCGCGCCATCTACTGGCCGTCTGGCAGGATGACAGGTAAGGGCTTGGTCCAGCTGCAGGATGACCCTGTGAGGTCAGCCTCTATTCCATAGATAGATGCCCCAGGGAAGTCTACGGCCCAGCCTCTGCGCACGTTGTCTGGCAATCACCAACAAACGGGGATGCCCCCCCCTTAAGAAAAGACAGCTGTGGCCCAACAAGTCCTGAATTGTGTGGAGAATATGGGAAAAGTGTATTCTCTACTATCTACAAGGGATGCGGATGCCCCAGAATATTCTCTTCTTCCGGAGACTTTAGGCAGGATCCAATAACCGCTGGGGCAGTTACAGCAAAGGTGCAATGGGCTGGCTTTGGGCCATGACAGGTATATCCCCCCCAAGCTTGGCCCAAGTTGCTTCCTCTTGATTCCACTGAAAATTCCACTTCTGCCTTTTACTGGCCGTGTGACTGAGAAGAAATTGTTTTCCCTCTGTGAGCCTCAGGTTCCTCATCTGTAACGCAGGCCCATAATAGCACCTGCCCTGTAAAGATGGCACTGTGAGGACGAGAAAACAACCACTGTTCTCTAGGATCGGGCCCCTTTAGTGCCCAAATGGCACAAGAACCAGCCTTCACCCTCTGTAGTCACTGTATGGCTGATTTTTCTCGGGTCACCTTCTGAGGGTGGAGGGCATGCCGAGCTTGCCCGTCCCTCGGCTCCTCATGGCTGCTGTTCCCTCCTCCTGACTCATGTCCCACTGTCCTTTTCTCAGAGGACCTTCTTGCCATTTTATAACAAGATATCCCAGGCTGGCAGGGAGTGGTGGCTCACGCCTTTAATCCCAGCACCATCCGAAGGCAGAGGTAGGAAGGTCACCATGAGTTCGAGGCCAGCCTGAGACTACTTAGTGAATTCCAGATCAGCCTGGCCTAGAGCGAGACCCTACCTCAAAATAAATAAATATAGATATAAAATATAAGGATTTCCCAGGCCCCTCTGCTCCCAGATCGGCTCACCTCAAACAATGGCCAGGCTACTCCTCCAACATCCAAAAGAGCGCACGAAGGACCAGGCTTGACTGAGATAATAGCTCGAGGGAGTGCTGAGCTTGGTGGGAGTCTCAGCGCAGGCCCTGGGATGACTAAGCTCCCCACCCTCCCAGGACACCATGGCTGGCACCTCCTCGGGCCTCAAGCTGTGTTCTTTCCCATTATCTCCGGAAGCCACCACCTCTCTGAGGCTCAAGAAGAAAATCGCTGCTATTGTTCTTATTAGTACAGCTCAGATTGGCCTCAAACTCTGTATTTAGCCAAAGGTGACCTTGAACTTCAGATCCTCCTGCATGCATTCTTCCCTAGTCTTACGTGCTGCTGGGAGATGAATTCAGGGCTTCATGCATGCAAGTACCTTTAACTACTGAACCTTCTCCCAGCCTCTGTATATCTTCTTATACTGTAATAGGGCCTTAATTTATTTTTTTAACATAGGCCAGAATTTTAGTTAACAATGGCCTATGTACATGGCCGTGGTCCCATAAGAGAATATCATCTAGTGATAACAAGTCATTTAAGTTTGTCTAATTACACTCTGTGATATTCACTCAGGAATGACATTTCAGTGCACCGCTCAGTACACATCTGTCATCGAGCGCTGCCTGACTGACTGCTTGCGCAGGTAGGAAAGGAAAGTTGAGTTGCGGGCAGCATGTGCCAAGTTCTCATGCTGGCATTTTAGCTAAGGTTCCCCACATTTTTAGACAGGCCAGATGTTGGTTCGCACTAAGTGCATTTAGAGGCCTGCCAAGAGCTGACAGCCCCTGGGCTATATATTTAAAGGTGCTGGCAGAATTCCATGGTCTGAATAAACCCATCTACAGGAGAGGTGCCCCGAATCTTGCTTGCAACCTCCACAGCGCTCCAAGCCATGACTGTGCCATAGACAGGCTCACAGGGGAGTGTTTGATAATGCTGGGGCTCTGATGGGCCAACAGCAGGCAAGAGGCAGGCAGCAAAAGGCCAACGTTAATCACTGGTTCTAAACTAAGCCTCCAGCACTCTTACCACAGGGGTACTTTGGATTAATGGCCACCAAAAAGAAATAGGCCCTGTCACTGGGTGAGCCATTGGGTGACAACATCACCAGACTCGGGGTGGGTGATTTACTATTCGCAAGGTGCTGCAGTCCCAGGAGCCTCTGGGAAACTACTTGGAGCATAAGATGTGCAGGCAGGATTTCTTGTTTTCTCATCACTTAGCCATTTCAGTGATATAGCTCCCTCCTGGGGCTGAGGGGAGGATGAAATGCTTTTTCTATTATATTACTGGTCATATGGAAAAGGCATATTTCCCATAACATTGGGTTCAGAATGAAGATGCGCATTTGAAAGCAAATGTGAACAATGTCATGCTTGAGGGGGAAGAAATATTTGTTGTCATGGTTTGAGCCAGTTTTGTGAATAATCATGCAAAGTACAGAGAGCAAAACAAAATGTCAAAAGTGAGAAGGCACGGAGGGAATGGGAACTGCTAGCCTCAGACACTGCCACAACGTGCGGCACAGACAGAGAACAGACCCATGTCTATTTGGCTACGGATCAAATCCCTGGAAGGCTACACATGGTCACATTCCTGAAGTTACCTTTTGGGGTGAATATAAGGGAGACTTTATCTCTTTTTTTATGTTTTCAAAAATTGTGTACTTGGACACTCCATATATTTTTAAATATTTTATTTTGATTTATTTATTTGAGAGAGAGAAGGAAAGAATGCACACCAGGGCCTCCAGCCACTGCAAATGAACTCCAGATGCATGTGCCACCTTGTACATCTGGCTTACTGGGGAATCAAACCTGGTTCCTTTGGCTTTGCAGGCAAATGCCTTAACTGCTAAGCCATCTCTCCAGCCCTATACCCATATATTAATGCTACTCCCACTTTTACTGAGAGAAGCTTCTCTTTTCAAATGGTGGTGACCTCTGAGATGACCCAAAAGGTACCATAGTGCTGAGAAGAAGTAACAGAGGAGTGTCAGCACTGAGACATCTCTATCACACCTCCCAAGGCCCAAGGTCCATTGCAAAGAGGTGGTGGAAAGAATGTAAGAGCCAAAGGAAGGGTAGGAATGCTTATAATGCAATTGTTAAGACACAAATAGACCTCAATATCCATGACCTCTCAGTGCCTACCACTAACTTCACAAGGCCCTCAAAATAGGAGGAAAAGATGATGACATCAAAACAAAAGAGACTAATTGAAGGGAGGGGATATGGTGGAGAGTGGATTGGTGAAGGGAGAAGCACAGGAGGAGAGGGAATTATCATGGTGTATTGTCTATAATTATGGAATTTGTCAGCCTAGTGAACTAAGGCTGGAGAGATGGCTTAGCAGTTAAGGCACTTGCCTGCAAAGCCTAAGGACCCAAGTTCAATTCTCCAGGTCCCACATAAGTCTGCATCACTTTCGACCTACCCTTACATGGGTGCTGGGAAATTGAACCCAGGGCCAGTAGGTTTGCAAACAAGCACCATTAATTGCGGAACCATCTCCACAACCCCATTGTGAGACTGCTTCAAAGAACAGAACTGAAACAGAGAAATGCTGCATTGTTTTTAAATCAAAAACTATGTTTCCTCCCTCTTATCTTACCTTTCTCTCTACCCAACGAGTGGCCATCAGCCACCTGCCCATTGACAGTGGTCAGTTTTTACAGCTGACAACCTGCTGTCCCCAGGGAAATCTTCCCCACAGCTGGCCCACTGTCCTTTCTTGCTGTCCTTGTCCCCTGGCTATTCATTCTCTGGAAAGAAGGGCTGACAGGTGCTTCTCTGCAGAGCAGGTCTGAATGCAGGTTGGCAGTCACCCTCTCTCGGCATGGCATGGGTAACTATAGTTGGGAGCCCAGTTCTGGGCTGGGAGGGGAGGCACAAGCCCTGTGCAGTGTTTACAGTCCTTGAAGAGCCTGGGAAAAGAAGACTGGGCTGGGTAAAGAAGGCTCGGTTACCTTCCAATATCTATCTTCTTTCCTCCCCTAATCCAGAACCTTCATCTTGTCAGTGAGCACACAGATGATCCTGCCCCTACTTCTAGCCAGCCACTGGCAGTGAACAAGCTAGGAGCATGTGAGCAGAAGCCATAGGGTCTTTTTTTTTTTTTTTCTTCCAGATCAGCCTTCCTTTTTCTCTATTCTTGCAGTTCAGAATGTGGTGTTCTGAGGGTGAGCCATTTCTTGGGCAAGGCAATTCTGTGAGGTTGGCAGAGAGATAAGGTGGAAGGAACTGGGTTCTCTATTCCACGCAGCCCCAATTGAGCTCCGGACTGGCTGGTTATAGGTGATCTATGGAGGATGTGCTAAAGCCACAGCCTCAGATTTGTAGAATAAAGTCAAGCCTTTATTCCTATGGAAAGAGGAGAATAAGGGAGAGACTATATACAGAAAAACTTACTGTGGGTTGGAGAGATGGTTCAGCGGTTAAGGCAGTTGCATGCAAAGTCTAATGACCAGACTTTGATTCCCCCAGTACCCACATAAAGCCAGATGCACAATGTGGCACATGCATCTGGAGTTCGTTTGCAGCAGCTGGAGGCACTGGCATGCCCATTCTCCCTCTGTCTCCTGTCTCTCTTTGTCTTTCTCTGCCTGCAAATAAATAATTTTTTTTTTTTTAATTGGGACTGGAGAGATGGCTTAGCGATTAAGGCACTTGCCTGTGAAGGCTAAGGACCCCTGCTCGATTCTCCGGATCCCACCTTACGCCAGATGCACAAAGGTGAGGCAAGCATAAGGTCGCACCTGCCCACTAGGTGGCGCAAACATCTAGAGTTCAATTGTAATAGCTGAGGCCCAGGCTAGTCAATTCTCTCTCTGTCTCTCTGTCTCTGTCTCTCTCTCTCTCTCTCTCTCTCTCTCTCTCTCTCTCTCTCTCCCTCCCTCTCTCTCTAAAACAAAATAATTTTTTAAAAAACTGTGAGAAATCTGGAGACAAGATAGGACATTGTCTCTTTGCCTGTCTTCTTTTTGACGCCAACAGCTAATTGCTGACAGTGATGGAGTTCTTGCCTTGGTAGGCTCAGAGACCGAGATGCATAATCTCTCTTAATCCACACCCCATCATTATTTTGCAATTGAGAATAAATGACTTGCCTGACTCGACTATGAACAGAAGAAAGAGCACTCAAACTCTGTACAGCACAGATAGATTGCTCTTGGCCACAAATTTGGGGAGTGGCTCTACAGCAGACGGCAGCTGGGTGTCTTCTCATGAAGTTCTCCTCTGAGCTGGGGTGTGGCCCAATGGTAGAGTGCTTGCCAAGAGCGTATGAAGCCCTGGGTTCCACCCCCAGCACCACACAAATAATACCTATATCTGAAAATAGTGTCAGATGCCACAGGCTGAGAGCTCAGTCCCCATGGCTGCCCTGCCCCCGGGTGCCAATCACAACCCCCAACTCGTTTGTACCAGTGCTTTTGGTCAACTGACTATAAGTTAGGATTCCCACACCATGGTCCTCAGATTTGATTCACGCGGCTCACAGAACTCGGACAAGCACTTCTAGATGTAAAGGATGGAAACACAGGCATGTGTGGGAGAAGGGCTGGAAAGTCCCCTTCCCGGGAGCCTGCACGTGGTTATGTATCCAGGAGCCTTCTGAACCCCGTCCTTGTGGACACTTCCTTGTGAAGGCACCAGTGTGGTTAGACAAAGACATGCAACCTAATGTCCAAAGACCCGGTGGGGAAACCCAGTGTACTGGTTCATTTTGAGGATAATCACCTTGACTGGAATGAGGGAAGCCTACAGCATTTGGTATTTCCAGAAAATATTGGCATGGGGGTCAGCGAATAGGGAAGACTCATTCTGAATGTAGGCAGGACCATCCAGCAGGCAGAGGGCCCAGATATGTGTGCCATAAAAGCAGAAACGGGGAGCTCTCCCACACGGCATTCAACCCTTCTTGAGTAGACGAGTGTTTTCCTTCTCCTAGTACCTGTGGCTATCAGACTTCAGATCCTTCAGCCTTTAAATGAGGATTTGCACCAGCAGCTCCGAGGGACTTCCAGACCATCCACCTTGGACCACGTGATTACTGTCTCTCTCTCTCTCTTATTCCAAGGCACCCACCTTCTTTGACACAGTGGGCTCCCCATTTCCCTGACTCTCTAACCCGAAGATGACTGTTTTAGTTTTTGACTAAATTTTGACTCTGAATTATATGTGACTCTTTTGTTTCTCTGGAGAAACTACTTCTTGCCCTCTCACACCATTTCTCCCTCCAGGGTATGTGGCAGAACCCTTTCTGAGAGGAGCATCCTATGATCTTCCTTCAGACAGGATAGGCCAAAGAACCGTGGTTGTTTCTCACTGTTTTATTTTTCTGCCTCTGAAGGTGGGGCCCAGGGTCTTGTATACCATAGGCAAGCACTCTAACAGTGAGCCACAACCCAAGCCCTTCAGAGAATTTTTATTAAGGCAGGTACCCCTGCTTTGTGGAAAAGAAATTCTAGTTTCTACTGGCCTGATGCCCCCCACCCCCCCGCGCCAGCAGCCATTAGCTGTCACGAGCTACTCTGGGAGGTGTAACATTTCATGTGCCCTTCCCCATCAGTGACGAAGTACTGACAGGCTCGGTCTTGTATGCAACTGCTGTTGTGAGTGTGACAGCCATGTCATATCCAGATGTTGGCATGTCACAGTCCTCCTCCTCTTGTTCTCACATTCTTTCCAGCACCTCTTCCATGGGCTTTTCTGGGCCTGAGGTGGTTTAGATGTCAGACTGAGCACACGGTAATAGCTGTCGATTCTTTTTAAAAACACTTTTTATTGACACCTTTCATACATGCGCACATTGTATTTGATCATAATCTCCTCCCATGATTTTCTCTTGTTCTGTTCCCCATACTTCTTCCACATAATTCCTTCTTCTTTCCAAATAGTACTTCTTCTACTTTAAATTTTTTTAAAAATTATTTGCAGGCAGAGAGAGGAAGAGAGAGAATGAGAATAGGCACGCCTCTGCAAACTAACTCCAGACACATGCACCACTTAGTGCATCTGGCTTTACGTGGGTACTGGGGAATTGAACCCAGGTTGTCAGCCTTTGCAAGCAAGTGCCTTTAACCACAGTCATCTCCCAAGACCCCCTCTTCTGTTTTTTTTTTATTTTTATTTTTGTTATTTTTATTTATTTATTTGAGAGTGACAGACAGAGGGAGAAAGAAGCAGAGAGAGAGAGGAAGAGAGAATGGGCACACCAGGGCCTCCAGCTACTGAAAATGAACTCCAGATGCGTGCGCCCCCTTGTGCATCTGGCTAATGTGGGTCCTGGGGAATCAAGCCTCGAACCAGGGTCCTTAGGCTTCACAGGCAAGCGCTTAACCGCTAAGCCATCTCTCCACCCCCCCTCTTCTGTTTTGATGACCTTTTTCCCCTTATTCCATCATCCATGATGACATGTTGTTGGGGCCAATATCGTGCAAATAACTACAGCCTCTGTGAGGTCATGCATGCAACAGCCACTCTGTGTCCAGAAGACAGTGTTCCAAAGCACTCCTTCCCATCTTTTATCTGTTAGTCTTTCCATCACCACTTTCACAATGTTCCCTGAGCTTTTGTGGAGGGGGGGATAAACATGTCTTATTTAGTGCTGAACACTTAACTGTTACTTTGTGACATCTTAATGAGACTGGAGTCCCCCCCACCCAAAATTATTACCACACACAAATAAATTATTTTTAATTTTAAAAATTAACTGAAAATGAGTTAGTTACCTAAATCTACAAAACTACAGACCTGAAACTATAAAACTCTTAGAAGGAAAACTTCATGACATTTAATTTAGGAGTGTTTCTTGGCAAACAATGATACCAAAAAAAAAAAAAAATAGGCAACTAAATTAAAGATAGATAAATTGGATTTCATCAAAGTTAAAAACTTCTGTCAGGGCTGGAGAGATGGCTCAGTGATTAAAGATGCTTGGTTACAAAGCTGATGATCTGGATTCCATTCCCCAGTACCCACATAAAGCCAGACTCATAAAGTGGTGTGTGCATCTGGAGTTCATTTTCAGTGGCAAGAGGCCCTGGTGCACCCTCTCTGTCTGTCTGTCTCTCTCTCTCTGCTTGTAAATAAATAAATAAAAAATAACCTGATGAAATGTAGGGGACTTGGATAGACATTTCTCCAAAGAAGGTTGTACAACAGGATTTGAAAAAGAGGCTGAACATCATTTCCCAAGTGGCAAATGTTACGTCAAAGCCACCGTGAGCTATCACAAATAGAAATTATCAAAGAACTCACAGTTCCTAGGCACTGTGGATGAGAATGGAAATTAGTACAGCCACTATGGAAAACAGCATGACAGTTCCTTAAAAAAGTAAAATACAGAAATAAAATATAGACCCCACCTCCTTCAGAAGTGGCCCCTCCGCCTCCCCTGGAGGGTGCTGGTTGGGAGGTGAAATGTCTCCCACAGGCTCATGTGTTGAAGGACTGGTCTCCAGCTGCAGTCAGGACTGAGAACTGACGGGGTCTCTGTGTGACTGGGTCTGGCTGGAGTGTGCCTTTAAAAGGAATAGATTGTCCCCATCTGTGGCAATTACCTTCTTGTTGCTGGGGCCAAATCCCTCACCCACATCAGTGTATGGAAGGAAGAGATTTATCTGGGGAACGTGTCGTCATGGCAGGGGAAGTAAGGCAGAGCAGAGGCTGGACATCACGTCTTGTCACATCATCTGGGAGGTGGCAGTAAGAGTGAGCAAGTTTGCACTGGGAAGTGGGTTGGATTATAAAACCCCACGGCCTGCCGCCACTGACATACAGCACCGAGCAAGGCTGCACCTCCCAAACACTGGTAGACCAGATAGGGACTAAGCATGAGGCTTAATCATAAACTCTTTTTAAAAATTTATTATTATTATTATTTATTTATTTGAGAGAAAGAGGGAGAGGGAGAGAGAGAATGGGCACGCCAGGGCCTCCAGCCACTGCAAACGAACTCCAGATGCGTGCGCCCCCTTGTGCATCTGGCTTACGTGGGTCCTGGGGAATCAAACCGGGATCCTTCAGCTTTGCAGGCAAATGCCTTAACTGCTTAAGCCATCTCTCTGGCCCCTTAATCATAAACTCTTGAGGCTGTAGGGGATATTTTACAATCAAACCATCATCCTCCCTCTCTCTCTCCCTCTCTCTCTCTCTCTCTCTCTCTCTCTCTCTCTCTCTCTCTCTCTCTCTCTCTCTCTCTCTCTCTCTCTCTCTCTCTCTCTCCCTGCCTAGCAACCATGAGGTGAGCAGCTCTCCAGCACATCCTGCTGCCACAGTGATTCAGCCTTTCCACAGGCCTCAAAGTAATGGCACCAGCTGACCATGGTCTGAAACCTTTGAAACCCTGAGCTAAAATAGCTTTTCCTCCTGTAAGTTGTTTTTTTCCTTATTATTTCGTCACAGGGGTGGAAAAGCTGACACACATGGGGCTCCCATAGGCTCTCTGGAGTCACAAGCACTCTCTTCCTTCCCTGAGAGCTGACAGGGACAGGGAGTGTGGTTCTGGTCAGCAGAGGACATCTTCATCACCAGTGCTCCCCAACATGGAGATGGGCTGAGCCAAACCTTGGGGGAATTTCTGCCTAAGATCCTCCTCAATGGATACATCGCCTCACTCCATTCCACAAACAAAGGGGCAGAGATGGCTCCTGACACTGGCTCAGTGTGCCCTCCTCCGCGCCTGTGGCCACTGTTCCGAGGGGTCTCATGTTCCACATCTTTGTTTGTTAGTTTTTCTAGGTAAGGTCTCGCTCTAGGCCAGGCTGACCTGGAATTCACTATGGAGTTTTAGCCAGTTTTGCTTTTCCTCTATGCTCGTTGTGGGATCCCCCCCCCCCCGAGCCATTTCAGGGCACTTGGAGTCAGAGAAGCCTAGCTCACTCCCCAGTGGAGCTTAGATCACCCAAGTTTTCCAACAATTCTCCCTTTTCAGCTTTGAGGAACAGGTCACTGGGGTTAGGGGGCAGTGCCGCAGGCCCTTGGGCCCCAAAGGAGGGAGGGTGGATGGGCAGCTGGGTTGGTGCAGAGCTGGAAGCAAGCCCCTGGGCGCCAGCCAACTGCACTTCCGAGGACACGCATGCTCATGGGGGCTGCGTGGTTAGTCCCAGAGACCACAAGCTGGGCTCACAAGTTCTGTGGCCTTCTGGGTGATGACCTTGAACAAGCTGACTGTCCCAAGCTCAGTTTCCACAGCTGTAACATAGGCAAGCCTTTCTGGTGACAGGGGTCTCTCAGTGACAGAATGATGAGCTCACTGCCCTGTGGTTCGCTTTCTGCCTTGGCTCTCGGTATCTGGGGTCCTGCGCTCTGGAGTGTGGAGACTTGAGAGTTCTCAGCTGTCAGTTTTCAGTGAATGCCTCCTGGGAAGCAGGGCAGGATGTCAGGCTTAACTGAATGGGTTTTTCTTCTCACCCAGGAATTGATCCTTCAAGTCCTGGCTGTAGGGCTCCAAAGCCTTAAGCCGATTTTTAAAAAATATTTATTATTTTCAAACAGAGAGAAAGGGGAAATGAATATGAGCGCACCAGGGCATCTTGCCACAAATGAACTCCAGCTCACACACCGTTTTTGTGCATCTGGTTTCATGTGGGCACTGGGGAATCAAGCCCAGGCTGCCAGGCTTTGCTTCGCAAGCAAGTGCCTTTAACTGCTGACCTTCTCTCCAGCCCAGAGAGACAGACTAGTCCACGTGCCTCCAGAGACCACCTCCCATGAGTGTCCATCCTCTCTCGCCCCCGAATCCCACTCTTTCCGGAGCTATCGTGGAGACCGCCCCATTGCATATATCTTCCTTAGCCAACCCTTAACTAAGATGAGCCCTCCCCCCAACACAATCTGGGGGATCCTTGCAGGGTACTCCTCTGACCACAAAGGGGGACAGCAAGTTGGCTAAGGCCCTGTGGTCCGTGGAGTTAGGACAAGAGAAGCTGGAGCCCCCGAGGCCCGGGAGGACACCTTACTGTTAGGAGGCCCCTCCTAGAAGGGGTCCCAGGCTGTGGTTTCTCAGCTCTCAGCAGCTGGTTGCATTTCTACAACGAAAATGATACTTCCACTTCTTTCCTAGAGGGAAAAGGGAAGAAAGCAGCAGAACTAAAGAACGTTCTGACGCACTGTGTCTGTAAACCTTCCCAGGCCTTGCCCAAGCCTAGGCCCCTGGCTGCAGAGAGCTCACAGCTGCAGAGCTAAGACCAGATGTGCCCTGGCAATAAGGTAGGTAGAAGAGAGAAGGACTGGCACCCACTGGGACTGGGGGCTGGGAGGAGGGTTCCTAGCCAGACTCTTCCCCAAGAGCCTTCCTCTTAACCATGGGGAGGGCTGGGTTTCTGTTCCCCAGAGCAGCTTGGATGTGAGACCGTCAGTCTCCTCGGGGCTCCAATTCTGATGGCATACAGGGTGGCAGTGGCCTTTCTTTCTGAGGGATTCTCAGAATCCTTGATCTATGGCACTGGGTTCTCAGCAGTGAGTGATGTGGCCAAGCCTGAGGACACAGGCAGGAGCTGTGTGTCCTGGGCTCACCCTGAACCCCACCTCAGGAAGAGATGCTCTGTGGGATCAGAAGGTAATAGTCACAGGGTTATGTGTGACTGAGTACTAGGGGGGGAAAGGGCATACTGAAGGGGGGTGGTCCAAGCCTCAGTGTCAAACCTCTAGGTCCCCAACTGACATACTGCATTCAAAAAGCAGGAGGCGCAGAAATTGGGGACCTGGCATAGACTTCATCTCCTACCACCTTTAAGACCCAGACTCCCATTCACCATTGACCTTGACTTAATTCACGACATGCGGGCTTGTGTTTGCATAGTTACTGGCAGATGCCCTCCCAGGCGTTCCAGCTCCTGATGCCCAGCAACCCGGGTGCCCCCTAGAGAGCTCCATAGCTATCTCTTCCCACAACTGGATAATGTTGCCAGGAGTGAGAGTCTGACTGCATGTTTCATCACGGTGTTTGGGGTGATACCTGACTCAAAGGAGAACACCCAGGCCCGGGTTGTACATCTGTCACATACAAGGAAGGGGTAGCTACCTTGCCCATCTTTCTCTTGTGGTAAAACAGAACCTGATTTTCTCCAAAAGCCAGTTGACTGTCAAGCCACACACTGCGAGCTAGTCTGCCTTATCCTTGCCTAGAAGGATGGACACTCTCATATTACAGAAAACTACAGTTCAGGGAGAATGAGTGGTACGTCCTAACGCCACAGCATGGGGAGATGAGTTAAAGTGAGAACTAGCCCTCACTCCAGTCTTGGGCAGAATGACTGTGTCCGTGGATGTATGATTCTGATTGGCTAAATGTGACTCCAGGGTCCCTAAGGTGGGCAGGCAGTCTGGGCTGAGAAAGCCACGGGAGTGTGTCTTTGCTCCATCTCTCCCCACAACCCCAGGCTCTCATCCATGGACAGGACCCTCACCGTTCTGCATGTGAACCTGTACCACCCCACACTGGGCCCAGCCGCCTTCACCAGTGTCCCACAGCAGCTGCAGCATGACACCAGCCCACTGCTGGTGGGGCGGGGGCACGGTGCCCACCTCCAGCTGCAGCTGCCCCAGCTTTCTCGCTGCCACTTGTCTCTGGAGCCCTACCTGGAGAAGGGTAACACGGTGATGGCCTTCTGCCTCAAGGTCCTGAGCCGCAAGAGCTGTGTATGGGTTAACGGGCTGCCACTGAGGTACCTCGAACAGGTCCCACTGGGTGCCAGCAACAAGATCTCCTTCTCCAACATCCAGATGGTAGTCCGCATCGAGGGCGGCACCTCGCTGGAGGCCTTCACCTGCTTATTCCATCTCAGCCCCTCGCCCCTGATTTACAGACCCAGAGCCGAGGAGACTGACGAGTGGGAAAGCATCTTCCAGGAGGAGCCTCCTGTGGCTTTGGGGGAGTCAATTCCAGGTCTCTTGGGGTTTTCCCATGGCCCCTCCCAGACATGCACAGCTGTCTCCTGCCAAGCCCTGGAGGAGGAACAGAAATAAGGTTCCAGAGGGAGTCCCCCACCCCAGACACTGCACTCCGACAGCCGTGATGCTGAGAAGGTCGCCTTCCTGAAGCAGGACTTGAAATATTTATGCTACACATACAAGGTTGATAGGCAAGCTTGACGTTGACGGCCTGTTTGCTTGCCTCACTCATAATGAACTGATTCTGCAAAGTCCGAGAACTCCGAGCAGCCCAGAGATGGGGAAGTGTGGCTCAAGATAATGGGGACTTGGTATACTTTTAAGAGGCCCTGCGGGGTTCTGGAGAACCTCTCCCAGGCTTCTTCACATTTCCTCCCTTGTCGGACTAGGAGTTACTTTATGTGACTCATTTTGTGTGCTGTTTAAGAACAGAAGCCTGGGGTTGCACCAGGAATGCATGGACACATGTAGAAATTACGCTTGTGGTAGCCTGGGGTTACCTTCTGCTTTCAAATACCCATAGGCGCTTGGGGCTTAGGGAAGCCTGTGCTTAATAAACTGAAAGTATTTCATTAAGCTGGCATACTCGATAGGATTCCTTGGTCCCCAGATGACCACAGGCATGCCAAGTTGTCACGCAGAGCTGGGGGCGGGAAACCTAGAAACGGTCTGAAAGAGGAAATTGGGAAGGAAGGGCTCACATGTCTGAGAAGGATGCAAGTAGAGCTTAAGGCTTCCAGGATGGGAGCTGGGAGCTGGGCCTACCTAGAAAGTTATTGTCACCCTCTTCCTCTTTACCCTCCTATCCTCTCTGTTCTCTGTCACTTCTGGGTCAAAGCCTTGGTTGGGCTGAGGTCAAAGGTCTTCAGGGAAAGATGGTTTCCCGGAGAAATGGGCTCTTTGGGGACTAATTCTATGTGTAGTTAGGGTGGGAGGTTGTGTCAGAATCAACCCAGTGGTCATCTCACTGAGGGTAAGTCAGATGCCAATAGGGGCTGGTCTTTTCCTACAGAGGGATTGGTAAGGAGCCAGGTAGGCCAAGAATGGCAGAATTCTCTCCCTGAACAGGGGAGCAGAAGTTACCATGCCATCCTGAGAAGGGAAGGGACGGCTTAGACAGAGTCTCAATCTGTTTAATGCCAGGAGGGACTTACAAGCCCAGGTGATGCCACAGTTTGGGGTGGCAGGACACTGACGCTGGGCTGGATAGCGTCTGTAGCTCTGGAAGGTGCTAGACAACCTCCCGGGCGAGAAAAGTCATCAGTAGTCTTAACCAGAAATGGACCTGCTGTGAGATACACAGCTGGCCAGCCAAACAAGATGTGCCCAGTGGTGCACTAGTGGCATGTCTATTATGGTAACCAACTGCTCTCTGGTTGTATTTGAATTCAGGCATGGAATTCGTGCCTGGTACTGAAACCCAGTCAAAAGCCCATGGCTGGGAAGGTCATAGGTCTCTAGATGGGAGACTACCCCTGTTGTTTGGATAAAAGGATATGTTGTGCCCATCAGGTTACCCTTTAATATTGGATGTTTATACCCACAAATTAGCGCCACTCTCACTTTTGGTCAGAGAAGCTTCTCTTTAGAGATGGCAGTGACTACTGGGGAGATGCAAAACTCACCCAAGTGCTGAGAAGTTACTGTTGAGTGCTCAGTGCTGAGTGAGACCTTGTTATCACACCTTCAAGCTGAGGGAATATTGAGGAAGAGGGGTGCAAGGAATGTAAGAGCCACAGGATGGGGAGGAGTGCTTTGGAAGTTTCCATCTTCAGGACATGAGGTGATCATTGTATTCATAACTTCATACCAGCTGTTGTTAACCACACAATATCATGGCCATCAACATACCATCATGGCTCATAGAGGGTAAAAAGAACAATGACATAAAAATAGAAGAGGGGGCTGGAGAGATGGTTTAGCTGGTTAAGGCACCTGCCTGAAAAGACTAAGGACCTAAGTTCAACTCCCCAGAACCCATGTAAG
The DNA here is from genome assembly GCF_020740685.1 of Jaculus jaculus. Taxonomy (NCBI): domain Eukaryota; kingdom Metazoa; phylum Chordata; class Mammalia; order Rodentia; family Dipodidae; genus Jaculus; species Jaculus jaculus. Next base: position 33,411,235 of record NC_059107.1, on the reverse strand, counting down.
CCAGATGCACATAGTAGTGCATGTGTCTGGAGTTCATTTGCAATGGCTGGAGGCCCTAGAGCACCCAGTCTCTCTAACTTTCTCTCTCTCCCTCTCTCTCTCTCTCTCCGTCTCATAAATAAAATTTTAAAATGGAAGAGTGCCTACTTGGAAAGAAAAGGGGGTTCTATGGAAGGAGATTGGGGGAAGGAGACAAAATATGATAATATGTTGGAATTATGATAAAATATATTATGTACATGTATGAAAATTATCAATAAAAAAAGTTAAACCCAGGTGACCAATCCTAGACCCTGCTCTTAGGCACCAGGACACCTAGAGCATGACACTCCCTGCCACCTGATTCCTACCCTCGGGTCTGTAATCACCTCTAGCATCTGCCATTCCTCCCCTAAGAAGCTCTCTTGGTACCCAGGGCACACTATAGCAGGCTCAGCTCCCAGGTCCTGAGCAGCCTCCCTTTCCTGGACAAGCAGCAGCCATGCCCATGGTTGGGAAACTCCCTCTCTGATATGATTGTCAAGTACACTCACATCACAGCCACAAGGCAGAGGAGAACCAGGGCTGCCAGGGAGGGGCTGGCCAGTGCTTTGAATGCACCCCCCCCCACACACACACACACCAGGACTCCCTCATTCATTCGGTAAACTTTCACCAGGAACCCACCTTGTGCTAGGTGCACACAAAACCTCGGGAGCTAGGAATGAACAAAGTCACTCTTCAGTACTTTGCACAGCTTCAGAAGAGACAAGTGCTCAGGAACTAATGACTCAGTGATTTGATCACCATTGTGATTATTAAGATTGACATTGTATTTCCTGTCTCCTCCAGCTGGGCTTAAGAGTCACTTTGTTATTAAGTGGCCCTGACCGGTGAACCTTACAATGCCTTCAGCCCTCCTCTACGTGAATCACAGAATAAGATAACCCCTCAGGCACAAGAGCCAGCTGGCATTGCCTCATTTAATCCTTACAACACCACAGATCTTAAGCACATTTTATAGGTGAGGAAAGGAAGGCTCAGAAAGATTAACTATCTTGCTAATGTCACACCATCCATGAAATGCGATCTCGGGTGAGTGACTTAGCCAGAACTTACCTCTAATTCTTCTGGAAAGTGGGTAAGTGTCCTACCTGCCAGAGCTGTTGAGAGGATCTTAGGAGGTAGTACATGGAAAGTGCTTAGTGCCATGCTTGGCATACAGAGAACACTCAAGAAATGCCACTGATTTCAGGAGATATGAGAGGGGGCTCATCACAAATGCAGGATGATTTGAACCCCCAGTGATCAGGCTCCAGAACTCAAGAGTTGATCACCCTCTGTGATTCTCCAAGGGCTTTGTTTCAGCTGTGGACCTGGAGGCAGTCAGGTGGGGATTTGGAGCCATTATTGTATCAGAAGGTCTAACAGGTGTTGCAGAGCAAGAGACATGGTCAGCATTGGCAATGAAGTCCACTGTTGAGGACTGCTTTGTCTCTCATACTATCTATCTTTCTTTCTTTCTTTCTTTCTTTCTTTCTTTCTTTCTTTCTTTCTTTATTTATTTATTTATAGACACAGAGAGAGAGAGAATGGGTGCACCAGGGCATACACCACTTTCTGTACCTGACTTTTTTTTATATATGGGTAATGGGGAATCAAACCCAGGTCATTAGGCTTTGCAGGCAAGTGTCTTAACCACTGAGTCATCTCTCCAGCTTATCTCATACCAATTCTAAAGGCAGCAAGGATTCCTTGAAAATCATAATGCTTCCCAAACTACGCATTAGAGTAGCTACCCACAGAGGCTGGCTCAGAAACTGCGCCCAGCACTGTGCCTGAGCATCAAAAGCTGAAGGGAGGAAAAAGCCATGGCATCCCAGAGTCCCCAGGTGAGACATTGTCCCAGGTGACAAGCTAGATGGTCATTTGAATGTGAAGTGTCCCCCATAGCTTCATGTATCATGAATACTTGGTCCCAGCTGGTGGCAGTTGGGAAAGTTATGGGTCCTTTGGGAGGTGGTGTCTTATTTGAAGACGTGTGTCACTGGAGGAAGGATTTGGGGTAACATAGCCCAGCTCCACGCCCTGTGGTTAGAGTACTTCCAACCAGATGATGTGACAGAATGCAATGCCCTGCTTTTCCTGCCGCAACCAACCTGCACCAAGTTTTCAAGAGAGTGAATGTCTGTTAGGCTCTACTTTCTTTGGATAGTATGATGGCTTGAATATAAATAGCCTCAGAGCCTCAGGTAGTTTTTATTTTATTTAGAGAGAGGGAGAGAATTGGTGCACCAAGGCTAAGCCACTGCAATCGAACTCCAGACACTTGAGCCATCTAGTAGGCATGTGCAACCTTGCGCCTGCCTCACCTGTGTGTCTGGCCAATGTGGGATCTGGAGAGTAGAACATGGGTCCTTGGGCTTTGCAGACAAGTGCCTTACCTGCTAAACCATCTATCCAGCCTGCCTCAGGTTTTTGTTGTTGTTGTTTGAGGTAGGATCTCACTCTAGTCCAGGCTGACCTGGAATTCACTATGTAGTCTCAGGGAGGCCTCAAACTCATGGTGATCCTCCTAGCAATGCCTCCCAAGTGCTGGGATTAAAGACGTGCACTACCACGCCCAGCTGTGCCTCAGGTTTTTTTTTGTTTGTTTTGTGTTTTTTTTTATTTTTTTATTTTTTATTTGAGAGCGACAGACACAGAGAGAAAGACAGGTAGAGGGAGAGAGAGAATGGGTGCGCCAGGGCTTCCAGCCTCTGCAAACGAATTCCAGACACATGCGCCCCCTTGTGCATCTGGCTAACGTGGGACCTAGGGAACCGAGCCTCGAACCGGGGTCCTTAGGCTTCACAGGCAAGCGCTTAACTGCTAAGCCATCTCTCCAGCCCGGTTTTTGGTTTTTTGAGGTAAGGAAGCTTCCTACTTAAGTCTCCTGGAGGCAAAGTTCTGCTGAAGGAGGTGTGTCTCTGGGGGCAGATCTTGAGTCCAGCCTCAAGGTGTGTCAGCTACTTCTCAATGGTGCTAGCTGTTTTCTTTCTGTCTCTCTGCTATGGGTATATGATGAAGGGAGCCAGCTTCCTCCACCACATGAAGCTTTCCCTGGAATCTGTAGACCTGAAATAAACATCTTTCTCTGATGAGCTGCTTCTGCTTGTATGTTTGTCCCAGCAACAAGAAGCTAACTGCAACAAGTATAAAATGACTTCAATCATCAGATCTGTGGTACCCATTCTACTCTCCCAGCACTTGAAACTTTCAGACTGGCTTCAAGTCTGTGCCTTTGCCTACACAGCTACTAGCCCGAGCAGGGGTCTGAGGAGACCTTCTCAACCTTGCTCTAGGCTCCCACACAAGACAGCCTGTGTGGCCACAGGAATGAACACATGTGAACACACAAAAGCATCCACATATGACATGGATACACAAATAAACACACAACATTCACACATACACACACACACACACAAAACCCTGGGGTGGTACTGAGGTGGGCTCTAGGCAGCCCACTGCCTGGGTTAAAACTTAAGCTGCCAACTTACCATTACTATAGTCTTTGACAGCCCTACTGCATGGAAAGCATCCAGCATAGTCCATGACACACAGTGGGAGCCTAAGAGGGTTAGAGAGGGCTGAGGAGATGGTCAGTGGTTGCTTGCAAAGCCTGGTGGCCTGGATTCAATTCCCAGAACCCGCATAAAGTGAAACACCCAAGGTGGTGTGAACATCTGGAGTTCATTTGCGGGGCCAAGAGGCCCTAGGGCACCTATTCTCTCTCTCCTTCACATACAAATAAATAAAAATATTTTCTTAGAAGAAGCTTAGCTAGTATTGGCCAGTTCAATGTAACAAACTGTAAGACAGGTGGACTCAGTTTGCTTGTAGACATGCGCACACACACACATGCTTTCTAAGGACCTACGTCAGTTATCATGCCCCAGAGCATTTCAATTCTAGAGACAATACCTAGAAATCTTTAAGTCACCTCTGTGCTGCCTTTGAAGACTCTTGCACCCTCACACTCCTATGTTCCCTGACATGAGTCTTCCCAGCCTCACTGTGAGTCACATCTGCTCAAGAGACGCATGGCCCATACCTAACCACAGAGCAGGGTCCCAAGGCCAGGCTGGAGGTGAACCATGAGGAAGTGATGCCAGGCAGTGTTAGTGCCATCCTGCCGCCGCTAAGAGGAAGAAAACCAGGACTGACCCATATGGGGTATCAGCACAGTGGGGCCACATATCCCACGTCCATCTTCCCTGGTGAGACCTCACGCACCACACAGATTAAGACCATGGGCCATCATGGAGCTGGGTAGAAGATGGTAGATACATAGATGGGCTGACGGTGGTGAAGGTCTCAGAGAAGGTGCTGGCATCCGGGGCAGTTGGAGCATATAAGCCAGATAGCCAGTGGGGGCACGAAGGCCAGGAAGCCTGAGCAGACCATGAGGGTGACTAGGTACTTCCTCTGCCTCGATGTGCAGCCCTGGGGCCTAGAGCCAGGTGGAACAAAGTGGTGTTTCCTTCCTACTCTTGAGGCTCTGTAGCCCCACTGCAAGTGGATCCTGAGGTTTGGGATTTTTGCCTGTCATGAAGAACAATGTCATTCACAAGCACTTCAGCCACAGCAGAGGCACACAGGGAACCTGCATACTCAGGAGACCCAGGAAAGATCTCTGAGCAGTAGCAGTCAGGGGTCAGATAGCTGGCTGGATGGAGTCCAAGCCTGTTGCCCACTGAATCCCTATAGGCTCTGCTCTACCCTCTTCCTGGACCCTGTGCACTGGGGACCAGCCAGGCAGACCCTCTCCCCCAAGCGCATGCTAGCAACAACGCCTTGGCTAGCTAGCGTGCCCGTCGTCCACACACACTAGAGCTGCCTGTTAAAGGGCCACAGGGCACAGGAGCCCGCCCTGCTGGAGACATCTGCTCTTCAAAGGAAGCCCCCCCCCCCCAGGACAATCTTTAACCTAAGGAGTGCATTCATGAGCAGAGCAGAGGTAGTGAAGATCTCCCAGCAGGGCACTGAGGGAAGTGGTCACTTCATAATTGCTCTGAAGCAAGACTTAGTTGCGGGGCTGGTTCCGGGTCTCTGGATTCCACTTGGTAGAGCTAAGGCAGGAACTCGGGCTATAGTCAGCTCAGAGGTTTTAGAAGCCGGCCAGCCCTGTGAACTGTAGAAATCTCCTTAGTGCCTCAACTGCTCTGCAACTGGCTACAAGCTTGTACCCCCGCCTGCCAGGCCGTCTACTACTGAGATTGCCTCCCAGGCTCCTCTCTCTCTCCTCAACTCCAGCTACTAGCCAGGGGTGTGTGGTGGTAACTGAGGTTGCCACAGGCTATGCGTGATCAGCTCCCTAACTCTCTGGCACGGTGGCTTGTTCGGCGGCCTGAGTTGCAGCCAAGCCCTCTGCCCGAGTCCTTCCTCCCAGCCAAGACTGCAGGGAAGAGCTAACAGGCCCAGAGCCTGAAGCCTCTGCAGGAGATGCGGAAATTTAATGAACTTGGTTCATGTGGCCAGGCTGGGATTCCTCTTACCTTTAACGTGAACTCACAGCCGGATTACAGTGAAATAAAATCTACCATTTGAGTTACATTCTCAGCTGATTGGAAACATGCCTTGCCTCTGTGTGACCGGGCAGGGAGAAGGGAAGTTATTATATCTTTCTTTTAGAGTTTGTAAACTCTTTATGACTGAGGCAGCTTTAATCCTGCTGGGGGGAAAATGATGCGGGAAGAATTTGCTCCCACTTACCTTTGCTGCCCTGTCACATGAAGAAAGGGTCCCCAGTGAGGGAAGGGAGAGCCAGGCGATCCCTGCTCCCCAGCAGAGGAGCACAATTACTCTCTTCTTGAGGCAAGGAAGTTGAAATTGTTTCAAGAACCACAAGGAAAGCAGACTTGTTCCAAGGTGCATCCAGTGAGGGCGCCAGCCATGCCCCCAGACTCTCACTAAGTCCTGGGCTACTCTTTCCAGAGGAGCAGCCTCCACCCTCACAACACCCACGTCTTTTTTTTTTTTTTAAAGGTATTTATTTCTTTGAGAGAGAGAGAGAGAAGCAGATGTGCGTGTGTGTGTGTATACATACATACATACATACATACATACATACATACATACATATATATAGAGAGAGAGAGGGGCGGGGTATGCCAGGGCTTCTAGCCACTGCAAACAAGCTCCAGGCACATGTGCCACCTTGTGCATCTGACTTACATGGGTACTGGTCCTCTCTCTAGTGTCTCTGCTGGTTTCCATAACCTTTACTGCATGAACAAATCCCATGTGGGTCCCATTTCTCTTGTATTATCCTCTTATATCCCCTCTTCCCCACCCCCATTCCACTGAGGGTCCTTCTCAGGGGAGTTGTTGGTATTTACCATGGGGTTAAGAATACGTTAGTCAGTCACAGGGTGGGGGTAGAGGGGTTGCGGGAAGGAGTGTGTTGTCAGTGCCTCAGGATATTCCCTCCTACTCTGTGGCTCTTTACCATCTTTCTGTCCTCTCTTCCAAAATGCTCCCTGAGCCTTGGCAGTTATGTTGTAAGTCTACTTTAGTGTTGAGCTCTCCGCAGCCTCTGGATTTCTGCTTTGAGGGGTCGCGAATGCTCCTCAGTGTCTGTCACCATCTCCCTGGAGCAGGTTGTCAGGCTAGCAGTGAGAGCAGCACTCATGTTTAAATCTCCACTTCCTCTGTGATGTCTTTTGGGCCTTGGCAGATGTGCTAGAGGTGGTTCATCTCATGTGAGGCATTTGGCTCTTTTCTTGATGTACTGATAGACCTGGGTTCTCCCTGGTTTTCACTGTCATCTGTAAAAAACAAAAACAAGAATAGCAGCAACAACAAAAACAGACTCCCCAACCAAGAGTGAGCAGTTTGGATTGAAGGGCATAAGCATAGTTAATTAAGAGACTTTTTGATAGGTATAGCCATTCTTCTTGTCCAAAGACTAGTGGGAACTTTTCTCTGTAGTCTATGACCATCATATGCCTAGGATTCTGACCTGGTCCTCAGTACCAGGTATGAGCTCTCTCTGAACAGCCCTCTTAGCCAATCAGTGATCTGTTGATTACCCATATGGACTGTGTCACTATTGCACACGTGTGTACATCTTGTAGCAGGATGATTTTGCAGCTTGCGGGATCCCTTCCTTGTTCACGCTGTTGGTGTCTGTTATTCCCCCAACAGTTCATATAGCACTTTCTAGCTGGATGAGGGATAGCCAGCAGGGAGCTGGTACCCTTCTAAGTTCCAGCACAACTTCTCAAAGTTCTGTGTCCACGGCCTGCAGTGTCTTCATTAAGAGTGTCTTACCCACTTAGCTCTGGTGGGTAACCAAGTGTTTTGCCAATAGCCACATTGTTTTGGTGACCGAATACGTCTCCCTTGTTCACTGTGGGGTGTAACCCAGTTCTGGTCCTTGAAATTATAGGCCAGCATCTGTGGTTTTAGGGTTAAGTGCCCACATCTTAATGGGGCACTTGCTGCAAAGCACACAGCTCCAGACATTTGGGGACAAGCAAGAAAGAGCCAGAGGAAGGGGATATTTGAGTCAAGATCTTCATGCAGGAACGAGGAACACTGTGAGAATTATGGCTCTAGAGAGGTAGAGATTTGCACCCTCCCCAGCCCAGTCCTCTGACCCTTCCTGTGTGCCAACTATCAATACAAAAATTATGTGTAGCAGTTACTAGCAAACCTTGCAGGCTTCGTGTTTGGAGCCCAGCTTTCTAACTGCTGGAAGGAAGTCTGCCTGGGATGTCTGCCTAGCTTTCTTTTAAGTATATGGAGGCAGAGGGTCAGCAGGGGGCAGGGTCTTTACAATAAAGCAGAAGCCAAAAGAGTGAGCGCTCAGCCAGGCAGCCAGATTTGGGGTTTTTATGATTGCTTCTCTCGGGGTCAGGTCTGAAGACGTCATGATGTCATTCTTCCAGAGAGCCTGCTGCAGATGGGCTGGGAACATGCACACTATTAAGTGTCCTTGTTCAGAGAGTCGCATCATCTGGGATCCAGTCAGGCAAATAACAACTACTCTTATACTATTCCAAAAACATAATTTGGGGAATTGGGAACACACTGGGAGTATTCCCCCAAAGCTAAATGGAAGGAATTCAGAGATGATCATGTGCACACATTCCTGTAGGGCCCTGGAACAAGCAAGAGAAGTGGTGTGAATGAAGTCAGAGAGGGCCCTGTCCAGCACAGGACTGCCTGCTTGGGGAAGCGGGGACCTCAGAGGGAGAGGCTGGCCATAAGGGGCAGGGTCCACAGAGGACAAGCAGCCACTGTCATTGGCTGACTCAATTGACTCCAGCTGGGATGCAGGGAGAGAAACTTCTCTTTGTCCCTGCCCCACTATCTCCCAGTAGTGCCTCCCATTACCTGAAGCCAGCCAGAACCAACTGGAAGGTGAACTGCAGCCATAGGACTGACTCTGCCCTACAGCTGGACTGTTACCCCCCGCCCCCCTCCCGTGTTCCCCCCCCCCCCGACGCAGGGGCTTCATCACCAGCCTCTCTAGCCTGAGTATCTCTAGGGAAGAGAAGGGCAGGAAGCGCCAGCCCGCTCTCCCACGTCCTCACCTGGGAGGGCACGGTACTTTGAGGTCCCCTTTCCCGGGATTCACAGCATCAAGCAGAGCTGGGCGTCCCAAGCAGGTACGGATTCAGATTGGGAGAGATAGCTTTTCTCCTGGCAGGTAGTTAGCTAGCTAGCTGGGGGCTGGCCCACAGAAACATGGGTGCCACCTTGCCTGCCCTAGCAGGGCTACATCCAAGATGGCTACAAGCATCAGCTCTGGCCTCAGTTCTTTGCTTCTTCAACTTTAACCCTGGGCTTGACGTGTATGGACTCGCCCTTTCTGAGTCAGCCTCTTGAGCCCACCAGCCAATCAGGGCCCTCCCTTATACACCTAAGTCTGGTGACAAGGCTCATTCTAATTGGATGCCTGGTTCACAAAGTTGAACTGAGCCACATGTGAGTTCTCCTACCCTTCCAGGCTGAGAAGGGGGAGAATTGCTCTTGGCTTGGGCTTTCCTGCTTGCCTTCTCTTTGGATCCTAACTCTCCCTAAAATAAATTCTATAACTTCCCCTCCCCATGAGTCTGTGTTCTCAATTCTTTGTTAATATGCATAAGAACCAGCAACTTGAGAGCTCCCGGGGTGGGAGTTCTAATCCCACAGAGCTCTCAATCTTGCAACAGTACCATATTCATATCCTCACTGCCCTCCACTGACTGACCTAGAAACCTCCTTATCCAAATGACATTTTCCTCTCTGTAAAATGAAGGCACTGCTACTACCTACCTCGCCTCTGTGAAGACTGAGCAGCACACCATATGAAGAAACTTAGTGCAGAGACCGTGTAAGTGTTTAGCATGCCAACCATCCACATCAGCTACCAGTTGCCCCATGTGCGCCTTCCAAAAGGCTGCCTGGCTCTTCCCAGTGAGGAGAATCCCCCTCTCTACTAGTTCTAAGCCATCGTTGAGGCACTTGGATGGGAGTTCAGGTGGTTACCCGGGGTACATGGGCTCTCATCTCTGCAGGAGCCAGGTGTTGAGTGTCCCCACCCCGCTTCACACCTCTACTGGTTGGAACCTCCCATCAGTAAAACTCCACAGGCAGCAGAAACTATATTGGATGTGTTTGTCACTTGGCAGCCACCAGGCACCCCGTGGGTACTTGGTAAGGCCTGGTGGTGAAAGCAGGAGGGTGAGCCTCAAGGAAGAATTTGGGGGAATGAAAATAGTCCTCTAGGCAAGGCATTGAGAAAAGCCTCAAGGAGACTAGGATAATGCTGCCGCTAAGAATGGAACAAAAGCATTTTGAACAGCCAAGTGCTTTGGATAAGAAGTGGAAGAGTGAGTGGTCCCCCTCAGCCAGTACTGTCACTGGGTCTACAGGAGCCTGAGCCCAGAAACCAGTGACAAATCCCAGCAGAGACTAACCCCCACCACCACACACACATACACACAAACACACCTGCTCTGCTATCTGCCTGCAGGATTTGCCTCAGAAACACACGCACAAGGCCCAGAGCTCCCAAACTGGGAGATCTGCCCCAGGAGTATTGGGAGCAGGCAGCCTGAGGCTGGAGGCTTCCACTATAGCACAAGACCTCATTTCTGAGGAACACATCATCCAGTGTGGACAATCATTGGAAGCGCATATTAGAAGGCTGTCTTAGTTTGACTTTCTTCTTCCCCGGGTCTGTACTGGTCTGTGGTTTTGAATTTTAAGCTGAAACATCACAAAGCTCATGTGCTTTGACTTGGTCCCTACTCTGTCCCACAATATGCACATGTGTCCTTCTGCCTGTCTGGGCTCTGTCAAAACCGGGTAAAATATTGATTAGAGAACCACAGAGCAATTGTGAGCTGTGAATTTTGCTCAGCTAAAGGAAGAGAAAATACTTCCACTTGAGAGTCCCAGCAAGCTTTCCGACCCCAGAGCAAATGTTTTGGCTCTGTTCAAGGGAAAACAGAACCCAAGGAGAGGTTCCATTGGAGGGGTAGTGGGGGCCTTTCTGAAGAGGCCATTGTTGTGATGAGGAAAGCCCATGCTGTGACTTTGTCCATAAAGTCCTGGAAACGCCAAAATGTCCAGGGCTGGTGACAAAGGCCCTCCGTTGGGAGGAAGGGAATCTAATCTCCACACTGTTTAACAACTGGGTTGGACATAGGAGCTCTGATAGCAATCTTTGCTCATTCCTGGTAACTGTGGTTCATTTTAAGAAATGTACATTAACATGACATTGTTGAATGGCTGGGAAAAGTTACACAGACACACCATCCTGTAGCACCTCCATCACACAGATACAGCAGACAAAACACCTCTAAACCGGGCATGGTGGCCCACGCCTTTAATCCCAGCACTTGGGTGGTAGTGATAGGAGGATTGATGTGAGTTCAAGGCCAGCATGGGGCTACAAAGTGAGGTCCCAGTCAACCTGGGCTAGAGTGGGACCCTACCAAAATTTTAAAAAATAAATAAAAATAACCTGTAGAACACAGATACAGTAAAACGCCTAGAAAGAAATGTTTTTGAGGATTTACTTTGAATTAAATATAATATTTCACTGTAAATTCACAGAATTTAATTTCAATAATTAAATTAGAAATTCATACTTATAAGTGATCAAATAGAGTTAATTAAATTAAATAGTTGATCTTGTTTGACCATTTAATAATCTTTAACAACTGGCTCCTATTTAAAAAAATATTTTTATATACTTATTTGAGAGAGAGTGTGAGAGAGTATGGGCATGCCAGGGCCTTTTGCCGCTGCAGAAGAACTTGATACATGCTCTGCCTTGTGCACCTGGCTTTACGTGTCTACTGGGGAATCAAGTTAGGGCCAGCAGGCTTTGTAAGCAAGTGCCATCTCCCCAGCTCTTATGAAATAACTGGCTCTTATGAAGTGGCTCTAGTACCCACACTATGGAAGAAAATTCCAGTGCCTTATACTCAAGGGCTGGCTAGAACAAGAAAATAACTAATGTGGAAATGAAGATGTCTTGCTAATGTCTTCTTAGTGAATTTGTTAATGCTTATCACCACAGAGACTGAAAACAACATTAAGGGAAGGTTAGACTGTTGCATGCTAAGAATGAGGAAATGTAGATTCTAATAGAGGAAGTGTGCCCAAACTTGCTCAGCCGGTCAGTGTGGGTGGCAGCATCTGGCTTGCTCTCAGACCTGTCTGTCTCCCACTCCTCTATCCGTGTGCTTAATAAAGGGCAGTGAATGGCCAGCTCTGAACTTGGCTTGCAGAGGCTGACTGTCGAGGCCCACCCAAAATATATGATTCCTAACTGGAGTCATATGCCAAGGCCCTGGGATGAGCCCTCTGCTTAACATGTAGCCCAATAGGGAGAGTTAGGAAAGTGTCCACACTCACTTTTTTGGTTTTCTTTTTTCTTTCTTTTTTTTTTTTTTCCTGGAGTTCTCTCTCAGAGTTTGGAGTCAGTGCCAGGATGTGTAGCACTTCGAGGCCAACTTCCTTTTCACAAGCTTGGGTGAAAACACAGTTCTCTGAGCTCCACACCATCCCCTGCATCTTGGACACAGGACATTGGGACCTCTCATACGTGGGTCAGTGGGGGCGGGGAGCAGAGAGAGGGTTTTTATGCCAAGGCCTCCCTGGACTCCAAGAGCAGGGCGGTGCCTTGCTATTTCCAAAGCTGTGGGTACAGTGCTACCCAGCAGTCCTGTGGAGGGCCTCACAAGCACCACCAACCTGGGGCTGCCAGCACTGGATTCCAGATAGGGCCATGATGCCCTGCAACTGAGATCCCAGGCTCCCAGCTCGCGCATGGCTGAAAAACATCCCCTACATCCTCTGATGCACACTGGCTCCTTCTCTGGCCTTAGTCCCTCCCAGCAAGGCTCCTAGCTTGGCTGCTGAGTCAGAGACACCCTGTTGCTCATCCACCACCCCTTCACACTCCTGTCACTTCACATTTTCTAGCATGCAGGTTCAGTTTGCTTGGCTATCCTAAACATCGCGCTTTATGGCCTTTTGCAGTGTAATTTTGTTCCTGTCCTGCCATTCAATTTGAATTAAATATCAAACAGATGTGGGTCTTTTTTTTTTTTTGCTCTTTTTAAGGAAAAAGTTTAATATTAGAGAGCATGCCCTTCTATAAGATCAGGAAAGCCATTCGGAGAAATAAGCCCCTTCAAATTAAAAAAGAATCACATTGGTTAACGTTAGATGCTTTCAAGCGATACTTTTGGAAGTGCTAAGGGAAGGTGTTTCTAGCAAGCTATAAAGCAGCAGGAGAAAGGAGGGGAAGATATATGGCCCTAGGCTGATGGGGAAATTGAGCTTTGAGAAGGGGCAACCCCACCTGGGAGGAAGCTCTGAGTCTAGAGATGAGGTTTGCAGATGATGTTGGGGGAGGCCATCTTCCCCAAAGTCCCCAGGGGGACCTGCATTCTGCAGCCTGTGTGGTCAGGCTGGGAAGGGAGGCAGGAGAGGACTCGTCTGTGTGCTCAGCGAGCCAGCCTGGGTTGTGCACCCCTCACAGGCTTGCTCCAACTTGGCCCATCTCCCCCAGCCAGCTGTTCTGGAGTGATTGGTGTTTCTAGACATGCTAAACACCTTCACCCCTTGTCCCTGCTGTAATTCTTGGATAGTGGGGTATCTGGCCTTCGGCAAGTCATTCAGGAACACACAGAAAGCTATGGCTCCTCTTTGAAGATATGGACATGCATCAAGTTGTCCACAACCTCAGAGCCCATGGTCCCTCCCCCCCACTACCCATCCATCCCTGTTCTTGCTGCCCAACGTATTCAAGCCCATAGCATCTCATCACTAAAACACTCTGCGCACAGGGCTGAAGTCCTTCTCTCACAGCGTGCAAGGCCTTTCACATGAGCTGGAGTTTCTGGTCAGTCTCCAAACTCCCCTCGATTCTTGGCAGCAGGCATACCTGCAGCTCAGCATTATTGGACCTGCCGCCACTCATGGAATCCAGCCAGGACCTCTCCAGAGCCAGCTTCACTGAAAGTGTTTCCATGTGGTCCTTTGACTCACTGTGCCGAAAAGGCACCTCTCCAACTATAGCACTGACTACAAATGGCATTTCCATGTGCAGATCAAGGGGCCAGATTCCAGCTCATTCTTGGACACCCTGGACATAGGAACAATGCTCTGCACACCCAGGGTTTACCTCGAGATGGTATGCAAATAACCAGAGACCCCCAGCCACGGGGAGCAGCAGATCCAGCTGATGAGAAACAGAATTGACACTTCCTCATCTTCCACAGACAAGAGAGGAACTTAGACTTTGAAAAATGTGGGCTTTGGAGCCAGACAGCCGAAGTCTGGAGCCCAGCTCTATCACTTCCTGCCTTGGTGACATTAGACAAGGATCAGCCTGTCCCAGCCACAGTGACACCAGGAGTGTCAGCCATGTCACAGGTGTCAGAGAAGAAGGGATGCCATGTGAAGCATCTGGCACTGTGCAGGACCAGCACTGAGGCCCCGGTGTGGGAAAGTTGGCTCTTCTTCACTCTCCTTTCCATGTGATAAGCCCTCTGTTGAGTGGCACTTGCTGGGGGCTGAAAGGTGGCTCAGAGCCAGGTTTCCTCATGAAGGGACCTTGCCAATAACTTCAGGAGTGGAAGATACAAAGGGAGAAGCTGTGAATCGATGCCGCATAGCTCTGTCCTGTGGAAGGAAGAGGTGGGAAGGGCAAGGGAAGAAGCTACAGGCAGCTGCAGAGGAGGAAGTGAAACTTGTCAACAGTCACTATCCCACTTCCTGGGCAACTCAGTTAAGAAAGTGCCAAGAAGTTGTTCCTGGGAGGGGCAGCAAAGCTGTTCTGTGTTTGATGGGCAGTTTGTTGAGGAAGACATCCCCCACTGCTCTCTCTGTCTTGCTCCTTAGCAGGCATGGGTCCCAAGACAGGAAGCTAGCCCCTTAAAGGCCCCAACTCAGGCCCCTCCACCTCCCAACACACACAGCCCCACATTTGGCATAATAAGAACAAGAGGTCCTTTAAAGGGTGGTGGCCCAGTGCCTGGCCATAGAGCATCACATCACCAAGATGCTTAGACACAGAGCTGGGCCCTTCTCCTGAAGAGCTCAGGACCTTTCAAGGGAGTTGAAGTTGCTAGCCAGTGTCCAGGTTTCCCTTAATTCTTGACAACATGGACACCTGAAGATCAGTGTGCATTCTCTACCCTTGGAGCTGAAAGTGTTCAGATATCCTGAGGACATGGGTGCAGGCAGCTACAGGGCCCAGGTCTCTCCCTAGCCCCAGAGGCAGGACAGATGCAAGGTTCTGGAGTATTAAACGACATTCATTGGGCTAGAGGAATGGCTTAGTGGTTAAGGTGCTTGCCTGCGAAACCAAAGGATCCAGTTTCAATTCCCCAGGACCCATGCCAGCCAGATGCACAAGGTGACACATGCATCTGGAGTTTGCAGTGGGTAGAGGCCCTGGTGTGCCCATTCTTTCTTTCTCTCTCTCTCTCAAATAAATGAATAAATAATAAAATACTTTTTTAAAAAACAGACATTCACTGTAGTGTTGGCTCAGCATCATACTCCCCAGCATGCCCAGGACACCAACCCAATGCCAGAAACTCATGCTATGGCCACCCACATTTGTGCTGATGATCTACTTCCCTGTCCCTCATAGGACAAGGGCCCAGCTTTGCTTTAGTATCTGAGATCACATTCATTGTCTTATGCTAATAGGACCTTGATAACTTACACACATTCATACCTATTTCTGTTGTCATTTAATTTTTTGTTGTGATGTATCAACCTATTGAATGACTTAAATATATTTATTTATGGTTTTTCAAGGCAGAGTCTTGCTGTAGCCCAGGCTGACCTGAAATTCACTATGTAGTCTCAGAGTGGCCTCAAACTCACAGCAATCCTCCCACCTCTGCCTCCTGAGTGGAGTGCTGGGATTAAAGGCGTGCACCACCACGCCCCAGCTACTTAAATATATTTAAACAAACAATTACTTACCTTCTCCTCCAGTTTTTCTTGGGGCACACACTTTCCTACTGCTGTGATCAGTTGTAAACAGGCTTGTTTCTTCTAGTTATTTTCTGGACATACTTGTCACATGGACTTGGCTGGTGACAGAGGATTGTGTCACAAAGCACTTGTCTGACTGGTGGACATTTAAGTTAGTCACAACATTTCAGGCTGTGTTTAAAGCAACACTCCAAAGCATCCATAAGAATTTTTCTTTGGAGCAGTTGCCTTGGGGGCCATCCCAGGGACTGTGTGCCCGGGTGAGATCTAGCAGTGTGTGTTCCTATGGTGCCCATTTTACAGATGAGAAGATGGAGGTAGGTAGGGTACAGGGGAGACTTGATCAGAGACACCCAGCATGTCATTTTTCAGGCCCCTCCTCCCTTCATGTGGTCTGGATTCAATGGGAGCCCCAAGCGTCTTTGTTCGTAACACAGCAGCATGGAGACAAGGTGGAATAGGAAGCTGCCTCTTTGGTCTCTGAAGCCACCTCTGCAGATGGCCATCTCAGACCAAGCCCCAGGTTGCCCTCCCTGACCTCTCCAGAGACACTCTTTAAGTGAAGGGTTGCTTTAGGGAACTCTAAGCCCCTTGGAAGATGTGAAAATGGGGGCAGGTCAGCCACATGAAGTGCAGGCTACAATGTGTAAACACACCTTAGAGCGATGCTAATCTCCCAGGTCAGGCCCTGGTGCCACCAGCCGCCCACTGCAGGAGCACAGGCTGGGGTGGCCCTGGCCAACTGCACTCTATAATAGCATACCATGACAGGTGGGCTGGGGGCTCCCAGGGTCAGGCAGGAGGCCTTTTTTTTTCTTGCCCTTCTGATAGGTAGTGGCCTGAGTGTACTGCCCAGCCTAGTTACAAAGCAGTGATAGCTGCCAGGCTAGAGAGGGGCTCCGGGTTCACACAGGCATCCCTGGCCCCCAGTTGTGCCCCCGGCCGAGGTGCACAGGGCTAATCAGAAACACCTGTGGACATGGAATTTCCTGCCCTGGTTCAGCCTTCATTTCCTTTGCTAGTAAAAACTCAAGGCACGAAAAGGTGAAAGAAACCAACCAGTCAATCACCCAGACGACGGCCACCAGGGCCGCAGAGACAGGACTTTCTAAATTAAATTTTAATTCCCACCCGATGGTCCAGGCAGGGCAGCCATGATTTAAACCTTACAACTGGTCACCACAGACCAGGCAGAGCTCCACCCCCCGGGTCCTTGCAGGAATTAACCTCACCCCCAGCCAGTGGAGGGTGGTGTCTGCCTTGGTCATCAGGTTGTAGAACGGGCTCCGCAGAATGAAAGAGGCCCCCTTTCTCTTCAGCTCCGTCCTGCAGCTGCCAAGGCCTTTCGCTGATTAGCTGCTTTCGACTTCAGGCTGTTTGAGTTATTAGGTGCCAGAGAGATCAGAGCCTGCCAGAGACTCGGGGACATTTCGCAAGACAACATCAAAGCTGGGGCCGCCACGGTCCAAACTATAGGATAATGGTCGAAACTCAAAGGTCTGCGTTCTGTCCTGGCCCAGCAGGTTTAGGTGAGGAGAGAGTCATAAAAATGCCTCCGTTTTTCCAGAACATTTTCCCAAAGATTCCTGCAGCTCGTGGAGGTGGAGCTTGGAGCAAGAAGGGGGTGTGGAGCTGATCATTTCATGGTCAAATAAACTAGAGCCTTGTCCCACAGAAGGATGCCAGGCCACATAGCTGGGAAGGGAACATGCCACCAGACTGAGCTGTCATGGGAGACTGATGACCCCATCTTCCTATTTCAGCTAGACGTGGGATGGAAAGGGAGTGTCTTGAGAGGCCAAATCCAGACTGAGGACCTAGGCTTGGCATCACTCAGTGAGTCATTATGCAGGTTAATTTTTCCTGGTCTCTCTCAGTCTGAGGGTCCACAAAACAGAAATGATGATGGTGCCTCCTTCATCTAGTTGCTGCAAGGAATACACAGCCTTGGGATACTTTAAGTTGGAGAATATGACAGGCCAAGGGATTAGATGAAGCAATCTCTGAGAGGAAGCTTCTGTCTCTAGGTCAGTGACATGTCAGTGACATTGGCCAGAGGGGCAGGAAGTGAATACTTTCCCTTCAGGAGGACCTGACCCCTCCTGGACACTGTAGGACCACTTCCTTCCCTGGCCTCATGCCTGTGCTCCCCTCGGCAAAGATGCCCATGGACCCAGCTGCACCCGGCCTGATCAGTCTCCCCCCGCACCTCCCCCCAGGCTCAGGCACAAACGTGCTTTGGTGACTCTGGGGACCAGCACAGACAGCCTCCAGGCCACGGACTGACTTCCCACTGGGACAGAACACTCCTCAGGAAGCACAGAAAGAGTCTGGGTCTTTACAGGTCTTTACAATCTGCCATCAATCAGCTTTGAGATGGCTCAGTGGTTAAAGACACTCACTGGCTTGTAATGCTTATTAACCCCAAGTTCAATTCCCCAGTACCCACATAAAGTCAGATGCAAAGTGGAAGAAGATGTGTGGCATGCATGAGCTCATACACAGAAAAATTAATTTAAAAAAATGACACATTCTGGCATTTTCAAATGCCATTTGGTTTAGTTATTCTCATTCCCTCCTTCTCTCCCCAAACTCCCTCTCTCCCTACTTCCCCTCCCTACCAACTAAAAAAACAATCAGTAAAGTCTTTTAAAACGGCACAGATCATTGCACTGTACTCCAAATACACACAATAGTAATGTAGACAGCTTTCCCAAAAATAGAATAAAGCAAGCCAGACACAAGAGAGTTTATATAAAGTTTAAAAATAGATAGAATTCAGGGTGCTTAAATCAGGGAAAGGCATTCTCTTTGCAGGTGGCAGTGCTGGAAGTTGATGTGGCTGGGGGCAAGGGAAGCCCAGTGACAATGTATTTTGATCTTGGTGCAAATGTGCACATACACTCAGATATATATGTGTGCTCACACATATACACATGTAAAAAATGAAAGCATGAACTTGAACAGATATTTGTATTCCAGTGTTCATAAAAGCCAGGTGGTGAAACACCCCAAGTTTCCACAGATGGGTAAATAGATAATGTGTATACCTCCAGAATACAATGTTACTCAGCCACAGAAAAGAACCTTGAAAAAATCACATGAAGTGAAATAAGCCAGGCACGAGAGACCTACATAGTGGATGGCTCCATCTGTGACTAAATATATAAAATAGAATATTCATAACAAGGTTACCAGGGGCTGAGAGGAAGAGGGAATGTGGAGGTATTGCTTAAAAGGAATATTATTTCTGTTTATAAACAGTGGTGATGTTCGCACAATATGTGTACTGACATTGTACATTTAAATGGTTTAAATAGCATATTTTATATAGCATCAAGATAATATCAAATTTGCCACAATGAAGAAAAAAAGAATCCCTGAACAGCTATTGCAACGCAGCTTCCTGGGACAGGCAGAGATCTACAGCCTCTGCCAAGTGGCTTCTTTTATATAAAACCTGCTGCTTTTCAGAGACAGTCCTGAATGTGGCACCTTCTCATTCCTTCTACACACAAAACTGGCAAGGTCAGCTACTTCTCACCAGTCTGAGAATGGTGTTCTGGGGATCAAAGGACACGTGTGGACATGCTGATCAAATCCCCTTGAGTGTGAGGCCTGGCCACGTCAGCTACCCTTCTTGGGTCAGCCTTGGTAGCCATGTTTGCATCCTTTTCCAGCTCACAAGTCTCTGCACATCCCTACCTAGGTTCCTGTGTGAGGTCTGGCAAAGGCCAGAAGCAAGATATGATGCTGGGTTCTGACTATTCTTGGAGATAGCTATCCTATCTTCACTCTACCGCATAGCCCTGGGCCCTGCTCAGGACTGCATTGCCACCCTTGGGGGACATGACTGCACTTCCCGTGTCCCGTGCCCTGTGCCCCGTAGCTGACATGGTTTCTTATGTTTTCTGAATAAGTCTTTCCTTGCATGTGAGCATGCAGATTACTAGTAAGAAGAAATACCCCCTGAAAATTATAAAACATCTGGGCTGACATCTGAGAAACTGTGCTATGGCCTTTATTTACTTACTTATTTATTTTTGCCTGGCAACTCAAGTATTCTTTGAGATCAATTTATATCTTTGTCCTGAGCTCTTCAGACCCACCCCTTCTCAGAGTCTGTACTAATATGTTCTACCAAGGAAAAGCACAGGCTGAAGGACTGTGGAGACTGTTCACATTTGGAAAGGAAAGTAGGAGAAACAAGGACACAGTTTGATTTCTGTTGAACATAACCAGGTGCAAGGTCTAACTTACTTATGCATCTAAACATGCAAATGGAGCACAGAGGGTCCGTTTGGGTTTAGTTCCATGAGTACACCGCCCACTTCTTTAAGTTTTTATTTATTTGTAAGCAGAGAGATACAATGAGCAGGACCTCTTGCCACTGCACACAAACTTCAAACAAATACGCCACTTTATGCATCTGGCTTTTCATGTGCATTGGGCAACAGAACTTGGGCTAGCAGGCTTTGCAAGCAAGTGCTTTTAAGCACTGAGCCATCTCCCCAGCCCTGTCCACTGTTTTGAGACACTTACTGGTCTGGCTACATGAGCCGGCCAGTGAGTTCCAGGGACCCACCCATCTGCACCGCCCCAGTGCTGCAATCTCACACGGACACTGTTAAGTGCACCATGTTACATGGATGCTGGGAAAGGAACTCAAGTCCTCATGTTTGAAAGGCCAAAGTACCTTATTGACTGAACTGTTCCCAAATACTACTTTCAATGTTTTTAAAAATATTTATTTATTTATTATTTGAAAGAGAAAGACTGACAGAGAGAAAGAGGCTGGCAGAGAGAGTGAGTATGGGCAGGCCAGGCCACTGTCAATGAACTTCCAGACATATGTGCCGCTTAGTGCATCTGGCTTTACATGTGTACTGGGGAATTAAACCCAGGCCACCAGGCTTTGCAAGTAAGTGTCTTTAATCACTGAGCCATTTCTCCAGCTTTGCTTTCAAGTTTGTGAAAGCAAAAATTAAATAAAACCAAAGGGTCGTATGGTAAACGTACATTTAACTTCTTACAGAACCAGCACACTCTTCTCATTCTCACCAACAGTTGTTATTTCCTTAAAAAACTGTGGGGGCTGAGGAGATGGCTCATTGGAAAAAGCACTCGCTGCTCAAGCCTGAATACCTCAGCTGACCCTCCCAGACTCCACATAAAAGGCTGGGAGCTGGGGTGGGCTTCAGCAATCCCAGCATGCTGATGGGAAGATGGTGGGGAGACAGGGAGCTCACGGGGAGCACAGCTAAGAACAGCAGAGCAAGAGCCAGAGAGAAACCTGCCTCAAAAGGAGGTGGAAGGGTGAGGACTGGCCTGAAAACTGTCCTCTGACCTCTACATGCGTGCCCTGGTGCACACGTACTCACACTCACACACTCAACACCACATGCACATGCACACACATGAACACCCCCAAAACATGGCCTTCCTAACAGGCAGGAAATACCACACGGTGATTTTCTTCAAGTAATTTTCATGCACACTAAGTGAGAACTCTGCTTTTGTGAAGGAGAAAGAGCATTCGACGGAGATATAAAGTAGTCCAAACTATTTTTATTGACACATATTAATTGCTACATATTAATGGGACTCAGCGTGATAGCTCCATAGCTGCATATGGTGTGCATTGATCAAACCACCCTCCTGTTTCTACACACACCTTCCCAATCTCTAGAAACCCTAGTCTACTCACAGGTTGTCTTGTTTAGCAACTGCGCATGAGAGAATATTCAGTCCTTATCTTTCTGTATCTGACTTATTTTACTTACCAGTACATCCTCGAGTTCTCTTTTTCTTTCATTATTTTGTTTTGTTTTGTTTATTTGTTTTTAGAGGTAGGGTTTCTCTCTAGCCTAGGCTGACCTGGAATTCACTCTGTAGTCTCAGGCTACTCTGGAACTCACAGCAATCCTCTCCTACCTTTGCCTACTGAGTACTGGGATTAAAGGCATGCGCCACCACAGCCAGTACAGTGCTCCTCAGTTCTATCCAAGTTGTGGAGAGTTACAGAATATCATTCTTTTTTATGGCTGAATAATATTCTATTGTATATATATATACAAGGCTCTCCTTTTCCATTCACCAGTTGATGGACACCTAGGCTGATTCCATAGTTTAGCTCTTTTGAATAAGAGTGCAAGTATCTCTTTGGACTGCTGATTCCACTTCCTTTGGATATGTATCAGACTGGGAGCACTGGATCATATGGCAGATCTGTGTCTAGTTTTCTGAGGAACCACCAGGCAGTTCTCCATAGTGGTTTTTCTAACTGACATTCCCACCAACAGGGATTAAGAGTTCCTTTTCTCCATATCCTCTCCAGCATTTGTTTCCCTTGCTCCTTTTCTTTAAAAAAAAAAAAGATGTGTGTGTGTGGGGGGGAGAGACAGAAAGACAAAGAAAGGGAGAGTGGGTACACCAGAGCCTCTTGCAGATAACTCCAGATGCATGCACCACTCTGTGCATATGGCCTTATATGGGTATTGGGAAATCAAAGCCAGGCCATGAGGTTTTGCAAGCAAGTGTCTTCAACTACTGAGAAATCCCTCCACCTGTTTTTTTTGTTTTGTCCTTTTGATAACAGCCGTTCTAACCAGGATAAGATGACAACTCATGGTAGTTGTGGTTTACATGTCCCTGATGGCTAACAATATTGAGAATATCTCATATGCTTGTCAACTATTTGTATTTCTTCTTTAGAGAAGTGTCTGCTTTTAAATTGCATTCCTTTTTTCATTATTAAGATTTTTGAGTTCCTAGTATATTATGCCTATCAATCATTTGTCAGTTGGATAGCTGGGGAACATTTCCTCCCATTTTCTAGTCATCTCTTTACCCACTGATTATTTCCTTCGCTGCGCAGAAACATTTGAGTTTGATGTAATCCTATTTGTCAACGTCAGCTTCTGTTTCCTCTGCTTTCTGGGTCCTCTCCAGAAAACCACCGCCTGTACCAACGTCTTAACGTGTTTCCCCTGTTTTCCACTCACAATGTCAGTTTCAGATTTTACTGTTAGGTCTTTGATCCACTTTGAGTTGCTTTTTTTGTACAGGGATAAAATTTCAGTCTCTTGTGTGTGGAGATCAGTTTAGGGAAGGGGATTTTTTGCTGTATTTCAAAAATAAATTTTCTACTTCTAGGGAAAAAAAAAAAAAACCAACTGGTTGCTAGTGCTGAGATAACCAGTACATTCAAAGCACATGGCGTCCTGAGGCTTGGCCCTGAGCAGTCTGTGAGGTGAGCTCTGGACAGAGGAGCAGTGTTGGTAACCACCACCATGGCAGCCTGAAGCCAGGGTCCCCTCGCTATGTTTCTGCTTGTGGAACATCTCACCAGTGTCGAAAGATCTGACACGTCGGCTAAGTAGGAGAATTTTACTTTTCTGCAAGAGCTATAGTGGAGAAAGTACCGACCTGCTTTTCAACAAAACGTGTGAGGACTTCTCTGCTTTTCTGCCGCCCATGCCTGTGGGCCACGACTCAGTGAGCAATGTATCAGGCTTGAATCCATCTTATATTACTGGACAATAGTCCACCCTGATGAAAATCTCTCTGAGGGGCTGGGGGATAGCTTAGTGACGTTAGGCTTGCACTGCCTGCTGGTCATGGGTTCAGTTCCCTAACACCCACATAAGGCTGGACCAAAAGTGGCCACAGTGGCACATATGTCTGGCATTCATTTGCAGCAGTAGAAGACCATAAGTAAATTGAATTAAATTAAAAAAAAAATAGAAGAAACTCTCTCTGGAAGCAAAGGGATGCCCTCATGACCTTCCACAAGCCTGGCCGAGAAGTTGCTGCTCACTGGCTATAGGAGTTCTAAATGTCCAGAAAGGGCTCAGTGGGACCCAGAGCTGACCCTGGAGCCCCCAGAGCAGCGGGCCTCTCCCTAACGCCAAGTGCAGCCGCAGAAACCCTCACAGCTCTGGGTGTAATTGCTTTGATTTGGCTGTGCTGCGACAAGTAGCACGGCAGAGCCTGTAAGAGCGCTCTCCGCGGGGCTCCTATGAGCCACAGTCCCGAGATCAAATAACCCTCTTTCTCTTGGCCCTGCAGGCCTGGTCTCCATCAGCAGGACACGCCCAGCCAGCCAAGACATAACTCCCGTGCAGACAGCAGGGCAACGAGGCAAGCCATAAAAAGGCCTAATCTCTTAAGGCAACATGAGTTGTTGGCGAGAACATAAGGGGAAAGCGACATGAGCCAGGGGTCCTTTTCTTCTTGTTTTAGACGCCTGACTACCACTTGCAGAAACCAAAGTGGGGAGGAGTTCCGCCGACACTAGGGGGCAGTAACACGCACTACCGGTCTCGTTCTAATTATTAGTGACTACCGCTGACTGAAGTGCTTCTGCTATCACGGTATTTTATATTTGATAGCTTGCCTAATCCTCACGATCCTAAAATATTAACAGTATTATCACCCAGTGTCATTTAGATCAGGTAAAAAAAAAAGAAAAGAACAAGTCATTTGAGGTATTTCCAGAAAAGTGGGATTTTCAGCCAGGGAATCAAATGCTTACAAGGTTGTGGTAAGGCTGGTGGAGAACACACATGAGCTGGTGATGAGGTGGGGAGTGTGAGGACATCTCACACATCCTCACGCTTCGGGGCGTATGGCTTCCATAGCTCAGTGGAGCCTTCAGGACGTCTCTGTGATGGACTCCCTGCTTCTCTAGTGGCCATCTTCCTCGGCTGGTTTCGCCACAGCCCAGCTCTCCAGCACTCTCAGAAGGAGGAAGCTGGTAGCCCTAGAATAGGGAGGAAATGTGCAAGAAAAAGAGCCTGGGTTCCTGTGATGTCACGTGGAAGAGAGGCAGGTAGAAGAATGACCCACCCAGGAAAACACAGGATGGGATGTGGCAACAGCAGGAAACTCACTGTGTGGTGCAAAGTACAGAAATGCACAACTTGCTTTTTATGGCAGATGAGCTGCCTTGAATTACACGAGCCATTTTGAAATCAGGCGGAATCCTGTTCTTCAAGTGACCTATACCTTCTCATGCAGAGGTAGGCCCAAAGGATTTAACATTTGAGAGACCACAGTGGCCTGTTGAGTCGGAAAATGGGAACACTCCGTTAGCTGGCTCCCAGGTCACAGGGAAGTAGATTAAAATTCATTGCAATAGCATGTGGGAGCTGGAGATCTTGTCCTTTTTTATTATTATTATTATTCTGTCTCCTTCCTCACTGACAAAGAGCTGGGGCCGGCAGCAGTCTGGACCCACTTAACACAGGGCTAAGGTGCTGGACCACCAGAGGGCAATCCTGTACAACAGCGGTGCACAGAGTCAGAGTCATCATGAAAGAGAAAAACAGGTTTGTGCAACAGAGCCAGAAGCAGAAGTGCTGGCAGAATTGTCGGAGGTCATTGAGCAACAAGAAGTAGACATCTAGAGAAGCTTCTTGAACATCTAACTCTCACCTCCATCTCCATGATAACTGATTCAATAGCTAACTCCACCTATACTTTTTTCTGAATATACATATATGAAATCTATCAAGGGCTGGGGAGATGGCTCAGCAGGTAAAGGCACTTGCTTGCAAAGCCTGCTGGACTGGGTCAGTGGACAAAGTGGCACATGCATCTGGAGTTTGCTTATAGTGGCAAAGGGCCTTGGTGTGCCCATACTCAATCTCTCTCTTCACAAATAGATAAATAAAGAAATCAACAAATAAAATACCTTTTAAGAACTCTCTCCAGCTGGAGGATCTAGCTGCATGAGGCAAAGAGAGATTGTGCTGAATCTCCCTGCCATCAAGATGTCTAACCACATGGAGCTAGTGGAAAATGAAGACACTAGGCTGGGAGATGGCTTGCGGGTTAAGTATTTGCTGTGCAAGCATGAGGAACTGAGTTCAGATCCCAGTATCCACAGAGAAATGCTAAGCATGGTAGTGCTTGCTATAATCTCAGCATGAGTAAGCTCCAGGTTCAGCGGGAGACCCTGTCTCAAAAAATAAAAGTGATCAAGAAAGACACTTGCAGTGGACCTCTGTGACATATATGTGGCACCTCCAAACACATGTGTGCCCACACATACAAATACACATGCATGCACTCATGCACACCACACACACAGACACAAACACGTGTCCTCACACACACAAACACACATGCATACACTCACGCATACACACACAGAGAAAACAAATAAAAAAAAGAAAATGAAGATGCTAAGAAGCAGAAACAAAGAGAAAGGTACATGCAGGGGCAGAATCGATTTTGTCCCCATGGGGCCTGGGGCCTGGGGCCTGCAAGAGTCTGTAAGGAAAGAACAATTTCTCCAGCGTTACCCTGTGGCTTCCCATTAAAACCTGGGGTTGTGAGCTCTGTTTCCTGAAGCAGGGCGCCAGCTTCCCCTGCCTCATAACAAGTCCCTGGCTAAAAATAACTAAAAAGGGGAGCAGAAATGTACTGTTTAGCCTGGTTAGCAGCATCAAAGAGTGACTAAGGAGCTGCAGAGGCTAGATCTAGAGAGAATGGGAAGCTTGAGATCTGACTCCAGTATCTGATAACGTTTTCCTCCTGAAGTAACTGTCAGCTCAGCTTTTTATTTTTATTTTATTTATTTATTTATATATTTTTTTTTGGTTTTTGAGATAGGGTTTCACTTTAGCCCAGACTGACCTGGAATTCACTATGTAGTCTCAGGGTGACCTTGAACTCATGGCGATCCTCCTACCTCTGCCTCCCGAGTGCTGGGATTAAAGGCGTGTGCCACCATGCCCAGCGCTTTTTAAAACTTTGTATTTATTTTCCATTTTTGACATTTCATACATGTATACATGTATGTTTCCAATATTTTATTTTTATTTATTTGACAGGGAAAGAGGGAGAAAGAGACAGAGAGAAAGAGAGAGAGAATGGGCGTGCCAGGGCTTCCAGCCACTGCAAATGAACTCCAGACATTTGCATCCCCTTGTGCATCTGGCTAACCCGGGTCCTGGGGAATCGAACCTGGGTCCTTTGGTTTTGCAGGCAAATGCCTTAACCGTTAAGCCATCCCTCCAGCCCTGTATACATGTACTTTGACCTTATTCCCCCAATACCTTCTCTGATCCCCTCTCCCATCGACACGCTGCTTCTTCCCCGCTAATCCCCATCTAACTTCCATGCCTTTGTTCTCACCCATTGGGTTACACTAGGGCTGCCTGCACGATCACGAGGGGAAGAACATTTACGTGGAACGAGCAACTTGCCAGTGGCTACAGCACCTGACTCCCCTCCCTCAGCAACCATCAGCTGCCGTTCGCTACTGCAGGAAGTGTGGGGTCTCGCGTACCCTTCCCCCAAGGAAGGTGAGGTACGGGGAAGCTCAGTCTTACGCAGGAAACCACAGCTGCTGTGAGTTCCTAGTGTGACAGCCATGTTGCATCCAGACGAGAGTGTGCAGCCCTCCTCCCATGCCCTGCTCTTACAGTCTTTCCTCCGCCTGTTCCTCCAGGTGCCCTAAGCCACGGAGGGGCAATTTAGATGTCCTGCTTGAGGCTGAGCACACAGGAGTCGCGTACTGTCCGCAATTTCACCAGCTTTGCGTCTCTGCATTAACCTCTGCCCAGTGTGATAAGAAATGTCTGTGATCAAGGCTTTAAGCAGTACTAATCTATGAGGACAAATCTACATATTTTGAAGGCAGTTGGACATGTTGTCCATTTAATATAATCACAGCAGTAGACTCCTTCCTAGGGTCCGTATTTCATAACCAGTTTAACATTTGCACATACATGTAAACATACACTAACACTAAACACACATTCACATGTGTAAAAAAGGAAAAGAAGCAATATGGCTCACAGTTTTGAAGATTCAAACATGGAGCCAGTTTGAGACCCTCCTGGGGGACAGCATTGCAAGGGTAGATATAAGTGCAGAGGTTTCTATCTTGGGAAACTTAGAAATAGAAGGGGGGAAAAAAGCTAGCAAATAAAACTCAAAATAAGTTGAAGGAAGGAGTTAGTAGCAAGAAAAACAAAAGAGCAATGGAATTAAAAAAACATTGCAATATATCAAAAATTGGATCCTTGAAATGATTTCTAAAATTGAAGCCAGGCCTGGTGGTACATGCCTTTAATCCCAGCATTAGGGAAGCAAAGGTAAGAGGATCACTATGAGTTTGAGGCCACCCTGCGACATAGTGAATTCCAGGTCAGCCAGGCTAGAAAGGGAGACCCTACCTGGAAAAACCAAAAATAAACAGATAAATAAACAACTTTTAAGACAAGGAGAGAGAAAGAAAGCACAGGAGAAGGCAATATCAAGACAGTTCTTATAAATAGCCAAACAGGGGACATGAGAATGCTAAGAATAACTGTCCAAGTCTGATGAAACAGGTAAAAGGGATTCACATTTTAAAAATGCCTAGACCAAAATGTTCTTGGAGACAGAAAGCAGACTGACAGCTGGCGGTGGGGGGGGGGGGGGAGGCAGAAGTGAGGAAGCATTGCTTGCTGAACACATAATTTCAGGAACTATTCTGAAGATGGATGATGGTGATGGTTGCCCACCAAAGAGAGTGGGCTTAACACCCCTAAACTGGGATTAAGAATACATGATATATTTTACTTAAGAAGTAGATTCTATACTTAAAAATCTTCCCACCAAGCCTAACCCCAGATGGCTGTACAAGTAATTTCTTTCAAATCTATAGGACATTAATCCAATATAAAATATTTTAGAAGTTTGAAGGGGAGGGGAGAGACAACAATCCAAATTCAAATCTCAACAAGCAGGGGGCTAAGGAAAGGACTCAACAGCCACAGCGTTATCGTGCAAGCATGAGGTCCCGAAAGCACCTAGCACCCAAGTAAACAGCTGGTCATGCCCACACACATCTGTTGTCCAGTCCTGTTGTGGGGCTCAGAGCAGAGAACTGCTAGGGCTTGTTGACTGAGGTGGGAGGGGGCGTCCAGTAGCTCTGGGTTGAATGACAGATTTTTGCTTCATGAAAATAGGCAGATGAGCAAAAAGAGAAGATAACCAATATTCTCCCTTGGACTCCCCATGTGTATGTATAGTGTACACATCTGCACACACACATGCATATAGTACACATCACACACGTGTGTGCACATGCACCAAAAAGTTAAAGTCTCAAGAAGTTATTTTAATCACATCAACAAATGGATTCTAAAAGTTTAAATTAAGAAGCAAAAACCTGCCGGGTTCCCAGCACTCGGGAAGCAGAGGTAGGAGGGTCGCTGTGAGTTCAAGGCCTCCCTGAGATGACACAGTGAATTCCAGGTCAGCCTGGACTAGTGTGAGACCCTACCTCGAAAAACCAAAAAAAAAAGAAGCAAAAACCCAGAATGTCCAGGTCATTGGTGTTTAAAAAAAGAAGCTGAAAACATATAGCCTCAAAAATGGATGTTTAAAGCAGCTGTATTCACAATTGCCAGAGCTCAGGCCATTAGCCTGTCCTTCAGTAGGTGAATGGACGAGCTGCAGGACATCCGGGCAGTACACTGTCCTTCCAGGCCAAAATGACAGGAGCCATAAAGCCAGAGAGGAGCAACCTAAAATGCAGGCTGCTAAGTGCAAAAAGCCCACCTAAAATGGTTACATTCAACCAGATTACAACAGGTTATATTCTGGAAAATGGAATTTTTTAGAGAAAGTATACATAATCAGTGGTTTCCAGTTATGAGGGATGGGTGAAGGTGGGAGGGAAAAATAGGCAGAGTACAGAGTTTTTTCAGAGCATTTAAAACCACCTGTGTGACTCAATAATGGAAGATACATGTCATGTATTATCCCTCTGTCCAAACCCATTCAGACATAGCACCAGGAGTGAGCCTTCATGTAAACTATGGTCTTTGGGTGATAAAATCATGTCAGTATGGTTCACCAGTTATAACACCTGTGCCGCTGTGGTGTGGGACACTGCTGTATAGGGAAGGTGATGTCTGTGTGGGACATGGCTCCCTTTTCCTCAACTTTGATGTGAACTTAAAATTGTTCTAAAATAACATCACTTTTAAAAATGACTGGGATGGGCTGGAGAGATGGCTTAGTGGTTAAGGTGCATACCTGCGAAGCCTATGGACACAGGTTCAACTCTTCAGGTTCCATGTAAGCCAGACGCACAAGGTGACGCAAGCATACAAGGTGGCACCTGCTTCTGGAGTTCATTTGCAGCAGCTGGAGGCCCTGGAGCCCTCATATTCTCTTCTCTCATAAATAAACAAATATTTTAAAAATAAACCTAACAGTTAACATCATATTTTATGTAGAATACTAAAAGCATTCCATGAAACCAGGAACAAGAGAGGGACTACCAGTTTGTACCTCTCAAACTAGGAATTCCTAGCTAGTGCAATAGGATAAAAGGGAAAAATGGGTTTTAAGGGGAAAAATCGGAAACAAAAAATGAAAAAAAAAAAAAAGAAACAAAACTATCATTTTGAGACAACATCATTGTAAGCAAAACTATAATCATTTATAGACAGCATCATTGTCAACATCATTGAGAAAAATCTAAAACATTATTTATAATAACCCTAAAAGTTCCACACATCTAAGGAAAAATCTGAAAAAGGAAAGGAAGTGGATTTCTTCTTAGATCCCATGAAGAAGGGAGACCAGCAACTGTATAATCTCGTGCTTCAATTTGAATTTTCCAAGTGACATCTATGTTTGTCATTGTCTACTCTCTCCATGTGTATGTGGATGCATTTGTGTGTGGTCACTTCGGACTACAATGAGAAGGCAATCAGAGTCCCAAGAGGGAGTCATTCTGGTTCTCACAGCAACGATGCTATCATTTCAGTGTGAGAGCTCTTTTCAATGGAGTTAAAGGAAATCTGCCTTTTACGTGGTGGATTTTAAGAGATTTGGAAACGTTAAGTCATCAAAGTGAAGGTCTGAAGACACTCATGGAAAGGGGTGTTTTGGTGTAGCAGCATCTGGAGTGTTGTAATAAACCAGATGCTGCAGTAATCCTTAATTATCAAATTCTGGTGTTCAGGTTTTTTCACAGAGATAAGCAAAACACAGACTGCAACAATTACAAATACCTGAGATAAAATACTCACAATAGGAGCTGGGCGTAGTGGTGTACAGCTTTAATCCCAGCACTCCGAAGGCAGAGGTAGGAAGATAGCCATGAGTTCAAGGCCACCCTAAGACCTAAGACCTAGTGAATTCCAGGTCAGCCTGGACCAGAGTGAAACACTACCTTGGAAAAACTTAAAAAAAAAAAAAATACAGTATGTTGTGATTCATCTCTCCAGCCCCCTTATAACTTTTAAAAAAAATATTTTATTTATTTATTTACAGGCAGAGAGATACAGAGAAAGAGAGAGAGAGAGAGAGAGAGAGAGAGAGAGAGAGAGAGAGAGAGAACGGGTGCGCCAAGGCCTCTAGCCACTGCAAATGCCAGACATATGTGCCACCTTGTGTATCTGGCTTATGTGGGCACTGGGGAACTGAACCTGAGTTCTTAGGCTTCACAGGCAAGTGCCTTAACCGCTAAGCCATCTCTCCAGCCCAACTTTTAATATTCTTTGTTTGTATTTTTTTTCACATCTTCACTATAATATATCATGAAGTCTCCTCAGCAGTCATGTTTGTTTGGGGTTGTCAATGGCTCTTTGTCTTGAATCTAAACTCTAGATTCAGGAGACTTTCTGCTATAATTTCACTGGATACCGTCTCTGTGCCTTTAGTTTTTATCTCAGTTCCTTCTCTATCCTGTGAATTCTTAGGTTTGGTCTTTTAAAAATAACCCAGAATTCCTGGACATTTTAGACATGCTCAATGTTTTTTTTTCCTTTTAAAAATATTTTTATTTTTATTTGTCTTTTTTTTTTTTTTTTTGAGAGCGACAGAGACAGAGAGAGAATGGGCATGCCAGGGCCTCTAGCCACTGCAAACGAACTCCAGACGTGTGTGCCACCTTGTGCATCTGGCTTACGTGGGTCCTAGGGAATTGAGCCTCGAACTGGGGTCCACAGGCAAACACTTAACCACTAAGACACCTCTCCAGCCCCTGTTTTTCTTTTCTTTATTGATGTTTGAATGAGGTAGTTCATCAGGTTAATTTGTCCTCGATCCCTTACTGTTTTTTCTGCATGGGAGCATCTATCAGAGATGCTTTTCACTGTGCATTTCATTTGACTCATTGAGTTTTTCATTTCCAACATTTCTTACTTTTTGTTGTTGTTGTTGTCTGTTTTTAAAAATAATTATATATACATACATATATATATTTTTTATCTGAGGGAGAGAGAGAAAGAGAAAGAGGAAGAGAATGGGCATGCCAGGACCTCTAGCCACTACAACTGAACTCCAGACATATGCACTACCTTAGCATCTGGCTTACATGGGTACTGCAAAATTGAACCTGGGTCCTTTGGCTTTGCAGGTGAGTGCCTTAACCCCTAACTCATCTCTCCAGCCCAAAGATTTCTTTTTTTTTTTTTTTTTTTTGAGGTAGGGTCTCACACTAGCCCAGGCTGACCTGGAATTCACTATGTAGTCTCAGGGTGGCCTTGAACTCACAGCACTCCTCCTCCCTCTGCCTCCCAAGTGCTGGGAATAAAGGCATGCACCACCACTCCTGGCGTGTTGTCTGTTTTTTTAATTTTTTAAATTATTTTTTATTTTTAAAGACTTTATTTACTTACTTGTTTGCAAGCAGAGAGAGGCAGAGAGAAGAGAGACAAACAGAGAGAATGGGCCTGCCAGGGCCTCTAGCTACTGCAAACCAACTCCAGACTCATGCACCACATTGTGCATCTGGCTTACATTGGTGCTGGGGAATTGAACCTGGGTCCTTAGACTTCGCAGACAAGTGCCTTAACCTGTAAGCAATCTCTCCAGCCCAAGTTGTCTGTTTTGTTTTTTGTTATTTTTTGGTTTTTCAAGGTAGGGTCTCACTCTAGCCCAGGTTGACCTGGAATTCACTCTGTATTCTCAGGGTGGCCTCAAACTCACAGCAATCCTCCTACCTCTGCCTCCCGAGTGCTGGGATTAAAGGCGTAAGCCACCACACCCAGCTCTGATTTTTTTTTTTCTTTTCACAATTTTTATTAACATTTTCCATGATTATAAAAAATATCCCATGGCAATACCCTCCTTCCTCCCCATACTTTCCCCTTTGAAATTCCATTCTCCATATTACCTCCCCATCTCAATCATTGTACTTACATATATACAATACCAACCTATTAAGTACCCTCCTCCCTTCCTTTCTCTTCCCTTTATATCTCCTTTTTAACTTACTGGCCTCTGCTACTAAGTATTTTCCTTCTCACGCAGAAGCCCAATCATCTGTAGCTAGGATCCACATATGTGGCGCATGGCTTTCTGGGCCTGGGTTACCTCACTTAGTATAATCCTTTCCAGATCCATCCATTTTTCTGCAGATTTCATAGCTTCATTTTTCTTTACCGCTGAGTAGAACTCCATTGTATAAATGTGTCACATCTTCATTATCCACTCATCAGTTGAGGGACATCTAGGCTGGTTCCATTTCCCAGCTATTATAAATTGAGCAGCAATAAACATGGTTGCCAGCTCTGATTTCTGATGTAAGGTTTTGCTCTAGCCTAGGCTGCCCTGGAACTCACTCTGAAGCCTAAGGCTGGCCTTGTACTCATGCTCTCCTGAGTGTTGGGATTAAAGTCACGTGCTAACACACTTGGCCTCAACATTTCTTTGTGTTTCCAACATCTCAATTTTTTTTCTGAGTTTTTCCTGTGTGTTGCTGATATTCATCTATTTCACTGGTTTTTCTCATTCATTTCATTGACCCTTTCCTCTATATTGCTGACTCCTTCCCCATGTCCTGGGTTGAATTCCTCTGCTTGTTTCTATCCTCTTGGAGTCACTGGTCATTTTTCTGAGTAGACTTTGGAAGTCTTCATCTAACATTTTACCTATTTCAGTGTCTTTGAACTCAGTAGTTGAGGACTTATGATCTCTTGAAGAAATCGTGTTGCCTGGCTTTTTGTGCATTGCTTGGCTCAGATATCTTTTCTGGTTTGATTTGTGTATCTTCTTATTGAGCAGCTACTCTCAAGGGCTCAATGCCACTCAGAGAGGAGAATATGGAAATGCACAAATTCAGCTAAAGCTTAGTGATATGGTACCAATAAGCAAAGCTTTGTAAAACTGATATAGAATGGTCTATGAAGTTAAAAATTCTTTAGAGCAAGTGAATAATATAATGGAAACGTAAAGTGGAGAGAAGCAAGGTCAAATAAAGGAAAGGAAAAGGAAGTACAGAAGAATGCTACAGAGGGAAAAAGAAAAGAGCAAGAGATTAGAAAAAACAAAAACTGGGGGCTGGAGAGATGGCTTAGCAGTTATGGCACGTGCCTGCAAAGCCAAAGAACCTCAGTTCAATTTCCCAGGACCCTTGTAAGCCAGATGCACAAGGTGGCACATGCATCTGGAATTCATTTTCAGTGGCCAGAGGCCATTCTCTCTCCCTCTCTCTCTCTCTCTCTCTCTCTCTCTCTCTCTCTGTGTGTGTGTGTGTGTATGTATGTCTTTCTCTCAAACAAATCAATAAAGAACTGGTTTCCTGATAATAGGAAAATAAAAAATAGATTAGATAAGTGTAAAGTAGGAAAAATAAATAAAACATAAGTTTTTTTAAAATAAGCTATAATCAAAATATTACTAAAAATATGAGAGAGCAAAGGGAGAAAACAAGAGGCAAAAAAAGAGCAGAAAAAAAGGACAAAGAAAAAATATCCAAGAGTAAAAAAATGCATGAGCAAAACTAGATGAATGTATAAAGGGGAATAAAAAATAAGAAATATACATATATATACATATATATGCAAATATATATATACATATATATATATACATATGTATGCAAAATTCCTTAAAGTACTAAGAAGAAGTGACAAGTGAGGTTTTCAATACTGAGCCATCTTTATCACACCCTCTAGGGCTCAAGGACCATTGCACAGAAGTGGTGGTAGAAAGCATGTAAGAGCCAAAGGATGGGAAGGAGTTCCTTGCAATGCTATCTTACAGACACAGAGCTGTTGTTTAGTGCTAGGCCCATCAATAGGCTGTCAAGGATGATGGAGGAGGGAAAAAACCCACAAAAGGTATCAATATAGAAGAGATAATACTAAGAAAGAAGACAGGGTTCAGTGCAGGTGGTGGGGGACAGGAGATAAAGGAAGGTGGCGTGAGAGGGGAAAGAAGAAAACAAATGTTGATCTCAAAGAAGCAGAGAATGGGGTCTGGGAAGATGGCTCAGTGGTTAAAGGTGCTTGCTTACAAAGCTGGCTTGTCTGGGTTAAATTCCCAAGCAAAGTAAGCCAAACAGTTGTTATGTCATTTAGTGACATAAATGACTAAGAATTTAAATGTATATGCAATAAAATAAAACTAATGTAAATGTGCAGTTTAAAAAAGGGAGACCAGGTCTTTAAAAAAATGATTTATAAAAGATAAGGAGAGTAAAGTAACTTTGTGGGTCCTCAAGCATTGGAGACTGTCAAGTTATATGCACAGGAGGCAGGTGGTCAGTCCAACACACAGACTCTTGTCTTTCCTATGTTTTATGCTGGTATTGGACAAGTGTCTGATGGCTCTCAGAGTTGTCCACACTTTAGTAGCTTTCCTTGTGTATCAGGGTCCTCTGCTGGCCACAGTGAGCTTTGCAATCTGTGAGCTTGGCAGGCTCTCCCACCCTCCCGTGACTCCCCATTTCATATCCCCTGGAATGGCTAATTAGGGGTGATTCACACATGAGTGGGGAGTAGGAAGAAAACAGAACACCGGGATCATACGGGCAGAGGACCTGCCCTTATATATTCAGGACCTCCGAAATATGAATCGCTGTGCTGGAGAGACCTGGCTGTGAATGTCTAGTGTTCCTCCAGAACCTCTGAGTTCTTGGGCTCTGCAGTGCGGGTGGCAGACAGGTGGCTCTGGAAGCTGACCCACATTCAAGGCTGTCAGACTCCAGGGTTATTCTCAGTTAGTGAGATCTGCTCCCAGCCACTGATGGTGGGTCCATCTTTCTCCATGCACGTTACTGCTTGAGCCAAACCTCCTCCTCCATCAAGCCCTTCAGTTCTTCAGCATCTGTCTGGCCTTTCCATTCCCTACAACTGTCATCCTGGGGCTGTGGCAGATTAAATTCAGATTTCTTTTCAGACTCTGATTTGGGGCCTGTTTTCAGCCTACAGGGTATCTCAGTTGTAAACAATAGGTTCATTCTGAAGATGGTGCACAGCCACTGCCCTCCAAGTCAGTCTGCTGGAAGATTTTGTTTCATCAAATCCCGTAAGTGCATTGGAGGCTTGTGAGCGCTGTGAGCTTGGCCTCGGGTTGAACTGCCGGTCTTTTTGCACCAGGGCTGCCTTGTTCATCTATCATCTATCTATCTATCATCTCTCTATCCATTTTATTATCTATTTATTTATTTTACTTATTTATACATATGTGGGGGGGGCACTTCATGGCCTCTTGCATTTGCTAACAAATGCTTGAGCCACTCTGCTTATGTGTGCACGTGTGTACGTGTGTGCTTGGGAATTGGACCCAGGCTGGCAGCCTCTGCAAGTAAGCACCTTTATCCACTGAACCCTCTTTGCCCCCAAACTGACATTAGATGCTTGAGCCACCTTTTGCCTCTGGGTACTAGGGAATTGAACCCAGGCCAGCAGGCTTTGCAAACAAGACTTTAACCACTGAGCCATATCCCTAGCACCTCTGGCTTACTTTTTGGATGTGGCTTCTGTTCTGATCCTCATCCCACCTCCACCCCTACCAACCAGGAAGCCACATGGTTGGAGCTATGTTCAAATGGGCCCATTTTTTGCGTGTCATTTTTAAAAATATTATACTTATTTGAGAGAGAAAGAGAAAAAGGGAGAGAGGGAGAGAGAAAAAGAATGGGTGTGCCAAGGCCACTAGCCGCTCCAAACAAACTCAAAATACATGTGCCATCTTGTACATCTGGCTTTACTTGGTACTAGGGAATCAAACCTGCGTCTTTTGCGTTTGTAAACAAGCACCTTCACTGCTAAGCAATCTCTCCAGCCCTCATTTGTCTTTTTTTTCTTTGAATTTTCCAGGTATCCTATCACTGCCTTTGTGAATTTCAAAGTTCTTCCTCTTTTCAGAATAAAGCCTGTATTTATTTATTTATTTACTTACTTACTTACTTGTTTATTTATTTATTAATTATTCTGACTTCTCAACTGGGTCACTCAGAAGCAACTTCTAGCCTGCCATCTTAGTTGGAAATTTCTTTCTTATTTATTGTTTATTTTTTGTTTTTTAATTTTTTTTTTTTAATTTCAGAGAAAGAATTGGTATGCCAGGGCTTCAGCCACTGCAATTGAACTCCAGATGCTTGTGCCACCTAGTGGGCATGTGTGACCTTGCACTTGCCTCATCTTTGTGCATCTGGGTCACGGGGGATCTGGAGAGTTGAATATGGGTCCTTAGGCTTTGCAGGAAAGTGCCTTAACCACTAAGCCATGTCCCCAACCCACTTTTTTGGTTTTCTGACATAGGATCTCACGCTAGCCCAGGCTGACCTGGAATTTCAAACATTGGTCACCTTATTATACATCAGAAAGTCATAATTGATAATGTATCTGTCCTACCGATATGTCCTGTCAGAAAAGTTTTACATGTTGTGAAGTTGTCAAGAGCATGGTGGAAGATACAAGTTTTAAATTTTCTAAATTATTTCATTAATGACTCTCTTAATTCTTATGTGAATAGGTGTATGGGGGAGAAGAGGGGAAAGACCACGAATTGAGTTTGGAGCTAAGGTGCAAACAGTGCTTTGTGTCATCAGTGGAAAGAGTAACATAGTAAAAAACAAGTTAGCTTTTGTTATTTCTGTATTATTATGAAAGCAGTTTATTTATTTATTTGAGAGATAGACAGAGAGAAGCAGATAGAGAGAATGGCTTCCAGCCACTGCAAATGAACTCCAGACACATGTGCCACCTTGTGTCTGGCTTACATGGGTACTAGAGGAATCGAACCTGGGTCCTTCGGCTTTGCCAGCAAGCGCTTTAATGGCTCTCTCCATCCCAAAAGCATCTTTTTTTTTTTCTTATTGTCTCACCTGTAATTGCAGCTAAAGGAGTAAAATTTGAAAGTAGTTTTGATCCACAGACTTCAAGAGTCTCAAAGACCTCACAGCACTCTGCACCACATTTTGAGAAGCTGCTTAAATTCAGCCTTAATCCTTCAAACTGTATTTTCAGTCCAGCTCTAACCTCATGGGGGAGGGAAAACACCACCACACACTTCAATCTAGCCTCTACTCAGAGGTAATGCAGACTCTCCTCCTTCCCACAGATACCCTGGGGGGGGGGGAGCATCCCTGCCCCCTACCGTTTTTTTTTTCTTTTCCTTTCTTGGGTTTTTCGAGGTAGGGTCTCACTCTAGCCCAGGCTGACCTGGAATTCACTATGTATTCTCAGGGTGGCCACAAACTCATGGCAATCCTCCTACCTCTGCCTCCTGAGTGCTGCGATTAAAGGCATGCAACACCACATCTGGCCCCTTTGTTTTTTTTTTAAGTGTTTTTCTTTTTTTATTTACTTGAAAGAGAGAGAAAAGCAGACAGAGACAGAGAGAACGGGTGTGCCAGGGCCTCTAGCCACTGCAAACAAACTCCAGATGTCTGTGCTGCCATGTGCATCTGGCTTAGGTGGGTCTTGAGGAGTCGAACCTGGTCCTTAGGCTTTGCAGGTAAGTGCCTTAACCACTAAGCCATCTCTCCAGCCCTCCCTTTGTTATCGTCCCTTACAGCACGCCATTTGCTGCTTAGCAAACACAGGAGAGGGTAGTGTCTTACAAAGTCAGGCACAGTGTCCGCTGTAGAGAATAACTGTGGATCAGAGAAAGAGATGGTTAAGTTGTGGAGGAGTTGAATGCAGTCCTTGGGTGGAATGGAGCACACCAGTGAGCTAGCTGGGACAGTGTGGTGTGGTAGAAACACCAGAAGTCTGTCCCCAGCTTTCTTCGGCCACACCCCACCTCCTTGCGCACACACCTTTCTTCTGGTTTTATGAACTTACACGGACACCCACACCCTGACCTTCTGCACAGGAGGCCAAGGGGAATGGAGATTGTTCCCAACTGTATTATGAGGGTGTGGTGAGCAGTCTTAGAGATTCCTTTTGTACACACCTGGCTGTTACAGAGATATGCTTATAGGAGCAGGTCCCAGGGTCCGAGATCCTAGTTTGAAAACTCTTAACCCAGGTGGACAAACGGCCCATCAAGGAAGCCCAGAGGCGTTTGACTCCTGAACAGGGCTAAGCATCTCTGGTTTCCCCAGAACAGTACATTATTTGTGTTAATAAATAGTAATTTTTTAAATGACTGAATTAACAAATATTTAATTTTATCTCAAGTTTTAGTTTCAAACACAGCACTTTAATAAAAAAAAAATTAAGTGTTGGGGCTTGAATTAAGGGCCCTGCATAAGCTAAGCAAGCATTCTACCACTGAGCTACATCCTCAGACCTTAATAGAGAAAATATCACTATACATATATATGTATGTATAACCTATGTAAACAAGAGCTCTTCAGGATCTTCATTAATTTTTAAAAAATATATTTTATTTATTTATTTATTTATGAGAGAGAGAGAATGGCATGCCAGGGCCTCCAGCCATAGCAAGCCAACTCCAGATATATGCACCCCCTTGTGCATCTGGCTTACATGGGTCCTGGGGAGTCAAACTGGTATCCTTTGGCTTTGCAGGCAAGCGCCTTAACTGCTAAGCTATCTCTCCAACTCTCTTCATTAATTTTTAAGAGTCAAGGGGATCTAACTCCAAACCCCCTGATAAAAGGGTCACAAAGAACCACTGGGTTTAAAAGCAGGTGCTCAGCACTGGAGTAGGAACTTATAGGGCTCTATTGTAAATTGCCATGCATGTTATATCCTAGCAAAGAACTTGCTACATTGTATCTGTGTCCTAAAACCTTGTGGGAAGCTAAGTTTATAAGTGAGCAAATTATTATCTGGTGGAAGAAGATTCAACGCAGGCCAGCATTCAGCCTATGGCACAGGTATTGATAATTGCTTTTAATCAAGTTTACAGTGAGAATTGGAAAAGGGGAGATCAGAGAGATTTGGAAAAACTTGTAGTTTGTTCAAAAAAGCCAACATATAGTAAGGAAAAGCTGGTTTCAAAAGAGTTTAGGCCCACTAAGAAGAGACACAGTGCTTTGCACGGGTCTGTTTCAGGGCCCTGTCACTTGCTTGGAACACTCCTTCCCCAAATAACCACATGGCCTACTGTTAGTCCTTCATGTCCTTTCTTCAATGTTCTCTTCTCCAGGAGACTGGCCTAAACGCACTCCTGTCTCACATTTTCTTATTTTTTTTCCTTTTATTAAAATATGTATTTAGGGCTGACGAGATGGCTTAGTTAAGGCGCTTGCCTGTGAAGACTTAGGAGCCAGATTCGATTCCCTAGTACCCACGAAAGCCAGATACACGGGGAGGCGCATGTGTCGGGGGTTCGTTTATTTATTTGAGAGAGAGAAGTGGGGAGTGAGGGAGAGAATGGGCTTACCAGGGCCTCCAGGCACTCACTGCAAACAAACGCCAGTTGCATGTGCCACCTGGTGCAACTGGCATATGTGGGTACTGGGGAATTGAACCTGGGTCCTTAGGCCTTGCAGGCAAGTGCCTTAACCGCTAAGCCATCTCTCTAGCCCCTCACATTTTATATTACTTCTGCCCACCTCATTTTTTTTTTTTTCCTCCACAGCATTTATCCTATGTCTCCTTTGTGTCTTGCCCTTCTTTTCCCACCGGACTGCAAACTGCAGGAGAGCAGGGGCTTTCCTCTCCGGTTTTGTTCGCTGCCTTGTCTGCAGTACCCAGATTGACTAAGGGCTTAAAGTATGTATCTCCTCAGTACCGCATGGAAATGATGAGCGGATGATGTGTATTAGACGGTACTGCCTGTCTTTAAACAACGCAGAGCATCAAGGTGAAGGAACAAGTTGCCCTCTGGGGGCGGTAGGGGAGGGTCCTCAATTACCGTCCTAATCCCTAGCAGGGGTCCATTAAAACTTCACCTTAACCTTGAGCAATGTGTGTTATGCAGATTTAGCTCACAGCTGGGTGGCGAGCTGGCTTTGATCTCTACAGTTTGGAGGGTGGGAAAAGAGGCACTGTCCCTGGGTAAGCACCTGGGATGGTCACTGATGCCTTCAGGGGAAAAAACCGATTTAAGAATAGGCGGCTGGATTTTGCAGCCTTTCTTCTGGGTCGGCTTTTTTTTTTTTCCCACCCCCTTCTTACATGTGTGAGAAAGATTCACTGCTTGTAATAAATTCCAGCTTGGAGCCAATAACCAACAAACATTTGCTTAGTGGCAACGACTAAACTTCCATGCGCAAAGCAACAGCCCACTCCAGAGAGAGAGAGAGTGGGGTTGACTTTTCAAGGACCCCGCTGAGCCGAGAGGGAGCAGTGCAGGAGTCGGTCGCGGTGGCGGTGCCAACGAGGGCTTGAGACGGGCTTGCCTAGTCAAGTCAGCCGGGCTGGAAGGCGGAGGCGCGGGGAAGTTTGCGCTGGCAACATGGTGTCCCTTCGCCCTGTGCGGACGAGATGCCCTACGGGGCGAAGCCGCGAAAAGACTCGGGTCCGCAACCAGGCAAACAGTAGGTGCTCACAGGATACCCAAGCTGAGACGTGCCCGCAGGAGACGCATCTTCCGGGCCAGGAGGGCGGAGAGGGGGCGTGGGTGGTGGGAACGCGGATTGTGGCCGCTCGGATCTTTCCAAGAGCTGCGCTCCTGGAGCGTGCCGGGTCCGGCGTGCAGAGAAAGGATGCCCGGGGTG
Source organism: Jaculus jaculus (assembly GCF_020740685.1). Taxonomy (NCBI): domain Eukaryota; kingdom Metazoa; phylum Chordata; class Mammalia; order Rodentia; family Dipodidae; genus Jaculus; species Jaculus jaculus. The sequence continues at coordinate 33,369,915 of NC_059107.1, read as the reverse complement.
GGGGTGGGGGGTGGGGGGGATGGAGGGCAGTGATCCAGGCGCTCGGCACGGACGCAGCCGGGCTCAGACCCGCGGACGTGCAGGGGGCCGCGAGCGCTGGGGCGGGTGGTGGGGGGTCAAGGCCGGGGCGGCGCAGGGGAGGAGGGGTGCGTGTGGGGTTCGGGGGGGCGGGGGAGGGAGGGTGGCCGGACGCGCTGGGGACGGGATGGGATGTGACGAGCGGCGCGCTGTGCATTGTGGGAGCCCTGGGCCGCGGCGACTGGTTCCAGTTCACTCGGCGGCGGAGCCGGGCGGAGGGGGCGAGCGCGGGACGGCGCAGGCGGGAAGCGTGGAAGAAGAGGAGGAGGAGGAGGAGGAGGTGGAGGCGGAGGAGGCGGCGCGCGGGCCAGCAGGAGCGCCGACGGAGAAAAGGCGCGAGCGGGCCGGGAAGGCTCGGGGGCCGGATACCTTGTTGCCGCTGTTGCTGCCTCTACCCTCCGCCGCCGCCGCCGCTGCCGCTGCCTCCGAGCCGCCCCGTAAGTGCCGCTCGGGCCTCCTCGTACGCAGGGTCCCCGCCGTTCGGGTCCGGCCGCCGCCGCCGCCGCCGCGCGCGCGCGCGCCCCCTGGGAGCGGGTCCGGCCTGGCACCCGAGGCTCCGGCTGCTGGGTTCCGCGTCGGGCGGGCCTCGCCGCTACGGGGACGGCCTCCGCCGGGCCGCGCGGGACTCCCTCCCGCTGGTTTTGTTAAAAAGAAAAAAAGAAGAAGAAGAAGAAGACACAGCACGCGGAGCAAACCCGGAAACCCAACTTCTCTTCGAAGCGTAGCCCGCTTTGCCCTGCTTTTGTGGGCAGGAGGAGACACTTGGGCTTTCCTCCCACCCCCCCCACCTTCCCTTGTTGACCCAGCCGGAACTGGCGCGCGCGGGCCGGGCCGTCCCCCCCCCCCTCCTCCTCCTCATCCTCCTCCTCCTCCATCGTCCCCCGAGGACGCGCGCCAGGCCCCCGGGCCCGGAAGCCGCGGTGGGCCCACTTGGATGAGGGTCCGAGGCCCGCCGGCCCGCGCGTGGTCCTTCCTTGGCACAATAAGTCAGGCCCGAGCTCCCCGGGTGGAGGGGGCCGTGCTGTGGCCGGGCTGGCCCTGGATCTGCTCCGAGCTCGAACTGGGGGAGGAGGAGGAGGAGGAGTTGGATTAGGGGTGGTGGTGGGGGGGGGGGCTCTGGCGGGACAGAAGCCAAGAGGCAGGGGGAGGGAGTGGGGTTATGTCCAGGAACAGGCTGGAGGGGAGGGGGGGGGCCCGTGGATGCCCCGCTGCACTCGCTTGGCCTTTTGTTTGCTTTGTCGTGGAGAGAGGTGGTGGTGGTGGTGGTGGTGGTGGTGATGGTGTTTTAAGGTGACTCCGGGAAGGCTGTAGGCTCCTCCGGGTGGAGAGGGCCTGTAGCTGGGAGAAGAGAACTTGCTGGAGGTGGGGTGGGCGAAGAGCAGCGAGTGCGCCCCGATGGTGGATGGTGCTGGTTCTGTCACCTAACAACAGGTGTGCATGATGGTGGTATTCCCCTTCCTCACCCCAACAACATGATGCACTGACCGCTCAAACTGCTGGTCAGGAGGTTGCTGGAGACGTTCTTTGTAGATGATGTGAGTTTGAAAGTGAGTTTGAAAGTGAGCGACTTCTGTACAAACAGCTGAGGCCGACCTTCCAGAACTGTGTTCACCTTGAAGCCTTTGTAAGATTTTAATGATCCAATAAACAGCTTAGGAGAACAGACAATTAGAAAGACTTTCCTGCTAGCTTCCCCCTTTCCTAACACCTTTGTGGTTTGAGGTTTTACCGTTAAAGGGAAGGAAGTGTTTTTGTTGCACGGTTTCCTTCTGGGAGTCCTGGCTATGAGGCAGCATTAGGCTTGTGTGGGAGAACCACCTCTCCTCCTTAAGTTCCTGGTGGGCTGTCAGAGCTGTCATTGACTCTGAAATGGACACCTTATCTTGCAACTGCAATTGATATGCCCTGTACACAGTTGGCTAAAGCTGCGTGGCGGCAACTCAGTTGCATGGATACCCTCCCTCTAGGATGACTGTTTCTGAACTCCCCCCCCTTTAAAAGTGGCAAAATTTTTAAGACTTGAAAAATTCTCCCCTTCAAGTTTTACATCTCTCCAGTTCATTGTTTAATCTTCATTTGTTATTAATGCTGAGACCCTGCGGGGTAAGTCATGAGGTGTGTGGGGAAGGAGGATGTGAGTGAAGATAGTTAGTAGCAGGGCTTAATTTAGGCCGACCTAGGGAGAGCTCACATTTAATTAAACTTTGAGAGTTGTTTAGAACTTCACACATGACATCTGGGTTACTGACCTGGTTTTTTTTTTTTTTTTTTTTTTTTTTCTGTTTTCCAGCACATGGGCCCGGGTCAGGGAGAGACACAGCTCAGTCTGTCATTTCCTGTGGTCCTGGAGACAGTATAACTTGCAGTTCATCCTCATTCCCTCCCCATTGAGACAGGTGTGGAGTTAAAAGCTGCCCCAAGACACTTACAGGAGACTTATTTAAGTAAACTACAGCCTCTGGTTCTTATTCAAGCGTCCCTAAGTGTCGGTGATTGGCTTTACAGAGGCCCCCCGTTTTTGGAACATGAAATGGAAGGGGTGGGAGTGAATGGGGCCCATACTTGCCCTGTGAATCTCTTCCTCATGGGTAGGTTTAGGAGCACGAGGTTGCCTTAGCGCTTCTGCGTGCACCTGAGCACATCGGGCAGATCTTCATTCCAAAGAGTTGTATAGCTTGTTTGCCTGGCAGACTTGCCTGCCTGGCTGGTGTCTCGTAGTCCTTCACCAAATACTTCCTGAGATTCTGCGCCAGTTCAGGTAGTGGGGACTTAGGCATGATCAAGATATGTCCAGTCCCTGCCACAGAGAGCTGACCTTAGGAAAAGACAGCCATGTGGCTCTTAGGCAGCCAGTGCAAGAGGAACAGTGCCGTATCTGAGACTGAGTCCTGGTCCCGCATGAGAATGTCTAGGAGAAGTTGTCTGGGTGAGGGACAGAGGGGGACAGGTGTTTAAGGCCTGGGAAACCCATTTGCAGATCGCAGAATATAACAATAGAGGGCCTGTGGAGGAGAACCAGAGGCTTGGAAGACAGGACCTTAGAGTTGGGTGAGGCTAATAAGACAGACAGGCAAAAATCTGGAGTGGAACCACACTGATCCCAGGAAGGGCTCTGAGCAGGAGAGAACAGTGGTCGAATGTTCTCTCTCTCTCACTGGGAACTGCTCTGTTCAGTATTCAGCAGTACTGAGTACTGATGGTAGGTCTGACTGGGGTCCTACCCTTTGAAGGTCATATTTTAACTTTCCTTCTGATGACCTGCCCTTGCAGGGGTTATCTTTATCCTTTAAAAGGGAGAAGAAGTAGGTGGGACAGTTTCCTGGGTGAACTAGCAAAGTGACGTACTGTTACAGCGTGGGGCCTATCTGTCCCTCAGTACAGGTCAGGAAGCACACCATAGGGTACATGTGCAGAGATGAAGGGTCACGTTCCAACTAGCTTCCTGCTTGTAGAGAATGATACTTGTGTTTGGGTTTTGTTTCCCCCCTCCCCCCACCAGAAACCTAAGCCATGAGCAAGATACGTGTGCTGGAATGAAAGGCAGGTTTGAGGATCTATTTCTGTTTTATTTGGTCTGCCTCTTCTGTACTCAGGCCCTCCTTTCATTGAGGAAGGGACTGTAGCTTCTTTAACTGACAAGCTCATTTGATGATTTTGTGTTTAATGAATGGAGGGAGTTGTTTCAACCCCCATTGGCTAGAACAAGAACAAGTCTCTGTTCCAAGCCAATCGGAGTGCAGCCTGTGAACCCCATCTGTCTGAGAACAACGGTTGTGTAGTGTCTCCTCGTGCTTCTGGCATACAGCAGTAGAGCCACCGTCCCTCGTCCGGCAGGATAGGCGCAAAGAGAAGAGGGTGCTCCACCAGGATGGCTGTCCTTCCCTTCAGAATTGGTGTCTGTTTTGCCTTCCTGATCTCTGGAGTTGATGTAAGCTGACAAGAGCATGTGGATACGGCATGCCTCCAGCTGCAAAGAGCAGAGCGTGAGGCCTCCCGTATTGGCCGTGACATGAGCACTCGGATTCCTCCATGCTGGGGCAGGAGTTCCGGCTCTCTGACACAGCTCCCCAGCAGCTCTAATCAATGTTCATTCAGGATCAATTCACATGTATTTGTAGCTGAGATAATAAAAAAGACTTCATTCAGGATTGATCGCTCCAGTGGTTTCCTGAGTGCTCTGCTTAAGGGCCTTTTCTCTACAGCCTTGACAGGGGTCAGTGTCTCACAGGTGTGAAGAAGGTAAACTGTTTCCTCCCACCTGCATTGCTGTCTAGTAGTGAGGAGAGACATTGGTGGAGCCATAGATCTGTTGCAGTCATAAGCCTCTGTATGACTCATGTCCTAGCTATCAGGATTGGACCTCCTGGGAATCCCTAAGGTGGCCTCACAAACTCTTCAGTTTTTGAGAGTCTCAGCTCTTATGGGTACACATGAATGGTCCCAAGGAAGGTTCCAGATGTCCCAGAAGTCACGGCCGAGTCCTTGGCCTTTGGGGATGCAGCATCCTCCGCTGTGATGCTGACTACTGCCCAGCTCGCATTTGAAGTTCTGGGCAGCAGGCAGTGGTGGGTGCCTGGACCACAGTAGTGAACAGACTAAATTGATTCCAGGCAACAGAACATGTAAATAACTTGGTAATGCACGTCCATCCTGGTCACAGATACTTGCCACCAGCTTTCCCAGTCCCCTTGTGCTATGAGGACAAATTGTAACCTCCTGGTCATAGCTCAGATTGGGAGCAGACCCACTTCTCACTCGAGCCTGGTTTCTCTCTCCTACAGTTTTGTCTTTGGCGAAGATTTGGGTTTTTACAAACAAGGTTCATGCTTACTGTGATTAGTTTATAGTTAGAGGAGTTGCAGAGTGTGATCATCTGGTTTTTGTTACTTTAATGAGATACCTGAGGCAGGCTATTCTAAAGAAAAGTTTTGGGAGTATAAGATCAAGGGGCCACATCCAGTGGTGGTGGTCTTTTTGAGAATCCTGAAGTGCGTAGAGCATCAGCATGGGGCAGGAACTGCACCTGTTTGTGTGTGTTCTTGCAGTTTCTTTCCTTTTATAAAGCCACCAGGATTAAATCATGGAGGAGGCGCCATCCTAGTTATTGTTCAACCCCTCCTCCACCAAATATGGTAGTCAGATTAAGTTCCCATCCTCTGAAAACCTCAGAGTGGGGATCAACTTTCAGCCCCAGGAAGCCTCTGGGGACTCTCAGAGCACAGCTCAACCAGCACACAGGGGTGATGAGCACAGACAGGGGTGGCAGGGTTTTCATGCGTGAGGGGCCACCATGCTGCTGTACAATGGTAATTGGCTGCAACTTTTGTGTCTTCAGAGTGCATGGGGGCTCTCAGCAGGCCAGGGCTCCTGAACAACTAAAAAGGCCACCATCGTGAACAGTGGGCCAGCAAGGAAGTTAGCTCCTCTGAGAGCAACTCCAGTGCCATGAAAAGAGGCTAAGTGCCCAGGAGGTCACTTTGTTTGTGATATAGGGTTGTCCATCCCTCAGATCAGGCCGCATGCAGAACACGGGTCAGACAGGGCCCAGCAGTCCTGGGCTGGTCACTGAGACCAAGGCCACAGGTCAGCTTTCAAACTGGTTTATTGTGTGACAGAAATGGCCTGTTTCCTCATTTTTTCCCCTCTGGTTTTGCAAGGTAAGGTCTTGCCCTAGCCTAGGCTGACCTGGAATTCACTGTGTAGTCTCACTATGGCCTCTAACTCACAGCATTCCTCCTACCTTTGCCTCCCGAGTGCTGGGATCAAAGGTATGCACCACCATGCCTGTCGTTTTTCTTTTTTTTCTGGGAAACTATCTGAAGTATATTTCCCAACCTCTTTTGTCATTAGGTGTGGCTATGTAACCAGGATCTGCCTTATTGATCATGGTCAACGTTAGTGTGCCCCACTTTTAGGGCCAGCTCCTAAAAGTCTGCATGTATTTGCCTCCATGATGTTACCATGTTAGAAATCAAGCACGGATGATGTCAGAGTCATAGATGGAAGAGGGAGTTACCATATGGAGAAGATGCATGGGCCAGTCATGGACTTGTATTAGTCTGTTTTCTGTTACTATCATGAAGTACCTAAAATAGGTAACTTTATCAAGACAGTTTTGGAGGTTCAAGGGCGTGGTTCCAGCATCAGCTTAGCTCTAGTGACAAAATCCTAGCAGGTATCATCACAGCGGTGGAAATTCATGCAAGGGAAAGTGATAACAGCATGGGATCCTAAGCCAGCGAGCAGTTCAGGGGAGGGGCAGTAATATCACCCTATTAGCCCCACCTGGTAAAGTCCTGACCCATCTTAACATCACCACAATAGTGACCAAACTTCCAACACACAAACGTTTGGGTTTCATTTATATCCAAACCATAGCATGACTTCATGAGTGAGAAATAACTTGTAGGGACTTAATCGTACTAGTAGCCTAGTAGCGCCTTGGCCAGTGCGAATGTCTCTGAGGCCCGTTCTGCGGGGAGTAGCCTCCTCTTATCTACATTCCGTTGTTGTGCTTCATGACTGAGGGAGTGTCGCGCCCTTTATACACATACTCAGTTAATTCTCCCACCAGTCCCTGGAGGTCTTTTCTTCCTTCATTTCTACTTGGCAGTTGACAAAAGAGGTTCAGAGGGATTAAGTCACTTACCCAAGGCCACATGCCAGCCAGTGGCAGAGCCATGATGAGAAGCAGATCATGTTGAGATCATGATACTCAATAACTTCTTTCCCCACTGTCCCCGCGGGTGCTGAGCAGGAGCTGCTTGTCTGTCAGGAGACCCCTGAGCAGTGGGTGTGGTCTACACAAGTTTTTCTGGAGACTGCACACAGCGAGGAGGCGATTTGCAAAGGAACGTTTCGTTTCAAGCACTCCAAGCTGCTGAATGCCTGGGGGTGGGGTGCAGGGTTCAAGAGTCTTACCCATCACGGGGAACTGTAGCTAGAGTACAGAAAGAATGCAGGATCCATGACGAACCCCTGCAGTACAGCCCCCGGGGCAAGGGCAAGGACAAGGACCTGAGGCTGCTGCTTTGGCAAGGAGCCAGGCTCAAGATGAGACATGAAGATGTTTTTCCAGCAGGGTGGCACTGGGTACCCAGGAGGACCCTTGAGACCATTCCTGAATGAGTCGCCTACAGTGACTGGCATCCAGTCACTTGGAGTCAGTTGAGCTGGGCATATGCACAAATATGTGCATATGTGCTATGGGGACATGGGACAGTCAGTCAGTCAGGCCTTATCCAGGGCCAAGAAATCTCTGTGACTAAAGGGGCATATGAGCATCCATTCACAAGGGTGACAGGAAAACAAAGGACATTCCACGTAGGAGAAACAGCATGTTGAAAGACATCCTTGACATGCTCAGGAAGTCAGGAGTGGTGAGGGGCACTTGAATGCCAGCAGTGGTACCAGGAGACTGCTGGGGAAGCAGGTGAAGGGTGCTTTCTGTGGCTGGCTCAGAGCTTGGCTAGTCAGAGGAGACAGCAGGTAGCTGTGGTATCTGGAGAAAGCTGGGACAGTGAAAGGTAATGAGACTGAAACAAGTCGGGGGGGGGGGAGGGGAGCAGATGCCAGGAAATTGAGAAGTTTATCAGGTGGACTGGACAGAGATTGACTAATACTTGGTTGCCGTGGCACTGGCAGGGAAGTACGGGGTCAGGCTGATTCCAACTTAGGTATCTTGGTGTGTCATGGGGTTAAAAGACCCAGAGCAGTTCAAGGTACCCATGGGGCTGGTAAGTCTGCCCTTGACATAGGCAGTCAGGACAGCTCATGGACTCAACCGTCATAGGGACAGGGACTGTAGGCACAGACACTCAGTCACTCAGAGAGTATGTCAAGATCTGACAGGTCCTTTTGCTCATGACCTTTCCAGAACAATGTCTGCTGTCCACAGAGACAGTGCCAGACACCCCTGCAGGTGTCCTGGGGAGCAGGGCTTCAGTCTGTATCTGTCCTAAAGGGGCTGGGGTTGCCATAGTCTGTGACCGCGGGACTCCCGTGCTGAAAGAAGGGAAACATTTGGATTACAACTCACAAGGCCTTGGTGTTGTTGGTTTGTGCAACACATTTGTAGTAAAACCGGAGACTTCCTGTAAACCAGTGACCACTCACTGAAAACAGACACATGTGCGTGCTTCCAAGTCCCTGCCTCGTGGGCATGTCTCAGGCATTGCAGTACCCCTGGAAGGGCCAGATGGGCTCCTCTAGCACTCTGAAGCCTTAAGACCTGTGTGCCTGTGGTAGCATGGAGCAGGGCTCTCCTCCCAGAGCCAGGACCACCTCCCCCTGCCGGGACTGGTGGTATAGCTGCCCCGTGGGCCCGTCCACAAGTTGTGTTGTCTGCGGCCCTCGCAGCCGTCCCTCTGTGTCAGGAAGTTAGCAGGTGGGGACTCCAGTCCCCAGGATCAGGTTGAGTGTCAGAATAACCAAGACTCCTAGTCCTGGGGCCTCCATGGTCACAGAGGTATAGCCTTTTAGAACTACAGGGGCGCACCCACCGTGGAGCCTGACCTCAGTGTCTCAGCCCGTGGGAGGCCCGTCCACTTGCAGTCCTAGCACCGGAGGTCTATAGAGGAGCCTCAGAGACTCCAGAACCAGCTGGGGTCCCACACAGCCCCCCTACCAGCACTTCAAACTGGCCCTTTGAAGCACTCGCTGTGCTGATCACTGAAATGACTATGGAGTTACTTATTTTCTGTCTTTCACCACCAGCTCGGGAGGACAGGGACCTCAGCCCAGCACAGTTCCTCCTGTGCCCGCATGAGTGGTTAGATGTCTCTGTGAAAGCCTCTGCTGCCCTGGGAGGGCGGTCGTAGGTAGCCCTCCATGCGCTTGCAGTCTGATGGGGGAGATGGAAATGGTGTACGGCATTGCTGTGGCCTGAAGTTTATGGGGCCCAGAGTGGTCAGGTTCAAGCACTCAGGGTAGATGAGCAGAAGGCAAGGACAAAAGAAGGTGGCAGGCACCAGAGGGAACCTCTGGGGCGTCCTGTGGGGGAGTTTAGGTCACGGTGGTATAAAGCAGAACTGGGCAGATGCTCCATGCCTAGTAGGGCATTGTATGGAGATCGGGAGTCCTGGTTTTATTTTGCCAGTGGTAACCCCAGCAGACTTTTAGGCCAGGGTCAGGGTATATCCTGATGTGCATGTGTGTCTATACCAAGATTGGCTGGCCTGAGGGGTAGAAGATAGGCTGGAGGCAGGGTGGCTAAGTGAGGGAGATGTTGGCAGATGTCTGTGCTATCTAGTTAAGACTGAGACGTGCCGGAGGCAGTTATGGGGAGCATTTTGTGGGCCGAGGGCTGTTTGCATAGGGTTGGAGGAGGAGCAAGGAGGGAAGACTCCTCCTCCCCATCTCTAGTGGGCTAGATTTTGCTCAGGAGACCATTTTTTCAACCCAGCTCTCTGTGGCCCGCCACTCCTTCCTCTGCCAGGTCAGGATAGTTCCTGTGAGAACCCATGTATCTGTCTGGCTTTCCAACTTCACTCCAAGTGCAGGAAACACTCTTCTTTCCATTTTACTGAAGATTTATTACTCCAGTCTCGAGTGTATGAAAATGCAATTATTAAATAAGTATGTGGAACGTAACCAGGAAGCCCCATTTTCTTTTATATTATGAGGCATAAAGACCAGGCACTTAAGAGCAGTTATTGTCAGTGTAACATTTAAATGGAAGTGACTTGGTAAAATCGACGTGATGGGATAAGATGTGCAAAGCTGTGCCTTCTCTTTCCAGGTGCCAAGCAGTTCCATTAGAGCACACTGGCTGGGTAGGAGGACGCGGGTGCTCCTGTGTCTGTCATAGGACCACAGTGTGCCTAGAAATGGTGGGGTGTGCCGTGCTCCGATTTTGACTGGTGTGTCTCTTGCCTTGGCAGTGTGTAAGGATCCACTTCCAGGACCACCGCCATGTCAAGCCGCGGTGGGAAAAAGAAATCCACCAAGACCTCCCGGTCAGCCAAGGCGGGAGTCATTTTCCCTGTGGGGCGGATGCTGCGGTATATCAAGAAAGGCCACCCCAAGTACCGGATTGGAGTGGGGGCACCTGTGTACATGGCTGCCGTGCTGGAGTACCTGACTGGTGAGTGTGCCCTGGCCAGCTGCAGACATCGTGCTCAGATGTGGCAGGCTGGTGGCTTCCCAAGGACTATAAGGACCTTTGCCCACTTCTTAGATGTGAAAGCTCATAAGGACAACTGTCATGAATCCGGGCGTGGTGGCGCACGCCTTTAATCCCAGCACTGGGGCGGCAGAGGTAGGAGGTAGGCAGAGGTACTTTTATAGATGGAGAGCCTGGTATGTGAGGTAGGCATTATTTTTCTCACTTGTAAATGAGGAAACAGGAACTAGAGTCTGTGAGTTCGAGGCCAGCCTGAGGCTACACAGTGAATCCAGGTCAGCCTGGGCTAGAGTGAGATCCTACCTCAAAAAACAAAACAGAAAATCCTCACATGGGTTCACTAATTGTTGTACTGCCCCATTTGTTTGCCTTACATCCTCTATCTGGCATGTGCCCACAGATGCTGCTGGATTTGTGCTTGCTAGACACCATATTTTGAAATTTCCTCAGTTATGCCAATAAGGTCCTTTATGATCTTGTTTGGTTTCCTTTCCCACTTCAGGGTACATTTCAGGGTCGTACTTTACATATGGCAGTCAGGTTTGCTGAGCCTAGTCTTACTTCATCTTGAGCAATTTTCCAGAGGGAATGTGTGTGTGCAGAGGCCAGAGGAGAACTTTAGGTGCCTTTCTCTCACTCCTCTGTACGTCCTCGAGATGAGGTCTCTCCCTCAACCTGGAGCTGCTGTGTTTTGGTCAGTGAGCCCCAGAAATCTTCCAGTCTCCACTGTCCTCCCCATGGACTGGGATTACAGATGTGTGTGGCCATGCCCAGCTTTTTCCATGGGTGGTTCTAGGGAATGAAGCTTGTGCAGGCCCTCAAGCTTAAGTGGCAAGCACCCTGAACCACTCCCCAGCCTCTCTGTTGTGACACTGGCATCATGAAGCATCCAGGCCAGTTGTTTTTCAGACCATTCTTGACCCTGGGCACGTCTCTCGCTTAGAGAAGAAGGCATTACTTCACCACAGTGGTGACGCCCTTCTAGTGTGCATCACGCTGAGAGGCACTTGGCTTGGGATTGTGCTTGTTCTTTCAGAGGTAGGGCACCTGCTGAATTTTAGCTGTCTTTTTTAAAAAAAAAAGTATTTATTTATTTGTTTAGTTGAGATTGAGAAGAGGCAGAGAGAAAGAGAGAATAGGCATGCCAGGGCTTCCAGCCACTGCCAACGAACTCCAGATGCATGTTCCCCCTTGTGCATCTGGCATATGGGTCCTGGGGAATAAAACCGGGCTCCTTGGGTTTTGCAGGCAAATGCCTTAACTGCTAAGACGTTTTCCCAGCCCATTTTGGCCCTCTTTATCAGTCTTACCAGAGTCCCTTATTACCATGGTGGTTATGAAATAAATATTTCCATTTCTGTATTTTTTAGATGGCATTCTGTCAGTCAGAACTCACCCTCCACCCTTCTTATTTTTTTGTGTTGCCAGCCTTGGCTCGTGGATTGGTTAACTTGGTGTGTTATATTCCTCTTATACCATCATCACTCGTTTTAATGTTCAAATTCTCTCAAACTGAACTGAACTTTACTTTTGATGTCCTTTTGTCTTTTACGTCAAAACCATCTCCATTGGTTTCCAGACATTTCCTTGCCCTTGAGTTCAGTTATGTGTCCCAGGCTCACCCAGGCTTCCTTGCCCGGGGCTTAGAATCAGTCTCTCTCCAAGGGGTCGCTGGTCCTTTATACAGGTCTGATCTTACCTGTGGCCTCATAAAAATCGAGGGAGAAATCTGGGCAGAACAGATGCTTCCCGCTTTTAGTGAGGGGCAAACCAGACTCCAAAGCATCAGAGGATTTGCATAGGCCTGCACAGACCCTTTCAGCAGCCAACCAGGCCTTGACCCTCCTGTCCTGTGATGCCACTTACTCATCCGGTATGTTTGGCAGGCGTCAGGAAATAGCTCTTCTGGTTCTTGTAGCCATCTGGCCTCTAGCACAAAGAGAGATTCAGCAAGAAGGGTGCCTTTTCTCTTCCTAGTGGCACGGACAACAGGAGAGTTGCTGAGCCGCTCCTGCTGCCCACACCTCTCAGTAGGCAAGCGTAAGACTTCCCCAGAGTGGACACAGCTACGAGGGACATCAAGCTCTCAGCTTCTGTTGTGATCATGCTGCCTTGAGAAGTAGTCATTGTGGTCTGTTCAGGATGGGTTTGGGACTTTGGACTCTGTTCTGGGATATACTTTTATAGGTGGAGAACCTGGTATGTGAGGTAGGCATGATTTTTCTCACTTGTAAATGAGGAAACAGGAACTAGAATTCAGGTGTGTTTAGCATGGGAAGTCAGCCAGACAGGCCAGGGAAGGAGTGACTGGATAGGAAACAGAACTCGGTTGTTCTTGCATAGCCATTTATACTCACTGTGACCTGTGGTGAGCCACTTAACCTCTCTAGACTCTGCTTTTCTTACAACTCAAAATGGAGACAGCTGTTCCAGGCTCCTGTGTGAGCCAGGGGAGACTCTGAGTGTGATGGGAGGGAAAGCTGCTATGCTGGGTCAACTCAGCAGCCCATGTTCATTGGCTTCCACACACCATCATGCCCCTGCCGCCAAGGTGCTCACAGATGCTTGTGAAGTTTGGCTGAAATTTAGTTAAGTAAAGGTTAAGTGCAGCACCAATTTTATTTCTTCCCTGTGGTTTCCTTGATCTTGTTGGAGGATACCACCATTGAACGTTGCAGGCAGCACTCCCTGGGCCACACAAGAGATCTGTGCGTACCCTCGTCTGGTTCCCAATCGGAGCCCAGTGCTCTTGAGGTCAAGAGCCTAGCACCCTTGACCAGATGATGTTGGAGACCTCGACTCTGGTACACCTCCACTGGCCCCTACAACGGTTACCACGCACAGTGGTCCTTTCAGAGGATAATGGGACCGCAAGGCCCACCCTAGCACTGCAGCTGGAAAAGGAGCTCAAAGCAGTTCCTTACCCAGTGTCAGCCCTGTCAGCTCTTGTATAGTAAAGAGGGAGACGTTCTTTAAGTTTTACAAAGGCCTTCCGGGGAGTAGGGCTGTTGCCACCAGAACCAAGCCTGTCCTTCCTCTGCACTGCTCATTCTTTGGCATGACCATTGCCCGATGCTGCCCTCTCATGGCCTGGCTCAGGGGACCTCAGGAGAGTGTCCTGTCACTTCTGTGGTAACTGGCTCCTTTTTCCTGAGGGTAGAGGAACCAAGCAAGCTTTGGGGCCCAGTGAACACAGGAAGAACGTGTAGAACAAGTTAAACATGTCTTCTTTCCTGTGGACTCCACCTGTGGGATCCGTGTCTTTTGATGGTACATATTTTCAGATTTTTTTTTTTTTTTTTTTGAGGCAAGCCCAACAGACTGGCCTATTTAAAAAAAATTTTTAATGTGAGAGAGTGAGAGCTAGTGATAAAGAGAGAGAAAGAGAACTGACGTGCCAGGGCCTCCAGCTACTGTGATCAAACCCCATGTGCACCGCCTTGTGCACTGGTTCAGCTCACGTGCTTGCATCACCTTGTGCGTCTGCCTTACGTGGGATCTGAAGAGTCAAATATGAGTCTTTAGGGCTCGCAGGCAAGTGCCTTAACTTCTAAGCCATTTCTCTAGCCTTATTTCTTAAAATTTAATGTAATTTTTGGTTTTTCGAGGTAGGGTCTTCCTCTAACCCAGGCTGACCTGGAATTCACTCTGTTATCTTAGAGTGGCCTCAAAGTGATCCTCCTACTTCAGCATCCCAAATGCTGGGGTTAAAGGCAGGCGCCACCAAGCCTGGCCCAGTTACTTATTCTTCTAATGGTGCTTTTTGCCTCCAATTACTAGAAAAATTTTTAAATTTTTTTAAATTAATTTATTTGAGAGAGAGGATATGCACACTAGGGCCTCTAGCAATTGCAAACTAACTCTAGATGCTTGTGCCACCTCATGTATCTGGCTTTATGTGGGTCCTGGGGAATTGAACCTGGGTCCTTTGGCTTACTCTCCAGCCCTTAATACCTTTTTTTAAAAAATATTTTTTATTCAATTTGGGGAGAGTGAGTATGGACACACCAAGACCTCCTACCACTGCAAACAAACTCCAGATGCATGCACCACTTTGTGCACCTGGCTTTACGGGGGTACTATAGAATCAAACCCAGGCCTTCAGGCTTTACAAGCAAGTACCTTGAACCACTAAGCAATCTCTCCAGCCTCTAAATGTCTTAGTTTATTTTTTTGTAGGCAGAGAGTAAGAGATAGGAAAAAGAGAATGGATGTGCCAGTGTCTCGTGCTCCTGAAGACAAACTCCAGACACATGCACTACTTTGTGTATCTGGCTTTATGTGGGTACTGAAGAATTGAACCCAGGCAGTCAGGTTTTGCAAGCAAGTGCCTTTAACCACTGAACCATCTCTCCAGCCTCTCAGGTTATTTTTGAACTTGTCTTTATCTTACCCATAATATTAACAGCCATGATTCCATTAACAATATCTGTTCTAATCTCTCCTTATGGAGAACACATTCAACATGCATTGTGTTTCACTCTACCTTCCACATCTGTTATTCTCTCATTTTCAAATCTCTTTCTGGATAAGTATTTCTGATCTGTCTTCTCGAACTTTATCCTGGTTTATAATTCTCTTTAACTGTTGTCTAATCTGTGGTTTAGTCACTAAATTTCAAATTTCACTTGTGATACTTTCTCTGGGGGGCATGTACATATGTGTAGAGTGTGTGTGTGTATGAGAGCGAGACAGAGAGAGAGAGAGATGTGTGTACAGTGTATGTGCATGTGTGTGCAGATGCATGTGCCCTGTGTGCAAACATGCAGAGGCCAGAGGAAAACCTTGGGTGTCCTCCTCTTTCCACTCATCGACCTGTTTCCTTGAGGTAAAGTCTGTCGCTCAACCCAGAGCTACGTTTTTTCGGTCAGCAATCCCCAGCAATTCTCTGGTCTCCACTTCCCACAGGACTGGGATGGTAATGTTCATGGCCACACCCAGCTGTTCAGGTTGGGTGCCAGGGAATCAAAGGTACTCATGCTTGCGCGAGCACTGTGAACCATGGAGCCATCACCCCAGTCCCTTTCTTCGTTTCTCTTAAGTTCTTTTTGATCATTAAAAAAAAATAGATTTGGTTTTTCCTTATAATCTCTTGTTTTTATTTCATTTTCAGTTATTTTTCTTCTTCAGTACATTTCAGTTGTTTTATATTCTTTATCTGAAAACGATAGAAAGTGTGTTTTTTTTCCAGACTTTGACTTACTATTTTGAAGGTCTGCCACTCTCCATGGCTGAGAAGGAATTCATTCATGCTTTTGCCGAGTATTATTGTTCGCCTTTCACATTTTTGCTTTGAGCCATTCGGAATTTACTCTAATCAATGATGCGAGATAAGAATCAATCTTAATTTTGTTTCACATGGTAACTCACTCATCCCAGCACAATTAATTAAATATTCCATCTTTTCCCTGGAGACCAGGGGCACTTCCTTCTTATCAGACATGGATTATCTAGATATAATTGAAGCTATTTCTGAACCTACTATTTTATTGGTCTGTTTCTCACATCCAATGTTTTTCGTTGAATAGTCTGTTTTCTGCAATCAGTACAAACACCCTTGGAAAGATTCACAGAGTAGAGGACATAGAGGGAGTCATTGTCCCTCTCAGCTGTTTTACACACCTGATTTCCAGGATGTTTCATATATAGGGTACGCAGGCTGACATAGTTAGGACACGCTGAGGGGCCTTGATCAGCCCTAGACTATTCTGAGCCCTTTCGATCTCTTGTCCAAGCTCCCTTCTCTTGGGACTATGAAGCAAGGCCTGCCTGGATCCTGTGCGCCTGCGTCCTGGGCTGCCCTCTGGGATGGCAGCTTTATCATTCACACCCCGTCCTGCATCTGGACTGTGTTCTTATCCACAGAGCCAGGCCAGCACCTGGGAGAACATCCCCGCATACAGATCCCACCACTGCCAGAGAACAGCATGCTCAGCCCACTTGTTTTTAATTCCTCTCAAATGAACTATTTGTGAAAGACTTGCCAAGCCACAACCAAGTGCACAACGCCGAGCTGGGTGCTGGGGTCAAAGAGATCGTTGTTCATTTCCACAGATTTGTATCGAGTGCCTGTGACTTCAGCGCCCTCTCCCACCCCCTCACACACACTCAGCTCCTAGCACAAGGCCTGTCTTTCTATAGCTGCACAGCATTTTTTTTTTCTTTATTGAAGGATAAGAAGAGAAGTAAGGATTTTCAGGAGGGGTTGGTGGTATCAGATGCTGCCTGGAAACTGGCCAGGATGAGAGCTAATCTAGACCTCTGGATGTTTTGGTTTTTCGAGATTGTGTCTCGCTCCAACCCCGGGCTGACCTGGAATTGTTAGTCTCAGGCTGGCCTTGAACTCACAGAGATCCTCCTACCTCTGCCTCCAGAGTGCTGGGATTAAAGGTGTGCTGCCCCACGCCTGGCTGGACTTTTAACTAGAGCATAATTAGGATTAATTTGAGCATGGTGGCCACTCCCATCTGAGCAGGAGCATGTGGTAGAGGAGCTACCATTGCAAAGAAGAGGGTTTTAGAAGCCTTACACAGACTGCTTTCTCTTTCTGCTCCCAAAGCCACAAGAACTCTCAGACCTTGTGCAGCAGGAGCTGCCCAGCTAGGTGAAGATTGTCGTATCCTGAGACTGAGATAGTGGCTCAGGGTTACAGGTCCTTGCTTGCAGAGCCTGCCAGCCCGGGTTCATGTCCCCAGCCACCCATGTAAGCCAGATGCAGAAAGTGGCACAAGCATCTGTCATTCATTTACATCAACAAGAAGCCCAGGCTTCTATACACACCCATGTACAAATTTCAATTAAAAAAATAGATTTTAGGTCTGGAGAAATGGCTTAGTGGTTAAGTGCTTGCCTGTGAAGCCTAAGGGCCCTGGTTCAAGGCTTGATTCCCCAGGACCCACATTAGCCAGATGCACAAGGGGCACATGCTTCTGGACTTTGTTTGCAGTGGCTGGAGTCCCTGGCGTGCCCATTCTCTCTCTCTCTTTCTCTCTGTCACTCTCAAATAAATAAATAAAAATTTTTAAAAATAGATTTTAGCATCTTTGGGGGGCAGGAGTTAGATGTGTCCCAGGGTCACTGTGCACAGTACCGCCAGGAATAGATTCTGAAAGAACTGTTACTGAGAGAAGGAGCTGGGTCAGATTTGTGCAGATAAAACTCTGTCCCCGCAGTCCATTACTAAAATGTCAGTGGCAGGTGGGACACGTCACCGTCCTCTTGCTTCCTTTCCCCAGACTGAGGGCTTCTAGGTCTAGTCAGCCCAGACTCAAATATCATGCATCTCCGGAGAGAAGTAAATAAGCTGCAGCAAGAAGACCAGCCCCAAAGGTATTAG
This sequence comes from Jaculus jaculus, assembly GCF_020740685.1. Lineage (NCBI taxonomy): Eukaryota > Metazoa > Chordata > Mammalia > Rodentia > Dipodidae > Jaculus > Jaculus jaculus. Next base: position 33,352,378 of record NC_059107.1, on the reverse strand, counting down.
TCAGCCAGCCTTTTCTGTCTGCCCCTCTCTGCATGCTCTCTTCAGTTCTGCTCGCCAGGGTGACGAAAACAAACCCTCCTTGGATTTGCTAGGCTGCCTGGCTCTGCCTGGTGCTCTGACCCTGGGTCCCACTGCTCCCACTTTCTCTCCCTCCTTTCCTTTCTTCCTCTCTTCCCACCCCAGCCCCTTCCTTTTGAAGCAAGTGTAACTTCCATTTAGTGGCTCTAAAGCCATGTGTTCCCTGGTACACAGAGCCGCTTCCTTTAGCAACAAGAACGCCTGATGCTGAGGTGTCCTCTCACTGTGTGACGTCACCCTGATAGTCAAGTGTCGGTATTCAAGGGGTTGCTCTGGGTCTTTATAGAAGGCCAGTGCCCTGCAGCACTCCCATTTCACATCAGCAGAGCCATGTGGAAACCCAGGGCTCTTGTAGACTGCTAATTAAACATGTTCCTTGTCGTCAGTCTCTTGAGTAATGTTCCTTGTAGTAGATAGCTGAATTAGACATTGGTTAACGTTCATTGGTTAACGTTCATTGGTTGCTTCTATAACTCTGGATACTGACGATTGAAAGTCAATACCTGTTCATTGAGAAAATGAAGGAAGACATTGAACTGGAACTGCCCATTCATTGCTGCCTCTGATCCCTATTCTAGTCCCTGCCATCACTAGTCCTGAGACTGTGGCTTGGTACGGTGTTGTTTGGGGGAGTTTCTGAGTTCTAGGTGAAGGAGGAATAGTTAACGTTCTGAAGTGGCTGTAGCATATTGAGTGCTTCATATGCAGGCATTGGCCAAATGGGAACTCACTGAATCTCAAGCCACTGTTCTGCTTAGGAGGAAGTTGCTGCTCAGAATGTTTTTATCACTGCTCTGAAGGTACTCAGCTTATGTGGAGTTGGATACATCTCCAGAAGAACAGAGTCCGTAGCCTCTGCCGGGCTGAATGTCAGCAGGCAGAGAAGTGGGGCCCAGGGATAGGAATCCACTTTATGCTTCCTTCACCTTGAAGCAGCCACCAGACACCGCAGGTGTATGCCTGGACCACTGGTGTATGCCCAGACCTCAGTGCTGCTCCTGTTCTCATTGAAGTCACAGCCTGAGGGGACTCTTGGAGTGTGTGGAGACATTCTTGCAGCCTAACATGGTCAGGGAGAACAGGGTTTTGCAAGATGAGCCTGAAGAAAAGCAGGCAAAGGGTATAAGCAGGAAGGTCATGGGTCCTTGGAGTGACATTGTGGGGCTTCTGGAATGGCCATTGTTTGCTTCAGTAGCAGGACAAAAAGGTACCCGGTGGGTGAGTATATAGGTAGCCAACAGCTGCCCAAGAAACTCCTGCAGGCCTGGGCGTAGGCTCTGCCCAGGGTTGGGGAGGTTGTGTTTGTCAGTGATTCTGGGGAGGAACTGCAGAGCGGGAAGCTTTTTGACTAGTGTCCCTCCACTGTCCCCTTAAAGAATGGGGCATGGAGTGTTGGATGACAGAGCTTAGACTATGCCTAGACAGGTAGATATTAGCCTTAGGCTACATTGGACAGACAGTGTAGGTGGGGCCAATGAGGGTGACCCCAGGAGCAAGTCTCTCTTTGGGGTCCTTCTCCTTTCGGCATGCTGCCACTGCTCTAGAAACAGCCCACATAAAGCAACCTGCAAAGTTTCCTGCGGAAGGGAACGTGAGGCAGGAGGTGCTTGTGGCCCGTTAGGGCTGTGTGCAGCACGGCTGCCTGCGACTTCGCATGCGCTGTTTTCATTCGGGAAAGAACGTGCAAAAGATGAATGCGAACAGCCCAGAGAGGGTACAGCACAGTATCTCCCTCTTAACCTGGACCCTCGTTCTGGTCCCGCTGTAGCCTTCTGAGCATCATGCCCCTCCCCCTACCAGCAGCTCCCACATGTGCGGCTCCTTTCCTTGTTTTCCCTCCAGACACCATCTGGGAAACGGCACCAAGACCCGCAGCAAGGCTCTTAAATGAATTTCCTCTTTACATTATACTCTTCAAATCATCTCATTTCAGCAGACATCTCTGATTGTTCGCCCCTTCCTGAGATGAATTAAGAACAAATGGCTGTGGTTTCCCATGTGAAAACAAACACACACATTAACCATTTCCTTGTAAATTAATTCAGAGGTCTTGAAAGTAAGTGACTGGTGGGGCAGAGGGCCCTGCCCAGTGCCAGCCAGGCTTGAGGTCAGACCTTGTCTCCTTGGGCCTCTCCTCCCCTGCCCTGTCTTAGGAGCTCCAGTTCTGCAGCCTGAGCAGCTGGCCCTGGCCCTGGTCCTGGCCTGCCACAGGCACTCCCCGCTGGAGTCAGACCCCATCCCCAGGCAGAGAGCGCCGGTGGGGCTGCCCTGGGTACTGCGTTCTATCAAGGCAGCTCTGGCAGCACCAAGGTTAATCGAGTTCAAGTGCATTTTTCAAACATATGTAAACAGTTAAGTGTAACAGCCAAGGATACACTATTGGGACAGGGAATGCCAGGACTTCTGTTGCTCTTCTCCTCCTCTCGCCTCTCACACACAGTCATCCATCCAGTTACATAGATGAAGGGAGCCAGGGAAAAGAAGGTCTGGTTTTCTTCCCTTAGCAATCAAGGCTGCTGCTGTGCTGTGTTCCATTCCTGACTTCTTTTTCTGCTCTTTCTTCTTTATTTCCTAAAAAAAAAAAAGCAGATGGTGGCTCCAATAAATAATAACTTGCATTTTCCAAGTCCACTAAGCATTTTACTTAGTAACTCAATCCTCACAAGCCTAAGAGATAACCTCTAGTCCTGTTCTATACAGTGGGAAACTGAGTCCTGACGCTGTCTTGGCCGTGTCTCGACACAACACAACCATCGCACATTCATGGCTGCTGCCCTCCGCAGTGGGTACACTGGGGACGCTACCAACAAGCACAGTGTCTCCTTTTCCTAACGTGTACAGTGTCAAGCAGCTTTACCGGTAGCCATGAAAAACAGTGAACACCCAGTGGAGCTTACTTTTGAGCTTTCCAAGTTAAGCTCCATTTCTGTCTTGTGGGAAGGCAGCAGGCTGACCAGATGCTATTGCTGAGACCCTGGGCTCACAGAGCCGACAGTAAGGATGAGATGAGTGACTCTTTGGTGAAACTGTAGGGTGGCTCACTCTTACAAATGCTTTGCACTCAACGTAAACTGCCTGTGATGGCTGCTGTCAGCTTAACTTTGCGGAGTTCTTTGAGGGTGCCGGAGGCCTTAGGACAGGCTGACAGCTGGGAGCTTTGCAGCAGCCCAGAGCTCCACCTAGGTGCCAGCTCTGTGACTTCAGTCCTTGCCACTTCCCTTCTGAACAAGTGGGTCGGGGCAGTGGGTTCTGTGCTGGGACATTGCTGCCAACACTCCAGGCCACTGCGAACAGTGGAGGGGGCTGTGACATAGTCAGGATGTAGGAAGCTCTTAGCAGTCACTCTGTAGTTGGGGTTGATTGGGTTAAGTCTTCTAGAATGGTGCCATACAGTTGTGAACTCAATAGAAGGACTAGGAATCAACAGAAATACAATAAACAGATTCCTTGTCTTGTTGCTGGCTCTGGAGCTAATATCTGTTTTCTCCTTGGGATTACGGGAACATTTGCTTTCTTTGATTTCTGGTTGTTATTTTCAATCTTTCTTTTGTTAGACGAGATGCTTCAAACAGCTCTGTGAAAGCCCCATGTTCCTTTCCATTGCAAGGTTTGTTGTGGGAGTTTGGCTCAGCCTGATGCCTCACCTGTTAGCTGTTAGGAGTCTAATTCTGCAAGCCATGACTTCATCTCCCTGAAGGAAGATAGACGAAATGCTTCCATACAGCAGAGATGGTTTAGTTCAAGGCATTCATTGGGGTGAGGGTGGGGAATAGGCTCTAAGCCTTTTGGTCTGGGGCTAAACTTGGAAAGTAGGCCAGTCAGAGGTATTCATGTTCAGACAGCTGCTCCATAGTTGGAAAGGCTGCCAAATCACGGCCTTCACCAAGGCTATGGGAATCTTGTCATGTTTGCCTTAAAATTATCATGTTCAGTATATCGAAGGATCCTGGGGTACCTCTGAGTGCTTGCTACCGCAGAGAGAGAAGGCCACATCACTGGTCCTGGTTGCCACAGCAGGAGCTGCTCGCCAGTTGCCAGTCACTGAGCCTGGCCTGCAGTGGGAGCCAGTAGATGCTTGAGTGTCTTGTAAGTCAGAACTTAAACCAAAAACGATCTTAGAAGAGTAGTTGATAAGTTGTCCAGAATTGCTCCTCATTCGGTGTTTATAATTAGGGAACCTTACCATATTTAGAATTCACTCCGGAGCTGACCCTGTGTACTCTGGGCCCCAAACCAGGCTAGTGTCGGTCACTGGCCACAACCGCTAGCCTGTCCTTGACCAAGATGACAGCTCCAGGGGCTGGAGAGCTTCTCTAAATTGCTCTTGCCCCTTTGGCCAGTGGTTTCTTACAGATTCAGCTCCAAGGTGTGGCTCCTGAAAATCCCTCAAGGGGAGGATACAGGGCTTGAGCTCTGGAAACCAGGGAGGAAAGGGTGTGTGCTCGTAGAGCTGGTGTTTTCCTAATTCTTTCTTAGAATCTCTTTCCCTTCAAGTAACCAGAAGCAAAGCAGAGGTGCCTAAGACCTTCCACAGTATGAAACGAAACTCCACTGGGGTTGGGGCAAGGACAGAAGCTGGCTCTGGTCTAGCCTAGCAGGTGGTCCTCTGTGGGGGAGCTGTGAGCCCACCTCAGGGACATGTCTTCTTCTTGGGGGAGCTGTGAGCCCACCCCGGGACATGGGGTACAGTGGCAACAGCTGCCCTGCAGCTCAAAGCCAGGGCTTGTGCCTCCGTGTAATTGGCAAAACAGAGTGTCATTAGGATGAAGACATCCTCAGGCCCTCCCATGGGTGGTTCGTGCCCTGCTCAAGTTCCCTGGCAGTCACCCTGTCCTCGTCTCCCCGTCACGGATGCCGGAGTGCTCTAGAGAGCAGAAACTGTTCTGTTTGGGGCTGGCTGGAGAGATGCTCAAGTGTTTGCCCTGCAAACAGGAAGGCCCGAGTAAGGGTTCCAGAACCCGCACAGCACATCTGGCACACGTGTGCATGCCTCTAGTCCCAGTAGCAGGGAGGTGGGCACTAGTGGACCCCCCAGGTCCCACTGGCTGGCTAGATTAGCTGAACTGGCGAGCTCCAGATCCAGCGATAGATCTTGTCACAGCAGTAAGGTTGAGGGTGGTTGAGGGAGACATTTGGTGTAGACCTCAGGCCTCCACCCACATGTGTTTGCACACCTACACACGTGTATACACACATACAGGCACATACATACCCACAAACAAAATCAAGGAGAAACTGTCTGGTTTTGAATTGCTGGCAATGTACCTTTTGCCACCTGTAGCAGGCAGCCCTCTCCTGGCCAAGAAAGGCCTTTACTTTATTACCGTTTCTAAAGCTGGGCTGAGGATGGAAGGGCAGGTACTGCTGGCGCCGGGTGAGGGGGCGAGCGCGCCGCAGGGGTCTTGGCATTGGTTAACAGTCAGGATGAGGCCTTCATCTTTCCTCGCTGTTATAAAATGCCAGGCCCTCTCCTGCCCACTGCAGCACAGGCTGGGTGGGGACGCAGAACATGTTTCTCGTAAAAGGTGTGTCTCTGCGTTGCTGTGTCTTGTGTGTCCCCTGGTGATAGTGTTGCTGTGGTTACTATCCCTCTGCAAAAACTCAGAGGTAAACAGAAGATGAAGTGCTCACTCAGCTAGCCGGAGAGACTCTGCGCCTGTCTTGTTTCTACTGGACACAGCTCCCACCGACTCCCCGCGGGGGTAGCCCCCGTCTTCGGTGGGTGGGGCTAGGCAGTCATGGTAACCCGAGTAGTTGCTCGTTGGAGGGGAGGGAAGGAGTCCTGTGCTTCCAGCTCCGCAGGCCAGAGGCAGTGCAGTGGCAGCCCCCCTGCTCTCTCCAGTAGCTCAGCCGCCTCTGTCCTCAGACTCACACAGCCCCACCTAGGAGGCTCAAGGCCAAATTAGCAAAGTGTTTGAAATAAAGCCATTAAACTTGGAGCCAGAGGATAAGGACCTAGCAGGGCAAGGCTATGGAAGTCAGGGAGGATGTCCTCCCACTCCAGGCTCCCTAATCATTCTTTGCTTGCTTTCCTTTCTCCACGTGCTGCCCCACCCAGGGAGGAGCCCACCCGCACCCCCTCTCCATTGTCATTTCCCTGCGCAGAAAAGTGAGGACAGCTCTGCTCCACATCTCCACACAGTGGCCACTCCTCCCCCTCTTGAAGAGGGTCTTTCCTTAACGCCTCCTCCTCTCTCCCGAGAAACTGCTTTCAAATGATTTTCTTCCCAGGGGGTGGGCTTAGGATTTAGCAACACAGGTCTGGCGATGTTCTCTTTCTGTTCATTTTTGTTTGTTTGGTTTTTGGTTTTTCGAGGTAGGGTCTTGCTGTAGCTCAGGCTGACCTGGAATTCGCTACATCGACTCAGGGTGGCCTTGAACTCACGGGCGACCCTCCTACCTCTGCCTCCCAAGTGCTGGGATTAAAGGCGTGTTCCACCACGCCCGTCCTCTTTCTGTTTTTAATGATGGGTAGGTAAAGCATTCTTTGTACGTTGCAATCAAAAGATTGTAACACACCAGCTTCCTTCTTCGAGTTCCTCCTTTGGATGCTGATGGTCCCTGGATCCCTGTGGTCTCAGAAATGGGAGCTAAGGCTAAAGAGGGGAACAGGAAGCCAGAAAGGGAGGTTACAGCTCCATAACACCATAGGCTCTTTTTGTCCTTCCTGCACAGTTAGTTCCAGCACAGGGGCTTCTGTGGCAGGCTTCCTCTTGCCATTTTTCTATGGTCTGTGCTGCTGTGGGGTTGAGGTACCCTCTACACTTCCTCTCCAGTGGTGGGCAGGATGGTAGCCTTGTACATGTGCTGACTACTGTGAGCATGGGAATCTGAGGCTCCACAGGATGGCATTCTTGGCACGTGGGCCCTAAGGCCACCTAGGCGTTACAAGCACCCTTTTCACTTCAGAGAAGCCCACCATCAGTCATAGGGAAACTTTAAGGAAACTTCCAGGTAGGCCATGTCCCCTCCCCCCATCAGAACAGCCCTGTGAGATAACGGGGTACAGGAAAGGTGAGCCCTTTTGCCTGTTACTGTTCTAGCCAGCCTTCCTTCCCCACACTCGTGGCTCTCATGTGCATGAAGCCCAGGTCAGCCACGTAGCCCCACCACGTGTGGCCTGTGCTGCTCTCCTTACTAGCTGGGAAGATCCAGAAGTCTTGGTGTCTTTGGTTTCCTTCTACCTAGCATAGGGCTTTGCATGTATGTGCCGTGCTCACTGAACAAATGACTTCCTGAATTTAGGGAAGAGACCTGCCGTCCTAAGTGTGACTTAACACCTTCCCACACGCCTCACATCATGAGCGTGCCCGTGAGTGGCCAAGCAGATTCCCAGCTTTGCATGTATGTAGCAGGTTTTTGCATGGGGCTCAGATGTTAGTACCTCTTAAAAATATATGTGCCAGCTGGGCATGATGGTGCATGCCTATAATCAGGAGACCAAGGCAGGAGAGTCATGGGTTTGAGGCCAGCCTGGCTACATAGCAAATTTGAGACTATAGCGAGGCCTTGTCTCAAAATAAAAATAAAAATAAAAATAAAATGCTTATGCCAAATAGTATTAGCAACTTCAAACTCCGTTTTTATGCAGCTGGCATTTTGTCTAGTTATTTCCTGATGATCCCAGGGGCCGACTCTGTCAGAGAGATCCAGTGTACACATCACAAATAGAGTATTAGTTATTCTTCAGTTCTAGCAGAAGGTCATACTTTGGTTGGGCCCAGAGTAGTGTAGAAAGAAATCACGGGCAGGATGGCAGCACGGGCAGAATCTCCAAAATGGGCAGGGTAGGCCATGCTCTGGGAAAACAGTGAGGAGATAATGATGGGGAGGCCAGGTCGCCAAGTATGCTCCACTGCCAGGCGGGGAGAGCGGAAGGAAACCCCGTCAGAGGACATGGCCTAGTTTTCTCCACTGTCACTGAGGCTGTGGAACGTCTGTCCTCTTGTCCTGTGACACTGCTCTGAAGGGCAGGAAAATGCACTTTTCCTCAGCACCCGCCACCCTCAGGCTTCCTTCCTGTCAGGATGGTGGTCTCCCAGAGACTTCATCCATACAGAATGCTGGAACATTTCTTCAAAAAATTACTTTTAAACTGACAAAATAACCACAAATTATAGGGTACGTTGTACGGTTTTGATATATATACTTGGTAGATTGAGTAAATCAAGCTAATTAACGTAGTAGTCCCTCATAGACCTGATTTTTGGTTTGGAAAACATTTAAATTTTATTTTTGCAATTATGAAATATATACCATTATCCAGCTCTAGTCACCATTCTGTGCAGTAAATGACTTAAGTCTTAACTAAAACTGTCTACCTTTTGACCAGCATTTCATTTCCCCTTCCCATACTGTCCCTACACCAATCTCTGGTGACTACTTTCTACTCCTTTTTTTTCTGATTTATTTATTAATTAGAGACAGATAGAGGGACAGAGAGAGAAAGAATGGGTGTGCCAGGTCCTCTAGCCAGTGCAAACAAACTCCAGACAAACCCATGTGCATCTTAATGTGGGACCTGGAGAATTGAACCTGGGTCCTTAGGCTTCGCAAGCAAGTGCCCTGACTGCTAAGCCATCTCTCCAGCCCCACTTTCTACTCTTTACTCACTGTTCAGCTTTGAGTGAAGCAGCAAAGGTATCTTTCCCCTATAATATCAAACCCCCTTCCCTTGATCCCTGCAACTGTGTGACATACTAGTGGAGGTGAAGGGATTGCATACTCTTGGCCACATTACCCCCTCCATGAACTGGCCTGGCCCACGTCCAAGCGCCCCTCCCAGGCAGCTCTCTGTGTCCCACCACTTACTTACGCAGTGCCCTTCCACCGTGCTTCTCCTCTCTCCGCCTCAGCTCCATCTTCAAACCAAAGGGCTCCACCAGGAGCCTGAAGCCCCACTCAACGTTGCCATCCAGCCCCTCTCTGATTCCTCCCCAAGTATTGCCAGCAAAACCCACCTGTAGCTTGCCCTTTCAGAGTGGCTGCTTGCTCAGGCAGCTGCCTGTGCCATTCCTGCACTGTAAGGGCAGACAGGGGACATGGGAACTCGGTGATGTCCTGACATGGCCACATGCTTTTCTCCACTCCACAGCTGAGATCCTTGAGCTGGCCGGCAATGCAGCGAGAGACAACAAGAAGGGGCGGGTCACACCCCGGCACATCCTGCTGGCTGTGGCCAATGATGAAGAGCTCAATCAGGTATGGGGCCACCCACCCCCAGGCTCTTGGACATGCAGTCGGGTCACCCAAGAGAGGTAGTGGTGGTTTTTGCTTCAGCAAAGGCTTCCCTGTCTGTTGGGGCCTCATTGGCCATGAGGGTGGGAGGGTGACACAAGGTATTTGGCTCTCCCTAGGGGAGTGATCTGATCTAAATTCTACCCAAGTGAGGGACTCCAAGGACTTGATCCCCTATCCTGGTAGCATCCCTGTAGGTGCCACAGAGGACTTCCAACCCAAAGTTGGGGTGTGCATGGGTAGGCTGACCTCCGGAGGTCCAGAGCAGGCAGTGTCCCTCAACATCTGCTACTTTGGTTTCCCTGCAAGCTGCTCAAAGGAGTCACCATAGCCAGTGGCGGAGTGTTGCCGAACATCCATCCTGAATTGCTAGCAAAGAAGCGAGGCTCCAAAGGAAAGTTGGAAGCCATCATTACACCCCCACCAGCCAAAAAGGCCAAGTCTCCATCCCAGAAGAAGCCGGTGGCTAAGAAAGCAGGAGGCAAGAAAGGAGCCCGGAAATCCAAGGTATGGGGTCTGCCCAGCCTGTGGTCTGGGGCAAGGCTCGGGCAGGTAAATGCAATCACAGTGGGCCCATCCTCCCTGGGCTTCCTCCCACCAGTTGGGGAACTAAGGGGGAAACATGCGGGAACTTAGCTCATGGAACCTCGGCCCAGATGAAGGACTGAACCCCTATGGACAAGGGAACAGACAGCAGGATTTCAGGGAGTACCTGCAGGTGGGTCAGTGCCTGGCTTATGCCTCCCTGTACCTGCCCTTCCAGTGAGATGCATAAGCCTTCGGGAAGTGGCTTGTGCCAGGGCCAGGCACCATCTATTCTGCTCAGAAGGCCTGCTCCCTGTGTGCCCCATTACTCAGCTGCATATCACATTGTGTTGCCATGGCCACCCATCCTTCCTCAGGCCTGCCCCTGCAGGCTCAGCCCAGAGAGGACCCGTAGAACGCTTGCTTCGATCAAGGACTGTGCGCTCTTCCAGCAGCTCCTCCCTGCCATGGCTTGGAGCAAAGGCTCAACCCCAGGTGCTAACCTTTTTGTAGTGAGGGAAACCATCTCATTAGCAAGACTGCACGTTGTCTGTGGTGGGGAAGGCCAGCATATCCCAAGCGTGGCCCTGAAGCAGGGGAATGCAGTGCCTGCCCGTGTGCCTGAGCACGGGCAGGAGACACAAGACAGACCATCCTGTTTCTTCTTGGCTGCATGCTGCCCTATCTCCTCTCGTCACAGCTCCCGGGACGAACAAACAAGGGGCAGGTGAAGCCTGATCTATACTAAAGTGCCATCTGGAGGCTGCTCTATATTGTGGCATTACCCTCCACACCAAGAAGTCTTCCTTCTGGTCTCCCACTAGAGAAGGTGACCTTATAAAGCCATGGGGAGCATCTCATGACACATGAGGAAGTCCCACATGCTCACAGAACCTTCCCTACACAATGGAGACACCTTATGAGGATTGGTGAGGATAGATAGGTAAGAGGTTATGCCCAGGTGAGCCAAGCTGCTCCCCACTTTGGAATAGGACCCCTTCTTGGAACTTGGCATTCACCCCAACTAGGGCACCTTACTTGACTTCAGCCACCCCATCCAGTCACACTGTTTGAGAGATTGCTTTAGTTGGGTGGAAGATGTTTCTGCGCATGCCCTTCTGGGTACACAGGAAAGTGCCCTAAAACTGAAATGTAAGTAAGTCCCTCTTGCCAAAGAGCCACCCACCTCCCTGGGCCCAGAACTACTCCTAGAGAGAGCACCCTGATGTTGAAGCGCAGCCGGTACATGGCTTCCAGACGCTTACTTGCATTCCACCTCACTCGCGTTCTGGAGGAGGCTGGGAGGCCCAGCAGGGACTTTGTGGGATGCACTCTCCTTCACTCCTGCTAGCTGTAAGTGAGCAGATTGAAGGGTTCCCTCCCCCTTCCCTCGTGCAGTTAGGAGGAGGTACCAGACAGGGCAGGCGGGCCAGAGAGGCTGTGCAGCCCTTTTAAATGTAAGAAGAGGGCTGGAGAGATGGCTTAGCAGTTAAGCGCTTGCCTGTGAAGCCTAAGGACCCCGGTTCGAGGCTCGGTTCCCCAGGTCCCATGTTAGCCAGATGCACAAGGGGGCGCACACGTCTGGAGTTCGTTTGCAGAGGCTGGAAGCCCTGGCGCGCCCATTCTCTCTCTCTCTCTCTATCTGTCTTTCTCTCTGTGTCTGTCGTTCTCAAATAAATAAATAAATAAATAATTTTAAAAAAATAAAATAAAATAAATGTAAGAAGAGTCATAGAGAGACCAATCTGTCATCTCTTGAGAATGGAACTTGGAGTCTGGCTGCCTACAGGTTCAGGCCCTGGGCACATGACCCTGAGGACCAGCAGGGACAGGACCAGGCCTTGGGCTTGGCCTTCATTCTGGCTAACCCTTCCACTGCCCTCTTTCATGTGCATAAGCTACTCTCGTATAGCCTGAGTGTGTCTCCAGATGCCAGTGTCTGCAGCAATCCTGGCCTACCCTTGCTCCCTTCGGCCCTAGGCTTCCCTCGAGATTTTGCCCTGTGATGTCCTGAACTTTCCAGCTTACCAAAAACACCAGGAGTCCATTCTTTTTGGACTTGGTGTATATGTGTGCAACCCCTTAGTAGCTTTATTTGGAACTCGGTGTTTCTAATAACCATATGTCAATAATCACTCAAACACTCAACTTTTCCCTTGATTACAAAAGCAGGAAGTCTGTGACGGTGGTCTGTTTTTCTTCTGCACAATAAAACACATTGTCTGCTTACTGTAACAGTATTTGGCTAACATTAAACCCTGGGGGAAGCTGAAATTGGAACCGTGAACAGCTAATTTTCAAAACATTTGTTTAATGTAAATTGTGGTGTCAGCTCCCAGAAACAGTGAAAGACCCAGCATCTCCAGTTCAGAATGGAACATTCTCAAAATAACCTTTCCAGAGACACGCAGCGAGGGCCTCCGTGCCATGCTCAAGCACTTGGAGTGAAAGGGAGGTGGTATTCTTCAAGTGTCAACACTCGAATTCCAAATCATAATTTCCTACTCAGCTCTATGTAATTTGAAGGATTTGAAAATCCCCAGAACAGTGGGAGCAGCCCGAGGAGGCAGCCCCAGCCTCTAAGTCCAGCACTTGGCTGTGCCCTCGGGCTCCTCTTTCCTACTTGGGTGGCCTCAGGCAAGTCTGTTCCCCTCACTGTGCCTTGGTCTACCCTAGCCCATAAAATGTCAGGGTTGTTCCAGCCTTACAATTCAACCACTCTATGCATATTGCATAAGGTGTTTTTGCATAGGTTATATGTGTAAGAGTTGGACCGCTAGAAAAAAATGCAATAAAAGCACCCTTGTTTTTATTATAGTCTCTAATGAACTATTAATAGATCCTTTCAAGAATTCTATACATATAAAAACTTATATGGTTTTATTTGTAGTTTTATATAACCATAAATCACTCCTCATCCTATCTGTTTAAAAGTCACATGGCCCACTGATTGGTGTGATGTAGTGGTCAAGAGTGGCTGGCCCAGGGTCTGCCACCTGGCTTTGTACTCTGGCTTTGCCATCTGCGTGACCTCAGCGCTGTTTCCACGTCTGTGACTTGGAGTGTCGGCCGGCTTGGTGGGAGCTGCCGCTGTTTCTTCCCTGCGGCTCCCCGCCCCGAGAACGCCCTCTCGGCCCAGAAAACCCGGGCTCCTCGCTGCCTGCCACAGCCCGAGGTGCCTTAGCAGCGTGCCTCTCTCCTGAGGAGTACGTACTGAAACTTTAAGCGATTCAGCTTTGGTAAAGGATGCCGAAGAAAGGGAGTGGGTACTTCAGAGTTGCTGCCACCCTGGCAGCATTCTTCCCTGCAGCCGTGCTTCAGGCAGCTTGGACCTAAGAGTGAAGGGGACTGGACACAGTAAACGTCACTTGGTGGCTTCCTGTGTGTTTTTAGACACATGGTTCCGAAAAGATTGATCGGCCAGGTTTCCCACCCCTCAAAACAGAGCCCGGTGTGTGTCTAGTACATGGACACTTTTGCATTTATACAAAATTCTAAAAACTCAGTCGTTTTTGAGTTTACTTGAATGGCTGTTTTTCCTCCCACAACCACCTCATGTCACTACTTCATGAACAGAAAGGGCATTTAAATTCCAACATGCTCGTAAGGGAGGTAACTACAGATAACAAACTTTGTGAAAACCTTAGATACAGTTGTGACTTAGACACAGTAACACCTTACAGGACAGCTGTGTTACACGTGAGCCCCAGACACCCTGCGGGGCTTCATCTGCAGGCGCCGCCAGTAGAGAACGGCCCGCCCCCTCCTCCCTCGGTGCAGCGGGCTAGTGCTGCCCCTGGACTCCTTCAGTCAGTTCCTAGTGATGGCGTTGCTGTGTCACCAGCACCTGACTTCCGACAGTGGACGTCAGTGTTAACTGAATTTTGTCATTGGTACATCAGTATTAACTGAATTTATTTATTTTTTTATTTTTATTTTAGAGAGAGCAAGAGAGAAAGAGGGAGAAAGAATTGGTGCTCCAGGGCCTCAGTGACTGCAGTTGAACTCCAGGCACCTCTGCCACTTACTGGGCATCTGTGTCTGGCTTATGTAGGATCTGGAGAGTCAAACGTGGGTCCTTAGGCTTCGCAGGCAAGTGCCTCACCTGCCAAGCCATCTCTCCAACCCCTTAACTGAATGTTGACAGTGGTACATCACTAGTAACTGAACTCTGTCAGTCTGTTTTTTTCTCCCCCCTGGTCTTGCAGCTGTTAACTCATGAAGCATTTCTTTAGTGTCGTTGGCAGTGTGGAATTAAAAACAGTTGCTTTGTAGGAGGCTTGGTTAGCCATTCCCTCTCTTGGTTACTGGAAATGGTATCTAAAAAGGCTCACTAAGGCTTACTGTGAAATTCTTGATCTACCTGCTTCCTTTCATGTGTCAGGTCTGATCTACTCATGAGTATTAGAAAATCAGAACATAAGAATCCTAATCTTTATTTGCTATCACTACATTTCTTGATAAAATGCTTTTCGTCTTATATAAAAACCGTGGGGCTTGAGATTTAACTCATTTAGGGTAAATACCAGCTAAATAACCTAATTGTCAAAGCAGTCCTCTTAGTTAAAACAGCAACATTTACTGTTACTTTTTACTGTAAGATGGGTAATATGCAGGTGTCAGTGAGTTTGACTCCTACACAAGCCTTGCCCCTGCTTTAATGCCCAAACTCATCCATCTGGAAAGCATACCCATCTCCAGAACCCCATCTCTTGCAGTCCTTAGGCAGATCCCCCCACTGAGCCATACCCCAGCCAAACCTTTAACTTTCTTCCACAGGGCCCTTCCTCAGGACAGAAGTGTGCTGATGTTTAGGGGAAGAAAAAAGGTGGAGCCTGTATATAGAAATCACCATTTTCAGCATGTTCCCACTCTCCTCACTCTACAAAATACCTGTATGTAGAAAACTCACAAATAGTCAAATATCCATTTCTATTACAGGTTTCACCCCTAACAGAAGTGTGTGTAAGACCTGTGTTCCTAGGACCGTGGGTCCTTTAAGCACCTGCTGTGGGCAGTCGGGGGAGGTTGTCGACCCCTCTTAGGGCAGTGCAGGTAGAGGAGGGAAGTACGCTAGGAAGCTACTGTTCTGGGGTTCTGTGTCTCTTGGAAAGCCCTTGGCAACCTCAGGGCACTGATACTGCAGTCTGAATGATGCTGGGAAGAGCCTCAAAAGTGCTGGACTCTCATCTCTGTGGGACAGGGTCATACAGCCTCTGGGCATGTCCTTTTCCACAACTAGCTTTAGGAAGGAATGTGGGAAAGTGTCTTCCTGCTGTGGCGAGGATGAGGTAGGAGGATTGCCATGAATTTAAGCCTCCCCAGTGCTGGGATTACAGGGGTGAGCCACCACATTAAGCTTGGGTGGTGTGCAGACATCTAAGTAGGAGAGATTCCTGGGTTGGGGCTGGAGAGATGACTTTGTCCGTAAAGTACTCACCTTGGAAACACAAGGACCTGACTTGAGTCCCTGAAACCCACGTGGAAGAGAAAAAAAAAAAAAAAAAAGCTGAGCTTAGTGGCAGGTGCTTGTAACCTCAACACTGGAGAGGCAAACAGATGGCTCACTAAGGCTCACTAGCCAGTGAGCATCTGTCTCCAGAAAAGGTAGACACATATGAGGAAGGACATCTTAGGGTTGTCCTCTGGCCTGCACACCCACACAGGCGCATAGACACACACAAAGGAAGTACGCCATAGTGCTTATCCTCTCACTGCTGGGATAAAACACCCAACCAGAGCAGGTAATGACAAGAAGGAAAGTTTATTTCCACCTGTAGTTTTGAGGGGAAGTTTCATCATGGTGGAGAAAGCATGGCAGAGCAGAGGCTGGCATCACATCTTGTCTCATCAGCTGGGAGGAACCAGCAAGAATTGAGTTAGTGAACACCCAGTTGGCTAGACTAACTAAACCTCGGGGTCCACCCCAGTTCCACACCTCCACCTCACAAAGGCTCCACCAGCTCAGTAGGAGGCTTTATTACAAACACTTTGGGCTGTGTGGGGGATCATTTCACACTCAAACCACCACAGATAATTAAAGGCCCTTAATGAAGACATATTTTCTTGGATTGGATTTATGAAAGTGATCCCATTCTAAATGACCACCATAAAATGAAGTTTTGCTTATAAGTAGTTTATTAAGATTATAAAGTGGCAAACATAGGATTAAATACTCTTCATAGAACACGTTAGCCCTTGAGATAAATTATGGCTTCCACTGTGGGAAATGACGAGGGTTTTATTTGCCTGTGTCCTCTGCAGTCTCGTAGGTGAGGCCTGTGGCTGAGTGTGCGTTAGGAGAGCAGAGTTGTCTGGCTTCTGCAGGGCAGCCTGTTTTCTGACTCTTCTCTTTGTGCAAGAAGAAGCAGGGAGAAGTGAGCAAGGCGGCCAGCGCGGACAGCACGACCGAGGGCACGCCTGCTGACGGCTTCACGGTCCTCTCCACCAAGAGTCTCTTCCTCGGCCAGAAGGTACGCAGACACAGAACGGCCTGCTCCAGGCCACCCCGGGGCAGAGGACGCGGGCCATGTCCCCTGCAAGGCTGGGATGTCTGGGTGCCACTCAGCCCAGTAGATGGGCAGAGCAGCAGGGCGCTTTGGAAGTAGCCCCACAGAGGGCCAACTGCTGAGGGGACCATGCAGTTGGGGAAGGGGGTTCTAGCAGGGGGGCAGAGGGAGGTGATAAAGAAGCAGGAGGCTCCCTTGAGGGCTGGGACACTTGGGCTCAGCCTAGGGAAGGAGCGGCTTCTCGGTGATAGCCTGGTCGTCGGTTAGCATGGGCCGTGCCAGTAGGAGGTCTAGCAGGCAACGTCCTGGTGGTCCTGAAGGTAGAGGCCTTGTTCTGATCCAGGGCCTGGGTTGTTTGCAGACAGACTAATGGGTGCCCCAGAGTTTCTTCACTGAACCCCCAGAGGACTCCTCGAGCCAGTTGTTTGTTTTAACCATGGGCACTGTATTTTCAGCCGCCCCAGTGATGCAACTTTGCCAGGACGCCATGGTTTTGTAAAAGATGATTCACTTTTTCTTGAAAATAAAAATGATGCAAAGGCTTTTAAGACCTGAAAATGAGAGTTAATTAATATTTCTCTATTAATATCAAAGAGGGGTGGGAGACTTTCTTAATTATTTTAATCCTCTGTTAAAGATATAATCAAAGGACTACATTTGACCTCTCTGTGAATGTGCAGGAGGCGTAGTAAGCGGGTTACAAGCTGCATCATTTTTAGATCTTCATTGTCAGTCTTCCTCAGCATCACAGTGACACTGGTTCTCTTGCTCACGTCATCGCCAGTCCTGCCCCGGCCCCTCCCTCTTCCTGTCTCTAATTGCACTCAGTCTGTCATGATGCAATTCCTGTGGTGAACTCTGCTCCAGAATCTAACCATTGCTGTCTCCATCTGATAACCATCACCTGTATTTTCCTGTCTTTTGTGTGCATTTTTCAAAAGAAAAAAATAAGCAGCTCTAGTTGTCATCTTAAGGTCTGGGACTTTGATCGTTTTATTAAATTTTTTTTTGTCATTTTATTTCAATTCAGCAGTAAAGACAGGCACCTGGGTCTGCTTTCCCACCCTTTAACATTGTTTATTTAATTTTGGTGATCATGCTGAAAATTAATGTGACCTGCCATCCAAATTGCTTCGGTTGGAACTGATGTGGAAAAACCCTGTGTTACTCAGGAAGAGCTGCAGCGTGTTCTAGATCCCGAAGGAGAATAATTAGCCTAGGCCGTGAATCCCAGTAAGCAAGGAGCACAGTTTAGCCCCTGGGGCCACCTTGTCCTCACCCACTTTGGTTTTGGAAACCTCCACCCTGGCCTCTCCCTTCCCTCTTCTTATTTTCTCTTCCTGCTGCCCCAGTCTTGGAACTCACATCCTCCTTGCTAGGAATAGAAAACTCAGTCCCAGATACTCACTCGCACTCAGCTACGTAAATAGCTATGCACCCACATAGATGCCCTTCTGTTGCTCTGTTGTTTCCAAGGAGATGGTAGCAGGTCCTAATGGGGGCTGTAACCTGGAGCCCTGGTAGAGAGTAGAAGCGCCTCACTCACTCACTCCTATAAAGCTGTTATACCCGTCAGCTCCCTACAGCTCTCCTCCCTCTGTGGTCTTTCTGGTCTCGGGTCTCAGGATCAGTACTACAGGAATGAAAACTGAAAATCTGCTTAATACCAGCAGTCCCTCGCAAGGCTTGAGGGGCACTCCAAAAAGCCACAGGGAAGTATTGCCGTTCCCTAGTAGTTTACAGACATGTCAGCTGATGAGACTGAGAGCAGTGAGCTGGGTGATGCGCCGCATGTGCCTATTTGAGATCTGGACCCCGGTGAGGATTTGTTGAGCTGGAATCCTGTAAAATGGTCAGCCGTAAGAGGACACTGAACGCTGACCCAGACAGTCCACCCATTTTTCTTAAGTCACACATTTCATTCAGCCTCTTGGCTGCTATGAAACTGTCCTTCCTGTGAGGCGTGGTGCGTACCACCCCTCCCCAGAAGAGGTCCACAGACTTGCCACAGACACTTTTAGCGGAGTAACCTGCATGTTCCCAAGTGTGCGTCACAGAATACACCTGCATTTCAGGTCAGCCTGGGTACCAGTGACAGAAACTAGAGCTCTCCCATCCTTTCTGGAACCTTCCACCTCTGACTGTGTAGAGTTCAGAGCATTATTCTGAGGCTGCATTTCTTGGCCTTTCATTGGCCATGACTGTCAGGTGTCAAATACAATATATAGTGCCAAGGGGCAAGAATCATAAAATGGACAACAAAAATGCTATCCCAAGTACATTTGCACTGTTGTTACAGATGCTGATCTTGATACGGACTGTGGGAAATGTTTCTGAAGAGTACTTAGAAGGGTGACTGTCTAGCGCTCCATGTCCCTTGAACCTTGTTTTTCTGCCTATGACAGTGACACCAATGCTTGCTTAGCAGGTGTGCTGGTGGAGAAAGGTGACACTGCTCGCTGCAGTCCTGTAAGGCTTAGTTGCTAAGCTACTCACAGGAGGAAACAGCTCCGGGCTTAGGAGCCTGCGATCTAATTGTTGTTAATGATGTATTTCATAGACTGAGGTCCCGGGAGTAATCACCCTCATTATTCTATGATTTCAGTGTTCACACACATCGAATTGTTCTAAAAAGAAAACAGTGCTGTGATCTGCATCCATGAAATGTTTTTTTGTTCATGGTCTGATTGAGGTTTTCAGCCTTCCTTCAGAGGTTTTAAGACCTAGTGGTTTTAGTTTTTAAAAAGCATTTGCACTGTGTGTGTCTGTAAGTCTTTATCACTGGTCATGATTCCAGTCTCCGGGCAGAGTCAGTGTTGAAGTAGTTGGGAAGGTAGTTCAGGTAGCCATTGAGTTTCCGTCCCTCCCACATGACAGGATCATGGCACCAGGGCTCAGGCGTCAAGTTTGGGCCGGGGGGCTCTCCTCTGACCCATGTCCTCTTCTCCTAAGGCTGGGGACTTGTAAGGAGGGAGCCACCAGTCCCTTTCCACCACGCTGGGTGCTGCCTGGCTTCCGAGGCAGGCTGGGAGATGTTAGACCCTCTAGCAGTGCCCAAGGTGACCCGTGCCTTTCTGGGACAACTTTTAGCCAAAACTTCCCAGATGTCACCACCAGACCTGAGGCCTCTGCAAGATGGGGACAGCGTGGCACCGATGTGGAGACAGGAGTGGCCTTCCCCCTGAGGAAAGCATGTTCTTAATAGAAGTCTAGAAAGGTTTCTGTAGAAGACTCCTCCCTTCCCATCCCTTTAGTGGGAAAGTGGACAGGAAAGAATTGCACTTTATGTGACTAGCACAGGAAAATGAGGCCAGTCAGGCTTTCTTCCTTAGCATGATTAGTGACACCAAAACTTGACAATCGTAACTAAACAGAAAAAATGTAACAATAATCTTCATGTCCTAAAATTGATTTCTGATCAGAATACACACACACGCACGCACATTAAAGAAATTGTACTATTGCTGAAGCCAATTAGGTTAGATCAAGGCAGGAGCCCTAGGCCACTGGCCTCTTTGTCATGTGACAGACTGCTTTCTGACCTTTGCTACCTGGTAAGGCCAGGTTGGCTCCAAGCTGCCAAGATTCAAACCTATGCAAGGGCCCGATTCCCTTAACTCTGCTACCAGAAAGAGAGTGGTGTTGATGTCACCTCAGAATTAAATATGAGGATCTTCAGGAGGATATAACCACTCCAGGAAAGGCCTAGATATAACAGAGCCTTCTGAAATTGGGATAAGCAGACCCTGGTGGTGGAAGGGACTTTGAAGTTTGCTGAGCTGAGTCCCTTTCTTCCAACTACCACCGAAGGGACGCCCTTCTGCCATCTAATTGGCAGTACCCTACAGCCCCTGTCCCAGTGGCCAGCATCCTTGCAGTTGCCTTAAAGCCCCATACTATAGTTTAAAACTTAAGTTTGTGATCTTTCCCAATGAAAGGAAGCGAAGGAAAGAAGCAGTCATTTCACGGAGACACTGCACCCGTCACTGACTCTCCTTCCTGGAAGGTCGGGCTACTGGGAACTTTCACAGTCCCCAGCAGTATGCTGTGTGACCCACAAGGCTACCTGCCTCCTCTGCCGCGTGTTTTGTGGGGCCACCTGCCCTTTGGCTGAGAGGAGAGCGCACTAGGCCTCAGTCTCCACCCTGCCGTGCCCCTTCAGGTGTGGTCACCGTTAGTGCACTGTCCCTCCAAGGCTTGTGCATGCACGGCTCATGTGTACAAGTTTCTGGGTTTTCTTCTCTTATCTACGGTTTTGTTTTTTTTTTCCTGCTTATGGTTATTTCACTAGTGGCCTCTGCCCACTGGTCCATCTTGCTTCAGCCAGAGTATAGGAACCAAGTTGTGTTTTCCCTTCTCTACTCCGCGCTTCACCCCAAGCACACACTTTCTAGTCCAGAGGGGAGGGAGAGAGATGGAGTTTATTTTCAAGGAGAGAGAGAAGATGGACAGAGAACAGGCATGTCAGGGTCTTTGGCTTCTGCAGATGCATGCGCCTGTGCGTCTGGCTGTATGTGGGCACTGGGGAATCAGACCCCGTTAGGCTTTGCAGGCAAGCACCTCAACTGCTGAGCCATCTCTCCAGCCCTAGTCCAGTGGATTTAAATTTCAGTATTATTTTGTAGAAGCAGAACTGCTTTGTACTCAGCACACAGTACCACAAGCCCAGCCTTTCTGCTGCCCTGGCACATGGCAGAGCAGACGTGTCCATCCCAACTTTCGCCTCATTCTGATGTGGGTGAGGGAGAGAGACAGCCTCAGGGGCTGGAGATTCCCAGTGCTGAGCAATGTGGGAGCCCCTGGAGCACACTGGTCAGGATGGGGGGAGGGGGAGGCTGTCTGAGGGGCAGAGCTCTGTTTGCAGCCACTTCCATCCTTAAGCAAAGCCAGAACACCCCAGTTTCCCCCAGAGAGCCTACTCCCCTGGACGGAGGAGTGGTTCCTTCAGAACAGTGAGAGGCTGGCCACCGGGGGTCTTCCTAGCTAGTGGAATCAGAAAGCCCATGAAAACAGCTGCCTCTCCAATGAATACCTTCCCAGAAACACCCATGCAGCTAGAAATAAATGTGAATTTCAAGGATCAGACTTGCATGGTTTTTTAGCATAAAAGAATTCTCCTGTATGTCCCTATCTGTGCCGCACCAAGTGAAGCATTCCTTTTTTCTCTTTTGCCTCCTTTATTTCCACCCTGTGGCCTCATCACGTAGTGTGGAGGTGGTTGTACTTTTCTTGTTGGGCCAGGAAGTGCAGCCTTTGCTTGGAGTCCATGTGTGCCCCCTTTCTCATGGGAGGGCAGCAGCTGCCTCTCAGTTCTAGCCCCGAGCTGCTGAAAGCCTCGCTATGGAAAACCCTCGGGTAACTGCCTTCTGCTTTGGGAATGTGGATATCCCCACCTCACCGTGTGGAGCTGGGGAGAGTAATCCAGAAGGCCACGTGGAGGAAACTAGTTCATTTTCCATCTGTGACCACATTTATTTCTACTGCTTTTTCTCTTTCCTCTCCCCAAGAATGACTTTTAGTCTAAGCAGATCCCTTTTCAGCTCTGGCTGCTTCCAGTGATCAGCTATGTGGGTTTCTGATGCTCCTGCTTGTAGTTTGTCAGGTGTTTGTTTTTCTATGCAACTTTAAAAATGATTGGCCCCAGATATTCAGCAGCTTGGAGTGCAGCTGCTAGAAGCATTCCTTCCCAGGTCTACACAGGCCCCTTCCAGAGCACCAGGACAAGGCTCCTACAAGCCCCCTGCAGGCCATAACTACCCTCCTGTCCTGGATCATGGTGGGTTTGGGCACCTCTCCGAAGGGCTGCTTAAGGCACCTTAATGAAGCACTTTGGAGTTAAGATCACTGAAAAATGAGCAGCTAGATTCCAAGGCAGAGAGTAAGTCCATGCAAGCCACAGACACCTGTACCCAAAGGGAAGGAGGGAAGGGTAGGACCACTGCAGCAATGCTAGGCCCCTGACAGAATCCAGAACCTACTTCTTTCTCAGTTGGCAACTAAGGGGTTATCATGGCAATAGAGCCACAATTGGGAGAACATTCATTGGCTCTTTAGAATGACCTCGTTGATTGGGAAGACACAGAACTCAAGGAATTTACAAGCCACCCAATGAGCTTCTGAACAGTGAGATGAAAACTGTTTTAACAAGACACATTGTCTTGCTGGAGAACCCACTGGGTTCTCCCTGGGTATCACCAGCACTTCAGCATCACATGACTAATGAACACATCAGATTAGATATTTCTAGGCAACAGACCATTCCTGCTTCTTGCCACTCCTGAGCCAAATGGAAGTGGCCAGCCAGCAGTCACAGGTATGAGGATAAACATGGACCCGTGGCTGCTAGAAAGACAAAGGCAGATTTAGGGATATACATGGGCCAAGTCAGACGTCTGTACAACCTTAGTGCCTGAGGGCAAGGAAGCCCCCTATCTGTCCACACTAAACACCCTGATCCTGGGCCCTGAAGCCACTTTGCTATGGCCCCCAGGTCACCAGTTCCTCTCAAGGAAAGCTGCTCCTCCCAGGCCTGGGTGGCCTGTGCTTCCCCTTTGCCGAGTGTCACCGCAGGTTCTCAGTGCTTCCCCTAGCTTGCTTTCTTTCAGCACCCCGGTGGCACTGGAGTCAACCTGTAGATTCACGCTAGCCAGCCGCTCCCTGTCTCCCTCTGTGCCCAGTGCACTGTGAGTGTGCACTGCCTTCTGTGTCCAGGGCTCACTTCTCTGCGACTTGCCAGCTGGCTCTCCTGTTATTTCCCACCTCGTGCTTTTCTTTTCAGCTGAACCTTATTCACAGTGAAATCAGTAATTTAGCCGGCTTTGAGGTGGAGGCCATAATCAATCCTACCAATGCTGACATTGACCTTAAAGATGACCTAGGTAATTGGGGATGGGGTTTGGCACCACCAGCTGTCAGATGAGTCTTTATGGAACCCAGAATTTAGGCTTTTCATTTGCCCGACGTCAGCACAGTCAAGGCAAGTCCCCAGCCCGTGTTCGTTGTTTGATGTAGACCTTGGATATTTACTTACTCCAGGCCACTCCAAATGGAGACAGTCTCATGTTTCACTGAGTGCAATTGGCTATTTCCCCTTAACTGCAAATACATTACCATCTAAATTCTCTTCCATAATGATCAAACTGACTGCTGGTTTCTGGGGGGAACTTTAAAACGTGTTTTTTTTTTTTTTTTTTTTTGTTCTTTCTCCTTTTCTTTTAAGCTGAAAAAAATCTCAGGTAACTACAAAATGATAGTTTCTCCATTTAAGTCTTGCTTGGGAGCGGCACTCGATGCGCACAGTGGAAGAAAGCTGCGAGTGTGCCCTGCGCTGCCTTCTATCCGCCCGCAGACCGCGGCGCTCGGAGCGCTCCACCCGCCGTCACTTCTTAGCCTTTTCCGTAGTGACAACAGTATACGACTGAGGCCACCTACATCAAGTACTTGTCTGCAGGGCAGAGTCTCTTCTTGAGTCCCAGGGCCATGGTGTCCCTCTGCTAGGGAGGACAGACGGTCCAGGACAAGCTAAGAGGTTCCCCTCGGGGTCCCACCTTGGTGGTTTCATTCATTCACGAAAACTGTCAGCTCAAGGAATAACAAAGACTCCTGTCCTGTTAGAGGCACGGCCTTGCCAGGGGACATGGTCTTATCCAGACACTTACAGAGGCAGTGTCACCCCACACATGATCGGAGTATATTTTGTGCCTTCAGCCCCAAGCTGCAGATGCTTTTGTCAGCTGGCAAATGTCCTTGTGGAGGGAGTGTCTCACCCCAGAGCATGGACCCAGCCCACACAACTCAGCCACAGCAGTGGGCTGAAAGCATGGGGACTGGGACTCAAAGATGTCCTGCCTCATTGGATCTGTGCGTGGAGGTCATCAATGGAAAGTTTAAACCAAATGCCTTACTTTGTTTTCCAGATGCTCTACACAGACATCTTCTTTAAAAAACATGAAAAGCAAAAGCCTTAAAAAGTAACGGGTTTTATCCAAAGAATACGGAAATGTTTACAAATAAGATTTGCTAGGGTAAGAGACAGACCTGAAAAATATTTCCACCTCTTAAGGGAGGAAAACTAAAGGCAATCCTATACCTCTGTCTATACTGTTTTCTCGGGGTTCAGTAGCTCCCACTCGAAGGGGACAACTGGTGAACACAGAGTACACACCAAAGCCTGCAAGGTGGCTGCTGCAAACTAAATGGAGAAACTCGTTGTTTTGGTTGGCCTGATGGTCCACGTTTTTTTTTAAGCAGATGCCATGTTTTCGTAGCTTTCTCAGTGGGGTGCCAGTTTTATAGGGTTCTGCAGAGTGAAATGGGGCATTTGTTGTTTTATTTGTTTTAACCTTTGGAAATGATCTCATATGTGTGTTTCTCTTTTTTTGGACTTGTCATTCAAATGTTTAATTTAAACATGTCACATTTGATATTCCTCCTCCTCCTGTCCTCACCCCCATCCACACGTGCGCACACTGCGTGGACTGACTGTCCCTTGGGCTCATATGTTGGAATCGACCAGGTAGGCCAGCCCTGCCATTGGGGCGTTAGTCAATGTGCCTGTGCGTGGGTCTCGGTCCACCACAGTTGATCTACATCTGTTTACCTGTTATAGTTTCAAGTTGTTCAGGCCGACATTGCCTCGATCGGCAGTGACGCTGTCGTTCACCCGACAAACAATGACCTCTACATCGGTGGTGAAGTAGGTAATGCCTAGCCGGCCGCTGCCGAGCGTGTGTGTGCATGGTCAGTCGGCCGCTGCAGACAGCTTGATCCTTTGACAGCTATGCAGGGCTGCATTCATTTCACACTTCCAGCTGTCCTGATCATCCAGAGGCCTCCCACCCGTGGGTTGTGAACCGCAGAAGTACAGCTAGCCATCAGCCAGGTGCATCGTGCAGCTCACCTGCGGGCACTTCTGGTTTGGAAACTGGCCCGGTGGCATCCTTTCTTCCCTGCATCACGAGGCATGGCTTTGTTGGAGACTGGGTTCCCAGACATGTCAGCGGCAGGCAGGACAGGGCCATTTCCATGCCCTCTGAAGAGCAGACATCCATGCACTTGGCTCTGCCCTTCCACCCAACTTTTCTCTTTGGCAGAAGCGTGCTCATTCCTGCAAATGGGCTCACAGCCCAGGCACACAGGATCCTTTTTGAAGTGCTCCCACACACAGGGTTCTCTAGACCAGCAGTGCATGAAATCACCTCATGTTGATGAGGTGTCCCTAGACAGTTCTTGATGAACACTGCCCTAAACCCAGAAGGCACCTGCCTCTCCTCTGCCAATGTCCCCAGTGGCTCAGCATGTTCTAGGCAGAGAACACTCGAGTCTTGGAGCCTCAGATTTGCAATGTGGGATTGGTGCTCTCTCACAGTCCCTTGAGGTTCTTATGAGTAGGCATCCCTAGCCAGGAGGAACTTGAATTCCTGCCTCATCACCTCCTGGTTATAGGACATGACCAAGTCTTCCATGCCTCAGTTTCTTGACCTGATGATAAAAAATTATGTGGGATGTGGGCAGAGCATCTTGGTTGGTGCCTGGCTCATGAGCAAGTGCTGCGAGCATGTGGGCCTGACACTCTGCATCCACAGACAGCTTCCAAAGAGAATGGTGACCTTCCCAGTAAAGGCCAAACCCAGTCATCTTAAAGGATGAGGGGCTGAGAACTTTCTCTGGTTGTGAATTCCAGATGTGGATGGCAAGATAAACTGAATAGAAGTCAGGAGTCAACAAGTGTGCCATCCACATGAAATCAGGCTGTAGGTAATTCAAATAAACCCCTCTTTCACAAGATTTTGGAGAAGTTTAAAGGCTCCTAGGATAGCTCAAGAGAAAGATGCATCCTTTCCTAACCCAATAAGCAACTCTTTCAGAGAAAAATAAATACTTGAACAAGCAAAGGCCGTTCCATCTTTAGCTGAGAATGACTAATGCTTGGTTCATCCTGCCATCCAGGGTCTTGAGGAAAACGTGGAACTTAAGAAGCTCCAAGAGCTAAAATTTCTCATTCAGGCCCCAGAGAGAGGAGAGAGCTGGCTGACTTTCCTGGGTTCCATGGGAGGCTCAGGTTTTGTGGAATTGGCCACCAGAGGAGAACTAGAGGCTTTGAGATGGGGTCGAGACCAGCTGAGAAGTGACAGACAGAGCAAGCTGAGCCCCACACTTGCTGAAGAACCTCAGTTCTTCCTGGACGGGGACTAGCTTACTGGGTAGTGATGGCACTCAGTCCCTTCCACTCACTCTTACAGGGCAGGGATCACTATCTTCTGTGGCACATAAGCAGCCTTGGCCCAAGAACTTGCCTGAGGTCAGGCCTCCTATCATCACTCCCTTGATGCTGCCACAGCTCCATACCACCTCAGCAGGAGGAAAGACTGTGCCAGGCTGGAACCCAGTCTTCCAAAGCCCGCCTCTATGCTTTCTGTGCCCAGTGATCCAGTCCAAACTAGTACTGACCTAATACCGCATACAATCTGAAAACAATGATTTCATGCATGGCCTCAATTGATTCCAGCTCCCACTTTGATGTGTGAGAAGGAAAGAGAGGAAGCTAGGAAGTAATCGTTCCACTTTTCATTTTTGGTGTGAATTCCTGAGACTGCTGGAAGAAGGAACTCGAGTGCAGGAATGCTTAGCCCCGTGATTAACTTTTACCCATCAGAAGTTCTTTCTAACAGTGAAATAGACCACAGGCTGAGCCTGACATTTGTCCAAGCCTACATTTTCGCTTAGGCTCTTTTGAACACTGATACTTCTGCCTGCTTTCTAAGCATGAAATAATGTCCTTGTTCTCCTGGGAGTAACACATGTTTATGCTTGGGGGCAAATAAGCCAATTGCTTCATGATTAACCCTGAAGTTAAGCCTAAAGAGCAAGTCTTCCATTAAGAGTGTTGGCAATATGGTGAAAATGGGCCTGTTTCTTGTTAAAAAGTACACGTGTGTCTACATGGACATGTGCATACATATGTGTGTGAAGGAGTCAAGTCCTGACTGGGTTGATTGCCTGCGACCTAGGGTTCAGTTTTTAAGTTTGAGAAATGCATTAAGTGTATTTTAACTTGCAATTTCACTTCTAATTAAAAGACCATTTAATTATAAGTAGAAATTTTAAAGTAAACACTCTTCCTAAGATAAAACACCTTTAATTATAAATCAACCCATTTTCTTAGGAAATGTTTTACATCTTAGAATGAAGTCAGTAGTCCTCATGAGTGCAGTGCCAATTTTCCTTTCCCAATTTCGCAGTCGTCACAGAAAACAAAAGACTGCCTCACGTCACCCAGCCCACAGCTCCTAAGTTCCCTCCTGAAGCCTGAGAAGCCTAGTTAGGGTTGCTAGAGCTGATTCGGACTCCACATGCTTTTTTCTCAAGTGAACCTGTACTGGGGTCTCACATGTGGGCTGTGTCCACTTCCTAGTGAGTAGAATTGGGCTCTGAGGTCCACAGCTTGCACATGGCTTAATTTAGCTGTTACCTCTGCTGCTGAACTTGAGTACAGACACGCAGCAGAAGCAGGCGGGTCTCTGACATAGACACATAAGGCTTATGCTGTGTTTTGGGACCATAGAGGCATGGGGCAACCTGAGCTATTAAGAACTGTACAGGAACCCACCTCACCCCGCAGTTTGCACTCTTGAAAGTCCAGCCCTGTCACAGAGCCTCTCAAGGGCAATGGCTGTTGGCCATGTTCAGTCCTTTGCCCTAGACTTCCTGCAGTGACACCATGATGGCTCAGTCCCTACCAGTAACCCTGGTTCTATCCTACTGGTGACATTGCCCAGGGTATTTGCTTTTGCTTCCAGACACTTCTGGTGTTAGCTCACTTCTGCAGAACACACGTGCATACAAGACAGGTTTGGCTAAGATGATAAGTAAACCTATTCTAGGCTGGTGCATTCCAATACACCTTGCTCAGTGCAGGTACACTTTCAATTTTCCAAGACAAACGGTGAATCTTAAGGGGAGTATTTGATCCTCTTGTGAGGAAAAGTACTTTAAAATGTTCACAACTGAAGAACCGGAGCTTAAGGAAGAATTTGACACCATTCTGGCCAAATTTTACAGGTGCTTTGACAGCTGGGTGGCAGCCCAAATGGGCAAGGGAGCCCAAAGTTCTCGCAGGTGGTGTTCACCTTGCTTGGGAATTCCGCCTTCGTGGCAGGAAATGATTTTAGCACGTACGCTAATTTCAGGAAGCACAGCGCTCCTGGCCGTCAGTGGTTATCTTTTCAAAATCTGGTCCTGAGCAGCCAGCTGTCCTCCACGCCTTTATCCACAACTTGTTCATCTTCAAGCTCCGCTTCTGATGTTGCCCTCCTTCCTCTAAAATGATCCTGAATCACTAGTATAGTTAAGAAAATATTGTCTGAGGCCATTTTTTCTTCTTTTTCTTTCTGCTTCTTCTTTTTTTTTTTTAATTCACATATGACACCAAAGCTGCAAAACAGGAACTGAGCATGTAACAAGGGTCCAAAAACAGCCCAAAGATGACCAGTGGTCATTCTTTCTCCTGGCCTCCTACGAAGATTTGCTGGCTGCTCGGTGGTGCCCTGCCTCTTGGCAGACCTCAGTATTTGGAGGTTTTCCCCTGAGACAAGAAGAAAACTCAGAGGAGTCAGATTACTCTTGGAAGCCAGCACCAGCTGGTTTCTACACCCCTGGAAAGTGTACATGCTGGGCATGTTTGCCAAGAATAGATTCTTTTAGATCTCTAGCATATTCACCCCACATTGGCTTTAAAGAATGGGCAGCAAAGGCATCTGGAAGGAGCTATAGTGCCAAGTGGCCACTGGCTGGTGGCCAATCCCGAGGTTTCATGTCATAGACCCCACCTACACAGAGATCCTGTTTTGCAGACTTATGGGAATTTAGCTGGTCAGATCATTAAAAGTATGTGATCACCTGACATGTTCAGTGTCTGTGTGTGCCACAGACATGAGACACTATGCTCACCCTGCCCTGTCCTTGCCTAGGAAACACGCTGGAGAAGAAAGGTGGCAAGGAGTTTGTGGAAGCTGTTCTGGAACTCCGAAAAAAGAATGGGCCCTTGGAAGTAGCTGGAGGTGAGGTGGGAAAGCCGCTGTGACTATTTGGGCATGGCATGCACAGTACTGGGGACACAGCTTAGACAAGAACAGGCACATTCAGGGTGGTGTGGCTGGAGATGGGGCCAGTGAACAGAGCACTCAGAGGTGCATGGCATCTCTGAAGTTGGAAGGCCTATGAACTTCACCACATAGAATTGTATCTCATGAAAACTATGAGAGGAAGTTAAAGTTCATGAAAATTGCCTTCATAAAGTACCCCCTCTATGTTTGGTGTGTAGACCTCAAATTTTTAAAAAAATGACAGAAGCTGGGTTTGGCAATTGGAGAACTTGAAGTAATAATGGGGAGACTAAGCCATATGCAGACCTGGTGAGATTCAAATTCATCCCTTGCAGCCAGCAGTGTCTGTAATGGGAAACCTCAATGAACATTTCTCATTTGACCCTTTCCCGTTTCTTGAAGGGAGAGGGAGGAAAAGAACTGGGAACACGCTATGCTGAGAAGCATTGTTTAGAGGTTAAGGTGCATCGTTAATGCAGGCATGTTTGGGGGTTTTTTAGGTGGTCAGCAGGGTCTGTAGGGAAAGATCTCCAGAGTACCTTCAGGAACGAGGGGACCCTCCCGCCCTAGCTGAGTCCCCTTCCTCACTCTGGGCTCTGACTTAACCCCTTTCACAGCATGGTCCTTCTTAACCATTCTGTCTTAGCCACTCTGTCTCCAAAGTGAATCTTGACCAGGTGTGGACGTAATAAGCCACTAAGCCTTGCCTAGTGATGAAGTGTGACCCACGTCTTGGTCTAGTATCGGGGGTAGGGGGCATCGAGGAGCATTACTCCCTTTGCTGATCTGAGCCTTTGACCTCTGTCATGCTACTTCTGGTCTCCTGTCAGGGGCACAGTGGGCTGCATGCTAACTGTGAAGCTCTTTGGGCTGTCCCACCAGAGTCCTGCTTCGTGCAAGGGCAGTGCACATGGCATTACTGCTCACAGGTGGGGCACTGCTGGCCTGCCCATTGCCCTTTCCTGCCAGTGCTCCCTCTTGAGTCCTACCAGTGCCTCTTGGCACCAGATATGGCCTGATGGGACACATCCTGATGTAACCATAATGTAGCTTTGGCGAACCCATTAGGTTTAACATGATTCAAAATACTCTTGCTAGCCAGGTGTGGTGTCACACACCTTTAATCCCAGCCCTTGGGATGCAAAGGTAGGATGATTGCTATGAGTTCAAGGCCAACCTAGAACTAAAGTAAGTGAGTTCCAGGTCAGCCTGGGCTAGAGTGAGATCCTACCTCCAAAAAAAGTACTCTTGCTTGTTTTGATAATATTTTACTCTTCATTCTAAGCTTCTTAGAAAATGTTTATTTTTTTTAAATATTTATTTATTTGAAAGAGAGAGAGACAGATAGAATGGGCAGGGCAGGCCCTCCAGCCATTGTAAACAAACTCCAGACACATGTACCACCTTGTGCATTTGGCTTACATGGATCATGGGGAGTCAAACCTGGGCCCTTGGGATTCACAGGCAAGCGTCTTACCTGCTAAGCCATCTTTCCAGCCCTGAAAAAGTTTACTTTTTGAGATCAGGTCTCTCTCTTATTATCTAGGCTGGTCTGAAACTCCCAGGCTCAAATGATCCTCTTGCCTCAGCTGCCAAGTGCTAGGAATACAGGTGTGCACCTAGCTTAAAATATTTTGAAGTTATCAAGAGAATAAAACTCACTCCTGCTCCTCTGCCTAGGGGCCCCTAAAAATGTCAGTTTAGAAAAAAACCTAATCGCGAGTCATTCCTCCTGCAGTCTCCCAGTGCCACATCCATGACCCATTCTTCTGGGACAGTGGTAACATCTTGTCACCCCAAAATGGGTTTGGACATACCCACCCAAACTAAGAAGTTCAAATGTCTTCCTGGAGCACTGGTGTGGAGATGTCCGCATGAAATGGCCCCAAATCTGCTGTCTTTGCAGAAGGTCTCGCAGGCAGTTTCACTAGAGCTGCTCTGAGACACAGGGGCAGGCTTGTTATAGCTCCTGAACCTAGCAGACCTGAGGCCATGGCCTTCAGTCTGACAGAAGAAAGGAACCACTCTGAGGCTGGGCAGCTGGGACAGGGCTCCTCCTCCAGGGATAGAAAGAGCTGCTCTCATCCTGCTACCATGGGCAGGATCTGGTAATCACACCACAAGGCTGGCACTGTGGGGAGAGGGCAGTGATGCAGAGGGGCAGGCGGGGCGCTCAGGGCTCCTCCAAAGCTCTCCTAGTAGGCCATCTTGACTCAGGTGTAGGAGACTTAAGGGACATCATGGCTATGGACGAACACTTGACAGTCAGTATAAGTAGACAGGCAAGGCCTGCCTTGAGGAACATCCCCCATGCCTTGGGCCAAAGCTGCTTGCTGCATGCTTGCTGCCGCCTTCCTAAAGCTCCAGGTGGGCTTGCATCAAATGCCTGCGGCCCAAGCAAGGGGCCAAGAGGGCAAGCCCGTTCTTAAGCTGGCATCACAGCACAGCAGGCAGTTTGGTGCTTCTTTGGACACAGGCCCACAGAGGTCAGGGGGAGGCACCTATGGCAGGAGAGTGGAGTGGGGCCTGGCAGGGGGGTCGTCTGGGGAGGAAAGTAGGTGTCATTTGGTCCCTTGTGATGCGCTCTGTCTTGTCCCTCCAGCTGCCGTCAGTGCAGGCCATGGCCTGCCCGCCAAGTTTGTAATCCACTGTAACAGTCCAGTCTGGGGTGCAGACAGGTGTGAAGAACTTCTGGAAAAGACAGTGAAGAACTGCTTGGCCTTAGCCGACGATAAGAAGCTGAAATCTATCGCATTCCCATCCATTGGCAGTGGAAGGTAGGGCCGCACACGTGTGTCACAGCGTCCGTCATGAGCGTGCTTCTGTGTGGGTCTCAGCGGCTCACTGTAGAGCTGTGTCTGTGCAAGACCTGCTATGGCTGCCTTCTGGACCCGCTTCTCTGGACGTGCAAGCCAAAGAGCGCAGATGAAAGCCGCGAGAGATCTCAGACGTGGCTTGTGACAGCAGGAGGATGACAGGCAGAGACTGCCTCAGAGACAGTTGTTTTCTGTTTTTAAAATATTTATTTATTTATTTTATTTCATTTAAGAGAGAGAGAGAGAAAGGCAGAGAGAGAGGGGGTGAGAGAGAGAGACTGAGAATTCTCCAGGGCCTCCAGCCACTGCCAGCAAACTCCACGCACAGGCACCACCACCCTGTGCATCTGACTTACATAGGTCCTGGGGAATCAAAGCTTGCTTTGGCTTTGCAGGCAAGTACCTTAACCTCTAAGCCATCTCTCCAGCCCCAGAGACAGTTTCTAAGGGGGGGGGGGCGCTGAAAATACAGGAAAACTGATTAAAAGAATGATCTTCCCCAGCTAAGCTTCTCACTGTGTAATAGTCTGCTCCAAGCCATAGCAGCTTTGGGCAAAGCCATTGACCCCTTGCCTTGTTATTCTGCAGCATATTTCACCTGTCCATAGTCATAGGAGAGCTAAGGGCCTACTGATGAGGTAAGGGCACGAGGTAGAACTGAGTAGAGGATCAGAAGGCAAGAGCACAGGGCTAACCCCCACCGTACCTCCTATCCTCCTACCCAGAGGAGACTCCCAAAGCCTACAGTGGTCCTCATACAGAGGACCAGCATTTGGGACAGTGTTGTCCTTCGCAGCTGACCCCTCGATAGCTAAGCACACAGATCCACCTCATCCACACCACACGCCTCTGGTTTCTGCTGGGCAGAGCTGCACTCAGCCTCCAGTCATGCCCTGGCTCCGCACACACCAGGTGACCAGTGCCATAAAATGAACCCACACTCTGAAAGTAGGCGTCATCCCAGGTTCAAGCATCTCAGACATGTTCTGGAGGGTAAAGAATTTTGCGGCAGGAGAACACTTTGAGGGCTCAGTTGTGGTGCAGGACAGAGCCTGGGTCAGCCTTGCCTCAGAAGTTGGATCCTTCTCTCCAGGGGCCCTCTGGAAGGCTCGGGATTGGGCATAAATCTTGGGAAGGCCCCAGTTGTTAGCAGCTAGGACCACAAGGACCCCCACCTAGGTGGTTTGGATGGAGCACCTGCCTCTCCTGGGTGCCCCATTGGAGCTTTGAGCCTTCCAGAGTCTCTGCACATCATTGGTCCCTCTTGTACCCAAGAAAGAAAGGACTGAGGCAAAAGCAGTGATGTCCCCAGACCCACATGGTGCTGTCCCTCCAGGTAAACCCAAGCATCCCCACCCTCACAAGGAAGGAGAATGGAGTGTCATACTTCCTCTTTAGGGCAGCACTGAGGTCTCGTGCCTCAAATGACAGTCCAGTCTCTGGGTAGACTGTATACTTAGTAGAGACCTAGCCCACAGGCAGGAACTGCCACCTGTCAGGGAATTTTGTGACTCAGGAGGTCATGCACAGTGGTCAAGACCCACAGGAGATAGCCAGATGCCTCTGACTGTGTTCCTCTGGACCTTTTACTGCCACCTCAGGAAGGGCAGAGCAAGCTGTCCCCAGCCTTCCTCACAGGCCAGGGAGCCGCGGCAAACTTGTGTCCCTACCTAACCTGCAGTGCTGGGCACCAGGGACCTCCTGAACCAGGGCCTCTTTTGAGGGAGACCCTTGGTCCTTGACACTTCAAGCAGGTAGTCTCCTTGCACTTCCTTGCCAAAGAACCAAAACAAGCCCGCACAATGTATGGTCAGGGTCAGAAGGCTGGCAAAAGCTCACACCTGTGCCTGAAGTCTCATGCCCATCTGCCCACACATGGTATGCCACTGCATCTCTAAAGCAAGGGCACAGCCCAACATGCTCAGGGAGAGCTGATGACCCCTGACAGCACACCTGCACCTGCTGGTCTGAACGGCCTTCTACATTCTTAGTAGACATCTTCACTCTCTTCCCTGACCAACGTCATACATGGACATCATCTTAAAAATAAATAGCAGAAAGCTGAGTGTGGTGGCTCGTACCTACAATTCCAACACTTGGAAGACTGAGGCAGGAAGATTGCCATAAATTTGAGGCCATTCTAGGCTACAGCATGAGACCCTGTTTAAAAACCAAGCAGAGTCAGCACTAGACATCAGTGTTCAAAAGGCCCATCAGTACACCCTGAAAGCACCTGCAGACGAGCATCTGGACATGCCCGGGAATGGGGTACTGTGTTGTAGGGGTCAGGTGCCTTCCAAAGTGTCTTCTATTTTTGGCCATCTTGTGTCTTGTACTTTTACAAAGGCTTTTGAATCAGGGCTCACATAGCCACCTACCCTAGGTGGTCTATCCTTGACATTGTGTTGCTGCACTGTGTGGCCTTTGGCAAATGAGTCCATCTCTCTGTCTTTGGCCTTCCTTAACAGCCCGTGAGACCATAGGGTCTACCCTTCCTCACAGATGGGCCTGAAGCTCAGTTAATTATACCTCGGATGCACTTTGATCTACTCTGATGAAAGGTGCTTCCGAAGAGCGAGGCAATAGGAGCCTTTATTGGAGGTAATAATTTCACGCTCTTTCATATGGCTATTGGGAAATTTTTAATTGAAGCATAAAAGTAATTCCCATAAAAGAACATCTGTTATTACAAACTTATTTACATTTTTCATGGAGCTAAAGTTTTTTTGTTTTTTTTTTTAAATAATCAATGGGAAGCTTTTAAGAGGGCAGAACGCCAAAGGCAGCACATGTGCTGGGCTCCCGGCCACATCTGTCAGGCAGACCTCTTCCCACAGCCATGCCAGCAGCTGCCTTCGCTTTCATGAGGAAAGAATGGGATTACACCAAGCTGGCTAGTAAATCACAGGGGGCTAGGAGGGAAAATAAAATGGCTTGTTTGTGGCATCCAGTGTCTGTGGCATCGAAGTTGTGGTGGAATTAAAACAATGTAAACGCAAGCACAGTAAAGAGCTAGGGTCGCTGTCCCCAGAGAGGCCGCTGAAAACCCTCAGGGGATGGCTTGCTCCCACCAGCCCCTGGCCATTACCAGAGGCTCCGCTGTGTCACCCTGGCTGAGTCCACATGGCTCACAGTATTACTGCATACCTTCATTTGCAGCTCTGTTTGACATGACGGGTGACCCCTCTTCAGGACAGCGTATCCGGACTAGCTAGTACAGGGACCTTAATTATACTGCCCCTTAGATTTATGAGCATCCACAGAAAATTGCTTTCTGATCCTCAAACCACCATTTATGGTACTTACTGAGAAAACTTTCATCCGCCCTATTGCCCAGCAGCCCTGAGAAGCAACTCTGAAACCAGTCAGACGTGAAGAAGTGAAGTTCACAGGGTTAAGGTACTCATCTGAGGTCACAAGGCTTGTCCTTGGCAAAGCCAGAATCTGAAGCTGGAGCACAAGGCTCAATAACTGATACTTTTAGGCAAGCCTCAAGGTCCCCCTTGGACTAGCCTAGGGAAACTGTGGCCCACCTGTGGGGAAAGGCTGTAGCAGGCAAGACCCAAGGCTGGCAGAGGGATCAGGGAAGCACCTACTTCCAGAAGACCTCAAAGAATGAACGCTAAACCCAATCCACACGTCAGGTCAGGACAGGGGAGCACAGGGCAGGACCTCAGGTGACCGCTGCAGCAGTATCCTCATCTTCCATACATCCCCAAAGTGCCTGCTTTCCACATTGGGAAACCATTGCCCAGAGAGGCTCACATCCTGCCCAGGGTCAGCTGGAGTTCAAACACAAATCTGAGCCCACAGCAGAAGCCCTGAACCCTCTTGTGGGTGATATCTGCCTGCACTGGAGGAAGCAGAGAGCTGGCATGGCAAAAATGCCCATCAGATGGGAACCCAGGCAGTTCCAAAGAGAGCCAGGACTTCCCATGCCATGCATTCATGCCAGTAACCAGGTCTCCAGCCTCCAGGAGAATTGATAGTCACTTTGGATAGCAGAGCTCTGGGGACTACAGCCAGCATCATTAGCCTGGTATAACTAGAATGACAATAGCAGTAACCCAGTCATACCTGAAAAGGCTGGTTTAGGGGATGCAGGGTTCCAACCTTTGTGAGTGATTGGAATGATCCTAGACATCCTGTCTCTAGCTGAGGCCTGGGAACATACCCTGGTGCATACACCCATTATCTTGTGCCACACTCCATCTACTAACAGACACTAGGATGACACATAAATCCTGTCTGACTACTAAAACTACAGAAGCTCTAAACTGTCCACGTGCGGGGTGTACATGGACGGTGTGTGGAGCAGTCTGAGAGCACTGTGTCCACGTGCAGGGTGTACATGGATGGCGTGCAGCGCAGTCTGAGAACACTGCGTCCACGTGCAGGGTGTACATGGACGGTGTGTGGAGCAGTCTGAGAGCACTGCGTCCACGTGCAGGGTGTACATGGACAGTGTGTGGAGCAGTCTGAGAGCACTGTGTGCACGTGCGGGGTGTACATGGACAGTGTGTGGAGCAGTCTGAGAGCACTGCGTCCACGTGCGGGGTGTACGTGGACAGTGTGTGGAGCAGTCTGAGAGCACTGTGTCCACGTGCGGGGTGTACGTGGACAGTGTGCAGCGCAGTCTGAGAGCACTGCGTCCACGTGCGGGGTGTACATGGACGGTGTGTGGAGCAGTCTGAGAACACTGCGTGCACGTGCGGGGTGTACATGGACGGTGTGTGGAGCAGTCTGAGAACACTGCGTGCACGTGCGGGGTGTACGTGGACGGTGTGTGGAGCAGTCTGAGAGCACTGCGTGCACGTGCGGGGTGTACGTGGACGGTGTGTGCAGCAGTCTGAGAGCACTGCGTGCACGTGCGGGGTGTACGTGGATGGAGTGTTGAACAGTCTGAGAGCACTGCGTGCACGTGCGGGGTGTACGTGGACGGTGTGTGGAGCAGTCTGAGAGCACTGCGTGCACGTGCGGGGTGTACGTGGACGGTGTGTGGAGCAGTCTGAGAGCACTGCGTCCACGTGCGGGGTGTACGTGGACGGTGTGTGGAGCAGTCTGAGAGCACTGCGTCCACGTGCGGGGTGTACGTGGACGGTGTGTGGAGCAGTCTGAGAGCACTGCGTGCACGTGCGGGGTGTACGTGGATGGTGTGTGGAGCAGTGTGAGAGCACTGCGTCCACGTGCGGGGTGTACGTGGACGGTGTGTGGAGCAGTCTGAGAGCACTGCGTGCACGTGCGGGGTGTACGTGGACGGTGTGTGGAGCAGTCTGAGAGCACTGTGTGCACGTGCGGGGTGTACGTGGACGGTGTGTGGAGCAGTCTGAGAGCACTGCGTGCACGTGCGGGGTGTACGTGGACGGTGTGTGGAGCAGTCTGAGAACACTGCGTGCACGTGCGGGGTGTACGTGGACGGTGTGTGCAGCAGTCTGAGAGCACTGCGTCCACGTGCGGGGTGTACGTGGACGGTGTGTGCAGCAGTCTGAGAGCACTGCGTGCACGTGTGGGGTGTACGTGGACGGTGTGTGCAGCAGTCTGAGAACACTGCGTGCACGTGCGGGGTGTACGTGGACGGTGTGTGGAGCAGTCTGAGAACACTGCGTCCACGTGCGGGGTGTACGTGGACGGTGTGTGGAGCAGTCTGAGAACACTGCGTGCACGTGCGGGGTGTACGTGGACGGTGTGTGCAGCAGTCTGAGAGCACTGCGTCCACGTGCGGGGTGTACGTGGGCAGTGTGTGGAGCAGTCTGAGAGTACTGCGTGCACGTGCGGGGTGTACGTGGACGGTGTGTGGAGCAGTGTGAGAGCACTGCATCCACGTGCGGGGTGTACGTGGACGGTGTGTGGAGCAGTCTGAGAACACTGCGTCCACGTGCGGGGTGTACGTGGACGGTGTGTGGAGCAGTCTGAGAGCACTGCGTGCACGTGCGGGGTGTACGTG
Organism: Jaculus jaculus; assembly: GCF_020740685.1. Lineage (NCBI taxonomy): Eukaryota > Metazoa > Chordata > Mammalia > Rodentia > Dipodidae > Jaculus > Jaculus jaculus. Next base: position 33,314,166 of record NC_059107.1, on the reverse strand, counting down.
GATGGTGTGTGGAGCAGTGTGAGAGCACTGCATCCACGTGCGGGGTGTACGTGGATGGTGTGTGGAGCAGTCTGAGAGCACTGCGTCCACGTGCGGGGTGTACGTGGACGGTGTGTGGAGCAGTCTGAGAGCACTGCGTGCACGTGCGGGGTGTACGTGGACGGTGTGTGGAGCAGTCTGAGAGCACTGCGTCCACGTGCGGGGTGTACGTGGACGGTGTGTGGAGCAGTCTGAGAGCACTGCGTGCACGTGCGGGGTGTACGTGGACGGTGTGTGGAGCAGTCTGAGAGCACTGCGTGCACGTGCGGGGTGTACGTGGACGGTGTGTGGAGCAGTGTGAGAGCACTGCGTCCACGTGCGGGGTGTACGTGGACGGAGTGTGGAGCAGTCTGAGAGCACTGCGTCCACGTGCGGGGTGTACGTGGACGGTGTGTGGAGCAGTCTGAGAGCACTGTGTGCACGTGCGGGGTGTACGTGGACGGTGTGTGCAGCAGTCTGAGAGCACTGCGTGCACGTGCGGGGTGTACGTGGACGGTGTGTGCAGCAGTCTGAGAACACTGCGTGCACGTGCGGGGTGTACGTGGACGGTGTGTGGAGCAGTGTGAGAGCACTGCGTGCACGTGCGGGGTGTACGTGGACGGTGTGTGCAGCAGTCTGAGAGCACTGCGTGCACGTGCGGGGTGTACGTGGACGGTGTGTGCAGCAGTCTGAGAACACTGCGTGCACGTGCGGGGTGTACGTGGACGGTGTGTGCAGCAGTCTGAGAGCACTGCGTCCACGTGCGGGGTGTACGTGGACGGTGTGTGCAGCAGTCTGAGAGCACTGCGTGCACGTGCGGGGTGTACGTGGACGGTGTGTGCAGCAGTCTGAGAGCACTGCGTCCACGTGCGGGGTGTACGTGGACGGTGTGTGGAGCAGTCTGAGAGCACTGCGTCCACGTGCGGGGTGTACGTGGACGGTGTGTGGAGCAGTCTGAGAGCATGCGTGCACGTGCGGGGTGTACGTGGACGGTGTGTGCAGCAGTCTGAGAACACTGCGTGCACGTGCGGGGTGTACGTGGACGGTGTGTGGAGCAGTCTGAGATCATGCGTGCACGTGCGGGGTGTACGTGGACGGTGTGTGGAGCAGTCTGAGAGCACTGCGTGCACGTGCGGGGTGTACGTGGACGGTGTGTGCAGCAGTCTGAGAGCACTGCGTCCACGTGCGGGGTGTACGTGGACGGTGTGTGGAGCAGTCTGAGAACACTGCGTCCACGTGCGGGGTGTTCGTGGACGGTGTGTGGAGCAGTCTGAGAACACTGCGTCCACGTGCGGGGTGTACGTGGACGGTGTGTGGAGCAGTCTGAGAACACTGCGTGCACGTGCGGGGTGTACGTGGACGGTGTGTGGAGCAGTCTGAGAGCACTGCGTGCACGTGCGGGGTGTACGTGGACGGTGTGTGGAGCAGTCTGAGAGCACTGCGTCCACGTGCGGGGTGTACGTGGACGGTGTGTGGAGCAGTCTGAGAGCACTGCGTGCACGTGCGGGGTGTACGTGGACGGTGTGTGCAGCAGTCTGAGAACACTGCGTGCACGTGCGGGGTGTACGTGGACGGTGTGTGCAGCAGTCTGAGAACACTGCGTGCACGTGCGGGGTGTACGTGGACGGTGTGTGGAGCAGTCTGAGAACACTGCGTGCACGTGCGGGGTGTACGTGGACGGTGTGTGCAGCAGTCTGAGAACACTGCGTGCACGTGCGGGGTGTACGTGGACGGTGTGTGCAGCAGTCTGAGAACACTGCGTGCACGTGCGGGGTGTACGTGGATGGTGTGTGGAGCAGTGTGAGAGCACTGCGTCCACGTGCGGGGTGTACGTGGACGGTGTGTGGAGCAGTCTGAGAGCACTGCGTGCACGTGCGGGGTGTACGTGGACAGTGTGTGGAGCAGTCTGAGAGCACTGTGTGCACGTGCGGGGTGTACGTGGACGGTGTGTGGAGCAGTCTGAGAGCACTGCGTCCACGTGCGGGGTGTACGTGGACGGTGTGTGGAGCAGTCTGAGAGCACTGCGTCCACGTGCGGGGTGTACGTGGACGGTGTGTGGAGCAGTCTGAGAGCACTGCGTCCACGTGCGGGGTGTACGTGGACGGTGTGTGGAGCAGTCTGAGAGCACTGCGTGCACGTGCGGGGTGTACGTGGACGGAGTGTGGAACAGTCTGAGAGCACTGCGTCCACGTGTGGGGTGTACGTGGACGGAGTGTGGAACAGTCTGAGAGCACTGCGTCCACGTGTGGGGTGTACGTGGACGGAGTGTGGAACAGTCTGAGAGCATGCGTGCACGTGCGGGGTGTACGTGGACGGTGTGTGGAGCAGCTTGAAGGCACTGCGTCCGTGTTCAGCATGCATGTGGATCCTGTGTAGAACAGTCTGATAACACTGCACACCTCCTCTTGGTCACCATTGCTTCTGACTGAGTCCTTAGGAAAGCATTGGTGTTCTGCTTGGAAGCATCAGGAATGTTGTTTCCTATATTTTTCTTCTGGCTGCCTGCCTGCTTCAGAGCGTCCACAGACCCTTGAAGGGCTGATGGTGTCTTAGCGTGCATCTTTTAGTACACGAAATGAGTTATCAAAAAGAAAAGTTTTCTAGGAAACAAACATAGATTCATGTTCACCCAATAGCAGACCACCAGGAACATTCTAGGAGAACAGCAGATGTTCTGGCATGAGCGCTGCTGATCTGTTTTACCTTTTCTTAACCTTCAGCGCCACTCTGTAAACTCACTTTACAAAGTCCTACCCTTATCCCTGCATGTAGAGCATTGTTTCTCAAAGAGAAGCTAGCTAGACCTGTGGGCTCAGAAACCCCAGCAGAGCCAGCAAGATGTCCATGATACTGACAGCAACTGTAGTGTGAGATTTATGACAGGGGACAGGAAAGAACCTTCCCTCATTAACATTCACAGACCCCTTTTTCAAGAGCCACAACAAAAGGTTGGAGAACCCTTGAACTTCTGTCTCAGAGAGCACTGGTCTTAGGTAGGCATGGCTGGCACACTTTTGGCCCTCCAGGAAGGCCCATGGCTTCCCAGTTATCAAGACAGAGGGCCCAGAGTCATACCATGTGTCCATATCATGTCAGTATCCCCTAACTTGGGATTGACATAGCTGCGGATGGGCCTGGGGACCTAGAGCCCAGCAGCTGGGGCCCCTCCGGTGGTGACAGCAGCCCTACCCCAGGCTTGCACAGCTGGCTGGACACACACACCACTCAGCTACAGGGCGCCTTAGTTGCAGGGGGTTCCTCGGCCCTTCCCCTGCCCCACCCACTAGCAAAACACAGAGCTCTCTGCCACCCTCCAACCTGGCCCATCTCTGTGAGCCACCCGGCTCACGTTGGGAAGAAGGCAGAATGTCCCTGAAGTTCTGAACTCTTCTCATCAGCTGACCTGCAGACAGGTGTGCTGTGAGGTCAGGGAAGAGCCTCTGTGTAGAGAGGCCCTGGCCTTGGGTCTGATTCATGATGTTGAGGTCAGTAATTGCCCACAGGCAGGGGACAGTGCCCTAAGGTGACACTCTTTAAGAATGAACTCTAGGGCTACAGAGATGGCTTGGCGGTTAAGCGCTTGTCTGTCAAGCCTAAGGACCCTGGTTCGAGGCTCGGTTCCCCAGGACCCACGTTAGCCAGATGCACGAGGGGCGCACACGTCTGGAGTTCCTTTGCAATGGCTGGAGGCCCTGCCATGCCCATTCTCTATCTATCTATCTCCCTCTTTATCTCTCTGTCTGTCGCTCTCAAATAAATAAATAGAAAACAAAAAATTTTTTATAAAAAGAATGAACTCTAGCGGGGCTGCTGGCACACGCCTTTAGTCCCGGCCCTCGGAGGCAAAGGTAGGCTTGCTGCGAAGGTCGAGGCCAGTCTGAGACTACGTAGTGAATTCCCGAGCTGCTAGAGTGAGATCCTACCTTGGAAAGGGCAAGAAACCACAACAAAAAAGGAACGAACTCCATTTCTGAAGGAGCCGCATATGCCTCGTTCTCCACTGTCAAGCTAGAGGTAAGGCGTGTTGGAGCCAAAGCCCAAGCCAAGTCCCAGAAGGGTTTCCACCAGTAGCTTGTGACTCCTCAGGTGGCTCAGCATTACTGGCACACAGTGCAGACGGCTCGAAGTGCTATAGACGCAGGCTTGTCTCCCATGTGTGCAGACTACCCACCTGGTAGCAGGAACCCACCTAAAGGAGGGGCCGAGCCAAGTCAATAGGCTGGTCTTGAACATCAGATGCTGCCAGTCTTTCGAACTCAGGCAGGCCGATAACCAGTTGTGCTCAGGAATAAAGAGATGCCCATGAAAGCCTCCCCTTGCCCTTAAAGTGTAATAGGCTCAATTATTTCCACCAGGCCCAACCAGCCGCCAGGCACTGCCTCTTCTCTAGGTCATGCGCTTGCATTGTTGGCCAGGAACTCACTCGGGCACCATCGATCATGAGTGCTGAGCTTCCCAAACCTGAGTTCATGTGCCTCTGAGGTTCTGCACCCCTATTTCCAAAAATTGCCTCATGATGGAGCCATATGTGAACCCCAGTGCCCTTGATCTTTGAGATCAAGATGTCACGTGATCTAGAGGTTTTCCCCTGCGTGACAGGGGCTTCCCCAGCTGATGCCATAGCACTGGCTGGAGTGTGTTAGTGGGCTCCGTGACATCTGAAGGCCATTTACAAGTGCACTTGGAGGTCGGGACTGGCCAGGGAACCCCTGCTCAGGTCTGAGGCCGATACCTCCCGAAGCATCTGCAGCCTTGACAGTGTGGCTCTCCTGCATTGCCGGTGGCAGGAACAGTGTTGAAATTAAACACAGGATCTTGTGCTACCCTTGAATTACCCAGCGTGCACACCACTGAACAAATTCCCATCACTTTCAGGTCACCTTCCAGAACATCCCCTAGGAGCCTTGGCTCTGGCAAGCTCACAGCACACACTCCTGCCCACATAGCTGCCTGGCTGTGTCTGTCCCTCGTCCTGTGGGTACTTGGCTCTCTAACGTCCATGCACAAGCATCCCCAGGGCTCAGAGAACAATAGCTGAGCGTGCAGCCAGCGGCCCTGACAGCTTGAAGGAAGCAAGCCCAAGAAAAGGGCAGGTTCGCCCTGTCTAACCACTGTGCTTTCTCCCACAGGAATGGGTTCCCGAAGCAGACAGCAGCCCAGCTGATTTTGAAGGCCATCTCCAGTTACTTTGTGTCCACCATGTCCTCCTCCATCAAGACCGTATATTTTGTGCTTTTTGATAGTGAGAGTATAGGCATCTATGTGCAGGAGATGGCCAAGCTGGACGCCAACTAGGCCAAGGATGCCCAGAACCCGCTCACACTATGTCCTCTGCCTCTGCCTGGGAAGAAAGAAAGAGAGGAAGAAAGAAAGAAAAGAAAAGAAAGAAAGAGAGAGAGAGAAAGAAAGAAAGAAAAAACTCCCCTTCACTCTTACTGGGAGGCGGGACCCCTTTCATTTTCAGTTTTGCTCATCTAGGGAAAATAAGGTTTGGTTTCCAGTTTAATTGTTTTTGACCTTCTAAAATGTTTTTACGTTAGCACTGATAGTTGGCATTACTGTTGTTAAGCACTGTGTTCCAGACCATGTCTGACTTAGTGTAACCTAGGAGATTTTATAGTTTTATTTTAATGGCATCCCGATTGACGCAGAGCAGTGGGAAGAGCAGTCCCCTCTACGTGTCACAGCAGCCAGGAAGCCCCGTTTGTAACCGTGTGTCGTGGTGCTCTATTGTACACCCAGTGGCGTTCTTTTTACTATAATGTTTTTCCCCTCAGAAGGAAAGTCATGGATTTGCAGCAGACCCAATTTTTGTTAACTTTTTTGTCTTAATGATGGATTTGAAAATGAAACATTTAAAAGAACAGAATCTGTTGTCTTTAATTATATTTGCAATTTGAGATTTGTGTGAATTGATTTAGTAAAATGTTAAACTGTTGCTATGACTGGCTTGTTTTGAGTTGTTGGCGTCTGTGAGCCTAGTCCCAGGATGTAGGGACAGGGCAGCCCGTGCCCAGGACTCTCCACCGCAGCCAATGCACCCGAGCAGGAAGGGGCATCCACTGGCCCCAGCAGTTGGTGGAGGGTTCAATCTTGTAGCTGTGGTCAGGGTTGTTAGCCCTAACTCACAGATGAGAGAATGTGCCCAGAGCCACACAGATGTCAAATAGCAGGCTGGCCCAAGGCTTCAGACTCTGAACACGGCTCTCTCCTGCCAGCCCAGCCTCCAAAGGTCTCTCTGGCTCTGCTGGACGTCACTAGGTCACATCCCTGTAGGACAACATCCCTGGCAGAGAGGCTACGGGAGTTTCCAAGGTCCCATGATGTGTGCCCATTGCTGCTTTCTTTGGTGATGACGCTGTTTGCTTCACAGAGCATTTAGGTCTTAATCTAAGTAGATCTAGAAGGCACAAAAGCCTTCTAATAGTTCAGAAAAGTGCCATCTTCTAAAATGGGCCCATTTAAAGGATCACGTCTCCTTTCCAAATGGGACACCCCAGTCGTTGCAGTGAAGTCCCAGCTGCTTCTAACTCAAACCTGAACACTGCTTTTTCCAGCTTTAGTCTTAAACATCTTAACTTTTTTTTAACCAGATCTTTGCTGGGTTTAAGTGAATTAGATAGAATTGGAGAGAGTCATTTGGCATTGATTTCTTGAGAGGATGTATCTTAAAATGGAATTGTTTCATAATGATCGTCATTTCTTCTTATTACTTTATTTTTATTTTTTATTTTTGGGTTTTTCAAAGTAGTATCTCCCTCTAGCCCAGGCTGGCCTGGACTTCCCTATGTAGTCTCAGGGTGGCCTTGAACTCACAGTGATCTTCCTACCTCTGCCCACTCCCCACCCCCTACATGCTGGGATTAAAGGCGTGCATGTGCCACCACGCCTGGCTCATGGAATTGCTTCATAGTGATACTGGCAGACTTACTGTGCAGCCATCTACCCACAAGTGTTGTTTCTACATACAGCCCTGCAGGGAGAGCTACAAGAAGTAGTGGCTGCTGTTTTCTGGTACTGGTATTTTCTGAGTGTCAAGCATTGTACTAAGTCCTCCAAGGGAACCGCCGTTGGATATACCGCTTACAGCGAAAAGAGGCAGGACTTGAGGCAGAGAGAACTCAACTTCCCTGCGACACAGTCCCTGACACCACACGCTGGTCTAATGAGAGTCAGTCTGCCCTTGATGGTGGCAAGCTCAGAGACCGAAACAGCCCGCCCTGCCCTACCCCTAACGTGGCTTCTTGGAGACTTGTCCTTCCTTTCTGGGAAACACCAAAGCACCTGGCGAAGTTTTTAAAGACCTTCCACTAGATGTCGCTCAAAGGACTGGGAAGTGGCTGGAGGGGAGGTCAGCCACTAAGCTTTTCCTGGTGCACACACAAAAGGGTAATTGCGCTTGTCTGGGTTTGCATGAATTATTTACCATAATCACCTAAACATATCTGAACACTGGATAACCAAAGTGCACTATGCTGCCGAGATGTGGGCACACTAAAGAAACCACAGGGAGACCAAGGGAAAGGTTCAGCAAACTGCCTGGAATTCCCATCAGCTCTCAACCACCCAGTTGGTTTCTCTCATGGTGACTTTCTATTATCTATTTGAGAGAGAAAAAAACAGCACACACGTACACATGGGCATGCCAGAGCTTCTTGCCTCTGCAAACAAACTAAAGACACTTGTACCACGTTGTGCACCTACCTTCACATGGCTGCTGGAGAATTGAACTCAGGCCAGCAGGCTTTACAAGCAAGTGCTTTCAACTGCTGAGCCACCTCCCCAGCTCCCAATTCGTTGTTTTTTTTAAGTATTTTTTAGAATTTTACTTTGTTTATTTGAGGGAGAGAGAGAGAGCATGGGCATACCAGGACCTTCAGCCACTGCAAATGAACTCCATACACATGCACCAGCTTGTGCCAGGTTTGTGTGGGTCCTGGGGTATTGAGCCTAGGTCCTTTGGCTTTGCAGGCAAGTACCTCAACCACTAAGTCATCTCTCCAGCCTCCAGTTGTTTGTTTGTTTGTTCTTTTAAGTGGCAATCAAGAATTGTTCTCTGGGGTGCTTGCATGCAAGACTGCCAACCCAAGTTGGGTTCCCCAGCATCCCCATAGAGCTGGATGCATAGTGGTACGCATGTCTGTGATCCCAGCACACCCAGGGACGGAGCCAGGAAAATCCAGAAGCTCACGAGCATGCTAGATTGGCCCTCAGCCGCAAAAATGAGAGACCTGTCTCAAAAAGAGGACAAAACACCTCAAAGTTGTCCTCTGATCTCCACATGGGCACATGCATGTCCATATATATACACACACACACACACACACACACAAAGAAAAATACACACCAGCCTCATGCCTGCTGAAAAGGAAAGGTTCCTTACTTTCAAGAAATGCATGCAGCTGCAGGGAACCTTTTGAAACGCATGTGCCTCTATCCACAAAGACGAGTCTGCAGGACCCAGGGTTAAGTGGTGGTCCTCAGCCAAGCACCCCCCTCTGCCTTAAGCTGCTCAGTCAGCTGGCAGCAGTGTTGCATACCAGATTCCCCACTTCTGTCCTGGTTTCAGGGCCATACAACCATGATCCCACAGTGGCCCTAAACAGTGTCTATTTCCACTTTCAAAAAATATTTTTTTACTTTATTTATTTGAGAGAGAGAGAGTGGGCACACCAGGGCCTCTAGCCATTGCAAACAAACTCCAGATGCAAGTACCACCTTGTGCATCTGGTTTACATGGGTACTAGGTAATTAAACCTGGGTCCTTTGGCTTCACAGACAAGCACCTTAACTGCTGAGCTATCTCTCTAGCCCTGTTCCTGCTTATTCATGAAGAACCCTTGGCAGTGGGCTATATAGCCCAAATAAATAGACAATTTTCTCAGCACTCTTCCACAAATCTCCACCAGTGACACCTGAGACTTAACACACTGTCTTTATTCCTTCAACACATATCACTTCATTTGCTTCTTGTGGCAACTCCATGAGGAAGGTAATATTCTCTGTTTTACAGACCAGGAAACTGTAACACTAAGGGATGAAGTATATTTCCCCAGGTCACATCTATAAGTGGTAGCTGGGATTCGAACCCAGCTCTGTCTGACTATAATCAGAGCTGTCCCACCCTATTTGGGTATGTATTCTCTAGTACTTTTAAAAAATTTGTGTACATATGTGTGTGTGTGTGTGCCAGAGACACTACAAATGAACACCATTTGTGTGTATGTGTGCCACTTTTTGTTTGGTTTACATGGGTAGCTTGAACATTGATTTGCAACCAAGCACCTTTAACTGCTGAGCCATCTTCCCAGCGCCATCCAGTATTTTCATCTCCAGTTAGGCAGGCTATCTCGCCTGGTCCTGGGTGGCCAGCCATGGGACCGTTCACAGAACCTACTGAGTGAAAGATTAATGGAAACATGTATGTGGGCAATCTAGTGTTTAGCGTGGACTTCCTCAATGCTTCCTCAGACCAGCAGCCCATGACAGAGGAAGGTCAGGCATCTCCGGTGCAGTGCGTTCTGGACTGGTGTGGAGGGTTCGGGGAGGTGGGGTGTTTCTTGGAGCACGTGGCCATGCACTTGAAAAAGGAGCAAACTGTTGGATGATGGGTGGCAAGTGGACAGCTCCCTCAGCCCCAGCCAAGAAGTTCCCTGAGCACCCTTTGCTGAGACCCCCAGAACTGTAGCCCGTTCTCACTCACGACAGGTCCTCCAGCCACAGCGCATGGTGCTATCCACCCAGAGGTTTGTATAACAAAATTCCTTCCATTCAGAGTCGCTGGGTCACAGCGACAGCCAGCCCTAACAAGGTTGCTTACACTTAAAAATAAATAAGTAAATAAAGGCACGAGATAGCACCCATTTCCTTGCCTTCCCCAGAGCCTGCCCCTCCCGGGTCCAGGGCTGTCAAGTGTTGAGCCTTCCTCAAGAAGGGGAAGCCTTGACAAGATTCCCATTTCTTTTTTTTTTTTTAATTTTCTTTTTAAATTTTTTTTTCATTTTTTACTCTTTATTTGAGAGTGACAGAGAGAGAGAGATTGAGAACGGGCATACCAGGGCTTCCAGCCACTGCAAACGAACTCCAGATGTGTGCACCCCCTTGTGCATCTGGCTAACATGGGTCCTGGGGAACCAAGCCTCGAACCGAGGTCCTTAGGCTTCACAGGCAAGCACTTAACCGCTAAGCCATCTCTCCAGCCCTTTTTAAAAATTTTTTGTTGTTGTTGTTATTTTTATTTATTTATTTGAGAGCTACAGCAGAGAAAGAGGCAGAGAGAGAGATTGAGAGAGAGAGAATGGGCACGCCAGGGCCTCCAGCCACTGCACACAAACTCCAGACGCGTGCGCCCCCTTGTGCATCTGGCTAACGTGGGTCCGGGGGAATCGAGTCTCGAACCGGGGTCCTTAGGCTTCATAGGCAAGTGCTTAACCACTAAGCCATCTCTCCAGCCCAAGATTTCCATTTCTTGTTGGCCACTTAGATTGCATGTCAGTCAGCCCAGTGATGATGCTGTTTAATTTTTGCTGCTGGCGCCACTGGCCAGCGTTATCTTGGGAGCTGGCCTTGGTGCCGCCTTGCTGGAAGAAATTCACCTGAATGCCCTGGGCCAGGAAAGGAGGAGGGGGTATCTGGGCACTCCATGAGATGAAAGTGCTCCCTGGCCAGGGGTGAGGCCCCCTTTTCTTGGGTGTTTCTTCTATTTATAACTTGACCTGTCATGTTTGCTTCTGGGGGCCCCTGATATCAAAATAATATCACATGACTCTCTTGACAGGTGAGGCAATACACTGCTCATTAATCCCAGCCCCCTCCACCCTCTATATTCAGAGAGCAATGCGTGTAAATAGATTGGCCTCTCGCTGACCCCTGGAAACCAACCCAGCCAAGGCTGCTCTGTCAGACTCAGGGCCTGAGTGTCTTGGGAAACACTGCCTCCCTCTGCAGGAGCAGCCTTCCTCCCCCTCCTCCTCCCCTACTGACTGCTCAGCGACCCACCATGTACACATACACACACACGCATGCACGCACATAAGGATGCTGTGTTGACCAAGAGCAGAATTGAGGAGCGTGAAAATAAACATCTTCGGAACTTCAGCAGAATGCACTGGGTACTGTCTCCCACAAAACAGCTGCCACTTCTGGGACGCCCCCGGCCTGTTCTACCCTGTAAAATGATGGCCAGATTGCCTACATTTCTGCCAATGGAGCACTTGGAACTGGTGCCTGGGGCCTCAGCCAGAGTCTGCAGAATGCTTCAGTTCACAGCAGCCATACGTCACAATGACCCCCCCCCACCCACACCCACACTTGACGTCAATGTCAATGTGCCCTGGCATACATGCAGTAGTTCCCATGTGCCCTGGCCAAGAAGTTCCAATTGCTCTACTGGGCAAAGTGCAGAGGTCACTTCCTTGGCTTCAGTTGACAACTGTATTTTTTAAAATGTTTTACTTTATTTATTTGAGAGAGACAAAAAAGCGTGTCAGGGCTTCCAGCTGCTGTGAATGAACTCCAGACGCATGTTCCACCTTGTGCATCTGGTTTTACGTGGGTTCAAACCTGGGGAATCAAACCTGGGTCCTTTGGCTTAGTAGGCAAGTGCTTTAACCACTAAGCAATCTCTCCAGCCCAACAACTGTATTTTATGAAGGTGGGGTGAAAGTCAGAATGGTCCTCTCTAAATCTTGGATCCAGAGCCCCAGAATCCAGTACTAATCATGCCATGGAGTAATTCAATATTGCTCTCAGTACCATCGGACGTCAGACTCTCCATCCTCACACACAATCATCTCATCTTCCAGACTGATCAGCCGGCTCCTTCAGGCCCTGGCTGGTGGCACATCCTCAGCTGACTATCATGGCTCACTGAGGCCAGGCTCCAGGCAAGACCCCCTGGAAGTCTGTCTGTGCACTGTGCATAACCCCCCCCCCTTACCCAGGCTGCTTGGGAAACCTGATATTCCTGTACCTTGAAACGACAAGGCTTCCTAAGCTTAAGAGAATAAATTAGAGTTGAGTTCAAGTAGGCTCAGCTGTGGCGGATGGGCAAATTGATTTGCTTCCCATCTGGGAGATTAAATTCCACTGCCCCAAAAACGGCAGCAGGGTAATGAGCTGTCAGTCAAATGGTGCAAGCCAAGGCCCGGTGCATAATTGAAACCCAGCAGCTCCTCATTAGGTCCCATGGAGGTCCTGGCCCTGGAGTCTCACCTTGAGGACCTCTGCTCAATGGAAGAGGATGCACAGATCCGCGACTACATCCTCTAGAAGGAAACCCCAGCGTGAACTGTAAGGAACTTTGGTTGAGCTCCAAGTGCTTGTATTATGTCTGCCCATGGGCACCAAGGCCCTCCAGAAGTCAAGGAGGGGCAACTCCAACTAACTAAGAGGATGCTGATAATTCTATCAGCCTCATGACATCGCTTCCCAGGGTCCGTGTCCTGAACACCGTGTGCCTCCTCATATGCATTTTCAGTTGTGTTCAGACTTGTCAAAGGTCAGCACTCTCCCCAGACCGTCCCCACACCCCATTTGGACCTTCTTAGAAGACACATGCGGCCAGTGAAGTCCTCATAGCATGTTGAGATAGTCGCCTCAATGTCACTTTTATAAAGCAAGAAATCAAGGACGTGGGAAACAGGAACTGCCAAAGTAGAGAGAGTCCTTCTAATGCCTTTGGAGGTCTGGGAAGGGAAGAGTCTGCCTGGTCCCCTCTCTTCGGTCTCTTCCCAGGCTCCCCTTGGTGCTTTCTGTATCTGGCCTGACTGCAAGGCCACATGGATCTTGCATTCAGCCTTTTGCACATACCGGTTGCTCCAGGACCTACTGTTGCTTCTCTTTACAAGTCCTTGACTTGCCGTCTAGTAGGTGGCCCCTCCCAGCGCTCCCTGCACATCCGCCAGCCACAGCACCGCACCTGCCAGACAGCTGTCCCGTGTTTACACGGCCATCTCCTCCATCGGACACTGAGCACGTCCACTTGCACATCCCCTGACTGTTCTGGTCCCTGCCTGATGGCACATCGGGAGGGCACAGTTTGTGAGCCAGCCAAGGAGACTCCACCCTCTACAAAGGCAAGGACCAGAGCATTGCAAACATCACTCAGAAGGCCTGGGCACGGTGGGGCTGCGTGAATCACTGCTCAGATGCAAAGGCCAGACAGTGGGCAGACAGCCTAACTCAGAGAAAGTCTTGGCAGGTTGGGGGGAACGTGAACTCCCTCAGACCTAAGACTTAGAACCCCGGGTGGAGATGCCAAGGGATCTCTCACTCGCTGTGGGTACACAGTGGCTTTGACATCATCCGGGCTTGGGGTTATCCTCCTTTACCATATTGCCTGTCACAGCCTGGATACCACAGCCTCTAGTGCCACTGCTCTGCCTGCCTGTGGACTTGGAAAGGTATGGGTGTGGGCATGGACATCGGCCTGTCAGGGGTAGGTGCTAACCCACACTATCAACACCCGCGGAAGAAGAGGCTGCAGAAGGTAGCTGGTGTTATGGCAGCAGAGTGCCTTTGCCCTTTTATAGGCCAGGGCACTGCCCTCAGGAAGGTGTACTTGCGTGGAACCCTTTCATCCTATCCTGGTGACCTTGAACATGAGCTCATGGCAGGGAGTGCCTTCTCACAGGCCGCCCTGTGATAGGAGACCTTGTCTTGTTGCTAGTTGCATCCACAGCCTGACTCCTAGGGCTGTTTGGCTTCTGCCTCCCAAAGAGGGGCCTATAGATCCCCAGAACAGCAGAACAGCCAGGTCTGCATGTGCTCCTGGCAGGAGGCGTGACCCACTTCTGCCATATTGACCATCATGGCATTGAGCAGAATTGCCATGGCAACAGAGTCATGCCTCAGGTAGGAAAATAACGCTAGAAATGGGTCTGTGTGCCAAGAAGCAACACTGGTGTGAATGCCATAGTCACAGGGGCCTGCAGGCCACATTGCATCGCATCCCCCTAACAGCCCTGCAAAAGGGTCTCTCTCTAGCCCAGGTTGATCTGGAATTCACTATATAGTCTCAGGATGGCCTCAAACTCTCGGCCATCCTCCTACCTCTGCCTCCCAAGTGCTGGGATCAAATGCATACCACGCCCGGCTCTATCCCCATTTTCTAAGGACAGTTTGGATCCAAGAGGTAGAGTGACTAGTCCAGGCCACAGAGCAGGAACCCGAGAACAGACCCGGATTCCAAACGACCAATTCTGAAGTTAGCTCTTGTGCATTCTGGGACACTACCTCCCATGGGCCTTGAAAAGTTAGGGGTGGGGTCCCATCTTCTGTATAGGCAAGTGAAGATACTCGGGATGAAAGTGGTCTCAGCCCCATGTTCGAGTGCCGGGTGAGTGAGTGGGAGATCTTGCCAGCAGGCATGCTCTGGAGAGAGACTGAGGCCCTGAGCAAAGCCCGGATGGACGCAGACCTGGCCCTATGCTCTGCTCCTCCTCGGACTGGGGTCCTGGCTGGGGCCTTCCCGTAATTAGTAGGCTCTTGTTAAGACCCAGTCGCGCCACACTCGGGCCCAGCACTTGTTTTTGTTCCCATGCGGAGGCCCTTGCAGGAAGGCCAGGCCCATGTGCCCAGCCCCATAAATCCAGCCGGCGTCGCTCATTACAACGTTCCGCTTCACGACTCCGCCAGCCCCAGCCTGCGCGGGCTTCGCAGGCCACAGGGCCTCCCTGCAGCCGGGCCCAGCTCTCCTGCGCCGCCCGCAGCCTCAGACATGAGCTCATCCAGCATGCCGCGTGTGAGGAAGTGGCCGGGCGGCACTCTCGAAGCACAAGGACAATGTGCCCATTAAGGTCTGTTCAGCCCCCGCCCCACCAAGTAGGACCACCCCACTCTGCACCCTGCCCAACTCAAGGCGGAGATCCTGGAAGCTAGCTCACACGGATGCTCCCGGGGGTGTGGTCTGAGCACATGCCCACCCCCCCCCCGACTGCTCTTCCGAAGAACTGGCCCACGTTCTACAGATTGCTCTCAACCCCTCAAAGCCTCCCTGGCCATGCCACAAGCCCGGCAATGCCCAGCTTGTAAAGAACATTCTAGAATAGTAGTGTCCCATACAGTAGGCATCAGCCACATACGGTGAAATGCAAACTGATTACATGAAGTTAAGAATTCAACTCCTCATTCACACTAGCCGCATTGCAGGCATGTAGTGACCACACATCGCCAGCGGCTGCCATGCTGGGTGGCGTTCGTGACAGAACATCTCCAGTATGACAGTATGTCTAAGCTACTGAAAATGACAGCGGCAGTGGACATCAGAGCAGCGGCAAACAATGATACCACACAGGCTGAATACTTCTGTGTTCCGGGCGTGGTGCTCGATGCCCGGCCTTAACAGGCAGGCCTTGCTTGCAAAGCTGGCCTGATCTCAGGTGTTGTGAATGGATCTGCACACAGAGGAATGGCCATCCTTTCAAAGGGGTCTGTGCGCTTCCCTCCTTGCCTGTCAGTCAACTCAGCACAGCTGACACTTCTTTGAGCTACAAGGTTCCATTGAGACCTTAGAATTTCATTCCCTTAGCAGATCTGTGAGGGGCTACTCTGGGCCAGTGAACCTTGCCTACTCCCCCCAAGCTCACTTAGATCCCAGGGAGACCTGCTTACTGCTCCTCTGCAGCCCACTCAGGACAAGTGCCACGCAGGGACAACAGGCAGAGGTTCCATCTGGGCAATGAACCCCTTCAGGGCCATGCCCCTGTGACAGGATCAGGTGAGCGGTGGTAGAAGGCGTTACATGGCTACCCCATGCATGTGCCTTTGATCAGGAGTGGCCTGCGTGCTCCTTTTCAAAGCCAGAGTCAGAGCACAGACCAGAGCACAGAGAGCAGGCCAGGGCAAGTGGCCAGGCAGGTTCTCAGGGAGAGCCCAGCATCATCATCAACTCTCCATATCTGTTTTGTTTTTTTTTAATTTACTTGAGAGCGACAGACACAGAAAGACAGATAGAGGGAGAGAGAGAGAGAATGGGCGCACCAGGGCCTCTAGCCACTGCAAACGAACTCCAGACGCATGCGTCCCCTTGTGCATCTGGCTAACGTGGGACCTGGGGAACCAAGCCTCGAACTGGGGTCCATAGACTTCACAGGCGAGCGCTTAACCGCTAAGCCATCTCTCCAGCCCTCTCCATATCTGTTTGATGAATAAAGGAATGTTAGGCACTGGCCTCAGGACCGAGTGTCTGCTAGGCCTACAGAGCCTACTACAGACTAGGTTCCTCTGGGCCACAGAGCACCCACCTCCTTGTGACACACTGTCACTGGCAGGCAGAGCAAGGGACCACTGCCAAGCTGACAGAAGGCAAAACTGAGGCTGAAGATCTCTGGAAGTTCCCAAGCTCCACAGTGGGCATGAGCTCCATCACCAGCCCCCAGAGCTCTTCTCTAAAGGAATAGTTTGGGCTGGAGAGATGGCTTAGCAGTTAAGTGCTTGCCTGTGCAGCCTAAGGACCCTAGTTCAAGGCTAGATTCTCCAGGACCCACATTAGCCAGATACACAAGGGGAGCATGCGTCTGGAGTTCGTTTGCAGTGGCTGGAGGCCTTGGCGTGCCTATTCTCTCTCTCTCTCTCTCTCTCTCTCTCTCTCTCTCTCTCTCTCTCTATATATATATATATATATATATATATATATATATATATGCCTCTTTTTCTCTCTGCCTGTCACTCTCAAATAAAATGAATAAAAAATTTAAAAATATTAAAAAAAAATAAAGGAACAGTTTCTCTACCAGAGTCTACCACCTATGGGCCACTCTAGGACCCAAGTCACCAGGCAGGACACTTGTTGAGTCCTGTCAGTTGACATGAAGGATGTTTCCTCTCCCACAGACATTGGCTGTTTAGAGACCCAGAACTAGGTCTGGAGAGATGGGCTTAGCAGTTAAGGTGCTTGCCTGTGTGTGAAGCCTAAGGACTCAGGTTCAATTCCCCAGTCCCCACGCAAACCAAGATACACAAGGTGGTGCATGCATCTGGAGTTCATTTGCAGTGACTAGAGGCCCTGGTGTACCCATTCTCTCTCTCTCTCTCTCTCTCTCTCTCTCTCTCTCTCTCTTTCTCTCTCTCTCTCTTTCTCTCTAATAAACAAAAATAAAATGTTTTAAAGGAGACCCAGGCCAGGCATGGTGGTGCATGCCTTTAATCCCAGCACACGGGAGGCAGAGGTAGGAGGATTGCCATGAGTTCAAGGCCATCCTGAGACTACATAGTAAATTCCAGGTCAGGCTAGGCCACAGTGAGAACCTACCTCAGAAAAAAATATAGAGAGAGAGGGAGAGACAGAGACACAGAGATACCCAGAACTACTGGTTTGGGGACATGGTCCTGGTCCAGGGGACTCTTACTCTTGTACCCCAGGGGATTGCCACGGACTCACCAGAAGCAGCCTGCCAGCCTCAGGGTATCCCTCATCCTGGCCCCTGTATCCACTGGCATGAGCCTCCTGTAAGTGGAGAGACAAAGCCAGATCCCAAGAGTCTGGGCTCAAAGGACATGCCGGAGTGGCTCACTGCTCCACATGGAAGGCAGAGGGGGAAATGGCACCTCCCCAAGGCCCCATCCCACATTTGTCTTGCGGAAGCCCTAGGACTCCGATTTAAGAGCCTTTTTATAGACTCCTATAAAGGAGAAAGTGAACTTTTAACATGTTTACACTCTACTAAGTCAATACACATAAAAGGGATAACAGCCGAGCTTCCTCTGCCCACTTGCAGCCCAGCGGGCCGAGGGCAGTAGGTGCCATCGCTTCCAGCGGGCAGCTCATTGGCCATTCTCTGTCTCCCCAGGCTGGAATATGGCCTGTGCTTTGCAAGGTGGAGGGTGGGCACTAATGAAACCGGAAGCCCCACCCTGGCTGGCCTAATGGGTGTTCCTGCCCTCACTCAGCCGAGACGGCCCCCCAGATGCATGACTTTCATGGCTTGAAGATGGAGAGGAGGAGAAACACGGAAGCTGTAAAATTTTACTAGGAATTCTCCACCATCCTCTTTTGGCCTCTACCCTCATGTTGCCCTAGCATTCAAAGAGAGCTTCCTTTGTGCTTTGAACTTAACCCCTTGTGCCTTTTCTACTTCCAGAGATGCCTGGCCACCACCTGCCTGCCCAGGTGGGAGACTGTTTGGGGCACTGCCAAGGGCATCCCTCTCCCTCCATGTCTTGGAGCTATCCCGAAGGATGCATCTTGTCTGCCTGGCACCTTACAACCTGACACCCTCCTCCGGCTGAAGCTGTAAATGTCAGTGTGGAACTCCTAGGTAGTTCCCATGTACAAGTCACACAGGAGCAATGGGTCTTGTAGTTTCAGTAGGAGGCCTTTAGTTCATTGGGGGCATTGACTGCGGAAGGTTAGTCTCTTACTCTCTCTTTTGTTTCCCCCAACACCCTCTTTGAGGGGAGCAGTTTTGTGCTAGCATGATGTGCTACCTCACCAAAGACAGAAAAGCAATGGGGCCAACAGATCCTGGACTTGAAGCCTCTAGAACTGTGAGCCAAGATAAACCTTTTCTCTTCTTAAACAGCCTGCCTCTGGTATTTGTCATAGGAATGGTAAGCTTTCCAGGTTTGAGAGAAAGCCAGACTCCTAAATAAATGAGAAAAGTTTTGTAAAAGCGAGAAATGTGTGCATGCACACACACACACACACACACACACACACACACACACACACACAAACAAATAACTTTAAAAGAAACAACACTAAACCATGATGCAAAATTAAAAATTTCTCTTTTCAATATCTCAGCTTTTGAAAGACTGTAGTTGTATAAAGCTGTTTAAACTCACAAAATAGCAACCAACCCTTTAGAAACAATTTGCATGATTTATTTAATAAGCTATACTATAACAAGCCCTATTATCATTTTTTATTGGGAACTTTAGTACATGAACATTCTGTAGTTGGTTGTTTTACCATCAGGTTATCCTGTTTTGTTCCCCCTTGTTGGCCTCCAACCCACTGAGGGAACTCATCATCTGAGGTATCATTTTTCTGTTTTTTTGTTTTGTTTTGTTTTTTTGTTTTTTTGATTTTTTGTTTTTCGAGGTAGGGTCTCACTCTAGTCCAGGGTGACCTGGAATTCACTATGTAGTTTCAGGGTGGCCTTAAACTCATGGTGCTCCTCCTACCTCTGCCTCCCAAATCCTAGGATTAAAGACATGCACCACCAAGCCTGGCTTTTTTTTAACCTCAACCCAGGTGATGCTGATCCTTCTTCCTCAGCCTCCCAAGTACTGGAATTAAAGGTGTGAGCCACCACACCTGGCTGCCCACACTCTGGTAAATTTTTAAAAATATTTTATTTTTATTTAAATTTGAGAGAGAAAGAGGCAAAGCGGGGGAAGCAGAGAGAAGGGACACATCAGGGCCTTTAGCCACTGCAAACAAACTCCAGAAGCATGTGCCACCTTGTGCATCTAGCGTCCATGGGTGCTGTGGAATCAGATCTGGGTCTTTTAGTTTTGCAGGCTAGCATCGTAACTGCTAAGCCATCCCTCCAGCCCCTCTGGTACCTTTTACATTTATTTTTACTTGTGTGTATGTGTGTGGTGTAGATGGCCATGTATGTACCCTTGCAGCACCACACGAACTTGCCTATGGTAAGGGGCGCTCGCCTGCAGTAGCCACAGCAGAGGAGGAGTGGGTTGGTGTCAGGGCCTCCAGCCACTGGGCACAAACTCTAGAGGCATGCACCATTTTGTGCATCTGGCTTTACAGGATATTGGGTAGTAAACCTGAGCCATCAGGCTTTGCAAGCAAGTACTTTCAACTGCTAAGCTGTCTTTCCAGCCCTCCCTGTATCTCTTGATTCCAGGTCACTGAAGCTGCCTTGTTGTCTGCCTAAAGGGACAAGACAGCACACTTGGACAGGCTGCCTAGGGACTGACTGTAGGTAGAGCGCCCCCATCTTCACTTGTACCACAGGACTGCTCCCCAAGATGGTTTCCCTGCTAGTTCCTCCTCGTTCTTCATATCCCACCAAGGACCAGCAGGATAAGCAGCCAATCTAGGGGACAAAACCTGCCTGAGATAGGACCAAAATGGGCCATCAAGACTTCTCAATGCTGCCTTTCCAACTTGCTGCCAAGGCTTCTGCATGTTATGTTCTCATCACTGGGACAAAAATACCTGCCCAGAAGCAGCTTAAGGAAGGAAAGGGGCTTATTTATTTCAGCTTACAGTTACTGTTTCAAGGGGAACTTTCATCATGGGGGGCGGGGGATCAGGGCAGGAGCAGACAACCAGTGTCACATCCTCTCTTCAACAAGGAGGAAGTAGCAAGAGTGAGAACCCCAGGCAGGAACGGACTATAGCACCTCAGTGCCCACCCCCAATAACTCAGTGCCCACCCTCAGTGACTCACACATTTCCTCCGGCAAAGCTCCACCTACGAAAGGTTCCATAGCCCTCCCAAGCAGTGCCACCAGCCAGGGATTAAGTATCCAGACACCGGAGCCATTTGAGACATTTTATATTCAAGCCACCAGAGCTTCCTACAGATTCCAGACAGAAGCAGTGGATGAGGTGATGTAGGGAGTACAACAAAAAGTGACGGAGGTAGGACTCACCTAGAGGAATGGCATAAAATGCAGAACTGAACAAACACAAAGAAACAAACCTTAAAAATGTAGTCAGGTTTGCCAGCTGTCAGGATTGTGGAAAGAGCTATGCAGTCTATTGGGGGAGAAAAGCCACCAACAGTCTTAACCAGCCTTGGACCCTGAAAGTCTTACAGCTGGACAGCCAGGTCAAATATACCAACTGGTGCAATGGTGGCATGTCTGTTATGGGGGAAACCAACTCCTCTGTGGTTGGACTTGAAGCCTGCTCCACGGGAGGGAATTCCTGCCTGTTACTAAAAACCTAGTCAAAAGCCTATGGATGAGGAGGTCATAAGCCCTATGGGAGAAACTATCACTGTTGTCTGGCTAAATAGATATATTACACCCACCAAACTGCCCTGTAAATACTTATGTTTATGCCCATGTATTAATGTTACTCTCACTTTTGGCTGCAGAAGCTTCTCTTTTCAAATGGCCGTGACCACTAGGGAAGACTCAAAACTTACAGGAATGCTGAGAAGAAGTGACAGTGATGAGTTCAGAACTGACACATCTCTATCATATCCTCCAAGGCTCGGGGACCATTGAGGAAGAGAAGGTAGAAAGAGTAAGGGTCAAAGGAAGGGGAGGAATGCTTTGCAATACTGTCTTGCAGACACAGAGTGGCCATGGTATTCATGACCTCACAGTGGTTGATGCTGCTACCTACACAAGACCTGCAAATAGAAGAGGGAAATGATGACATCAAAATAGACTAGTTGGAAAGAAGAAAGGGTTCAGTGAACAGGGGGCTTGGAGGGCTGAAAGGGAAGGTGGTAGGAAGGGATTATGATCCTAGAATATTGACTATATGTATGGAGGTTGTCAATAAAAAGTTTTAAAAATATGTAGCCTGGGGCTAGAGAAATTGCTCAGGGGTTAAAGATGCTTGCAAAGCCTGCCACCCTGGGTTCAATTCCCCAGCTACCCAACTAAAGCCAGATGCAAAATGTAGCTCAAGCATCTGCACTCATCTGTAGGGGTGAGAGACCCTGGCACACCCTCCCCCCTCTCACAGACACACATGCACAAATAAATAATATTAAAAATGTTGTCTGTGGCCATTCAGGGCAGGGACCAACCTCCATCTATCTGAGTAGGCTCTGAATTACTGCAGAGGATAGAAACTGACATTCCACAGAATGCAAGTATATTTTTTAAACATTGTAGTATGAAATAATTTTAATTAATGTTGCCTGAATTAATTATCACATTGACTACCGAATGGATTTGTCCTTCCACACTGTTCCACTTGACATTCTACTTTAGGGAGGAACTTGCTCTTCTGTCACAGCCATTTATTTGTGCCAGTGTGGACTTAGTGATACCACATAAAGTCTTGTAATCTATCACCATCATTGTATATTTTGATGTTCAAATGGACAGCCGGTATCACATCATCACATCAGCATGGAGGAGGTTATAAGAGTGAAAGTACCACTCCGGGCTGGGCAAAAGCTCTTCCAAGCCTGCTAGAAGCTAGGAAAGGGGAGGAAGAAACCTCAGAAAGGAGCACAGCCTGCTCACACTTGACACTAGCTCAGGAAGACCCCACTGGGTTTTCAGTTCCCACAATTGTAAGATAGTTTGTTGACTGTGGCCGGGGAGATGGGGGGAAACGGGCTTGAAGCTGCTCACTTCTTCTTTTGACATGCCTGTGTATATCTCTAAGACCCTCCTTACTTTCTGGCATAATGAGGTGCTCGGGGCTCATCTTGGGCTTTTCCTGCACAGACCTGGTATCAGCTATTTCTCCAAAGAGTCCTGATCCCTTTAGTATATGGTTTTAGAAACCATTATCTGAGAAGCAAGATACATTTGCTGTATAGCTGTCATTGTGTCCAGCCCTCCTACCAGGATGAATTCAGAAATATCTGTGTGCTACATCTTCACTTATTTTTAGGTTGAGCTATACTGAAAATGATCAGTGTATACCAATACCTCCCAAAACACTGGCTCTATTCTAGTTTTCCCCCTTCTCCCATAGTGAGAAAACCAGCTTCCATTACCCTCAATTTACATAACTATCCGCTCATCCCCCCTGTATGTAACTAAATCCTCAAGCCCACTAGGCAACTTGCTGAGCCACCTTTTACATGTGACTTTCAATCTCTGCCCATCTGTTGCAGTTGTCTTCTCGTCGCTGGGACAAAACACCCAACCAGAAGCAGCTCATGGGAGAATAGGGTTTATTTACAGTTTTGAGTTTTGAGAGGGTGTTTCATCATGATGGGGAAAGCATGGCATGAACAGAAAGCTGGCTCACATCTTGTCATATGTCTAGGTGGAAGGAGTTTAAGTACTGGGCTTAGAGTTGTGCTAATAAACCCAAAGGCCTGTCTGCAGCGACACACCTCCTCCAGCAAGACTCCGCCTCCCAAAGGCTCCACTAGCTGGGGATTGAGCATGAGGCCATGGGTGGCAAGGGACACCTTACATTTAAACTCTCACATGGGCCGTATTTCATGGTAGGTTTACTTAAATGCTTAAAAATATTTTATTTATGTATTTGAGAAGAGGCAGATAAGAGAGAGAAAGAGAATGGTTGTGTCAGGACCTCTAGCCACTGCAAATGAACTCCAGATGCATGTCTTACCTGGTGTATCTGGCCTTACGTGGGTACTGGGGAATCAAACTGGGATCCTTAGGTTTTGCAAGCAAGTGCCTTAATCACTGAGATATTTCTCCAGTCCCTCAAATGTTTTTGTGGAAAAAAAATAATGAGTAAATTATGAGTCACTCACCATGAAATTAACCCACTTTAAGTGTATGATTCATCGATCTTAAGTAAATGTGTCAAGTTTTACAATCTTTACCCCCAAGTTGGCTTCAGAAAATATTTGCAAGTGTCCTTCTATGGCCTTTTCCACCCTGGGACAGCCACAGAGGAGGCAAGGAGGTCTGCCTCTGTGGGAACTCTCACATAAAGAAAACTAGGTGGGCTAGAAAGATGGCTTAGCAGTTAAGGTGCATGTCTGTGAAGCCTAAGGACCCAGGTTCAATTCTCCAGGTCCCACATAAGCCAGATGCACATGGTGGTGCATGTGCCTGGAGTTCATTTGCAGTAGCTAGAGGCCTTGGCATGCTCGTTCTCACTCTCCCTCTCTCTCTATCTCTACTAAATAAATAAAAAGTTAAGTAATAGCTCTGTGTTGTGTTTGATGTAATTCACTCAGTATAATGTTGTTAAAGCTCATCTGTGTTGTGACATTTCAGTAGTTGCCTCATTTTTATCATCACATCAAATTATACTTAATGGATATCACAGTTCATTTATCCATAAACCCACTGATAGACATTTGGCTTATTGCCAGCTTGGTGCTGATCTGTATAGTTCTGTTATGAAGAGACATGTAGACATCTTCACACAGCAGTATATTCACATTTATCTCGGGTGGTGTGATGGGGAGAATAACGGGGCCCAGACATGTACAATTTGTAGTCAGCCGACCTTAAGAAAACAAGATGATCCTGGATTATTTTATATTACGCCCATTCTCTAATCCCCAAAACCCATAAAAAGTATACTCCGTAACAACGAGGAGTTAAAAATCACAAATGGTAGGAAGCTTTCTAATCAGCTGCCTGTAAGAGAGTGAGCTTATGCTAGATTATCTGGCGAGTCCCAGTGTAATCACGAGGATCCCTAACAGTGGACGAGCAGGAGAGAGAGTCAGAGTGATGGGGCGTGCTGCTGCCGGCTCTGAAGATGGAAAAGGCAGGCTGGAGCCAAGGCACAGAGGGCAGCCTCTAGACACCGGGAAAAGGCAAGGTTCTCTGTGAAGACTCGGGAAGGAACACAGCCTGCTCGCCCTTGCTTTCAGCCCAGGAAGACCCCACTGGACCTTCAACCCCCACAACTGTAAGACAGCCTGTGTTTATGGCCCTCAGCCACTGCTGCCGTGGCAAGATATTATAGTCACAAGAGGAAAAGCGATACAGGCAGATTTCTAAATGTGGATATTAGGTTAGGCTTGGGGTTTAGGTTTAACTAATAAAGTCATGAACTTTTATACATGACTGTAAATTCTTACCAGAAATGAATCTTAGCACATTTCTAGAGCTTTGTTTTTTAAAAATATTTTTACTTATTTATTTGAAAGAGAGAAAGAGGCACACACAGAGAGAGAGAGAGAGAGAGAGAGAGAGAGAGAGAAGAGAGAAGAGAGAGAATACCAGGACCTCCAGCCACTGCAAATGAACTCCAGATGCATGTACCACCTTGTGTATCTGGTTTACTTGGGTACTGGGGAAACAAACCTGGGTCCTTAGGCTTTACAGGCAGGTGCCTTAACCACTAAGCCATCTCTCTAGCCCCATTTTTAGAACTTTAAAATGTACATTTATGATTACTTTGTCCACTTCCAGAACTGATTTTTAGGTTGAGGATTGGCCAAGCTTGGGCACCCCACCATACCAAAACAAAATGGCTTTTATTTTTTGGCTAAGTTATTGAAGAATGAAAACAGCCAGAGAAAGTCAAATATTATTTGTTTGATTTATTAGCAATATTGGAGGGTGATGTATTTCAAGGGTTCAAACCCCTGACCTATGTCTTATCAGCTGCATGTTTTGGGACAAAGTGTCTGACTTTTCTAAGCCTCAGTTTATTAACTATTAAATATTGTGAGTAATCACAGGATCACAGGATCTGCCTCCTAGATTTTTGTTTGTTTTTGAATTTTTTTTTTTTTCCCCCGAGGTAAGGTCTCACTCTAGCCCAGGCTGACCTGTAATTCATTATGTAGTCTCAGGGTGGCCTCGAACTCTCAGCAATCCTCCAACCTCTGCCTCCCAAGTGCTAGGATTAAAGACATGTGCCACCACACCCGGCTTGAATTTGTTTTTGATGCAGGGTCTCGCTCTAGCTCAGGCTGACCTGGAATTCACTCTGTCGTCTCAGGGTGGTCTCAAACTCATGGCAATCCTCCTACCTTGGCCTCCCAAGTGCTGGGATTAAAGGCATGGGCCACCAACACCCAGTCCTAGTTTTTTTTAATTTATTTGCAAGTATATATAGATAGAATAAGTAAGAGAGAACAAGAGAAGGAAGGGGCATCCCAGGGCCTCTTGGCACTGCAAACAAATTCCACATGCATGCACCACTTTGTGCACCTGGCTTTATGTGGTACTGGGGACCCAAATCCGGGCTGCCAAGCTGTGCAACCTTGCACCTTTAACCACTAAACCATCTCTCCAAACCCTGCATCCTAATTTGTGGTGAGGATAGTGAGATACTACAAACTATATGTGTCTTCAGTGCTAATGATATTAATTGGTAGTAAGGATCATAATGTCAGGTCAGAGAGGGAAAGCTAATTTTGTCTGCTTGGCTCTACTGAAGAACATAAAACGTTATATATTGAACCATAAAAACAAGAGCGTAGGTTCTCAAAACTGTAAAGTTGTCTTAACTTACTTTCCTAGCCACTCACAGTTTCCAGAAACCTAAATATTTTAGTGCATATTGTCTTGTTCAGCCCCATTACTTGCTTTTGTATCCTTCTCCTCATCCATCCCTTTCCATTCCCCTAAAAGTTTCACTTACAACCAGGTGTGGTGGCACATGACTTTAACCCCAGCACTCGGGAGGCGGAGGTGGGAGGATCGCTGTGAGTTCGAGGCCACCCTGAGACTGCACAGTGAATTCCAGGTCAGTCTGGACTAGAGCGAGACCCTGCCTCAAGAAACAAGCAAACAAACAAACAAGTTTCACTTAGTTCTGTGTTCATCTCTTTTCTTTTGAGATTCCGTATATGAGATAAAAGTGTGTGCTTGCCTCAATGAGTCTGGCATATTTCACTTAACATGGTGATCTCCAGTTCCACTCATTTTTTAATAAATGACGTTACATTCTTCTTTAAATTTTTTTATTAAAAATTTTTTTTTATTTATAAACAGAGAAGGAGAGAGAAAATGGATGCACCAGGGCCTCTAGACACTGCAAATGAACTCTAGACACATGTGTCACCCTGTGCATCTGGCTTACATGGGTCCTAGGAAATCGAACCTGGGTCCTTTGGCTTTCCAGGCAAGCACCTTAACCATTAATCCATCCCTCCAGCCCTTCTTTTAACTTTCTGAGGAATACTCATACTGATTTCCATAGTGGCTGGACTAGTTTACATTCATACTAACAGGTATAAGTATTCCTTTCTTTCTCAGCATTTATTCTTTCCTCTTTCTTTCTTTCATTTCATTTATTTATTTATTTATTTATTTATTTATTTATTTATTTATTTATTTTATTTTTCAAGGTAGGGCCTCACTCTAGCCCAGGCTGACATGGAATTCACTATGTAGTCTCAGGGTGGCCTCAAACTCACAGTGATCCTCCTACCTCAGCCTCTCAGAGCTGGTATTTAAGGCATGTGCCTCCACACCCGGCTTGTTTTTCATAATGATAGCTATTTTTACTGGGGTAAGAAGGAATCTCAATGTAGTTTTGCTATGCATTGTCCTGATGGCCAAAGATGTCAGGCATTTTATTAATGTATTTGTTACCATTTATACTTCTTTTTAAACCTTTTCACACTTTGTACAGTGTATAAATGTGTTCGTGGATCTACATTTATTGCTCTCCACCTTATTTTTTTTTAAAAAAATATTTTATTTTTATTTATGTATTTATTTGATAGAGGAAGAGGGAGAGAGAGAGAGAGAGAATGGGTGTGCCAGGGCCTCCAGCCACTGCAAACGAACTCCAGACGCGTGCGCCCTCTTATGCATCTGGCTAACGTGGGTCCTGGGGAATCAAACCTGGGTCCTTTGGCTTTGCAGGCAAATGCCTTAACTGCTAAGCCATCCCTCCAGCCCCTCCACTTTATTTTTGAAACAGGGTCTCTCATTCAACCAAGAGCTCACCAACTTGGCAAGAAGAGCTAGCCAACAAATTTCAGAGATCCTCTGGCCCCAGCTCCCTGGGGCTGGCATTACAGGCACAGGCCACTGCACGTCACATTTTACATGAGCGCTGGGCACCCAAACTTGCGTCCTAGGTTTACCAACCAATCCATCTCCCCAGGTCCTTGCATTTATTTTGAAAAGCATCTGTTCAGTTCACTTGCCTACTTATTGGATAAATAATTCATCCTTTTGGTGTTTTAATCTTTAAGTTTCTCATATATCCTCTGCTACCTGTCAAGGTTGCCTCCCAGGGCTGGAGAGATGGCTTAGCGGTTAAGTGCTTGCCTGTGAAGCCTAAGGACCCCGGTTCGAGGCTCGGTTCCCCAGGTCCCACGTTAGCCAGATGCACAAGGGGGCGCACGCGTCTGGAGTTCGTTTGCAGAGGCTGGAAGCCCTGGCGCGCCCATTCTCTCTCTCTCCCTCTGTCTGTCTTTCTCTCTGTGTCTGTCGCTCTCAAAAAAAAAAAAAAAAAAAAAGTTGCCTCCCATTCTTTAGGTTGGCTGTTTCTTTTTCTGTTAAATTATTCTCTTGTGAATCCTGATACAATCTTTTTTTTTTTGTTTCTTAAATTTTTTTTGTTTATTTTTATTTATTTGAGAGCAACAGACGGAGAAAGTAAGAGGCAGAGAGAGAGAATGAGAATGGGCGCGCCAGGGCTTCTAGCCACTCCAGACGCGTGCGCCCCCTTGTGCATCTGGCTAACGTGGGTCCTGGGGAACTGAGCCTCGAACCAGGGTCCTTAGGCTTCACAGGCAAGCACTTAACCACTAAGCCATCTCTCCAGCCCCCGATACAATCTTAATCATCAAATCTTGCTATTATTTTTGGAGTTACTGTTGTCCTGTTCAGAAATTCATTGCCGATGCCTATATTTTAAAATGCACGTATCCTAAAAATCTAAGCACAGAGTTTTACAAATCATATCTTGCCAGCCCACTCCCCTCCCTCCATCAATAACAGCTCTATACAACTGGACAAAATTGAATACATCTGACATCTTTTCAGCACACACTTTCGTATAGCCTTCAAATCAGCACAGTGGGCAGGTAGAATAAGAAATCATCCTATTTGGCAAACTGGGGGAAATGGAGGTTCAGAGCTGCCAAGCGGTTCTGGAAGTCTCCACAGAGAGGAGGTAGTGAAAGTGCTGCCGCATCCTCTTTCGCAATGGATGTTGCTGGTCCTCACCTCTCCTCATCCACTGATGGTGGAAAAGATAACAGTTCACCCGACCTGGAGATTCTAAGGCTGTCAGTGGCCACGAGCACATGCCTATTTCATTATCGTTCTGTCATCTTGCTGGCACAGCCATGCATGGCTTGGTGGAGAACCAAGACTCCATCTCAGAGAGGAAGCCATGCTCAGGCTAAATTGGCACTTATTCTGAGCCCAGTGGCATCTTCAATGCTTTTGTAAAAATGAAAGCGAGTCAAGGCACTCACGGCCAATTACACAGACACACAGACACACACACACACACACACACACACACACACACACACACCGGAGTGAAGGTCTTGCCAGCAGATTTTCAGTCCTTCCAGCAGCTCCTGGGCTCAACCAGGACAAACCCTTCTAGAAGGCTGCCCTCCCCCAATGCAGTCCCATAGTCCACTTGAGAAAAGCCTTCCCAGTGGCATTGCAGCCCAAGTCCAGGCCCTCTCCCCACTTGCACAGGGGGAAGCAGAAGCTTACAGAGGCTGGCTGACAGATGGTGAACTCAGGCTCAAGTCAGGACACTGAGACACAAAACTTCAGGAGCTCCTCTGCCTCCATCTACTGTCCCTTATTATGGAGGCCCCCTCCTTCAGCTCAGCCTCTGCTCCACCTGAACTGGAGGGGCACAGGGAACAGGCTGGGCCCCTGTGTCACACAGGGGGAGGGGCACGCAGGTCCAGGCAGCCTCTGCTCACTCAGGTTCAGGTACCGCTTCTCATCTGAAGCTCTCAAAACCAAGCTGACTTGGAAGTAGAACTCACTTGTGTAGCAAAGCAACGTTGGGAGGCTCACTGAACTTGGCTCTCCATCTTATTTTAGGCTGGGCTGCTCATAATTATCATTTTGTGTTCTGTTAGTTTGGGGTTTTGCTGCTCTGGGATTCCTAACCCCACTAAACGAGGGATATCTTACACTCCTGAGCCAAGTCTTTAACCCTGTCAGAGGTCGCAGCGAAAATGGGAGAACAAGAAAATAAAGTGCAAATATATCAGACCATGTTCCAAGCCCACAACATGAACATCCATGTCTGCCTGTCTGTCTGCCCATTTCTCCCTCCCTTCCTCTCCTTCAGACTGTGTTTTAAATCCACATCATGAAGATCCATGTCTGTCTGTCTCCACATTTCTCTCTTCCTTCCTCTTCCTATGCCTCAGGTACATGGTGAAAGCCATTTTTCCCCAAGGTCTCTTTCCAGGCTTTGTTGCAAACCCCAGGAGAGGCAGGACCCATGTACAGCATCCTCCCATATGAGCAGCTCCCTGGCCACAGCAGTATGTCAGCACACCTGTGTGTCTCCTGGTCACTAGACAGGGCATATGTCTTGCTGATCTCTCAGGAAGATTAGACTAAAAGATCTGTCCTGGCCACCCCCTCTCCCCTGTGGTCATGGAGTGAGGTCTCTTACTCCCTGTCCCTTGTAGTCATGAAATGAGGGTCCTGGACAATCAGGGTTGTTCCCTCATATTCTTTGGGGCCTGGTGAGATACGGAGGTTGAGAAGGATGGCAGATGAGACCCACTGACCCCGTTTTAAAAGGAGGGCCATTTCCATTCAGTCACTCCTTCACAACTGATTCTGGAGCAGCAGCATGGAAAAAAAAAAAAAAAAAACTGGAACAAACACTCATGCAATACTTCTATTTCCAAAACCATTTTACCTACATATCACATGACAGCCCTCCTGCCCATCTCACAGATAAGCACCCATTGATGATGCCAGATGTGACTTGCTCAGGTCCCAGAGGAAAGAACTAGCCAAGCCAGGCTGGAACCCAGAATGGAGGTGTACCACATACCACACCTCTTTGGGACCTTCAGGATCCTCTTGTGACAATCAAAATAAGCTAAATTCAGAAATACACACACACACAAACACACACACCCCCTCTCTGTGAGGCAAGAGTATGGTGAGTTCAAGGTCAGCCTCAAAAGAACAAGCAAGAGAAACATCTCTCTCCTAGACACATACCCCAGAGTCCAGAGATGGGAGTCAGCACCCCACTCCTTGCCTGTCCCCTCAGCACTAGTATAACCCATCCTCCTGTGTTCCAGTGGTGGGGCTGCACCACTTTGGGCCTACCCACCCTCATCTGTCCAATGGGCACAGTCAGCATGGAACATTGCCAAGAGTACTCCAGGGGCAAAGGAGACAATGCCCACACTGCCTCCTCTGCACACCCTGCGCGGGCCATGCTCCACAGACATGCACCGCTCACATCCAGATGCACCCCGACGCTCAGCCTGGACACACTGAGGGGCTCATCTCAGGACACTTGCCTGGATTGACCCGGGTCCCCAAGCTAGTGGCCCAGTTTGTTTGTTTGTTTTTTCCCTGCTCCCCATTCAAGGAAGAGAAGATGAAGCTGGAGGGAGAGGAGGAAGAAGGAGACACATCCCAGGGGATCTGGGGCTGCCTCATGGCCAGGCGTTCCCAGTCCGAGCCTTTGTCTATACCCCTGAAACTGAGAGGCCTGTCTAGACTGAGCGGCTACTAGAAGTAATCCCAGGAAAATCTCCCTGAAACCTGATCGCGCTCCTTATCGAGGGGCAAGCAGATTAGCCTGATTGATTGAACAATGGACGCCGTGGTCTTAACACGATGTCCATGTGTCTCCCCGGGGCAGAAGAAGCTCTGAGCAGGCACAGGACCTGCCTAGTTGAGGAACCTGTCCTTCAGGGTCAGCAGACTACTGGGTAGCTGCAGGCAGAGGGCGAGAAGGCTCCACTTCCCCTAGGGTGTCAATAGTGACTTCACAGCCAGGGTCCCGGCCGGGGCTCATGCTCACTGTGCTGTGAGTGGAAATCATGACTATCATTGTCACTATCACACATGGAAAGCTGACCAACCTGAGCCACTTGCTCAAGGTCCCATTCGAGCCAGCTCCAGCCTGTCTAATGGAAGCCTGAGCTCTGCTCCAGCCTCCCGTCTTGGCCTTTGATGTTCTCATCGCTATGGCCAGCAAGCCACAGGGTCCTGACCCTTGTCAGGATGACCAACCCGTCAGCAAAGCTGTTTTCGACCAGATCACAAATGACAATACCAGTTCCTTTCCCCATACCTTGTTGCAGGAGAGTTGCCAAGAATTAATTAACCAACCTGGGCCCTAAATGCAGGTGACTTTTTTTCCCATGGCAGGGGACTTGGCTGCCTCAGAGGGAAGTCCCCGCCTAGCAACTAGTGGAACTCAGGGTTGATGACTATTTAAAGCAACCCTCTGACACAACGAGTGGCCGAGTCAAGCTCTGCCCTGACCTTGGAGAGCTGATTACGCGCTGAGAATGATGCCCCTAAGAAGCTGCCTCCATCGCTGCTCATGTACACAGTAGCGCAGGGCCCCGGTGTCTTACTTTGAACATCACCAGCCCTGTGGCACTCTGATGTCTGCTAGGACAGGGGCTATACTGGGGCCCTCAGGCCACAGATGAGGAGACTGAGGACCCAAGAAGAAAGGAAATGGGACAGCTGTCCCCTTAGGACTCACCCGAAGGTTCCCATAGAAGTCTTATCAGCTCATTAACTAGAGTGGGTAACAATGATCTCCCCTAATACCTCTGAGAGATTTTTGCAACCTGAACACCCAGCCAGGGCCCTAATTCATTTCAGCAAGTGACATCCAATGCACTTCTGTGTCTGTATCTCAAATTCGATAATCTCTGCCTTGCTGGCTTCCTGCTCGCCAGGGCAACACCTGCATGCCCTAGCAGCCCCTCTCCTTATACCAGGCATGGGTCTTATGTCCCAGCCTCTCTACATGTTACCCCAGTACCTCCAAGGGCTATTCAGAGCCAGTCAGACCCTCAGCCCAGGACCTGGCCCCATCCCACCTTCCAGACAATGACATCTTGACCACTGGCTTTAATCTACCAATGGACCCAACTTAGAAAAGGCCCTGCTACCTGTCCAGGAGACAACGCCTTCATCTGTAGACAGTGGATGACATCTTCATGTGGCATTATGACCAGGCAAGGAATAATAACTAAGCCAAGCCTTCCCTTAGGGTAGGGCCCAAGCCAGTTGGGAATGATATTGGGAAAGTCCTGGTTTGGGCATGAGAAAGGGCAGAGCAGGACCAGACTTGACCAGGAGTGTTAAGATTTGGCAAAGAGGCAAGTCTCCCCTGAAAATCAGCGCACCTCAGCTCTCTGTGGGTATCAGGGAGAGAAGAGAGAATGGTTCTGACTTCTGGGACGCCATCCACTGAAGCTGGCCTGGCCGTGAGCTCCCTGATGTCACAGGACTGACCCAGAGGAGGGTGCACCTGAGTTCTGCTTTAAGAGACAGGCAAGAAGCTGGGGCACAGGTATCCTAGAGGCAGATGAGGGGCACAAGAGGGAAACCCCAGTATTGATGGTGCAGCTCTATAGGACAGTTGATGGGAAGACAGTTGGATTCAGGTGATGTGCCTTGGGACAGGGGAGCCACTGATGACCCAGGCTGAATTCTCAACCACCCTGGTGGCAGAGGACAGGAAAATAGAGGGTTGGGGGTGGCGGAACAAGGAGAGCAAGGAGGTGTTGCTGCTACCATCCAGGTAACAGTGAACCCCAGGGTCCCACTTGCTTTGCTATTTATAAGCTGCGTGGCCTTGTGTAAAAACTTAACCTTTCACTGTTAGTCTCCTCTTTGGTTGCAAAAGAGACCATAACAGCAGGTCTGTCATGAGGATTAAACCTGATAATGCATGAAAAACGCCTGGCAGGGTGCCAGTCATACAGTAAATGCTCACTAAATGTTTGCTTAGAAAAACAAAACAAAACAACAACAAAAAAAAAAGCCTGACTTCTACAGCACCCCCCCCCACCTCTGGTCTCCAATCACCCCAATCAATAAAAGCAGCCCTTTTATCTAAATCCCCGGGACCAAAGGAAAGCCAAACACAGCAGCTGCACCGATGCCTCCCACCCCCAGACTTGTGCCCCGCCTGCCCAGGCTGCTCTTGCTGGGGCCCAGGAAAGAATGCTGGCGCCCGTGACCTGGCCATGAACCTCCCCCAGCCTCAAACATACACAAAAGCATTTCTCTGCGCACAGCTCTACTCGCCCAGCCCAGTGCCCCTGCCCCGTCAGAAGCCCACGGACCTTACAGAACCACACACCTGCCTGGGTCGTTTGCCTGTGCCAAAGCTGGGGCGCTGCAGAAAAAAAAAAAAATTTTTTTTTTTTTAATGTGTGACTTATATTTGTGACTTGTGGTGGGATTCTGTGCTCAGGGAGGAGGCCCTGCAGAAAGAGGGGAAATTCAATCTGGTGTAAAACGTGCTTGATAGAAGAGGGGGGAACTCAAGCCCTCAAAACCCTGAGAACTTTCTGTTGGCCTTTTCACAGGAAAACTGTAAAAATTTTCAGGTGGGCCAAGAGGTACATATTCTGCAAAATGGGGAGGAAAGAGATTAACCCAGACACTGGGGGACTTCGGCGAGAACTCACACTGCCTGACTGTTGGATGCAGATACGGGGGTGGCCGGCTTCCCGGTGTGGTCATCAGCGGATCAGCTGTGAACACCATCTGAGAAAAGCAAGCCCTCTCCCTGCTCATCTGCAGATCACAGTTCATTTCCTGCAGAGATATGTAATGGACACATCATGACTTGGAATTTGGGAGGGGTTGGGGGGGGGCAGTGAGGTCCCAGGCTTGAATACACAACCAATCTGGCCTCTAGCTACAGGGGGACACCAGACATGTTACAAGCTGCCTGAGCAAAATTAAATATGAAGATGCACATCGAGCCCCCGATGCCCAGCACTCCATAAGGATTCTGTTCCTTCAACAAGTGTCCGTTTCAGCCTGTAGCACTTACACCGCCCTCGCCCCAAAGTGGGCCAGTGGAGCCATTATCTTGATCAAGCAAAATAATTTTTTAAAATGACTCCCACTAGATAGATGAAATAACAAGGATTTTGGTTTTGTCTTTGCTCCCATGGAAATTATCTAAATGAGCTTCAAGTTTCCTATGTGCACAATAAACACAGGGAGATAAGCAAGGGGGGCTTACTGGCCTTGGACGAAATGCTAAGCCCTGGTCAAATTTCCAGAAGATGGAGGGATAATACCACTGCCTTTCCATCAAACAGGGGAAATATGCAGTGTTCTGTCTCATACTGACTGTTCCTTACAGAGAACCGAGCGAGATGGTCCCGTGGAAAGGCGCGCGTTCATGTGAAAGTGGGAGGAGTCATCAAGTCCTCCCGAGTACGAATTTATCTTTCAACTTCACCTGAAAAAGAAAGAGGTATCTCAAAATTGATTCATTTTCAGTTTTGTAGCCCATAGTATCTAAGTCAAACCCTCAAAGGCTCAGGAAACCTTTCAGAAGGAGGGGTGGAAAGAAGGTCAGCGTCAGAGGGTGGGAAGGAGTGCTTCGGGGTACTGTCCTCCTGGCATGAAGGGGCCGGGTGCCTTCAGGGTCTCACAGTGGAGGTTGCCACCTCCATACGCTCTGCACATTGAGTCCAGCAACATTTTGACTTAGGCAACAGAGGATGGGAAAACATAATGCAGAGGAACTACCTTGAAAGAGGAGTAGGTTTGCTGGAATTGGGGTGGGAGGAGGAAAAGTGAGGGGAGGGGTATCATGACCAACTTACAGTATATTCATATGTTAAAATTCTTAACAAAAATTAAAAAAAAAAGTCCAGGGCTGGAGAGAGTTCTCAGTGGTTAAGGCACTTGCCTGCAAAGTCTAATGACCTGGGTTTGATTCCATGTAAGGCCAGTTGCAAAAAGGGGTTCAGATACATGCACATCTAGAGGCCCTGGTATATTCATTTTTTTTCTCTTTCTCTCTCTCTGCTTGCAAATAAATAAATAATATCTTTAAAAAAGAATTCCAAGGATGGAGAGATGGTTAAGGTTGTTAAGGGCATTTGCTTGCAAGGCCTGGAAGCCCAGGTTTGAATCCCCAGTGTTCACATAAAACCAAATGCACAAAGTGACGCATGCATCTAGAGTTCATCTACAGTGGCAGGAAACCCTGGTGCGCTCACTCTCTCTGTCTCTCATTCCATTTCTCTCTCTCTCTCTCTCTCCCTCTCCCTCTCTCTCTCTTTATTTGCAAATAATTTTTGGGGTTTTTTTTTTTTTTGTTTGTTTGTTTGTTTTGAGGTAGGGTCTCACTCTAGCTGAGGCTGACCTGGAATTCACTATGTAATCTCAGGGTGGCCTCGAACTCATGGCGATCCTCCTAGATCCTCCTACCTCTGCCTCCAGAGTGCTGGGATTAAAGGCATGCACTACCATGCCTGGCTGCAAATATTTTTTTTTTAGTTCCAAATTATGCACAGGTTCTAGTGATGTCCTGGAACTTTCTATCAATAGAAAGTTTCTACCTTGGTTGACATGATTTTCTTTCAAATGTAAAGTACAATGAAGCCACCTTGAATGTAGCAGTTGTTGAATTTTGATAAATGTTCACATGCCTTTAACTCAGTAGCCAAGAGCAAGGACACTCCTATGTTCAGTGTTCTTTCTCATGCCCCTGTGTGGCCAAATCTCCACCCAGACAACACGTTCAACTTCTTCCATGGAATCTTCAAGATACGACGCTCTTCTCTTCATTCAGCTTGGGTTTGAGATTTGTCCATAATGAGTATGCATACATAAAACAGTTCATTGTTTTTAATAGTCAAGTAGAATTTCAACACCACAGTTTGTCCATTCACTTACTGATGAAATTCTAGTTGCTTCTAGTTCGGGGCTCTGATGAATGAAGCTGCTATTAATATTCATGTAAAAGTCGTTTGGTGAACATATGTTTCCATTTCTCTTGGATAAATACCCGGGAATGGAATACGGCAAGTGTGGTGTTTCACTTTGAAAGAAACTGCCAACTTGTTTCCCAGAGGGGCTGCCCAATTTTACACTTCAACAAACAATATATGACAGTTCTAGTTATTCTGCTCACGCTTGGAACCGCCAGCTCTTACATTTGAAATATATTCTTCCCCAGATTTATTGGGGTATAAATTACAGTCAGTAACATTTGCCTGTTCTAAGGACAGTTTGATTAACTTTGGCCAGCCGTTGTATATAGTTGTGTAACCTCAACCACCATCAACAGATAGATACATATTAAGCACTTCCATCAACTCCCATACGTTCCCGGGCCACTGTGAAGTTGGTACCCTCCCTGACCCCCAACCTTCAGCCTCTACTCTGCTGTGGTACCACACAGTGCGTACTCTCTTTCACTTAATATTTTTTAAGAGCCAACCATTTTTTGGTTGTGTATGTGACTATTTCAATTCTTTTTAAAAAATATTTTATTTCTATTTGCTAGAGAGAGAGAGAGAGAGAAAGCAAGAGGCAGACATAGAAAGAATGATTGGGTGCAACCAGGACCTCCTGCCACAGCTAACAAACTCCAGACGAACACGCCACTTTGTGC
This sequence comes from Jaculus jaculus, assembly GCF_020740685.1. NCBI lineage: Eukaryota > Metazoa > Chordata > Mammalia > Rodentia > Dipodidae > Jaculus > Jaculus jaculus. The sequence continues at coordinate 33,277,040 of NC_059107.1, read as the reverse complement.
ATCTGGCCTTACATGGGTGCTGGGGAATCGAACCCAGGCTGTCAGGCTTTGCAAACAAGTGCTGAGCCGTCTCTCCAGCCCCTCCATCCTCTTTACCACCAGCTACTATTTCACAATGTAGATGCATTATCATCTCTCTCTCCATTTATCTGTCTATTCGTAGTCACTGGCTCCTTCCCAGTCTGGAAATAAAACTGTGAATAAAATGCCTAAGAATGTACATATGCAAATCTTTCATGGATTCGGTTTTCAGTATTCTCGGGTAAATGACAATTCCCAGTGGAGTCCTTGTTCCCATTCTAAGCCCCATGAACATGATTTTTTTTTTTCTGCCCATATTTCTATCAGCATTCTAGTCTGCTGAGCTTCCCGTGGAATTGCCCATTAAGTTTTGCTTATGACATTCTGGGGCTTCACTAGCCCAAAGCTCTCAGTGTTACATGTAACATAATATTTGTACATTGCCTTTGATAGGAGGTTAATAGCCAAGGCAGGAGAGATGGCTGAGCGGGTTTGAGTGTTTGCTGCACAAGCATGAGGGACTGACAGTACCTGGCACTGCCTGAGTTTGATTCCCCAGTAGCTCTGTAAACAACCAAATGTGGACACGCATGTCAGTATCCCCAGCTCTGCAGAGAGATGGGAGAATCACCAGTGCTCACAAAACAGCAAGCTCTGCGATCAGTGGAGGCCTTGTCTCAAGGAAACACGTGGATGAGCAGTGAAAATGGCACCAAATGTTCTCCTCTGGCCCCTGCATGCACAGGTACAGAGCCCCCCCCCCACACACACACCCCAAGAGAGAGGTGAATATAAAAGAAATTACAATGTTATATGACTTTTCTTGGATTAATGTGAACAAATATCTCTTCACCCCACATAGGGCACTGATATCAGGCCAAAGAAATAATCCTACTGAACTTGTTTGGTGAAACAAAGTGACTTTAATTGGGTGACTTACAGGACCATGGGAGAGGATTATCTACAGAAGCATGGGTCCAGCAACTGTTAACCACTTGTGTATCCTCAGAGGGAGGGGAGGCCTTATATTCCCTGTGGCTGCCCTGGGAGGCCTCTCTCCTTCCACAAGGGAAAGATAGTGAACCCAAAGTCGTGAGAGTCTCTTGTGGCAAACACGGCCACTCTGATTTCAAGACAGCAATAGCCATGTCAGGCCTGGGGACAGCATTCCACGACAAATAAGGAATTCAAACAATTCAATAACTTATTGGGCAAAGACCTGACGAGACATTTCATGAAAGAATACAGGCAAACAGCTAATATGTGCATGGAAAAGTGTTTGCCATCACTGGTCACTACCGAAATTAAAATGAAAACCACAGTGAGATATCACCTTACCTTTGTTTGAATGGCTATCACCAAAGGCAAAAGAAAAACAAGAGTTGGTGAGAATATGGGGTGACAAGAACCTTCACACACTGTGGAGAGAAAAGTAGATCAGTACTTCCAGAAAGATATAATATGATGCATCTTGAAAAAGTCATGTGTACTTGAAAATACTTTTTGTCCTATTTTAGGTGGTATATTCTCCTCTATTCATCCACTGTTGGACACTTAGATTGACTCCATACTTTTGTTGTTGTGAATAATGCTTCAATGAATATGTAAGTGCAGATATACTTGAACATGTTGAATGGAAAGAAGAAGAAAAATTAAAGCAAGTATCATTTCAATAACAACATAAATATATAAATCTAGCAAACCATCTATAGGTTCCATAGATTAAATATTTAATCAAAGATGAAAGAAATCAAAGACCTAAATACACAGAGATCCACCATGTTTATGAATGGAAAGATTCAATAGTATTCATGTGTCAATTCTCAAAACGTTGTAGATGTACCAAATGTATGATTTGTGGAAGAAAAGTGGGTGGGTTAGACTCTTTCAAAGTGAAAAAGAGTTTCTCTGTAAAAGACACTGTTGAGAAAGTGAAAAAGTGGCTTCACAGACTGCAAGAAAATATTATAAATCACATTCCTAACAAGGGGCTTGTTTCCAGGATGTATAAAAAGTACCTTGAAAACTCAACCTAATTTTAATGGCAAACTTCAAAAGAGACACCTTATTAAAGTCATACAGATGTCAAATACTCAGATGAAAAAATGTCCCACATCATTAGTCATTAGATAAATGCAAGTGAAAACTATACTAGACTACCACACATTATTAAGAATACCTAAACCTGGGATGGAGAGTTGGCTCAGGGGTTAAAGGTGCTTGCTTGCAAAGCCTGACAGCCTGGATTTGATTCCCCAGTACCCAGTTATAACAAAAAGTGGAACACACATCTGGAGCTCATTTACAGTGGCAAAAGGCCCTGGCATGCCAATTCTCACTCATTATCCTCACAAATAAATAAATATTTTTAAAAAGAATGCCTAAAACAGCAACAGTAGAGTGAGCTGAAATCTAGAAAAGGGGAGCTGGCTATAACACCCCTCAGCCTGCCCCCCAGCACCACACCTCCTTCAGCAAGACGGCATTCAGAATACATCAATTTATGGGGAATGTCTGATTCACACCACTACAGTTCCTTTTCTAGAGAAAAGTGGTCAATAAACATTTTTTAAAGTGTTCAGTATCCTTAGCCATCAGGGAAATGCAAATTAAATCTACTGTGATTTTTCATTTCACCCCAGTCAGAATGTCTAGCATCAATAAAACAAATGCTAGAGAGGATATGGATAGAGGAGAACCCTAAACACACTGGTGTAGCCACTGTAGAAATTAATATGAAGAAAGGTTTCTCTAAATATAATCTAAAAATTGGTACATTTCTAAAGTACCAACTGCTGGTGACAGAATCAAGTCACTAGAAGTCATTTACATTACTGGTTGAAATGCAAAAATAGTATAATCACTATGGAAAACACCTACAGATTTTAAAAAATGAAATTAAACATAGAGCTGCCTTAAGATAAACAGTGGTAACCTTTCCAAGACAAATAAAAGGCAACTGTTACAGTTGCCTTCTTATTGTTGGAAAGGACCAGAAGCAGCTGATAGAAGGAAAGGGTTTATTTCATCTTACAGTTTCAAGGGAAGGTTGATCATGGCTGGGAAAGCACAGCAGAGCAGACAGCAGGGTGTCTCATCTTGCCACATCAGCTGGGAGGCAGCAGCAGAGTGAACTAGGCAAGGGCATGGGTCTGGACTCTAAAATCCCAAGTCCCCATGGGCTGGAGAGATGGCTTAGCAGTTAAGCGCTTGCCTGTGAAGCCTAAGGACCCCGGTTCGAGGCTCCGTTCCCCAGGTCCCACGTTAGCCAGATGCACAAGGGGGCGCACGCGTCTGGAATTCGTTTGCAGAGGCTGGAAGCCCTGGCGCGCCCATTCTCTCTCTCTCCCTCTATCTGTCTTTCTCTGTGTGTCTGTCGCTCTCAAATAAATAAATAAAAAATTAAAAAAATATATATTATAAAATCCCAAGTCCCACTCCCAGTGACACACCTCCTCCAGCAAGGCTCTACCTGTTGGGGATAGAGTATGAGGTTTAATCATAAACACATGAGGCTATGGAGGACATTTTTACATTCAAACCACCACACTTGCATTCATGCAAAAACCTACATAGTCATGAGTGCTTGCGTAACATCTTTATTCAAAACCCCAAAAACAACCTAGGTGCCTTTTAGACAGTGCAAAGGTAACATGATCCCAAGGGTACAACTGTCAAATGAGATGTCACTGAGCAATTAAACAGGAACTATTAACCACAAATCATGAACAAATCTTAGATGATTTTGCTAAGCAAAAAGGCCATTCCAAAATAGTTACATATTATAGGCTTGCACTCTTATGATATCGTGAAAAAAGCAAATGAAAAAAGCCAGTCAGTGGTTGCCAAAGACAGAGTATGTAAAACAGGTCAATACAAGAGACAGCTTTAGAGAATGTTTGGGGTGTTTGAAGTTTCCTATGAATACCTGACCCTAAGTTCTGGCAGAATTCTTAGAACTTTACATGACAAAGAGTAACTTCTTACACTGGAGAGATAGCTTAGCAATTAAGGCACTTGCCTGCAAAGCATAACGACCCAAGTTTGATTCCCCAGGACCCATGTAACACCAGATTCACAAGGTGGCACATGTGTCTGGAGATTGTTTGCAGTAGCTGGAGGCCCTGGCTTACCCATTCTTTCTATCTGCTTCTCTCTCTCTCTCACACACACATACACACATAAATAAATAGTAACTTATTACATGTATAAATTTGTATAAAATAAGGGCTGGGTATGTAGTTTAATGCTTTAGTACTTTACCTAGCATGCTCAAGGCCCTGGTTCTGGCCCCAGCACTGCAATATACATACAACAAAATCATCCAGGACACGAAGAGAACCCACTAAAGAATACAAACCATAGGAGATGAAGAGATGTGCATTACAAATGAGTCACTGAAATGCACTGAAAAAGATAAGGAAGAACTCAAGTCACTCAGAAACCATATTTTAGCTTTAGTTTCCAGCTTTAAAAAAGGACTAAAGTCAAATAGTATGCGATCATTAGTGAATTTATCTCTCCCAGATGTAAGGCCAGGCAGTTTCAAAACAACATTATGTGTATACTAGGGTTGCACATGTAAATAGATCCAATTGTAAATATTGAAACTAGGCGTCTTACAATCTAAGACAGGAGTTACAAATAAGCAAAGTGAATGCTGTGGTATTGGACTGGAATTCAAAGTATAAATATGAGCCAAAAAATAATTAAATATAGTCACTTAGGCAGGCAAGTGAGAAGACAGACATGGGAACATGCGTGGATGAGTGCATATACACACATTTCCGAGATGGGTTCCACTGTAACAGCTCCCTTCTCATCGCTGCGACAAAAGACCCATCCGGAAGCAGCTGAGGGGAGGAGAGGGTTTATCCCAGGCTCATAGTTTCAAGGGGAAGCTTTGTCAAGCTGGAGAAGAGCGTGGCGACCTGCTCACATCTTCACGTTTCAGCAGCCAGACAGCAATAATCCAAGCAAGCCACCTCTGCACATCCAGCACGCTGGACTCATCAAACCCGAGGTCCACCCCTCAACACATCTCCTCTGGCAAGGCTCCACCTCCCAAAGGCTCCTCCAGCTGGAGGCTTAATCACAAACATTCGAAGCTATGGAGGACATTTTACATTCAAACCGTCACAGCCACTGACCTAGAAAACATGAGTATCCGGAGAGTAGTGAGGACACTTTCCGCCCAGCCAGAGTTCAAGTCCCAAGCCACCCTTGTAAGCCAGGTGCAAACAAACAAACAAAATTTTAAAAACAGTGGCACAAGCATCCAGTATTCGTTTGCAGCAGCAGAGACCCTGATGGGCATGGGCATGCACACACACACATATGAGACAGGTAAACACAATTTTAAAAAATAATAATAAATAAAAATAAAAGAAACAGGGCATCTTGGATAAGAGGTTAAGTCCAGAGCTGGGATAGAGAGCACCCAAGAGGGTTCTGGAGCACCCAGTGGCACGCAAAAGGAAAGAAGTTACTCCAGAAAGGAGGAGCAGGGACTGGGTGTGTTTGTCAGCGGTAGATGGCTTACTTAGCATTCACAAGGCTCTGGATTTGATCCATCCCACTACCAGAAGAAGAAGAAGAAAAGCATAAGGCCAGGTGTGACCTGCAGAGGAGCCAACCTCAAAATGTCCCACTGGCCAAAGTGCAAACAATTTCAACATCAAACCATATAACTAGAGAATAAAATAAACACACATGGGTTAATACCGATATAAATAAATGAGCAACTACATAAGTAAATTCAGGAGAAGGGACAACTCTTCCTACAGAACAAGTGCCATCACTACAAGCAGAAGGAACAAGGCAGATAGAAACATCCCCTCTGGGACACCACAGAAACTGTCGCAGACAAGGTCCACGGTGGTACTAAAATTAGAAGCAAGGAGATATTTACACAGTCTCAAAATATCTCACCCAGGATATTATGAGTTGCATGTGGAAAATTGGTAACCTTCACGAGAGAAACCAGTCACACATCATCTGGACAGGTGATGCAGGGTTGACCTCCCCTGTGGTAAGACTCACTGACATCATGTCTTCATGGGATCCTTGCAAAAAATGTGCAATGTCTTGGGGCTGGGGAGATGGTCAAAGACATTTGTTTGCAAAGCCTGTTGGCTCAGATTCAATTCCTTAGCACTCGAAAATATGGCACAAGTGTCTGGTGTTCTGTATGCAGTGGCAAGATTCTCTCAAGTGCCTATACACATGCACATGGGCACATACACACGCACACACACATGTAAAATACAAAAATAATTTTTTTTTAAATGTGAGCTCAATCTTTTTTTTGTTTTGTTTTGTTTTCTTGTTTTTCAAAGTAGGGTCTCACTTTAACCCAGGCTGACCTGGAATTCACTATGTAGTCTCAGGGTGACCTCAGACTCACAGCAATTCTCCTACATCTACCTCCCAAGTGCTGGATTAAAGGCGTGTGCCACCACACACGGCCTTGGCTCAATCTATTTATGAGAACATAGGTCTGTCTTGAGAAAGGTTCTACAAAATAACTCTCCAAGGGTGTCATGATCACAGAAGATGAGGAACTGAAGTAGATGGGACAAGAGGAAGGAAGTGTGACAACCAAGTACAATGTATGTTACTGGATCAGCAACAGAAGAATTTCCCTGCCACCTTCCTTAGGAAAACCTGTGTAATCCCAATAGAGGCTGTCATTTATCTAACAGTATTGGATGAATGTTAATTTCCCAGTTTTATTTTATAATATTTTTATTTATTTATTTGAGAGAGAGAGAAAGAGGCCTGAGGATCCTGGTTCAATTCCCCACAACCCACATAATCCAGAAGTCTGGAGTTTGTTTGCCTGCAGTGGCTGGAGGCCCTTGCACACAAATTCTCTCTGCTTCTCTCAAATAAATAAATAAATAACATATTTTTTTATTTTTTATATTTTTGTTGTTATTTATTTTAGAGCGACAGACAGAGAGAAAGAGGCAGAGATAGAGAGAGAATGGGCACGCCAGGGCCTCCAGCCACTGCAAACAAACTCCAGACGCGTGCGCCCCCTTGTGCATCTGGCTAACGTGGGTCCTGGGGAATTGAGCCTTGAACTGGGGTCCTTAGGCTTCACAGGCAAGCGCTTAACCGCTAAACCATCTCTCCAGCCCAAATAACATATTTAAAAAAGAATTGTACTGTGGTTTTGCAGGATGTCAGGTAACGTTAAAATGAAGGATACACAAAAACTCTACTATACTTTATAACTTCCTTCTCCTCCCATCTACTTCAGTTCCTCATCTTCTGTGATCATGACACCCTTGGAGAGTTATTTTGCAGAATCTTTCTCAAGACAGACCTATTTCCTCATAATTAGATTGAGCCAAGGCCAGGCGTGGTGGCACACGCCTTTAATCCCAGCATTCGGGAGGCAGAGGTAGGAGAATTGCCATGAGTTCGAGTTGTTGTTTTATTAAATATTTTTATTTATTTGAGAATGACAGAGTATGGGCACTCCAGAGCCCCTTGCTATTGCAAATGATTTCCAGCCACCTGCAACCACTTTGCATATTGGCTTTCGGGGGGTATTGGAGAATTGAACCTGGGCCAGCAGGCTTTACAAGCAAGTGACTTTAACTGCTGAATCATTCTCCAGCCCAAGCCTGTTATTTTTAAAGTCTCATAAGTGCTAGGGACATGGCTCAGTGGATAAAGTGATTAAGTGGGTACCTGAGTTCATATCCCTAGATCCCACACAAAAGCCAGAAATCCTGGTAAGCTTCTGTAACGCCTGCAAGCCTGTGGCAAGATGGGAAACAGAGATAGGAGAATTTCCTGGAAGCTCATGGGCCGGGTAGCCTGGCAGATATAGCACTGAGCAACAAAAGATCCTACCTCACCAAGAAGTCATCCCTTGACTACCATACTCATACATATGAACATGCATGTGCACATATGTGCCACAAAGTCATGTGATTTCCAGGGCTGGGGTGATGATTCAACAGTTAAAGCCACTTGATTGCAAAGCTTGCCTGCCTAGGTTCAATTCCCTAGTTCCCACATGAAGTAAGATGTCTAAAGTAGCTCATGCATCTGGAAGATTGTAAATGTCATTTTTGAGATGAATCTTATTCTACTGAGAGGAAGAGTCTGGTGTTGAATTGGTGACATGCAAATAAATAATCTAAGCAGAGGGGTGAAAATTTCTAAGTCCAGGGAGAAAATGTAGACCAGGAAAGAAAGTCATGACAGCTCGGCTGGGAATAGCATCTTCAGGGTCCAAACAATGTAATTACAGAATTCCGATCTAAAAAAATGACACCATAACTTTTTTTTTTTTTTTTTGAGTATGAGAGCTGGGAAGTGTGGGTGTTGACAGGGGATGAAGACAAACAGCTAACTCTAAACTGCATCCTCCCTAGTGAGAAGCCAACAGCGTGAAAACGAAAATCTCCAGTAGCCTAAGTGTGCTGTCCAGCAACACAAGAATAAATATCAGAAGAACAGATTAAATTACGAAAAGCTGATGACAGCTCTGGAAAGTCGAGAGTGGGAGAAGGGTTAGAAGTTGAGCTCTGGTGTGTATGTCTACAACTATTTACCTTTGTGCCAAGGTAACTTTGATTTAGAACTGAAATCCAAGCAATGCTTAATAAAAACCGTGAGTAAAGAAGGGGAGGAAGGTGCGTTGCGAGAGGTCAAGGCTCCAGCCTCTGAGAGCAGAGCAGGTATGTCCTGTTCCGACGGCCTCCCCAGCACATGCCCCCTCTCCCTCCCGAGGAAGTGGGTATTGAGAGAACTGTCTGGATATAGCCCTCATGGAAAATAGACACTTGCTCACCCACTTAGGGGACTCATTTTAGCCACACTTTTCCCCCAAACAACCTGACCTCTCCCCCCAGGACACTTGCTAATCACCACAGGGCTGGGGCTGGCTGTGAGGGTGCACTGACCCTTGGTCCTCACCCAGTGAGTCATGCATTCTAATTTTATGCAGGAGACAAGAACACCAAAACAATTTCACTTGGAAGGACAGGATTCCCTGGCCCACTAGAAAGCTCAGACCCAACCGCTTGCTTCTATTTCACATTAATCAGAACACAGCAAGGTCCCAGTTCCAGCTAGAACCATCCATGTGAATGATGAAATCTGAAAGTCAGTTTTTTTTTTTTTTGAGGTAGGGTCTCACTCTAGCCCAGGTAGACCTGGAGTTCACTATGTAGTATCAGGGAGGCCTTGAACTCGTGGCAATCCACCTACCTCTGAAAGTCATTTTTATTCTGGTTTATTTTTATTTACTTATTTATTAGAGACAGAGAGAGGGAGAAGAAGAGAGAGAGAGAGAGGGAGAATAGGTGTGCCAGGCCTCTAGCCACTGCAAACGAACTTCAGACGCATGCACCACCATGTGCATCTGGCTTACGTGAGACCTGGAGAATCGAACCTGGGTCCTTAGGCTTCGTACACAAGCGCCTTAACCATAAAGCCATCTCTCCAGCCCTGAAAGTCATTTTTATTTATTTATTTTTGGTGTATCATTCATTCATTTATTTATTTGAGAGCAACAGATAGAGAGAGGAAGAGGCACATAAAGAGAGAGAATGGGTATGCCAGGGCCTCCAGCCACTGCAAACGAACTCCAGATGTATACGCCCCCTTGTGCATCTGGCTAACATGGGTCCTGGGGAATCAAGCCTCAAACCGGGGTCCTTTGGCTTCACAGGCAAGCGCTTAACCACAAAGCCATCTCTCCAGCCCATGAAAGGCATTTTTAATGAAAGTCTTAGTAAGATGTCGGGAAGAATACCATATTGTTTCAAACACACCCACAAGACTAGGAACAGCACCGAATCTCTTAACCACAAATGCACAGCTTCTTTAGAATGTTTCCTGTGTGATTATAAAGGCAATTCATCCCTGGATGTGGTTTTGTTCAACTGGAATCCCAGAACTTGGGAGGAGGAGGCTGGAGGACCAGAAGTATAGGGTCATCTTTGGCTACAGTGGGACTGAGGCCAACCTGGGCCACGTGACACCCTGTCTCAACTATCAACTTAGTTTGTGATTAAATACATCAGCCACTTCAAAGACAAAACTTTCTACAGGAAAAGAAAGGAACTTGAAAATTTAAGTCAATGTTTATGATAATAGAGACACTGACACATAAACTGAGTCCTTGGTTTTATTTGCGATGCACTGAGGTGAGAAACACCCTGGGAACTAACTTTCTGAAAGACTGGAATTGTTAAAGCAAATTCATTTTCCCCCTTGTGAATCGTTTGAATGGATGCTTGAATTTTCTTCCTCACGCTATCTTTATACCTATAGCTATAAAATCATCCAGCGATAACTCATTCAAACCCTTCCCCAGAATGAAGTGGATGGTGATGCCTATACAAACCCCAAGTAACAACTAAATAAATGGATACATAAGAAAATAAATACAATTCATGCATACATAGTTTAAAAATTCTAAAACGATACAAAGGTAACAGGTGGGTCTCTCACCCTTCTGGGTTCCCAGGGGATGCCTCACTATGCATACATATGGACAAAGTCTTTCTATAGAAACATATAAAGAGACATCTGCATTTTTTTATTCACAACAGTTGAAAAATGTATTTGTGGGCTGGAGAGATGGCTTAGCGGCTAAGGCACTTGTCTGCATGTGAAGACTAAGGTCCCAGGTTCGATTCCCCAGTGCCTACATAAGCCAGATGCACAAGGTGGTGCATGCGTCTGGAGTTCATTTGCAGTGGCTGGAGGCCCTGGTGCACCCATGTGTGTCTGTTTCTCTCTGTGCGTAATATAGAAAATTTTAAAAATATAAAAATGTATTTATCATAAGGATATAGCCATCTCTTTTTATTAACAAACATGTACAAAAAAAAAAGGAAGACAGGGGCTGGAGGAATGGCTTAGCCGTTAAAGCATTTGCCTGCATAGCCAAAGGACCCAGGACCCACGTAAGCCAGATGCACAAGGTGGTGCATGCATCTGGAGTTCGTTTGCAGTGGCTGGAAGTCCTGGCATGCCCATTCTGTCTCTCTCCCTCTCTCTCTCAAATAAATAAAAATAAAATAAAATATTTTTTTTTACTGGAAGACAGAAGGACTGGAAAGTTGGCTTAGTACTTAAGGCACTTTCCTACAAAGCCCAGTGACCTGAGTTCAATTCATTCAATCCATTCCCCACATAAAACATTCCATTGCCTTCTGTTGTCTCCTCCTTCCTTCCACTAAGCCTCTTCTTTACAACTACTCCCTCTCTCTTCTCATCTTTTCTCTGCGTGCCTCCCTCCATCAGCCATAATGATATGTTGATGGGCCTAATATTAAGCAGATCTGGTAAAGGGAGAGACAGTCTCTGTGGGGTCATGAATGCAGTGGCCACTTCATGTTCAGAAGACAGTACTTCAAAATGTTCCTTCTCATCCTTTGGCTCCTACCTTATTGCTCTCCTCTTTGCAGATGTTTCCTAACCCTTGAAGGACATGGCAGAGATGTATCATTTACCATTCACTCAACATCCACTTAATCTCAGAATTTGGGTGAGTTTTGAGTCTCCCCAGTAGTGAAGTGTGTGTCTCTAGCTCCAGACCTCTGCTGGCTGCTCAGGAAGAGGAAGGAAAAATCGATCTTCATTTTACTATAAATAAGAGTGCACATTCTACAGGATGCTCTGCCTTCTATTAAAAAAAAAAAATTAGCCAGGCATAATGATGCACGCCTTTAATCCTAGCACTGGGGAGGCAGAGGTAGGAGAATTGCTATGAGTTCGAGGTCAGCCTGAGACTACATAGTGAATTCCAGGTCAGCCTGGGCTAGAAAAAAACCTACCTCAAAAAACCAAAAACCAAAAAAAACCAAAAAGCAAAAAACCCACCTTATTTATTTGTGGGCTAAGAGCGGGAGAGAGAGAGAAGAGAGAGACAGACAAAGAGAATGGACATACTGGGACCTCCAGCCACTGCAAATGAACTCCAGATGCACGTGCCACTTCATGCATCTGGCTTTATATGGGTACTGGGGAATTGACCTCAGGTCATTGGGTTTTGTGGGCAAGCACTTTATCTGCTAAGCCATCTCTCTAGCCTCTCTGTCTTCCATTATTGTACTTACCATATCTCTGCAACATACGAACATCACCAAGATAATTGTAGACTCCCATGTTCTTTACAATGGCAATATCTAAGTTTGATCATCTATCCACCACACACGGCAAACATTCTTTTATTTCATTTGTTTGGTTGTTTTTTCAAGGTAGGCTAACCTGGAACTCACTCTGTATCACCAGGCTGGTCTTGAACTCTTGGCGATCCTCCTACCTCTGCCTCTGAGTGCTGGGATTAAAGGTGTGTGCCACCTCACCTGGCATTTTTGATTAGCTCTCTAATGGACATTGTAGTTCTTTGGCAGTTTTGCTTGTTTTTAGCTATGCTAAACAACTTCATGGTAAATATTCTTAGATTCATATCACCACCTGCATTTATTTATGAATATATCCACAAGAGAAATTTCCTATTTGATTAATTGCTAAATCAAAAGTATATCACGGTTTTTTTGTTTGTTTGTTTGTTCCGAGGTAGGGTCTCACTTTAGCCCAGGCTGACCTGGAACTCACTCTGTAGCTCTAGGCTGGCCTCGAACTCATAGCAATCCTCCTACCTCCACCTCCTGAGTGCTGAGATTAAAGGTATGCACCACCATGCCCAGATAATTTTTTAATACAATCTGTCTAACTTTCCTCCAAAGGTTTGGAGCACTTCACACTTCCTGCTCATTCCATACACCTGCCCATTCCCCACACTGTTTTCCAGTAAAATGAATTATTAAGTTACAAAAATCTTAATATCTTCATCAGCCTGCAAGATGAGAACTGTATCTTTCTGTGTTCATAAAACCTTTTTAAAACATTTGTTTATTTATCTGTATATTTCTGTTTGTGTGTGTGTGTGTGTGTGTGTGCATGCCAGGGTCTCTTTCTCCTGCAAATGAGCACATGTCTGCCTTTATGTTGGTGGCTGGGCAATTGAATCTGGGCCAGCAGGCTTTGCAAGCAAGCACCTTCAGCCACTCAGACATCTCCCTAGCACCCATAAAACTGGCATTTTTAATTTTTATTTATTTACAAGGAGAGAGACAAAAATGAGTATGAATAGGTGTGCCAGGCTCTCTAGCCACTGTAAATGAACTCCACATGCATGCACCACTTTGTGCATCTGGCTTTATGTGGATACTGGGGAATTGAACCTCAATCCTTAGGCATTGCAGGCAAGTGCCTTAAGTACTAAGCCATCTCTCTAGCCCCAAATTTTTTGGGGAGGGTGGGTTTCGAGGTAGGGTCCCACTGTAGTTCAGGCTGACCTGGAATTCACTCTGTAGTCTCAGGCTGGCCTTGAACACAGGGCGATCCTCCTACCTCTGCCTCCCTAATGCTGGGATTAAAGGCGTGCACCACCACACCTGGCTCCCCCCACTTTTTTTTTTTTTTTTTTTGAGGCATGGTCTCATTCTAGCCCAGGTCTACCCAGAACTCACTCTGTAGTCCAGGCTGGCCTTGAACTCACAGCAATCCTGTTTTATCTCTTCCTGAACCTGTGAGATCTGTGTCAGGCACTGTGACTATTATGGAAGAATAGTTGTGTGAAGATGGTTCAGACCCCTCCGGCCAGCATCTTTCCCGACATCTGTCTGTCTTGCCGGTCCCCAGTGGGTATCATCTGTCAGGACTGGCAACAGCTCCTTCCTCCCGGCCGCTCACCTCACCCTCTCTTCTGCTTCTCTGCACAACCAGAGGGGGCTCGCTAAGTAGCCTGGTGCAACTTAGTCACCGGAGGAAGTCCTTGAAGTTGGGATTTCAACAAAGCTAAACCACTAAATCCCAGGGCCGCCAGCCTGTCTTCACGGCTTCTCCGGCTCTGCCAGAAATCACGCCTCCTCCCACACAGCCCTGGGGTTCCGTGTCACCCCATCTCGGGCCACCTTATCAAGCAAGTCCAGCCCATCCTTTATCCGCCTGCCTCTCTAAGTGCTTCCATCACCCTGATAGGCCTCATAAAAGCCAGTAAAAAACAAGGCCGCCTGGCTTTTGACATCACTACCTTCAAAGGCCTTGAATTAGGTGGGGCCTGGCTGGCTGGTGTGCTGGGTTCAGAGCAGTGTTTGGTGCTCCTGGGACGACCCTGTTGGCCTGAGGATCAATGTGGGAGCCCTTGAGCTTATCAGTAAATACACAGAAGTGGTTATGAGCAGAGAGCTCTGGAGTCAAGCGGCCTGGTTCAAGTTGCAATCTGCTAGTTGGTACCTGGGCCAGCTGGTTACAGCTCCCAACACCCAGCCACCTGGAGGCCATCAGAGTTCAGGCTCCAAAACCTTCATCCTAACAGTGACAAAAGTCTGGCCCCAGGAATAGGTAGTGACTATTTAATGGACATGAGGTTTCTGTTAGGAAGACGGGAAGAGTTCAGGAGATGGAGAGGATGACGGTTTCACAGTGATGTAAATATTTTTGTGTGGATGTGCTCACTGCCACTGAGCTATAGACTTAAAATAGGGTTAAAATGATGAGCTTTGTGTTGTAAATAATTTATCCCAAAGTCTGACTCCACCTCCACCCAGAGGAGAATGTCAAGAGTAAAGAAACAAGGGGCCTCATTTTAAAATGTATCTGTTTGGGCTGGAGAGATGGCTTAGCAGTTAAGGTGCATGCTTGCAAAGCCTAAGGACCCAGGTTCAATTCTCCAGGTCCCATGTAAGCCAGATGCACATGGTGATGCATATATTTGGAATTCATTTGCAGTGGCCAGAGGCCCTGGTGAGCCCATTCTCTCTCCCCCTCTCTGTATCTCTAACAAATAAATAAATAAATAAAATTTATCTGTTAACTTATTTGCAAGCAGAGACTCTGGGCACACCAGGGCTTCTTGCCACTGTAAAAATACTCCAGATTCATGCACCACTTTGTACATCTGCCTTTACGTGGGTACTAGGGAATCAAACCCAGGCCAGCAAGTTTTGTACATAAGTGCCTTAACCACTGAGCCATCTCTTCAGCCCCTATGGGGCTTCTTAGTTTTTGCAGAGCTATGCCTGCTTTAGGAAAGGCCAACAGTAGAAATAATGTGCAAGCCAAGAACTGGCCACCTTGCCTGGTGTCAAACCACCCCGTGACCCATCAGCCCCTATCTGGACACTGAGCACACTGGGCGTAGGTATGAAGGTTTCAGAGACATTTGTCACGTTCATGTGCCCACCTCCCCAAGGCCCTGGAGTCCAGTTCTGACTGGCTCACGACCACACTCAGCAGCTGTCTGGGACCCCTCTCCAGCCCCTCAGCACAAAGAGTAAGTGCAGAAGGCAGAGAATAAAATGGAATTAAGTCATTCTCAGCCTTTCTCCTGAGTTTCACTGAGAACAATCAAGACGTTTTTTGGGCCCACTGCCCAGGGACAAAATAGGAGATGAAAATATTTATTTGTTCCTAAGGCTCTTACAATCCTGGGATGAAAAGCCCACCTTGGTTGTAACTTACTGCGGGTCGAGCTGTACTGAGGCAGGCCTTCCCCGCAGCCGGCCTCCCACTTGCTCCAACTTGGACAAGACCCATGCTCCACAGACCCATGGGGAGAAAATCAGGATCCCTGTCCCAGTAGAAACTGAGCCCACTAAATGAGAAGTATCCCCTATCTGCACCAGGGAGTCATAAATATCCCACGGCCCCAGCTGAATCACCAGAGCTAACACTGGGTCAGCATTTCTATATAAACTAGGGCTTGCTAGGGGATTAGCTCACAGACATAAAAAAAAAAGAAAAAAAAAAAAAGAGCTCCAGGCTAAAATGTAGCCTAAAGAAAATCTCAGACCAGGAGCAAATGCGGAAAAGAAAAGCCAGTGGACACGGCCACCAAGCTTCCCAGGGACAGGGGTGCCTGTGACCAGGATCTCTTACATCAGGCCCTGTGATCAACAATGAGTTAGGATCCTGATTGTGACTGTCATAAATCAAATTTGGATCTTAAAGTGTTTTTGTTATTGTTGTTAAGGCTAAAATAAGAGCCAGTTGCTGCTTTGGATAGGCTTGAGTTTGAGAGTGTGCAATCCACACTCCCCTCCTTCCCTGGGAACAGGAAGCAGTGACATCGAGCTCACCAGGATCCCAGGCGCGTTTTGTCCTTCATAGGTACAGTGGTTCTGGCTTCTACGGCTCGGGTAATGTTCTAAGAGCAAAGCTTAAGGATCTAACATGTCCTAAGAGTCGAGTCACTTTATGCACAACACCAGTGTCATCAGTGTAGAAAAGATGCTTTGAGGTTTGTTTGTTTGGTTTTTCTTTTTTCTCCCCTATAAATAACCAGTCAAACACCATCTAGGAAAAAAAAAAAAAGAGGTGACCCTTCTGCATAACACATACAGAGATAACATCCTGGTGGATTAACAATCCAAATGAAATAACTATAAAAATATTAGAAGGAAAGTTGGGAGTAGGTATATAAACAGAGAGGAGAAGCTTTTGGAGTCATAAAAGTCATTAAAGAAATTAAAGAGGACTTAAACTGGGCATGGTGGCTCATGCCCTTAATCCCAACACTCAGGAGGCTGAACTAGGAAGATTGCCATGAGTTCGAGGCCAGCATGGCTTACAAAGTGAGTTCCAGGTCAGCCTGGGCTACGGTGCGACCCCTCCCCCCCCCACACCTCACAAAAAGAGGGTTTTTAAATTTTGCATTTTAATTGGCCTTAAACTTTTAAGAAACCATATTTATCATACAATATTAAGCAATATATGAGAGGAAAGCATAATGTTTATGCCAAAGGCTGTCGTAAGAAGACTTGTATAAAATAATATGCCAAAGAAAAACATCAGAAAAAAATACATGAAAAGGCAATGAAAGAGGAAATGTATCAGCGAACAATGAAAAGATGTGCAACTACACTGTAGCTAGAGAAATATAAATTAAAAAATAAGTTTGAATGATCAGATTGACAAAACTAAAATAAATGAGGACTTACTACCCAGATCTGGTAGAGATGTGGGAAAAGAAGAACTTGCATTCATTACTGAGGCATGATGAAATCTTGTCCAGAAATATGTATTAAAATTTAAAATAGGGGGCTGGGAAGATTGCTCAGTGGTTAGAAATGCTTGCTTGTAAAGCCCAGGTTCAATTCCCCTATATCCATGTAAAACCAGATGCACAAAGTGGCACATAGATTTGGAATTTGATTTCAGTAGCATTTGTTTGAGTGACATCCTCATTCTCTCTCTTCCCTTCACCCTCTGTCTCACTGCAAGTAAATAAATCCAATAATTTTAAAATATTTAAAATCCCTTCAGTTCACTTTTTAGGAATATATCCCATAAGCTATGCCCACAAGAATACTTATTGCAACACTGCTTATGTAAGCAAAAACTGAAATCAAATGAGATCCATCAATGAAAGTGTTGAATCAATTATGTTATGTCTATACCACTGAATATAAATTATACAGCTATTAGGAAAAAAGAATGAATAACAATTTACATTCACTAGCATTAAGGGCCATGATGGATTTTTTCACTTTAAATGACTCATATATCAGAATGCTTTCTCCTTTAACATGTGCTGTTATTAATTATTCTTTTATATTACCTAATATTTTAACAAAGTTATTCATATGTGTCAGAAGGTTTGAATTTGCCCATGTCTCTGATAGGAGAGGTTTTTCAGAAAGTTTAATGCTAATGTAATCCTATGATGTAGTGTTAAAGAGCAAAGTCAAGACATAGCATAATGTATCTGAGTGCAGAAATTTTTTTTGAAAAAAGAGGGAAAATGTATATTGTGTACATTTTTTTTTAAGTTTGTGCCTGGAGACAGCTGTGGATGGAATCACCCTACATCTTAGCATTGACAACCTCGGGGTGGGGGGAGGGTAAAAATAGAAGGAAGCGCTGGCGAACTATTGACTTTTAAATATATATGTATTTGTCTATTTGTAAGAGAGAGAGAGAATGGGTGCACCAGGGCCTCTTACCACACTACAAACAAATTCCAGACACATGTGCCATGTTGTGCACCTAGCTTTATGTGGTACCAGGGAATTGAACCTAAGCTTTCAGGCTTTGCAAGTAAGTGGCCTTTAACTGCTGAGCCATTATTGACCTTTTAAATTTAAAAAAAATTTTTTGTTTGTGCGCGTGCATGTGTGAGTGTATGATCACAAGCAGGTCTCTTGCTGCTGCAAACTAACTGTAAATGTATGCAGCACTTTGTGCCTGGCTTTACATGGGTGCTAGGGAATCAAATCCAGGTCATCAGGCTTTGCAAGCCAGCAACTTTAACCGTTGAACCATCTCCCCCATCCCTGACTTTTTCTTTCTAGACCTCTGTGCTGTTGTTTGATTTTTCATAGAAAAAAAAAACATATATTTTATAAAGTTTTAAATAGAAAAGTCTTTTAGCCAATTCAACATACAAAGTTTATTGGGAAGAGAGAAGCAGTTGTAGACCACCAGGGCATGCTTAATCAATATCTAAACTAATCAATGGCCACCATAGAGTGGCTTGAGGACAGCCCAGCCCTGAATTCAAGAGCCCACAATTGAGTGGCACCCTTAGAGATCAGTCACGTAGGAGATCCCCAGGGGTGTCATGGCCAACAAGATCTGAACATTCAAAGCAGGCTTTCCAGAGATTTCGACTGGAAGCACGAGAGTAGAATACAAGAAGCAGCCATAGACGGCTCCATTCAAAGGCAAGTGGAAACGACTGAGTCTAGGAAAATGGCTGGTACACAGTCATGCTTCCCGAACTCTACCTGGAGACCCTTCTACTCTTCAGGATGGGATGTGGATAAAAAAGAGAGCTGGTGCATGACTGTGATTACCTCTGTGACAGACTAGCTATCTTCCCTTAGGGGACAAACGGGTTCTCCAGGGAATCACTCGCACCCACGCTGTCCTCTGTCCCAGGACACTGAGCCCCATCAGAACAGCGCTGGCCTGTAAGGTTAGCATCTGGGTCACACAGTACAGTTCTCATAGCCATCCCCCCTTCTGGGTCACCCTGCTCCAAAGCACACAGTCGGTCCCTGTCCTATTAGGTGGTGCCTAAGCTCCTAGAGGGTAGTGACTATGTCTGTCAGAGTCAGCCTTCCATGTTGGGCCAGAGTGGCTGTTTAGTGGACACAGGGTAAAATTGAGGTCTGTTGAGAGAATCGGGCTTGGCAGCAGAAGTCTCCAGCTGTCCTGGTCTTGGGCAGAGAGAAAGAGATCCTTGGGAGGTGAGGTTACAAGACTGATAAACAACATGTTGCTTTGAGAGCCCCCCAAAAATATTAACACCCATAACCAACCCTCTTAAGAGCATTTGAGGTAAAAAAAAAAAAAAAAAAAAAAAAAAAAAAAAAGGACAATGGACACTGACTGTTTCACGGGGGAAGGCAGAAAAGAGTTTGCAAATTGCTGCCACTAGAGGCCCAGTGAGCAGTCTGTTTCCACCTGTCTCTGAGGAGAGCTGGGAAGGACCATCCATCCCTAGTCCAAAAGAATGGCCCTCGATTTGTCTTGAACCCAGGAATGTCTTTGTGGAGCTTCCTCTCTATTTTATTTTTATTTATTTACGAGAGAGAGAGAGAGAGAGAGAGAATGGGTGTGCCAGGGCCTCCAGCCACTGCAAATGAGCCCGACGCATGTGCCGCTTTGTTCATCCAGATTACATGGGTACTGGGGAATCAAACCTGGATCCTTAGGCTTCGCAGGCAAGTGGCTTAACTGCTAAGCCATCTCTCCAGCCTGAGCTTATTCTCCTGATGGCTGGGGCACAGTAAAGCTGGCTCTCGAGATGAGAGACATGCCTCTTCCTGCCAGTCCCTTCTCCCAGCCCTCACCTTGCTCATGCCCATCCATAAAGTGGACAAGGGCGCTTGCCTGTGAAGCCTAAGGACCCCGGTTCCAGGCTCGATCCCCCGGGACCCACGTTAGCCAGATGCACAAGGGGGCGCACGCGTCTGGAGTTCGTTCGCAGAGGCTGGAAGCCCTGGCGCGCCCATTCTCTCTCTTTCTCCATCTGCCTCTTTCTCTCTCTCTGTCACTCTCAAATAAATAAATAAAAATGAACAAAAAATATTTAAAAAAAGAAAGAAAGTGGACAAGCATGACAAGTGGTGCAGGTCATGTATGTTCCCATGCCCGTCCCCTGACCATTTCTAGACTAGACCTAGGAGGGGTTTACTTCATGCTGCCCTAAAAAGGATGTAGGAAAGACGGACATTACCTCCCAGGCACACAGCACAGGAGGGTCTTCCAACCCGACCCCTATTTGAACTCCACACCTAGCCTCGTGTGCTCGGCACTCAGGCCTTACAAAGCCAACATGACCCTGACCTTCATGGGCTCAGAGCTGGCCTCCTCCAACCTAGCTTCTCCTCAGAACCCAAAGAGTGAGGCAGATCCCTTCCTCTTTCTGGAGCCAATCCAAGAGCCCAGAGGGACTGGCTCCATGGAGTTCCAGATCTTCAGTTTTATAAAAACTTGCTTTCTGCTCAAGGAGCTGAGGACCCACCATTCAACAAATGTTCAGTGAGCCTTCTTTTTTAAAAAAAGTATTTTATTTTTATTTGTTTATTTGAGAGAGGGAAAGAGGCAGAGAGAGAGAGAGAGAGAATGGGTGTGCCAGGGCCTCCAGCCACTGCAAACAAACTCCAGATGCGTGCACCACCTTGTGCATCTGGCTTACATGGGTCCTGAAGAATTGAACCGAGGTCCTTTGGCTTTGCAGGCAAACACCTTAACCGCTAGGCCATCTCTCCAGCCCCTCAGTGAGTCTTCTTACAAGCCAGGGTGGGAATGCGGCAGTGAGGAAAACACACAAAGCTTAATTTTTAGCAAAGAAAGTGGGGTTGGAGGTGTGTGTGTGGGGGGGACTAATGAATGAATATGCAGTTAGGTGACATAGGGTAAGGCAGGGCTGTAGAAGGTCAGAGTGCCAGGGAGAGAGTGTGAATAGAGTGGTCTCTGAGGGTCCTTCCCAGCTCCTGCTCTCAGACTTTATCTCCTGGCAGGATGGGGTTATTATGGCTCCCAAATGTTTGAGGCTAGAGTGAAGAGTTCATCTGTAATGGGATTATTTCTCGCCCTGTTTGCTTTTATTACAGTCCCATTCTCTCCGAGCATGAGAATCTAACCTTAACGAAAGCCTATTTTGGTAATCTGATATAAACTAAATTTAAACTCTGACCTCCAACAATAAAAAAAAAAAAAAAAAAAAAAACCGCTACTTTCCCTCTCGGAAGACCTGAAATTCAGATTAAGGACCCGCCAGCTTTACTTTCTGAGTTCCTAACTGACTTCTAATTAGATTCTAAGCATGACTCAGAAAGGGGCTGGGGACAGGCCGAGCCCATGGTGGGGGCTGGCATTGAGTCCTTGTTCCTACAAGAAGTCAGACACTCTGACATCCCTGTACTCTAGCTTCTGCTGGGCAATGCTGTCAATGCGTACCAAGTGAGAGCTAAAAATAAAAAAAAAAAACAATTGTTTTAAATACAAAATACGGTTGCTGCTTTATGCTGCATTGCAGGCCGGTTCCAATTGCCATTGTTGTACAAACCGCTTTAATCCTGCAGTGGGTAAAGGTTAAGTGTGAGCTTACTCCAATCTGCCCCACGTCACGCTCTAATTCCTATAGGTTATCTGACTTGGAAATTAAGGCAGGCAACTGCAAGTCCACGTGGGGGCCGACTGCAGCCGAGCCCGGCGCCTTCCTCGGCGCCCCTCGCAGAAGCCTTGCTCACCTGCAGCCGCTCATCTGCCAGTTCCCGCTTTCCCGAGACGGACTTGTCCCGCTTGCTCGGGTTTGCTGTCTACCACACTAAAAAAATCTTGCTTTATTTTTATTTTTTTTTTAAAGAGAGAAATTCAATAAAATGTCCCAATCTGGACCAGAATAAGCCACTGAACATTCAGATTCAGGGATGTCCTCCATGAATAAGTGTTCACCAAGGAAGCATTTCCTGTTTATACGCACAGCTAATGAGAATCCATCATTTCTGTCAAATACACTGAACACCAAATTCAAATGTCAAACCAAATGTAAGAGGTCACACATTTCCTTTGCTAACTAAAAGTGTAATTCATAAATATTATTGCTACCAAACTCTCCATGTACAACATTTGTTTAGAAATATGCACATGTAATATAAATTGTGATTAAGTTAAATGGGTATATTATTTCCTGTTTTAAGGGCTAACAGCAGCATGAATTATGCCTGACTGCAGAGAAGACTCAAGTCACAAGGAGCTCTGCCTGAAAAGAACCCCGCATTTTACACCCCCTCCTCCAGGCTGGGTTCTGCACATCCATTCACAAATACTTTACCAATAACTTTCGCTCGCTGCCTTATAAAATAGGTCTTACTATTGAAAAGATCAGCTAAGTGGACATAAACTTCGCACCTAGTTACATTTCAAAATAAAAGTGAAATTAAAAAAAAAAAAAACAATGGATTTAGAAAGTTAGGGGTCTTCACTTAGGCCTGTGAGCCCAGTACTAGAATCTAAATTAGACTGAGGGTTTGCATCTGTGGCAGAAGCTAGCGAGCGTGGGGAGCCACACATGAAGAGAGCTGACCTCCAAGATGAGCCTTAGGAAAGCAAGATTTCATTCCATTTTACTCGATTACGACTTAATGCACCTAATGTCCTCAGTTTTTAAACAAACCCATGTATACGCAGTAATATTTACACCATTCTAGAAGGACAAAAAGTTTTGTAACAAAGAATGCAAGGGAAACAGCTATCACCTATGAATACAAGAGGGACATAGCTTCATGACAGGGCAATAAAAGGATGAAGGTGGAGGAGACCAGAGTCAAAGCTCTGTTCATTTGAGAAAGGCCTACAGTTTTACTCCTCAAAGAAAATTGTTACCAGTGACCCAAATAAATAAAAGCCCACAGATAAACCTCCTCTCTCAAGTCTAGGCAGATAGGGTTGTTCCCACAGGGAGACTGTAAGAGCTCAACTCCAAATCTTAGCACAGCCGGCCATACATCAGGACCAGCCAGGCCTTGGACCTTAGGTCATCCCAGCCAGATCTCCTTGGGCCAAGCCAGGAGGAGGAGAGAGGGTGGAGAGAGGGTGGTCCAGAGATGTGTCAGAGTTAACCGTGACTCATCAGTGTTTCAGATCCCTTTCAAAGAGAAACGGGCCTGACGCCATTGTGGTGTGGTAGATGATTGTACATGAAGCCATCTTTGATGTCACAGATGTGGGAAGAGGGGTTAATCTGGGCTCCTGGGAGAGATAGCCAAGATGACTCCCAGCTTTTGAAGTCTGGTGAACATTGTTTCAGAAGAGATCCTTAACAGACAACACAGATGCATGCTTTGTGGATGCCACTGTGGTGGCCACAGGTCAACAGATACCATACCACAGGCCGGGCAGGGTCCATCCCTCACTTGCCTCTTGGCTTGCTCTGGAAACGCCTTCACAGACACACCCGGCCATTTGCTTTACTTTTCTCCTAGGCTTTTCTGTGTACAATCAGGTTGACAACCAGAATCAACCATCACAAGTTCACATGATCATTTTTCAATCTATCAGTTACTAAGAGAGGGTCACAGGCATGTGTGGCCACACCCGGCTGTTGATATGGGTTCTGAGAAATGTTTATTTACATAGGTTCTCAGTGGTCTTGACTCATGCTTGTGCAGAAATCACTCTTAAGAGCTGTCTCCTCAGCCCTATTAAGATTTTTTAAAAAATTTTTAAAGAAACTTTATTTATTTAAGAGTGAGAGAGAGATAGAGGCAGGCAGTAGGAGAGAGAAGGGGTGTGCCAGGGCCTTCAGCTGCTGCTGATCTGGCTTATGTGGGTCCTGGGGAATAGAACCTGGGTCCTTTGGCTTTGCAGGCAAGCACCTTAGCCCATATTTATTTATTTATTTATTTAATAGCTCCTACAACTTTGCTGAAATTCTTCCCCTGTTCATACACATTGGCGATCTTTTCCTCAGGGTCCTTCAGCTAACAATACTTATTATACAGACCCTGTCACGTCATTTCAACATTTGGACCGATTTTCCTATGATTCTGTTGATTATTTTCTGTCTTAACAAATAAAAGTATCCCTGGTAGAGGTAGGTGTATGTTTGGTAGGTTTATACTGAATGTCACACAATCTATTTAGGCTTCAAAAATGGAGAAATTCCTTCTGTCAGGCTGCTAATATGGGAAGGTGTTTTAGTGTACCTAATTTATAGCTGAGCTGGGTTTTGACTTGAAAACATAATTTTATAAACTAGCTTGCTTTTTTATTGTTAGGGTAAGAATAACATTCTCTTGAAGGTTTGTTTTTAAATTTTTTGCTTGCATGTGCATGTGTGTGTAATGCAGCGTATGTGTGGTATGTGGTACATAAGTGGATGTGTCCTTGCAGCACCCCATTTTCTGACTTGCAATGGGGCTGCTCTCCTGCATCAGAAGGAGTAGAAACTTTGGATGTTCAGCTCCATTGCTCTTCTGTCTGGTCTTATTTTGAGACAGAATCTCTTTTTCTAATTCTGGGGTTTGTAGGGCTCTGATGATTCTTAGGGCTCTCAGGCCGCCCCTGTAGGATTGGGGTTGAAGGTATGACCACTCCCAGCTGTCTTCTGTGGGATCTGGAGATTTAAGCAGAGTGGTCAGTGTCTCAGGCCCCCCTCAGGTTCCCATGCTTCTGCAGGAAGCGTACTTAACTGCTAAGCCATTTCTCCAGCCCCTCTTCCAGACTTTTATATTCTAGACGGAGGCGCTCACCAGATACAAATGCTTGTAAGTAACCACCTGCCCTTTGATATGTCTTTCCAGGCTTTATTCTTTTCTTTGGGTTTATTTTTATTTTATTTAATTAATTAATTAATTTATTTTTTGAGGTAAGGCCTCACTCTAGCTCAAGATGACCTGGAATTCACTATGTATTCTCAGGGTGACCTCGAACTCACAGAGACCCTCCTACCTCTGCCTCCAGAGTGCTGGGATTAAAGGCGTGAGCCACCACGCCCAGCTCTTTGCAGGCTTTTTTACAGCAATGTAACCTTGGTGCACTTCTTTCTCATGAAATTGAAAGGCAACCTTGTCCTTCCCCCTTCCTCAGTAACTGCTTGCACATGGAGCTGCACACAGGATTGAAGGGGCTTGTATGCAATCAATGAAGGAATAAATGGCATCAGAATAATTGTAGCTGGGCGTGGTGGCGCACGCCTTTAATCCCAGCACTCGGGAGGCAGAGGTAGAAGGATCACCGTGAGTTTGAGGCCACCCTGAGACTCCATAGTGAATTCCAGGTCAGCCTGGGCTAGAGTGAGACCCTACCTCGAAAATCCAAAAAGAAAAAAAAAAAAGAAGAATTATAACCACAAAGCAACAACCTACATTTGTTGGACACACAGCAGGTAAAGCAAGTAGTGTTTTGTACACGTGTGATTTCATCTCTCACAATTCTGGGAGCCAGATACTGGTTCTCTGAATGAGAAGAAACACACTCAGAAATTAAGACTTGCCCAAGCCCACACAGTGACCAGCTGGGAGAAAGGAAGACTTGGTGGAATGCAGTGTGGATGCTGAAGCCTGTGGTTCTGCACACACAGCATGAGGAAGCAAGAGAGGGTTAAATGCTTCCTCCAGTTGAATTGTCTTTCACTGATGATCTGACATCTGAATTTGGATACAACCATGTACCCAGGGCCTGAGCAACTCATGCACTATTTTTTTCTACACACTTCTTCCACAAAGAATGGCTCCTCCCACAGTGACTCAAAACTTGTCATTGTGCTGAGAAGTGACAGTGGAGTGTTCAGCATGAAATGAGACTTCTCCATCACACCCTCCAATGGCTTAGGGACTATAGTGAAAGGAGGTGGTGGAAAGAGTGTTAAGAGGCAAAGGATGGGGAGAAGTGCCTTGGAATGCTCTCTTCCAGACACAACGTGGCCATTGCATTCATGGCCTCGTAGTGGCTGTCATTACCTGCATAATATTGGGCCCATCAGCATGTTATCATGGATGACAGTGGAAGGAAAAAAGAACATTAAAATAGAAGAGGGACCCGAGCTTGGTGGCATATGCCTTTAATCCCAGCACTTGGGAGGCACAGGTAGGTGTATTACCATGAGTTTGAGGCCACCCTGAGACTATTGAGTGAATTCCAGGTCAGCCTGGGCTATCATGAGACCCTACCTCGAAAAACCAAAATAAATAGATAAAATAGAAGAGGGAATAGTAAAAAAAAAAAAAAAAAAAAAAAAAAAAAAGGAGGTTCAGTTGAAGATGTGGTCAGGGAACAAAGCAGGATGATAGGATTAATTTTTAAGGAGTTTTTTTTTTATTTTAACTACTTAAAAATTTTAGATTTAAACAAAAAGAGAAAAGGGGGCTTCAGAGATGGTTCAGCAGTTGAGGCACTTGCCTGAGAAGCCTAAGGACCCATGTCCCACTCTCCAGATCCCACATCAGCCAGATACACAAAGGTGAGGCAAGCACAAGGTCGTATGTGCCCACTAGGTGGTACAAGCCTCTGGAGTTCAATTGTAGTGACTGAGGCCCTGGTGCACCAATTCTCCCTCTCTCTGTTTCTCTCTGTGTCTGTCTCTCTCTTGTGCTCTCTCAAAATAAAATAATTTTTAAAAAGAGGAAAAGGAAAGAAAAAAATAATTGCCCCTCCCATATGTAATGTCCCAGGTGTTCTGATATTTCAGTACCTTTGGGAGAAGCCTCTCCCCAGGCTGTCCATTAGACACAGCAGGCTCAGAGCCAAACCTGGAGGTACCTTGTGTTATCCAAGAGCCAAGCAATGCCCTTCAGCAGGGCTAGGATGAATGTAGGAACCCCTCCATAGGTACAAGTCTACAGTAGGGCCGGGTAGCCCAGTACACTGTGGGCCATCACTAAAAGATCTGGCCGACAGACTCACAGGCTTCAGGAAAACTTTGCTCTACTTCCAATTCAGCTGCAGTGCTGCCCAGACGCACAATCTAGAATAGAGCTTGCTCTTTTTGAAGCAATCTCTTGATGTTCAAAGCAGATTTCTTGTAAGAAGGAACAGCGCCGAGAGAGGAGATCAAATGTGACTTAATCTCCCTCTATCAGATGGCAGTTACATCCCAAGTCCAAGAATGCGCCCCGTGCTGCTTCCCAAGGCAGCCTGACCACCCGTCCCTTGGTTTTGGTACCCGGGATCCTGGAAGACAGAAACGTGGTTTGACTTATGAGGCCTCTATCTCCGGGAGATGTCTGGGATGATAGCGCAGAGGCTCACTCGGCTCCCACACCGGTGCCTGCCGAGGGGCTATTTCAGCATTCAGCACTGGGATCGTGGGGGTTGCTTTCTTTCAAGAGAGATCAAAACATTGAAACCCATCCAAGGGTGCTGCTGGTAACTGAGAGCAGGTGGCATTCGCTGATAGGAAACTCACAAGGCACTTGCCCCGCCGTCTGACAGTCCCCTGAGCCGTCCTCAGGGGCAGGTTGGGCCCCTTGCCTCCAAGCACTCCTTTCGTAGGCTCAGATCACTTCCAAGGTCCCCTTTATATCACCAGATGCCACCAGTTAAGGTTGCATTAATAGAAGCGCACCTCCAAGAACCAGGGAAGTAAGGCCTTTCCTCTTCTATATGGGTAGCTTGTGTGAGGATGCGTCACATTCTGGGTCCCTTGTGCCCACTGAGAGTGCACAAGGTGGTGCATGTGTCTGGAGTTCATTTGCGGCGGCTAGAAGTCCTGGCGTGCCCATTCTGTCTATTTCTCTCTCTCTGTCTCTTACCTCTCTAATAAATTAATTAACTTAAAAAATTAAGAACAAAGAAAGACCACTTGCAGTTCTGAGCTGAAACCTTGAACCCAGCCAGGATGCTAACCCCAGCAGCACAGCTGAGGAACCCTGTGCCAGGGTGTTTCCATCCGGGACAAGAGGGCCCGGCTTCTGTTGCTATGGTGACGAATAGAGTATTATTTGTGCCACACAGTACAGGTGACACAAAGTAAGCCTCTCACACTTCGGCTGCCAGGAGCCTCGGAATCTAAGTGGCAGCCTACCCCCCCCCCCAACGAGACCTGTAGCCTTGGCCACCCAGAAGTGCAGGAAGCCTGGCTGTTTCGTTACTATTTCACCGCGAGGTCCTCAGACACATGTAAGAGGCTTGATGGTCAATCGCACCATCGCTGCTCTCACCCTTCTTTTGCCTTGCCATAGCATCTGTATTTCTAGAACCGCCTCAGATCCTCTTACAAGGTGGGGTACAAAAATCAAAGTTTCCTATCAGCGTGTGGGGGATGAAGGAGCCTGGACAGGTTCCCCCCGGGGCCGCTTCGGTAGCAGCATTGTCTCTGCTGACCTGTTCTGTCCCCTCTACCTCCCAGGAAGAACAGCCCAGAAGACATTGGTGCTGAAGTTCAGGTTTGTCCCTAAAAGACCCTGGGCTCCGGGCTCGGGCTCTGGCTGAGAGGTTGCCTAGCAACAGCAACCAGCCCCAGGAAGTCCTCATTCCTGTTTTACAGGCAGGCAGCGCAGCATTCTCTGGTCCTGGGTGGCAGCCCCCACCCCCCCCAGCCTCGCCCCCTCTAGCATAAGCCTAAACCCCTGTGCAGGCAGAGACTTGGGCCGGCCGGCCTCGTTCCCCCTTCACTGATCATGGACACAGATGCAGAGAACTTGGGGCCGTGTTCCAAGCCCCAAGCACTGAAGCTGTTTTGCCCATGCCAGGGATAGAGAGGAGGCAGAGGAGAGAGCTGGAGCCTGAAACCCACCAGAGGCCAAGTTCACGAGGATCCTGTCACCCCAGGAGCTGCCTCCTCGGATTTTCAGCTTTCAGACAAGTCATGTTTCATCCAGAAGGGCGGAAAATATGCAAGCAAATAAATAAATGAAGTGTTACTTAAGATCATGTCTAAACAGTGGGCAAAAATAAACATCCTTACTCTAAAGCAAGACAGCGCATAATATCCTTCTGGAGGAACAAGAGCACAAGAAGCGAGGGGCGGGGAGATGGGGCTCAAACCTCAAGGACCTGAGTCCAGACCCCCACTAAACTCAGAATCCACAGCAAGCCAGACGCTGTCTGTAATCGCAGCCCTTGGAAGGGAGGCAGAGACAGGAAAAATCCTGCAAGTTCAGGGCCAGCTAGCCTCCCGTACACAGGGGTGAACAATAAGACGTCCCACCTCAGACAAGGTGGAAAACAAACCAACAACCTTCAAAGTTGTCCTCTGGCCTTCACACATGAACACACACACACACACACACACACACACACACACACACACAAGAGGTAATACTATAAACAGAAGTAATGTGCAGAAAAATAGCTTTATGATATGCAAATTTCACCTGTGGATTTCCAGAAGCCGTGACAAAAATAATAAAGCATTCCCAGGGCTCGTAGAGGTAATGGCTCAGTGGTTAGAGGCACTTGCTTGTAAAGCATGAAGCCCCGAGTTCGAATTCCAAATACACAGATCAGGACAAGCAGGGTACACATGTGCTGTCACGTCTTCCTCTCAATGCAAGAGACCTTGCCAGGCCACCATCTTACTGCCAGGACTACAAATGTCACTTTGCCTACGAGCTGTTCCAGCTTAACTCTCAGGCCCTGTCAGCTGCAAGGACATTAATAGGAAAGCATGCCTAATCCCTTGTCCCTCAGAGCGGAGCAGGCCATGCCTACTCCATCTGACCTCTGTCTCTAAGCCAAAAGTTAAACCTCTAAGCATTACATACATTAAAAAAAAAAAGAAGAAAAAAGCAAAAGAGGACTGGAGAGATGGCTGAGTGGCTAAGGCGCCTGCCTGCGAAGCCTAAGACCCATGTTGGACACTCCAGATCTCACTCAAAGCAGATGCACAAAGAAGGTGAGGCAAGTGCAAGGTCGTACATGCCCACTAGGTGGTGCAAGAGTCTAGAATTCAATTACAGTTGCTGAGGCCCTGACAAACCAATTCTCTCTCTCTCTCTCTCTCTCTCTCTCTCGCTTTCTCTCTCTAAAATAAAATAAAAAATTTAAAGCAAAAGAGTCATTTTACCTCTTTATGATTAAGTCTATTTCCAATGGTAAAATGAAAGCTAGACATAAAAAAAGGTCAAATCAAGATACATTGCAGCCAGGCTGTCCAATGTGGTAGTCACTAATAACTTAGTCTAGTTACATTAAAATTAAGTAGAAGTAAAAATGTGGTTATTTAAATTTTATTATTTATTTGAGAAAGAAGGAGGAAAACAGAGGGAATATGGGTGTGGCCTACACATGCACCATTTATTGCATCTGGCTTTATATGGGTACTTGAGAATTAAACCTGTGCCACCAGCAAGCAAGGTTTGCAAGCAAATGCCTTTAACTGCTGAATCATCTGCCCAGCCCAAAATTTAGCTCTTTAATCCACCACTTGCATAGTGGTGACTCTATAATCTCCTGGAGCCTGCATGGGCAGTGGCCACTCTATGAGACACTCAGACATTGAAGAGTCTGGCCATCCTCACAGAGACATCTGTCCAGTGGCACTGCTCTGGACCACCTCTTGATCAGTCCCCAACATGATAAATCTGGGGTCAGGTCCTGTTGGATACACTTGTCCCTGACCATCACTTCTAACTTTCACCAAGTCTTCAGACTCAGAAAAACCCTCCAGCCAGGTTGAAAACTATTCTGGGGCTGAAGAGATGGCTTAGCAGTTACAGTGCTTGCCTGTGAGGCCTAAGGACCCATGTTCAACTCTCCAGATCCCACCTAGCCACATGCACAAAGGTGAGGCAAGCGCAAGGCTGCACATGCCCACTAGGTAGCACAAGGTTCTGGAATTCAATTGCAGTCAAGAGGCCTTGGCATGCCAATTCTGTCTGTCTGTCTGTCTCTCTCTCTCTCTCTCTCACACACACACTCTCTCTCTCTCTCTCAAAAAAAAAAAACAAAACAAAAAAAACCCCAAAAAAAAAACCCAAGACTATTCTGGGCATTTTCTCAGTATTAACTCTCATTTCTGGAAAGAGACTCTAGTCACCCATCTCAGGGGCCATATTCTTTTTGTTTGTTTGTTTGTTTTTGTTTTTGTTTTTTTGAGGTAGGGTCTCACTCTAGACCAGGCTGACCTGGAATTCACTACGGAGTTTCAGTTGGCCTCGGATCTCATGGCAGTCCTTCTACCTCTGCCTCCAGAGTGCTGGGATTAACCACGCCCGGCTTAGGGGCCATATTCTTACACCGACTTGGGATGCAGTGAGTGACATGGTGCAAACCCCCTGCCAAAATGATATATGCACTCAGAACTTATAGATTAATTAATTAATTATACGTAAAAATTATTTATTTATTTGCTGGAGAGATGGCTTAGCAGTTAAAGGCACTTGCTTACAAAGGCTGGCATCCCAGGTTCAGTTCCTCGGTACCCAGGCAAAGCCAATGAACAGAATAGTGCATGCATCTGGAGGTCGTTTGCAGTAGCAAGAGGTCCTGGAAAACACACACACTCTCTCTCTTTCAAATAAGTAAATAAGTAAACTTTATTATAAAGCATTGGATTTTAAGAAAAGAAAACTGTTTAGGAAAAAAAGGCTTTAGAGAAGTGATTCAGTTAAAGATCCTGGGATGGAGACCATGCTGACATACCCAGTTGTATTCAAGCCGACAATAAGCAATTTTATAAGAAGACAGACTGGAAGGGGCACAAGCGAAGACGGGGAAGGACTAGAGCCACATAGCTAGCTGCCAAGCAGTGCTAAGGATGGCCAGCAGCCGCCACACGCCGGAGAAGTCCTGCAACAGATGCTCCCTCCAGAAAGGCCAGCTCTGCCAACCCCTGAGATTGTGAACTCCGGCCTCCAGACTCTGGGAGAAGAAGTCCTGTTTTTGTTTTTTTTTAAGTTGTGGCGGTTCACTGTGGCAGTCCTAGGAAGCCAGCACAAGAGGTTAATGGTAAATTAGGAGTGAAGGGGTGTCTTTCCCAAGTGGAAACATGTTCAGCGTCTGTGCTAGTCTGGACCCTGGGCTCCACTGAACGTCAGCACAGTGACAGGGAAGCAGATGAGTTCTGTGCCCCAGAGCACACGTCACGCATGATCCACACGTCAGGAGCAACATCTGCTGGGAGTGACAGAGTAAACTGCCTGGCGCAATGAGGTCTGCTCCAGCTCTGCTGTTTGGAAACTTCGGCAGAGCTCTCCCGGGCTCACCAGGCCACTGTCTCCCCACGGATCCCTCCTCACACCATCCTCTTGTGGGTACGCATTCTCCTCTGTCTCCCCTTCATCTCTTGCTGGCCTCCTTCCAATTCTTGTTCCAAGGTTCACCTCAGAACCCAGTTCCTGCAGGAACCTCCCCAGGCCCCCAGTTCTAGCGTGACAGCAGCATGCCAGGGCAGCGATCCTGATTTCTAGGCTTGCCTCACTATGAGAACCCCACAAACTCCCTCTTCTGGGCCTCACCTGCCCCACCCACAGCATGAAGAGTGGAACTATCCATCTCTGATCAGCCCCGAGATAACATGCTCATCGATTTTCATCATTTTCACTCGTGTTTTTTTTTTTCCAGGCATATAGTAGATGTTAAATAACAACAATATTGATAATGTTGGTTTAAAAAATGAGTGGTTATTGAGCTGGCCATGATGCTAAATACTTTACATGCATGGCCACACCAAAGCACTTTTTTGGGGTGGATGAATAGATAAAGCAGGGGAAAGGAAGGTAGCCCCTGGGAAGCACCAGACTCACGAAGGCAGAAGTCTTGTCCTCCTGGATAAACCCACCCTCAAGCTCAGCATAACATCGAGGCTCAGTGTGTGGAGGTGCATGGCGCTTTGCATGAAATGCCCCCAATAGGCTCTTGTGTTTTGAATACTTGGTCCCTAGCTGGTGGCAATTTGGGAAAGTTGTGGGGCCTTTGGGAGGTGGAGCCTTGCTGGAGGAGGTGTGTCACCAGAAGTGGGCTTTGGGAGAACACAGCCCAGTACTCAAACTATTTCCTTCCTGTTGCTAGGACTCTGTGCCATGATTTCCTCTCCATGACGGTGCATGCCCTCAAAACTGTAAGCCAAAGTAAACCCTTCCCTTCCACATGCTACTTCTGGTCAGGTGTTTTGTTCCAGCAGCAACGAGAGGGCAAGGGGTACCAGAGGACCCCAAAGAACTAGGCTAAGGGGCTTATAGTTTGAAAGATTCTAACATATGGACAGGTCCTTCCCACTCCCAGGACTTCTGAAAGGAGTCAGAGCTCTAAGACAAAGGACAGCCACCCTCGTCCAGACCCCTGCACGCGAAGATACCAACTATACCTCTAATTCTTCACTCCTGTCCTCTTGCCTGAATTCTCCAGAGTCAAGGAACATGGGATATCATCACAGAGCCACAACCCAATAGGACTAACCACCATGTCAATACCTGCCAGGTGCCAGGGATACACTTGGTCACCTGGGAGCCTTCTAGAATGACACCTTAGAGTGTCACCTGAGCTTCCCCTTTGCATTGTCATGCAATCATCTTCAGGCTGGTAGAGGTGACACACCCAGCCAGAAACGACAAGCTGGCTCTATCTAGCCTCGTTCTCAAAGCTCTGTGCCAAGTAGAGCCAATGCTCACAACCACCTCAGTGCCTACTGGGGCTCAGGGATGGCTTCCTGGGGGGCTCGGCTGGCAGGTCCTGGGTCACCAAGTCAGCCTTGCTGTGTTCTCAGGGAAGCCCTAAGGGGCTTGGCACCTGGACGCCTCTCACACCACTTCTTCCCAGAGACAATGGCGGACCCCCAGGCACACCCACAATGCCAGTAGAAAGGAGCCTCACCCTATTACCTCCAATAAGGAAAACAATGCCAGGAGATTGAGTTTTTTTGCAGACTCGTTTAACTTGATGATTTCTGAGCGCTTGGCGCTGGCAGCTACGGGCAAGTGGGCTGCCAACCGGCGATTTATCAGCCACTCCTGGAGGATATTCATCGGTTTATTAAATACTCATGAGTCACTTGCTTGCTTTCTTCATTAGAATAGCATATCTCGTGAATCAAGAAGACCCGAGGAACACTCATGACTCAATTATTTCTTCAGGACCTGTAGGGGCAGCTAGATTGCTAGAAAAGGGGTTTGTCCACAAACAAGGGAGCCCCAGCAAGGCCTGAGGCTGCCACGAGGCAGAGCACTTAGGGTGAACGCTGAGCCCCCCAGTGTGGGCTCACAAGCACTAGCGCCTGGCTCACTCACCCAGTGCACGTACACAAACCAGGGAGCCCAGACAACCAGCCCAGCCCCATCTCTGTCTTCCTGTTGCTTACAGTCTGCTGGAAGTCTGTGAAGTCAGGGGTACTCTGCATTTTCTCTTTAGCTGGGAAGTTTGAAGTAGTTTACTTAACTGGGCCTTGGTGGGGTTTTTTATGGGGGGGGGTATTTTTTCTTCTATTCCTATTCCAACCCCTAGAGCTGCTCCAAAGGCCAAATGAAAGAGTGAACATGTGTCATAGTCTTCCGAAAGCTCAACATTTTGTACCTACCCAACAAGCATTTGTCATTTCGCTGGATAGAGAATGATTGATGATGATGCCCTGTTGAGCCCAGGGAACCCCTAGTTCATCCACTCCAACTCTTCCAGCTGCACCCAGACACCTGGGATGCGGGAATGCCTGCAGCTTCAGTGGGAGAAGACAGCATAACCCCAGATGCCCAACTGGGCCCTCAGTACAAGCTTCAGGCTTTCCTTCCCAGCTGTCCAGAGAAGCATTCCTTCTCAACAGCCTTCTCCTTAGCTTGTTTTCTGGTACATCCCAACCACTCTCAATCTCGCTCCAAAGAGCTTAAGATTGCAACAGACAACTTCTGCCCAGCGGCCAATTGCCCAACCATCCCTCCCCGCTCCCCTTCAATGTCCCCTTTAGTGTCCCACGATGGACTCCCCTACGCCCTAACAAACTCCTCTCCTTTATTAGCTGCAGAGCCAAAGCTGTGGATTGCCCCACAAGGGCAGGGAAAGGTCGCATACACTAGAACCTGTAGGCACCTCTTGGGATTGAGCAACAAGAAGGCCCTGTGCCTAGCACACACATGGAACCTGTGTTGTTAGCCAACATTCGCTGAAAGCCTGGGCATGCCAGATCATCTCCTTTAATCAGTGCCACAATCCTATCAGGCACACCATCACCCCTACCTCAGGGCAGACAGAGGGCAACATGCAGTGAAGGATGGAGCCCAGTGAGGGACTCTTGCCAAAGCCTGGAAGGAAATGGATAAAAATGCGAGACTGCTAGTGAAAGGAGCAGAGACCAAAGAGGCGACACTCATGGGGAGCAACATCCCTGGGGCGTGGCCTGCCCTTCCCTCCAGGCCCCTTACCCACTCTTGTCACGTGCTAAAGACCAGTTAACAGACAGAGCTCCTTATACCCAAGGTGTGTGGGAAGAATCTCTTGGCCCTTAGTTGCCAGTAGGTGAGGGCTCAGCTGCCCCCCAAAAGGATAGAGAGGGGTCCTTCTCCAGACCCCCTTAAAGCCCAGATGGAAAACCTCCACCTGGAAGAGAACAGCCAGCCGCAGTGACAGTGTACCTGGGTGGCGCCATACGGATAAGTTCCTTTTTCTACTTTGATCTAGCTCTTAAATGTTGAGTGTGGCTTAAATTCCAAATGGGACAGGATAGTAACTGTCAAAGATGGAAGACTTCGAGGAAGAGATAGAAAGGGAGAGGAGGAGGTAAAAAGGTAGAGAAAGTGAAAGCTGGAAGAAAGACTTAGAGACAAAGAAGATATTCCAGGTCTTTCTTCCCCCAAGGAGGGGATGGTCGCCTCGCTAACTAGCTGGGCCTGAGCTGGCTGGGGCCTCACCATCATCCGGCACAGACAGATGCCTCTAGAAGCCATTACCCGGAACAAGGAGACATGCTCAAGCCAAACATGGGGTCACCAAGCCATCTGATCACTCTTCAGAACCCCAGACCACAGCTGGCACGACCCTCTTTTCAGAAGAGCACTGGGTCCCGACCCTCCTCGGGGTCACTTCTGATTCTGTCCTTCTTCTTGGAACAGCCACTTTTGCAATAGAGAGCCCTTTCCAGGCAACCAGTCTCAGGTCCTTGTCTACCTTCTCACAGATGGAGAGCTCCGGCCATCCCCCCCCCCCACACACACACCCCCTCCCTCCCACAGTATGGCTTCACAGTAGAAAAAGCCTTGCCTCGGCCCTGGGCACAGACGTACAGTCAACACAAAGGGCAGGACCGTCAGCGACTTTCCATCGCTCCAGTGTCAGTGATGTGTGTTGAGGGCAAAGCTCAGGGGATCCCAGGAAGTAACAAATGGGTCATGGTAGGGGCCAATTACCCATGCTAATAACAATTCCGTGCTGGGCCGTGAGTCATCCAGACCATAGAGGGGATTTATGGCCAAACCTGATTTCCCAGAATCCAACGAACTCAGGAACAGAGAGAAGTCGAGTCTGACAGCGAGCTCCCCGGGTCTCACTGGGAGCTCGTGCATGTTGGAAGGCTTTGGCCTCACTTGCTTGCTGTACTTTATTGCTGGCAGAGAGATGAGAAATTTATTGCTTTACAAATCATACCATTCGCAGCATAAATGAACTGTCTGGCTGCAGCACGCTCCAGCCCAGATGATTTGCAAAACGTCTAATGGTAAGCGGGGTTATGCTATCTGCTCGCAGCCTCGGAGACAAAGGCAGCCCGCGACGCGGAGCATCTGCACAGTGTAACTCCGGGCCGGCAAATTGGCTGCGACTTATAAATGTTGGCTCAGCAGCATTACATAACTCTGTGTGCTCAGCCGGGGGGACTCAGAGGAACACAGGGCAGCCCCTGGGCCCGCGGAACTGGCCCTGACAAGGCTGTGAATGACAAGCAGGGCACCAGCAGGCTTCAGGAACCCAAGGTCAGGGGCGGGCTGAGCTCAACAGCTTGGCTAGTCATGGAGTCTGCTAGCCATCAGGAGCTTGGACAGGCCCGCAGGACTGCCAGCCCTTCCGTTCCAAATTCCCCAAACCCGGAGTGGGAGGGAAGGTGTTGAAATTCTTGTCGACCTGACATAGAGACAGGAGTCAGTCAGCGGCCACAGCCCATGGGGTTGCTACCCTCTGTTTGTTGACCCAGCTGGGGACAAAAAAGACCGGTGGAGCAATCATCACTTCTGAAGGCTCCACCTAGTGCCTGGGACAGCTGCAGATGCTGAGCCAATCTCTCAAGGTCACGTGCATGATAGTGCAAGCTGCTAAGGTCATGCCCTCATGCATCTATGATACACGCGGTATTGAAGACCAATCAGTTTCATAAAGCCCTCAGAGGAAGCCTTGCTGTATGTTCATACCCCTTTTACAAGTGAGCACATGGAGGCTCGGAAAGGTCATAACCCTTGGCCAAGTTCACACAGGGAGAAAGCGGCCAAGGCAGAAGTCAAATTTAGGATCACTTTGTTGCAAGGCCTCTGACTATTTCCTTCTGCATTTCTATGTCTCTCCTTGTGCTAGCTGAGACAGCACCTTGAAACCCTCGACTCATAAGCAGTCAGCTTTACCCAAGAGACACGAGGTGGAGCCTCTCCTCTGATGTGGGCTATAAAGTCCCTGGGTCTGGCTGTTCTTGAAGTCGCCCTTGAAGGATGCAAGTTCCGCCATGGCCCAGGCATGCAGCAAAGATCCTTGCTTCAAGTACACAGGTGTCTACTTGTGTCCAAGGACCTGGGTGACCTTCCTAGAGAAGGAATGGGAGCGAGCAGAGCTGGTCCATGTACAGATGGGCCAAAGGGTGCTGCCTGAGTACAGAGACAGTCCAGAACTCGGAGCATAGCACTGGGGAAAGTAAACTTGTCCTGATTCTCAACTTAGTGTCTCCAAAAAGAAACCACAAACTTTTTATTCAAAACTTCCATGAGTGTAGACAATATACCACAATAGTCCCCTCCCACAACGCCCACTTTGCCCTCCCAAATTCCACCTTCAGTGAGCCCATTCTTGTTTACCATTAGTCTCTCTTCTATTTTAATGCCATGGTGGTCCTTCCCCCCCCCCCCCGCCAATTATGCGGGTCTTGTGCTGGTAGCATGAGCCGCTGTGAGGTCATGAATATCAAGGCCACTTCAGGAACACTGAGTGTTAAAATAGGGCATGGTTTGAAAGCACCACAATTATCACAAATAATAAAACTCTCTTCCCACCATAGTGAATACCAACCATGCCACTTGGCATTAGAAATAAAAAGCAGTTTATTGGATACTCATAAAAGTATCCTTGCTGGACATGATGGTCTATGCCTTTAATTCCAGCACTCAGGAGACTGAGGTAGGAGGATCAACATGAGGTCAAGACCAGCCTGGGCTACAGAGTAAGTTCCAGATTAGCCTGAGCTGTGATCTTATCACACACACACACACAAAAAAAAAACCAAATAAACAGGAAAGGAGGGATGGCTCAGCAGTTAAAAGCACTTGCTTGCAAAGCCAGATGGCCCAGGGTTTAATTCCCTGGTATACATGTAAAGCCAGATGTACAAAGTGGTACATACATCTGGAGTTCATTTGCACAGTGGCAAGAGGCCCTGGTGTGCCCATATTTTTATTCTCTTTCTCTCTTTCTCTCTCTCTCTCTCTCTCCCCTTTCAAGCAAGTAATAATAAAATAAATAAAATAAAAATTTTTAATTTTGAAAAATAACTGTTTTTGTAACAGAAGAGCTTGCTTCTAGATATCCTTCTCCCCTACCCCCCTCCTGCGCTGACACACCCATTCATTCACCTACCTGCCCATTGAGCAGAGTTCATTGCTCCAATCTGAAGATTATCTCAGCAAAAAAAAAAAAAAAAAAAGGGACCATAGGATTTCTTAAGACCATCTGTGTCAAATGCCAACTCCAACTGTAGATTAGGCCCCGTGATCTCTGGAGAAGCTTAAATTCAGCTAATGGACTTTTTATAGCATGTAAACGTCGCCCTCAGTAAGGAAGCCTTCTAGACACATAAATAGTACACACACACACACACACACACACACTCACACACACACGTACACAAAGCTCAGGCTGCAGGAGGGCAGCAGCACCCACCATCTACACCAGACCCAAAACCAGGAGGAACATTTTCTAGCATTCCAATCAGGGGCGTTGGCATGTCCCCCATCAAAGCCTTTCCGCACGTAGCTGGTACCATTTATGACAGCTGCTGAGGACAGGGCCCAGCTTCCATTCACTGAAGGTGGGAATCTCTAAAGAGACATTCCCCAAGCCCTAGAAGCTTGGCCTTGACCTAAAGAGGAAGCCACAAATAGAACACTGTAGAGATCAATCTAAGCTGGCTGGATCCAGAACCTTCACCCCATGCATGAGCAGCTATGACACTATAAAGAGGCCCTTCATCCCCAAGGCACACACTGTCGGAGGCTCCCATGGATCTCTACCTGGTATAGGCTCTTGTAGGAGTCAATTCCACATCAGAGTCTCACACTGCAGAGGTGCAGATAAGTGACCTCACGGCACATGCACAAATACGTCGTCTCCTCTCCCCCGGCCCCCGCACACATCTTTTGTGTCCTTTTCTGCATGACAACCTCACTGGGGTGCTACCAAGAATGTAAACAGGGAGGACAGGACATTTCTCAGTGAAACAAAACAAGGCAACTTACTCCACAGGCCTCACCATAGGTGAGGACACACACACACACACACACACACACAAACTAGCTTAGTTTAAAAGTTCTGAGCGGGGGGGGAAGAGGGGCTAGAGAGATTGCTTAGTGGTTAAGGTGCTTGCCTGTGAAGATTAAGGACCCAGGTTCGATTCCCCAGTACCCAGGTAAGCCAGATACACAAGGTGTCACGTGTGTCTGGAGTTTGTTTACAGTGGCTGCAGGCCCTGGTGTGCCCATTTTCTCTCACACACACAAATAAATAAGTAAACATAAAATACTTTAAAAAAAAATATGTGCCTGGTACTGAAAACCTAATCAAAAGCCTATGGTAGGGGAGGTCATGAGCCTTAGGAATATAAAGCCTGCTCTTGTCTGGGTAAATTCATATATTACTCTCACCAAATTGCCCTGAAAGCACTACACTTAATTTTCATACTCATATATTAATGCTACTCTCACTTCTGCTTAGAGAAGCTTTTCTTCTCAGATGGCGATGACCACTGGGATGACCTAAAAGGCAACATAGTGCTGAGAAGAAGGGACGGAGGAGTGTCCAGCACTGAAACATCTCACACCCTCCAAGACTCAGGGTCCATTGCGGAAGAGATGGCAGAAAGAATGTAAGAGCTAAAGGAAGGGTACCACTCCTTACATACAACAGTCCGGACAGAATTTGGCCTTGATATCCAAGACCTCGCAGTGCCTAGCAATACCTACACAAGATCCTCATAATAGGAGAAAAAGATGATGACATCAAATTAAAAGAGAGACTAATGGAGAGAGGGAGAGGATATAATGGAGAGCAGAGCTATGAAGGGGAAAGTGGGAGAGGGGAGGGAAATACCATGGTTTGTTGTCTCTAAGTATAGAAGTTGTTTGTGTGTGTGTGTGTGTGTGTGTGTTTTAAGTTCTAGAGAGTTGTGGGCTTTCACATGACTGAACCATGGGGAAGCTGGGAGAAGTACAGAGACTTATCCCCAGAAAAACTCCTAACACAATGTGTTTTATCCAATGCCAAAGGATACTTAAGCTCCCGGAGCTTCACTGGGAGCTAGGGTTATGAATTTCAGTCATCAAGGTCTCAGAGATAATAACTCAATAGTCTAAGGAACTTGCTTAGCATGTGTTAAGGCCCAGCTACCATCCCCAGTATCATTATAAGGAGAAAAGAATTTCTGCCATCAAAAACATTTTAATTCAAGGAATGCTGAGGCAGCCAGCCGGTACCCAACCTCTGTGCCCCACAGACAAGGAATCACATCTATGGCCTTAAGAATGCTGGAGATCCTCTGCCCCCCATCTGCAAAGACAAGCCTCTGGGGAAGTTCTAGCTGCTGCTATCTAGACCCACCCAGGGTGATGGTCCAGAGTGCAGTAGTTCAACTACAGTTGTTCCAAGCTCCCCATAGTTGGAGCCCCCAAGCGCCATGAGCCTTTTCTGGGATGCCCACCATCCTTCCTTCAGCTTGCTGGGCTCCATCTGCCCATGCCCTCCTTGAACAGCCTCTGCCCCAAACATGCTTCAGCATCTATCACAGGTTTCTACCTTTGGACTCTGGGGGACATCCTGGCCTGCTGGAGCCAGACCTATATGCCCAGAGGTGTGCCACCGTCCCCCAGTCTCCCCTGAGGTCCAACCTGTCGAGCTCTGTTCTAGCCTCAGACCTAGACAGGGCTGTGTGGGTAGAACTGGGTGGAGCTGGGCAGAGGGTAGCTCCTTGGGGCTCTGGTGGCTCTGTGCTCGTCCCTGGTGCAGGTGGGGAGACAGCTTGACTCCAGAAAACCTCCCTGGCAAAGTAGCTGAGGTGGGAATGCCTGAGAGCTCAGAACCCTGGAATTTAAGCCTGCTTTTCCTTCCTCCCTTCCTCCCGCCCGCCCGCCCTTCCTTCCTTCCTTCCTTCCTTCCTTCCTTCCTTCCTTCCTTCCTTCCTTCCTTCCTTCCTTCCTTCCTGTGTTTTGTTTGGTTTGGTTTGGTTTTAAGAAAGGGTTGCTGGTCTAGAATTCTCTGTGTAGACCAGGCCAGCCTCAAACTTACAGTGGTCCTCTGCGTCCTCCCGCCTGGTGCTGGATTTACATGCAAGGACACCCTGGGCCCTCGTTCAAGCCTTTCTTAGGCAAAGGTATTCAGAAGAGTAGGTATGGGCTGCTGGGGAAAGAAAACTCCTTGCAACCCAAGATTTTCCAAAGCCCCAGGTCCAATGCCAGCCATTTCCCTGGCTTGCCACAGCTCTGAGCAGCCCAGGGCAGCTGAAGGAGTGCAGGCATGGAGAAGTCCCTACCATGCAAAATGTGCATTTGATCAAGGTCGAAAACACGGTGTAACATGAGTTCTCCTGATCTATTGGATTTCTGCAAAAGAGCCCTGAACTCCTCTCTCAAGTTCAACCTCGGGTCTCAGGAAAAATGAGTTTGTTAATTCAAGCAATTCCCCAGTGGTCAGTACTTTATTCTGCATGCTTTGAAACAATGTGGCCTAAATCAGGGGAGAAGTTGAATTACTTCCTAGGGGAGAGCCAAGGACTATCTGTTAACCTTGACAGGCTCGACAGCCTCCTGCACCCGCTGGCCAGTCCCTCCAAGGACCCTCTCCCCAGGCTGGGGGAAGGGCTCTTGCTGCGCAGCTCATGTATCCACCATGGGTAACCTCCCTCCTGGAAGGCCAGAGTCTACAGTTCACGGCCTCTAGAGAAGCCATGCCTCTAGTGGGCGCTGGGGCCTGTCAGGACTGGAGGCCACCCCACCCCACCAAGAAGACCTCAGGTGGACGAGAGGCAGGCTTTCCTCTTCCTGGTAGTGCTTAGGCAGGAAGTCATCAGGAGTGTCCTTGGCAGAGAAGATTAACGGCTCCAGGATCATTCCAGGCCACCTGGTAAGTTCCCGTCCCTCATCCAGGATGTACTTATTGAGCATCTACTATTACTCGCCAGTGTCGCCTCCCAGAGCCTCCTACACGGCACCGCGCAGACCTGGGAGAATGCAGAGGTGTAATGACAGTAACCGGTACATACCAAGAGACTCTCACGGGCCCTTCGTGGGGACTCATGATCTAATCCTCAGAGCCCGCCCCGCCCCCCCGGGGAAGACCCAACTATCTTCCCCACTGCACAGATAAGGAAACAGGTGCTTGTCCAAGGCGGCCACGCTGCTTAACGGGATAGCTGGTCTTCGCACCATCTCCGTCCTTAGCCTCATGAAAGCACGCAAGCTCCCTGCTCCCAGGTCCCGCCTCACACCCAGGAAGTGGTGTTCCCAGGGTCAACCCAGGCTGTATCTAAGCCCAGAGTCCAACCTGTTAGCTACCCTTCCCACAGGAAGCCCCAGACAAGTCATTACACCATGATATTATTATTATTATGGTGTAATATATGATGTAATAATATGGTGTAACATAGTAATATTATTACTCATCTCAATGGGTCTTCCATTTCCCTCTTTTTTATAAGCTTTTTTTTTTTTCTTTTGGTTTTTCGAGACAGGGTCTCACTCTGGCTCAGGCTGACCTGGAATTCACTATGTAGTCTCAGGGTGGTCTCGAACTATGGCAATCCCGCAACCTCTGCCTCCCAAGTGCTGGGATTAAAAGTGTGCACCACCACGCCCGTCCTGTTTCCCTCTCTTTGAGCCAAGCAATAGCTACTGCTACAGTTTCACCATGTCCCCCAAAGCTCACACATTGGAAACTTAATCCACAATGTGGTAGTCATGAAAGGCAAGACCTTTGAGAAGTGTCTAGGTCCCCAGGGCTCTTATGTCATTATCATAGAATTATCATGTCACTGTCATGTCACTATCATGGGAATGACTTTGTTACAAAAGCAAGCTTGGTCCCTCTTGTTCACTC
This sequence comes from Jaculus jaculus, assembly GCF_020740685.1. Classification (NCBI taxonomy): domain Eukaryota; kingdom Metazoa; phylum Chordata; class Mammalia; order Rodentia; family Dipodidae; genus Jaculus; species Jaculus jaculus. The sequence continues at coordinate 33,233,606 of NC_059107.1, read as the reverse complement.
CACATGTGATGACTTCCGTCACGTGGGGAGAGATAGAAAGAAAGAAAATGAGCATGCCAGGGCCTCCAGCTGTATGCGCCCCCTTGTGCATCTGGCTTACGTGGGTCCTGGGGAATCAAACCTGGGTCCTTTGGCTTTGCAGGCAAACGCCTTAACCACTAAGCCAAATCTCCAGCCCCTCCCGCGTAGTGTTTTTAAATAAATCAAGTAAACTCACAGATATTCAAGTACTCAGTGCACTGCCTGCAAATAAAAATCGGGTAAAAATTAACCTACTTCATTTGTTTTTTGAGGCAAGCCCAACAGACTGCCTTTTTCTTTTTTAATCAGAGAAAGAGAGATGGCACCACAGGGCTTCCAGCCGCTGCAATAGCTCTAGATGCGTGTGCCCCCTTGTGCGCATGTGCAGCCTTGCGTGCTTGCGTCACTGTGTATCTGGCTTACGGGGGACCTGGAGAGTTGACCGCGAATCCTTAACCCTTCACAGGCAAGTGCCTTAAGCGCTAAACCATCTCTCTAGTCCCAAAGTTACCTACTTCTTAATAATGATAACTATTCATAGCATTAGAACATTAACAGATTCTAGTACACATAAGCCCTGGTCAGGCCACATCGGAGGGAAGATCATGATCTGTAACCATATCAGCACCATCATCTTTTCCAACTTGGAGTTGACTGGGGCTTTAAATTTTTTTCTCGTTCACCGGGCGTGGTGGCTCATGCCTTTAATCCTAAGAGAATCACCATGAGTTCTAGGCCACCCTGAGACTACAGAGTGAATTCCAGGTCCGCCTGGCTACAGTGAGACCCTACCTTTGAAAAGCAAAAATCCCCATTTTATTTGATATCTAAAGAAAGTATCTTGACTTTGTAGCTTGGTAAGTTGTCCAACATTCCCCTTCTCTTCACTATCGTCCCTCCCCACATCCCCAACGGCCATGCCATACAAATAGGGAACGAGATGCTTGCCTCTCTTCGGGGTTTTTAACATCAAAACAAAACAGCTTGAAGAACTTGATATTTTGTTCACTTCCAATGCTCTTTCCCATAAGTCAGGCAAGATGGAAGCATTGGGGGGGGGGCATGCAAGGTGACATTGCTCAGGGAAAGGTCCAGATAGGCCACTTCAGCAAGAGCCACCAGGGAAGATGATCCATTTCCAAGTCCCAGACTACAGTACAAATGATCCCAAGTGGCCCAAACTTCTTCTGGACCTAATTTCTACGGCCACACATAGGTATGTCAAGTCTGGTCTTGCGGGGCTTTCAGCCCAACCCAGCAAGGAATTAGTTCTTCCTACCAGCTGAGGAACAGGCTGGGGACCAGAGTGAGATACAAGGTGTGCTTGAGGCAGCCCATCCACAGGGCAGACTGGGCAGGGGAAGGATGTGGCCCACGCCGTTTGTCTCAGAAAGGCTGTTCTTCCTCTTACACGGGTCGAGCTAATAGCTCTGCCCTCCACACCCTGGCCAAGTGTTCTGTGAACCACCCACAGCCAGTGGAGGCTTGGGAACAACTGTCTATACCTTAGCTTCCTTCCAGGCTGTGGGAGCCTCAGATCCTTTAACCTTGAGTGAAATCCACTCTCCAACTTGTTAGGGGAAGACACCAAAAAGCCAGCTCAGTTCACAGGGGAGACCTGTTAGTACCCCATGGAATGGCTATGCTGGGCTGCATAGCTGGCTGTGGTCTCCCCACTAACCAATGTTAGCACCCATCAAGGGACTGGATGGCCCTGGAGAGGCTGAGCTCTGAGAGGCATTTACTTCCAGCCTTGCTCTTACAACATTCCAGATTCCGAGACCCGTAGCTACACCCGCAACTAAAACTCCCAGTCCTGGCTCAGCCGCAGGGTCACACCACCTTTCCCGACTATGGCCCAAAAGGGGAGCATCAGCCAACCAGGGACAAGCAGAGGCAGGTGGGCCCTGTCCCTTCTTTCTGACACAGGAGGGTAGAGTGCCCAGAGGTGTGATGACACTGACCCAAGCCATTCTACCCTCGAGAGCCACCTGGTGAACCGAGCGCAGGGGGTGAGAAGCAGGCACCATTTCCCCTCATCAAATTCCTCAAGATGACTACTGAAGCTTCAAAAAAAAAAAAAAGAAAGAAAAAGAAAGAGAAAAAAAATCAATTTTCTGTAGCTTCTTTGGAAGCCAGGAATTAGATTCTGAGTGGGAAGAGCCAGTGGCTTAGCTGTCTTTTTTCGCTCTCTGTGTGTTTCCAGCCTGGGCACAGCCCATTGCCTCTCTCCTCCTCCTCCCTTGAGGCACAAACCCACATTCAAAGGTCATATGGCGGGTGGGGGGCGGGTAGAGGGAGTCAGAGGGACCTTACTCAGTTAAATCAGGCCAGAAAACAGGTGCTCATCTCTAAAGGTAACAAGCACCTCTCATTTCTGGAGCACCAAGTCACTTGCTAAGGACTCTCACAGGCACCCTGCCGGAGGCAAAGCTGAAGGCTGGAAGGGTGAGAGGGTGAGGAAAGAGGGTGCAAAAGAGCCGCTGGACCCTGGAACCACGGGGCGCAGATGAGGCGCCCCCACCTCTCAGTGGCAACTCGTATGTGTTGAGCACTGCTTACCCAGGGCTGGGTGCCAGAGCCCTGCCCTCACCCCCCCGCTTGTCATGAGCTGTGGAGGGCGTGACAGTGGTGACCACAGGGAACAACATGGATTTACTGATGCCTGGACAACATCTGTCACACACGTTGGCAAGCAGCAAGAAACACTGTCCCTGGAGGCCCCCAAGCTTTAACTGTTAACTCTTCAGTAAGGGCCACTGAGCAAGACACCCTGCTCTGGGTGACCTGAACAGCCCTTGTGCCAAAGGCTCAGTGCCTCCCTCTCTCCCTGGTTCCTACTGACAAATCCCAGCACGGCGTGTGCTCTGCAGTGCGGTTCTCAAGGAGTGGCCCTGGACCAGCGTCACCTGGGAACTGGGGAGAGTGGCATTCTCAGGCCCCACCCAGACCTCATGAATGAGAACCCCAAGGGCGGAGCTGGGTGGAGTATGCTGTCACAGCCTGGGTGATTCTGAGGTACAGCCAACTTGGCACCATTTCTCTTGACGGTCATGTTAGAGGGGACTCAGGCTCTGAGGCAAGTCACATGGGGGACACAGGCACTGAGGCAGGTCACATGGGGGTACACAGGCTTGGAGGCAGGTCACATGGGGGACACCAGCTCTGAGGCAGGAGGGGTCTGTCTAACTTCTCTGTCCGTGGTCCTCCACTAAACTAGTGAAGTTCAGATACGTTCTCGCCAAGCTCCTTGGTCTGACTTTTGGATCTTCTTCTTGCTGTGGGTCCCCCAGCCCCAACTGGCCAATCTTACGCTGTGCTGATACATGCAAAACTTTCTTTGCTACATAATTTAAATATTAGATAACACACAGATCACACCTCTGTCTCTAGGCTTTGTGATGCTGTTTTCTAAAGAACTCTTCCCCTGCCCACAGCTTCCCTGTCCTGCATCCTAGGGTCTCTGAGCAGATGTCACCTCTTTAGGCCGGTCTACCTGGACCACCAGCCCATCTAAATAGAATTCCTCATCTGCTTTATCCCCTACTTAGCTGTCTTTTCTTCTTCTCCACCTATTTCTGCATTGTATATCGCTTGTTTCTAAGAGAGAGTGTGTGTGTGTGTGTGTGTGTGTGTGTGTGTGTTTTGTTTGCGGAGGGTTTGGTCTATTGCCATGTCACAATTACCAGCTCTACAGAGACAAATATTCTCCCTTCTTTATTCATCACTGTGTCTCCCAGTCATATGGCAAAAACTCAGAGAAGATAGCAGGCAAGGGCTCGGGAGATGGCATAGCAGTTAAAGACACTTGCTTGCAAAGCCTGCCAGCATGGCCTCAATTCCCCAACTCCCATGTAAAGCCAGACACAAAAATGGCACATGTATATGATGTTTTTATTTGCAGAGGCATGAGACCCTGGCACTGCTGCGCATACCTCCACAAATAAAAAAAGATTTAAAAAAAAGAAAGACCGGGAAAATGAATGAACTAAATACAGAAACAAGACGTTTTTCTATCCTGAACATAGCTCCTTATATTTAACACCCTGGAACACATTTTTTAAAAAAAAGCAAAATAGGAAATTAAATACAAACCAAAATATAAACAAAATCAGATGATGTGCTCTGCTAAAGCAAAGTTGCCAAGAGTGGGTTTAATACCAGAGAGAGACGATGCCCCAGGCCATGTCTGTTTCTGTATTTTAATTTAATTAATACAACACAAGGAGTGAGCGGCTGCAAACAGATGTATGCAAACACACAAAATAGCGTTAATGACTTGAAGGCTTTGTTTTCAAGTGCAGGATAACCATCCTTGGTACAAAACCAAAACCCTGCACGTAACGCCCCAAGGCATTCGTTTTAACAAGGGATTACTTGGTAACTATAAAGCTGACCTGTTCACGTGAAGCCACAGTCGTTTCCTAGTCCCACTAAGATCTGCCTTCCATAGACACTTCCTTCATTTCTTCCTAACCCTGATGCCAGGAACTTTTTTCCTCTTGTAACTTTCTATGGGTGGATCCAGGACTTGTTTGTCATGCGAATGTGACCCTGGGCCACCAGCAAATACTACTACCTAGGCCTCTGCATGACACACTTGCTTGACACACTCCTGCCTTTTCTCAGAACTGTCGCAACTGAATTCAACCTCCTTCGTATAGAAGGAACATGGTTTCCTGTGGAGCAAACATGACCCATCAGACACACAAACTCCACCACCAGGACGTCCAGCAGTCCAAGTTACAAGATGAGTACGCACGCATGTTGGTGTTTATCACAACGGAAAACACGGCCACCGTTGTCTTAACCCGTTCCCAGGCCTCGGCACTTGTTACCAAAGCAAAGCTTCGGCATGCCAAATGCAGCGCACGGATCAGCCAGACACGGCTTACCAGCCAAAACTGCATGTGTTAAGCCACCACAGAGCTATAAAAGTTCCAGTCCCAACCATGCCCGCGTAGGTCTGTGGGGCATCTTGCGAGATCCACCCACTTGAAATCACCCTGTCATGCTGGCACCTATGCGGACCTTCCAGGCAGAATGGGTGTCAAAGGTTTAATTAAAACTTAATGGGTAAGAAAACTTGGGATTGAGAACATCTACTCCCTTCAGTTTGGGTTTTATTTCCCCTGAAAATATGGACAAGAGCATCATGATTATGTTTTATGGGAACTTCTAAATCCTGGGCCACACAGCTCTGTGGCTGCCACAGAGCCAGCCTAGGCACCCTGCCCAGACACTCATACTGCAGTGGCCCCCCATCCCAAGGGTGGAGGCACCATCAACCCCCCTGTGAGTCCAATGCCTCATTTGACTTCACCGATGTTTAGACTGATCGGCTTGTCCCATCACCTGATGACAAGTAGATCGCCAGCAAACCCAGGGGTTTGGTGGGCTCTCCTAGGACCAGTCCCCCAGTTTGGAGAGCCAACAGCTCTCCATCTTGCTCTTCCTGCCGTCTCCCTCACCTCTCCAGCTGTTGAGCATGTCCCAAGCACAGTGACAGTCCAGGGAGGGAAGACCCCTCCTCGCCCTTCCCTCTACACACTAAAGGATGAGTTCTCTGAGGGCTGGAGAGCCAACAAGGCCTGACTGCTCAATCTCAATTTCTCAGTCCCCACGTAAAGGCAGATGCAGGATGACACATGCATCTGGAGTTCGGTTGCAGTGATGGGACGTCCTGGCTTACCCATTTCTCTACCTATCTATCTTTATCTCTCTCTTTCTCTCTTTCTCTTTGCAAAGAAGTTATAATATAAAAAATATTTTTGAAAAAAGAGCTCCCCCAAATCTCTCACCTGCCTATGTCACCTGAGTGTTTGTCCCCCCCAAACTAGCCCATCTTCCTCACATAGGCATGGCCTCTGCCCTGGCTCATTCTCTCTCCTGCCAAAGATGGTTTCCAAGAGGACCGTGGGCCCTGTATGTGGAAAAATCATTGTGGCCACCATCTCCATTCAGTGCTCTGGCAGAGGGTGAATCAGAGATCCAAGAAGATGGGGGGTCAGGCAGCCCATGCAAGTTGGCAGCAGCAGGCAGGTCAGCCCAGGGTATGGCCTGGGGAAGGAGAAATGGACTGGGACAAGGTCATGACTGGCAGGCAGCACCATCTATCTTCAGAGAAAGTTCCCTTCCACTGACCTCTAGGATTTGGCTCTGTGCCCACCGGACCCCCTCCTGAACACAGGGAATCTTCTATGCTCTTCCATGGTGCCAGTGGCCCACAAGAAGCAATAGCTTTCAGTTCCAGTACCAGCGCGAAAGGAGACTGGTCCCCAGGGAAAGAAGGAGAATTCTCCATAGCCTCCCTGTTCTGCACCCACTTCCCAGTAGAAGAGAAGCCAGACCTCCCCCCGCCCAGACATATTTTGGTTAATTAACCACGTTCTTTTCACATGTCTTTCTTGAACGCCCTTTCTCTGAGAAACCAGCCTGACAATTATTGTCACTGAAGGAAGTCTTAGAAGTGGCACTTGTAAGCAGCCTGGCTAGGTGACCCACCCCCTGGCAAATATTACTCGTCAGCTCCCCAGCCTAGAAGGCTGAGAGAGGAGCCAGGCCTGACCCAGCCCTGTGACCTGTGGGCATGACCCCTGGCCTTGACCCTACCGTAAACCAGTGGGGACAATTGTCAGGCTGGTCTCAGCCAGTGAGAACTCAGGTGATGGGCGCAGTAAGAGGGTGACAGTGCACATTGAGGGAGTTGCCCCCCTAGGTAGTCACCCTTGACCCTGTAGGGCCTGGGTAAGGTTGCAGAGATGAGGCTTTGGGGGGAGGCTGTTGGGAAGGTTAGGGAGACTGGGTGTGCGGAAGTCCCCTTGCACACACTGTCCAGCTAGTACAGGAGCAAGTGGCCTCCAAGTCTGTGTTAGCCACTAAGCTCTTTATAGTACCAGGCCCTGTGTGCCATTCGCTCTGCCCTCTCACAATGCCCTCGAGTAGAGAACGGCATTTCCAATTGACAGAGGAGGGACTGAGGGACTGAGGTTCAGAGGGCCTCTAAACCACTTTCCCTGGTGCAGCCACCGGAGTGCCCCACATTCCTGAGCCAGGCCCTCCTGCAATAAGTAAAGCAGCTCCTCCTCAGATCTTGGGGGTGGGGGACAGCAGAGGGACAAGACAGAGCCCAGCTGTCATCCCTAAAGCCACTGCTCTAAACCACCCCTTCTCCGAGGCTTGTGTTAGAAACCATGTTGCTTCATCCTGCCCTGTTCCCTCTTGCCATCCCCAGCTCTAGCCCGTAGCTCCCCACGCATGCTCTGTTCACTGACTCCTCCTCGTCACAGGAGCATATCTCTGGAATTAGGACCTCACTGTTCCAAGACAACGGTTTTACAGATGGATGTGGAGGCAGGCCAGTCACTGAAGGCCTTTTGTATTTAGCGGGTGAATTTTACTCTCCAGACATCTAGGTGTCTCAACTGGGGCTCCTATCAGTGTTTGCCTGTGATGACTTCCTCAAGACTTCAAATGTGTGTGTCAACCCCAGCCTGTGGCCCAGAGCTGTCCAGCGTGCAGAAAGCAGCAGAGTGAATGAGTGAGATAAGGAAAACGTGGTGATCCAGCAACTCATGAGCTTGGGAAGGAGCAGTGAGCACGTCTGCTCTCCACTGGTGTGGTATAGGCAGCCTCACCCTGACCCATTGGCCTGCCATCTTGGCCTGCCTTCACAGCTCCTCCTGCTGAGTCATCCTGGGTCATGGATGGTGGGTCTCAACCACATGGCTCTTGCACAACTTTGGCACGAGCTGTTGCCAGAGTGGACTCGGGAGTTCTCTCTGAGTCCCGCCCAGGGCAGGTCTCCACATGGGTACAGGACCCGCACCTGAAGTCTACCACCAAGTATACTGGGCTGGCCTTGAAGGAAAGACTGGGACGTGGAGGCCCTTGAGGGTAGGACAGACAAATTTTGTACCGTGCCAACACGGGCCTGGCAGCAGTGATATGTGCCAGCTCCCCCCATCTACGGGTCTTTGTCTGTCCCATCCGAAGTTACTGGGACTCGGACACCCTGGGCAGGAGGACCTGCTCAGCTACATGCTCACTACAGGGAAGTCCCTGTTTTTCTTGGGCCTTGGTGTCTATACACGCAACAGGAAGTGGATCATTTCCCAACTTTGTTCTTGGAAGTCCCGAGTTGTAAGGATTTCTCAGGAATCCTTCATAAGAAGTTCCTCTGGGGCTGGAGACATGGCTTAGGGGTTAAGAAGCTTTCCTGCGAAGCCTGAGGACCCATGTTTGACTCTCCAGATCCTACATAAGTCAGACGCACAAAGGCAAAGCAAGCACAAGGTCGCACATGCCCACTAGGTGGTGCAAGCGTCCAGAGTTCAATTTCAGTGGCTGAGGCCCTGGCATGCGCCAATTCTCTGTCTCTCTCTGTCTCTCTCTCTCTCAAAAAAAATTTGTTTTAAATAAGAATAAAAGAAGTTCCTCCGTCCAAACTTTCCTGTGGCCATCCAGGGCCTGGCAACCCATTATGGTGGTTTAAATCAGACGTCCTTCATAAATTCACGTGTCTTGAATGCTTGGTCCCCAGGTGATGGCAGTTTGGGAGGTGGAGCCTTGCTGGAGGATGCGTGTTGTTGGGGCAGGCTCAGGGGTGTTCTGGCCAGCTCCCCCTTGGCAGAGTTGGGCTCACTCTCCTGCTGCTGTTTTCCACCTGCTGTGGCAGAGGTGACGTCCAGCCTCAGCTCATACCATGCTTTCCCCTGCCGTCATGGAGCTTTCCCTCGAGACTGTAAGCCACATTTAAAAACTTTCCCCCCATCAGCTGTGTTTGAGCAGGTGTTTTGTCGCAGCAACAAGAAGGTGACTCCAACACCTGCGGAGGCTGTCCCTCCTGTCCCGGGGACATGACAAGGATGGGCAAGTGTTTCCCTTTCCGGGATAGAACCCAGGCCTTGTCCTCGCTCCCAAGTCAGACGCAGCCTTCCACAAGGCTTTGCAATGGGACTCCGCGGGCTGGGAAGCGTAAAGCAGGAGGAGCCAGACGAAAGCCCCCAGTCGGCTGGGCACGGTGGTGTGCCACCAGTCACCACGTGGGTGGCAACACAAGTCCAAGGACCAGGCCCTGCCCACTGCAGCCCACCAGAAAAGGAACGTCATGGCAGATGACCTCAGGACTTTGCTGAAATACCTTAAGCCTCCTGGTGGATTAACAGGCAGGGGACCCCGAATGTGCTTTGAAAGTCACCAAAGCCTCGGTGGCCTGGAGTCCAGATAGACTGGGGCTGAGCCAGAAGACCTGCGGTGTGGCTCAAGAGACTGGTGAGGGAGGGCCTGGTCTGCCCTTTGTCCCTTCTCAATGCAAAAGTCAGGCGAGATCCACCAGGAACTAGGCAGGAGACAGAGCCCAGCACCCCGCTCTGTAAGTTAACATGGTGCATCAGCTGCAAGGTCCAAAGAGCTGCAAAGACAGTGGAGTAAGCCATAAGCCAAGAGGAGGGTCATAGAACCTAGCTGGAGAACAGCCGGGCGTGGTGGAGCACGCCTTTAATCCCAGCTCTTGGGAGGCAGAGGTAGGAGGATGGCTGTGAGTTCAAGGCCACCCTGACACTACAAAGTGAATTCCAGGTCAGCCTGGGCTAGAGTGAGACCCTACCTCAAAAAAAAAAAGGGGGGGCTGGAGAGATGGCTTAGCAGTTAACCGCTTGCCTGTGAAGCCTAAGGACCCCGGTTCGAGGCTCGGTTCCCCAGGTCCCACGTTAGCCAGATGCACAAGGGGGCGCACACGTCTGGAGTTCGTCTGCAGAGGCTGGAAGCCCTGGCGCGCCCATTCCCTCTCTCTCCCTCTATCTGTCTTTCTCTCTGTATCTGTCGCTCTCAAATAAATAAATAAATAAAAATTAAAAAAAAAAAACCAAATCTTTTTAAAAAAAAATAGAAGCAGCTAGCTGGAGGAGCAGGAGGAGCTGAAGTCACCCATGAGCCTCCTCCGTGTGGGGACAGCTGAGCCACAAAGGAGCCAAGGACAAGGAAGACCCTTTCCTGTCCCTTCTGCGTGTCTGTAGTGGCCCCTCACTGACTACACAGGGCCAAAGTCGGGTATCAAGGAAGCTTGGGAATTGTAATTAGGCAGCTTGGGGTAGAAAGCCCAACACAGGAAGGGCGAAGGAAAGCTCTGAGAATGAAGGGACAAACGGGGGCCATGTGGCCACTTTGCAATAGTCCCACGGAAGTCGTGCACAGGCGTGTTCCAAAGGCAGCTGAGCGCTTGTCACTCTGGGCCGTCGCTGACCCTCCTCTCTCACCAGTTACAGCAGGCGTGCCCACGTGGAGCCGGGCAGGAGGCCCGTGTTCCTTCCTCTCCCAACTCCAAAGCTGCCCTGGAAACTCAGATAAATAAGCACAAAATCCGATGCCCGCCCCCCTTTGTCCCAAATTCCCCAACCACAATTCTTTCCAAGAAAAAAAAAAAAAGGATTTTTTTTTTTTCCCAACTGAATACTCCAATACTCAGAGGTCATTGCTTGAGGGAATATATATTGTTATTTTGTTTTTAACTCGTTGGACTGAACATACAAAAAGGAAGCCAAGCGTTCCCATGTAAAACCAAATCTTGGCCCTGCCTAACCTCAGAGAGGAAAGGAGAGCTGGAAGCGCCAAGGTCTCCCTGTCCCCAGAAGCTTCTCACTGAAAAAAATGCTCTTTGAACAAGAGATTCCTGACATCCCACTTGGCCAGAGGGAAAGATGTTCACGTCACTGAGTGCTATGGGACAGGGCCAACTCTGCCTGCCCTGAGTCAGCTGTGGCCTTGGTAGCAGCATCTTCCAGCTTCTTCCTCCAAGACTAGACAAGTCCTGACAACGCTGCCTCCATTCCCACCTCAACTCCCTTCACAATTCACCCCACAGCCCAGAGCCTGGGCGGTGAGCTCAACAGAGGGCCACAGGCCTCTCCCTATCCGACTCATGGCACCTGGTGATCAATCATGACCTCCCACTTCAAGATAATTTAAAATCTACACAGTGGGAACAGTTGGAAATCAGCAAACATTTCAAATCAGTGCTTTTATTGTTTATTGTTTATTTGTTTATTTTTGCTTTGTTTCATCCTGCTCTTTCTTTTTTCTTTCCCCCTCTGCAGAGCTATTTGTTAAAAACACACCAATGTGCCCGTGAATGAAATCTTTAACATCTGGCCATGCACAACTCTCTCTCCTGGACTCCTGTCCTGTCACTTCCTATCGCCCTCCATCTCCCAGCTTCCCATCACGCTGCCAGGTCCTCTGGCTTCTTGCCGCCGTTTCTGCTTCCCAACCACGTAGAGGGAAAGTGCATGCGGGTGCTTAAACCGTGTGACCTCGGCAAATCACCTGCCCTCTCGGTTCCTCTCTGAGCCCAGGGCTGTCAGTTCAGCAGTGACCCCCTAGCCCAAAGCTATGCCCCCAATACTACCTCTTCTCTGGGGTGGGGTGGGGGACAAGAAGCGACTCTGCTCAGAGTAGAGGCAGGCACCCTAAGGCTCATTTCCTCTCTCTCTCTCTCTCCCTCCCTCTGTCCAGCACAGCACACCTCTGGCCGCACGACCTAATACCAGAGACTCTCTTTGACATCGTAGATTTCCCCTCAGATCCAGTGAGAAGTAAGAGTGACCAGAGCTGTCAGTGTTCCAACCCCCACACCAGGGACCATGTGCCCCCTCCAGCCTTCCTCGTGAGCACCTTCCATGTGAGCATGTGGCCTGGGGGAGCCCACAGCAAAACATCAGCCCCTCGCCCCTCTCCCTATTGCAACCCCAGCTGCACCTATCAACCCAACCTAGAGGCTGCGAGCCACTGGCCCATAGCAGTTCTTTGTCTCCCTAGGAAAGGACGCAAGTACGACCCTCACCACATGCCTCCGCCCACCTGGGACACCTGTGCATGGACAGGGCACCAACCAAGCCGGAATGGCTGATGTCATTTCTCCCTCCTAGGAAGTCCACAACCAGGGCTGGGCCCTGCCAGCCTGGCACACCGAGCAGAAACCTTCTCGCGAGGAGCTCAGCAGGTGCCCAACAATGGGCAGCTGGTATTATTCACAACTGCCATGCTACGCAGGGCCCAGTTCACCTCCCAAAGCCTCAGTTTCCTCTTCGGAGAAATGGAGACAGGACAGAACCTCATCCTCCTCATTTGTTTCATAGCAAATGAGACGAATGAATCAGAGCCTCCAGCAGTGCCTGGCACACAATAAGTGCTTAATAAGTGCTGGCTATTATATTTATTGCCCTCATTTTACACAGGAAGAAGGAACTTTAAAAGGGAAACCGAACAGACATCATTTGGCAGTTTCTGTCCCAAATCCTTGCGGGATCAAACCTCAAACTGTATGGCGGACGCCTCCCGAAGGGGAAGGCACCCTCTCCCTCCCGTGGAGGAAGGCAGGCAGGACACTCGAAGATCTGTCTGTCTTCTGAAGCGGGCATCCCTGCAGCGAAGGGCCAGCATGGCCTGCTCAGGCCCAACTTGTAAAACAACAGCTGCAGAATCTCAGGTTTACAAGGAAATAAATGACCATCTAGTTTTGCTCCACAGCTGGGCAGAGGCCCCCCCAAAGCCTCTACGGGGACACACTCTGGGGAGGGGAACGGTGCTACTGAGGGGCTCCCGCCACACCCACTGCACCTGAACGCAGCAGAAGGGGGTGAGAAACGAAGGCTGGCTCTGCCCACGGCTCAGCTAGGCCTGCGGCAGGGTCTTGCAGCTGCTGAGGAAGAAGAGTCCATGCTCTCTGGGGTGTGTCGTGGGGGGAGGTGTGGGGGGAAACGTGGAGAAGCCCAGCTTGGCAGGAAGATGTGGAAGTTGCTGAGCCACAAACCAACTGATCCCACACCAGTAGGCATCAGGAAGTTAAAAAGGGTGGCCGCAGGCCGGACCCAGCCAGGGAGATCAAAACGCCCAGATAATGAGCCCAATTCTTCTCCCAGAGACACCAGCTAATGAAGGGAGCACCGGAAGCCCCCGTGTCATGGGCCCAAACTGTTTACACAAGTGTTAAAAATACATTTCAAAAGAAAGCAAGGAAGCCCGAGGAAAGCCCTCCCTCACCCTTGGAAAACGGTTTCTGAAAACCACATTAATTTGCTTTCCGAAAGGTGTTTGAAGTCGCCCAGTGTACCCCTTGGGCAACTTTAATTCTACTCCCTAATCCTCTATTAAACCTGATGCTTACTAACACAGCCTGCCTTGGGGATTCGGATTTTTATTCTTAATTATACAGATACATATTTGGGGCCATGTGAGTTCCTAGGGTGCTCTGTAAATTAAAAAGACACTGTCAGCCACACTTCTCCAAGGTGCCCAAAATAACCTAAGCTTCATTAAGGCGCTGAGGGGATTGGAAAAGAAGTTTAAAGGGTCAGAGAGTGTAATTTCAAAAATTAATTCCCAAAGCCTCATAATCTTACAGTGCCAGAGATGAATGGGTCCGTGGGAAAGTTTGAGAAGCAAGATGCAAAGAGCCAAGCCAGGGAGGAAGGGACGTTGGGGTCACCTTTGCCACACTAAATAGAGGCAAGGTCATCCAGTCAACCAACCCCAGAGTCCTGGCCACCATAGGGCATGAGTCCAGCAAGGGAAACAGGAATGCAGAGCAACTATTATTGGGAGCGTGACCACTGGATGTATTGGCAGAAGGCTCTGTTTCTTGAGCACCTACTACGTGTCAGCTGTTGTGGGTGGTGGCTTATTGGGAAATGTCCACCCCTATGTTTGTGATGTGGGGATCATACTCGACCCCGAGCTTGTGGATCCTCTGGGAAATGGAGTCTTGCTGGAAGAGCTGCGTCATCGGAGGTGGACTTTGAGGTCCTATTGGTCCAACGCTGCTGGGTTCACTGACGCGCTCACTCTTGCCGCTACCTCGGAGCTGATATGAAAAGATGTGATGGCCACACTCCGTTCTGCCATGCTTTCCCACCAGGACAAAGCTTCCCCCTGAGACTGTGAGCCAAAATAGACCCTCTCCTTCTACCAGCTGCCGCTAATCATGTGTTTTGTCCCGGCGATATGAAGGTATTCAACTCTTAGCACTCCTCAATTCATTAAGGCCTTAATAAAATGCCACTGTGATCCCATACCTTAGCTATGAGGCATGGAAAACGCAGGTGGCCTCACTGACACCTCACTGAAGAAAAGCTAGGGACAAAAGCAATGCCATTAAAGATGCTTGCACTAGGCAGTTAGGGAAGAACTGACGGATAATACTGGGGAGAACCAGGATACATTAATACATCAAGAACAGAGAGCCCCCTACCTCAACCCCCCCCAAAACAAAACAAAACAAGAAAAGCTGGGCGTGGTGGCACATGCCTTTAAACCCAGCACTCTGGAGGCAGAGGTGAAAGTATCGCTATGAGTTCAAGGCCACCCTAAGACTACATAGTGAAATCCAGGTCAGCCTGGGCTAGAGGGAGACCTTACCTTGAAAACACAAAAAACAAAACAAACAAACAAAAAGAACAGAGTCGACTGTCTGCCATGAGATCGATCACCTCCCTTTCATCTTCCCTGAGCCCAAAAGTCATTGCAGAGGAAGCAGTGACACGAATGCTCTCACAGCTAGCCTGAAAATCAGAGACATGGCGACAGACACCGTGGTCACTCAAACCTCATCAAAACAGAGATCCAGAGGCTACAGAGGAAGCGACACTAAATCAGATCTCTATCATGCCTGCCTGGGCTCAGGGAATACAGTGGAAGAGGGGCAGAAAGACTGCAAGAGCCACAGGGTGGGTAGGATTACCCCCAGGCACCATGTCCCCTCCCTCCACCCCACAGACACTGACTGAGGCCATTTGGTCCCCACAATAAATACCAATGACCCCACCAAAGAAGATCCTCAGCAGAATTGGGGTGGGGGTGAGGGAGTATAAGAGTACAAACTTTTTTATTAAAAAATCAATCAATAAAAATAATAAAAATAAAATATTCAGGACTTTTAAAATGCCATTCAATAATGCTGCTGGTATTTGTGAATGCTGGCCTGTGCCAGACGCAGATGGTGTCTACACATCCTCTCACTTAAAACTCCTCAAGCTGGTGAAATAAACCCTGTGATTAACATTGCTTTAGAGCTGAGGTTCATAAAAGACACACAGACACACACACACACACACACACACACACACAAACACACATACAGAGCAATCAGGGAACTGGCTTCGTGGCTCATCAGTTAAGTGTGCTTCCCATGCAAACACGAGAGTCTGAGAATGTCTGAGATTGCCCAAGTCAGAATCTCCTGAACCTACCTAGCTAGCTGGGCATGGCCATGCATGCCTGTTACCCCAGCCCAGTAGAGAAACAGAGGCCCGGGAATCACCAGAGCTCTCGGAAAAATAAAAGGTACGCTCTGGGGAGCAGTAAGAGACCCTGGCTCAAACAAGAAGGGCGGGAGAGCAGTGGAGCGGCACGCCTGAAGATCCGCTCCAGCTCCCCACTCCTGGCGAGCACACGGGGTGTCGCAAGGGCACATGCGTGAGCAAACATCTCCTCCCACACAGAAGTGAAGAAAAGCCATCAAACATCACACTGCTGAACACAGCAGAAGGACCCAACCTGAACCTGGGTCGACAATACTCCATAACCCAAACCCTCAATCTCTGTGGTCTCTTGCTCCGTACATCCAGGACAGTGACGTGAGATGGGATAAAGAGGGCTCCCTCCCGCTGGCCCTCAAAGCCTAGTGACCACGAGTCTGCGTCGGCTCTGGACCATCAGGGGCCAGCAGTCAGAGGCCAGGTGGAGAAGAATGGGCTAACAGCAGGGAGGATGATGCTGAGAATGGAACACAGGCAAGAAAGGACAGGTGTGCTCAGGGCCAGGTGGCTGGAGGTGGCAGAATCATCGGACGAAATCCAGCCGTAAATCCAGTGACTGACATCTAGGGGTCACAGACTCTTAGGGTTCAACCCACCAAGCAAATCCTCTGCTTCTATGCTTCCTGTCCAGTGCTCCATTCAGGAGAAAGGTTGACAGAGCTTCCTCTTGGTAACATCCTTCTCCTGGAACAAACTTCCCTGCCCTCCCGAGCTGTCAGCAAACAAACAAACATGCTGTGGGGTCTCTCTTCTCCCTTGACCCCCATATCTTCCTCAAGCTGCTCCCCA
Source organism: Jaculus jaculus (assembly GCF_020740685.1). NCBI lineage: Eukaryota > Metazoa > Chordata > Mammalia > Rodentia > Dipodidae > Jaculus > Jaculus jaculus. Next base: position 33,217,485 of record NC_059107.1, on the reverse strand, counting down.
TTTCTCTGACTCCCGTGGAAGGAGACCCCTAGAGTTGCTGCAGAACTGACATCTCTCCCAGAGGGCTCCATTTCCCCTCTCCACTGCCATCCTCTCACACAGGGGTCCCACAACTCCAGGTCAGAGCCAGCTCCCCATGAACCTCCCATAGACCTCCTCCTCCTGCACCTCCACACCTTTCCAGTCTCCCCCACCGGCTTCACCCCATCTTCTCTCAGCTCTGGACTCACTGAAGACAACTTGGCTTCAACCCTCAAATGCCCAATGGCCCACCACGCCTCCGGAGCACAAAGCTGGGCTCCTTGTACCCATCGCTCTGAACCTGCCCGCCGACTCTTCTGCACTTCAACAAATGGCGGGGGGCAGGTTAGGAGGGCTCTTGACCTGAGCCCCAAAAGTCCTTACCACTCACCCCTACCCCATTCCCGGATCCATCACTTTTCTCTTTCTCCTCACCCCATACAAGCCTGCGCCTTCGTCATTTTGCACCGAGACCCCACAATAGCCTCCCCCTGCGTGCGCCTGAACTGCCCGTTCAGCCAGCAAGAGCTTTCAAACCACAGATCGAATCAGGTCCTCAGGCTTCCCACCGTGCTCGGAGAACAGCCCTGAGGTGTCTGTCAGCGCTGTTCTCATGGTCATGGCTGACCCGGCCACATTGTCCAGTCTGCTCCTGGCACGTACAGTCTGTCTGCCTGGAACGTCCTCCCTCCTCTGATGCTCTCAGGGGCAGACCTCAGCAAAAATGTCAGTCACATCATCGGGGATGCTGCCGCCTGTCCAACCCCCTCCCCCATCCTATTTCCTAATTTGAATGCTTGGCAGTGTACCTGTCATACCTGCCAGCTTCCCGTTTACTTAGATACAGGTGTGCTGTCAGCTGCTTCTCTTACCAGAATGCAAGTCCAGGAGGGCATGGCCCTGGCCTGTCGGGCTAACCATTATGTCTCCAAGATCTACCACAGTGCCTTGCTCAGACCCTACGCTCAGTCACTTCCTCTTCCTCTCTTCTCATTGCTCCTGCCCCATGGCTCTAGCCTTTTCCCGGGGGCTCAGGGTCCACATGATGAAGATTAGTGTCTGATGACATCAGAACTCAGTGTTGTGGCCAAGGAAAGCAAAGCTCACGATGGCTCTTTAACCTCCTGGTCTCAGCCGCTGTTCCCACTTCACCACTGACCTCACTCACCCCAGCTTCCCTGGTCACACCTGCCAGGCCAGGGAATAACTGCCAAGCTCTGGACACTTTTGGCTATCATGGCACCAAAGATGGGGTCCCAGAGAGAGAGAGAGATGTTTTACACATATTCCTCGTAGGACCATGGCCAGGTTTGACCAACACATCTCAAGACCTGAAACTCAGTATTCGGGCTGGAGAGATGGCTTAGTAGTTAAGGCACTTGCCTGCAAAGCCTAAGGACCCCTGTTCAATTCTCCAGGTCCCACTTAAGCCAGACGCACAGTGACACAAGCCCGCAAGGTTACGCACGTCCACAAGGTGGCGGCCACGTCCGGAGTTTGGTTGCAGTGGCTGGAGGCCCCGGCATGCCAATTCTACCTCTCTCTTGCTTGCTTGCATAGGAAGAAAAGGGGGGAGCCTGTTTGTTAGGTTTGCCTCAAAAGAAACCCTTAACATTCTTCCCATCAAGAGGGAATCAGTCAAAGAATTCCACCTCCTATCTTCTGCCTCTCCTCTCAGCAAAGTGACAGAATCTCAAGTCAGTCCATGATGAGGTGACATCACAAATAATGGGGCCCTCTTTCCCTGACATTATGCTTGTTTCTGCACCCTCCCTGATGAGGTTCAAGGCCAAGCCCCCCCATGCAGGACAATAGGCAGGCCCTGATGTTCTTGGGACACTTGAGGCACTAAGAAGACAGGTGGCTCAGGTCTGAGAGGACTGAAGCCAGGTCTGGGCACCATCCCCATCCCCAGTGCATGGGACAGTGTCTAGACATGGGGATAGAGGGCCCGCGTACCAGGGCTTTCACAGGAAACAGTGTCCCAGAAAGTGAGAGCAAACGGAACACCAAGCCTGACCTCAGGATTCCTTCTGATACACATCTGGAAAGAGGCCTCTGGCCTGATTCAGCCCTGCCTGGATGTCACAAGTCTATGCACCATAGTCAGAAATAAAACTTTACTTTTTTGAAATTCCATTCTCCATCATATCCCCTCCCCATCTCAATTAGTCTCTCTTTTATTTTGATGTCATGATCTTTTCCTCCTCTTATGAGGGTCTTATGTAGGTAGTGTCAGGCACTATGAGGTCATGGATATCCAGGCCATTTTATGTCTGGAGGGAGCACGTTGTAAGGAGTCCTACCCTTCCTTTGGCTCTTACATTCTTTCCGCCACCTGTTCTGCATTAGACCCTGAGCCTTGGAAGGTGTGATCGAGATGTTATTCAGTACTCCAGTCACTTCTTTCCAGCACTATGATACCTTCTGAGTCATCCCAAGGTCACTGCCATCTGAAAAGAGAAGATTCTCTACCCAAAGTGAGAGTAGCATTAATATAAGGGTATGAATATTAAGAGAAGTGCTTACTAGGCAGTTTGTGAGCATAGTAAATACATTTTTCCAGACATCAGCAAATGTTACACCCCTAGGGCTCATGACTACCCCTCTTTTAAGTTTTCAGTATCAGGGATGTATTCCCCCCCCCCCATGGAGCAGGCCTCCAGTCCAATTGGAGGGCAGTTGGTTTCCACCATGACAGACGTGCCACTATTGCACCCATTGGCTCATTTGGCCTGGCTGGCCAATTATAAGGCTTGCAGTGTCCACTGTTGAGTATCTTCACTGGTGGTATCTCTTTCTCCCATTGAACTACATGTAGAATGGCTTCTTCCAGCTTTCTGTCAGCTGGTCTACATGGAGGAGGTTATCAGCTCAGTTCCAGCAGGATTTCTCAGTGGCCTTTGGTGGGGGGGAGGTATTACCATGGGATATTTTTTGTAATCATGGAAAATGTTAATAAAAATTGTGGAAAAAATTTTTAAAAAGAAAGAAAAAACTTTACATTTTTGGTAGTTTTATTAATTTTTTATTTAAAAACTTTATTTATTTAAAAAATTTACATAATCCTCTCCTAGTACCCTCCTTTGTCCTTCCACCCCCTCCACTGAGCTACCTCTTCTTTCCACATGTTTCCTCTTCTATTTTGATATCTTTTTTTTTTTTCTTTTGCCCTTCTCCATCACTCAGGACAACATGCTGACAGGCCCAATATTATGCAGGTCTTGTGCAGGTGACAGCAGCCACTGGGATGTCGGGGGTGTCACGGCCACCTCGTGTCTGGAAGACAGCATTCCGTGGCACGCTTCCCCATCCTTTGGCTCTGGTGTGCTTTCTGCCTCCTCTTTTGCAATGGTATCTGAGCCTCAGAGGGCATGATAGAGATGTCTCATTTAGTGCTGAGCATTCAACTGGCTCTTCTTGGCACTTTGACCAGTTTTTGAATGTCCCTATTCAGTCTCCGCCATCTGAAAAGGGAGACTTCTCTAACCGGAAGTGAGAACATCAAGCTACACTTGATGCCTACGTGGAATATGAATTCCAGGCACATTAACAAAGCTGGTCTAACCCAGCCTCTCTATCTGTCAGCCAAGGAATTAAGGACTAACTCCCAGAGCCTGGTTACCTGACAGACAGGCTGATCCTGGGCCACAGGAAAAAATCCCGCTCAGAACATGGTGCAAAGTATGCATAGTTCTCAGCATCCATCTTGTGCCCAGTTAACCTGACATGAACTGCCTGAGCAGCAGCCAACAGCATCAGTGCCAGCCCAGCCCACTCCATGGTACCCAAGTGCTTCTTCATTCCTCAAGTAGGAAAGCAGAGTGGGTGGGAACTCTTGGGTCCTCTATAGCCAGAGATACTAAGAACCCCCCCCCCAAAACATGCAGCAGTTATACCATACCAAGAGTTGAGTGGAAGGCGTCTACCTAAAAGTCAATGACCCATCTCCTAACACCACATTTTTAACCCTCCCCCCCAACTCAGTGGGAGAAAATCCATTAGAAAATTGCTGATTCTTAAATGCCTCTAATTTTAGTAATAAAAATTAAAACTGCTGGGCAAATGTGAATTAAATCTCTAAAGACAGAGCCCTCATAACCAAAAGTGAATATAAAGAGATGAGCAGGGTGTGGTGGCACGTGCCTTTAATCCCAGCACTCGGGAGGCTGAGGTAGGAGGATCGCTGTGAGTTCAAAGCCAGCTTGAGACAACATCGTGAGTTCCAGGCCAACCTGAGCTAGAGTGAGACCCTACCTCGAAAAACTGAGAGAGGGAGAGAGAAAGAGATAGAGATGAGCTGAAAGAGGGGGAGGAAAGAGCAAATGGATACATGTGATATGGGGGATGGGTGAGTGGGGACAGGAAGGGGAAATAGAAATCATTAAAAATAGATTGTATTTGAAAATGTCAGAATGTATGATACCTAAATCTCCATATAGCAACCAGAAATTAATTAGTTAATTTGAAAAATTACACTGTTTATGCTTATCCAGATTGCCTGAATTGCTTTTCAAATCTATGCTATTAACCTTGCTCTATTGTATGGACATCCAGGCTTTACAGATTTTGAACTGAGTCCCAGGGAAGACCCCAGCTGGCCCACATGCACAGGGAACATCAAAGGCAGGGCACGCCTCCTGGATCCCAGCCTCCTGGGACCCCACCTCAGTGTCCTACAGAGTCCCAGTTTCTCACCGACTATCTGTTGGATGTGGCACTCTTTCTCTTCCTGTCCCTCTTTCCTTTCTGGCTTCAGCCCATTGTCCTTCAGGTAACAGTCTATGTCCTTGGCCATGAGGTCTCTGGGAGTCCCATGAACATACTTAAACACACCTGTCAAGTATCATAAGATTCTCTCACTCTCCCCAGAGCACAATGACACCTCCTTACTGGGATGACACCTTACTGGAAGGACACTGATGACAACCCAAAGGCCTAAGAAGGAGCTAGCCAACTAAATGCACAGACCTGAGCTCAGGATTCAGGGTAGACCTGGGCCTACCTCAACATTATCCATCTATCAATAATCACCAAGCTCAACCCACATATGGTTTGCAGAAGCCAGGCCAGCCTAGGGGGTCTCACCAGGCCCAAAACTTATCCCAGCTACCCAGCACATGATCCCATATCAGCAAACAAACCCAAAGCCACAAGTGAGATACACAGTGTGGTCAGTGGGGCTGTGGCTCAAGGGGCTTTGTGGGGCTTTGGAGCCTAACCAAATTGTGTGGGGATGGAGGAACTTAACAGAGAAGGAGAAGCTCCCAGAGGAAGATGTAAGCCAACACAAGAGCGTTGGGACAAGGCCAGGAGAGAAGAGTTGACAAACCTTTAGAAGATGCAAGCACCCAGCAGGGACAGAATTACCTCACCCAGCAGCTGAGAATTTCAAGCATCAGTCAAGACCTAAAGTGTCACCTGTCTTACTGATGGAGGAGCAGGCTAGATGCCAGAGCTGCTCTGGAGTAGGCATGGGATTGTCAATCTGTTAACGCTGCTCTCATGGGACTTCCCAGGATAGAGACAGTAAAAGAGACCTGTGTTGCCCTGGATGCTAGGTTTCTGGAGAGTGAGAGAGGAAATATCTATGCACATACCAAAAGCAGGAGCGTTCATGAGAGATGGGGAAAAGCCAACCAACGCAAGCCTCCCAGTATCCCTGAGTGCCTGAGCTCTCCTACCGAGGGGGAAGGAGAAGTCAGAGAGGGTCAGGGGCCTGGAGAGGTCAGAGCGCAGCGCAAGTTAGGAATATGTATTTGTCTCCCGGACACACCAGCAAGGCTCTGGCACTTTCTTGTCCCCAGGACCTGTCCCAGGGGCTGCTAATGCCACTCTGTGACAGCTGACAGGTGGCCCTTGAGCATTGTGACAAAGAACCCTTTGCTTTATTAATTCCACCTCCTGGAGAAGGACTTTAGTTATTTAAACATGGACCCAGAGAAAGGATAGAAAAATGGGTATGAAATTATATAATAATACCCGGTACATGCACAAAGAATGTTATCTTAATGGTGGAGTCCCACAGAAAAGTCACAGCCAGATGACCAAAAGGTTCAATAGGCCTTTTCAAAGCTTTGTTTGGTTGAAATGTTTGCTCTTATTTTAAAATCTTCTTGGTTGTAGATAAAATTGTTCTCTAATTTGGTCATACATTTGGATTTCATTATTTTCAGAATGTATTCCAGACATCTAAAATTAAACAGATGTCATCAACCCCGGTTAGACCTAAAAGACTTGTAACCAAACAGTGACTTCAACCCCAATACAATACCAACTTGGAACACTGTGTTTTAGTCATTAAAAGTTTTAAAACTCTGCTCCATTTTTCTCATTTCCTATAATGAGATCTCTCCCCCTGCTTGAAATATGCCAATTGCTCAAGGGTCAGTGAAAAGTCAAACCAGAGAGTAAAGGCAAATTTCAATATGAAAAGTGGAAGAGTGAAATCCGAAATCCTTATCCCCGCGGTCCGCTCTGAGAACCGGAGCTCGGCTCTTCGAGGCAAGGAGCGACAGCGGTAAGGAAGAGCGTGGAAACAGAGCGAGCGAGCGAGAGAGCGAGCGCAGGAGGGATTTGGCTTCTAAAGCCCGCACCGCTTTATTGTTCCTTCTCTGACAGGGATTAGATTAGCGTGAATCCTCCAAGCCTGCGCAGGGCGTCCTGGGGACACTTAAGAAGAAAAGGCGATTCTTTCTCCTCTCCAGTCTTCATCTCTGCTCTTGCTCCCCCCCCCCCCCCCCCCCCCCCCCGCCAAATGAATTTGTTAACCGGCATAACCAGGCAGGAGGAAAGCACCTGTTTGCCATGCCCAGAATTCACAATCAGGGGTGCTCAGCCTCTTGGGAAAGACCTGAGTCTGGCCTTGCTAACATCTGGGGCCTAGCCTGTTGGGCTACACAACCTCTTCATTAAATTCCCAAGCAAAAAGTAAAGAATCGAAGAGGATGAAAGAGGTTATAGAGACCCCAGAGGAATACCATCCGTCTCATAGGACCTCTGATCATATAAGGGAGCAGGGCCAGCCTCAAGCCCGGTCCTCTATCCATACAGCCTGGTGCTCAGACAACTGCCACCCTCAGGAGCCCAGGCCCAACTGCAACACTGGCCATGCAGACCCTCAGCCAGAGCTCAGCTGTGCCCGCCTGCCACCAGCCACTTCCTCACAGGGGTCCCAGCACAGGAAGAAAGACAGAAGAGCTCTGACCCACTCGCCTAAGTGGCCTGAGGGCTCCCTCCCGTTTTCCCCTCCAAAGAACTGTCATTCCCCATTCTTCTTCTGGGTCACCTCTGAGTGGAAAGATACCTCAAAAGGTGGGAAACCAACATGGTCTCAAAAGATGTCACACCCTAGGCACCCCAAGCCCAAACCCCTGCCAACTCCCAAAAGCGACATGGCCATGAATCCATGGAGACCAGCAAGATTCCCCAAGAAGACACACTGGTCCACCTCTATTGAAAGACAAAGATACCCACCAAATTTGAAACAGATAGGAAAGAAACAAATATGGCAATGGCCCACTTTGAGGCCCCAATTTGATCTGATAAGTGGGTCCGAAACATGAGACTCTATCCAAACATCCCCCAATGCAAGGTGTAAGTCTATCAGTATGTCTACCCATCTGTCAAGTCTGGATCCTGTTGAGCTCCCTGGGCCCCGGCTCTTTCATCCAGACCAGAGAGCATTGCGATTTCTGACTGACAAGGGGCTTCACCAAGTCTGCATTGATTAGTACTGCCTGGATGTCTGGGCTGTTCTGCTCGGTAGTTCACTGGTAATATCTGCTTTGGCTGTAGGAGGAAAGAGAGGAACAGCACCTAATTCTCCCATTTACTAATCTAGAAGCAAAAGCAGGTCAGGGAGACAGGCTCAGGGAAGTCCGGTGAGCCCAGACAAGAAGTTCACATACTAGAAAAGGGCGCCCACGCCTTAAACAAAAAAATCCAATACTGGGAAGTTAGCCATCTGTCAACTGGTTAATTTTAGTTCTCAGGGCTCCCTACATTGGAATCATGTTGGACTTTTCAAAGGACTTAAATCCACTTTTACAGTGAGCTCTCTTCATGTGGGCTGGGGAAGGCTTAGGACTGACAGGATAAGTGGCACCCCAGCTCACATGGCGAGCCAGCAACAAAACCAGGAGGGCGTCTCAGCCAGCCTTTCCCCATCAGACCATTTACAAGTCAAAATGGCACTGTCGCCCAACACAGGCAACAAGCTAGAGCTTATGTACTTGGGAGGGAGGCAGAGACAGAGGGAGATGGGGGGACAGAGAGATAGGATCCATCGAACACACCAGGGAGGGGATTGGAAACAGTGATAAGTCCTTTGTGCACTCCATCACATGGCCTGCACCTCACTTCTGAGTCTTGGAAGGGAGAGTCAGTGGGCAGTAAATTACCAGTCCCACTTGAGCCATTCCCATGAAGACGTTCAACCAGTTACTACTGTTACTCGTTTCTCTAACGGGAGGGTAGCAAAGCCCTTTGAGTATCTATAATAAAGCGAGTCGCAACAGGGATGAATTAGCTGGTAATTGTTTGCTGCACATGACTTGCTTTACCAAAGGATTGCTTTCTCTTTACCCCGGAGTTCTTATAAATAGCAAAAGCCTTTCTGGCATTTGGGAATAATCCCATTCACAAAGACTGAAGTATGCTCAGCCTTCCAGAGGCAGGAAGCTACTGGCTAAGACAGAACTTGATGGCCCTCCTTGGAAAAGCATGGAATGGAGGTCCTCGCTGCACCCAAGATAAGCACACGCTATGTACCTGTGGATGGAGTGCCTACACGTGCCAGCCATCAGGCTAGGCATGGGCAAAGACAAGGACTGATTCTCTCCTATAGTATCAAGCAGCCACACTGGTCCCCAGAGGACTCCTAGTATTAGAGGCACTTCAGATGGGGACACCTGACCCAGCCTGAGGCTCACCGAGGCTTTGCTGGAAGTGACCACTCATCTAAGGGATAAACGACAGTTAACCAGACAGCAAGTGGCTCAGGAAGGGGCCAGAGCTTGTGCCAAGGTCCTGAGGTAGGAGGGAGCATGAAATATAAAAGGAACTGAGAGGAGGTCGAAGTGATTGGGGAGTGAAGAGCGAGAAGTGGGTGGGATTTCAAGGGCCTTTCACTTCTGTCTAGCAGATGGATCTTTATGCAGAAAATAAAGGGGAGTCTTAGGGTATGGGTGGGGGAGCAGATAAGCCACAGCCAGCCTTGTGTTTTAAGCATGGTTCCAGGTCCCAGGTAGAGAAAGGATTGCAGAGGGGACATGACAAAAATGGGCAGCCAGTGGGAACCCCATTGTCCAGGTGGTTTGGAGGTGTCTGACCAGGGTAACAATAGCAAACGAACAGAACGGAGGAGTCAAGACGAGAGGATACGAGACTGACAAGCCTTGGGTTGGGGCTGGAGAAAGCATGCATTAGGGATGCCTTCCAAGCCCACCACCGCTGCTACCACCAACGGTTGTGTGAATGGAAGCTGCTGGAAGAGAGACATGAGGTGGGCAACCCAGGGTGGGAGGGTTAGGAATATATCCAAGGCTGCTAAGTAAATTCCTTGAAAGCCACATGGAAACACCAAGGGTTCCATGAGAGGACACAGCTTAGGGACAATTCCCTGGAGGTGATATGGCACCCTCCTCTGTCTACCTCCTCTCCTTAACACCTTTGGAATCTGTTTACAAGGTGACTTCTCAGGGAGAATACTATAAGAGAGAGCTGCTGGCTACATCCATGCTCAGAAATTCCTCACCATTCCTTCCCCAAGGGAGCAACAAGAAGACAGTCCTTCGGATCCCACACCAGGGACTAGGGTAGACCCTCAGGAGAACTCTCTGGTTCAGAGGGTGTGACACTAGAATGCAGTAGTAAGAAAAAATGCTACTCATGCTCCCCTCCCAGATGTCAGGGACAGAGCAGAGGGCTGTCCTTTGAGGGTATCTGGAATGTAATCCTCCCAGCAGGCACCCAAGGAAAATCAGGGTCCCTGGGCCCAGGCGATTAAGCCCTAATCACAGGAATACTATACAATCAATAACAATAGCTCCATTCCCTAAACACACCCCACACGCAGGTGAGGTTCACAGGGCTCTACCCACATTCCTTTATTTGAGTCTCACAGGCACACCCCTTAGGGAGCATCAGCTCTACGAGAAAGGTGCAGACTCAGATGCTGGCGAAGGTAGGTCCTTCACCTGGAATCACACAGGGAAAGAGGTATACTTGACTAATGCCAAAGCCCGCCTCCTTTCCTCTCCCTTCTCCCCCATCCCTGACATCTAATTCTACCTGATACTCAACAGCTCTTAGAAATGCTAATAACATGGACTTCAGGCAAGGTACAAGTAATCTGTAAATAGCATTACAATAAAAATTATAAAACAAATGTACAATGTATAACAAATATATTATTGCCCCTATAAATATTTATAGCAAATATATCACCCTTGTAAATATATTGCAACTGTACCTCACAGAAGGAAAATCCAACTACTCATTATCACAGAGGAAAAACATCAGGGGATAAAGCCTACAAGAAAGAAAGTTTCAACAACAACAAAAAAAAGAAGTCAGCTTTATACACATAGGCAATAGATAAAGCTTTGTGTATCTTTTAAAGATTCTTAATCCATTTCACAAATGTGCCTTCCAGAAATATGGACATGTTTGCCCAGAGTTAACTGAGATTCCAATTCTTCCTGCATTCCTAAGGATGGATACACACACACACACACACACACACACACATATATATATATGGATGGATATATGGTACTTATAACAAATAAAAGAGAGTATGGGAGTGTCAGGGTCTTGCTGCCGTAAATGAACTCCAAACGCATGTGTCTTTGTGCATCTGGCCTTTACATGGATACTGGGAATTGAACCCAGGCCAGGCAGGCTTTGCAAGCAAGCACCTTTACCAGCTGAGCCATCTCCCCAGCCCCTGCTAAGGATGTTAAAACACAGTTGCTGCATTCTTCCTCTGTCATATATCACAAATGTGACATTTTTCTGTTATCTGTGATTCTTTAGGTTTCTGTTCTGGAAATTCAACTTTAATAACTTAGTTTACAAAGTTACTTAAGTCTATCATCCAGAGGAAAGATCAAAGGATCGTCACCTGCAAAGACAGCTCTCTGCAGGGTCTTACCTCTATTCTTCCCCCAGGATAAGAAGGATGCCACTGCGTCCAATGAGTGACAGGAGAGGACCTTCACACAGAGTAGTAGCTGGCTTCTGCTAGGCATGGGCCTCTCCAAAGCAAATGCCTGCTACCTCACAGTGCTCCCTCTCTCTCTCCCTCCCTCTCTCCTTCCCTCTCTCTTTCTCTCTCTCTCTCTCTCTCTCTCTCTCTCTCTCTCTCTCTCTCACACACACACACACACACACACACACACACACACACGCTCGCACTGAGGCAGCAAGCGATCAAAGTGAGACTATAGATACAGATAACACAGGCTTTACTATGTATAGCAGTCACCTTCTCATTGCTGGGATAAAACACCCAACCAGAAGCATTTTATGAAAGGAAAGGGCTTATTGAATAACATTATAGTTTTGAGGGGCAGTTTTATCAAGGCCAGGAAAGCATGGCAGGAGGCCAGAGCAGGAAGCCTGAGTCCCATCTCCACATCAGCAGGAAGGAAGTAGTCTGAGTGAAAGTGCTCTGAGCGCCCCCCAGTGGGCGGGACTAGTAAACGTCAAGGTCACCCCCAGTGACACACCTCCTCCCGCAAGGCTCCACCTCTGGAAGGCTCCACAACTCTCCTAAAGGGCTACCAGCTGGGGACCAAGTACTCAAAGCACATAAGGCTGTGGGGGACGTTTCACATTCAAACCGCCACACCATGTCAAGCAAGGAGGTGGAGCCCTGGCTTTTCCTTCCTTCCCACAAGGAAAGTTGGGGCAAGTGGAAGCACCCTTTGCCTTTATTGTGGGAAGGGAGCCGGGTGAAGCTCTCGTGCCCAGCTGTGAGCGGGATCCCCTCTGGGTCATGGTGAGATTCCAAAGGCTGCTGCAGGGGGAACCAGCCACCTAAGAAAAGTGGTAGTGGGGTAAGGGCCCCTAAGTCCTGCAGAAGCAGTTCCCCTTAGGGTAGCCCAGAGGTTACAGTCAGTGTCTGTCTGTATGCAATGGGGACTCTGGGGCCCCGGGGTGTCATCCACCCAGGCCTGGGCTGGAATACACTAGTCTTGAGTCTTCTCTACAAACCGAGGACTCGGCTCTTCCCAGAAGCACGACTTCCTTTGCCTCAGCAGCTTTTTTTGTCTTCCCTCTCCATGCTGCCCAGTTGTGCAAACAAAGGCATGTCTGGGGGAAAAGGGGAGCTCATATTTAATAACCCTCAAATCTGGCTCCACATGTGGCTATTGTTAGTCATATTTAAACAGCAATTACAGAGGGACCTCCTTCCTCCTCAGCAACAATTGAGGCCCTTAATCCAGCTAAGACCCAGAGAGTTTAAGGCTGAGCTCACTGAGATGGAGGGCCCAGCTTAGGCAGAGCCTGCTCTGGGCTGGGGGTTGGGGGAGGCTAGAACATTGACTATAGCTCTCCCAAAATACTCCTTCTTGCCAGCAGAAGGGGAGGCATGTGAGGAAGGAGATGCCCGCTCTCGGAGGAGGTGGCCTGCAGAGCTTGCACGGTTTGGTCTGAGAATTCAGACAGAAGAGCAATATGGCCCCATGCAAGCCAAAGGTCAGGTTGGACTGAAGGTGGGGACTATTCCTTTCAGAATGCTTGGTATTAGGGTGGAGCACAGTCAGACCACAGTAGGAAACATAGGGGAAGCAGAGGAGAAGGGGAGGAGGCAGGACTGGATTTGGAAGCAGAGACCAAATGATGTGCCTCACATATGCCCTCTGCATTTCTACCTCCCAGACACACACACACACACACACACACACACACACACACGAGACACTCTCCACTTGCCCGAACCTCTCCCATCCTGTCAGGTCCAGCTTAACGTTTCTGCGTCACGTCCCTGCAGCCCAGCCCTAAGTGACGCACATGTTGCACTACTTTGCAGGTCTGCAGAGCCTGTGATGCCACCTGATCTCTGGGCCCTGGATCTCCCTCCTCAAATAGGGAGAGAGATGCTGGGAGACAGAAGATGGACACCTTCTTCTGCTGCCTGTACTGGCTCCTCTGGGCCAACCTTTCAAAAGAAAATAAACAAAATGTCCTATTTTAAATATTTTCACCGACTCATAATTGTGCCTATTTTGGGGGGTACAGTATGACAGTTCAAGGACATGTGTGTAATATGCAGTGAGAAGATCAGGGCCATTGGCATATCCATATTTCCAACATGAAGCATTTTTCTATGTTGAGGACATTTAAGATCCTCTGTACTAGAGGGAGGGAGGAGAGAGATAATGAGAGGAAGAAGAGGGGGAGAGAGGGAGGGAGTCTTTCCCCTTGTCCCAGTATCAGAAGAGGGGAAGGAAGCGCCTACCACCATCAGAAGCTTTCCAACAAGTCCCCCGGGATCCATTGTTGGGGGTGCTGTAGGGTAACAAGGGGTACTGGACAGAGACTCCTTAGGGGCCTGAGCCTCCCTGCTGAATCAGCACCCCTCCCACTTCCCACCCTTCCAACCTGAATTTGCCCAGTGGACTATTATTTTGGGTCAGTTTTATCATTGAAAAAAAAAATGAGGGCTGGAAAGATGGCTTCACGGCTAAGGCATTGCCTGTGAAGCTTAAGGACCCAGGTTTGATTTCCCAATACCCACATAAGCCAGATGCACAAGGTGGCACGTGCATCTGGAGTTTGTTTGCAGTGGCTAGAAGCCCTGGTGTATCCATTCTCCCTCATTTGCTTCTCTCGCGCTCTCTTTCTCAAAAAAAAATAAAATATTAAATATTAACAAAAACAAGCCAGACGTGGTGGTGCACGCCTTTAATCCCAGCACTGGGGAGGCAGAGGTGGGAGGATCGCTGTGAGTTTGAGGCCACCCTGAGACTACAGAGTGAATTCCAGGTCAGCCTGGGCTACAGTGAGACCCTACCTCGAAAAACCAAAAAGAAAGAAACAAACAAACAAAAACACCACAATACCTAAAACCACTAGTGTCAACTATAATCTGAGCTAAGAGCCCATGTGGGGTTCAAGAGGCACAGGGACAGCAGCCAGCTGGATTCAAGCACCCAGCTCTTCTAGGTGGGCACAAAGCTGAGAACCCACACAAGTCAGAGACCACCAACAGCTAGACCTGGACTAGAATCCCAGCTTCACCACCTAGTGACTGGCCATGTGACCCTAGATAAGTTAGTTAATCCTTAAAACCTTCATTTTCTCATCCATAAAATGACTGAAGCAAGGTGGCCATGATGACCAAATTATATGAGTCCTGGGCCAACCACACCTGCATCACACAGACTATTGTGAGAAAGGCACAGTCTGCTTCTTAGGGCCACTGACAGGAGCCTCTGGGGTATGTACACTTTACACACACACACACACACACACACACACACACACACACACACACACTGGGTGGGGGGGCTTCTGCTGCACTCTCAGTGTGAGATTCACTGTCCTGAGGTAGCAGATGACCAGGAGCTGTAGGCACATGGTAGGAATTAATGCAGGAACCTCTCCTCCCTACTGCACCCAAGACTAGGGCAAGGCAAGTCACTTCTCCAAGTTAAACCAGTGCCACGGGCCATAGCCTTCCTACCACACCATGCTGCATGCCTTTAAAACCCAGATCTTACGGCAAAAGAAGTATTGGTGTCCTCAGTGGAGGATATCAGGACTAACAGCTCTAAGTGCACCCTTCAAGCAAAGCAGAGAGTCTGTGGTAGTTTGAATAGATGGCCCCCTAAATATTCACTGTTTTATTAGTTTATAGTGTACATCTGCAGCCACCTGGCTGGAGGCGGAGTCACTGGGCGGATCTTAAGGTGTGGTGGTGGGTTTGAGATTTCAATCTAAAGATATGCAAAGTGTGCTCGTTCCCCCCAAGGGCAGGCTCACCTATCCACTCTGGGTGCACGGGCCGCATGCCATGTGCCAAGTCCCAGCCAGATCTGCAGCAAGAGCCTGCCAAGCTCAAGGTCCCAGATGCCACGTGCAAATGTGATCTGGAAAGGACAGGAAGTGGACACCTGAGAGTCACATCACAGAGAACTTGCCAAAGCTGCTATGTCTCAGCACCTTGTCAGGTCACCCCTAAGCTGAAATTCCTGGGAGTTCTGGAGGAGGGTCCAGCCCGAACTCAATCCCCCTCGGCCCTCTGCCTGACGCTCACGGAGCCCAAATGAAGGCCTTCCTACAAAGGCATGCAAAGCCATGGACTCAGCTTGCTGCTCCCAAACACCACCTCGGTCCTAACAACCCCATCAGTCCACAAGGACCCCCCCGACCCTGGCTGCCCTTGGCAGGTACCAGCCGCATTGTGGGTCGCAGCTCCACCAGGAAGGCATGC
Source organism: Jaculus jaculus (assembly GCF_020740685.1). Lineage (NCBI taxonomy): Eukaryota > Metazoa > Chordata > Mammalia > Rodentia > Dipodidae > Jaculus > Jaculus jaculus. The sequence goes on along the minus strand of NC_059107.1, from coordinate 33,202,016 downwards.
TCTGCCCCCGTTCACCTCGGAGCCTTTGCACACTCTAGTCGGCTCCTGGCAATGCTCATCACCTGGGGGACAAGTCCCTCTTAGTGCAAAGGTCAAAAGTCACTTCCTTGGAGAAGTCCCTCTCCCTACACTACACTCCTCAAACCGTCCCACAGCCCTCGTTGGTCTCTTCAGTAGCACTCCTTGCAAACCCGCTCTGGTCTTTTTGCCTCTCTGTGTTTTGCCTAACTATGCCCTCCTCCTCTCCAATGAGATGTCAGCTCCTGGAAGGTGGGGACCATGTCTGTCCAGCTCACCTCTATCCTCAGAGCCTAGCACACTGTAGATATGAAATGAATGCCTGTAGAGTGAGTAGGTAAATGGGTGGGTGGGTAGATGGATGGATGGATGGATGGGTGGGTGGGTGGATGGATGGGTGGATGGTTAGACGGAGAATTTTCAGAGAAGAAAAGACAATTTGTTTCATCGCCATCATTCAAAATTAAAGAGAGTGTGTTCCCTGGCTGGTGGAGGGTGACGTGCAGACCAAAAGGCCTCACAGAGATCGGCTGGGGCAGACCTGGAGGGAGGCATTGAAGAGCTTGCCACGGGACGAATGGTGACATTCTGCCCTGCCACCAACCACCCTAAGCCAGGGCATCTCAAAGAGTCTATGGTCCATGACCACCCTATGGGGCTGAAACTCAAGAGGGACATTTTCCTCTCCAGCATAATTGCACTTTGTGAAGATCTGCTGTAGATCAAGGTCAGTGCCAAAGTAAAGGCATTTGAGTAGGGACATCAGCACCACGAGGGCCCCACCACACGGCCCCTGGTCTCCTGACGCAGAACCTACTACTGAGAAAACACAGCTCCCTGGGGGAGGCGGGGGACGGACACCCTTAAGGAGCATCAGACCTTACGCCCAGTATGGGAGAGAGCCCACCCCACTTCCATGTGCGCAGATTCGCGGAACTCTTGCCTTTGATGGGAGTCCTTGCTTCTCTCTCCCAGACTTATATTTGAAACGAGCGGTGATGGATGTCCACGCTAATCGGAAGACTAACAGCTGGTCACCATGTAACTACTTCTTCATACCGCATCCCCGGCTAAAAACAAAAGCCCTTTGTGGCCACGTGCAGGACTGCGTGGCTACCCAGGTAGAGCCACGGCCTGACTTCTAGTGGGGCTCCCTGTGCCCGCGTCCCACACAGAAGGATGGCATTGCTAGGAAGCGCCTTTCCTGCACTCTGCCCACACCCCCACCCCCCCCACCCCCTCCACCCCCGCTGGCCTGCGCCTGGCCCGAGTATTTACAGAGCAGTCAGCTGCGCAGCCAGGCGGCTGGCGGTCCATTAGCAGGGTGTAAATAGCTCTCACGCTTCAAAGGCCAGAGCAGCCTTTCTGTGGGGTCTGAGTCAGCCTGCTGCTCTCTCATGTTTCAGACCTTATTCATCTTCCTGATAACTTCCATAAAGGGCCAAGGCCGCCCTCTTGGTATGCAGGTCCTCCAGCAGCCCCCCCCAGTGGCTCTGGGCTGGGACAAGGGTGGAAAGCGTAGAAAACACAGCCACCATCCCGCTAATGTCCGCTGCTCGCTGACAGTCCCTGACCACATGACAAGCCAGAGTCCAAAGAGGTGACTCCCCCCACCCCATCTGTCACAGAGCACCTTCTCTTTCACGCTCTCCCTCTCAGGCACCCTCAACATCCCCATGGAGAGGTGTCACCAATGTGAGTAGCATCTCCAGTTTGCACATCCAAGTGAGGCTCCAAGAGGGCAAATGGCTTGTCCACCATCACTCACCAAGACAGTGTCAAAACTGGAACTCCAACCCTAGTCTCCCAGTGCCTGGGCCAGTCCTCATTGCCTTCCCCACCTGGCTCTCTTCCCGGCCCTGCTGACTGCCAAACTCCAGCACTGTTTGGATAGTTCAAGTATATATACAACACACATAAAAACTTTCAAGTAAGCATGAGTCTCCAAGGGAGCAAAAGATGTATGGCATATGGCAAGAGCTCTCAGACTGAAGACAGCAGACCTCAAGAAAGGAAAGCACCCCAAGTTCTTATAAAGAGGAACAGTGAGGGAAGAAAAAAAAAAGCTGTAGCATGTCCACACTGGGGGAGCCACCCTGCCTGCAGGAGAAGAACCAGGGAGTCTGTGCCTGGGATGTGATATGGGCAACAAGCCACCCAGCCACAGGGTCAGAAGTCAAAGGAAGGGAGACGAAGCTCGAGTATTTTGTCTCCCAACCCCTCCCGCCCTCCAACAGGGTCTGAAAATGGACCTTCTCCCTGGGCCACAGGGTCCAGTCCCTGTGCTTGCTGGTCAGCTCTGCCCACAACATTACATGCCGGCCTCATAGCCAAACTTCCTATATTCCTCTAAGAATAAACCTCAACTGAGAGCAGGAAGTTGATGGGTGAGAGAGGGAAGGGAAGGGCGGAAATGAGACTTGGGTTTAGGGATGGACAGTGACTTTGTCCTGTTCGGTAATTGCTTGCTTATGATTACTTCTCACCATGGAAATTGTCAAGCCCAGAGAATGGAGAGAAAATCATGACAAGGTCCCAGGTAGCCATCCACCCGGCAGCTTCACCGGTCCCCAATTCATGGTCAACCTCAATCTCACTTTGATTACAGCCTATATTCCTCATCCCAAGACCATCTCAAAACACTCCAGAGAGAGAGAGAGAGAGAGAGAGAGAGAATACTCAACAGTCTAGGCTGACCTTCAGCTCCTGACTCTCCTGCCTCAGCTGCCTGAGGGCTGGGGTTACAGGTAACTCCTAGAGATCTCAGGGTTTAAACTTACAAAGAAATTTCTTCTATTGCCCAAGGAGTTAAACATTAATTGAAAGCAAAGGAATCCTGTCTCTATGTCTAGTTTGAACCAATTCAAAGCTTAACCTCTGAACTTTGCTCTAGACCTGTGGCCCAGAGGCTGGACAGAAAGCTGTGTATCGCCTTCAGTGTGCTGACCCATCCTGTACGCGGAGGTCTCACCAATGGACAAAGCCACAAGGAGACCCCCTTTCCCTTTCGAGAGCTATTCATTCTGCCAATAGGGCTCCTCTTAGGATTACTTATTTACTTGTTTGCTTAATTACATTGCTTTCTGAGATAGAGTCTTGGTATGTACAGACGGGCCTCAAACTCACAATCCTCTTGTCTCAGCCTCCCAAGTGCTGGGATTACAGGCATGTGTCACCGTGGCCAGCAAAACCTCTTTAAAAAAAAAAATGTTTTTTCCAGTCCCAGCACCTAGAGAAAATATGCTGAGAGCATGGTGCCAAGGAGGAGGCAAGCCAGACCCGAAACACGGGTGACTGCTCCCCCAGCTCAGCACACTGGGGGCACAACTGGACACCCAGATGCAGTGCTGCACCCCGTCTAAAGCAGGATGCTGCTGTGAGGACACACGGAGAATGGCTCTGAGTCAAAATCATAATCAAATCTTATAATCAAAAATCTTACTGTATGACATTATGTCACGATTTATTTATTCCTTCTACTCTTGATGAGAATTTTGGTGGTTTCCAGTTTGGAGCTATTACAAGTGGTGTTGTTACAACTACTCTAAAAAATATCTTTTGATGTTTCTAAGCATACAAACATTTCTGCTGGGTATACAGCTATAATTCTTTATTTTGTTTATTATTGTTGTTATTGTTATTATAGAGAGAGAATGGACAGTCCAGAACCTTCAGCTTGCCACCAGCAAACTCCAGACGTGTGCGCCCCCTTGTGCACATGTGCGACATTGCGTGTTTGTGTTACTGTGCATCTGGCTATATGGGACCTGGAGATTTGAACATGAGTTCTTGGGCTTCGCAGGCAAGTGCCCTAACCGGTAAGCCATCTCCCCAGCCTTATTTTATTTTTAAATTAATTTATTTATTTGAGAGAGATAGAGGCAGAGAGAGAGAGAGAATGGGCACACCAGGGCCTCTAGCCACTGTAAATGAACTCCAGATGCACCTTGCATCTGGCTTATGTGGGTACTGGGGAATTGAACCTGGGTCCTTGGGTTTTACAGGCAAGCACCTTAACCACTAAGTCATCTCTCTAGCCCAACAGCTATAACTAAATGGCTGGATCATAAGAATGTTATATATTTAATTTTGGGAGGGTCACTAGCTGGTGTGTGTGTGTGAGAGAGAGAGAGGGAAGGAGGGAGGCGCTTCTTCCTGGGGGGATATGAACCAATGTCTACTCCCTGGATAGGATACTGACAACAGACCAGAGAACAAGTCCAGCTTAGTGAGCGAGTGGGGTGACTGATAGAGGCAACTGCATCACTGTGAAGCCCACCCCAACACACTGAAGTGGTACCTCTAAAGCTCAACATGCAGACAGCACCTGAGCATTGTCTGGGGTGGGGGGTGCTGTGGGTGAGTCACTCCCGTGGACATTGGTGCATTTCACTGTGGTTTCAATGTGCCCTCACATCAGAACTGATCCTCTTATTTTCATGATTGTGTAGACGTACTTTCACAAAGTCTTTGCAAGCCTTTGTATATTATAGTGGACAGTCTTTTCTGGTCATTTTGAAGTTGTTGATGTATTTGGATGCAAGTAATAGATCAGATGCAGGTTTTTCATATGTCATTTGTTCTTTAGCTTTTTTAACTCTTATAACACTTGCAAGTTTAATGTAGCTAAATCTACTTTTTTACTGTCTATTGTTTTTAACTTTTATTGAAAACTTTCATACATATACACAATGTACACTGGCCATAATCCCCTCCCACCACCCTCCTTTGCTACTCCTCCCCTAACCCTCACCACTGGCCCATTTCTTCTTTTCAATTCATATTTCTATTTTGATGTCATCATCTTTCCCTCTCATTATGCAGGTCTTGTGTAGGTAGTGTCAGCCACTGTGAGGTTATGAATGCAATCGCCACTTTGTGTCTGGAAGACAGTATTGTAAACATCCCTCCCCATACTTCTTTGGCTCTTACCTTCTCTCTGCCACCTCTTCCTCAATGGTCTCTGAGTCTTGGAGGGTATGATAGAGATGTCTCACTTAACGCTGAACATGCCACTATTACTTCTTAGCATTTTGATGAGTTTTGAGTCATCCCAATGGTCACCACCATCTGAAAAGAGAAGCTTCTCTGACTGAAAGTAAGAGTAGCATAATCCATGGGCATAAACATAAGTATTTAAAGGGAAGTTTGGTGGCATAATATATCTGTTTAGCCAGACAACAGTAGTGGCTGCTCCCTAGGGCTTATGCCCCCCGGTGATAGGCTTTTGAGTATGTTTTTCTTACTAGGCAGGCATTCCTTCACATAGCAGTTAGTTTCCTACATAGCAAACACACTGATTTGTGTTTTTTTTTAATATTTTTTATTTATTTGCAAGGAGAAAGAGAGAGAGAGAGAGAGAGAGAGAGGTGGCACACCAGGGCCTCCAGCTGCTGCAAACAAACTCCAGAACTCCAGATGCATCTGGCTTTACATGGGTACTGGGGAATTGAACCCACGTCATTAGGGCTTGCAGGCAACCACCTTAACTGCGAAGCCATCTCTCCAGCCCCCTACCTTGCTTTTTTTTTTTTTTTTTTTTTTTACTTTCCTAATGCTGATTTTGAGAAAAAGAAGTTTGCAAGCTTAATGTGGCTAAATCTATTGATTATTATTTTTAAGAATTTATCAACAATTTTCATACATATACACAACATACACTGATCATTATCTTTTCCCTTCCATTGTCCTCCTTCCCCTGTCCCCTCCACTGACCTCCACTTATTTCCAACTAGTCCCTCGGCTATTCTGGTGTCATCATTTTTACCCTCATATTACGCAGATTTTACACAGGCAGCACCCGCCACTGTCGTGAATACAACCGCCACGTTGCGTCCGGAAGGCAGCATTCCAAAGCACGCCTCCCCATCCTTTGACCCTTACATTCTCTCCACCACCTTGGAGAACATGATAAAGATGTCTCGGTGCTGAACACTCCACAGTTGCTGCTTCTCAGCACTTTGATGAGTTCTAAGTCTCCCTGGTAGCCAGTGGCATCTGGAAAGAGAAGTCTCTCTAATAAAAAGTGAGAGCAGCATTAACATATGGGCAGAAACATAAATATTCAGAGAGTAATTTGGTAGGCAGAATATGCTCATTTAGTGGAACAACAATAGCTTATGACCTTAATATGGTCTAATTTATAAAGTGAATTTCTTGTGTGCTTAACAGTTTTTGTGCTTTGTTCAAGAAATCTCTGCCAGGGCTGGAGAGATAGCTTAGCAGTTAAGGCGCTTGCCTGCAAAGCAAAAGGACCCAGATTTGATTCTCCAGGTCCCATGTAAGCCAGATGCACATGGTGGCGCATGCATCTAGAATCTGTTTGCAGTAGCTGGAGGCCCTGGTGTGCTCATTCTCACACACACACACACACACACACACACACACACACACACTCTTCCTCCCTCCCTCTCTTGGTCTCTAATAAATAAATAAATAAAATAAATCTTTTTTAAAAAAGAAATCTCTGCCTACAATGACCTCATTTTTTTTTATGAAGATTTTTTTCAGGATAAAAAACATTTACTGGAACCTGAGTAACAAAAGCCTTAGGAACCACAGCAGAGATGATCTCAAAGCAATGAGCATGCAGGTACCTCTGGAGAGAGACAATCTCCTGACTTTGTGATCTGTGTCACAGGTTCTTGTAAGAATCAAGGCCCTTATCACCACAGAGATAAAAACAGAAGGATCCTCAGCTTGAAATCATTTTCATCCAAGGAATCTTGGAACAGCTCAGAGCATGAATGTTACACTTAAATATAAGCCACCATATACTTAACAATATACCAATGACTGAGTCACAAAGCCAGCATCAATATGGAAAGGAATTTCCCAGCATACAACAGGAGGAGGGATTCTGGACCAGAGGGGTATGCCTCCTACCCTGCAGGGAAAGGTTCCAGACATTCCACCAGGGGCCTTGCTCCCACTGACAGTAATACATGCAAACACGATTAGTACCCTCAGTGGTCCCATCAGAACCAAATATATTAATCCAAGTAATTTGAAAAGTATTTGTTGAAAAGACAAACTTTCCTTTGAAAGCCAACTGTTTTCACTATTTAAACAGCAGCAAATCTGGAAGGTCATGGTGGCCTCCTAAATCTAAACCTCTCCTCACATCTTTAAAGCAAAACAAAAGATCAACAAGGAAGGAAGAAAAAGACCTCTCATGTGACTCATGACTTCAGCATCACCAGGAGTCAGATACAACCATAAATCTCAAATTACGCTGAAGAAGTGAGTACCAAGCTCCGGCAAGAGGACAACGCCACTGCTCATCCGTGGTCGTGGAGGACAAGAAATGGAGTCTTCAAAAGGTCTGTGGAAAAGCGTGGCATGGTGGCCTGTGCCTGTAATCCTAGCTATCAGGAGGCTGAGGCAGGAGGATCAGGTGTTCAAAGCCTCTCTAGGCTACATAGCAATACCCTGTCTCAAAAGACAAATAAGAGACACTGGGGGGAAGGGAGAAGGGAGTGGAGCATCAAATGCAGCAGATATAATCGTCCAGAAAGGGGAAAAAAAAATCTAACTACAAAATAATGAGTGCGAACTTATCCTCTCATACTGACTCAGTACTGGCTGCAACGAAGGTACTTAAAGAGAATAGGGCCAGGCCTGGCAATTCCAGCATATCACTGCTAAATTGAGCAAATATATTTTCTTTTAGCAATGTAGCAATAAAAACAACAAAAATAAAATTAAGATTCCTGCAAGGAAAAAAGAAAGAAAGAAAATATAAAACCCCATCCCCCATGATCACAATCCATTGAGTAAGCTGCACTTCTCTATACTGACAGAAGAGGGCAGTCTTGAAATAGACACTCTGCAGAGTGGCAAGGAATGGAAGGAAAACTCAAAGATTAATTCCAGCCATGAATTCCCTGTCCTGGAGTGGGCCCCAAATCCAATCAAAGAGCAAGTGGGGTCTAGAGAGGTGGCTTAGCGGTTAAGGCGCTTGCCTGCTAAGCCGAGCCTAAGGACCTTTGTTAGACTCTCCAGACCCCACCTTAGCCAGACGCACAAAGGCGAGGCAAGTGCATGGTCGCACATGCCCTCTAGGTCGTGCAAGCCTCTGGAGTTTGATTGCAGGGGTTGAGAGCCCTGGCATGCCAATTCTCTCTCTCTCTCTCTCTTTCTCTCTCTCTCTCTCTCTCAAATATACTTTTTTTTAAAAAAGAGCAATTGGTTACCTCCATAACAGTCATGCCACTGTTGCACCAGTGGGCACATTTTCCAGGCTGGTTGTACATCTCGAAGAGTCCCACCACTAGAAGACTGTAGACAACTTCTCTCTCCCCAACCCCAGGTCTGCAGACCACCTTCCAGCACTATGACAGCTAGCCAGCAGAGAGAAAGCTTCCAGCTCCATTCCAGCACGATTTCTGTGTCCTGCAACCAAAGCATGTGGTGTCGTCAGCAATAAGAGTCTTTCATCCAGGTCTTGTGAGCAACCAGGAGCAGTGGAACTAGCCTGTAGTGCTTTGGAAGTCCCGTGGGCCTCCCTGACCACCAATTCACAGGAGACATCTTATCCTGGGTACTTGGATTTCCCTATAATAACCTATGACTTCTTCTCCTCCTCTCCTTCTCCTCTTCCTCCTCCTTCTTTTTTGGTCCTGAGGTAGAGTCTCACTCCAGCACAGGCTGGACTCTAGTTCAGGCTGACCTGGAATTCACTCTGTAGTCCCAGACTGGCCTCGAACTCACAGTAATCCTCCTACCTCTGCCTCCTGAGTGCTGAGGTAAAAGGCGTGCACCACCACAACTAGTCTCTTTTTTAAATTATATTTTAAATTAGCTAATTAAATAAGTAGGTTTCCATATGACTTTATTTATTTATTTATTTTTATTTATTTATTTTTTTTTGGTACATCTTTGGAAACCTAGTCAAAAGTTTGGCTTGGGAGGTCATAGGCCCTGGGAGGAAAGCTACTACTGTCATTTGGCTGAATGAATATGTTGGGCCCATCAAATTGCCCTCTAAATATTAATGTTCATAGGTTAGTGCTGCCCTCACCTTTGGTCAGAGAAGCCTCTTTTCACAGATGGCAGTAAATACCGGGGAGACTCAAAACTCATCAGAGCGCCGAGACTAAGTGACTGTTGAGTGCTCAGCACAATGAAATGAGACATCTATATCACCCCTCCAAAGCTCAGGGGAACACTGTGGAAGAGAGGACGGAAAGAACACAAGACCCAAAAGGTGGGGAGCAGTGCCTTGGAACTCTGTTTTCTGGACACGATGTGGCCACTGAATTCGTGGCCTCACAGGGACTACCTTTACCTGCCCAAGACCTGTACAACATTGGTTCCATCAACATTCCATGCTGGGTGATGGGCGAGGGAACAAGGCCCCGCCCCTCCCTGACCAGATAATGGCAGTTAATGGCTGCTGATTGAGCGGGGAGCTGTTTTATTCTGTGACGCAGCCACCGTAAATTGCAGTTCAAAAGCAGGATCCTTCAATTTGTTGCCTTCAAGAAACTCACCTTTCTACAAAGGATGGACACTATATTAGGGTGAAAGGTTGGAAAATGGTGTTTCAAATAACTCCCCACCCATGCCCACGCAGCAACTCTAATTAGACTCAGTAGGACACACACACACACACACACACGCACACACACACACACACACACACGAAAAAATAAAGACATCGAAGTAGAAGAGCAACTAGCTGAGAAGAAGGGTTAGTGACAGGAAGGTAGGGGAAGAAAAGGGAATGAGAGCTGTAGCAATGGCATAGTGGTCAAGGCACTTGCCTGCAAAGCCAAAGAACCCAGGTTCAATTCCCCAGGATCCGCAAAGTGGCACATGTGTCTGGAGTTCATTTGTTGCAGCTAAAGGCCCTGGTTTACCCATTCTCTCTCTCTCTCTCTCTCTCTCTCTCTCTCTCTCTCTCTCTCTCTCTCTCTCCCTCTTTCTCTTAAGTAAATTTAAAAAAAAATTTAAGCCAGATGTGGTGGCACATGCACTTAATCCCAGCATTTGGGAGGCAGAGATAGGAGAATTGCAGTGAGTTCAAGGCCACCCTGAGACTACATAGTGAATTCCAGGTCAGCCTGGGCTAGAGTGAGACCCTACCTCAAAAAAATGTGTATTTTTTTTAAAGAGAGGGAATTATGATCTAAATACATTATACACATGTATAAAAGTTGTCAATAAACAAAATGAAAAACAAAGATTAATTCCATCATAAACTACTATAAGACATAATGACAAAATATCAGTCAACTATTTTGCTTAGTGAAAACTCTTTACTCTAAAAAAAAAGCCAAGTAAGCCAGGTGTGGTGACACATGCCTTTAATCTCAGCACTCGGGAGGCAGAGGTAGGAGGATTGCCATGAGTTCGAGGCCACTCTGAGATTCCATAGTGAATAGTAAAACAAAAACAAAAACAAAAATAGTAAAACCAAAACAAAAAAAAGAAGCAAAATGCAGCATAACATTTCAAACTAAATTAAATTTTATAAAACATTCTTGAAGATGTTTTTAAAAGCAATCAATAAAATCAGATATCATAAATAATAATTTATAAAACTTTTGTGTGTGGTTTTTCGAGGTAGGATCTCACTCTAGCCCAGGATGACCTGGAATTCACTATGGAGTCTCAGGCTGACCTGGAACTCAAGGCAACCTCCTACCTCCGCCTCTTGAGTGCTGAGAGTAAAGGCATGCACCACCACACCTGGTAAGAACTTATAAAAAATTTAAAAGTAAAAAAGAAATGGAGTAAATTTCATTAAATATATTGAGCAAAAAGTGGAAACTTTCCGGGAAATGAAGAATAAACTGCAAGACATCTAAGACATAATAAGTCCTGCTGAAAATTGAATGAGGGCCTGGAGAGATGACTTAGCACTTAAGGCACTTGCCTACGCAACCAAAGGACCCAGGTTCAATTCCCAGTACCCATGTAAAGCCAGATGCACAAAGGTGGCGCATGCTTCTGGAGCTCGTTTGCAGTGCTTAGAGGCCCTGAATCACCCATTCTTTCTCTCTCTCTCTCTCTCTCTCTCTCTCTCATAAATAATTTTTTTTTAAAAAGAAAATTGAATGAGAAAAAAAACAAGAAAAGTAATAAAAAAAAAAACAGAATGAAAATACAGAATTAAACATGTCATGAAAGGAAATTGCTGAGAATGAGGGCAGGGAAAGAAGGTCTAAACTGTGTATAAATGGGAGCATAAGGAAGAAAAGTGGAATGAAGGCACAGAAGCCAATATTTTCTGAAACAATAAGTCCAAAATCAACATACGGAGAAGGCCTATTGATCAGGAATGAGTATGTCTGAGGTATACCCTAGTGAAACAATGACACTTTCATAATAACAAAAAAAAAAAAAAAATCATCAGGCTCTTCAGGCAAACAATTGCCATTCTTAGCCAGGCGTGATGGCACATGCCTTTAATCCCAGCACTCGGGAGTCAGAGGTAGGAGGATCACCATGAGTTCAAGACCACCCTGAGAATACAGAGTGAATTCCAGGTCAGCCTGGGCTAGAGTGAGTCCCTATCTCAAAAACAAAACAAAACAATCAAAGTTCCCATTCTTATTTGGATACGAAATTCAGGCCAGCATGGAGTTTCCTAAGCACAATCAATGGGAGTCATCGAGAGCACAGCAGCTTCAGAGGCACAGAGGAGACGTTGCACATGCCAGGGCTTTCAAACCCAGGTCCCTCTACTGAGAAAGGGCTGGGAAGCTTCAGGTATAAGGCTTAGAGGTGATTCTTTAAAGCATGGATTACAGATCTATGTTGTAAACAAGTGTGGTCATGATATCAGAAGATTCTGTGAACATGACATAGTAGTCTGTGATAGTTAATCCCTGGTGTCAATTTGACAGGATTTAGAATTACCATGGAAACAATTCCATTGGCGTGTCAAGAACTTCCTAGAGGTTGCAAGATTCCACCTCCGCCACCACCCGTTGCGAACAGCACCCATTCCATTGGCTAAGGACCTATACTAAATAAAAGGGAGAACTTTAACTGGGCACCAGCATCTTTGCTCGAGTCTGCTGTGGTAGTTTGAATCAGATCTCTCTTACAAGCTCATATGTTTTGAATGTCTGGTCCCAAGCTGGTGGTAGTTTGAGATATGGAACCTTGTTAGAAATTCATTTTTGGAGGCAGACTTTGGGGTATTTTAGCCAGTTTCTTCCTTGCCAGAGCTCAGCTCACTCTCTTCCACCTCCTGAAGCAAGAAGTGACACCCAGGGGACTGGAGGGATGGTTTGCCTACAAAGCCAAAAGACCCAGGTTCAATTCCCCAGGACCCATGTAAGCCAGATGTACAAGGTGGCGCATGCGTCTGAAGTTCGTTTGCAGTGCCTGGAGGCCCTGGTGTGTCCATTTTATCTCTCTATCTCTCTCTCCCTGTGTCTTTCTCTCTCTCAAATAAATAATAAAATTTAAAAAAATATTTTAAAGTTCAGCTGGGCGTGGTGGCACATGCCTTTAGTCCCAGCACTCGGGAGGCAGAGGTAGGAGGACTGCTGTGAGTTCAAGGCCACTCTGAGAATACAGAGTGAATTCCAGGTCAACCTGGGTTAAAATGAGACCCTACCTTGAAAAACAAATTATATATATATATATATATATATATATATATATATATATATATATATATATATTTTAAAGTGACACCCAGCCTCTGCTCTACCTTGCTTTCCTGCCATGATGAAGCTTCCCCTTGAGCCTGTAAGCCAAAAGTGAACTCTTTCCTCCCATCAACTGAATCTGACAAAGTGTTCTGTCGGAGCAATCGGAAGGTAAGGACAACAGCTGCTTGTTCCCTGCTGATGTGACTGCGCAACAGCGGCTGCTTGCTCCTACCATGCTTCCCCCACCGTGATGGACTCCACCCTCTGGAACTGTGAGTGGAATGAAACCCCCTTCCTTCTATAATCTGCTGATGGTCAGGTATTTTTTCCCACAATGACAAAGTAACTGATATATTGACATGTTGGGGGTGGATATAACCTTAAAAAAGTTAGCAAAGGAGAGAGAAAAAGGGAAAGTAAAATATGGCTTGGCCACTAATGATTATTTAGGTAATAGATGAGGGCCAGAAGATACCACATAAAGCCATCAGCTGCCTGCTCTACCATGCTTTTCCTACAATGATGAAACTTCCTTCAAACCTGTAAGCCAAAATAAATCTTTTCCTCCTATACGCTGCTTCTGGCCAGGTGTTTTGTCCCAGCAAAAATATTCCTTCCAGGGCTAGTTAAGTACTTGCCTGTGAAGCCTAAGGACCCCAGTTCGAGGCTTGAATCCTTAGGACCCATGTAAGCCAGATGCACAAGGTGATGCATGCATTTGGAGTTCATTTGCAGTGGCTGAAGGCCCTGGCGTGCCCACTCTCTCTCTCTGTCTCTCTCTGTCACTATCAAATAAATAAATAAATATTCCTTCCAAATCCCTTTCTCTCTCTTTCCTCCCTCCCTGTACAGAGATAACCAATTTTATTTTACTCTGGCTTTTCCTTCTTGTGCTTCTCTTTTACATAAACAGGCAAGATATTAGGAGCCTTTTTTTTTTTTGTATTCCAAAGCATCAAAATAAATTTAAAAGGCTGAGAGAAACAAATGTGATAATGTAATTTATTAATATGTGAATTTATTTATTTATTTATTTGCGTGTGTTTATGTGTGTGTAGGTACACCAGGGCCTCTTGTCCCTGAAAACAAATGCCAGATATATGCACCACTTTTTGGTATCTGGTTTTATGTGGATGCTGGGAAATTGAACCCAGACTGGCAGGCTTTGTAAGCAAGTGCCTTTAAACTACGAGCCATCTCCCTAGACCCTATGTAATCTTAATTTTTAATTTAAAAAGTAAATTTATGTTAAAGATTCCAAGCATGAAGAGTTTTCATGAACTAAGTAGGTATAAAAATAAGAAATAAATATTTAAAAAATTGAAAGCAAAGAGAAGCAAATAAGCCATAGCAGATTTCAAGGAAACATCATCTGAGAAAACATCTTGACAAACCCAAATTGAGAAACACACTAAAAAGACAAGGAAATAAAAATTAATCCAAATAATTTTCTAATTTATTTATTTTTATTTATTTGAGACACAGAGAGAGAGAGAAAAAATGAGTGTGCCAGGACCCCCAGCCCCTGCAAACAAACCCCAGACACATGCACCACCTTGCACATCTGGCTTATGTGGGTTCTGGAGAATCGAACCTGGGTCCTTAGGTTTTGCAGGTAAGCACCTTCACTGCTGAGCCATCTCTCCAGCCTGCAAATATTTTTTTTTAAACAAAGCACATTGATTGTATTCCTTTGTTATAAGAGGGGGAGGGATGCAAAGTAACTGAACTCTGTTAACAAAGCTTATTTTCAGAGAGGTGTGGGTGTGGCAATTTGAAACAACTCAAAGCAGTTTCAGAGCCCGGGTTCTCATTGTGGAGAAACAGGCTTCAAGTGTGGGATGAAGGGGTGCAATGAAAAAGCCTGTGTGTGGCCTGGACGCAGAGGTACCAGCTTGAACTCACACCTCAGATGTGTAGAGAACTTGAAATGGATGCATGTGCATATACATTATTTATTTACTTCAAGGTTGGAATGGAAGGGGGTGGATTTTGCATCCATCGAGATTTGAAGTATGCTGGAAGTCAGAACAATCCTGCAGTCCCGGGCAGACCTGGACACAGGGTCCCAGCTTCCCTAGCAAAATGGCGGGTTCCATACCAGGGAAGGTAGGTGCAGGTAACCCTAGCTCACCTTGTTAGTGCAAGAAAGCAGGTAAGTCCTGGCAATAACCACGATGGCACGTCAAGAGGAAATGGACATGAAGCCTGCAAGGGTCCTCACTGGCTAAATCTAGGTGAAGGCAGACACAAAACACATAATGGTCACAGCCCACTGAGCCGAACAGAACTGTGTGATTCTGGAGTGGGGCGGATTCTACAGTTCTGCCATTGCAGAAGAGGGGGAGGAAAGCGGAGGAAGTGGAGGGGGTGAGAGAAGAACATGGATGAGCTCTTTACCAGAATGCTGATAAGATGTTGAGCACTCAGTGGAACTAAAAATCTCCACCTTGTGACCATCTCAGGCAAGACTGGACAGGGCACAGGGGAATGAATGCTCAAGAACATTCGCCTGTCAGAGTGTTTCCTCACAGATTGCTTTTGGGTGCAGGGAAAGTGGCAACCAGACCATAGTGAGCAGATGGCACCTTGCTGAGAACATCAAGGCCAACATCACTGATAGGGGTGCTAGACAGCATGAGCCCCAGATATACAGCCTAAAGGTTATGATGTTATAACCAGGGGTGGATCATTGGAATCTAAGTGTGAAAGAACATTTAACAGATCCAGAGGAGGGAGGGGAGGGGAAGGGAAGGGAGGGGGAGAGAGAGAGAAAAGTATACTGTGACATATTCTTCAGCAAAAGACCCTTGTCGGGCTGGGGAGATGGCTCAGTTGTTAAGGCACTTGCCTACAATGCCTAACGACCCACGTTCAAATCCCCAGCACCCACATAAGGCCAGCTGCACAAAGTGATGCATGCATCTGGAATTCAATGTTAGTGACTAGAGGCCCTGGCCCACCCACCCACCATCTTTTCTCTCTCTTCTCTCTCTCCCTCCCTCCCCCGATCTCTCCCTCCTTGCAAAAAAAAAAAAAAAAAAATCCATATCACGACTGACCAAAAAAGAAAAAGAGTTTGAAAAGTCATCCCCAATTCAAAGTTATCCAAAGATTTGTGATTATGAATTCAGTGTGTGGTAATGGACTGGCTCTTACACTGAAAGGGAAGATTAGAATGAGAGCTATAGAGTAAATGGAGCAGGGTTAAGATTAATCACTCCATGGCAGTGTTCTGAAATTCTAAAGGGGCTTTGAAATCTTGGTTTAGTAAATGTAGCCCCCCGCCCCCGACACCAGTCATGTGGCACTGCCCTTCACCAGTAAATGAGCACATATTCCAAGAGAGGCAGCCAGGAGAGGGCCTGGAAGAGGCAGTCCCAGAACTGTCATATTAAATCTGCCCCAAAAGCTCATATGACTTAAGGGCTTGCAGACTTTTAGACTTGAACGCACTTGGCAGGAGCATTCCCTGGGATCCCCTGAGAAAGCCTTGGCCATCACGGAGGCCTACATTCAGAGGGTGTGGTCTTCTCTGTCCTTCAGCCAGAAGGCAGAAACCCAAACCTCCCCAGCTGGATATCACTGACCTGTGTAGATCTGACAGCAACCTCAGGCCACAGAAAGCCCCCGTGACCAGCTCCAGTCCTGGCCAAGCCAACAGGAGCAACGGGCAGCCACCCCAGTGACTCACCCGGGATGAAATGGGAGAGCGAGGAGAAATGGGAAGTGAGTGATCACTACGGTGCGAATGCTTTCTCCGTGGAGGTTTCTCCTGGATTATTGCGTCTGATACCATTCACACGCTGAGAGTTGCCTTTGTGCAGACACCAAAAGAGAAACGCGAGAGTGTCTTTATGTTACACTCTTAGATATTTATTCAGTTGCATTGTATTTGTCGGTATGCCCATGGCTCCATCAGGCCACATTGGCAGGAGACGGGACAGACCAACCGAGGAGATTGCATGGTCACTGTCTTCAAATTGTGGCAGCAATTGCAGTATTTCACAACATTCTTTCCCCCACCAGGTAAAAACACCAAGTCACACCAGTAGGGTAGGCAGGGATGAGGGAGAGCAAGGAACAGGGCACGGGGCATGGAAATTTAGACAGGGGCCTAAATGGAACCGATAAGGACAGCTTTGTCATCTCCCCCAGTTCTTTTGACAGCATTTGTCCTGCGTGTTTGAATATCCTTTGGCATCAAGACACACTTCAGTTGAACTAACAACAAGGGCTTTAAGGACAGAGGGCAAGACTTGGCTGCCCATGCTGAGATCATATAGAAGAAACACAGGACCCTGCTTTATCTCTACAATGGGGGTGACCCTGAGCATGGCCTCTCACAGGGATTAAGTGGCTAATGGTAATGAGACTCAGTGGCCAAATCAAATGCTAAGTGATTGTTTAATGAGTGACCCAGTTGGCTGTCCGAAGTCCATTTTGTCTTCTCCAACAGATAAACACCACAGTGGATTTCCCAGTTGATAATCACAGAGGGTTCCAGTGGTTGTTGGGTTGTTTTTTCTTTCTTTCTTCTTCTTTTTTTTTTTTTTTTAAGTCTTATCAGCTTCAAATCCAAAGTGCTCCCATGGTCTCATCACCTCTCAGCTCCGTCAGTCACTGCTGAATAGCTCAGCCTTGCAACCACTTAAAAGGCTTTCTATACTCCACCTCGCTGGCTTCTGGAATCTGTTATCTCAGAGGGAAAGTTAAAACAAATGAACTTGCAGCCTCAGAGGAGGAAGATGGACAATGATTTAGGCATCTTCTCCCTTCAGACAGGCACAGGGAAGGTGGGACACTGATTTGTACCCTAAAACTGCTGGGGTGAGGGCAAGGGCCACCATACCACTCTGGCCATGGTGCAAACAGTGTTGTGATCCATGACACACCATTTTTCTCAGCCACAACTCTAGAGAAGGACTCTCTATTCCAACTGGGGAAAAGTCAGCCGCTTGCCCCTCTTCCAAAGAGTCCATGCAAGGTTAGTCAGTGCAGCAGTCAGCAATTTGCTGGGTGCGATCACCTGAGGACAGTAGAAGACCTGTTCTATTTTGTTGCTCAAGGTGACCATGGATCCCACGGAGCTGTCTGTCTCTGAGATCACTCCCTTGGCCAAGCAGAGCTGTGCTGAACCCTTGGATGCCCCATGGCCCAGGAGAGCAGTTCAGTGGCCTTACAATGAGATGTGACCACAAAGAAAAAGTCAACTTGTTGGAACTCCTCTGGAGAACCTGTGAATCTTAGAGACAGGGCAGCCCACTAGCTAAGCACAAAGGTGGGACCCAGCTGTGGCAGGTGTGTTTAAAGTTGTCTCACCTTGGGTCCCCCCACACCACTTGACAGACAGGCTTGTGGGAAGGCACATTCAGTCAGCCGTGTATTTTTGTCAGAGAAGCTGGAAATAAAAGAGAGAGGTGCTGAGTTGGGAGGCAGCTTTTGTGCTGGGGGTAAATAGCCAGTTGCTGAGGGCCTTTCTTCTTCTTCTATTCATGTTCATGGGGCCAAAGGGGTGGAAGTTTACTGACTTTCCTGCATTCCTTCTCTGTAAAAGTGTGAGTCCTGGGTAGGTAGGATCACTCTCCCTCTGCAAATGCTCCACCCACCTAGGAGAGTTCAGCAAACCCCACTCTCTTCCTGAAAGCACAGAGCTGACATGTGGAGATGCTTGACCATGAGGCACCCTCCAACAGACTGCTATAAAGACTGTGAATACCTGCAAAAAATTCCTTCTACCTTAAATTACCTGAAACGCACACACATACACACACAGCTGAGAAGGTGGCTCATCTGTTAAAGGTGCTTGCTTGCAAGGCCAGCCAGGCCTCGGTTCAATTCCCCAGCCGCCCATGTAAAGCCAGGCAGGCATTCATTTGCAGTGGCAAGAGGCCCTGGCACACACACACATGCACACACACATACACACACATGCACACACACACACACACAAATAAATAAATAGATAATTTTTTAAAAACTCAACTAAATCACCTATATTTCAGGACTTACAGGATAAAATGGTAATTTTTCAGGGCTGTATTATAAACAGCCATTTGGTCAAATACTAAAGTCCCTATTTATGATTTCAGAGATCAAGAGGTAAGAATAATCCAGAACAGTCATCCACAAACAGATACCCTAGAGTTTGATAGACAGCCCACCCCAGCCCCCTTCAGGGTAGAGAAAAGGTGTCTGAGTTGACTGGCTGTTGCCAACTAAAGGTCAGATGGAAGATGTTCGACCTGTGCAGGTGAGTGAGGGAACAAGCACAGCTACCATCCCACTGTGTGTAATGCTGTGTGTAATGCAAGGGGGTTGTAGGTGGCTGGGCCAAGTGTGATGTGGCCTTTGTGCATCAAGCCACCATGGAATAAAGAAACAGTCCACCTCCAAGTGGGCCAGGGGCTACCAGTGGGCTAATTGCAACTGGGGCTGTCCTTTCTGGAAGGGCATGAGGAAGAAGGAGAAGCCTGGCTTCAGAAGCCCTACATCCAAAATAGAAATATAATGCCATCACCACTATAGTCTCTGGCCCCAGTGGCTCAGAACCATGGAAGATGTTTTCAGAGGCAGGCCAGATCTGCTTGCTGGTCCCAAGCTTCAGACTGCAGATAACCCAGAAAGATGTTTGTTTTTTTTTTTTTTTTGTCCCCAGATATTTCTGAAACATGTCTGATGGCTTATATTCCAAATCACCAGATGACCACGAAGAGCCACTGGCTAGTGTGCGCCTTATAGAGCTATTGCATGGTTGTATCCAAGCCTGTGTGTGGCTGTTAGCAAGACACCCAGCCCCCGGAACAGAATGGCTCCTGTGTGATAAGTGGGGTGAATCCATGCGACCCCCTCCTTCACTCAGAACCTCCCCCCCCCCGCCCCACCCTTCTTTCTGACCTGAAGCTCAAGTTCCTTGTGAGATCCTTCTGCTAAGACCCTGGCACATTCCCTACAAAGACAGGAAAGGCAGAGGCCTGGGCAGAACACGTGTCCAGTGGCAAGAAAGACCAAGCTGGCTAAGATGGTTTATGCTGTCCCTGCCCAGCTGTATGGTGGCCAAGCCAGGGACACCACATCAGGAGTAGTGAGAGAAGTGATATCTCACCTCAAAAGACAATTAAACATCTGTTGGCATCCAAACCAGGAGGCCAGAGGAGGCCCTGGGTGGTGAAACCCTCCCCACCCTCCACTAACCCATGGTTCCCAGAGAAGCAGAATCCTGAGCATCAGATTCCTGGGCGCGTTGGCTGGGAGGGACTGCTCCACCGTGGACTTGTGGCGAAGGCCGGGGACCTCAGACCAAGCCTTGAAGAATCTCAGCGATTCTAAGCGCCTGCAGCGCCAGCACCACCGGCGGCCAACAGGTGGCAGGAGAGCTTCGGACAGCGCTCACCTGAAAGCCCAGGCTTGGTACCCACACCCCTGCAGCCCGCAGAGACCGAGGTCTGCCTTTAGCTGAGCTGGAAGCTGGAGCAGCCACTGGGGACAGGAAGAGCCCTCCGGAGGGATGGAGAGCCGGCGGCGGCGTGCGCCGCGGAGGAGCGCCGGCCAGGTGGACGCTCCAGGCGGGCAGCTGCACGCGGCCCCTCCGAGTCTCCAGGATGGACGCGGATGGTGGTTGGGGGGGACAGGATGAGGACCGGAGCATCCCACCGTGCCCCCCCCTCCACAGCACTCCCACCCCACCCCCCACCCCGGGCCGGCGACCCAGGCCACACTGGGCTGCTCCTTCCTTGGGGTCCGATCCGCGGGCTTGGAAGGACTTGAAAAGAGACGGAGGTTCCAAGCTGTAAGTGGCTGATGGAGGTGAGAGAGACAGCCCAAAGATAATGGGGTCCTGGCTGTCATCGATACCCCCTTCTGGCTGCTTGTTACAAGCGGTGACGATAAAATTAAGTGTTGTTTTCTTTTTTTCTTTTTTTTTTTTTTCCTCCAAAACCCGGAATGGTAACAGTGGAATTTTTCCCCCTTTTTATTAAATAACATTTCCTACCACCAAATTCCAAAGCTGACAGAGGGAACCCCCCCCCCCCAGTCAGCATGGCCAGGGCGCTTGGTGATGTATCGCCCCGCACAGTTACCCAGCAAAAGGAATCCATCAGCTTTAATTTGTTCTGCTCTGGTCGGAGCTGAGGTCTCGGAGAAGCCTCCCATATACTTTCCAATTTTAAGTTTGAGAACCCTGAACTAATGACGTGAAACTAATGTAGTGTAACACCAAGTACCCACTCTGCCAGTAGGAAATCATTTCTGCAGCGCTCCTAAAACCAAACCAAACCAAACAAATAAATCAAATGGTTTTACAATGTGGAAAAGCCTAGAGCCGGCTAAGTTGCCGTTGTGTTTTGGGGGAGGCAGGCGGTTTGAGTAGCTTGGAGCTGCTCAGAGCCAGGGGCAGGGGCAGCGGTCTGGGGGCTCTGGGGTGTCTCTCCAGCTGGGAGCACACTAGCCCAGCAAGGCTCAGGGAGAAAAAAAAAAAAAAGGCAATCTGGGCCACAAATTCAACATGACAGTTTTAACAAATACGATTTCAGTTTTTATATTTGGATTTAGGAAGGAGATGATGGCCTTACCCCGGAATCACTATTAAATAATAAGTTTATAACATATTTGCTGACGGCAATGTAGACCCTGCTTCAAATTAACTTTAAAATGTGCTGGCGGTCCTGCTTATGCATAGAAGGAAAACAAATCTGGCCGACTGGAGACGAGTCCAGTAGCAAACAGTAGAGAAACCTGCACCAAGTGACTCAGAGCTACCTGAACCCTTGAAGGAAAGACACTTTAAAATTCAAGTTGGTTCTTTAAAAATTTACAAGGATTTTTTTTTCTTTGCAACCAATTAGCATATCGATTTTTTTTTCAACATTTAAAGCAGGCTCAGACTGGCATGTAGGCATTTTTAAAAATACATTTACTTTATTGTAAAATTGTAATATTTGTTAATGGAAGAGAATTGGTTGCATCTGTCTATTCACAGGTTTTTAATATCCACTAGTCATTTGACCAATGTAGAAAGCAAATAAATATTTTTCCCCATGTCAGATTTTTAATTTCCCAGAAACAAGCGTCCCTTTATTATCTATGACCCACTGAAATAAAAATGATTGTTTCAAAGTTGCAGGTTTTATATCTGCTGGAATGTTTAGCGCCCAGAGCTCCATGTTTCTTGGAACATTTTGTTAAACTCAAACATACTCTTCTCTGACTATCTTATACTTGGAGTTAGGTAACATATATCATTTTGGAAAAGATAGGCTACCAGAAAAGAGAAGAAATAAATAACTCTTAAGAATTCCTTCAATTCCAGCAAGTAGAAAGTTCTCACTCTCCTAGTTCTAAAAACATGCATTTACTTTGGAAAATAGAAACAAAGGGAAAAACCTCTAAGAATTAACTAAGACAATTGTCTGTTGCTATGTCTATTTGGGGGCTTCAAGAAAGGAGTTTATACAACACTGAACTTGCTTTTATTGAAGAAATTAAGGTTATCTGAGTGACTACTGATAATGCAGGTTAGAGAGAGCACTTCTTACTCACTCATCCACCAGGAAGAAGGTCTCCCCGAGAACTCTTTGCCTGCATGCCTCTGAGAGGACAGAGAGACGAACAGAGAGAAGCCTCCAATGCTGTTGTTTAAAACAGCTAATACCTGAGCATGGCTGATTTTCCTGCCGTCCACCACGTTCACATCGGAAGCATGTGATCGGCCCTCCAGATGTCCGTTATTAATTGCACGCCCTTTGATGTCTGAGCGTCGATGGAATCTACAAAGGCATTAACGTAAGAAAATATGCCTCCTGAAAAATTCCCAAGTCTCTGCCTGTGATCCAAGCATGCTCTCCTGTGTGTTTATTCACCTCCAGTGACACTGTGAACATGCCTCCAAAGCCGGACATTTTGCCAAGAGTTCTGGCTTTAAAAAAAAAAAAATTAAGAATTGCTTAAAATGTCTACTTTACGTGGGGGGGGGGGAAATGGTACATTTTCTCATTCAAAACTCTAACTAAAAGCAACAAATGTCCCTAAAATGCCATAGCTTTAGAACTTTGTGTGGATAGAACTATAAATAAAGGAAAAAAAGCATACAGAAAGTGGATAATAAAGGTTAAATAGTTCTACTGGGCATGTGAATAAAAGAACCCATGTACACGTAATGTTGATCTTTATTTTTCTCCCAAGGGACAATATCAGTTTTTAACAGGTTTATCATGAGGGAAATTGCTGAGTCTAGGTAAATTTCTTTTCTCAGGCAGAACTCAAAGAGAGATATTGTTATGACATGGTTTCTTGTGTGAAATTTCAAAGCAAATAGACTTTTGTTTTTACAAACCATTTATTCGAAGAAAATTTTTCTTTGCAAAGAAAAATTTATAAAAAGCTACATGTTCAGATTACCTGACCCACTGCCTATCATAACATCTTTACACATCTCAAGGATTTAACATAGTGAAAGGAAACGAGCAGAGAAGGTTTGAAAGTTAGCCCAGCATGGCCTGCATGCATGGTTGCTCTCCTATGCAGAGCTCAGGGATACATCCATCCTAGAATTATTTGTTTATCAGGGGAAAAAAATATTTGAGCTACTCATATTGAATTCTTACACTTTTCAGGACAATCTTTTTGCCATCTGGAATTAAGCATGTTCACGAAGCTCATATTTTCAAATATTCAATGTTCTGTTGCCTGAGATTCTCTCAAAGTACAGCAACTAAACAAGCTTACCTTTCCATAAACCGAGGTGGTGTGAAGCAACCAAAAATAATAATTTTTAAGGAAAAAAAAAAAAACTCTTCCAAAGAGTAAAGCTGAAAAGAATTGCCTTACCTCACTCTCCATCTTTCTTACACTAAATAAACATCAACAGAGGGGGAACAAAAACTGATTGGACACTCACTATCTACAGTATTTCACAGTTAAAAGTAAATATTTAAAACCATCTTCACAATCTAAAGAAGAATTAGAAAATTAAACATTTACAGACAAATCTCGGCATCTCTATTCCTGGACTCTGTACTTTGTAGGGTACAAAATCAGTGTGGAGATGGAGTTCTCAATTGTTTAAAGATTCCCTCTGCCAATAACGCCATGGCTTCACAAGCCCCACAAACATAATGATGCATTAGTTACATGTAAAAACTCTGAGTTCCCAGTAAATCTAAATATGTATGAAATTAAAATTGAAACAAGGAACAAGTCTAGTGTTAGTCCTTTCAAAATACTAATTTAATAACTCTCCAAGAAATAGAGTGTTTTAGGAAAGGCAACCCAGATGTCAGCATATAAAATCAAGCTATAAAGTGCCCTTCAAATATATTTCAATCATTTTTAAATATTTACATTTAATAAGGACAAGTTTTTATGGCAAGAGAGAGGTAATTACACTTATCATTCATGGAAAAATGTAGTTTTAATGGCTTGTATATTGATTTGAAAAGGTGAAATAGTAACCTAAAATATGTCATTGTCTTTTTTTTTTTTTTTTTTCCTGTTCAGCAATTTGGTGCTTTTGCAAAAACAAAATATGTAATGCTAGACATGCCGCCGGGAGGCTGAGGCTGCTTCTAAAATATAGTCACACTTCGGCCCCTCGCTTCTTCATGTCTCCTGTTATGTCAAACTGAAACCCCAAGAATTTGTGCTTTGGGGGATAATTAGAAGAATCTTATCGGACTTTTATAGCCTTTCCTAATGAGGCTATTTATCTGGCAAACATTAGCTCCAGCTATTGGTATCACCATGATCGGGGTGATCCGGACCTTGTCGAAACTGCCCCCCCTCTCCCTGCCTGCCCTACACAAAAGCGTATCTTATCAGAACAAGCTTGGGGCAGGCAGACTGTGGCTTCTGAAAATTCACCAGGGGTCAGCCTTCGTTACTCAGAAGTTTCCGAGGCCAGAAGCCAGGCAAATTCAGGTTTGGCCACTTTGAGGCCAGGAGCCCTGTTGCAACTCAGAGCAGTGGGCAACTGAAAAGACGCGAGGGGCAGGAGTCCAGGAAGCATCTGGGTGGGTCTTGGAGGAAATGTCACTAACATTCAGAGTGCAGTTACAGGCCTCCAGTGCCAAGGGATCTTCCTACTTATAAGGCAGGATCTCAGAAAGAAGCACCACAAAATAGGCTGCCCATGCCAGCAGTCAAGAGCGACTGACTACCTGTCCCGAAATACCTCGCTTCTACTAATGCCCTCTTTATTCTGGGGCCTTGACATAATTCCGAAGAAAGAGAGTCTTAATTTGATTAAAAATGATTTCATAAGATGAATTCATAAATAAAATACTCTCACCTCTAGCAGGGAGGGCAAAAGGCTTTGCATGTCTGGCCTGGGCAGTCCTGACATTCTAGAACTCTAAGAAGGACAGACTAGAGAAATAAACAAACCATTTGGGACTGCTTGTCAAAATCTGCCAAGGTGGAATTCCCTGTCCCAGACTTCTGGCTTCATTTGGGGCAACCAGGCTGGAGGAGACAACCTTGGGGTGGGATGACAGGGGTTAGGTTTGCAAATGACCTAAGGTGAATAAATATTTATAAAACACTTGGAAAGTTAGCAAGCTACACAAGCACCCCCACTACAGAAAAGGCCTCCATTCTGTCACTTAGGAAATTGGGCCGGGTGGGTGGGGGGATAGCTGAAAGAACAGACCCCCTGCAGGCCCATGGCCAGACTCCGGGTGGCAGAAGTTTCCATAAAAAAACACTATCACTAGTTTGCCTGAGAAAAGCATTTTTTTAATTTTAATTTTATTTACTTATTTGCAAGCAGAGAGAGAGAGAGAGAGAGAGAGAGAGAAAGAGCAGTGAGATAGACAGGAGAGAATGGGTGCAGCGTGGTCTCTAGCCACTGCAAACGAACTCCAGACTTATGCGTCCTTTTGTGCATCTGGCTTATGTGGGTCCTGGGGAATCGAACCTGGAACCTTCAGCTTCTCAGGCAAGTGCCTTAACCACTAAACCATATCTCCAGCCCTGAGGAAAGCCTTTTTAACCTCTGATTTCTGCCGTCACTGAGCAGTCCTTCTCTGTGGGTAAGCCCACCTGCACGCTTCCTTGGACTGCGACATGGCCATGCCTTCTCCAGCCATGCTGTTGGGCTACCAGAGTAATGCTAGGGTAAAATGGCCCCCTCTGGAAAGCTGTCACCCCTCCTCCCCAAACCAGGACTTGACAACATCCAATCCCTGGAAGGAAGTGAAGACGTGAGCTGTCGGGTTGGCCTCCCTCTCTTTGTCTAAGACAGGCACTTCTAACCACAAAACAACTCTTACAATTGGCACCGCTTCCATCACCATGGCAACTGGTGCGTCTAGAAAGGCTAACGCATTGGTTTGAGAGAGTCACAGCCAAATTAACATTTTCACAGCTCAGTTCGCTCTTCACGTGTCCCCTAGCCTTCCCTCTGGGACCTTCAAGAGCTCAGGCCTAAGCGGCTGGATGACTTCCACAGCCATTGGACTCTCCCTGAAAACTGATGCCCCAGATGCCAACTGACCATCGCATTGAGACAGGTGAGCCTCTACCCATCTGTCCCTGGCCTTCCATGACTACAGAGCAGGAAAGGATAGTGTCCCATCCCACTGCAGAAGCTGCTGGCTCAGGGACACTCAGGCCTCACTTGGCCAGAAAAAGCCAAGCTGGAGCCTGTGTACAGGGGAAGCAGGCTTGAAATACCCATCAGTAGTAATGCAGGTGGGCTCTTGAGGATCAAGGCATTCAGGGTCCCACCTGCCCCAAACAGCCATACCAACTAGACAATATTTGAGGACCCACTTACCCAGTAGCCCCCCTCCCCCAGGTACCTGCTGTACTTAAATGAATAGGAATTCTTGCTTCTAAACTCCCCGCAAGAGTGACAAGGAAATATGGGGGAACACTCAGACCCAGCCTTGGACGTGAGGATTGGCAAGGTCACAGAAAACAATCTGGCCTAAAACTTGGCCTCTTGGACACATCTTTGGCTGCGTCAGCCTCAGCGGGCTGGGTGATAGCTATCCCCAATGGTCTGGGTCGGTTAGCAATTTGCAGTGAGGGCCTATTCCGCAAACAAGGAGAGACTGGAGATGGGCTATTAGCTTCAGCTCCTTTCATGTGGAATTACTTCTGCTGGCACTAACACGCCATCAATTGAAAGCCTTAACCCAAACGGACGGCACCCATCCCAAGCCAGGGCCTGGGCCCAGGCAACGGGCTCCATGTGCTAGCTATTACCGAGTTGTTTGGGCCGTCCCTAGCCGGCATTTGTTGGTGCACGCTGAGAAACTGCCGTCAGGAAATGTTCTTTTCTAAATTACATAATTAGGGTATTGGGGAGCGTAGTGAAGGCAGATTAAGGACATCACTTGTTCTCGGTGCAAGCAATGGTTCAAAGCACATAAGTAAACACTTAAGCCATGTGAATGGTTTAATATTGATTAAACAATGATCTCCAAGACTAAACTCTAAGCATGATAGGTAGAAGGCACTGGAAGGAGAAGAGGAGAAAGAAAAAAAAAACAAAGAGTGGGCTTAATAATGTCCATTGATTTACAGAGCAGTGCGGACTTTGACCTGACAGATCAAAATCAGGATTTGCAATGATTACCTAAAATAAAGGCTAGGGTCCCACCCCCCCCCCCTGCAAGCTGATGATAGGGTTGGGGGCTAAACGGTCTAGGTCGGAGGTCAAGTTCTTCCCTCTGAAAGACCAGCTTCTCACCCACACCCACTTCCAGAAACGGAGACCCAGGCAAAGTGCTAGCTCAAATTGCATTTCATTTATTGTTTCTAACTACGGGCCACGGACTTCAACTTGATTAGAAAATTGTGCTGACGTTTCCTGTGAAGTATGTTCCGAGCCTTCCAGGGGAGTTGTACAAGAAGGCTTCCCGTGCACACGGGCTTCTTCCCGCCGCTCGGCAGGACCCCGCAGACACAGGTCGCCCTGACACCCTGCTGGGAGCGCAGCCTAAGGAGCTGCTGGTGGCCGGTGCAGGCAGGTCCCTTGCAGAACAGAGCAGCTCCTGGCCAGTCACTGGATCTGTGCGGGCCGCAGAGGCCACACTGATGACGGCCTCTGAATGAACGCAGACCCGCCAGCCTGCTCCTTCCCCTTGCCTCTGGCCCATCCTTTGTGTCTCTCTCCCCACCCTGACCAGGAGAACGACCTGGAAAGAGGCTGCAAATGAACAATAGTGACAGGTTGGCTCTGCCGAAGGACTTCCCACTCATGCATCCCACTGAAGCGTCACAAGGATGCTTTGTGGCAGCTGTCGCTCTGTGAGTGTGGCGTATTCACGTGAGTGTGCAGACGTGTACGCCCCCCAACCCCCGCCTGTGCAAGCCCAGGCCAGGGGAGAACATCTCTCTTCCACTTTTTCTCCTTGAGACACAGTCCCTCACTGAACCTGGAGTGGCTGATTTCCAGTCAACCTCCACCATGCCGCTCCTGCAATCTCCCTCAGCACCTGAGCTACAGGCAGGCAGAGTCACACCCAGCTTTTCAAGTGGGTGCTCAGGTCTTCGGACTCCGCAAGCAGGTGGCTCTTACCTGCCGAGCTATCTTCCCAGCCCCTTGTCCCACTTTTTAGGCAACAAAACTGAGGCAAAAACAATAAAGGCAACTTGCCCTGGATCACACAAAAAATTTCATAAACTTAGTTAATTTAGAGACACTCGGGCTGGGGATGCAGTTCAGTGACAGAGCGCTTGCCTAGCATGGGTGAGGCCCCAGGGTCAATCCTCAATAGTCCCAACACAAAATAGAAATAGAAAAGAAACATTTCCATAATACTTCTTCTATGCTAGGTGATAACCTAAATATTTAGATGTTAATTGTAACAATTAGTGAAAACTTCAGGATTATATGTATGTATATATATGTGTGTGTGTGTGTGTGTGTGTGTGTGTGTGTGTGTGTAATATACATATATATGTATATATATGTATATATACACACACACATATATATATATGATTATTTTTCTCATCTTAAAATGAGCAAATCGAGACACAGAAAGGTTAAGTTATTTTCCCAGGTCACACAGCCTGAAAGTGACTAAGTCAAGACTTCAGTTTTGGCAGGCTTGCTTCAAAGCCCACATCCTTTACTAAGGAAGGGAACAACCCCTTTCTGCCATACTCCCACAGGCTCTGTGACAGGGTCCAGCAGGAGAGTCCAGAGCCATGGGCTCCCGCCCCAGCTGGGTCTCAGGACAATGGCTAAATGACTAACCTATGGAATTCACCACCTGGAACCTGAGGTGGCTTCAGTCCAGGGAACCCCTCCCCCATAGTCTCACACTGAGCCCACGAGGTGCAGGTAAGCTTACCAAGAGTACTAGGAGCCTGGAGTGCTGGCCCTCCTCCTGCCCAAGACGCCCTCTGCCTCCATCCCCACTCCCAGGGCTCTGGCCTGGGCAGCCATGCCCATCTCGAGTCCATCAGAACAAGACTCACAAGGAACCTACAAACTAAAAAGCCTGCAAAGATACATTTCTTCTCATCTGATGAGTGTAAAAATATGCCCAAAGAGTAAAAGTAAATGCATGCTTCCCATCCACATAAACACGGCGCCATAAACAGCTAATGTGCCTTGTGTGGAAAACCCATCAGGACCACGGTGGACAAAGGCATCCAGGCTTGGGCTTCACAGTCCCCAGACCCCTCTGCTCAGAGCTGGGCCAACAGCTGGCCCTGAGACGCTTGGCCACGTTCTCTGTGTTCCACACTCCAACCTGGCAACAGCCCCCAGGTCACCATGCTAAGGCAAAACGTTGGGTTCGTCTGCCCCAGACAAACTGGTCCCCTGTATTTACACATGCCTGATGGTCAAATTTGCATGTTTAATAGCTTTGTTTTTTAAGCCCCCTTCCCCAATCAATTCTAATGGGGGCCATGATGAGCATTTGCTGACATGGGTAGAGGAGAGCTAAAATGAGGAGTCACCTAATGTGCCCAGCAAAGTGAGGTGCCCTGTCTTTTGATTTCAGCTCCTGTTGTAAATGAGTGGCCTTTTCACTGCCATGGGTAGTGTCTCACACACACACACACACACACACACAAACACACACATATTGCATTTTTGTGGGTTTTTCGAGGTAGGGTCTCACTCTGGCCCAGGCTGACCTGGAATTCACTATGTAGTCTCAGGGTGGCCTCAAACTCATGGCAATCCTCCTACCTCTGCCTCCCAAGTGCTGGGATTAAAGGCATGCGCCACCACGCGCAGCTTGCATTTTTGTGTTTCTTATCGGTAATGCCACTGATGAAATAACTACCAAGCTTAATGCTGAAGAGCTCTTTCTTGTTCAGTGCAGTGAGCTGCGGTGGCCTCCAGGGGAGGTGCATCATCCAGGTGTGAGCTACAACCCACTGGCCATGAGTTCAATGCTCATGAGTCAGAAACATCCCTTAAATAAGGGTCTTAAAACAGGCACACACGAGGCAGGGTGCTGTGTTGAGCAGCCCACCCCAGGCTCACAGGAACCTCTCTGAGAGCAGCGGTCCCACGTTGGTGGCTTCACTATGACACTGTAGACCATCCCTGTGGTGGATGACAAGAGTTGACTGGAGTTTTGTGGCTCTGGAAACAGCTCAGTCCTATGGATGGTGCAAGAGATTCGGCACCAAGGAGAAAGGGCAGCTGGTATGCATGGAGTGGCTCTTCCCAGCCCAGGACAAGGGATACTTCCTTGTTCTTTAATACTGGTGTTAGAATAGTATTCATGACTGTTAACACCAGAAAATGTTTACTCAGAGTCAAGTACAGTTAGCGTGTGTCACACCAGCTCATCAAGGGCCCCTGTCCCCTGAGAAACCCCACTGCTCTCAGTCAGCACCCCCACTGCCCTGGGTTTCCCAGGGTGGGCAGGCAGACTGGGCCCCGTCGGACATGCCACTCCTCAGGATTCTCAGACCACTTCCCAGCTCTGAGCAGCACTGGGGAACATGGGAAACCCACCTTGACATTGCTCTGAGAGTGTGAGCAGCCAGCTTGTCCCCGAGCCTAGACTCCAGCCCACTGGCAGGGCAGTGCCATCCCCGTGTGGACTGCGGCAGACGGCACACTGGCTTAGCTCCTTGTTCTAGAGCAATCAGCAACTTGCCCATCCCCAGCCTGGCGAGGTGAAGAGGCCGAGATCCCAGCTGGGATGCGGAGTGTTTGGTATCAGCTCGGTGCATCGGTGGCCCTGGGCCACCATCAGCTTTCCCAGGGTTCTGAGCAAGCATCACGCTTCTCCAACCCAGATTGGCTTTGTCCTGCTTGAAAAGGGAAATAATTATACCTCTCCTTCCAACTTTGCACATCTACAAACTCATAATTTTTGGAGAGGCTGTGTAAGCCCAGCAAGGAATACAGAGAAAGCAATTGCTAATGGTGGGTAAAATTAGATGAAAAAAGTAATGTTCCCAAGCACCAAAGAAAAACGAAGTCTATAATTAATCATCCCCTTCTCTCCACCCCCTTCTCCCCCCCTTTTTTTTTTTAAATTTTCACCAAGACAGGAAAAGCTGGGCTCCTCAGAAGCCCAAATTCTGCTGGGCATGATGATGAACATCTTTAATCCCAGCACTTGGGGGGCTGAGGTAGGAGGATCGCTGTGAGTTCAAGCACTACATGGTGAATTCCAGGTCAGCCTGGGCTAGATACACCCTACCTCAAAAATACAAAAATAAACAAGAAAGAAAGAAAGAAAGACAAAAAAAAAAGTAAACAACAACAAAAAGCCCAAATTCTTTGAATATTCCTGCTTCCCATGGCAGGAGGTATTTATTCATGGCATTCACTGAGCAGTTGTGGATACTGGTCACCCATGAGAGGCCTATGAGAGTTCTACTCCAGACAGCAAGTTTGAAAGCCTCAGAAATAAGCCTGTGACAGATGAGCTGAGGGCACTCCTCTCCAGCCGGGCCACTGAGATGCAGCTGGGTGACAGGAGATGGGCCAAGACCATCTTCTTTTCTCCCCCACTAGGCTGATGTCCTATTGGCTCCACAAGGGATGCCCTTGCTGGAAACAAAAATGTTTGGGGCCCATGCCTGGACAGCAGGAGCCCAGGTAAACTGCGCCAGGTGCAGAAGTGGCCTTGGCCACAGGAAGTTCTGTCTCTTGCCTACAGCTAATTGCGGCCACTGCAGAGGAGCCGACCTAATTATATGAAAGTATGTGGCTCCCACATTCCCAGACCGCCACACACTCCAGAGCTTCTCTCCTGCAGGAGGTAGAGCCAGACTGTGCCCTGGCCCCGCCCCTCACAGGCTCCTCTGAGCCACTAGAGATGTCCTCTCTGGGACACTTTTGAAGGTCACCCTAGCAGAAATTTCTCTCCACTATCCCTTTGCCTGTTGCCTTGGAGGCACTTAGCCCTCATCGTTCCTAATGTAAATATTTAATCCCATGCATTGAGGAGCTAACTGTCACCTGTTCCCTCCTCACCAGAATGGTCTTACTGGCAGACCTAGGGCAAAGGTAGACTCTGAGGGGCTCCCTTGCCCTCAGGGCTCCCCTCATGGGCCTGGAGCAGATAACTATTTTATTTTATTAATTAATTGATTGATTTATTTTGGATTTTCGAGGTAGGGTCTTTCTATAGCCCAGGCTGGCCAGGAATTCACTTGTAGCCTCAGACTGGCCTTGAGCTCACAGTGATCCCCTTACCTCTGCCTCCCGAGTGCTGGGATTAAAGGTGTGTACCACCATGCCAGCCCAGCTAACTCTTGGGAGCAATGAATGTTGAGCTCTCACCAGTGGACTAACCAGAGGGTCTGTTCTCTGAGGTTCAGTTTTTTTATTTGTAAAATGGGGCTAAGAGGCTGGAGAGATGGCTCAGTAGTTAAAGTTGTTTGCTTGCAAAGTCTGATGGCCTGGGTTCAATTCCCCAGTTCTCATATAAAGCCAGATGCACAAAGTGGTGCATGTATCTGGAGTTCATTTATAGAAGCAGGAGGGCCTGCCATGCCATATCCTCTCTCTTTCCTAAATAATTTTTTTTTTTAAGAAAATGGAGCTAAGGACACCCACCTCACATAGACTTTCAGGAACTGAAATCTAAAATGTTCCTGGGGTCTCCATGAGACTTTGATACACTGAATTGGGAGCCACACACCTACTGAGCATTAACAATGGCTGGGGGGCTTGGTATCTCCATGGCAGTCCTCCACTCCTTCCCCACTTTAAGGACAGTCACAGGGGTACCAGTCCATCCTCACCTCCAACGTGATACAGAAATCTAGAAGGAAGCACTGAGGATAACCAATCAGCTGAGCAGGACTTGGTTGGAGGCTGGGCACATCCTCACATAGAATAGCAGTGGAGAGGCGAGCATGCAAGGAAGGAAAGGACTTATGTGAGCACAGCCTCTGGGGGTGGTGGGCGGCTGAGAACTCAGACCACCAAGGGCTCGGGGTACTGCTGGAGCATAGGGCAAAAGACCCCTAACTTCAAACTCTTAAAGGACAGTAACGGACATTTTTCAACTTCCTTCGGGCTGCCTAACTGTGCAGAGACTGGGCAGTGCGGGCCCCACAGCTCGGAGAATTCCATGGCCATTACCAACCTGAGCGCTCACAACACCCTGGGGGGCATATTTTTTGTCTCCATCAGGCAGCTGAAGATTAAAAAGTTGAAGTTCAAAAAGATTCGGTGGCTTCCCCAAAGTTCCACAGCAAGGAAGCGCTGAAGCCTGGCCCCTCCGCCCACTCCCCCCACGCCGTTCAGAGCTGGGAACTTCCAGTCTGAGGCTGGAAAAGGCTCCCTGTGCATATCTGTCAGCTGCCAACCAGTGCTGCCCAGTATAAAGGACCTGAACCACCGTGGAGTGCCAGCATGCCCGGCCTTGTACGAACACACAAAAGAGAGACAGGCGGGCTGGATGAACCCCTAACCCAGGAATCCTGCACCAACAGAAGCAGTTCAAATCTATGCCTGATGGTGAGGTGAGGGAAAGTCTGAGGGGGGTACCCAGAGCCTGGACAACTGTACACTGCCTTAGAGGTCTGGGACAGCTAAAAGAAAGACTCTCGGGGAGGCATCTCAAAGAAAGCCTGTGACACGGGCTCAATTTAAGTAAACGGGACAGGGATCCCAAGAGCAGAGAAGAAGCCAGATAAATCCAGTGGTGTGGAGGTGAGAAAGCACCTGTGTCCAGTGGGAGGAGGGCGGGACGGGGGACCTGTGCAGATTGGAGGGTGGGGACGGCTGAGACGCCACACGGGCAGCCTTAAGGCAGGCCTTGCGTTCAAAGGGCCTTCCTGTCTGACAGAGAAATCAAGACTGCCTCCCAGGGAGGCCCCTTGGGAGGAGGAACACACAGGAGCTGTCTTCACAAAGCAAGTTGGCAGGGAGTAAGGTGAGCAGAGCTGGGCAGGGACTGGTCTTCCCTAAGAGGGTCTCCAGGCTACCAGCTTACCCAGCACCCCTGGAAGGTGGAGATGGGGAACATCTTCCCAGAGTGGTGACAGACTACATCTTTCAGAAAATAAAGACGGATCATGAGGTCCCCACCACCTTCCTCAGCCTCTGTCCTGCCCACCATACCTGGGTCATACACAGGGTACCTCCACGACACCGACAGAGCGACGTGGTGGCTTCCTCATGGCTGCTCTGTTGATTCCCCGGTCGACTCCATCCAGGGGGGCCTGGCTCGTGGGCATTCGCCAAAGGCTTGCCTTTCTCCAGGAAGCCCACAGGTCAGCTGCAGGTTTGCCATCCTAACCGGCTGATACCCAGAAAGCACAGGCTCCCCCATCCCGGCTTCTCCTTCAGGCTTCAGCCTAGATGCGCCTTCCCTCAAGAAGCCATCCCATGCTGCCCTCGTCTGTGTTCCCACGGCATCATTTGTCACTACTGTTTGTCCCTACCAGCTGTGTCCACGGGACTGCGACTCCCTGAGGGTGGAGACCAGATGACCCTCTTTACCCCGGGGCTGTATTACCAGCTCCTGGACCAGGTCCCAGCCCACAGTCAGTGCTTGATAAACACACGGGCAGAAAGGACAATTCCACAGCCCCAACTTCCAGGTCCCTAGACTCAGGGCCCCACCCACCTCCTAATGAGACGTGGGCCTCTAGGGACCAGGCCCTTCATCTCCTGCTTCTCCAGCCACTGCCTGGGCCCAGATGCACAACCAGCTTCCACAGGAGTGCCCACGGAGCCAGGAAGCAAATGCCCCTCACCAAATGCTCATGGCACCCTGTCACCCCTACCTGATCCCATCTGATTGCTCTCCCCAAGGAGGAACTCTAAACGGATGGAAGGTTCCAGACTGCTCACCCACACTTCAGAGGAGGGGTCCTACTGTCTGGCTTTTATCACCAGCCCAGCAATCTTCCCTTTGTCTCTTAGCTCACTGGGTCAGCAGCTGATTCCCCTCCCTGGAAATACCTTTGACCCTTTCAGGCTCCCATGTTCATTCTCCTCTCCTGAGACTAGGTGTCTCACCTGCACAATGGACTCAAGAACCCACAACAGACCTTGCAGGGAGAAACTATGGCACATTGGCCCTCTCCTTCCTTCAGAAACTTCTAGTCAGGCCCAGGGAACTCAGGGCACACAGACAGGGAGGTGACTATCTTCATTTGGGTTAGAAACAAAATTTCTGTGAATTCCAGGTCAGCCTGGCCTAGAGTGAGACCCTACCTCAAAAAACTAATATAAAAATTTTTTTAAAAAGCACACATGTGGGCTGGAGAGATGGCTTAGCGGTTAAGCGCTTGCCTGTGAAGCCTAAGGACCCCGTTCGAGGCTCAGTTCCCCAGGTCCCACGTTAGCCAGATGCACAAGGGGGCGCACGCGTCTGGAGTTCATTTGCAGAGGCTGGAAGCCCTGGGGCGCCCATTCTCTCTCTCTCCCTCTCTCTGTCCTTCTCTCTGTGTCTGTCGCTCTCAAATAAATAAATAAAAATTTAAAAAAATAAAAAATAAAAAAAAAGCACACATGTAAATGCAGAAGGAAACCTAGAAGATTCCAAAATGTTCACACTGCACACTTTTTAGTTTTATTTTCTAGTTTTTCTAAAACTAATATTTAGAACTTGTCAGACTAACACTTTTCTAAAGTTGTCCCTGATGGTGACAGACAACTATCACATTGATTGGGTTTAGATTCATCTGGAAGAGCTACCTGGGCATGTCTGTGAAGGAATTTCCAAAGAGGTCTAACTGAGTGGGTGGCCCCGCCTCATGAGCTGGAGTCCCAGACTGGATAAAAAGGGTAAAAGAAGAAAGCCGCTGAGCCCCAGTATTCATCTGTCTCTGCTTCCTATTCCAGCCGTCTCACTCTCTTCCCACCAGGCCTTCCCTACCGTGATGGACTGTGCCTTCTCCAACTGTGAGCCAACACAAACCCTTCCCTCCCTCAGTGGTTTTTGTCAGGTGTTTTGTCATAGCAACGAGGGAAGTGACTAAAGAACTAATAAAGACACAGAGGAGTTAAGATGTGACAAGGCTGTAATCATCCCAGCCCATAACACACACACATGCATGCACGCACTTATATAACATGTACACACGAACATACACACACGTACGTTCACACACATATGCATATACATAAGAACACACTCACACATTCTCATGAATTCACACACACATTGGCATATACTGTGCTCACCCTTGCCCACTCAGCCCAGCCAGGCTACCAGCCTCCGGATTAAAGCTTGCTTTAAAAAAAAAAAAAAAAAGCTTGTTTATTTTTATTTATTTGAGAGTGACAGGCAGAAAGAAAAAGAGAGAGAGAAAGAGAGAGAGAATGAGCGCGCCAGGGCCTCCAGCCATGATCTCTACTGACCCTATTCACCACTAAGCAATATAACCTATGGTGTCCAGGACAGATTCCTGCGAGTTGCCAGCCTGTGTCCTCCCCACAAGGTCCCCAGAAACACCCTGCAGGAAGAAGTAGCAGTCCACTGACTCCAGGCTCTTGGGACACATCCGAGCCACATGATGGTGGGAGCCACCCATGGGTGTGACCCACTGAGCAACAGCACCAATCTGTTTATTACAGCAAATTATTCTCGTGAGAGCTGATGACTCCACCACCCAAGTCCTCAGAAGCACCCTGGGTCTTCCTTGTTATCTGGGCACAGGGCAGAGGGGAACACGGAGTGATGCTAGCCCAGGATGCCAGCCCAGCCAAGACCAAGAATAAGGCAGGAAAAAGACAATGATCTAAGCACAATTCCATGCCAGGCACTAGAGATGGTACCTCACACATTCAGAGAAGCTTGATGAGGAAAAATGGGACCTCCTCCTCCCCTGGAAGGTGAGGGTGATGCTTTGATTCAGGGGTCCCCCATAAGCTTAGGAGTTCTAGATGCTAGGTCCCCAGCTGACAGAGATTTGGGAATTAACACCTCCTGGAGGCTGTGTATTGTTGGGGGCGGGCTTATGGGTGTTATAGTCAGCTTCCCCTTGCCAGTGTTGGGCACACTCTCCTGTTCCTGTTGTCCACCTGATGTTGGCCAGAGGGTGATGTCCACCCTCTGCTCATGCCATCATTTCCCTCCATCATTTTCCCCTGCCATTGTGGAGCTTCCCCCTCGATCCTGTAAGCCAAAATAAACCTCTCCTTTTTCTGATTGGGTGGTTTCTACCAGTACTATGAACCTGACTGCAGTGGGGAGCATTTATAATGGCCACACAACTTTCTCAAGGGCTCACCACCAAGAAGAGGCAGAGCTGAGATCGCAACTCCAGTGAAGCCAGGATGACAAGACTGACTTAGTTCTCCAACCACGTGACCCATACTCCTCAGTGCTCAAGAAACCTATGGCCCTGGGATCCCCATGGCTGCAGCCCAAGAGCCTGGGCAAGCCCCCTCCCTGGTGTCCCTTGTGCCCGTACAAAGAATTGCCATGGCCCATCTGCCATCCTGTACTGAGGATGAGTTTGAGAACCAGGAAAATGAATATCAAGAAACTCTCATCTGTCCATGAGGCTGACAGTCTCCTGCCTAGCTTTCTCATAGCACAGCCATTCTATCGTGGGACAGTTCAGGTACTAGTATTGGGCTCTTGGCTCTTATTGTTAGCGTAGGCCTGGGTGGGTGATGCTGGAGGGTGGGGGGAGGTGTGGAGGAAGGGAACAGGGACACACCATGCAGTTCTCTGTTGCCGAAACCACAAAGCAAAATATTTTTATTCATGAGTTCATCCAGCCTAAACATGCATCTAATCCCTGGGAGCTGACAGCTCCAAAACAGCTCCCAGGTGGGGAGACAGAATGCTCAGTTCAAAGGCAAAGGGCCAGACACCGCTTATCACCCAGTGACCATCAGCAGGAGCGAGGAGAGCCCGGGCTCAGTGAATCCAGGCCAACCAGAGACCAGCTTCTAAAAAGGTCCCGTTATCAGCTGTCAGTCTGCCTGCTGGGCCCTCTCGTTGGGGCCCAGGGTAGAGGCAGAAGGGTCTTTCTGCTTGGTTGGAGGGGCAGATTCACTGTCAGGAAGTTCATGAGGCAGAAAACCAGCAGCATTTGGGGGAAACCTAAACTGGTCAGAGAGAGAGAGTGACTTCTGTGCCAGCAGACTCCGGCTGTCTGCCAAGAAGGGTATCAGGATGCCCGGTGACCATGGAGGCAGGGGAAAGGAGGACGCAGGGTCTTCACAAAGTAGTGTTTGGTACCAACTGGGCACAAGCAGCCAGCTCATTGCCTGCCTCCCTGGAAGGTAGAGTAAGGACCAAGGAGGCAGCCTGGAGGTCATTCTGAACCTCGGGCCCAGCTCAGGGACCTCCTCTGGCAGGGCTGGCCCTGTTCTCTGCTGCAAAGGCAGGCTGGCTGGAGTAAGGAAAATCACCATAGATGTTTCCTGGGCAGACGGTGTTTACACAATCCAGGATTTGTACTCACCTTTGGGAGACAAGTTTGCCCTCGGGGACTTTGAATAGACTGAAAAATTGGAATCCCTTTGGCTCTTGCTTGACTAATACTTTCAAGAAAAATATGTGGGATAGCAAGCCAGGCCCTGGAGAAACTGTGTGCATCAAGGCCACCTCCGGCTCAGGTCTTCACAGGAGGGGTGGGTCTCTTTCCTTCAGTGCAGCAGCAGCGAGCTCTGAATCCTTTGGAGTTCTGCTCCTCTGCCCATTCCTTCATACCATACTGAGGGCACTAGAGTTTTGGAGAGAAAGCTCAACACCAAACTAGCACGAGTGTGTACTCGGAGATCATTCCACAGACCAGCATACTGACTCCCAGACTTAACACATCAGATGGCTCCTTTCCTGAGCCACCAGCTCCCCATGGGCAGTCAACAAGGTCCCAGAGAAGCCACAAGTATTTGTGTGCAACTGATCCCTAGTGTTTATGGCACTGTGTGCCAGGCTGCATGCCAGCTGTTACAAGTACTCTAGCTAACTCTCACCCTGCAAGATGAAGCCCATTTTAAAGATGAGGAAACTGGGGGCTGGGAAGATGTCTTAGCAATTAAAGACACTTGCTTACAAAGCCTACTGGCCTGGGTTCAAGTCCCCGATGGCCACATAAAGCCAGATACACAAAGTGGCACATGTATCTAGAATTCATTTACAATGGCAAAAGGCCCTGGTGTGCCTATTCTTTCTCTGTCTTTGTCTTTCTCTCTCTCTGTGTGTCTGCTTCTACTTGCAAATACATAAATTTTTAAAAATATTTTTATGTTTATTTATTTATTTATTTGAGAGAGAGAGAACGAGGCAGAGAGAGAGAGGAAGAGAATGGGTGTACCAGGGCCTCTAGCCAGTGCAAACAAACTCCAAAAGCATGTGCAAGCTTATGCATATGGCTTATGTGGGTCCTGGGGAATTGAACTTGGGCCCTCAGTCTTTGCAAGCAAGCACCTTAACTGCTAAGCCATCTCTTCAGCCCAAATAATTTTTTTTTAAACAAAAGATAAGGAAACTGAAGTCCAAAGAGATAAAATACAGGCCATGGCCCAAGGCTCTCAAAGATATTCAGGCTCAGAGACAAGACCCAGACCAGCCTGAGTCTTTCTCTCCCAGACCTTCCATTCTCAAGCTACAAAGGAGAATCAAAGCCCCATGGGAAAGAGGTTTCCCAACTAAGGACTGCAATACGAAGGTCAAAGGCAGGTGCACACGTGACTTGCACCTCCATTGCATCCTTTCCTATTCCAAATTACATGCCACACTCACCTGCCGCCTGCCATTTGCCCCACCTTGCTACATAGCTCCTGCCCTTCACCGACTCAGAAGAGCACAGAGAGAAGCCCTCAGAACTTGTCTGTCCCCAAACAAGTAAGAGCCTAAGGGGAGCCTTGCTGGCACTATGACAGGCAATGGCTTCAGGAGCCAGGAAATGTGGCATCCTGAGGCGTGTGTCCTACAAGGCCATGTGCTATCTGCTACTTCCCCACGTGTAGAGCCAGGTTAACCCATAGGAGACGCTGGATTTTAGAACGAGGGCCATAGGTTCTAGTCCCAGGCTTTGGCTATGATCTCAAGCAAGTCATTTCACCCCTCTGGGGCTCCATTTCCTTGTGTGTGTGACATGACCGTCCTGTTGTATGTGTGTGATTGGTAACAACAGTGCCAAGGGGGGGGGAGGGAGAGAACAAGACCCTAGCTAGAACTGGAGACAAGGTCATCATATGTCTTCTCCTTTACCGGAGCAGAGTAAGCTGGTGACCCCAAGGGTCATCTCCTCTCCAACATGACCTCCCAGGGAAGGATGCAGAAGTGGCCCCCAACACCTCATCACTGAAGCAGGCCAAAAATGAACCTGGCATGGCTCAGAGACATTTTGCGGAAGAGGGGGTGGAAAGAATGTCAGAGCCACACATTGAGTCATGATACGCAGAAACACTTCTCCTACCCATAACTGAGGGGTAACTCCACAATGCATGACCCATATACCTCAACAAGGAGGGGCCAGGGGAGGGGGTAGGACACAGACGAGCCTAACAATGGTACCACCTTGACTGTATTCACTGAGTACAAAACTAATTAAGTAAAAAAATAAGTCATGGGGGTACCCAACAAACACCAAGCCCAGCCAAATAAAATCACATAAATAGGCCGGGTATGGTGGCTCATGCCTTTAATTCCAGCACTATGGAGGCAGAGGTAGAAGGATCACCTTGAGTTCGAGGCCACCCTGAGACTCCATAGTGAATTCCAGGTCAGCCTGGGCTAGAGTGAGACCCTACCTTGTAAAAGAAAATCACGTAAATAGTCTCAGATCTGAGGCAGGGTCAGAGAAGGATCTAGATCTCCACTGTCCAGTGGAAAGGTAACATGAGTCATATATATAACATTAAGTTTTCTAGAAACCACACTTTACAACGTAAATAGGGGAAACTAATCTTCAAAGTATGTTTTCTTTGACTTAGTATATCCAAATATTATTCTAATATGAAATAAATGTCTTTAGCTTATTAACGAGATGCTTCACATTCTTCTTGTACTCTGTCTTCCCACTCTGGTGTGTATTTCACACTCACTTGCTGCACATCAGATGCCAGACTTTCCTCAATTACTTGATCGGTATCTAGATCTCATAAAATTTACAGTTGAGGGACTAAGTTCACGTAGCCAAGTTGTTCTAAACATACTTAAAAGTCTTTTAATAACTTTTTTAAATGTTTGGGTCTGATTTTTATAGTTTTTTTTTCCCCCTCTTGCCCCTGTTGACAGGCTAAAACAATTCTTTGACATCCAAATTAATTAAATTCTCTAAACGTTAAGATTCAAGTCCTCGGTAGCACTTAGTTGTAGTTTCAGTGCTCAAATGCCTTGAGTGACTAGTGATTGTCATACTGGAGCATGCAGGTTTAGATGCCCCAGGATGGAGACCAAAAGCTTGGGTGGTCCCTGTGCTGGGATCCTCTCACAGCAGAAATGTGTCCCTTCCATGGGCCAGGAACCACAGAGCCAGCAAGGGTAGTGATGCCCAGAAACCTCCGTGGACATTTCCCCTGCTCCCCCAGCTCCATTCCAGAAATGTGCCAAGCCTCCCCCACCCCACGGTGCCTTCCCTGACCAGGAGAGATCCCCCAACACTGCCCATGGAAGTGCCTAAGGCTTTACGACAAACACCAAAGCTTGGAGCATCAAGGCAACCGTGAAGACAAGAGTCAGTGTTTGTTCCTGTGTCAGTGCTGGAATTATCTAGACGTAACAAGAGGAGGAAAGAACGTGACCCCAGAGGGACAGCCTGCTGTCAGGGAGGCCGATGGAACTATAGAAAGCAGACTCTAGGACCAGAAAGGCACAGCTCCTAGCCATCTACTGCTAAGGCAGTGTGACCTGCTCTTAGAGAGTCCCTAATCCCAGCCCAGAATAGACAGGCAGTCAACCTGTAGTTACCACAGAAGTGGACCACGTGCTCTGTTGGTTTCTGGAAAGGAAGAAGTGATCTAATAAAGCACTCTGGAAAGGTGTCTACAGAGGACAAGAAGACAGAGCCGATCCCTCAGAAAACTGGAACCTGTGGCTCTCGTGGACACAATGTGTGGATTTTATGACAATTTTGAAACAAGCATAAGTAGGGCCGGAGAGATGGCTCAGCAGTTATGTGTTTCCTGCACAAGTCTGAGGGCCTAAGGGGGCCTAACCCCCACCCCAAGTTTGAATCTACAGAACCCATAGAAACATCTGGACCATGTGCGTCTGTAATTCCAGTCCAGCGGCATGAATGGTGAGCTCCAGAGCCAATGAAAGACTCCATCACAAGGAAGACACAGGCCAGACTCAGTGATAGACTCAGTTTCAAGGAAAAAAAACAGGTCCTGAGCAGTGAAAGGAGACATCCGCAGTTCTCCTCCAGTCACCGTAGTCAAGCGCACGGGGCCCTGCGCGTGAACTCATAGGATGCCACATCAGCATATATGCATACATGTAACACTCACACACATAGCCCTCACACCACACCACACATGTGCAAAAAAAAAAAATTTAAGCAAAAAATCTAAAACAGCAAAAGAGACACAGAGGTGCTCTTACATGCTGCGTGATCTTTGAACACGTCATGTGCTTGTCTGTGTGCTAGCTGACTTCCTCAGGGGCACAGAAGTACCACGTAGCCAGATGCTTCTCTTTCATTGGCTTCTGAATCCCCAGTGCTTAGCAACGGTGCCTGGTATTCAATACGTGGGATGGATGGATGTACAGATGGGTATGTGGATGGATATATGGAAGGATGGATGGATGGGAGAATGGATGGATGGGAGAATGGATGGATAGGAGAACGGGTAGATGGGAGAATGGATGGATGGATGAATGGGAGGATGGATGGATGGGTGGTTGGGATGATGAATGGATGGATGAATGGATGGATGGGAGGATAGGAAGATAGATGGGTGGATAGATGGACGGATGGATGGATAGATGGATGGATGGATGGATGGTTATGCTCCAAGCTGCCTCCTAAATTGAATACCACTTTTCATCCAAGAAATATCTTTCCCATGAGCCATCTTCCCCAAGTTTTGTATGAATCACATTTCTCATACTGGAGAAGTCCTAGATCTTCGGATTTACGAAGTACATATCGATCATATGACTGCATCAGGTTCCAAACTGTTCCCAGAGTGACAGCTCACCAGGTACAGGCGTGAGTACATGGGTCAGCACTGCACCCCACACGCCTGGGAAGTCAGAGCTGAGTGTCCCAGCATTCCCCGCAATGTGTCCATCAGCACAGGCCAGGAAAACACCGGAGCCACAGACCAGCCTCTTTCATCTCGGAGAAGCCTCGTTGGGGCTTGGCAATCAACGTGACCTGCATGTGGTGGAACCGGAAAATGAAGCTGCCCTTTCGGCAGCGTTTATACCTGTGTTTAATTTCTGCTTCATAAGACAAGTAAAATGCTCTACCTAAAAGGCCAGTTGACTGCAGGACACACATTTCTGGATTAACAGCTCTGTTAGAGATATTTCCAGCATGCGCATGGCCCCACTGTGATGGCTATAATTATATCCACATAGCATATAAATCTCAATATACTTTTAATAAGCAGTTAATACTCTGATATAAAATATTTACATCTCAACCAAATTCATCCTATATGGAGTAGCCCTGGTTTTCAGAGTTATTAAAACCGCTGCCATCAATCAGTCCCCCAGCTAAACAGAGAACTGAGCAGCTAAAGAAAGCCTCCTCCCCTTCGGCAACAGGCTGAGGCCATTCTCGTGGGAGGTTTAATGTCACTAAGTAACCTTCTCCCCGCCAATCTTTCTGATTGACAGGACTCTATCACAGCGAAGCCTCTTGGGCAGTCCCCTCACATCCTCATCCAGGTGGATCTCATGGGCAGGGAGATGACTATAGCCAGTCAATCCTGACACCCCTCCTTTGCACCCCCATGTCCAACCAGGAATAGCTCCTCATTGCCTTCTTTCCAATGTTCTCGGACCAGAGCTCACCACCTTCTCCCAGCCTCTGTTGTCACCAGGAGCTCTGCCTGGGTCACTCTCACAGGCTGGTCCCTGTCAGTGGTGTTTACAACAAAACAGCCAAATGCCAGCCATTTTCACTCCTGGTCTTATCTCCCTTGAGGTCCAAGTTCCTCAGGTGGGTATCAGATCAGACATCATTTGGTTCCTTAATGTCTTTATGCCAGGTACCCCGCCCCTGGCAGCCTGGAGAAAGCCTATGGACCCAGCCTCAGTGAAATGTTTTACGTGCAGAAAGATTACCTAGCTCGGGCTGGGGAGTTGGCTCAGTGGATAAAATGCTCGCTGCTCGAGCCTGTGTACACAAGTTCGATCCTCAGACCCCACATAAAAAAAAAAAAAAACAAAGAAGCAAAGAAGCAGTCAAGCATTGGCTTCTGTAATCCCAGCGCTCTGACAGAAACGTGGGAGGCAGAGTCAGGAGAATTTCCTGGAAGCTCTTGGCAAGCACAGTGAAGGTCAAAAGCGGAGCAAGATTTAGAGACCCTGCCTCACATGCGGTGGAACGGTGAAGACTGGAAGTGGTCCCCTCACCTACATGAGAGCTGTGGCATGTGTGTGTCCACACTCACACATGTGAACACACACACACACATATGTGCATGTGTGTATATATATATATGCATATATATACATATATACACAAACACACATACACAAATAAATAGCAATAAGTAATCAAGAACACACATATACAAAAGTAAAATTTTTAGGGCTTGAGAAATGGCTTAGCAGTTAAGACACTTGCCTGCAAATCCAAAGGACCCAGGTTTGATTCCCCAGGACCCATGTAAGCTAAATGCACAAGGTGGCACATGTATCTGGAGTTTGTTTGCATGCAGCAGCTGATGGCCCTG
The DNA here is from genome assembly GCF_020740685.1 of Jaculus jaculus. Lineage (NCBI taxonomy): Eukaryota > Metazoa > Chordata > Mammalia > Rodentia > Dipodidae > Jaculus > Jaculus jaculus. Next base: position 33,157,160 of record NC_059107.1, on the reverse strand, counting down.
GCATGGCATGCCCATTCTCTCTCTCTCTCTCTCTCTCTCTCTCTCTCGCGGTTGGAGAACTTATACTGAAATAAGTTTCAGTTTTGAATTGTGTGAATAGTGATACGCATGCATGGAAGATCTCATAAGAAGAGTAATTTCAAAGCAGGGATGGGTAGAAATGTCTCAATATATCTCAGATAGTTGCGTGGTGGGGTGCTTGTCTAGAGTGTGTGAGGACCTGGGTTCCATGCCTAGCACCACATATACAGGAAAAAAAAAACCCTGTGATTTCTGTTGTTGACAAAGTCACAGATGTGTCCACATTTCTCTATACGTCTGGCGGGGGTGGGGTTTTACATGTCCTATACTTACAATCAAAAGTGATGCTAGGCCGAGCGTGGTGGCGCACGCCTTTAATTCCAGCACTGTGAGGCAGAGGTAGGAGGATCGCCGTGAGTTCGAAGTCACCCTGAGAATACATAGTGAATTCCAGGTCAGCCTGGGCTAGAGCGAGACCCCACCTTGAAAAACCAAATAAAAAAAAAGTGATGCTAGGGGCTGTAAAGATGACTTAGTAGTTAAGGCGCTTGCTGGCAAAGCTAAAGGACTCAGATTCTATTCCCTATGTAAAGACAAATGCACAAGGTGAGACATGAGTCTGGAGCTGGTTCGCAATGGCTAGAGGCCCTGGTGTGCCCATTGTCTCTGTCTGTATCTCCTCTGTATCTCCTCTCTCTCTCTCGCTCTCTCTTTCTCCCTCCCTTTCATAAATAAACATATAAATAGTTTTTTTTAATGATGCTACATTTTACTTGTGCTAATAAAAACTAAAGATGCCGCCGGGGAGGTGGCTCAGTGGTTAAAGGCACTTGTTTGAAAAGCCTGCTGGCCCAGAGTTCAATTCCCCAGTGACCACAGAAAGCCAGGTGCAAAAAACTAAAGTTGCACCATCTCCCTCTCTCTGTTCAGAGACCCCAAGGACTCTATCCGTCAACCCCACGGGGTGCTCCCTGTCGGCACCTCCTCCCTCTTTGCTGCCCTGCCTTGTCCTCTCTTCTGCAGGGTCCTTGCTCCAGGCTCACTGGCCTCCTTTGTGCACACCAGTCACCTTCTTGCCTCAGGGTTTCTGCTCTTGACCCCCTTTACCTAGAAAGGCCCTAGCCTGTCTACAAGGACCACCCCTTCACCTCACGTCATCACTCAAATCTCATCTCACCACGGGACAGCCTCTGGGCATGCCCACCACTTCCTCAGCTTCTAGGCCATCTCTAACCTCCCTGCAGAGCCCCTATTCCTCCCTGGGATATTTTGTCAGCCACTTCAACATAGTCGTAGCTTCTCAACCTCTCTCCTCCTCCCCTGTCTCTCTTCCCTTCTGTCTGCGAACGAGCGACAAAGGCTTTTGTCTGTGTTCAGTGACATACCCCTAGCACCAAAGACAATGCCTGGAAGACAGCAGCAACTGAATGCTTGCTGAATGAAAACGATAAATGAACGAATAGATGGATTGATGGACTGACCAACAGATGAGTGAACAAATGAACAGCTTCCCCAGAGTTCCCACCAGACACGACTCGGCCTCTGATCCATCTTTCCTCGCGTTCATGGCTGACTCCAGTCCCCTCTCCCTGAAAAATATGCCAGGGGCCTCCTTCCCCTGTGAAATGCAGACCAACTTCCAAAGCGGGGTCCTCAAGGTGTTTGTCCATTTCCCCAGCCCCCCATCTCAACCTCTTATCCTGAACACCCCCCCTTCCATGTGCTTACCTCAGTTTTCTCTTTCACTGGCTTTCCTCGATCTCTGTCCCCCCCCCCCCCCGGTTAGAATCACCTTTGGGTGCGTAGCAGCCAACTCCGGGCCTGGTGCTCCACTAGTGCCAGGGACTGCTGGGTAGATGGGGGAGCCAAGGAATCAGCCAGTGGCCAAAGCAGGAGCAGACGCCCGGCTGGCTGCCATGCAGGTAGATGGCGGGCTCACGGGACAGCAAGCGCCTCCCAAGGTGGGGCCTGTCACACCGGCTCCCAGCTGAGCATTGCACAGGGACCCACAGGAGCTGGTGTAGTTTGAAGAGATAATCCAGTTAATAATAGGATTAGTTCAGGCACATCCCCTAAACCATACACTTGAAACCTCTACCTGGGCAAATGTTTGGCTAGCCTCTGCCAGGATCCCTACCCTCACCAACCACAGGTCCTTCCCTCCACCTCTCTCTCTCTCTCTCTCTCTCTCTCTCTCTGTCTCATTCACACACACACACACACACACACACACAGCCCCTTGACTCTGACAAGCCGCCTATGGCGACATAGACAGGGACTCAGAGAGGAGCAGTCTGCCCCAGTGCCGTAAGTCCCCTCTGCACAGCCCTGCCAACCCCCCACCCCACAATACCACCCGCTCTTCCTTTTGCCAAGAAAGCAGTCACATGCACACAGTGGAAAGGAGACCCTAGGAGGGCCCTGAGACGTTTACTAATGACATACAGTAACACCCGAGGGAGCAGGCTTTGGACTGCTCCACAGCCATGAGGCAAAGGTGCTACCTGGCATCTTGGGTGCCAGCACCCAGACCCTCTATCTGGCATGAATGTTTCCAATATCCAATAAACACTGTAATCTCCTGCAAGCTCCTTACACACACACACACACACACACACACACACACACTACAGAGGATACCAATTCTGCAGTTCTAACCATGAGCAGTTTAGAAAAAAAGAAAAAGAACTATAGATGGTATGAGCCAAAAACAAGACAGGAAGAGAAACTGACATATTTAAGGCTGAGACTGAGGTCAAGGAGAAACAGGGATGTGCCCAAATCTCACCCTCTCTGCAGTCCTAATTCTTATGGGTGCTAAGAAAGGTCACAGACATCTTGACCTACCCAAGCTGTATTGCTTAATAGGGTAGCCGCTGGCTACTTACCTTTAAGTGAGCATTAATTAAAATCAAATAAGGGGAGATAGCTCAGTGGTTAAAGCCTGCTGGGCCAAGATTCTATTCCCTAGAACCCACATGAAACCACATGCACAAAGTGATGCATGTATCTGAAGTTTGCTTGCAGTAGTGAGAGGCCCTGGCACATCCATTTCTCATTCTCTCTCTGTCTCTCATAAATAAGTAAATAAAAATTGTTTTGAAATAAAACATATGGATGCTGAATACGCTGCCGTCAGAGGCTTGGAAGGAAATGAGGACATGTTCATGGAAACTGGAAGAAAGAGGATCCTAACTGTGGGTCACAGTTCCTCGGGGTACTTACAAAAGGAAGCTTGTAATCACTGAACCTGGATGTTCGACTGAGCCACAGTCCAAGTGTCAAAGATGTGACAAGGTTATGCTTGCCGCTTAAGGTAAAACACACTGGGGGCCTCAACTAGAGGGAGAACTGTTAAACAAAGTAAATCAGGATGTGGTGGTTGAGGAAATTCTCAGCTTACCCAGATTGTAAGGACACTAACATGAAGAGATTCCTTGTCAAAGGGTGTCCTGGGGGAGGGGGGAGAAGCCTAGGGTGTGGCTGGACCTTTGCTGGAATCTCAGAAAGATCAAAAGGTCAGTGGATTAATCACACAAAAGACTCTTTGAAAGGGTTGACTACGTAACTCTTAGATCCTTTTGGCCATCTCAGCAGAAACCAAAATAGAGATGCAATGATGTAGGGCAGATCTGTGGGGGAAACCTACAGAGTTCTGAAGAATGTCAAACCAGCAGGAACACTGCGGGCTGGCTCTGGCAAAGCCAGAGAGGCGATGAACATGAAAGGAGACATTAGGACCAACATACTGCATGCAATCAACAGGCTGACAAAACGCTTTAGCGGCAAGCAAGCAAGCGCTACCTGGATGAGTAAGGAAGGATGACTCAGGCTGGCGCAAGACCCCGGATGCTCAAGTCCAGAACCCCAGAGGAAGCCCCACGACCAGCGTGTACATGGCCGGAATTGGAAATTGATAGGGACCAGTGACTCCGTCTTCTCTTTCCATAGTCTCCCTTCTCAAACAGAAATTTCTGGAATTATTGTCCTATTTCTATGTGACCATCGTGATGTGGGGCGGGGGGAATAAAAGTTGTATATTAAATCTCACAGGTTTACAGTTGAAATAGAATCGTGCCTGAGTGGATCATACCCAAATGCATGCCTATACCCGATTCGGTAGATACTCCAGAACACTCGGCCATAGCTAACATCTAGGGAGATGAACATGCTGTTATTGTCACAACTAGTGTATGTGCGTGTGTTAGTGAGGATTGAAGTCAGGTTAAGGCACACACTAGACTTTGCCAAATCAACTACATCCCATTCCACATCACAGAGCTAGTGAGCAGGTGTAACAGGGAAAACTAGCATCCCCTTGGCCATGTTTGTTGCCATGACCACGAGGAGGCAATCAGTCTCCATCCCATCCCTGCCATGTCAATCTTGCTCAAATGCATCTATTTGCATATAGGACTTCAGTTATGGGGAATCTGAGAAAGAAAGAGGGCTGGCGAGATGGCTCAGTGATTAAGTGATAGCCTGAGTTCAATTCTCCAGTACCCACATACGGCCAGATGCACAAAGGGACACATGCATCTGGAGTTCATGTGCAGTGGCAAGAGGTGCTGGTGTGCCTGCCCATTCTCTGCCCCACCACTTTCTCCCTCTCTGCTTACAAATAAATAAATAATAGTTGTTTTTTTTTTAAATTCCACTTTTTAAGAGCATAAAACAGAAGAAGATGTCCTTTTACAAAAAGAAAAAAGAAGACTGGAGAGATGCCTTAGCCTTTAAGGCATTTGCCTGCGAAGCTTAAGGACCCAGGTTCAATTCCGCAGGACCCACGTAAGCCAGATGCACATGGTGGCGCATGTGTCTGGAATTCATTTGCACTGGCTAGAGGACTTGGTGTGCCCATTCTCTTTGTCTCTATCTTCTTCTTTCTCTCTCAAATAAAAAAAAAATTAAATTATAAAAGAAGAAAGCATATGAAGAGGGAAGAAATGATACTGTGTGCCAATACAACACCACAGTCACCCATCAAGTGCGTATGATTTCATTTAACTCTCCAAGCAACTTATAAAAAATAGACATCAAGCCGGGCGTGGTGGCACACGCTGTTAATCCTAGTACTAGGGCGGCAGAGGTAGGAGGATCACTGTGAGTTCGAGGCCACCCTGAGACTACATAGTGAATTCCAGGTCAGCCTGTGCCAGAGTGAGACCCTACCTTGAAAAACCCAAAAAAAAAAAAAATGACATCAATGTTTTCTTAGTTTAGAGACAGGGAAATTGGGTATCAAAATGGTTAATAGATCTCACAAAGATATCTACCTATAAGAAGGAGTAAGGATCAAACTCAATATGTGAAATTTAATGCATGTTCTTTGTTTTTTCTTGTTTTTCAAGGTAGGGCCTCACTCTAGCCCAGGCTGACCTGGAACCTACTATGTAGTGTCAGGGTGGCCTCAAACTCACAGAGATCCTCCTACCTCTGCCTCCCAAGTGCTGGGATTAAAGGAGTGCGCCACCACACCTGGAACATGTTCTTTTTTAAAGTTATTTTATTTTATTTGAAAGACAGAGAAAGAGGCAGATAGAAAGAGAAAATGGGTGTGCCAGGGACTCCAGCCACTGTAAATGAACTCCAGACACATGTGCCACCTTGTGCATCTGGCTTATGTGGGTCCTGGGGAATCAAACATAGGTCTTTTGGCTTTTCAGGCAAACACCTTAACCTCTAAGCCATCTCACCAGCCCTAATGCATGCTCTTAATCACTGCACACATAGATGGATACCCATCATGGTCTTTGAAGGATCCAAAATCAAAGGTAGGGGATAAGTAAGTGATATGTTAAAAAAAAAAAAAAACACAGAACTTGCTGTTCCAGGTAAAAGAAGTAGAGCTCATTCAAATTATAAATAACCCTGAAGTTTGTACCTTGTATCACCGTCTTTTGTAAGCACTGTTGCTGTCAGCTTCACGTTGTTGGTAAAAATCACTCAACCAAGAGCAGTGTGGGGGAAAAAGAGGTTTATTTTGGCTTATAGACTTGGGGGGAAGCTCCACAATGGCAGGGGAAAATGATGGCATGATCAGAGGGTAGGCATCACCCCCTGGCCAACATAAGGTGGACAATAGCAACAGGAGAGTGTGCCAAACACTGGCATGGGGAAGCTGACTATAACACCCGTAATCCCACCCCCAACAATACACTGCCTCCAGGAGGCTTTAATTTCCAATTGCCATCAGCTGGGGAACCTAGCATCTAGAACACCTAAGTTTATGGGGGACACCTGACTCAAACCACCACAGACACTGAGAACATAATGGGGACTCAAAACCAGTCCTGGACCTCCCTTCAAGCACTTAGTATATGGTTAACCACTTGACCACACAAATGAGCCGAAGAGTGTGACTATTGGCCTAGAGAGATGGTTTAGTGGGTAAGGCACTTGCCTGTGAAGTCTAAGGACCCATATTTGACTCTCCAGATCCCACATAAGCCAGACACACAAAGGTGAGGTAAGTGCAAGGTCACATATGCCCACTAGGTGGAGCAAGCATCTGGAGTTCAATTGCAGTGTTGCAGTGGCTGAGGCCCAGGCATGCCATTTCCACCCCCTCCCTTCTCTCTTTCTCTCTCCCTCTCTCTTAGAAAATTTTTTAATTTTTTAAAAAAGAGTATGACTATTATGAGAGCTGATATGGAGAGAATCTCATTGTGCCAGTCGAGGATACAGAGATGTGCAGAAAGTCAGAGAGGGAGGCCTTAGAGAAGACACAATATTACCAAGAGACTTCTGCTCCCTTTAGGAAGAAAGTCAGAGAGGGTGGCCTTAGGAGAGACACAATATTACCAAGAGACTTCTGCTCCCTTTAGGAAGAAGCTTCTCTTTTCAGGTGATGGTGACCACTGGGGAGTAGCAAAACTCATCAAAGTGCTGAAGGGAAGTACCAGTGGAGGGTTCATCATTATGTGAGACATCTCCGTCACACTGTCCAGTGCTCAGAGACCATTGCAGAAGAGGTTGGGGAAAGAACGTAAGAGCCAAAGGAAGAGCGGGAAGCGCTTTGGAACATTGTATTCCAGACACAAAGCGGCCATTGCATTCATGACCTCACAGTGGCTGACACTAACTACACAAGACCTGCATAATAGGAGGGGGAACATGATGACATCAAAATAGAAGAGAAGGTAGTTGGAAAGGAAATGGATTCAGTAGAGGAGGTATAAATGGATGATGGCGGGAGGGGATCACGATCAGGGTACATTGCCTATATCTTTGAAGGTTGTCAATAAAAAGTTGAAAAGGGGGGCTGGAGAGATGCCTTAGCGGCTAAGGCGATGGCCTGCGAAGCCTAGGGATGCCCATGTTCGACTCTCCAGGTCCCACGTAAGCCAGATGCACAAGGTGACACAAGGTCCAAGGTCACCCAGGAGCACAAGAGGGCGCACATGTCTGGAGTTTGATTACAGTATCTGGAGGCCCTGGCATGCCAATTCTCTCACTCACTCACTCCTGCTCTCTCACACACACAAAAAAAGGCCAGTCTATTGTGCTTGCCCTAAAAAGATAAAACGTTCAGCGGGCACGGCGGCAGGGGTAGGAGGATTGCTGTGATTTTGAGGCCACCCTGATACTACATGATGAATTCCAGGTCAGCATCCGCTAGAGTGAGACCCTACCTTGAAAAACAATTAAAACAAAGAAAAGAAAAGAAAAGAAAAAAAGTCCAAGAGGGGCTGGAGAGATGGCTTAGTGATTAAGGCACTTGCCTGCAAAACCTAACAACCTGGATTCAGTTCCCCAGTACCCAGATGCACAAACTGACAGATGCATCGGAAGATCATTTGCAGCAACTAAGGGCTCTGGAGTGCCCATTCGCTCATTATCTCTCTCTCTCCCCTTGCAAATAATTTTTTAAAAATATTTTAAAGGTTTTAAAAAAATAACTAGGCACACAAGAAAATAAGACATGAGCCCAACAACCAACATAGACTTACAATACTTCAGCATTCTTTTACAGTCTGTGGAACAATTTTAAATTAAATACACAAAATGGAAAATGCCTATAGCAACAACTACCTAAGAACTAAAGGATTAGTAGGTAAAACAGACAGAATGAAAACAGGGAAGAAATATGAAGGGGAAGGGCACTCCCAGGAAAGCAGCCAACAAATTCCATATTCTGTCCCATCATGAGGGACTGGAATTATAGCTCAGTGGTACAGTGGCTGCTAGCATACACCAACCCCACCCTCAAAAAAAAATTAAAAAGCTGGACGTGGTGGCACACGCCTTTGATCCCAGCACTCGGGAGGCAGAGGTAGGAGGATCGCCAGGAGTTCGAGGCCACCCTGAGACTACAGAGTGAATTCCAGGATAGCCTGAGTGAGAGTGAGACTCTGCCTTGAAAAACCGAAAATAAAATAAAATAAAAAAGAAAGCTGACTTTACCACCACAGAAGAAGACTGGAAAGGTTTCCAACAGGAGCTGACCTAAACAAGTTTGAGTATTTGCAGGGTCAACTTTGAGCCCCTGCTCCACTCCGAAAGGAACTTCTCCCCTTATTCTTTGGGAAACTCTCACAGTAAGCCCAAGATTCCTGACTGCCACCAAGGAGCAGATGACAACGCAGACGCCCACAGTGGCAATGGCCTGTCTTAAGCACCCTGCTGAATAACTTGTCTGTTTTTGTTTTTTTTTTTTCCCCTGGGGGAGAAAAGTTGGTAAAAAGTCTCTGGCCAGGCATGGTGGCACACGTCTTTAATCCCAGCACTCGGAAGGTAGAAGTAGGAGGATCACCGTGAGTTCAAGGCCACCCTGAGACTACATAGTGAATTCCAGGTCAGCCTGGGCTAGAGTGAGAGCCTACCTCAAAAAAAAAAAAAAGAAAAGAAAAGTGAGGCTGAACAGATGGCTCAGTGGTTAAGTGTGCTTCCTGCACAAGCAAGAGGGCTGGAGGGGCCCTAAAACCCCCTGAGTTCGAATCTCCAGATTCCACATGAACAGCTGGGTGTGGCCACACACGTCTGCAGCCCCTGTCCTGTAAAGGGGAGCACAAGGACTTGTCCAGGCTTGCAAAAACCAGCTTCAGTATCAGTTTAAGCGACTCCAGCTCAAAGAGGAACAGGTGGAAGAGCAATAAAGTGGGACACGCCCCCATCTCGGGAGACTACACGGGATGCCACAACATATAGACATGTGTATGGCCCACATACCACACGACACACATGCATGCGTTCACGCACACAAGCAAGCAAGCAAAAACCAAAAGTGGGGCTGAGAGAGATCTCAGTGGTGAAAGGCACTTGCTTGCAAAGCCTAACAGACTAGGTTCAATTGTAGTACCCACTTAAAGCCAGATGCACCAACTGGCACATGTGTCTGGAGTTCATTTGCAGTAGCAAGAGGCTCTGATTCGCCCATAGTGTTTCTCTCTATCTATCTATCTATCTCTCTCTTTCTCACTCCCTCTCCCTGTTTTTATCTCTCTCTCTCTCTCAAATAAATAAATTTAGGGGCTGGAGAGATGGCATGACAATTAATGCGCTTGCCTGCAAAACCAAAGAACCCGGGTTCCATTCCCCAAGACCCGCGTAAACCAAATGCACAAGGTGGCACATGCGTCTGGAGTTCGTTTGCAGTGGCTAGAGGCCCTGGTACAGGCCCATTCTCTCTCTCTCTCTCTCTCTAATAAATAAATAAAGTAATAAAACTTTTTTAAGTTAAATTTGAAAAGAGAAGCCTTCATTAGTGAAGTGAACTAGAGAATAGAACACATCAACTGAAGCTTGCTAGGCCTTAATATCTAGTCCTCAACATAGGAGTCTTGAATAGTTTAAGCTCCTGGTGCATGTTGGACAAGCAGCCTTGGTAGGCAAGGCAGTCTGTGTGCACACATGTACGCAGGACAAAGGATAAGGCCGGGCTTAAGAAGAGTGACGACGGCCTGGAGAGATGGTGGTTAAGGCATTTGCCTGCAAAGCCAAAGGACATGGGTTCAATTTCCCAGGACCCACATAAGCCAGATGCACAAGGGGGCACATGAGTCTAGAGTTTGTTTGCAGTGGCTGGAGACCCTTGCATGCCCATTCCCCCTCTGTCTATCTCTCTGTCTAATAAATAAATAAAAATAAAATATGTTTAAAAAGAAGGACTGGAGAGATGGTGTAGCGGTTAAGCACTTGCCTGTGAAGCCTAAGGACCCCAGTTCAAGGCTCGATTCCCCAGGACCCACGTTAGCCAGATGCACAAGGGGGCGCACGCATCTGGAGTTCATTTGCAGTGGCTGGAGGCCTGGCACGCCCATTCTCTCTCTCTCCCTCTATCTGTCTTTCTCTCTGTGTCTGTCGCTCTCAAATAAATAAATAAAAATAAACAAAAAAAATTTTTTTAAAAAGAAGAGTGACAAGATTTCCACCCCAAGGCTGAGCCCATTTCAGCAGCACAGCATGACTAAGTATCAGAGGTGCATGTACAACCCTTGCAAAGAAGGCACTGCTTTGTGGGAGGGCAGATATGCCACCCCAGCAGCTCATGAAGCTCCTCCCACCTCATGCCAGGTAGGAGACACTGCGGACGCATCACCCACCCAGGCCCAGCCACTCCAACTCACACAGTATTCATCACCCCCAGGCTACTGGGTCTTTGTTCCTGCATGCCAAGTGACTGCCCCTCACCCTGAAGCAGGCCTCCAGAGGATGCACCCAGGTCACGACCCCATCAGGAGTCACTACCAACCCCTAACCCCTGCACAGAGCTTGCCAGGGTAGTCCCAAAGGCAAGGAAAAACAGGCAGACCACCATTATCCCAGACTCCGCTGGCGACAGTGGGGCCTTTGAGGGGAAAGTTCATTTTGTCAATCAGCCCATTGTTGGTCTGCCAAGCGCAGGCTCGTCCTCCCCCGGTGTGTCACTGGGTGCTGTTGACACAGATGTCAACTGTCAAGGGTGCCCTCCACCCTCCAACTCCCTCCTAGGGCATCCTGCAGGCCCAGCACAAGGGCCTCTGTCGCAACGCTCCCCACTGGCCCCTTGCAAGAACCAAGATTGCCACACCTTCGGAATTGCCAAAACTTGGCTGGGCACTTCATCATGCGGATTGCCCATAGAGGCCGCGACCGACACGAACAGGTATGGCAGATACTTGGCCACATGCCAGGTGACAAATCCCCACTGAGTGAAACCTGCAGACTTCAGAGTCTCTATAGTGCAAGCCTCCTCCCGCCCTGCACACGAAAGTGGCAGGTGGTGGCTTCTTGGGGCCCATTTCCAGGATCGGAAGAAAGAGGATGCACCTCCTCAATTAGAGTGTGTGTGTGTGTGTGTGTGTGTGTGTGTGTGTGTGTGTGTGTGTGTCAGTAAATTCAGCATTGGCCGAGCTGTCCCTGTGCCCTTCACACTCAACCCAAATTTACCTCCAGGCAGGACAATGGAGAGATGGGTAGAGTGAGAACCTGTAGAGGGCGTCCCCAGTGGCTCCTGTCCCTTTTGTTATCCTTCATGTGTCCGGGGCCACTTCACGACAGAAGACACTTGTTTTGTGACCAGTTCCCGGGTGGAAAAGACCAGCAAGTGGCCGAATGGGACGCTGAGTCTCCAAATTCACTTAATGCTGGATCCCAGGGAGAACCTGACAGCGTGTGAGTTTTTCCTCGTGATCTGTCATAAGCCACCATGATACTGCAGACGTGACAGTCATTATTTGGGTCTCCGGGAATGTCCACAAATGTTGACCAGAGCTGTAGGGGTGGTATACGGGAGATATGGGGGGGGGCATAGTCTCTCTTCCCATCCAGGTGGGGAAAGCACACACATCACCTAACGTGGCAGTAGAGACCCCAAAGAAGGAAGGATACTATGTGCCGTAGTAGACAGGAAATCAGGCTTTCCAGGGGACACGGGTCCACTCGAGTTTAGCCAGCTGGCTTGGAGGGAGACCAGCGGCTCAGGAACCCACGTAGCAGAAACAAGCATAGGGCTGAGGCTTCCTGGTGGGACCTACCGTGACCACTGCTGTTCGGGGGAGAAGCCCAAGACCTTGCAGGGAAAGACTTCCCCAAGAATAGCCAAGTGAGGACAGCAATCCAGTGCCCCAGCCTCCATGACACGGTGCTGCTTAGGGCAGGAGATGACGCCTCAGGCCCTTTCTCAGGACATGCTGTTATACACGGCTAATGATTTCTTCCCAAGATCGGGCAAGATCTCATACCCAGAGGCCAATAGCACGGAGTTGTAGGGAGAGGCCAGGGAGAGGGGACGGAGTCAGGCCGCAGGCAGGCCTGGCTTAGGCTGGGATAGGTTGACAGAATAGGACTTTTGGGTCTCCCAAATTTTGAAATAAGTCTTTTGAAACCCAGCTCAATTTTGAAATTTCTACAAGGTAAAACCAAATCTGTCCTCGATGAGTTGACACCTTGAACACTGACCTGGTGTGTGGCAAACGGTCTCCCCCGTGCTCATGACCTTGGGGATCCAGCCCCCGAGCCTGACTCTATGGCCTGGCGGCAGGATGGGGACTGGCACCTCACAGGGCTCCATCCACCCTGGGAAAATGCTGCAGGCCAGAGGCAGCACACGAAAGGGACAAGGTGCATGACAACTCCTTTAGTCCCAGGTCCTTGGTGTCTACCACAGTGCTACCCAATGAATCTGTGTTATCCAAAAAGTCACGCTGTGATTTTCTCCTCGAAAACTCTACCAAGCTGAACAAGGGCGTTGTTAGAAAAGACCTCAGACTACAGCCATGGCTTATGACCTAGGTCTACAGCATGTCCATGAGAAGCCCAGGGCCCAAGGAAACAAAGTGGTTACCACTTTTTTTTTTTAACTGTAGAAGGTACCCACAGGAAATCACATAAGGAACAGAGAAAGCTATGGGGCTGAGGCTGCTGACCCGTTGGTGAAGAAGGTCATTTGGAGGGTATTTCTTCCCACCCCACTACTGGATCTTCACTCTTACGCAGATAGCTAGAAGTGCGTCCAAGGACTCAACCTTCTGATACAGCAGTGGTAGATCCCACTATAATGTGCCTTTGTTGACAATCCGTTGTCTTTATTTGCTGCCCAGATAGAAATGTAATCCTTGGGCTGGAGGGATGGCTTAGTGGTTAAGGCACTTGCCTGCAAAGCCAAAGGACCCAGGTTCGATTCCCAGGACCCATGTAAACCAGATGGTGCATGCATCTGGAGTTTGTTGGCAGTGACTGGAGGCCCCATGACACCCATTTTATCTCTGTCTCCTCTCTCTCTCTTTCTTTCTCTCTGTCAAATAAATAAATAAAAATATTTTTTAAAAAAAAGAAATTTAGGGCTAGAGAGATGACTTAGCAGTTAAGCACTTTCCTGTGAAGCCTAAGGACCCTGCTTCAAGGCTTGATTCCCCAGTGCCCACATAAGCCCTCTGGCTTTATGTGGGTACTGGGGAATTGAACCCAACCATGCAAGTTTTGCAAGCAAATGCCTTTAACCACTGACCCAACTTCCCAGCCCTCGGCCTCAGCTTTCCTATCTAGGCAATGGGAATAAAGGAGCTGTCCTGAGCATTGCCAAGAGAGGGCCTGAACTCCACGGTGATGTGCTTGTCACAATTGTGGAGGTGCCTCTATAGACAAGGGGGACACGAAGCCAAGGTCCCTGCCTTAGGAAGGCTTCTCGAAATTCATGGCCTCAAGTCCTGTCCACGGCCACTCTGAAGAGGTCTCTGGGCTGGGTCGATGCCTTAGAACTGAGCCACAGCCTGGATGGAAAGCTGGCCGCTCCTTTCACACCATGCCTCTGCAGGATGACACAATTCAACCTCCTGCTTAATCCTGCTCAACCCCGGCGCTGGGACATCACTGGGACAGGGGGAAGTCCTCTCAGGTTCACCTGCAACAAGGTCGCTGCCCACAGGACCAGAGCTGGTCTGACCTGCAGCTGACCTGGGAAGCCGAAAGCATGTTCCTTGCTCCACCTTAAGATTGTTTTCCCAACACCTACAGTGGCCTCAGTCATTATTACAGCAAACTTCTCTTGGTGCTAACGACTTCAACAATCTCAGCTTGTACAGATGCCGTCTGATTTCTATGTAGATTTCTCTTTTAAATTTTTTACTGAGAATTTTAATGCATATAGATAGTGTATATTTTAATTTAATTTTTTATTGTCTTATAAGAGAGTCAAAGAGTGAGAGAGAGAGAATTGACGTGTTAGGGCCTCTAGCCGTTGCAATCAAACTCCAAACACATCTCTCATGGGCTCAAGGACCATCATGGAAGAGGTGGCAGGAAAAATGTAAGAGCTAAAGGAAGGGAAGGAGTGCTTACAATACTGTCTTCCAGACACAAAGTGGCCCAGATATTCATGACCTCACAGTGGCTGACACTACCTACAGAAGACCTGCGTAACAGGGGGAAAAATAATGGCAACAAAGTAGAAGAGAGACTAGTTGGAAAGAAGCAATTCAGTGGAGGGAAGTTTGGGGAGGGGGAAAAGGAAGGGTGATGGGAGGGCATTGTGATTATGGTATATTATTTATAAAAGTTGTCAATAAAAAACAGTTTTTTTTAAAAAAAATAAATTTTCAGCTCTGTCTCAGGTCATCCTCAGCAGTAGACTCAAATGTGTGACCCTTTGGTCCCTGGCAAACCACACACCCTTATGTAGAGCACCCTGGACATCCACCTCAAAGCCATGAGTCCAGGATCAAGACCAGGCCATCTCAGCAGCTGGGTGGCCTATGGCGCTTTGCTTGTCCTCTTTGTTCCACAGAAGCATTAAGAAAGCATTTGAGGGCTGGAGAGATGGCTTAGTGGTTCAGGCATCTGCCTGTGAAGCCTAAGGACCCAGGTTTGATTCCCCAGTACACACGTAAAGCCAGATGCACAAGATGACGCATGCATGTGGAGTTTGTTTGCAATGGCTGGAAGCCCTGGTGTTCCCTTTCTCTCTCTCCCTCTCGCTGTCACTCTCTCTGTCTCTCTCTCTCTCTCTCTCTCTCTCTCTCTCTCTCTTTCTCTCCAATAAATAAGTAAATAAGAAAACATTTGAGGGGGCTCACCAATCTTACCAGCTCCAGCCCACTCTGTCAAACATAGGGGGTCCTGGGGTCATGCTCCATCCCCACTGGCTCACACACACCTAGAGAGCACGGGCGAGCCTTACTCATGTCTCACCTCCGGGGAAGAGCTCATGCCAGGCAAATGTGTGTCTAGGCTGCTGATGACCACCTCCAGAAACTGGTTTAAGGTGATGAAGCCAATATAAGGCTTGGCACTAAGTGTGCCTAGAATGAAGCCCTTGAGATCTTCCCAGAAGGGCAACAAACTGGCAACTTTCTCAGACTCATACCTCATCTCCAACACCATTAGCAACTGCTTCTGTGCCCAAGAGGATCCTCCTCGGGGTCTGGGTCTGGGCTGGGCAGGGTAGTCATGGCTGTGGGGGGAGCGCTGCTCTCTTTCCCCATGACCTAGCCCGTGCTCGCTCTGGAGAACTAGTTCAGAACAACTTGAAGAGACAATCAAGACACTCTCTGTCTTCCCAGCCTCCTAAGGACACTGAAAAAATCCTAGAGCATTGTGGGGGAAAACCTAGAAAATGTCCCCCTATTCATTCTGGGCACCCCAACCCTCCTCATCCTCCTCAGGGAAACTGCTCAGTAGGAAAATCTCAAGGAATGGCCATGCTGCTTCATGCTTTCTCGCCTCAAGCCAACCCCCCACCCCAGGAAGGATGTCCTTGTTACTTTTCATTGGGACAAGAAAACAACTTAAAGGAGGAGGTATTTATTTTTGGCTCATGATTTGAGGGAATCCAGTCTATCGTGGTGGCAAAGGCATGGTAGTGGGTGGCTCCATGGCGATGGGAGCTTGTGGAAGCTGCATGCTCACATCTCAGCAGATCAGGAAGCAGAGATGGGACAGGAAGTGGAGCCAGATTATAAACCCCAAGGTCCACCCTTAGCAACTCACTTTCCCCATGTTGGTCCTACCTCCCAAGGGTTGCACAACCTCCCCCAAACAATGCCACAAGCTAGGGCTCAAGGGTTCAAACACACAAGCCTGTCAGAGACATTCTGTATTCAAACCATGACTAAGGAGTCAAAAACAGCAGAGAGCACATGACACAGGTGGCTGGTGGTGACCACACAGGAAGATGACGTGAAAGCAGCATGCTCAGCCTCCCCAACAGTGTCCAACCAGAGCAAGCCACTCCAAAACCACCTTCATCCCCACATACCTCAGTTACTTCTTGGAGGGATGAGGGTCCCATCTCCCATCACAAGCCCCATCAACAGGCACAGCTCCAGGCCCAAAAGACATTCTACCAACGTGGCAAGGCTGATGCACTACAAAAGACCTGGAGCTCAGATACAGTTTCAAATCCAGAAACGCTAGGGACTGGAGAGATGGCACAGCAATTAAGTCGTTTGTCTTAAAAGCCAAAGGACCCAGGTTTGATTTCCCAAGACCCACATTAGCCAGATGCACAAGGGGGCACACGTGTGTGGAGTTCATTTGCAGTGGCTAGAGGCCCTGGTACACCCATTCTCTCTCTCTCTCTCTCACCTTCTTTCTCTCTCAAATAAATAAAAAAAGAAATAAAATATTAAAGAAAGATATCTTAGGTTGAAAGAATGGCCCTCCATGGAAGGTGAGGTCCCCCACCCTAACCTACAATCCCAATCCCCTAAGAGATAGTCTATTAAAAAAAAAAAACTTGATATTGAGCTAGAGAGGTGGCTCCTCAGTCAAGGCACTTGCCTGTAAAAACCTAACAACCAGGTTTCATCTCCCCAGTACCCACGTAAAGCTAGATGCACAGTGGCACATGCATCTGGAGTTTGCTGCAGTGACTGGAGGCCCTGGCATGCCTATACTCTCTGCTTGCAAATAAATAAACAAAAATATTGTTTTAAAACTTGTTATTGACAATCTCCATACACACACACAATGCACTCTGATCCTAATCCCCTCCTACCCTCCTCCTTTATCTTCCCACCCCTCCCCCTTCCACTGAGCCCCTTCTTATTTCCAATCAGTCCCTCTTATATTTTGATGTCATCGTTTTGTTTTTGCCCTCCTGTTAGGCTATTGTGTCGGGAGTGTCAGCCACGGTGAGATCACGAGTGCCACGGCCACTTTGTGTCTGGAAGACAGTGTCGCAAAGCACGCCTCCCCTTCCTTTGGCTCTTACATCCTTTCTGTCACCTCTTCTGCAATGGTCCCTGAGCCTTGGAGGGCGTGAGAGAGGTGTCTTGTTTAGTGCTGAGCACTTCACTGTCTCTTCTCAGCACTTTGGTGCAGTTTGAGTCTCCCCTGAGGTCCCTGCCCTCTGAAAAGAGGAGCCTCCCAAGAGATAGTCTCGATCTCCTTGAACCAAATCTATAGCATGAAGTCAGCGGCCAAGGGTTTCTGATCAGATCCAAAGGGCCCCTGCACCACTCCTGTCCCCAAAGCGACAAAGGCGGTAACCAAGACTAGACCAAGCCTGGCGACCACAGTGCACTGGGGTTGTCCTCATCTCTCTTTCACTGTCCAAGCACCCCACGTTCCCCAGATGACATCCAGGGGAGGGAGGATGGACAAGGCTATTTTACTCACTCAGCTCCACCTGCCCTCCCAAGGTGGTAACAAGCTCTCCAGTGAGGCTTCGCCACGCCCCACCCCCTTCGGGGCACCTTCACAAAACCCCACACTGGCAATTACTCCTAATTACATGATGTGACAAGGCGCTGAGGCTGGAGCACTTAGCTGAGGCTGCCATTATGCAACGTTCCTAAGCCTCTTATTTAAGGTGGAAAACCGATACGGTGCTCTCGGTTCACATGAATGACTGGAAAAAAAATAAATAATTCTAAGAAATAAAAACACGGCCATTGGTATCCCCTTACCAGCTCCCCGAAAGGATTAAAAGAATGCACACCTTGGATCATCAGATGCCCTCTCCTGAACCTGCATGGAGCCTTGCTCATAGGAAGGCTCCTCAGAGGGAGAACAACCAAGCAGGCATTCCCTGGAGATGAGTGCCATTGCTTGGTGGCTTGGGACTGAGCTCCAATAGCCAGGCTGTGCCACAGCTGGGGAAGCCTGGTTCCCACATGCCCCGAGGACACCACGGTGCCAGGCAGGCACCATTCCCAACCCATTCCAAACCATTCCCACCTCACAAAGCTGCCTGTAACCCTCTGCTGCCCCCACCCAGCATATTAGGCCTTCTAAACATGACCCAGGAGATGACTTGAACAACTCGGGCACTGAGGAGATGGAAAAGCCCCTGGGCCCTCTCGGGATGTCCCCAGCACACAGGAAGCTCCTGGATTCTCCACCATGCACACTGCCATCAGTCCCTGTTGGGCTGCTTTGCCAACACTGAGCTCACCTGAGGCCATGGGACTCAGCATCAGTGGGCAGGTGGGCAAGAGTATAGACCCTCCAATGCCTGCACCTCAACCCAAGCTGGAGGGAAGAGCTCAGCACGGGGCAGGTACAATTACAGTGGCTAGGTCCATTAAACCTGGGGAATAAAGAGCTGGCCTGGTAATTGCCCCTAATCCCTTTCGAGCCTTTGTCTGCTAGAAGTACTGCTGTAACCCTAATGGGATGAGGTAAGTGGCCGAACTCCTTGGCCCTCCTCAGAGCGCCTCAGGCAGGTCTAGGGTAGGGGCAATCAGTCAGCAAGCCCACCAGGATGGCATTCCTAAAAGGCTCCTTTGACAGGACCCTCCACGAAGAAGAAACAGTCCCCACAGGACAACCAGTCCCTGGGGCCCGTGGTGGTGGCCAGAGGAAGAAGATTCCAGATCCCAAAGGAATCTGGGGCAAGCAAGGTGCGTGCTACCATAGCTAGCCGCGCATCCGGGTCATGCTCAAATGTCACTGCTGCACCCAAGGAGCTGCTCATGGGACAAAGTCTGTGAGGCAGAATCACACCCCGGGACACTGCTGGGCCTTCAGAACTGAGGTAGGAATAACCTGTCAGTGATTCAGAGGCTTCTCGGGGGGGGGCCTGGGGTCTCCCCGCCCTTTATAACAACCCTAAGAAGTAGAGGGGACTCTGATGATGCAGAGCACATGACATGCCCCACGCTCTCTGGACCCCATGACAATACTCTGTTGAGTAGCTGCACGCAGAGAGGCAGGAGTCACGAGCTCAGAACCTCCTGGGCACAGCGGTGACACACAGACATGACGTCATCGCAGGCCTACACCTCCACAATGACGCAGGAAAAAGCAGTCCCCGTATGTGCACTGGCCTGTTTCCTTGAAAAAGACACCCTACCCCCAAGCCTTAACTCTGCTCTGTCTTTCTATTTCTTTTATTTTTTTTTTTTACAGACAGTGAGAAAGAGAATGAGAATTGGCATGCCAGGGCCTCAGCCACTGCGATAGAACTCCAGATGCTTGCGCCACCTAGTGGGCATGTATGACCTTGTGCTTGCCTCACCTTTATGTGTGTGGCTTATGTGGGACCTGGAGAGAGATCCAACCTGGGTCCTTAGGCTTGGCCGGCAAGCGCCTTAACCACTAAGTCATATCTCCAGCTCCGTTCTGTGTTTCTATAGAGACTCAGGTCCACACTAATTTAAAGATGGTAGCTATGAAGACTAGTGGCAAATCTTACTTCTCTGGGAGAAGACAGAAATCCAAGTTGTTTTTTCGTTTGTTTGTTTTTTGTTTTCTGAGATAGGGTCTCACTCTAGCTCAGAATGACCTGGAATTCACTAAGTTGTCTCAGGGTGGCCTCGAACTCACAACGAACCTCCTACCTCTGTCTCCCAAGGGCTGGGATTAAAGGTGTGTGCCACCATGCCCAGCTGAAATCCAAGCTTTTAAGATAAACATCTCCTAACATTTTACTATCAGCAACTAATTTCAGTTACTCAAAACTCTGGATGAGTAACCAAATGTGTCTGCAGACCTTCAGTTGACAGTTTATAAGCTCTGCTGACCCAAGTTTCTAAGTTTTCAGGACACTTTGCCCTCTCCCCACTTCAAAGCAAGCTGCTTGAGCCGAGCGTGGCGGCACACACCTAATCCCAGCACTCGGGAGGCAGAGGTAAGAGGATCGTTGTGAGTTCGAGGCCACCCTGAGACGACCTAGGAATTCCAGGTCAGTCTGAGCTAAAGTGAGACCCTACCTCGAAAAAAAAAAAAAAAAAGCTGCTTGTCCTTTTGAGAGCAGTGGGACAGCTGGAGCTGAAACAAACTGGTTTATACACCTTTAAGTACAGGAATAGGGATGTAGCTCAGTGTAGAGCACTTGCCTAGTACTTACAAGGCATGAGATGAATTTCCCTATTATCAATAAATGATAGACAGATAACAGATAAGTAATTGATAGATAAGTAGATAGATGATAGATGATAGATAAACAGATTGATAGGTACAGATGATTGATAAATATATGTTTGATATATGATTGATAGATATGACTGATAGATGATAGATACATAGATTAATAGATAGATATATGTGGATAGATATATAGATGATAGGTAGAGAAATAGATGATAGATAGGTAGATAGGTGATAGATTGATAATCTTTAAGAGGAATAGAAAGGTACCTTCCCTGATCCCTGTTACCTAGGTAACTATGACTCTCCCAAACTTTCGGAATTTTATTGACTCCCTGGACCCAGAAACACAAAGCAAAACTAGAAGGTGCAGAGAAACACTCTATTGGGTATTTTTCTCCTTGCTGTGAGAAAATACCTGACAGAAGCAACTTAAGGAAGGATCTAGGCTTACAGTTTGAGGTCACACAGTCCACCGTAGCAGGGAAAGCGTGGCAACAGAAGCATGAGGTGGCTGGTCACGTCGTGCATGCAATCAGGAGGCAGGAACAGTGAACTCTGGTGCTCAGCTCCCGGCCCCTGTTTATTCAGCCAACTGACACCCTCATAGACACACCCAGAGATGTGTTTCCATGGTGATTCCAAGTCTAATCAAGTTGACAATGAACATAAACCATCACTGAGTCTCTTATTTTAACTTCACTTTTATTGGAATTTTAATGGTGAACTTACTGCAAAGTGGTCATATTACATGGGTTATCTCCTTATGTCCCCCTCTTCCCCACCCCGCTCCCCTGAGGGTCTTCTCCAGTGGGGTATCATAGCCACCATGAGGTCAAGATTGTGCCAGCCAGTTCCTATGGGGAGAACAATGCCTCAAAATGCACATTTCCACTGTTCACTCTTCCACAATGTTCCCTGGGCTTTGGCTGACTTTAAGGGTTCTATGTGTCTATCAGTAGACTGGACGATTTCTCTTTGAAACTTACTAGCTCATAAAAACTCCCTCTATGCACCGCTACCTCAGTGCTCCCAACAAAAAATGTCCAGTCATGGAATCACATTAGTCAGCAAGCACCAGCCATGCCCAGAGGCCTTCCAACCAGTTTTCTGGTTCCCTATCTCAAATATGAACCAGGAATCACCACAAATTGAAATGAGCCTCTAAGCTGAGTGTGTTGTCACACTCCTTTAAGCCCAACATTTGAGAGGCTAAGGTAAGAGAAATGCCATGAGTTCAAGGCCAGCCTGGGCTACTTTGTGAGGAGTACTTTTTGAATTTGAGTTATTGAATAAAATTAGAGTTTGGAGAAAGATAACTACCACTATGAGCCTGAGAGCTTTTGAATGCATACTTTGCGGCATTTACAAATATGATTGTTATGTAAAAACAAATGTCAACAGGGGCTGGAGAGATGGCTTTGCAGTTGAGGCACTTGCCTGCAAAGCTTAAGGACCCAGGTTCAATTCCTCAGTACCTACATAAGCCAGATGTATTAGGTGACGCATGAGTCTAGAGTTTGTTTGCAGTGGCTGCAAGCCCTGATGTGCTCATTCCCTCTCTCTCTCTCAAGTAAATAAACAAGTAAAATATATTTTTAAAAAAACTTTTTAAAATATGACAACATTTGAAAGATTGGTGTAACTCAATGAACCAAGACCTTCTAAATGACAGACACACAATGCAAAAGAAATCAGAGGTAAAACTCTACACTGTAAGTAAACCCCAAGAATTTACCATTGCTAAAGTCTGCTCTGAGCTTGAGGGACATTCATAAGTTTCTAAAAGGGCTATTAGAAGACTTTATCTTGGGACTGGAGACATTGCTCAGTGGTTAAGGCGCTTGCCTACAAAGCCTAATGACCCAGGTTCTATCCCATGACCCACGTAAAGTCAGATGCACATGGTAATGCATGCATTTGGAATTCATTTGCAGTGGCTAGAGGGCCTGGTGTGTCCATTCTCTCTTTCTCTCCCTCTTTTTCTCTCTCACCTCTCTTTTTCTCTCTCACTCTCTCTCAAATAAATCAATAACATATTTTTAAGAAAACTTTATCTTTCTCAACCACACATACAATGAAACCATTCTATATACTTCAAATCCAAACAACGCATGGCAGCAGACTGAATCAAGGAAAAACTAAGAACACAGCTATCTTCTGTCAAAATACTTGCTAGAAAGACTTTGGAAATATATACTCTTTGGCACTATATTTGAGAAAGTCTGATCATGCAAAATTAAATTACATCAGTATGTGATGAATTTATTATTTTAAATTAATAAGCTTTTAATTTTTTTTTCACATGAGAGCTGGAGAGATGGCTCAGCAGTTAAAGGCACTTGCTTATGAAGCTTGCTGGCCTGGGTTCCATTCCCCAGTACCCACATAAAACCAGATGCACAAAGTGGCACATGCACCTGGCATTTGTGTGCAGTGGCAAGAGTCTCTGGCACTCACATTCCCCCTCTACTTACAAATGAATAATATTATAAAAAATTATTACATGTTAAATATTAATAGATAAGGGCTGGAGAGATGGCTTCGCAGTTAAGTGTTGGCCTGTGAAGCCTAAGGACTCCAGTTCAAGGCTCAATTCCCCAGGACCACGTTAGCCAGATACACAAAGGGATGCAAGCATCTGGAGTTCATTTGCAGTGGCTGGAGGCTCTAGCGCACCCATTCTCTCTCTCTCTCTCTCCCTCTCTCTCTCTCTCTCTCTCTCTCTCTCTCGCTGTCAAATAAATAAACAAAAAAATTAAAAAAATATATTGATAGACAAAGTCTATATAAACTCCTTGGGAATTTGAATGATTTCTAAGAGTGTAAAGAAATCCTGAGGGCTGGAAAGACAGCTCAGTAGTTAGGCCTGAAAAGCCTAGCTCCCAGGTTCAATTCCCCAGTACCCATGTAAAACCAGATATACACAGTGGTGCATGTGGCAGGAGTTTGTTTGCAGTGGCTGGAGGTCCTGGATATTTCTCAGTCTCTCTCTCTTTCTCTCCTGGCAAAGAAATAAGTAAAATACTTTTTTAAAAATTTGAGACAAACAAAGATGTAAGGCCAAAGGGTAAGAGAACTACTGGTATAGAAAATAAAATGACAAAAAAAAAGGAAAATAAGGAGAAAAGGCTAATTTGAGAATAAGCTCAAGAGGCTCGAGAAGAAGAAAGGGAAGGAGGGGGAGAGAGAAGCAAGGGAGGGAGGGAAGCAAGGAGGCAAGCAGGGTAAAGGGGAGGGAATGTAGGAAGGAGGGAGATTTGTTCCAGAAAAAGACCAAAAAAAAAAAAAAAAAAAAAATAAAGTGGGTGGAGAGGAAACATTTCATTGACTAAATAAAACAAATTCCTAGAATTAAAATTCTCCAGGTTAAAAATATCCATACCCAGTACTCAAAGTAATGAATTTTTAAATCGCACATACAAGGAATAGAACTGTGACATTTCAATGTCCTGGTGACACAAGGGTAATCCTCAAAGCTTCTGCGTGGGAGGGATGGAAGGGCAGGACAGAAATAGCCCTGTTCCGATGACTGCCGGACAGAGCAGTGCCTGGCTTTCAGCAGTAACATGGGCGGGAGGCTGGAAGATAAGCTGCCAACAGAACATTCCAACATAGGAGTGAATATTGAGCCAAACTATTGATCAAGTGTGGAAGTAGTATTTCCAAGTATACAAGGGCTCAGAGATGTGGCCTACCACATCCCCTTTCTCTGGCAGACACTGGAGGACACACTCTTTGAAATGAGGGAGCACATGGAGAATAAGAAAGGCAGGGATGGGGGGGGGCATTAACAGCACAATTCTGTAGGTGGGGATGAAAAGGGGCTCCAAAGGACAAGTGCCTCCTAGAAAGACACCCCTCCCCCCAGCGGAAAATAATTGGGAACAAATACCTAATACTGTTAAACCCATCCAGAAAATACTTCCAGCTTTGTCAGTATTGGGTGATAAATAATAGAAAACTACACAAGTAAAGCACCAAGAACATACATGGAGAAAACAATGGTGTCCTCAGAAAATTATGCTGAAAGACTTAGATATCTGCATGCAGAAGAATGAAAGTAACCCCTATCTCTCACCTTATACCAAAAAAAATCAGTGGGGGCTGGAGAGATGGCTTAGTGGTTAAGGCGCTTATGTGTGAAGCCTAAGGACCCAGTTTCAATTCCCCAGTAACCATGTAAGCCAGATGCACAAGGTGGCTCATGTGTCTGGAGTTCATTTGTAGTGGCTGGAGTCTCTAGCCTGCCCATTCACTCTCTTTCTCTCAAATATGTGTGTGTGTGTGTGTGTGTGTGTGTGTGTGTGTGTGTGTGTGTGTGTGTTGTTTTTTTTGAGGTAGGGTTTCACTTTAGCTCAGGCTGTCCTGGAATTAACTATGTAGTCTCAGGGTGGACTCAAAGTCATGGTGATCCTCCTACCTCTGCTTCTTGAGTGCTGGGATTAAAGGCATGTGCCACCACACACGGCAAATAAAACATTTTTTAAAAAATCATCAGAAAATAAGTCAAAGCCCTAGATGTGAAAGCCAAAACTATAGATCTGCTAGAAGAAAACAAGGGAGACACTGCAGGGCATTGGTATAGACACAAAGACTTTGTTTTTAGATTAAGATCCTAAAAGCCAAAGCAACAAAACTAAAATTAGACATGTGATGTTACCTTAAACCAAGAAACTTCTACACAGTGAGCAGAGCGCTGAACATAAGCAAAGGACAGAGTTAAATAAAAACATGACAATTTTTCCTGACAAAGAGTCACATACTCAAGGGATTAAAACAACCCAAGAGCAAAGTACAAATAACCCATTTAAAATGATTTGAACAGATATTTTTCAAAATAAGATATAAAAATGGCTGTTACAGTCAGGTTCACATTGCTGGCAGACATCACCAAACCAAGAGCAGCTTTGGGGGGTAAAAAAAAGGTTTATTTTGGCTTACATACTCTAGGGGAAGCTCCATGATGGCAGGGGAAAATAATGGTATGAGCAGAGGTGGATATATCTCCTGGCCAACATCAGGTGTAGACAACAACAACAGGAGAGTGTGCCAAACACTGGCAAGGGGAAATGGCTATAACACCCATAAGCCCACCCCCAACAATACACTCCCTCCAGGAGGCTTTAATTTCCAATTGCTATCAGCTGGAGAGACTAGCATTCAGAATATCTAAGTTTATGGAGGACATCTGAATCAAACCACCACCTTCTGCCCCTGACCTCCATAAACTGACATCCATACATGATATAAAATGCAATGCATTTAGGGCCGGAGAAATGGCTTAGCAGGTAAGGCACTTGCCTGCAAAGCCAAAGGATTGTAGTTCAATTCCCCAGAACCCACGTAAGTCAGATGCACAGGGTGGCGCGTGCATCTGGACTTTGCTTGCAGTAGCTGGAGGCCCTGCCACACCCATTCTCTCTCTCTCATCTCCCTCTCTATCTGCCTCTCTTTCTCAAATAAATAAAAATAAAATTATTTTTTAAAAATACAATGCATTCAGTATGACTTTAAGAGTCCCCATAGTTTTTTATCAGTCCTAATGATGTTCAAACATCCCCATTACCCAAGGTCTTTTTTAAAAACATATTTTTATTTATTTGAGAGCAACAGACAGAGAGAGAAAGAGGCAGATAGAGAGAGACAGAAGGAATGGGCATGCCAGGGCCTTCAGCCACTACAAATGAACTCCAGATGCATATGCCTCCTTGTGCATCTGGCTAATGTGGGTCCTGGGGAATCAAGCTTCGAACTGGAGTCCTTAGTCTTCACAGGCAAGCATTTAACTGCTAAGCCATCTCTTCAGCCCCCAAGGTCTTTTAATTGAGCCATAATACCAAAAAATCCCCCCCCAAATCCATAATGGCACAGAATAAACACATTGCAAAAAGTAGCATTGGGCATAGCAAAGAAATATTCAACCAATACAAGACTTAAACAGAGCAAACATCAAACTCTGTAGCTTCAAGTCCAACAACTCTAGCCAGTGACAAGTCTCCAAGTCCAATAATTCTAATCAGCAACAAGTCTCTGGAGTTCCAATTCCGCCCCCTCCAGCTAAGCTACTCACAGTCCTGGAAAACTTCATCTAGGGCCAGCAGCTTTCCTTAGCAGCAATCTCGTGGTCCCAGCATCTCCACTGGGTCTCCACTGCAACCCACGGTTCATCCTCACGGAGCCACAGGGTCCCCATGCAGGCATTCAGCAAACCTGTCTCACACTACCCATGGCCATTTCCAAAACACAAGACTACATTGCAAACTCAATGACCCTCTCTTTCCTACATTTTTTAAACTCCACAATACCAGGTAGGGTACCAGTTTGTTAATCCTGGGGCAGGAGAATAAAGTAGACTTTGAAGAACAGGACACTCCTTGGGCACTCAGGCCCCTTCAAAACAGTCTACATTCTTCCTGTTGCCCCAATGTACCTCGGCTGGCCCAATCTCAAAGGTTGTAATCTCTCAATTATAGCTGAATGGGCAGCCGTTCTGGCCCAAAGATTTTATTTCTGTGACATATTCCTCTGCACATATCAGTCCATTTCTATGCAATGCAGCCCTGCACAACTTCTCAGGACACAGGCATAACAAAAAGCCTCTCACACAAACCACTTCTAGCCAAGTCCAGGCAAAGCTCTTCTTCACCCTCACAAGCCAAATCTCGCAGTCCACAGCTCTTAGTGCATTCAGGTCTTTTAACTCTGACCAGAATAGTCCATCAAGCTGTACTTACAGCAATGCAGGTGTCTCTTAAGCCAAGGTTTCAAATCCTTCCTCTTGAAAATCAGCTTCCAAAGGCCAAAGCCACACAGTCAGCTGTCTAAAAGCAAATGACCCCACTCTCAGTACCAACTATACTGTTGCAGTCAGGTTCACATTGCTGGCAGAAATCACCCGACCAAGGGCAGCTTTGGGGAAAAGGGTTTATTTTGGTTTATAGACTCAAGAGGAAGCTCCATGATGGCAGGGAAAATGATTGCATGAGCAGAGGGTGGACATCATCCCCTGACCAACATAAGGTAGACAATAGCAACAGGTGAGTTTGCCAAACACTGGCAAGGAAAAACTGCCTATAACACCCATAAGCCCACCCCCAACAATACACTGCCTCAAAGAGGTGTTAATTCCCAAATCTCCATCAGCTGGGAACCTAGCATTCAGAATGCCTAAGTTGATGGGGGACACCTGAATCAAACCACCCCAATGGCCAAAAAGTATGTGAAAAAAAAATCACTGATCATCAGGGAAATGTAAATGCAAACCACACTGAGGGATTGTTTTATCCCAGTTGGAGTGGCTGTTACCAGCAAGACCTTAATACTGGTAAGGATGTAGAACCAAGGGGAACTCGTTACACACTGTGAGCATGAATATGAATTAGCACAATCACTGCGGAGAACGGTGTGGAGGTTCCTCAAACAACTGAAAACAATAAGCCAGGTGTGCACACCTGTTCATAGTACGCAACTGCAATCCCAGAACTTGGGAGACTGAGACAGGAAGAGCAAGAGGCAGAGAATAACATGAAATGCATGGCAAGACCCTGTCTCGAAAAATAAAGCAACAACCACCAAAACAAAAACCCTGAAAATAAAATTGCCATGATGCTCCCGTGGTCCCTGGGTGGGGTGCGCATGCACAGAGGGTGAGGGAGTATTGCGTTTGTTGCAGCTCTATTGGTGATGACTAAGATACAGAGCCAACCAAGACATTTATTAGTGGGTGAATGAACTTTTTTATGTTGTGCTGTTTCCATTATCTTTTTTTTTTTCACAATTTTGGGGGTATTCTTTAAACATTTTATTGACATCCTCCATACATTGAGACCATATACTATAACCATAATTTCCTGCCACCACCTTTTCTTTTGTCCCTTCCCTAGCCACCCTCCATTGAACTCTTTCCTCTTTCCAACTAGTCCTTGGTGTGTCTTGACGTCATCATTTTTCCCTCTTATTATGCAGGTATCATGTAGGTAGTATCAGCCACTGTGAGGTCATGAACGCCATGGCTACTTTGTGTCTGGAAGACAGGATCACAAAGCACTCCTCCCCTTCCTTTGGCTGTGACATTCTTTCTTCTACCTCTTCCACAGTGGTTCCTGAGCCTCTGAGGGTGTGACAGAGATGTCTCAGTGCTGAACGCCCCACTGTCGCTTCTTCTCCGCACGTTGACGAGTCTTGAGTCTTCCCAATAGTCACCACTATCTGAAAAGAGAAGTTTCTATAAAGAAAAGTAAGAGTAGCATCAATACACGGGCAGGTATTAAGAGAGCAGTTTGGTAAGCATAATATATCTGATAAATGGACTTTTTAATGTTTGCACACACACACAGGAATGTCCTTCAACCATGAGAAGGATGAAATCCTGTCATTTGTAGAAACATGGATAAAATGAGAGGGCATTATGTTGCATGAAACAAGCCAGGCACAGAAAGATAAATATTTCATTTCTCAGACTATATATAACCTAAAAACTATAGCTCACATAGAATTAGAATACAGAAGAACAGTCACCAGAGGCTACAAGAGGAAAAGGAAGGTGTTGCAGTCAGGTTCGCATTAAGCTGGAAAGCCAACCCCAGGTAGCACCAAGCCCACTGGAGAAATCCATCCTTACCGTTCTGTTTTTCTAGAACCACTTCTGGTACCATCACTACTGTTGTAGTCAGGTTCACATAGCTGGTAGAAATCACCTGACCAAGAGCAGCTTGTGGGGGAAAAAAGAGATTTATTTTGGCTTACAGACTCCAGGGGAAGCTCCACGATGGCAAGGGAAAATGATAGCATGAGCAGAGGGTGGACATCATGTCTTGGCCAACATAAGGCAGACAATAGCAACAGGAGAGAGTGCCAAACACTGGCAAGGGGACACTGGCTATAACACCCATAAGCCCACCCCCAACAATACACTGCCTACAGGTGGTGTTAATTCCCAAATCTCCATCAGCTGGGAACCTACCATTCAGACACCTAAGTTAATGGTGGACACCTGAATCAAATCTCCACAGAACAGATGGCAGAAAGGCTGGGCAATGGGCACCAAGATAAGCGGTTCTAGTACCAGACAGCACAGCAGGACAATTACGGTCTGCCACGATTAACTAAACCTTTCAAATTCACTAGATGAGGAGTGTTTAAGGGATCCCAACATAAAAATGGTAAGTCAGGTGCAAGCAGGAGGACCTGAGTTCAATTTCCAGAACCTACTTTGAAGACAAACAAACAAAAATGTCAGATACACCCTTGTAATCCCAGCACAGGGGAGGCAGAGATGGGATCCCTGGGGCTTGCTGGCCAACCAGTCTAGCCTGCTTGGTAAGTTCCAGTCCAGTGAGAGACCCTGTTTCATAAACAAAAGATGGAGAAGGGACAGAAAGATGACTCAGTGGTTAAAGGTACTTGTTTGCAAAACCTGCTAGCCAGGGTTCGATTCCCAAACCACCCACATAAGCTGGACACAAAAAGTGGCACAAGTGGCCGGATGTGGTGGCGCACATCTTTAATCCCAACACTCAGGAGGCAGAGGTAGGAAGAGCTAGGAGGATCGCCGTGAGTTTGAACATCCGGAGAATATATAGTGAATTCCAAGTCAGCCTAGGCTAGAGCAAGACCCTACCTTGAAAAAAAAAATGTGTCTGGTGTCCTTTGCAGCAGCAAGAGGTCCTGGCTTACATGCGCATGCGCACAGATAAACAAACAATGAGGTGGACAGGGTTGGAGAGATTGCTCAGTGGTTAAAGACACTTGACTGCAAAGTCTACTAGACTCAGTTTGATTCGCCAGCACCCACGTAAAACGAGATGCACAAAGTGGCGCATATGTCTGGAGATTATTTGCAGTGGCAGGAGGCTCTGGCACACTCTCTTTGTCTCCTTCTCCCTCCCCACTAATGTCTCTCCTTGCAAATAAATAAATACGAGCACTAAAAACATAAATAAGATCACTCAGGGTTGTCCTCCAGTCTACACACACACACATATTTATAGAGACACACACACACACCCAAAAGAAAGTATCTGGGCTGGAGAGATGGCTTAGCGGTTAAGTCACTTGCCTGGGAAGCCTAAGGACCCAGGTTTGATTCCCTAGGGCCCATATAAAGCCAGATACACAAGGTGGTACATGTTGTCTGGAGTTCATTTGCAGTGGCTAGAGGCCCTGGCATGCCCATTCTCTGTTTCTGTGCCTCTCTCTCTCTCTCTCTCTCTCTCTCTCTCTCTCTCTCTCTCTCACACACACACACACACACACACACACACACACTCACTCTCTCTCCCTAACAAATAAATAAGATCTTTTTTAAAAAAATATATTTTTTGTTCATTTTTTTATTTATTTATTTGAGAGTGACAGACAGAGAAAGACAGATAGAGGGGTGGAGAGAGAATGGGCGTGCCAGGGCTTCCAGCCTCTGCAAACGAACTCCAGATGCGTGCACCCCCTTGTGCATCTGGCTAACGTGGGACCTGGGGAACCGAGCCTCGAACCAGGGTCCTTAGGCTTCACAGGCAAGCGCTTAACCGCTAAGCCATCTCTCCAGCCCAAAATAAAATCTTTTTAAAGATAGTATCTGAGAAGAGAGAAATGCTAATTGCTCTGATTCAATCATTACACACTGAGTAATACATGTCTCAAATTATACTTCATAAATACCTACAAATATTCCATGACAATTAAATTTATTAGAAGAAAATAAAGGACACATACACTAAAAACAACTAAGACAATGAAAAAGCATATCAGGTACCTACCTGCAAGGTAAACAAAAAGTCTATGTGGAAAAACAAGCAAATGAATGTGACCCCAGGATAGGATGCGGCTCTGCTGTGTGTGTAAAAAAAGAGATGGCCAAGAAGCTGCCATGTTTTGGAAATATTAGAAAAGCAAAGAGATGGTTATTTGGTGAAAAGAAGGTTGGCACAGGAACATTCAACCTTTTCTTTCAGAATTCAAAGTTGATGGACACTTAAAATTGAAACATAAAGATAATAAATGCAGGGCTGGAGAGATGGCTCAGCAGTTAAGGCACTTTCCTGCAAAACCTAATGATGCTAGTCAGAGTCCCCAGCACCCACATAAAGCCAAATGCACAAAGTGGCACGTGGATCTGGAGTTAATTTGCAATGGCTAGAAGCTCTGGTGTGCCCATTCTGTCTCTCCCCCTCCCCTTACAAATAAATAAATAAAATATTTTAAAAACAATAATAGATGCAAATTCAAAGCATGAAAACTACTAAAAGTGACAGCTAGATGGAATGGAAACAGTTACTTCTAGAAAACAGGAACCAGAGAGAGGCATGAAGCTCAGACGTGGCTGTGATTTTTCACATCACAGGAAGCTGATTGCTGCTTGGCTATGAGTATGTATTCCCTCGATAAAAATAAAACTAAATTGCAGGGTGTGGTGGTGCATGCCTTTAAGCCCAGCTCTCGGGAGACTGAGGTAGGAGGAGGATCACCGTGAGTTCAAGGCCACTCTAAGACTGAATTCCAGGTCAGCCTGGGCTAGAGCAAGCCACCACCTTGAAAAGCCAAAATCAAATAAATAAAACTAAATTGAAAACTCCCCGGGGCCCCAATAGGACAAACTCCATTGCTCATAGTCTTGGCATGGCAAATTTTCCTTGGACTTTTAAAAATATTTTTGTTTGAGAGAGAGAAAAAGAACAGGCATGTCAAAGCAAATGAGCTCCAGATGCATGCACCACTTTATGCATCTGGCTTTACATGGGTCCTGGGGAATCAAACCCAGGCCATGAAGCTTTGCAAACAAGTTCCATTAGCCACGGAGCCACCCCGCCAGTCCAATTCCTTGGAGTTTTACTTACCGCTCCCTCAGAACCACAGGACCGGCCAGTTCTAAGCAGAATGCACGGCATGATCACAACCCAGGACAGGAGGCACGGGTCCCTATCCAAACGTCTGGCCTCCCGTCACCTTCACCTGTTGCTACTTCCATAAGTGCTCGTGCCATGAGCACTTCCGGGCTCTTAATACCAGTCTCCCTGTAACTACCTCCGAGCAGCTGTCACCCAGTATGTCCAGCATCATAATGTGTCTTCTTCCAGACGAGGCCCATGATCAGAAGGTTAGAAGCATGGCCCCCTCCCAGGGTTATTGAATTTACAAAGAGGCAGCCTCTCAAATCTGTGCTGTCCTTCACAACAAGCCTCTTCCTACCCCTATGGAACACCCACCTCCTTCCTCTAACTTTGGGGGGGAGGGCACCTGCTCTTCTCTGCATACACCTCCAATGATTTATAATGTGTGGGGCCAAACAGAGCGCATTGTCTCACTGGATCCTCTCCACCATGAGGAAGGGCGAGAAGAGTATTCCAGTGTCTCCTCCTTATTTGACAGAAGAGGAAACAGACCAGAGAGACGAAGGGACTTGCCTGAAACCACACAGCAGGAACGCGGGTGGCCTGAGTCACCTTCTGGCCTCCCTGCAGTTATATCCCAGACCCAGGAAGCCGCCTTGCCCTCATCGAAGCTCTCAGGCTGGCCTGTTTGCAAGAAAGATCCACCCACAGCTTCCCAAAGCCCAGCTTTCAGCTCACTCTTCAGTAAGAACATGACAGCAGAGAGCTGCTAAACAGCCACCGAGACACACGGTGTGTGGCCACTCTCAGAGGTCAGGATGCAGCCACGCTTGTCCTCAGGGAACAAGACTGAGGTCCATTTGCCAGGATACTCAGCTTGGGGAGGCCAGTGTGAATCACAGCCTTTAAGGGAAGCATCTGGCTTCCTCAAGGGGTTCTAAACTATATATGGGGATTGGGCTGAGACCAAGAACCTGGGATGGTTACAGATGCAAAGACTGCATCGTCTCTCCTGTCTCAGGCCACCCTCCCTCCGCCCTCCCCCTTCACCCCGTGCAGTTCAGTGGGCACTAGGAAGTGTCCCCAGTACTTGTTAGATTAGAAGCTGCTAGAGCCAGGCATGGTGGCACACGCCTTTAATCCCAGCACTTGGGAGGCAGAGGTAGGATCACCACTAGTTCGAGGCCATGCTGAGATGACATAGTGAATTCCAGGTCTGCCTGGGCTAGAGTAAGACCCTACCTCCAAAAAAACAAACAAAAAGAAATGCTACTAGAACCACTGTGCCCAAGAGTCTTTCCTGACGCTGAAGACAAGTCACGCCCAGGGCAGGGCACAGAAGAGACGTAGTCGGCAGATACCTGATAGATGACTCTAGAAGCCCACAAAGCTAGTCACCGCTGTGGGCCTCACACTGGCTCTGCCCACAGCAGGAGGCTGTGGCTTCTTTTACAAAACAAGGAAACGATCCCAGAGGTGCCCAGAAAGCCTCTTCCATTCGATCAAAGGCATAAATGATAAGTTTTCACACCAAAGTAGTTCACCCACCCACTCCTTTCTCCTCTAGACCAATGGCCTTCCAAGCATGGTCCCTGGACCAAGGCAAGCAGCAGAGTCACTTGGGCATGTGTGAGAAATTCACATTTCCAGGACCCACCCCAGACCTAATTAATCAGAAACTCCACAGAGTGGGTGGGGAGGAGCAATCTGTTTTAACAAGCCCTGCAGGTGATTCTAATGTAGGCAAGTTTGAAAACCACTGCTCTGAATAAATACCCCCCCCCACCTAACTGAAGTCACATTTTTTGGTACAAAGCAGGTTTCTTCCCCCCAAGCCAGAAATGAGTGTCACGGGTTAATCACCCATCAGTCTTGCAAGAGCTGGTGCGTGCACACACGCACGCGCACACACACGTGCACACACGAGTATAGGTGAGTATAAATAACATACAATAAACAGACGGGTAAGTTCACAACTATGTGAGTGCTTGTGCATTTTGCCCACTTAATCCATGAGATCTCATAAGCTCCCTAAGCAGGAGACTCAGTCAGTCCACCCTAGAACCCCAGTGGGGAGGGTTATTCAGCCCCCTTGAGACTAGCTGGAGCTGTCCCTGCCACCACCCTGCTAAATTCACACCTAGCCCTGGGATTACACTTCAAGCAGGCTGTGAAAACACCCCCAGGGAAGGACATCCTTTCCTTCGTGGGCATCTCTTGCTACACTGCCCTCTTCCTGCTCAACAGGGAGGCTGTACTGTACATCTCTGAAGTCCCAGAGTCACTGCCTTGGTTCTGTGTCCAGCCCCTGATTGGATCTCGGCATCTGGCTCCTCCCACTTCTTTCCTTGACCAACCTCTTCCCACTTGCCAGTCCTGATCACTGGTGGTCAGGGTACTCAGCTGCTCC
Source organism: Jaculus jaculus (assembly GCF_020740685.1). Lineage (NCBI taxonomy): Eukaryota > Metazoa > Chordata > Mammalia > Rodentia > Dipodidae > Jaculus > Jaculus jaculus. The sequence goes on along the minus strand of NC_059107.1, from coordinate 33,122,669 downwards.
AGGCTGGCACTGTGTTGGTTGGTGCCCCATTTCAAACACCAATCCCTTTTGGGTGCACAAGATTAGGAGGAAGTCCCAAGGGAGCATGCCACAAGACCATCCCAGCTGGAGACCCGGGCCTGCACCATGGATCTCATGAAAGCATTCCAGGATGTAATAAACCCGTCAGGGCCTGGCTAATTTATATAGAAGCGGATGATTTCCCATTTTTCAGAATGTAAATGTTTAGATTACAGCATTCCCCTGCCCCGGCATCCGAGGCCCTGGCACGTCAGTGGTGGACTCAGCCTCTTTTTCCTCGGGGATCCTTAGAAGGAAGAGTCACGCTGGCAGCATCCACACAGGGAAGAGTCGTCTCTCAGGCAGCGCGTGTGCGAACCCCGCACCAAGGCCGAGACACCGAGCATTTGTTTAATGTCAAGAAGCCCATCTGGCTTGTGCAGAAGAGAAATAGAGCTTTCAAGGGCAGGCCTCAGAGGGGGAGTGCGAAATCAGATTATCTAGATATCCCGAGATCTCTTTCCCGTACTTCTTTCCAAAATACTCATTCGTTCTGACCTCAAGTGCATTTTGCTGGATCTTCGTGTTGTCTAAATAGTCAAAAAGAGTAGAGGAGAGGGAATAAATATAACACGGGGATCCAAGAAAACAGTACAGTTTGGCCAACCAAGCCCTGAGCGTTCAGCTGCCCACTGTGCGCAGGGCTGGGTGAGAATGGAAGTCCTGCCATCTAACACCCAGGGCGGGTCATCCACGGGACAACTCCCCAGAAAAGCGTCTCCCGCTAGCCACGAGCCCCAGGAACTTTGAAGGTCTTCTTGGGTTCCAAGTTTTGGACCATGGCTAAACCTCTGGCAACCAGAATATGCTCATCATCCTCTTGCACCCTATTCCATAGACAAGTGCCCAGTCATGCCCAGTGTTAACCCCTATATGTCAATCAATTAACCCTGCACCACATTCCATAGACAAGTGCCCAGTCATGCCCAGTATTGACCTTCATACACCACTCAACCCTTTAGCTTCCTCACTGGATACATGAGGCTAAGAATGTCTGATCCTCCCCTCCTCCAAAGAATGGCATGAGGCATCCAAAAAGTGGGCAGGGTTCAGTTCCGGGTTCAATGGGCAAAAACCATACTGTTTTCTTGGGTCATTGTGTTATATTTGTTTCTACTCCTTTTGACTGTTTATACAACACAAAGATCTAATCAAACACACCCGAGGTTAGAGCAAGTGAGTATTTTGGAAAGAAGCACAGGAAAGAGATCTTGGGATGTCTGGATAACCTGGCCTGTGCTTGCAGGAGGCTTGAAAGTCCCAGAAGAAAGACTGCTTCTCCTGCCCTGCAGTGGGACAGAATGTAACACCTCGAACCTATGACTACCTGGGCGCCACCTCTGGCTCTGTGTCCTTGAACAAGACCCCTTATCTTTCAATAAGATGGACATGCTACTGTGTCAGCCTTCTAGCTACTAATAATTGACATTGAAGAGTATGAGCTATCTTTTTTAAAAAGTTAACTTGGGCTGGAGAGATGGCTTAGTGGTTAAGCGCTTGCCTGTGAAGCCTAAGGACCCCGGTTCGAGGCTCGGTTCTCCAGGTCCCACGTTAGCCAGATGCACAAGGGGGCGCACGCGTCTGGAGTTCGTTTGCAGAGGCTGGAAGCCCCGGCGCGCCTATTCTCTCCCTCTCCCTCCATCTGTCTTTCTTTCTGTGTGTCGCTCTCAAATAAATAAATAAATAAATAATTTTAAAAAGTTAACTTGTGGACAGTCTCCATACATATACACTACATATCCTGGTCACAATCCCACCTACAATCCTTTATCCCTGTTCCCATTCCCTCGCCACTGCACCCCCTCTTCTTTCCAACTGAGTGCTCTGCTATTTTGATGTTCTCATCTTTTTCCCCTCCTCCATCTTCCATGACAACATGTGGACGATCCCAAATTTATGTACAGGTAGAAACAGCTACTCTGGGGCTGGAGAGATGGCTTAGCAGTTAAGGCACTTGCCAAAGAAGCCTAAGGACTGAGGTTTGACTCCCCAAAACCCACATAAGCCAGATGGACATGGTGGCCCATGCATCTGGAGTTTGTTTGCAGTGGCTAAGACTCTGGCACACCCATTCATATTCATTCTCTCTCTCTCTCCCTCTCTCTCTGTCTCTCAAATAAATAAATATTTTTTTAAAAAAAAAGAAACAGCTACTCTGAGGTCATGAATGCAATGTTCACTTTGTGTCTAGAAGACAGCGTTCCAAAGCACTCTTCCCTGGCCTTTGGCTCTCACATTATTTCCAACATCTCTTCTGCAATCATCCCTGAGCCTTGGATAGTGTGATAGTGGACAAAATTACTGCTGAACACTCAACTGTCATTTCTCAGCACTGATGAGTTTTGAGTCACCACCATCTGAAAAGAGAAGCTTCTCTAACCAAAAACTGTACTCCCTTTTTTTTAAATATTTTTTTAAATTTTTTATTTATTTATTTGAGAGCGACAGACACAGAGCGAAAGACAGATAGAGGGAGAGACAGAGAATGGGCGCGCCAGGGCTTCCAGCCTCTGCAAACGAACTCCAGACGCGTGCACCCCCTTGTGCATCTGGCTAACGTGGGACCTGGGGAACCAAGCCTCGAACCAGGGTCCTTAGGCTTCACAGACAAGCGCTTAACTGCTAAGCCATCTCTCCAGCCCTGTACTCCCTTTTTTAAAACAAAGGTTTTTTGTTTATTTTTATTTATTTGAGAGTGACAGAGAAAGGGAGGCAGAGAGAGAGAGAATGGGCATGCCAGGGTCTTCAGCCACTGCAAACAAACTCCAGATGCATGCATCACCTTGTGCATCTGGCTTACGTGGGCCCTGGGGAATGGAGCCTCGATCCAGGGTCCTTAGGCTTCACAGGCAAGCGCTTAACCACAAAGCCCTCTCTCCAGCCCTGCACACTGTTGGGGCCTCCTCCTGCCTTGCCCGAAACTTTTCCTGGTCAATGCTGATACACAAGGCTGCTCCAATGAGCTGCCTGGCTGGAGGGTTATCCCATTCATTTTCATCTGATAATTAGTAGCAGTTCTCTCTCTCTCTCTCTCCCTCTCTCTCCCTCTCTCTCTCTCTCTCTCTCTCTCTCTCTCTCTCACACACACACACACACACACACACACACACACACACACACACACACACCACCCCCCAGCTTTGGCAGGGTTTAATAAGTTACATACCTCACAGTTCCCATGGGGGCTGCTAAAACCTGCCTTTCACCCCAGGGATACTGCCACCCCATCCTATCCTGGGCCAAGCTGTTCCAGGCCCTGCCTATAACTGGTTCTTCTTCCTCTCTGGGTCTGGCCTCCTTGGAGCAGGGCCAGAAGTTTCTGACCTCCACAGGGGCCTCCGACAAACCCCTTGGTAGAAGGCAGAATGGAATCCTCCTTGGACCTACGTCCACATTATGGGTCATAAAGGCCTTTATGTGCCTATAAAGCAAAATGCCTGCAAAGCCTTCCCATCCCAACGGGCCACGTGCGATGAAGTGACTGCTACTCTCACGCGCAGCCCTTATGCCTGCCAGGGTCGGCCCACATCACACGCGTGCAAACAGGTGACACCTGGGCCCACCTAATGAGGTAGATATGCATGGGGAAGTGGGGGTGGGGGCTCTCCAATCCCACCTTGGTACCTACCAGCTGAGTAATCTGGGCCCATCAGTCCCTGGGCCAGATTTTCATTCTCTGTACACCCACACCAAAGTCGCCAAACTTCTGTAAATAAGAGAGACAGTTCACACGTATTCATTGGGTCAGTTATCAAACAAACACCCATTTGGTCTCTACCCTGGTCTTGCTGAGGCTCAGACGTTGCCACACAGAGGGACAGACCCGTGCCCTCTCAGAGTTCCATCCTGGGGGGGAGAAAACAAGCAAGCAACAGCTAGCCAGTGAGTGGACGCAACGCGACCCAGCGACAGGAGCACGAGGGGCTGAGGACGGGGCTCAGGGGAGTCGTGGAGAGCGAGCACGGTGGGGAAGGCACTCCTCCGGCATCACACTCTCACGGGTGGACGCGCACAGCAAGCCGCGCTCAGTTACGAGGTGCCCAGAGGACCCAAAAGATCAGCCGCTGCCCTCACAGGAGCTATGGGAACCCCCAGGGCTCTGCTGTGGCTGCTTTGGGGTGACTCCTGGGGCTTGTCCCAGGGATGGATTACGCTCTTCCCTCGCCTACCACCACCACAGAGTGCTCCCTACCCTTCCTCGGGTGAGTCTGCCAGACTCCCACCACCAGCAACCCAGGAGGGCTGCGTCCTTGCCTGTCCTGCACAATGATCAGGGCTTAGTAAGCATCCCGTATGACCACAGAAGCGCGCAGAACTCAAGAAATTCAGCCTTCAGAATGGAGCTTCCGACAAGCAGGGGCAGAAGGAAGGAAGACTCGCTGTGTCTGTTTGTCCAGATTAACATTAACAACCATATGGGCAAGAATCTCGTGTCTCATCCCTTCAAACTCCCCTTTTGATGGCCCCAGTTACTTCTGACCCAGCCATGGCCACCTTCCTCTTTGAAATAAGTGTCACCTCCTTCCACTTCACTCCCAGAAGGCCTCCTTATTTCCTTCTCTGCTAAGACTGTGGCCCCCACAGAGCTGCCACACATCAGCAACCAGAACACTGGGCCAGGACACCAGCCCCATGCGCAGAGATAGAGCCAGCTCACCAACAGGTGCACCTGGGTGCAGCACGTCTCCAGGGGAAGCCTGGACGTATCCACACATCAACTCTGCAGGGCCAAGTGGTACCTCTGCACCAGGATGAGCTCACTGGCCTCCCATTGCACATCTGGCCCTATTTTGAATAGCACGTAACCGGTGTGGGGAGAAAACAGCACCACATCTTCCATGGGGGCCCAGGGGAGATGGCGACTTGTGATCTCATTCTGTGGACCTAGATCAACACCACACAGCCATCTTCTGTAAGGAGTCACGAACGACAAGGGCTTGTGGTAAATAGCCTCATGCAGGTAGAGACAGAAGAACATTTAGGAGGCAGAGAGCCCTGGTTAGACAGGGAGGAAAACTAGCTAAAGGTTAATGCAGAAGATGGAAACCCTGGGGCCAAAGCAAAGGCTACGTTGGGCATGGAGGGTCAGGCTGCAGCATGTAACAGTTAACCAGAGTGAGCCAGCAGTGACGGCACGGCAAGAGGCAAGGCCTCTTCCCAAAGCCACAGGCAGGAAAACTGCATCCCAGGGGCAGAGAATAGCGGCCTTCTCCAGGAGACTGGAATGTGAGGTCCTTGGAGGCAGTAAGCCAAAGTGATGCCACCATGTACCAGCACCTATCCTCTTCCTCCTCCTGTCCCCCAGATCGCTCAGAAGCCAAAAGTCAGCTGTAGGACTTAAGAGGGTCTATTTGCCAGAGGGGCCTCCCAAGTTCTATGGAGATTTGTAGGACATGAAAGAGTGGAAATTCCAAAGGATACAGGGCCAGGGTGAGGTGTGGCCTCACCCGGGTTGCCCAACCTTCAACAAAGGCCACGCAACAAGTGTTTTCACACCCTACATGGGCTGGGCGCCCTTCCTTGCCAAGTGCCAGGGCTCGGGGCATTTTGACAAAGATGCTAGGGCAAGGCATGGGCATCTATCAGGGCTGGAACCTTGGACCACACCTTGTCAGCTGGCAAAGACCTGAAGCCTTAACACTTCAACCTTTGGCAGCTCTCTCACGTCACAGTGCCTCCAGACCCCAGTCTACAGTGTCCAGAAAAGCTTCGGACAGTGACCTGGGAAATTTGATGCCTCAGCTTTTTCTGGAATGGAAGGGAGCAGAGAGTCATGCCACCTCTGGTCATGTACCCCCAAAGATGGGAGGTGGCCCCATGATGACCCAGGCCCTGTCCCTGAGGATATGTGGTCAAGTGGCTCCCTTGCCCAGCTGAGAATCCCATAGCTCTCTCCTCACTTCTCAGTCCATGATAACTGGTGGGACAGAGGCCATGGGCCTGGCAGTGTGTAGGAGGCAGAGAGAAGGAAGACAAGGGCTCAGCCCTGACGGTTAGTGGGACAGGGTCAGGCATCCAGCGCTCAAGCAGGCCAGGTAAATACTCCCACAGAGAGTGACCAGAAACTACAGGAGCAGAGGAGGGAGCCACTAACTTTCTAAAAATCAGTTCACACTGCCAGAGAGACTCAGAACTCACCAAAGTGCAGAGAAGAAGTGACAGTGTGAGTGTTCAGCAGTGACAGACATCCCTATCACACCCTCCAAGGCTCAGGGACCACTACGGAAGAGGAGGCGGAAAGAATGTTAAGAGCCAAAGGAAAGGGAAGAGCGCTTTGGAATTCTGTCTTCCAGCGGCCATTGCGTTCATGACCTTGCAATGGCCAGTGCTACCTACACAAGACCTCTTTAATATGAAGGCAAAAAAAAAAAAAATGATAACATGAAAATAGAAAAAGGGCTAGTTGGAAAGAAGGACTTCAGTGCAGGGGTGATATGGGAGAGAGACAAAAGTGGGTGGTGGGAGGGAACTATGATCAGGACACATTACACATTGTGTATATACATGGCGGTTTGTTAATAAAAGGTTTTTTAATATTTTATTTGTTTATTTATTTGAGAGAAAGGTAGAGAGAGAGAATGGGCATGCCAGGGCCTCCAGCCACTATAAATGAATTCCAGACACATGCCCCCTCCTTGTGCATCTGGTTTACATGGGTTTTGGGGAAGCGAACCAGGGTCCTTAGGCCTTGCAGGCAAACACCTTAACTGCTAAGCCATTTCCCCAGCCCAATAAAAAGTATTTTGTTTTTTTTTTAATTATTTTTGTGTTCATTTATTTATTTGAAAGTGACAGAGAGAGAAAGAGGCAGAGAGAGAGAGAGAAAATGGGTGCGCCAGGGCCTCCAGCCACAGCACATGAACTCCAGATGCATGCGCCCCCTTGTGCATCTGGCTAACGTGGGTCCTGGGGAATCAAGCCTCGAACTGCAGTTCTTAAGCTTCACAGGCAAGTGCTTAGCCACTAAGCCATCTCTCCAGCCCAATAAAAAGTTTTTTTTAAACACACACCAAAAAGAAAAACATTATAAGCAGGAAAAAATTTATAAAGCACTTCATGGTTTATTGTATATAATTATGGAAGCTGTCAACAAAAAAAAAAAATGTTTTTGTTGGGTGGGAGTGATGGCTTAGCAGTTAGGGCACTTGCTTGCAAAGCCAAAGAATCTAAATTCAATTTCCCAGGACCCACGTAAACCAGATGCACAAGGTGGCACACGCATCTAGAGCCTGTGGTGGCTAGAGGCCCTGATGTGCCCATTCTCTCTCTATCTGCCTCTCTCTCCCTCTCTCTCTCTCTTTCTCTCAAATATATAAATAAAATATTTTTTCTAAAAAATGTTTTTGTTAAAAAAGGGGGGGGCCCATTCTCTCTCTCTCCCTCTGTCTTTCTCTCTGTGTCTGTTGCTCTCAAATAAATAAATAAAAAATGAACAAAAAAATATTTTTTAAAAAAAAAGGGCTGGAGAGATGGCTTAGAGATTAAGTGCTCGCCTATGAAGCCTATGGACCCCGAATCGAGGCTCAGTTCCCCAGGTCCCACGTTAGCCAGATGCACAAGGGGGCGCACATGTCTGGAGTTCGTTTGCAGTGGCTGGAAGCCCTGGCGCGCCCATTCTCTCTCTCTCCCTCTGTCTTTCTCTCTGTGTCTGTTGCTGTCAAATAAATAAATAAAAAATGAACAAAAAAATATTTTTAAAAAAGGGGGGGACTGGGCTGGAGAGATGGCTTAGCGGTTAAGCGCTTGCCTGTGAAGCCTAAGGACCCTGGTTCAAGGCTCGGTTCCCCAGGTCCCACGTTAGCCAGATGCACAAGGGGGCGCACGCTTCTGGAGTTCGTTTGCAGAGGCTGGAAGCCCTGGCGCGCCCATTCTCTCTCTTTCCCTCTATCTGTCTTTCTCTCTGTGCCTGTCGCTCTCTAATAAAATAAATAAATAAAAATTAAAAAAAAAAATCTTAGGACCCACGTAAGCCAGATGCACAAGGTGGCACATGCGTCTGGAGTTTGTCGGCAGTGGCTAGAGGCCCTGGCAACTCTTTCTCTGTCTGTCTTTCTCAAAATAAATAAATAATAAATTTTAAAAAAATAAATTAAAAAAAGGGGGGGGACTGGATAGATGGCTTAGTGGTTAAGGCACATGGCTGCAAAGTCTAAAAACTCATGTTCAAATCTCCAGGTCCCACGTAACCCAGACGCACCGTGACACAAGCACGCGTCTGGAGCTCACTTGCAGCAGCTAAAGACCCTGGCACGCCCATTCTCTCTCTCTCTGCCTCTTTCTTTCTCACTCTCTCTCTCAAAGTAAATAACTATTTTTTTAAAGTTAAAAAAATCAAATGAAAACAACAACATCAACAAAGCATTTCACAGAGTGGGCCACACTGGGATGGATCTGAAGTCAGAGGAGTGGGTCACCATGTGTCACAGAACAAAGCAAGTGTACACTGGAGACAGAGCTGGTGGGTTGTGAGGCAAACAAAGCCCAAGGCCAGGGCCAGATAAGGATAGGTCTGGGACCTTCCTCCTCCCCACGGCCACCACCACCTCCATGTCACAAGGCACCAGTTCTGGTCCCTCACCTCTCTCCAGGGTTCCTGGCTTCTTCCAGCCTCCTGGTCAGCCAAGGACTCTCCTGAGCTGGACAGCTTGCCAAGCTGGCCCTGGCAGTGCTTAGCACCCACTTGCTCACACACCTACATCCCCTTGCAACTCCATCTCTCTCACCCACTGTGACTCTCTCGGAGCTCTGTCTGGCAGCCCGGAAGGCTGGTCCAGCCTGTATTGTCTCCTTCTAAGCTCTCTGAACCTGGGTACGGAATTGAAATGAGGTCACAGAGGGTGTCCCAGGTCAACATCCCAGTACCTCGCTTCTTCCCGCGAGAAACCATGGAGCCATCCCTGTTCCATGTCCAAACAGTACTGGCTGGTGGCAGAGAAAAAGAAGGGTACCACGGTACCAACGCTTGGGGAAATGCCCATCTTCTTCCAGATGCTGCAGTGGCATCCCCGCTACCTCCCTGTCAGAGCTCATCCACTCAGGTATTGATCGAGTCTATCCTCCATTGTCAGCATTGAGCAGCCTAATTTCAAAGTTTCTACAATTAGGTCACAGCCATAAAATCTTCCTGTACCTCTCACACCTTCCAACCCACGTGCTCACTGGACATTTGTGAACCTCCCATCACTGTCCGGTGCTGTTGTACAAACTGGTGTACCACTGGGGTCCAGGCCATCACAGAGGTTAAGGCACTTACCTATAAAACCTAACAACCCAGGTTCGATTCCCTAATACCTACATAAAGCCAGATGCACAAAGTGGCACACATGCATCTGGAGTTCATTTTCAGCAGCTAGAGGCTCTGGCACACCCATTCTCTCTGTCTCTCTTCTTCTCTCTCTCTCGCTCTGTTTGATTGCAAATAATTATTTTTTAAATCTCACTGGAGGACTGGAGAGCTTGCTCAGTGGTTAAAGGCATTTACTTGCAAAGCCTGCCTGCCTAGGTTCAATTCCCCAGTTCCTACTTAAAGCGGGATGCACAAAGTGGTACATGCATCTGGAGTTTATTTGCAGTAGCTGGAGGTCTAGCATGCCTCCCCCCAACCTCTCTCTCAAATAATTATTTTAACTATAAGAAAAAATTCTCACTGGAGTGTCTTCCCTGCTCTGTCTCACTTTGTCCTAATTCTGGGACCTGTACTCAAGCAACTCACTTTGCCATCCTTAAGATCAAGGGGGCAGGGAAGTTGATCCCTACCCTGTGGCCAGAAGGAGACCAGAAACATCTGGTCGGCAGGACTTAGAAGCACCACAGTGACTCTTGGCCGAGCAGCCCGTAGAGCTGAGCGACGGTGAGCGGCGAGGCGTCCGCATGGGCAGGCAGAAGGGGGAGCTCAGCGCCGCACGGGGTCCACTGGACACCAGCTCTTCGCTCCTCCCACCTCAAGCACGGTTGTTTGCCATGATACACCCTGTAGTGAACACCCCGCCGACAGGCAACCCCTCATGTCAGACTAGGGTGCCCCAGCCTCTCTCCCTTTCCCAGACAGGCCTCCGAATGCACATGGAGATCCCCTTGTTATACAGAGCAGCGGGAAGTAGCATTAGGATCAGGGGGTGTCCATCTCCTCACCCTTCCTCGGAGACCAGACCAGCTCCCTCTGCTCTCCTCTTCTTCCTCATGGGCCACTGAGGAGAGGATTTCGGGCTCTGATGCAACCATGGTTCCTCTGGGTGAGGCCAAGAAACTTCCCAAACCATAAAGATGTCCAAACATTGGCCCAGCTTCCTCCAAACAGACATAAACTGCCTCAGTCACATCCGGGCCCACCACACCCCCTCCCCTGGGCTTCAGGCACCATCTGGCACCTCTGCCCTCAGGCAGCCCATACCTCCATGGCAGCAGGAAGCAGTGCCAGAGGAGAGGGACACTGCCCCTCCCACCCAGTCCAGCCCACCCCCAACAGCTGGGATCAGTGCCTTAGACGGGGCGTACCCTCGCCCCTCTGAAGCCCAACAGCCACAGCCCTCGCTCGCGAGCCTTGGTGCCAAGCCTCCCTGAATCCAGTTATTTTTAGTGTGTTTGTGTATCTATCCCATTTCCAGCTAACTCTATGTCACCACTTGCTATCATAACAGAGAGCACCTGGACGCCTCCCTGAAGAGCAACACATAAGCTTTGGAGAGCCGAGAGGATTGCCGGGAGCACCACCGGCTGACTTTGCAGCCCCGCGCCCAGTTGCAACAAAGTAGATTTCTTTCTTCTCTCCGCCCGCGCCCGCGAAAAGCCTAATCCAGATAAGCCAACCCACAATGGCTGCCTGGCCTCCCGAGACTTTCCTTTCCTTGGTGATGGGACTCACTCCCAGTGACACCAGCCTGGTACGGCCCCGAGCGCAGCGCCTGGCCGCACACCAGTTCCCTAAACTGCCTCCACGCCCCAGAGCCGCTGCCCTTCCCTCCACATGCCCACCTAGGGCCAATCCGTCCACCAACAGCCAGGGCAGCAGGCCATCAGGACAGGCTTGAGGAACAGGTGGTGAGTGGTGTGGTTATGTATTTGGGCTGGGAGGTCACTGAGAGGCTACCAAAAAAAAAAAAAAAAAACCTGTAGCTGAGGTGGCATGCTTCTAATATGGCTGGGTATTCCCCAAACATAGAGAGAGGAATCGGTACTCTGGTGGCTGATCTAGAATGTCAACTGCTCTAGTGTATCTCCTACTGTCTTCAGGGGATCAAGTCCTCTCTGAGTGTGACTCCAACCATCACCGCAAGGCCAAGTTTGGTGCAAAGTGAACCTTGGATGGTTCTCATGGTAACCCCGTCATCATCCTACGGGCAGGCTGAGCAACTTGCCACCATCCAAGGATCAGTTCCCAGGCACCCCAGCTCCAGAGCCCGCCTTCATGCCTTGCTCTGTCTAGCTGGCTCCAATCTGTCTTTGGAGGGGCGGGGAGAAGGACCTAGGGCCTTTCTACCCAGTTTGTAGCAGGATTCAGAGGCCTGGGTCCAGTTCTGCCATTGCTGTGCAGGGGACATGCCGGTAGGAAGCAGGAGGGCCCAGCCTGGCATGCCACCCTATACCTGGCACCTGTCTCCCTATCTCCCCCACTGTCCTCCCTGACCCAGGCTCTTCACTCCTTTCATGGCCTCTTCACCTTTGAGATGGTCTCCTCACACCTGGTCTCTCCTGACATAGTTCACCTTCCTGATCAGAAACTCTCTCTCTCGTTTTTGGTTTTGTGTTTGTTTTTCCAGGCAGTGCACTACGTAGTCTCAGGTTGGCCTCCAACCCACAGCCATCCTCCTACCTCTGCCTCCCGAGTGCTGGGATTAAAGGTGTGCGCCCCCACACCGGGCCTGACCAGAAACTCCCAGTGGTTCTCGTCACCCTCTCCTCTACTCATCACTGAGTGCTCACCATGTGCCAGGGACTTAAGGAGTTGTGACTGCCAGCAAAGGACACAGAGACAAACACCCATGACTTCAGTCTCGTCACCGCCTCTCACTGCTGTGTTTGCTATTACTGCAATCCCCACTCCTGGTATCTCGTAGAGACCAGCTCCTTGATGGTAACCTTGACCTCCATCCCCAGTGATGCGATTACTAAAGGAAGGAAACATATCAGGTGGGGAACCTAACAAAGGAAACCACAGGAGCCATAAGGCATGGAGTCTGCCTGGGCCCGGGTGAATGAGTGTATTTGGACAAAGATTGAGTTGAGAGGCCTCTGGACTTGGTCTTCATCCATGGAAGCTTCTCTAAAGAAGGAATAAAACTCAGAAATGCCACCAGGAGACAAAGTTAGCTAAGGCAGCCATAGTGGTCAAGACAGATATTCTGGAAGTGAGTGGAGTCAAGGGAGGTCAGATGGGAATCTTGGGTGACATGCCGAGGCTGTCTTGTTTGGAGGATCAGGGAATGGAGAGGAGGGAAGCAAAGGGTGAGGGGGAGAACAGACAGGCTTAATGAAGGGGCTCCCAGGGAACAGGTCCATGCATCAGACTCATATCTGGGAGAGTCACATAGCACAGAAAGCTCTAGACCCCAAGGGTGCCCAGGACTGGAGCCTGGCAGCTCAGCAAAGAGCTTGTTCCACAGTGGGTGCCTCCATATCAAGTCTCAAGGGAAGAAAAAACTAAGAGACAACATGGCATGTCTCTCTTCCTTCTCCAAATAGGCTACCCCACACACACAGGCCAATGCACACACATACACACACATTTATCATAAGGGCTGCCCCACTTCTCCAACACCATGGCAAAGTGAAATCATGATCACCTTCTCCCCAGGCCCCTGGGTAGCATCTGCTCCTCATAGATCCTTGGCCTTTGCCTTGCTTTACCTGGAATGTGCAGCTGAGAGACCCCTGTGAGAGAGCCCTGGAGAGAGCCAACCTGGCTTCAAGGGAGGCTGTGTTTGAATGTGTGTATCCCCCATAGACTCAGGTGTTTTATTAAAGCTTCTAACTTGGGTCTCCAGCCACCTGGCTGGAGGCGGTGTCACTGGGGGCGGATCTGATTCACAGCCCAAAGGTATGTAGAGCAGTCTGAGCCCTGCCTGCGTTCCTGGTGTTAGCTGCTGGTTCACTGCTTTTTGGCCTTTGCTGACTGGTGTTTTTCTCTTTCTCTGCTTGGCTGTATAAAAACAGCTTCTTCCATGGCTGACAGAATGTCACCCTGGATCTGTAAGCTTGAAATGAATCCCTTCCTCCCCTAAACTGTGCCAGGTTTGCATGTTCATCCCAGCAACGTGGAGCTGGCTGCAACAGAGGCCATACCAGCCAATCACATGGCACCTCACCTAAGCACATGGCTGGCTATGCCACCCAGAAAAGTGCTTCACTACACAGAATCAAACTGATGCAAGACAAAGCTGCACTGAGATGCCACTCCTCCCAATCAGACTGGCAAAGATTAGCCAGTTTGACACTGCTTTGTGTAGGTGAAGATATAAGGAAATAAACACTCCTCGTCTCAGTGAGAGAGGAAAACAGCCCAAGCCCTTGGCAAAGCAATATGACAGCACCCATCAAATTTAAAAGCATATATAAACTTTGATTTTCATTTCTAGGAACCTCTCCTAGGGACACAGGCTCCGTAAGCTATTTGTGCCCCAGCATTGCTCATTAGAGGGAAAAATAAAAAACAAACAGAACACAACCGTCATGCTCAACAAGGCACTGGTCAAACAAAATATATAGTCTGGGCTGGAGACAGAGATCGCTCAGTGGTTAAGGGGACTTCCTGTGCAAGCATGAGGGCCTGAGGGGGTTCTGAAACCACCCGTGTTCAAGCCTAAATATTTATTTATTTGTTTGAGAGAGAAACAGAGACAGAGAGGGAGGGTGAGAGAAAGAGAATGAGCCACTTTGTGCGTCTGATTTTATGTAGGCACTGGCGAATCAAACCTGGGCCAGCAAGCTTTGCAAGCAAGTGCTTTTGAACGGCTGAGCCATCTTCCCAGCCCCAACCACCCAAGTGCCAACTCTCAGATCCCATGTAAACAGCTGGGCATGGCTACTCATGCCTGTAACCCCAGGCCCTCAGAAGGGAGGAGAGACGGAGGACTATGCCTGGCCTGGGGAAAAGCAGCAAACTCATCAGTAAGAGAACCCTGCTCAAACAAGAACGGACAGAAGAGTAATGGGGCAGGACACCAGGTGTTGTTCAGCTCTAGCCCACACAGGCAAGTACATCCCACCCACGGGCAAGCACACGAGGCACTGCAAGGGCACATACACATGCACATCACACACGCACACAAAACACGTCACATTGCATACACACAAGCAAAAGTGTGGTCCATGCATATATATACAAATATATGCATATATGTGGAATACACACAGACATGCACATATATATGGAATAGATAGAGCTTCCATGAAGAACAGGCAGCTACTGAAGAGAATGGAGTGGTCATGTGGCTGCGCACAGGACGATATGGAATGAGTACCAAGCATGCTCACTGTCACAAAGGACGCAGCAGTCAGGTTACTCAGCTTGTAGCATGCTCTACCGTTCACACAAAAGAAGGCCTAAGCATAAAGAACCCATGCACAGCCGGGTGTGGTGGCGCACGCCTTTAATCCCAGCATTCGGGAGGCAGAGGTAGGAGGATCGCCGTGAGTTCGAGGCCACCCTGAGACTCCATAGTGAATTCCAGGTCAGCCTGGGCCAAAGTGAGACCCTGCCTCGAAAAAAAAAAAAAAAAAAAAAAGAGCACATGCACAATTCCTGAAGCCTTCACATTAAATCAGCACATGTCTAAGAGGGCACAAAGAACATACTGGTAACAGGCAGAGGGAGCTCGTTGTGATGGGCACCCACTGTACAATCCGCCCTACAAAAGATTCACCATTGCGTCTGGACGGCCAAGAGCAGGCCTGCTTCGGTGATGGCATTTCCCTTGTCTGCCTGCATTTACGTCAAATTACATTCCCACTTTGCCCTAGCCCATCCCCAGCAACCATACCCAGCACTATCCTCCCAAAATCCCTGGGTCCCCTCACTGTGCTTGGCATGCATTTGGTGGGGGAAGAGATGGCACTTTCAGTCCACAGGTCTCCCTGGCAAGCTGGCAGGGGCGATAGCTTGCTCTCCCACTCTGGGTCCGTAGGAGAAGGCTGTGGGGCAGTGGGCCAGGCCATCAGCTCCCAACTACACTGCTCTGTAGTGAGCGGTGCACTTCCATATGACCAATGCTGTGTGTCTGCGAGATGCTTCTGGGCAGTGGCCGTGACAAGATGCCTGTGGTCCTGGGAACGGCCTCCATTGACTAACTCCTGTGCATAATCACACCCGAGATGAGTCAATGGTCAGATCAGACAAGACACCCCACAGACTGGCTCCAAAAGCTGTTCGGAAGGTTCTGGGAGTGCAGAGCACACAGTGCCCCAGCTTGGTCAGGTCACCTCCACAGGTAAGGGATTCTGTGGGAATCCCCAGGTGTGCAGAATCAACACCACCGGGCAAGGAAAGAGCGCTACTCCTCAGTATCCCTGCCAGGCTGCCCCTCACTCTGTCCAGATCCTCTTCTCCCCGCCCCCCCCATGCCAGGACAACCCGCTCCACCTGAGGTTTTCTGCCTACCCTCCGGAGGCAGCCACTGACGACGCAGCCTGCCATTCATCACGCCCCACAGCCCCATGCCAGTCACCGTGACCTGGCGCTGCGCCCAGGAGCTGACCCTTCCCTTCCCTCCTTCCCTGCTGAGCACCTGTCTGAACAGGCAGGCTTTTCCAGCAACTCCCATCCTACCCTGCCATATATAACCTGGGCCACCCGACCAGGGCTGGCATTTCTGATGCCTCAGGCTACGTGCCTTTCAAATGGACCCGGGACTCTCTCCCTCGGGATGGCTTGTGGGTGGGTTAGGAACCCAACCCACTGGGCACTGTAACTAACAGCTGCTAACAGAATGGTCGTCATTAAAGGCCATAGGAAATCCATCTTGGTCCACCTGCTAGGGCCTTCCTCAAGCACTGAGTCTGGGGAGGGCCCAAGGACAGGAGGACACAATGCCAGTAGCAACTCCTCCGGCACCTTTGTTTCCTCCTCTCCCTTCCGCTCTGTCCTGCTCAGCCTTCCTTCCCACCGCCCGCCTCACTCCTGCAGCTGTAGCAGCGCCAGCAAAAGTCCTTGTCAGCAAACAGCGCATTAATTGCTTCTTGGACACATTTCAAATGATATCACAGAAGCGGGCTGCTAGATTTGAGCAAATGGAAAGGAGGGGGCGCCTCGCAGTCCCCGCCAGAGCCAGGGATGATGGGTAGCTCCAGTTACTAATTAATTGACTGCTCAGATGGAACAAATCTGAAACCCCAACAGGTTGGGTTAGTGAACTCTGGGCTCCCCGCCAGCCCTTTTCAACAGAGAAGAGCAGAGAGCTCGGGTCCTGACCATCTTCGGAAGGGGAGCCCTGGAGTCCCAAGGCCCACTGTCCGGGAGGGCCAGTGCCCATGCTCTGACCACAAGGCCTCCCAGTCCACACCGACTGTTATTCAGCCAGCCAGCCCATGTGAAGCTGACATGTTCTGCCACTAGACTGTGGGCTCCAGGAAGACAGAGTGTCACCATAGAGCTCCCTGCTACGGCCAGACTCAGCACTGTACCTGCGCAAAACCAAAACAGAAGGTGCTCAATTTACGTACGTCAGGTAAAAGCAAGAATGAATGAAGCAGTGAGGATCGTGCAAGGTGCTAGGCTCTCAGGATACTGTACTCAAAGCCAATACTTAGCTGGTCTCCTGACACTTATATTGTAACCCAGGGATTCTGCAAACCCGATGACCAATTAAAACAATGTTGTGACGATCGCGGTGGTGCAAACCAGTAGGAAATTGCTAGGGGCCTGGGGAGATGGCTTGGTGGTCAAAGGTGCTTGTTTGCAAAGCCTGCAGGCCCAGATTGAATTCCCTGGTACCCACTTAAATCCAGATGCAGAAAGTGTCACGTGCATCTGGAGTTCTTTTGCAGTGGAAAGAGACCCTGGCATGCTCATTAGTTCATTCATTCTCTCTTCTCTCTCTCTCTCCACAAATAAATAAAACTAGTTTTACAAAACAAAAAGTATATTCCAACCATGGTAAGGGCCATGAACAGAAGCTCTACAAGTAACAGTAACAATAGTGGGGCACATCTGCAGCTAGGAGGCTGGGTACCCACACTCTGAGAGAAAGTGAGGAGGGGTTCATTGCAGGGCCAACTTAATCTCATAACTGCTCCCCCATCCCAGACTTCCCTAACCTCCGACAGAAGACCATCTGCTCGGTAGCCACAGCACTCACGGGGGTCGGGGGGGGTAAGAGGGACCTGGAGAGTGTGCAGATGAGATGGACTGAAGAGTATTTCCTAAAGAACTGAACTGTGCCGTGGGGATACAGGCCCATGGGACAGAGGTCTTGGAAATGATTAGTCTATGTGGAAGCTCAGCCTGACACCAAGTGCTTGTCATCATAGCCAAATCCTGGCAACATCCTGAGAATACACAGGGCACCATTCCCAACAGAGGTCTTTCTCTAGGCCTCTCAATGGGGCGCAGCCACTGTCTACCTGTCGGCCTCACAGTGTGAACAGAGTTGGGTGTGGGACATGGGCCCACAGCTGAGTCATGGCTCTGAACTCTGTTCTCTTTATAGGAAACCACTCAGTTTAGTTGTGTCTATAGAAAAATATTGTCCCTTTCCTAGAATATTGGAGTTCACTAACAGCTACAGGGGGATGACCATGTCACATACACAAAAAGATTAAAACTGCACAAACTGGCTTGGGGATATGGTTCAGTGGTTAAAGGCATTTGCCTGGCTTACAAAGCATGCTGGTACTGGTTCGATTCTCCAGGACCCACTTAAAGCCAGATGTACAAAGTGGCACACACAGGGGCTGGAGAGATGGCTTAGTGGTTAAGCACTTGCCTGTGAAGCCTAAGGACCCCGGTTTGAGGCTCGATTCTCTAGGACCCACTTAAGCCAGATGCACAAGGTGGCACATGCATCTGGAGTTCGTTTCGAGTGGATGGAGGCCCTGGCGTACCCGCCTATTCTCTCGCTCTGCCTCTTTCTCTCTCTCCCCTTTATCTCTCTCTCAAAATAAACTAATTTTTACTTTCCTTAAATTTAAATATATATGTATCTTTAAATAAATGGCACAAACTCCCCAGTATTGTCCATTGGTGACCTTCTTTCCTTTGACTTTCTTAAATTATAATTGGGGCGAGGATGGGAATTCATCCCGTGTCCAACTTCTGCTTCTCCCTGTAGGTGTTTTTCACCCATACCACCTTTTACTGCCTAGGCATTTGTGTGAGATAAGCTGCCACTGGTCTCCTCCATGAGCCAGGACTACACCCTGCATGCAGGGTCCTTTCCTACCCCAGGAGTGCCTGACATTTGGAAAGTGGTAAATTCTCTTGAAATGTTATTGTCTGTACCGATATTAATGATGGCTGCAGAATTTCTGCTAACAGGCTTGAAGGTAGCCATCTGCTTAGACGTGGAATCAACCAAGGTGTTCACCAATAGATGAATGAAGAAAATGGGATATATACACAAAATAGCATACAGGCATTAGGAATGATATCCTGTCATTCGTGGATGGAACTGGCTCACGGAAATAAGCCAGACACAGAAAGACAAAGATGACATGTCTTCACTCATTTGTGGAAGCTAAAATGTTGATCTGAGAGAGGAGAGTAAAATAGCCATCCACTAGAGCCTGGAAAAGGCAGAGGGTGGAGGGATAGAGAGAGGTAGCACGATACAGCCATACAGGAAGAGTCAGTTCTACTGTTCGGCACAGCGCAAGAGGGTGACTGTAGTGTATGGCAATTCACAATCTATTTCAAAATAGTAAGAATCTGAAGTTCCCAACACATGGAAATGATGAACATTGAAGGAAATGGAAATGCTAATCACCTTGCTTGGATCATTACCTGTGATGTACACATATTGAATTAGCATACTGTGCCCCATAAATATTACATACATTACAAGTCAATTAAAGATTTTTTTTAAAAAGGCACAGGGAGGCAGGAGCAGGGCGAAGAGTTTATCCAGAAGATGCATTTGCATAGAAAGCAAACTGTTGTGGCATAGGAACCCTGCCAAGCTCTATGCCAAAGACTTTACATACATAGTTTCATTTCATTCTCTAACAAGCCAATGAGATGTTATCTCATGTTACAGAAAAGTAAACTGAGGTATAAAGAGGCTAAGTATGCCCAAGAACATGCAGCTGCCTCAAGACACAGCCAAGACTAGAACACAGATGCCCGTCAGATGCCACCTCAACTGCTCCCACTAAACACAACTGCTGCCCTCCTCCCCACCAGCCCACGGGCCACTCTCCTTCCACTCAGGACACCCACCCCACCCAGGCGACCACACACACGCCAGCCTACAGCTGGAGGGCTTCAAACTTCAACTCTCCACATATAGATTTCTGAGCAGAATCTTTTTTCTTTTTCTCCCCCCCCCCCACAAGTCTGCAAAGACTTTTGGTAACTGCTGTCTCAGGCTTTGGAAAAACATTAGGGAGGCTTAGACTAACTTAGGAGGCCCTAGGTACCCACTAGGGTCATTCAGGACCTCCCCTAACTTGGCGGGGAGGGGGGAAGAGAAGCAGAGGGCTGCTCCAAATTCCCCTCCCCTTCTAGCCACACCTGCCAGGTTCTCTTCCACGGAGGCCTGCCCAGCCAGCCCCAGGCTGTAATGCACAATAAGCCCCCACCTCCAAGGAATGTGCATAAATCCTGAGGCTCTGCGCGGGGCAGTCTGGATCGCAAGGACCGCCTGCAAATCCCAGGATAAAAGCAGAAGCCATCCTGTTGACAATTCATTCGCGCTTCTCCCCCAAATCCATCCACAACAGAACTGTTAAGCTCATGTTTCCTCTTCTGTTGCAAACAATTGTAAAAATGATTGGTATCTGGCCTCAATGGAGAGCCTGTCTGCTTCATCCCCAGCCTAGAGCTTTCTGGAAGGACTACATGTGTGAAAAACAGGCATTCCCAAGACGTGCAGATAATGGGTTTCTCTTAGACACCCTAATCGCTCAGCTCAGAGAGGAGAAATGCCAAAGCTAGTCAACATAACCAAGGGCTTTATTGAAACCAGAAGCCTGCCACATACTCGGGGTGGTTACCTGAAGGCAGGGTTGCTCGGGGTCCACCTACAGACCAAATCCTCCCATGAACTGTCCTATAGTTCTGGCTGAGCTCCTGATATGAGTCCATGAGCCTCCTACCTGTGTCTCCTGTCTTTATGGCTCTAACCCCCCCTCAAAGCAGACACAGCATCAGGGAACGAACGGGGAAGGGGCCAAGGAAGCGGGCTCAGGTGATGGCCAGGCCAGTGCTGACAATTACTAGTTGTGTCTTCAGGGAAGAGTCTCTGCATCACTCGGCTTGGGTTTTCTCATCTGGACACTTGGAACAAATGACCTTAGCTAAGCACACAGCCAACAGATAGGCCGTCAGTGACACATGCAGATTCAGAAGTCTTTACGCCAGATCACCACTGCAGAGCCCAGTGCCAACAGCCAGTGCCCAGTCAAGCCAGGAACTGGCATCTGAGGAGCAAGCAAGGCTGCGGCTGGACACATAACACAGTGAGGGAAGGCACACTCCGGCCACAGCAACTCATGCAGACAAACGAGGAGGAAAGACACCTATCTTTCCAGCCCCAAGGAACCCAGAACAGAACCACTAGTGAAGACTTCTCTTTTTTCTTTGAATATTTGATTTATTTATTGGCATGGGAGGGCACATACCAGGGCCTCTTGCCACGGCAAACGCACTCCAGACTCATGTGCCGCTTCTGCATCTGGCTTTATGTGGGTAACTAAGGAATCAAACCCTGGCCAGCAGGGTTTGCGAGTAAGAGCCTATAATTGCTGAACCATCTCCCCAGCCCCAAACTATTTTTTTTTTTTCATCATGAATTGCTATAATGAATATGTTACATTTCTCCCCTCGTGCATTTCCCACTTTTCCAGCAACAGCGACACCTCTGTGTTGGGAGGATCCATTCCCTGCTACAACCCCCCCCCCCCATGCACCCACACCAAATCCAACCAGCACATGACATTCCCTTGGTCAAGTAGTTAGTTCAGAGGAGGACACCTAGTCAAAGCCAGTCCAGCCTGAGGACCTCTGCTGGGAATGCTGGGATAGAGATTCTCAAGCTATCCCGCTAGACCTCATAAAACAGCGACCTGTCTGCTACAGTCACCTTTTAACCATGTGGGACTTAAGACAGAGCTTAACTGCATCTAAAGCAGGCAAGCAATGTGAGAAGGCTTGGCTTCTGGATCATGCCACGCCTGATCTCTCGACAGGCTATTGAGAGAAAGAACATCAAGAGAAGGGCACATTTGACTCACCACACTCCTAAGCTTCCCTTCAACGTAGACCCACAAGCACACACCACCCATGCCCCGGGCTGGAAACGGATTGATCCAATCATCTACTGATGGTACGGATGCTGAGTTTCAAGTCTTTGCCATCAGTGGGCTCAAGGTGTAGTCCCTTCCCTCAAGAACTCTTGGGTGGGGGCGGGGAGGAGAACTCAGTTTTGCCGCAGTATTACTGGTGACAACTACAGTGAAGGAATTATGAGGGACTATGGACACAGCTTTACTCCAGCAAAGAGAGGAATTAAGGAAGTCTTCCTAGGGCTGGAGAGATAGCTTAACAGTTAAGGCATTTGCCTGCAAAGCTGAAGGACCCGAGTTCAACTCTCCAGGACCCTTGTTAGCCAGATGCACAAGGGGGCGCATGTATCTGGAGTTCATTTGCAGTGGCTGGAGGCCCTGGTGTGCCCATTCTCTTTCTTTCTCTCTCTCTCTCAAATAAGTAAATAAATAAAATATTTTTTTTAATTTTAAAAAAGAAAGTCTTCCCAGAGCTATCCCAAGGCATCTGATGGCCTCTCAAGAACCACACGCCCCTCAGTGGTCGTAGCATGGCAGAGACTGGACAGGGGGTGCCACGTCCGTCCTCAGAGAAAAAGGCAGATGCACACAGCAACGTGGGCCAAGGCCGGGAGAGAGAGGAACCAAATCTCAAAAGTGCCACCCGATCTCATTTTGTCACTGGGTCTGAACTCAGTTTTGCCCTTCAGACCCAGTGACTAGCCAGAACTCCAAGAGTAGCATCAAGAAGCTCAAAGCAGGGGCTGGAGAGGTGGCTTAGCGGTTAAGCGCTCGCCTGTGAAGCCTAAGGACCCCGGTTCGAGGCTCGGTTCCCCAGGTCCCACGTTAGCCAGATGCACAAGGGGGCGCACGCGTCTGGAGTTCGTTTGCAGAGGCTCGAAGCCCTGGTGTGCCCATTCTCTCTCTCTCCCTCTACCTGTCTTTCTCTCTGTGTCTGACGCTCTCAAATAAATAAAAAAAAGAAAAAAAAAAGTGCCACCCGATCTCATTTTGTCACTGTGCCCTTCAGACCCAGTGACTAGCCAGAACTCCAAGAGTAGCATCAAGAAGCTCAAAGCAGGGGCTGGAGAGGTGGCTTAGCGGTTAAGGTGCTTGCCTGCAAAGCTTAGCAACCCAGGTTCAATTCCCCGGCACCCATGTAAAGCCTGATGCACAAAGTGATGCATGCATCTGGAATTCATTTGTAGTGTCCATTCTTCCTCTCTCTCCCTCTCTCTCCCTCTCTCTTTCTCTCTGCTTGCAAATAAATAAATAAATGAAGTTCAGAAACGCAGAAGATGGCTCAGCAGTTAAACATGCTTGCTTGCAAAGCTTGTTGGCTCAAATTCAATCCGCCACTACTCATGTAAAGCCAGATGCACAAAGTGGTACATGCATCTGGAGTTTGTTTGCAACAGTAAGAGATCCTGCTCTCTCTCTCTCTCTCTCTCTCTCTCTCTCTCTCTCTCTCATTGAAAATAAATTTTTGCAAGTGTTTCAAAAATACCTAGGAGCTAGGCATGGTGGTACACACCTTTCATCCCAGCTTTCAGGAGGACATAGGAGGATCACTGTGAGTTGGAGGCCAACCTGAGGCCACATAGTGAACTCCAGGCTAGCCTGAACTAGAGTGAGACCCTACTTCAAAAAAAAAAAAAGAAAATTAGGGGCTGCAGTTAAAGATGGTTGCTTGAAAAAACCTTCAGGCCCAGAGCTCAGGTTCGATTCCCCAGGACCCACATAAAGCCAGCTGCAGGGTGGCACATGCATTTGGAGTTTGTTTGCAATAACAATAGACCCGGCCTGTCCATACTCACTCTGTCTGTCTGTCTGACTTTCTTCTCTCACTCTCTCTCATAAATAAATAAAAATATTTTTAAAAATTAGAAAAAAAGTAACAAAAAGAAACTCAAGACCAGCCATCTGCCTGGGGATCACTGGGGAAGGTGGAATAGGGAGTCAGGCACAGGGCATCTACCTGTTAGCCAGAGACAGGACCGTCACTGCCTCTATGTACACCACGACCACACTCCCAGGCAGGACTTCTCCCTCCCTACCAAGGCCTGACTGGCCATGGTGCTTGCCTGACGGGGGGCTTTTTCTGAGGGCTGTCATTGCCAGTTTGACTCCATTGTCTGGAGGTGGGGAAAGCTCAGGTCAGCTCAGTTCCTGTTAGAAACAAATAATACAGGTAGGGGATCCGATGCAAGCCCTGCAGACCTTACCTTTTACTCACAACTTAAAAGTCACCGAGCCCTGGGTCATGGACTATGGCCCAGTAAGGCTGAGCAGGGCATTTAGCCTTCAGTAGCCACCTTTCCCTCTCTCTTCTTGCATCCTACCCAGAGAAGGTCTAGTTGGACTCTCTCTGTGGCACTTTGATTCAGGTGCCCCCCATCAACTGAGGGGTTCTGAAGGCTAGGTTCCCAGCTGATGGAGATTTGGGAATTAATGCTTCCTAGAGGCAGTGTACTGTTGGGGGCGGACTTATGGGTGTTATAGCCAGCTTCCCCATGCCATTGTTGGGCACACTCTCCTGTTGCTATTGTCCACCTTATGTTGGTCACGGGGTGATGTCCACCCTCTCTCTGCTCATGCCAGCGTTTTCCCCTGCCATCATGGAGCTTCCCCTGTAGTCTGTAAGCCAAAATGAACCTCATTTTCCCACAAGCTCCTCTTGGTCAGGTGATTTCTACCAGCAGTGCGAACCTGCCTGCGACACTCCCCATGCTAAACATGTCCAACATCAATGACAACACATGGTCACATCCCTCAGGAGCTCAGTTAGTGCAAAGCAGCATCAACACAACCAACAGCATCATAGCAGCCACCACCAAGGCTTCTGCACCTTGTCCTCATGCCACACGGGTCTCATTTTTTTTTGGGGGGGGGGGGCTTTTTCTCCCCTAGGCTGCTTTGGCATGGTTCCTCCACCGCCATCTTAACCGGAAGTCCGGTCTCATTTTTTTTAACCTCACAACTCTACCAGGTACACATTGCATGTCCCATCTGCAAATGAATAAACAGCAGAGTCACCTGGTATCATCCTCAAGAGTACAGAGGGAAGGGACTGGAGAGATGGCTCTGTGGTGAGAGCACTTTCTTACAGAGTCTAACGACCTCGATTTGATTCCCCAGTACCCATGTAAAGCCAGATACACAAAATGGTGTGTGCATCTGGAGTTCCTTTGCAGCTGCAAGGAGTCCAAGTATTTTCTCTCTCTCTCTCTCCTTCTCTTTTTGCAAATAAATAAATAAATAATATTTTTTTAAAGAAAAAACACTACACAGGAATCGCTGGGCATGGTGGTGCATGCTTTTCATCCCAGCACTTAGAAGGTTGAGGTCAGAGATTACAATGAGTTTGAGGCCAGCCTGAGACTAATTCCAAGTCAGCCTGGCTAGAGCAAGGCCCTACCTTAAAAAAAAAAAAAAAAAAAAAAAAGATAAAGAAAAAGAAAATAAACTGCACAGGGCTAGGGAGATTGCTTAGTGGTTTAAGGCACTTGCTTGCAAAGCCAGATGGTCTGGGTTTGATTCCCAAGTACCCATCCAAAGCCAGATGCACAAAGTAATACATTTATCTAGAGTTTGTTTGCAGTGGCAGGAGGCCCTGATGTGCCCATTCTTCTTTCTTTCTCTCCTTACAAATAAGTAAATATGCATATTCTTTAAAAAAAGAACAGAAAAAAGACTACACAGAGAACAGAGCTGATCAATGAATCCAGGGTGTCTGTGTAGGAAAAATATTGCATATCTGCACCATTATTTATTCAACATTTTTCCTTAAATACCTCTAATGATCATAATACCTAGTGTCAATAGGGTCTTTATTACATGCCAAGCACTTACTGAATGCTTCCCACACATTAGCTCACTTCCACAAGAGCCCTAGGAGGTAAACTCTCTTATCCCCAAGTTAGACAGCTGAATCAGCAATAAGCCCAAGGTCTTCCAGTCCACGAGGGGCAAGGCAAGGATTTGAACCAGGCTGCCTGGTCCCAGAGTCATAATATTACCAACACACTCAGTGGCCATCCACAGACTCAAGGTCTCATGCATGGTTCTAATACCTGAGAAAACGTGAAGGCTGTCACATTGGTTAATATCTGATCTACATCAAACACATTATGACTACTAACTTCAAAAATCATTTCCAGGGCTGGAGAGATGGCTTAGTGGTTAAGCGCTTGCCTGTGAAGCCTAAGGACCCTGGCTCGAGGCTCAATTCCCCAGGACCCACATTAGCCAGATGCAGAAGGGGGCGCACACATCTGGAGTTCGTTTGCAGTGACTCAAAGCCCTGGTGCGTGTTCTTTCTCCCTCTCCCTCCCTCCCTCTCTCTCTCTCTCTCTCTCTCCCTCTTTCTCTGTCACTCTCAAATAAATAAAAATAAACAAAAATAAATTTAAAAAATCATTTCCACTGCGTGAGAATGAAAATACTTAGTAGCAGAGGCCAGTAAGTTAAAAAGGAGACATAAAGGGAAGAGAAAGGAAGGGAGGAGGGTACTTAATAGGTTGATATTGTATGTATGTAAGTACAATGATTGTGATGGGGAGGTAATATGATGGAGAATGGAACTTCAAAGGGGAAAGTGGGGGGGTAGAGGGAGGGAATTACCATGGGATATTTTTTTATAATCATGGAAAATGCTAATAAAAATTTAAAATATAAAAAAAAAATCATTTCCAAAGTAGCCCATCAAAGTCATGACAAGCATTATTGGCCCAATACAAATACTGGTCCAAGAAACCCAGCCTTGGACAGGAGAGTCCCAATATGGGAAGAAGGTCCTGGAGGCACTTAGAGCCATCTCAGGCCCCCATCACCCTGATACTGGGTAGGTGACGGCCTAAAGCTTACGGACACAGGAGAGCCTAGAAAATGGGAAATAGCAAGGTTGTGGAGATGGCCTGGCAGCTCAGGGAGAGAGAGAGCAAGGACGCATGATGCTAAACTTCCACAGACATACGGATTCTGTCCTATGCTGGGCCTTGAGTGAGTTAGCTCTGTGGAGGCCACAGGAAACAGACAAGAGACAGAGTCAGCCTCAGCCTGCAGCAGACACCTCTACCTCCTCTTTCTCCTTCCCCCTAGCTATTTCCAGGGCCACAGGAGAGGCATCTGTCCGTAAATCAAAAACTGTTTTTCTTTCTCTCAAAGGTCACCTAAAATGAGCAACCCCTGCCTTTTCTTTGTCCTGGTAGGTTTTTAAGCCTTGAAGGCCAGTTACCATGTAACCCAAGAAGACCATTCAATCGCCATAGCTGAGATGTGGGTGTCACCTCACACACGAGAAACCTCATCAAGAGCTGCAGAGATGGCCCGGTGGTTAAAGATGCTTGCTTACAAGGTCTGCCGGCTGGGATTCCTCAGCCACCCACATAAAACCAGATGCACAAGGTGGCGCAGACATCTAGTTTTCATTTGCAGTGGTAAGAGGCTCTGGAGTACACACACACACACACACACACACAAACAAACAAATAATGTTTGCTTGTTTTTTAAACAAAAGAAGCTTCCCCTATGCCAACACAGCAATACCAGTGGGTCCATTTCCTGGAAACAAGAAATGGCACAGTGCCAGATGCCACAGCTTGCCCTCCCCCCTCCACTGCTTTCTAGGTCATAAGTTTTTGCTTGGCTAGCAGATCACTTCTAGAAACATGACGTAGCCAAGGCATAGGACATTGCATATAAAGGTTGATATTTCTCATCATTCCCAGACACACTGTTGTTCCTTTTTAAAAAAAAAAATTATTTGTTTATTTATTTATTTTCAAGCAGAGAGCGATAGAAGACAGAGAGAATGGGTGTGCCAGGGCCTACTTTATATGGGTATTGTGTAACCAAACCCAGTTCGTTAGGCTTTGCAGGCAAGTCCCCTAACCAGTGAACCATCTCTCCAGCCCTCCATTTGGTTCTTTATCCTTGAGATTCAATAACTACACTTTTTTGGGGGGGGGGGCGGAGAGATTGCAGGTAAAATAGCGCAGAGTTCATTCAATAATAAAGAGGGAGAAGGAAATAGACTTCTTGTTAGAGGAAGGGAACTGGAAATGGGAATCTGACACCCCAGTGGGATCCCAGCTTTTATCCAATGAGGGAAGACCGCTCAACCCAGAGCTTGTGATGGGTCAGCTCCAACAAAGACGATGGCATTGATGGGTCCACGATATATCCAACGCTGTAAAATCTGCCCACTAGAAGGACGTTGTGTCCCTGTGTCCTTTGTTCCAGGAAAAGCCAATCAGGAAGTGAGCTGTCCTCTCTGGCCCCTTCAGTCACCCTTTTGGAGCACTTCAGCATCTAGCTGCCTACCAAGGACCCTTTTTCCTGCCTGGCTCCCAGAACAAGGAAACTAGCTCCTTTAGTGTCTCACTCCCTCCTGAAGCTTCCCTAACTATTGTTAGGGAAATGGGTCAATGACCACTTTCACTTCTCCGTGCTGACAAGGGGGTGACGTTGGATCCTCAACTGCTTTATCTCTGTGTAAGAAAGATCTTGCTTCCAAGTTCTCCACACAACAGTCCCCATGAAGGCAACTTTTCATCCAATAACTCTTCCAGCAGTCACAGACTCCACTCTGAACACACACACACACCCCACTGTTCACTAATGGAAAGATCCATCTACTTCTGCCAAATGTGTCTGAACTACGCCCTTTCTGAAGACTTGGAAATTTTCTCAGTGATACCTCAAGCTAGAAAACACTTTAAGCTGTCATGTTATTGGGCTGGAGAGATTGCGTAGTGGTTAAGGTGTTTGGCTGCAAAGCCTAAAGACCCGGGTTCAATTCCCCAGGACCCACATAAGCCAGATGCACATAGTGATACTGCGGGGTTCCCCAGAGGGGTCCCCGCTCAGGGCTGTCTACGCGACCCCAAGAACACTCACGCAGGACGCTCTCAATGCAAACCGCACGAGGTTTATTGAATCCGATGCATCGGGGCTCAACACAGATTCCTCTCGCAGGAGGGGTGAAGAGCCCCTAGCAACGGGTTTGGTCAGCTTATAAAGGCTAAAACCACAGGTATGCAGAGTCATGGGGGCTTTCCAGCCGTGGGTCCCTCTGATTGGGTGGGGCCCACGGGGTGGGCTCGTGTCTGGGGGCTTCAGATATGTGTTGACCATTGATTGGTTGTGTCCAGGTGGGGAGTTATCTTAATGAGGAACTCGAGTTCCTGGAATTCAGGCATTGTATAAGGCATACAAAAGGTCAGGTTCCTCATGGTATGCTTTTTACAAAATGGAGGCAGTTGCAAAATGGCAGTTCTGTGATTCAGTGCAGCAGCAAGCAAGCCATATTACAGAAGCTTAAAAAGGCAGGTTAGCAGAGCATCTAGAAAACAGGGCAGCAGAAATAGGGCAACTTTTATCCTTTCAATACATGCATCTGGAGTAGATTTGCAGTGGCTAGAGACCCTGGCATGCCCATTTTCTCTCTCTCTCTGTCTTTCTTTGTCAAATAAATAATAAGTAAAAAAATAAAATATTAAAGAAAAAAAAGAAATATGTCTAGGGTAGACTCTTTAACCAAATCCCAAGTCTACAAGAAAAAGGAGAAGTCCCACACCTTGTCCACTTCTTTCTGCCCTGAAGCGGGAATGCCTGAAATCAGAACCATCTCTGCCACTCTGCCTGTGGGGGCTTGGACAAGATATGACTACCCACATCTGTAAAACATGGGCGATAATCTCGGCCTCAGAGATTGGCCATGGGGGTTAAATAAATTAATATGGCCAGGCATGGTGGCACACACCTTTAATCCCAGCACTCAGGAGGCACAGGTAGAAGGATCACCATGAGTTCAAGGCCACCCTGAGATTACATAGTAAATTCCAGATCAGCCTGAGCTTGAGTGAGACCCTACCTGGAAAAAAAAACAAAAACAAAAAAATATATATATAATAAGATAACTGAACCAGTTTTTGCCATATTTATAAGCACATTAGCTTTATAATTTTTATAGTTTTCACTGGACTCATTGTGACCAGAGTCCCTAATACAAATAGCATCTAAATCCTAACTTCAGTGCTCCTTGTGGAATGTTAAGAACCACAGCCAAACTAACTTTGCATCTCCCTCTCTACCCTTGCTCTCTACCCTGATCTCCATCAACATCCTCTTCTTGATTCATGGCAGTACCTTACACAGTCTGGGCACCTAACTGATACATGGTCAGTGTTTGCTGAATTGAACCAATGAGATTCCAGGTCCCTCACTAGACCATACCCAAGCCCATGAACTTCCTCTGGGTGAGTGTTGCCTTTATTTCTGTCCCCCCAGAAAATGAGACACAAAGGTTCATATGGTTCCTTATCTCAGGAAGCCCTTGAAAATCCTAAACAAGGCCAGTGACAAAACAAAACTTGGGGAAACAAGATGGTAATTATGTACAAAGCCCTGGGGACACATCCAAAGTGTCTTTTCTTCACTTGAGAAATCACAAAGACTGTCTCTTTGTGCAAGAAACATATTTAGGAAGTGAGGTCAAAGTCCTAAGAGCCAATCACAGACCCCAGTCCCATCTATAGGCCTATCAGCATCAAATCATGCCAGGGGCTTGGGGCTGCAGGCTGTGCAGGTGTTTCTGCCCCAACCAGAGACACTCGGGCTAAAGAACAATTCCACAGGGTATTGCGAGTGCCCACATGTTCTTACCCTACACTATTAATGGAGCCTGTCAGTGCTGCGGCCCTACATCTGTACAGACAGGTACCTGAGTGTTTACATAAATCCTGCCACCACCCCCCTTACATGATGCAAGATGCTGCAGCAGCCGGGGTTTCCATTGCATAGGAATTCCTAGGACTAGACCAAAGGGACCGTACCTTTCTTCTCAATAAGGATGCTCCGGGGAACTGTGGAGCCTTTGGGCTAGATGGGCCTCTTAAAAAAGCAGCTGGAAGGCCCCTGCCCTTAACAAAGGGCCTCTTTTCCTTTCCCACGTGCCTTTATAAGGGCTCCTGCTACTGACATGCATTCAAGTGGCTGCAAATATATGGAGAAAGGAGCTACACTGAGCTCCTTGGAACAGGCTCGGCCTGCGGGGACAGTGTAACCACGGGCCGAGCCTTCGAGAAGAGTCTTTGATGATATGAAATTGGCCTTCACCCTGCTGCACTCTTGACCACAAGAAACCGCCTATGAGGTGCCAGTTAAATATGTTAACTGAGAAATTGCAACAAGTAGGACCCAAGACTCTGCCATTTTATTCAAAAATGTTTACTTCATGTTTCTCTATTAAATATAAGCAACTTCTCCTTGTATATATTTGAACCGCATTCACACAATGTGTTCCCTATCAACGTTTGAATTATGGGCCCAGGCTCTGAAATGTTAGTTTTGCGCTAAGATAAATATTGGAATGATATTCACTCTGCGTTTTTGAAGTAGTGAGCATCACAAGCCTGATTGAAGAGATAAGGCACCGTTTTGCTTTGTTAAATAACAAACGGACATAAGCAATCACCTCAGAGAAACAGACCAAAATGTCCCCCCCCCCCGGGGGCACTTTCACTGCTTTGTAATTGTTTACAATGACAAAACACCAGACACCAGTTCTCTCAGCCTTCAAGACTATCCCTGTGAGGATGAGTATCCACTGTGGGCATACTACATGCTGCCACTGGCCCCAGGGAGGTACAGTTGAGTCACCAAATCCAACATGGTGTCCAGGTCACTCCAAATAGAGCTCTAGAAAGAAAACAGAAGAGACAAAGGGAAAGGAAGACAGGGAGGGAGGTTCTGCTGAATAAATCCCCCCTGCCATTCCTATTTGGGGACATCAACGGGGAACGTCCTGTTCCTCCCCTTTATGCACTTGGTTGGGTCTCTGACAGGTGACTCCCCCAAAGCCTGCCTCACAAGTGACAAGCAAGAACCAGAGAAGCCGCAGAGACAAAGCATCCGGCTCTGCCACACGTCACTCAGGTGATGACTGAGTATCTGGGGAAATCCAGGCCACCCACAGTCGGCAGCCCACCTCATGTTGGTGATTCTAATTGTTCCGATGGTTTTGAGAAGCAGAACATGTCAGGTTGGGTCAGGGGACCTCCCCATGCCAGTGAGGGGCTCTGGGGTAATAACAACAGGCCATTCTCTGCTCAGCCTTCTTCGCTGGCATCAATTCTTTCTGGAATCTCTAGCCAAGTCTGTAAGGAAGCTGGGGCAGGGACATGGAACCCACTTCTACAGATGTGCAAACTGAGGCTCACAGAAGCTTGCCCAAGATCCAGTGGCTGACGCCGAAGGTCTCCTCATGGACCCTCCCAAGCTTGCCTGTGAATTGCATCATGAGAGCTTTCCCTCCAGGATCAGGAAAGACTGGAGGGCTGGACCCAAGCCTCTCGGGAGCCACACATGTAGCTTCTCGGGAGCTCCATACCTCTCAACTGTGAAATGAGGGGCTGCCCTGATTATAAGTATGATTGTTAGTGCTCTCAAATTATTAGCACATCGTGGTCCCTTTCAGGTCAGTTTTTCACTCTGATCATCCTTTTCAAAGGCAAGGAGCCATGCCCAGCTAAAAGCCAGGCATCACATCTGCTTGCCTTGGCCCCTTTCTTCTAACAAGCCCTCCATGCCCCCAGCCTGGAACTGGACAAGATGCTACAGTGCATGAGGCTGACAGCTTCCCTCCACGCTGCCAAGCACACTCACTTCCCCATAGGGGAAAAAAAAATGTGACACACTCAGATCTGACTTGGAGAGCATCAGGTTATGATCATTTGAACTCCGTTCAATTATTCCTATTAAATGCATGAGTGGAATACACCGCCAGTAGGCTGGATTCTTGTTAAGAAAAATAAATGGGTTTCTATTTCAAACTGGAAGACGTCTCTAACCAAAGGATCCAAATAAACGAAGTAATGTTAGACCTTTTCCTCTCCAGTCGTGCTTTGCTCAGAGGAGAAATGTGCCTGGTTCTCCAGAATCCCAGGGCCCTTTCTGGTGATCTGCTCAACTTAAACCCAGCTAATTAAATTAAGTCACTGCCACCTCACTCCTAACTGAGCGGGGGGGGGGGGGATGCTATAAATTATGTAGCCCTGAGCTCCCCACAAATTGCTTCCCCCAAAGAGGGCTGCGCCATTTGAGAAAATGCATCCAAAAGCAATGCAAGGCATTGTGGATCTAGTAATTGGCCCTCCCACCCGCCCACCAATGGAGAAATAATGAGTGGCCAGAGCTGGAGAGGACAAATCAGAGAAGGTGAGCAGAGAGCTTGGACTCTAGAACTCAAGCCATAGGCCAACCAGGCTTGCCTTGCAAGGACAGAGAGTCACAGAGCCACCGAGCTACAGGGGTAGAGGATGAGAACCTTCTAGATCCCATTAATCCTGGACACACTTCTTAGTGCCCACAAGCCACCACTAGCAGGTGGTGACCTGGACAAGGGGCAGTCAACACGTCTTGTAAATAGGTACTTAGACTCCAACCTGTTCCGTAGGCGTGCCCACTGCATAAATCTAGGAGCACCCATGGGAACAGAGGCCCTGGGGCTGTTGCAATAAGAGGTCCCACGGTGACAGCTCAACATGGTCCGACAGCTCTCAGAAACTGCTGCAAAGCCAGCCAGCTAGGGCTTCCCGAAAGAAGAAAAGGAACCCAGCAACGACCCTTGGGAGTCCCAGGCAGTCACTTAGGGGACCTCTCTCACGGGGGACACCTTCACTAAGCGTTCCATAGTCTTTCACCAAACTCTAGCTAGAATGGGAGGTGATCCAGATAATGTCTCTGCCTCTCGTGTTCCAGGCAGAAGTTACTATTTTTCTGCCAAAGCAAAGAAAAAGCGTTCCATCTTTTAGCAACGGGAGTGGCCCCCATTATGTTCAGGGAAATCCCCTGGGTGTGTCAGGGGGGAAGATCAGCGAGAACCACGCAGCCAGGAAAGTAAAAATGCAGGCAGGCCCGGGATGGGAAGTTTGCAGAGCGCTAATCCCCCTGCACCAAGGGACTGATTTTAACAAGGCAGGCTGTTTGCGAGGCGATGCGGGTTGACTCACATGTGCTGTTGTGGCAGGGTCTTCTGCTTTGTTCTGCGTTCAGAAATTTCTTATTTCGGGCTGTGTGATCCAAACGTGATTGCACTGTGTAAACCAGCTCCACTTTGGAACAACTCCTCAGCTGAAGGGACATTTTAAAAATGCCACTTCTCCGCAGCGGGCTGCTACTCAAACAGGGAGGATGGGAAGGGTGGGTTCAGGCTTCCTCCCCATCCACATCTGCCTCTGCTCCCCACTGAGCTAGGCAAGCACCCCAGGGAAGGAACTGAGCTCCCCAGCTGAGGAGCATGCCTGGTAATTGGACTCTGCCGCTAGGAAAACCCACAGGCCACAGAGGAGCCAAAGCAAGTCCCTCCCCACACTGCTTTCTAGAACTATTCTCCTACTCTCCCAGGATTTGGACTATAGCTATAATAGCAGCCATTATTGAGTACCGTGCACCAGGCACTGTGCCAGGCATTTTTACATGCACCATTTCATTTAATCCTCACAGCCACTCTGTGAGGTGGGCACCATTATCCCCCTCTTACAGACAAAGAAACTGAGGCTTAGAAGCACTCAGGAAGTTGGCCAAAGTCCCACAGCTGACCACTATGGGAACTGGGTTTCCTAAAGGCCTGACCCCACGCTCTCTCCTCTCGTGTGTGTGTGTGTGTGTGTGTGTGTGTGTGTGTGTGTGTGTGTCTGCTCTACCCTGTGGCTGGGCTCTGGAAAGCCATCAGTACAAGATGTGGGGCTGGAAAGAGCAGGTGAGCGCAAAAGGAAGAGACTAAGGCTGAAGCCTCCCTGGTTTCCTGGTAGGCCAGTCCTGGCATGTCGCTAGGAGGGTGATTCCCACATGTGTTTGGGACAAAAACCATCATAGTGTTTTAGCAGCCCCCGAGATGGGCTGTGCAAGACCTCACCCCTCTTCCCGCCTCCGTGGAGCCCGAGGGGCAGTGTCTGGCATGGGGCCAGAAGCAGCAGGGACATCAGAAAGCTGCTCCTTGTGACCATCCCACCATGTCTACAGAGGGCTAGAGACCTGGAGACAGCCGGCTGAGCCACTTTCTGAGTCACAGAGAGGTGTGGGTGACGCCAGGAAACAGAGCTGAAAATTGACATTCTCCCTGAAGTTGCTGTCGGCACAGGACTGGTCACATGATAGACCAATGACTTAATCTTCTGTAAGAAGGGACCGGGACAACTGGGCCAGTATGTGATATGACCACCATTGGAAAAATCTATCCAGCAATGGGGAGGACCAGCAGACAGTTTTCTGACAAGAGTTAAATAGCGTGAGAGCAGCCGGCTCAACCTAAGCAAGGGCACTCAGATGAGGCCGTCACACCCTTCCCAGCCCTCATCACTTCTCTCAACCCCCCTAGAAAAAACACAGGCTGATTGGCACTCACTTTGAAATCCAAATCTCAGAGAGGGAAACCCACGGTTGTAAAAGATCAGACTGTTAATTTTGTCAGACATCACCCACAGGACGGAGCAAGACTCTGGGGGTGTGGCCACGCCCAGCCAAAGCGGCTACATCTGCTTACATTTCAACACCAACATGGTAAAGTTTGACTTTATACTGACCTTGAAATTCACAAACCCCACTAAGGGAGGGGGTAGAAGTAGAGGGATAGGAGCCAAGTGAAAGCCACTAAAAGGAAGCAGAAATAAAGTGAGCTGGGGCTGCCTTGTACCCCCCCCCAAAAAAATTAAAACCAAATGAACATATCAAAGTACACTTTTCCCAGCTATATGGGGTCCCACACTCATCAGCTTGAATCAAGCCCCTGGGAGAAAAAGCCTTAAGTGCCGGCAGTTTCCTACCTGCTTCATTTCCCTGCTTGCTTGGCCTGCATCTGGGAGTTATTTGGAGCTGCCCTTCCCGGGGCACAAGACCTTCCACAGTGCCCTCTCCCCAAGCCATGCCAGGCTCCCTGGCTCCTGGCAGAGCATCTGGATGCTGGACCTTTCAGGCCCTGAGGACTGCAGCCAGTGACAGGCTCCCATGTATCCCTGTGGCATCTTTAAGACCCTCCACATGAGCCCTGCCTCAGACACAGTATGCGGTCGCTGGCAAGGGACTTGCCAAGCTTTGGGGTACCGATTAACAGCTGCAGGTGCACCCTGGCCTCTGCCTCAAGATGCTTCCAGAAGTAAAGTCGGTGAGAGTCCTTGGGGCGAAGAGGCAAGAAGCTAACCTTTCAAGTCAAACCCTCCCTCTCTCCTTCCCTTGCTGTGGAAACCGAGTCAGAATGATTCTTCTCTGAGGCTCTGGTGCCCCCAAAGCAAAAGAGGACTAGAGGTGATGGTAAGCAATGTAGTTTTCCTTCCGTACAATTGAACACTTATAGACAAGTATGTGCTAG
The DNA here is from genome assembly GCF_020740685.1 of Jaculus jaculus. Lineage (NCBI taxonomy): Eukaryota > Metazoa > Chordata > Mammalia > Rodentia > Dipodidae > Jaculus > Jaculus jaculus. Next base: position 33,086,830 of record NC_059107.1, on the reverse strand, counting down.
CCCCCCCTCTTTTTTTTACTTTACCAAGACTCTTCATTTCAGCCTCTTAAGAGCCTCGGGGTATAGGAAGTGTGGAAGCCTCGCTTACAGAAGGAGGGGTGGGCTGTGCAAGGCTACACAGCCGTCCAGTGGCAGAACTGGGATGAGAAACCCGTATGTAGGGATGTGTGCTCGGTGCCCGTGCCACACTTCCACGCTGCCCCTCGGGGCCTTTCCAGCTCTGGCATTTGCCGATCGATTCTAAGACTTGTGTGATGTTTGCACCTGGGGACTTTCCCCTGGAGAAATCATCGTGTTCTGCGCTGAAGCCTCAGGGCCCCAGAGCAGTGGGAAGGCGGGAGAGAGGAAGCTAGAATGGCAAGAGGGACAGCGTGAGATGGCAGAGCCGCATTTCCTAGCCCCGCCTACAGGAAGAAGGACTTCCAGCATTTATTGAGTGCTTGCTGCATACCACGGGCTTCACAGTATCATGTCATTCAACAGAACCCCCCCCCCAACAAGCCTCTGCGAGGGGAATTAAAAATGGCATCTCTAACCAACAAATCTAAAATGCAAATTACCTCAGATGTTCTCAAAGCATCAAAAATGGACAATTACACCCCTGACTTGATACAATGGCCAAAACATGGGTTCATGTGTGTTATAATGTTGTGTATGAAACATAAATGATTTCATCTTTAAACTTGGGTCTCATCCCCAAGATACCTCATTATGTATATGCAAATACACACACACACACACACACACACACACACACACACACATCGGGCTGGAGAGATGGCTCAGCAGTTAAAAGTGCTTGCTTACAAAGCCTGACAGCCCAGGTTTGACTCCCAGTGCCCACGTAAAGCCAGATACACAAAGTGGCACATGTGTCTGGAGTTTCCTTTACAGTAAAACAAAAAGGCCCTGACATGCCCATACTCACTCACTCTATCTCCCCCTTTCTTTCTCTTTTTCTTTCTCTCAAATAAACAAATAAATTTTTTTAACAGATACAGATAGATAGGTAGATAATCTGAAACCTAAAACACTTCTGGGCCCCAAATATTTTGGATGAGGCATACTCAACCTATATTCTAATTATCATTTTAAAATTCATTTCTTATTCATTTAAGAAATGTGACTTTTTTGGTTCTGTTTTGTTTAATTTGAAGTGGGGGCTTGCTGCAGCCCAGGCTGAACTGGAATTCACTATGCAATGTCAGACTGGCCTTGAACTCACATCGATCCTTCTACCTCTGCCTCCCGAGTGCTGGGATTAAAGGCATGTGTTACCACACCTGGCTGATTGTTTTTGATATTTTAGCTGCTGGATGCGAAAACGTGCCTCTGGAGAATCCACAACTTACCCAAGGTCCTACTTCAAATTTGGGTACAACCTCTATCACATACATGTCATTACTAGATGTTGCAAATATTTCGCTGGCCCTTCCTGGACTTGTCATCCCTTACTCTACAGGCTGTCTTTTTGGTGATGTGCTTGGGAGAACATGAGCTGCTTATGTGAGAACTCTGCTGGTATGTTAGTTACTTTTGTGTGGCTATGACCAAACACCTGACAGAAACAACTTAAGTGAAAAACGGATTTATTCTGGCTCATAATTTCAGAAGTGCCTGTTCATCACGGCAGGGAGGACCCATTTTGCAGAATAGTTGGTAATGTAATAGCCAGGAAGTACAGGAAGGGGTCAAGGGCAAGATATTGCCCAGAGGGTAATTCCCCAATGTCCTGCTTTCTCTGGCTAAGCCTCACCTCCCACTTTTTACTACTTCTGGATAATATCATTCTAATATGAATGCATCAAAGAACAAACTCATTCATTAGGCCAGTACCTCTAGGGTCCAACCAAGTGCTCAGTGCATGAGGCTATTGGGAACATTCTATATTCAAGTCATACCACCTAGGAGGATGCCAATGTTCTACATCTGGGCAGACAACAGGGACAGCTATCCTGCCGCAGAGCACAGAGTGACTTATGTCAGGTTTATCTAGCATGCGACTGGTCAGCTCTGACATAGAGTCCTTACAGGGCATCTCAAAATAGAGGCAGGTAACTCCATGGGCCAGTTCCAGTTCATGGCCATAGCTTAGAGCTCCCTAAATGCACAAGGTCAGTCTAAACCAGCATTCCTGCAGGCCCAGGCCAGAGCAGTAAGCCCAGCCCTGTGGGTCTCCTCTCCCCTCCAGAAAACCCTGTGCTATGTCACATGGTGTGTAGCTTGAGTGTGATCATTTGAATGTATGGCCTTATAGACTCAGGTGTCTTATTAAAATTGAGTTTGCAACTTCAGCGCCTAGCAGACAGATTCCTGCTATGGTGAGAACGGGGGAGTGGGACATATCACTGGGGGCAGATCTTAGAGTCCAGCCCTAAGGTGGGTTGGAGGGCAGATCTGGATATTCCAGCCCTAAGGAGTAGAGAGAGTGCTTTGAGCTCTGACAGTGCTTGCTTGTGGTGCTGCGGCTGACAGTTTGGTGATTTCTCTCTGCTTGGATCTATAAAAGCGGCGGGGAGGGAAGCGAGCATCTTCTGCCATTGACGGAACTTCCGCTGGATCTGTAAGCCCAAAATAAATCCCATAAACTGTGTCTGGTTGGATATTTGTCCCAGCAGTTTGGAGCGGACTGCAGTGCGTGGCACATCTCAGGTCCACTTCATAGAAGGGTCAACACCCAGAGTGGCCCAGAACTAGACTCAGTCCCAACATGGCTGGGTCTCCCTTGGCCCAGCTATGGCCCCCAGCCTGTGGTCCAGAGCCACTGTCTCCAAGTTATAGGGTCGCCGTTGTCACTACTGCCGGGCTCCAGGACAACCCCTGCCACCCTCCCAAAACACTTCTGCCTGTGCATCCCATTCCCTGTTTGGGAATCTCTGCCTTGAAGCAGTCTGTGGAGAACAGTTTGTGGAGAACAGTTTGTGATCATGAGAACTTAGGGATCCAGAAAGTCCCAAACGTATGTCCAATCAAAACTAGCTTCCTACAGCCTGACAGAGCAGACAGACAGGCCTTGAGCCCCCGGAGATGTGACACTGTGACTGCCTCAGAGAAGGTCAAGGCTAGATTTCCCTCACCTGGGAACCCTTAGTAAGGTTAGGCCATGTAGCAGGAAATAGGACAGCCCTGTCCTGGGTTCGAGGTGGAAGTCTAACCCTAACCACCTTCCATGCTGCAGCCTCCTCAAGTGAAATGCAGGAAGGGGGTAGAGATGCAGGCTGGTACCATCACCACCATTCCCCCGTACCACGCGCCGGTCCAGCAGCCTCCGTCCGCAGCCCGATGGCTGCTTGACAGTTATTGGCAAGGCCTCAGTACCAGTGATTAGTTGGGGGGAAGGAGAGAAGGAAGAAAAGCCAATTTTGTTTCCCGGGGAGAAACAATTGCTGACAGCTGTCCATAGGAGAGCGGAGGCGCGTGCCCACGTAATCTAAACTCGAGCAGCCCAGGTCTCCCCTCAACCCAGAAATGAGCTTGTTAGAAGAGCCTGGATCCCGGCCGTTTCCCTTGACAGCTTCCTTCCCCTAATACATGCGGCAAATTGGCAACCTGTCCTCCGGCATTTGCATCCTGCGTCCCTGGAGGGAGATATCTCTATTATTCTGTTTTGGATAAAAGAGGCTGTTTGAGATGACAGGTAGAAAACGCCTCTTTAATAAACCACACAAGCAGTAGGAGGGAGCCAGGGGTGCGGAGAGGGACTTGACAAATAGGTAGATTTGCAACCCGGAGCATTAGAAGGACCAGCCGGAGCTGCGAACAAGGGGATGTTGGGGCTGTGAGCTAAATCACCCTCTTGTTTTCTGGGTTAACCATCTCCCTGCTGGAGCCACCGTCCACCTCCAACCCCACCCAGCAGGCTCCGGAAATGGACTGCCAGGGCTTTCCAGCCCAGGACTTGCAAGCTGCAACTTGACTCTCTGAGTCATCGCCTGCCATTGTGCGGGGAGACTTCAGTCGGTCCACAGATTCTTTTGGAGACAAGTCCCTTCCCTTCTCTTTTCTCTAGTTCCTGCTGCTACTAAGTCTACTCTAGCCTCTTCATAACCTTGATTGTAAGGAAAATAAACATTCACTGAGGCTGACCACGGCCCTTCCCCCCCCACCCCACCGCCCCCTGCACCGCCCTAGTCACAATGGCTCACAGCCTCTGACTTCCTCTGGCCCCTCCAGTCCTCTGTTCCTGGGCGCCCCAACTCCTTAATCTCAAGGAGTGTGTTGGGCTCTGTCCAGTGGTGTATTGGTATGTGTTTCACAGCCAGCTCTGGAAGAAAATAAATAGAAATCTGATGTGGCATTAGCCAATTTCTGTGGTGTAAATACTCCCACTAGGGCCAATTTTACATTTCCAGTGAAATGTTCCTGAGCTCAGAGTTGGGAAGAAATATGCACAACCTGTCAACGCAGGCTGGCTCCAGTGCTCTCCTGATTCCATTCTTCCTTTGTCCCTTCTCCTTCCATGTCTGGAATTCCATGAACACATACCACACCACACACACACGCACGCACGCACGCACGCACGCACATGCCACCTAACCTGTCCTCCACCATGTTTATGCCCATGAGAATAAGATCCTTGGCCTCACATATCCTGGGTTCAGATCACCCTCCATGGCACAAGATCCCCTCAATGACTCGGGGTGCTTTAGTTTCCACGTCTCTAATGGCCATCATAGCTCACAAAGGGATGCGTGGTTAAATAAAGCAATGCGTTATGCCATGCCCAGCACAAAGTAGGTGCCGCATAATGTTGGCATACCACCTTCTCACTTCTCATCCTTCCCTTAACCATGGTGTCTCTGACCAAGACACTTTCACTTTACTGAGGGCTGGTGGAACAGGATTGTGGGCTTGTTTGTTTCTCAGGGGCAAACAGGTGCAGCTGTGGTTGAAGCCCAGTGGAGTCATGAATCCCACCTCACCCCCACTTCCTATGGCACTGGCCATCCTGATGCAGCCTGGGCTAGACGCCGCTCTCTTCAGCACAGTATGTTGGGCATCACCCAGGGAGCTTGACAAATATGTCATATGTGGGCTCCCCATCTTGATTTAATAGACATAGGGTCTTGCCTGAGCATTAACATTACAGTTTTTGTAATGCTTATTCCTGTCAGTATCTATAGCATATTTTTACATTTTTAACTTTATTTATTTGAGAGAGAAGTGGGGGAGAACATGGGCATGCCAGAGCCTCCTACTACTGTCTACATAATCCAGACACATGTGCCAGTTTGCGCGTGTGGTTTACATTGTTACTGGGGAATCAAACCTGAGCTGGCAGGCTCTGCAAGCAAGTACCTTTAACCACGGAGCCATCTCCCCGGCCCAGTGTTAATATTTTAATCTCTTCAGATGATTCTGATGTACAGCCAAGACTAAAAACCATGTGAAAACTAAGAACATGCCTGTGAGGGGCACCTTCCCCTGCCAGTAGACTCTGACATGTATCCTTCCTAGTGCCCATGCCCTAGGCCGGCAGGCCCCTGCAACTGGAGTCATCCTCAAAAGTAATTCTGTGGGCCGGGCGTGGTGGCTCACACCTTTAATCCCAGCATTCAGGAGGCAAGAGGTAGGAGGATGGCCATGAGTTTGTGGGACTCCATAGTGAATTCCAGGTCAGCCTGGGCTAGAGCGAGACCCTACCATGAAAAAAACAAAACAAAACAATACTGATGCCGTAGGGGGGAACCTCCCATCACTTGCTAATCTAAGGCCATCTACAAGAGCCCCCTGCATGAGAATGCTGAGGCTGCATCTAGTCCCCAGAGTCTAACAATTGTGCCTGGACCCAAGAACCAAGGTCACCCTGTCATCATGTGAAAAGGGTTTCAGGGGATTGTACATTCACAGACCACACTACTCTACACAGTGGCTTGAGCCAAGGCATCTGTCTACCAAACACAAACATAAGGGATCGAAGGGCTAGTTTTCCAACTTCAACCAGGAATGGTCTTCTGTTCTGGAATCTTCTTGAGCGTTGTTCAAACATGTGGCCAAAATCCATTGTATCTCTTCACAAAAGGGAATGGCATTGCTGACTCTCAACATGTTTTCTATAAATTGCTAATTCTGTGGGGTGTTAATCAACAACGGCGGAGGGGCAGGTGAGATGTTCTCAGAGCCATTGATACAATAACCTCCAAGGGAGAAAAATGCCATGATGTAATGTTGCCCAAACTTACCAGACCCTTTCCTAACAGGATCCCCAAGGCCAAAGACCCACAGTGCAACTGGCTGAGCTCAGAAGAATCAAATGGCTGACACAAACCCTGCTGCTTGACAAGACACACCGCCAACCCGGGGATGGAGGTCACCAAGAGAAGAAGCAGTTCTGGAAAGAAGGAGAGACTCTAAGCCCAGGATCCACTCCAAATCCCACAAATAGTCTTACACAGGCTTGGGCAAAGCGTGGATTATGTAAATACGTATTTAGGGACTTTTTAAACACAGATTATTCACCCAATTAACTCTAATGGCCCCTCGGAGCTGAGAGAGACTATTGTGTAAACATGTGGGACTGAATGTGGCATTGGCCCCAAGATTTCCTCAAAAGACAAGGTTTATGAGTCCCCCATAAGGGTTCCCTCTGGGCCCCAACTTGGCAGATAAGTTCATTGTCCGGAAGGGAATTCTTGCCTACAATTTGAAAAGGACAAGAAGAAAAAGAAGGATCCAACCCCTTTTAAGCAAGCAAGGAGCTCTCTGGAAACAGATTTTATATATATTTTCATTTGCCATAAAACATACATTATATGACACAGAACATCTGGTAGCCTCTGGTCACTTAGCTCTTTCCCAATAATGGGAGAAATTGCAGATTTTTTCTCCAGCAGCCACTATGTACATATTCCAACTGTTTTCCCTTGGATGCAACCTGGCCAGGCAGAAGGCTGGCCCCATGCCTGCCTCGGTGAGGTGAGGGAGCCCCACTCCCAGGCAGCTCACCCACCAGCTCCAAGGTGAGTAACTGCGAGAAGGCCAGCCTTGTCCAAGGCCTACAGTGAGACCCATTCTCCAACACAGAGGACTGAGGTCTCAGACTTGCCCATGGTCAGTCAGGGCTGCTGAATGGCAAGAGGCAGGAGCTGATTTTCCAACCTCAACCTGGAACAGGTCTTCTAGAATCCTCCTGCATACTCAGAGTCCCAAGCCAAGAAGCTGAGGGCTCATCTTCTACAGACTTGATTCTCCTTCAGCCCCATTTAGCTCTACACCTGCCCTAACCAAAAGCTCTAAGAGCTCACTTTCTCTCTCTCCCACCAATCCCCTCAACCTCTGGAATATTTCCCTCCCAACGTACCTCCAACTGTACCCTCGCCAGTGCCACGTCCAAGCCTCTCCCTGGGAAAGCCGCCCCTCCTAACAGTTCTCTCAGCTTCCTTTCTGGAAGGAAGGCCTCCATCCATTGTCTACTTTTGGAGGGGGTAAATGCGATCTTGCCCGCTTTGGCCGAGAACCCTTTCTAGCGCTCACAGGCAAACACCTTAACCCAACCCATGGCTGGCCGTGCCCTCATACCCTGCTGCCTGGAACTCTCTTCCCTCCTGTCTTTGTCCAAGTTCCCACCCACCACCCTCCACTGCTCATCTCCTCCTGATACCAGTTTCACCAAACTCTGTCAAAGCACTGTGCTCCTCCATGATCCTTGTTGTGAAAAAAAAATAAAATAAGGGCTGGAGAGATGGCGTAGCAGTTAAGTGCTTGCCTGTGAAGCCTAAGGACCCCGGTTCGAGGCTCGATTCCTCAGGACCCACGTTAGCCAGATGCGCAAGTGGGCGCACACGTCTAGAGTTCGTTTGCAGTGGTTGGAAGCCTCGGCGCGCCCATTCATTCTCTCTCTCTCTCTCTCTCTCTCTCTCTCTCTCTCTGCCTCTTTCTCTCTCTGTCTGTAGCTCTCAAATAAATAAATAAAATAAACAAAAAAGTTTTAAAAAAATAAAATAAAAATTATTTATTTAAGAGAGAGAAAGAGAATGGATATACCAGAGCCTCTTGCCCCTCTAAAGAAACTCTAGATACACGCAAAGCTTTGTGTATCTGGCTTTACGTGAGTACTGGAGAATTGAACCTGGGCCATCAAGCTTTGCAAGCAAGCACTCTTAACTACGGAGCCATCTTCCCAGCCTTCCACAAGCCTTTAGAAGCAGAGTAAGCTAAAACCATTCCCAGGGCTGGCACCTGGCACACAACGCAGCAGGGCTCACCAAGACAAACAGCCAAAGGGGTAAGGTGCCTGTGGACCTAGCACCAACAATGGCAGCAGAAGCTGAGAAAAAAGCAAAACAGAATCGTCCTGGACATAGCTTCTTCCAGTGTCTCAGTGGATGCAACCCCTCCACTCAACTGTCCCGGGTACAGTCCCCCTAGTAAGTATGCTTTAAGTGGGTGGTGATGTCAGAATTTGAGGCCACATTTTTTAAAATTTATTTTTATTAGATATGGACATATTTAGTATGTAAACAACACATGTTGGTACCATTCTTTCCCTCCTCCTGCCCCCTTTCTGAAGAGGCCCTCCTCGTTGGGATGCAGGTCAACACCATGGGGTTTGTGGGTCATGCATTATGTGGGCAGCAGTCAGTTGTGGGGGAGAAGCAATGTCTCTGTGCAAAATGTCCCAACTGGTGCCTCTAACAATCTTTCCACCCCCTCTTCTGCAAAATTCCCTGAGTCATGTTGGATGTATTTTAAGTCTACTTCACTGATGGGCACTTGGGAGCCTCTAGGTCTCTCTGGTTTGGTAGGTATTGAGTGTCCTCAGTGATTCACTAAGAAAGAAGCACTCTTGCTCATTTCCCCAATTCCTCTGTGGTTTCAGCTGGGACCGGGGTGGAGTTTGCTGGGTCATTTATCTCCTCAGGTCCAGCTCCCATCTGAAAAAGAGAAGCAGATTCTCCAACAGACAGTGAAGTCAGCACCATTTAAATGGGATAACCACTATAGCCCAAGATTAGTGGGAGCTTGACAATGGAAAGCAAAATCATTATCTGGATATGATTCGGACTTGCTTCCCACTTCCAGATATGGTTCCCTTTTATTGAGTGGATCTGTTAGCCAATCCAAGAGCAGTTGATTACCCACCATGGCTGTGTGCCACTATTGCACTTGTGTGAGCATCATGTTAGGTTGTTTCCTTCTGAGTCACTTAGGCTTTGAGTTGCTCCAACAGATGTTGGCCACTTTCCCCTGGTAGCTCATGTAGCACTTTCCAGCACTAGATGTGACTCCACATTTTGCTGGCTCCAAAGCTCGTGTTTTTCCTCAAGACTTCAAGAGTCTTACTGGACAGCTGAGGCATTATCATACTGTCAAGTGGACAGCAGAAGGGTGCAGAAGACTCAGTGTGAGCAAAAACATGGCAGCCAATAGTAGCACATCTGTTATGGGGGAAACCAAGTGCCCTCTAATTTGAATGGAGGCCCCCTCCATGGGAGGCAATACATCCCTGATACTGAAAACCTACAACAGGGGTAGTCATGAGCCCTAGGGGTGTAACATCTGCCGCTGTCTGGCTAAATGTATATACTATGCTCACCAAACTGCCCAATAAGCACTTCTCTTAATTTCATTCCCTTATGTTAATGCTACTCTCACTTTTGGTTAGGGAACCTTCTCTTTTCAGATGGCAGCGACCTTAGGATGACTCAGAAGGCACCATGGTGCTGAGATGAAGTGACAGAGGAGTGCTCAGCACTGCAATATCTCTATCACTCTTCCAAGTCTCAGGGTCCATTGCAGAAGAGGTGGTGAAAAGAATGTAAGAGCCAAAGGAAAGGTAGGACTCCTTACAACGTGCTCCTCCAGACACAAAATGGCCTGGATATCCATGACCTACACAAGACCATCATAATAGGAGGAAAAGATCATGACATCAAAATAAAAGAAAGACTAATTGAGACAGGGAGGAGATATGAAGGAGAGTGGAGTTTCAAAGGGGAAAGTGGGGGGGGGGAATTACCATGGGATATTGTTTACAATCACAGAAGTTGTCAATAAAGAGTAAAAAAAGAAAAATCAAGAGGAAAAAAAGAAAAAACACAGCAGCATGAGGCCACCAGTGTGAATGAGAAATGCAACTGGCTCCACAATGCTGGAAGATCTTGAGAATAGACACCAAGAATTCAGAGCCGCTTTCAGAACCAAGGCCACAGGGTCACTACACAGCAGCCTTGGAGCCTGGACGTCATCGGGGATGACAGAGAAAGCCCGCCCCCCCACCGCGCCAGGCACAGTCACCAGCTGCTTTCCACTGTCACCACTGAGTCCTGTTTAGACCTCTTAGCAGATCAGGACACATCATTGGCTGAATGTGCAAACAAGCAAGTAAATGTGTCATGAATCTAATATACTCTCAAAAACAGAACCCAGGGCTGGAGAGATGGCTTAGCAGTTAAGGAGCTTGCCTGCGAAGCCTAAGGACTCAGGTTCTATTCCCCAGTACGCATGTAATCCATATGTACAAAGTGGTGCATGCATTTGGAGTTTGTTTGCAGTTCCTAGAGGCCCTGGCACACCTATTCTCTCCCTCTCTCCCCCTTTCCCTCTCTCCCTTTCTTTCTCTCTCTCTCTCTCCAATAAATAAATAAAATATTAAAACAAAAAAACCATGGCGCACGCCTTTAATCCCTGCACTCAGGAGGATTGCCGTGAGTTTAAGGCCACCCTGAGACTCCATAGTGAATTCCAGGTCAGCCTGGGCTAGAGTGAGACCCTACCTTGAAAGAAAAAAAAAAAAAAAACCATAACCCAAGGCCAGGCATGGTGCTTCATGCCTTTAATCCCAGTACTCAGGAGGCAAAGGTTGGAGGATCTCCGTGAGTTCAAGGCCACCCTGAGACTCCATAGTGAATTCCAGGTCAACCTGGGCTAGAGCAAGACCCCACCCCCCAAAAATTAAAAACATAACTCAAATGAGTATTGGCAATCTGCATCCTTTTAGGATCTAGGGGGAAAACGACACAAGACTGCTGATGCAATTCTGAGAGGGTCACAAGACTTGGAGGAAAGGACACCCTGAGAATGAATTCAAGCACTGCTCATCCCAAGACCTCAGCGTCCTCTGGGTAGCCTTCTAGTGTGTTTAAGAGAGCAGTTGAGCTGTCCTAGTCATGGGAGCCCGAAGGTGGCCCTCCTACGCCCTCTCCTCTCACCCACTGCCCAAGCACCCCTGTCCCACCCCACAACAGAAAAGAGCACTGCTGGATTTTCACACCACCTCTGTGTCATCCTGTTAATCCCCAGTCCTCAGCACTTTCCCTCTGGCTCCTGGTCACCAAGCTTCTCCTGGATTATAACCTCCTGCAGGTTATAATCAGACCCACCTCGCCCCTTGGAGTGGCAGCCAGCATGCACAGGCAGGCACCTAATGCCCACTGAGGCCTGAGAGCATTTCAGATTCTGTCGTTGAAGTATTGGCTAACTTTTGAGTCAACCCCCACCGCCTTAGGGCCTACTATGCACCAGACACTGATAAAAACATGACAACCCGGTGGGGATTGGAGTTGATCAACTCGTGGGATTGACAAGATTTCAGCTCATGAAGTACAATGTAGGGTGAGGATAGAGAGACAGGGGGCCACACGAGCCTGGGCATCAAATGAAGGGCCCAGAGGGAAACTCTGCGTTTTCACTGCACACAGGTCTGGGAGAGGAGACTTCACAAAGGAGCTGGGGGAGGGTTTGAACAGAGCCTGCAGACCAGCTAGAACTGAGCAAGGGAAGAAGGTGTCCATCCAGGAGGGCAGAAGGGCCGTGGCTAATGCACAAGAGGAAGGACTGTGGAAGAGGAAGACTAATAGCCCAAAACCGTATCCGCAGACCCCAGCCAGGGGAGAACTGTCACTGGCCTAGGCATCACTGCTCCTCACGGTGACTCGAAGCTCTGCACACGTGGAGGCGTGTGCGCGCACGTACACATGGAAGCCGCATATGCTGCACCTAGGTGATGATGCAAATCTGAGGCTGGGCCACTTCTCCCATGGGAACTAGCCAGCAGGCAGCATTTGAGGCTCTGAGAGTACCATCAGAAGGTGCCAATCTCAACAGTGATGCTTATCTCATTCTTGGAAAACACCCATGGTGTCAGCCACAAAGACCATACGAACACGTAAGGCCCAGATAAGGAGCCCCGGCAGACCACATTACCAATGCCTTCCTCCCACTATTTAGCAAAGCCTGTGTTCAGAGCCATCTTGGTGCTTCAGATTAGGCCACGGCACTACCTACCACCTTCAAACATCCAGGTGCAGGGCTCACTCAAATGGCCCCATTACAAGGCGTGGACTTTAGAGTGTGCCCAAGCTTACTCCAGCATCGAAGAAAGTTGACTGCACTTACCATCCACATGGCACAGGACTTTGGAGAAATTCTGTTTCCTCTGTGGCCAACAACTTCACCATCTAAACATAACAGGGCTGGGCAGTGTGATCCTTTAGAAACCAGTGTCTTCACGTGTGCGTGGGCATGGTATGGTATGGTACCTTATGATATTATATGGTATCGTATGGTATCATATCATATTGTATGGTATCGTATGGTATGCATGGTGTCTGTGTGGCATGGTGTGGTCTCCCACAAGCTCGCCTATGGCAGAGGGGACAGGGACAGGGGAGGGGAGGTGTCCAATTCTGTCACTCTTCCATCTGGTCTTGTTTTGAACTGGAATCTTTTTATTGATTTTGGATTCTGTGGGGCTCCTATGATTCCAGATCTCTGCTCTCCTGCAGAACTGAGGTTGCAGGCCTGTGTGGCCACACCCAGCTGACTATGTGGGATCTGGAGATTTGAACTCTGTCAGTCTCAACCTTGCACCAGAAGCATACTTAACCACTGAGCCATCTCTCCAACACAAGACCCAGTTTTTTTAAATTTTTTTAATTTTATTTATTTATTTATTTGAGAGAGTTAGAGAGGGAAAGAGGCAGACAGAGAGAGAGAGCATGGGTGCACCAGGGCCTCCAGCTACTGCAAACGAACTCCAGACGTGTGCGCCCCCTTATGCATCTGCCTTACGTGGGTCCTGGGGGATTGAGCCAGGATACTTTGGCTTGGCAAGTAAACGCCTTAACCACTAAGCCATCTCTCCAACCCAAGACCCAATGTTTTCTATCACACTGTGACCCAAGGCAAGCACCCATTCCCATCTGCTCCGCCCTGGGTCCAGAGTTCAACTGTGCCCCCAGCCCAACCTGCCTTGTTTCTGCAAGGAGAAGGTCAGTCCCTCCTCCCATGTCTACAGTGGGACTTATCTGTGGCAACATCTCAGAGACTGGCACACCTAATCCCAACTCCATGCCAACAGATGGGCTGTGTTTTGAAACTAGTTGGAGAGGCAAGGTCAGCGGGCTGAGTCCCAGACTTGGGCCTCCTCTAACCATGCCTGTGGAGTGGGGCAAGCTTCTGTGCCCCAAGGACTTGGTGTTCAGTGGTGTGACGTGAGGGTAAGCTAACTGCCGGCCGGTAGTCTCCAAGCCCTCCTTCATGTCCCAGAAGGCAGTGGGAAGAGTCATGTAGGGCAGTGCAGGGCCCAGGACCGGGCAAAGGGTACAGATATGTCATTCACCTGCGTAGGTCACCATTTTATCATAGATGGGAAAGGGTTTTGTTTGCTTGTGTGCATGTATGCATGTGTGTATATGTAATGTGGTGTGTGTGTGTGTGTGTGTGTGTGTGTGTGTGTGTGGTGTTTACAGCTTGTACATGTTTATGTGCCCTTACAGCTAGATCCCCATGCGTTCTCCTGGGGGATGGTGCTCACCTGTGACGACCACAGCAGGACATTGTGTGCCCCTCCCCCCATCACTCTTTTGCCAGTTGTTATTTTGAAACTGGGTTTCTTATTGATACAGGAGCTTGCTGTTTTTCACAGGCTTGGGTGATTCACTGGTCTCCACTCCCCTTTGTGGGACTGAAGTTACGGGCACACATGGCCATGTCCAGCTGTTCGTTGGAATCTAGAGATTCAAACTTTGATGGTTTTGGGCCCTCTCACTTGTGCAGGAAGCCCACTTAACCACTAAGCCATCTCTCCAGCCCTGGAGGAGCTTTTGAGTCCTCTAACCCTCCCCAAGGAGCTACTGGTAGCCAGTTTTTGTTGGGGGAAAGGGAGGCGTTCTCTTCAGGGATGTATCCACTAGTGTGTGGGGGGAGTGTGATGTGGAGAAGGGGCTCAGTGGAAGTGAGAGGGAGGTAAGAGAAGGTAATTGGGTCTATGTAATCAAATTACAACTCATATGTATGAAATTTGTCAAAAATAATAAATAGAATTTTTAAAAGAGGGCTGGAGAGATGGCTTAGTGGTTAAGTGATTTCCTGTGAAGCCTAAGGACCCTTGTTTGAGGTTGATTCCCCAGGACCCACATAAGCCAGATCCACAAGGAGATGCATGCATCTGGAGTTCATTTGCAGTGGCTGGAGGCCCTGATGTCCTCCCTCCCTCTCTCTCCCTCTCTCTCTCTCTCTCTCTCTCTCTCTCTCTCTCTCTCTCTCTCTCTCCTTCTCTCTGCCTCTTTCTCTCTCTGTCTATTGCTCTCAAATAAATAAATAAAATAAACAAAAAATTAAAACAATTTTTAAAAGAAATAAATAAAAATAACTCCTAGTGCTAGACATGGTGGTGCACACTTTTAATCTCAGCACTTGGGAAACTGGGGTAGAAGGAGCACTGTGAGTTCAAGGCCACCCTGAGACTACATAGTAAATTCCTGGTCAACCTGGACTAAGGTGAGACACTTCCTCAAAATACAAAAAAAAAAAAACTTATAATCAAACAAATGCAAATAAACCCAAGGCATCCTCCTGCAGTTGTCTCCTAATCCACTGTTTCAGTGATTCACTGTCAACCAAAGTCTGAAACCATTAAATAGAAAATTCCAAGTGGGGAATGGTAGCACATGCCTTTAATGGCCACCCAATGAAGAGCTGGAGGCCTTGTCTCTGGAGTTCAGGAGAAAGTGACTGTCCAGTGAGAGAACCCGGAGTCACCATCAAAGGCCATGCTGTCCAAGTGCATACCTGCTGGGCCCTCGTAGTGGCTTTGCACGGGTCCACACAATCGGCCCATAGCTACCCAGGGAGTAAGTGCTGCTATCTCCCCCAGCTTATGGGAGAGGAAACTGAGTCACAAAGAAGTTAGGTCACTTGCAGGGGTCACATAGATAGCCAGGACAAGGTAGAGCCAGGGATGGACCCAAGAAGATTTTTTTTTTAAATTTTTTTATTTATTTATGAGAAAGAACGGCGCACCAGGGCCTCTAGCCACTGCAAATGAAATCCAGACGCATGCGCCACTGCGTGCATCTGGCTGTATGTGGATACTGGGGATTCAAACCCAGGATCTTAGGCTTTGTAGGCAAGTGCCTTAACCACCAAGCCATCTCCCCAGCCCAAGATTGGCCTTTTTTCACTGGGATGCTATGGGAGCTGAAGTCAATTGGAGGGGGGGGGGGCGGGGATCATACGCAGAGGGGAAAGTAAAGGATGAAGGTCCAAGGACAGAGATCAGGACAACGGCCTCCAGTAAGGAACAATCTGAGAAGGCCAAGGCACCCGAAGGAGCAGGAGAGAATCAGGAGCTTGTCTTGCCATAGAGCAGATGCCCAGTCTGTGCCTGAGTCAGTCAGTGATGACGACATGCAGGATGGGGATGCTGTGGCGCTTTGGATGAGACATTCCCCTTGGTGTCTCGTGTTTTGGATACTTGGTCCTCAACTGGTGGCGTCTGGGGAGGTGGAGCCTTGCTGGAGGGGTTGAGTGTGGACCTTGAGGTTTGTGAGTTCGGCCCTACTGGGCGTTCACAACGCAGCTCACTTTCTCGGCTACCTCCCTGTTGAGTTGTGATGATGTGAGCCGGCTTCCTGCTCATGCCGTGCTCTCCCAGTCATGATGTAACCTCCCCTTAAAACCTGTCCTTCCATGAGCTGATTTGGTCTTTTTTTTTTTTTTTTTTTTGTCCCAGCCATGACCAGATAACTTCTACACATACAGACACCAAAAACCACATTGTTGGGAGGAAGGAGGGCATGTGGTCAGAGGTACTCGCTTTTCAAACGGCCAGCCCCGGCCTTCCCCAGCCTGTCCCAGGACACCAGACCCAGTGCACAGCCCGGGCTGGCCCACCCAGAAAGAAAGGCCTCAATCCACTCCACATGGCAGCAAAACGGTCACTTTCTCTCCCATCCACTGGACCCTCCTCTTATGCCAAGTTCTTCTCGAGTGCTGAAAGGATTTTCTTCCCAAACAGTTCACAGCTATTCTAAAGCTTCCATTGCAAGATGTTTCCTATTTATAACCAGAAACTCCCCCATCACCAAACTAGACAAAGAAAAGTGACAACTCCATATTGTTTTAAGTCAGAGCTCTGAATCGCATCCTTGGCTGTATCCAAGTTACTCCTTTTCCCCATATATGGCCAAAGCCACTGTTTGCCAGGGCAGACCATGTTTTCCTTATTAAGCAATATAAAAAGTTAGCAAACAAGGACCGCTCACTGTCCTGCATCCCAAGACCAACGGGCACAGCTGGAGCACGGGCCTGCCCAGCCTGCAGAGCACAGGAGGGCCCCAGCAGCAGCAAGGTGGGGGGACAGGAGCACAGAACAGTCTCAGAAGCTGGTCTGACCACCCTTATCCAACTGAAGCCCTGAGTGTCCACAAGATATTGTCTTCTGAGTCCCGGCCCTGAGAAAAGTCATATGGAATCCTCATAGCTATCCCAACGTGTGGGTATTCTTACTCCCATTTTACAGAGGAGCAGACTGAGGCCCAGAGGGCATGTAATCTGTTCAAGGTCATCATATGGGATGGCTGTAGTGGAGAGATCCATTTCTGCCTGACCACCCAGGCCCTCTTTTCACTTCTCCATGAGTCCTCTCACCTCGACAGGCCTTGGTTTGCTGAGGGATAAACTGAGATGGTGGGAAAGGATTTCTCAAGGCTCTCCAGCTCTCATATCAGCACTTGTTCTGTGATAGGATAGCACACCCACCGCATGCTTTGCTTGAGGTCTGGAGTGGATGAAGGGAAATAAGAAAACAGACCCCACCTCAGCCCAAAGAAGATGGTTGAAGCACCTGCTAGACCAATAATAGTCTCCCTGAAGCTCAGAGCAGTCTCAGCCCTCCCCGTTTAATGTCTTGTGATTCACCGAGTTCTCCCAACCTACCCATTCCATGACGCTTTCTGTCCTCGTAGTCTACCCAGTGCCCATGGCCAGCGCCTGAGCCTCACAGCTTCGCTCCCATTGCTGAGCCTCTAGTCTTTGGCACAGGGACGTGTGTGGCTGAGGGCAAACACCACTGCACGGACCCAGTGTGGCCTGACACAGCAGGAGTCACGCCCTACCTGGCATGTGGGGAAAATGCAAGGCTTCTCCAAGGAGTCCACTACACCTGGGAACCAACTGAGGGCTGTGAGTTGAGTCTCTGAGGGGAACCCTGAACCTGGTGGTTAACCCTCACCCAGGAGGACTTTATGATGACAGCAGTGAGACCTGCTTCCAGGGTGACGCAGGCTGGCTTCTCCCACCCCTCTTACCTCTCATCTTTTCCTACCTCCTACCCTCCTTCTCTCCCAAACATGCAGCCAGGGAGACCCACAAAATTCCACAGGTCTGTGACTTTGCCTTATACTTTCTTCTTCAAATATTTTTTTTTATTTTTATTTTTTTTAATTTGAAAGCGACAGACACAGAGAGAAAGACAGATAGAGGGAGAGAGAGAGAATGGGCGCGCCAGGGCTTCCAGCCACTGCAAACGAACTCCAGACGCGTGCGCCCCCTTGTCCATCTGGCTAACGTGGGACCTGGGGAACCGAGCCTCTAACCGGGGTCCTTAGGCTTCACAGGCAAGTGCTTAACCGCTAAGCCATCTCTCCAGCCCTTCTTCAAATATTTTTTATTGACTTACAAGCAGAGAGAAAGAAGAGAGGCAGACAGAGAGCATGGCACTCCAGGACCTCCAGCCACTGCAAACGAATTCCAGATGCATGTGCCACTTTGTGCATCTGGCTTTACCTGGGTACTGGGGACTCAAACTCCAGTCGTTAGGCTTTGCAGGCAAGTGTCTTAACCACTGAGCAATCTCTCCAGCCCATAACTTGTACTTTCTAGTGGATTTTTTAATGTAAAAACGTTTTATTTTTATTTATTTATTTGAGGAAGAGAAAAAAGCAGAGAGAGGGAGAGAGAGAATAGGCATGCCAGGGCATTCAGCCACTGCAAATGAACAGCAGACGCATGCACCACCTTGTGCATCTGGCTTACATGGGTCCTGGGGAATCGAACCTTGGTCCTTAGGCTTCACAGGCAAGTACCTTAATCATTAAGCCATCTCTCCAGCCTTAAGGCTTTTATATTAATCCAACAATGATGAACGCTATGAACCTGTGTTTCAAGCTGGTGTTCTTCCTACCAGGAACTGAAGCGCCATGTTCCGCATGGGGTTAGTAAGGACTCTTTCACCGTCCTCTCCGCACTCCTACGCTTCCCTTCTGCTCATTGCTAGGTGTTCTGCAGAAGTTACTATCCGCAGGTATTCGTTCAGTGAATCCATGGATGAATTAAAAAACCTTGGGCGGGCCCCAAAGCCCCGCCACCCAGACAACACAGGCTTATCGCCACTGCTGCTGGTTGCCCACCAGAACTAGACCCTTATTGCTGAAGACATCACACGCTTTGGTCACTGGACACAGAAGGAAATCGAGCAGGAACTGAGCTAGAAGACTTTCTTCCTGTTGGCCAACTTTCATGGTGCTGAAAGGTGCTACGTAGGCTGCTCGGGGAGAAAAGTCAGCAACAATGTTAGCAGCGGTAGACCCAGTGTGTTATGCCAACTGACCAGCCAAGCAAACTGTGCCTGCTGGTGCAATAGTAGCATGACTGCTGTGAGGGTAATCAACTGATCTCTGGTTGGAGTTGAGGCCCACACCATGGGAAGGCATTCATGCCTGGCATGGAAGACATAGGTATATGCCTATGCCTGGGAATCTACTACTATTTGTTTGGTTGAATGGATTCGTTGTGCCCATCAGTGTGCCCTGTAAATAGTAGCATTTATGCTCATAGGTCAGGGCCGCTCTCATCTTTGCTCAGAGAAGCTTCTTTTGCATATGGTAGTGATTACTGGGAACACTCAGAACTGACCAAAGTGTTAAGAACACACACATGCACACAAATAACTTTTTTTTTTTTTTTTAATTTTCACAAGTAAACCAGGCATGGTAGCACACACCTTTAATCCCAACACTCAGGAGGCAGAGGTAGGCAGCGTCACTGTGAGTTCAAGGCCAGCCTGGGACTAGAGTGAGTTCTAGGTCAGCCTGGGCTGGAGGAAGGCCCTATTTTTGAAAAAATAAAAATTGTCACAAGTAAAATAAATGTAAGGAAAAATTAAATATATAAATAAATAACCTTTATGCAACACAGCTTCAAGCAGTTCATTTATTTCATATTGGCGTAATTTTAAAAGATTAGTAAATGTTCCAAGCCATGACTGTTACCCTTGGATCACAGAAGGGTTTTAATCCATGATGACAGTTTTTCTTGTATCAGAACTTGGCATACATGTTCCAACCAGGTGCTGACTGGCTACGAAGGTTTTGTTTTTGTTTTTTTTTTTTAATCTCAGACTACAACCAGACCCCCCCTGACCTGCTGCACCTCAGAACCTCTTCTTGGAGCTCAACCTCCTACGGCTGATCAGCACCTAGGTTCCTCCTTAGAATTAAAAAGATAAGTTTATCTTCTTAGTCAGCTGTATGCTTTTTGTCAAAAGTCCAAGTGGCATAAGTGTCTGTAAGGAGTCCTGAGAGCTCTGAGCCTAGCATGAACACTAAATGCTGATGGCTGGCAAATTCCCTTCATCACAGGACAGCCTTGCCCCTCCCCCACCCACAGGCCCACCCGCCAGCCCCATGGCTCCCTGGGAGACACTGAGTACTCACAGCTGTGACAATCCAGTTCCACCAGCAGGTGCTGAGCAGTCGGGGCCACCAAGTGCTGCAGTGCCTGCCGTAGTTGATATAGTCGCCCTCCTCACCCTGAGCCTGGTGACACTTCTTCAATCTGAACATTGGCTTATCAAAAATACTGATATGGGCTGGAGAGATGGCTTAGCAGTTAAGGCGCTTGCTTGCCTGCCAAGCCAAAGGATCCCCATTTGATTCTCCACAACCCATATAATCCCCGATGCACAAGGTGGGGGGGGCACATGCATCTGGAGTTCATTTGCAGTGGCGGAGGCCCTGGCGTGCCCATTCTCTCTCTCTTTCTCCTTTTCAAATAAATAAATAAATAATACTGATATTGGCCAGGTGTGGTGGTGCACGCCTTTAATTCCAATACTCAGGAGGCAGAGGTAGGAAGATCACTATGGGCTTGAGTCTAGCCTGAGACTACAGAGTGAGGTCCAGATTAGCCTGGGCTAGAGCGAGACCCTAATATACCTTGAAAGACCTTCATACATACATATTTAAACCTGAGACAGCCAGATATAGCCTGAGTCCAATTCCTACACCCACATAAAAACCTGAGTGTGACCGTGAGTACCTGGCAGTCCTGTGGGGAGCAAAGATGGAATCTCAGGGGCTCACAGGTCAGCCAGTTTGATTGAAAAATGACAGCTTCAAGTTTGGTGAGAGACTGTGTCTCAAGGAAACAAGTGGGGGAGCCATAGAAGACACCTGGATTTCTCCTCTGGTTTCTGTGGGTGCACATGGGACGTGGACATCTGCTCACACATGTGCAAGAAGGCAATAGAAAATGATGCTGGGGAGACTCAGTTCTGAGGCGCCTACACCCAGAAAAGGAGTTTAAAAATCATCTGTTGGTATTGCAGAGCCAACAATATGATTTTTCTGCCTATGGGTTGAGTTAAAGCAAACTAGATCTCATCTCATCTCACAGTAGCCAAGACTTTCTGCCTTGGGTGACCTCCCCCCCGCCCAAATGACCTTAGTTTAGCAGGACTTTGCCTTTCTGTCTTCCAAAGCCCATGAAAAACCGCCTGCTAGACGGAAAAGATGGCAAAGTGGTTAGGTACTTGCCTGTGAAGCCTAAGGAACTCAGTTTAAGACTCAATTCCCCAGGACCCACGTAAGCCAGATGCACAAGGTGGCACATGTGTCTGGAGTTCGTTTGCAGTGGCTGGAGGCCCTGGCACACCCATTCTTTGTCTATCTATCTGCCTTTTTCTTTCTTTCTCTGTCTGTCTGTCACTCCCAAATAAATAAATAAAGACACACAAACAACAACAACCAAAAAAATCCCTGCTCCATGAGGCCAGAGACTAACAAGTAAGATTTAAGAGCTCAAAATAAAATATCAAAAAACAAGACGGGCATGGTGGCACACACCTTTAACCCCAGCACTTGGGAGGTAGAGGTGGGAGGATCACCATGAGTTCGAGGCCACCCTGAGACTACATAGTGAATTCCAGGTCAGCTTGAGCTACAGTGAGACCCTACCTCAAAAAAAAAATCAAAAAATTTTAAAAAGAAAAAAAAAAAACATATTTTACAAGAAATGAATGAGTTTCACCCCCCCCAAAGGAAGTCACATGACTCAGTTCAGTTAGTCAGTATGTGCTGACACACAGTATGTGCAGATGCTTGCTAGTTCCCAACAAGTAAAGACACAACTGTTGCAAATATACACATATCGTCAACTAGTAACAGAATATAGATGCTGTAAAACAAAAGGAGGTACAAGAGGCAGCTTCTTTATGAAGTGATAATGAGTATGGCGGATTAAAAGCAAACTGTTGCCCATAGGCCACATGCATTTATGATTAAACCTCATACTTAATACTTAAAAGCTGGTGGAGCTTTTGGGAGATGGAGTCTTACTGGAGGAAGTGCATCATGGGAGTCGGGACTTGGAATTTTATAATCCAGCCAGTGCTGGGAGCTCACTCTTGCTGCTTCCTCCAGCTGGTGTCACAGGATGTGATACCCTGCTACTGCTCATGCTGTGCTTTCTGCAACATGATGTATCTTTCCCTCGAAAGCATAAACTGAAGCCAGACATGGTGGCACACACCTTTAATCCCAGCACTTGGGAGGCATGGGTAGGAGGATCGCTATGAGTTTGAGGCCACCCTGAGACTAAATAGCGATTTCCAGGTCAGGCTCAGCTAGAGTAAAATCATACCTCAAAATAAATAACTAACGATAAAAACCAAAGGGCTGGAGAGATGGCTTAGTGGTTAAGCGCTTGCCTGTGAAGCCTAAGGACCCCGGTTGGAGGGCTCCATTCCCCAGGACCCACGTTAGCCAGATGCACAAGGGGGCGCACGCATCTGGAGTTCATTTTCAGTGGAGGTCCTACCGCACCCATTCTCTCTCTCTCTCTCTCTGTCTCTCTCTGCCTCTTTCCCTCAGTTGCTCTCAAATAAATAAATAAATAAAATAAACAAAAAAAACTTAAAAATAAATACCAAAAAAATATAAACTGAAACTCACAACAATCCTCCTACCTCTGCCTTTGGATCGCTGGGATTAAAGGCGTGCACCACCACGCCTGGCTCAGGGGCCCATCTCAAAGTAAAGAGCCCACGACTTCTGGTCTCACCTCAGTAGCTTACACCTTTGCCCATTTCATGAGAAATACCTCCCACGCAGAGGACATCTTCCTCTAGAACATGAGAGGGAGAAGGCATCTGCACCCACATGTCAGCCTTGGGCAGGAGGGCCAAGGTCAGCCACAGGGGTGAATGTCTGGCTAGTCCCAAGCCCTGAGCCAACCAGATTTGGTGTCTAGGTCTGCCCCAGAACTTCAAACTGTACATTTCTGGACTTCCCCTGTTCCCTCAGGCCCCACCCAAATTCCTCAGGTCTGAATGTTCCATGGGTAATTGGGACCCAGGTCAGCGGATTGGAACTGAGACACAAAACACAATTTGCAGACTCAAATCTCCTTCCAGACGAGACACCCACGCCATGGTAGAATAGTCATATCTGAGCCCATACCTCCACCACTGAGGGACACCCCTTCCAGCCCCAAGAAGGGAAACCCGCAGCCCAACAATCAAGGGGCAAAGTGCCAATTGCCCTTGCCATAGTATTAAAAGTCAGTCGTCTCCCAGGGTGGTGGCTATAGTGTTTGCTCTATGGTAACTCGCTAAACTGAACATTTTCTGCCACATGGTATTTTCTACTGTAAGAGGTTTGGGGGAAGGGAGGGAAGGGAACCACAGTCATGGGATGAAAATCCAAACCAATGCTGTGGCCCCTGGGGGCCCATTTGCTGCAGCCAGATTACACTGATTGGAAAGAAGGCTGTGTTGGCCCTTCCCCTCCACGAAGTGAATTTCTGTGGGGAAAATAGAGAAATCAGAAAGGGCATAGGCTTTGCCCTGGCCCATCCCCCTCCCCACTGCCCACATCACCTGAGCAGCAAAACCAGAGGTGTACTGGGGCGGGGGGGGGGGGGGGGGGGGATCTGAGGTTTATTTCTAAAAGTGAGAGCAAGCCTTCCATGGTGGCTTGTTCTTGGGAGGAGGAGGAAAGAGGAGCTCAGCTACATGGTGATTTGAGGCCAGCCTGAGCAACACAAGACCCTGTCTCAAAATAACTAACCAACTAAGTAGTGAGCGAAAATGCACCCAGAAAGCAAACACTGCCAAAAGGAGTTACGGGGACATAGACACGTACAAGAAACCCAGCCTTCGTACTCAAAAAAACAAAACAAAACAAAAAGAAAGCTTTCACAAGACTGTATGTCCACCCAAGTAAGTGTTAACGATAAGAAAGAATGATAAGGACAGGAGCAGACAAGAAGAACCCTCCCATGAACCAGGAGTAGAATAAAAAGAACATGGTCTCTGGAGGGCAATCTGACACCAGTCACCAAGAGCTTAGGCCCAGGTGCCTATTAACAGTACTGTCCCAAGGAAATACAGAAAGAGCCCAAGGGGAGATACACAAAGATATTCACAGGGACACTCTTTATGATAACAAAATATTGAAAATATCCTAAATGTTATTTACAAGGATGAGGTGGAGCTGGAGAGATGGCTCAGTGGTTAAGGCGCTTGCCTGCAAAGCCTGCCGACTCCAGTTCAATGCCCCAGGGCCCACATAAAGCCAAATGCATCAAATGGAGCATGCATCTGGAGTTCACTGGCAGCGACTACAGGCCCCAGTGTGCCCATCCTCTCCCTCTCTCTCTCTCTCATTGCTTGCAATTATATAAATGAAATACTTTTAAAAAAAATAAAAAGATGAGGTACAGCCAAGCACAGTGGTGTATGCCTTTAATGCCAGCACTCAGAAGGCAGAGGTAGGAGGATCACCATGAGTTCGAGGCCACCCTGAGACAACATAGTGAATTCCAGGTCAGCCTGAGCCAGAGTGAGACCCTACCTCGAAAAATCAAAAAAAAAAAAAAAAAAGAAAGAAAGAAAGAAAGAAAGAAAAAAGAAAAAGATGAGGTGGATAAAAGTGGTAGTGTGATAGAATTCTATGCAGAATCTTAAAAGAAAAAGCAGAGGGAGCTAGGAAGATGGCTTAGCAGTTAAGTGATGCTTGCTTGCAAAGCCTGCTGAACTAGGGTTCAATTCCACCACCACCAACATAAAGTTGGTAGGGCACTTATTTGCAGTAGCAAGAGACCCTGGTGTGCCTATGCATGTGCACATGCACGTGCATGCACGCGCGCGCACACACACACACACACACACACACACTAATAAATAGATCAAGAATTTTAAGAAAAGAAAGCAGAGGGCCAGGGGTGTAGATCAGTGGTAGAGTACTTGTCAAGCATATGCAAAGCCCTGGGGTCATCCTAGCACTAAATAATAATAATAATAATAATAATAATAATAATAATAATAATATCCCACTAAAAGAAAGCAGTGGGGCTAAAGAGATAGCTTACTGTTTAAGGCACTTGTCTGCAAAGCCTAAGGACCCAGGTTCAATTACCCAGGACCCACGTAATCCAGATGCACAAGGTGGGGTGGCACATGCGTCTGGAGTTCCTCTGCAGTGGCTAGAGGCCCTAGTGCACCCATTCTCTCTCTCTCTCTCTCTCTCTCTCTCTCTCTCTCTCTCTCTCTCCATACATATATGCCTCTTTCTCTCTCTAAAATAAATAAAATATTTTTAATATTTTATTTTTAATTTATTTATTTGAAAGAAAGAGATACAGAAGTAGGCAGGTAGAGAGAGAGAGAGAATGGGTGTGCCAGGGCCTCCAGCCATAGCTGGAATGGGATGGGATGACCTCATGTCCATTAAAGAGTGTATGTGTTTACATATGCATTTACTTTAGCATCCACATGCATATAATTCACAAACACAAAATAATCCGACAGGATAATTAAGAGTCAACATTGAAGGGAGCATATTATATTTTAAAACTTTTACTGACACCTTCCATAAACATAAACAATATACCGTGATCACAGAAATCCTTCTACCTCTGCCTCCTGAGCGCTGGGATTAAAGGCGTGCATCACCATGCCAGGTAGCCATACCCATTTTTTTTTTTTTTTTTTACTGAAAACCTCCATACAATATAGACAGTGTACCTTAATCATAATCATCTCGTACCACACTCCTTTGTCCCCCTCCCCCATGTCTCCTCCACTGAACCCCCACTTCTTTCCAAGTAGTCCTTCTTCTGTTTTGACATCATATTTCCCCTTCTTCATCATCCATGACGACATGCTGATGGCCCAATACTTTGCAGATCTTATGCAAGTAATGACAGTTGCCGCAAGGTCATGAATGCACCACCGCTTTGTGTCTGGAAGGCCACATTCCGAAACACTCCTTCCCACCTTTTGGCTCTTACATTCTTCCATCTCTTCCAGTGTTCTCTGAGGCTCTGAGAGTGTGATAGGGATATCTCATTTAGTGCTGAACACTCAACTATTACTTCTCAGCATTTTGGCAAGTTTTGGGTCTCCCCAATAGTCACCACCATCTGAATAGAGAAGCTTGTCTTACCAAAAGCAAGAGCCACATTATTATATGAACAAAAGCATAAATCTTTAGAGGGCAATTTGATGGGCATAATATATTCATTAACCCAAACAACAATAATAGCTACCCCCCTGAAGCTTATGTTAGCCATAGGCTTTTGACTAGATTATCAGTGCCAGGTATGGATTCCCTCTCACAGAGAGGACCTGAAATCCAATTGGAGAGCAACTAGTGACCTCCACATCAGTCACCCCACTATTTCCCCAGCACACTGGTAGTCACGTCTTGCCTGGCTGGTTAGTTGCATAGTAAGCAGGGTAGATTTACCATGGGTTAAGGCTGTTGATGACTTTTCTCCCCCAGCAGCCTACAGAGCACTTTTCCCACTTGATGGCAAGTTGTCAGCAGGGAGGAAGCTTCCAGCTCAGTTCCAGTCGCCTATGACCGACACACACGGTGTCTTCAGCAATAGGGTCTTACCATCCAGTTCTGGTGGACCACCCAGAGCCTTGGCAATAGCCTGTATACCTGGGGGAGGGGTTTACTTGACAAACAACCCCAGGAGGTATTCTACCCTGGCCCTGAGATTTTCCTACAACAACCTGAAGCTTCTGAGAGCAGTATTGTCCACCCCCACAGAGAGATTTTGCCCAGTATCTATCTACCTCCTTCTCTCTCCTCTTTTCTTTTAACCTTAATTATATTCTTTAATTAGCTGACAAAGAAAGAAGTGGGTTACTCTACGGCTTTCTTCATAATGTTTTTAGTTTTGGTTAACCTTCCTCCCATCCTCTCTCCTCCCCTCCATTCCCTTCCCCTGACCCCCACTTTAGCCTTTCCATACCCCCCAAAAAGCGACATCCTGTTTAACACTATGTAAGAAGAGATGGTCCATAAACCCACAAAGATAGGAAGAACGGAAGACAGAGCAATGGCCTTAGTGCTCTGGCAATGGGAAGGCAGATGATAACAACTGACTTGACAGAACTAACTAAATTAAATCCTAAGTCGGTAGTGAAGAAAGTCAAAAAGGCCCTGATGCTCACATCGAATTACGCAGAGCCCTAGGAATTAGAGGTACTGGGGGCCCAAGGGCTGTATGGCTGTGAGCAGAGGGGCTTGCAGGGAGCCTTTACAACCTCCTTTCCTATCCAGATGTCCCTTTGTCTCCTGCAGCCAGGTGACTGTCCCTCTGCGCGCTGAGAGAAGCCTGCAGGATGATTGTTCTGGGAGGTTAAGTAGAGGAACTGACTCTGGCTCATGGAGCAGGAAGTACAGTTGAGAGTACGGGTGCCATATGGGAAATATGGTGAAAGCCTAAGGTCTGAGTGTGTAGATACACACACATACACACACACACACACACACACACACACACACTCACACACACACACACACACACACACCTCCCAACCTTTAGGTTTTCAGTGTGGATGAACAGACAAGAATAGTCACATTCTCTCTCTCTCTCTCTCTCTCTCTCTCTCTCTCTCTCTCTCTCTTTCAAATAACTAAACAAAAATATTGTTTTAAAAAATGTGGGCTGGAGAGATGGCTTAGTGGTTAAGGCATTTGCCTGCAAAGCCAAAGGATCCGTGTTCAATTCCCCAGCACCCTTGTAAGCCAGATGCACAAAGGGGCACATACATCTGGAGTTCGTTGGCAGTGGCTGGAGGCCCTGGCGTGCCCATTCTCCCTCTTTCTCTCTCTCTCTCTCCCTCTCTTTCTCCCTCTCCCTCTTTCTCTCTCCCTCTTTCTCTCTCTCTCTCTCTCCCTCTCTTTCTCCCTCTCCCTCTTTCTCTCTCTCTTTCTCTCTCTCTCTCTCTCTCCCCCTCTCTTTCTCCCTCTCCCTCTTTCTCTCTCTTAAATAAGTAAATATATTTTTTAAAAAAAAATAATAGTCATTCAAGAAATTTTGCAGGATAATGGCAAAAGAAAAATCTCAAGAACATAAATATTGGGGCTGGGGAGATGGTCCAGTAGTTAAGGGCACTTGCTTGCAAAGCCTGGTGGCCTGAGTTCAATTCCCCAGAATCCATGTAAAGCCAGATATAAAAAGCGGTATATGAAACAGTGTGCATATCTAGGGCAGGTGGTGGAGAGCACTGAGGAGACGGGACACATTAGTACATCAAGAAGAGAGAGCCGGGCTGGAAAGATGGCTTAGCGGTTAAGCGCTCGCCTGTGAAGCCTAAGGACCCCGGTTCGAGGCTCGGTTCCCCAGGTCCCACGTTAGCCAGATGCACAAGGGGGCGCACGCGTCTGGAGTTCGTTTGCAGAGGCTGGAAGCCCTGGCGCGCCCATTCTCTCTCTCTCTCCCTCTATCTAGCTTTCTGTCTCTGTCACTCTCAAATAAATAAATAAAATATTTTTTAAAAAGTTTAAAAAAAAAAAAGAAGAGAGAGCCAACTGTCTACTATCTACCACGAGATTAATGACCTCCACTTCATCTTTCCAGGGCCAGAAGTCAATTCAAAGGAAGTGGTGACAGGAACACTGCTCTCACAGCTAGCCTGAAAACCAGTTCCAGGAACCAGGCGACATACACTGTGGTCACTCAAACCCTGCCCCCATTCTCTCTCTCTCTCTCTCTCTCTCTCTCTCTCTCTCTCTGTGTGTGTGTGTGTGTGTGTGTGTGTCTTTATCTATCTATCTTTCTATCTATCTCTATCTTTCAGCTTGAAAATAAATAAATTAAATATTTTAAAAGAAAAGAAAAGAATTACAAAGAAGAAAAACCAATGCTAAAATAACTAATTCAAATATGTTTTCACGGGGCTGGAGAGATGGCTCAGCAGCTAAATGCACTTGCTTGCAAAACCTGACTGGCTAGATTCAATTGCCCAGTACCCACCTGAAGCCAGATACTCAAAGTGATACATGTGTCTGGAGCTTGTTTGCAGGTGCAAGAGGCCCTGGTTCATATTCTCTCAATCTCTCTCTCTCTCCCCTTGCAAATAAATAATCAATAAAAATATTTCTATTCTCTCTCTGCCTCTCTCTCAAATAAATTAAAAAATTAAGGTAGAGGGGCTGGAGAGATGGCTTAGCAGTTAAGGTTCTTGCCTGTGAAGCCTAAGGACCTAGATTTAATCTCCAGGACCCATGTAAACCAGACGCACAAGGTGGTGCATGCATCTGGAGTTCATTTGCAGTGGCCCTGGCATGCCAATTCTCTCTAGCTATCAGCCCCCACCCCTCTCTCTCTCTCTCTCTGTCGTTGAAACTCTGAAAAAAGAAATAAAAGAATACATCTTTTGTTTATTTGTTTGTTTTTCGAGGTAGGGTCTCTGTCTATCCCGGGCTGACCTGGAATTTACTCTGCATTCTCAGCATGGCCTCGAACTCACAGCGATCCTCCTACTTCTGCCTCCCAAGTGCTGGGATTAAAGGCGTGCACCACCACACCCAGCAAGAATATATTTTTTAAATATATTTTTTAATATATTCTTAAACTTACTTGCAAAGATGGTTTTATTTTTAAAAATGAAGTGTCACCTGGAGAATCAATGAAGACATGTACCCTCATCTCCTCAGGCTTCACAGAGACCCCGCCAAAGAGCTAGGAAAGGAGCCATCTGTCAGCTTCCTGAGCTAGTTGCCTCAGCCACATTCATGACCCTGCAGAGTTGGTTCATAGACAGTAAGACAGGATATGGTTGTACCCGGGAGCTCAGTTCAGAGGACCTGACTGGGCTGAGAAACTCAAACGTGGCTGGGTCTAGTTGTTCTCATCCCACTGATGCTGGGAGTTTTCATTGTTGTAAAATGGGTATGGTGGTTTGATTCAGGGGTCCCCCATCATCTTAGGTGTTCTGAATGCTAGGTTTCCATCTGAGGGGGATTTGGGGATTAACACCTCCTGGAGACAGTGTATTGTTGGGGGCGGGCTTCCTCTTGCCAGTGTTTGGCACACTCTCCTATTGCTGTTGTCCACTTGGTGTTGGCCAGGAGGTGATGTCCACCCTCTGCTCACGCCATCATTTTCCCCTGCCATCATGGAGCTTCCCCTCAGGTCTGTAAGCCAAAATAAACCTTTCTTTCCCACAGCTGCTCTTGGCTGGGTGTTTTCCGTCAGCAATGCGAACCTGACTGCAACAGTGGGGTTTCTTTATTCCCTTGTGACCTGACCAAGGTCTCAAATGCTCCTCCAACCTGGAGCAATATTGCTCCTCTGCTGATGGGTTTCTACACTTTAACTAGATATAAGCCAAGGACCCATCTGTCTTCAGCAGCAGTACACAGTGGATGGAGATTGGCCTTGGAGTCCACTGGCTCTGGGTATTGCCACTAACTCTGTGGCTCTGGGATAGCTCTGGGAGCTGGGATAAGACTACTCTCATTCCAAGCCAGCAGGGAGGACTGATAGAGTGCTCCCTGTGAAGTAGTCAGCAAGGTGGTTGTTGTATGGTAAAGTACTCAAGAAATCCCTGTGCCACCTCAGACAGGGAATGCAAGACTTACCTTCTAATAGAACACCTCACATTTCCCTCCATGAAACCAGCCAGAGTTAATGTGATCTTGCAGCCATGGGCATGGAAGGATGGAAAAGTCAGGAGAGTATGAAGGTAAATGAAGGAACCAACAGGTCAGAAAATGTTAAAGACGCTTGCTTGAGAAGCCTGCAGACACAGGCTTGATTCCCCAGTATCTACGTAAAGCCTAATGCACAACATGGTGTGTGTTTCTCAGTGTGATGCATGCTTCTGGAGTGCATTTGCCATGGTAAGAGGCATGCCCATTCTCCCTCTCTCTCTCTCTCTCTTTCAAAAATAAATAGATAAAATTTTAAAATTAAAGACTAGGACAGAGCAGTCCCGTGATGTTTATAGGATGCACTGTGTCAACTGTCCTTAAAAGAGCCCTCCCTCAAGAACAAAAGAAATGCAAATTGATGAATAATTACCAAATGCCTACTTTTTACCGAATAAGCAGGCACTTATAAATTTATATTCCACAGTGTTAATGTTGTGAAATAGACATTCTAAGCCATATAGTAAGGGTATGAATATAGCCTTTCTGTAAAATAACTACCCAATGCTCATAACAACTTAAGACATGCACATTGACTTAGTAATAGCTATAAAAAAATGTAAATTGACTTAACTCTCTAATTCAGCAATTTCTTCCAGGTTCACTAACACAGCTCAACCAAGACATGTACATTTCATGAAGTATTCTTACACTGACTGCTAACCTTGACAAAGTGCCGATAAATAAGGGACTGGTGTGGCAATATTATGTTCTTGTGCTGAGATACATTAAGTAGAAAAGTCACCATTCAGATTGTTATGAAAGTTATGAGGCAATTCATATTAAAATGGAATGCATGCACACATACCCTCTGGAAGGATATCTAGGGCCGTTTTAGGGAGCTGAGTTTATAGCCAAATTTTCAAATTCTCACTACATTCTCAGCGGTACTGTTGGAACTTAACATAAATATGGTGATTCTAAAAGTGCAATATGGGGATGGGAAGATTGTCCAGTGGGTAAAAATACTTGCCACATGAGCATGAGGGCATGAGATAGTCTGAGTTCAGTTCCCAGCACCCATGTCAAAAGTTGGGCATGGTCAGGCATGGTGGTACACACCTTCAGTCCCAGCATTCAGGATGCAGAAGTAGGAGGATCACTGTGAGTTTGAGGCCACCCTGAGACTAGTGAATTCCAAGTCAGCCTGAGCTGGTGAGACCCTACCTCAAAAAAAAAAAAAAAAAAAAAACTTGGCATGGCCACACACACCTGTAACTCCAGACCTGTGGGGCAGAGCAAAGACTGGACAATCACTGGAGCATGCTGGTCAGGCAGTCTGAGGGAGGTGGGGAAGGAAGGAGGAGAAAGGAGAGAGGAAGGGAGGAAAGAAAGAAGGAAGGGAAGAAAGAAAGAAGGAAGGGAGGGAGGAATTGAATCTTCAAGTGCAGTGAGAGACTCTGCCTCAAGAAGACAACATGGAAGAGCAATGGGGGGGCCATCAGTGTTCTCCTCTGGCCTCCACACACATGCACATGTGCCCCATCTGCACATATATGAGCATGATCTCAACATACCCACCCAAAATACTACACATATACATGCTAAAAAAATTAAAATTAGAAATAGAAATCCAATTTAGAGGATGGTGCTATGTCTCAGAGAAGGAGTTGTCTTGTATATGTGAGGGACCTGGGATTAATTCACATGCATGAACAGCTACACACATACACACACACAACTTTAGCCCAGCAACTTCATTTGTAGGTATTTATCCCCAGGAACATATGCTTCACACACAACTATTTGTGCAATAATAAATGGGAGCAGAGATCTGGTTCTGAGCATATCACTGAAATGTTGAAAAAAGCCAAAGGCTAGAAGTGGCCTGTATCTCTATCCACAGAGGCTAGAAAGTGGCCTGGCCTGGCCAGGTGTGGTGGCTCATTTCTTTAACCCCAGCACTCGGGAGGCAGAGGTAGGAAGATTGCCATGAGTTCAAGGCCACCCTGAGACTATGGGGTAAATTCCAGGTCAGCCTGGACTACAGCAAGACCCTACTTCAAAGAAAGAAAGAGAGAGATGGGAAGAGAGGAAGAGAGAAGCCTATATTTCCATCCACAGAGGCTCAAGGTGGCTTGTGTCTCTATCCATAGAAGTTGCTGCTGCCTGTATCTCTAACCACAAAGGACAGTGACAGGAATCTCTGCCCCTTGGGAAGGACACCACATAGGACTATTCAATGATTGTCACAGGTGTTCACAATAAAATAAGAGGCTGGGGACTGGAGAGATGGCTTAGCAGTTAAGGTGCTTGCCTATGAAGCCTAAGGACCCAGGTTAGATTCCCCAGAACTCACACAAGCCAGATGTACATGGTGGTAGATACATCTGGAGTTTGTAGTGTCTAGAGGCCCTGGTGCAGCCATTCTCTTTCTCTCTCTCTCTCTCTCTCTCTCTCTCTCTCTCTCATAATAAATAAATAATAAGAGAGCTGGAGAGATGGCTTAGTGGATAAGGCACTTGCCTGCAAAGCCAAAGGACCCAGGTTCAATTCCCCAGGACCCACATAAGCCGGATGCACAAGGTGGCAAATGCGTCTGGAGTTTATTTGCAGTGGCTAAAGGCCCTGGCCTGGTATGCCCATTTTTCTCTCTATCTCTCAAAAAAAATAAATAAATAAATAAATATATGTTTAAAAAATAAAATAAGAGGCTGTTACATAATATCATCCATTTTGATCCATATCTGAAGATGGTGAAGTTATTACAAGGTTTATTCTTCCTTTATATTTTCTATCTTTCTAGAATAAACATATACTACTTACTAATAAGAAAACATTATTTTCTTATAAATCAAGGACAAATCTAGAACAAAGGCTTGGGTGAGATTCTTGCCTAACATATGGGCTTACTGGGTGTGGTGCCCCCACCCGTAATCCCAGCACTCAGGGAGCTGAGGCAGAAGGATTGCAGCTACCAAGTCAGCCTGGGCTTCATTCATAGTTTCAGATCAGACCTTCTCTCCATCAGAGTAGGGCAGGGTAGAGAATGGTCTGTTATTCTTAGAATCATCCATAGCATGCAGCCAGATCTGGCTCACTGCCATAATGCCCCACAGCCCCCCAAAAGTGAGAGACTGTGTCCTGGCTTTGCCATCTGGGTGTGATCCACACCTGGATATGGTCTCAAAACACAGGCACCAAACATTAAAAGTCCCTATGTGCCTACCACTAGAGTCTCCATGGGACCATGGGACTTTAGGTAGTCCCTCCCTGGCCTATAGGGGACTTTGCAAGGGCTACACCTGCCTCTCTGCTATCTGTCTGATGCTAATGCCTGTGCTGCCTACCCAACACTAACGCTGACAGAAGGAGCAAATGGGATGCCTACTTCGGGCCAGGCCCTGGCAAAGTGCTGGGTAAATAGATGAGGCATTTCCTTGTCCATTCCATAGCAGATTCACAAAGCCAGAACAGACACCTGGAGATGGCCCAGGAATGTGCTGAGGGACGTTTCCAGCAACCCCCACAAGCCCCCCCCCTCCAAACCACCACCCTTCAGAGCACCCAGCCACACACCTGCTCTCCCTCCCTGCCACATCCTTCAAGGAAGTCAGCGTCCCAAAGAAAAGCAAGCCCCTTGGGCGGCTGCTGGAAGCAACAGTAACCCTACTGTCCCAGTTATGTGAATCCCTTTGCAAAGAAAGTTTTCATAAAGCGAAAGGCAAAGAGAAAAGTCGGCGGCGGGGGGTGGGGGGGGGTTATGACAACAGAAGGGAAGAGCAAACCATTTCAAGTCCTGACACAGGCAAACTGGTTCTGAAAGTCACCTGTTTCTGAGCAGGAACGTAAAGCTCTGTCCCATCATGCCACACAGCTGGGTCACTGTGCATTGCCAACTGACTTATGTAAGCTCGTGAAAAAACCCTATTCGTTTGAGTTCCCTGTTTGTGCAAATAGTGTCAGGGCCACATCCGAGCACTCTGGCCATCCATCATCGTCAGGGCATTTCTCAGGCTGACGATGACTCACCCTGGGCCAAACCCACACTGCAAATTCAGTAGGCAGCGCCCATCATCAGGAGACCTTGCAGCCTGTGAATGCCTCTTCCCCATTTATCAAGGCCCACAATAGCTCGACTAGCAATGATGAAACCCTGGGTGTGCAAGACAGGGAAAGGGTAGAGCAGCTGAGAGGGTGTGTGCATGTCTATTTTCATCATTTGTTCAGCAGCAATTCATCTGACACATCAGGACACATCTACCCTGGAAGAAAGAGAACTGGAATCTTTTCACGAGAAACAATCCCACAAGCCTAGAGCAAGAAGCACGAACAGAGAAAAGATGTGAGAGGACGTTCATTGCAGACCCCAGAGCTCATAGGCTACTGGCACCCAAAGATCCCCAGGTCAACAACTTGTATATTGTTGAGGGTGTCGAGGGGTCTATCTCAAAGCCTGCCATTTCTCTCATGTCCACACCTCGTTCAACCACACTCACAGGAGACCCAGTCTGTGCTCGTCAAGGTTAAGCCAATTATTTAACCCCAAATGAGAATTCTTCTCTAAAACCCTACTTCAAAAATAAAATGGGGGGTGGGGCTGGAGAGATGGCTTAGCAGTTAAGTGCTTGCCTGTGAAACCTAAGGACACCAGTTCAAGGCTCGATTCCCCAGGACCCACGTAAGCCAGATGCACAAGGTGGCACATGCGTCTGGAGTTCGTTTGCAGTGGCTGGAGGCCCTGGAACACCCATTCTCTCTCTCTCTCTCTCTCTCTCTCTCTCTCTCTCTCTGCCTCTTTCTCTCTGTGTCTATCTGTCACTCTCAAATAAATAAATAAAAATGAACAAAAATTTTAAATAAATAAATAATAAAATGGGGGCCAGGTGTGGTGGCACATGCCTTTAATCCCAGTGCTCAGGAGGCAGAGGTAGGAGGGTTGTCATGAGTTCAAGGCCAGTCTGAGAATACAGAGTGAATTCCAGGTCAGCCTGGGCTAAAGTGAGACCCTACTTCAAAAAAATAATAATAATAAAATAAAATAAAATGGAGGCTGGAGACATGACTTAGCAGTTAAGGCACTTGCCTGTGAAGCCTAAGAACTCATGTTTGAATCTCGGGTCCCATATAAACCAGACATGCAGTGATGCAAGCATGCAATGTTGCACATACGCACAAGGAGCCGCATGCCTCTGGAGTTCACAGCGGATGAAGGCCCTGTTGCACCCATTCTCTCTCTCTCTCTCTCTCTCTCTCTCTCTCTCTCTCTCTCTCTCTCAAAATAAAATAATGGAAAAAATTGAGTGGTGTTACTCACCGGTAGAGTGCTTGCATGGCATGCACAGTGTCCTTCGTCTAATCCCATGTATCCCTCTCCCTTCAAAAAGGAAAAGAGGGGTCTGAGGAGATGGCTCGGTGGTTAAAGGCACTTGCTTGCACCACCACTGCTGCTAAAGGAAACCATTTGTATTGATTTCCTTTTTAAAATATTTTCTTAGTTATTTTAATATTTCATTTATTTATCTGAGAGAGAGAACAAGGCAGCGAGAGAGAATGGGCATGCCAGGTCCTCTAGCCACTGCAAATGAACTCTCAATGCACGTGCCACCTTGTGCATCCGGCTTTATGTGGGCACTGGT
This sequence comes from Jaculus jaculus, assembly GCF_020740685.1. Classification (NCBI taxonomy): domain Eukaryota; kingdom Metazoa; phylum Chordata; class Mammalia; order Rodentia; family Dipodidae; genus Jaculus; species Jaculus jaculus. The sequence goes on along the minus strand of NC_059107.1, from coordinate 33,050,793 downwards.
GAATCGAACTCAGGTCCTTTGGTTTTGCAGGCAAATGCCTTTAACTGCTGAGCCCAGCCATAGGCTTTTGATCAGGCTTTCAGTACCAGTCATGAATTCCCTCCCGTGAAGTGAACCTCAAATCCAATCAGAGAGCCGTGCTGAAACCTTACTTCTGACATGTCTTTTGCCTGTGAGTGAGGCCAGGGGCTGACACAGCTGTCAGAGCCCAAATGAAAATGTTCAGCGCTCCCTCCGTGCCGCTATGCACAGAGGAGGGACTGACAAGTCACTCCCAGTCCAGGAGATGTTTGAGCCAGGTGTGCCCAACAAAAGACCATAGCACCACGTTACCACGTGTTTGCTCAGCAGGGACAGACAAGAGGCCCCTGGGCCTGGGGGGCGGGGGGACTCGGTGCTCATTCCAGGCTACGGGGGGAAGAAAGCCTCACTGGCAGAGGCAGCTACACAGAAGCCTCCTGCCCCTCTCCTCTGTGGACATCCCAGATGGTGCTGCTTTAGGACCAGGATGAACTCAAGGTCCCGTCAGAGAGAGCAACGTATCACCTGCCTGCAGCCTCCAAGAGGCCCAAGACAAGAGTACAGGCGCACGTGATTGTCGTCCCCCCTCTGCCTCAGCTGCACCCCCCATGGCCCATGTCATAGCTACTACTGCTATGCCCCTTTGCAGCCACCACCTCATAGCGCCTCCTTGCAGAGTCTCCCCCAGCGATGGGTTTGGGAATTTCACTGACGGGAAACAGAAAACTCAAAGAAATGAGCACCCTTACAGAGTTTGATGCTTGTCCTGGCTATTTTAAATCTTGTATTGGTTGCATATTTCTTTGCTATGTCCAATGCCATCTTTTGCAGTATGAATGTTTATTATGTGCCATTATTTTTTTTTTGGGGGGTCATTGCTCAGTTAGAAGATCAATACTATCGGGATAAATGAACATCATTGGAATTGATAAAAACTATGGGACATTTAATATGAGATGAATGCATTGCATTTCATACCATGTATGGTTATCGGTTTATGGGGGGCAGGGGCAGAATGTGGTGGTTTGACTTAGGTGTCCCCCATAAACTTAGGTGTTCTGAATGCTAGGTTCCCCAGCTGATAAAGATTTCGGAATTAACACCTCCGGAGGCAAAATATTTTTGGTAGGCCTTTGGGTATTATAGCCAGTGCCCCTTGCCAGTGTTGGGCACACTCTCCTGTTGTTATTGTCCACATTATGTTGGACAGGAGGAGTGATGTCCACCCTCTGTTCATGTCATTGTTTTCCCTGTCATCATGGAGCTTTCCCACCAAGCCTGTAAGCCAAAATAAACCTCTTTTTTCCCCGCAAAAAAAAAAAGAAAAAAGAAAAGAAAGAAAGAAATGAGCACCTTTGTGACCCAAGCTCCCAGCCGAAAGCACTGGCACATGAGAAAACACAAGACAAAGAGCACAGTCCCTGCTGGCCAGTGTGGCTGGATACCACCGCTTACTTTTCTGCCAGTCACGTGACCTGGCCAGCCCCACGCCCCCACCCCGCCTTTAGACCTAGCCTTCACCTAAAGAGGGGGACAAAAACCATTCTGTAAATGACTAGATGCCAACCAAACCATTCCCAAATGCCACCCCAGTCACCACGAGAGCGCGGCTGGTGAGCGGTTGAGATCTGCCCTGGGTTTGGGCCTCGGCACCTCCCCTTGCCAGTTAAACGCAAATAGTCGTGAGACGAGAAGCCAGGTCTATGGCCATATCACCCTGAATACGCCTGAGCTCAGCAGCTAAGCAGGGTCGGGCCTGGCTAGTACTGGGATGGGAGAAGAGGAGCCTGGCCTGGCATCCAGACCCAGCACTATAGAGTAAAAACAAAAAAGAAAACAAGAACAAGAAAAGGAAGGAAGGGAAAGGAAAAAGAAGAAAAGAAAGGAAGAGAAGAAGAGAAAAAAAAAAAAGAGGAAAGTCGCTACTTCACAGGCAGTACGTGAAGAAAACAAGGAAACTTCCAAATGCAGAGGAGTGCCCGACACAAGGCCAGTGTTCATTAAGTACTTCTCATAGTTATTATCCTGATGGCCACTCATTATTCTCCTAGGACAAGCCAGGCTTGTCACTGAGAGGCGGGGCTGCCATTTGCTTCCCAGTGTACAAAACCAGACTGATCACTGGTTCCTTCGGAGCCAGAGAGTCACGGAAGGAGGGACAATCCTGTGGAAAGCTAAAGGCCAGGTGGCTGGAGCCAGGTCAGGCCAAAGGGGTGGGGTGGGGAAGCAGGGCAGGGAGAGGGAACTGCATGTACAGAGGTGCAGAGGCAGGCTGGAGAGATGGCTTAGTGGTTAAGGTGTTTGCCTGCAAAGCCAAAGGACCCAGGTTCAATTCCCCAAGACCCACATAAGCCAGATGCACAAGGTGGACTTTGTTTACAGGGGCCTGTGCCCATTCTCCCTCTCTCTCTCTCTCTCTCTCTCTCTCTCTCTCTCTCTCTCTCTCTCTCTCCCTCTCTCCCTCCCTTCCTCCCCCCCAAAAAGAAGAAGGAGGAGAAGAACAAAAACAGAAATGCAGAAGCCCAGAAGAAGCATGGTGGCTAGGAGAGGGACGGGGACAGGGCTCTGCCCACAAAGGGCACAGCGAGCTTAGCCACTATGCAAAACAAGGGTTGGTCCACAGTCCCTTTCCATTGAATGCCTAAAAATGCCTCAAGAGGTCAGACATGGTGGCCCATGCCTGCAATCCCAGCTCTCAGGAGGCAGAGGCAGGAAGTTGCTGTAAATTTGAGACCAGCCTAACCTACAAAACAAATTCCACACCAGCCAGGGCAACATAGTGAAACACTGTCTCAACCCTACCCCAACCATCCATATACAAACAAAAAAATAAAAGAAAGAAAAAGCTCTAGAGGTCCCAAGGTATCCTGGGCCACAGGGAAGATAGTCTTCTAAGTCAAAACTCTGAGCCTGGGCTGGAGAGATGGCTTAGCAGTTAAGGCATTTCACTTGCCTGTGAAGTCTAAAGATCCAGGTTCTATTCCCCAGAACCCACATAAGCCAGATGCACATGGTAGCACCTGCGTCAAGAGTTTGTTTGCAGTGACTAGAGGCTCTGGCATGTCCATTCTCCATTCTCTCTCTCTCTCTCTCTCTCTCTCTCTCTCTCTCTCTCTCTCTCTCTCTGCCTTTCTCTCTCAAATAAATTAATAAAAATAAAATATTTTTAAATGAGCCAATGGGTGCAATAGTGGCACATCTGTCATGGTGGAAGCCAACCTTCCTCTAATTGGACTGGAAGTCCACTCCATGGGAGGGAATACATCCCTGATACAGAAAACCTACAACAGGGGTAGTCATGAGCCCTAGGGGTGTAACATCTGCTGCTGTCTAGCTAAATGTATATACTATGCTCACCAAACTACCCAGTAAGCACTTCTCTTACTGTTCATGCCCATATATTAATGCTACTCTCACTTTTGGTTAGAGAATCTTCTCTTTTCAGATGGCAGTGACCTTGGGATGACTCATGTGGCATCATGGTGCTGAGAAGAAGGGACAGAGGAGTGCTCAGCACTACAGTATCTCTATCACACCTTCCAAGGCTCAGGGTCTATTGAGGAAGAGGTGGCTGAAAGCACATACGAGCCAAAGGAAGGGTAGGACTCCTTACAACATGCTCTCCCCAGACACAAAATGGCCTGGATATCCATGACCTCACAGTGCCTGACACTACCTACACAAGACCATCATAATAGGAGGAAAAGATCATGACATCAAAATAAAAGAGAGACTGATTGAGAGGGGGAGGGGATATGATGGAGAGTGGAGTTTCAAAGGGGAAAGTGGGGGAGGGTATTACCATGGGATATTTTTTATAATTATGGAAGTTTTGAATTAAAAGAAAACCCTGAGCCTGGCTCAGAAATGTCAGGGTGCCCATCAGAACCCAGAGCTCAGGCAGGGCCTGCCCACTTTGGTCATGGCCCTCACAATGGCAAGGACCCCAGCATTCATGGGGTGCTCAGTATCTGAGGCCACTTCTCTGAGACATGCACAGCAGCCCATCTTACAGCTGATGTCTCACACCTAACATGTGTCCTCCTGCACCTTTACACTGGAAATGATGAACTGGCCTCAAGGGGGCCCAGGTGTATCAATCGTAGCAAGAGCTTCACAGCAGGGCTGAGAACCACCCTGTGTTCCACAGAAAGAGTCCACATCCCCAGAATGTCCCTCATATATCCAGGGAGCGAGGCAAGACCTCCTGGTCCTACTCTTTCATTTCTTTGCCCAGGATTGCTGCGAATTGTCACCAAACCTGATAGTGACTGAGAGAATTCAGACATTCCTTTATGATGATATGACCCCACCTACTGCACTGTATGAAAGATCTGGCTTTAAAATCTCCAATCTGAGGCTGGAGAGATGGCTTAGCAGCTAAGGTGCTTGCCTGCAAAGCCTAAGGACCCATGTTTGGCTCTCCAGATCCCACGTAAGGCAGACACACAAAGGCAAGGCACGCATGAGGGCGCACATGCCCACTAGGTGGCGCAAGCATCTGGAGTTCGATTTCAGTGACTGAGGTCCTGGCGCACCAATTCTCTTTCTTTCTCTTTGGGTCTCTAAAATAAAAAAAGAAAATTAAATTTTAAAAAAATCTTCCAGCTGGAGGAATGGCTTAGCAGTTAAGGCATTGCCTGCAAAGCCAAAGGATGCAAGTTCAATTCCCCAGAACCCACATTAGCCAGATACACAAGGGGGCACACACATCTGGAGTTCATTTGCAGTGGCTGGAGGCCCTAGTGTGCCCATTCTCTTTCTCTCTCTCTCTCTCTCCCTCTCTCTCTCTCTCTCTATTTCTCTCTCTCTGTCAAACAAATAAAATAAATGAATAAATAAATAAATATGGTTAAGGTGCTTGCCTATGAAGCCTAAGGACCCATGTTCTACTCTCCAGATCCCACATGAGTCAGATGCACAAAGGTGAGACAAGGTTGATTGCACATGCCCAGTAGGTGGCACAAGCATCTGGAGTTCAACTTCAGTGGCTGTGGCCCTGGCATGCCAATTCTCTCTCTCTCTCTCTCTCTCTCTCTCTCTCTCTCACACACACACACACACACACACACACACACACACACATTTTCATTCTCTCTAAAAATGAAAAAAAATAAAAAATCTCGAATCTGTGAGGCCACAGTCTCGACCCAGCATGTCCCCACCCCAGATAATCACCCAAGAAAGTCTCTGGCCTTTCTATGGGACAGCAGAGCCATCAGTGGGGCTACCCCCAGCAAGTGAACAATATCCCCTCCCAACATAGCCTTCATGGAACCTAGAAGGAGACACCATTCAGCAGGACAAGCTGGGGGCCCCCAAACCACTGCAAAGCCCTACACCTTGTAATTAGTCCATGGGCCCAGGCAGAGGACAATGGCCTGGAAAAGCCTGCAAATAGGATACGTGCAAGATGACTGGGTCTCTGTGCCAAGTGTATAACTTAATTACATAGCCCAGGTACTCTCTCCTCCCGTGAACTCTCACCCCAGCCAATGACGACACAAAGGAGGGATTAGAGACTGCCTGCCAAGGGCCTGTCTTAGCCTCCACCATCAAACCAGAAAGCCACACCCAGGGCTGAGAGGGGCGACCTTCCCAGGGCCCTGCAGAAACGAAGCAGGTCTTCAGCCACCATGCCCTGAGTCCATCCTGGGTGTGCTTCTGCGACACCATGCGATGACATCAGCCCTCCAGAGCAGATGAGAAGCCTTCTCTGCACGGTGGCCTTAACCCCAGGAGATGGTCACCACAGTTCACGCCTACCATCTTCTCTAAACTCGGGTCATGTCGTCTGGGCAGAGTCAATCATCACTTAGGCTCAGAAATCGCCACTGCCCAGGGCCACCGGCTCACCCCAGCATCCTCTGTGGAGTGGGGGGACTGCTCTTGTTTGCAAAGAAAAAATGGTCACTCCGTTCACTGGAAAGGAGACCCCAACCCTTTGCAGAGTCTCCTCTGAGCCCGCCAAGGCCCAGTGTGCCCACAGGGCAACACCTTCCTCCCCTGGCAGCCCCAGCAAGGTGAGGCAGAGGCCACTTGATGAGGGTAACTTGCCCCCAGGCTGATTACCTGTGCCCCGTTTCCCGTTTGGGGTGGGTTATCACATCTAGAGAAACCTAAGGTCAACTCTTAAAGATATGGGCCGCTCCACTAGAGAATCTATTTTTTCTTGTTTCAGAAGGGAGCCAGAACTAAGGAACTGAGCCACCCCTCGCCCAGTACCCAGAGCCCAGGTGAAACCACCGAGGAACTGGCAAGCCGAGCAAGAGCGCTGCTTCCACGGACAGCCTGACAGCCTGCGCCAGGGTGATGGAGACAGACACTGAGGACACTCAAAACGTACCAAAGCAGAGATCCAGAAGCTGCTGTGAGCTCAACGCTGAAGCAGGCTTAAAACACACATAGCAAGGCTCAGGGAATCTTGTGGAAGAGGGGGGTGGAAAGTTCATAAGAGCCACAGTGGGAGGAAATATCCAGAGGCATTGTCCCCCTCCCCCATAATGACTGACTATTGCTCTCACAACTCATAACCCACAACCCCATGTGAATTCCAGCAATCCCACAAAGGAGGGCCCTCAGTGGAGCGGGGGCGGGGTGAGGGAAATGATGATACCAACGTGTGATGTGTCCATACAAAGTTTCTACTTAACAAAAAAAAAAAGTCTTGGGCTGGAGAGATGGCTTAGCAGTTAAGAACTTGCCTGTGAAGCCTAAGGACGCCAGATCAAGGCTCGATTCCCCAGGACCCACGTTAGCCAGATGCATAAGGGGTGCACGTGTCTAGAATTCGTTTGCGGTGGCTGGAGGCTCCAGCATGCCCATTCTCTCTCTCTCTCTCTCTCTCTCTCAAATAAATAAATAAAAATGAACAAAAAATAAAAATAAATAAAGTCTCACAGGGAGGGGATATGATGGAGAGTGGAGTTTAAAGGGGAAAGTGCGGGGAGGGGGAAAGGAGGGCAATACCATGGGATATTGTTTACAATCATGGAAATTGGTAATAAAAAATAAATTAATTTTTAAAAAATAAAGTCTCAGAGAGCCCAGAGGACCTCGCCCAAGGTGCTCTGCTGAGGTGCGCTGGCCCCCCATGTGGAGGCAATGGACAAAGGCTACTGCTCTGGCCGACCTGTCATTTCATTTCTGTTCTTCACAGCAGCGACAGCTCGGTGTCTCATTGCAAAGCCTCTGCTTCCAGGGGTGCACAGTGATCGGGGAGAGCAAAGCCGGTCAGGGTTTCCCAACTCTGTCCCACCCAGGCATGAAGAAGCACCTAGACCAGGATGCTGGCAGGTCAGTGGGCTCGACCATGCGTTGTACCCCACCCCACCCAGCAGCCCCACAAATACAGTGTGCTGCATGCCTGCCCAACCCAGCCAAGGACAGCAACAGGTCTGAGGAAGAGGCCTCTGGATGAGGACCCCACATAAGAAGGATTAGATCCAAAGGGGGTCCTTACTCCCAATAATGTACACTATCTATGCTGGTGGCTGGGGCCCGCCAATGTCACAGCCTGGCGAACAGAGCCTTGCAGGGCTGCAAAGCCAGCACCTCTCACCACACCACGCCATACTGGAAGTCACCACACTTGGCCCTGGCAGGCAAGGAGCTCTGTAGACCACCACTTGGAGGGCCAAGGCCACTGCAGCGTTCCAGTGACCTCCACTCACCTGAAATCACAGCAAACCATTATTACCTGACTGTGACATTCGCCAATAAAATAACCTCCCCGGGTTTCATTTCTTGGTCTGCGAAATGGTTAGGTATACCCAGGCCTCGAAGGGTAAGAGGGAGGGATGCCTTGGAGGGCCTGGCTAAGAACACCCCACTTGGCTTTCACTCGGGACCCTTTCCGTTAATAGGTTCTATTTCTGGCACATGTGTCTCTAGACTGTGGTTAAAATTAAGTACTAAAATTGGATAGTTCTTTAGCACTTTTGCTGATCTAGAGGTGATAGCAGGAGTTTCCTGTTCCGCTGTCGTGGCTGGCTTTCCGGTTTGCTTTCCAGGGAAGAGGCAGAACACTAAGGGACGAGGAGAGAGCAAGGAAGGCACTGCCCCCTGAGGAAGACAGCACAGGCCACTGCTGGCACAGGGCAGCCCAGAGGCAAAGGACCAGGCCTACATTCAGGCCCCCTGGCTTGCAGTTCGGACCCTACAGCATCACAGTGCGAAAGTCACAAGACGGTCCTCGGGGCTCCTCTCATCTGTAAACCGGGAGAGACAATAGCGCTCGCCTCCTGTGGGAAAGCCCACAACACGGAGTCTGGCTTATGCCCGGGGTTGGATGCTGGCTATCCATCAGCCTCCACACGCCATCATCACCCTGACCCCCGGCCCCCTGCATGGCAGGGGCCACTATGCCCAAGCACCCATCCCATCTCCTTAGGGTAATTTCAGGGAGCCTGGCACTCTGCACGACCTGACTGCAGGCTACAGAATGGGACAGAGATACCATCCACATGTCTCCCAGCCCGCTTTCCTCCTCACCTGGCCCCAGTCAGAGCCCTTTGGAGTCAGGCTGGACAGAAACAAGGGAGGAAGCAAAAGTAGGAATGAAATCAGTCAGGGGTTAGAGCCCTACAACCATCTCACTGCATAATGATGAAGGGATTGAAGGACTTCAACAGAAGGAGACAAGACCTGTGGGAGAAAGGCACGGAAGTTTCCAGAGACAGAAGTAGGGCGGGGATGGGCAATCTAGTTCATTACAGCTTCTCCTGTGAGAGGGTTTTACAAAGAGGAATCTGAGGCACATACGATACGGAGATAACAGGTACATTCGGTACCCAGGTAGTCTGACTCCAGAGCCCTTGCTCCAAACACCACGTTTCCAGTCCTTTTCCAGCTCATCCTTCCCTATCAGCACACTGCCACGGCCACACCTAAAGCTTCCCAGCAAAAGGCAAGCGGTGCCAGGACAGCTCGAGCCCGTCCCCTTCTTCCCTCCCGCAGAGCCCGAGACCCTCCACACCCAGCCCAGTCTCACGTCCAGCTCAAGCCCTCTTGCCACTGCCACCTGGGAGCTGGCAAGGTTCACACTGGGAGGAATGACTCCATTCACGGGCTGGAGAGGGGGCTGATGAAACATTGGCCATGCTCCCTGCCACGACAGGGAGCAACCACCTCACCATCCTGCTGCCAGCCAGCAGGCTCAAAGCAATGCCACACAGAACTCGGCAGCGGGCAGGGCAGGGTGAAATCCCTCTTTATAGAGTTATTTTTGCTGTGGAATTTTCACTGGCCTGTAAAATATTTTTATATTTATTACACATTTAACAGGAGCTCCTAGAACCAACAGGGTGTAAATAATGAAAACTAGGGCAGTAAAGGCCCCAATAAACCTCGCACCAGCCCTTTGATGCTCCCTGGGAGCTCTAGTTTCTCCTTCCTCCCCAGACCCCATCCCCTTGCCCTGGAGGAAGCCCAGAGGCCAGGAGACCCTCAGGAAGCCCAGAATTGGCTCCCCAAAATTAGGCTAACCCATCGATAGTGTCGTCCACAGCACCCACATAAGGCATCGACCAAGAAAGGCCCCAGTATGCATTCAGCTGGTACCAGAGAAGACCACCCCCCCAAGAGAGCTTCACCTCCCCCAACCCGACAATCACAGATGATCCTCTATGCTATCATGCTCCGGCATGTGCCCCAAACACAACAGACATGTATGTGTGGTCACACGCCCAAGGCCACAGGTTCCACTGGGGAATCCTAAGTCTCAGGGGAGAAAAGAATGTGTCTTGGTAAATACTGACCACTACAGGCCCAATGCATCCAGTACCTACAAATGGCCAAAGCCCCCAGCTACATCCACTCCCTAGACCTCTTTTATACTGTCCACAGGACAAAAGCTCAAGGGAAACAGGACCTTAGGCCCTGTCCCCAGTGGCATAGGGAAGGGCAGAAATCTGCCCCAGAGGGCAAGTGCCAGTTGGTGGTAAAGGCAGGACTATCCTCAGACCTGTAAACATGTGCTTAGGGAGGGAGGTCTAGCCTGAGCCCCTTCCCAGGCAGGAATCATCTACCCACATGTCAACAGTGATGACCTCTGCCGGCCAGAGTCCCAGATGGCCACGGCCACCATACATGTCAAGCAAGTCAGTCTCCTCCGATGTGGATCGTCTGATGATCAGCAACTGAGTCCACGCCTTCCCCGCAGAGCCCAGCCTTCCTCTGCCTGCTCCTTACACCTGCCCACAGGTTAGCACCCCTTCTCCAACCCACATCCCAGGTTCCAGAGCACTCCCCCACACGACCGAGTGTTGGCAGCTCCAGGCCAGTGTGCAGTCTACAATGAAGACCCACTTCCAGAATACCTCGCCCCTTCACCCAAGAAACATCAGGCGTATACCTGGAGGTGACCTCCATGGGCGTTTACCAAGCAACCATAGCACGGTTGACCCCAACTCTGTAGCCCAGCTTCTTTGTGTCGAGTCTGGATTGGAAGTTGATTTTCTGAACGTAGATGCGGGACTTTGCACTTGTCCTGAGCAGAAGCCCTCACGAGCTGGAGCCGCCACTGGGAGACCCTCCTCGGCCACCTCGAGTCACGGTTACTCAGCAGACTTGGCAAGTCCATAAGACCACCCAAGGTGCCTATCCTTCTCGGGGCCCCTGAGCAACACCAGCCACGCTTCGTATGAGTAACAGCCATGAATCTGCCCACTGAGAGAGGCCACCGAGGGCAGAATCCCACCCCCACCCCCCCCACGGGGCTACAGCCAGACAAATGCGAAGGTGGAGGACATGAACCCCACGGCTGCTGACGTGGCAAGGCTGACGGCAGCAGCTCCTCTCCGGGGACAGATCAGGCGGCAGCTCCTGCCTGCAGCTGCTACAGCACCAGGAGATTCTTGTCTCTCAACCACCCCCCACCCCCGATAATTATAGTCCCTGGTCCTTAGTTAACACCCGTGTCATTGCAGAGTGTTGGAACAAGCAGATCCCAAGCAAAGAAAATTAAACAATGGCATTTGACAAGTGGCCCATCCCCTGTGGCACCATGCTGAGCCAGGCCAAAGGGGACAGGGTCTAGGTCTCCTGGCCCACCCAGGAGGCAAGTCAGAGGCATAGCCACCTTGAGGCAGGCATGAGGCCCTGGTAAGTAGGAAGGAGAGCCAATTTAAAGGAGCCAAGAATGGGAAGAGAGGGGAATACAAGGCCCTAGGAAGGAGAATACCAGAAATATTCCTCCTCTTAGAGAAGCTGAGCAAGCTTATGGCTTTCATGTACAAGAGAGGCTACCTGGGCAGGAGAGATGGCTTAGAGGTTAAGGCACTTGCCTGCAAAGGCAAAGGACCTAGGTTCAATTCCCCAAGACCCACATAAGCCAGATGCATAAGGGGGCACATGTATCTGGAGTTCATTTGCAGTGGCTAGAGACCCTGTCCCCCACCCATTCTCTGTCTGCACCCCCCCCTCTCTCCCATAAATAAATAAATAAATAAAATATTTTTTTTAATTTTTTTTTACTTATTTATTTGAGAGCGACAGACACAGAGAGAAAGACAGGTAGAGGGAGAGAGAGAGAGAATGGGCACGCCAGGGCTTCCAGCCTCTGCAAACGAACTCCAGACGTGTGCGCCCCCTTGTGCATCTGGCTAACGTGGGACCTGGGGAACCGAGCCTCGAACCGGGGTCCTTAGGCTTCACAGGCAAGCGCTTAATTGCTAAGCCATCTCTCCAGCCCAAATAAAGTATTTTTTAAAAGAGAAAGGCTGCTGAGACATCTCTTCCCAAGAGTCACTCACCCAGCCAGCCATTGCACAACTGAAGATTCCAGAGTGTAGGAAGGCATCTGATCAAAGGTACCTGCTTCATGGTCTCAGCAAGGGGAAGCCAGACTCTCTGGGGAAGAAACATCACCCACTCCCCCAGCTTCCTGCAGCATGACTCTTACTCCTGAGAGATAGGTGTCAGGAGGGACTGTGACAAGCCCCAACTATCTCAGCCTGACTTAGCTTCTTCATTGGGTCCTACCAACTCAGAAACTACAACCCAAGATGTTGGTGCTGAAAGGGTCTATACCCATGTCACCAGCAAGCATTCAACCTCCAACCCCTCTTCCCAGGAAGCACCTCCACCCCATATCAGTCAACACACTAGAGTGGATGCCAGCTACACAGGATGCCTAATAGCTGAGCAAGGGTCTAGACAATCCCTCCCCAGGCCACATGCCAGTCACCCACATGGTTCTATGCCTCAGGCTCTTTCTCCATGGGACCAAATGTGGGCTTACCACCGAGAACCAGAGACAGGGCAGACAGAGCCCCAGTAACTATTTGTGCCCATTCAACAGTGGCTGCATCTTTCCATTTCACAAGTGAGAAAACTGAAGTGACTTGGGGATGGGGGCGGGGGGGGATGGCTCACTCATTTGTCAAAAATGATAGGTCCGGCATTCAGCCCCAAACCTGACCATCTCCAAGCCCCAGAGGACATCTGTGGACAGCCTGGGGTTGTGTCAAAGATCCCTTTTACAACTCTTCTGAGGCCACTTTTCCCAACATAGCCAGTCCCTGCACCTTGCCCGTCCTAAACCACAGCTATAGGGGAAGGGGAGTTTGACTTCCCCCAAACCCACCCAAAGCATGGCTGGACGTCAGCTTCCCAGCACCCGCTGTGAGATGAAACACATGTTTCTGTGTTCCCTCCCTCCTGGAGCTCCCCAAACATGCTGGAGATATTATTATTATTTATTATTTGCTGAGTGCTGACAGCACACTAAGCATCAGGCCCAGAAGCCCAGGCCCTGCCAACATGGCTTGCAGTCGGCCAGGATGACACAGGCTCCCCGATGACTGGGATACAAACCCAGCTGCTGAGGTTGGCGGCTGGGAACCCCGGCTCGGCAGACCTCACTTCCTGTCCGCAGCCGCAGCAAGTCCAGAGCATTCGTTCTCTTCCCCCACCTGAGCAGGAGGGTGTGTCCTCGACCCAGGCAGCTCTAGGGCAAAGCCTGTGTGCCCCCCACCCAAAGGATTGAGAGGACTCGCTCCAGGGCTGCGCTGAGCAGGGCAGTTGTGGGAGAAGGCTGGCCACTGAGGGGCAGAGGCCAGCTTTCTCTTGCCTTCTTCCTCGGGAGAAAGGCCAGGAGGCCAGAGAAAGCTCCTGAACACAGATCCTTCTGGATCTGTTCTGGGAAGCAAGGTAAACAAGCGAGGCACAAAGAATGAAGGACAGCCAAAACCTATGGCATCAGATGCACACTATTTCCATGTGATAAGGTTTTGTGGTGTGCTTTTTTTTTCCCTTGTGTGTGTGGTGTGTGCATGGGTGTGTTCGTATATGTGTGAGAATGTGTATGAATCCATGCATGTGGAGGCCTGAGGTTGACATGAGCTGTCTTCCTCAGCAGCTGTCCACTTTATGTGCTAAGGCAGGGCTCTCAGTGGAACCCAAGGCTCACTGATTCAGCTAGTCTATCTAGCTAGCTTGCCCTGGGGATACCATCTCCACTTCCTGGGCACTGGGATAATTAAAGGCAGGCCGCCACACCCACCAGACATGGACACGGGTGCTGGAGATCCGAACTCTGGTCCTTATACTGGCAGGCAAGCTCTTTACCCACAGAGCCATCTCCCCAGCTCTTCCATGCAATATAGAAATGTTAAACAAAGCTGGACATGGCGGCACACGCCTTTAATCGCAGCACTTGGGAGGCAGAGGCAGAAGGATCAATGCGATTTTTAAGGCTACCTTGAGACTACATGGTGAATTCTAGGTCAGTCTGGACTAGAGTGAAAGCCTACCTCAAGAAAAAAAAAAAAGAAAAGAAAAGAAAAGAAAGAAAGAAAGGAAAAGAAGAGAAAAGGAAAAGGAAAAGAAAAAGAAAGAAAGAAAGAAAGAAAGAAAGAAAGAAAGAAAGAAAGAAAGAAAGAAAGGGAGAAAGAAAGGGAGAAAGAGAGAAAGAGAGAAAGGGGAATATTAAACAAAACCATGACTTTTTTTTAAACACCAAAATATTAAGAGTAAGCATTACTAACTTTTTTTTGTCTCAGGCTATATATGGCTCAAAAAGGCATTAATGGGCAGACCACCTGGACCAGCAGCCCCTGAACCTGCCGTCTGTACTGAGAGAAGCCTCAGCCCCCACAGCAGTCATGGTTGACCAACCTGTGTGAGGATTTCACAGAAGATCACTGGTCACCTGGAGAAGGAGCCCACGGGAGTCAGTGGCCTGTAGCACCTTGCTGCCCAGCTGCTCCAGCCCCTCTCTGCATTCAGAAGTAGGTCACCAGTCTGGAGACCCACTGTCCCCTGCTAGGAACTCTCTAGGTCCCTATGTCATCTCAGCTCCCTACCCCACCCAGAGCCCTGGGGCCACTGGGGACTTGGGAGACAGTCTAAGGGACAAGTCAAAGGGCATCGGGAACATCCCAGCAGTCACAGGAGTGTACTCTAGAGCCGGATGTGGTGGCACACGCCTCTGATCCCAGCACGCAGGAGGCAGAGGTAGGAGGATCGCCACCGTGAGTTCAAGGCCAGCCTGAGACTACAGAATGAGATCCAGGTCAGCCTGAGCTAGAGTGAGACCCTGCCTGGCAAAAAACAAAAACACGAGCTGGAGAGATTGCTTAGTGGTTAAGACACTTGCCTATGAAGCCTAAGGACCCAGGTTCGATTCTCCAGGTCCCACATTAGTCAGATGCACATTGTGGCACATGCATCTGGAGTTCATTTGTACTGGCTAAAGGCCCTGGCATGCTCATTCTGCCCCCCCCCCCGTATCTAATAAATAAATAAAACAATAAAAAATATTTTAAAAGAATAAAAACAAAAACAAAGAGTATAGTCTAGAGCCAGGCATGATGGCACACGACTTTAATCCCAGCACTTGGGAGGCAGAGTTAGGAGGGTCCTATAAGCTGAAGTCCACCCTGAGACTACAGAGTGAATTCCAGGTCAGTCTGAGCTAGATAGAGACCCCACCTCAAGTAAACAGTAAATAAATACTGTGCTGGGGTGGGAGGGGCTGGAGAGATGGCTCAGTGATTAAGGTGTTTGCCTGCAAAGCCTAACAACTGGGGCTTGATACCCCAGTACCCCTGTAAAGCCAGATGTACAAAGGGGCCCATGCATCTGGAGTTCCTTTGCAGTGACAACAGACTGTGGTATGCCAATTCTTGGTCTCTCTCTCTCTCTCTTTTCTCTTCCTCCTCCTCCTCTCTCTCTCTCTTACTCTCTACTTGTAAATCAATAATTTTGAAGAATAAATAAATAATTTTGAAAAAAAAGAGCTTACTCTGACAAATGGATCTCCAAGAACACAAAAATATGCCTTCCCTACAAAGGAAAAGTCACAAATCAGTGACAAACAGCAGAGCGCCTCTCTCGACATCTGCCATGATCAGAAGCCCCCTGGAGTCTGTTAGAATGATTGTGGGATCCCAATCTACCTGCGTCACCCACTGTGTTCCATGAACGTAAGGACTAGGGTGGGGTTTTCCCCGTGTTAGAACCCCAGAGACAAACATTATGGCTTGCATTTTTTTTTTTGAATGAACGGATGAGGAAATGAGTGGAAGAATGAGAATAGATTTCCTTTTATCCATCTGCACACATTGCGTGCACATGCACACACACACACACACACACACACACACAAGGGTAGCCCCAAATCACCTCCCAGTCCCTGGGGATACTACCTATGGAACACAAGCCATCTGAGGGCTGTGCTCTACTTCTGGATCCCCTTGGCATGACGCTGGGAATGGAGGGTGGAGTGGAGAGGGTTCTAGCTCCTTTCCATGCTCCTCGGATCCCCCACTCCCCCCCACAGAGCTGGGCCTGTCTGAAGGGCTGTCACTGTCCCAGGCTGACCACGGGGCCTCACATGAGCACTCTCCTTGGCTTGCTCTACTCGGTGCTGCCTGGGTCCTTACACAGCCCACAGCTTCCCCCTGGGAAAAGGGCTCTATAGGAATCTGCATAAGTGTGACTCCTGTGAGGTCAGGGGAGATGAACACTTCTGGAGATGAGGCCCATACACAAGTTGGTCTAAGCATCCATCCAGGGTGTCTACCTCGAGCCTTTCACGTGCCCATTCAGCAGATTCATCACACATCGACTATTCACTCGGCACTGCCAGCCCAGCTGAAGGTACCCACAGCATGCGCGCCTAACGCCCACTGCGGCTGTGGTCCCCAGGGAGACCTCCCGAAGCAGGGCATCGCAGCCAGCATCCTAACAACCAGCTCCCCCACCCACCACAAGCCTCCGCACACATGTGTGTCTCCATCTTCGCGAGCCAGCAGAAGGCTCTGAGAGCCCAGGAGATACCATCCGGGAGAAACTCCAATCTGTGCAGCATGAGGTGATTCACAGCCCAAGACATCTCTCCCGAGGCTACTGTGGATTTATCAGCTCCACCATCTTCAATTACAAGGTTTGTCACTCATCTCCAGCCATCAGAAGGAAGTGAGTGAGGAGATTAATGTCTTTTTAAAAACTGCTTTCATCCTTTAAAAGGATTCCTCCCCAGATGCCATTTGCATCCCTACAAGGAAAGACAGAGAAAACCAGGCACCCAGAGACTGGCTGCTGTGTATCTCCTTCACTCTACCATGCTAGGAATTCCTCCAGCTGAGGCCACGGTGAGCTCAGGAACAACAGCTGATTTTTTTTTTTTTCTGGAATCCTCAAAAGAGAAGAGCCACAGTGTCACAAGCCTAGCAATTCCACAAAGTGGCTCCCAAGCATTCCCGTCTGTTACATGTTGAATGGTGTCCCTCAAAAGGCATGTTGAAGTCCTAGCCCCCCCAAAAGACTTCAGAATGTGACCCTACTTCGAGAGTCATTACAGATATAATGCATTAAGATGAGGTCATACCCACATAGGGTAGAACCTTAAATCAAGAACAACTGGTGTTGTATCGGGGAAATTGGACACAGACACAAACAGATTGTCATGCGCAAATGAAGCCAGACGGGAATGATCCGTCTACAAGCCAAACGATGCCAAGAGCTACCAGTCACGATGGAAGCTATGGAAGAAATATAGTGTGCACTATCCCTCAGAGACTTCAGAAAGGAGCTAACCCTACACTGCCATCTGGCTTTAGACTGCCAGCCTCCAGAGCTGGGAGCGACCAGATTTCCGCTATGTCAAGGACCCCCATGCATAGTACTTTGTCACAGCTATTCTGGTAAGTTAGCATCCAGCCATAGCCACTCCAGCCCTTCATCTCGACTTCTCTTCTTTGGTACAAGTGAGGAAATGACTGACTGCTGCTCTCACAACTCCAGGGGAATACCAGCAATCCCACTGAGCAGGGCCCTCGGCGGAATGGGGGTAGGGAGGAAGAAAATGATGGTACTAACCTATGATGTGTTCATACAAGTTTCTACTTAATAAAAAGAAATGTTGGGCTGTAGAGATGGGTCAGCGATTAAGGCATTTGCCCTCAAAGCCTAAGGACCCAGGTTTGATTTCCCAGTACCCACATAAAGCCAGATGCACAAGGTGGCATGTGCATCTAGAGTCATTTGCAGTGGCTAGAGGTCCTGGCTCTCTCTCTGTCTCTCTCTCTCTCTCTCTGTCTCTGTGTGTGTGTGTGTGTGTGTGTGTGTGTGTGTGTGTGTGTATACATATATATATATCTTCTTGCAAATAAATACATAATTTTTTTAAATGCTGCAAATAAGCCCAGAGGAGCTCAATAATGTGTTTCAGGAACCACACAGGGGCTTCCCCTCCCCGACTCTTGGCAATGCTCCCAACTCCTCCCATTAATACACTGAAAACTCACTGTGTTGAGTTGGGGAGATGTCTCAGTGGTTAAAAGCACTCGCTTGCAAAGTCAGCTGGCCTGGGTTCGATTCTCCAGTACCTGTATAAAGCCAGATGTACAAAGTGGCACATGTGTGCAGTTCATTTGCAATGGCAAAAGGTGCTGGTATGCCCATTCTCCCCCCCCCACAACAAATAAACTTTTTTGGGTTTTGTTTGTTTGTTTGTTTGTTTGTTTTTGAGGTAGGGTCTCACTGTAGCTCAGGCTGACCTGTAATTCACTATGCAGTCTCAGGGTGGCCTCGAACTCACGGCGATCCTCCTACCTCTGCCTCCCAAGTGCTGAGTGGGATTAAAGGCATGCGTCACCATGCCTGGCCATAAAACTATTTTCGAAAAGATCATTGTGCCCATCTTTGGTCTCCTCCACAGGGTTCAAATCTGTTCTCCCAAGATTCAACGTTCACTATGTTACTAAGCCAGAAATCTGGCTTCCCAGTCCGCCTGTCCAGTTACCAGGCAATAAAATCCTGACCGAAGGAAGGTGGGGAAGACATGAACCCTTTAGGCCACCTCAGGGCCCTAGATAAATGCAAGTAGAGGTGGGTACCACCTGGGACCTGGGCCAAGCCTGACCTGTTGAACTGCACATACATTACCAAGGTCAACCCAAATGTGCAGCACTGGGTCAGGGTCATATGCCAGTTAAATGGATGCATTGTGCTGGAGGAAAGGCAAAGAGAAAGGAACGGAAAAACATGCCTAGGGAGCTGGAAAGATAACTCTCCATGTCCCAGGTAAGCCTGACATACAAGGTGACGCAAGCGCTCAAGGTTGCATGTGCACACAAGATGGCACACGTGTCTGGAGTTTAATTGCAGTGACTGGAGGCCATGGCATGCCAATTCATTCTCTCTCTCCCCCTCTTTCTCTCTCTCTCTTTCTCTCTCTCATAAAAAAGTGCCTAAATGTATCCCTAGGTTCCCTTCACCTCTGAGGGACTGACTTCTTCATAATTAGTAGGGGAACAAAAAAAAAACAAATCCAGAGTGTGAATTTAAGAGCTTAGCTACATAGGTTCAACTCCCAGCTCATCTGCTTTCTGGCCATGTGAACCTTAACCATTCCTGTGCCTCTGTTTCCTGATCTAGAAAACAGAGGCACCATGTGCACTCCGTACAGTGCCTGGCACACAGCGTGTGCTTGGCAAGTGTAAGCTGACCCTACCACCATTACCCTGTGTCCTTACAACTCCAGGGAACAGAGCCTCCCACGGGCTTTGTCGGCATTCACTAATGGCTCTCCTCGGTATGACACCCGACAGCTATTTACAGAGAATTATGCCTTGTGCCAGGAACACAGAGGAGCATCACAAAGGCCCAGTGAGAGAAGCACAGCGCTTTGAGGACGTGAGACACATGGCAGCAGTGAAGACGTCCCTGGGCAGCCGTGCCAGACAAGGTAAAGTTTTGAGAGTCGAGTCGGAGTTTACCAGGGGAGTCTTGCCCAATCCACAGCACATAGTCCATCAATAACTGGTGGCTAGACGAAGCAGAAAAGGATCAATCCAGCGTAAAGGAACAGAGAACTTATGGTATGTTCGAGGGCAGACAATAGACAGGGTATGGTGTTCCTAGGACAGAAAGCATGGGAGATGTGAGCAGAACAGCATGCTTGCCGCACTCAGGCGTGATGCCTAAGTAGAAAGGTGGCTTCACTTGAAAATCAGGGGACACAGGATGAAGAAAGGAGCCACTGGGGCCCTTTATTCTCTCACCACCTGATTGCTGCCCAACATTTGGTCTTCTTTAATTGTTTATTAATTTATTGACAACCTCTATACATATACACAATGTACCCTGATCATAATCCCCTCCCACCACCCTTTTTATTCCCCCCCTTACCAACCTCCCTCCACTGAACCCCCCCCCACTCCTTCCCAACTAGTCCCTCTTCTATTTTGATGGCTTTTTTTTTTTTTTGCCCTCTTCTTGACAACATGCTTATGGGGCCAATATTATGCAGGTAACAACAGCCCCTATGAGGTCATGAATTCAACTGCCACTTTGTGTCCGAAAGACAGCATTACAAAGCACTCCTCCCCATCCTTGGGCTCTTACATTGCTTCTGCCACCTCTTCCTTAATGGTCCCTGAGCCTCAGAGGGTGTGATAGAGATGTCTCAGTGCTGAACACTCCACTGTCCCTTTTCTCGGCACGTTGATGGGTTTTGAGTCTCCCCAGTGGTCAAAGCCACCTGAAAAGAGAAGCTTCTTTAACCAAATGTAAGAGCAGCATTGATACACAGGCATAAGCATAAATCTTTAGAGGGAAATTTGGTAGGCGGAATATTCCCATCTAGCCGTACAACAGTAGTAATTTCCCCCTGGAGCTTATGACCTTCTCAGTCATAGGCTTTTGACTAGGTTTTCCATATCAGGCAACATTTGGTCTTGAAGTCTCTTCCTACTAGAGATGTTCTCAAGTTCACACCCCTGGAAACCCCATACTTCCAGCTATTCTGGTTAAGGGCATGGTGCCCACAGCTGTCTGCTATCTGAAGACACACTCAGACAAGACCTTTTGGAACAATATTCATGTTTCCATGCAAGCCTCCAATTGACAGATGGGCTTGGGCTGAGAGACAAGTTCAAGCCATAAATTGAAAATGCCTATAGGCAGGCTGGCTTCTGAAACTGTAGCAAACTGACATTTTGGCATCACCAGCCCATGACTCCTTCCTTTCCCCTACTCTAAGAGTGTACCCCTCTTCCTCTCTCCAGTATACCCTCTCCTTCCTTACTCCAGGTAGGCACCCCTTTACCTCAGCTGCCCAGTGATCTGGGCTCATCCATTTATTTCCAACAGCATGTTGTGATGCTGCTGTGGACACTTGAGAATCCCCTGGGCCTCTATAACTTAGCTAGCCAGCTCCCAAGCTGAACACTGACCTCACCAGCCTGGCAGAGATGTTACCCACACTGCCAATGCCACCCTGACCATCTGCCCAGCAGCTGGGGCCACACTTCAGCAGCTGCCCCAGCAGGCACTAAAATTAGGTGACCTATTAGACCCAGGACACGGTGATCATGGGCAGGGTACCAAAACTGCCACAAATGGTCATTCCTCCCAGCCTAGAACGCAAGCCTCAACAAAACAGAGCAACCAGGCATTCCTTCTCATGCTCAGGGAAACTGAGGCTGACTTTTTTTTTATTTTTTGCTTTTTCACTTAAAAATTATACCTGGGGGCTGTAGAGAGGGCTCAGTGGTTAAAGGTGCTTGCTCACAAGCCTGACAGCCCAAGTTTGATTCTCCAGCACTCATGGAAAGCCAGACACACAGTGGCCCATGTCTCTGTGAGCTCGATGCGCCCATGGCAATGTGAGACATAGCCAGGAAGATCCAGTAGCTTGCATACCAGATGACACACACAAAGCAGGAAAAGCAAAATAAGGAGAGCCCTGTCTCCAGCAGAAGTGAAGGAGAGGGGAAGAGAGGAGAAACTTCCCAAGAGCTGTCCTCAGACCTCCACGTGTGCACCATGGCACAAGCACACTCATACACACACACATCACAATATCCACACATACATGCACACACACACACAATTAAAAATATTTCTGTTGGGCTGGAGAGATGGCTTAGCAGTTAAGCGCTTGCCTGTGAAGCCTAAGGACCCCAGTTCGAGGCTCTTTCCCTAGGACCCATGTTAGCCAGATGCACAAAGGGACGCACGCATCTGAAGTTCGTTTGCAGTGGCTGGAGGCCCTGGCATGCCCATTCTGTCTGTCTGCCTCTTTCTCTCTCTGTATGTCACTCTCAAATAAATAAATAAACAATGAACAAAAAATATTTATATATATATATGTGTATATATATATATGCTTATATATATATAAGTATATATACTTATATATATATATATATATACACACATATATATATAAATATATATATATACACATATATATATATTTCTGTCAAGTGTGGTGCTGTGCACCTTTGATTCCAGCATTTGAGAGGCAGAGGTAGGAGGACTGCTGTCAGCTCAAGTCCAGCCTGGGACTACAGGGTGAGTTCCAGGTCAGCCTAAACTAGAGTAAGAACCTACCTCAAAAAAACTAATACACACATATATACATATGTGTGTGTGTTCATATTTCTAAAGATGAAAAGTAGTGCCTGGCTCTGGAAGAAATTTAAAATATATTCCTTAAAGAGGTAAAGGCATGGAGGTGCACACCTTTAATCCCAGTATTGGGGAAGCAGAGGTAGGAAGATTGCTGTGAGTTCAAGGCTACCTTGAGACTATCTAGTATACTCCAGGTCAGCCTGGACTAGAGCAAGACCCTACTTCAAAAAAGGTGGGGGCTAGAAAGATGGCTTAACCATTAAGACACTAGCCTGCAAAGCCAAAAGGACCCCGGTTCGATTCCCCAGGACCCATGTAAGCCAGATGCACAAAGTGGCACATGCATCTGAAGTTCATTCGCAGTGGCTGGAAGCCCTGGTGTGCCCATTCTCTCTATATATCCCTCTTTCTCTCTCTCTCTTTCTCTCTTTCTCTCCCTTCCTCCCTCCTTCCCTTTCTCCCTCTTTCCTTCTCTCAAATAAATATATAAAAATAAAATATTTAAATAAATAAAAAAACAAGAGCTGGAAAGATGGATTAGCGGTTAAGGCACTTGCCTGCGAAGCCCAAGGACCCAGATTCAATTCTCCAGGTCTCACATAAGGCAGATGCACATGGTAGCACATGCATCTGGAGTTCATTTGCAGTAGCTAGAGGCCCTGGCCTGCCCTTTCTCTCTCTCTTTCTCTCTATCTCTAATAAATAAAGAAAAATAAAAACTTTAAAACAAAACAAAAAAATAGAGGCTGGCGTGGTGGTGCACACCTTTAATCCCAGCACTCAGGAAGCAGAGGTAAGAAGATTGCTGTGAGTTCGAGGCCACCCTGAGACTACACAGTGAATTCCAGGTCAGCCTGGGCTAGAGTGAGACCCTACCTCAAAAAACCAAATAAATAAATAAACATAAAGAGGTAAGACTATTAAAAATCCATAACTCTACCACCTGAGCTAGCATCCCCTGTCGCCTGGAATATTCCCTTCCTTGATAGACTGTTTGCATGTCAGAAGACACACCATACAGATAATTTATATAATGTTCATTTCCCCTGCTTGAAATCACTTTGGCAAAACATTCAACATTCATTATGCACGTTAACTGGAAACAATGTATGATGTTTCATTTTATTATCCATGCCATAATTAATGTAATAAAACTCCCTCATCAGTGAGCATTTCAGCTGTTTGCTCGTTTGTGCTTTCATAAGTCATGCTTCAGTAAACATCTAGATGCCTGAAACTTTGTCCACATCCATGACAGTTTCCTCAGGGTGGGTCCCAGGCTGAGCAACAATGGGTCACAGGAGAAGCACACTTCAAGACCTTGGTAATGGACTGCATGCTCCTCTCCAAAGAGCCAAACCAGAGGCCAGTCTTTAGAAGTCACCCTGCCTACCTGTACCAGCTCTGGCCATGGCACCTTACAGCCAGTTTGCTTGTTCCTGGGATAATCTGTCTCCAGGAAGATTTAGTATATATAAGACTTGCCTATCAGGCACTAAAGACCCGTGCCTCTCTTCATTACAATACTGGCTCCCTTGCCAACTAACCACAGCATTCAGGAGACACAATCAAGTCCCGGGACTTGTGGGCTCAGAGTCCCTGCTACTCTAGAGTAGGTGAGCCTAAACTTAGGGTCAAAGTGAAATACATAGATGACAGCCTCAGACCTCCTCCACTCCTTCTTTCTCCATCCCCCGTCCCCCACGCCAGCAGCTCACTGTGTTGCATACATCCCCAGGAAGCAATCCCCATCTCCAGCAAAATTAACTGATGACCCAAATGATGACACCAGCCCTAAGCCCACATCCCATAAAGCAACTTGGCCCCAAATCGAATTGCCTCTACACTTCCCAGCAGAGAAACTAAACTATCAGCCCAGTGTAAATAGGCTGTCTCTGAGGGTAGATGTCACCTTGCTCGGGCCAGCAAGTTATGGATGGTACTGTGGGATCGCCAGTCATAAATACAGCTCCTCTGCTAAACAAAGCCGACAGCTTTGTGCCAATAACCTTTGAACCACTCAAGCCCAGTGTCAATTGTATTTGTCTTCAAGCTGAGGTTTACTCTAGACTGTTTGCTAAATCAGGGCTCATCTGCCGAGATAATTCAAATATATTACAGGCACCAGGCAGACACGAGGGCCTCCCCATGAGGCCTCACAAGGGTCTCTGACACAACAGCCTGTACATCCCCGACCACTCAGCCTGGGAAGGAGCAGGGTGAAAGGGATGCAGAGGCCAGGATACTAACCCTGGCCCTGCCGCCAGCTCTCTGCCGCCCCTGCAAAATCAGCTGATCACACGGGGCCTGTCCTTTCTCCTGCAGGAAAGGAGTGCTATTATCCTGAAATACAGCAAAGCACAGAACTACAGATCTATTTATTCCCCACCCTGCACAAGAGTTGCATGAGCGAGAATAAACTCCTCCAAGTCCTGCTGGGGCAAGAGGTAGGCGCGCCACCAACACTGGAAACACTTTTACATCATAGGAAGGGAGGGCCAAACAAATATGGCAGAATACTTAGATACATCTTAACAAAAGATCGCATAAGGGCTGGAGAGATGGCTTAGCGGTTAAGCGCTCGCCTGTGAAGCCTATGGACCCCGGTTCGAGGCTCGGTTCCCCAGGTCCCACGTTAGCCAGATGCATAAGGGGGCGCACGCGTCTGGAGTTCATTTGCAGTGGCTGGAAGCCCTGGCACGCCCATTCTCTCTCTCTCCCTCTATCTGTCTTTCTCTCTGTGTCTGTCGCTCTCAAATAAATAAATTAAAAAAAAAAAAAAGATCACATAACAAGGAGGAAGGCAGTCCGGCCCAGCAAGGTGAAGTTACGGCTGCACAAGAGGTTGGCACAAGTTTACCCTGTGTTGCCAGCCACTGGGCTAGCTCCGGGCTCCAGCCAGGGACACAAAATTCAGGCAAGGCTCCTCCTTCAGCCACTCACCATCCTGCCCACTACCTTCCAAATCTGAGGCTCTCTCAGGCACAGCCTTGGATGCCCCAGTGCCTTTCACCATTTGGGGGTCTTTTCTCAATGCAGCCACAAGTCTCCCACCTGGCAGGAACCCAGCTCCCCCACCCCATCCTCCCTCCCAGAAGTGGAACCATCATCAGGGAAGTTTCTCATTCTGCTTCATTTTGTGATTATAAAGTTGGGGGGTTGACAGGTCAGGAGGTAAGGACGGGAGGGCCAGGGCATGGAGGGCTGTGTTTAGATTATGCTCCGTGAGCCTCTTTGAAAATGAATGAGTTGAGACTCAACAAGGAAACCCCTGTGAAGAACGGGAGGGCAAGAGTGAACACAGCTGTGTCATGGTCAACAGAGACCTGGCCAGACATCCAGTCCCCATGTCCCTTAACTATCAAATAGGAAGCAATTGCTTTGCCCACAAAGGTCCAGTAAGATCCTGAACCATGCTCCACCAACAGTGGACCGCTGCCCTTCCCCAGTAAGAAGCGAGAGGACCAAGGCTGGCTCAGGTTCCCTGGCATCACTGCCATGAAAGCCTTGTATAGGACAATGCCACTTGAGTCTGTTCCACTCTGATGTCCTGGGTAATTTACTCCAGGATACGAGTAAACTACAGAGGCCAGCCATGACAGAACACCGCCCCTCAGATGTCCCCTAAGCCCTCCACCCATGAGTACCATGAAAGTCAAGGGAGACCTTGGGTACGACAATGTCACTTACCTTTAGGAACCTCAGCCTTACCTGGGATACCTCTGCTGCTACCTAGGAGAAGGGAGACAAAGGTCACCTCAGTGACTGGACCCTATGTCATCTCTGTACCTGAGGGAAGCCAAGGAGTGAAGCCTCCGGGCCTGTGCTGAAGAGAGGCGGGAGACATTTATAAATGACCCTCTTAGCTGTTTACGAGATACCTTCTGAAAGAAAGCAGAGGAGAAATAAACTTGAAGTAGGGAGCCCTGGTGGGAGTCTGTGATGCGCTTTGATAAGACAGCTGCGCCAGCATTTCTTCTCCATTTTTATGGCCAACTTTACAACCTTGTGTTTGGGACTCTTTATCAAGGGCCGGAAGGGGAGAACGGGCAAGATCCAAGGCAAGAAGCCTTCCCCCAGCGACTCCTCGGGCAGATCCCACCTCATCTGGAGATGGAGATAACCTGTGTCCCTTCCAGGTCATCTGGCAATCAAGATAACCTGGGTCCCTTCCAGTCCAGGCAGCTGTCCTCCAGACACCCAGCTCCAGCAGGGGACGAGACATTCCTGAGCATGGCAGTAAACATGCACACCCAAGCTCCCATGGAAACCTTAACCGGGCTGAAGTCCCGCGAACACAAAGTAAGACCCGGAGCTGGGACAGGTGGGGTCTCCTTAGACCAGCCAGCAACCCCCTCATGACATTCTGGGTGCCTTGCCCCAAAGCCCACAGAAATCAGGCAGGATCTCAGGACTTCCCCAGCATAGCCAAGTGCTCAGAGTTGGACCTAGGGCAGAAACCTAAATTGGGCCTGGAGTTCTTCCATCCTCAGCCCTGAACTCACCAGGATTGTGTCATGGTTAAAAACATCCAGGTGGACTGGAGAGATGGCATAGCGGTTAAGCGCTTGCCTGTGAAGCCTAAGGACCCGGGCTCGAGGCTAGATTCCCCAGGACCCACGTTAGCCAGATGCACAAGGGG
Organism: Jaculus jaculus; assembly: GCF_020740685.1. NCBI lineage: Eukaryota > Metazoa > Chordata > Mammalia > Rodentia > Dipodidae > Jaculus > Jaculus jaculus. The sequence goes on along the minus strand of NC_059107.1, from coordinate 33,024,263 downwards.
GTGCACGCATCTGGAGTTCGTTTGCAGTGGCTGGAAGCCCTGGAGTGCGCATTCTCTCTCTCACTCTCTATCTGCCTCTTTCTCTCTCTGTCACTCTCAAATAAATAAATAAAAATCTTAAAAAAAAAAAAATCCAGGAGCGAAAGGGCTCTCACATCAGCCAATTGGCGTCAGGATTCCAGCTGCCTATTAGTCACCCTTTGAGGCTTGGTTTTCTCATCTGTAAAATGGCTCATGTAGCAAGTCCCTAGACTTAAGTGATGCAACACACAGAACAAACTCAACAAACAGGAACAGCTTCCAAAGAGGGGGATGCCAGAATTCATAGATCCTCTTCCCAGGGTACTTATTCCCAGAAGCCTGAAACATTCACACCAGCCTCACCTGAATGATGGTAGCCCTAACCCCTGTCTTTACTGCCTGCAAATCGTATTCCCTAGTCTTCTACCGCTGGGTCACTGGGCTTTGGAGGAAGAAAGGGGTTTCAGAAGCAAGGCATTGTCCTGGTTGGCCCCCAGAGAGTTTAGTCTATGGCCATAAATAGCCTACAAATATACACTATGCTCAGGGCAGACCTGGGAATGGGCCAAGGGACCAGGAGAGTGATGGTTAGGATCCAGGGGAAAAGGCTGGGAAAAGTCCTCAGCAGAAGGTCTGGAGAGATGGCTTCATGGTTAAGTGGGGGGAGGAAGGGAATTACCATGGGATATTGTTTACAATTATGGAAGGTGTCAATAAAATTTTCTTTAAATAATAAAATAAAAAGAAGGTCTGAACTGAGTTTGGGAGAGGAGTAAAAGTTAGCCAAAGAGGAAATGAAGCTATTTTCTGCAGTCTGGTACCGGGTTCTTGGTGAGCAGAGGGAGGGAGGCAGAGGAAGCTGGACAGGGCAACAGAGCGTGAGCCGGCCAGAGAATTAAGTGGCGAGCAGTTAGCAAGGGCCTCGTGTGCAGGTGGGCAGCCCCATCTCGTACCAAAGGCATGGGACAAGGAAGAGACATCAGTTTAGATTGCTTGAGGGGCACTCCTGTTATCCCTAGAGACCAGCAAGAGAAACAGGTGGAAGTCCTGAGCCAGGGGTGCTTCCTCTATTTCCTGGGTGTTAGCTACGGACACCCCACCTTCTGAGGTAAACCCCCACTGTGATACCTCCAGGCCGGGTCACTGCTGAGCGGCCCCGGTGCCACCTTGCAAGCAAAATCTCTCCAGCATCGCCCTCATTCCCCAGCTCGGCTCGGCCCAGGGAGCCCGTGTCTGCATAGCCCGTGCTTGCAGCCCAGCATCCCTTGGTTAGTTCAGCCAGACGCACCTGCTCAGGGCGACTTGGGATATGCTGTGACCTCCTTGCCCCAGCGGCCCTTCCCCTCCGCCCTCTGTGCCCTGGCCTCTGGCTCTACTACCTCTCCAAGGGTCCCTTTCATCCACCCCTACATGTAGATGTGTTCTTGGCCCCCTAAACAGAACCCCAAGCTGGCCTTTTCCTTATTTCAGGGTATTTTTTAATAATGTTTTAGAAGTTGCCAAGATAACACAGACAATCGTACAATACACAGCCAGCATCGTGACATTGTATGAAGTATGTGCATAGCTCTTGTCATTCCTCAGTTGCGTGATTTTCTTTCTTCCTTCCTTTCTTTCTTTTTGAATTTTTGAGTTGGGCTCTCACTCTAGCCCAGGCTGACTAGGCAGTGTCAGGGTGGCCTCGAACTCACGGTGATCCTCCTACCTCTGCCTCCCAAGTGCTGAGATTAAAGGCGTGCGCCACCACCACACCTGGCTCTTTCTCTCTCTTTTTTTTCTTTTTTCTTTTTTGGCTTGTGTGTTATATAACATGGTATATGTGTGTAAGGTGTGTGTGTGTATAATCTGTTGTGTGTTGTGTATGCATGTAATGTGCTGTGTGTATGTGTATCTAGTATGGTTTGCGGTGTGTATGTAATATAATGTGGTGTATATGTCTGTAATGTGTGTGTGTGTGTGTATTTGTGTGCACGTGTGCACGTGTGTGTGTCTGCGTGCTCACCTATAGAAGCTGGGGGCACTTGCTAGAGCAGAAAGTCAGGTGTCTCACTCCATTGCTCCTCCACCCCTTCTTATTTGAGCCCAAGTCTCTTACTGACACTAGAGCTCTGTGTACGTGTGTCTGTTTGTTTGTTTTTCTGAGCCTGGGCAATTCCCTGGTCTCTGCTCGCCTTTTGTGGGCCTGGGGTAATAGGCGCACATGGCCACGCCCAGCTATTTATGTGGATTCTAGAGATTCAATCAGAGCTGTGTCAAGACCCCTCAAGTCCTTATGCTTCCATGGAAGCACACTTAACCACGGCCCTCTCTCCAGCCCAGGTTGCACGTTTTTCTTGAGGAGATTTGGATGCGCATCTGTTCATCCCAGACAGGGCACTAGGAGTAGACCAAAGAAAGGATTCCACCCAAGTCTTGATTAGTGAAACAGAGAGTTTATTGGAGTTACTTACAAGATGACTCAAAGGCAGCCACATCATGGAAAAGCTCACCCCATCGTAGCTGGCAACTTTAGCAAACTGTATCGCTAGAGCTCCTTGCCTAACTTGCAGGCAGTTCCACCAAAGAGTCTCCTCTCCCCTGGCAATTGTTTACTGTTTATCCCTCCTTGGGGAGGGGCCTGGCCAGCCTTGCCCAAGCTTCCAGAGCCCAGCCAACAAGTTTCCTTAGCTCCTAGGGTTTATGAGCCTCTCTCCTCCTTCCAGGAAAGAAAGAGTGTTGCAACGCGGAGAAAATAGCTGCCCAACACTGCACAAGTCTAAATTTAAGAAATTTGGGGGCTGGGGAGATTGCTTAATGGTTAAGGTGCTTACCTGTGAAGCCTAAGGGCCACAGTTCAAATCCCCACGATCCATGTAAACCAGATGCATGCATCTGGAGTTCGTTTTCAGTGGCTAGGGACCCTGACATGCCTATTCTCTTTCTCTCTATCTGCCTCTTTCTCTCCCCCCTCTCTCTCTCAAATAAATAAATTAATTAATTATTTTTTAAAAAAAGAAAGACATTCAGAGCTGGAGAAATGGGTCAGTGGTTAAGGCACTTGTCTGCAAAGCCAAAGGACCCAGATTCATTTCCCCAGTACCCACATTAAGCCAAATGCACAAGGTAGCACGTGCACCTAGAGGTCATTTATCATGACTAGAGGCCCTAGTGCACCCATTCTCTCCCTCCCTCTCTCCCTCTCTCTCTCTTTCTCTCTCTCTCTCATACACACACACACACACACACATACACGCACACACACACACACACACACGCACATGCGCACATACACACACACACACACACAAGCCAGTCAATAAATAGAATATTTTAAAATAAAGAACTCACTTCTGGAATCAAAAGATTTGTCAACACCAAGATTTCCCTCCATTACCCTTATTCCTCACTCACCTTCTTCTCCCTACCACTCCTAACCCGGAAACCACTAATCTATCTCCCATATGGAATTTTTTGCCATTTTTCTGAAGGTGGAGTTCCATGATAGAGAGTGGTTAGCATGTTCAAAATCCTGGGTTTGATGCCCACCACTGGGAAAGAAAAAAAAATGTTGTTTCAACAATGTTATATAAATAGGTTCACACAGTATGTAGCTTTTTGGAGTTGGCTTTTTGCCCCCCTTCAACAAGATGCCCATGAGATTGAGCCAAAAGGAATCACAGGTCTATTCCTTTGTGTTTCTGATCAGTATAGCATGGTATGGATGCATCAAGCTCACCATTCGCCTATTGCAGGGTATCATAGTTGCTTCCTGCTTTGGGCCATTCCAAGAAATATACCTATCCAAATGCACATGTCAAGAAACCACACACTTATCTGAGTTAAAATCGTTCAGGGGCTGGAGAGATGGCTCAGCAGTTAAGGCACTTACTCACAAAGACTAAGGACTATAGTTCTATTCTCCAGTACCCACATAAAGCCAGATGCACTAAGTGGCACATGCCTCTGGAGTTCATTCACGGTGGCTAAGGCCCTGACATGCCCATATTCCCCCCTCCCTCCCTCTCTCTCTCTCTCTCTCTCTCTCTCTCTCTCTCTCTCTCTCTCTCTCTCTCTCTTTCTGCCTCATTCTCTCCCTCAAGTAAATAAAATATTTTTTAAAAATTTTAAATGCTGGGTGCAGTGGCGCACACCTTTAATCCCAGCACTCAGGAGGCAGAGGTAGGAGGATCGCCATGAGTTCAAGGCCACCCTGAAACTACATAGTGAATTCCAGGTCAGCCTGAGCTAGAATGAGATCCTACCTCAGGGAAAAAAAAAAAAAAAAAATTTAAAAGTTGAGCAATACATTCTTCAAACTATCACCTTTTTGAGGTTTTATTTGTGTGTGTGTGTGTGTGTGTGTGTGTGTGTGTGTGTGTGTGTGTGTGTGTGTTTATGTCAGGCTTGCCATTGCAAACACCAAGCACTTGGATCAGTTGAACCTAGACTGGTAGGCTTTGTAAGCAAGCACCTTTAATCACTGAGCCATCCTCTCAGCCCCCAAAATATCACTCATGTTTTTGTTTTTTTGAAGTAGGGTCTCACTCTAGCCCAGGTTGACCTGGAACTCAATATGTAGTCTCAGGCTGGCCTTGAACTCACAGCAATCCTCCTACCTCTGCTTCTCAAGTGCTAGGATTAAAGGCAAGTGCCACCATGCCCAGGAGAGAGGGAGAGAAAGAGAAAAAAATGGGCATGTGCCAAGGCCTCTAGCCACTGTAAGTGGGCTCCAGATGTATGCACCACTTTGTGCATCTGGCTTTATGTGAATACTGGGGAAATGAGCTCTGGTCATTAGGCTTTACAGGCAAGCACTTTAACCACTGAGCCATCTTTCCAGCCCCTAAAGTATCACGTTTTAAAGCTGTTTATGGACTGCAGAGATGGCATAGTGGTTAAGGCATTTGCTTGAAAAGCCAAAGGACCTCCATGCAATTCTCCAGGACCCATATAAGCCAGCTGCACAAAGGTGGTACATGTGTCAGGAAGTTCGTTTGCAGTGGCTGGAGGCCCTGGCATGCCTATTTTCTCTCTCTCTCTCTCTCCCTCTCTCTCAAATAAATAAAAATTAAATTAAAAAAAATTTTAATAAAGCTGTTTATGGGCTGGAGAGATAGTTTTCCCACTCTCAAATAAATAAGTAGGGCTGGAGAGATGGCTTAGCAGTGAAACGCTTGCCTGTGAAGCCTAAGGACCCCGGTTCGAGGCTCAATTCCCCAGGACCCATGTTCGGTAGATGCACAAGGGGGCGCACGCATCTGGAGTTCGTTTGCAGTGGCTAGAAGCCCTGGCGCACCCATTCTCTCTCTCTCTCTCTCTCTCTCTCTCTCTCTCTCTCTCTCTCTCTCTCTGCCTCTTTCTATCTGTCGCTCTGAAATAATAAATAAAAATAAACCAGGGCTGGAGAGATGGCTTAGCGGTTAAGCACTTGCCTGTGAAGCCTAAGGACCCCGGTTCAAGGCTGGGTTCCCCAGGTCCCACGTTAGCCAGATGCACAAGGGGGCGCACGCGTCTGGAGTTCGTTTGCAGAGGCTGGAAGCCCTGGCGCGCCCATTCTCTCTCTCTCCCTCTATCTGTCTTTCTCTCTGTGTCTGTCGCTCTCAAATAAATAAATAAATAATTTTTTAAAAATTTTTGAGAAATTTTGGAGAACCAAAAACAAACAAAAAAGGTGTATTGCGTCTTAGCAGTGATTTTTATCCAATCTTGTTTCCAAAAACATGTCTGCCAGGGCCTTAAAAGCCATCATGTAAATTACCAGTAAAGTATAACATATGCAAACATAACAAAATCACTTCCATAGTGACAATACTCCAACCACATGGATATTAGTCATAGAAACTAGAGGTTTTATGATATTTTTTTAAGGTTTTTTTTTTTTTTTTTTGGTCTAGGTAGTCAGTCTGCACTTAAATATCAACCATTCTCCTATTTTGCTTCTTCCCTTAAAATTTATATGTATCCAGTACATTTAATTGAGAATTGTATGTTTTTTATTATGCTGTATTTTCTTTTTATTTTTAATTATTGTTTATATTTTCAATTAAAATGTACAAAATACAAAAAAAACAAAAAATTTTTAAATAAATAAAAAAATAAACCAAAATTTTTTTTTAAAAATAATAAATAAATAAATATTTTTAAAGCTGTCTATTATGTGATCATGTTTTTTAACCTTTATTTATTTATTTATATTTTTGTAAGGAGAGAGATCGCTTCTCGGCCTTTTGGCTAAAATCAAGTGTAGGAGAGAGAGAGAAAATGAGTGAGCTACAGCCTCTAGCCACTGCAAAAAAAAAAAAAAAAAAAAAAAAAAAAAAAAACCTCCTGATACGTGCACCACTTTGTGCATCTGGCTTGTCATGGGTACTGAGGAATCAAACCCAGGTCGTTAGGCTTTGCAGGCAAGTGACTTTAACCATCTCTCCAGCCCCTTTTGTAACTTTCTTTATTGACAACTTCCATAATTACAGACATAAACCATGATAATTCCCTCCCCCCTTTTCCCTTCACAAATCCACTCTACATCATATCCCCTCCCCTTCTCAATTAGTCTCTCTTTTATTTTGATGTCATCATTTTTTCCTTCTATTACGGGAGTCTTGTATAGGTAATACCAGGCATTGTGAGGCCATGGATATCCAGATCATTTTGAGTCTGGATGCATTGTAAGGAGTCCTACCCTTCCTTTGGCTCTTACATTCTTTCCACCACCTCTTCTGCAATGGACCCAGAGCTTTGGGAGATGTGATAGAGATGTCAATGCTGAACACTCCTTTGTCACTTCTTCTCAGCATCATGGTGTCTTTTGAGTCATCCCAGAGGTCACCGCCATCTGAAAAGAGATGCTTATCTAAACCGATAGTAAGAGTAGCATTAATATATGAGTGTAAACATTTAAGAAAAAATGCTTACAGGGCAGTTTGGTGAGCATAATATATGTATTTAGCCAGACACCAGCAGGCATTACACCCCCAGGGCTCATGACCTCCCCCGCCATAGGCTTTTGACTAGGTTTTCAGTACCAGGCACGTGTTCCCTCCCATGGAGCGGGCCTCCAATCCAATTTGTGAGCAGTTGGGTTCCCCCATAACAGACGTGCCACTATTGCACCCATTGGCTCATTTGTCCTGGCTGGATAAACTTAAAACTTGCAGTGTCCGCTGTTGTTTATCTCCACTGATGACTTCTCTCTCCCATAGGGCTGCACACAGCGTAGCTTTTCCCAGCTTTCTGTCAGCTGGTCTACCGTGATCATGGTTTTGATGTAATCATATTTACATATGTAGACCCACTTCCTCACAGAAGGCTTTACAGTGAGATTTTAAACCAGGATGGGGAAGGGAGACTGAACTTGAGTCCACATATGAGTGAAGACTTCACTGGGTTGATGGAAATCTTGCTCACCTCCTTCCACTGTCTTGCCACCAAACCCCAGACAAGTTCCCCAGGGAATGGAAGGCAAGGAAGGAATGTGACCAGGAAACCCGGATATTTGGGCAGATCCCAGCTCCACGGAGCAGGAAAACACTGAGACTTGGGCTAACAGGCCTCCCTGTTATGGCTCTCCTTCTTGGGAGCCGGTTTGAACAGCACTGGGCACAAGGGACACAATATCACTGAGCAAGTGTGCACACACAGGGCAGAGAACAGGAACCCGGCGCTGCTGAGTAGGCAGATTTTAGTGGACAAACAGACTCGGCCTTTCTCAGCCCAGAGGAAAACCAGAGACCCCCCCCCCCACCAGCACTCCAGTGGCTCTTCCCCAAACTACCTCTTGAACCTTCCCCATTAGCAGCCAGTCACCCTCAATGGCTCCCTGTTGCCTCCCTCATTCTGGCATGTGGAGCCCGCTGGCCCTTCGCCTCGCTCCCATCGCACCCCTCTAGATCCTTCCACACTGAACTGAGCTGTAGGCCCTAACCCACCTACTCTCCAGCCTCCATGTGGCGCTTTGCCTGTACTAGCTGCCAGACGTCTGTCCCTGCTGCTCTGAGGAAGGCATATTATTTGAACCGCTTAAGGAAGCCTCTCTGATCCCAGGCCTACATTACCTCACCTCATCTCACTGAAGACTCGAGGCTGAGGAGCCACTGGGTGTGGTGGCTCATGCCTTGAGTCCCAGCACTCCAAAAGGTGAGAGGTAAGAGGATTACAGTAAGTCCGAGACCAGTCTGGGTCAGCCTGGACTAGAAGGAGACCTCACTTTTTAAAAACAGTCAGGGCTGGAGGGATGGCTTAGCAGTTAAGGCATTTCCCTGCAAAGCCAAAGGACTCAGGTTCGATTCCCCAGGACCCACGTTAGCCAGATGCACAAGGGGGCACACACGTCTGGAGTTCATTTGCAGTGGCTGGAGGCCCTGGCACACCCATTCTCTCCCTCTCCCCCTCCCTCTCTCCCTCTCTCCCCCCCCTCTCTCTCTCCCTCCCTCCCTCTTTCTCTGTCAAATAAATTAATTAATTAAAAATAAATTTAAAAAAAAATCAAAAAAATAAATCAAAGCTGAGGCCGGGCATGGTGGTGCACACCTTTGATCCCAGCACTCGGGAGGTAGGAGGATCACCATGAGTGAATAGTGAATTCCAAGTCAGCCTGAACTAGAGCGAGACCCTACCTTGAAAAACCAAATAATAATAATCAAAGCTGAGAAGCCCAAGATACAGTTGAAGAAGCTGACACTAGAGTAGATAAACTGTCTGCCTGACCCCCACTCCTCATTTTAGCCTTGGCCCTTTGAAGTTATGGGTGGTTATGTGGTTATGTGTGTGAACCCCTGCATGTGGGGTGTTGGGTTCCATCCAAGCCTGATTGCATCCAAAGGTCACAAGCCCCCAAACCCCAGTGCTAAACCAGCTTTCACCCAACTCCCTTGGCCCTCGAGGAATAAGTGTCTTGGCTTGTCCAAGTCACACTGATTTTCCAGCCTATTCCTGCCCTCCCAGGAACCTCCCAGGAACATAGTTTGGGAAAAGAAGGAGTTGCCACTAGCATGGCTCAGACTCCAGGAAGCTGGTCCAAAGCACAAAGAGGAGGCTGGGTACAGAGGCATGCCCAGAGAGCAACAAGGTCCCAGAGTCTTCAGGACCAGGCCACTCCTCCTTGATTCCCTGGGAAGCTGTTCTCCCCTTCGTTCTGCCAAGCAAGCTTGCTCCTGACTCTCAAGTCAGTGGGGACTTGGAAACACGTGCTGTGTCAATGCTCGCCCCCCCACTCCCTCTGCGTTTATGGACTCAGCAGAGATCGGGGCTCTGAGTACAGCTGAGCTTAGTCCCCAAGCCCCAGAAAGGAGCCTCCTCCATGCTCTTTGACCCAGGCCCCACCTACAGCTGTACCAAGATGGGATTCCTCTCCAGACCAGAAGTCCAGCCTCCCTCCATCCTGCTTGAAATGCGCCATGGTCCTTTAGGATCAGGCATTCCCCCTGAGCAAGAATTGCATTCGGACTGAGTTAAGTGTGTTTTAGAAGGGTGAAAATGAGAGCATAGGAGGATTCAAGGCTTAGGGAGGAAGGCTGAGTGTGAACTAGACCCCAACAGGAGAACCAGAAAAAGCACCCACTATTGACTCACCCCAGCTCTGGCCTCTACGGGAAAAGAGACCCTAACCCTGTGACCTGGACTCCGGACCAATGCTGCTGGACAGGCAGACAGTCCCTAGAAAGGTGGGACCTCTCTGTGGCTTTGCCACACATCTGATCTCTTCAGATCTTAGAAGCTAAGCAGGTTCAGGCCTGACTAGTACTTGGATGGGAAAGATGGGTCCTCTGGGGACATGCCAGTGTCTGGCAGGAGATAGGCAGAAGTCTATGCAGATGGAGTCCGGCCCTTGAGGGCAAAAATATTCAGGGCAGCAAAAACATAGAGAGGAGCCCATTCACCTACAGGCTGAGGTAGTTGCCTCTGGGGATGGTAGCCAGAGCCCCTGAGTCAAGGCTGCACTCTCTGTTACCTCCTAGGTGTGGATTTCTTAATCCAAAAAAAAAAAAGCAAGCCCTGCTCTGCATGTCTGCCTTAAGAGCTAAAGGAACTTTTGCACAGGAAGATGCTAGAAAGGGCAGGCCCACACCTGGGTACTTAATCCATGGGAGCTATGCTATTATTACTATTAGTGGGAATATTGGGCCAGTAGCTGAGTCTCTCCCAGCTTGAGTTTCTCATCTGAAAAACAGGCTGACAGCTGGTGATGATGAGGAAACAGTCTGATACCAAAAAAAAAAAAAAAAAAACAGCACAGACTAGGCATGCAACAGTCCCTCTGCACCCAGTCAGCAGGCAGTCAACAGATATTTATGGGCTTGAATCACAAATGGTTGAGGAAACTTAAAAAGAGCAAGGGAGAGAGAGTGGGGAAATGGCTCAGAAGTTAAAGGCACCTGCTTGCAAAGCCCACTGGCAGGATATTTGATTCCCTAGTGCCCACATAAACCTAGAAGCGCAAAGTGGCACATGTGTCTGGAGTTTATCTGCGGTAGCAAGAGGCCCTGGTGTACCCATGCTCCCTTCTTCTCTTTCCCTCTCTCTCTTTCTCTAATAAATAGATACTATAAATTTTAAAACAGACAAGGGACCGTGTACCTCCGCAGCTTCCCTGAGCAGGTTGTGAGATCAGGCAGTCAAAAGGAGCTTTCCAGGCTGAAGAGATGGCTTAGCAGTTAAACGCTTGCCTACGAAGCCTAAGGACCCCGGTTCGAGGCTCGATTCCCCAGGACCCACTTTAGCCAGATGCACAAGGGGCGCACGCGTCTGGAGTTCATTTGCAGTGGCTGGAGGCCCTGGCATGCCCATTCTCTCTATATATATATATCTGCCTCTTTCTCTCTCTGTCTGTCACTCTCAAATAAATAATTAAAATGAACAAAATCTTTAAAAAAAAAAAAAAGAGGAGCTGTCCACCAGTTCCCACCCAGGGGAGTGTAGAAGCCTAGGCTGGGCACGTGGGTTCCTCACCAAGACCCCAGGGCACCTCACCCATTAGAACTTCCTGCCAGACCAGCACACACCATCCCAGCACAAATATTTATTTAGGATTTGCAGAGAAAGAAAACCCTAAGTGCCTTAAAGCACTCTGTAGAGGAAAAAGGACCACAAAGCCCCAGAGATGTGGCGGGGGGACTCCCATAGGCTGACCCCAGGATCTGCTAAGAATTGCTTCCAATGAGGTGGCTAAGCGGCAGGCCCTCTGCGTTTGGCCATCCCCATACCTCACAGTCCTGCAGGGCAAGAGCCCTCAGCATCCCACACTGAGCAGCCGAGCCAAGAGCCATCGAGCCCCACTGCTCTTCCCAGGCAGAGCTGGGACTCACACGCGTTAGCACAGTAACGCACTGGCAGCCTTCGGTACCAGGAGGAATCTGAACTGGACATGTACATGAGGAACATCCCTGTCCCACTCCGGCCGCCAGTGACGCCTCAGTGCTGACGTGCACAGCTGGGACTGAAGCAACATTTGGAACACGTCTTCAAACCCACGTCACAACTTTTGCATGAAAACGTATCCCCTCTCCCCAACGGGGGGACATCAGCCCAAAGAATAACAGTAGCTACTGGGAGCCCTGCACATCACGGTTTCCGGGCTTAAGGGGAGCAGCTCCACGACACTGAAGAAACATGAATATTTCATGGGCAGCTCCCTCCAGTTGGTCCCCAACCATGTTTTCAATTGTCATGAAACAATTCGGAATTTCCAACTTAAGGCTAATAGGCTGCTGTCAACCCAGACAGCCAGCCCAGGCAGAGGTAATTATGTTAAAAGCTTCCAACAGGACCGTTTTTTTTGCCATGCTGGTCGCCTGCCTTCAATAGTGGCTGTAGCCCTTCAGGCCCCTATCAGCCCATCTTGCCAAGCAGACACATCAAAAGCAGCCTCCGCTGAGAGAGGCTTAATGGTCACAGGTGGGTACACCAAGGCTCACCAAGGGGGAGACCCCGGAAAACCAGCTGCCACGATGTCTCCCCTGCATAGTCCCCATGTCAAGCTATGGCCTCCTGTGTTTACAACACATGAATGGACAGGAAGGTGGACTGGCCAGGAACACAAAAGGATGGATTGGAGTGGCTTAGTGAGTGATGTTTCAAGAACCTGCTTCCATCTCACCTGACCAGGTCCATCTTCCACTCTCTCTAAATAAAGTAGTCTTTCTTTATCCTTTTTTTTTTCTTTTTTTCATTTGGGTTTCTTGGTGCTTAGGCTAAGTCAGACTCAAGACTTCACACATGCTAAGTGTATGCTACCTCTGAGATGCATACATGGCCCCTCCCTGGCAGAATCATCTTTCTAAAATATAAATCTAAACAGATCTCTTCCCATCCCAACCCTTCCTCTGTTTCTCTCTGCCTTCAAGATAACATTCCCACACACACACACAAAATAAATAAATAAGGTAAATAATAAAATAAAATAGTTCTGCCAGGTGTGGTGGCACATATCTTTAACCCTAGCACTTGGGAGGAAGAGGTAGGAGGATTGTCGTGAGTTCGAGGCCACCCTGAGACTCCATAGTGAATACCAAGTCAGCCTGAGCTAGAGTGAGACCCTCCCTCAGAAAACCAAGAGAATAAAAATAAATGAAAAGCAAAATAAAATAGTTCTGCAACTTGAAAATAAAGATAACATCCCATAAGGGTTAGGAAGCCCTGTGGCTTCTGGTTCCCATTTTCTCCAACTTCCTCTTCCCCTTGGTTTACCTTCTCACCTGGGCCTCGTAGACAGGTGCCTATTGCGTGAGTACCTGAAGTTGTCAAGCGAACCACAGCGTATCTCGCTTTCACAGCCTTTGCGCCTGCTATTTTCTGGGGGTGACAAATCGGCCCCAGGCAACTCTTTAGGGTGTCACTGCAGGCCCTTGAGCCCCAGGTCACAGGTTCTCTCTCCAGCATAGCGCTCCACAAGTGGTCACTGGTTTGCAGGGAGCTGCCTCCTTGGCTCAACCCAAATGAGCAGGAGCTATCTTTCTACTCCCTGCAATCACAGGGACGAAATGGGCTCTCATACGACTTTTGCTGATCTGAGGAACCGTGTCAGGAAGATCTCAGGTTGGGGCTCTTCCTGCTATTCTATGCAGATCCTCGCAAGACTACACTGACAGAAATACTAGCGATGCTCAAATGACTCCTTTTTTGCTCACGCTACCAAGAATCTCAAGGTGCAAGGGAATGACACTCGAACACATGAACACCTTGCCTTAATCCTAGGGGATCCCCTCTCACTTCAGAGCCTCCAATTCCCTCCTCCTCATGGATGAGGAGGGTAAGTAGATTCCCCAACCCCTTGTTCTGTGGTTCTATCACTGGAGCTAGTCACCAGTCACCAGCTTCTCCTGGGACCTTCCAGTAACCCTGCACCTCTACACGCATAGTGCAGGAACTATCCTGATAGACTCAAAGCCTCTTCCAGCAGAGCCAATGCCTCCCCCATCACGTTGGGGTGGACTCCCTACCCATACCTTCAGCAGTCCCCTGAGACTCTCCACCGGGAAGGAACTTCTTTGGAAAGTATTACCTCCAAGAACTTGTTCCAGAATTTTTTTTTTAAATTTAGTTTCAGGAATCTTAAGGGCCTATGGCGACTATTCCTTCCCAGAGTAGAAACCCTGGGGTGGAGCCTGCACCTTTGACTAACCACAACCCTGAGCCACTCTCCTCCACAAAATGATTGGTTCAGGAGTGGGAGGGGGGTGTAAGCTGTACCCAGCCAATCAGCACAACCCTTACCCACCTTAGTGAGTGTCCTATGCTTGGTGGGAGGGGCTCAACCCTGCTCCCAAGGAGCTTGTAACTGGTGGGAGCAGCAGATTTTACTAAATCATTACACAAATATTAGCCTCAATACAGCTGCAGTAAGAGCTATAAAGGAGGAGACCCTCACTTTTACTAGGTGTTGAGATAGAAATGCTGCTGGGAGAATTGGTATGGCCTTCTTGGTAAGTGTGGCTGAAGACACAGACCTGATGTGCTCATGTGAGCCCATAGTCATGGCCAGTTCTGCCTGCCTTCTCCATTGATTCATCAGGAGGTCACAGTGAAGCTGACCTTCAAGAGCAGGGGCTGTCACTGCCCTTCCTGGTTGATCAAGCCCCAGCCTTCTCTCTAATTCCTGGCTCCTCCACCTTTCTGTGGAAACAGATGTGCCCCAGGATGGCGTGACCCAAAGAGGAATTGTGACACATTCTTTTTGGAAGAAGAGAAAACAAAATTGGGGGGTGGGGGGGAGGGAGGTTGGTCCATACCAGTTTACTAAGAACTTCTGGACTTCCCAACAGTTTTCTTGGGCAGAAACCTCCTAATAGGTAAGCATGTGATAGGAGCAGTTCTAACCTGAAAAGAGGTCTATTCCCTGCCTGAATGGAACACCACGGCCTCCAGAGGGAAGAAAGAGTCAAAATAAGAGCTACGCAACCCACTGGGTGCCAGCATTACCATCTGGCTGGCTGCTCACAGGACTCTGGGAGAAGCCCTTCCTCTATATTAGCTCATCCACTTCTCAGGAAGTGAGAGCTCTTATTTTCCCATTCCACAGATGTGAAAGCTGAGACTAGGAGCTGGGAGAGAGCCCGTAACTTGCTTGAAGACACAAACAAGAATCCAACTCTATCCAACTGCTGCCAGACATGGTTGTTTTTTTTTGGGTTTTTTTTTTTTTTGTTTTTTTTTTTTGGCACTGCCTGGGAACAAGGGAACGGAGAAAAGCTCACTTACAACCGCTGGGAACAAAACCCTGCAAGTCGTTAGTGTGCAGGGATAGTGAGGTGTGATTTCCCACCACGGACACCAGAGGGAATGCCACCCCAGCTAGGTGATGCCTAGCGACCCTTCCACGGTCAAGGCTCAGTGTTTGCAATGTATGCCCAGTGATGTCTGTGCACTTGGGGTGGGGCGAAGACAAAACCTGGGCTGCTGGAGACCAGGCAGGAAGCCTCCAAGCTAGGAAACTCTCCTGTCCTGCCAAAGGCCATTTTTATACGTGGAGCAGCCAAAGGGGATGTAGGAGAAGTGGGGGAGGAGTGCTGCTACCGGGCCCTTGAGGGCAAGCTCCAAGTTGGGAGCTGGCTTTTCACCCTGGCACTCCCCAGGTCCAGGTCTGCAAGTGTTTAGAGACCAGGACTCTTTCGACCTTGTGTTCGCGGAGCTCCACGTACCCTTTGCAGAAGAGCTCCGGCCGTAGGGTTGCCCTTCCCTGCCAGAGGCCGTACGGGGGGGGGGGGGGGGTTCAAGGCCTAACCTTCCAGACGGATCTGCGTAGGCTAGTTGGTGTCCGGGTCCCGGGGTCCTCCCGGTTCTCAGGCCAAGCGGCTCTGGAAGCACCGGTGAACCGGGCGCCTGGGGGAGGCCTGGGGTCGCGGCCTCTCCGTGCAGCAGCTGTCGGCGGCGAGAACCGGGCAGGAAGGCGCCGCCACTGACGGCACCTCGTGAAACATTAATGCCCGGTCCGCCGCGCAGCCATCTCTCGGCACCTTGCACTGGCTGGATCGGCCACCCTAGAGCCGGTGTTACTACCAGGCAAGCAAGCTGGGCCGCTGGGGTCCGGGGAAGGAGAGGCCCGGCCTGATTCACCACGACAGCATCTCCTCGCTTCTCCCCAGAGGCCGCAAGCTCATTCTGGGCGCTGGGGGCGGGGGGGTTTTGGAAGGGGAGCCCATGTAGCTTTGACCATGTTTCTCCTCCTCCGAGACTTCATGGAGAACCACCGGGACGCCCAGTGGGCTATGAGGGTGTCAAGGGCAGGTTCTAAGTTCCCTTTCAGCCATGCCCATCTCCCAAAGGCCTACTGAGCCAAATGAACAGAGACGCAGGACCTCTTGAAGTGGGCTCAGGCGGAGGAGTTGGACATGGGTGGGTGTTTCCTCGTGGGACCTGTCTCCCTTTTCCTCAAGAGCCCAGCACTTTGGGGAAGAGTGAGGAAGGCATCCCCGAAGCAGGGCAGATAAGACACTCAACCCCTACATAGAATAGACACACACACACACACACACACACACACACACACACACACACCTTGGTGGACCCTGCATCCTCCAAGGCTGAGCTACGCCTTGCAAGCTAACGTGCAAAAGCAGCTCCTATTCGCAAGGCTGGGCTGGGCAGTGGGGACACCGTAAGAATCGCAAGACCCGGGTGGGAACTTCACCTGGCAGGAGCACGAGGAAACTCCCACCAGACCGGGACTAAACGGAAATCAGACCCGACCTCTCCCGTGCCAGGTGGGAAACTGAGCCCCGAGGACCCCGGGGAAAGGGTGCGGGGCCAGGCTGGTACCCGCAAGTGGCTTCCTCTGCCTGCAGGCTGGGCCTGTGCCTGCGCACACAGTCCTGGGCCCGCTCCAGGGACGCGGCCGGGAGTTGCGCGGACCTCCAAGCCTCCGCCAGCAGAAAGTCCGGGACCCCCGAGCCCGTGGGATCCCACGCCGCCCCCTCCCCACCGGTCCAGAAGAACGCCTCCCCCCAACCCCATCCATACACACACACACACACATACACACACACACACACACACACACACACACCCCACCCCCAATTCCCGCCTCCCCGGGCCGGTGTCCCCGCCTTCCCCGCGGGCGACGGGCGACGGGAGGAGCGGGTTGAGCCGAGGCAGCCCCGACTTTGCGCGCTGGGATGTAACGAACCGACGGGCGGCGGGAACCCGGACAGCGCGCAGAGACCCGAGCCGGAGTCCGCGGCGGGCGGGCGAGCCCGGAGCCGAAGAGCCGCAGTGGCCGCCGTGCAGCCGGGGTAGGGTAAGAGCCTATGGGGTCAGCGGCGCCGGGGCTCCGGGGTCGAGGGGCGCTGGGAGGAGGTGATGCTGCGGTATTGGGGGGAGGAAGACGTCTAGCCAGCGGAGCCCCACCGAAAGCCCTCGAGGGAGCGCGAGGACCTGGTTCCTGAGCCCCAGCACGCCCCTCGGTCACCGTGGTTATCACCTCGCCTCACCTATGACCCTACCGTGCACCTAGAGACACCCCCTCGCACCCCAAGAGGGTAACAGCATCAGGGACGGGCACAGACGCTCCGCCAAGGCGTAGCCCTGGATGCCCTCGCGCGGGATGCGAGGACCCGCGGGCGAAAGGGGCAGCGAGGGCATCGCTCCCCGCTGCACCCAGGGATGGGGACCCCACCGAGGGTGGAAATGCTCGCTCCTCTCGATGGCCTCGGGGCTTCAGCCACAGCTTCGCGTCAAGAGGGTATTTTTCCTAAACGAAACCGCTTCATTCGTTTGTTTGGTGGGGCAGCAATGCCACCAAAAATAATAATAATTATTATTATTATTAATAAGTAAATAAATAATAAAGCATCAGATACCGGACCAGAGCCCTGACTCCCTTCGCCCTGACCCCGGGGTCCCGCAGCCACCCTCGAAGGTGTCCCTGCCTATATAGGGCCTGCTTTCCAGCACAGGTCGGGCTTCTTCTTCCCAGTGGAGAAATCCAAATGCTCCCTGCAAAGTCCAGTCAAGTCGACCTGAGACTATCTCCTGCGTGTGGTTGTGGACGCGGGCATTTCCCCCCCAAGCACACAGCCGCTTCTCTAGAACCGGGTCTCGGAATTCTGAAATTCAGCGGAGCGGAGCCTGCAGTGGCGGAAACCAGGCTTGAACTGGATCTCGATAATGGGAATCTCAGCCTGGAGTCCTTGGTCCTAAGATTATTTTTCGACTTAGAAATCCCCCAGATCGATCTATCTATCTATCTATCTATCTATCTATATATATATATATATATATATAATCAATTTTTCTGAGAAATCAAGATTGTTCTCTTGGCACCCCAGTGACCTCTAAACACCACTAGAGCCAGAGGGAGACTCTTTCAAATTGCTGTCCACTTGGGAAGGGTACACAGGTCTAGGGAAATTACTACCAGGTCTAGGCTGAAGACCAAGTTGCTGGGATAGCAGTCCTTCCTATCTCTGCCCTTTTAATCAGCTACTTTGGGCCTCTGTGCCTCTACCACAGAAGGAAAAGGGGGGGGTGCTGATTCAACTCTTAAGAGGATTGTGGGGCAATTGTTAACCTCCTAGATGGATTCCTGAGCCCTTCTTCCAGGAAAGCAAATGCCAGAGAGAGAAGGATATGGGGCAACCAAAAGCTCCCCAGTTGCAGGACAAGCCACGGGCCACTTTCCCTGCCATCCCTTCCACTCTGCTCAACCGTTCCTAGGAGCCAGGCAGAGTCCAGTGTGTGGACTTGAATGGGAATGGGCACAGGCCTGGAAAGCCATGGACCCTAACAGCTGCTGGGAGTTTCAAGTTTTGTATTTCCGCAGTGCCGGGCAACCAGCCGTCCTGCCCAATATACCCAGGTCTCCCCCAAGAAACCCCAATCGGCAGGAAGTTTCTGAGAACCCTAAAGAATCCGACGACACTGATCCAATTTCCACCTGAACACTCCACCTCTGTAATTGCTTGTATTAAAAAAAAAAAAAAAACATGGGGAGGGGGTGTTAGATCAGGCAGAATGAGGTAGGTGGTCCCTGCTGCACTCCAAAAACTGGGTTTTCTAGTTTGAACTTCTCCACAAGCCTAAAAGGCTTAGGGCTGGAATGTCCCAGAGAGTCAGGATGGCCCTGGGGGAAGGCTATGGCACATTCTTTCCTTCTTCCTAAATTCCCTTGATTCTAGGAGCACAGATTAAGGGAAGGTACCCCAATGGGAGTGTAAGGATGCCCTCCATGACGACCCTCCACTCAGCCTTCCCAAGAATTAAATGACTGTCCTTGTGCTGAGAGTCTTCTGAGTCAGCCTAGCTTCGGAAATGGTGCTGTGGTGACTGTTTCAAGCCCCACAGCAGCTAGGCTCCTCCACTGAGCCCTACCAGGACCCTAGTCCCCAAGTTTCTTAAAAGTCACAGAAAGACTGATGGCTCTCTATGGCGGGGGGTGGGGGGGAGTGTTGGTGGTTGGTGATAGTGGAATAGGGCACGTGGTCCAGCTCTGGTAAGCCCCCTTCCCTCCACTCCTCCTGTCCCAACCTCAAGGGAGCTAGGGGAAGAGGAGACAGTCAGAGTCCCACGTTGGACGTGAGAACTAAGGCTTAGTGCAGGGCAAACAATGTCCAGGCAAAGCAAGGGTAAGCTTCGGAAACATCACCACTTCTTGTCGTGAGTGGGGGGTGGGGGTGAGAATGTCTGTGACCTCTTTGAATGCCCCTATCTAGACTAGGACAGTGGCCATGGGGAAAGTGCAACTGGGAGAACAGCCTTCCTTGTCTTCTCCAGACCTCTGGCCCCTGTTTTGAGAAACTAAGAAGGTCACTTGAATGGGTTTGCAGGTCTTTCTGTCCACACAGTAGACCTCTTGATCTCCAAATATAGGGACTTCCGTCCCTTTATTTGATAATGAGAATCAATGCCACGGGCTTGACCCCCCCCCCCATGGGTCCACACAGCAAGCAGCAGGTGCTTGATATTACTTTATCAAATGTGTATTCATAGTGAAGGATGCGCGCCCTTCGGACAGAATCACAAAACAGTCCCCATCTCTGGAGGGCCTGATTCATTCTCCCCATTTCTGTGTTCCCTGCCCAGAGGTACCCTGCACTTCCCACCTTCGCCTGCAAATTAGCAGCACATATGTGTGCCCATGGGCATCCCTGCGTGAAAGTGCAATGCAGATGTGTGTGTGTGTGTGTGTGTGTGTGTGTGTGCACGCGCGCCCATCCTTGTGTACTCAAGGCAGTACTACAGATTAGGGCAGATCATGGAGGACAGTGTGTGTGTATATATATATATATATATATACATATATATATATATGTATATATATACATATATATATGTGTGCGTGTGTGTGTGTGTGTATATATATATATATATATATATATATATATATATATATATACACACGAAGGGCACTCCTAACAAGAAACAGCACCGGCAAATCTCTTTGACAGGCGCTATCTAGTGCTACAGGACACTTGGCCAAGAAATTTGGTTAAAAAAAAGAAAAGTAAAGCCGAGGGCAGCTGCCAGGACAACAGGTATTTCAGGGTCCCCCTCCCCCTGGCCAATCTCCTTAACCCACCCCCCTGGGCAGTGTCCTTCCTCCACCTGAGCCTTTCTTTGACTCTGCCTCTTGAAGTCATAGACAACCAATGAAAGTGGGCCGGGCCCTAGGGAGCTATGCCTGTTCTCCACCACCCAGAGCTGGGGGTTTTGGACTAAGGGCAAGGGAGTGGGAAGCAGGACTGGTTCCACCCTGAATGTTGCTCTTGCCCCCACAGTTCTCACCAAGGAGCCCAGCCTTGTGCCCAGCTGCCTCCCTCTGGTGGAAGAGAGGGAAGGAGGAGGGCCAGAGGCCTCGCTTTACAATCCCATAATGACACCTGCACAGTCAATGACTTGTAGAAGGAGATGGGGATGTCCTGTGCCCTCAGCACTGGGCAGGAAGGGTAGGGAAGTTATTCTCCCCCAGGCTGCCATCCCACCTTCCAGGGTTCCTTCTCCCCCTCCCCCAGTTCAAGTGGAGTAGATCTGCACGTAAGGGACTCAAGCAGTGCGAGGGTCCACCTATGGCTGGAGAAGCAGGTCAGGACCTCACCTGTACCACCCTGACCATGGCCTGTTTACTCAAGGCACTGAGGTCTGCGGGCCAGTTAACAATTGTCGAGCTAAATCCTTTGACAAACTTCATTGAAGCTTGAGGCCTTAAGGAGGGGACCCCTCTTGGGAGCTGGGAGAGGAATAGCTTTACCTGCTTGTGTGTGTGTGTGGGGGGGGGGTTGGAGCTACAGCTTTTAGCTACCACCTTGTGAGAGACTATGTAGAAGGCCAAAGGCTTTCTGGGATCCTAGCCCAGGGCTGTGAGACAGCAGTTACCTGGCCTACCAGGCCTATGCCTGAAGCCCTGGGAAGCCTGAATACAGGCCCCAGGCTGGGGCAAAACTACCCCAAAAGGAGGACAGAAGCTGCCAAGACCAACCCCATAGCTGCCAAGGCCCGGGCCTGGCCATTGGAGGTGCAAAACAAGGGGAGGGGTGGAAAAGGCATATGGGGTCTGGCTGAGCTCTTGGGGTCTCCAGCCCCACCCGCAAACGACCTAGAGCCAACAGAAACGTTGCGTCTGATTAGAAGCCATCATTTCTATCCCAATCCTGGAAAATTGACTGCGGTGCAGGGAGGAAGGCCTGAAAAGCTGCCTTAGGGGAGAGTGTCCAAGCTAATTAGGAGGCAGCATCCGGAGGCCCATTAGAGCGCAGGCTGCTGTCACTCAGCCGGGCTGAGTTCCTGGGAGAAGAAGCTGGGGAAAGAGGGGCGGGTGGCCCTCGACCGACGAGGACCCCCGCTGGGAGCTGCTAGAACCGACCCTGGCTCCGGCGCTTGGCTCTGAGGCCCTCGGCTCTATGAGATCGTGGCTCGGTGAACATTCACTCATCCCGGGTTGTTCTAGCCGGCGGCTGCGGAGGGACCTCGAGGCGGCCCAGACAGGAGTTGACTGTCGGCGAAACGAGTCATTTGGGGGGCCCCCCTCCCCGAGGTGGGCACGAGTCGCGCGGGACCCGCAGGCCAGATGCGTTTCTTTTGTGCGGCCGAGGGAGAAGTCGGTGTGTGTCACCGGCGCAGGAGGGAGAGGCGAGGCGGCGGGGGGCGGGGAGGCGGCGGGAAGGTGGCTGCCGAGGGGGAGGGCGCGGGCGAGGCCGCGAGGGAGGCTGGGCGGCAAAGAGGGCGCGGCGGCGCGGGCGGCTCGGGGCTGGATTCCGCCCGCGCTCGCTCCTCGCTCCTCTCTCTCTCTCTCCTCTCTCTCTCTCTCTCTCTCTCTCTCTCTCTCTCTCTCTCTTTCTCTCTCTCTCTCTCTCTCCCTTCCTCCCTCCCTCCCCAGCCCCCTCCCACCGAGGCCCACCCCACCCACCACCCCTGGCGCAGGGATTGCTGGAACCTAGCTGTGCGCACTGTCGCTTTAAGACAGACTCTGCCGGCGTGGTCCGGAGCCTTAGAAACCAGCCCCAAATCACAAGCCCAAGCCGGGGCCGGGAGGGCGGCCGAGGCCCCCGAGCGCAGCCGTGCCCAGCGCCCGAGTTCCCCCCCACCCCCCACAGACACACACGCACACTCGCCGGCTCGTGAAAACCCGCCCGCCGCCCTCCCGGGCCCCCGCAGCCCCCCGGGGCGGTCGGTCGATGGAGCGCGAACGGCGTCGCTGCGGGCGCGGGCAGCCTCGGGGGGCAGCCGCTTAGGCGCCGCGCTTTTGTCCCCATAGGTCGCAGCCAGGGCGGCCGGGTGCGCCCAGCCCCGGCCCCTGGAGCGCCCGCTGCGGTCCCCATCTTCATGGACGCCTTCAAAGGGGGCATGAACCTGGAGAGGTTGCCCGAGGGGCTCCGGCCGCCTCCGCCGCCGCCACCGCCGCATGAAATGGGGCCCACTTTCCACCTGGCCCGTACCGCCGATCCCCGCGAGCCGCTCGAGAACTCAGCCAGCGAGTCGTCGGACACGGAGCTGCCAGGTAAGCGCGGATCCCCCGCGCCACGCGCTCGGAGCGCAACACTCGCGCGCGCGCGCGCGCGCGGGGAGACGGGGCTTGGCGCCCGCGCAGCGCAACCAGGTTCCCTCTGCGCCCCAGGAGTGCCAGGAGCTTTCTTTTTCCCATCAATCCCGATGTGACGGTGAACACGGAAATTTACACACACACACACACACATACTCACACACACATTCACACGAGAAACCACTTCCAGGCCGTCTCCACGCGCCTGGGCACCCCCACACAACCTGAGTCGAACTGACAGCCCCTTCCGAGCTGGAGCAAATAGAACTTAGGCGGCGGGGAGGAAAAGTTGAGTTTATGCAACTGGACTTGGAGGAACCGCTGGGGTCGAAGAGAGAGAGAGAGAGAGAATATCAGACGGGGAAAGGAATAGAGGTGGCCGGCGAGAGAAAGTGCCCAGCGGGAGGGGGACAGGCGCTTTGACAGAGCCTGGGGTGCCCACCGAGGAGAGGTCGTAGACTAGGGGTAGGTGCCCACAGCCAGCTAGGAGAAGGGGGTCTGCGGTGTGTAGGAGGAAGTCGGGGACTGAAGACGGGGAGGACGCGCGGGCCTGAGATACAGTCCGACTTCGGGCAGGAAGGTCCGAATCCTCCAGGAAGGACCCTGGTCCACGTGCGCGGCGATCCAGCTAGGGCCGCTTCTTTGCTCTCGCTCATCTCTCTCCCCGTTGTCTTTTTGTCCCAGAACTTCAGTACTTTTTCTCCCCCGCGACCTGAGCTGCGGTAGCCGGGGCGCACGGGCTCTCCGGCCGCCCGGGTCTCCCAGCCGCTATCGCGCTCGCTCGGGGTCCCAATTCCGAGTCGGTGCGGAGCTCCGGGTCTCCGGCCGTCCCGGCCCTGGAAGTCTCTAGTATCTTCATTTCTTAATCCACCAATAAGGGTTGCTTCCAAGCTTTTTAATCGCTATTTGTTTCTATTTTGCATTGTTAAGTGACTTTCCCCCTCAAGCCGTTTCGTTTGCTTGCTAAGAAAACAGTCCACGTTCAACTGTAGTTTTGCTTTCAAAAGTTTTAGGCGCAGTGTTATGTTTTGTTTTGTTTTTAAGCTAGAGAGATATAGTTGTAGATTTTAGCTTAAACCAAATCAATGAGGATGCGTTAGCAATTTTAACCGTAGTTTTTATCTTGAAAGAATTAATTCACTGGATGTATTTCTCTGGAATTTAAAATATCTATATGCAACATTATTCTTGGAAAGATTTTTTTAAAAGTTAGCCCAAAATGGCGCATTTCCCCCAGATTTTTCTCAAAATGTATTTGCAGTTAGCTTGTGATTTAAGTTATCTAATGATAATGTGGTTTTCTAAGATTTAAAAATTATCTCTACTAGGGTGTTTGGGGGAAGTCCTAAATTTATCTAAAATGATACTTGGATTTTTTTTTTTTAATCTCCTAGAGAAATGTCTATCTGACTGAAGTTTACACACATATGGCTAGGGGTGTGTTTGCACGGAGGTCTCTAACTTAATTTACATCAGCGTTACATTAGTGTTTCTGTCTAGTTTTCAGGATTTGTGAACCTTTCTGTGTTTTCAGGCAAAGAGCTATAAACTTTCCCAGGCTTCTGTTTTGTTTTAAAGAGTCTTTTTCTTCATGTTGTAACGTCTCTATGCGTTCTCTGTATCCAGAGAGAGAGAAAGAAAGAGGCCTCAGTCGTCTAGACACGATCTAGGCTGCAGTTGGAAGGGTTTTCTAGGCCTTGGGACACAAGGCCTGCAAGTAAGGCGGAGAATCGGCCTGAGTTGGGGCTCCATATAGCCCTGGGGAGAAAAAAAAAAATAGTACAGGGGTTTAAAGCAACCGGCTCCTGCCCCCACAGGCCTTCCTGGAAAGATATGTTCGTGGTTCAGAAAAGCAAAGACGCCCCTGCTAAAACTGCGTAGGGCTGCTGGTGACAGCAGCAACAGGGCCCGAGCCAACGCCGGCTGCAGGAACAGGCCCTGCCTAGCCCCAGCCCGTGGCTCCAGCTCCAGGGCCCTTTTCTATGGCATGACAGGCCCGTGGTGCCTATTGACGACCAGCGCCCGGCGGGCTCTTTCCGATGGAGACAATTCCCACGACCCCTAGGAGATGGGAAAAGGGGTTGCAGCGGTGACGGCTGGCACTTCGGTGGAGCCGGGACTGGGTGCAACAGAGCTTAAGTTTAAGCCCATTCCTGTCTGCCGCAGACAAGGAACGCGGTGGGGAAACCAAGGGGCCCGAGGACAGCGGCGCGGGCAGCGCAGGCTGCGGTGGCGCGGAGGACCCAGCGAAGAAGAAGAAGCAGCGACGGCAACGCACACACTTCACCAGCCAGCAGTTGCAAGAGCTGGAGGCCACGTTCCAAAGGAATCGCTACCCCGACATGAGCATGAGAGAGGAGATCGCGGTGTGGACGAACCTCACCGAGCCCCGAGTGCGGGTGAGCGGGGAACAAGTCAAAATGTGCAGAGGGCTGAGGGGTAACCACTCAAAGTCCCAGAAGCGGCTTAATTCTCCCCCCCCCGTCAGACTTCCATCTCCCTCCACCAGACACCCCCACTTTAGGTCCCAGCCACCCGGTGTGTTGGGCCCCTAAAAAATCTGCCACTTCTTAATCCCTTCTTCCCTTCTTACCTGACTGTCGCCCGGCCCCTACCCCCGGAGACTCTTATCAGGTCCTGAAGTTATCACGACCCACCCCAAGCCAGAGCCTAAACAGAGCATTTTCTGCCCTGCCGCTGGGGACCCCAGGATCTTCAAGCCCTCACCAACCCTCCCCCCCCAATCCCTGGGAAAAACGAAAGGGAAAGATAGGTCCTGTCTGGCTGCATCCGAAGGCCCAAAAGATGCCTGGATTTACGAGTCTCAAAACTTCTTGGAGCAATGGTGTCTCTCTCTCTCTCTCTCTCTCTCTCTCTCTCTCTCTCTCTCTCTCTCTCACACACACACACACACACACACACACACACACACACACACCGCCCCCACTTAGCGTCTCAAAATCTTGGAATATTCTCTACCTTCCCTGGCCAGTGCACTAGCCTGGTGCTTTGCCTAAAGCGGGGGTGGGGAGAGCACTTTGGTGGCTGGGGGTCTTCCTTCTGAAGTGTAAGGTTCCAGACTCAATAGCACACTGTATCCAGGCTCCTATCACATTGTGGTTCCTAGCAAATGCAAGATTCTCCTAACAAAACAGGAATATATATGATTTCTTCCTTGGGTGGGCAAACATTTAATCTCATTGGAAGCTCTTCTCATGCCAGACCAAAGTGCCACCTGGCCCACAGGCTCCCTGCCATAACCCCCACCCTTCAGGTCTCCCCAGTCGGGTTGACCCTCTACCCCAAACTCTGGAAGACAATCAGTAATCCTGAACTCACTAATGCCGCCTGAGTTTATGATGGTGTGTGTGTGTGGGGGGGAACGGGAGGGAAGGAGGTGGAATCAGAGCCTGGGCAAAGGTGAGGTGTTGGGAGTTAGAGCCCCACATTCTGGGGTGGAGAAAGGTCTAGGAGGGCAGGGGGCTGCTGGTGGGCAGATAAATGAGGTTTAGGGAGGACCTGGTTGGGAAAGAAAGTGTTCATACCAAATATCTGGGGAGAAAACGAAGGTGGAGATTACAGGGAAACTAGTAAACTAAAGGAAATTAAATATTTGCAGAGAAACATATTTGGCATCTGTTTAGGCGGCAGGAGAGAAATATTTAAGGGAGAAGCAAAAGCATTGAGTATTTAGGGAAAGAAAGGATCGACTATGTAAAAGAAACAGTAAAGGTCAGATATTTGGGGAGAAGTGGAAAACTAAATATTTAGAGAAGAAAAAAAAAGATAAGACTAAAAGAGAAAGGCTCCCATCGTGAGATAGTGAGCAAAAATTAACGTTTGTGGCAAAAAAAAAAAAAATGAAGTCTATTGCCAACACAGATGAAAGCAGACAATTTGAACAACGAAAAGTAGATCGAAAAACTGAAAACAGTCGTTGTCTGGAATGAAAATTGCCTTCTGTGTTTGCGGGCGGGGCGTATAAAAGAATGAAATATTTAGAAGCTAGATGAGGGATCCATTTGGGGGAGAAGGCAGAAGATGCAGGTTTCGAGAGGAAGAAGAAAAACGAATATTTGTTTTTCAAGGAAAAAATAAACAACAACGGAAGAGGATCCGTATTAGGAAAAGAAATTGGATTTAATTTGAGGAAGAGATTAAAGATGGGGGAGGGAAAAATCTAGCATTATCTGGGGACAGGATACGAACCATTACGCGGAGAAGGTAGGGGCGGAAGTACGGGTGGGTGGAAGGAAAGAACCCAGGCTTGGGAAAGGGCTCAGGTGGCTGGGTGGGGGCCAGGGAGGGTCTCCGCATCGCTGACGCTTCTCGCGCGTCCCTCGGCAGGTCTGGTTCAAGAACCGCCGGGCCAAGTGGCGGAAGCGCGAGCGCAACCAGCAGCTGGACCTGTGCAAGGGCGGCTACGTGCCGCAGTTCAGCGGCCTGGTGCAACCGTATGAGGACGTGTACGCCGCCGGCTACTCCTACAACAACTGGGCGGCCAAGAGCCTGGCCCCGGCCCCGCTGTCCACCAAGAGCTTCACCTTCTTCAACTCCATGAGCCCGCTGTCCTCGCAGTCCATGTTCTCGGCCCCCAGCTCCATCTCCTCCATGACCATGCCGTCCAGCATGGGCCCGGGCGCTGTGCCCGGCATGCCCAACTCCAGCCTCAATAACATCAACAACCTCACCGGCTCCTCGCTTAACTCGGCCATGTCCCCCGGCGCCTGTCCCTACGGCACCCCCGCCTCGCCCTACAGCGTCTACCGGGACACGTGCAACTCCAGTCTAGCCAGCCTGCGGCTCAAGTCCAAGCAGCATTCGTCGTTCGGTTACGGAGGGCTGCAGGGCCCGGCCTCGGGTCTCAATGCTTGTCAATACAACAGCTGACCGCCCGGCCCCCCCTCACCCCACCCCATCCCGGGGCCACCTACGGGCTGCCTACCGGAGGCCGGTCAGGAGCGGGTTCAGGGGGAGAGCGGGCGCGGGGAGCCTCGGACCTCGCTTCTGCGCGGGGAGCCCCTTCCTCTCCATCCCACCTCCAGGTTTGGTTTTTTTTGTGTGTGTTTGCTTTTCCGGACCCCACTCTGCCCTCCAAAATAAAAATTTTAAAAATAAAATCTTTAAAGCCAAGGAAAAAGTTAAAAAAAAAAAAGGCAAAAGACGTCGGAGAAAAAAAAAAACATGCCGCAGGAAGAAAAAAAGAATATATATATATATATACATATATATGTGGATGAGTTGCAATTTCCCTAGTGATGGCGCAGGTGGTGGCGGGTCGGTCCCGCGGGCCCCAGCCGCCCACTCCAAGGAGCGGACGCAGCCCGGGGAAAGCCAGCGCCGAGGCAGCGCTCGAAGACACCGTCCTCCTTAGCCTACGGCCCCGGAGCGCCTGCGAACTGAACGTGCGCCGCCCGGAAGGGTCTGGGAATCCACCGTCCCCAAAAGAACCAGGACTCCTTCTCCGAGCTGGGCCCGGCCCAAGCGCACCTTAGCTCCGATCGGATCCACGTTGCGGAGGGCGTGGGGCTGGGGGGTGATGGTGTCCAGCACCCTGGCTCTGGAACGCTCGGCTCCGAAGAACCCTTGTGGTCCAGTGTGCTCCACAGCCGTAGGTTAAGCCTCCCCCCCCCCCAACCCCACACCCATCCAGAGCCCCAGCTGGCTGTGGGGACTTAGCAGGACTAGGAGAGGTGCTCATCTCTTGAGTACCCCAGCCCCCTGAACCCTGTTCCACTCCGGGTCCAGGAGGTGGCCCCCTGTCCCAGCGAACAACCCCTTCCTCACTGCCCGCCCCCTGCCCCGTGCAAGAATCGGGCCAGGAGAGCGCGGGGCGCAGCCCCAGGGCCTTCGTGCCCACTTTGCACACCCGCTCTCCGGCCCGAGCCCCTGTTTACAGCGTCCCTGTGTATGTCGGACTGACTGTATAGAATTATAAATCTGTCTATATCGACTTGTCCATGTACGTCTATTAAAACCATAGTCCAAGCGTGCTAAGCACTCCCGAGCGCACTGACTGCTTCATTCACCTATGGAGGGAGGCCAACAGAAGGGGGAGTGTGCCACCCACCCCCTCCCCGCCAGCACACACCCGGCTAGTAGAAGGGAAGAACTGAGACAGTCCCCGCTGGGACTGTTTAAATCATGCAGCTAAATGTCCTGAGCTCCTGCGCCTCGCAGGGTTAGCCGCTTGCCCCCTCCGAAGTGCCAGGTGGCCCTAGCTCAGACTCTGTCCTTCTCTGGGCGCCAAACTTCAAGCACTTCTCAAGCCCTTTCTGAGTTTCCCAGGATATTATGAGGCCCTAGTTTGCCCAGATCTCTGAAAGCCTCTTGAGTGCGGGGGGGGGGGTACCCTCCCCACCCCGCCCCCCTTCTCTGGGAGCCCAGCCTGCGAGGGCAAGGGTGGGAGGGTCAAATGCTCGGGTTAGCCAGACTCCCCCAGTTGTCTTTCCACCCCAACGTGCCTACTGGATTCCACTTGGGGCGTGTGAGCCGACAGTGCTGTTTGGCGAAGGTGTCGGTCACCCAGAGCTCACGTCTCACTGTTTGCCCATCCATCCCAACTTATGGAGGCTGCTGGCCGCCTGTGCCCTCCCCTGGCTTTTGGAAACTACTGAACAAGACCAGCCTGTAAACTGCCTGTAAAATTCTGCTTCCCTTAAGTAAGTCACGTCTAATGGCAAAACAAAATGTTTGCAGCTGCAGTGAGAGAGGAAAGAGGGGCGGATGTGCTACCTCAGAGTTACCTTGCGATGGGGATTGGCGCTGCCCTGGAGCTGGACCCAGGCAAGCCCTAGGTGAGATGGGCACAGGTTGAGTCGCGAGCTAAGAGCTATGGGGCCTCAGGCACGCATTCTCAGAGCAGGTCAACACCCACCTGGGTCGGCCGCGCAGTCCCTGTTTTACACATGAGTCTGTAATAGGGCCAAGGTCATGCTAAGGCAATGGGCCTCAGGATTCCAAAGCCAGGCCCCTTTTCCCGGCTCTTCTTGCCTTTGGGTGATCTGCGAAGAGAGGTGCATCTTGGAGGATGGGCCAGCCTGTACCTGGGGGACTTAGAGAACAGGGCTCTGCCACAGACAGGGTCAGACATACA
The DNA here is from genome assembly GCF_020740685.1 of Jaculus jaculus. Lineage (NCBI taxonomy): Eukaryota > Metazoa > Chordata > Mammalia > Rodentia > Dipodidae > Jaculus > Jaculus jaculus. The sequence continues at coordinate 32,994,702 of NC_059107.1, read as the reverse complement.
GGCTGGAGAATTTCCAAGGAGGAAAGTCTGGGGCAAGGGGCTGCAGCCTGATCCCCCTTCCCCAAGCAGCTCCAGTCCAGAGCTCCTATCCTCTCTGGAAACATAAACAAGATCACATCTGGACTCGGAGTGCCTCCCCAGCCCTGCACATCTGTTAAGGCCTGAGGGCCCTGGTCTCAGTTGAGGGCAGGAGGCAGGGGAGACTTAGAAGAAGGTGGGACTGGAAGAAAAGTGGGGAACAGAGAGGAAACCTGAAAGCCAGGTCCCGTCCCAGGTGAGACAGGGCCATGCAGAGAGAGCTCTGGTGGGATGCCATCCACCTACAGGGCCAAGGCCAGACAGCTGCACATGGTGGAGGGCAGAAGTAGTATCAGAATGACGCCTTCGTTCATCACAGTACCTGGCTGTCCAGGGGAGTGGAAGGCCTGTCTGACATCTGTTCCCTCCACCTCCCATCAGCTACTCTAACCAGCTACCCTGGCCGGGGAAGATACAGCCTAGTCTCTGGAGGGGAATGAGGGAGTCAGGGGACTCTGAAAGTCACATTCTCTGAAAAATGGCCTTGTCTGCCGGAGGGACATTGAAGGGGGAAGTATCACTCACCATGGGCTATACTTCTGGTACTAGGGATCAGGCGATGCTAAAGCCACAGCCACTGCTCTCCTGGACAAGTAAACAAACACGTATGCGCTGTAATTACAAACTGGCCTGAGGAAACAGCAGTGCTCTAAGGAGAGAGGAAAAAGGAATCCTGCCTTTTAACAGGGTGATCAGACAAGGCTGTTCTAAGAGGCGACACCATTGCAAGCACTAGAAATTATTGAATTTTCGTAGGTCCGGGTCTCTGTGCTGTATACATACACCATTGCCCCAGCCCCTCTGCACGCACACCTTATGAAAAAGAAGTTGCCCTGAAGAGGCTCAGCGGCATCAGGTTGTTTGCCCAAGGTCACGTAACAGGAAGTTCTGGGGTCAATTCAAACTCAAACAGTGCCCACTTTTTGCCCTCCTGCCCTGGTCCACCCCTTGCCAACCACTCACGAACAACACAGGGGACAGCCTCTGGCTGTAAGGAGAGCCCAATCACTACTGTCACCATAGAGCTAGCCCCTTTCAAGAAATAGTGGGGCCAAGCCTTTCATCTCAGATGCTGATACCCCAGAAAGCAACTGAAGCTTAGAGAGGCCAGGAACTGGGGACAGGAGAGAGGCTGGGGACAACAAAGGAAAGTGAGATTAGCCACTGTGAACAACCCCTGGAGTACTGGGTCACGAAGTCGAGGAACCAAGTCATCTCTCCAGCATTTTTTTTTTTTTTTTTGGGCAGGCTGGGGGGAGGGAGGGAGGTTGATGCAGGGTCTCTCTCTAGTCCAGGCTGACCTGGGATTCACTATGTAGTCTCAGACTGGCCCTGAACTTGCAGCGATCCTCCTACCTCAGCCTCCCCAGCGCTAGGATTAAAGTATTTTTTGACCACCCCCCCCCCCAGATGGGTTACAGACTTCCTCTGGACACCAGGTCCCTCAGCCTGGCTACCAGGGTTATCTGGAAGAGGTAGAGCCACAGCTAAAAGACCTGTTCTGGATTGGGCATTGTCCAGAAGGGACCAGGCTCCGGAGGAGACTGTATTGCCCTTGAGCTCAGCAGTTGTAAACCTGCCCCCCTCTGTACCCTAGGTGAGAGTGGAGCTTCCGGTGTCCAAGAAGACGAAGTGAGCAATAAGAGTGGGTGATTAGATGCCCTTGGTCCTCTACACCTCTGAACCCTGACACCCCACAGAAGCCTGTGCTTTTGTCTCTGAGGACAAGGCTTTGGGGTTCTAACCCGTCCACTGAGTTGTCTTGGTCCAGACATTAACATCTCTGAGTCTCTCTAGGTCTCTTCCATAAAAGGAAATAATCACTTTCCCCTGTTGTTTAAAGAATTCTGTGATAATAATGCACATCAGGCTTTAGTGGCAGTACTAGCATATACAAGCACTCAATAAATGGGTATCATTAATAGGATTAGATATTACTGTTATTATTAAAGTCAAATGCCCTAAGGTGAAAGGTGCTGGATTTCTGCATTAAATAGGGTTCTCTGTCAGAGTTCCTTAATAGGGTTAACCACTGAGTGTCATGTGACTCATGAGTGACCACACTCCACCTTCTCCCCCTACCCTTAAGCTGTCTTAGACTTGAGCCCATCTTCCCTGGGATCCACCCTGGACCCTGTGAGATCCAGAGGATCCCTGCCATCTGCTGGTCTGCTTAGGAAACATGAGGTGAAGGAGCAAAGGGCTCCTCTTCTGGGGGCTCCTGCCAGCCTGGGTTAAAGTTGCTTGAATGCTTTCTTTGTATATCATATTTTTATTTTAAGAATATTTCTATTTATTTAGAGAAAAAGACAGAGACCGTGGGTGCACCAGAGCCTCCAGCCACTGCCAACCAACTCTAGATGCATGTGCCACTTTGTCCATCTGGCTTTACCTGGGTACTGGGGAATTGGACCCAGATCATTAGGCTTTGCAGACAAATGCCCTAACCACTTAGCAATCTCTCCAGCCCCCTTGTATATCATATTTTTTAAGAAAAAACTTTATTTTTATTTTATTTGTTTGAGAAAGAGAGAGAGGGGGCAGATAGGGAGCAAATGGATGCACCAGGGTCTTCAACTGCTGCAAACAAACTTCAGACACATGCACCCACCTTGTGCAAATGGCTTACATGGATCTTGGGGGATCGAACCTGGGTTCTTTGGCTTAGCAGGCAAGTGCCTTAGCCACTAAGCCATCTCTCCTGCCTGAATATCATATTTTTTTTTAAGATGCAAAGTACTTTATTTTTAAACTTCTAAAATTTGAAAACAAGATAGTTCAGGTTAAATAATAGTTTTCAAAAGCCGAATGTGCTTGTGTGGATAGCTCGGTTTCTCTGGCTGAAATACAAAAAAAAAAAATCTTGCTAACACCCCTAGGTGGGCACCTACTGTTCTGATGAGCTCAGAGTAGATGAACTGATCAAACTCAGCTGGTAACGGCCCTTTTTGTCCTTGGTAAGGGTTTTAAAAACTTAAGATATTCACAGACAGCTTCATTTCAAACGTCTCCTGGAAGGCGTACACCATATACAGGAAGCCCTCTTCATCTTTCTCACTCTCATACTTCTCAGAGATGGGTGTGGACCCGCTCCCCATGCTGCGCCCGTTCACCAGGAGGAAGAGGGATTGATTAGCATTGAGCTGTAGGCGCCTTCTAATTATCTTGAGGAGCTCGCTCGTGTTGACGTGGTCAGGTACAAGGAACTTGGTTTCATCCAGGACAGGCAGCTGCTGTCACCTTTGTCTCGTTCTACGATGACCAGATCTTGGTGGGATGAGCCGGACACCTCCTGCTCTCTGTTCGAAGGTATGGCGCTGCCTGAAAGTCTTCTCCAAGGGCATGGTGCAGGGGGCCCAGGCTCGGCGACGGCTGCTCCCCAAATATCGTATTTGTAATCACTAACATTGGGCCCTTACTGAACCCCGAATCCCAGGCACACACTTTACAAGCATGGTAGCCCCTGTTCCTCACAGTGACCTGAGGAGGGAGGGGCTTCTTATCCTTACTCTTCACCAGAAGAAACAGAAGCTCAAGGAGAATCAATGACTTGCCCAAGATGGCCCAGCTAAGCGGGAGAGTCAGCACTTGAAAGTAGGCTGGCTAATCTGGGTTTGTGTGCCTGCTCACTGTGATGTGAATCACTCCTGTACTCTGGTGAAGGAAATTAAAATTTTAACTCACTTCAAAAGGCTGGGTTCAACTAGCCTCTGGGAAAGAGAAAGAAAAGGCCCCAGGCCCCAGGCCCCAAGATTGGCCTTCTCAATCTCAGGGCAGCACTGGACTCAGTCAACAGAACTAGAAAACTTCCTGGTTAAAAAAAAAAAAAAAAAAAAAAGAGGGGGGAAATCTGTACTAACAGCCCTAAACCTCAAGCTCCCTCTTAGCTGGTCCTGCTTGCAAAACCCTTCTGGCCCAGGGTTAATTTCCCAGCACCCACATAAAGCATTTTTTTTAAATTATTTTGTTCACTTTTTATTTATTTATTTTTATTTGAGAGTGACAGACACAGAGAGACAGATAGAGGGAGAGAGAGAGAATGGGCGCGCCAGGGCTTCCAGCCACTGCAAATGAACTCCAGATGCGTGCGCCCCTTTGTGCATCTGGCTAACGTGGGACCTGGGGAACCGAGCCTTGAACCAGGGTCCTTAGGCTTCACAGGCAGGCGCTTAACCGCTAAGCCATCTCTCCAGCCCATAAAGCATTTCTTTGCAGCAGCAAGAGACCCTGGCATCCACCACCACCACCCCACACATGCAAATAATTAAATATAATAATAAAAGAGCTGGGGAGATAGCTCAGTGGTTAAACCACTTACTTGCAAACCTTGCCAGTCCAGGTTCAATTCCCTGGTACCCATGTAAAGCCAGATGCACAATGTGGCACATGCTTCTGGCATTCATTTGCAGCAACAAGAGACCTTGGCATGCCCATATCATGTCTTTATCTTTGGGCCTGTCTCTCTCTCTCTCTCTCTCTCTCTCTCTCTCTCTCTCTCTCAAATAAATAAATAAATAAAATGTTTTGGGCTGGAGAGATGGCTTAGCAGTTAAGGTGCTTGCCTGAGAAATCAAAAGGTCCAGGTTTGGTTCCCCAGTACCTACATGAAGCCAGATGCACAAGATGGCGTGTGTATCTGGAGTTCATTTGCACTGGCTGGAGGCCCTGGCATACCCATTGTCCATTTTCTCTCTCTCTCTCTCTCTCTCTCTCTCTCTCTCTCTCTCTCTCTCTGCCTCTGCCTCTTCCTCTATAACATAGCTAAATGAAATATTTTTAAATGTTTTAAAACAATCATAATAAAAACAAAGCTGCCCCTCCAGTCCCTGTCACTCAGCCCCCTTCCTAGTTCTTCGACACTGCCTTGCAGGTTCCTAGATCCTGCCTCCTGACTAGCTGGCATTGCCACAGCAGGCTTACAGGCTGCCTAGCACCCAGGAGAGACCTCCAGAAATGGGTCTATCATGTAAGAAGCTGTGCTTGTAGCAAGGTGGATGCAGAGGACAGGACAGCCTTCGCAGAGGGTGGAAGCTACTCTGGTTAACTTCACATGGCCCTGTCGCTTTACAAGCTTGACTTCTCTGACGTGACTCAGCTTAATGCAGAGCGTGCGCGCGCGCGCGCACGCGCGCGCGCACACACACACACACACACACACACACACACACGACACTGGGACTCAACCCCTCAGCTGGCTGACTGCAGAGCCTATGGCCTTAATAGTCCCAGCACTGCCTCCTACGGAACGGCACTGACAACAGAGCAAGGCCGCTGTGGCCGCAGAGCGCCAGCCTGGCAACCTGGGTCACGGGCTGCGGAGAGAAACTGGGACAAGTGCGGGGCACAGACTAGGTGCTCCCCAGGTATTTGCTGAATAACAAAAGTTGAGGGGCTGCGGGATGGCTTAGCAGGTAAAGCGCTTGCTGCTCAATTCATGAGAATCTGAGTTCAGATTCCCAGCACCCATGTAAAAAGGTCAGCCGTGGCACCTGTAATCCAGCACCAGGGAGGCAGAGACAGAGGATCCTGGGGCTTGCTGGCTACTTAGGCTGACCAAAATCAGCGAGCTCCACGTTCAGTAAGAAACCCTGTCCCCGAGCCAGGTGTGCTAGCTCACGCCTTTAATCCCGGGAGGCAGAGGTAGGAGGATCGCAGTGTGTTCGAGGCCACCCTGAGACTACATAGTGAATTCCAGGTCAGCCTGAACTAGAGTGAGACCCTACCTCCAAAAACAAACAAAAAACAAAACACACACACACAAAAAAAAAAAAAAAAAGGAAAAGAAAGAAAGAAATCCTGTCCCAAAGAATAAGGCAGACAGTGATACAGGGACACACATGTGATGTCAACCTCTGGTCTCCACAGGCAAACACACACATGTGCACACACACAGACATGTGCAGCAAACACATATACATATATTCACCATATACACTGCTGCCTTCCCTCTTCCCCAGTCCCCCCTTTCTCTTGTCCCCTGCCTTCTTCTTCCACTCAGTCATCCATTCCCCAGCACAGACAGCTTTAAAAGTATATCTAAGGGGGGCTGGAGAGATGGCTTAGCGGTTAAGCGCTTGCCTGTGAAGCCTAAGGACCCCGGTTCGAGGCTCGGTTCCCCAGGTCCCACGTTAGCCAGATGCACAAGGGGGCGCACGCGTCTGGAGTTCGTTTGCAGAGGCTGGAAGCCCTGGCGCGCCCATTCTCTCTCTCTCCCGTCTATCTGTCTTTCTCTCTCTGTCTGTCGCTCTCAAATAAGTAAATTTAAAAAAAAAAAAAAGTATATCTAAGGGGGCTGGAGAGATGGCTTAGTGGCTCAGGCACTTGCCTGCAAAGCCATTCTATTCCCCAGGACTCACTTCATCCAGATGCACAAGGTGGTGCATGCATTTGGAGTTTTCTCACAGTGGCTGGAAGCCCTGGCAAGCCCTGTCTCTCTCTCTCTCGCTCGCTCTCTCTCTCTTTCTCATTCTCTCTCTTTCAAATAAATTTAAAAATACAAAATATTTTTTAGGGCTGGAGAGTTGGTTTAGTGGTTAAGGTGTTTGCCTATGAAGCCTAAGGACCCAGATTCAACTCCCCAGAACCCACATAAGCCAGATACACAAGGTGGAGCATGTGTCTGGAGTTCATTTGCAGTGGCTTGAGGTAGGGTCTCACACTAGCTCAGGCTGACCTGGAATTCAGTATGTAGTCTCAGGGTCTCAGGGTGGCCTCAAACTCATGGCAATCCTCCTACCTCTGCCTCCCGCGTGCTAGGATTAAAGGCATGCACCACAACACCCAGCTTAAAAAAAAAAAAAAAAAACTGTAAAAAAAAAAAGTATATATGCAGTGAAACATTTTTTAAAGCAACCCATTGAAAATATAGGCAAAGACTTCAAAAGGCATTTCTCCAAAGACTATAGTTCAAATGACCAATGAGCACACTAGAAAGTCAATGGCACTCAGCAGAAATGTGTGCATAAAAACTACTCTGAGGGTTGGAAAATGGAGTAGCATTAAAGCACTTGCTTGCAAAGCCTGCCAGCCTGGATTCAGTTCCCCAGTACCCAGGTAAAGCCAGAGCACAAAGTGGCACATAGGTCTGGAGTTTGTTCATAGAGGCCCTGGCATGTCCATATTCTCTCTCTTTCAAGTAAGTAAATAAAATACTTCAAAAGCTTAACTCTCTATGTCTCTCTGTCCCTCCCTTAAAAAAAAAAAAATAAATAAATAAGGCTGGCGTTCGTAGTTAAAGTACTTGCCTGCAAAGCCTATGGACACATGCTTGATCTCTCTCCAGATCCCACATAAGCCAGATGCACAAAAGGTGAGTCAAGCAAGCACAAGGTTGCACATGCCCAATAGATAGTGTAAGCATCTGAAGTTTTATTGCAGTGGCTGAGGCCCTGGCACATCAATTCATTCTCTCTCTTTCTCTCTCTCTCTCTCTCTCTCTTGCTAATTTTTTAAAAAACTACTCTATAACCAGGCATGGTGGTGCACACCTTTAATCCCATCATTCGAGAGGCAGAGGTAGTAGGATCACTGTGAGTTCAAGGCACCTGGGATTACAGAGTCTAGGTCAGCCTGGCTAGAGTGAGACCCTACCTCAAAAACAACAACAAAAAACTACTCCGAGATACCACCACACACCCATGAGGATGGCTAGTATCAAAAATCAAAACCAGGGGCTGGAGAGATAGCTTAGCACTTAAGGTGTTTGCCTGAAAAGTCAAAGGTTCCAGGTTCAACTCCCTAGGACCCAAGTAAGCCAGATGAACAAGGTGGTACATGCATCTGCAGTTTGTTTGCAGTGGCTGGGGGCCCTGACAAGTCCATTCTCATTCTTTCTTTCTCTCTCTCTCTCTCCCTCAAATAAATAAAAATAAAATATTTTTAAAAAATCAAACCCAGAAAATATCAAGGGTGATGAAAATAGAGAGAAACTGGACTCTGTGCTTATTGGTGATGGGAATGAAAAATGGTCCTACTACCAGGGATGATGATTCCTTAGAAAAATTAAACACCCAGGGGCGTGGAGATTGCTCAGTGGCTGAAGGTTCTTGCTTGCAAAACCTGTTGAGTTCTGTTCCCCAGCCACCTACATAAAGCCAGACATGAATTTGCTTGCACACACACACACACACACACACAATGTGCATATAAACAATCAATTTTGAAAAGTTAAACATGGGATTGTCACACAATCTAACAACTCCACTTCTGGGTATATTAATGAAAAGAAGTGAAAACAGGGCTTCAAAGAAATATTTGCATACCTATGCTCATAGCAGTAGCTAAAACATCACAGCAGCCCCAAAATGGAAGTAACCCATGCCCATCAATGTATACATGATGTATATGTATAGTGGAATATTATTCAGCCTTGGGCTGGAGAGATGCTAGTGGTTAGGGCATTTGCCTGCAAATCCAATGGACCCAAGATCAATTCCCCAGGACCCAAGTAAGCCAAATGCACAAGATGGTGCATGCATCTGGAGCTCATTTATAGTGGCTGAAGGCCCTTGTGTACCCATTCTCTCTCTCTTTCTCTGAAATAAATAAAATAATAAGGTAACTTTTTAAAAAATAATATTAATGGGCCTTTAAAAGGGAGAAAAAAATGTTTTTTTTTTAGTTAGTTTTTTTTTCAAGGTAGGGTCTCACTCTGGTCCAGGCTGATCTGGAATTCACTATATAGTCTCAGGGTGGCCTCAAACTCACGGCAATCCTCCTACCTCTGCCTCCCGAGTGCTGGAATTAAAGGCAAGCACCACTACACCCCACTAAAAGGGAAAAAATTTTAACATATAGTTAAGTGAAATTAACCAGACACTAAACAACAAAGATTCTACTTATATGAGCTACCCAGAATAGGCAAATTCATGGAGACAGACAATTGGTCGGTGGCTGAGGAGAGAGGACTGAGAAGTTAACGTTTCACGGGTTCAGAGCTTCAGTTGGGAAAACAAAACAGTTCTGGAGCGAATGGTGGTTATAACATACAGGGTGTAATTAATGCCATGGAACTGTACCCATTAAGAAGATTAAATTTAGCCAGGTGTGGTGGCGCACGCCTTTAATCCCAGTGCTGGGGACGGGGTCCCAGCAAAGCCACCCTCCATGGGACTTTCACCCCGATTTTCCGTCCTTCTATGCAGTGTGACTAACAGCGGGAGTCCATGAAGGACACATCCTGTACTGTCCACTGGGAACCAGGAGGGAGGGCGAAGGGCATTTCTCTGTTAGTGAGGCATAGGATTGAATGATGGGCTTGCTATTGCTTGTTAAAATGAGCTTCGCTATCAGAAAGTAAATAAGGTGGAAAAAGGCAAGATGAACTATGTGATAGTAGTACAGTGGCATTTTTATATGTGCAAACATTTTTTACACCTGCAGAGAAATTCCTAGACAGATACCAAGTGTTATCACTAGTCACCTTGGGAAGGAGAGAAATACAGATTTTTTGGTTGTTTGTCCTTTTCAAAATTTCTTTCTTTTGTTTGAAATAGAACAGAAAATACTGTTTTAAAAATAGAAACACCAGCCGAGCATGGTGGTTCACATCTTTAGTCCCAGCTCAGGAGGCGTGAGATAGGATGATTGTAGTGAGTCTGAGGCCAGCCTGGAGCTATGGGTTGGTTCCAGGTCAGCCAGGGATAAAGACTCTGCCTTGAAGAAGTTGAAAGAAAGAAAGAAGGAAAGAAGGGAGAGAGAGAGGGAGGGAGGAAGAAAGAAGGGAAGGGAAGGGAAGGGGAGGGGAGGGGAGGGGAGGGGAGGGGAGGGGAGGGGAGGGGAAGGGGAAGGGGAAGGGGAAGGGGAAGGGGAAGGGGAAGGGGAAGGGGAAGGGGAAGGGGAAGGGGAAGGGGAAGGGGAAGGGGAAGGGGAAGGGGAAGGGGAAGGGAAGGGAAAGTGAGAGAGGAAGGAGAAAGAGAAGAAAAAAAAAGCCTGTAATCCCCAAGGTAGGGAGTGGCCTTCTGCCTGCAGAAACCCTGTCCTCAGCACCAGGCTCCAGTGATTACTCCCTCCCCGAGGACGCACCAACTACTGTGGGATTCAGCAACCTGGGGAGGAAGGCCCATGTGACAGGTGTCAAGTAGGTCTCTATCGACTTTTTTTTTCCAGAAAGCAAATTTTTATTTTCAAATACAGTCTTCTTTAAACAGATAATAAACTTGTAAGTACCACTGAGAACAATCATTTGTCATGATTGTATTGCTAAGAGAGCCGAGTGTTTGAAAAAGGCTCTGTTAAGGAATCCATCCTGTCTCTCAGAGCACCTCTTCCCAACTCAGCGCCTATGTACCTGCACACACACACACACACACACACACACACACACACAATGCCTGCCAGCCAGCCTGATCATGGAATCTTTATTAAAGAGGTCCCCAAATTACCAAGGTTTTACTACACTACTAAAAATAGTCATGCTTACTTAGCCCGCTTAATAGGCATACCATTCCTAATTTTTCTGCCTGAGTAAACTGAAACATCATTCCAGAAATACATTTTTACTGAAGCAAGAAGGCTTGCTTTTTTCCCCTCTCTTCCTTCGTACACTGCTCCTTACTTCCCTTCTCCTCCCCCTCCTCCCCCAACATATCCCATGTCCCCTCTGCTCCCTGCCCCTCCCCCCTTCCATGTCTCTAACATAGAGAGGAAAGTCACTGTAATTGGGACTTGGCTTTCAACGCAAAATGGACCAATTTTTTTTAAGTGTTAGTAATTTGTCCTGAAAATGGATATAGGGAGTTGGATTGGAACAGTTTTGAAGAATGGAGTTTTATGAGTGGAAAAAGGGGCCTGAGCAGGGGGGATGTATGCTGTACTTCCCTTCTGTGCCTGGGACAGTGCAGCACGCGTGATAATCATGGCTAATGGCACTATTATTGTTATTATCACATTATATTATCATTATTACTCATCACAGTCAGACAAAGCTGATTAACCCATTTAATTGAACCAAGGGTTTAATGTTCCAGCAACTTCACGGAAAGTGCCTGGCAAACTCACCCACCACAGCCACAGAGTGGCTGGCCACTTCCCTGCCTGCCAGGTTGTGACAGGCCCGGCAGGGTTTCCCCGGAGCGCTCCGCCTGCGGCCTATGTGGGAGCTTTCCAGGGCACACTAGGATGGGCGTGGATCCCCACCCAGACCGCAGCCTTTTCGTGCACGCACTTGCTCGTAGAGGCACACACGTACATAATGTAATAAAAAAAAATTTTGACATTAAAGACCCCCCAAAGTCATTGCCATGGTATGGCCAGAGTCCCTCCTCCACCTCCCCAGCTGGCATGCCCATTGGATCACTAAGCTGGAGAGAGGGATAGCCACATACAATTCATGGGAGGTGTCTGGCTCCTTTTAGCTTCTCCCACTGTCCGGGTCCCAGAGGTGCTGATGTAGCCCACTCGGTTCCCAGACTCCCTCAGCCTCCCAGGCAGGGTCACCTACTCAGCCAAGGCTGGGGGCGGGGGTGTCTGGAAGAGGGAGCTAGGAGACCAGGGAGACCCAGGTGCCGGCTTCTCTGTGGCTGTCATGTCTTGGAGAATTGGCCAGTTGCTTCCTGTGAAGTCACTGGGACTTGAAACCCTTGGCTTTCATGGTGCCAGTTTCCCCCCGCCAAGCAGGCACTGGGCCAGCCTGCTGCTTCCATGGAGTTTGCTGTCAGGGTTTAAAGGATCCCTGGGTGTTACCAGTATGTGGACCTTAAGGTATCTTTTGCCTCAAGTGGACAAAAGCCTTCAACTTCATGACCTCCCACATCTGGAGAATTTTTTTTTCTCTTCTTTTTTAATAAATATTTTATTTATTTATTTGAGAGAGAGAGAATGGGTGTACCAGGGCATCCAGCCACTGCAAACAAACTCCAGACACATGCACCCCCTTGTGCATCTGTCTTACGTGGGTCCTGGGGAATTGAACCAAGGTCCTTTGGCTTTGCAGGCAAGTGCCTTAGCCATTAAACCATCTCTCCAGCCCCAATCTGGAGAATTTCTGAATGTAGACTCTTCCTTCTCTTTCTCCTTCCTTCCTTCCCTTCCTCCCTGTTGTGGGAATCCTTTTCCCCATCTATTCACCCCAGATAGGGCACAGAGAACGTACCTAGGTACAACTGCACCAGACAACCAGTTTCAACCAGTTTTGGTAAACCAATGAGCTTATTGGAGTTACTGACAGAAGCATGGGTGACTCAAAGGCAGCTACACCACTGAAAAGCCCACCCCAGCTGGGTGTGGTGGTGCATGCCTTTAATACCAGCACTCGAGAGGCCCCAAGGTAGAAGGATCTGTGAGTTTGAGGCCAGACTGAGACTACGTAGCGAATTCCAGGTCAGTGAGACCCTATACTGAAACCCTCTCACCATGAGAGAGAGGAAGGAAGGAAGGAAGGAAGGAAGGAAAGAAGGAAGGGAGGGAGGGAGGGAGGGAGGGAGGATGGAAGGATGGAAGGATGAAAGGAAGAGAGGGAAGAGGGGAGGGAGAGAGAGACATGGGAAGAAGGGAAAGAGGGAGGGAGGGAGGGAGGAAAAGAGGAAAAGCCCTCTCCAGTATCTCTGGAGCACAACCTGTAGGTGGCTCGGCTGGTAGAGGGTCTGAAGCACACTGCACAACTTGCTGGTGGCTCAATGGCACAGTCTCTTCCTAAGCAGTTGGTTTCCCTTTATACAACATTGGTGCTGGGTCTTGCAACCTTTCTCCCAGACTCATTTACTGCCCGAGTCTCCTGAGCTTCCCTCCTCCCCATCAGGAAGAAATTTGCTATACAACACTCCCTCCCTTCCTCTTTCCCTGTCTTCCATGGTACTGAGGATCAAACCTAGGACCTTGAGCTTTCTAGGACAATACTCTACCAATGAGTCAAAAGGCCACTGTTTTTTTGGTTAATGTAGCCAAGATCACTCTCCGTCCAGCCTCTGGGAGAGTGCCCTCCCAGGAGCAACTCACTGCTTCCTGGACTGGGGGCATTGGCCCACCTAAGGCTGCAACAGGGATGCTACCCAGCTTCAGGACCTCAGTGGAGTCAGGCATTCCCTCCTGGGTGAGCTGGAATCACTTTCCTTAGGTCACCTGAGTTCTAAGCATCCTCCAAGCCTGCACATTTGCCCTAGGCTCTGAGCAGCAGGACACAGGAAGGTCCCTCCCTCCTTTTGCCTCCTCCACTGACCCCCACCAGCCAGCCTCCAGGAAGCTCACAGAAGCTAAGAGTACAGGCTTTGGAGCCAGACATTGCTGCTTGACTAACCACAGCCACATACGTAGCCTGTCAAGCTCAGTCTCCACATCTGTAATACAGGGTGTGTCAGGCACCGTGCCTGGACCTGTTTGCTGCCATGTCCTCTCTCTCTCTGTCAGGCAATGATAGAAAGATCACTGAGAGTTCGAGGCCAGCCTGGACTACAGTAAGTACCTACATAGAAAATGATGATAATAAAATAAAATACCAAGCCAAGCATGGTGGTGCACACCTTTAATCCCAGCACTTGGGAGGCAGAGGTAGGAGAATCACCATGAGGTCAAGGCCACCCTGAGAGACTACATAGTGAATTCCAGATCAGCCTGGGCTACAGCAAGACCCTACCTCGAAAAAACAAAAAATATACCAAGGGCTGGAGAGATGGAGTTAAGGCGCTTGCCTGTGAGGCCTAAGGACCCAGGTTCGATTCTCCAGGTCCCATGTAAACCAGATGCACATGGTGACGCATGCATCTGGAGTTCATTTGCAGTGACTAGAGGCCCTGGTGCATCCATTCTCTCTCTCTCTCTCTTTCTCTCTCTCTCTTTCATAAGTAAATAAAATAAATAAATCTTTTTTAAAAAATCAAAATTATGTCTTATCAACAAACCATTACTTCTGGTTATGCCTGGCAGAGCTCAAGCATCCAGATGTTAGGTCCTGATTGCTCACTCTACATCTGTCCCCAACTATTTCTGGGAGAAGAAAGGTCCATGGAGAAAGGGATTAAAGAAAAACAAGAAAGGTCTAGGGTGAGAGGGTGGGAAAGGAGAAATCCAAGGCTCCAAGGGAACAGTCTGGGAAGGCTCCTCGTGGGGAGGGAGGTGCTGAGCCAAGAAGGGAGGGCAGGCATGAGAATGGGTGCGCAGTAGACGCGAGCCTGGATCAAGCAAGGAAAAGCCCTCACAAGCTGCGAATGCAGATGAGGGTATGCAGCCACTTTCTGAGGGGCAGCAGGACTCAAACCTGGCCAGGTCACTGCTCCTTCCTGTCCCTTAAAATCCAACTGAGCCAGGAGACCATTCAGGGGCCCCAGGATTCTGTTCCAGTCAGCTCCTTCTGTCTCCCCTGCAGGGCCCCTCACACCGCAAGCTGCAGACAGACTAACTTCTCAGCATCCCCAAACCCTGTGCAAGCAACTTCCCTCTTTCCCTTGTGCCTGGAATACCCTTCCATCTGCCACACGGATGCACATACAATGTGTGCTCTCGGCCTCGTGGTGTGTGTGTGTGTGTGTGTGTGTGTGTGTGTGTGTGTGTGTGTGTGTGTGTTTGTATGCATGCATGCACACACGCTTCACATATCTTAACATAAACACAGAGTGAAAACTATATTTCTTCCCTGATCATAAAATTAATGCTTTACAATTCAGAAAGTTCAAAACAAGGGCTGGGGAGATGGCTTAGCAGTTGCAGGCACCTGTTTGCAAAGCCTGCTGGCCCAGGTTCAATTCTCTAGTACCCATGTAAAACCAGATGCATCAAGTGGTCCATGCATGTAAAGCGTGTTTGCAGTGTCTAGAGGCCCTGACACACCCATTCATTCCTTATCTCTCTCTCTATCTCTATCTCTCTCTCTCCTTGCAAATAAATTATTTAAAAGTTCAGAACAAAGTAAAGACACAAGTCAAATCACTCAAACTACTATTTACATGACTATCCTTCCAGATGTCCCACAAGACACGTCCATATGTATGTATGTATGTATGTATGTGTGTGTGTGTATGTGTGTATGTATGTATGTATGTATGTGTATATATATATATATGGTGTGTGTTCACTTTCTATTGCATGACAGATATCAGAGGTTGCTCCAGAAACTACTTTTTTCACTCAGTAAAATACCAAGATTGGGCTGGAGAGATGGCTTAGTAGTTAAAGCGCTTGCCTGAGAAGCTAAGGACCCACGTTTGACTCCCCAGATCCCACATAAGCCATATGAACAAGATTGCGCATGCACACAAGGTGACACATGTGTCTGGAGTTCAATTACTGTGGCTGGAGGCCCTGACACACCATTTCTCTCTCTTGCTCGCTCTCGCTCTCCCTCTCCCTCTCCCTTTCTCTCATAAGCAAGGCCAGTCTGTTGGGCTTGCCTAAAAAAAAAAAAAAAAGTACTAAGATTGTCAGACATGGTAGTGCACATCTTTAATCTCAACACTCAGGAGGCAGAGGTAGAAAGATCACCTCTGGAGCTACAGAGTGAGTTCCAGGTTCAGCCTGGGCTAGAGTGAGACCCTACCTTGAAAATCAATAATAATAATAATAGTATACCAAGATTATCTCTTATCAACAAACCATAGCTATATGTATGGAATCATAATAATTCAACCCATTTTCTCACCAATGACTATTAGGTAATGTTTCTTCTATAACCAGCTATGGTAACCATCTTTATACGGGCATCTTCCTGGATTTGTCATCGTCACCACATATATGAAAGCTAATCTGCCTTGCCTTATGACAAGGCCATGCCTTGTGTCACCAAATGTGAACAAGAGGGCCCATTGTCCAGAGCCAGGCTCGCACTAAGTTTTCTCTATTCTTTCTGTCACCTGGAAGGGAAGAAAAATCTCACTGCCACATTGTGTGTATGGGTTTGCTTCTCCTTTGAATATATTCATTTATTTTAAAGAGAGAGAATGGGCAAACCAGACCTTCTTGCCACTGCAAACAAACTCCAGATGCACTTACCACTTTGTACATCTGGCTTTACATGGGTAGTGAGCAACTGAAGCCAGGCCAACAGGCTTTGCAAGCAAGCACTTTAACCACTGAGCAATCTCCCCAGACCCTTTTTTCCATTTAACAAACATGGGGTGTCCCTACATGCACAGTTCTACAACTGGGTTTGTCCACCTGAAAATTACTTCCTACCTTTTTTGCCAAAGCTCAGGTAAAATAATAATAATAATGGCTAGAGAGATGTCTTAGCGGCTAAGGTGCTTGTCTGCGAAGCCTAAGGACCCAGGCTTGATTCCCCAGAACCCACATCAACTAGATGCACAAGGTGGTGCATACGTCTGGAGTTCATTTGTCCTCTCTTTCTCTCAGTCCCTCTCTCTCTTTCTCTAATAAATAAAAATGAATAAGTAAATAAAATGTATTTTAAAAATTAATAATAAAACACCTTCTCCAGCCAAACTCTGACCAAGAGCCTCTCTCAAGGTGTCCCCTGGTAAGCAACCATTGGCTCCCACCACCCGTCAATGAGCTATCAGTTACCCCACCAAAGAAGTGGGCACGTCATGCCTGCTGAGCCTCTCACGCCTGCTCAGCACACCCAGGTGTTGGCAGCCAAGTCTCCATGTAGTCCTGCCGTGCTGAAGCCCGGGGAAAGGCGACATCTAGGCCAAACCCTCTCTCTGCCCAGGCTGTAATTTCCTGATTAGGCGCCGCAGTCACCACCCTCTCTGCACACACTGATTGCTTCCTGCCTCCTCTCAATCTCTAGGGCTCCCATAGCCAGCCGACTTCAGAGTCCTTACTAGGCACCGAGAAAGTGCCAAGAAACCCCACCAACCAAGACCCGCGTGAGCAGCCCCCTGCCCTCCCAAGTCAGGCTTCTGCTCGGAAGGGATCATGACTTGACTTTGAAAAGTTGCAGAAATAAGTTTTAAAAGAAAGAAAAAGGTCACTATTCTCCAGCGGGGCAGAGGGGTATGTGTGTGGCCCGTCTTCAAATACCGACTGCCCTAGTGCTGATCTTGGCTACGTGGGTCCTGCTGAGCGCCAGCTTGCCCACCTACGAAACAAGGGAGATCGGTGCATACAGAGAACCTGAAGAACCACGCTCGCTGCGTGGGGAGCCTGGCTCTTCCCCCTTAGCTGTGCAACCTCGGATAGATTACCATCACCCTTTGAACCTCAGTTTTACCACCTGTTTAATGGGAACAATGCACATCCCTGGGGGTTATGGGATTGAAATTGCACACGTGAAGGTAGCTAGCCAGTAAACACAAGAGCTGGCAAGCGGAAGGCGGTATTTCCACAGCCAATAAAGAGAACAGGCTGTACCTCTGGAGTCCTGGCCTGACCTCTTCTGGGGCTGCTCCTCCTCCTCTGGCCCAGCATCAAGATTCAAAGACAGCTTTTTTTTTTTTTTTTTTTTTTTTTTTTTTAGAGAGAGAGAGAGTGATACAGAAATGGGCAGGTAGAGAGAAAGAGAGAATGGACATGCCAGGGCCTTCAGCCACTGCAAATGAACTCCAGATGTATGTGCCCCTTTGTGCAACTGGCTTATGTAGCTCCTAAGGAGTCGAACCGGGGTCCTTTGGATTTGCAAGAAGAAAAGAAAAGAAAGAAAGGAAAAGATATTTGGTGATGTCTCCTCTGCCTCTACCACCCAACTCTCAGAAAGCAGTGACTTGTGAGGATAGGGTCGTGGGTGTCACTAAAAACGAATGGGCCAGTCTGACATCTTCTCAAAAGTCCCTGTATGAGGAAATGCTGCTGAAGAACTCTATGCTTATGACTTCCTGGGATACATCTCAACTGGCTGAAAGTGTAGTAAAGCTAGGCCACCAAATGCTATGCCAGTGAACGCTCCTCCAAATCCTCCAAGTCCTGAGCACTAGGAAGACCAGAATGGAGCTTAATTCTTTTTTAAAAAATATATATGTTATTTATTTATTTGCAAAAGAGAAAGAAGCACAGAGAGAGAGATAATTGGCATGCCAGGGCCTCCAGCCACTGCAAACAAATTCCAGATGCATGAGCCACCTTGTACATCTGGCTTACGTGGGTCCTGGAGAGTTGAACCAGGATCCTTTGGCTTTGCAGGCAAACACCTTAACCACTAAGCCATCTCTTGGGCCCACAGGAGCTTAATTCTTGACTTTGAAATATCAGGGAAGGAGTGGATTCAAGAGCCTTGCTAAATTATGTCAAATGGAGGTTATTTTGTCTATAGACATGAGGGTTTGCACAGATTGTTTTCCAGTTCATTCAAGTTGTTCTTAAAATTTCCCAGTTTAAGGGGTTCTCTTTCTCTGTTCCTCCCTCTCAGTTCTGGGGTTGGAACTCAGGGCACCTGTTAGGCAAGCTATCCATTGCTGAATTGGACTCCCTTACTCCCAGAGCTTCTTTTATATGACTTAAATAAAATCCAGACTCCACATGGTCTAATCTATTACTCATAGGGCACCATTTTTATTTTACTTTGTTTTGTTTTTCTTTCAAGGTAGGGTCTCACTGTATCTCAGACTGACCTAGAACTCACTCTGTTAGTCCCAAGCTGGCCTCCAAGTCACAGCAATCCACCTACCTCTGTCTCCTAAGTGCTGGGATTAAAGACATGTGCCACCACACCCAGCTCTACCATTTTTAAAAGGTACAGTGGGGGCTGGAGAGATGGCTTAGCAGTTAAGTGCTTGCCTGTGAAGCCTAAAGACCCTGGTTCAAGGCTCCATTCCCCTGGACCCACAAAAGCCAGATGCACAAGGTGGCACATGCATCTGGAGTTCGTTTGCAGTGGCTAGAGGCCCTGGCACACACACACATTCTCTCTCTCTCTCTCTTTCTCTCTCTCTCTCTGCTGCTCTCAAATAAATAAATAAAAAATTTTTTAAAAATCTTTAAAAGGTACAGTGGTATAGCAACAAAAAATAATTGAAAAGTAATCTCAATCATGATTTGCCTCTCCCAGATAACAAGTATCCAGTTCTTAACCCACAAGGACACTCAGGTCCCCCTCTCTCATGACAGTCAGGTCAAAGCCAGTGTCCAGAAGGCCCAGGCCCTAAGCCCTCAGGTCCCTCCCCTTTCTCAGCTCCTGGCGGCAGATTCAAACGTTCTCTCTGCTGTGCCTGTTAGTCTGATCATCGGCCATGAACCAAACCCAGGGGCTGGTCAAGGATGGACAATACTCCCCTTGCCGCTCCAGTCCAGGGCTACGCCACTCTCCCATCGGATGAAACAAAAAAGGGCACTTGAGGTAGGGTGGCTGACCAGGCTCAAAGAAATTCTCCTCAGGGAAGAGTGGACCATCAGCGTGTTGAGAAGACCTCCTTAGTCACACTAATCTCCTGCCCTTTTTCTGACCACATCTCCAGATCTTTCCTATAAGAACCGGGGGGAAGGCTTGGCTGTGAGCAGGACACTCAATCTCAGGTTCCCCTGAAGCTTAGGGCAACGTCAAGTGGACAGGCTGAAGATGAGTTAGCCACAGCCCTGCTGGACCCAAGGCCACAGGAGAGAAGGAAGGTCCTTCTTTCCACAGCCAGGCCCAGACAAGCAGAACCACTTCTGCCCCCAGCAAATCAATTGAAGGTCTTGACCAAGCCTGTTTGAGTTGGTGAGAGCTCACATGGGACTTCTAAGCTGCCAGCGTTTGCTCTGCAGGCCGACAGAACCCAACAGGAATGCTGCTACAGGACTCGGCGCCAAGTATCCATCGGTGTCTGCTGCCAGAAGTGCTGGGCCAGCTCCGTGCACGCCCCCCCTCCCAGTTCTCCGCTCCCTGAAAGCCTCTTCTTGTGCTCTTAAAAGTGATTTGCAGGCTGGTGAGATGGCTTAGCGGTTAAGGTGTTTGCCTGCAAAGCCAAAAGACCCAGGTTCAACTCCCCAGGACCCACATAAGCCAGCACAAGGGGGCGCATGCATCTGGAGTTTGTTTTCAGTTGCTGAAGATCCTGGCACACCCATTCTCTCTCCCTCCCTCCCCCCCCCCACTCTCTCTCCCTGCCTATTCCTGTATATCTCTCTCTCAAATAAATAAATACTTTTTAAAAAAGTGACTTGCCATCGGACTCCACATCCCAGGGTCACCTTTCTGGGCCTTGGACTCTATCTGCCCATTCTGAGCCAGTTCCATCTGGAGACCCATTCACATAGGAACCCTCAGCAGATCCTGACCTCCATTCTGCTCCAGCTCATTCATTCCTCCCTGCCACCTTTCAGCTGACCTTCTCAGCCCATGACTCATAGAGGAAAGCAAGGGTAGAGCCAGCTGAGGGCCAGGAAGCACCAGATGGTGAGGTGAGATCTTTTCTTATTTATTATATGAGAGAAGCAGAAAGGGAGAGAGAGAGAGAGAGAGAATAGGTGCAGCATGGCCTCTAACTACTGAAAATAAACTCCAGATGCATGCACCATCTTGTGCATCTGGCTTACATGGGTCCAGGGGAATCAAACCTGGGTCCTTTGTCCTTGTAGGCAAGCACCTTAACTGCTAAGCCATCTCTCCAGCCCTGAAGACATCTTTTCTTGCACTCTTACATGTAATCAATTTGATACTTTAACTGGTAGAGTGTTTTGTTTTGTTTTGTTTTTTGAACCTTAAAAAATATTTTATTTATTTATTGATGACAGAGGCTCTAGCCTCTGCAAACAAACCCCAGATACATGCACCACCATGTGCATCTGGCTTTATATAAGTACTAGGGAATTGAACCTGAGTCCTTAGGCTTTGCAAGCAAACACCTTAATCACTGAGCCATTTCTTTAGACCCCATAACTAGTCAGTTTTCTGACCCCACTTATCAGAGGACAGATACCTTGTCCAACATCACCCATTAAGGAGCCCCAGTCTCCTAGCTCTCAAAGTAGGGCACTTTGTACCTGACCTCTCTGAGGCAAAGTTTTAAATCTTTTGTTCACTTTCAATTGCTATAGGGCATTCCCAGGGCTCCTGATGGGAGCAAGTAGATGTGTTTTAGTGTTTCCTGAGCTAAGATGGCATATGCCCACCATGAGCAATTGACAATGTCTGCATTCCCCCAGGCCTGAACTGGAGCAACTGTCCTGCCTTCCATGCTTACTGGGCTATTATGAGAGCCCTCCTGCAAGTTCCTCCCCAGACACTAAGGCCCTGAGTTTCTCTCCCTATCACAAAAGCAGAGACACCTGACCAAGCTCAAGCCCACCCCTAAGCATCCCCACAGAGGTAACTGAAGGGCACACCTTGCCCTCACGGGCTCTCCACAGCAGGGCAAGGTGTCTCGCCCTTGAAAGTAATCCTTCCTTCACCTTGTTCTCACCATGCTCATTGTGGCCTTAAGGGAGTGAGCATTTGCACATGAAACAATTTCAGTCTTAGAAAATACTCTCCAGCTGGGCAGGCATTTAATCCCAGCATTTGGGAGACAGAGATAGGAGGATCGCTGTGAGTTTGAGGCCATCCTGAGGCTACATGGTGAATTCCAGGTCAGCCTAGGCTAAAGTGAGACCCTACCTCAAAAAAAAAAAGGAAAAGGACTGGAGAGATGGCTTAGCAGTTTAGGCCCTTGCCTGCAAAGCCTAAGGACCCATGTTCAACTCTCTGGATCCCACATAAGCCAGACACACAAAGGTGAGGCAAGCACAAGGTTGCACATGCCCACTAGGTGGCGCAAGCATCTGGAGTGCGATTTCAGTGGCTGAGGCCCTGGTGTGCCAATTCTCTCTCTCTTCCCCTATCTCTCTCTGTGTCTCTCTCAAAAGAAAAAGAAAGAAAAAAAAGGGAGGGAGGAAAGGAGAGAAGAAAGAAAGAAAGGAAGGGAGGGAGGAGGGAGGGAGGGAGGGAGGGAGGGAGGGAGGGAGGGAGGGAGGGAGGGAGGGAGGGAGGGAGGGAGGGAGGGAGGGAGGAAGAAAGGAAAAGAAAATCTACACTCTCTACATTCAAACAAGGAAACTGGGGGATTATCGGCACTGTAACTGGGAGAACCAGCATAAATCATGGGCTTCTCTTCATGGAATAATCAGAGCGTAGCACAGATCACTGAACCACGGTCCACATATGGATGGAACCATGCAAAGGCTCCTTCCCACCTTCTCTTGCTTCCTGACCTGAGGGTATCATCACCCAGGCTGGGAGCCCATTAGCCAGCCATGAGTGCCGTGTGTCTATCCACTCACACACCGCTCCATGTGCTTTCTGATAATTTGGATGCCTAGTGTGTGTGTGGTGGTGTCGGTGGGGGAGATCCTTCTGTATACAGGTACAGGTATGCCCATCTCCCACCCTAGCTCTACTCAGAACCTATCTCCCTCTCTGTCTGAGTGACACTAGTAAGATCACAGGACTTGGGCATATACCCCCACAATGGGTAGAAAGTGAATATTGTCAGAGTTCTGTGCTACCCTGCAGAACGGGGTACCAGCCACCCTGTCCTGCTGAGACCTTCAAGTGGCTCTGCCATGGCAAGCAGCTGACAGGTATTTGGCCAGGTAAAGCACCCAATGCACAGGTGCTGTTGCAGAAAACCCCACCTTTTTTGTTTATCTATTTGAGATTTATTTGAGAGCAACTGACAGAGAGAAAAAGAGGCAGATTTAGAGCTAGAGAGAGAATGGGCACGCCACGGCCTCCAGCCACTGCAAGCGAACTCCAGACGCGTGCGCTCCCTTGTGCATCTGGCTAATGTGGGGAATCGAGCCACGAACCGGGGTCCTTAGGCTTCACAGGCAAGCCATCTCTCCAGCCCAACCCAACCTTTTAAGTGGAGAGTCCTGACTCGTCACAGGAGGGAAGCAGGCTGAACTGCAAGCTGCTGGTGCTGTTTCTCAGGGCCGTGGTAGGAGACGTGCCCACGTGGCCAGTAGCCCACTCCCCCAGGCAGGACTCCACCACACATGGCAAAATCCTGCCACTCATGCCACACACTTTGACATCAGCCTAAGGAAAATCAGTGTACACTTCCAAAGAAAGGACTCCACTGCAGCGGGTACCCACAGAGCCCAGCTCTTCCAGGCTGGGGTGCCTGTGCAGATCAGCTCTAGGGAGTCCTCTTAGTGGCTTCACAGACTCGATGGAGCTTCTGGAGGCTCGCCAGTGACCTGTGAGTCTTTAGACAGCTTCCCCAAGAGCCCAGTGCGTCCTTAGTGCTGGGTCCAAGCAAGCTAGAGTCACTGTGGCCCCAGGATACGGACTCTGGCCAGGGCAAGTCTTAAGCTTCCCACTTCTTATACCCCAGGTTGACTGTATCATAATGTTCCTGTTCAGGCCCAGCGTTCAAATATAAGGAAATACCAATGTGGTAGCAAGTCTAAAAGGGCCAGCTCTGATGGCCTGTGTTTAATGTGGTTTTCCCAGCCTGTGAGAGACCTCAGGTGCCTGAGTACCCCACGCAATGCCCAGCTATGTCTCATCAAATTCTGAGCTTTGGCTCCTCTTCGGGGGCAAGTCTTCAAGCATCAGGCTCAGTACATTCACAATCTCGTAGTACAGCTCTTGAAGCCTGGAGGGTACAGCAGGAGAGGGAGGTCTGAGGGCAATGCAGGCTACACACACACACACACACACACACACACACACACACACGCACTCGCCACTTGCGGCTGTGTGTCCACCACACCACATGGATGTGGGGGTCAGTCAAGAGCAAGGACTTCAGAACTTCAGAGCAGGTCAAGTGGATTGGAACCCTAGACCCGTCCCTCTGCTGGGGCCCCTGACACACGTTATTTCTCCTCACCTATGAGGTTGGATAAATCTCTGGGCTCTACAAGCAGTAACTGTGTGGTGGTTCCCAAACAGTGCCTGGCCTGCTCTTGGGCCAAAAGTGGACATGCCCTGGCTCTTTCCTTTTTTAGTTTCTCTAATATCCAGGATTCCACTGAGAAGACAGACTAACTATGTCTATTCTTGGTCAGGGGTCCAATGTGACTCTGGCCCTGCTGCTGGAGTTTACACCTTCCTTGCTTGGTAAGAGCCAACCACCACCCCAGCTAGCTTACTCTGGGCATAAGTCCTAGCCCAGGTCTTCACGTATATCATTGTCAATCAGTGGCTCCTCATGCAACAGGAAAGTGGCAGACCCTTGTCCCTTGTCCAAAGTCACACAGGAAGATAGTCACAGACCTGGGCCAAGAACTTCAGCCCTTCACTTGCCAGTCAGTGTGTTTTTCCTGTTCTCTGACAAGGGGTAGTGAGAAGGAGCCTGGAGGGTTGAAGAAGCTGGCCTCTGGATACAAGTGAAGGACGGCTGGGAGGCGCAGGGGAGCAGAGTCCCCTCGGCCACAGGCCTAACCACACAATAGCCTGCACGCACATGGAACCCTACACCCCCAGGAAGGACCTTGGCCCACCCACCCACCCTGCACCTTGTTCATCAGGTCCTCGACCTCCTAGGGCATGTGACACACATTGACCTTGAAGAAACCCTGGGGACTAGGAACAGCCGGAGTTGGGACTAACTTGTTGATAGTAGCATCCTGGTTGTCCAGAGTGGAAAAGTAGACATCAATGAAAGGAAGGCTAGTGCCAAACTCATCCAAGACCATCGGGTCCGTGTGCAGAAGGGTTTTCTTGAAGTCCTCCACCAGCTCAGTGAAACTCTTTTTAACATTTTTCTAGAGAAGGGAAGCAAAAGGAGAACTCAGCGACCAAAAGGGGACAGAGATCTGGCGACCCGCCCTGACGGTCCCCAACAGTGGTGGACTCATCCTTACTCTGCTGAGCCTGGACCCCAAAGGACAGCGTAGCTTCGCGAGCCACTGCCCTTGACATGAGGCCAGGAGCAGAGGCGAGAGCCAGAGAGAGTCTAAGTGTGGATAAGTGCACAGGCTCCTCCGGCCCTGGGCAAACCTTGGGCACAGCTGGACTGGGAGAGATCTCCACCTCAGAGGAAAGGCTGAGGAGAGACGTACTGACCAAGACCCAGCAGAACCCCCCAAAGCTAGACTCAGCGTGCAGAGGCAGAAAAGCAATCACTATCCGAAGAGCCCCGCTGTGGAGATCTGCCCACAAAGGGGGGATCTCAACCATAGCACTCAAGACTTCAAGTTGTTCATAGAAACACACACGCACAAATAGAGGGCTGGGGAGATGGCTTAAAGGTGCTTGCCTACAAAGCCTGCCAGCCTGGGTTCAATTCCCCAGTACCTTCGTAAAGCTAGACACACAAACTGGCACACGTGTCTGGAGTCTGTTTGCAGGTCTTGGTTCTCCCTCTCTCTCTCTTTCTCCCAAATAAATAAAAAGAAACACAAAAAAAAAGAAAGGAAGAAAGAAAGAAAGAAGGAAGGAAGGAAGGAAGGAAGGAAGGAAGGAAGGAAGGAAGGAAGGAAGGGCTGGAGATATGGCTTAGTAGTTAATGCGTTTGCCTACAAAGTCAAAGGACCCTGGTTCGATTCTACAGGACCCACATAAGCCAGATGCACAAGAGGACACATGCATCTGGAGTTTGTTTGCAGTGGCTGGAGGCCCTGGCATGCCTGTTCTCTCTCTGTCTCTCTCTCTCTCTCTCTCTCTCTCTCTTTCTCTGCCTCTTTCACTCTCATAAATAAATAAATGTTTAAAAAATCTTTTTAAAAAGATAAAGAAAAAGAGAGGGCCTGAGAGATGGCTTAGCAGTTAAGGCACTTGCCTGCAAAGCTGAAGGACCCAGGTTCGATTCCCCAGGACCCCTGTAAGCCAGATGCACAAGGGGGCGCATGCGTCTGGAGTTTGTTTGCAGTGGCTGGGGGCCCTGGCGCACCCATATTCTCTCTCTTTCTGCCTCTTTCCCTCTCTCGCTCTCTCAAATAAATAAAACATAAAATTAAAAAAAGAAAAGAAGAGAAAGAAAAGTTTGGCACTGGCGGATACAGGTAAGGTATCCTTTGTCTTATCTAAGGCCACATATGCCTGAGGCCACCTGGGCTCAAGT
This sequence comes from Jaculus jaculus, assembly GCF_020740685.1. Lineage (NCBI taxonomy): Eukaryota > Metazoa > Chordata > Mammalia > Rodentia > Dipodidae > Jaculus > Jaculus jaculus. Next base: position 32,968,834 of record NC_059107.1, on the reverse strand, counting down.
CCTCTTTTCCTGGCTATCCGTTTAGTCCTGTCTGCCCTGCCCATCTGTCTGTCTGTCTGTCTGTTATCTTGCCTGTGGGGCCACCTACCTGTGTGGCCAAGAGCCTGTTGACTTCCTCCTGCTGCCGCTTCAGAATCACCTGCTTCTCCTCCATAAGCGTCAGGTGCCTCTCCGCCATCAGCTCTCGTTCAAATTTTTTGATGGAGTCCTAGCGAGTCGGGAGGTGGAGGTCAGGGGAATGTTCTCGCCACATGCTCTCTCCTCTCGGTCTTGGTCTTTCTCCTCCTAGCCTGCCCTGCTGCTCAGACCTCAGTGGAGGCGGCGGGGTGGGGGGTCTCCCCATAGGGCCAGCCCCTAACTCCAGCTGACACTGTAGTTGAAGTGGCTTCCCAAGCTCCACTGGCCTGCCAGCCCCACTGCGGGGACAATGAGCTTCGGGACAAGAGTTGAGTGCGTGTGGTCCAACCTCCACTCCACCTTAGGAGCCTTGTCTGCTCGCCTCCACCGGACCGTGCTCCACCCACTGACAGCATGCGCTCACCTCCGTGTGCATGATCATCACGCCCACAAACATGTTGAGGAAGATGAAGGAGGCGAGCAAGACGAAGATGATGGTGAAAGCCCGGCTCACAGCAAAATTCCGCTGGTCCAATTCTTTCTGCAGGTCTGTCCAGCCGTCAACCTGGCCAGGCAGAGCAGGGTACGCTGAGTGGCAAAGCCCAGCAGAGTAGACCTCCCGACCACCTTTGCCAGAGGAGCCTCAGCCCCACCAAGGAGGCAACTGCCTCGGTTTCCATATCAGCCCTTCAAAGCCTCCCCACCCACTGGCTGTATCCTAGCCAAGGTGGCCTGCAAGTTCAGAGGTCTGCTAAGTAAGGGCCAGCATGTCCAAGGGGGTCTCTTCCTTCAAACCTCCTATTCCCCCCCAAAAAATTAGATGGGCCCATCTTTAAAAACATATTTAAGAACTACTATCTTTTAAAAGAAAAACATGCCCACCAGGCGTGGTGGCGCACGCCTTTAATCCCAGCACTCAGGAGGCTGAGGTAGGAGGAGCGCTGTGAGTTCGAGACCACCCTGAGATGACAGAGTGAATTCCAGGTCAGTCTGAGCTAGACTGAGACCCAACCTCAAAAAAAACACAAATAAATAAATAAATAAAAGAAAAACATATTTTTATTTATTTGCAAGCAGAAAAAGGGGGGGATAATGGGTGCACTAGGACCTCTTGGCACTGCAAATTATCTCTAGATGCATGCACCACCTTGTGCATCTGGCGTCACGTGGGTTCTGGGAATCGAACCTAGGCCATGAGGCTTTGCAAGCAGGCGCCTTTAACCAGTGAGCCCCCTCTCTAGTACAACCCAACTCCTTACTGAGCTCAACATGTTCTAGACTTTTAGACTCAGGTCTTGCTTCTGGGTGGAACTGTGGCAGCTTATTTTCAAAGAGGCCATGTGGGTTTTTAATCTCTTAAGTGTCATCCAAATTAAGTATCACTTGAGAACTCTGATAAGTTTGATTACCCTGAGGGACATAAGGAAGGATCTAAGAAGTCACATGCTTAGAGACTAGCCCTGGGATGTCAACCCCCTGCTTACCTGTACCCAACTACCCATCTGAACATGGGGAAGCCCCCCCACCCAAGATCCCCAGCAAGTCTACATGCTCACACCTCCTGGGCAGTTCTTTCTTAACACTCTACCCTCATCACTCTTCCCAAACACCATACCGTGGCCAAACTAAAGAGGGTGAAGAAAGCCGCAGCCAGGTTCCCCCAGTTATTCAGGTCAGCCTTATCGGTCGTTCCAAATAGGCAGAATCCCAAAATGGCAAAGATGAACATGAGCAGAAAGAGGAGGGTCAGCACAGAGACCACCGTGTAGACTGTCTGTCCTACGGCCGTGATGAGCGTCTGCAAGGCAAGGACACCGCAGCTGGGTAAGGGTGCCCGGCTGGGCCAGTTCTGAGAATGGAGGTGCAGCCAACCCAGTTCACAGCCATCCTGGGGATCTGGAGCCATGTGTTGTACATCACAGATGCTAAATACGTATCTGTTGAATGGATGGATTGAATGAGTGAAGAGTCTGTGCCCAGATTGAGGGCTGCATCCCTCTCCAGGTGGCACGCCCCCTCAGTCATGGGCACATTGCACATATCATCAGGTCTGGGGTGGACCGTGCATCAGCACCTCCGACCACCCCACCTGAAGCCAGCCTGGCTCTGGAGTCCTTCCGGGATGCTGCGCTCTTGCTTCTCAGCCTGACGGCCAGGCTGCCTGCTCTCTGCTCCACCTCCAGGAGCACTTAGGTAACTGCCATGCAACCGAGTGGAGAAGACCAAAGAGAACATGCATCCTCATTCTTTCTGCTCACCTGCGCTGCCCTGGAGGTCACGGCACGTAGCTCCTCACGGTCCATTCACCATGCTCCGGAGTCTTGCATGGATTTAAGTGTGTGTGTGCGTATGTGTGTGTGTTCTGTTTTCGTTTTTCAAGGTAGGGTCCTGAATCCCCTCTATAGTCTCAGGGTGGCCTTGAACTCATAGTGACCCTCCTACCCCTGCCTCCCGAGTGCTGGGATTAAAGATGTGCGCCACCACACCTGGCCTGAACTTAATTTTAAGGTACACAGTTGTTATCATTTTTACAGGATGAGGTGTCAAGAGGCTCACAGACGCCAACTGTCTTGGCCCTGGCCTCACTCAGTAAGAGTAAGGATCAAGTCCTAAGCCCCTTTGTCCCCTGCCACCACCTCCAACCACCTGTGACCCTGAGCATGGTGACCCTTCACTGGCTTAGAACTAGAAAATAGCTACTTGTAGCTGGACGTAGGACAATGAAGTATGGATGGTTTGGGGTACTCTGAAAGGTGGTAAAACCAGGCTACCCTGCATGCCAGCTGATCTGTGCCTACCCTTATCCCTCCAAAAGAGAAGTAAGGGGCTGGAGAGATGGCTTAGCGGTTAAGCGCTTGCCTGTGAAGCCTTAGGACCCCGGTTCGAGGCTTGTTTCCCCAGGACCCATATTAGCCAGATGCACAAGGGGGTGCACGCATCTGGAGTTCATTTGCAGTGGCCGGAAGCCCTGGTGCACCCATTCTCTCTCTCTCTCTATCTGCCTCTTTCTCTCTGTGTCTGTCACTTGCAAATAAATAAATAAAATTTTTCAAAAAAGAGAGAGGTAAGATCGGGTGGGGGAGGGTAACTGCCTCTCTCCCTGTTAAGCAGAGAGAACCTTCTCAAAATGATACGATTTAAATATAAAATATCCCCTGTGAGCTCATGTACTTGGGGTTTGGTTGCAAGCTGGTAGGCTTGTATTATTTATTTATTTAAGAGAGAGAGAGAGAGAGAGAGAGAGAGACAGTGGTATACCAGGACCTCATGCCACTGCAAACAAACTCCAGACACACATCAGACACATGCACCACTTTGTGCATCTGGCTTTTTGTGGATACTGGGGAACTGAACCTAGGTCGGCGGGCTTTGTTTACAAGCGAGTGCCTTAAACTGCTGAGTCATCTCCCCAGCCCTGATAGGCTTATAGAAAGTGGCCGGATCCTGAGAACACTGACCTAATCAATGGACTGATCACTTCATAGTATGATGAATTCGTGGATGGTGGTGAAAAGTGGAAAGTGGAGCCCAGAGGGGGCAGTACGTCACTGTGGGGGAGGCTGTCCTGGGGACTTTATCTTGCCTTGGCCCCTTCCTATATTCCCTTTAATCTGTGACACACACAGGCCAACAGAACCAATAACTGTGGTCTGAAGCCATGAGCAAAAGTAAGGACTCCTTTTCCTTTCAGTTGTTCTCCCAAGTATCGAGTTCATGGCCACGGAAAGCTAATACACAAGACCTAGTCAAGTGTTGCCCCCTCAGGAGAAACGCAGCGATGGGGTGTGGTGTACAGGTGAGGTCTGCAGAGGCAGGACGATGAGGTTCTGAGGGGTAGAACCTGGAGTGTGTGCAGGTCAGAAAGGCTGTGCTGCGTCTCCCACCTCTAGGCTGGTACCTCTTCCCTCACAACTGAACGGCCCTGAAAAGATAGAGGGAGGAAGGGAGATCATGGTCTCCCCCAGCAAGACCCTTGACATCTGGTCATGGTCACATTCTCTCCCTGTCTCTCTCTCTCTCTCTCTCTCAGTAGGGGCTCACTCTAGCTCAGGCTGACTCTTCTTTGGCTTATTTGCCTGTGTGTGTGCGCATGTGGGTACACACACATCAGTGTGTTTTGCTGCTTGTGCCACTTTTTGTGTCTGGCTCAGGCTCGCATGAGTGACTTGGGAATTGAACACAGGCCATCAGGCTTTGCAAGCAAGGCCCTTTAAGCACTGAGCGATCCTCCCAGCCCTGCCATGGTCATGTTCTTCCAGCAAGATCCATCCAGGTTTCATCAGCATGCACTTTGGAAAGATACAGAAAATGACCCCCGCAAGTGTCTGCCCCCTCCCCCACATCCCATGGGCCTCATCTGAAAATCCTCACTCCTAGCACCTCTCTGCATGGAGGGTGCCCACAAGTTTAGGGATCACCCCTTGCCTTACCCTTGAAGCTCCCGCCTCTGAGACAAAGACTCTGTTTCTTGGCACAGCTACCCACTTTCCTGATGTCTTTCTTTTCTTTCTTTTTGTTTTTTAATTTTATTTATTTGCAAGGCGGGAGGAATGGGCACACCAGGGCCTCTTGCTGCTGCAAACAAACTCCAGGTGCTCATGTCACCTTGTGTATCTGGCTTTACGTGGGTCCTGGGGGATTGAACTCAGTCTGACAGGCTTTGCAAGCAAGTGCCTTTAACCCCTGAGCCATCTCTCCAACTTCCCTTGATGTCTTCAAATCTCTGCCTCCAAGCTCACCATGCTGACCCATCCTGGAGGCCTTGAGCATTGTTGCGGATGACGTGCCATCTGCCAGGTCTTTTCATCCTTGGTCTTCCCGTAGTGAGACTTGAACCACTCCAGGCCCATACTTCTTTGGTGCCCAACCCCTGTACAAATGGGGCTACACTTCACACTGGGTGATCATCTCCTCACCCCAAGGTGCCTACCACTTGATGCTAGGTCCCAGAGACCCCAGGCTTCTTTCCTGTCATTCTTCCTTACTCTTGATCCTACCAACACAGCCTCCAATGGCAGTGCAGGGTCTGCCCCTAGCTCTCAAATAAGGGCTTTGAAGTAAAAAGTGTCAGGATTTGGTGTGCAGACCACTCCCCCCGATGCTGAAGCATTTCTGCTCTGGGCTCTGAGTATGGGACATCATTGCAAGAATCCTGGCAAAAGGGTAGTGGCAGGGATTTTTTTTTTTTATGTAGGGCTAGAGAGATGGCTTAGTGGTTAAGGTGCTTGCCTGCAAAGCCAAAGGACCCAGGTTTGATTCTCCAAGATCCATGCTAGCCAGATGCATATGGTGGTACATGTGCATGGAGTTCATTTGCAGGCCCTGGTGCACCCATTCTCTCTCTCAAATATATATATATTTTAAAGATTTAGACAAATCTAATCCAGGCGTGGTGGTGCACACTTTTAATCCCAGCACTCAGGAGGTAGAGGTAGGAGGATCGCCATGAGTTTGAGGCCACCCTGTGACTAGGTAGTGAATTCCAGGTCAGCCTGGGCTAGAGTGAGACTCTTCCTTGAACCCTCCCTCCCCCCCCCCCAAAAAAAAATTTAGATAAATCAGTAACAACTCAGGAGACCATGCAGCAAGATTTTTGAGGGAGAAAAGTCAAAGATGACACTGAGATCTATGACTTGTCAACTGAATGAATGGGGTTGTGATGCACACTTCACCAGAAGACACACCTCTATAGAGGGAGCCAGGGTTCAGGGATTTGGAGCTGGGGTGAGTGGAGCTCACATGATGAGCTTGTAGTTTAGACATGTGTCTAAGAAACATATGAGATGTCTGTTGTAGATAGCTTCACGTTGGTGGGATGAACTTCCAGACGCAATTTCTGGGGTGGGGGGGAGGGAATGAGATTTATTTCAAGCTTACAGGAGAAGTTCCGTAGACAGCAGACGAAGCTGGCTCCTTTTCACAGATCCAAGCAGAGAGAAAAATTACAACCAGCAAAACACCAGCACTAGCAAACACACATCAAAAAGCAGAAGCATAAATACCCATAGCAAAATAGCAGGGACCACCCCCTCTCCAGAAGTCAGTCTGTTCTGCATACCTTTGGGCAAGAGATCAGATCCACTCTCAAACATACCTTAGGGCTGGACCCCAGGATCCACCTCCAGTGACACCTTCTCCAGTCGGTGGGGCTGGAGACCCAAGTTACAAGCTTTACTAAAATATGAGTCTATGGGAGACATGCATTCAAGCTATCACAATGTCCAAAGGACAATTGAGTCTGAAGGTCACAGAGAGAGGTCTGGGGCAGGTAGAGTCCTAGAAAGTAGAAAAGATTACCCAGAGAGAATATATAGAGGGGAGAGAGAATACAAGACACAACCCTGAGAACACAGAGCTCTGGGCCAGACCAAGAAAAGCCAAATGCAGAAGAAGAGAGGATGCCAAGGGAGGTGGCCAGTGGGAAATGGGACCGGAAGTGGGGTGCCTTTATACAGAAGCCTGGCCAGTAAGGGAAGAAGAGGGAGGGCTGGTCATGTGTGCACACGCAGGCACATGATTACAAGAGTGCAAGGAACGAGTCGCTGTGAGTGTGTGCCAAGGGGTGCTCTCGCATATTCAGGACCTAGGTAAGGGGCAATCTCAACAGGATATATGACACACCCTGACTGGACAAATAGGCCCAGACCAGCCCCTTCCTGGAGAGCAGATGCCAGGGCAAACACACTGTGTGTAGGATACATGCCTGTGGGCCTGGCTGATGGTAAGGATTTCAGCACTGTAACTTGTTCAGGAATATTCTGAGCCAAGGAAAACCTGGTCATTCAATGACCTCAACAACTCGGGGACATGGTGGGAGCAGCACTTTTAGGCCTCAACAAAATGAGGAGAGTATTCCCATCAAATGTGACAGACCAGGTCACTAGGTCAAAGCCGGCCAAACACTGCCAAGTCCTGGGCACACAGCTCACAGGGTCTGCACCACATGAAAGGAAAGACAGCCACTGTAACATGGGAAGGAAGAAAAACTTCAATGGCCTCTAGAGTCAGATATGCCTTTTACACCTCAGCCCTGGCATTGAACAGCTGAGTGACCTTGACCTCAATTTATTATCTGTAAAATAGACCTAATACCTTTCTTACCACTGTTTTAATTAATTTTTTTAAGATTTATTTTTATTTATTTATTAGAGATCAAGAGAGAGAGAGAATGGGCGCACCAGGGCCTCTAGACACTGCAAATGAACTCCAGATGCATGTGCCACCATGTGTATCTGGCTTATGTGGGACCTGAAGAATTGAACCTGGGTCCTTAGGCTTTGCAGGCATGTGCTTTAACTGCCAAGCCATCTCTCCAGCCCCTTAATTTATTGATTACTTGACTTATCTTTTTATTTGCAAGACAGAGAGAGAAAACTTATTAGTGTGCCAGGGCCTCTCGCCACAGCAAACGAACTCCAGACACATTGGCCACCTTAGGTGTCTGGCTTTACGTGGGTACTGGGGAATCAGACCGACTCCATCGGGCTTTACAAACAAGCGCCTTGAACTCCTGAGCCATCTCTCCAGCCCCAATTACCACTGTCTTCAAACTGAGAAAATACTGGAAAAGATCAGCCTGCCAATTTTTGGGAGGACTCATTGAAAGGAAGGTGAGTCAAATCATTATTTCTGAAAGGGGTAGCAGTATGTCACCCTGAAACACTCACCCTGATGCCTCGGCTATAAGAGACAAGCTTAAGGATCCTCAGAGACTGTATGCCATCAGCGATGTTGAGGCTTCTGTAGTGCTTGCCCTTGACCTTTCGGAGGACATAGGGGATCACAATAATGATGATGATGACCACATCCAGCACATTATAGCCATTCTTCCAGTACTCAGTGGGGTCCACGTAGACCTTCATGAGGAACTCGGAGGCATAGATAGCGACAAAAAGGACCTCTGAGATCTGCAGGGTGGTAAGGTTTAGAGAGGTCAAACTCAATGCAGAGCTCTCTAGTCCTGGCCCTTCTCCTCCCAGGGCCTCCCAATCTCGTGTGGAGAAGGAGCCATCCGAGCGCTCAAGAGCACGTGAGAGTGAGTATGCCTGACTCTCTTCCCTTTCTGTGGCCCATCTAAGCCTGGGGTTAGGCTTGACTGCAGATGCTCAGGAATAACTGACAGCCGACTGACTGACTGACTGACTAACAAATCCAGGACCCAGCCAGTATTCAACATGTCAGGCCACCTAACTATAAATATTTTCTAAGAGAAGGTTCCAAGTGTTCTCCGGCCATTCTGAATACATGACCATTAAGAAATATGAATCGGGCGTGGTGGTGCACGCCTTTAATCCCAGCACTCGGGAAGCAGAGCTTGGAGAATTGTCTTGAGTTCGAGACCACCCTGAGACTCCATAGTGAATTCCAGGTCAGCCTGGGCAAAAGCGAAACCCTACCTCAAAAAGCCAAAAAAAAAAAAAAAAGTATGAAAATATCTGGGCTAGAGAGATGGCTTAGTAGTTAAGGCACCTGCCTGTGAAGTCTAAAGACCTAGGTTCCATTCCCCAGGCCCCACATAAGCCAGATGCCCAAGGTGGCTCACGTATGTGGAGTTCATTTGCAGTGGCTAGAGGCCCTGGCATGCACATTCTCTCCCCCACGCCTCTCACTCTCTCTCCCTCTTTCTCTTTCAAATAAATAAATTAAAATATTTTTAAATTTTTTTGTTTATTTTTATTTATTTATTTGAGAGTGACAGAGAGAGAAAGAGGCAGAGAGAGAGAGAGAACAGGCGCACCAGGGCCTCCAGTCACTGCAAACGAACTCCAGACACGTGCGCCCCCTTGTGCATCTGACTAACGTGGGTCCTGGGGAATCGAGCCTCGAACCGGGGTCCTTAGGCTTCACAGGCAAGCACATAACCGCTAAGCCATCTCCCCAGCCCTAAAATATTTTTAAATGAAAATATCTAGTTATATTTAATCCATTGGCTTAATCAGATATACTTAAACATCAATTAATTAAAGTCATCTGTCTTTGAGCATTCTCCTTTTTTTACACATTTTTATTTATTTGAGAGAGAGAAAGAGCTAGAATGGGTACATCAGGGCTTCTTGCCACTGGAAACAAACTTTAAGCACATATGCCTGGATTTACCTGGGTACTGAGAAATCAAACTGGACCAGCAGGCTTTGCAAGCAAGAGCCTTATCCACTGGGCCATCTCCCCAGCCCCTTTCTCCTCTTTTTCCCCCACACTTATACTGTAAGAACCAATCTACTTCGAATTCTTCTCACCCATCTACAAAACCCAATGGCTTCATTGTTGCCAACAAGTCCCTTCTGAGACATTTAAGACTTATCACTTAAATTCACTTTCCCCTCATCCAGAATGCGCTCATTATTCATTCACTCATGACAGAAAAATCTTTGATTCATTGTCAAGCAAGCACTGTTTCGTGCACTTGGAAATGAATAATTAAAAAGACAGAAACTTTGAAAGAAAAAAAAAAAGAAGAAGATAGAAACTGTCCTAAGAAGCTTACAGTCTTGCAAGGAAGCCAGAGAAAAACATGTCTGAACAAATACACAGAATCCATCAGGTAGGAAAGAAAATAAACCACCAAAGAGTCAGACTATTGTGTTGGGACAGGAGCCGACGCAGCTGTTTTCCTGAAGGTGGTCTCAGGCTGGGAGATGGCTCCGTGGTTGCAGGCACTTGCTTTCAGAGCTTACCCACCTTGGTTCAGTTCCTCAGCACCCATGTAAAGCCAGGCACTCAAAATGGCACATGTATCTGGAGTTCGTTTGCAGTGATAAGAGGTCCTGGCACACCCACGCTCACTTCTTCTTTGCTTGCAAATAGCTAAAAATTTGAAAGATGATCTAAACCAGGACTAGAGCCCAAATAAAAATTGGAGGGAGGGCGTAGGCTGGAGAGATTTCTCAGTGGTTAGGGCACTTGCCTACAAAGTCTAACAACCCAGGTTTGATTCCTTAGTACCCACGTGAAGCCAGATACACAAAGTAGCGCATGAATCTGGAGTTTGTTTGCAATGGTTAGAGGCCCTGGCACACCCATTCTCTCTCTCTCTCTCTCTCTCTCTCTCTCTCTCTCTCTCTTTGCAAATAAATAAAAATTTAAAAAAGAAGCCTTTGAAAAAAGGAGAGATGGTTGAGTGGTTAAGGAGCTTGCCAGCAAAGTCTAAGGACCCAGGGTCTAATCCCCATACCCACGTAAGCCAGATGCACAAGATGCATCTGGAGTTCATTTGCAGTGGCTAGAGGCCCTGGCACAACCATTCTCTCCCACCCCCTCATCTATCTCTTTCTCTCTTAAATAAATAAATAATATTTAATTTAAAAAAATTAATTGGCCAGGCACGGTGGTGCACACCTTTAATCCCAGCACTTGGGAGACAGAGGCAGGAGGATCGCCATGAGTTCGAGGCCACCCTGAGACTCATAGTAAATTCCAGGTCAGCCTGAGTTAGAGTGAGATGCTACCTCGGAAAGCAAAAACAAAACAAAACAAAAAAATTAACTGGGGCTGGAGAGATGGCTTAGCGGTTAAGCGCTTGCCTGTGAAGCCTAAGGACCCCGGTTCGAGGCTCGGTTCCCCAGGTCCCACGTTAGCCAGATGCACAAGGGGGCGCACGTGTCTGGAGTTCGTTTGCAGAGGCTGGAAGCCCTGGCGCGCCCATTCTCTATCTCTCCCTCTATCTGTCTTTCTCTCTGTGTCTGTCGCTCTCAAATAAATAAATAAAAAATTAAAAAAAAAATTAATTGGAGGCAGCCTGGTGTGGTGGCACAAGCCTTTAATCCCAGCACTCTGCAAGCAGAGGTAGGAGGATTGCTGAGTTTAAGGCCAGTGTGGGACTACATAGTGAATTCTAAGTCAGCCTGGACTAGAGTGAGACCCCACCTAGAAAAACCAAAATAATAATTTATTATTATTATTAAAGGAGGGATTTGGCACTTAAAGGTGCTCGTTTGCAAAGCTTGCTGGTCCAGGTTGAATTCCCAAGCCACTTACATAAGCCAGCATGGTCCTTGCATGCCCCACCCTCCACAAATGCAAAAAATAAGGGTGTTTTTAAATTGAAGGGCATGTCAAGGAAGTCAAGGCACAGAGACTTCAATATCCCAAAGGGCTCTGATGTATGCGTGGGGGCCCAGGGCACGCCTAGAGCAGTGAGGGAGGACAGCCAGAGTTTGAGAGAACCTGGGGCTGCAGTTGAGGTCTAGGTCAACCTGGGCTGGTGTACACCCCAACTAGAAAAAATAAAGAGCCCTAAGGGGAAAGGAGGTTTTTTTCAGAAGTACCAGAAGCCTCCCGGCTACATAAAGGGGGGAAGATAGGGCTAGAGGGATGGCTTAGCAGTTAAGGCACTTGCATGAAAAGCCAAAGGACCCTGGTTTAATTCCCCAGGACCCACATAAGCCAGATGCACCAAGGTGGCATATATGTCTGGAGTTCCTTTACAGTGAATATATATATATATATTCATATATATATGAATATATATATATATATGAATATATGAGAATATATATATAATATATATATATATAATATATATATATTCTTCTTAGAAAAGAAGAGAAGGGCTGGAGAGATGGCTTAGCAGTTAAGACACATGCCTGCGAAGCCTAAAGACCCCGGTTCAATTCTCCAGGTCCCATAGAAGCCAGATGCACAAGTTGGCACATGTGTCTGGAGTTCAATTGCAGTGACTATAGGCCCTGGTATGCTCATTTCTTGCTCTTTCTCTCTCTCTCTCTCCCTCCCTTTGTCTTTCTCCTTCTCTCTGTCTCTAATAAAGAAATAAAAATAAATCATTTTAAAAATTTAAAAAGAAGGGCTGGAGAGATGGCTTAGCGGTTAAGCGCTTGCCTGTGAAGCCTAAGGACCCCGGTTTGAGGCTCGGTTCCCCAGGTCCCACATTAGCCAGATGCACAAGGGGGCGCACGTGTCTGGAGTTCGTTTGCAGAGGCTGGAAGCCCTGGCACGCCCATTCTCTCTCTCTCTCCCTCTATCAGTCTTTCTCTCTGTGTCTGTCGCTCTCAAATAAATAAATACAAATTTAAAAAAAAAATTTAAAAAGAAGAGAACACTGAAGTAATCAAAGGCAGACTTTAGAGATCTGAAAAGGAATTGAGGAATTTTGAGCACAGGAGAGATAAGTGATGCATATTTTTAACAGATCTCAGCTGCAGCTCAGTGGAGGACTTTGTGGAGGAGCTGGCAAGAAGAGAAACTGGGGGGCTGCAGAAATAGCTCAGTGGTTGGGGGAACATGTTTGCAAAGGTTGCCGGCCCTGGTTCAATTCCCCAGAACCCACATAAAGACAGACACAAAAGTAGTGCATGTGTTTGGAGTTTGTTTGCAGTGACAAGAGACCCTGGAGCACCCATACACACACACACTGACACGGGCAAATAAACAGATGAATGAATGAACTGGGAGGTGAGGCAAGGAGGTGACAGTCAGCCAGGCAAGAGGTGTGGGAGAGAAGAGAGGATGGATTCAGGGAAAGTGCTGAGGGACAGAGGAGGAACCAAGAAACCCTAAGGATCCGAAGCAGCAACCCAGTCAACATGGGTCTTTGAGGTGAGCATGATGAGGTGGAGAGGCGCATTTTTGGAAAAGTCTAGCTTGACAATGGTCTCTGACCTCCGTCACACTTAACTTCACTGTTTCCTAATACCCTGGGGTTTACGCAATGCAGTTCATAACACTGGAGTACAATTTTCCTTTTTCACACTCTCCTCGTCTACTTTGGCATGAAGGTTGGAGAAGGTTTACAAGTCGGCTTGCTGCGGTGGTTTGAAGGCAGTGTCCTCATAGCCTGAGGTGTTTGTGATTTAGATCTACTCCTCAGGGAAATCCTTGGGAGGTGGAGGCCTGCTGGAGGAAGCGTGGTACCAGGAGAGAGCCTCGGGGTTGAGTCCAGCCTTGTGTGTTCAGAGTCAGCTCCTGCCTGCTGGTGCTGGCTTTTCCCTGCCGTGGATGTGTGATGAAGTCAGCCAGCTTCTTTCACCACGACGCAGCTCCCTCTGGGATCCATAAGCCTGAAATCAACCCTTTCCTCCCACAAGCTGGTTCTGGTTGGGTGTTTTGTCCCAGCATTGAGAAAGTAACTACAACACATGCCAATGGGTGGGGCAGGAATACTCATGCATATAAACGCTGGAATAGTCTCCCGTGTTTAAAATTGTAACTTCGGGGCTTAGCAATTAAGGCACTTGCCTGTGAAGCCTAAAGACCCAGTACCCATATAAGCCAGATGCACAAAGGGGTGCGTGCATCTGGAGTTTGCTTACAGTGGCTGGAGGCCCAGGCTCACCTGTTCTCTCTCTCTCTCTCTCTCTCTCTCTCTCTCTCTCTCTCTCTCTCTGTCTCTTTCACTCTCTCAAATAAATAAATAAATAAAATTTTAAAAATAAAATAAAGCCAGGCATGGTGGTGCATGCCTTTAATCCCAGCACTCAGGAGGCAGAGGTAGGAGGATCACTGTGAGTTCGAGGCCACCCTGAGACTACATAGTGAATTCCAGGTCAGCCTGAGCTAGATTGAGACCCTACCTCCAAAATAAAAAACTAAAAAAATAAAGTTTTAACTTCCCATAAGACTCTGACAATAGGAGGAAAAGATGATGACATCAAAATAAAAGAGAGACTAATTGAGAGGTTAGAGGTGATAAGATGGGGAGTGGAGTTGCAAAAGGGAAAGTGAGGGGGAGAGAATTATCAAGGTTTATTGTCTATGATAATGGAAATTATCAATTAAAAATATGTTTAATAAAATAAAATAAAAGTGTAACTTCCATGCTTGTAAAACTTTTGGCCCAGGTTAGTCTGTTTTCCAGAGAAGGGGATAGAAATTTAAGCTCTTGAGTCAACGCTTCACAGCCATAAGGCTATGTATGGATGGACAGACAGCATTTGAAGCTTCCCACTTTGTTGTTGTTGTTGTTGGTGGTGGTGGTGGTGGTGGTGGTGGTTTTTGTTTTTTGAGGTAGGGTCTCACCCTAGCCCGGGCTGACCTGGAATTCACTACATAGTCTCAAGGTAGCTTTTAACTCACAGCGATCCTCCTGTCTCTGCCTCCCGAGTGCTGGGATTAAAGGCGTGCACCACCGCCCCTGGCTGAAACTTCTCACTTTCTTATTGAGAGTCAGTTAGCTAAATTTTTTCTAGAAAAAAATTGTCTGTTTCAGCTAGTTTTTCAAATATGCTGGCATGAAATTATCAGATTTTTAAAATATCTACTTATCCATAATGCTCCTTGTTTAAGTCCCAACATGATTCAGGATTTCTACTTTTCTTTTTGCTGTCTCCTACTGTTAAACCTTTCTGCCCCTAGCCTTATTTCTTGAGTGACTGGGTCTCATTGAGGAAATCCTTACCTATGACTACATCCTGACATGTTTCCTTGCTTTTTCCTCCAGCAGTTTTACTTTCAGTTCTGATGTTAAGGTCTTTGATCTGTTTGACATTGATTCTTGTACATGGAGATAGATAGGGATCAAGCTTCATTCTCCCACTTATAGAGATCCAGGTTCCCCAGCACCTTGTTTTTAAGAGGCTGTCTTTTCTACTGTGAGTATTTTTGTCAAAAATCAGATCGCTATAGCTACATGGTTTATATACCTGGACCTTCTCTGCTCTGTCCCATTTGCTGTACTTGTCTGTGTCTGTGTATGATGCTGGTTTTATTTTGTTTTGTTTGATTTTATTTACTTTATTTCGTTGGGTTTTTTCGAGGTAGGGTGTCACTGTCACCCAGGTTGACCTGGAATTCACTATGGAGTCTCAGGGTGGCCTCGAACTCATGGCGATCCTCCTACCTCTGCCTCCCGAGTGCTGGGACTAAGGGTGTGCGCCCCCACGCCCGGCTCTGTATCCCTTTATGTCCTTCTCCTGTCCTATTGCCCTAGTTAAGACTTCCAGTACATATTGGATAGGAATGGAGAAAGTGAGCATCCTTGCCTTGTTCCTGATTTTACTGGAAATACTTTGAGATTGTCCTCATTTAGCATAATGTGGTTACAGGATTGTTAGATACAGCCTTTTTTATGTTGAGGCATGTTCCTTCTATTCCCAGCTTCCTCAAGACTTTTATCATGAAGGGATGTTGTACTTTGTCAAAAGTCCTTTTTGCATCTATTGAGATGATCATGTGATTTTTGTCCTTGAGTCCATTTATATGTGTAATTACATTCATTGTAGACACTTTGGGATCACATGTGCATGTGTCACATTGCATCCAGCTTTACATGGGTGCTAGTAAAGTAAACTCAGGCTAGCAAGCTTTGCAAGCAAATATCTTTAACCATTGAGCCATCTCCCTAGCCTCCTATTTTTCTTTTTTCTTTTCTCTCTCTCTATCTCTCTCTCTCTCTCTCTCTCGAGGTAGGGTCTCACTCTAGCCCAGGCTCATCTAGAATTCACTATGTAGACTCAGGCTGGCCTCAAACTCACAGTGATCCTCCTACCTCTGCCTCCCAAGTGCTGGGATCAAAGGCATGTGCCACCACACCCAGCCCATTTTTCTTCTTTTTTAAAAAAAAATATTTTTGGGCTGGAGAGATGGCTTAGCGGTTAAGTGCTTGCCTGTGAAGCCTAAGGACCCCGGTTCGAGGCTCGGTTCCCCAGGTCCCACGTTAGCCAGATGCACAAGGGGGAGCACGCGTCTGGAGTTCGTTTGCAGAGGCTGGAAGCCCTGGCGTGCCCATTCTCTCTCTCTCCCTCTATCTGTCTTTCTCTCTGTGTCTGTCGCTCTCAAATAAATAAATAAAAAAAAAAATAATATTTTTAAGTACTTATTTGCAAGCAGAGAGAAATAGAAAGAAGAGAGACACAGAGAGAGAATGGGCATTGCAAACAAACTCCAGACGTATGCACCACTGCATCTGGCTTTATGTGGGTACTGAGGAATTGAACCCAGGTCGTTAGGCTTTGCAGATAAGGGCCTTAACTGTTAAGCCAGCTCTGCAGCACCTATTTTTCTTTGTAACACATAATTGTATGTATTGATGGGCTACATCATGACAATTCAATAATGTATACAACATACTGTGATCAAATAAAAGTAACATTCCTAGTAGCTGGGAAGATGGTTCAGCAATTAGGCATTTGTTGATAAATTCTGCTGGGCTGGGTTCAGTTCCCAAACCACCCACATAAGTTGTACCCAAAAGTAGCCCAATTTTCTGGTGTTTATTTGTAACAGCAAAAGGCCCTAGTGTTGGGGCTGGAGAGATGGCTTAGCGGTTAAGCGCTTGCCTGTGAAGCCTAAGGACCCACGTTAGCCAGATGCACAAGGGGGCATTTGCAGGAGTTCGTTTGCAGTGGCTGGAGGCCCTGGAGCACCCATTCTTTGTATCTCTCACTATCTGCCTCTTTCTCTCTTTGTCTGTCACTCTTAAATAAATAAATAAAAATAAACAAAAAAAGGCCATGCACAAATAAATTATAATAAAATAACATTTCCCACATCACTCATGACCTCACTGTGGCTGAAAACTTATGACATCAAAATAGAAGAGTGACTAGTTAGAAAGAAGATAATTGGTAGAGGGGAGACAGAGGAGGAGGAAACAGGAGGGTAATAGGAGGGGATTTTGATCATATATTGTTTGTATGTATGGAGGTTGTCAAGAGTGGGGACAGGGAGGAGGGAAATGTTGATACCAACATATGATGTGTCCATACAAATTTCTACCTAATAAAAAATATTAAGTTAAAAAAATAACATTTCCATCTCATAATTTTGTAAATTTCATTTATTGTCTTTATGATTTTGTTTTGTTTTGTTTTGTTTTGTAGTCTCAGGCTGCCTTCAACTCACAGAGATCCTCCTACCTCAGCCTCCCAAGTACTAGGATTAAAGGTGTGCACCACCACACCCAGCTGATTCCTGTCTTTTAACTTCCCTTCATCCTTTTTGTTTTGGTTTTGGTCTTTTGAAAAAAAAATGTCTCACTCTACTCCAGGCTGTCCTGGAATCTGGAATTCACTGTGTAGTCTCACGGTGACCTCAAACTCATGGCCATCCTCCTATCTCTGCCTCCCAAGTGCTGGGATTAAAGGTGAGAGACCGGTGTCCTCCATCCTTTCTATGACTGCCTTCCCAGCCTCTAGTAATCACTCTGCTACTGTCTTCTCTGAATTCTTTAGTTATATGCTTGCTCCTTTGCACATCTTAGGCATTTTATTGCTGAAAAACTAGACAGTTTAAGTAGTCCAATGTGGCAGCTAGAAATTAGCTTTTCCCCTTTCTTTCTCCAGGGCTATTTGTTGTGGAGGTCATTGTATTTCTCTCCCTCCTACCCCCAACCTCCATCATCCTTTTCTTACTGATTTTCCTGAACTAATTCTATGAAGTCTGGATTCTTTGTCATGTCTAGCCACCAAAACTTCTTTCAGCTTAATGGCCTGCTAATGACTGAACAGCGATTTCTTAATTTCTTGAAGCAGTCATCTCCTGGTTGTTGCGGAAGGATTCTGTAAGTTGGAGCCTACATTCAATGTTCCAGCAATTTCCCATTCGGCCTCGGTCTTCAAATCCCGTGTACACAGAGCCTCAAAACTATCCACAGGGTGGAGGAGGGAAGGGAATTATCATGGTTTATTGTCTGTAATGATAGAAGTTGTCAATAAAAATGTTAAATAAATAAATAAGTGAAAGACAAAAAGAAAAGAAAGAAAGAGAGAAAGGTAGATAGATAGATTCCTGGCAGGTTTAAATCTGATCCTCACATGGTGATTGGTTAATAAGCTCAGCCCCAGAATTTGGCACCATGGCTGGTTGGTTCAGCCCCCATTCAGAATCTGTGACCCTAAGTTGGGTCATAGAATGGGCTTTTTTAAACTTTTTTTTAAACTTCCCTCCATCCTTTTTGTTTTGGTTTTGGTCTTTTGAGAAAAAGCCTCACTCTACTCCAGGGTGTCCTGGAATCTGGAATTCACTATGTAGTCTCACAGTGACCTCAAACTCATGGCTCTGTACTTTCTTATCTTTCTTTCCCTTAATTTAATAAAGTCTCCCTAAACCTTAAACAGAAATATATCCAGAGATAAGACATCAGACCTTCTTATGTCTTTCCTGAGACCTTCACCAGGAATCCTGAAAAGCGCTGACCACTTCCGTACACTTACAGGAGTACAGAACTCTCACACTGTCACCCAGATTCACAGCTCAAAGCCTTGCTCATAGACTGGCTCAGTGGCCTCACCCCCACCTTGTAAAGCAGGTATTAACACACTTTCATTTACCAGCTGAACCACAGAAAGATGATCCGAGCTGCTCACATTCTCACAGCTAGTAAAAAGGTAAGGGCAATAGGACTGGAACCCAAACTGTATGATCTCAAAGCTTTCATCCTTTCCATGGCTCACAATTCCCCCACAACCTCCAAACCAGGATCCCTACAAGACACGGGCTTGGTGATCCTTATGGCCTCTGGAGGGTAATCAGAGCTCACACTACATTCCAGAGCAGGACTATGGCATTCCACATCCTCACAGCAGAAGCACCGTGGGGACTGTGCATGATTCCAGTATTAATCTGGGTATTCTGCCTCCACTGACTCTGATCCCATATTATTTTGATGATAAACCTTTCCACCACCAAGAAGAAATTGTGTTTATTACCTTAAATGGAGATAACCAAAATATATTTTTGATCTTTTTACTACAAAATAAACTGAACACATAGAACCAATAATAGCCTAACAAATTATTACAAAGCCAACATCCCCATAACTACCATTGAGGTCAAGAAGTAAAAGTCCCAGGGCTGGAGAGATGGCTCAGCGGTTAAGCCATTTGCCTGTGAAGCCTAAGGACCCAGGTTCAATTCCCCAGGACCCACGTGAGCCAAATGCACATGGTGGCACATGCGTCTGGAGTTCCTTTGCAGCAGCTGGAGGCCTGGGGCGCCCATTTCCCCACCCTCAAATATGTAAATAAAAATAAAATATTTTAAATTTAAAAAAAAAAAGAACTAAAAGCCCCAAGAAATAACAGTGGTCTGACCAACATGAATGAGACATCTCTATCACACCCTCCAAGGCTCAGGGAACATTCCAGAAGAGGTGGTAGAAAGACTGTAAGAGCCAAAGGAGGGGGAGGAGTGCTTTGGAACCCTGACCCACACACACAAGGAGGCTGTTGCAGTCCTGACCTCACAGTGGCTGTCATTACCTCCACAAGAACTGCACAGCAGATTGGTTTCCGTAGTGTAGTAGTTCTCACATTCACCTCACATACTGTATAATATTGGGGTGATGAAGGAGGGCAAAAAGTGACATTAAAATAAAAGAGACTGGCCGGGCGTGGTGGCACACGCCTTTAATCCCAGCACTCGGGAGGCAGGGGTAGGAGGATTGCTGGGAGTTCAAGGCCTCCCTGAGACTCCATAGTGAATTCCAGGTCAGCCTGGGCTACAGTGAGACCCTACCTCGAAAAACCAAAAGTAACAATAATAAAATAAAAGAGACTGATTGGAAAGGGGTTCAGTGTTCAGTGAATGGAGGACAAAAGAATGTAACTGGAGTGAAATATCAAAATACATTAAGTGCATGTATGAAAGTTGTAAATAAAAAAAGTTTTTTAAGGGCTAGAGAGATTGTTTAGTGGTTAAGGTGCTTGTCTGTGAAGCCTAAGGACACAGGTTCAATCCCCCATAACCCACAGAAGCCAGACATACAAGATGGCACATGCATCTGGAGTTCATTTGCAGTGACTAGAGGCCCTGCCATGCCCATTCTCTTTCTCTCTCTCTCTCTCTCTTCCTCTAATAAATAAACATTAAGGCTCCAACCTAGAGCCTGAAGCAGAGAGATGGCTCAGCAGTTAAGGCAATTGCCTGCAAAATCTAAGGATCCCGGTTTGATTCCCCAGTACCAGTACCCACATAAAGCCAGATGTACAAGAGTGGTACATGCATCTGGAGTTCATTTTCAGTAGCTAGAGGCTGTGAGTTCAAGGCCACCCTGAGACTCCATAGTGAATTTCATGTCAGCCTGAGCTACAGCAAGACCATATGTTAAAAAAACAAAGTTGAGCAGGGTGGCACACGCCTTTAATCCCAGCACTCAGGAGGCAGAGGTAGGAGGATCGCCATGAGTTTAAGGCCACCTAAGACTACATAGTGAATTCCAGATCAGCCTGGGCTAGAGTGAGACCCTACCTTGAAAAAAAAACAAAAAAATTTTAAGGGGTGAAAGGAGAGGAGAAATCTTGTGAAGCTGTTCTACAAACAACTATATACCTGATTCTCAGTGCCAAATGCATCAGTAGTGACACTTGCATCATCTTGGTTGAGTAGAACTCATTCTTCAACAGATGCTAAGAAAGGACGCGGAAGAATATTCCCCAAGTTTCTGAACATCTATGAGTTTATGCCTTTAAAAAAATTATTTATTTAAGAGAGACAGATGCTAGCTGGGCGTGGTGGCATATGCCTTTAATCCCAGCACTCGAGAGGAAGAGGTAGGAGGATTGCCATGAGTTCAAGGTCACCCTGAGACTCCATAGTGAATTCCAGGTCAGCCTGGGCTAGAGTGAGACCCTACCTCAGAAAACCAAAAAAAGAGAGAGAGACAAATGCAAAGAGAGAGAGAATGGGTACGCCAAGGAATCCAGCCACTGCAAATGAACTTGAGACATATGTGCCACCTTGTGCAGCTGGCTTACATGGGTCCTGGGGAATTGAACCTGGGTCCTTTGGCTTTGCACACAAGTGGGAGAGAGAGAGAGAGACAGAGAGAGAGGGGGAATGGGCACACCAGGGCTTCTTGCTACTGCAACTAACTCCAGATACATGCACCACTCTATGCATCTAGCTTTATGTGGGTACTGGGGCATCAAACCCTGGCCATCAGGCTTTCCAAGCAAGCACCTTTAATGACTGTTCTATTGTTTGCTTGTTGTTTTGTCTTGTTTTGTTTTGTTTTTCTCCAGCTCTGTTCTGTTTTTAAGAGGGAATTCAGGGAGATTTAAAAACTATGGCATTACTGCCACTCCTGCCACTATCTGCGCAGATTTTAGAGATATTTTTAAAGTAGTTAGTATTTTCTCTTTTTTTGAAGTAGGGTCTCACTCTATCCCAGGCTAACTTGGAATTCACTATGTAGTCTCAGGCTGGCCTTGAACTCACAGCAATCCTCCTACCTCAGATTACAGGTGTGTGCTACCACCACGCCCAGCTTTTAGTATTTTTCTATAGAAACCTTCTTAACGCAAAATGCTTACAAAATCTTATATTTTCAGAAGTAAAACAGGCAAAACTGTAAAAGTATTTTTTCTACTTACCTCAAAAACTGTGTACAAGTGATATGTTATTTTATAATTGGTCCACAGGACCATAAAAAAAGCATTCAATGAAATAGCGCTAATCATAATGATCTTAAACACAGGACTCTTTATAACTTTCTTCACAAAGGCCCGACACTGTTCATCTTTCCTCCTGCCAAAAAGGTAAAAAGTATGGTTATTATAAAAGAGGCTGAGTCCCACTCAATGCACACCTCTTAAGAATAAATATTTGGGCTGGAGAGATGGCTTAGCGGTTAAGCGCTTGCCTGTGAAGCCTAAGGACCCCGGTTCGAGGCTCAATTCCCCAGGACCCACGTTAGCCAGATGCACAAGGGGGTGCACGCGTCTGGAGTTCGTTTGCAGTGGCTGGAGGCCCTGGCACGCCCATTCTCTCTCTCTCACTCTCTCTCTCTCTCTCTCTCTCTCTCTCTCTCTCTCTCTCTCTCTCTGCCTCTTTCTCTCTCTGTCACTTCAAATAAATAAATAAAATAAACAAAAAAAAATTTTTTTTAAAGAATAAATATTTGGGGCTAGAGAGATGGCTTAGTGGCTAAAGAACTTGTCTGTGAAGCCTAAGGACCCATGTTTGACTCTCCAGATCCCATGTAAGCCAGGTGCACAAATGTGAGGGAAGCACAAGGCCACATGTGCCCACCAGGCGGTGCAAGTGTCTGGAATTCAAAGGCAGTAGCTGAGGCCCTGGTGCACCAATTCTCCCTCTCCCTCTCCCTCTCCCTCTCCCTCTCTCTCTCGAACAAAATGTGTCCTACTCAATCCTCAGCTGTTGGCAATTTGGGAGCCTTACTGGAGAAGGTGTGTCACCTGGGGCAGACCTTGGGATGGTACAGCCCAAGTCTCCCTTACCAGAACTAGCTCCCTCTTGCTGCTATTGCCCAGCTGATATGACAAGATGTGATGCCCAGCTCCTGCTTTGCCACATCATGATGAAACTTCCCCTCAAAACTGTAAGCCTGAAATAAACCCTTTCCTCCCATAAGCTACTTCTGGTTGGGTGTTTCATCCCAGTGACAAGAAGGTAATGGGTACATACAGACTTTTCTAGCAATGAATGGCTACTGAAATATATATGCTGGCTATCACTATCTCACTCAGTTCCTTCTCCCTGGACCTCTGAATGGTCACTATTTTTTAAGCTAGAGAAAGAATCATCTTTATTTGCTTATTCATCAAGTTTTTACTTATTTATGTATTTATTATTTTTGAGAGAGAGGCAGAGAGAGGGAGAAAGTGGCAAAGAGAGAGAACGGGCACACCAGGGCATTTCAGCTGCTGTGAATGAACCCCAGACATGTATGCCCCCTTGTGCACATGTGCGACATTGCATGCTTGTGGCACTTTTATATCTGGGTATAGGTGGGCCCCGGAGATTCCAACAGGAGTTCTTAGGCTTCACAAACAAGCGCCTTAACCTCTAAACCATCTCCCCAGCCCATTATTCATCAAGTTTTTATTGAGTGACTACTGCCAGGCAATGCAGTAGATTTTGGGGGATACAATACCAAAACAATTAATTATTCTCAGTCTCAGGAAAAAGTAGTAATAACCAAATAATTATCCACTGATTGCAAATCAATGGTAAAAAGCTGACACCCAGAAGAAAATCCATGAAAGAAATGCAAATGACAAATCATCGCTCCCCAGATGTCAGGGAAGTGCAAATTCCACCATTACTTTCTTTTTTTTTTTTAATTTTTTTATTTGAGAGTGACAGACACAGAGAGAAAGACAGATAGAGGGAGAGAGAGAGAATGGGCACGCCAGGGCTTCCAGCCTCTGCAAACGAACTCCAGACGCGTGCGCCCCCTTGTGCATCTGGCTAAGGTGGGACCTGGGGAACCGAGCCTCGAACCGGGGTCCTTAGGCTTCACAGGCAAGCGCTTAACCGCTAAGCCATCTCTCCAGCCCTCCACCATTACTTTTGCTAACAATTTTTTCTAACAAAAACTCTGGTGTATCACGTCATGAATAGCAAAACCATAAAATCAGCCAAGACTTATACATAGTATTTCCTGCTCACAAGAGTGTAGAGCAGTGGGGCATTCTCATTAGCTGACACAGAAGCTGACCAGAGTCTTTATAGAAAGCCCCAGAACTGTTCATATCCTCTCATCCACAGACTCTACTGCAGTCACCATCTCCATGCTGGGATAATGCACCCTAACCAAAAGCAGCTGATGGGAGGAAATGATTTATTTTATCTTACAGTCTCAAGGGGAAGCTTCATGATGGCAGGGGAAAGATAGTAAAACAAAGGTTGGACATCACCTCCTGGACAACAGGTGGACAATAGCAGCAAGAGAGTGAGCTGAACTCTAGCAAAGGGGAGCTGGCTATAGCAACCCTAAGCCCACACCCAACAACACACCTCCTCCAGCAAGGCTCTGCCTCAAAAATTACCAAGCATTCAGAACACATGAGTCTATGGGGGACACCAGATTCAAACCACCACACTCTCCCAGAAGAATACAATCCAAAATGCAAGCAGTGACTATGGCTAAGCATGCTTTCCCCAGGATCACTTATAGTAGAGAACTTGGAAACAATTTAAAAAGCTAACACCAAGGACTAGATAAGTAAACTATGGCACATCATGGCATGAAATATCAAACTAAAATATGTCAATGCATTTTCTCATGGTTTAGAAAAAAAGCTTATTATCTGATGCAAAGCAAAGCACAAAAACAAAACATGATGATGGAAAGTTCCCATCTCAAAACAATCTCCTCTGTGCACAAAATAGGTAGAAAAAACTCAGGAAGAAATACACTGAAAATGTTCATAGTATCTGCCTGTGAATAGTGAGGCCAATAAGGCATTCTTTTCCTGTATTTTTGTTTGTTTGTTTGTTTGTTTGTTTGTTTGTTTGACAAATAGAGAGAGAGAGAGAGAGAATGGGCACGCCAGGGCCTCCAGCCACTGCAAACAAATTCCAGATGCTTGCGCCCCCTTGTGAATCTGGCTAACATGGGTCCTGGGGAATCAAACCTGGGTCCTTTGGCTTTGCAGGCAAATGCCTTAATCACTAAGCCATCCCTCCAGCCCTCTTTTACTATATGCTTTGCAAATATTCTCAAAGAATATTACTTTTCAGGGCTGGAGAGATAGCTCAACAGTTAAAGATGCTTGCTTGCAAAACCTCATGGCCCAGGTTACATTCCCCAGTACCCAGATGCACAAAATAGCACATGTGTCTAGAGGGTTTTTTTTTGTATGTTTTGTTTTTGTTTTTTGTTTTCAAGGTTTTTTATTTTTGCAGCAAGAGGTCCTTCTGGCACATCCATTCATTCCCTCCCCCCTCCCTCTCTCTCTCTCTCCATATATATATATATATATATATATATATATATATATGGAATACTACTTTACTACTTTTCCCCATTATATGCAACAAATAAACAGATTTCCTTAAAGATAAATATATATATAGGGCTGGGGAGATGGCTTAGTGGTTAAGGTGCTTGCCTGCAAAGCTAAAGGATCCAGGTTCAATTCCCCAGGAGCCACATAAGCCACAAGGTGACTCATGTGTCTGGAGTTCGTTTGTAGTGGCTGGAGGCCCTGGAATGCCCATTCTCTCTCTCACTCACTCTCTCTCTCTCTGTCTGTCTCTCTCTCTCTCTCTCCCTATCTCAAATATATATGTAGAATGTAGGGCTGAAGAGATGGCTTAGTCATTAAGGTGCTTGCCTACAAAGCCTAAGAACACATGTTCTACTTTCCAGGTCTCATATAAGCCAGATACACAAGGCAACAAAAGGTTGCACATGTGCACAAGATGGTGCATTTGTCAAGTCTGATTGCAGTGGCTGGAGGCTCTGGCGTGCCAAGTATCTCTCTCTCTCTTCTCTCTTCTCTCTCTCTCTCTTTCTCTCTCCTGCTTTCTCTCTCTCATTAAAAAATACAAATATAGCCGGGCGTGGTGGCGCACGCCTTTAATCCCAGCACTCGGGAGGCAGAGGTAGGAGGATCGCCGTGAGTTCAAGGCCACCCTGAGACTACAGAGTTAATTCCAGGTCAGCCTGGACCAGAGTGAGACCCTACCTCGAAAAACCAAAAAAAAAAAAAAATACAAATATAAGCCGGGCGTGGTGGCGCACGCCTTTAATCCCAGCACTCGGGAGGCAGAGGTAGGAGGATCGCCGTGAGTTCGAGGCCACCCTGAGACTACATAGTGAATTCCAGGTCAGCCTGAGCCAGAGTGAGACCCTACCTCGAAAAACCAAGAAAAAAAAAAAAAACAAATATAGGGCTGGAGAGGTAGCTTAGCAGTTAAGTGCTTGCCTATGAAGCCTAAGGACCCCAGTTTGAGGCTCAGTTTCCCAGGACCCACGTTAGCCAGATGCACAAGGGGGCGCACGCATCTGGAGTTCGTTTGCAGTGGCTGGTGGCCCTGGTGCGCCCATTCTCTCTCTTTCTCTCTCTGTCACTCTCAAATAAATAAAAATAAAAACAAAAAAATTTTTAAATATATATATATATATTTAAATATATATATTTATATATATATATAAATATAAATATATATGTGTATTTAAATATATATATATTTAAATTTAATTCATTTCCTTAGAAGTACGTGCTCAACCATGTTTATTGCTGCTCAATTCATAATAGCTGGGATATGGAACCAGCCTAGATGTCCCTCAACTGATGAATGGATAATGAATATATGGCACACTTATACAATGGAGTCCTACTCAGCACTAAAGAAAAATGAAGTTATGAAATTTGCAGAAAAATAGATGGATTTGGAAAGGATTATACTAAGTGAGGTAACCCAGGCCCAGAAAGCCAAGTGCCACATGTTCTCCCTCATATGTGGATCCTAGCTACAGATGACTGGGCTTCTGCATGAGAAGGAAAAAACTCAGTAGCAGAGGCCAGTAAGTTAAAAAGGAGATATAAAGGGAAGAGAAAGGAAGGGAGGAGGGTACTTAATAGGTTGATATTGTATATATGTAAGTACAATGATTGAGATGGGGAAGGGATATGATGGAGAATGGAATTTCAAAGAAGAAAGTCGGGGGGAGGGTATTACCATAGGGTATTTTTTATAGTCATGGAAAGTGTTAATAAAAAATTGAGAAAAAATAAATAAATAAAGTAATCATTCAGTTTGCAGGTCAATAACTATGTTGCCAAACTCATCCATCAGAGAAACCAGCCTGGTGCAAAGTGCTCTTCTATCTGGGGATTTAGACAAGTGACTCTGGAAAAGGCTAGAACTCTGATGCCCTGCCCCACAACTGCCCTTCACACACTTCCTAACCATGGAGGTAAAGAATACTGACTTAGCTGGGCATGGTGGCGCACGCCTTTAATCCCAGCACTTGATAGGCAGAGGTAGGAGGATCGCCATGTGTTTGAGGCCACCCTGAGACTCCATAGTGAATTCCAGGTCAGCCTGGGCTAGTGCAAGACCCTACCTAGAAAAATAAAAAATAAAAATTTAAAAAGAATACTGACCTAAATTTCTTGAATTTTGCATATAGTACCTCCGATGCGACGCTAAACAGTGAACTGGAAACCGCTTTCCCTGGGACCCTGTAATATTGCTGGGACATTCTCCAAGTTTTTGGATTTTATTCCCTGCTTTTTATCACCCAACCAACAATCTCTGCTTAGGGACTGCTTGGTACCTAGATTCCAAGAGGCTGCAGAGAAGGTTCTGGAAAGGGAATGTCTGCTTTATGAGGTCGCTCTTGAGCATTCCAGCAGTTACTAGCCTCTTAGCTAGTGAGCACCAGTTCCCTCTTCTCAAAGACAAAGTGGCTTCCTCAGAGGTCAAGAGCACCCAGCAATGGGGAAGCTCCTGTGAAAGCAGGGAGACGCTGGAGATAAACCAAAGGCCTCACCCTCCACGTGAAGTGTCTGACCTGGCAGATAAAGGTGTTCAAAGAAAACATAAGGGTTAGAAAAAGTCAAGGGTTATATAGAATGAAGAGATAGCTTAGTGGTTAAGGTACTTGCCTACAAAGCCTAAGAACACATAAATAAACTTCTTGGGCTTCGGAGATGGCTCGGTGGTTAAAGGCACTTGCCTGCAAAGCCTAAGGACCCAGGTTCAGTTCCCCAAGGACCCATGTAAACCAGATGCACAAGGTAGCACATGCATCTAGAGATCGTTTGCAGTGGCAAAAGGCCCTATATGCCTCTCACTCTTTGTCTCTCTCTATATATCTCTCTCAAATAAATAGAAATAAAAATATTTTTTTTAAAAAGGAAGGCAACTAGTACACCATTATTTTTCAGAACTTTCATTACCTTCACTTTAGAAAGGGACACTGTCAAAGGTGTTGGCCATAGTTTATTATCTGCGGAGGTCATATCAGGGGACATAGGTAAAGCCTCTACCCTGTGATCTCTTGAGGGAAATGGAGGGAAGCAGACATCAGGAAAAGCACTGGGACCATGACTTGAAGCAGATCAGAACTTAGAGGTCTCCAACTTCAACAAAGTCTCTTTCAACTTGTAAAGTCATTTACATGAAGCAAGTCCGGGAAGTGAATTCTATCAGAATTGACCCAATGAGTATTTCAACTGACTTCAGATAAAGGAACCTTGATTCTCTGTAGGAACACTTATGAAGTCCAGCAGAGGCAACGTCTCTTCACATGTGCCTTACGTCAAGCCCTTATGTAGATGCTAATTAGTAACCATGTGCTTCAATCTTTGCCACCGTAATTATGAGCCAGATTCTGTGTTCTCCACCACTCTCCATGTGGTATATGTTAACATACCTGTCAAGTCTAACCTCTCTGCCCTACATTCCAAGGAGGGGAAAAGGATCCCACTTTTGGCACAGTGGAGTAAGTTAAAAGGACCCAAGAAGGGAACAAACAAACCCAGAAAGCGAACTACTCTACAGGACACCTATATTAGTCACTTTCCTTGTTGTGACAAAACATCTGATAAGGGCTGAGGAGATGGTTCAATGGGTAAAGTGAAGCATGGCACCTGAGTTTGGATCCCCAGCACCCATGTAAAAGCTCAGAGTAGGGGCTGAGAAGATGGCTCAGTGGTTAAAGGGGCTACTTGCTCCATGAAGTCTGCCAGTCTGGGTTCAATTGCCTCAATACTCACATAAAGCCACATATACAAGGTGGCGCATGTGTTTGGAGTTCATGCACTGCGGCAAGAGGCCTAGGTGTGCCTGTTCTCTTTCTCTCTTCTAATAAATAAATGAATAAACAGCCAGGCGTGGTGGTGTATGCCTTTAATCCCAGCTCTTGGAAGAAAGAGGCAGGAGGATCACCATGAGCTTGAGGCCACCCAGAAACTACATAGTGAACTCCAGGTCTGCCCACGCTAGAGCAAGACCCTACCTCAAAATAAATAAGTAAATAAAAATAAAGAAACAGAAGCTAGGAGCGGTGGCATGCGCCTGTAATCCCAGCACTATAGTGGGGAAACAGGAGATGCCCTGGTGCTCACTAGCTAAGGGTTCAGAGAGAGACGCTTCTTAAGAAAAGAAGGTGGGCTGGAGAGATGGCTTAGCGGTTAAGCGCTTGCCTGTGAAGCCTAAGGACCCTGGTTCGAGGCTTGATTCTCCAGGTCCCACGTTAACCAGATGCACAAGGTGTGCATGTGTCTGGATTTCGTTTGCAGTGGCTGGAGGCCCTGGCGTGCCCATTCTCTCTCCCTCTCTCTCTCTCTCTCTCTCTCTCTCTCTCCATATATATATATATATATATATATATATATATATATATATATTTATATAGAGAGAGAGAGATAAATAATAATAATAAATAAATATATATATATTTATTTATTTGAGAGTGATATATATATATATATATATCACTCTCAAATAAATAAATAAATAAAAATGAACAAAAAAAGAAAAGAAAGTGAAGGGCACCTGACACCAACCTCTGGCCTCCATATGCACTGACACAGGCGCAGGTATACCTGTACACACACAGGACCACACAACTGAACATGCCACACACACATATACATACATATGCATAGATATATATACTGTGGTGGCACACTCCTTTAATCCCAGCACTCAGGAGGCA
Organism: Jaculus jaculus; assembly: GCF_020740685.1. Taxonomy (NCBI): domain Eukaryota; kingdom Metazoa; phylum Chordata; class Mammalia; order Rodentia; family Dipodidae; genus Jaculus; species Jaculus jaculus. The sequence goes on along the minus strand of NC_059107.1, from coordinate 32,939,403 downwards.
GAGGTAGGAGGATCGCTGTAAATTCAAGGCCAGCCTGACTACAGAGTGAATTCCAGGTCAGCCTGGGCTGAAGCGAGGGCCCCTATCTCAAAGAAAAAAAAAGCAACTTAAGAAAGGAAGGGTTTCTATGGGGAAAATCAACCACCCTTAATTGGACTGGAGGCCCAGTCCATGGGAGGGAATACATCCCTGATACTGAAAACTTAAAACAGGGGTAGTCATGAGCCCTAGGGGTGTAACGTCTGCTGCTGTCTGGTTAAATGTATATACTATGCTCACCAAACTGCCCAATAAGCACTTCTCTTAATGTTCATACCCAGATATTAATGTTACTCTCACTTTTGGTTAGAGAACCTTATCTTTTCAGATGGCAGTGACCTTGGGATGACTCAGAAGGCACCATGGTGCCAAGAAGAAGTGACAGAGGAGTGCTCAGCACTGTAATACCTCTATCACACCCTTCAAGGCTCAGGGTCTATTGCAGAAGAGGTGGCAGAAAGAATGTAAGAGCCAAAGGAAGGGTAGGACTCCTTACAACGTGCTCCCCCCAGACACAAACTGGCCTGGATATCCATGACTTCACAGTGCCTGACACTACCTACACAAGACCATCATAATAGGAGGGAAAGATCACGACATCAAAATAAAAGAGAGACTGATTGAGATGGGAAGAACGGAGTTTCAAAGGGGAAAGTGGGGGAGGAGGGGAGTTACCATGGGATATTTACAATCATGGACGTTACAAATATATAAATAAAGGAAGGAAGGGTTTCTTTCGGCTCATCAGGCTTTTCTGCTCTTCTCTTCAGTCTGGGTTCTCAGCTCACTGGATGAGGAGAGATCTCTCCACCTCAGTTAGACCTCTCTAGATATCTTCACATACGCTCCCAAGGGTGTCTCCTAGGAGAGTCTAAAATCCACTCAAGTTGATAATGAACATTGAACTATCATAACGGCTGGGCATGATGGCACATGCCTTTAATCATAGCACTGAGGAAGCTGAGGTGGGAAGATCACCACAAGTTCAAGGCCAGCCTGGGACTACAGAGTGAGACCTCAGGGAAGAAAATAAAATAGACTATCACAACTGACTCAAGATATTTTTTGTTGTTGTCCTTTTTGCTTTGTTTTGTTTGAGATGGTCTCTTGTAGCCCAGGCTGGCTTCCCTGTATAGCTGAAGCTGACCTTGAACTCAAGGTGATCTTCTTGCCTCTATTTCCCAAGTGCTGACTCATCACACTCAACTGACCCAGTAAGTCAGTCACATGGGAAATGAGGGAAGAAAAGGGTGCTTGCTCCTCATTCAGAGAGAGTATATAGACTCAACAATCAGATGTGATGAGAGGCTTCATGTGGGCTGTGGTTAGAGCAAAATTACTGCCCAAAGACATTCTTTTTTTCTGATTTTTATTTTTATTTTTTTATTTGAAATAGAGGGAGAAAGAGAGAGTGAGAATGGGTGCACCAGGGCCTCTAGCCACTGCAAACAAACTCCAGATGCATGTGCCACCATGTGCATCTGGCTTACGTGGGACCTGGAGAGTCAAACCTGGGTCCGTAGGCTTTGTAGGCAAGCACCTTAACTGCTAAGCCATCTCTCCAGCCCCCAAAGACATTCTTGACCTTCAGAGTAATTTGAGTTTGCCTGGGTCACACGGTTGATTTTGGAAGTTACAATGGCACTGTGATTAAACAAGACAATGACCGCATTTTTCTAGAGATGTCAGGGCATATCTCTAGCAGGCAGCAGAACTTGTCCACACGGCTCTACTTTTTCAAGCATGCAAAATATAAGAGTTTTGGGGGTCACGGAGGCTCGTATCAAGCCTCCAGAAATCCACTGAGGCCAGACAATGTGTGACAGGGTCAGATTCCCTGCAAGGAGGCCCTGACAGGTCATT